>NC_133540.1:34695833-37512500 GCF_048773025.1 Camelus bactrianus | reverse complement strand
TTCTGGAGGCAAAACTGATAGGATTTGGTAATGAACTAGGAGGTAAAAGGGTAGAAGGTGTAAATGATGACTTCTCACAATACACCCCTGCCCCCTGCAATTTGAATAAAGTCTTTCTTACTGTGCTTTAACAAATATCACAGATGTTTTTCTGTAACACTTCCCAAATGAAATTTTATTTATCTTCCCAGGCTTGCTAACATATGAACTTTCCATCACAAGAGCTAACAGCTCTCTCCTCCTCACTCTCAAAACACTGATTTTATTAAGCTTTAGGTTATAAAGAGTGGTTTTCTTTAAAAAAAAATTTCCCCAATAGACACAAGCTCCTTTACACTAACGGCCATATCTAACTTCTTGTTCTAGTCCACACACACAAAACTGCTACATGCACCACAGGCGGTCTTGCAAAACCCCACAAATGACCTCAGAGCCAAGGCAACTCCTCAAGCTCTTTTCCTTCCTTGGAAGGAAATTCAGCCTGCTTTCTTCTCTTCCCCTTTCAACTATTCTATTTTTGGAAATGTTTCCCCTAAGACTAGCTGCAGAATTAACTAGTCACTCACTAGCCTCCCCATTTCTTGAAGCCTCCAAAAACAAGTATATAGGAATTATTTTTGTTAACATGCTTGCTAATTACTATTGAAAAACAGAAGGTAACAAAATTAAACACAAGGTTATATTATTTTACAGTGGTGGTCTCTTAATTTATAATTCCTGACTTCCTTTACAAAATGGTAAACTGAATGCACTAGCTTCTGCTCCATGCTTTAATTCCCAAGGATGAGGTCCACCACAAGTTCTTCCTTTTTTTGTGTGGAGGCCTCTCTTCCCAGAACATAGGCCTGCAGAAGAAGCCTAGACATAATAATCAATGTCTTCTTATCTCAAGTAGGTAACTGGCACTTCTGAGGGCCTCCTAAGTAGGTATGTAATATAGCAATGGAATTAAAAACAAAAGTGATTCTGCCAGTCTTGTTTTTTCCAAACCAAATGGCTAACGTTTAATGTTGTAAACACAAACAGATGTTAACTATTTTGAGTTTTCTCCTCTTGAACCAAATCCTTGGTTTCCTCTTCAAAAGAACTGTTTCATTCTAAGTTATTATTCTAAACTTTTATTTTCTGAGGATTAAGTTGCAGGAAAAAAAAGATGATATGGAAGAAAAGGATTCAGATTTTCCTGAAAGCTTTGTCAAACACCATGCACAATAAGAAGTCTCTTTTTGCTAATTAGATTAGAGATATAACTCTTTTCTTTTTGATGAAAAACTTTTCTAGAGTGATCTTGTGCAAGCTCATCTAGTGATCGGAAAATCGCTCCCAACTTCTGGCTAACAAAGAATTTATTTTGTTCAAATATATTTTTAAATAAGTTCTGGTGGATAACCACATATTATCACCATCCAGTCTAATAGAAAACACATGAAAAGTATTTATAGTTAAATTTAAAATTTTAGTTCTTCATTCCTTTTAAGTAATATATTTAATTTTGGCTGACTTACAAAGTAAAAAGAAATCAAACATCTAGTTATGACCAAATGCTAAACTTTAACTTGGAGAATATGAGATATCTCTTATAAAAACTGGTACTCTACCTTAATAATATCTAATGGAAAGAGAGGAAATGGGCTACATTCTTTCTTCCCTTGATACACTCAATGAAAAAAAATTATAGAAATGTAAAAAATTAAAAAAATAAAAACTAGTCCTACCTCAGCTCCTAATCCCACTCCCAAATTGTAACTAACCACTACAAACATGTTGAGTTCTTAGCACTGTTCTGATTTTCTGTGAATAGGAAAAAGAAGTCACTCATGTTTTTGATGGTACTGTTTCCATACATAAAAAAAATAAAATACTGAGATTTAGGAATGCTTAATTCCATATGCCTTTTTCCTTTGTCCCTAAACCCTCTGCATTAATGGTCAACTATGCCCTTATGATAAAATTTAAATATGACCTACCAAAATAGCAATAATGCAATCTTGAACTTACAGACTAGCTACCACACTTGGCAATTCTTTGTCTTTCCTCACCTTTCCCCAACCCTATCTATTTCATATTTTTTCCTCAAATGCTTATTTTTCTCAACTTAGTTGGTAAGCTTCTTTGAGGCCAACCACCAACTCTGAATCACTTACTCCCTAGGAGGTATGACAGTACTTTGAATATAACGGGTAGTTTGTACATGATAAATATTAAGTTTACCAGTATCTTAACATATAGAGGAGGAAGAGGAAGAATTTATCTGTTGCTTCAACTGCTTGAAAAGAAGCAACTTATGAGTTTACTATTTTAACTTAATTGCAAATATTAACTGTAAAGAACAATTTCAGGAGTTGTTAATTTATGTAATCTGATTGTGATATAGTAATATTACAGTATAGTGAAATTTGTATGTTTTCTCCACTAAATTCTAAGCTCCATAAATGCACACATTGCCTGTCCTGTCTACTGCTCTAGCATCATGCTTTAAGTAGTGCTTGGCATATAGTAGATGCTCAATGAATGTTTATTAGTGAGTTAACAGTAGTAAAGCACTACATCACCTCATATAAGCCTGAAAGAACGTTAATATCTTTTCACCCTCAACAGCAATCTTGTGATGCGTATAATATAACAATTAAGAAACTACAGTATTAATTGGGTTTTCACAATAGCATAAGCTCTATCATTCCCAACAGTCAGATAATGATTCTCAAAGTACGATTCCTGAGCCAAAAGCATCAACACCAGCATCACGTGGGGACTTGTTAAAAATGCAAATTCTTGAATCCCACCCCACACCCACTGAATCACAAATTCTGGAGGTGGGGTTGAGCAATCTGTATTTAATGAGCACTTTAGATGATTTTGATGGATGCTCAAGTTTGAGAACCACTGGCCACAGAAATTGTTGCCATGGAAATAGAAGGGATCGCAAACCAACAAAGAAGTCATAAAATATTAGGTGAGGCTTTAAGGAAATGTAGTAAATATTCAAACATTAGAATGTTTTTAGAATAAGTTAAATTAAGTCAATCAATTAAGGGACATGAAAAACTACCACTATATAGCTGAGAGGTCTTTTTCTCCTTAGCAAAGATCATGAATCTATATTCAGTAAGTAATGCATTTAAAATGGCTTTCAGATCCCTACTATCTCAGGTCCCTACTGCCAGTAGAGCTCATTATTTAATGCATTCCTACTTAAGGAAAGAGAACAGAAGTAGGGCAGGATATGGAGGTGGAAAGGATAAGGAAAAGGTGGACAGCTAAAATAAGACATGGAGGAGACCTGGGAAAATTATTTTTTAGAGTTTAACTGAAATTTAGTACTTTAATTTTAAATAAAGGTACAAACCACGGTCATTTTGGCACTGTGACCTCATGACCAGTAGATCAGATATTTTCATATCATATTAAAGTCATTACATCTATTTCAAAATGTAATTTATGTTCATCACTACTTTGGAATTATAGTAGTAAATTAGATCTGCCACTAGAGCTCATTATTTACTGCATTATTAAAGAAGTATATGTATTAATATATCACAATTAAAAATAGTATGAAAGCTACATTTCAATATATTTGGTTCCTTGCTAATCCTAAGTATTTTATTTTATACATTTAAAAACACCATTCTAAGAGAAGGTATACAGGCTTCACCATATAGCCAACGAGGCCCATGACACAAAAGACTTAAAAACTATACAAAAGTTAACAGTTAATAGCTATTTTAAGTGTTCTTGACCTGTGCTAAGTTATGGGCCCCTTCATAAATCTGAGAAAACATATAGGCCCTTTTCCTAGTTTACAGAAGGGCATGGAGGATGTATAAGGGACAATGATTCCTCTTCCTGAAACAGCATTATACCAAAGCACCCATTTTTTGATTCCAAAAAGATAGGCTAGCTGTTCTAACTACCTTAATCTCTGTGACTTTTAGCTTAGTTTGGGCACTGAGTACATCTATAGCTCAAATCTGTAGAGGCAACAATTTAGTGCAAAGTGAACTGTGAATAAAGAGCCAAAGAGTTCAGTCTTTATTTCAGGTAATGGTTTGATTGTCTTATTTTATTTTTCATTTACAGTACTCACTATATTGAAGACAACTAAATTTGTATAAAAAATATACTTTAAAGCTCTTAAATAAGCTCCCCAAAATAAAAATTTTCGAAGTCCTCACCAATAAGATTTAGTCTCATTTTAACCCCCTTTCTTTAGTCTCATTTTAACCCCCTTTCTTTCTCATAATTCATATTCTAGCCATATAGAATTCCTTTCTGTAAATCAAACAGGCTATGTTCTCCTGCCTCCAGACTTTCAAGCCATGCTATTGTCTGCTTGGCTAATTACTTCAAATCCTTCAAATCTGTTTAAACATCTCTTACTCCAGGAGGCATTCCCTGACCTCCTAGTCATTACCCTGCCATATACTCTCTAAACCTTCCCTATCATAACATTTTACTGCAGTAACGTTTAATTGTTCATCCTCTCCACAAAGCTGAAAGCCTGGTGAGGGCAAAGACAGGGTCTTGTTTACCACAAGATAATTCATCTCCGAGCCTGACAAGCTACAGGACCTCAGCAAGAGCTGGTAGAGGAATGAATGTATAGATTTTCCTAGAGAGATGTCTTAGCATTCCTATTTGTATACCTAAAGAAGTCTGCGCCATCCCTAACTTGGCAACAGTTGTAACTTTGTGTTACTCATTTTAAAATTCTTTATAATCTGTATTTAGCTCTCTCTTCAATCTAAATTAATAAAATTGTATTAGATAACAGTGTTAAATAGTAAAACTGAAAGCTAATTAGTGCTTAAAAAAACAAGTCTCAGTGCAAAGGAATGAATGCTACTAGTTCCCCAAACCAAACATCTTTTAATGATCTATTGTCTAGATATACTTATCTTTCCTTTATAAAATAGATGTTTCTTGAAAAGTATACAAATACCATTTAAAAATCATTCCTTTTCATTTATGTTTTATTAATTGACAGGACAGTTCTTTGCTTTTGGACACTATTTTCTCCTTCACGTAATTAATAGTCTGTAACATATATTCAAACGCACTAAAAATCACTGTTATTTTAAAAAGCCCTTAAAGGATCCTGATTTAAAATGACAGTTTAGAAAGCAGAAGCCTCATTTCATTTTCTTTTTAGATTACAAAATCCAATTAAAAAGTGACAATTATGAGAAAACTATTTATTTAGTAAATGTGTCATATTAAAATACTTTTTCATCTTATATACCCTCCATAATTTAATACCTTATATGGTTACTTTGTATATTTTGACAATACAGTTATATGGTTTTTTTAAATACCCTCTCTTAAAAGACAGTAAAGAATTTAGAGATCTTACTCAGCACATATAGGGACTTCCATAACTGCAACTCACCTCCATTTTTCATAAACCTGATATTTTAATATCCAATTTCCATTATGAGAATTTCAGGAAGAGTCATAAATTAACATATTTCATTAATTCTAAGATGTACATTTTTCTACACTTTAACATCTCTGAAATTAGGATGTATTTTATAACTGATGGCACCCTAACATTTATAATTGGCAGCATTTTTTTTTTAGTGGTCTAAAAATAATGTTTCTTACAACTGATGTCATCTTAGACTAAATGAAATATTGTTAATATCTAAAACTTTTCTCTAATAATGCTTTCTAACTAAATTACAGTGTAATTATAATTCAAACAATCCTAGAATCAAAACTAAATAAACTTAAGATCCACATTTTATCTTTTTAGAAAACCAGTGACTAGGCTAAACTCAAGAAAACAGACAATTGGAAAAAAACACTTCTTAAAAAAAACTTTCTAGGAAAAAGTCTACATTAGAAGCAGAAATAACAGAAGTGGGGGGAAAAAAAAGACTTGAAGATGTTCAGTCAGTAGGAACTTCCAAGGAAGTGGAGGCCTGAAATAGCCCCAGAGCTTTATCTATAAAAAGAACCAAATATTAGGAACATGGCAGGGGATTAACTTAGATAGCAAATTATTTAGGAGGAAAAATACTTATTGTGATCTTTCTCCCTCCATAAGGAGGAATCATTGTCACCCTTCAAACAAAAATATGGTATAGGTAGTTGAAATAATGTAATTAAATGTAAATTGTAAACATTCTTAATAAATTAAAGACCCACCTACCAGCATTGTCTTCCTTCAGGCTCAATCTGTTTCACCTTCAGGTAATCCTAGGATAGGGGCTCCTTTTCAGATCCCCAGTTTTTCATGTCGATCTTCTACCTCCCTGTGGCAACAATATTTTCTAATTAAAAGAGTCCTTTTGTGCCACAGGGAGGATTTCTGATGGTATAACAAATACAAAAGTTATCACAACTCATCATGAAGTCAACTTAGTCTTGAGATTCTTCCAGAAAGAAATTTTGGCTCCTTATTTTATTTTTCAAGAGAAATCTGGTTTTTATTTTTTTTAACTGCATTTCAAAAACCTTAACTTTCATTTATTTAAAAAAAGCACTACTTTCTTGTTGGAATTATATACAAATTCTTATCATTCATCTATCTTTGCAACTAATCCTATACACAATTTTGTTGATCATGAATAAAAGATTTCTAAGTTCTCTTGTCAATTATTCTAATTAATAAGACCAACTTTTTATGTTTTGATATATGGTTAAAAACTAAAGTCCTGCTCCCTATGATCAGAAGAGAGAAGTAGGAAGCTACCAGATCCCTTTCAGCCAATGTATGTTAGTAAAAATTAGTAAGGCTACTTGCATTGCATAATATGATGTTAATTATGCTTAAAAAATACATTTAAAAAGACCAGCAGGAAATTTAGAAAAGCAGTAGTTACTGTTCTCTCTCTGGTAAGATTACGCGTGATCTTCACTGTTTGTTTATTCTTTGCAATACTCAGTTTTTCCAGTGAGCATGTATTGCTTTTATTGTAAGAAAATAAACTCAAATTTACATATAAGCAAAAATGATTAAAACTTACTTTCATTTTAAGATGAAGTCAATCTAAGTATGACATTATAGCTTTGATATATTTTATACAACCATATTTATCTTTTTTGGATGACCAACTTTCTATATTTTAAATAACCCTAAAGTATTCAATATTTCATATATAAACAAAAAAGGAAACATAATTTAAGTTTTTATAAAGATAGTTCTTCATTATACTGCAATTCTAAGTCAGAACTCAAATTGTTTCAGTCTGCATTTCCTACCAGCTATGTGTTAAATACTGTATTATATACTATATTCAACAAAATAAAATTGTAGTCTCTGTCTTCCAGGGACTTATATGCTCACTTTGAAAACAAAAGGAGTATACACACAAGGACAGTAAAAGAAAGAAAATGATCAAGTGCCTAAATCCAGATGGTCTAACAGAAATCAGGAAAGGGAATGTTTAATGTAGGCTACAGTTACTGTGGACAGTATCATGTAGTTGGGCCTCAAAGAATGAACAATACTTGAAGATATTCTTGACAGAAAACTATACCTGAGCAAAATCTCGGAAGCATAAATAGCACAGCCATGCAAGGGACAGTCAGGAAAACAGCTAGAATACAGTGTTTCTGTAGATAAAGCCAGATTAGGAAGGCTCTACTTCTAGATTTCTGGATTAATCTGCAGGTCACTGAATTTGGCAGAGGAGTGGCCTTTGAAATCTGATAAATAAAGCTTCAGGACAATGATAAATGTAGATGCCAGAGCACAGTAAATTAAGGAAGGAATGAGGAGGAAAAGTACAGACAGGAGGTATAAAACATCTCCTTTTTAAAAGTCAAAGTGAAAAGAAAGAGAAAAATACAATAGAAATAAACAAATTTTCCGTTTTGATGTATAAGACCTCCACATGTGAAGGCACAAGAAAGGTCTTAATGAAATTAAGGGAACACTTAAAGGGCATTTACATCACAAGCACTGTGTTTATAGGTTTATTTTATATAATTCTCACAACCCTGAATTCCTATTTTATGACAGTGAGTTAGACTCCGGAAAGGTTAAATACTGCCAAGTAAATGATAAAGCAAAAGTCTGAAACTAGGACTAACTAACCCAATCAATATTCTTCCCTTTCCTACTAAAGAGAGCTACTTAAAAGGCTTTTTTTTTTTTTTTAAAAAAGCTCAGGAATAGTCATCCAGGATTTTTCTATCATATTTGACTACTCTTCTTCCCGTTCTTCAAGATGTAAACATTCTCTAAAGTTCCCTCTGTTCTCGATCATAGAGAAACAAATACAGAATTTAAAAATCTTCCCCCTTAGGGAAATCTCTCAAATACCTTTCCCCTTGGAGCTTTCATTATTTCCATGGCTTCAATGAGGATGATTCCCAAATCCATCTCTCCTTGACTTTTCTGTACTAAGCTTCAGTTGTACTAATATTTCATTTCTCTCTCCATATCTATCCTCACCCTTCTTTACTCTCTGTCCCAGGAGGATGACTCCCCTGGCTCCCCCTCTGTGGCACTGCCTTCAAACCAGTTATATCCTTTGATCAAAGGTCCCAGATTCTCCCAGAGCTCTCTCCAGGGCTCTCTCTTCTTCTGGGTTCCGGTAACCCTTCCCTCTGTTTGGCCCTTGGGCGAAAGGACAGAAACAGCTCTGACATTGCTAGCTCTAGGATACTGCCCTATCACTGTACACTTGCCATTTATTAAAATATTCCTTAAATTATCGTAACTTGAATATGCCCCCTTTTTTGTGATGGGACACTGACCATACACTTGTATATCTTTAAATAACTAAATTATTTCCCCTTGGATGCTCTGCTTCAACTCACAATTCAACATGCTTATTACCAAACTTATCTGCTTCCAAAAGCAATCCTGTCTTCCTAAACCCTTATATGATACCATTGCCATCACTTAGAATGAGAAAACTGAGTACTTACCTAACTATGCTTCTCCCCGTAATCTGTCACATCTCATTAGATCTTACATAGTAGAATTGCTAATACAAGTCCCTTCTGTTCCTATTGCTTCTACCTTGTTTTAATATTTCTCAAGCCATCCCTAACTCATACTGTAACAGCTAGTCTTTCTGCCTTATCTTTTCCCCTACAATTCACCCTCTACCTACTCAGATGCTAATTACCTAGCACTTTCTACTCAAAACCTCTCAAATCTTTCTGCTTCTTACATACTTAATTACTAAACCTTGTGTTGAAACCACAATCACTCACAATTCTTAGTGGAACCTCCTGTTAATGTTTTACTTATTATCTTCTAAACATGTCTTGAATTTCTACATTCCACACATTTGTTAATTTTATTTCCCTTAGTCTACATGCCTTTTGCCTACAGCCTGTCTGTCCAAATCCTACCATTTGTCCTCCTTTTCCACTTTCTCTAAAACATTCCCTAATCCTGTAAATTGAAATTTCCTCTTCTGAAAACTTCTTTGAATTTGTAAATAGTGCTTAATTGATTCTATACTGCTTTATATTTTGACCATAATGCATACATTTTATCTCCACAACTAAATTACTACCTCCTCGAGAGAAAAAAACATGTTGAACACAGTGCCCTTGCACACAACAAATGCAAAATATTTATTGATGTATTCTCATAAATTAAGGTGGAAGATTACAATGATAAACATAGTAAGTTAAGGTGCAAGATGAAGAAGCAGATTCTTAACAGCTCAATCTTCTCAGCCAAGTCTTAAAAGATTTCTAAGAAAACTTTATTAATGAGTGCATTGGTATAAACTCTACTTTTTACATGATAATCTGTAATAACCTTTTAAAGTTTATATATTCTTTATATATACATGCATCTGTATATATATATATATATATAATTTTTTAAAGAGTGGACATAAAAATTGAATTTTGATATCTTAGGGAATCCAAGAGACTCCTCTCCACCCACAACCTACCAGTTTCCCCAGAGGCCTCGAGAACTGGTAGTATTTCTAGCCTGCCAGAGTCAAGACCACCCTTCATGCATACTTCATCACTATTCCTCAAAGGCTCTTTATGATTACTAAACTTCAGTTATCATCAAAAAGCAATTTATAGATTTATAGGTTTAGATGAATATGTCTATTTTTAAAGTTTCAAATGCATTTTGTTTTTCCTATATAATGTAAGAGATTTACTATTACATACGAGCTCTGAGAGAGAAATGTAGACTTTTAGTCTATAAAAAGGTGAATTAAAATGACTTATAATTACTGCTAACAAAATAAGAAATAATTTTATGCACAAAATAATGAAGATAGCTAAATGTACACCATTGTATGATTTCAGTACTCCTGCCTATGGACATATATGTATGGGTATATAGGGATAAAAGAAGAAAAACTTCAATGTAAACATGTGGAGAACTGATATAACAGATCAATAAATATAATTAAGAAATTTTTTAGATGAATATAATTTTAAATTATAATGTAGGAGCATTCCAGGAAGTGTTTCCTAGATATACAAAAGGAAATCTTATTCTATACAGATCTCATTGCCACCAATTCACCAAATAGAAACTGCTATAGCCATCTTTAAAATATTCCTTTTCTTGGAATTTGACACAACATTGTAAAATGACTATAACTCAATAAAAAAAAGTTTAAAAATAAAAATGAATCAAAAATAAAATAAAATAAAAGTATGTACTAACAACAACAAAAAAAGAAACAAGGCATCAAATAAATAAATAAATAAATAATCCTTTTCTTTACTTCCCAGTCTGCTTATTCTCCCAAACCTACACATACATGGAAGTTAAAATTTGTATCACCACAACAAATGAACCAGACCCTAATCTAACCTAAAAGGAAACATGCATTATAATAAGTCATAATAACCTCTATTCATCTATGTAGGCTTTAGATAACAGGAGAATAAAAATTTATTAAGATCTGAACTCTTTTAAAAATGCATTTTATTCTTTAAGTAAAAACAAAATTAAGCTCAGAATAACTGATTCTAAACTTATTTTTATATATTGACTAACAATCCTTACTAAGTTACTATGACCCATAGTATTTTAAAATTAATTAGTATCTTATAGTCTCCAAGTTCTTGCATGCTTTATGATGAATAAATGTGAGTTTATTAAATTGTTCTAATTACAGATGTGTCAGCCAGAAGTTTTCAGTCTGAATTTGGCATTGCCTTTAGAAGAGTTATATATGAATTCTACATTTTACAGTGTTGTTCCATAAAGAGAGATAAGAATAGCTACACTATTCTTTATTTTCAGAAGTAATAAAGCAAGCATAGACTTTTTTTCTTTACATTCATGGGCCAGAATGGAATTAAAAATAAAATGTAAGATGAATTTCTCAGGTGCTTTTAGAGTATTTTAGAATAATGTAAGTTATTTACTAACATTTCCATTCAGTGTTGAAGAAGAAATCTAAAAAATATTATCAAGTATCCAAAAACCACTTTTAAGATATCCTAAAAGTAACAGTTCTTTTATCCAGACTTTGTATACGCTCTTTTTCAATATTACAGTCACTCATATCTCTGCCCTGCAAATGATATCATCATCCTCTGAGTTCAAGAAGACTAAAAAAATAAAGTCCCTTAAGTGGGTTATATACACTTCTTATTTGGAAGTATTTTTACTTGATTAATGAACCACTGACCATCAAAAACTGTACCACCAATAAGATTCGGCCAACGTGTTCTGGTATTTTAAGGTGAATTTAAATTTCTATGATACAAACTTGGCACTGTAGTTTTCATTTTTACAAAGTTTTCAATTTGCTACCAAAATCACAGTCTTCCTTTTTTTTTTTGATCAAAACATTTTCCAAAAATTTCAATCAGGTTCTATTTTTTTCATTCAAGTATTAAGTTATCATACTTTTTTCTTGTATTATTGGTTTTCTATTTAGTTATGCTCCTATAATAAAATCAGTTACAATATCTACTTCAAAATATCGTCCTACATAATAGTTTTTTAAGTGTTCTTCCTATTCGTTCCCTCAAGAGGAAAATTATCTCGCCGCTAAACTTGTAGCTTCAGACTGGAAAACTCTCCAAACTCAAAAAAACACATGTATCTTCCTGCCACTTGCATTATCTACTGTGAATCAAGTACCATTCCAGACTATAGTCACGAAGCCTTTATGAAGTGTAAAGCTAGCTGTTCTGATGAAAAGAATTGATGACCACTTCACATGGGGTTTGCTGGCACTGTTGTCATCACTGCTCCAAAGAGCAAGGTAACTTCCAATCCCTCAGCTCAATGAAAAGTAAAACTGGAGAAAGAACAGCTTTAAGCTCAAAAAAGCTAACAGTCCTAGGGAGTGCTACTGGGCCTCAGTAAGCAGAAAGGCATCAAATACACAGCACTTTTTTTTTTCACAGCACTTTTAATCATGAGACTTTGCTACATTTGTAGAAATGTATCTGAATTATGAAGAATTTTTATAAGGACTATAAACCAAGCATAAAAAATTTTTTCCATTAACTGATGAAGATAAATTTTAATGTTTATTATTATAAAACTGCCACCTTCTGGTAAAAAAGCAAAAACAAAAAAACCCCTCTATTTTCTTTATGGTCAATGGCAAAAATGAAAAGGTTTCTCCAAGAATTACATATACTAATCCCCAATTAAACATACAGGTATCTCACCACAGACATAGTGAAATATCAAAATTTCTAAGACAAAAGAGAAGGAGAATCTGATAGACTATTCCAAAGATGCTTTTGACCTAAGAAAAAAGAAATCATACTGCTCCCCCGATGCTAATCAAAAGAAACTCTTAATCTACTACAGAATGAGATTACTGTATTTCTTGAATTAAAAAAAAAAAAATTGTATACTAGCCTACTGACTTTTACAAGTAGTAACTAGTCAATATTTCCACTTCCAGAAAAACATGACAAAAAGTTTCATTATTATTGGCCTATAATTTTGTCCTTAAGGTCCATGATATGAGATTCTACTTCAAAGAATTATAATGTAGAACTTCTTATATGTATATGTAAATTCTCTTAAACAAGAGATGTTTCACTGGTTTCCAAGCTCTACTAAACAGCATTAAAGAGGTTTTTCGGTGTATTATTCATCTGGTAATAGTAATGTTGACACTTACAAAATGAGAACGTTATAAATAATGAACATTTTATGAGATGTCTACCTGTTTCCACATTCTCGGTTTCAACTTCTTGTTCTTCTGCCACATCTTGCATCATATAAGTCTCATCATCATAAACCAGAACCTGGGCTGCATAGCCCTGCTCTAATCTGGCACTTGGAACTGGCTCCACAATCACTGCTGGATATTCAGAAACCTTTTCACTTTCCTATAAGAGCAAATTTAAAAAACAATCAACCTCTTCATTCACAAATTCTAGATTCACTTATAAATCCTTGAGTTCATATAGTCTCAAGGAGTCCACACGTTTCATGTTTTATAAATATGAATGTAAAAACTAAAACAAGGGATGAAAAGGGCTAACTTTAATAATCTTTTCAAGTCTCAAAAAGTGAGACATACATTAAACATTTTAAATAATCAGGGCTTTAGGATTAAGATGGCAAATTAAAAACATGCATATATTTTCACTCTCATGAAAGCCCACTAAAATGCAATAAAAAAACTTTAGACATAAACTGATAAGAAGAGATAAGAGCAACAAAAGAGAAGAGATAAGAGCAACAAAATCTTGGAAGACTGAAAGTGGATGGATGAATATTATTAAGTGGTTTAGCAGACCCAGGAAAGCCAAATCATAGCCTGGCAGCAAAAAAATAAATGAGACACAACACACTTTACACTGGAGAATCCACAGAAGGCAATACCAATTACTTCTGGAAATAGAGGAGCAGCAGGTGGTGGAGAAAGAAGGGGGAGGGAGGGGATTAAAACAAGGAAGATTCCATTAAAGTTGTTTGAAAAGCACTTTTTATTCCTAGACCTCCTCCCTCTTCCATGATGCTAGGCAACCGGCCCTTCCCCACCTCAGCAGAAGACTGGAGAGTTACTTTCTGGAGAGAGAAAAACAAGAGCATCTTTGAGGTATACAGGCACATTTGCTAATATCAGTACTGTACCAAAAACAGAGTTTCCAATTAACTTTTCAGTCCTTCAATTTTAATCATGAGCAGACAACCGAGTATTATCTGGGCATTCTGTCATCCAAGGAAAAGCTGCTGACACAAAGCATATCATATACATGCATACACACATACGTATTTATATTCCTCAAAGAGATAACAGAAGACATATCTATAAAACAAGAAGAGAATACAATTTAATAAAGAACGTTAAAAAATAAAGAGTTCTTAGAAATTAAAAACACAATAGCTGAAATGAAGAAACAGTGGCTTGGAGGATAAAACTGAAGCAGTCTTCCAGGAACCAGAAAAAAAGATACAGGAGAGAAAAGAGGACACTATTCAAAACTAGTACAGGAGGTCCAATATCAAATAATAGAAGTTCCAGAAAGAGAAAACGGGGGGTTGAGGGGGAGGTTGGAAAGAAATGAAGGAATTCCAGAAAAATTTCCAGACTCAAAGGATATGAGCTGCCCATTTAAAAGGACCTACCAAGTGTTCAGTATAAACAAATTAAGGATGAGACCTACACTGAGGCACACCATGGTGAAATGTCACAATACTGAGCACAAAAAGATTCTATACAATTCTTGAAAGAAAATACAGGTCACAAACAAAGAATCAGAACTCAGACTTCAGTCATCTCAACAGTCATACTGGAAGGAAGAGGACACTGGGGCCATTTCTTCAAAATTATAAAGGAAAATAATTTCCAACCTGCAATTCTTCATCCAAATCATCTTATCAAAGAAGAATAAAGACATTTTCTCAGACATGAAAGATTTCAAAACATTTATCTTCTATGTATCTTTTCTCAAGAAGCAACTGGAGAGTGTATTCCATTTTTTTAAAAAGTATATTTTTAATAAAGACAACAACTTAGGATACCCAACAAGGGAGAGAGACAATGGTAATCTTAGGAGGAATGGACTGTGAAGAGATTACAAGATGCCAGATGTCCCCTGGATTTAAAGGGTAACTAGTTCAATTGGAGCAATGTGACCCCTGATACAGCATGAGAAACTGTCATCATCAAGATAACCACTGACATTGTTCCTAAAGGCAGAATGCCCAGATAAGCCTATTCTAGATATTTACTCATATTTGGCTTGCCTTAATGTACCTACTCACTCCACCTTGCCTTGCTACCTGCTCAGCTAAGAACACTCCTTTTCACCTCCCAGATGTGTTCCGCTTTGATCTGTCTTAAGTGTTGGAAGACCGCAAAGAGCTTAGAAACCAAAAATAAAGAACAACACTCTTTCCACGTGACCAGATACCTGCTGAACAAACCTGCAATACTAGGTCCATACTGGACACTGCCAGATACCTAACCAAGACAGCCCTGTGTTTCCAAAATAACTCATTATATTGCTTACAGATTACTCAAGTAGAAACCCTTGAAGCTCAGTGAAACTGATGCCAGGCTAGTCAGTCTGTTTCCTGGAAGCCTTCATCTAACTATGGTAGTGCTGCCTTTCCTAATTCAGCTTAGTACAACTATTCATTGTTTCAAAGTAAACAATGTGTTGTTTAGGAATATATCCACAAACAATAAAACTATAAAGAAAAGTAAAGGAATGAGAACACGTAAGTCAAGATAATGGCACCTCTGGAGACAGGGGTGGGGATATAAGGTGGGGCACACTTAAGTATTCTCAAATACTGGTAATTTCTATTTTTTAACCGGAGTGATAGGTTACACATCCTCTTACTATTCTTAAATTGAAATATATATATATATTTTTTATATACTCTTCATTTTGTATGAAACATTGCATAACATTTTAAGATAAATTACAGAGATACAGTGAATTTTAAAAAAGAAAGTACATGTTGAATATTAACATTGAATTTGCTATTCTGTATAAGGCAAAAAATGTGAGTCAAACTTTTTAATGTTAAAAAAAAAATCTTTCCCACAAACTGGATGTGCTGACAATGGACTCTTCATGCTTCTTGATCAGCTTTATAACTACAGCCTACAGGCAGCACCACCTAGCTATACAACAGCTGTTAATGAGAAGCATGGGATACAGAAAGAGTGATGAGGTCTCCACTCATCAGAAACTCAGAAAGCAACATTATAAGCACCTTTGAACTAGTATTGGTCCAAGCAATGAATATTTTCTTTATATATAACCCAAGAAATTTTTAACTTTTTATTCTTTTAAAATCTAACAGTATATTTAATAATAACATTAATCTGAGATTATTTTTTATTGTGAATTCCCCACTCCCACTGTACCAGTAGGAAATAAATCTAATTTGCTGAACTATGAAATACTTGATGACTAGAATTCTGTATAAGGCCAATTCCTTTATCTATACTCTCCTCCCCACCAACAAGGATTCTCCTCCCAACTCTTCTATCTCATACATCTTAGGTGGGTTTCATCCTATTTTAATATTTCTGTAGTTCCTTGCCTTTAACCATAAAAAAGCAAAACTTTTTTATTAAAAAAATTCAACTCCTCTTTCTTTCAAATGAACTCTAGATCTTTGCTTCTTAAGCCTCTATACAATTCTCAAAAAGATAATCCAACTCCTTGACTCTCTATCTACATATACTTATATTCTAGTCTACCACCTCACTGAAACTATTCTCTCAAAATGTCAATAAGGGTCAAATTCTCTTTCAGTTTTCATACCTTTTGTGCAGACTCTAATACACTGACCATCACCTCATTTAAAAAATTCTTTCATCGTTTTTGTTCCCTTTCTACCACTCTGCTTTTAAGCATCTCCTGACTCTTTTTCTATTCCCAGTGACTTAAATACAGCCACATTACTAAGGTTCTATGCTCGGCATCTCCTTTCTTTTTACTCTATACTCTCTTCCCAGGCATGTCCACCCATTTTTATGGTTTCAAACAACAACTCTAAACTAATTATTACTAAATATTTGTCTTCCACTCTGACTCATGTCCTGAACTCCAGAACCAAATTTTAAACTACCAACCAAACATCACTACAAGAATATTCAGCCAATACTTCAAACTTAACGTGCCTAAATGGAATAAATTATCAACATCTCTCCCTGTTCCCCCAACCCTTTGTTCTTCCTTAAACCTCAATTTATTCACACTCAATAAAGAGGTTATAAGAATATTCATACTTCACAAAGGCCCTTAAAAATCAAATATCACAAAGTACTTAGCACAGTGTCTAGCACAGAAGTACTCAATTAGTGATATCTATCATTATATTGTAACAGTCACAGTATTCAAACCTACTACTTGCTCCCAACTTTGGAGGACATTTTTTCACACTACAATCAGAATTATTTATATTACTTCTCTGTACAAAAAGCTTTCACGAGTCCCCTTTTGTCTAAAAGGAAAGGTGAACATACTTAAGTGTTTTTTTTTAGCACTCTGTGAAATGTAACTCTCAACCTAGCTGTTAAGGGTTGAATTGTGTCCTTCAAAAGATGTTGAAATCCTGACCTCCAAAATCTGTGAATCTGAGCTGATATGGAAATAGAGCCTTTGCAGATGATCCAGTTAAAATGAGATCATTAGGATGAGCCCTAATCCAATATGACCGTGTCTTTATAAAAAGGGGAAATCTGGACACAGAAAGACACATACAGTGGGAAGATACTGTAAAGACACAGGGAGAACAACATCCACAAGCCAAAGAACACCTGAAACTACCAAAAGCTAGGAGAGAAGCATGGAAGAGATTCTCTCCCCCAGCTCTCAGAACCAACCCTGTCAAAGCTTGATTTCAAACTTCTAGTCTCCAGAACTGATACAGTAAACATCTACTGTTTAAGCCATCAGTTTATGGTAATTTATTACAGCAGCCCCAATAAACTAATATACCACTTTTGTAGCCTTTTTTCCTACATTACATCTCTCAGCTGTCTGATTATTTGCTTTGCTCCTATTTCTCAAAAGTAAAAGCTTCCCTGACTTTTGCTTGTGTTCATTTTGTAGCCTGAAATTACCTTCCATTGCTTGTACAAATCTTTTTCACTCACTAAGGGCCAAGTTCCAGGAGTCTTCTATAATCCCCCAATCTGAGTCAATTTTCCCATCCCAAGTACTTCTAGAACAAGTTGTTTGACTATAATTACCACTGTGCATTATCCTGTATTATAATTACCTGTTTACATAGCCAACTCCTTGACAAGACAGTAAGATGATTGGGAGCAAGAGTCCACATCTTAGTCAATTTTTATATCCTCCTCAACAACATGCACTTCATATAAACTGAATTGGCATTTAAGTATTTGTAGCTTGGTTCAAAGAATGATAAAGCTTAATGAATTTTAATATTAACATACATTCATAAATTCAACATTTGCTAATCGATGATGGCAAGTAACTTCATGAGTTTTTTTCCTGTCAAATGATAGGGACCAGAGGCTACTGCATACAGATAGGCAGATAATTACTGCTTTGTGCTGTACAGAGGAGTTAGCTATTTTTACTGGAGAAAGGGTGGAAAATAAAAGAATTAGGAGTCTTTGTTTTATAATAATATAGTAAAAACTTACACAACTTCTAGGTCATTTTATTCAGGATCACTATACTCTTGCTCAAGTCTTCAAAATATGCAGTAATTAAAATGCATGAAATCTAGATTCAGCAGGTCTTGGTACAACCTACCTAGTTCTCCATAAGAGAAGGTTGTCACACTTAGCAAATAAAAACACAAGATACCCAGTTAAATTTAAATTTCAGATAAATAATAAATAATAAGTATAAGAATGCCCATGCAATATTTGGGACATACTTAGAAAGTTATTTGTTGTTTATTTGAAATTCAAATTTAACTGGACAGCCTATATTTTATCTGGCAATCCTACCATAAGCACTTGTAGTACTCAGAAACTTCCTTTCAAGGAGAGCAATGCTTAAAGAGGCAAGACAAACGCAATACGGCAGTGTTCACCTATGAAATACTTTTATAATGCACTCAAGTCACTGCTCTCCAGATACCAAGTTTCCAAAGACAAATATACCATAAAATGGCTGAAGGCAGTGATACTGTAATCCTTTTATCACTCTATGTTAGAAATACACTGAAAGACATGAAATTCAGGAATACATTAAAAATACAGACTTTTGTTTCTCATTTTTTCTTTTGTGATGGAGTAAGGTCACCTTCAAAGCCTTACCAAAAATGAAACAGAGTGTGGTAGGCACTGGAGGACTAATCGCCCCCCAACTGTTTACCCCCAGAAGCCGTTTCAAATAAATATGTCACTAAAATAAAAACAGTGTGCTTGCTAAGCACAGTTTTAAGACAAGTTCCCTAACCAAGATGTTCATAATGAAAAGAAGGAAAATATATTCATCAGAAATGGACTGAATATTTATGCATTTTTTTCATTTTAAAATAACAAATGAACAATGACAAAAAAAAAATAAAAACACCCAAACAAACCCTTAAAGTATATAGGAGTAATTTAAAAAGAAATACCATTTGCATAATAGAAAACTTGTTGGATAATCTATCTCAACAGATAAATCTTACTTATTTTTAATCAACTTTACCTAGGTATATTTATATAAATGAAATGTATCCATTTTAAGTATACAGTTCTATGGATTTCCACAAATGTAGACATCCTTGTAACTAGCACCACAATCAAGAAACAGAATACTCCTATCACCCCAGGATGCTCCCTTGTACCCCCTAAACCAGTCAAATTCTCACAGCCACCATCATATCACCACCTACTCCCCCACCATCCACCTACATGAGCAACCACCAATCTCTTTATTCCTATAAGTATACCTTTTCTAAAATTTCATATATATGAATTCAGCAGGTTGTGCTCTTTCGTATCTGAGTTCTTTAAAGTAGCAAAATCCTAAGATTTATACAAGCCGTTGCATGCATCTGTAGTTCATTTCTTTGTATTGCTGAGAATTCCACTATATGGATAGACTTGTCTTTATATGGCTGTAAATGCTCCTATTAACGTCCTGCTATCCTCGTCCCTTCCTTTCCACTCCATATTTACCTACAAATCAGATTACCAGATCATATGGTAATTGTACATTTAATTTTAAAAGAAATGTCAAATTATTTTCCAAAGTGGTTACATTCCCACTAGCAATGTATGAGAGTTCCAGTTGTTCTACATCCTCCCCAAACATGCTATCACTCTGCAATTTTTGCCATTCTGTGTAAGCATACAAGTATCTCCTTGAGTTTTGACTTTGCATTTCCCTGATGGCTAATAATGGGCATTTTTAAGTGTGTTCATCAGCCATTCACATATTTATCTGTTCAAATTTCTTTCCCATTTTAATGGATTATCTCTAACTTATTATTATATATAATCCAAATATAAGTCCTTTTATATATTCTGAATATAGGTATATGTATTATAAATTTTTTTTTCCAATCTTTGGTTTGCCTTTCCATTTTCTTAATGGGTTGTTTTTTAAAGAGTAGAAGCTTTTAATTTAAATGAAGTTCAATTCATTTTTTCTTTTAAAGCTCATGTTTTTTGTGTTCAATTACCTATTTTAAGGTTGAGAAAATACTGGTTTTTTCCAAAAATTTCATTTGAACATTTAATTCTATAATCAATTTTGAGTTAGTCATTGTGTACAATGTGAGAAAGGATCACAGTTCATTTATTTGCTTATGAATATCCACTTGTTCCACCGTCATCTATTAAAAACTCTATCCTTTCTCCACTGAATTACATTCACACCGTTATCGAAAATCAATCAGATTTATGTGGGTCTGTGATTTCCACTAAACTACAAGTCTGTCAGTATACTAACACCACACTGTCTCAATTACTGGATCTTTATAGTAAGTCTTTAAAACAGGTGAGCCCTCCAACTTTGCTCTTAGCACCATAAGTCTTCCAATCCATACACGTGGTATATCTCTTCATTTATTCAGGTCTTTAATTCATTGCTTTAATTCATTGCTGATTTATTCAGTGCTTTGTAGTTTTCCATGTACAGATTGCTTATTTCATTAAACTTAACCTTTTGGTATTTTGCTGCTGTTAAATAGTCTTGCTTTTTAAATTTCATTTTCAATTGCATTTTCCTAGAATATGTAAATACAATGATTTTTACATATTCCCCTATCCTACATTTATTTTTTAGTTCTAACAGTTGTGTAGATGTCTTAGTAATTTCTATGCACACAATTATATCATTTAGAAATAAAGACAGTTTTATTTCTTATTTTCCAATCTGTAAGTCTTTTATTTCTCTTGCCCTGTAGCAACGCTGCCAGTGTGATGTTGAATAGAAGTGGTTACAGCAGACATCCTTGCTTTGCTATCAACCTTAAAGGGAAAACATTTAGCCTTTCACCAGTAAGTGTGATGCTGACGTGGGTTTTTCAAATGACGCACTTACCAAGTTGAGGAAGTTGCCCTTTATTACTAGTTTAGGGAATCTGTATAATAGGTTTTGAAGTTTGGCAAATGGGCTTTCTATGGCTACTGAAAGGATCACATGATTTTTGCTTTTTCCTTTGTTAATATGGTGAATTACAATGATTGATTTAACCTACCTTCTTGGGATAAATAAACCCCAGTTGAGACATATGATCCCTTTTATATGCTGCTGGATTTGACTGCTAGTATCTTATCAAGAATGTTTCTTTTCTATGTTCGTGAATATTGGTTTGTAGTTTTCTTTTCCTTATTTTTTCACATGTTTTTTTCTGTTCTCTCCTCTCATTCTGAGACTCCAATTACATTATGTCAGACAACTTGATATTGTGCCACAGGAAACCAAGTCTCTATTCTTTTTTTTTCCCCCGGTTTTTCTGTGTGCTTCATAATGTAGTTTTTATTACCCACTTCAAATTCACTTGTCTTTTCTTCTGCAATACCTATTTTTAATCCTATGCAGTGAATTTTTCTTTTCAGATCGTATATATTTCATGTCTAAAAGTTTTATTGGGGGGGAGGTTATAGCTCAAATGGTAGAGTGCATGCTTAGCATGCATGAGGTCCTGAGTTCAATCCCATTATTTCCTCTAAGAATAAATAAATAAGTAAATCTAATTAAATCCTCCCCTCTGAAAAAAAGTTTCATTTTGTTCTTTTGTATCTTTTATGCCTCTACTCTCAGGTTCATGCTTTCTTTTAAGTTCTTGAGCATATTTATAACAGCTCTCTTGAAATCTAATTTCATCATATTATTTGTATTTCTATTTTCACTGACAATTTTTTTCTCCAAGTTACATAATGATTGTATTATTCCTGCTTCCTTGCATTTAACATGAATGGGTATTACATACGTAAATTTTACATTGTTGGGTACAATTTACACATTGTTGTCTTATTTTAATAATGTTTATTATGACAGTTATATTATGGATCAGCTTTCAAAGTCTATTTTCAAAACTTTCTAGAGCAAGTTTGGACTACCCTTTATTCTAGGGCTAGTTTAGCTCTACTGTAAGACAAGTCCCCTCTGGAGTCTCTACTGAATGCCCTGGACACTTAACAAGGACTCTCTAACTGGGTGGAACTCTAATACGTCCCAGCCCTGGGTGAACTCTGTAGATTACTTTCTGTAAATTATTGAGTTTATACCTTTCTGGTCATTCTTTGCCTGGCTTCTTAGAATTTCACACTACACTTGGGCAGCTCTTTTAACTAAAGACTATGGGACTCCAAGGCTGAGTTTTTTATATTCTTTCTCTGACCAGCTTCTTCCTCTCAAATACTCTTGAGTCCTCAAAGTGGTTCCATTAGCCTCTCCAATTCCAAAGTCTGTTTCCTCAATTCAGTGAGACCATGACACTCTGCTTGGATTCCTCCTTCTCTCACTGTGGTTCAGAAAGGGCTCCAAGAAATAAGTCAGTACAGTCACTTCTCTTTCCTCAGGAAGCACAGTCTTGTGCTGCCCATTGTCCAACTGTCTTGGTCCATTCGTGCTGCTGTAACAAAATACCAGACTACAAGGCCCTCTTCCAGGTCAGATTTCTTGTTGAATCCTCACATGGTAGAAGGGGCAAGGGATCTCTCTGAAGCCTTTTATAAAAGCACTAATCCCATTCATAAGGGTTCTTCCCTCATGACCTAATTCCTCCCAAAGGCCCTACTACTTGACACCATCATCTTTGGAGATTAGGATTCAACATATGAATTTTGAAGGGTCACAAACCTTCAGACCATAGCACCAATGTTTCCAAACTATGGTTTCATATGTTTTGTTCGTTTTCCTAGTTATTTACAGTGGGAGTATAAATCTGGTCTCAGTTACTCCATCACAATCGAAAGTGAAAGAATTCCCAATCTTATTTGTCTGGAAGAAGATGCCCTCTAAAACTTCCATTCATTTTGTTTTTGAAAATAATACTTAAATCCTTTTTCATTTTTTTCTGCATTAATTCCCCATTTCTATGAGACCTACTTACATTTCCTATTCAAAAGCTGCTCTGGCTATTCCTACATGTTTACTCTTCCATACAATCTTTAGGCCAATATAATCAGTTTCCCCCAAACTTGCCCTAATATTTGATAGAGATAGAATTAAATATATGGATTAATTGGAGGAAATTGACATCTTCCACAATATTGACCCTCCCCATTTCTCTTATTCAAGTACAAAGTTTATCTTTGTTTATTAAAGTCTACTTCAGTATCATTAATTTTCTTCAAACAAGTCCTACATATTTTTTACATGTATTCCTCACTACCTTATATTTTTTGTTAATTTTCTGAAAGAGATCCTATTTTCCATGATCTCTTCTAACCAGTTTTCTTACAAAAGAAAGTTAAATATTTTAAATGTTAATTTTGTACTCAAACTCTTATTAATTCTAATGGCTTTTCATGGATTCCTTTTGGTTTTCCCAGGTAGAGAATCATATTATCTGCAAATAATAATTTGGTCTTCTTCATAATATTTACATATTTTATCTTGCATGATTACAGGAAAATATTAAATAATAGTAATGGCAGTGCCCAATCTGACCTTCTTTTCAATTTTAAAGGAAATTCTCCAGTCATTCACCAGTAAACAGGGTTCTGGCTTGATTTGTAACAGTTTTTTTTTTAAATAATGTTAAGGAAATATACATCCAAATTTATATTACTTAAGTTTTTATCAGGACAGACACTGAATTTCATAAAATCCTATTTCATTAAGTATTTTATCCCTACTAACATATCATATGTCATATTAGTAGGAACATGTATTACATTAATGGTTTTCTTAATATTGAATTATCTTTGTGTATCTAAATCCTATTTGGTAAGTGGATTTTTTAATATATGACTACATTTTATAAATTTATTACTATTTTATGATTTTTGTATTTACAATCCTTAGTAAGATTGTAGTTTACTCTTTTTGGTATCTTTGTCAGAAATAGAATTTTTCTAATTTTATAAAATGCATTACTTTTATAATCAGGAATAAAATTATAAAAAATAAAGCCTAAAAATCACTAATGGACTCTCCAAGTGCCCACCACTTTTTAAATATTTATTTTTTCCTTCAGATTCTGGAGCTATGGTAATAAACTCCTGACAGGTCACTTTTTTCCACCCCACCCTACATTTTATAGTATAGGTATTATAGGTATGTATTATAAATTTATTCCTAAATAGTTACTTTTAGACAAAATTCTCTTTCAAATACCACTATCCCCAAAACTCCCTTTGAAAATTAGAAGGTATTTCAGATACTAGTGGTTTTCTTCCTTCTAGGAATTCTCTTCCCCAAATGTTTCTATAGCCCAACCCCTTACTTTATTTAGATCTAAACTAAAATGCCACCTCTTCAGAGAAGCCTTCTCTGTCCACCCTAATTAAAATATCCCTACTATCTCTCCACTCATCTCCAGCCCTGATTTATTCTTCATAGCCATTCTGAAATACTTTATCCACAGTGTCTAGAGAAATATCTGACACACAGTAAACGGTCAATTAATATTTGTTGCAGGAAGAAATGAAAGAGGGTAACCACATGGTATAATTTGAAGAAAAAGTCCTCAAGAATAGTTTCCTCCTTTCTGGTGCCACACTACCTAAAATTCCTGTGACCACCTTATAAGGCTACCAAATAAATCATTAGTCAATAATGCTTTAGTAAAATTATTTCACTTATCAGATTCTTTCTTCCAAAATAATCAGTTTTTCAAGCCATGAACTCTTAGGGTTGCATACAAATGAAGGAAAATATAGAATCTTCCAGAAACAAACTGTTACACTCTTTTTTCCCATAATAGCAGTATCCAATCAGCACAAGGTAAATATACTCTGCCTACTGTTCGTAGCAGCTCCCTCTACAGAATTAAAAACCGAAAGAGTAAAACCATGGGACAAAAGAGAAAGCACTTGAAGAAGCAATCATTGGTCTGGGTGATGTAGGAGGCAATGGAAGTCCCCTAAAGTCCCTCATTTCTTTGGTGAATCATACCTGGAAGTGATCATGCGGAAAGTGAATCTTTAAGGAAAAAGTAGAAATCGATTGAGAATAAAGCATGTCCTTTAGCTGTGGGCTTCTCTTAATGGACTTTGAACCAGTTTTAGATTCAAATACAACAGGAACATTTAAGTTATCAAGCCTATTGAAAACAAAGGAAAAGTACCTTCACTTTACCCCCTTCCCACTGAATTTACCATAGCCATCTTTGAAGACTGAACAGACACCAAGCAAGCAAGAAAAAGAATCCAAACTCCAGAACACAAAACCTGACGTCCTAACTCATTTCTCAGCCGTGTCACTATACCACTGTGTTGGTACTAAGTACCAGTAACAGCAGTGTCTTTCAAAGAATACAGAAAAAATAGGTTTTTTAAGTACAACAAACTCTCCATCTTCCCATCTTATCTCTGACCAAATATTTGTCCATTATTGTGCAGCATTATTATATTTTAATTTAGATTCTTCCCAATATTCAGTCTTCACTGAATGGTGGGAACAGAAGCCAGGCCCTGTGGAAGTTCATATATTTCTGGTACTGTTATTTTTCTACTCCCATCTCTTATTCTTTACTGTTCTCAATAACAAGAAAATAACCAAATATGCTAATGATGTAAAATTCTTCAAGTAAAAAATTTCAAAAACTGAATTTCTTTTCTGATTTATAAATTACCTAAATTCTTAAGTATATAATATATGATTAAAATATGATGAATTTCCAGGCTGAATTAGATGTAAAAACAAAGATAACAATTAAAGGAGATACAAAATTCTAAATGAAAATGAATGAGGGGCGGGTATAGCTCAGTAGTAGAGTGCATGCTCAGCACGACAAGTTCCTGGGTTCAATCCCCAGTACCACCATTAAAAATAAGTAAATAAATAAAACATAAATTAAAATGAATCTTATTTAGTTATTTAGGTACAGCATATAACTATGCACTCTAAAATCCCAAACAACGGATTTTATCAAGATTTTCAATCTCTCTCTCAACTAATACTACCACACTCTTTCTTTCAATATTTTCCTCCTGGTTCAATCCAATCAACATATGCATGTTCCAACAACTCAAGCAACTCAGACCCAGCAATACCTTCCCTCAACCTTCTATTACCTATGTATAGTAATAAACCTCATGGACACATGACATACATGTACAGTTTCATGCACTGTACATTTCTACTCTCAAATACCTGTTTCCCATTAAATTCAAAATTACTTCATGCATTGACTTCTATGAATAAAACAGAAATGAAATATATTAGATGCCTAACCTCTTGATTTTCTACTCCATTGCTGGAAAGCTCCAAAATAGAACCTCCACTGTGAACCACTGCTGATGTCATTGTTTATTCCCTGAGGAAGCTTCAAACGCTATTAATCAATGTAATTAAAGGTTCATGGATGATTGCCAGTATTACAGGTTTGCATTATCATGTTTTAAAAGTCAACAGAAGTGGAGTAGAGTAGATATCCAGAAATCCAGTCTTCTAAAGATGATTAACCAGAAAGCCTAAAAAAGGGAAGAATTTGAAAAGTTATTAAAACTACACAAGGAGGATATAAAACAACATATTTTGCAATCTAATTTTTAACATTTTTGTAAACTAAGAAAAAGAAGATAGGCCTATACAGCCCTGCGTCAAAAGAGGGCACTAATGAGCATTCTGCTTAGAACTGTCAAGTTCTTGAACAATTTGAAATAAGATTACAATCTGAAATAATGTTCTGTTGCACATGAATGACCTTATTATATTTATATTCTAAGACATAAAATGTTGTAACCTTCTCTCTTGATGAAGATATACTGTTATTCCTGAAATATTTTGGTAAAAATTCCTGACATTTAAACAATTTTTTATGCACTGAAAACATTAAATGTGCTGGACAGTGACAACTTCTAAAATCATTCGTCTCTAACAAATTAGAAGATTTATTGGTTTGTAAATATTTCATTCTTCTTTGGCTCATTTGGTTTGTTTATTTGAATAATTAATTAGAATTCTCTTTTGGTTATGGTAGCAATCATTTTGTGTTCACATTTTGAATATTCTATAAGGTCTGTAAAACAGATTAATTTGAGTTATACTTTCAAAAACAGTAGTTTGAAAATAAGGTAGTAAAATGACTTAGAATGCCTTTCATATTACTTTATCACTCTTTCCTCAATTTTTTTGCCATTGGTTCAAAATGCAATGTAGCAAGTGATTTCAGTAAACGTAATTCAAGCTTTTCCCCCAGTAGAGATGAGTGTCATTATGTACATCATCTAGATTTATACATTAGATTATTTCTAGAAAGTTACATTTTATTTTATTTTGTGTATGTTAAATATTTCATAGAGAAATTAGAGATTTATTTCTAATAGTATTTTTTAATATAAAAATTAAAGAATGTAGAAGATGTAAGTATATTTAAAGAGAAAAGAATATACATTTCTAATTAATCATTCCATTAATACTGTGTCCTATATTAAGTTTGAACACTGGTACCATACAGATATAGAAATAAAATAATACAGAATTTTCATAAACTGCTATAATAAAAAGAAATACCTGGGGAAAAGAGCAGAAATTTCACCTCACTATCTAAGACGCATCAGTACTACTAGTCTCTTTTTGATCTTATCAACAGAAAATGGGATAAGATGTATTTGGATCTTAAGAATGAAAATTAAGAAAAATCCACAATCCCATCACACTAAAGCTCACTATTATCATATTAGGAAACAACTATTTTCAATTTCTGATTTCTAATCATATAGATAATAATAGCAGAAATAAATTTTACTTACAGTTTGAATGTTAAGTAGTCTAAGCATCTTTCACTATTTTCACAACTTGGCAAGAGCTAAAATATAGACCAGCAGTTCTCTGGAACTACTAGTGGGGGGAAAAAGATAGTATTAATATAATTCTATTAAAAAATATTTTGCCCAAAGTAGGTGTGATTCAGACAGTATACACTTATTACAACAAACCATCTCCAAAGCTTGATGGCACACATTATGTAATGAACATATAAAGAAATTATTCCTAGGCTATTGAGGAATCAGCAGCTTTTTTCAAACTTGAAATTTTAAGTCACTACTAAATAACAATTACTGAGTAAGGACAGAGCCCAAGACATATAGCCCATGCCCCATATTATGGGTTATATTTCAATCAACCAACAGGATTTTAACAAGTGGCTGCAGGCATAACCCCAGAACCCCAGGAGTATAAAATCAAGTTTAAAAAGACTAACCCAAACAACTATTATAAAACAATATTAATGATATATTATTGCCTGTTAACTCTCCTGCTACTCAACTTTCTGCCCTCTCACCCTCCAAACTTGGCATCCATATACATCCAGACCTCCTAAGCCTCTTCAAATAGCCCTCCACCTTTCTAAAGCTAATCTGTTGACCTATGCACTGAATCTAAGGTCTTGTTCCATCAATTATTCCCTCTTTTCCCTTAATTCTCTTACTTAACATTGAGTCTTTTCCCTCAACATCTAAACATTTACAGATTCTCTCATCTTAAACATGACTCCTCCATGATCCTGCATACATACCCCTTCAGCTTACTGCTCTAGTTCCTTCCTTTATTGGGTAAGACTCTACAAAAAAAACTTTCATATGCTGTCTCCACTTCCTAATTTCTCAGGTACTCCTTCTATGGAAGTTAGGCATCCATCACCACCAAATGAAATTTTTACTAAATTCTGCTTATCAAATCCAATGCATACATTTCTGTCTTCATAGGACTTAACATCTCTGAAGCATTTGACAGCGCTGATCACTCCCTCCTTGAAACTCTATCTTCAAATTTATCTTCTCCCTCGCTAGCTACTCCTTTTCAATTCCCTCTTGGAGGCCCACTCCTAATTTTCAAGGAACTTGAAGAGTACAAATGTAAGCCCATATACTGTATGTCTAAATAGTTTAAAATTATAAACCAACCTAACAAAGCAGTAAATTATTATTCTATCCTCCTATCTTGACATACACAGTTTTATAACAACCTAAAAGGCAAAGTTCTGATTTGGAATTCTAAGACTCAAGCTCTACAGGGGCACATGGGCGGACCATACCACCACCCCACCCTGCCCCTTTTTCTTGTCCCACCTTTAGCTCCATTCCATACTACAAGGAACCTCATATACATGCATGTGGACATCCCAGACAACATGTCCAAGCTCTGGCCATAGGACCGCAAACAGCTGCCACTTGGCTATCCTCTAGGCCTATGAAAGCCCATACACATGCTACAGTCAAGAGAGGAGAGAATCAAAGAGTAGACCTGTGAAAAGCCACGTGGACAGGAATTCTGGGATTCAAACACTCATAGCTCAATCTAGAAATGGGTACCAGATGGACTAGTTCCCTTAGCCCCTCAAAATCCTTATCCTATCAGGAGGGCTATGGTTAGAGGAAGGCTAAACGAGGACCTATAAAGCACAAGGCCCAGAGAAAGGTTCTCGCTTGGGTAAGTCTAAGGACAGTGTTACTCTCTGGTCAACTCTTACCCATGTGGGTGTTTCCAGGATCCCATCCCTAGTCCTCTTCTGACTGTTTACACTCTTCTAAGCTTTCTCATGTACTGCCATGGCTTCCCTCAAATCTCTCTTTCAGTCTAATTTATGGGCTCCAGTTTGTCTACTAGACACTTTCTTGCCTCTACTTCCTTGTGAAACTATATAGAGTATAAATAAGTAGTAAGCATCTATTCCAGGATATCCCAGGGACTCCATTAATTAAATCAGTCATTTCACAAATATTAACTGAGCACCTTTTACATGCTAGTTTTCAGTTGCTAGAGATACAGTGGTGAATAAAGCAAAAGTCTTTGTTCTTGTGGATCTTATATTCCACTAGGGTGAGATGAAAATAAGCAAAATATGTATAGCACACATACAGATGGTGATGAAGGCTAAGGAGAGTGAACCAAAAGGAGAGAATATTCAGCAAGGAAGAGGGTTTCAATTTCAAACTGAGTAGTAAGAGAAGAATTCACTGAAAAAGTGACATGAGTGAGAAATGAAAAAAAAGAATGAGTTGTGCCAATGACTAGGGAAAGAGACCTCCAGCCAAAGGAAAGAGAAAATTCAAGATCGTAAGAGGGAATACTCCTGACTAGTTCAAGGATCAGCAAGGAGGCCAATATGGCTGGAGTGAAGTGAGCAAGAAGAAAGAAGATGATGACAGAGAGGTAAGAGGAGGGGATCATGTAGGCCCTCTGTGAGGACTTTTACCCCAGGGAAAAGGAGAGGTTTATGCAGAGAGATGACCTCTTCATTATAAGGATCATTCAGATGTTGGATTGAGAATACACAAGGGGACAAGCACAGAAGCAGAGAGATCAGTTTGGAAGCTACTATAAAGATTAGGTGAGTGGGGAGGGTATCATTCAAGTGGTAGAGCGCATGCTTGGCATGCATGAGGTCCTGGGTTCAATCCTCAGTACCTTCTACAAAAATAAGTAAACCTCCCACCCCACCCCCCAAAAAATTAAGTGATAGTGGCTAGTACTGAGTGGTAGGTTCTGCAGAGAGTGAATAGTGGTCAACTTTCGGGGAAAATTTTTTTCAGGTAAAATGGGCAAAATTTGATAGCAAACTGGATGTGGGGTGTGAATGAAAGAGTCAAGAATGAATCCAGAGAAATCAGTCAGAGTATCCGGACTAGTCATTAAATGGGATCAATAAAAGTGTGAGAGAAAGTCCAGTATGTCCCAAACTAAACTTTTTCTCTGCTATCTCCCCCAAAGTATGCTTGTATTATGTTTAGCTCAGTAAACTACCCTATCACCCACACAAGTTGCCTAAAACAGACGCTAAAGTCATCTGCAACTCCTTCCTCCATCAACACCATCATACTCTTCTCTCTTGACCCTTTCTCTATAATCTCATATCCTCTGCCTTGCTTGAGGTCGTTATTACCATTTCTCTGTATTATTGTTAAGAGCTTCAGAATTTGCCTATTTATCTCTAATCCTCCCTCCCTTCCATTCCATCTACAGCTGCATTATCAGAGTGATCCCAGATAGAATAATGTCAGGCCCCTCTCAAAATTCTTCAGTAGTTCATCATCAACTGCAAGATGAAATCTCAACCTCTTTGCAAGCACACTGATTTTAGGAGGAACAAGCAAGGGGTCTAGGTCTATTTTTCATAAGTTATAAAATGTTCATTCTGATATGCTCAGGTATGGAAGTCACAAATCTAATCCACACTCACTTGTCTGGCCCATTTTCCCTTATTCCCTCCATCTTAGTTTATACCACAGTTGTTTACAATTGTCTAAATTTTTCTCTCTCTTTTCTTGATTTCCTTACCCTGTTTGCCCATTTGGCCAATCCCTAGCTGTTTTACAGGTCTCAACTCTAAAGCAACCTCATCTCCAAAGGGCTCAATGTCATTTTCTATAATTCTCTTCCCCTAATCCACACTATACACCTCCTTTGTTTCCAGCAAATCATTCACTTGCCACCTCCTATCAACCATATCATGGCCAATATCTATGCCTTTCTTTCAGTGCTCTCTAAACTATTGCTTCTCCTTACCATCTTAATCTTAATTCCTACTGCTTTCCCAATGCACCAAATTATAAATATCTGTGTGTCCAGTTTCTAAAAATCCGTGGTTTATACCACTGAAAACAGTGCCCTTCATACAGGATACACAGTAACGATGTGATGAATACAAGAATAAACAAACATGTTCCAATCAGACAAATATTATCACTGTTCACTACAAAGACCATGCTCATTCCCATGCCTATTCTTTGCTGGTTCCCTTCTCTCACTAGGAATGCCCTCTTTCTTGGTTTTCAAATTCCACTTGTCCCTCATGGACAACTTTTTCCCTATAATAACATCACCTCTTTCCTCTTTCTTACTATACCAGGTCTTTCAATAAGATTTATTTAGCACTTACTACATACCAAATACAGCACTATGCCAGGAACACAAAACTGAAGTGAAGACTCAGCCTTCAAACAGCTTAGAGTCTAGTAAGGAGAAACACATAGAAACAATTACAATAATATAAATGCTATAAAGGAAACTACAGAGTACAGTGGAAATATTTTAAAAAGGAACACCTAAGTCAGCCCTGGGGAGTGGGTATGTTCTAGAAAGACTTCAGAAAGGAAACACCATTTGGTCTAAGACTAGAATAAGGGGTAAAAATTGGTATAACAATAAGAGAAGCAACTAAAATAAGAGGACTGAAAAAAAAAAACCTCTGAGAAATGATAGCAAACCTAAGTATCACTCAGAAGTAAATTCAGCTCAGATTATAATTTAGTTGCCTAGAATACAGATCATACTGTCATTAAAAAAGTTTATGTGCATGATTTTATTTGTACAAAGTACAAAAACAAGGAAAACTCCATCTATGATATTAGAAATAAGATACTATATCACAAAAGGCTACTTATCACTAACATATAAGCGATGCTTAAAATAGAGAACAAATCCAAGAGAAAAATATGAAAAATACACAAACACACAATTCACAAGAACAGATATAAAAATAGCCCTTAAACATATGAAAAGATGTTCAAATTTACTCACAGAAAAATGCAAATATTAAAAAACAGATTCCTTTCCTCAGATTGGTGAAAATTAAAATACATAACATTATATTCTGTTGGTAAAACATCTATACATTGCTGGTGGGAATGCAAACTGATACAACACTTTGAGAGGGGAACTTGGCAGTATCTAACAAAACTACATCTGTAGCTACCTTTTTAAAAACAGCTTTACTGAGATATAACTCACATATAATACAGTTCACCAACTTAAAGCATATAATTCAATGGTTTTTAGTATATTAATGAAGTCGGGCAAACATCATCACAATCTAATTTTAGAACATTTTTAGCACCCTCTCCCCCTCAAAAAAACTCATGGCCATTAGCAATCACTCCCCATCCTTCCCCAACCCTTAGTCCTTGGCAACCACTCATCTACTTTCTATCTCTAGAGATTTGCTTGTTCTGGCCATTTCATATAAAGAGAATTTTATAACATATAGTCTTTTGTGACTGGCTTCTTTCACTTAGTACGTTTTCAATATTGATCTGTGCGTAACATGTATTAGTATTTCAATTCTTTTTAATGTTGAATAATATTCCATTGCATAGATATACCACATTTTACTTATCTGTTCATCAGCTGATGCAAATTTGAGTTGTTTCCCCTTTTTCACTATTATAAATAATTTTGGTATAAAAATTCATGTAAAAGTTTTTGTGTGGACATATGTTTTCTTTTTCTCTTAGGTATACACCTAGGAGTGGAATTCCTGGAACATATAGTAATTCTATGCTTAAGATTTTGAGAAAATGCCAAACTACATCATCTTACATTCTCATCAGCAGTGTACAGAGGTTCTAATTTCTCCACATCCTCATCAACACATGTTGTAGGTAATCTGTTATGCAGCAATAGATAATTAATACATCATCTTGGTAGATGCAATAAAAATCACTTGGTAAATTTAATAATTAAAATAAAAAAGCAGCCAAGACAAGCAGTGGCAAAATATTTAGAACTTTCTCCTTGATGCTGGGAAAAGAACATATACATCTACAATTACCACTTCAATTCAAAACCACACTGGCAATCCTGACCAGTAGAGTTTGATGAAGAAAAATTAAAAGGCAGAAGAAATGGAAAGGACGAAATGAATCATTGTTTGTAGATGACAAGACTCTCTACACAGAAAATCCAAAAGAATCTTCAGATATTAGAAGAGTGTTTGTGAGATGTGTGGATGTAGGTCAATATATAAAAATCAACTGTTTTTCTATATACCAACAACAAACAGAAAATGTAATTTTTAAAAAACTATATCATTTACAGTAACCACCAAAACTATAAGATACCTAAGACTTAATCTAACAAAAGATGTACAAAGACCTTTGTGAAGAAAATGAATAAATCTATTGAAAGAAATTAAAGAAGTCTTATATATATGAAGAGATACCATGTTCTTGGATAGGAAAGCTCAATATCTTAAAGATGTCAATTTCCACCAAATTTCATCTAACAAATTCAATATATTTCCAGTCAAAAATCCCAAAAGGGTTTTACAAAAAACTTGACAAAGGTAGTTAAGGGGGAAAAAAAAGTATGTAAAAGAACAAAGGGCAGAAGTTAGCCAAAACCCTCCTGAGAATAACTGTCCTACCTAGTCTATGGTAATTAGACAATAATTAACAGTGTAGATATAACCCAGTATATCAAAAAGACCCATGCATACTGGAAACTTAATGTAGGAAGAGGAAGTGCTAAAATCAATGAAGGCAGGGAGGGCATAGTTCAGTGTTAAAGCGCATGCCTAGCAAGCATGAGGTTCTGGGTTCAATCCCCAGTATTTCCATATACATACATATATATATATATATAAAACCTAATTACCTCCCCACCACCCTGCAAAAAAAAAAAAAAAAAAGACTATTAATATATGATGCTGGGACAAGTGATTATTGACAAAAGACAAAAAATTAAATCACTACCTCTCACCATTCACAAAATGAATTACAGGTGTACTAAAGACCTAAATATATAACTTTTTATCTTCATGAAATCACAGTTAAGGAAAAATTACTAAATAAGACATGGAGAGCAAAAAACCAAAGATTTACTAAACTTGACTACACCAATTTTTTGGTTTAAAATTCTTAACAATAGAAACCAAAAACAAAACTGAAAAATAAAAGTCTGGGAAAAGTAATTCCCCTCCCTCCAAAGAAAAAAGGAATTCCTACTAATTAGTAAGAAATATATATAACCAAAATTCTCATAAAGATCTTAAAATAAATTATATTAAGGCACACATGGGTAAATGTGACGTGAATTCTAGTTCTCATGTTTTAGTTCTCATGTTGAATGATGGACTTGTGTGTATTTATCATATTATTAAAAATAAACAACAGCCATGCTTGGAATAATTATTTAAGTGTATCATGAATCAAGGACTGTAATTCATCTAATTTTGTACAACTGGGGTCCAAAGAAAGAGGTTTAAAACTGATTTTATTAGCTTCCCATCTAAAGTATGAAATTCATTCACCTGAACTCGTTCTTTTTAAATGTCATATAAATTGAGTAATATTTACTAATCCTCTGACAAACTCTCTCTTTTTTTTTTTTTTACAATTTTCCAGCAGGTTCTGTTAATTTTCTCTGATTTAACTGCTTCTTAATATACCTACTAATTTGTAAGAAAACTGGGGTCACAGTTATCTTATTTGCTACTGCAGCAACTATATCTAAACAACCTAACAGATCAGAAAGAGGAAGGATGATTCTACTTATATGACATTCAAGAAAAGGTAAAACTACAGGGACAGAAAACAGATCAATGGGAAGCAGATGACCTCAAAGGGCACAAGGAACTTCTTGGAGTGATAGCAATAGTCTACATCTTGATTGTGATGGTCACTGCATAATGATACCAATTTGTCTAACATGGAAATTTAAAGATGAATTTCACTATATGTAAATTAAACTTCATTAAACTTGACTTCAAAAGAAGGGGAAGACAATACTGCAAATGAGAATGTAATTAAAGAGATATTCTTATTCAGTATTAACAGCATTATCATCATACTAAGAACTGTAGCTTGTAATCTAAACCTATATATAGTTCAATTCACAACTGGTTCCTGCCTGTGATATCAGAAAAATTCTCCCCCTAAAAAACCTTACTATTCTTAGCCATTTCACTGATAAAAGTAAACCTTTTCAATGTGGAATTCAATTCCAGAAGTATTTCTAATTTATATTTCACTGTCCTATTGAAATTATCAACCAACTTTGACAAGAATTATATATGTCATTTTATAATGCTAATATAGTAACAGTCTCAATAGTCTCAACCATGTATTTTCTAGTTATTGAACCATTTTTATGCCTGTCCCTTCATCCTTACAATAACCCTGTGAAATAGGTATAATTATCCCCTATTACATGAGGACTATTTTAACAGTATGCTTTATAGCTAGTGTGACTAATAGTTAAGAGCTGGTGGCCATTGTATCCCGAGAATACAGCAGGTGCTCAATAAATATTTGTTGAATGGTGGCTTTACCTCTGACTATGTAATCTTGGACACTAACTTATCTCATTAAAAGTTAATATCCTCATCCATAATAAGATAGTAAAACAACTCTGGGAAGTAGGTGTGTTTAGTTCTTTTAATTCTTTATATAAAGTGCCTGGCACACTGTGAGTATTGAATGAATGTTATTTGTTATTATCTCTTTGATAACATCAGTCAGTGCTGCATCATACTGCCAAAGCTTTATATAATAAAGCAGTAACAGAACAGATGATAATACCTAAAACCTAACTGCTCCTCATACAAAACTGAGATGTTTATTCTTATAATCTATTAAACGAAAAATCAGTACATTCTAAAGGGATAAAAAGTAAACTAATGAATTTTTTAAAGAAAGAAGAATTCCCTTGTGAAAATGGAACTAAGTGTAAGGAGTGTATACTTTAGAAATATTTGGGCCCGAAAGTCTGGGCTGGAAATAACTGAGCAGCAAGAAATCATGTCATAGGACTTACTTTAGGGCAAGGTGATTGACGCAGATATTTAAAATTGGATGCAACAAATTTACTGGCTAATAGACATTATATGAAAACTCTTTTAATCTGGAAGAGATTTAGAGCTCCTGGTTTTTTTTTTTTTTTAGAGCTCCTTTTATAGAAAAAGAAATAGGTTGAGGAGGCTAATAGGAAAGTCAGTAAAATGATTTGCCAACCATAAAAACAATTTTGCATTTCAAAGGTCCCTCACCTTGGATAATAATATCTTAAAATGCTCATTTACTCATGGCCCTGGGTTAGAACACACAAAGACACAGAATGACATATAGATAAGAAGTCAACTTAGATAATTTGTGACTTCATCTAAGTTATGTTTAAGCTATTTTGATGCTTTCCTTGCTAGGCATGTTTTGGTGGGTTTCTTCATCAACCAAAGAACTACAAATGGCCAGGTTCCCATTTGAGGCCTAACCTAACAAATGTTGATTTGTTCAATTTATTTTACTATGGTGAAAATATATGAGGTTAGTATCATCTAAAAACACTCTGAATTATCAAACGTTACAGTTAGTTAAAGAATTGATGAGCAAAGAGAGACCAAGACAAAATCAACCTGACTTGGCTGCCCACAGTTATCACTGGAGCTAAAAATGATATTGCTGCCTAGCTACACTCCTTTAATATTTTTATCTGCCTACTTTCTGTTGCCATTTCACATATGCTCAAATTCTAGGGCAGTAATAAAAAGGGTCAGAATAAGAACATGGGGGAAGAGAGATCACATTTAGCATATCTTAGAATCCAACCTATCTTGAGGATGAAGATAAGCAACAAAGGTCTGATTATTAATTAATAATCCTAAACTTATATGAATATCCATTTCTAGACTTACTCCATGAACTATTAGTAAGAAATATTAAATGGTGGAAATAATTATTTAGCCATGTATATTCTGTGAATAAGCAAATTTCCAAATCAATTAAGAACGAGACAAAACAATACGTACTAGTAAACAGAAACAGACTCACACAGAAAACAAACTTACGGTTACCAGAGAGGAAAAAGGACGGGAAAGGATAAATTGGGAGTTTGGGATTTGCAGATACTAACTACTGTATATAAAATTGATAAACAACAAGTTTATACTGAATAGCACAGGGAACTGTATTCAGTATCTTATAGTAGCCTATAAGGAAAAATATGAAAAGGAATATATGTATGTATATATATGACAGAAACATTATGCTGTACACCAGAATTTGACACATTGGAAATTGACTATACTTCAAAAAAATATATATATATGTATGTGTACTATAAGGTTTGGTTAAGGAAAAAGTGACACTCAAAATCAAGGCTTATGCTCTGATCATTGCTAAAATGTTTGAAAAGTCTCAACTCTGGTCACAATAGCTTCCTGTACATCTAGAAAGAGATACATAAAAGACTTGTTTCAACCAGCTTAAGGTAGTCAAGCAACTCCTTTATAGGAGGCTGAAGCTAGAGGTGATCAGGATATATGGTAGATACCCAGTCATCAAAAAAAGAAAAACTAAAATCTATTTAAGTTTTATTTAACAAAGCAAACTGGAAGAACTTTTCTTCCTGGAGATAAAAATTACCAGCCCAGCAACTGCCATCCTAAAGACCCTAGTACAGAAAGTTCTAAAACCTTCATCAACTTCTTCACTTTTGTAACTTAAAATCAAGCAAAGAACTGCCTTTCACAAGAATCTTTTTAATATTCTGGTTTGACAGGAATATGAATCCGTTAAAGTGAATTTATCCCAGAAGAAAGTCAATAACTAGCTTAGTTTATTTTTCCTTCTTCTTTCAAACAATGAAGGGTAACAGTAGCTATTATTTATAGAGTACTTATTCTGTGCCAGGCATCATTCTAAACTCACTATATGTATTAATCTATTTAATGTTCACAGTCCTACAAAACAGGTATTATCCCCATCTTACATCTGGGGAAACTGAGGCACGGAGAAATTTAAGTAACTTGCCCAAGGTCAAACAACAGGCAAATGATAGAATCAGAATTTGAACCTAAGCAGTCTGACTCCAGAGCCTACGCTCTTAAAGTTTTTTCTGCCTCATGATCATACAAGTGTTTTCAAAATTAAAACTGAAAGAATCATATAGAACCTCTCCCACTCCACCCTGGGAGATTTTTCTACCTATTTCCTTATTGGCTCATCACATGGCTGATATGTAGGCTTAAAATATACTAAATGGGAATTACACATACCTTATCTACATAAGTATACATATCTTTTCCCTTTCCCAAAGAAAAAGAGGGTGGCAAGAGGAAGGAATGAATTTTTTAACTCACAAATTCTCTCACATAAGTTCTGTAGGCCTTACGGAGAAAGGGACAGTATCAGAAATTCTTTTTCCTGTGCTCTCTTTAGGGTTGAGCTTGTTTGTTTTTTAGAAATGTTGGCCTGCACTTTTGTATTAGCAAGAAACAGAGATTCTCAGATATAAGCTTTATATCCTAATTAAAATTTACCTATATTTTAAGTAAAAGAACTACCTGGCACCAAAATATAAACGTTTTTATAGTGCTAAATAAAAAGGTCCGTGCAGAAGCAACTAAGAAAAAGTGCACCCAGTCCCTCACTTTGAGACCTAAACTATTTACAAGATTATCTCCCTTTACCTAACTAAGCCAAGGTTTACAGCTTGTTCCATAGGTCTTGGAAGATGGATGCTTACAGGCCTATAGAATGTACAACGAATGGATGAACGAATAAATGCAAGCCTATTTTTATTTGAAGGACTAAAATCATCTTATTCTATTCTATTCTTTATAAAGCTAAAAACATTTTTAGAAAATCCTACAGGTATTTACTCACACTCAGAAATTATTAAAGAATAAAATTATATACTGAGCTGTAAATTAACTCTTTAGTCAAGAATAAAGGTCACTGCAGTATTTTTTCAGTGTTTCCCCACCACACTTAGAAAAAAATCTAAACTTTTTAACATAGACTTTATAAAGTTCAACCCAGGGCTAGCCCACCCCACCTCTCTGATCTCTCTCATCCCTTGTTTCTCCTTCACTGGCTTGCTGAGCTCCAGTCACACTAGCCGTATTCCTACAACACACCAAGCTTATTCTGCACCTCCTGTTCTCTAGGATACATGGCCCTTTCAGATCATTGACAGATCCTCACCTATCATACAGGTCTCACTTCAACTACCATCCTTTCAGAGAGACATCTCCTTTTTGGCTCCCTTCCCCCAGATTATTTTACATTCCTGGATAGCTCCCCAACATTCTCTAACTGCAATAACATTACTCTAGTTTATTTCTTCATTATATTTATCATTCTCTAAAGTTATCTTATTTGTTTATATGTTTAACGTATGCCTCCTCTAACAGAATGTAAGGTTCCATAAGAACAGGTACTGCATTTATCTTATTTACTGCAATCTCTCAAGGGCCTAAAATGAATGAATACTATACTAATAAATGTGCAGGCTCATATGAAGATTTTGATATTCTGTAATCATTATAAACATTATATTGCTCTCTTAGGCTTCTTCCACTTTTGTCTACCTATTAGCACCTACTGTGAGAGAATTAAGCAGCAAGAAATACAAACGAGTAGACGTTAAGGGGGGAGGGTACGGCTCAGTGGTAGAGTGTATGCCTAATATGCACTAGGTCATGGTTTCAATCCCCAGTACTGCCATTAAATAAATAAACAAACAAACCTAATTACCTCCCCCCTCAAAAAAAAAAAAAAACAAAAACAAGTAGACGTTATACTGTATAATCAGTTCAGAGACTGAACTAAGGTTTAATAATGGCATGTCTTTCAAGTTATACACTGATCCTACTTACCAATAAAGTTATAGTAAATTATTATGTTCAAATATAAACTATACACGCAATTTAGCATTTATGAGTAATGTACTTTCACATGTGTCATAAAATAGATAAAAATAGTGAATATAATTTAAAAATAAAACAAACTCCATTTTAGAATTTAACACATAGTTAAGATATTATCTCCAACTAAAATTTAATTTTATCTCCAAATGAAGAAATCATGTTTAAAGAATTAAAGGAGTGTGAGACCTATAACTCATAGAATAGGATACAGATGTATCCTGTAAAGATACAAATACTATTTTTAAAAAAAGAATAAAATGGGAATCCTGGAGTTGAAAAGTATAACAATTCCATAGTTGAAAAGTAGAAGAACACAAATTTTAAATTCACTAGCTGAGCTCAAAAGCATTTTGGAGACGACAGAAGAAAGAGCCAATGCACTTTAAAATATATCAATGGAAATTACCAATTCTGAAGTACAGAAAAGAAAAATAAAAAAAATGTTTTAAATGAACAGAGCCTCAGAGACTTAGGAATACCATCAAGCAGACCAACATACATTAATTAGAGTTCCAGAAGAAAGGGAGAGGGAGAAAAGGACAGAAAAAATATCTAAGGAAATTACTGTCAAAATTTATCAAATTGTCAAAAATGTTAATCTAATACATTTAAGTTTCATGAATCGAAAGTAGGATAAAGTAGGACAAAGAGATCCATACCTACATACATCACAGTAAAACTGTTGACTACAGATAGAAAATCTTTAAAGCATGAAGAGAAAAACAACTCATCAGAAATAATGGAGGCCAGAAAGCAGGAGATGACATATTCAAAATGCCTAGAGAGAAAGAAATTTGTAACAAAGAATTCTATATCCAGCAAAACTATTCTTCAAAAATAAAGACAAAATAAAAACAATTCAAAGAAACAAAGACTGAGATAATTCATTAATAACAGAAATTCCTTACAAGATATCCAAAAGGAAGCCCACCAGACTGGAAGGAAATAACTAACCCATAATGCAAATACGTAACAAGAAATAAAAAATACATAAAAATTAAATACATTTTTAAATATGAAACACTTTAAATTTTTTTTCTTCTCTTAACTATTTTAAAAGACATACAATTGCAATAAAAATATAAAACTGTACTGTTGAGCATCTAATACATAAAAATTTAATATGCATGGCAATACTAAGACAGGAGGAGGGAGAAAATGAAGCAAAATTTCTTTATTTTACTATAACTAAATTAGTCAACTGTGATAAATTAAGACATATATTATAAACCCTAGAGCAACCTAAAAAAAATAACTTTAAAAATCCAGTTAAGAAGCTAACAAAGGAATTAAAATGATACCCTGGAAAATATCTGTTACCTTCAGAAGAGGCAGTAAGGACAAAGATATAAAAAAGAAATGAAACATATAGAAAATAACTAGCAAAGTTGCATAAATCTGACAATCAATGATTACATTAAATGAGAACAGATTATACTCTCCAAACAAAAGGCAGAAATGGTCAGACTATTTTTTTTAAGCAATTTAACTACATGTTGTCTGTATGACACACTTTAGATTCAAAAACAAATAGGATGAAGGTAAAAGGATGGCAAAAGATATGCAATGCATAAGAGAGCTATACTAACACCAGACAAAACACTACTAGAGACAAAGAGGGATCTTTCATAATGATGCAAAAATAGTCAATTTGTCAGTAAGATGTTTGTATATGTATATCATACCTAACTCCAGTGCCCCAAAAATACGAAGCAAAATTGACAGAACTGAAAAGAAAATTAGACACTTCAATAGAAATTTTCATATCTCAACCACAATAACTGACAGAATGGCTAGACAGAAAATCAGCACAAAGAACCAATTTGACCTGACACCTACAAAATATTCTACCCAACAACAGAATATCTCTATGAGCACATAGGATATTCTTCAGAATAGATTACATGCTAGGCCACAAGAATGTCTCAATAAATTTAAAATGAGAAAAATCATGTAAAAAGTATGTTCTCTCACTACAGGGGAATTAAATTAGAAATCAACAACAATGAAATTTAGGGAATCCTCAAATAATTGGAAATTAAACAGTACATTTCTAAACAGCCCATGCGTCAAAGAAGAAATCACAAATGAAATTAGGAAAAATAAATGCAAAATTTTAAAAGCAGGCATATAAAAACGTATGGCAGCTAACAGTGTTTGGAAGGAAATGTATAGTTCCACATGCGTACATCAGAAAAGAAGAAAGATCTCAAACCAGTAACCTAGGCTTCTACCTTAAGACACTAGAAAAACGAAAGTGAACTAAACCTAAAGCAAGCAAAGGAAGGAAATTATGAAGATTAAAAAGGAAATCAGTGAAATAGAAAACAGTATTGGAAAAAAAATCAGTTAAACCAAAACTTGTTTCTTTGAAAAGAGCAACAAAATTGACAAACCTTTAGCTAAAATGACCAACTGAAAAAGAGAGAAGACACGGGCTACCAAAATTAGGAAAGAGCAGCATCACTACCTACGCTAGCAAAATTAAAAGCATATACAGGAATATTACAAAACATATGCTAAAAATATTAGCTTAGGTGAAATGGACAAATACCTAAAAAAACACAATTACTGAAAGTAACTCAAAACTTAGCAGTAAAATCTGAATTAATAGTTTAAAAATTTCCCAAAGAGAAAAATCTAGGCCCAGATGCTTTCTTTCACTGGTGGATTCAATTAAATATATTCAAGAAGGTAATAATACCAATTCCTCACAAACTCTTACAGAAAATTGAAGAGGTAACATCTCTTTATTCTATGAGGTTACTACATATTACTGTGTTACAAAATTCAAAGACAACACAAGAAAAGAAAACTACAGAACAGTATTTCTCATAAATATAGACACAAAAATGTTCAACTAAACATTAGCAAACTTAATCCAGCAACATATAATAAGAATTATGTACCATGACCAAGTGAGATTTGTCTTAGGAATGTAAGACTGGTTTAACTGCTAAAAATCAATTAATGTAATACACCAAATTAATGCAGTAAGGGAAAGAAATCACATATTCATCTCAGACATTAAGGTGACCAAACCATACTGGTCTGCCTGGGACTGAAGTGTTCCCAAAGATGCAGGACTTTCAGTACTAAAACCAGGAGGGTTATGACCAAACTGTGACAGTGGGTCATGCTAAGAGATGCAGAAAAAGCATTTGATAAAATCCAATACCTATTTATGATAAAAACTCTGAACAAAATAGTATTAAAAAGGAACTCTCTACCAAATACAGAAATCTGCTATACGATATTGTACCTATAGTTAAGAGCACCATATCATATTCTTAAAAATCTAGCGTAGATGATCTCCTGTTAAGTGTTCTCACCACAGTAAATTTTTTTTTAAAGTAAAAGATTTGTATGTGAAAAGAAATTTTCATGTTCATGGATTAGAAAAGCCAATAATGTAAGATGGTAATTCATCTCAAACTGATGAATAGATTCAATGTATTCCTCATCAAAATTTCAAGACATTTTTGCAGACACTGACAAGTTGATCCTAAAAATTTTATATAGGACCCAGAATAGCCACAATTTTTAAAAACAAGGACAAAATTGAAGGGCTTACAGTACCTGGTTTCATAAATTACCATAAGGCACAGTAATCAAGACAGAGTGGTACTAGCATAAGGATAGACATATAGATAATGAAACAGAATTGAGAGTCCAGAATTAAATCTTTACATTTACAATCAATGGAGAAATGATAGTCTTTTTGACAAATGGTGCTAAGACAATCCATATAAAACAGATGACTTTAGACCCTTATTTCACACCATACATAAAAATCAACTCAAAACAGATCATAAATCTAAATATAAGAGCAAAAACTATAAAACATCTAGAAGAAAACAAAGGAGAAAATCCTCAAGACCTTGGATTAGGCAGAGTTCTTAAAACAACAAAAGCATGATCTATAAAAGAAAAATTGGGAAACTTAAGCTTCATCAAAATCAAAACTTCTGTGCTTTAAAAGACTCCAATAAAAAAATGAAAAAAGACATGGACTGGGAGAAAATATTTTAAATCATGCATCTAATAAAGGGCTTGCATCCAGAATGTATAAAAAACTCTTTAAACTCAATAATAATAAGACAAATAAAAAACAGGCAAAAGACTTGAATTTCACTCGAAAGGATATAGGCATGAGTAATCATATGAAAAAATACTCAACAGCTTGCATCTTTAGGAACAATTCAAATTAAAACTACAATTAGTTAAATGCTTCACACCCAGCAAAGTGGCTATATTACAATAGACAGATAATAACAAGTGTTGGCAAAGATGTGAAAAAAACTGTAACTCTCATTCATACATTGCTGTTAGGAAGGTAAAATGTAAGGTCACTTTAGAATTCAGTTTGGCAGTTTCTTAAAAAGTTAAACAGATGACCCAGCAAATCTATTCCTAGCATCTACCCAAGAGAATGAAACCGTACATCATCATAGACTTGTACTCAAACTTTCAAGCTACATTATCTGCAACAGTCAAAAAGGTGGAAATAATCCAAACACCCATTAAGTGATAAAAAGATAAACAAAATGTGGCATATCCATATAATAAAATACTATTTAGCAATAAAAAGGAACAAAATACTGACACATGCTACAATATGGATGAAGCCCAAAAAACATTATGCTAAGTGAAAGCACTGCATATTATGTTTGTGACTATATATTGTATGTTTCCACTTATACCAAATATCCAGAAAAGGCAAATACATAGAGACAAAAAAGAAATCAGTGGCTGCCTAAGCCAGAAGTGAGTTTAAGTGCTAACTGCAAAGAGGCCAGAGGGAATTTTTAGAAGTGATAGAAATGTTCTAAAACTGGTTTGTGGTGATAGTTTAACAAATCAATATATTTACTAAAAAATTATTAAATTTTGCACTCAAAATGAATTTCTGATATTAAATGGTAACTCAAAAGGCTAATTTTTTTAAAAAAAGTGTAAATACCCAAGAGAAATGAAAACATGTCCACACAAAAACTTGTACACAAATGTGCTGAGCAGCATTATTTGTAATAGCTAAAAAGTGGAAACTCAAATGTCTAACAACTAATTAGTGGATAAATAATGTGGTATATCAATACAATGGAGTATTTCTCTTCAACAAAAAGAAATAGAACAATGACACATGCTACAACATGGATGAACTCCAAAAACATTATGCTAAGTCAAAGAAAGCAATCATGAAAGGTCACACACTGTACGATTCCATTTATATAAAATGTCCAGAATGGGCAAATCTATAGAAACAGAGAGTAGATTAGTGGTTGCCTAGGACTAGGGGTTTGGAGGGAAAGTGGAGAGTGACACCTAATGGGTGTGAGGTTCCTTTTTGGGGGTGATGAAAATGTTTTAAAACTGATTATAGTGATAGTTCCTTAGTGAATGTATTAAAAAACCACTTAACTGTATATTTTAAATTGTGAACTGAATGGTGGGTGAATTATATATCAATAAAGCTGTTAGCTAAAAAAACAACAAACCTTAGTGTACAATCTGTTAGCAGGTAAAGCCATCAACACTGATAGGCCCTACCACAGCCACAGTTACTATCTACTTAGGATAGAAAAATAAATTCTTTACAACCTACTGTGATTATTTTGTAAATTAGTATACATATATCTGAAATGAAAAGCAATGATTAATCAAAGTAATTAGTTCCAGCACTAAGATTAAACAATAGGTTGACGTTAAATTTTCAAATTCCAAATGCCCAAAGTATTTCAATTTTCTACTTTACGTGTTTACTAGGAGATATTTCAACAATATTCATATGAACTCAATGTGTAAACTATATTACACTACATATAAACTTTATTCCTAAAACCCTTTAAAAGTAATTCAATAGTTTCTAGTCTTACACAATGTCATTCTACCTTTTGAAGAAAGGAATAAACTCTGAAACTCAAATATTCAGTCCTATCTTGGTAAAATGTATATTTTTCTGTGATTCTGCCACTATTCTGTGATTACGGCACTAGACAAAGTGCATTATTTACTCTCGACAGAGACTCACAAATAAAAAGAAAAGCAAATCTGATTACCAAACACCAGATTACTATCCTATCATCACTGGATTAAAATTTAAACCACACAGCTGAAATAAATGTTCATGAGCACAAGAAAGGGGGTGAAATTCACTTTTACAATAAAGTGCCCTCCTCTCACTCATTTAATCAAGTACCAAGAACTTAAAGAAAGGCTATTCTGCAGCGTAGCTAGATCCTAGAAAACAAGAGCCCAGGATGCTGGCACATAAGAAACACTGGAAACTGTGCAATCTGGATTACTCTTAGGGTAATGGAATATTTTCTCTGTCCTTTATTGACATGGAATAAAAATGCCCAAATGGAGCAAGAGAGGGGACTCCAGCTACCCTGCTCGCAAAGCTGCCTGGGCAGTCAGTATCAACCCTAGCAAAGCCCTCACCGTCCTCCTACCGCGCCCCCGAAACACCCAGGAGCACCGTCCCCGAGAACCAGCTTCGAGAGGAGAGGATCCAGAAGGCGGTCACTGGACGCGCGTGTTACAGAGCCCGTTTTTGTTTTGTTCAAAAAACAGATTCCTATCAGAGCCCAGCCTCCCCACCCCCGGGGAATAGGGGGAAGTGGCAGCAGGGGGCCGGCGTGGAGAGGGAGAATAAAAGAATGACCGACTACAACCTGCCGTGCCAGCTAGCCGCGGAGGGCAGGAAAGGTAAGAGGGGGCGGCGAGGCCCGACAGGAAAGGAAACTGGTCTCCAGCCCTCCACGCCACCCCACGCGGCCAGAGCCTCCCAGGTCCCGCCCCGGCGCCGGCCGCAGCCTCCCGCCCTACCCGACCCTCCCAGGACGCGCTTCCTCCGGAGCCGGACCCCCGCCCTGGCCTCCCCGCGGGACAAGGCAGGTCAGTTCAGTCCGCTTCTCGGCAGAGGTGACTCGCGCGGCGATGTAAACACAGCGAGACCAGCTGCGCTCGGCCCATCCCCCCCCACCGCCGGGGTCCGTAACCTCTTCCCTCAGCCCTGCCCCGCGCACCGCGCGCCCCGCGGGCGGACGCGCCGCGCGCCTTCCCCTTTCTCCAAGTCCTGCTCCCCGACCGTTGCCCGGGGGCACTCAGCCCCCTTCCCCAGCTCCCAGTCGGTGTCACCGCCACAGCCTCCGGAAAACCCTCCGCAAACAACACAGGCGCGGGGCGGGGACGCGGAGGGAGGTGGCGGCACTCGGGACAGCGAGGCTTTCTCGCCGCACCCTCCGAGCTCCCTCCCACCAGCCTCAGCGGCCCGCGCTCTTACCTGCTCTCCGCGTCGCCCGGGAAGACCGCGGCGTCGCTTTCCCTCCCGGCAGGGCCGCGGACTAGCCGCCGCCGTTGGCCGGCCGTCCGGAGGGAGCCGGGGCCTCCCCAGCAGCCCGAGCCGCTCCACTGGGAGAGGAGGAGACAAAACAGCGGCGCGCCGCCCCGCGCAGAGACCCCCGCCTGCGCCGCCCCACCGACCCCCAACCGCCGCGGCGACGGCGGCGACAGTGAGCCAGGCGCGGGGAGCAATGGTGGCCCCCGCCCTCGTCCCGCTCCCGGCCCCCTCCCTCACCCCCCGCCTCGGCTCCTCCCCCTCGGCCTCCTGCCGCCGCCACCAGGACACTCGAGTCCGCCTCCCCCACCCCGCCCGCTCCGAGCGCTCCTCCCCTCCCCAAGCGGCGAGGGGGGGCGGCACCGCCAGTCACCGCCGCGCCTGTCAAACCCTGGCCGGCTATTTATACCTCGCGGGGTTCTGCCGCCTTCGGCCCCCACCAGCCCGCCCAACATGCCTCGGTGGCTCTCCCGAATCTCGCCCGGCCGGTAGCCCTCAACTTCTCTGAAACCCGCCTTCTCAGGTAAAGTCTCTCCCCACTTGTCCCGCTCCCTGCTCGGGGCTCCCCCATCCCGCTCCCGACTCCGGGACTGGAGCGGGGGTTCCCAAGTGCAGGCAGGCGGGTGGGGGCGGCGGGGCAGCCCGTGCACCTGCAGCGCCCGCCCGCCTGCCCGGACCGCACGCACACACCCTCTGAGGCCCCCCCGCGGGCCCCAGCTGTCACCCCATCCCCAGCTCTAGACTCCCCCCCTTTCTCCTCAAGAGACGGCTCCGCACTCGGGCAGCCTGACAGTTACTGGGGGTCGGAGGTTGTTGAAACTCCTAGCCCGGACCCCTCCGGTCTCCACTCTTCAGCCTAGGCTAAATGGAAGGTGGGGGCGCGGGCCCGCAGAAGCGCGCCGCCGGCCCCGCCCCCGGCCCCTCCCGGCCCGTGACGCTCGTGGCGCCCAACCCGGCCCTCCACGCGCCCCTCGGCGCCGCCCGCTCCTCCTCCTCCTCCTCTTCCTCCTCCTCCCCGCTTGCAAACCCTGGGCCTTGTACCCAGCGGGCCCCGCCCCATTCCCAGAAATTACCACCCGCCCAACGGCCGGGCTGCGCGGCGGTTGGTGCCCGCGTTTGCTGACGGGCCGACGGTGGGGCTCAGCGCGCAGCTGCGGAGCGCGGCGGGCGGCCCCTTGGCGCTGCCCCCAGAGCTGCGGGCCCCCGCATTGAGCCATTGTCACCCCTCGCTCGGTCGTCGACGGACGAAGAAGTAACTGAAGTCCGAGGAATGTCGGTGTGAGAATGCGGGAGTGTGTTGGTGCGGGAGTATTTTAGTCCAAGTGCCTGCGAATTCGAAAATGAAAACGCAGCAGTTGCTGCACGCTTCTGGTTTCCCTACTTTCACACAAAGGGGAACCTCTGAGCAGGGCACTTAGCCGCCTTCAAGTGCACAAAAGCCGATGACACGGTGTCCTGGGTTGTCCTGCGTTTGGAGCGCCTTGTTAATGATCTTTCTTACGCAGTTATGAATACAAACGCCTCCATCTATTCCCCCACTACCACCCTTCGCCGCCGCCGCCGCATATTCTTGTATTTGTTTAACAAAGAGCAGTGACTGTCCCAGTGTGCGTGGGGGCCGATTCTGCTCCCCTCTCGGGCTTCTGCAGCCGCACTCCGGTGGACCTGGTGCAGTATTCCCCAGGTTGGTTTCCGGGCTCCAGACTACTCTTTTTGCGGCTCCACAACCAGTCCTGAGCGAAGAAGAAACCCTGAGGAATACAAGTGGTGGCTGTTCTTGAAAGTAACGTGGAAACCATGGAAATAACCCTAGAGTAGGGCTCAAATGTCAGAGAACCAGGGGGAGGCCCTACTCTGAAGAACCGAAGAACTTAAATCTTTTCATTCTTTTTTTTTTAAGCTATTAATGCCTGTTTATTTACGGGGGTAGGAAGGAGAGGAGGGGAGGGGAGGGATTCTTTCCTCTCTTCTGGGGACTTCTTAAGAGATTTTTACTTTTAAACATAGGGGAAATCTGGATAATAAATAGGGTTAGTCTAAGATCCTCTGAACTCTTCCCAAGTTTCATGGATTCCCGAGATCTAAAACATGGCGGTTCTTGGCATTCTTTTGGACTAAAGAATTTATGTAATATTCAAACATTACACATTAAACAGGATACTGCAAACAGCATCCTTTCTGGAGCAGTATTTCTAATCCCCTATTTCCTGTAAAATAACCTATCACTTAAGGGAACCATTACCCACTTTGATATTTGTAATGAATTAATCAGTACGGCTGCATCTCGGTGACAATAACATGGCATATTAAGGAGCATACAGCAACATTTGATTTGTATTGTTAGGAACAGATCTCATCTGCTGGGTCAAATCATTCCTGTTCAGCTACCACGAGAGGAAATACACCTCCACTACTGTCAGTTGAAAGTAAGCTGGAAAGTCCCAGGTAGAAAGTCCCAGTGGTAAATAACATTAGTGTTCCCAATTTTTCACTGCTCTGTGGAGGCCCTTTGAAATGTGGCCTTGTAGTTCTTCTCATTAGAGACAATGTTTCTCCATTCCACTGATGTTGGACTTAGATCATCCCACTTGCTTTTGGCCAAAGGAGTATGGGTAACAGTGTGACAGTTCTGAGCCTGACCTTAGGAGCTATCACATGTTGCTGCTTGCCTCTCTCACACTTTCACAATGTGAAGAACGCGCCTGGGTAGTCTGCTGGCAGAATGAGAGACATGGAGTGGGTCTGAAGCATCTCTAGCAGCTTGAAGCCAGTGATCTGCAAAGAAAAAAAAGAATTGTTTTAAGCACTGTGTTTTGGCCTTGAAGGTGCCAAGCATGTCTCTCAGGCAACTCTTTGGTAGTGGTCTTGGAAAGACATCCCTTATGGAAGCTGATAAAGTAAGAAACTCAAAAAGTTTGTAGCAAAGCATTCTAAAGACCTCAGCTTCAGTAGGAAAGGGCTGATGTGGCCAGTAGTCCTATAATGATCACAGAATAGGAGATCTTTATGTAGCAACTAGATTGCTTTTGCTCCTGTTTTTTCATATTACACAGTTAATTTTTTAATTACACAAGTGATTCATTAATATATTCTCATCAATTTTCAAATAATACAAAATACTTTTTAAACAGCCAAGTCTCCTTTCCTTCTCGACTTTTCTTTCCACCCCTCATACTCCACAAATACCCAGCCATCCCATACCTCCACTGTTACACAAATAACGATAAATGATAGTTTAGCATTAAGCTTAAGACTTTTTTTCTGTGCATTTATGTACATATACATGCATGTAAATAGATATAAAGATTAGATAATATGTGGACTAGGTAGAATGCTTTTCTGTACTTCTTTTCTCTGTTTATTTTCCCTTTGTTTTCTCTAATTATCTAAGAAAGTCTCTCTTTAAATGTCAGCCTGTCTTCACTGTGATAAGCTAACCAAGGGAAGAGGTTGTCCCCACTTTTATACCAGAATGTTAAGCGAGGGAAAGACCCTTTTGGACCCACTTTAAGGGTGGGAGTGACAGTCAACATGAGGAACACAAGAGAAGACTAAATTCTCTGAGTGGTAGCCAGTAAATCATTTTCCCCTCCCAAACTGGAAATTCTCATTCTTGGGTGAATCTTTGGACACTTTAAGTTACCGTTGATTAAATAAAGCTTATAACATTTCAAAGTGAGTAATACTAGTAAGAAAAAGGGAATGCCATGCTGCCTTTTGTGACCAGCCTCTGGAGTCATACACCATCACTTAGGCCCTATTCTACTGGTTACACAAGGCACTACTAACTCAGTGTGGGAGGGCACTACACAGGGACGTGATCACCTTGATGAGGATCACTGGGGCCATGCTGGAAGCTGGGTACCACAAGGGCCTTCCACAGCAGTGAATTTTGAGTGACTAACATAGTCTTTAAACTTGTTGGATTCCCTCATTGCAGATGGGCAAACCCCAGGTTACCAACAACTATGTAACAACAGCCAGAAAAATCACTCTTTTTTGCCTCTCTTTAAAGAATAAGTGGTTCTGGGCAATTGTTCAGTTATATGTTGGTATTAACCTACCTTACTTGTGAACTGCTGTATCCATCCCCACCATGGCCCCTTTCTGGGCTTCTCCAAAGATAATTATCATTCTCCCATACTCTGGGTCTGCAAAGGAACCCAGTCCCCAAACTCAAGTTTTGTTTAGGTACCATCTTGCCTTTTATGAATCAGACTCTTAAACCTTATATATTAAACAAGTTATAAGAGGCCTGCCTGAGAGAATGATGAAAACCAAAATAATTTTGGAGGAACATGTTAAGTGTCCAGAATCCAATGAAATGATTTTTGAGAATGAAATTTGTACCATCAAGTGCAGTCAGGTAAAACAAGCAGAACATATAAAGTTTTTAATAAAGATGGGAAGTCAAATCCTCATGAATTGCATGTGTAATTTTACCATGTAATATTTTCTAGGAAAACAAATACTTAAAGTCATTTCCTAACTTGAGTTCTTGGTATATTTAAAAATCAGCCTTCTCTTTAAAATAGTGCTTTAGTTGGAAGCGTTTTATTAATAACATCCATAAATGAATTACTTTTAAAGAGCATTTTATTGCTTTTTGAAAATATTTGAAGTGTTGAAGATGGATTACACTTTATTCTAGTTAGAATTTCTAATATTTTCAATGTTAAAACTAATTTTTGTAAGCAGATTTTGCCTCCTTATCCTTATTGTAAAATTAAGAGTCCAAATGAAATGTACATGAAGACATTTTATTAGTGATTTAAGATTAATCTTTACAGTTTCTGAAATTGGTTTCTTAATAAAATTCAGGATAAATGCTACAGTAGTTAATTAAAATGCAAAGATAAATATCTTTCATGGAGAAAGATCTGAAATAAATTTCCACATCTGTGGGCTGGCTAGTTTTCAAGGACATTAAGCTATTTCTTCCATGATACTAAGTTAAAATGAGTTATTAGAAAAATTTTTCTTTCCATTCATTTCCTGGATCACCCTAAATAGAAAAGCAAACCAAAGGCTTTGATTTTCTAATTATTTATTTGTTTTCTTCTCTGGGATTTTTTTCTACTGGGCAGCTAATCAGAGTAGGTGGCAGTATTTTAGTAATAGTAAATAGTAACAGTAGTAATGACAATATTTGTCCCTATTAATATACAGCTGGATACTTGTGTTCGTTAATCTTATGAGTCTGTATAATTATCCTATCCTACAATTCATATTGAAGGTATGAAAGGTTAAGCCACTTGTTCAAAGTTACACAGTAGACAGTGGAGTTGGGGATTGAATCCTTCTCCAGAGCATGTGCTCTTGACCACTAGTACATCTAAAATGCAGCCTTGTTTCAACTGTTCATGTCCAAACATCAAGGATGAAAACTATTGCCTTCTGTTTTAGCCTTGATACCAGCCTCTTGTCTTTTCCCCAAATTTCATAGGGCACTGCTGCCACCTTGCAGCCCTACTCATCTCTTGTTTGTTTGGTATCCCTGTTCTGCCTAACATAGCAGGCACTGCTGCAGATGGTTGAATATTTCTGGCCACGTTCCCTATCTCTGTCTCTCCAGACACTCCCTTTTCCACCGGTTGCCAACATATTCCCTCTACTCCAGCCTGTGGCTGTTCTTCCTGCTGCCTCATTGTGTCTGAGTAGACTTTCCGTATCTGCTGATGACACTGACTGCTATGCAAAAAGAGAGATTTCAGGCCAGGATAAGAAGCCAATCAATATGGAGGACAGAAGTTCACAGAACCATAATTAAAATGTGAATACCAGACAGAAAAAAATGGAATAAATGAAAAGTGCTGAGATTGTTAAAATACTGTAAATCAATATAAAAGGCTGGAAACTCCCATAATTTTAAGGGGAGAGGGAAATAAAAATAGTTCTTTGGTTCAAATTAATATTCAAGAATCCAGGAATAGGTATAGTAATTGATAGTATCTGTACTTATATGTCGTCAGAGTCCTACATACCGAGAAAATGCTTTTGAACTTTAGCATCATCTTAATAGTGCTGATCGAATGTGTATTTTCTTTTAATCTTTCCTTTTCATCCTCATACCAACCCAGTCAGGAAGGTATTGTTATCATTTTGCAGAGTATGAAACTGAGGCAACTGAAGGGGTAGAACAACTTTTCCAAGACCACCAGCAAGTGAGTAGTGGAGCTAGGCAGGAAAACCAAGCCGACTGGTTCCAGACTCCATGCTCTCAGCACTCCGCCCAGCTTCCTCCTGCTCCTCCTCATTGTCGGCTCCAAGGCTGAAGGCGTGGTCAGGCCAGCTTCTCCCTGTCTTGTGCTCTCCTGTGATTTGAGGTAGATGAAGGAGCCCAGTTCTCAAATCAGCAAGCTTAGGCGAGGGGTAGAGCTCAATGGTAGAGTGCTTAGCATGCACAATGAGGCCCTGGGTTCAATCCCAAGTACCTTCATTTAAAAAAAAAATGAATAAATAAATAAACCTAATTACTTCCCCTACCCCCCGAAATTAAAAAAAAAAGCAATTCAACAAGCCTAAAAGTGGCTTATATTCTACTAGAGAATTCTACAGCCCACTTACAAAGTCTGCATTCTTATTTGGTTACCTGAGCGGAGAAAGAAAATTAATAGGTTAACAAGGATTAATTCTATTATTACCCAGGATGACCGAGAAGAAAGTAGGTCCCTTTGTGATCAGTACAAACTAGAGAAGTAAGCTTCAACAGATAGAAGAGTCGAGGTTGGAGTCCCCAACCTCCAGCTTTTAGTCTCTTCAATCTGCCAGAAATAATATATATTTACTCTAACCCAATTGTCCTACAATTGAGGACATGGAGGCCTAAAAAATTAAGTGACTTACTTTTGTTAATGCAGCTTAGCAGAGTTGGAATTGGAATCCAGGTTTTCTTATTTTTATAAGCTTCCTTTTTGAGGTCATTGAAGTGGCAGCTGGAGAAGAGGAAAGTCTTTGGAAGTGTTGATGCCATTTAGCCTAGTGGAGGGAGTTCAGCAACAACAGGATCCCTTTAATTGATTCGGTAGGGCCGGGCAGGAGAGGGCGGGACCGGAGTGAGATGGTTGGAGCCAGGAAGCCAGATACAGAATGGCAGAGACAGGCTGGAATCTAGTGAGGCAGGGAGAGAGCAGGGAAATTAGGGAGCTAAGGCAAATCTCAGGAAAGAGCTAAAATTGGTTAGGCAAACTCTGGACTCAAAGTAGACAACTACCTACTTTATAATTTTATCTATAGCTAGCTATATCTATATCTTCTAATTATTTTGCTTTTCAGTTTTTCTCTCTTGATGTCCTGCATATTTTTATAAGATGGTTTACATTTATTGTAAGCCAATTTTGGTATTTTTGCAGCACTTTTATGATGGAAAATGTAATTATTTTTATATTGTTCTATTGAAATTTTCAGCCTTTAATTTTTTTTTTTTTTTTTACTATTTTATTTGAGAGAGGAGTAATTAGATTTATTTATTTATTTATTAATGAAGGCACTGGGGATTGAACTCAGGACTTCGTTCGTGCTAAGCATGCACTCTACCACTGAGCTGTACCCTCCCCCCTCCCTGTCTTTAATATTTTTAATTTGCCATTAGCCCAAGGAGCCCTTCAACCGTTAATGTAATACTTTTGAAGTAGAAAGGATTTAGATACTAGGGCAAAGGCAGTAAACGCTGCTTCTCAGGCCTTGAAGTACTGAATTTTCAAATGACAGCACGCTGAGAAGAACAAGGGACAGATCTGTATTGAAGTAAGATGTACATCTGGTTATCAGACCAAATGGATAGTGCAGAGTTTTTTGAGGGTAAAATTTTCAAATGGCAACAGTAGTTTTTCTCTAGGTGGTCTGGATATCTTGAAAGGAGATTAATGAATAGTTCACAGGAGTGTGGTATATATGCAGTTGACTTTGTGGAACCCTCTCCCCACAAAAACATCTTAGCCAGGATCCTGTTTTCCAGAAGTAAGTTTTGTGGATAAGGTAAATAAATGGTATAAGGGATGAAAAAAAAAATGGGATAAGAAAGCAGGAGTCTTTTTCTATGTAGGTATATTAGTTGTTTCTAATTCTTCCAGGAAAAACATTTCAAAAGATCTGATTTGAGAATAAGAGAGAATAAAAATTAAAAGAAATATACATATATTTGTCAGAGCCTTAGGCCATATGCTAGGTAACAAACACTGTTTTTTTTTTAATTTTAGAACTTATAAAGTTGACATCCATCAGAAATGATAGTATTATGAAGGTAGCATATGAAAAAACCTTGAAGTGTTACAAAGAGATAAAATGTTCCTTTAAAAATGTCCTCACAGATAACAAATGAGCTTTGAAAGGAATATGGCCTCACTTAGCCAAATATAACTCAAAGCCTCCAAAGATTAGCCCAAGAAAGCAAACTTCCAGATTGGGAAGTGCTTCTGATTTACCTGCCACTACTCGGAGAAGGTAGTCTTCCCTGTGACCTCACCTTGAGTATCACTCCTGCCAGCTCACTGGGCCATAAAGGGTGCACCCCCACTTAAGACTCTTCTTTTACTCCCCATTCCAATCTTGTCACTTGTGAGGCTCTCTAGCTTTTCCTTCTGTTCTCATCAACTTTCATTCCTGTTCAGAACCCTTATTGTTCAACCTCGAGGGGAGGTCTTTGGGGTTTGAGCAGCTTGGTGAACCGACTCATTCTCTTGACAACCAGGCCCTGGTCCTGCCCCCAGTAGCCGTGCTTGTACCATGTGACTTTGCTCTCTTTGGCTCTCATTGGCTCTCATTGACTGATTTATCAGCAAGGTACACCCCACCTAAATTGGACCTATCATATATGTTCTTTCAGGAATTTGGAATTGGGACCAACAGGCCACCTACGGTCTCTTACTCTGTGTGCATCCTTGTATGTATATGCTGGTAGCTGTGAGAGAGCTATATAGAAACTGAGAGCCAGGAAAGCCCTTCAGCTATGGCTCAGCCACCAGGAGAAGCAAACAGCAGGCAGGAAATGTGTGGGTTCCTGGTAGCCATCTGGATCCACACCATTCCAGTGGCTGGCGGTGAATCCAACTTTTGTAGGGCCTGATGCTTATATAAGTTGGGGGACCCTCTGTAAAATAGAAAATTATGAATACAAAATTAGGTATGAATATAAATACTTATTTAAATGGGAAATAAATCACAAAAAAATGACAGATTTTAAAAAACTGATCAATACCTCAAATATTACAAAATCCCGAATAAAGTATACTATACTATTTTTAATTAATCAACTACCTGACTTGCCTCTAAAGTAATTTTCCTACATTCATTGGCTATATACTCTCTCATTTCTTCATGTGATGATTTTGCAATATTATTTTCTATGGAAAGAATAGAAAGATAATTTTTTCCTCCCTTAGAATATTAAAATTTGGTTTTTATTCCTGATAACTTAGTAAAGTTTCTATCAGCCTCCTATCTTGTTATCAATAATGTCTTATAAGTTTTAGGATAATTATCAATTTGCAGGAACTTCTATCACATTTCTTTCATATAGATATAAGATTTCAGCTCATTGCAGTTTTCTTATACAGTGACTAATCTTAGATATTTGACTTGAAGACACTCGTTAGGGGAGTGGGTGTAGCCCAGTGGTAGAGTGCATGCTTAGCATGCACGAGGTCCTTGGTCAATTCCCAGTACCTTCATTTAAAAAAAATAATTTTTTAAAGAAAACTCTCATTAATTAGTTACTATTTGATGTTCAGTGAGTAATGATGATGAGTCTTATGTTATCTCTGGATGTCACTGATGCCAAATCAGCCAGATATTTACATCTTTTGCCAGTGTGTTCCTCTAATTCATTCCTCCTTATCAGTTGGGTATGAAATAATCCAGAGATTCCTCATTTATTTTCAAATTTATCTTTTCCTTTCAATGTTTGCTTTGGTACGATCTGAAATTATGATCTTGAATTTCTATTTTTGATGTGACCATCACCTTTATCACTTTTATTTCATAGTCCTTTAATTTTTATCTAAATAAAAAACATGTATTCAAAAACAAATAAACAAATAAATAAAATTTTAATTGATAAGAAGGTACCCTTCATATCTATTCAAATCAGGAATCTAGTTATTTGTTTCCTTGAATGTTCCAAAATGTTTTTTCAAATTACAGCCAAAATGCACATTCAAGCTTTATCAACCTTTTGAATAAATATTTTACATCTTGTTTGTATATGAGTTTCTCTTCTGAATTTTCAAAAAATGTGTTTTAGAATCCTCAATTTGTCATTATGCCCATGCTGCAAAGCTTGAATAGTTTTACAATGGACAGGCTATCTTGTTATATGGAGATCCTGAAGGGAAGTCCAAGGTGGCATCAGTGTTTAAATGCTCCATCTAAGGATTAGAGATGGTTCATCTGACATATGAACCTGAAAATAAAACATGTAACTGTTGCAAAATACTGAAGCAGTCCACAACTTTAAGCTTGCCAGAGGCAACTTTCCCCAATTCCAAGTCTCTCCCTAGAGAAAAAATAGCCAGTAATGGCTGGTGCAGACTCCAGGAATGAGTGAGTAGAAAAGACAGTGATCTTAACCAACTGTGGTTACAATGTCTTACTTTAACAAATTTTACAAAAACACTTGACCATGCAAAGTATATTGCTGGGGCCTGTTCCGGGTTCTCTATAGCAGTCAGTTTAAGTAAGAGTCCCTGAACTTGGTTTATTAACATGAAACTCAGCTGTCCACTTGCTTCAAGTTTCTCTGAATCACTTCTGTTCAGTTGTAAAATACTTTTTTTCAGCTTAGGCTACATCAAGTTGGTTCCTATCTTTTGCAAGCCAAGTATCTCGTACAAGACTCATATTTTTCCCAGATTACTACATTAGATCTGCAACTGGTATGCCTAGTACTGTTCCCTATTCCACTTGGTTTTTCACACCCCTGCCAGATGAAGCTCCCTATGGCATAGTTTCGATGATGTCATTACTCAGAACCTCTGAGTACAAAGTCCTCAACTTAGCATTGAATGTGATGGGGTTCAGGACACACTGCCGCGGAATGTGTTACCTTGGCATATTGAGTGTTTTAAGTTGAAGGAGTTTGATTAAATAGCAGAAGCAAGAATGTCACTCTGACTCCCTCTCACCTACCCCTTCTTTCCTTCCATAAAACCCTCCTGTGAGAGGTGCCTTCTCTGTACCTCTAGAAAATGAGCATCCTTATCTCCAAACACAAAGGGACACCAAGAGAAGTACCAAGACACCAAGAGGCCTTGCTAGGTTTCCCCCAGTTTACAACAATTACCTCCCATTCCTTAATCTATCACACTCCTCCACAACTGTCCACTCTCCACCCAACCTAAAGTAAAAGCATACAGATCTGACTTTCTTTGGGTCTTCATTTCTGTATGAAAGCTCCCATGTCCTATAAAACTTATATTAAACAAATACGTATACTTTCCCTCTCTTAATCTGTCTTTGTCAGTTTACTTCTCAGACCAAGCCAGGGACCCTTAGAGGGCAGAGGAAAACTTTTCCCTCCCCTACAAAGGCCTCTGTGCAATGACCCACTGCCATCTCTTCAGGCTTAGTTCCCACCACCTTCCTTGATGGAGTCCTGGCACCAGCCACAACGGGCTGCTCAGGATCCTGCCCTGAACTGTCCCACCCCTCTGCCTTCGCCCTGGACTCTCCTCCTATATGAACTCCTTCTCTTGCTCTGGCTGTCAGAGCTACCGATCTTTCAGGATCGGCCTCAAATGTCCTCTCTTCCTTGAAGTTTTTCCTGAGTTCCCAACAAACCTCCATCCCCCAAACTAAGTATAATTTTTGCCCCACTTTGACTCACCATAGCTTTTGATTCTTACTTTATCAATGATGCTATATTTGGCCTCAGTTTATATCATTGTATACAGTAGCCTTACATGTTTCACAAAGGTTAGGCTCCAAATTCAGCGAGCAAGGGGGAGAAAAGTTATTGTCTAAAAACTCCCCAGAAATTTCTTAAGAAGGTGCCAATTCAGAGAACAATTGCTCTCCCTAGGTCTACGGCATTGTCCTTCAGCATCAGAAGACATCACTGTTGCCCACAAGATGAAATGAATTGACCTGCAGGGAGGGACCCTATAGGCAACTACAAAGCTAAAATCACCCTCAGCTTGGCCAAATATGAGAGTTGCAGGAACTGAGCAAGATAGTTCTTCATTCCACTCCCTCCAAAGCATGTGACAACTGAGTAGAATGAGAAGAGGAACCTCCCTCTCCATTTAAATTCTTCTCTTGGTCTCAGTGCATATGGTTGCCTTCATATAAATTAAATGCACAGATGATAGGATTTTGATTTCTGACCCCACCACTTACTAGATAGGTAACCATGCCCAAGTTATTTAATCACTTATTTTCTCTACACCTCAGTTTACATCTGCAAAAAGGAACAGTAGTAAGGCCTAATTAACAAGCTTGTTGTAAGGGCTGAAATTAGCCTGTAAAATAATACTGTGTACTTTCTAGTTTTTTAATAAAAGTTAATGAGCCTATGTATAGAAAGCACATAGAAAAGTGTCTTGGCACGTATTAGTGCTCAATAAATATTACCTATTATTATTTCTTCTCTGTCTTTTCTCATCTGCTTGTAAAGGATTAACTAAGACACACTTAGTGCCTATCACAGAGTAAGTACTCCATAAGGATTGGCTATTATTATCATCATCATCATCATCATCATCATCATCATCATCATCATCATCATCATCATCATCATCCCACTAGTGTGTCCTCCCTATTGCACGTTTTTTGGGGGCAGGGACATTATCTTACACAACTTTGTGTGCTTGCAGTGACTCAGATAGTGCTTGGAACATATGAGTCACTCAAAAAATAATCAAAAATCAAGTAATGTTTTCCCCCTCCAAAACATTGTTACATTGATTTTAATTTTTGCAAGTTCATAAAGAAATAAAAGAAATGTATATTCACGAATACCTGAATAACTTTCCTCCCCTCTTAAATTGTCTTTACCATCTTCTGCAAAATTCTTCTTTGCAAGAACTCCCCCAGATGGCACTGAATAACTTCCTGAATAGGAGTTATTCAAGTACCAGAGTTGGACTGTGAATTGCTTGGTGGTAAATGTTGACTTTGGCTTCTCTGAGTTTTACTAAGGACATTTGTATATAAAAACTGATCTTTAAAGCTAGTAATTCATGGTCTGTGGCTTGAAACTACCTTGGAAATGATGCCAGGACACCAAGAAATATATAATTCTACATTTGTACCTGATTACAAATTTTTTTGTATGTTTGGTCTCCTGTTTTCTAAATAAAGACAATAATACCTAGTGACCTCAAAAACTTGGTAACAAACAATAATAATAAATACAATGCTTAGGAAGTTAGTATGACTGGAGTCTATTAGTTAAAAGACGCCATTGTCAGAGATGATTTTTTTCATACAAGTGCTTATTTAGGAAGGTTTTTCCCTTTCTACAGCTCACATCTTTCAAAGGGACCACACAGAAGAGAGGGAAAGGGAGACTTTCAGACAGCATCATATTGAAACAACCTTTCCAATCAATGAGATGACAGTGGTGTCAGCCAGACGGAGCTCTGTTACCCAGATAGGTGTCAAATACTCCTCTTTCTTACTTTAAGAAATGGAGAATTGTTATCCTCCTAACAACGGGTGTGATCTTTTCTCTTAGGAATAAGACCCACTTCTCTTGGGAAAATTCCACGGTTAGCCTGCTTAGAAGCTGAGACCTAAGTGTGAAGAAGAACTGTCCAGCCTTGAACAAGGAGAGGGATTTGTCGGCTGCGCTGGAGAGGCAGGGGGTGGAGGTGGAGCTTTTGAGATGGTAGAACATTAGCTGTGCCCTGTGAGATGCATCCATCCAGCAGCCCCACAAATTCTTGGCAAGGTTATTAACCTCACAGAGAGCTTGGCAGATATGGAATCCAGTGAAAACAGTGAGGAGAGTGATCCTAAGTTCCATCTTTGCCTAAGGCAGGGCCACAGCTTCGGAGGATTCACAGAAATCTCACAGCAGGATCTGGACTCTCACAGTCCATAAAGTACATGGGTGCTGGCATCAAGTTTTCCTAAATCTCTGAAGGGTGGGAAGGCTCCAGTCCCATCTGGTTTACATTGGTAGTAGTATTAAGACTCTTTAAACAAATTGGAGGGAAAATAAGAAATAAACATTTTTTTTAAGTACTTTTAAGTGAAACTGTAGAGCCTTTTGCCTATAGGCAGACCACTTTCACCATTAGAGCTGGAATACTTTCTTGCTATTTTGAGCAAAACTACTTAAAAATGGAGGTTGCTTTACTTTCTTGTAACACCCACTTGTATCCTATCTAGAAATTAGGGGTCATCAAAACAGAAATACAAATTTTATCCTTTCTTATCTGAAGGTTTAATTTTTTAGAATAAACTTGGCTTTTTTCTTATTACAAAAATAACACATGACCATTTTTTTTAAAGTTTTAAAGCACAAGAAAATAAAGCCACGTCTCTTAAAATTATAAAATAAATTAATCGCAAGCCTCTGTTAAATGTAAAGCGCATTCTCAGTATGGTATGGATCGCATATGCTGAGAGTGAATTAGAGGTGAAGGTTACGGAAGTGTCATTGTTGCTTTGGGAAAAAAGATAAGAAAGAACTTTGCCGTTTACCCATTGAATTATCTGGACTCTTGATGGCACATGACAGAAACTGACTTGAGTCAGCTTAGCCAAATATGGCAATAAATTTATTGGTTCATGTATTCAAATCATAGGAAAGGCAAGGACAATTGTAACAAGACCTCTCACTTTCAGGATGCTTCTTCTCTATCTTCTCTGCTTCTCTTACTAGTTTGGGTTTATTCTCTCAAGCCAGCTGCTACATGAAAGATACTGTGGCCTTCAGGCTCACATCCTCACCATGCCCATGGGCCTCATAGATAGAGTGAGAGTGGAGCAATTCTTACAAATATCAGGAGTGTTATTTCTAGAAGAATAGAAAAATGTCGGAAGAAAAAAAATTCAGTATAGTTTATTCTTTTTTTGGCTGCAACCTCCCCTGCCACATACACTCATATGAATACTCTTCTTCCCATACATGCGATTCCAAAAGAATCCTTGCCTCAGCACTCTGCAGCCGCTCGTATCCTTGTCCCAGCTCCAAGTTCACTGTGTCATTTCAGTTCATGATCAAGATGGATGGGGGCCTCATTTCCTTACAGCTTACAAATAAATAATAAATATAAATATCCCCAATGCACCTAAGTGTACAATGATGGAGAAAAAAATAAGACAAACATTCCTTCAAAAGGAATGTTCAAATGAGGGAAAACGGAGAAAGCAACACTCAGAGCACAGACCACTTCTTCCTGGAAAGGGGTAGCAAGTCTTTGTGGACTCAGAGCATTGAATCTTGGAGGGAGCTTTGCAGAAGATACTACTAAGGCTCTGTCTACAAATATCCTAGTTGAATGGGCAGAATTATACATTTATAGCTAAGGTACAACTGGTGCAGTTTCCATGCAGTAGCTTTGTGAGCCTAAAATTTTGCCAGTGTTGCTTGGACATTATTGAACCCAGTGGCTTTTAAATTGAATGGCAACTAGAAAAAGAAAGAAAGATGAAATATATACGTATATCAAATCATTATATTGTACACCTTAAAATTGTGCAATGTTGTATGTCAATTATATTACAATAAAACTGGAAAAATGGAACCAAAAATAAATTAAAAGAAGAAAAGAAAGAAAGAAGGAAAAGAAGGAAGGAAAGACCTGCAAAGGAGAGAAGCTCTTGCTGTCTTTTACAGTAGGCATTTACACCTTATTGTTATACTGAATGCGGGATTTTAGGCAGATCTGAGGGTAAAAAAAGCTCCTAAAGGAGGAGTAGGGCATCCTTCTCTTTATTAAGGAGAATCTTTAGCCAAAATTTAAAAACCTTTACTTTTATGAAGTAACAAATATAAAAAAACGCATTGATAAGTATGAATATGTCTGACAAAGAAAGCAAATCCATGAAAGGGCCAGCATCTAAAGAACATCTTAGAAAAAAAGGAGGCATGTTAACGTGGCAGCAAGAACAAGAAGATGAACAGTACAGTAGATTAATTAGGTTCCAGCCTGACCTTTCTGGTATTCAGATTTAAGTCCGATGGATCCCTCAAGCAAGCCGAAGTAGCGGGAGACCATATGTAAGCCAGCTATCCCCGCTGTGATGTAACTATGCTGCATTGACTTTTGGGTGTGACCAAACTAAAGGACTGGGGTGGGGTTGGGAGAGGCAACTACCAATGCTTCCTCAGTAAACAAGCATGTTAAATAATTTCTTTTGGTGGGCGAAGGGAGGTAATTAGGCTTATCTATTTATTTTTCTTAATGGAGGTACTGAGGATTGAACCCAGGACCTCATACCTGCTAGGCTTGTACTCTGCCACTGAGCTATACCCTTCCCCCAGATAATTTCTTATTTTACTTCACCATTCTAAGTTTAGTGGATTCATGAAAACAGTTATATGCATAGAGCAACGAGTAGCAAAACTCAAAAATACTGTACTTTTGAATATAGTTAAAGGATATAAAAGTTTTAGGAAGTTAAGTTTACACAATTCAGAAGTTTTAAAAGTTGAGTTTTTCCAATAAGGGTTAATACCATATTATTCATATACAAGTCACTCAATTCTGAACGTAAAATTGTATATGAAATGAAAAATAGGGGATTTACACAAAAAAAAGTTTAATGGATTATTTGAGTTGTTTTATTTTGAATATTCTAGTTCCATTTGTATTTATTTACTTAAGAAGGGTAGAGAAAACCATGTCAATGAAAGAAAATTTGCTGCATTATGTTGCTCTTTATGGAGAAATGTAAGAGTTGTAATAGCATCATCAATATAACTAAAACATTTCAATATTTAGAAAATTAATATAAGTTGCTTCTAAATTTTTTCCTTAATTTTTATGTTTAGGCTGTAAAGGAGCTACTGTTCTCAGATGCCAGCGTCTCAGACTTTTCCCTTTGAGTTTTTGAGTTTTGTGTCTGAGATTGTTAGGTGATGGGGAAATGACCCCTCAAATAGGTATTTCAAAGTAGTTTAATAATTCTGTTGACAATGAAAACAAGAGTATTTTCACATTGAAACTTTCCTTTTTTATTTTTATATCCATAGGAGGGGGAAACTTATGTAAACATTCTGAGTGAAAATGATACTGTTAAACAAATCGTTTTAAAAGTTAGGTTAGACTGCACATTTAAAAATGTTTGGGGGGAGGGTATAGCTCAGTGGTAGAGTGCATGCTTTGCATGCAGGAGGTCCTGGGTTCCATCCTCAGTACCTCAGTCTAAATAAATAAATAAAACCTAACCCCCACCCAATTTAAAAAAAAATTTTTTTTAAAAGTTGAATTTTACATTATGTGTATTTTACCACAGTAAAAACAGTTGAAAAAGGGGTAAAGTAGAATTAGACTTATAGATGGAAGTGCATCTTTTAGATACATGATTAAGTTTGCCGCTTCACTGATTGGTTGCTTATTTTTTCATGAGAAAAATATTACATTCCAGATCTGCACTATTCAGCACTGTCACCACTAGCCACATGTGGCTTTTGAGCATTTTCATTGTGGCTTGTCCAAATTGACATGTGCTGTAAATGTAAAATACTCCAGATTTCAAAGAGTGCAAAAAAAAAAAAGTAAAGTAACTTAGTAGTAGTTTTTTTTTTATTAATGACATGTTGACTTGATAATATTTTGGATATATTGAGTTAAATCAAATAATTTTTAAAAATCAATTTCATTTTTTTTAACTTTTTTTTAATGTGGCTACTAAAACATTGAAAATTATAGTCATCACTGGCACTGTATTTTTGATGAACAGTGCTGCTCTGGACAGACTTTCTTACAGCAAGAAGGGCTTAGTTAACTCTTGTCTCATCTGGGGAGAGGGAGGTGGGGGACAATGTGGGCAGTTCTCCCAGAAAAGGAAAACCTAAAACCTGAAAATCAAGAAATTATTCTTATAATAGGATACTGAAATATTTGTCTTGAACTGTATGACTTCAAAATCTATTCCAAAGCCATCATCTTATGATGTTTTATTTTTTAGGTTTAACCAGAAAAGCTAAATCCTCTGACACTTCTCCAGATAATTTACCCAAAATATTTGAAATAGAACAGTATAATATTTTTCCTTCTAGAATGGAATTTTAACTTTAACTTTATAAAATTTCTGGAAATACTTCCATGTTTAAAATTTTTTAAAAATAAAGCTGAGTGGTAGTAAGACCAACACTATTTGTTTCATTGCCTTCTGGCCTTTGTCCATGTACTTAGAAAATGAATACACACACAGGATCTCTTCAATTACTTGTTTCCTTTGTTTACAGGCAGCATTTAGATTCAGTGTGCTATCTACCTCTTTCCGTCCTCTCTAGTCACCCTCTTTTCTTCAGAGCACCACATGCAAAATCTCAAACCCTGTGCCTTGCACCAAATCCCGATTGCTTTCTAGCATGAAAGAGAAATCACATGAATATTCACTTCCTTCCTGAATTGCAGTTGCAATTGGGTTTAATTATGAATTCCCATCAATCAATTGCCCCTTCATCCTTCTGCTTCCTCCACGTGTGCACCCCCTCCTCCCCTCCCCCTCACACTCTCTTCCTCTCACATTTCTGGTGAGCCTGGTGTTGGAAGCTGTCTGACTTAGTGCCCTCTTCTGTTTAAAGCTTTCAGTGCACATCCAGACAACTGACCATTTTCTCAAAGAAAATGAGCTCTGAAAGAGCTTGAAATTATTGGAAGCAAATCTATCAGGTTTGTGTGCAAGTCGAAAGCTGTATAAATGGAAGCTTCTGAGAAATGTGGGGTCAACAAACAAATTCAAAAGGACCGGTTTTCATTAACTCGACAATAGTGTCTGAAAATTAGATTTGTCTCTTTCTTTTTCCAGAACTATGCATAGTACTTTTAAATTTCCAATATTTCTGATTTAGACAACGTCAACATTCTTTTAAAAGTCAACTAAACCAAGTTTGGCTGCTTTCTTATTAGACAGGGTGTATCTTGCTACACTAATGTTGACTTTTTTTTTAAGTTGTTTTGACAAAAAGGGATGTTTGTTTAAATTTGTACCATGTTTTTGATGACAGCCCCATTACTGCCTTCTTTACCTGCTGAAGGGACAGAGGGGGTCAGAGGATAATGTTCTCCAGTCTAATCAGATTATAACTTGGTGGGTTTGTTGTTATAAGGATCAAATGAGATAACATGTAAAAATGGCTTCACACTATAAAGCCAAAGGTGTTACTAGCCAAATATAAAATTAAACGATCTCTTTTGGATTTGAAGATGAAAACATTTGGGAACCCACTTTGATGTTTTGGATAGTAAAAAAGTTCTGTTTGTTATAAAAGTTTAGCAGCAATGTAACCCTGATACAACTGTCCCCAAGGCCTTAGAGACACCTTATAAACCATCATGATCAAGACATATAAGGAGAAAAGTTTTGGCTGTAGTGAAATCAAATGGTCCCCAGATCTGAATGGTCTAAGATTTTTTTTAGTAATACTTAATTTTTTAAATTGTGGTAGTAAGCACCTAATATAAAATTTATCATCTTAACTATTTTAAGTGCACAGTTCAGCAGTGTTAAGTATATTCACATTGTTGTACACAGACCTCTAGAACTTTTTCAACTTGCAAAACTGAACCACTATATCCATTCCTATTTTCCCTTTCCCCTCAGCCCCTGACAGCTGCCATTCTACTTTCTGTTTCGGTGAATTTGACTACTTTAAATATCTCATATAAGTGGAATCATGCAGCATTTGCCTTTTTGTGACTGGCTCACCTCACTTGGCGTAATGTCCTTGTGGTTCATCCATGTTATAGCATATGACAAAGTTTCTTTCCTTTTTAAAGCTGAATAATATTCTGCTCTACATATATACAACATTTAGTCTATCCTTTCACCAGCTGATGAACATTTGGATTGCTCCCACATGGTCTACAGAAGGTTCTTGTTTTAATAATAGTGTGCTCCAAATTAGTTAGCTTGTCTAAGATCAAAGGAATACACAGGCATACATCACCTCCGATGAGAGAATGTGTTGCAGGGATATGTGGGGACTTGGAGTGACAAGAAAGGAAAGTAGCTCTGGAAATTTCCTCATCCAGCTGCTCCTACTTTCGGAGACTGAGTAACAGGAGCTACAGGAACCAGGACTTTTATTCACAGCAGTAATCTTAACTAGAATGATTCACCTCCTTTTTGGTATAAAACGACTCATCTTCCTGTATAATTCCCAAAAGAGATATTTTATTTGAGTCAGTTTGTAACCATTTATTGTGGCATAGTATCCTGGGACAGAATGCTACCCAGACCTCCTCAGTGGCAGCTGGCCCACCTCATGCCTTATGTCGCTGCCTTTAACCTGTGCTCCAGTCCTGGATGGAGTCTGCTATGACCAGAAGAGCAGGCTGAGTTTCATCTGAAGTGCGTGCAGTAGGCAGAATAGCTCAGATAGGAAGCAGTCATTTAGTCTCTTCCTTTAGGATGGTGCTCCAAATGTGTAAGTCTGTGCCTTATAGAACACACACACACGTGTGTATGTGTGTGTGTGTGTGTGTGTGTGTGTATGTATGTATGTATATATATAGCCAAACTTGAATTACACGTCTCTTCCATTCTTCCCCTTAGCACCTCTCATTCATTCGTTCATTCACTCACTCACTTATTTGTACTGTCATTCAACAAAAATACATCAAGTCCTCTGGTGTCTGGTGTCTTCGTTTGCCCCTCCCACCCACCCTTTCAGATGCCCTGAGGATACCCTGTGCAGGCAATATTCATGCTCTGGACCTATTCAGGCTTCTTCTCCACATTAAAAGTTGGAGGTTCAATGCTTCAATCCTTCAGATCTCTGCTATCTTTTTTTTTTCCTTCATATTTCTGCTATCTTAATTAATTAGTCAACACATTAATTAATATGACAGAATGAGTGTTAACTGGTGTTAATATGGTATGCATTTCAGGAAAATTATTTGCTCTTAAAATAAGGCCCTTCTGAGTTTAATGCTTTCATCCAAAGGAGCAGGACTTATTCCATAATTTGTGGGATTCAGTGCAAAATGAGAATGCAGAGCCTCTTGCTCAAAAATAATTAAGAGTTTCAAGACAGCAAGAGCAGAACATCAAACGAAGCACAGGGCCCTTCTAAGTGTGAGGACCCTGCAGCTGCACAGCTCGTACACCCATGAGGCCAGCTCTGCAAAGCAGTAATGTCAGGTTGGAATTTGAAGAACGTGGCAGGCCGTTAGAGAAGATGGTTTGAGTGGGTGGTTCTCCTGCTATTTTTCAAACCATACCACATAGGCCAGTCTCTGTTGAAATGACTTGTAAAACTATATTTCCTGGAGTGGAGAAAAGAGTACAGCTCTCTGGAGGTCACTGGGTTGTACGAAGAAAGAAGAGTCAAACAATGATAGAATAACAGAGAGGTTAAATAATGTGCCCAAGGCCACATATTCAGTAGTGTTTGAGCCAAGACTACAGAACCCTTGTTCACTCCTTTCTACCTTCTGCCTGCCTCTATCACTACAGTGTAGACAAGGCTTGGGATCACAGGGAAAATAGCATATTTATTTTAGTTTGTTCAGACTGACATAGGTCCCATTGCTTTAAATGTCCCTGAAAATGTGTCTAAAGGTTGAAAGCAATGCATTGAGCATATTGGGGAGGGGGTGCGTAATTAGGTTTATTTATTTATTTTATTTATTTATTTTTTAAATGGAGGTGCTGGGAATTGAACCCAGGACCTCATTCATGCTAAGCATGTGCTCTACCACTGAGCTATACCCTCCCCCAAGCATATTTTTTGAAATTGTAACTAACATACTGTTTTAAAATAAATTTACCTTTATGGACAGGGTTGTACAACATTGTGAATGTATTTAATGCTGGTGACTTGTACCCCTAAAAGTAGTTAAAATAGTAAATTTTGTTATGTATATTTTAGCACAATAAAAAATAAATAAATTTATCCTAGATATCCCAACTTTTTGGACACCCAGTATGTGTACTGACATTGAAAGACCCCCAATATAATTATTGAGTGAAGGATTATATTATTCTACACTATGGATAGAATGTATCATTTACATATAAGAATTCGGAAATGAAGCATAGAAGGGAACCTGCAAGGTTTTTGTAGTCACACACTTCTGCAGAATTTAAATTGTTTACAGTGAGCATATATATTGCTTTAAAAATCTTTTTTGTAAAGGTATTTCTATTGGGAGAGGAAAAAAGAAGAAACCAATATGTCAGAAACAGGCCTGACAGTCAGGAGTGGGCGAGAGCCTGAAGCTGCAGGTCTTGGGCTGCCTGGCTGGCCACTGCTGAACTCTCTGAGATGGGTTTCATCATTGTGAGCAGACTGGTCCCGCAGGTTCAGAGGCACGCTCCAAAAATAACCTGGACTCCTAGATGTAGAAGATGCCTGACGGGTTACCTGGTCTGATTTCCCACCTGGATATACAACTTTCTAAATCTCCTTTATCTCAACCCTTACTCAACCGCTTCCCACCCATCCTGTTGCTATAGACTAATGATTGTTGGAAACTTCTTTCTTGTATTTAATATGAAAGCTGCCTCCCTATAACCAATAATTACTCACTCTAGCTCTTCTTTTAAGGGCATAACAGAAAAAAAAAAAATTCCATCTTCTATATGCCAGCCCTCTATTTCCCAGTTGCCAAGTCTGTCTATCCTTCCTCTTCTCTTTTTTGAGCCCAGTAAGCATCCTCAGTGAATCTCCATGTGCTCCTACACCGTTTCAGTTGTTTCCCTATGGACACCATTTCCCGCTCTCTAAATGTGGCACTCTTGAGAGTAACAAAGTATGGTAAACTGTACTTCTGTTGTGCAACCTAAGATTATATTAGTATTTTTAGCAGCCATATTGTGTTGTTGGCTCTAGGTGAGTTTATCGTCACCGGAAACTCAAGGATTGCAATCCAAGCAGTTTGTTTCCCTTCTGAAAAATTATGGTTTTTGAATCTAAATGTAAGCCTATTTTTTCAACTTAATGTTTCAGTCTATCAAGCTCAGATTTGTAAGAATGCAACAAGCTTTGTAGGCTTCTTTCTTATTCCAAAAATTATTAATACCTATTCACTGTGATGTTTTTGAAAACCCATATATATATATAGACAAAAAGGAGAAACTAAAAATTGCTGATCAATCCATCATCCTGACCTTATTACTCTTAATATTTTGGTATAAAAATAAATATATGTATAAGTAAATCCATCTCCACTTCTTTCTATGCATAACAATATTTTCCCTAGTAATTGGCTTATATTATATACACTATTGTATAATTTTGTTTTTTCACCAAATAGTATGTATGTGACTCTTTTTCCATGTTAAATATCCTCTCATAGCATATTAAAAGAACGAGTTTCACCATTTACTTATTTATTCAGTCACATGGTCCTGGATATTTGTTTCTGTTTTTTTCACATTATAAATAGAACTTCAAAGACTATCCTTGAACTTACATTTTTATGTATATTCATGATGATTTCATTGGAGATTATTCCTAAAAGTATAATTGCATAAAAGGGTAGGATTTTTTAAAGTTTTGGTACCTGTATTAGTCTGCTCAGGGTACCATAATAAAACACCACAGACTGGCTGGCTTAAGCAGTAGACCATTCTGGAGGTTCGAGGTCCACAATCAGGGTGCCAGCAAATTTGTCTTCTGATGTGAGCTCTTCCTGGCTCATAGAGAACTGCCTGCTCCCTGTGTCTTAACGTGGCCTTTCCTTTGTGCACATGTGGAGAGAGGGAGTTTTGGTGTCTCTTCCTCTTCTTGTAAGGACAACAGCCTTATCGGATTAGGGCCCCACCCTTATGACCTCATCTAACCTTACTTATCACCCTAAAGGGCCTATCCCCAAATACAATCACACTGGAGGATTAGGGCTTCAACATATGCATTTGGAGGGGGGGGCACAAAAAATACTCCCACTCGCTGTGCTTGAGAGTGCCTACCCTGCACTCCCACCAGGAGTTTAACATTTACAAATCTAGATTACTTTGAAAATGGATTTTGCAGACCTTCAGAGTTGGACAAGTGTTCATAGCTATACAGCAGGAGGCTCAACTAAGGGGCTTAGGTCAGGATACACATTTCAATATTAAGTGCTTCTTGGACTCTCAGGTGCATTTCCTTGCCTGTGAGTTCCACACCACCTACAAACCTTAGTCATCCTTGGGCCCAGGAGGCACCCACACCTCATAATTAGTATGTGCACCTACATACTTTGTTAAATCCCTGATGGAAGCAGTGCCTTAGTGCAAGATTTAGAAAAGATGGGAATGAATTGCTGAGAAGGATCTAAAAAGTATTCTGGTGGATGAATTAGGTGGAATATTGAAAGAATGTGAAGGGAGGGGTCATCTTGAATCCTGGAATTGAGAAGAATTCCTTGATACTGAGTTCCATAGCCTTCGGGTACTTGTTTGATCACAGCTGCTTTTCTAATCCCTAGTGGCAGCTGGGCCTTTAAGGGACCCTTTTTTTACTTGACCAGGGAAATAATGACCCCTTTCTCTGTGTGGATCTCATAGCCAGACAGGAATAGGCCATATATTCCTAACTTTCAGACAAGAAGAATGCAATACACTTTTTTAAAAATAATTTTTCTCATTTTATTTGAAATAATATACAAGAATATAGTGTGCAAAATTTAGGGACAACAGAATGAAGTGTAATGAACTGAAATCAGTTTTCCAGCTGTGATTCCTAACCAGAAACACTGCTTGGTAAGTAATATCCGAAAAGCCGTGATTGTAGCTCAGAGCAAAAGCATCTGTATTCCCAGTGTGTTTGCTCTCATTGTAGATATTTGGGGGAGAGTAAGGTGCAAGTGCTGCACTGTAACTGCAAAGCCTGCCCCCGCCGGAGAGATACGATGACACATATGATGTTAAGATAAGTAAGTGGCTGAGGAGATATAGGACACAAAGTTAAAAATACAATGGTGTCAACTGTTAACAGCACCATTACAGTGGCTATATCCCAGTGCTGTTAAGTAACTTGACTTTGGCCTGGGCTGGGTCTGCACCGCAGTAAGGGATGAGTGCTGCCACCCGGTGCCTCAGCTCAGCATGCTCTGGGAACCACAGCAGGTCGTGCTTAGGTGGGACACTGACACCATCCACCTGTTCCTTGTTCTGGTCACCTCTTGGCACTAGCCAGACTAGGAGCCCCTGTGCTTGGCACAGACAGTACACTTTTTGTGCGTACTGGAGTCCTATCACAGACTGCAGACTCAGCCGCCTGCAAGAGAGAAAGTGTAGCTGTACTCTAGTCTCTGCTGGCTTTCTCTTCATCTCTAGGTACAATGATTTCAAACATCTTTGCTGAGGGAGAGTGCCCAGGTGGAAATGGGAGAGCCCCCAGGTGGAAATGGAAGAGCAGAAAGTACTTGGAATTTATTTTATCACTTACCTTTAAGAACAGCTTTACTGTTTTTATTTTTTAATGCCCATTTTAACAAATTCAAATACAGAAAATTGTAAAGCACAAAGTGAAGTCATCCAGATACTTACTACTGAGACAACCAATTTCATACTCATAGATCTATAAAAACAGTTTTATGTAAAAGAGCTTATTCATGTATTCTGTGACCTATGTTGCTCAGTTGTAAGCATGAAATCTTTTTAAGTCAATAAACATGGAGGCATAGCATTACCCTGAGTATATCTATCATAATTCACATACCAGTTCTAAACTGGGTTGTTTCACCGATTTGTGAAGCTACTAAAAGCAATGCTGAGATACCTTGTGCATATCTTTCACTACTTTTACAAATATTTAAATGAAACTGTCTAATGTCTTTGGGATTAACAACACAGTAAAAATCCCAAAGTCATACTTAAAAGAAATTAAAAATATGTGCAGCTTCTTTATTCTCTATATACATCTATAGAAAGCAGTTGTCTCTTTCCTCCTATAGAATACAACAACCTTGAAATGCTGTAATTTTTTTTTTTTTTTTGGTGGAGGGGAGGGAACTAGGTTTATTTATTTATCTATTTTTTAGAGGAGATACTAGGGATTGAACCCAGGACATCATGTATGCTAAGCATGTGCTTTACCACTTGAGCTATACCCTCCCCTGAAATGCTATAATTTTGATCTCATCTCTCATCCTCTTCCTTGTCTCACCTGATACTGTGTTCAGAATTTTGGTTCTATCTTGTTATTTTTTGTTATTGTTTTACTTTAATTTGAAAATTTCAAGCACATAGAAAAGTTAAAAAATAGTTCAAGGAACACATGTATATACCTCACCTAATTTTATCAATTATTAGTATGTTCTCTCCCTATCTTCTGTCTTTCTCTCTCTCTCTTTCCCTTAGAGATATTTCTCCACTATGTATTGAAAGGAACATTTATTATATTTTATCCAAAATTTGTAGATATTATATAGCAAGAAGATTTTCCAGTTATCCAGCTGTCTGTACTGCTAGAAATGGAAGTCCTATATTTATCAACTTGTATTTTGCTTTTTTCACAGAGCAGTACGTAAATTTTTCATGGTTCCACAGAAATAACTGGCTGCAAATTTATCCTTTATAATAATCTGAAAAATAATTTTAAAAAATTAGTAAATTATTTCTTTAAAAACAATCATCATATTCAACTTTTTCTACGTGTGACCTGTGTGGTAATATTGTCCTTCAATATTTTATGTGTCTATTTATACTCTCCCTGGATGTTTAATTTTATTTTTATAAACATCCTCCCCTCTGACCTACATTTTGCTTAATTTTAAAAAGAAATTTAGAGTATGTTGAATAGGTTAAAAATAAACAAACACCAACTGCATCATGCTGTATTTCTCAGAGATGGAAAGAATGTGAGAAGCATCCCAGGCAGAGGAATTTGCCTATGCAAAGCCCTGGGAAAGAAAGAAGCAAGGCACATTTTCTAGGAATAGAAAGAAGGCCACTGTACTAGAGCAGAGCAAATGAAGAATGTGAGACTAGGCTGAAGATGTAGTTGGGAGTGGCCCTCAGGACCTTGAAAGTGGTGTTAAGAATTTAACTGTGTCTTTTAAGAGTAAGGCTAAGCTGCTCAGGTTTTTTAATTAGAATTGTATTTGAAAAGAGGATTCTGACTGTGGTGGAAAGAACAGTCTGGAAGGCACAAGAGTGGGTTATGGGAAGACCAGGGGCGATTACTGTAATAGTCCTAGCAAGAAATATTGCCGTGGAATGGAGTTCTGGCTTTAGTGATGGAAAGAAGTAAAAGAGAAAGGGAATAGTTAGGAAATGCATCTTGCTAAAGTGATGAGCAAACCATTTTTGAGGGTTCACTTGGTCCTCTAACTTATGGAGACTCAGCTGACAAATAGAAAGTTCCCTACTGTGGAAGCCAAGGAGGTTCCACATTTGGATCTCTTTGCAAGGAGGAGCATGCTGTTCAGCTACAAGGAACTGTCCACCTTGGCTTTCAGGCTTAGGCCACGCTCCTTCTGGACAGCCCAGCCAACCACTGATCCCGGCAGGGCTGCCAGCTCTGATCATTTCTGCCCAAGGCTGGACTCCTCTAACAGGCAGTCTGCTCTAGACAGGTTGACTGAGACTTTATCAAATTTGTGTTGGCCTGAGGCTCTCTCTCCTGCTTCCTCTTCTGTTTCCTTTTCCAAGTGTCAGAGCTGCATCCTGGCCTGAAGGCTGTCTCTGCTCAATCCTGTATCCTTTCCCTTTTTCTTTCATAGGCTTCATTCCCCAATAAATCTCCTATTTAAATAAACTCAGTCTCATTATCTGCCTTTCTTAGGACCTACCAACACACCTGACAAATAATGGGGTTAGGGATATCTGGTGAAGGATATCTGATCAGCTATTTCGGTATCTCCACAAAGGCCGTAATTGCTAGGCCATGATTCACTAATTGTCTGCTGAAGTTTCTCAGAATGTTAGGCAACCAGACTCTCCCATACTTCCAAGGAATCCTGCATTATTTTGGAGTAGCTCTTTGGAGATGGAGAATTAAGAGAGAAAAGAGAGCAGAAGAGATTTTACAGGCCTAATCTCTTCAGGCCGAAGGAAAGGCTATGAAAAGAACTAGCCTAGGCCGGATCCAGTTCACTGTGAATTGTCTAATCAACTGGTTTACCACTCATGATATTATTTAACACTATGGAACCCAAACTCTGGAAAATGTACTTTTTTTTAAACTTTTTTTCTTATTTTAAACTTCAAATATAGTTGATCTATAATATTGTGTTAGTTTCATGTGTACAGCAAAGTGATTCAGTTATACACTCTTTTTCAGATTCTTCTCCATTATAGGTTATTATAAGATATTGAATATAGTTCCCTGTGCTATACAGTAGGTCCTTGTTATTTATCTATTTTGTGTATAGTAGTATGTATCTGCTAATCCCAAACTCCTAATTTATCCTTCCCTCTTTCCCCTTTGGTAACTATTAATTTGTTTCCTGTGTCTGTGAGTCTGTTCTATTCTGTAAGTAAATACATTTGTGTCTGGAAAATGCACTTTTGAACTGTACTGTAAGAACCATAGGGACAGATTTCACACTTATATATGGGGATGAATTTTTCTCCGACAAACCATGTTCCCACTATCACTCAACTTGGGGAAAAGTTGGTTCAGACACAGAAAGAAGCTGAGGACTTGAGAGGTGGCCTGTGTCTTTTAGAGGAGAGAAAGTCTTCCTCTCCCCTCTGGGACTCAGCAGGGGCTGGGAAGGTGTTGTGTCTGTATTTTGAGGCCAAAGTGAGAGGTTAGAGTGGTCAAGCACGTCTTTGGGTGACAGGGTAAGCTGTTGGAGATCCAGTGCAGGAGCCAGGCTGGGAGCTAACTCGGCCGGAGAGCCCAGGGCGGATCTGGGATTGAGCTGTAGTTGTAAAGTATTTTTTGTGTTGTACTCCTTCCCTGAGCTTCCAGTAAAACTATGGCTTAATCTGTGCTGTGAGGAATTAGTTAAAATTTATGCCCACATTTGGGCAAATCTATGAAAGAAGCATACTGCCCAGGCCGTATGCCCATGTGAACCTCATCCACCACACATGTCAGAATTTATAGGGCCCAATGAATGATATCCCTATTTCCTGCCCACAAGTGGAACCTATTGAGGAAAAAATGAAAGAGGTAAGCAGCAAGAGAGAAAAATGTCACCTTTATTGCCATTAAAGGCAGTTGAAGGATGTAGATTAGGTATGTTAGCCAAGGGGATTACTTAATATTTCACCCCTAAATTAAACTTACCTGCCTCCTCGTAGATGGTGCTGGACAACCACGTGAAAAAGTAGAGGTGACTGTGCACCCAGAGATCAGGCAAAACTCAAGACAAAAGAAGGAGGAAGAACTTGAAGATGTTCAGCTTATTCTCCCAAAATCTCCATTGAAATACCTCACTCCTCCCCTAGGGACCAGACCATGAACAGGGCAGAGAAAGGCCAGGGGTGTTAGACATGAAGCCAGAGCAAAGGAGATATCCCGTTCCCCGGAATAGTTTGAAGCAGTGAGTGTCAAGGCCCATCATTGTAAATGTCTGGATTATAACATCACAATTAGAAATTTGCTGAAATGAAGACCAGAGAAATAAACATAAAAATTTATTAGTTATGATCACTTTTATTTTACACTCATCATATAGAACACCCAGATGTGCAATAATAATTAAAATCATTCATCTTCACTATTTTGCCAATTTTTAGTCATATTAAGAAACATAGCTTTACATATATTTCAGTTTTATTACTCTGAAGGTATATTTCTCAAGGTTGGAGGATGGAACAGATTTTACTACACAGTTTGTCTACGTGATTGATCATCTCTACATATGTAGACATTTGGTGTGTGGGCTGCCGGTTGAATTCTTGTACTACTTTCCTGATTTAGCCTGAGTAACTTGCAGCCCCACTGTGGCAAGAACTGGAGGGATGGGGCCCGTCCTGGTCAGTTTCTCATGTGGGAGTGCTTTGGGACTGACAGGGCTAAGAGAGGGGTGGACTTATTCCCTGCTTTTGGGCAAAATAAACAAAACGTGCTACAGGGAACTTGGTCAGTTGCATATGTCAGAACTGAAGGGGCATAAGCATCCCCAAGCCCCCCCCCCCAATATCCAAGGAGTTCTAGTCTAGCAGGCAGGGTGTGCCAGCGGGAGTCTCCTAGTGGGGAGATGTGATGCAGCGTGAGCTGAAGGGCAGTGTTGGGTGGTCCATTAGCTTCCAGCAGGACCTCAGATAAGCTGTGGGGGAGGGAGGTGAAAGCCCAGTCTTATCCCTAGGAAAGAAAAATGACAAAACCTAGGCATCTTACAAGTACCCGAATCCATTGTTAGTAGCCAGGGAAGATTCTACTTCTAGCAGAGTATCCTGGTGTCTAAAGCCGACACTGCAGCAAATTTTAGATACACACACCCTAAGCCAACATAGCAGGTTATTGGGAAGGGTACAGCTTAGAGGGTAGTATTAGGGGCCAGAGCTCACCCAGGAAGTGTGGAATTGGCAGACATGTAGGGCTAATAACAGTAGAATTAATCCCAGACACCATCTGTGAGTGAAAATGAGCTCTAGTTATATTGCCTGCCTTGGTCAGGACTGTCTTCAAAACTGAGAAGTCCATGGTTATGGTGCTGGACCTGGAAAAGCAGGGAAGTCAAGCATCAGTAGTTGGCTATAAGGGAGCTAATTGTAACTAGAAGGTCTTTCAGTATCCATCAGATACAACATGCAAATTACTCATTCCCATTAAACATTAGTTTTGAGCAGAAAGAAAGAAATTCTGGTGAATATTTTTTAGATACTTGGGTTGCTGAGTGACAGCACACTCTAGGGGTAGAGTAAGGTGACTGATCAGAAGACTGCAGCAATGGTGTTTGTCATGAACTGGAGAGGTGGTAATGGGGGCAGAAAGAAGTGGGATAATCTGGTAAAGAGGAGGAAATCACAAAAGGAGAAAGATGAGAAAATTAACACAGCAAAATCATTGGGAAGAAGGGTGGGGATAACAGCAGAGCCCAGGGAAAGCTAGCTTGGGCATTTATTGTAGCAGGAATGAAGGCAGAAAAAGTGGAACTGAGGCTATGTAAGATTTATTCAACTCCTACTATGTCAGGACTGTTCTAAGGCGTTCCATGCATCTTAATTCATTCAGTCCTCACAACAGCCCCATGAAGCAGGTATTATTATCATCTTCATCGTACAGAAGAGAAAGAAACTCGGCCACTGAGTGGGTGGCTTGCCGCAGGCCCTGTAAGTAGGAAGCAGCAGGGCTGAGATTTGAACTTGAGCAATTGGAAACCACACTTTGAGCTCTTAATACCATACTAAGTCCCTCCACATGGGGAGGCTGGTAGATCTGATGGTGGGAAAACTGCAAGAAATGATAAATTATGCCTCCCAGGAAATGTTCTTTATAAAAGCCCTTTAATAAACCAGAAGGAAATATGGCTCACCTGAAATCCCCAAATGTCATGCCCCTCATTTGGGAGCTTTTGAAGAATCTGGGATGTGTTCCAACAAGCGACAAACACAATATCCTTTTTTCATCCCGGCCACTAGAGGGAAGAGTGGAGTGTCAAAAAACTTAGCGATCCAATGGCTAAGAATTGCTGTTAGTCCTTGCCCTAACATTGTCAGTACATGAAACTTCTTTGTATTTTTCGCTTGTGAGAGATCATCTTCAAATAAAACTCATCAGCATCCATAAACATTTTTCTTCACTCTCTGAAAAGAAATATATTCTGCTAAGTGAAATAAAGTAGACACAAGAGACCACATGTTGTCTGATTCCATTTATATGAAATATCCAGAAAAGGCAAAGCTCTAAACAGAAAGTAAATTAGTATTTGCCCGGGGTAGGGGCTCAGGGGAAAAGGGATTGACAGTAAATGTGTGTGAGGGATCTTACTGAGTGATGAGGCTGTTCTACAAAGCATATATATTGACAATTGCACATATAAAATAGTAAAATAACTATTAAAAATAATTGAATTGTACACTTGAAATTAGTGGATTATGTGATTTATAAAACAGACCTCAACAAAGACATGTTGGGGAAAAAAAGAAATGTAACATTTTATAAAACAACCCCCCAAAAAACCTATGCATTCAAAAAGATTGAAAACATAAGTTTATGTAAGCATAGAAATGTCTAGGAGGATAGCCACTATTTAGTGATTAACTCTAGGAAATGCTATTGTGGGGGAAAACTGGGAAGTTTTTGATACTCTATGTCTTTCTGTATTTTGGGGGGCAATAATTGATTAAAATTAATTTAAAACATTTTTGAGAGATAGGAAGTCAAAATGCATAAAATGCAATGGAATTATAAGTTTCATTTCCTTTGGATAGTGGAACATGGCTTATATTCTTGTCTTTCTATGTTTAATTTCTAATTATAAATTATTATATATTACTTCCATAATAAAAACTGGAAGAAGCTTAATTTAAAATAAAAACCAGGAAATATTCAAATTACTTTTTAAAAATCACCTTTAGTAAAATGTTTATGGTATTTCATATATAACAGGAGTTTTTTTAACTGTTTTATTTTTCTAATTAATTTTTAAAAATTGAAGTATAGTCAATTTACAATGTTCTGTTAATTTCTGGTGTGCAGCATAGTGATTAAGTTTATATATATACACACACATATACATATATATACATTTTTTTCTATTCTTTTTTATTATAGACCATAAACAAGATATTGAATATAGTTCCCTGTGTTATGCAGTATGACCTTGTTGTTTATCTCTTTTATATACAGTAGTTTGTATGTACAATTCCCAAACTCCCCAGTTTATCCCTCTTCCCCCTGGTAACCATAAGTTTGTTTTCTATATCTGTGAGTCTGTCTCTGTTTTGTAAATAAGTTCATTTGTGTCCTTTTTTTTTAGATTCCACATATGAGTGATAGCATATGGTATTTTTTTCTCTTTCTGGGTAACTTCATTTAGAATGATGATCTCCAGGTCCATCCATGTTGCTGAAAATGGCATTACTTTATTTTTTTTGACTGAGTAGTATTCCATTGTGTGTGTGTGTATATGTGTGTGTGTGTGTATATATATATACACGCACAACTTCTTTATCCAGTCATCTATAACAGGAGACTTTTTAGCTCAACAAAGACTGGGCCTTAGACACTTAGATAAAGAGAGGTAATACCCACTGGCATTTGAGCTAAATTCTGTCTAGTGAAGCTGGAAGGTATTCTATTGTCATTTTTATCTGCATTTACAAATTTATATAGGATTGGTGGGGGGAAACCTTTGTGAGATTAGAGGTTGGGATGTAGATCTTTCCTTTTACGTTTCACATTTGTTAGCACATGTCTGATGGCAAAGATGGCTGTGGGGAGCTTGGTAGGAATCAGATATTAAAATGACAGTGGGAGAGCAAAATTGTTGAGAAGAAATTTACCATAGAGAAGGGACAATCTAGCTGATGACCCAGACCTTTCCGTAGCACCTGAATCACTGGAAGTAAATGTTGACTTGGGGCACAGTATGAGTTGAGGTAGGAATTTCTCCCTACCTAAATACTATGGAATACCTTGGGGAAAAAAATGTCTGCATGTAATGAATTAGAAACACTGTACTGAGAAGGCCACTTCTAAAAGTGACAGTGGAGCAAAGTGCCTAGAAGAAACACAGAACCCCAGCCACGCTGGCAGACACCTCTATCAGTAGCCATGGAAACAGAAAGCAGGGCACCAGAGCTAACAGAAATACACCTTCAAATAGAAGTCTCTTGAAGACTAGGACTTTTGTCTGTTTTGGTGTCTGCTTAGAACAGTGCCCGACATGTATTAGGCACTTAATAACTACTTGTGGAAAGGTGTATGAATGAAAGAATGAGTGTATGAGTGGGCAGCAGCCAGGCCCTTGGCTTGCTGTGCTACCTGGTTTTCAGCAGCACAGCAGCTGTCCTGGCAGGGAGGCAAGGGCCCTGGAGGCCACAGTGAAAGGCAGGTGAGGTCTGGAAGTCAGTGAGCAATGAGTCAAGCATGATTTCACGTAGTAGGAAAGCTTTTTACTAGCCCATGCTAGAGAGTCGAGAGTGAGGGTGCCCTGTCATCCCACTGATGCCCAGGAATGATTTAACTGATCCCCCCTGCTAATATATGCCCTCCAAGAGAGCGACCTTTCAGAGCACAGCACAGATGGGCTTCTAGATAGAGCTATGCCAAATTTCAGAAACAGAAATGATCCTTTATGTGGCTCAGAAACACAGCTATAATCTTGCTTAGAGTTGTTTTTTTTTCCCCTTTGGGGAGAGTGGGGAGAGATGGGAAGAATGTCAGAGAATATCCTTTAAAATAACGATACTTTTTTAAAACTACCTTTTAAATTGGTTGTATTTAGAATATAGTGGTTAGGCCATGGGTGTATGTATTATTCCTCCTGAAAAGTAAAGATTTAAATTCAAAACATCTAAGAAAATGCCTTATTATGTTTTTCTCTCTCTGAACCAAGAAAATGCCCAAGAATATCATAATTGTTATATATTCTATTACCTTAAAATAAAGGGAAACTTTTAGTGATTGAAAAGTAGTACAGTGCAATCCAGGTGGCTTAGCTGAGACAGAGTAGTCAATAAAATATTTGACTAACGGCAAAAAGAGTTGCCTCTAGGTACTGGTGTTCTGATTATGTAACACCCACATTAAGTTTTTTTTGTTTTTTTTTTTTAGTTCATGTGAAAGCGTGGAAATGCTTTAGGCATGAAGACAGCATTAACTGTATAAAAGGGCCAGAAAGGCAATGGTCCTGTCCAAACAGGCCCCTGCTCTGTGATGATTAGGGTTATATTCCACGATATTAGAGCTCCAGGTAGCTCATCCAGTGTACATGGTGGCATACACCCTAATTAGAACAGTAGCAGTGCCACCTACAGGAATCACCTGCAGACACCAAACATTTTAGACTGAATGGTCACCCTGATTGCTCTCTTCACCTGGAATGCCCACTGACCCATATCCTCTTCTTCATCTGGGTACCCTACTCATCCTTTAAAGCGCAAGTGAGAAATCATCTTAGCCAGGAAGCCTTCTATGAGCATGATCCACTTCCCCCTCTTCCTATAGACTCCCATAGCTGCTTTCACATTTCTGTGTTGTAACACATTTTGTAGCACATTTTGTTTATTTGTCTTTCTCCTCTTTTTTTTTTTTTTTTTTTTTGGAGAAGTGCTAAATATTCTTTATTTGATGTTATACATAAACCAAAGTAAAATGCCTATTATTAAATAAAAGGCAGTATTTTAGATAAAGAGAATTTTAATTAAATTGGCATAGTTAAGACCAAAAAGATGAAGTGGACATTGTCAGTTTATTTTCAGCCCTTGCCTTAACAGGTTAACTGGATTAAGCTTCTCAGTCTATCCACATACCTAGCACAATGCCAATACCATAGCTGGCAGTTCAATAAATGTCCATTAATAAATGCTATTCAGAGTCTTGAAAAGCAGTTAATTGATTTGAACATTTGGTTAACGAGGTTACTTAGAGAACTCTACTAACGACAAGCCTTGATCATGCAAAGTTTTCCACTGGTCATCAAAAGGAAAAAAATTTGAGAAACACTGCTCAGTTGTCTTCTTTCAAAGAGGACACAAAATTCTCGGCTCTCTTTTTCTGCTCAGAAAAGCCTAAGAATGAGGATAATCATCTTTCTTTTTATTTTCAATAAGGGTTTCTGCTGTATGGCAGGGAAACTGGCGGGAAATTATAACCTGCTTTGGAGAATCTGGACCCTTTCTTTCTCTTCCAAGTTCAGGATGGCACATTCCCAATTCCCTGCTGACCACAAAAAATGAGAATCTAGCCTCAAGCCTGCAACACCTATGGCCAAGGAGAAAAATTGTTCTTAAATTTCCACTTGATAGGGTTACTCAGATGCAGAGGGACATAACCACGGGCCACCTTTGATCACTCAAATCACAGAGCCTGTCACAGATTCCAGAAAGGAATCTTAGGCAAGTATCCGGTCATATAGCCTGGGCAACCTAAAAATGAAGCTGGAATCTTTTTCATTGTTGATTGTAGGGCAATCAGGTGACAGATTTTTAACCAATTATAAAAGATGGTGAGCATGTGCTTTTCTTGGGATACTTTTTTTGGGGGCAGTAATTAAGGATATTTATTTATTTACTTTAGTGGAGGTACTGGGAATTGAACCTAGGACCTCTTGCATGTTAAGCATATGCTTTACCACTGAGCTATACCCTCCTCCCTTCTTGGGATACTTTAGAGAGGGCCTTATATAAAAGTATTATTTGTCCTAGAGTCAGGTAGATCTTTCTTTATCCCCATCCCACATTTTACATTTTTAAAAAATGAAGCAGGAAATTGCTTCAATAAAATGTCTGGAAGAAAATCAAATGTTTTCAAGCCATTCAGGGAAAAGGAATTTTTTTTTTAAATTAAAACTTACCAAAGGGAGATAAAAAGTAAGTAATGTCCAATTCTTAAAATCCCAAAGAGGAAAAAAAAACAAACCCCAATAACTATCATCCCTCTATCTGTGCCACCATAATTAGACACCTCTTTCACTGAGTTATTTACCATTCGTATCTGGGACCACACTCTCTTGCCTCCTACATCCCAGCAGTCCAAGGGAGAGGGAAGGCAGCTTCTTGTCTGCAGCTTTTGGCTGTGGAGAACATTTTGGCTGTCGCTTGCAGCTCTGCTTCCAAGCGTGATGAGCCTGGGGGAGTGCCTAGCTGGTTTTATCTTTTCTGAATGTGGAGAATGCAATAGGGAAATGCCTTCCCGGAAATGCCATTTATTCATGTTTTCTGGGTCTCCTACATAGTACCCTGGGCTCATGCAGGGAGGCAGAAAAGGATTCTCTCTCTGACGTTTACTGAGGCCTAAGATGTTGTAAGAAGGATTCAATCTCATCATGACTGAGTGAACTCTCATCACTGTATTTCTTTTCCATGTTAAAGAAATATAATATGCATTCTCCTTTAACAGTAAAATTATAAGTGAAGTCAGTGTAGTGAGTGGTTAACTTTGAGTGAAAGGTTTAAAGTCACATTATTTTTTTCCCTGCGGCCTTCCTGCTTATACAGATACAAATGTATAATCCTCCAAATTTCTTACTCATTTCTGACGATAAGAAAATTTGAAATAATAGATCCTAAATTTCAATGGCACTTAGTAAAAATTGTTAAGAAGCTATTAAAACAAGAAACAGAGATTTTCAGAACTTCAAGCACCAGATTAACAATTATCCTTTCTTTGGAAAGAAATATTAGGATAAATACTGTATTTGCATACCAGTTACCAAAAATTTAAGTGAAATCTATATATGTTTACCTATCTTATCAATAGAAAATTGCTTTTCTAAGTTTGTTTAATAAAAAGCAGCAAACAAAGAAAAAAACACCCTTTCAAGGTTTACTTAAATAGGTAATTACATTAGTTAAAATGTTTGCTGTAGAAAATTAAGTTTGTTTAAACTATAAATTATGTTTCCATTGGAGGTTGATTTTGCTCAATAACTTTGTCATATTTAACCACTCTCACCTGACTGTTAATGTAAAACACTAAACTTTTTCTTATTAATGTGGAATATGTAATTGATATATAAAGCTCTTATTATATGTAAGTTGTTTTCCTAGAAAAATAAATAAGGGACTCAACCAGAATAACTTTAATATCCACATAGAATCTTAATTTCCCAGGATAAAACTTTACTGACCAACCACAAATTATTTTTCCATTTTCTATTGATATTCACTTAGGTTGCTTTCAATTTTTTCATTATTACAGTGTTTCTGTGCCCATTCTGGTATGTATCACCTTGAGCACATGTGAGTTTCCATTTCTAAAATACATACCTAGAAATGGAATTGTTGGGTCCTAGGGTATGAGTAGCTTCATCTTTACTAGATATTGTTAAATTCCTTTTCAAATTGTGTCTATCAATAAACATTGATTATACAAACACATCACCTCATATTAGATTTTTGAAATTTTCACAAATCTGATAAGTGTACATTTTTTGCGTATTATTGTTTTTGCTTGCCCTTCATTGGTTACCAGTAAAACTGAGGATCTTTTCATAAATTTGTTAGCTGTTCAGAGGAGGGGAGAGTATAGTTCAGTGGTAGAGTGCATGCTTAGTATGCAGGAGGTCCTGGGTTCAGGCCCCAGTACCTCCATTACAAAAAATAAATGAATAAATAAACTTAATTACCTCCGTCCCATGTAAATAAATGAACAAATAAAAATTAAAATTTTTTTTAATGTGTTAGCTATTCAGCTTTCTTCTGTGAATTCTTATCCTTTGTGAATTTCTTAGAATGTTTCTTTTTTTATTCATTGGTAGAAATTCTTGAAATATCCCAGATTCTTATACTCTGTTGGTTTTATATCTTGTTCTTTATCTTTTCACTTTCACCATGGTTATTTTTATTGTATAGAAGTTTTTATATTAATGTAATCTAAGGTATCACTCCTTTTCTTCTGTTTAGCATTTTTGTATCTTGAGGCATCTTTCCCTTTTCTGAAGTCAAAGAAATATTTTCTTCCAAAAATTTTAGAGTTTTTCTTCTCACTTTTAAATTGTTAATCCATTGGGAATTTGTGTGTGTGTATGTTGTAAGGTAAGAGGCTACTTTTATTTTATTTTTCCATGTGGATACCTAATAGTCTCTGCCCCACTTACTAAAGAGTTCATCATTTCCTTACTGATTTCAAATCAGTCATAGTACTCCTTTTCATATATGTGTGAGCTTGTTTCTCAGCTGCCTGTTCTTTTCCATTGCTATTTTTTATCTATTCACATATACCAACTATCTTAACTGCTATAGTTTTATAAGTCTTTATATCTAGTATAGTAAGTCCTCCCACCACACACAACTACCTTCATTTTTTAACCTACAATTTTAGCCATATATTTATATTACACAGAAAACGATGGAAACTTGACTATACAAAACTCATCCACATGAAAATACTCCACACAGTCCAGATGATGGCCAACTGCATGTGCTGTCAAGAGTATGAGAAGTTCTGCTTCCAATTAATGCTGAGTTACAAGGAAATTGATTTTTAGGGAGAAACAGAAAATATTACTGTAAACCATAATAGCCAATAGGTAGAAAAGAGTTAAGATGGTACTGGGAACCCTGCTTCATTACTGCTGTTTTCATGGAAAATCTTTTGAAGTGAGTTATTGTTGGACAAGAAATGTCTCCTCAAGAGCTTACATAATCTCTCATGTCAACTTTATTATATTGACTTGATTTTTGAATAAGTTTTAAGGAGTAATATGAAGATATTGGGTATTTCTGTTCAACTTTCAGCTTAAGAGAGAGACAGTCTTTGTTATGAAGAGTCATGTTTAAATACTTGGGAAACCATCTCTTTGGGAACAGTGAAGCTAAAATAATGTGAGGTGGCACATGTAATTGCACTGGAATCTGCCTGCAGCTACAGTTCTCATGTAAATTGATTAATGTGGTGATGCTTGTTCTAAAGCTGAAAAGGCTTCCCAGAGCCCTATTGAACCAAAACCCTATGCTTGCCCTCCCCAGACTATTAACAAAGATATGAAGGGAAAAGGATCTGGGTAGAAACCTGAGCAAGTTATCTATAAATGTAATGCTTTCCAAAAAATATAAAAAGTGTAAATGGAATGAAAATTCAATTCAGAATAACAAGTGGGCTTTATACTAAGAAAATAAAAATATAGGCTGATTATGAAAAAACCCCACATTTATATTTGGGAATTTCTTCAGTTGATTTTCCAAATAATCTGAGTAAATTCTATGTTTACATTAGAAATTATAAGTATTTGGGTGAAGTTAACAATCTGAGCTTTTCTCAAGATTTACCTCTTGGAATATATTTAGGTTGAATTTTATAAAAGTGCTGATTTTTTAAAAATTGAAATATAGTTGATTTACAATGCTGTGTTAGTTTCTGGTGTACAGCATAGTGATTCGATCATACATATATTAAAATTGCTCTTTCTGTAGATTAAAAATGGCCAAATATCAGCAGTTTCATAGAGATCAACTCTATAAAACAGAACATAACTCCCTGAGCATCATGATTTCATTAAACAAACACTGATTGAGGGCCTTAATGTGTTCCTTCTTCTCAGGCAACTCTCTTTCTATTCAGAGATTCTAAAATATGAACAAATAATTGAAAACTAGAATGTAAATGCAATAATAGACTAAGGGATAGAATGACACAAAGGCAGGTGTGATAGCTTCAGCTCAGTCAGCTGAAGAAAAGTGTTGTAAAGCGGATAATGTTTGAGCTGAGTAATTAGAAGAAGTTGAGCCGGTTTAGGGATTGCGAGTGTCTTTCCAGGTGGAGTGGACGACGTGTACAAAACCTTTGAGGCATAAAACAGGATGGCAAGTTCAAGTCATAATGCTGCTAAATCATTCAGACTGCCTGGACCAGTTGAGTGAAGGTGGCTGAAAGCTGCAGGCAAATAGAAATAGGGACGAAAAATAAGATTGAAGAGGGACTAGACAGCTGTGGTTTGTGGAGGGCCTTGAATGTCATACTGTAAAATAAGAATTTTGATGGTAAAGAAGTAACAAATTCAGATATCCTCAGTCAGATACTGGTGGGCTCGTGAAAAGTTTTAAAATAGTAGGTAATGTGATCAACTCAACCATTTTAAAAGGATAACTCTGAATTGAATAGTAGGGAGACTTGCTAAGTGGTTGCAGGTGTGAGAAACTGAACTAAGGTAACAGTTTGGAGACAGTGTGAAGATAAGAGTCTTCTGACTGGGAGGAGTAAGAGGTGCGATGGTGGTGAATTTTAAAAAGCTTAGTTCCAGAATATTTCGCTAGGATTTGAGTTCTTTAAAAAAAAAAAAAAAGTAATATTTTCCTTATTGAATTACTATGTGAATAGAATAACTGGGTTGTGGCTTTGTAAAACCTATTATTCTAAATATCTCAATAATAGACTAAAATCACTGCATGATTAATTCAATCAACTATCATAATTATTATCTAAAGATGAAATTTAAAAATCAGGTTAATTGGTCATTCTATTTGTTTTTTGTTTGTTTGTTTCTGATTGAGGCATAATAGATATTACCACAGTCCACACAGAATCGTCCCCTCTAAAGGAAGAGGCTTTCCCTAGTTCTGAATGAAAGCATTTCTGATATGTGAGGAGGGATTCTCATTCTTAAAGGGACAGCAATAATGCCCACAGTCTTGCCATCTTCATGTCACTTGATAAAGAAAAATGCTAATTTTCTCTTCATGTCCTTCCCTCACCCCAGAAATCACTATCTATATGAAAAGATCTCAGAAAATATAAGTTAACTTTTTGTATTAGTTTAATCATTAATTTGGATAATGGATATTTAAAATTAGATATCCACATTCAAATAATAATATTTAAAACTGTCTAAATTCCTCCAACTTATTCAGTAAAACCTTATCCCCAAAGTTAAATAAAAATTTCTTTAGAGATACTTCTAACTGAGGGACAATTTGCTGTATAATGAAGGACAGTGTTGCTTCTGGCCAACAGATGCTATCTACCAGGACACATACTTGGCACAGAAATTACTAACACATTCAGAAACTAATCTTCCCTGAATCCAGCTTCAACTCTCAAAAGCTGGCTGTGGAATACACTGTACTTTGTAATAGAAAATTCACGTTTTGGGAAAACAGTAGTTACTGCAGACCCATTGTTCGAGACTGCTCCATACATTTCTTTCAACAGTTAAGTAACATTTAAATATCATGGGCATGTCATTGGTTAGAAAGCGTGTTGAGTTTTTCTAAACTTACTCTTCCTTTATATTCCTGTCTTTATCAAAGAGAAGTAACTTGGTTATCTAATTCTGCTGCCAATTTTTATCTTTTGCAATGGGTTTCCCATTCTAGGCCCCACACTCTATTTATCCCATTTTGACTTTCTTAATGTATTTTTTAATTCTGTTAAAATCAGTCAATGGTCTGATAATTAAAATGCTGCTTATAGAATACTGTTGTTAAACTTTCATTACACTGGGTGTTAGTCAAAAAAGGTTAATACAATATAGGTTACTTTTAGACTTCAAAATGTGGTTTTGAATAAACATTGAATTTTAAAAGGAAAAAAAAATCCTTCTGTATGCAGTTACACTTGGCATTTAGTAGTTCTAAAAAAAATTTCAGGAAAGGCAAACTATTGGCCAGAAAGTTAAACCAGACAAATTCTGGATCTGCGGGCACAGCTAATTCTTTCTTCATTCTAGTTAAATACAACACGTGAAAGCTGGGCTGCACCAAATTCAGTTTTCTTTCCTGATCATCTTAACTACATCTCGCTGCTTAAACTGTCCTAACTTCATGGCTTAATACACAACCATCTTTTTTGCTCACGGTTCTGTAGATCAGCCATTTAGTCTGTGTTCAGCTGGATGGTTCTTATCTGGTCTTGCCGGGTCATTCTGACGACTGCAGCCATCAGGCATGTCTGGTCTAGGATGGCCTCACTCACAGAGCTGGGGCTGGTGCCAGCTCTAGGCAGGGCCTCTCTCTCCACATGGTCTCTCATCCTCATGGAGTAGCCCAGGCTTTTTCACTTGGCAGTTCTCAGGGTTCCAAGATTGGAAGAACTCTCACAAAGTTACTCCCACAGCATTCTACCAAGCAAAGTACAAGACAAGGCTGAATTTAAAGAAGTGAAAAAATAGTCTCCATCTCTTGATGGGAAGGAATGTAAAGTCACACTTCCCAGGAGTGCACATATGGGGGAAGAATCTGCAGCTATATTCAACCCCAGTGTAACTGAACAGTTGGTGAAAGAAGTTCCCCTTTACAGAAGTAGTCCCACTAATAAATAATGATTACAATATCACCATTTCACAGCTTCTAATGAAATAATGGATCAATGACTTCTAATATCACAAAGAGAAAAGCAATTAAACATTGTGAGTCCTGACGGAAGTGTGAATGCCACCTCTGAAGTATTCCTGTCAAAACAATAAACCTAGATCTGATCAAACCTCTGGATCTAAATACCAACTGATGGGTAGTACAGGGGAGAGGAACATGTTAAAACAAAACAAATAAACCAAAAAAAACAAAAAAAACAAAAAAAAAAAACCAGGTGGTTGCAATAAGCAGAATCCAGACTGAAAAATTGTTCAGATCAAATGAGCCAGTTTATTTTAAAAAATAAATAAACTGCAAGAAAAAACAAAAGGGGAAACCTGTAGAAAAAGAGACTTAGGGATGTCTTGACCGATTGCAATTTGTGGACTTCAGATTCTGGGCTAAACAACAAACTGAAAAGGAGAGAAAACCTTTGATGAGGCAGTTGAGGAAATTTGATTATTGACTAGATAATTAGTAATACTAAAGAATTATTATTGTTATTATCATTAAAATTTTACAAACAGGCAGTGGTGGTGGTAGAAGATTAAGTGGGCAGGACTATGAATCTAAGATTTGCCAAGAATTGATAATTGAGGCCACATGAAGATTCCTTATACTGTTCTCTCTACTCTTGTTTGAAAATTTCCACAATATAACATTAAAAAGAAAAAAATATATATATTAAAATTTTTTTTTAAGACAAAGGAATTCTTCTTTTTGAAAGACTTCCAGGGGGCATTATTGTGGCTGAATAAAATACCTAGAATTATGGTGATTTCATCCTGTGATTATGAGGAAAGCCTACCAAGGAGAAAGCAAAAACATTCTTGAGAGTAGAGCAGAATAATAGAAATAATCTGGTTCTTGATGACCGAGCCACAGAATAAACTAACCCGAAAGCTGCCTGAACTCCAGATAGCTGGCTAGATAATAACTATCTCCTTTGTTTCATCTATTTTGAGTTAGTTTCTTTTATTTGCAGCACAAACCATCCTAACCGAAACAGTGGAGATGAATGCATTTTTGTATGTGTGTTGAGGTTGTATGAGTGGTACTGGGTTGTGTTTCTGCTGCATCTTACAGAATGTTTAGTGAAACAGCATCCCTTAATTTATGAGTCTAATGCAGAGTTGGTATTGCAACAAATTCAAAACAAATCCAGGGTACATCTTGTACCTCAGAACTGAATGTTGCTCTGCAATGATTAAATCCTTAGAGTTATTTTTTCTTTGTACCTCTCAAATTCCAGAGGCATTAAACCAGCCAGTATATCACCTTCCATTTATATCCTACCCTAGTTTACCATGGATGAAAATCTTAGCAGCCACTCTGCTACAGAAGGCCAGGGACCAGCAATCTTCCACCTACCACCGGTGATGGGGTCCTCATCCCCATCTAGCTGGAGAGTGATACAATTCCAGAAGCCTATTCTTAGAGTCAGCTTCCTAGGACTATGTCCAGTACCAATTATCTAGGTGGAGTTTCTAGAAACTGCTTGAAACAGGAATTTGGGGACAGGTGATTTGTTAAAGAGATGCTCTCAGGAGAATAGGAAGAAGGCAAGCAGAATAGAACAGGAGGGAAAGTTAAGCAAGGATGTAATCTCAGCTGGAAACCAGCTTCAGCCTGAGCCCCTGGGGAGCTCTGAGTGGTCCCACAGGTTGGCCCTACCTTTTGTATAAGCCAGTCATCCTTTGTGAGCTGCCTGAGATGAGGCTGGGGGTGGGCTGTGTGTGTAACACAGCAGCTGAAAGTAAATGGCACAGTTAAAGGGGCCTGGTCAGAGCATCAAGAGCATCCACTACAACTTCCCAACTCACTCGAATAGCCAAAATCTTACTGCGTGATCTAGCCCATCCCTGCATAAACATTCTTCCTCTCTGAAATCTCCAACTTTTACTCTCCTTCTTCTCCATTCCACTTAGCCACACTGGCCACCTTGCAAGTCCTCATTCTCTGAACATGCTTCAGATCCTTCCACTTCTCAGTTCCCTCATTTGGAATGCTTTTCTGCTGTGCTTCCTCCTCCCACATCCTCATGAATAGGTCCTTTATACATCCTTCAGGTTTTTACTCACCAGACAGCTTCTTAGTTAGGCCTTCTCTGGCTGCCCTGTCTAAAATGACAGCTCCAGAGGGCAGGGTATAGTTCAGTGGTAGAGCGCATGTTTAGCCTGCATGAGGTCCTGGGTTCAATCCCCAGTACCTCTATTAAAAAAATAAAATATAAAATAAAATAAAATGACAACTCCCACCCCAACCAACACTTATAATCCCTTTACTTTCATTACTTTTAAAATACTTACCAGTATCTAACATAGTATATAGTTTTCTTATTTATCTTGTTTATTGTTTGATCATACTCTAGAACATGAGCTGGGATGGGTAAGAATTATCTTTAAAAAAAAAATCTCAGCACTTAGAACAGTGCTTGGTACGTTACATATCTGTTTCATATGTGAATGAATGAATGAGTGAATGATCCCTGGCACAAAGTGGAAGTCCTCAGTAAACATTGCTTGAAATGAGCTAAACCAAAATGGAAAATATCGGCACAGCCCCCATGTAATGGGAGAAAGGAAATATTGTCATATGCTGAGTTCTCCATAGATTATATGTTTTCTTTGATAACATTGCAATGTTCACGTGATGTCACATGTGTGTATATTAATATGTATTATTTATATATATAAATATTAGTAAACAAAAATAGAAGCACTAAAGAGTTTCCAAATTTATTTAAATGAGTTCAGATCAAAACCCAAGAATCTAGATTTACATACATTAAAGAAAGGTAAAGTTATAGCAAAATTAAAGTGAACGCAGGTTGTATAGATAGCTCAATGCCTCTGATATAAAATTTCAATCCAGAGATGAAACTCTAAACTCTTTACAGCTTTCATATTCTGATCCTAGAGAGTAGAAAACTATTCAGACATGTAAAATCTCTCATCTCTCAATCCTGAAATCTATCAGTAGACACCAACAGTCCTCAAGGCACAGTAACGTTTTCTAGAAGAGAAGCCTTTTTTAAAAACTAAGGTTACTAAAACTACAAAAACACCCATCAGCCCCTCTAGGGCATTTTTGGCTGAAGTGTCAATCAGTAGGCGATTCGCCTCCGGCTGAGGCGCCCTCGGGACCAACACTGGCTTCTTCCTGTAAATCATTCCCAGCAGAGGGTTCTAGCTCAACTGGAGAACTTTCTTCTTCTGGTTCAGCATATTCGCCACAGCTTTCGTTCTCTGTTGTACCTTTATCACTGCTGATGGCAGCAGCTTCCTCCGGATCTGCGCTCGTAACCTGGGACACCATCTCAGGGCCGACCTCTGCGCTTTCGCCGGGCGCCGCGTATGTAACCTCTGGCCGAGTTTCAGCACCGACTGCGACGGTCTCCACGGCGACGGCCTCCGCAGCCTCCGCCTGAGCAGCCTCCGCACCTTCTGGGCAGGGGGAAGCCTCCGTGACGACTGCAACTGTAGCATCCGGAGTATCCTCAGCGCCCACCACCGGCGCTTCCACTATAGATGCTCCAGGGACTTCTGAACTGGTTTCCTCAGCTCCAGCAACGTTCTCTTTTTCACCTTTAAAATTTAGTCCATTAAGCAAAGTATTAATTTAAAGAGCAAGAAAATATGGTGGGACACTGCACAGTCATTAAAACAAATAAGATGAGGGGGGCGGGGGTGGATAACTCAGTGGCAAGAGAGCATGCCTAGCATGAACGAGGTCCAGGGTTCAATCTGCGGCACTGCCATTAAAACAAACAAACAAACAAACAAACAAACAAACAAACAAATAAATGAGACAGGTCAATAAGTAGACATGAAATGGAATCAAGGTAGTCTGTTAAGTGAAAAAAAGCAAAGCAAAGAGCAATGTATATAGTATGGTACTTTTTGTGTTAGGACAAAAGGGTAAGATAGACCTAGATAGCTATATTTGCAAAGACTCTATCCAGGGGATACAAAGAAACTAGTATTATTGGTTGCCTCTGTGGAGGTAAAATTGAGGATCTGCTATTCTGCAAACCCTTTTGAACCTGCTTAAAAAAAATAATAATTTACGTGTATTATTTATTCAGATAGAAACCATGAAAACAAACAGGCAACGTGTCATGTGAAATAGCATGGAAAAGTAGCCAACTTACTAGCTGATGACACTGAGGAATCACTACGCCTCTCTCAACCTCAGTTTTGTCATCTGTAAAATGGGGATACTAATAATATCTACCTCACAGAGCTATTGTGAGGATTGATTAGAATAATGTGTATGAAAAGGGTTTAAAACCAAGGAAGTGCTATGGAAATGCTGTATTTTATTATTATTACGATTAACATTCTCATGATTATATTCAGTAATGTTTATTGATGATATACTGTTTCTTATTGTTGTCTAAAGGTTAAATGACTAAAAGGTTAAAACTGGTCCATGAGCAGCTATTTCCTCTGTCCCTTAATAGTGATCATAGTATTTGATAATAATGGCATTATAGTTGAGATGGAAAAATTATGGTTTAAAGCAAGCAGTTTAAGGGAAGAAATATACATCAGAGCGAAAAGGTAAAGTTTCTGTTCCCATAAGTTGCCATTTTATCAATCAGATCAACTGAGGGACTCAGCAGACATGACCAAATCTACTAGTGTCACTACACAGGTGGTCTTAGCCAAAATGGAAACAAAATTAGTTTTATGACTTAAAAAACACTGAGGGAAATGAAAGGTCAAGCTGCTGAGAGAGACAGATACTAAAATTAGGCCTGCATGAATGGAAGCCTGAGCAGGGAAAAGTAATATCACCACACAAAGAAGTCAAAGCTGCTGGTCAGCAGTACAAATGTACAACGTTTACATTTATCAAATGCACTCATCCAAAATGTCTAACAGTATTCTTTAGGCTTTGGTTGGACTTTTCCTTTTTGAACAGACTCTTACCCAGTGCCATTCTGGACTAGTTAGTAAAGAAGCCAAAAGCAAATAGTGTTCATTGCTAGACACAGATGATGAAAATCAGTACCTCACGGGAAAAAAATATAGTAAACTCACTTTACCTTGAAGTGGATGTAACTCTGCTTTGGTTTTTTCTTTCAAATTTGTTATATGTTCACTGGGTTTGGCTTGCTCTGATGTGACTGCCTTGTAAGTCTGAAAGTAAATGTATGATTAAGTTTATTTCTTGAGCTATAAGACTCATCATGCCAAATTTAAAGGTATATACAGTTCAAAGAAGAGAAACCAATACACACCACCTACTCTTTTATTTCCCCTTTGGAAATCTTTGTCATAAGTAGAATGCTTAAAAAAGGAAAGACACAAATGCTCTAAGAGAGGTCAAAGATAACTGAATACACAAAGTAGACAGAAAGACAAGGAAGAAAAAAAAATCATGCTAGAATCAATTTACAAATACCCTCCAGCATTTAACTCAGAGAAAAGGAAATTTATGTGCACACAAAAACCTGTACACAAATGCTCACTGTAGCTTTATTTGTAATAGCCAAAAACTGGAATCAGCCCAGATGTCCTCCAGCAGGTGACTGGTTACACAAACTGTGGTGCATCCATAACAAAGAAGACTCCTCAGCCATAAAAAGAATAAACCATAGATACAAGAAACAATTTGGATGAATCTCCAGGTAAATTACGCTGTGTGAAAAAAAGCCAACTTCAAAAGGTTACATACCTTAGGATTCCATTTATGTAACATTATTTTTAGGGGGGTAACATTCTTGAAATGACAAGAAATACAGAAATAGAGAATAGATTAGTGGTTGCCAGGAAGTAGGAGGGAGGGGAGAGCAGGAGGGAAGTGAGTACAGGCACAAAAGAACAGCACAAGGGACCCTTGTGGTGATGGAACTGTCCTGTCTCTTGACTGTGGTGGTGAATACATGAATCTACACATGTGGTAAAACTGCTTAGGACTATGTACATGCATGTGAGTGTGCGCACTCACACACACACGTGTATGTAAAGCTGGTGAAATCTGAATAAGGTCTATGGATGTCATCAATGTCAATTTCCTGGTTGTGATACTGCATTATAGTTAGAAAAGATGTTATCACTGGGGAAAATGAGACAAAAGGTATACACGCTCTCTCCGTATTAGTTCTTATAACTGCATGTGAAACTCAATTCTCTCACAATAAAAAGTTTTCAAAAAGTCTTCCAAACTGACAGATTTGTAGACCTTAATGAAGATCCCTTAAGTAAGCTAGGGTTAGTCACTAAAAGCAGCAGTATGTCCTGCCTGCGGGTTTTACTTGAGAAACAGAATTGGGAATAAAGCTGTCTTTATCATAGAGACAATGTGCAGGCTTTCTTTAATTTCATATTCAAGTAGTCATCTCTGGCCTGTATTCCTATATGCCAATGAGAGTTTCAAAATGAAAATCTCGGTCACTCTCTCTCTTGCCTTCTGAGACAGCCCTCACTCTGTCTATGGAGTGTGTATCTCCTTTCATTTTAAACTAAACACCCCACATCTCACAGCCTCTCTCTCGCCTTTTGAGGTGGCTCACATTCTGCCTATGGAGTGTGTATCTCCTAAGCTGCTCTCCCTTCTGAGTGAGACAGCCCACACTCTGTCTATGGGGTGTGTCTCTCTCTAAATAAACTTGCTTTCACTTTAAAAGAAAAAAGATAATCTCACTAATTAGATAATATTGTCTGTATTATCTCAGCTTAAGAAAGTGTTGGTAGTGATTTATCTTTTAGGAATATAGATTTTAAAAAAAATTGTATATTTATATGTAGTATTTTCTCAATTTTTAATAATCATGAACCAAGCACATCATTAAAAATCATCCTATGCAGGGAGAGGATACAGCTCAGTGGCAGAGCACATGCTTAGCATGCATGAGGTTCTGGGTTCAATCCCCAGTACCTCCATCAAAAATAAATAAGTAAACCTAACTACCTACTCCCCTCAAAAAAAAAAATTATCCTATGCAAATTACAAACCATTTTATAGTATGTTAAAATTAGGCTGTGAAAATGGAAAATCCATAACCTTGGGGGTGGAAATGATGCAAAAGTGGCCCTTTAACAAACCCACGGTGTTTGGTGAATTCAGACTTGAATCATCTGGCTTTGAAACTCACAGAACAAACAGGATCAGCAGGGATGACAGTCAACATTTTTGTATAAAAGCAGGAATATTTTCCTAATAGGGTGGGATCTCCTGACAGCTTACAGGGCCAGGAGGCTGAATCAGCACCCTCAGTTCTCAGTACAGTAAAACTGAACCTCTGCCCAAATTCCTGTCCTTGAAATGACCATCCAGCCGCAACATCCCAAGGACATTAGTCTTATTGTTCAAGGGGCTAAAACACAATTCAGCTGCTAAAGCAGAATCAAAGAGGTGAAATACAAGAATAATTCATAGTAACATGTAACCCAGAGGATCTAACTTTTCCAAATTGAACATAGTCAAGCACAGAGTAGAAGAAAGGTCTATTAGAAGAGAGGGTCTCAAATTTAGACTTTGAAAGTTATTATTTTTTTTGGTGGGAAGGGTAATTAGGTTTATTTATTTTTAGAGGTGGTACTGAAGATTGAACTGAGGACCTTATGTATGCTAAGCATGCACTCCACTTGAGCTAGAAGTTATTTCTAAATGATATTTATTTATTAATGTTAGCATCTAAAATATACCACAACTTTTAGAAACCAGTCTGGCATTTTGTCTTTTAAGATATCAGACCCTCAAAATACTGAAGGGACCTGGGCCTTTCTCAGATTCAAAGAGGCTCTAGTAGTAGATTTTACTTGGAAAAAAAAAACGGGCTCTTGGGTATGAAGCATCTGTGGATTTAATTCAGAGAAATCTAATATCGAATTTATTTTAGTGCAGGACATGGAGGGGAAGGGGAGGGCCAGAATATGGGTTTTTGAGTGCCTCACGTTCTGTATTTCCTCCTGAAAGCAGTGTAGTGATGCCCAGATGAAATTCAGTCTTCCAGCTTCCTGCATAATCACATGGCCTAGTTTAATCTGTTTTTCCAGTGGCCTGTATCCAATGATAGTAGCCCTGGGCAGTGAATTCAATTTTAAGCAGTAGAAAGATGTCAGAAGCAGAGGAATCTGGGTATGAGTGAAAGCTGGTAGATTAGGGTAGGGTAATAATATAAGTGACATGTTTGACGTTTCCTGGCTTCTCAAGGCTTTCAAATTTCTGAAGATTAGAATATGTATTTTGGTTTTGGCATCTGCATAGACCTACAAACTGCCAGTTATGACTAAAAATCCCTTTATGCATATTTCTGTAGGGCCAAAACAAAATGTAGTGATTGTGTAGTCTTATGGTTTCTGAAGAATTTATATTTATTCTACTTTTATTCATAATAAAGATTAGATTTCCACTTAGAAAGTTTATGACAAAATGATGAATGATTAAATAGGTTTATCTTATTAACTCACAAATGTTACACTTTTTTAGCTTCAAAATCATACTATTAAAGCTTTGTTTTATAGTCTTTTAATTTTATATGACTTTTGAATTAAAAAAATTATAGATAAATACTACTTTAAAAAAAAAGTATATAAAGATATAAAGCTAATAAAAACCATGGAGGGGGTGGGTATAGCTCAGTGGGAGAGCACATGCTTAGCATGCACGAAGTCCAGGGTTCAATCCCCAGTACCTCCATTAAAAAAAATTTTTTTTTAATTATTTAAAAAAAAACTGAAAACTTCAAAAAAAAAAAAAAAAAAACCAAAATCCTATGGAGATAGTAAAAAGATTAGGAGGAGGGAGGGAAGGATGAATACTTTGAGCACAGGGTATTTTTAGGGCAGTGAAACTATTATGCATGCTACTGTAATGCTGGATACATGTCATATATTTGTCAAAACCCACATAAAGTACAACACAAAGAGTGACCCCTCATGCAAACTATAGACTTTGGTTAATAATAATGTATCAATATCGACTCAGTTATAACAGATGTACGTCACTAAAGCAAGATTGTACGGGAAAGGGGGCAGAGGGGTGAGAGGAGGTGTATGGGAATTCTCTGTCCTTTCTGCTTATTTTTCTGTAAACCTAAAACTGCTCTAAAAAATTGTCTATTAATTTTTTTAAAGTTAATCTCTCAAAATAGTTCTTGTTAAATGTTTACAATAATACCTACCTTATAGAATTGTTATAATTATTAAATAAGGATGATTCTGTCATATGGTAAACATTCAAATGTCAGCTATTTGTACTATTAGTATTTATAACAACATTGCTTTTACTAAGTCATTCATACTTAGTGGTATTCAGTATTTTGTACTTAAAATTTTTTTCCATAATCTTATGTATTTAGTTAATCCCATGTCCTAGCCTTGACATTGCTTCGAGTTTTATCACAGGTTGTAAAATATATGAATTCCTGAACAGGGTTAGTTAAACACTTACATAATATCCACCAGCACTGACTGTGACACCTACAACCAGATAATAGATCATATTTGATCCAGATGATCCAGGGAATTTGTTAGATGACATCCAGCGAAGAGATGCTAGGAAAACAAGTTTAAACACAGTTAGCTCTACCACAGGCAAAACGATTTTAAATGATTACATCTTTAAAATTTTCGCCTCAGTGAACCTAGAATCTATTAACATCAACTGATTTTAGCTTAAGGGAATACAGTGTTACAAGGTAGGGTAATAATTCCACTTGACATTTTCCCAATCTAATTTGATAAGTACTTATAAAACCTGTCATCTTGATGCTTAGCATTATGCTTTTCTTGGAGGGAGTTCAGGCGGGGATAAAGAAAAAAATGACAAAAGGACTAAACAATTTTAACAGTCAAACGAGATGCATATTAGCAAAAGAAAGCTGTTTATTGTATGTACTACACCACAGGATTCAGTGAAAAAGATAATTTTTTAAAAAAATGAAGCACATTTGTGCTTCAAATTTATATGTTAAATAAAACATGTTGAAATCCAACACATTTCTATAAATGTGTAATACAAATGTAGTTAAGGAAGAAACTTGAATTTTTTTAATATAAAGTCTTTAAAGATGGGCAAATACAAGCTTTTTAAAGACAAATGTTACCATAAGGTTTTATCTAAAATAGGAGTACAATTCTGTACAAACTAATAAAAATAGATAAAGGTGCTATATTATTATATTTAAATATATTAATTCTGTCATGCTAGAATTTGTATGTACCATATGCCCTGGAATTGAAATTTTTATAATAGACTCAAAGCTAGAAAAAGCTTAAAGTTCATACAGCTCATATTCTTTATTTTAAAGATTAAAAAGGTGGAGACATTTATTTATTCGTTCATTAAATACAGTTGAGCTACTATTATGTGTCTGGCATTTAAGAAGCATTAAGGATGTGACTGTGAAAAGGACACACAAGGTCTGTGGTCTCAAGTAGCTCACAGTCTAGAAAGAGGGAACCGATGCACAGACAAATAACTGTAGACAAATAATTGCAAGGCAGTATGACAAATGCTGTAATGGAGGTAAGTAGAAGCAGCAGTAGCAGGAAAATGCAGTGAAAGAATTCAGCTAGTTGGCTAGAGGTAGCTGTCACAACTGAAAAGACATGACCTGCAGATACTGACATATATATATGGAATGGATAAACACGTTCATGCTGTACAGTGCAGGGAACTATATTCGGTATCTTGTGGTGATTCATGGTGAAAATGAATATGATAACGAATATATATATGTTCACATGTGACCGAGGCACCGTGCTGTGCACTGGAAATTGACATAACATTGTAAACTGACTATACGTCAATAAAAATTTATTATACGAAAAAAAAAAAAAGAAAGAAGGAAAAGACATGACCTGAGTTTTGAAGGAAAGGAGGAGTCTGTCAGATAAATAAGGGAAGGGAAAATTGCACTGGAGGCAGAAGGCACAGCATGTGCAAAAAGCATGAGATGTGTGATTTGGAAAATGGAAAGCAATTTGATGTGGCCTGCCCTAGAGAACAGGGGTGTAGGGACCAGGAGGAGGTTATGATTTACAGAGGGCAAATCTTAAGACATTTGCATTAGCTACAAATATCTGTAGTAGCAAAACTGGAAAGATTTTTGTATATATGTTCTTAGTTTGGAGATAAATGACCATCTCTTAGAAAAACTATTTTTTTTTTCCTACAAATGTGCCCAGAGAGGCTATAAGAGGTTTACAGCTTTGACTTGTAGTGGGGTTTTTGTTGGTTTAAAAATACATCTGTTATTAAATAGAGAATATATTGCTTTCATAGTTGGCAACTAGGCATAAATATCAAAAAGTTTTTTTTAATAGGAAGAAATAAAACTATCAGAGACTTAAGTAAAGACAAACAAAACACAGTTATGGCAAAGTTATATAAGAGAAATGCAATGGGAAATAAATATTCAGTAAAGACTAATTAGACAAATTTTAGCATATTCATAAATGTGAAACAAATAGATATTTTAATTTTTGCAGAAAAATACACAAGAAAATATTTACAATACAGTAAATGTAAATGAAAAGTTATAGCAAAATAGTCTATACAGGACTATCTCAGATATGTGGAATGTACATAAGAAAAAAATGCAGGAAAGGAGAAAAGAGGTCTGGAACACTATGTATACTAAAATGCGAATAGTGGTGTTTACTAAGTGGTAGGATTATAGGCGACTTCTATTTTGCCTTTCTGTGTTTTTTCTGGTGATCTATTATAAATCTAATTTATTTATTCATTAACATTTCACATTTTTAAAAGCAAAACCCAAAGAACAAAATTTGATGAGCACAGTTAAAATTTTATCCTTCAATAAAACGGAAACAATTTCATTTTTCGTCAAAGTAGGAAGTACCAATAAAAGGTTAATGTCCAAAGTTCCAGGCAATAGTAGTCCTGAAAATACATATATAAATCAGTACTACAAACAATTAGATGAAAATGAGCAAAAGACCACTACTGCTACAACCAGTGTTGCTAACTACCTATTTAGAATTTTTAAACTACTTTTTTTTTTTGCCACAAGCTGAGAGGAAATTATCTGAAACGTGCATCTACAAAAAAAGAAAAAAGATGTGTATGTTTGTGCATGAGGACAGTGTGGGTGGCGGTCACACAGCGCGAAAGGCCACGGTCAGGGGGCTCATCTTTCTCCCCACTCCACCCTCAATTACAATAGCCCCCTTATCTTCGTAAGTTTCAAATGAATGGCTTCCCCCTATTTTACCAGTGAAAACTCTGCTCTATCTTACTCGCTATAAAGATCAAGGAAAACGAAGACTCCTTATTTCTGTTGCTGGAGTCAACTTCTTCCCAGGAGCATTTTAAGAGAGAGATAAAGCTAGTTGGACATACCTCCCTTCCTTCCCACCACCACTATCACCACCACAGGCCTAATCAAAGTGAAAAAACAAACAAAAAACCGGCCATGGAATTTTCCGCAGGAGCCTCTCTTCCCGGCTCAAACGCACGAACTGGGCTAAAGCTACCTCACAAGTCTTAGGAAGTGAGGCGACGTGAAGGGAGAACTAGGAACTTTCTAGGAGGTTGTCTAAGATCTGCCACCCCAATTAGAGACTGAAAAGAGAGGGGAGATGGATGAGGACTAGGAAAGAGCCGGCTGGGGCAGAACTGCACCGGAGCGCAAATCTGGGCGCAGGTCGGCCGGCTGCTGGCAGGAAAATCGCTCTTATGCCCACACTGAAGCACCTGTAATGTCCCAGACCCTACGCTAGGCACTTGCGTACACGTCAATTTTTATTTAATAAGCTTCCAGCTCGCACTGCCACTTCCCCTTTAGGAAATATGCTCCCTTTTCGCGTGCATTAGAAGATCTAAATGCATGGGCGACGCAGCCAAACGGATGGACAGCTCCAGATCTCTCTGCAGCTCCTAAGGGAAGTGCTTCGAAGGCCGTTTCCTCACTAGGGATGCCACGGCGCAGGCTTGTGGCTGCCGAGCCCTCGCCAAGTCTTGAGTTTATTTACTCAAGAGCATTTTCTCAACTTCTGCGGGGCCAGCACTGCCTCCCGCGTCCTGCCTGGCCCTCAGGTCAGTGGCCATCTTCCTCTTGAAGCTGGAGAGCGCATTGGTCCTTATATTAACATAAGTGGTAAACTACGGCTACAGTTAGGCATTTTTCTAAGCGCTTTTAACTACATGTTAATTCCCTAAAACTCACACTATTATTGTCCTCATTTTACAGATGAGCACGTGAGGTTAAATTTCTTCCCCAAGATCAAGATTCGAACCCAGAAAGTTTAGTCCGGATTCAAAAGCTGCGCTGGAAAGGTTCCCTACTTTCAGTCTCCAGGAATTTCGGGCGTCTTCCTGGCCACTCTCCCCGATTTCTCCACGCATCCCCAATCTCAGGCCTCTGCTGCCCGGGGTTGAGTTTGGCCCACCAAGGGCAGGCGGGTTCCAGGGCGCCCGTGCAATCCGCGCGCGAGGCACCTGTCCTCCCTCCTCAGGTTTGGACGCCGGGAGAGGCTCCCGGACCCGCGCCTAACACTCACCATCCTTCCGGAGCGGCGCAGAGCCTGGGGGCGCCCTCAGAGGCAGCGCTAGGGTCTTGGAGACCGCTCTGCGGAGATACATCGTGCCAGCTGCCCGCCGCGCAGCAGCCTCTGTAACCCCGCGCCGGCTGCGGGGCGACGGGAGTCCGGGCGAGCCCCGCCCCGGGGAGGGGCGCCGACCCCTGCCCGCCCCGTCCGGGCGTTCCCGGGGACGTGCGTAGGGGTTGGTCGTCCCCACCATTCTCACACAACCCAATCTCTAGACTCTTGTTGATTTCTGCGTGATCCAAGAAGCTGATGGTGGCATCTCAGCAAAGGGATGCGGAACCAAGACGTCCCCGTCACCTGCCTGCTCTGTACTGTTCCATTTAGTGGAACTCCTCAGAGCGGGCTGGAAATGTTTCAGGACTTGCAGACATGGTTTATCACGCCGTATGAAATCTGCACTCACTTTATCTCATGCACACCGTTAAGGTTTCTTGGGAGTGGAAAGGATAGCTGGAAGTTTCATGGAGATGAAACAAGGAGAGGGGTAGCCTTAGCCTTCCATTGTTGCTCTGGGTGATGTTCAGAATCATAAGGGACCCAGGTAATGATTGAATGTCTAGGCAATTGACTGCTACAATGGCTTTTGGCTTTTGAAACTCCATAAATGCTGTATATTCCTCTATGGGATGTGAAACTAGTATTTCCAAATCAACTAAAAACGCTAAATTATTAGTTTTTCCCTCCAGATTTCAATTACTTGCCTCATTGTGGCTACAAGAATTTGTCGTGGTTTGAATATGGAAACCAATAATTTATATTTATAACATTTTCTAAATGATTAATCTTTGGAAGGGACTGTTTGCTACTGTAACAGTCCCTTATGTGTGCTTGGCATTTGACAGTTTACAAAGTACTTTCGCACAAATTTTCTCCTTTAATTTTCACTTCAATCCTCTGAGGGAGGTGGCATTTATTCCGTTTAGCAAACGACAGGTGGTGGAGAGGAATGTTCAGGGACTGATGGTCATGATTTTTTTTTTAAAGAACATGAACATAGTTCTTCTAATTCCAAGTTCTCTTGGCATGTTACAGGCAAAATATTTGCTCATTTGCCATGTGAATAACTAAACATCCCTCAAAGGCTTCAGTTCTGAACCAGTTCTTGTGATATTTAACATAGTCTCATTTAACGAGTACAAGTCAGAACTGGCTTTCTGATGCTTAGAGTAACTAGCTATTCCTAGTGATTAAACCTTAAGAGCATTTAGGTCATCTTTAGGTAATGAGAGGTCAAATTTAGACTTCCAAGCCCCAAAGAAGGGGACAGACCCAGACCCTCCACCAAGAAGTTAGGTAGTCTTGAAAGCAACAAAATATAGGTTAGCACACTTGCTGCCTTTGACCAGCATCAAGTATACATCGTCCTGCAACTAGTGATTACCTATCTCACTGGTAGTATAGACTGTTTAGTGAACTTCTAGCAGTTAGGACAAATTGACAAATCAAATCAAATCTGTCACGAGAGCTCCTAACCACTTCCAATTTGGCACTGCTCAATTTAAAATTAAAAAAGAAAACAAATCTGTCTACCACTATGGCTCATCCTTTCCTTGGTATTCTTAGGGCTGAATTTTGATTTGTTTGCCAGGAAGAGGGAATGGTCAAAGGCAGTAAATGCATTTAAATTAATTGAATTAATGCATCCATTACACTCATTTAATGTGTTGGAAGCTCCTAGAAAAAGGATTCTTTCTAAGTAAACATTTGTAAATGATAATGAACATTTGTAAAAACTCCTAGATCACTGCTCTGGACTCCTCTAAGAATTCCAATGTAGACTCCGGATCTGGGTTTGGTCTGAGCTCTTCTGGATCATCCCCAGGTTCCACAGCAGCCACTTACTATCAGTCAGTCAAACTGTCTATAAGTATCTGTCAAAATGCCTATAATATGCTAGGGATCATGCTAGATGCTAGGGACTGGTTATAATTTATTTCACAAGTATTTATCAAGTATCTATTACTACTGTTCCAGGGCTTGCTTCAATGAACTAGATATGATTTTTGCTACCACTCCTAGAGGTTATATTTTCAGGTTAAAGAGACATGGAACCAACATCTTTTCTCAGGAGGAGTGTTGGGCTACCATCAACAGGGTCAATGATCACAAAGAAATCTCTGACCAGACAACAATGATAAATGTAGTCTAAGAGCTTTGGTTAAAGCCAAACTGGTTTAAACAATGCAAACCAACTAATCAAAACAATGCAAACATAACACACATGCATATAGGGCTTTAAAAACGTTTCCCAAAGATATTGTCACATCTATCTTTGTACTTTATCCTCTAAACAAATCTTAAGGAGTAGGTGGAGGAATATTGACTATCCTTATATTACACATGAAAAAAAAATCGAGGTAGTGTAATACTGTGGTTAAGAGCCTGAGTTTCAGAGTCAGATACTTGGTCTGATTTATTGATATGAATAAAATGTGGATAATTCCTTTATTCATAGGGTTTCTGTAAGTTCTAAAGCACATTAGGTATAAAACATGCTCAACTAGTTGGAGGAGGCAGTCCTAAATTCTGACTAAGCCCAAGCTCACGGCTCCCATACAATGATCTGATGCCTTTCAGTGCACATATGACAGGATCCGTTGTATTTCACCATCTTATCATATGGTAACGTCCTGTGAAGACTCGATTACGTCCTCTCGGATGTAGCCATCCCAGCCAGGAGAGGCAAGAACTGTGAGATAAACAGTGCCACATCTCTGAATCCCTTTTCATCCTAGTTAAAAGCTCGTGCCTCTTGGATCAAAGGGAATTTGCCACTTACTCTACTGCTCCTGTAGGATATGTGGCTTTCCATTTTGATGGCAAACTCCTCTCACATCTTTTTTGTTTGCTTTATGAAGGGGAGGTGATTAGGTTTATTTATTTATTATATTTGGAGGAGGTACTAGGGATTGAACCCAGGACCCTGTGCATACTAAGCATGTGCTCTACCACTTGAGCTACACCCTTCACCCTTATCACATCTTACTGAGACAGTTCCCAAGAGACAACATGCCTGTGGGTTGTCAAGTTCAGTTTCTCCCCAACCAAGAGAATTTTAACAGTAGATCTTGGCTATAAAAGACTCTGTAACGCTCAGACAGTAGTTTCCCAGCTGTTAGTCACGTTGTTTATAACACTGCCCTTGAGCACATCCTTAACATTTTTCTTGGTCTTGTTGGGAAAACAAGAATCTAGGGTCAGAGATGACCTATCTAAGATGATCTCCACCTAATTGTGATTGTTGACAAAGATGATACTAGTTTTGAAACATATTGTAAGAATCCTCTGCTAGCAATATTAATCATACTTATTCAAGGCTTAAGTTCCATATAATTAAAAGCAATTTTCAAAGACTGAATGATTTCATAGGCTCCACAGAAAGCTACAAATAGTTTTGTTTTTCTTAATACTAAATTCCTAGGCTACATAACCTGAACTTTCAACAGATCAACATGGATATAAAGTGAAACAATTTAGAAGAGTATCTAGGAAGACAAATTTGCAAGCAATTAATAAAGTCCTGATAACCACCCTTTTGATGGCCTAAAGTATTTAGATTAAATGAAGGGGAAAGGGTAATCAAGATGGTAAATTCTTTAAGTGTTCTTGGAGGTCCCTCAGTACTCTTCCCATCTATTCACATTCTCTTCTGTGGTAAAATAAACATGACATGACTATTTTCCTAAGGCTACCATAACAAGTTACTCACACTTGGATGGCTTAAAACAAAATTTATTCTCTTACCATTCTACAGGCTAGAAGTCTGAAATCAAAGTGTGGGCAGGACCATGCCTGCCCTGAAACCCGTAGGCAAGAATCCCTCCTTGCCTCTTCTAGCTTTGGATGTTTACTGGTAATCCTTCCCTTGCAGACGCGTCACTCCAACCTCTGCCTCCATCATCATGTGGCTGTCTCCTCTGTGTGTGTCTGTTTCTTTTTGTCTCGTAAGTGTACCAGTCATACTGGATTAAGGGCCCCCTACTCCAGTATACTCATCTTAACTCATTACATCTGCAAATACCCTATTTCCAAATAAGGTTACATCCTGAGATACTGGGGGTTAGGACTTCCACATCTTTTGAGTGGTCAAAATTCAACCCCTAACAACTTCTTATACTTGAAGCTGAGTTCATATAGCTTGTTTTTTGCTATGGCAATTTAAGAACATAATTTAAATGACTATTTCACAGATACTAAATCTGAAAAAAGTTCTGATTTTATCTCTAATAAAAAACTTGATGGCATTTGACATACGATTTTGTCTGCATCTTCTTTTTTATGGAAATTCTTTTATATTATTGCTAAAGAAACCATAATTTGACCAAGTACCTCTTGGAAATTTACAATCAGAATGATTCCTGTTCAGTCCAGCTGTTCTCTTAAACTAAGATGTAAACCCCGGAACCACTGACTGTAGCCTTCTCTTTAACGATGTGGATTAGGGAAGAGAAGGTCTGTGCACCAAGAAAATAAAGCAGAGACCAGATCCAAGGCCAAAAGTCTTGATGTTTGAATTTCAGGCCCCAATTATTTCCAGGCCCCAATTATTTCCAGGCCCAGGTGCATTCCTGTTATGAGAGTCTGTGAGTCACTCTGCATCCCTATAACTTTTTTTTAGTTTAACATAATTTGAGTTTGGTTTTAATATTTAGTTTATAAAGTATCTTTTACCAGCACCACTATGTGACAAAACTCTAGGTGTTACTCATAGCATAATCTACATCTGTACTGTTCAATACAACAACCACTAGCCCCACGTGGCTATTTAAATTAATTAAAATGAAGTACTAAAAATTCAGTCACATTAATCACATTCAAAATGCGCAATAGCCACACGGGAGTAGTAGCTACTGTATTGGATAGCACAGGCAGAACCTTTACATCTTTGCAGGCAGTTCTTTTGGACAGCCCTGGTCTTCCTGAATGGCTCCCCCCGGAGTTATACAGGCACAATCAAGATGAAAGTCCACACAAGGTAGCTAATATTTTTAAGGCCTGACATGCAGTAGATCCTGTTTATTAAAGTTGTATCTTATTTCCAACTAAGGCTATCAGTTTCCTGAATTTCAGGTGTCTTAGAGTTTTCTCTTCCCTTTAGGGATGTGAATTGTTAAGTGTTTCTTTTAATGTAAAGTTTCTTGAATTGGGAGTTGATACCTTACTTCTTGGTCTATCACCATGTGACAATATTAGTTTCTATTGCTGCTATAACAAACTTAGTGGTTTAAAACAACACAGACTTATTATCTTGCAGTTTTGTAGGTGTTAAATCCAACATGGGTCTCAACAGGATAAAATCAAGGTGTCAGCAGGGTGTTTTCCTTTCTGGAGGCTCCAAGGGAGAATTTCTTTGACTTTCTCATACCTTGGCTCTTGGCCCACTTCCATCTTCAAAACTAGCAATGGCCAGTTGAGTCTTTCTCACATCACATCACTCTGACACCCTCTGGTGCCTCCCTCTTCACTGCTAAGGACCCTTGTGATTACATGGGGCCCAACCCAATAATCCAGGATAATCTCTCCATCTCCATGTCTCAGCAGTTTAGCAAATATAATTCTACCTGCAACCTTAATCTCCCTTTGCCATATAACCTACCACATACACAGAGTCCAGGGAATAGGGCATGATCATCTTTAAGGGTCCATTATTCTACTTTCCACAGTGATGTTGGGCAAATGACTCTTTACCTCTGGTGTTTGCATTTGTAAAATTATGAAATTGGTCTATAAGACCCCTAAGGTCCTTTCCAGTTCTACTGGCTAGGACCCCAAATTGACAGAAGTTAATAGTTACTGTTATATCTAGCTTTTCAATGAATTTGGATTAAATACTTATTCTGTAATAATGTAACTCTGAATTTATGTTCAGAAGTGACTTCTAAAGATATCTGGGCCATGAATCTCCCAGAAAAGTATTGACCAGAGCCCACAACACACACAAAACCATTTATAAAACAATGAAACTTTCTACTTAAACATCAGAATGGGGATACAAATAATGAATTGTTAAATGTGTGGTACACTAAGTGTTCAAATTATAAGTTACTGAAGTGGCATGTAAGTTCTAACTGATTCACAAGAAAGGGTTTTGGTGAGGAATAAAGTGTTTCTAAATTTGTATCTATTAACTCTCACCAACCCTGCCTCCTCATTTTAAAAAATAGTCGGGAGTTTGCTATTAATTGGATGAAAGTCATATTAGCAAAAAGGGCCTACAAACTTTGTGTTGCCATAACTGGTGTAAAAACAGTCACCCAAATGAAAATCATTCAGACTCAAGGAAATGAAGTCAGAAGAAACTCTGGTAATAAGATTCATCTTTACTTTCTCCTCTAGAAGAAAACAGTATTTGAGCTTTTTTGTATTTTGAATAATAGAATAGGAATAGTTCTATCACCCTGCACACTACAGAGTAAGTGTTCCAATTAGAAACTAAAAGTTGATGTAGAGTAAATCCTTCAGCAGTGATTTTTAAATCTATCTTAATAAGTTTTCTTACCAATGTATCCTTAATTACCACTGACCCTATCACCAGATGGTTCCTTCCACATTAAAATACTTCTAATAATGTACCTTAGAATTAATACTCTACACATTGTCACCATATATATAATCTGAAGAATACAGAAAGTTTTCAAAAATTTAATTATTTAAAACACAAATGCTGACAACATATATCCACATATAACTCTTTCTCTCATGTTTACAACTCAACAGATTGATGAATCCAGAGGAACTGCTATAATCCCTATATGGAACATACCTACAAAACAGAGAGAGAGAAAAAAGAAAACTATAGCATTAACCAGCAGAAATAATACTAAAATTAGACCACTGTAAATAATTCACCTTAGAGAATCAGATGAAGTCTAGAAAACAAGTCCACAAAGAATATCAACCCCTCATTTTACTTAAGTTTTAGGGGAAAAAAAATTATCTGAACTACAGGTATAGCCAAAGCATCTGTTTTCTCTTAAATACCTATTTTATTTTTATCTCTTGATTGGCTGATTGTAGTAGTGAAATGGGCAAGGTGATAATGATAGAAAAAAAAGGTACATCAGTGATTACTATTTTATTATCCAACAGATATAAGTTACCTACTTTAATCAGCATAATCCATGAAAGTTGAGATTTGTAACAGTGAGTTTTTCATTTTAGAAAAAGATTAATACAGGATTTCTTTAAAAGGGTTCTTCAGAAATATGGCACACATATTCATATGAAATAAACTCACTCTCTGTTTCAAGTCACAGACCATGCAGTGTATGATATCTTGTTCACAGCTAGGTTTTACCAGGAATTGTCCAAAGGGGTGTTAGTTGTAGTGACAATCATAATGAAATGGTCATGCAGTAAAAACTTAACAACTGAATGCCCTGTCCTCATGGACTTTATGATCAAGTGTGGTATATGACAAAACAGTTATTAAGAAATACATACACAAACAGTGATATCTTGTCCTAACTATGAAGGCACTGTGTACAGCACTGTTAGATTTAGGAAAATAGTATGATTTTGATTTCATTCTAAAAGACAACTTTCTTTGAACACAGTCAAAGCATAATGACTAAAAATGATTATGCTAAGAGATCCTTGAGCCAGGGCATTAAAAATTCATAAATTTGTCACAGACAGGAGTATAGGTGCTAAAAAGTATACACTTAATGAAAAAACAACCAAAACACATTATTTAAAAAAAGGTCAAATTAACTTGCATAATCTATTCATTCTATAAAACTGCATACTTACTGTATCAATATTTCAAAAGTTTATTCCAACCCATTTCTTCTTTTATACTCTAAAACATCTTCATTATGTTGTTTGATGAGCTAGAAGTAGGTAAGAGTTAAAATTAGAAATGCAATCTTCCTGGCAACTTAGAGAGGAGAAGACTGACTAATATTTAACATTTTGCAAGAGGAATAAGGGTAGATTGAAAGAATTACAACTATACTAGTTAGAAATAAAAGGCTAAGGGATACAAAAGTCCCCAAACTGCTAATGATACATACTTGTTCACCACAATCTGACACACTAAATTTGAGAGGGCAACCCTTAAAAGTTCAAATTCAACTTCTGCAAATTACTCCATTCAGAGGCTAATTAATGGAATGGAATGCCTCACCACAGAGGGGCTAAACCAATACAGTAAAGTAGAACTTGATTATTAAATGGGGTTGGGTTTTGTGTATTATACTTCTAACATAGGAAGTCTGATACTGTGAATGAATGACCAACCACATCCTCCAACTGTATATATTAATTAGACCTCAAGGAGGACAGCCACTTTCTTAGACCCACTATCTGACAGAACATGCAGCTAGAACAATGGCTGATATATGGTCACATTTGTTGCAATCAAAGATCCAGTATCAAGTCAGAGCTCTCAGCAACAAGCTTCTTTTTAAGAAAATTTTAAGAACATATAAAATTTCATTATAACAAACATTATTGAAAAAGGATTAGTTAGGGAACTATATTCAATTATCTTGTAATAAACTATAATGGAAAATAATCAGAAAAGAAAAGAATATGGATATATACATATATATGTATAACTGAATCATTTTGCTGTACACCTGAAACTGACACAATTCTGTAAATCAATGATACTTAAAAAAAAAAGAATTAGTTACTGTTGTTAAGTTGTAAGTGTAAATCTCTTACTCCTTCCCATGTCAAAGAGCTGAACCACTTTAATGAAAAAATTCAGGGAGAGGGTATAGTTCAGTGGTAGAATGTGTGCCTAGTATGCACAAGGTCCTGGGTTCAATCCCCAGTACTCTATTAAAATAGATAAAAACCGAATTATCTCTCCCCCCTCAAAAGAATAAAAAATACATTCAACAAAATTTTTTAATCAAAAACAGGAGATCTAAGAGTTGGAGGTGGGCAGCAGTGGAGGAAGCTCTAAATCTATTAGCTACAAAACAAAAAAATTAAATACTAATGTAGCACAGATACTCTGAGTCAACTTTTAAAAAATTTAACTATAGAGAGACAGTATTTCACAATGGTCTACAGTGTAGCTCTGAAGTCAGGGAGAACTGGGTTCAGCAAATTAATTTCCCCAATGTTTTCTTCATCTGTAAAAGGCAACAATAATAGTACTACCACATAGTACTCTGAAACAGATTAAAGCCTTTGCCTACTATAAACAAAGACCAAAAGAAAAGAAAAAGGTTGCTACACACTAAATACAATTAACAATGTATTTACAGAAACATTGATCAAAATCTTACATTTTGTAAGCCTAATGGGATTTAATTTATATAGCTGTTCATTTATGGTCTGTCCCTATGTCATCTGAAAAAAGTGCCTTCATAAAACGCCAACCTGCCTCCATCCTTTTTAAGAAATAAAGGATAATTAATATGTAGTAAAACTTCCATTCATGACAAAACAATGCAAAGCAACGATAATTTTCAGCCTCAACATTTTCTTTTTTAAATTTTTTATTTATTTAATATGTAATTTATTGTTTAATTTTTTTTTTTTTTTTTTGGTGGGAGGGTAATTAGGTTTATTTTTAGAGGACGTACTGGGGGCTGAACCCAGGACCTCGTGCATGCGCATGCACTCTACCACTTGAGCTATAACTTCCCCCCACATTTTCTTGATGCCCCTGAAATCTTAACATGTTTTAGTCCTTGGGATTTTCCCCATGGAGAAATATATAATTAGTAGTTAAATGAATATCCTATTGTATGGGAGATTTGCTCAGCAATACTCCATCTCACATTGATATTTGTCCTCTCCACTGTGTTGAATCGACATAGGGAGTAAATACTTACATAGATCCACAAGAAACCCGAGGTGCCCAAGGTCAGTCCAACTTTCAGCCAGTCAGGTTTGCCATGTGGCGGTTCCCGAATGTAGAACTTTGATCTCGATGGAGCTGAAACGGGACAGAAAGAGGCTGTAAATCTGTAACTTATCGCCTTGTAGTAATAAAGCTGACATTTACACGTGTATTATCGCATTTAATTCCCCCTTCGACCTCCTCACTTTAAACAGCCACGGAAAGAGAGGTTCAGAGAGGTCAAGTAACTCAACCAGGGCCACCGGCAGGGCCAGATCGGTGGCCCCTTTCGTCCAAGACACCTTCAAAGCCTCATATTGTGGCTTTGGCGGACCCTCAGGCAACTTGGGAGTGGGCGGATAGCAATCGCCCCGGCATCGGCAGGAATCAAAGTCCATTCGCAGAGACCAAGAGGGGTCGGGTGGCACTGGGAGAAGGATGGACAGCCGGTGATGCGGAGTCGAGACTCAGGGGTCGAGGCGGGCGTAGGCTCCGGGCCGCGGGCCGCCGAAGGTCACTGCAGGACGAGCCCGGCCCGCGAGCCGCCTCCTGCCCCCGCGGGCTGGCTTCGCCCTGGGAGCGGCAGGATGGAAGGTCGGGATGGCCTGCTCAAGGAGGGACACTTACAGCCGTTCTGGAGCCTGACCGGGGCCAGCAGCTTCGAGAAGGACCGCAACAACGCGGACAGCGCCATCTTGCTGGGCAGGGCTCCGCCTCCCACAGCCCGGCCGCTCCAGGGGTTGGCGCCGGGCCGAGCGCCCCCTGGCGGGCAGAGTTGCGGAATTCCAGGCTCTAAGGCTGCGCTGGGTGGGGGTGTTAACTTCAAGAATCGCAGTTACCATCGAGTACAATAGCTCCCCTGGTCCCAGCCCTCAGTGTGCAAAAGTGGGGTTAGGAAGGTGATGATTAAAAGAGGGGAAAAAGATTTGTTTAGCCACATCTCTGTACTCTGAGAGGTTTATTTCAGATCCCTACCCTAGGGACACTCAGAGAGATTTACCAAAATCTTCCTGCGTGAGCGGGAAAACTGAAGTGTCGTGTTGAATACTAGCATTTTGACTGAATTTTGTATTCCAGGGACTGTGCATTAAAGCACCAGATAATTTACATGCATTGTCTCATTTCACCTTCACTACAACCGCATGGCATGCTGTGCTTATTATTCTTAGTTTATAGATGAAGCTCAAAGAAGACAAGTTATTCATTAAAGTTGACACATACCTTGTATTTGAAAAGCCCTCCTACAGCTTCCAAAGTCAGTCTGTTTATACGCACTAGCATAGTAAAGCCTCACAACCCCATGAAGAAAAGAGAATCCTCGTATTTCAAAAGTGCCCCGAATGGCTCAAGATCACATAGATGGAGATGTTGCGACTTGGATTGAGGTCTTCCGACTCCAGACCTAGTGACCTTCATCAGCCCACATAACAGGCTTAGACAGTCCCCTGAGGCCATGAGCTCCAGAGCTGTCTCCAAGTACCAAGTTCAAAGCGCCATTCCTACTCACCTCTTTTTAACTATATGATTTTTAGGCAAATTATTTAACCTTTTTATTCCTCAGTTTTATATCGGTAACGGAAAACCTTTCCTACAGGGTCGCTGGAAACCTTGGGACGTGTCTGGTAGTTGCAAACAACTTGTTTTCGCCTATCTCTTTGATACTTATTGTACTGACCAACAGGTTTTATCTTCCACATTTGAGAAATTTTTTGTGTATTTAATTCTCAATTCAATCTGATGTCTAAAGACTGCAAAAATAGATACAGGTAAAAGAGGTAATACATTTTTATACTTTAATCCTTTAAACCTAATGCTATTTAGGTTCATTTTAAGAGTAAAATAAATATTAGCAAATCTCTTTTTCCTTCTATATTTTCTGTAGCAATGTTATTGAAAAAAATGTTCAACCAAAAGTTACTGACCAAAGAGTAAAATAATTGTACTACGTTTTCTGGTTCACTTTTACATGCAACTGATGGTTAAATACATTGCTAAACTGTAAGTCACTTTATAGTTTGTAACCTAGTTTGAGCCTTCTGGATGCATGCTCAAGTAAGCAAAGCACCCAACTAACATGCTGAGTCAGTTGCTGGTTCTCATCTTCTTGGCTTCTTGTCCACTCAGCAACCTGTCAGTTGTATATCCTTTCTACACCATCCCTTGGAAGCTTGTCCTGACACAGCTTTTGCTAGTATCCAGCAAGTTGGAACAGAAGCTACATTTAGTCAGAGCATACAGAGCCAGTAGGAAAGTTACTAATTTCAATACTGCTTTTGGAAAAGGCTGTTTTGTTCTTTTGCCCCTCTGTATGCTTTTACTAGTGTATATTTTGGGAAAGTGATGAAGTATAAGCACATTTCTCTCAGCATTTTAGAGCTGATGGAACCCTACACTTGGAGTAGGCAGCTGTAGATGAAACTCCATCTTGAAAAGAATCCTGATGAAGCAATTCCAGCCAGGAGCTAATAGCTATGATATTTTGGTGGAAGTTGCTACATGACATTCATTTAAGCATCTCCTGAATTTGACTGCTAAAACCTAATTTACGACCCAAGCAAAGTGGGGAAGGATTTGAATTAGCAGCTAGAAAACCAAATTTTATTCCCAGATTTTTCCACTGGGAAACATCTTACTCAAGTCACACCTCCCAGGGAGGGTTAAAGAAGAGTGAGAGTTGAAAACAGTATAAAGTGTAAAAGTAGTTCCTACATGTTTATTGATTTGTGATGCATGAGAATCCTACACATCAAATTAAGGATCTGGAGAGGGATGGATTTATCTGCAAGTTTTCATTAAAAAAAAAAAAAAAGAAGAAGCAATCACAAAATGTTAGCATTTTGTAAGTGTGGTGGCAAATACATAGATTTCTTTTATGTTTATTTCTATAAAATTTAAATGCGTAAAGATGTAAAAGTGTCAATAGAGAACATCTTACATATATGAAGGTGGAGGAATTTTATTCTACATATCCCTTTTGTAGAATTAAAGTTTGCAAAGTTATTTATTTATTTATGGTTAATTTATCACAATAGTGATATGCAAATACATGGAGGGTAAGATGAATGAGCTAACCACCACCACCACCACCACCACCACCACCACCATCATCATCATCATCATTATCATCATCTGGCCTTGGATACATTAACTCCCTGCATAGCTGTCATTCAAAGCATAATCAGTTAAATGGGATTTCTATTTGTCAAATAGTGGTGATCTATCCTCCCAGATATTTTATTGTTGAGTTCAGGTTATCAAGTCACTGACTGTGTGGTCCAACTGCTATCTGTAGGTGCATTTTAACTAGGATATGACTCAAATAAATGTTGAATAAGTATATTCACTGAGTCATAAAAATTGCTATTTGTTTGTTACCAGCCAAAAAGAACATATATTTGCCAAATTGTTTGCTGGCTCATCTATTCATTTACTCATCTTCTGGTGGAAACTATTGTTCGTTTCAAAGACTAGAAATTTTCTTCCCCAAGGTGAAAATAGACTATTATTTACAGGAGAAATTTAGAAAACCATAGGAAATAATATTGCTCTAGGGATATAATTTTGCTTTTGGATATAAAGCTAGAGATTTGGAAACCCAAGTTAGTAGCTAAGCTAAAATTATCACCTTAAATTGGACATTTTTCTACCTTTTAGTAGTTTAGAGAGTTGAAAGACCTGTTGGGGACAGTGAAGTTGGAAGGTTATCACTAAATAACAACCGTTTTTATGAATTCTGAATTTTATCTTATTTTTTTAAAAAAGCCATATTCCAAAACTCACACACGGTTTCTGGTAGATACACTTTTCTGAATGAAACTTTTGAAGATAGATCACAGAATTTGAGGAAATTCCAGGATTTGACTGTTAAAACCTTATTTATGATCCAGGCAAAAGGAGAGAGCATTCGAGATAGCAGCTAGAAAACCCACACATTAGTCTCAGATTTTTACACTGGCAAACATCTTACTCAACTCACACTTTCCATAGAGGATTAAAGAAGAGCAAGCTGAAAACAGTAAAAAAAACAAAAAACAAAAAACAGAAACACCCCAAAAACCTCTTTAAATATGATTAAAAGAGCAAAGCTACTGCACTTATTATTTAATGATTCATGATGCAAAGAATGCTACTACTGATCGGATTCAGGATCTGGAGAGAGAATCAAAAACAATCAAGGGTGAAAATAGCTCATATGATGTGAAAATTTGTAGTCATCAATAGAATGCCACATTTTAAATGGCTTTACTGTCGATTGCTAATGAAATGACTTGGAAGAGGCACTATTCAATATCCAGTCTGACCTTGCTTACTGAAGCAGTTTTCTAGTATTCTTGCCAGATACTCTTCGGCTTCCTAAGATGTGAAGATTTCTAGTGACGGGGAGTCAGTGACCTTGAATTCTCCACTACCCCAAGGTGACTCATACAGTCCTCAACCCTGCATTGTGTGAACTCAGTGATAAAATAAAAACACTCTTTAACCTTCAGATGATTCTCTGACAGTGCAAACATGGCACTTCGGATCTGGCTGACTACTTTTCCAGGCCTTAAAGTAATAAACTAAATCACCGATACCCCAGCTAGATCCATTTAATTGGTTAACTATTTCACGCTTTTCAGACTCCATTAAACCCCATCCTCTCCATATCTGTTTTCAAGTCCCCACTTGGGTGAAGCCTTCATTTCCCCTCTGCCTCTGCTGCTTAGTTAGGCACAAACAGCGCTTTTGGACACCTGCATTTAAGCACTTCAGACTCAAACTATGATTATACAGACTGGGAGAGTGTACCCAATGGACGAAAGGCCAATCTAGCAAGGAGTAGAAAGGCTATTTTTGATGCGTAGGCGGTCAGAACCGCAGTTGGCCACTATCCCCTCGCTCCGCGGGCGCCTCCCAGACACCGCCCCCAAAAGATGGGCGGGCTCGGCCGCGACCCTCGCCGCCTCCGCGAGCCAGCCGGCCTCCAGGTTTCCCAGCAAGCTCCGGGACAGAGGAGGTGGGGAAAGGAGGTCATCGCGCCTGCGTGCTAGGAGGTGTGACCCGGGTGGGAAAGCCCTCCGCGTCCGCCATTTTGGCTGCCTCTGTCGGTCTGTTCAGTTACCACGTGAACCGCCGACGGAGACCCGTGGGGGGGGGGGAGGCGGCGGCAGCGTTAAGTGAGAAAAGAAAAAAGACAACGAGGGGAAGGGGGTGTCGGGGTTGGGTGACGCGGTGACACCCGAAGCCTGGTGGCGGCGGTGTATCGGGGCACTCAAGGCTGAAGCAGCCGGGGAACGACGGCGGCGGCGGCGGTCGGACAAACGGACTGACCGAGCCGGGCGGTGGCGGGAGCAGCGGGAGGAGCCGGAACGATGCCGGCCGTGAGCCTCCCGCCCAAGGAGAACGCGCTCTTCAAGCGGATCTTGGTAAGTGTGAGGCTCCGGGTAAGCAGCGAGGAGGATTTAGCCGGCACACGGGCCTGTCACCCCTAACCTCGGCCCACCGGGCACCGGGCCACTCTCGCCTGGGACCCCGCCTTCGTACTCCTAGTCAGGCCGAATGCCCTCCCTCGTCCCCTCCTTGTGGTTCTCACTTCGGCCCGCGCTCCAGGGACCACAGGCTTCCTCCTCGAGTCCCCACGCTTCGGAGGCCGTGGTTCCGGAGTAGGCCCCGTTCTCCTCGCTTCTAGACTGCCGGTTTTCATTCGTCCCGAGCGAAGGGAGGAGAGGCCTGTCGTTTAGCAGCGAAGCGGACAGCACGGGCAGGAGTCGCGGCTCGGTCGGTCCGGGAACCCTGCCGGCAGGCCGGGGTGGCACCCATGGAAGGAACAGGTGGTGCGGATGCGGCACAGCTCATTCATTGCCCAAGCGCGTCTCTCCCTCCATCGTCCGTCCCTCCCTCTTCCTCTCCTCTTGGGATTCACCTGTCCCCGCCCGACTCGGGGTCACTGAATGACCTGGTAGAAGGGAAGGAAGAAAAAAGTTGGAAGAGGAAAGGAAGCTTTCTAAGCCACTACCTCCCTTGTAGTCATTAGCATGTTTGACTCTGCAGCTTCTCGGCCTCTCTTTTTCCCTCCTTTCTGGAGTGGGGAAAAGACATTTATTTCTTAGTTTCCGAGCGGGAAACAGCCCCACCCCATCACCCTCCTCGGGGGGTGGGGCCCATTGCGAGGGGGCGGTCCAGTAGGAAGTGAAAAGTTAAGAGCTTTTAGTTGAGAAGTTCTAGACACGGATTTTCTTACAGCCTGAAGTGCATTAACACTGATGCAAAAAATTAGCAGCAGAGAAAAGAGAATATAGGGACTTTTGAAATGGATGTTTTTGACCCTAACTCAAGCTCGATAATTCTCTGCATGTCAAATGTGTGCAGCCCGTATTTTTTAATACCATAAATGCGATGATGTTTGGAGGGACTGTTTACATTGTAATAAACACTTTGTAGCTTGGCTACTATAATTAATAAATTGTAGCACATTTTTTGTTTGGCATTTAGTGTGTGGGTTGCCGCTTTCATGCAAACAGTTCTTCGAGAAAGAATTTGCCAAACTTAAGACGTAAAATTTACAGAGTCTGTCAAAGTGTTAGTTTTTTCCTCTTGTAATTTATATTTATTTCATTTGTTTAAAAAGTATAACAATTCTGGGGATCCAGGTTTTCTAGACACAAGACACTAATCCATGTTGAACTAAATTTGATTTTACAAAAACATCCATATGCCTACAGATTTAGTCAATTCGTGTGGAAAAACATGAAAGTCACATCCAGTACTATGTAATCACTCTTAGTTACCTTGAAATTCTTAATGCTTTTTTTTTTTGGTTTTAAGACTAATTGGCGTGTGGGTGGGACTATAGCAAAGTTTTGCCAGAACAGTTTATTTTTCAACATTTAAAAAGACTAATTGGTGTGTGGTTTCGACTATAACATCATTTTAGGGTAGCAGTTTGTGTTTAACCTTCCTCTCCAATTCTTTATTTTGAAAAAATTCAAATTAAAAAGTTGAGACAAGAGTACAAGGAGCCCTCATAAACCCTTTACCTAAATTTAATATTTAACAATTTGCCAGATTTGCTTTCTCTCTCTCCTCATACTTATGTACAAGAGTTAAAAATAAGTTGCAGGCCTAATACTTTATCCCTAAATGCTTCAGGAAGCATCTTCTAAGAATAAGGATATTGTCTTGTATAACCATAATACTATCAACCATTCCCTAATATTGTCTAATATCCAGTTCATACTCAAGTTTTTTCAGTTATTAGGGCAGCACTTTTTAAAAAATTAAACTTTTAATTTTGGGGTAACTGTAGGGTCACACATTAAGAAATAATAGAGATTGCCTTGTACCCTTTACCCAGTTTTCCTTTGCTAATGCTTTGCAAAGCATTATCAATATCATAACATTGATACAGTCTGCTAATCTTATTAAGATTTTTCTGTTTTACTTGTACCAATTTGTGTGTATATGTAGTCATTTGCGATGTTATCACATGTGTAGATTACATAACCATCACTACAGTCAATATACAGAACAGTTCCATGAGCACAAGGATCTCTCTGTTGCCCTTTTAGAACCCCCCCCCCCCATCCCTCCCATCTCCTCCACCTCCGCACTCTGGCAACCACTACTAATCTGTTCTCTATTTTTATAATTTGGTTATTTTAAGAATGTTTACTGAAAAGAATCATACACTATATAACTTTTTAGGATTAGCTTTTTTTTTTTGCAACCTTGAGATTCACCCAAGATGTTGGAGAAATCAATAGTTTGTCCTTTTTAATTGCTGAATGGAATTTGGTGATATGGATGCACCATTGTTTAACCATTCACAGAAAAGCAGTTTTTGATTAAACATCTTAAACTTTTTTTGTTTTTGGTGGTGATAATGCGGAGAAACCTTTAAGTTCATTGCTAAAATCAAAGTGCTAAAGGATTTCTTATAAGGTGTATGCGGGAGAAATGTGAAATACCACTAAACAAAAGGGAATATAATGTCCTTATTCTTTTACATTTAGGTTGAAGAAAATGTTACTAACCAAAATTATGGTTAGTATTTGCTTTTTCAAAATTGCTTCTGCTTCCTCAGTATTTGTAGTAGTTAGCGTTTTTGATTTTAAGCTGCTCCCTACCCTCCCCCTTTGTAATCAAGTGTTGCTAGGTTGGTAACTTAAATCATTCCAGGAGCATTCAGTTTTTGTTAGTTGTACTATATTTGTTTGTAGGAAACTTGGGTAGAAATGAAGTTAGTTTGTATTTTTTTTTTCAATCTGAAAAACCTCAATTTCAAAATAATGGAGTATGTTTTTGCCTTAGTTTTTCGAAGGAAACCTGGTTTACACGTCAGTTTGCAAGAAGTTTCAGTTTCTGTAGTGTATTTGCCTGGCTTGTTCTAGTCTAGTTGATACCTAAAGTTAGTTTTGTTGCATATGTGGCCCATCTTTTTTCCTATGTTACCCTACTGTTTTCTGGCTAAAGCATTGCCATAAGTTGGTCAAAAAGTCTATAAAATGTGTCTTGTCTATGATTTGTTATAGAAAGGGCAGGTGATGAATTTAATGTGATATTATGTAGGAGTTTAGTTTAAAGAAGAGTTGTTTGTGTTTGTCAGAAGCCTTTTTGTTGCTGTAATTACATAGTATTTTAATAATTTGGTAAACTAAATCATTAGAAAATTGTGGCTTTGCCTACTCATGATGCTGTTTGTTTCTCTAAGTAATTAAAGGGGCGTTACCAGATCTTTACACTGCTTTCTTAGGATATAAGTTAAGGGTAGGAGCAATGAGGTTGCTAGGGTAGAATGAAATCCACACCTTTCTGGATTTTAGCCCACTTGGACAAGTTGGACGTACCCTAATGCCTCAAAATCAAGTTGCTAGTTTGGTGACTGTTGCTGCTGTTGTTTTATTCTCTCTTCTCTTCAGATGTTAATGTGAGCTATAAGAAAAAAAGTCTAAGTTGGGAGTACTTAAACATTGTACATCGTTAATCTATTTTTAGACTTTTGCCTGAATGATTTATGTTGTTAGTTAAAAGTTAGAATAGAATTTTTCCTTTCTCAGAAAAGTGGTGAGAGAAGTTAACATAGCATGGTGGTAATATTTGTGATTTACTGAAAACTTAGCATTTGTACAGCACAGTAGAACTTTCTGCAATGATGGGAATGTTCTGTATGTGCTTTGTCCATTATGATAGCCATTAGCCACATGTGGCTGTTGTACACTTGAAATATGGCTTGTGTGATTAGGAACTGGATTTTTCATTTTAATTAATTTAAATTTAAATTCAAATAGCCACATGTGGTGAATGGTTACCATTTTGGACAGTGCACTTACTAGAATTCTTTAGTCTCAAAACTTCTCAAGATGGGGATATTTTTATTAAAGAAGCAGATTGAGATTAAGGTTAACAGCTAGTGTAAGAGTCAGGAATCAAAACTTGTTTTTTCAGAGCACTTAACACCACATTTGCCTAGTTTTTTGTTAGGTAAAAGGAGTGGTAGTAATTGTTAGATGGCTGTGTATATTGTAGGTACTCACAGATGTAGGTAAATTATTTTGTTATTTATTGCTTTTGGAAAAAAGTACTGTCTGTACAGTTAATGATACTTAGGTTGGATTTAGTTGCGGATGAAATTGACATTAGGATGTTAATAAGTAGATTTCCATATGCACATGGAAGATCAGCTGACTTAAACTTTGTATAACAATAATAGTTTTGCAACTGAGTGCGGACAGTAACCTTGAAATTGATTTTGCCTGTAGTGCATGTGTTTAAAATATAACAAAGAAAAAATAAATGGAAACAAAGTTTTACCTGCTGTTAAGTCCCCTTTCTTCTGAATACAACTGATAATCAAATGTTTGAACTACAATAAATTTGTTTTAAAGTGTATTAGAAAATGAAATGCAATGTTGCTGTAATGTAAATATACTATATTCTTATAAAATTCACAAAATACTTTTTTTAAGTCTATAAAAAATCTTATGGGAAGCAAAAACTATTTGATAATGTGGCAAGTTCACTGTTTTCATTTCAATTCCTGCCCTAAATCCTTTCTGGAATGGGTGTAGTATGAATGAACAAATAAGTATATGTTTTTTATGTAAATTCAGAAAGCATATACATTTTTAAATGCTTTGTTGTGTTAGAGACTGAAATGTTTAAGTGATACTTTTGGGTTAAGAGTAGGTTAAAATTCTTGTTTATGTAGATTATTTGGAGAATAGAGTACTCTGGTTAAAAAAAAGAATACAGTTTAGTTTTCAAAAGTAGACAACACTGTATGTGCAGAAAAGCAGACAGAAGCGTAATAGGGAACTGAATTTAACATTTGATTCTGCGAGCATTTCAAAGCCTTGCAGTCTCTGGCTTTTATTGGGGATTACACAAATTAAGTTATTTGATGATAATAGAGTTGCCATCCCAACTATTAATTTGAAGACTGGTTAAAAGCAGTTTCCACAGAGGCAGACATGGTATTCTATATGATTGAAGGACTGGAAAGCTACTCGTCAACCGACTTTAACTATAGTAATCTCTTTGCTTAGTACATATTCTTATTTTCTTTGATGTTTCTACTTCTAATAATGCATTTCTCAGCATTGATTGAAATATATTTTCTTTGTTCATAAAGTGTTTTTGGACATAAAGAGCTAGGGCATAGAAGGGATCATATGCAAAGGACTGTTCAGAATCCCTCTCTCCAATACCTTTATATCTCATTTCTTCTCTTGTTTCTTTCAGAATTCTGCATAAATGTTATATAGAGGCTAGAAGTCCTCTTCAATTCAACCTTCTTATTTTCTTCCTTGCTTAATTTTTTTTCCTATCACATTATCATCTGACATATGTATAAGTAATTTATCATGTTTTCCACAATTAAAATGTAGGTTTTATGGGATAGGGACTTTGTTAATTGCTGTTCCCCCATTAGTTAGAATAATGACCATAATAGGTATTGAATAAATATTTTTGTATTAAATGAGTGTTAAGACAGTGACTACATGGTAAGAGAGAGAGAGATCTTTGGATTTTGTGCTTGCATAAAGATTCTTGGAGAAGGGAGTTAAGCTGGGCCTTGGCTTTGTAGAATACATCATTATATGAGGTAATTGTAGGGTATCAGGCAAAACCTGTATTACCCGATAAGACCTTGGAAGTTTCATTTATGAATGAATCATAGTATTAGGTTTGTTTACATGGCCTTTCTCCCAGCACAAAAGCATAATAAGAGTAAATTTTTATTGTTTCTGTTTTGGTGGTTTCGGCATTGGAGGAAAAATGGCATCTGGATTAAATAAGGATGTTTGTCATGAGGAGCCTGTTGAATCAGATAGTAAGGCTCAGTCATCTGTAGTTTCATAAAGCTCTAAAGCTGATTCTGACAGAGTCAGCGATGAGGATGACTGTATATGATATTATGAGACAGAATATAAAATGTTAGAAGGGAAAACTTTTGTAATTTAGAGTTGCTTTGTGAGTGTTTTTCAGAAAATTTAAAAATCAAATTGAATTCTTGGAATTTGAGAAAGGTATGCTGGAGAGCTGGTGTGGCCGAGCAAGCCACTTAACTAATCAGTAAGCCTAGCCAACCATTAGCATTCATATCTAGTACAACTTTGCTCTCTGTTCATAGGCAATAGCCAGGGAAGGGTATAGCTCAAGTGGTAGAGTGCATGCTCAGCATCCAAGAGGTCCCGGGTTCAATCCCTTGTACCTCCTCCAAGCAGAACTCAATGAAGAAACGTCATTACCTCCCTCTCAGAAAACAAACAATATAGGCAATAGCCCTATTGAAGAGAGAAGAACTTAAGATTCTTAGTGAAAAATGGTTTTAGAAAGAATGTCAGTTGCCAGTGATAAGAACAGCAAGTAAAGAGGTTTAAAAGGTTGATGGTTCTCAGTATATATATTAAGGTATAAAGGGGAGAAAATTTTATACTGTGACTGTATTGGCTTTTGGGAATTTCCCTGGAATGTCAGCTGTACATTTACATCCAAGCTGTTTTATGATACATGCTGTACAAACTTGTATTGAAGTTGTAACTTAAAAAAAAAACTAGTTTAACTTGTTGCATAAGGTTTTCCCCTTTAGGTAAGATATGAATTGTATTGTGCACTGCTTAATTTAGAGTTAAAATAATTACATAAAATTTTAATTTAACAAAAGCAATCTTTTGGCTATTTAAAAGTGAAATATAAATTGCAGTATAGAAATAAATGATGGAGAGATTAATGTTTTTGTTACCTGATATGCTCTATTCCACTGAGATTTTCTTTGGTAAGTGTAATAGGAGCACATTTTCAGTTGAGAAAATCTGAAATTTCTACTAAAACCTACTGAAGAAAGTATAATTTCATTTGAAGCCAGTGATAATTTTAATCTTAAAGATTGCATTTGTTTTTATTATAGATAAGATTATTTAAACATTCCTGTGTGTGATCTGTAAGACTTCGTTTATCTGATTATGCATAAAAGGAGAAATGAAAGTTTTCTTTTAAAAATATAGATCTAGGAAAAAACCCTTAGGGTTGGTTGTATACTTCCACACATGATGGTGGTTCTGATTTAATAAAAACAATTTCCTTGTATGTTAATGGCTTCCACTTAATATGGTACCCTAGTTTTCAGAGAGATTTCATTGACTATTAGAAGATCTCCTTTGGTTATCAGTGCTCAGGAACTGAGTCAGAATCTTTAAGAAGGGGAAAATGAAATAAACTGGCATTTATTGATCATCTGTTTTGAGCCAGATTTTATGCTAGGCACATTAGCTGATACAAACTTTGAATTACTCCTTTGAAATTGTAGTAAGTGTAGCCAGTACTTATGATTACATTGTCAAAAGTATGTTTCTCATTGATTTATATACAGTTACTTGTGCTGTATCAGGATAAATGGGTTCCTAAAAGCCACTGTACTATGCAGTATCACATGATAAAAACCACAGAGCTTGTGGGAAAAATGGGTCAGGCACAACCCTCAAAAACTTCATTAGGGACAAATCAAAAACAAAGATAAGAATCTGATAAAAATGATAGCACGGTTTTACATATGTAAATGGCTAACAAATACATAAATACTGCATTTTACCTTGGAAAAGACCTGAAGTTTGCTTGTGGAAATGGGTCTCAGGAGGATTGCAGCTGGTGAATTGTTGTGAAGTGATGGAAGGAAAGTTATCTTAAATTTGAAAGTTGTAACAGGAAAGGTGGATGAGTGTGGCTTATAACCCACAGGTGAACTGAGGGAGCTGAGGTGTTTGTGGTGTGTGTCTGTGCTGTGCATGCCTGTGCAACTCGTTTCAGCTGGGTGCAAATTTTTGTGTTCACCCTGTATTTCTGGTGGACAAAATCCCACAGGAGCAAACAAGAAATTTGAAATTTAGTATGCTTGAAATGTTCTCTAAATACCCATCATGTATCTAACTGATACGGAGATCACAGTCCCTGGATCTGGGTAGCTCTTCCTTCACTCTGAAGTGTGTCTATTTACTAAGCCAAAACTTCTTGCATCTAGTACCTGAGAGTGTCACATTCTTTGCCAACTTGGTTGCAACTACCCCTGGGGAGACTTAAATTTTTTTTCAGCATTTTTCATTGTTAGAAGAAGCTTTGTACCCAGAGTATCAAAAGTTTCAGACTAATTCATCCTTAAGGTTTTTGTGGGGTGGCTAAATAACATTTTTAAAACAGGAAATAAAATATTACACGTTTCTTCAGTTTGCATTTGAAATGATTTTTGATTCTCAATAGGGGAAGCCTGGTGTGGAAAGAAAAAGAAAGATTATAGATTTTAATCTTGGCTCTGCTTTACTTTATCCTTTACACTTTTTGAGACTTAGTTTCTAAATCTGAATAAAAAGAGAAAAACAATAATTTTCTGACCTTCCTTGCTGGTCAGGTAGTGAGATATGTATGAAAATTACTGGTAAACGGTAAAGCATATGTATTAGTACACAGATAGTATAGGTATAATCTGTAAAGATCATTAGCCTTTTCATTGGCTTGATCTCATCTTGGTTTTATGTTATCCATATCATGTGTTTTATACGCTTTAATATTTCTATTTTGTTTTTTTAAATATGTTTTTGTATTTAGAAAGGTTTATATTTTTGTTTTAGTTGTTTAATTTTGTACCGTTAAAAATTCCATTAGTTCTCTTTTTCTTGCTTAGGGTGTAGGGGGGAGGGAAGTTTATGCTGTGACTGAATTTTATGCTATTTGATTTGTCAGTTTTAAATTAAATCCATTTTCTTATGTGTGAAACAGTAAATGAGCTTATTCTACTTTATTTTTTTTCTCTTTTCCTCTGACTTTTTACAGTTATTTTTACTTAGTGAGAGTGTGCCATTTTATGTACTATTCTTCCTCATCAATGCCTTTGTTTTAGATTTACTTCTACAATTAAATATAGTTAATATTAACCAGCAGACCTTTTGCTTAAGTTTTCCTAATCAGCTCTCAGTTGGATGAAGCTTACTGTATAGTGGAGATTCCTCGGCAGTGCTTGTGGAAATCTCTTATTAAAGTTTTCCATGTTAAAAGTGTTTTTCTACAGTCTTGATGTTTGAAGGACATCTTGGCTAGGTATGAAATCCTTGACTCACATCTTAAGTTTCTTGAAAATAACTGCTTCTATTGTCTTGCTTATATGTTACTGATACCATCCTGAGTTTCTTTCTTTGTAGATGACTTAGTCTTTCTTTTCGAAGGTTTGAGTTTTTCTTTCTCTGTAAAATTGAATATGTCTCTGTGTCAACTGTTTTGGATAAGTTTTCCCTGGTATGTGGTTTAAGAATGTAAACTGATGTTTTCTTTTGATTCAAAAATTATGGTTTTGAATATTAGTTCTGTTGTTTCATTCTTCAGTCATCTTCACCTGTTGGATCTTTGCCTCTCTTTTATATTACATTTCCTTTGATTCTTTTCTATTACATTTCCTTTGGTTCTTTTTATTTGTTTGGTTGAGAAGTCTTATTTTCTCTCTTTAGGTCATATATCTTATAATTTAGTCTTCGTTTCTGAGATGATTTTGTGTGCTTTTGTTGGTTTGTTTCTAAACTTCAGTTTGTTCCTATTTTACAACTTCCTATTGTTTGTCTATACTATTCTAAATTTTGCATGTTTGATTTGAGATGTTCTTTTATATCTGCATTTGTTACTTAATTATTTCTAATTTGTGGTGGAGTATTGTGTTGATATCTTTCCTCTTTTTTATCACTATGAGTTTTGGTGTGTTTTCATCTGCTGAAAAGATTGTCACTTTAAACAATTTTGTATAAGTAACTTGGTATAGATACTGGGCTCTTTTTTCTGTTCAGGTTATTTGTGATGGATTTCACTGCATCAGCAATATAGACAATTTTATTTTTGGGTGAGGTTTGGGTGGTTTCTTCAGTCTTTTAGTTCAAGAACACCGTATTTGTTGCTACAGTGAAATGAACTTTTTAAAATAAGTCCCGTCACCCCAATGTTCTGTATAGTTTTAAGAGGGCCTTTATCTTCAGTGCCACCCCTTCCATCAAGCCTTCAAGAAACTCTTCTAAAATGTCTCTTCCGCCAAAGCTGTGCCTTGCTAAAACTGCCACCTTTGGTCTTACAGACTTCCTAAGCCTCTGCATTTTGACTCTCCAGTAGCCATTACTCTCATCCATCATGTCTCAGAGTACTTCCTGTCGACCTCTTGCTTGGGTGAACTTGGGTGAATGCTAGTTAATATTACATTCACTCACCACTAGGACCCTGCTGTATTGTTCTTTTGAACAGTTCCTATTGGAACTTGGAGCTTCTGGTCTTGGATGTTTATGTAATACATGTAAGTTGGAGTTTTTAGTTGACTCATTCTCATCTTACAATGTTATGAGTGATTTTATTTGCTCTGTTGGTTTTTATGAGGGTTTGTGTAGTGTTTAGAAATTAGGGGGCAGCCACTATCCTGTAAAGAATTCATTTCTGTTTTTGTGTGCTATGCTTGAAAATAATAGTGGTTGCTTTAAAATAATTCGCAATTTAGGTTTTATGTAATTGAATAATTGATTATACTTCTATTTCTATGTTGCATGACCACTCCATTGTTTTCTTTAAACTCTTTGGGATTATTTATCTTTGAAATAATTATGAGGTCCTGTTATATAAGTGACTCTCAATCGTATGCATGTACCTTGAGTTTTATTGAATTTTGTCCTATCCCTAAGCAATCAGAGTTTATAGCAGAGTTCTCTCATATTAAGCAGGAATCCTAAGTTTTCCTTCAACTTTCTCTTCTTAAGTGACAAGTAAAAGGGGGGGAAAGTAAAAGAAAGGTAAGATAAACTTGGTATGTTTTACAATGCACTAACAGTTATAGTATCCAGAAAGCAGATGGTGATTGTCACATTCAGTTCTGCTGCTGGTAATACCTTATCTGTAATTTTAACTTCTGAGCCCAAAACTTGGAGAGATACAGACCAATGACTCCCTAATGCTGACACGCCACAAAAATATTGGTGTAAAATTCCCACAAACCTTGTCTGTTTTATTCTGAGACTATGTACTTGTTACTTTAAAACTTTGAAACGCCTTTTGTTTTGTGAAATACTGACAGACTTTAAAAAATGTTTTATTCAGAAAAATAAAAACCTAGCAGCCCCATTAAAATTATCTAATTTAATTTTTTACAGTTTTACTAGTTTTGTAAAATACACAAGTATGGAAGCAATATTCCATTGACCTCAGAAGGTGGCACAGAATGTCAAAGGACTTTCGTATAAGAAACAGCTAAAAGAACAAAGATGTTTAGCTTGCATAAGAGAAAACTGAACTCTTACAGTGCTAGAATCAATAAACAGAAGTTAGAGGGAGATAGAGTTTGGCTCAGTATAACTAAAAACATTTCAATAGTGTGAGCTGGCAGCAGGCAAGAGCTGTGTGACCACTGCATCAGGTGACTTTTAAGATCTCTTCCAACTAAGAGATTCCATAAAATAGCCTTGGTTTGTTAAGTCTTATCTCAGAGGATATTATTTTGTCTTTTTATTATAGAAGTGAGGGAAACTTATTTTTTTAAACAGTATAGAACCAGATGGAGAAAAATCATCCTTAAGATTTGTTTTCATGGTTATAATAGTTTGCCAGAAATTGTATATGAAAAGGATAACATACTGTTTGCAAAAGGAAGCTCCAGCTAAAAGAATTAAAGGGAAGGTAGGTTAAAGGTAGTTTTTGAGAGATTTTTTTTTTTTCAAAACACATTTAAAAAATTAAAGTATAATTTATGTACAGTAAAATCATAGGTTTTGAGTGTACTGTTCTATTAGTTGTTTGAGGGTCCTGTTCTTTTAGTTTTGACAAATGCACATACCAGTGCAGCTTATGCCCCTTTCAAGATGTAGAACATTTACATCATCTCAGACTAGATCTCTAGTTCTTCTTGACTGTATATTTTAATTCACTTTAAGTTTCTCCTTTCAGATATCTCTATAATCAGTCAAGCTGTGCTGGGTCTAAATATTGTAAGATGTAAGTGGTATCACAGTGCTTTCTTTAAATATTTTTCTTGAGTGCTTACTCAGGTTCTTTATATATGTTTATATTTAATTCTCACCTTAACCCTGCAAGGTTGTTAATGTCCACATTTTGCAGGTGACACAGTTGTCTGTAATAAGTTTAATTAAGCCAGTGATACAAAGCTGTTTATTAGGTGCTTGCTAAGATTTGAACTCCAGGCTCTTGACCATTGTTGTCCAATAGAATTTTTTGTGATGATGGAAATGTTCTATATCTGGATTTCCAGTGTGTCAGCCATTAGTCACATGTGGCTGTTGAACACTTGAGATGTGGGTAGTGTGACTGAGAAGCTTTACTGAAGAATTTTAAATTTTATTGAATATTAGCTAATTGAAATGTTAAATAGCCACAACGCTAGACACTTTGACTCTAAAGACTGTAGGTGCCCTTTCTGCATACTTTTCTACTTTACAGAAATAAAACTTCTAACGTAGTTCCAATTCACTGACACTACTAAGTGCTGGCCAGGCTCCTTGTAAGTTAATAAATGTTTCCTCAGTTGATTCTATCATATCTAAGACTCATGTTCTTTTTAACTTTTTAATCATGGAAAATTTCAAACATAAGAAAACAAGAGATTAATATAATGAACCTGCTCCTAGGTTTGACAGTTAACCAACTTTCGGTTCATTCTTTTTCTATCTGTGATCCCAGCACCCTGGATTATTTTGTCAAATCCTAGGCATCATTTCAACATGGCTGATTTAAAGCTAAGTTTGGTTTGATTTGAGGCTGCATTCTTTTTAATCAGTTTTGAAGAATGAAATGTTTTTTGCATTAGCTGAAGGAAAACAATGGAAAGGTATATTTAATATTAAAGATAAGTATGTAATCTTAATGCCAAATCTACATATTATATATTTTACTTAAATTTTTTGTTACTATCTTTTATTTATGTAAATAGCCGAGTTTATTTGCCATGTCACAGTTCCCACTTCTAGGGAACTATTTTTTTTCTGTAACAAGGATTTGGAAAAGGATGATGAACTTTCTGCAGTAGATCTGGGCTTTTCTAGACTTTTCACAGCTTGTCCAATTTATATAATTTATTTATTTAAAAATTTTTATTTTAATGGGGGGAAGGAGGTAATTAGGTTTATTTTATTTTTAGAGAGGTACTAGGAATTGACCCCAGAACCTCGTGCATGGTAAGTATGCACTCTACCACTTGAACTATACCCTCCCCCTGTTCTAGTTATATAAGTAGCCAGCTGTTTTAGAGATTTCTTAATCTCCGTGTTCTTATTAGTGAGATTAGAGATAATTTTTCTAGGAGAATCAGTGGAATGATTTTCCATATTATGGCAAAAAGGCCTTAACATTGTGGTTTCAGATGCTATGATCTCTTGGTATCATAGTGCCTGAGCTCAGCCAACGTGCTGATGGATGGTACTGGGCCACCTAGAGGGTTCCCTTCTTGGATTCTTCTGGCACAGTTGCCTAAGGCTCTGTTCATTTTTGAAAAATTTCTTCTCTCTGTTGTTCAGGTTGGATATATTTTATTGATCTATTTTCCAGTATGCTGGTTCTTTCCTGTTATCTTCATCCTGGTATTGAGCCCTTACAGTGAGTTCTAAACACTGCCCCCCCCCCAAGGAAAAAAAAGTTACAAAGAGTTCACTAGTTGCTTCCTCCAGCATTTTTACAATAGTTAAAGTCTTAAATATCTTTCTCATCTCTACATTGATATCTCTTGTCTTTTCCCATGCAAGTTAAGATTTTCCTGTTTCTTCACTTGCCGCATAATTTTGGATTTTATCCTAGATGTTTTTGAATTAGTTTATCAGACTCTGAGTCTTGTTTCAAATCCTCTGGAGAAGGTTAATTTTGTTTTAGCAAATCAGGCTAGGTTCAGGCTGCAAGTCTCAACTCTTTCTGTGGTCTGTAGTTCTAATATCAGTTCAGTTTTTAAAATGTTTTTAGTATTGTTTGGATCTATCCTGCTTATGTGCCATCCAGCAGCTGGTCTAGGGCCTGGACGATGTATCTTTGAGTTTAGTTCTTAGTCTTGCATGTTGCGAATAGGATCCGAACCACACATGTTGATGAACTTCAGAGTTCATAAACAACTTTGTGGGGTTACTTTCCCCAGTTCCACCTTCTCTGTGATCTTCCCTTTATTTTGTTTCACAGAAGCTCCTCTTCTCATCCCCTGTCTAGAAAGCGGGGGTTCTAATTATTTCACTGTGCTGTACTTTTGTGATTATGCCCATGTTTGGCTAGAGGCTTATCAATTTTATTGATCTTCTCAAAGAACCAGCTCTTGGTTTCGCTGATTGCTTCTACTTTTCTTTTTTCTATTTCATTGATTCTGCTTTTTTTTTCTTCTTTTCTTTCTTCTGCTTACTTTGAGTTTAATTTGCTCTTGTTTTTCTGATTTCTTAAGGTGGAAGCAGAGGTGATAATTGGAGACCTTTTAGAATATAGGCATTATTCTGACTACTTTTACAGTTTCTCTCTTATCCTTACTTTTTAGCAATTGGATTGTGATGTCCCTCTTTTTTTGTTTGCTTTTTATTTTGTTGTTTTCTTCTTTTTTTTAGTTTATCCTGCCTGCAGTTTGTTGAGATTCTTGAATTTGTGGGTTTAGAGTTTTCATCAAATTTGCAGTTTTTAATATCTTCCCCACTTTTGTATTTCTGTCCTCTTCTCTGATACTCCTGGTACATGTATGTGTTAGGCCATTAGACCATTTGATATTGTTCCACAGATGGTTGAATTTCTGTGTTCATTTTCTCCCTTTCTCTGTCATTTTACTCTTTCATCTTCCATTTTGAATTGTTCCTGTTATACGTTTTCAAGTTCACTGCAGCCATGTTAAGTTCTCTGCAGTGGTTTTATGTTCACTGCACAGTTTCAAATTCACTGCAGTGTTTAATATTTTAAGCCCATGTTGTTAACTTTTCACTTTTGTTTGGTACTATATTTTTCTATTCTATAATTTCCATTTTTTAATAGTTTCCATTTCTCTATTAAGATTTTGTTTGTTTTCTGATTGTGTCCATGTTTTCCTTTCAGTCCTTTAATATTACATAGTAATAATTTTTTTTATATATATGTTCATGTACAACTGAAAAACCGTGCTCTACACTGGAATCTGACACAACACTGTAAAATGACTACAATTCAACAAAAGAAGTTTAAAAAAAAAGAATTAAACAAACAAACAAGCAAAACATCACCTCTATATCCCAAACCCAGAGTACCCCAAGGACCTAGGAAATATTTGGTAGGTTTCTACCACACACAAATCTGCTTGTTCCTTTTTCCAGATATTAAAAAAAAGTTCAAAGTACATACATACGTACAAATACAGCAAGCTGACAGAGTTACTGCTGGCCCTGCCCCCACTCAGCATGGTGGGGACCACTCAGGAGACAAGGAGCTGACCTCACTGCATCGGGGCAGGGTTCAGACTGATGGGGCAGGGAATCATTGTTCTGAAGCCAAACTGGAGGTGATGGCAAGCCCAGCCTCAACCCTTGCCCAAGACCATCTGTCTACAGGACAGGCCTGATAGACAGGTGAGGGGACAGGGCGTGCCTTATTTGGAGTCACAGGCCTCTTGTTCAGTGGTGGTGTCCACTGCAGATGCCAGGCTGTCCTGGCCTTCCAGCCTCTCACGGATCAGCTCCGCAATGGCCCCCTTGAGTCTGCTTTTCTAGCTCCTCCAGCTTCTTGGCTACGTCTCTCTTAAGGTCCCAGTCAGGCTTCTGTGGTGCAAGGTTGGCCAGGTCCACTTCCTCAGTGTTGGGCTCTGGCTTGGCGACCTCCAGCTGCTCCTTCACCTTCTCTTCCACCGCGACTGGTTGGGCCTGGGGCACCCTCCTCCTCTTCAGGTTCTCATCCTCTGGGACATAGTTCTGCAGCCTGAGTTCCCTGTGCTTCTTGCCTTCCCCCTCCCCTTCTCTGAGCTGCTTGGTCTTTGGCTCCCCATCTTCCTTGTCCTTGCGCCCAGTTTTCTCCCTTAGGGCCTTCAGCCCTACCTTCCGTCGCAACGCCTCTTCCTCTAACCGGCCCACACTGGCCATAGTAGCCGCCATCCTGCCCGCAGACCCCCTCTTCTCTTGTGCCACATAGTAATAATATTTCAAGTCTGTCTGCTACTTCTATCATTACTCTGAATCTGTTTTTGTTGATTGATTTTTTTCTATAGGTCATGGGTCACAATTTCCTGTTTCTTCCATTTCTAATACTTTTTGTTTTTTTCATACTGTTGGATATCATGGACACTAGGATATTGAGTGTCTGGATCTTGTCTTTTGTAAGAGTTTTGTTTCTGCGGATGGTTAATTTGCTTGTGCATCAACTTGTTCATTTTTAAGCTTTAATAAAAGTGGGTCTAGATTATCGTTACACCTAAGGTATGGCCTTTCTGGGTCTCTGATGAATCCTGGAGTGTTTAATGAAGTCTCTTAAGTGGATCTTTGGAACTGAGATACCTCTCAGCCATGTATGAACATCAGTAATTATTCAGCTCATGCTACTTGGGTAGTTGTTCTTTGCCAACTTGAGTAGAATTCTATAGTGTACCTGATCAATTTACTACAGTGTACCTGATCAGTTTACTATTTGACCATAGATTCCTATGCAAATTTCTGGAACTTCATCTCTGTACAATTCTTTCTGATACCCTGCTCCATAAATTTCAGCTATTCAAGCAATTTCTAACTTAGCTACGTACTTAGGTCAGTAAGATTGCCGTGTTCTGTTTGTGTTCCTCCTCCCTATTCTATAGTCTGAAAAAAGCCTCTAGGTTTAAAAAAAAAAGGGGGGGGATGGGGGAGATTTTCTTGGGATTTACTTTGTTTCCCTTTTGAGGGCACAGTCCTGTGTTGGCTCTTATCCAGTGGCTGAAAATAGTTGTTTCATATTTACTTAACCAGTTTTTTGCTTTGCAGGAGCATAAGCTGATATCAGTTATTCCTATACATTTGGAAGCAGGAATCTCGAAGTCTATGTGCTAGCATTTAGCTCATGGGATTTTTTTTTTTTAAATTGTAACAGTTCATTCTGTTTTAATTATATCCTGTTTTGCTGTACTGTTTCTATAGCACAGTGTTAATATTTTAAAATTTAGCTGCTAATAAAAGCTAACAGTCTATATAATGTTCTAATATTTTTGAAGCTATTACTATTTTTAGTTCTACTGGCAAGATAAATTTTATTGTGATTTTATTTTATTTTATTTTTTTAATTTTTTGGTTTTTTGGAGGGGTAGGCAAAGTTTATTCTAGGAAGAGCAACTCATTGATAGCTAAAACCATTTTAAAATTTACATTTATTTACTGTTGTCTCTAAGAACAGTTTAGAGCTTTAGCTTTTTAAACTTACATAGTTATCTAAGGAATAAAGCCAACCACAAAATAAGAATCAACAGAATGGAGAGGGAAGGCAGGGCATCCCTGGTGGGCACAATGAAATTATGTTTAATTTTGAATTAACATATGCCCATGTTATAGACAGGGTGACAAATAGAATACTGTGGTATTCATTCCATACCAAGGAAAACCCTTATTCACAATTCTGAAATTTCAGGAACTCCTCAAATATAAAAATTTCGGAGATGGGATTGTAGACATGTATTTTTATTTAATTTGACGATTCTGTTTTGGAGAACCTAATATGTTTGCCCACCATGTTGCTTTACAAAGCCTATTTTAAATGAATTGTTGTGAAACCTTTGCTCAAGGTGTACTGTGTGTATTATTTTGGGTCTTTCCCTAAGTACAAGTAAATTCTCTAAAAAGTTACTTTAAGTCTTACGGGTTTGGCTAAAGCAGCATTAAGAATCTTATCATGGTAACTTTCTTCCCATATAGTTCTGTAGAATGAACTTTAGTGATAGAGTTACATGGGGTTTTTAAAAACCAGCAAATAAACTTATTTTTTAAATTTGGTACATTTACACCTTTTGAATGGTTCAGAAAAGGAGTCCTTATGACTATATCTTCTATTACATTTTAAGACTGATTTTATAAGATTCCATTTTGATTAGACAAAAACCTCTGTTAAAATTGAATTATACACAGATCTGGCTTTATATGTTTTGGGGAAAGAAATTGTTGAATGAAATATACACTATTTCCTATTTTTCTTGTTAACTCTGTATATTGCTAACGTTTATCCTTGGGCAAGAGTGGAAGTTTTAAAGAAATTTTATGGGATAAGCTAAGTTGAATATTTGTTATTACTCTTTCCATTAAACTGTGAGAATACTACTTTCACTAGTAATGAGTGACCTGTTGTAGGAGTAGTGCTTTTATGAAATAGAGATTGAAGTCTGTTTCTTTAAATACACACTCATTCTTGATGGGGGAGAAATGAATTCTTAGTTATTTGGAGGGGTATGCCATTCTGAATTATTTTTACACATTGTCACTTTGACAGAAGATAATTGGATTAATAGCATTGAGTACAATTTCAGGGTGGAAGACTTCCAGATTTCATTAATTGGGAGCATAATCTTTAGGAACTTTACTGTTCTGAAGTCTGATAAAATAAAAAGCTGCTATACTATTATTGTCTCATTCAAAGAAAGTGGACTTTGATTTTTAATTTTCTTTTGGTAAATTCAGTTGTTTGGGGGAATTATCCAGTTGATTAGTTATTCTGTGTGTGTGTTCATTTTTCTCACCTTATTTTTTGGGCATTTTTATTACCTATTTGATTGTAATACTGACTAAGCAAAGAAACAAAAGGTGAGGTTAAAGTTAAATTTGTTGATTAGAAGATCTGTTAAAAGATGAAAACTCTTGGCTTTAATAACATCTATGTTAATAAAATTTAATAAAATTTTTGTATGTGGGAGAAAGGGCTCTTCTCATCTGGGACTCAGAAGACCTAGACTGTAGGCCCTCCAATACAAACTAGGTATTTTGCCACTAACAAGGTATGTAATCTCTGGCAAATTGCTTGTTTTCTAAATCACCTGCTCAATAAGGATTGAACCTTTTGTGCTTAGTTTACAGGAGTATCATGAAGATTAAATGAGATGTTAGTGTGAAATCCCTTTGAAAAATGTGGTTCTGTAAACAATATAAGATATTTCCAATAAGACTAAGAAAAAAAATACTGGAATCCTGAGTAGTTCAGCTATATAAAATAAAGTCATATTTTCATGTCAAGTAAGAATATAAAATGTCTATGATTTTTATATGCTAGTTATGAATTTTTTTAGGGATGAATTATATTGATATAAGTTCACATTTATACTGTGGGATAGCAGACTATTACGTAATTTTTGCATTAAAACTTTCTTGTTAAAAAAAAGTCAGAATGTTAATAGCAGTTGCTTCTGTGATGGGAATATGGCTTAATTTTCCCCTCTCTTTTCTCTCTCTGCTTTCTACAATGGCTTTATTTTACTTTCATTAGTGGTTTTATTATTTTTTTTAAGAACAATCTTTTCCTTTTTTACTGTGCTAGGTTACTCTGTTGTTATAGAGAGAGAGTTTTAATGGTTATGTGTAATGACTCTGAATCCAGATTGTCTGGGTTCAGATCTCTTTTTCCATCACTTAGCTGTGTGACCTTGGCCAAATTATGTAAACCTCCCTGGACCTCAGCTATCTTATCTAAAATGAGAATAAAAAGAGTACCTACTTCATGCCATTGTTAAGATTAAATGAGATTTCCCTATAAGACTCTTAGCACAGTGCCTGACACATAGTAAATGCTTAGTATTTGCTATTATTACTGTTTTACACATCTTTTTCTCATGGTTTATCTCCATGATTTAAGATTTCTTTTTGATAACTCAGCAAGTACTTAAGATTACGTAACTGGTTTTATTGTCTGAAGTCAGTGTTTGAAAACAGAGCTGTTTGATTCTGAATGCAGCTCTTTTTACTACTTACCTAATTCCTTGAAGTAAAATTTTCCATTTATAATGTTTCCAGTATGTAAAAATTACCTCAGAATGTAATGCTACGAATATGATAGAGAGATGAAATTTATGATTTGTATACTTTGACAGAGAAGACTGTTAGCTAGACTCTTTTTGTATCTTATTTGCTGTATTGGCTTTGGTAAATTTAAGCCTTAAGTGTAAAAGCGCTCTTTAATGCAGAGTAAATTAAAAGAGATTATTAGGCTTTTGCTGACTTGCTACTATTAGTTCTGGCATGTCATTAATTTTAGGTTTCCTTTTTAACACTTTCATTTTTTTGTAATCTCAACTATTAATAAATGTTGTTCGCATTTTCCCTGTCTTTTGGTGAATATATGTTGGGTATATACCTAAAATTGGAATTGCTGGGTCAATGTATGTGTATGTTTAGTTTTATTAGTTACTGCCAAACTATTTTTTAAAAATCTGGTTTATTGAGGTATTATTTTCATACCATAAAATTTTGTCTGCTGAACACTTGGACCAATTGATTATTTTTTTCTCCTGCCAGCAATGTTTGAGAGTTCCAATTGTTCTTTATCAGTTGATATTATCTAACTTATTTTGATTAAGTATAATTTAAAGGTATGACATTGTGGTTATGATGTAATTAAGCACCCTTTATAGGTTTATTGGCCATTTAGATAACCTCTTTGGGTGTGTTTTTTCAAGGCTCTTGCTCAATTTTTTAATAAGCTGTCTTTTATTGTTACTGACTTACACAAGTTATTTATGTATTCTGGATATAAGATCTTTGTCAAGTATGTTTATTGCGGATGTCTTCTCTAGCTTGCCTTATTTTTTTTAACACTATCTTGAACATTTAAAATTTCCTGTTTAAGGGATCTTGTCCACTCAACGTAATGAAGATACTTAAAAATATTTTTTTCTGGAAGCTTTATTGTTTTACCTTTCACATTTAGAGTTGTCATGCCTTCAGAATTTTCAGTTGTAAAGAAGGGTCATTGTGGTTCTGGTAATCTATTTTTTTCAGTCTTTGTCTTTTTTCTCTTTATGCTTCGGTTTAGATAGTTTCTATTGCTATGTCTTCCGTTTCACTGATCTTGTCTTCTGCAGTGTCATGATTGCTTTAATCTTATCTGATGAAGTTTTCATTGTAGAAAAATTTTTTAATCTCTTAAAGTGTTATTTGGCTTTTTCCCATGTTTCAGTTCTCTCTTCATATGTTTATATTTTCTTTAAATTCTTAATCATATTTATAATAGTTGTCTTGATATCCTTATTTCATAATTCCACCATCTCTGTTTTATTTTTCCTGGTTATGGGTCATGTTTTCCTGCTTCTTTGCTTATCTAGTAATTTTTTATTGAATATTGAGGATTATGAAATTTATATTGTTTTACTGGATTTAACTATCTTTTAACACATTGATTTCCACCATGTCACCCAACTGAGTGACAGTTGGTTTCCTCAGAGGCACCTGATCCACAGTGGGCAATCAATGTGTTAAGAGTGTTGAATCTTTATTACAACAAGCAGTGAAGGTACTTGTCTGCCTATCAGTCTAGGGCTTTGTTAGGGAACATCTAGAGTACACTTATTCTAGGACTAGTTTTTGTCTACTATTGAATAGATCTTCCTACAGAATTTTCTGAATTATGCAGCTGTTCATTGAAGACTCTGTTCTGGCTGCTTGGAACTCTCAGTACCATGTGAGCGTGGAGAATTGTTGAACCTACTGCTTCATTCTTTGGTCTCATGAAGTTTCACCCTGTATATGCAAGACTTAATTCTTAACAATTTTCAGCAACAGATGCATGGGGATCCCATGGAGATTTTTGGATCTCTTTCTCTGAATAGTTCCATCATTTTCAGTAATCTGCCTTGCGGAGTACCTCAGCCTTTTTGAACTTCAGTCTTTGTCTTTTCAACTCTGTGGACTGTTGTGCTCAGAGTTAGATCCTTCTCCCTGTGCTGTGATCTATAAAGCAGTGACATTTCTAAACTTAATCATGTCTCCCCCACCCCCATGTTTCACAGTTCTATGCTGCCTCTTGTCCAATGTCTGACAATAGTTGTTTCATACATTTTGTCCAGTTTTCTTGTTTATGGTGGAAGGACAAGTTCAGCCTCAGTTACTCCATTATGGCCCAAAGCGGAAATTCCCTTGCTGTATTTTTAGAGAAATAAATTTTTTGAAAGCTAATTGAGGGTTTTAAGAACAGTGCACTCAAACTGTTCTCTGTATGTATGTAGTTCCTGGAAAACAGTGACAGGTCAAGAGGGTTCCTTTTAAGTAGCCTAGTCTTTACATCATTGCTTCCTTTAGTGCTTATTGTTATTTAAATTATTGTAAGAAAACCATTATTTTTAGGCTTTCTGCTGAGTAAATAGGAACACTTAACTTAGTCGCTTAGCCTTATGTTTCCTTGGCTGAATATGATTAATGATAGCTCCCAAGATACCGCTTCCCTCTTTATCCCCAGATCAATTTGCCTGTTGATTTTTGTGGGGCAGAGAGTTAGGAAGCTATTGCAGAGAAACGAATTGATGGATCTACCAGAGAATGGAAGTGTGAGGGAAGAAAAGCATGGAGGATAATTAGATTTTTTGCTTCATCATCTGAGTGAGAGCGAGTTAAGGAAGGGCATCTGCTGAGACGGTGAACACATGGTGAAGAATAGATTCTGAAGAATAAATCATTTGTATTTTGGATAGTATATTAGGTTTGAGATGTGAACATCAAAGCAGAGATGGTAAGTACATAATAGATTATAGAACAGCTTTGTAGTTGACTGTACCATTGGGCTTAAGCAATTGATTTCTTGATGCTGAATGTAAAATTTTAGACTTCCTGTTTTGTTTCTACGCATTTTTCTACTATGATTTTTGTTATTGTTTACATTAACTATCCCTCCCAGATTTTGAATGTATTGTTTCAAAAGTTGAGTAAAATTTGTTTAAACACATGATAGTGAATTCTGGCATAGATCATCATAGCTTTAAGATGCGGGGTTTTTTTTAATGTAATGAATTCAATACTTTATAAATAATAATTGTTACAAAAGCACATGTTGGTACTTAAAAAGTCAAATAGTACTAAAAGGTTTATAATGGGAAAAAGTTTGTCAACTTTCCCCTTCCCTACCTTCCTACTCCAGAGTCAAGCATCTTCAGTCCTTCTAGCCATTTTCTCTGGTATTTGCTTTCCTATTGCTTAGTAATACTATTTCTTGATAAATGACTTTTAGACTTTTGTTGACTTTCAGTTATGGAAACTGAAGGCTTAGAACTTCATTGTTCACACATTTACGCATTTGTCTTTTCCTCATTCTCTCATTATAGTTATATCACAATATTTTGATAAACCAGTACTAAATATTTACATTTTTATAATTATATATGTATTACTTATTGTTGAGCTAAATATTATACTGAACCATACATTCATATAAGCCTTCTCCTGTCTTTACTTATTCACTTGCCTGGTTTTCTATAGACTTATTGCTCATTTTCCCCAGATGTGCTTTTATTTCTGTCATGGGCTTATAAATAATATTTTCCATATTAAGTACAACGGTTCCATTTTTGCCCTTGCAAAAGACCTATTCCAGGGCCTTCAGCATCCTCTTTCATTTTGAAGTGGTTATTCTCCAGTCCTTTTTTCTGCATTAGATTACTTATTTACTAAGTCCCATGTTGTCTTTTTTTGTTTGTTTTGAGTCCTTTTAGTAGCTTCCTAAGGAAGAGTGTGGAGAGATAAAATTTTAGCTTTCTGATAAGCTTTAAAATGTCATTTTACTCATATACTTCATTGAAAATTTTGCTAAGTAAGGAATTCTGAATTTTGAAGGCTGTATATAGTTATTGCTTTCAGCAATATTCCATTGTTAACTTTGGAATTAAATTTAGTACTGTTCTGATTACAGATCCTTTTTATGTGACTTTGTTTTTCCTCTGGAAGTTTTTAAGGACCTGTTTCCAGGCTTTGAACTTTCCTTATGATGTGCCTTACTGTGGTTCTTTTTTCTTCCCCTTCATTAAATTTGCATGCAGTTGTTTGTCCCTTGTGGCTTGAGAGAGAAAATGTAATTTTTAAATATAACTTCTATTCTTCAATTTGTTAATGTGGTGTATCACATTGATTTGTGGATATTGAAAAATCTTTGCATCTCTGGGATGAATCCCACTTGATCATGGTGTATGGCCTTTTTAATGTATTGTTGGATATGATTTGCTAATATTTTGTTGAGGGTTTTTGCATCTGTATTCCTAAGTGATATTGGCCTGTAATTTTCTTCTTTTTTGTGATATCTTTGTCTGGTTTTGGTATTAGGGTGGTGGTGGCCTCATAAAATGAATTTGGAAGTGTTTTTCCCTTTGCCATTTTTTGGAATAGTTTCAGAAGGATAGGTATTGACTCTTGTCTAAATTTTTGGTAGAATTCCCCCATGAAGCCATCTGGTCCTAGACTTTTGTTTGTTGGAAGTTTTTTGCTTACTGTTTCAATTTCAGTGTTGGTGATTGGTCTGTTTATATTTTCTGTTTCTTCTTGATTCAGTCTTGGGAGATTGTACCTTTCTAAAAAATTGTCTGTTTCTTCTAGGTTGTCCGTTTTGTTAGTGTATAGTCGCTCATAGTAGCCTCTTATGATGCTATGTATTTCTGTGATGTCGGTTTTAACTTTTCCTTTTTCATTTCTGGTTTTATTGATTTAGGCCCTTTCCCTTTTTTTCCTTGATGAATCTGGCTAAAGGTTTATCACTTTCGTTTATCTTTTCAAAGAACCAGCTTTTAGTTTCATTGATCCTTTCTATTTTTTTTTTTTTAGTGTCTATTTCATTTATTTCTGCTCTAGTCTTTATGATTTCTTTTCTTCTGTATTGCTTTAGTGTGAGATTAGGTTGTTTATTTGAGATTCTTCTTATTTCCTGAGGTAAGCTTGTATCACTATAAACTTCCCTCTTAGAACCGCTTTTGCTGCATCCCATAGGTTTTGGATCGTTGTGTTTTCGTTTTTCATTTGTCTCTGTTTTTTAATTTCTTCAGTGACCCATTGGTTGTTTAGTAGCATATTGTTTAGCCTCTGCATGTTTGTGGTTTTGCACTTTTTGTCTTGTAATTCATTTGTAATCTCATAGCCTTGTGGTCAGAAAAGATGCTTGATATGATTTCAGTTTTCTTAAATTTATCAAGGCTTGCCTTGTGAACCAACATGTGATCTATTCTGGAGAATGTTCCATGTACACTTGAGAAGAATGTGTACTCTGCTGCTTTCGGATGGACTGCTCTATAAATACCAATTAAGTCCATCTGGTCTGATGTGTCCTTTTAAGGTCTGCTTTTCCTTGTTGACTTTCTGTCTGGATGATCTGTCCATCAATATAAGTGGAATGTTAAAGTCTCCCACTGTTACTGTGTTACTGTCAGTTTCTTCTTTTATGTCTATTAATATTTGCTTTATATATTGATGTGCACCTATATTGGGTACATACATATTTATAATTGTTATATCTTCTTGGTTTGATCCCTTGATCATTATGCAGTGTCCTTCTTTGTCTCTTGTAACAGTTTTTATTTTAAAGTTTATTTTGTCTGATACAAGTATTGTGACTTGGCTTTCTTTTGATTTCCTTTTGCATGGAATACCTTTTTCCATCCTCTTGACTGAAAGCAACATGGGTGAACCTAGAGATTATTATATTCAGTGCAGTAAGTCAGACAGAGAAAGACAAACATCATATGATACCACTTATATGTGGAATCTAAAGAAAAATGATATAAATTCTATTTACAAACCACAAACAGACTCATGGACATAGAAAACAAACTGGTTTCCAAAGGGGAAAGGGTGGGAGAGGGATAAATTAGGAGTTTGAGATTAACAGATACTCATTACTATATATAAAATAAACAACAAGGACCTAGTATATAGCACAGAGAACTATATTCAATTCTTGTAATAACATAATGGAAAGGAATCTGAAAAGAAAAAATATATGTATGTATATGTATAACTGAATCACTTTGCTGTACACCTGAAACTAACATTGTAAATCAACTGCATTTCAATAAAAAATGAAATATATAAAGTGTAACTTTTACATCTTTATGTTTTTCAATTTTCACATATTAACACTTGTTGGACCTTTTGGAGTGAGCTAATGGTTTTCTTGTTTTCTCTAATGTACATTCTGTCCCTTTGTCTTGCTTTTTTACTTTCTGTATTTGAACCTTTTGTGGGTTTTTGTTTGTTTTCCTGACATTTTAGTTGCATTTAGGGGAATATGGAAGTAACATGTGATCATTTTGTTGCATTTAACAGAATCAAGAATTTAGCACTGAATTTAAAATTGTTTGCATTTCTTGCTAAACGTAAAGGGTTTTTTGTTTGTTTTGACAGAGATGTTATGAACATAAACAGTATAGAAACGGATTGAAATTCTGTAAACAGATCCTTTCTAATCCCAAATTTGCAGAGCATGGAGGTAAGTACAAATACTGTACACTTACTTCTAAGCATAAGCAGATAAGGCTTTGCTTACTTTTCTGGTTTCATTTACGGGGGTTTGTCACTCCTAGCTGCCTTAACTATTTTCTAGATAGAGTGGATCTTATTATCCTTGACTCCTGTGAGAAGATGTTTAATACTGATATTTTGAATTTAATGTCAAGAAAATGATAACTCATTCTACTTGAGTTCTGATTTATTCCTGGATTGCATATTAGCACCCTAGGAAAGGCAAAAGAATGTAGTAGAACAAATATGCTTATTTAAGTTTAATAAACAAGTTTATGTTAAGATTTTAGAAGAAAATTTTACTTTAGAACTTTGATCAAAGTAGAGAAATTTTACTCCTTAAAATAAGCTTATTCAGAAAGTGTCCATTTGGTCCTTTGCTCATGAACCAGCATCTTTTTATTTATTTATTTATTCATTAGTTTTTCAAGACAGTCATGTTTAAGATACGATTTATATATTATAATGTTCTGAAAGTTTACATAGGTTTTTACCTGTGTGATGATAGAATATTGGATGGTAAGATGTTTGTAGACTAAGGGCAGAGTGTGTAGCTAAACTTGTGAAGAGACAAAGGAAAAATAAGCTTTCCCTGGTCTGATTTGTGTAGTTAGGAGACATGGCTCTTTGGTAATTAATTTGATAATGTTCTCTTAGTATTGAAGAGGGAGAGAGTAATAGTTCTCTGGTAGTTTTCTTTACTCTTGTTTCTATTCTTTCACTATAATATAGTTATTTGAAAATGGAAAACAGTGGGAATAAAAATATTTAAATTTTTCTCCTTTTCCTTGGTAAGAAATATTTTTGTTGGCCAGTTGGCTATTAGGTTGTTTTATATTCATTTCCAAAGTATGCATAATGGTAATATAGCTTTTAATAGTGTAGTCACCATAGTTTCTCTCAGTAAAGCAGAGTACCAAATTTCGTTGTTTCTATAATACAATTTCCCCTCGTATTTTAACATATCTGAAATCAGGTTGCATATGAAATGTCATAATTTAATTGAAAGTATTTTTAAGAGTATATAAATTATGGTTTGTCTTAAACTAAATGACCACCTGGGTTTTCATTAACTAAGACACTTTAAGTTGTTTAATAAAACTTGCCAAAATACATTTTACCTGTTTAACAACAAAGGCTTACTTACTATAGTGATTTGCTACTTGCCAAATATATTTCGTTTGTTTGCTTACTTTTCCTTCAAATTATCCGTGATTTATAATGATTTGTACATAATTTTTTCCCTTCTTTTTTGCTTCCATTTCTTTGTATTTTACTATAAATGTTGACTCTTCCTCAGGATAGTATCTTTAATCTTTATCTTTTATTCCTAATTAATTTTTCTATAAATTATAAATTGTAGTCCTACAAGCTAGGCAAATAAATCATAATGAATATTTTGTATTCATTTGTGCCTCGTAAGATATACATTATAAAATTAGGAATACTGTTTTTCCTTTCTGAAAACTTAATATTTCTCTCAGCTCTCTTTTAATCTGTTGATTGTGAATGATAGGTGTCTGACATCTTCTTTTACTTGTATATTTAATAGTAATCCCAAAGAATCATATAAAAATAAGTTTATGAAAATCAGAAATGTAGTTAATTTATGTGTACATTTTAATTATTGAACAATGAGTGTAATCTTTATTAAGTTACATTCGCAGAGATAAATCTGTTTGGAGATAAAATTTTTCAAACTTTAAAGGAGTGATTTAATAAGATCATCCTATGGAACATCCCCAAAGAACAGTAGAAGAGTCATTGCATATTGTTAGCATATGCATTATCAGATGTTCATGCATTTTTATATCTTTTTATCTAAAAAAAATATAGGGAGCCCTCCAATCTAGAAATATGCGTGTACTTCATTTATCAATTTTTAAAATACTTTAATCCTAAAAAACCCTGGATAATTTCCCAGTAAACTCATTGAAGTTTTAATACTTAGGATAATGTAACATTTGTCTTTGAGATTATGGTTCTCTTTGTTGTTGTTGATTATCTTTAAATTTGTCTTTTTTTCTTCCTTTTTTTTTTTTTTTTAAAAAAAAATAGAAACCCTGGCTATGAAAGGATTAACATTGAACTGTTTGGGGAAAAAGGAAGAAGCTTATGAATTGGTTCGTAGAGGTTTGAGAAATGACTTGAAGAGTCATGTGTGTATCCTTTTTGAGATATATTTAAGGATTGGACTAGGGTGTCTTGAACTAAGGCAGCAGTTTAGGAATCAGTAGTTTTAGATCCCTCTTACCATGTAACTCCGGAGAAGGTGATTCTTAAATTGAATAATAGCAACTACCTTCATTCAGGAACCTTTTAAATATACCTACTATATTCTAACATATATCTATTTACAGATAAATGGGACTTGCCTTTTAAAATCTCTATGAAAGCTCTTTCCACACTTAAAAAGAAGAGGTATCATGTAGATTTCATCATACAAGTTTGCAGAGGGGTATACAATAAGGAGTATTAGGCAATATAGTGTACCTACGAAGAGCATAGGCTTTGGAGTATGCTTCACTTAGATTTGAATCCCAGCTCAAGTTCTTTCTAACTATAGTCTTAGGGTTTAGTTTCCTCATGTGTAAAATGAGGATAATCATACCCACCTCACTGTGGTGGTGTAAAGATTTAATTATGCTTAACATAGTCCCTGATAATGCTCATAAGTAAATTTTACTTTATTAAGCGGTATGTGAGAGTAGGAACAAGTACAAATATCTGAGGGAAGACAGAGAAGAAATTGTGGGTTACTATCTTTTAAATAGTTTTTTTGACAAATGTTTCTTTACCTGTTTTGTGGGCTAACACAATTTTAAGTGTTGAAACACTTAGCAAATTTTTCAAGTGTTTACCAGGCCCCTGAGACAGACTAAGTACAGACTAAGAAAAGATACGGATTTTGCTCTCAAGGAAATTTTATATAGTCTAGTAAAGGAATATACTTGTTAGAAACTTATACCAAACACTTCTGGGTATTACATAAAACATCATAGCTTATTCAAAATTATCTCTAGTCTAGTAAAGCAGAAGTTAATGAGTTGGAGGGAAGGGTATAGCTCAGTGGTAGAGTGCATGCCTAGCATGCATGAAGTCCTGGGTTCAACCCCCAGTATTTCCATTAAATGAATAAATAAACCTAATTACCTCCCCCCAACCAAGAAAAAAAATGTTAAAAAAAAAAGAAAGAAAAAAAAGAAGTGAATGAGTTGGGAATAACGAGAAGCTAAAAAGGTAAGCAAAGGATTAATTAATGAGACTGTTGTCAGGTATCTTTTCTTCATTTCTAATGTTGGCGTGGGTTCTGTATGTATTTGCTATGCTTTATTTAATTGGGTTCCTCTTGATGAACGTAAATTTCTTTAAATTTTATCAATATTAAACTCCTAGAAGATAGATCTTTTAGGAGGTGAAGATTAGAGGCAGTTAAAAGGTGTTGTAGTGCTCAGTATTGGTGGTTGAAATGGTGAGGGAGGTTGGATGGGAAGATAAATGATGGGGGCCAGATTAGGAAGGGTAGTATGTCTCAGGCTTTTTAAAACCATGTTCTAACCAACTGAGGAGATTTCATTAAGCTTTAATTTGTCTCTTGCATTATGAAAACATTATTTTTTGAATACAGTTCATAATATTAAATATGTAGTTTCACTTATACATGCCACCCTAGACATTCTGTATTTACTAACTCTGTTGAGGATTCCTGGTGTAAAAGTTGTTAGATTGAAAAGTTTGAACCTAATCTGAGGGAGAAACATTGCAAATTTCTGGAAAGGGCTGTAGACGTTTTTTCTTTTGATTATGTGTGTTTTAGGATGGTTACTCTTGCAGGTGAGAATAAAAGCAGAGAGACTGAAGGCAGGAGGATGGGTTACTGTTAAAGTAATCAAGATGTAAAGTGAAAATGACCTAATTGTATTAGGGGAGTGGGATTGTTTACATATTTCCTCCCTTTGTAGCATATTTTACAACCCGCTATAATTTTACTTACTTATCTGTGTCCCTTACTAGACTTTAAGTTCTTTGAATGCAGGAGACTATCCATTTTGGTCACCTGCACCCTAATTATTAAGAAATTTTAATAATTAGGATTTAATTTATTTAAGATTTTTTTTAAATGGAGGTACTGAGGTCAGTATTGAACCCAAGACCTTATCCTTGCTGAGTGTGCTCTTATCACTGAGCTATACCCACCCCCGATAATTATTATTTAAATGAGTGAATATTTTTATTTTTTATGTGGTTGAGTTTGATTTTTAGGAACTTTATACTGCACTGAGGGTCTGTCCTAAGGACCTTGTTAGCTGAAGAAAAGAAAACACACAGGATTTAAAATAATTACATATCATGGATACCCATGTCCTCCCTCTTTTTCCTTTTAAAGATAAAGATAATTCTTAATATTTATCGAGTATTTGTTTTGTGCCAGTGAGCAGTTTATGTATGTTATTCCATTTTGTCACCAAACTGCTATGCTTTGATGTATAGACTTTCTATTTATATTTTATATTTGAAGAAACCTAATAGGACAGCATTCACTTGTTTAAGGTCACAAAACTAACAAGACAGGCTAGGCCTGTTTTCTCTGGCTTGAAAAGCTGTGCTCTTTGCACTGTATTAAACTGCCTTCTATCTTCATATTCTCTTTTTAAGCTTGTAATTTTATAAATAGCTATAGTTTTCTGAGTTTCCTGGGGAATATTATTGGGATACTATTTCTTGACTTATAGGTTGTATCCTTAACTAAATCCTTTAGGTTGGCATGTTTATGGGCTTCTCCAGAGGTCAGACAAGAAATATGATGAAGCCATTAAGTGTTACAGAAATGCTCTAAAATGGGATAAAGACAATCTTCAAATCTTAAGGGACCTTTCTTTACTACAGATTCAAATGAGAGATCTTGAGGGTTACAGGGTAAGTAAAATTGAGAATTTTTTTATTCTAGGGAGAAAATATTGTGAAAATATTTAAAACTTTTTGTGAGTACTTTCTGATAACAAAATTTTCCATTTTTTAAAAGAATTTAGTTGAGTCTTGCCTCCTTCCCCCAGTAGTGATTGGGGAATCATATTTTTAAATGAATTATTTTACTATGAGAAAGAGTTGGATTACTGCATAGGATTGAGTTAATTCAGAAAAAAATGTATATATATTTATGTGTGTATGCATATGTGTATATATGTTAAATTAGCCTGATCTCTTTAAGGAGCATTTATTTAGACTGTAAACCTAAGAAAAAGGTTTTTTTTTCCCTTTAAGGAAACGAGGTATCAATTACTTCAACTTCGACCTGCACAGAGAGCATCATGGATTGGTTATGCTATTGCTTACCATTTATTAGAAGATTATGAAATGGCAGCAAAGATTTTAGAAGAATTTAGGAAAACACAACAGGTAACAGCCAGAAGTCAGACCTGGTAGACTAGGTCTGATTCTTGGTATAACTGAAAGAAAAAGTATACATTGCTAACTTTTTATTTTGAAATAGTTTCAAACTTACAGAAGAGTTGCAAGAATAGTACAAAGAACTCCATGTAGAAGTTCACTCACATTAACTAATTGTTAATATTTGATACATTTACTTTATGATCTCTATATCTAACTTATCCATTTAAATTTTTTCCAAAGATGTTTCAGAATAATTGTAGACACCATGCTCTTTAACTTCTGAATGCTTCAGTGTGATATTTCCTAAGAATAACTCTACAGTAGTCAACTTTATAGATAGTGCTATATAGATTATCAAAAAATTAGGAAATTTAACTTTGATAGACTGTTACTATTTAATCCACAGCCCATATTCAAAATTTACTAATTGTCCTGTTTATATCCTTTCTAGGATTTTCTTTTCACTTTCGGGATTCAGTTTAGAATCATGCCTTTCATTTAGTTATCACTTCTCTTCATCTTTTAAACTGAAAGTTTCAAAGACTTTCTTTGTATTTCATGACATTGATATTTTTGAGGAGTCATGGCAGTACTTTTGTAGAATGTCCATCAGTTTGGATTTGTTTGATGTTTCCTCATTATTAGATATTGTTAAGCATTTTTGGCAGGAAACTGCAGAGGTGGTGTTGAACCCTTCTCATTCCACCACATTAAGAGCCACATGGTGTTTTTTTCATTTGATTACTTGCTTAAGGTGGTGTCTGCCAGGTTTCTACACAATAAACTTGTTATATTTTCCCTTTGTATTTAATAAACAATTTGAGACTTAAGTAGGCTGTTCCTCACCAAACTTTTCATCACTAGTTTTAGCCTTCTATTATGATTCTTGCCTGAAACAAGTGTTCCTATGATAGTTGCTAAATGGTGATTTTGTCTTATTCCTTTCAGATTTATTATTTGACAGTCTACTCTTAAGAGCCTTCCTTTCTCCCCTGTTTGTTTATTATATGTAAGAGCTTATGGATTCTTACTTTATTCAGTGGATTGTAAGTTAATATTGTCATTATTTACTTAGTTGCTCCCTAGACAGGTATTTAGGAATTGTTTAAAAATGAGTTTTATCAATCATATATTATCCTTTGACTTCTTGTATGTGTTCAAGCATGTAAACAATTTTCTAATATGAAAACAAAATTCTTACTGTTAGTATTCCTTATATCCATATATAGACATCCCCCGATAAAGTGGATTATGAATATAGTGAACTCCTTTTATATCAGAATCAAGTTCTTCGGGAAGCAGGTCTCTATAGAGAAGCTCTGGAACATCTTTGTACCTATGAAAAGCAGATTTGTGATAAACTTGCTGTAGAAGAAACCAAAGGTATCTTTTTTTTTTTTAAAGAATGTCATTTATTCTGTTATTTAATTATGACAAAGAGCAAGACTGAAAAATCTAGTTGCTGCTGATAGTTGTATATTTTACAACTGTTTTATTTTAAGAAATAAAAATCTATTTCTTACTCATGTACTTCAAATAATTTGTAATATGGGAAAATATACATTTAACAATGGTTATTGTTGATATGGGAAAAATAATTGTGAACAATAAATTGTGTAATGAAGTGACTCAGTAAAATATTTTTTCTTTAAAGTATCTTTGATCTGAAAATATTACAGGGTTTGACTAGAACATAGGAGGCAGTTGCTCAATTCTATAAGACAGGATTAAGGTCTTAAAACTGCTTATTAGCAAAACTGAATGTGTATACCAAATTTCTTTATTGCCAATAATATATATTGATAAATCAGTCTTCACTAACGTGCATATGGCGCACTCCTAGGGTTCTTTATAGTTTATCTGAGTGCTTTCTGATACATAGAAAGAACATGAATTGAAACCAGAGATCGGGGCTTATTTGTGTGATTGTGATAGGATAGCACATCCTGAAATAAAGATCTCTAGTACTGCCGTTTATTAGAGGACTGAGAAAAAGGAGTCTTCATAGTTTTAAAAGTTGAGGAACTGATTATGGAAAATGAAAGAAAAATAACAAGTAATTGAAAATCTAAGTACTTTCTAAAGAGAAAGGAAAATACTATATGATATCATTTATATGTAGAATCTTAAAAAAAAGACAAACTTATTTACAAAATAGAAACAGACTCACAGACATAGAAAACAAACTTATGGTTGCTGGGGTAGGGGATGGGGTGGGAAGGGATAAATTGGGAGATCGAGATTTGCAGATACTAACTAATATATATAAAATAGATAAACAATAAGTTCACTCAGTATCTTGTAGTAACTTATGGTGAAAAAGAATGTGAAAATGAATTTTTAAAAAAGTGCTTTCCAAGAATTGCCTTCTGAGATGTTGCTTTGCCTCTGTTAGACCAGGCAACTGGAGTTTGCTGGTTTCATATTTCTTTGTCTCCCCTTGAAGTTGAATACTGGAAAAACATGGTATCTGTGTACATAGTGGATATAGCCTTTTCTTGCCAGGTGAACTTTTCAGCAGAGGATAATGCTACTAGCAAGAAAAAATGGAAGTTTAAGGCACTTGGATCTCATTTGTGAAGTATAGATCCATAATCCTCTTTCATTTGAGTTGATCATCCCATAGCGGTCTATTCGTTCTAAAGGAATAGATTTCTGACTTAATGGAAAGATCACAAGATTGAAAAACCTAGTTTGAGTTCTAGCATTGACTATTTACCAGCTATATGATGAAGGGCAAGACCTGGGCCTCAGTTTTTTTATGGAAATATGTGACATTGTTCAAAATACTCAAGTTCATTGTTTTATTTTATTCTTTTAATAACTTTATTAGTGAGGAAGAATGACAAATCAAGCTGATGACTCAGAACTGACCCATAGATTTTAGCAATTTGAAAGTCACTGGTGACCTTAACAGAAGGACTTTCTGAACATTTGGAAGGAAGGTAGTAAAACCCAAACAGGTCAAGTAGATTTAAATAAGTAGAAGAATTGGTAATGGCATGCATAAATGACTCATACGAGTAATTTTGCTGCGTAGAAAGCACATACAAGGTGGTGGTGAGTGGAATGGTTACAGGATCAAAAGAAGGTTTTTTACAGCATGTGCTTATGCTCACTTGATAATGATCTAGTAGGGACAGAATATTCAGTACAGTGGAGAGGATGTGATCTAGAGGATAAGTTGAAGGGTTAGTCTTAGATAACAACATGAATAGTTCATCCACAGTAGTGAGAGATGGTAGAGTATATGGGCAAGTAGGTATGTAGACCTAGTGAGTATTTGAGAGCTCTCTTCTAGTTGATTCAGTGAAATAGGAAACAGCCATCTGTTCATTCTACAAAATATGTATTGAATACCTACAGTGAGTCAGGTATTGGGGACAGGGTATGTAAAGAGAATAAAAGTGAACTAAGATAGTAGAATCATCAATTGTTGGACATTCCAGTAATAAAGACCATTGATTGGTGGATGGTCAGGATAATTTAGGAACTTCTGGAGTAGGTGAGTGGACATAGTTAGGCAGATAGTTTCATTGTTAATTCCTGTACCACCAGTTCCTTCTGCAAGGGAAAGGTGGATGGAGATTAAGGGAAGGAAAAATGGATGAATGTTACATAGGGGAGAAAAGTTACAGAATAGTTTTTATGTTTTTAGTGAACTAGGCTTTTGGTTAATGTAGAGCAGGCTGTCAACTTTGGTACTGTTGACATTTTAGGATGGAGATGTTGGAGGTGGAAGTCTCTTACATGTTACATAATGTTTAGCAGCATTGGTAGCTTCTACCTATCAGATACCACCTCATTCCACTTACTGTGACACCGAAAATGTCTCCAGATTTTGCTAAATGTCACCTAGATGGCAAAAATGCCCCTGGTTGAGAACCACTCAGGGTATAGACATTAAGAATATGCGCTCATTTAGGCATATTGCTTGGGTTCAAATCCCAACTCTAACAATTAACTATTTGAAAGATCCTTGACAAGTTTAAGTTCTCTGCTTTAAAATGACGAAAGTAATAGTAACCTGTCTGATAGAGCTTTGAGAATTGAATTAATTAATGCATGTGAAACATTTAAAAGTCACTGGCACCCTCAGTAGGTGTTCATTTTTATTATTTGATGAGATAAAAGGGTGCAAGAGTGAAGTCCTCATTTGAAAATAGTATCTTTGGTGAATGGGAGGCCATTAAGGAAAGGATTCCTGACCAGTGCTTGAAGCTTGGGTGAGTTTGGAGCTCATCTGTTTCTAGTGAAACCAATTCCTCAGTCCATTCATTTGTGAAAAGGTAACGATCAGGCAAATAATTGGGATGATACAGGCCTCAAAATTGATTAGCAAGGGGGCCTAGGTTTTGAGACTGATTTTGATATTTGGGGCTGCTAATGTCACTTAGGGATGGGATTGGTCATGCAGTCCAGACAAGATAAGCAGTGAGTCTACAGGTTGCTGAAAGGCCTGAAGAAAAGGGAATGTTTTTTTCTAAGGTTGAAGGGGAGGATTAGTGAGACAAGAAGAAAATCAAGACCGTTAAGCTTAAAGCAAGGTGCCTGTTTGGTAGTTGGAAAAGAGAGAAAACCAGTAGCTGGAAGAGAGAATGTGGCCATGATTATGGACTGCTAGAGCAGAATCATTGTATAATTGATTAAGGGATCATAAGGTTAGGATATTGGATTGGGTCATTAATTTGGATGTTGAAATTGTCCATACATTGCTAGAAATAATTGAGTAGTAGATGATGACTCTGTTCAGTGCATTTGAGAAAGTAGCGTAGAGTTAGACAAGTACTTGAATAAATAGAGGACATGAGGAGGATGGCATTTCTAAATAAGAACTTTAAAAAGGAGAGACAATAGAATTACGTGGTCAGTAGTTTTGTTGAAGGGAACTGAGAACTCAGGAGGATGCAGAATCTACCTACTTCCCAATATTTGAAGAGATTTTAAGAGAAAGTTTGAGGAAAACTTAAAGTTACAATCAGAAGTTACTTGGTTAATAGAATTTTTCTTTTTTCAATCAGGGGAACTTCTGTTGCAATTATGTCGTTTGGAAGATGCAGCTGATGTTTATAGAGGATTACAAGAGAGGAATCCTGAAAACTGGGCCTATTACAAAGGCTTAGAAAAGGCACTCAAGCCAGGTAGCACTGACTAAAACTTCCTTTCTAATCTTTAATTGCTTCTTTTGTTAATACATATTTTGTTAATTCATTGAAAAGTGTAACTAGAAAAATAACGGTTAAGAATTGGTATGGCGGGGAGGGTGTAGCTCAGTGGTAGAGGTCCTGGGTTCAGTCCCCAGTAACTCCATCAAATAAATAAATAAATAAACCTAATGACTGTGCCCCACCCCAGCCCCCAAAGAAAAAGAAAAGAATTGGTTCAAAATCTGAATACAAATGTACATTTGCAAACTTCCATTTAATATGGCAGACTGGGCATTTTCTGAAACCTGTCTTCTACAAACTCATAGAAATAGTTGGGAAAATAATTTTAGAAGCAACTTTTAAAAATTCTTAAAGGTATGGCAGCATCAAACACATGAAAGGGAAATTTTCACTGACAGAAATAGAGATGTCTCCCTAAAGGAAAGAAGCAAGCATAACTTCTGTGGTAACCGGTGACTATAGCAGAGTGGCCTGCCAGAACGTAGCCAAGCCGAAACAGCAGCGTCGTTTCCTTTGTGGGAAGATGGATTCAAATAAACTTGGGTGCGGAGACTCTCTTCTCCCCAACCATTGTCTTCCAAGAATGGGCCCGCTTGTGAGGACAAGTCCAGAAACATATCATCTACAAAAGGGCAGGGTCCTCAGCTAGGAAGATCTGATTTGAAGCAGTGTTTCCTCCAAGACTGATAGCGAGCTATTCCTAGTATATTGATAAATGCAGGGGAAACCTCATAACAAAGAATATCATACTCCATAGGAACACCAACACAGGCACGGTGATCAGTGCCAGCAAGCCCAAGAGTAGAGGTGATAGAGGACTCTACAATGAAGAGAGGGAATGAAATGTGAATAGTTACGAGAAAGTACCAATTAGGAATCTGGGAAATGAAAAACTTACTTATTGATGTGACATAAGATCTTAATAGATTAAATAGAAGAGAGGCCACAGCTGAGGAAAAATTAGTGAAGTGGAAGATCGATAGAAGAAGGAAAGCTCTCAACTGAGACTTAAAGAAAATATAAAAGAAATATGGAGAAACGGAGGTGGAGCATAGATCCAGAAGCTCCAGAATAAATCAAAGGAGAGAGTTAGAGAAGCAGAGGCTGAAGAGAATAGTGGAGAAGTCCTATTTGGAAACACAAGTAATCCTTTCTCAGAACTAAAGTAAAGGAGTCCTCAGATTTTGAAAGGCTACGTGAACCAGAACAGAGTAAAGAAAATTATGTCTGTTGTATGATTACAGGTATTTAAAATACGAAAATATTTGAAGGAAATATTCTAAAATGATTGTTGATATATTTAGGTGGTTGGATTATAAATAATCTTCCCATGTTCATATTATTTTGGTCTGCAGCTAATATGTTAGAACGACTAAAAATTTATGAGGAGGCCTGGACTAAATATCCCAGGGGATTGGTGCCAAGAAGACTGCCATTAAATTTTTTATCTGGTAAGTGAAAGTAACTACAAAGGAATGAAAATGATGTTATGATATAGTTTCTTTCCTTGGTTTTAAATACATGAGTATGCATATTAAAATTTTAATGTATGCATTATTAGAGTTGTCTGGGTAAATGTAAATCAACAGGATTTTTTTCTTCCAAGGTGAGAAGTTTAAAGAATGTTTGGATAAGTTCCTAAGGATGAACTTCAGCAAGGGTTGTCCACCAGTCTTCAATACTTTGAGATCTTTATACAAAGATAAGGAAAAGGTAAAGCAAAATACGATGGTTTTGTTTTGTTTTTGACTATCATTTTCTTGCTCACTATTTGGAATAATTGGTTCTTGGTTACCTATGCACTTAGTACATACACACTTTGTGAATGGTAGCAGTTCTTCCTAGCTTGCAGTTTAAATCGTTCTGTGCCTTTTATTTGCTTTTCATCCTCTTCTCTCTTTAGCTAAGTAACTTACTGCTTATTTGTCTCTTTTGTTCCTGGTGTATACTTTTTAACGAGTCAGTATAGGTATGAAAAGTTGGTAAGGTAGTGATTTCTAAAGTATTTTGTCTAGTCCCTGCTGATGGTGAAAGCCAGAAATCGTTTTTGGTGGTTTGTCTTTTTGCACTAGGTTTTAGCTTAGTAATCTTTCTCCTTTATTTGGTAGAAAAAAACTCTTTTGTAAGAGTTTATTTGCTACCTCAGTAAGTCAGCTTACTCTTTAAGTTATGTATTATAATATTCAAAATACTTGTTAAATGGTGTTTTGATTTAATTTAGATTATTTTGTTCACAAGTACAGTGGTAGCAAGAAATGTTGGTTGGATTAAAAAAGAAACCTCAGTTACAGTGAAGAATCAGAAAGATGGGACAGATTAAACATGCTAAAGATTTAACCTAAAGCACATAAAGTGTACTTTTTTGCCAGTCTTTTGTTGAGAGGCCCAAGGTATGGGCTTTACTGATGACTATTTCACCTTTTTTTTCTTGCTTAAATCACATTGATAAAATGTGGTGTGTTACTTCTAGTTTTGGTAGAGTGAGAACTTGATCATTGTGAAGGAGTCTTGATTTTAGAATCACATGTGTTATTGTGACTTTCCCCTTTATGGTTGTCTTATTTAAACCTAAATTGTTAAAAAATATCTAATTTAGTTTTGAATCTTCCCACAGTATTCAACTTATAGAAACAGTTCTTTCTCTTTGTTCTCATTTCTTAAGTTTACATAATTAATTAAATTCTGCAATGATGATAATGAATGCAACTAATTCAAACAGGTTTGGGAAAACAAAACTCTTAGTAAGCATGTAGCTCAACTTGTGGGAGCAGAAGAACATGGGCGCACCAGAATAACCTGGCTGTGACCATTCAGTCCCCAGAGTTTTCTGATGTAATGGAGAGAGCTGGTGTTAATCTGTTGAGTCAGTTAAGTTGAGGTCACTTAAGAGAGCTTCTATAGTAACAAATTCATTATAGATGGATTAAGCAAAGAAGGGAATTAATAAATTAAAAGTATTCACAGATCTCTTACAAAGCCAGGAGCAAGTAGTATAGTCATGAGTCAGGAGAAACCAGAACCTGGACAGCCACTTAATCTCCTGGATCTCAGAAACCCACCCACTGTTGCATGTTTCAGTTTTACTAGTGCATTCCCCTGGATTATGAAATAGAGAGTTGATGCTATCATCTATTTGTAGAATTTCTTTTCAGTATTTGATAATTCTTGATTCCTAAAGTGCAAATGCATTTAATTCTTGATTCTGGAAGTGCAGATGTTAACTGTGGGTGTTGTTTATATGAATTGAGATAAGAATGAACCAAGATAGAAATCATCCCTAACATTACCTCTCTTTGTCCAGCCTTTTCCTGGTTTCTAGTTCTGCTTGATGCTTTATTTTATAGCAGGGAAAGAGTTGCCAGTAATTTTTTGCTAGAAAATTATGTCTGAAAACATACCTTCAAAAATGTATGGTTTACTTCCTTTTAAATTTTTATCCATAGATTAAGAAATTTATAGAAGGGTGTGTATATGTGTGTGTGTGTGTGAGAGAGAGAGAAAGACAGTGTGATGGAATGTTTATTTAGCCCTGTAATAGTAAATAACACGTTTTGAACAAGCATAGTATCTATCTATCTATCTATCTATCTATCTATCTATCTATCTATCTATCTATCTGTATTTTTAATTAAACTGTGCTTGTGTGTTTGTACTCTAGGTGGCAATCATAGAAGAATTAGTAGTAGGTTATGAAACCTCTCTAAAAAGCTGCCGATTATTTAACCCCAATGGTAAGTGCTCAAGTTTTATGCTTTAAAAACACCTTGGAAGTCTAAATATATGAAATTCTTAATCAGAAGATCAATGGTGTTCATTATTTAGGCAGTAAGCTTAGTATTTAAACTTTTTTTCCTTTTAAGAGGAATATGCATTCATCTGCACATTGTGTGAAAATACTTGGTAAAAAGGTAAAACAGTAGCTTATTGAAGAAAATTTTATATAAAATTTAAAGCATCTTCAAAACTAAATTAATAATATAATGACCTTCCATTAACCCATCACTCAACTTCAGTAATTTTTAACTCATGGCCAAACTTACTTCACCTATATTCTTACCTGCTTCCCTCTGTTCCTGTGTTATTCTGAAGCAAATCCCAAACATCGCATTGTTTCATCCATGAAAGTTTAATATTCTAAAGGTCATAACCATAATGTTATCACCATAACTGAACATTAATATGTTCTTAATATCGAAGAAAAAAAGTCCATACTTAGATTTCCAAGTATCTTAGAAACGTCACTTTTTCTCTTTGTTTTTGAAGTTTATTTGAATGAAGATCCAGATGAAATCTATACTTGAATTTGGTTGATACATCTCTTAACTCTTTTTTTTTTTTTTTATAAATCTATAGGTTTTCCCGCTATCTTATCTTCTTCCTGCAGTTTATTTACTAAAGAAATCAGATTATTTTTCTTGAGTTTTTTCTACAGTCTAGATTTTGCTGAATAACCCCCACATGGTGTTGCTTCACATGTTATTTCTCTGTCCTGAATTTGTTATAAATTGGTAGTTGGATGTAGATCTGTGCTGTTTAGTATGGTAGCCATTAGCCACAAATAGCTGTTAAAATTTTTTAAATTAAATAAAAAGATCAGTTCCTCATTTGCAGTAGCTACATTTCAAGTGCTGCTCAATAGCTTTGTACATCTAATGCCTACCATATTGGACAAGGCAGATCCAGAACATTTCATCAATTGTGGAGACTCTTAATGGACAGGTCTGACTATAGGCTTGATGAGATTTGATTTTTTTGTTTGTTTGTTTTAAAGACAAAGAGGGATGAGCAAGATTATATCATGGGTGTATTCTTTGATAAGACAGGAAGTGTTTGTTTCATATCTTAGGAACTGTTAAGAGTTACAAACTAGTAGACAGGAGGGAAAGCTCAAGTGGTAGAGTGCATGCTTAGTGTGCAAGAGGTCTTGGGTTCAATCCCCAGTACCTCCTCTAAAAATAAATAAATAAACCTAATTACCCCCCCAAGAAAGAATTATAGACCAGTAGTATTCTGTCATTCATTTTTTTTATTATCTTAAAAGATATATTTACTATCTGTTTATCTAGTATTTCAGTTTGTATAGGAAAAGCAAAATAAATGTGGCTTTTTCTCCCCTACCTCCTACTTTTTTGTTGTTTTTTACCAGCTTTTAAAGTAATGAACTGGTTTAGCAGCGTCCTTCAAAGATGATCAATACAAGTTTTAAAAGTATTACTGTGAATTCATGGATTTAAACATATTTAATATTTTAAATCACTGCAATTTTAAATGGTTTCAGCCTTCACATACCAGGGTAGTAGTTGATAGCTTCCTAGTAGTTTGGTATGACAAAATATTCCAGTTCACCTTGTATACTGCCCATAGCAGACCTGTAATCAGTTGTTTTTCCCAAGGAGCCCTGGTTTGTACAGTGGGAAAGCCCAGTATGGGACCTGGGGTGCTTATTGCTATTGAGTTGATCACTGTTTTTAGGTCTCAGATGAATTTTAATAGTTCTTTTTAGAAGGCGTTACCATGGTTTCATTGGTTAATCATCATGATGTTCCTTTGATTATCAGCATTTTCCTACATATTTTACAAATGTGGAAGAGGTTCAATGACATGCCCAAGAATATGCAGCACTTTAGTTGCAGATCTATCAGATCGGGAGTTGGTGAGTTCCACTCCTATTGTTTGTCCACTGAGCCATCCTACTTCTACTAGGATAAAAATAAGCAATCTGTTGCTTTCTTTGAAAGCAAATAACAGTTCTTAGATTTTAGAAATTTATATTACAAAAGCATTTTTAATGTGTGGGTTGTATATTTAACTTACACATTTTTTTATGAGTATATAAAAATCTAAATTATGAACTAAAATACAGAATAAGCGTTTTTACTTACCTAATTTTTTGTTATCTTTTTATTTAACCTAAATTATGCATTGTTGCATATTCAGCATAATATTAAGACATAGTAAGAATATTAAAATATATTAAGAATCTTATAATCATCAAAATTCAAAATAACCACATCAGATATATTTATGCATAGTACATTAGCTAGAAACCCAATTAAGCAGTCAAGCCTTTCTTTTTTCTTTTTCTTTTTCTTTTCTTTAACCTCACATTGATGGAAATTTTCTCTTTATTCTTATTTTTTCCCTTTATACGTAACATTGTGATCAGTATACTCTCATGTTCTAGTACAGCTTGTCCACCCCCTGCCCCACCCAGTTTTCTTTTTAGGTAATTTGTTAGAGCTTTGATCTCATTTATCTGCCCTGTTTATTCTATGACATTCTTACTATGCAAGGCATTGTGGTAGGAGTTATAATGATACAGAGTAGAAAGTGTGGGCCCTTCCAAAGAGCTTATAAATTTAAAGGTAGTTTCATAACTAGATGCATAAATAACGTGGTTTGAACTACTTTCCTTATTAATAAAAATAGAGCCATTTTGAGGTGGATACTCTCTTAATACATATAGTGACTAATCTTGGTTTCTTTCCTCTCCTACTCTTCTCCCCCACTTTTTAAAGATGATGGAAAAGAGGAACCACCTACCACATTACTTTGGGTCCAGTACTACTTGGCACAACATTATGACAAAATTGGTCAGCCATCTATTGCTTTGGAGTACATAAATACCGCTATTGAAAGTACACCCACGTTGATAGAGCTCTTTCTTGTGAAAGCTAAAATCTATAAGGTAAAAACTTTCCCCCCTTTTCCTTACAAGGTAATGAGACATAAATTTGTTTAAAATGTTCTAGATTCAAGCTGCTGTAAGAAAAATGACATATTTTATACCTCACAAAATATGGAATAACAAATATAGTATATTTCTCACTCTGATTACTTTTAGACATGTTCTGGTCATGCTGATTAGCTCATTCATCTATAGCTATATATATGCGAACACATACATGCATAAATACAGATGGTTATTCATATCTATGGTTATTCATACTGTATATTCTCATACATTCACAGATACACACATATCTGGTTATTTTCTTGGTTTTAAGTACCAAGCGTATAGATAAAAGTAATTATATTTGCTGTGAAATGTTTGTTTCTATTAACATTTCAGTGTGATCCTATGTCAGTATCTGGTAATCTTAATAAAATGAAACTGAAGATTCTACTGTGAATTCTGCATACTGTTTCTGTTGCCTTTTCAACTCCTGGGTCCTGCTTGAAAATCTAGTCATATGTTCTAACATCATCTTAAAATAAAATTAGCTCTTTTCTGTCTTAATACAAATACAGTTTAGTAATAAAAGCTCTCAGGGAAGAGATTGTAAACCAATAATTTATTTACCAAAAATATTGAAATTAAGTAATGTTTTAAAAGCACTTTTTAAAAGCCAGGTAATTCTTATTAGTTTTGTGGCTTTGCCAAATCGACCAGATAGATGAATTAGAATGAAGATCATTGTGAAATGTCCGCTAGTGGTCCTAATCATAATGTTTCCATGGTTCCTTTAGAGTAGAAATTTGGCCATCCTTTTCCCATTGAATTATGTTGTTCTGACTTAAAGATTTTGATTGTTATTTATTCTTTGATTCAGCCATGACTTTTGAGTATTCACTATATGCCAGGCAGTGTTGTATGTGTAGTCAGTAAGATTACAATAGTAGACAAAATTTTCAAAACAAGTCTTTACTATCAGAGAGCTTATATTCTACATGATACAAAGGTATCAGAACTTAATATTGCAATAGAATGTATGCATCCACATTGATTATGATTGTAAGAAATTGAAGATTACCTTTTCTTCCATTTGTGTTTTAGTGATTTATGAACAAGAAACTAGCTACCTGCATAGTAAAATCTGTGTACTGACTGATTTATTGTGCTTTTGTGCCCTGTTAATGTTAGCATGCTGGGAATATTAAAGAAGCTGCGAGGTGGATGGATGAGGCCCAGGCCTTGGACACAGCAGATAGGTTTATCAACTCCAAGTGTGCAAAATACATGCTAAAAGCCAACCTAATAAAAGAGGCTGAAGAAATGTGCTCGAAGTTTACAAGGGTTTGTACAGCTACTTTTCTTACTTATGAATAAATAGCTCATATTTATACTTTGTTTATTTTGCAAAGTTTACTTCTAATATTTTTTAATATCAAAATAGTCAGGATTTTAATTAAATTGCCTTATCAAATAAACCTGAAATCAGTATTAATATAAAACATCATTTTCTTTTTATATGGTTATACATTGGGTTTTTTAAGTTTGATTTATATTGATATACGTTTAGTTGACCGTTTTAGGGGTAAAGGGAACTACTGTTAATTATCTGTTATGGCTAGTGTGCTATTTCTTATGTTACTCTCTAACACCAATTATGTAGACCTTTTTTGATTAATCATTTACAAGGGTACTTTAACATTGTTTTAGAAATACAATTCTAATTTCTTTCACATATTAACTCTTCCCTCTTACTCTGAGAATGGTTTAAAAAAATAGAAAACTATTTTGAAAGAATTCAAACCAGTTGACCATCTTTCCTTCTTAAATCCTATGGTGGAATAGTGTATTTGGTAAGAAATTGTCTTGAATGTGTGTGCTTTTCATCTAGGAAGGAACATCAGCAGTTGAAAATTTGAATGAAATGCAATGCATGTGGTTCCAGACAGAATGTGCCCAAGCTTATAAGGCAATGAATAAATTTGGTGAAGCACTTAAGAAATGTCATGAGATTGAAAGAGTAAGTACTCCATACATAAGAATTTCTCATTTCATTCTGTTATATGTTGAAGATTTTGGGAATATTCTGTAATTTTTTTCTTTTCTCCCACTTTATAATGCACAGAAAATGATTTCTAAAAATCGTATTCACATTTTTCAAATTTTATAAAATGGAAATATAGAGTTATATTCAACGACTTCCGTATTGTCTCCTCTTTCTGGCAGAATTCATGTGGAAAACTTAATGGAAAGTTTGTATTTTAGCTGTGTTTTCATTGATTTTTCCATGTTTCTTTCTAATTGTTGCCCCTTCTTCATTAATGCATACAAAGCTTATTAGTTATCCTAGAAACCTGTTTGTTGTGGGGTTGATTGGTGGTGCCATATACCCTTGATATATATTAGATTTGAGCTTTGAAGCTTTTTTACAGTATTTCTGTAATGTATGTAATTCCTCATTTTCTTTTTTTTTTTCCCAAAGATTTTATTTTATTTGGAGGGGTTAGTAATTAGCTCTATTTATTTATTTATTTTTAGATGAAGTACTGGGGATTGAACCCAGGACCTCCTGCATGCTGAGCATGCACTCTACCACTTGAGCTGTACCACCCCCTGTAATTCCTCATTTTCTGAGAAATTTATTCTTTTCCTAGTCCTCTTCACTTTTGGTTCATTTTTGTCACGACTAGTTGTCTTTCATTTTTTGTGTTTTTTATATATAAAAATAATTTGCGTCATTTCTTGCTTTTTCTACCACCAAGTGGTGAACCCCTGAGTTTAGTTGAAATGTGTTAGTTTCTGTTGCTTGATTTACCTGCTAATTGATTACTCTGCCACCTACTAGCATTACATTGCATAGAATTCAGATTTGTATTCTCAAAAAAATTACCAAATACCGCATATTTGTAATCATCTGCAGATTGTTCTAAATATAAAACTGAATGTTAAATGTGTAAATCTACTGTACTGCACCATTATGTATGTTAATAAATTCTGATAGGTTTGTCATGATAGCTTTATTTAAGTATGATGAAGGAAGGAAGGAATAAATAAACACACGCACACACACATACACACATATATCTTAAAGCGTTTTGTTTTCCTTTCATTCAACAAATAATTCAATGCCTGATGTATGCCATATACTGTGCTAGGTGATGGCCAATTTTATTTGTTTATTTGAAATGAAAAATATTTATATTGAATTACTGTAATTTTTAATATTTTCAAATTTTACTAATTTTTTCATGGCTAGTACACAAGTAATTCCAAGGCTTTGATTTTTGTAGTTTTCTTTGCTATTGCTATACTTCAGTATAATAAAAAAGATAATTTTGTTAGCATTTTATAGAAATCACTGATGACCAGTTTGACTTTCATACATACTGTATGAGGAAGATTACCCTTAGATCATATGTGGACTTATTAAAACTAGAAGATGTACTTCGACAGCATCCATTTTACTTCAAGGCAGCAAGAATTGCTATAGAGATCTATTTGAAGCTTCACGACAACCCCCTTACAGATGAGAATAAAGAACATGAAGCTGATACAGGTATAATATTTGAAGATTTCTTATTTTTTTGGTATGATGTATATTTATGTTTTTGTGTAATGTAGATTTTTCCTGAGCTTTTTATTAAGCACCTTGTAGGAAGATGTTATACATGCTTTAGAAAATGGTGATGGCCATTTTATGAATTTCTCTAAGCAACAAAAGAAAAATACTGTTTATGTTACTCTTTAAAACGTTAAGCAAGAATTTAACTAACTGGTCATTAGCTTTTAACGAGTTGAATTTCATGAATTTTACATGTAATATCTAATTTACCCAATACTATAAATTGTTAACTACAATGCTGTGAACTGCTACTTAAAACATGTTTTTTTACTAAGATACAGTTGATTTACAATGTTTTATTAGTTTCAGGTGTAAAGCAGAGTGATTCAGTTATACATATACATATATGTGTGTATGTATATGTAGATGTAGTTTCTTTTTTGGATTATTTTCCATTATAGGTTATTATAAAATATTGAGTATAGTTCTTCATGCTACACAGTAGGTCTTTATTGTTTATTTTATATTTATAGTGTGTATATGTTAATCCCAGATTCCTAATTTATCTGCCCCACCTTCCCCTTTGGTAACCATAGTTTGTTTGCTATGTCTGTGAGTCTTTCTTTTTGTAAATAAGTTCCTTTATTTTTTTTCCCTAAAATTCCACATGTGGAATTTTAATTTAATTTAATCATACAATATTTGTCTTTCTGTGTCTTACTTCACTTATATGATAATCTGAAGGTCCATTCATGCTGCTGCAGATAGCATTTTTTTCATTTTTTTTTTATGGCTGAGTAATGTTTCATTATATATATATATACCACATCTTTTTTATTCATTTATCTGTTGATGGACATTTAGGTTGCTTTCATGTCTTGGCTATTGTGAACAGTACAGCTATGAACATTGGGGTGCACATGTCTTTTTGTTAGTTTTCTCCATATTATGCCCAGGAGTGAGATCACTGGATTGTATGGTAATTCTATTTTTAGTCTTTTAAGGAATCTCCATTGTTTTCCTTAGTAGCTGCACCAGTTTATATTCCCACCAGCAGTGTGGGAGGGTTCCCTTTTCTCCACATCCTCTCCAGCATTTATTATTTGTAGATTTAAAAAATTTAAAAAAAATTTGGGGGGGGATTGTGTTAATTGGTTTGTTTGTTTATTTTAATGGAGGTACTGGGGATTGAACCCAAGACCTTGTGCATGCTAAGCATGTGCTCTATCTTGAGCTGTATCCTCCCTCCTTGGTTGGTTGGGTTTTTGATATTAAGCATTATGAGCTACTTGTGTATTTTGGAAATTAATCCTTTGTTGGTCTCATTGTTTGCAAATATTTTCTCCCATTCCATACATTATCTTTTCATTTTGTTTATGGTTTCCTTTTCTGTGCAAAAGCTTTTAAGTTTAATTAGGTCCCATTTGTTTATTTGTTGCAGTTTATGTCAAAGAGTGTTCTGCCTATATTTTCCTCTGGGAGTTTTAGAGTATCCAATCTTACATTTAGGTCTTTAATCCATTTTGAGTTTATTTTTGTATATGGTGTTAGAGAATGTTCTAATTTCATTCCTTTACATGTGGCTGTCCAGTTAAACTGCTAATTTTATATTAGTGTTTGAACCTTACATTAGTGTTGGCCATCAGTTTTTCTAGTTATTTTTTCCTCTTAATAGTAATTTATAATTAACCTACTAAAAGATAAGTATTGCTTAAACATTAAAACTCAGCTTAGGAACTATTTTCAATATCTTGTAATAACCTATACTGATAAAATATGAAAAAGAATATATATGTATAACTGAATCTTTATGCTGTATAGCAAAAAATAACATTGTAAATCAACTATACTTCAATGAAAAATAAAATAAGATAAAACTCAGCTTAGTGCACATTTCATTGTCTTTTTTTCTTTATGTCAAGAGAAAAGATATTTCTGATGTGCTAAATTAACCTTTGGAGGTAAATTAGCAGCATGACTAATTTAGTCATTGCTGTCAGTCACCTTCAGACAAGGGGGTTGGGGGGAACTCAGCTTAGAATTAAACCAGTAAAATTGCTCAGTGACTTATCGTTTGACCAGTTTTTTACATGCCATTTTTATGGCAAGGTATCAGAATGTGTAGGGAGAAATCTTCCTTATATAATTATTTGGGAAAGGATCTCAGAATAAAAGTGACCCAGGCATGCAGAAAGATAAAAGTTAATTGTTTGTCCACATATTTTGTGACTTATTCGTAGCAAAAATGTTATAGGCTTTGGGGCATGAAAAATATGTCAGATTTTTTTCTTCAGTCCTGAGTTTATTCCTCTTCTGAGGTTATGGTTGGTTATTTTCTGTATCCTTCCTCCTGCTAAAGACCTTTAGATTCTTTTGTTACTTTTTAATTAAATTTTTCTTATTGCCTAAGAACAGTTTAGAAGTTTCTAAGGACACACACTGAAGCCCTTGCACAGATTTTACTTGAATCTCTGTCTACCTATTGTTGCTTCTTCACCTAGAAAGAAAATGCCAGTGAGAATCTACAGTGAGAAGCTGTGATCCCCTGGCTTCTCTTGTTTACCTTCCTGTTATTCCTCCTGTCTTAAACCTCTTCTTCAACTGATTTCTGTATGTTAATCCTGTATCTACCTTGACAAATTGTTTTATTAGCACTAGTAGTTTTTGTGTGGAGCTTTTAGGGTTTTTTATATATAGTATCATGTCATCAGCATATAGTGACAATTTTACCTCTTCTCTTCCAATTTGCATCCCTTTTTATTTCTTTTTCTTGCCTGATTGCTGTGGCTAGGACTTCCAAAACGATGTTGAATATAAGTGGTGAGAGTGGGCATCCTTGTCTTGTTCCAGATTTTAGTGGGGAGGCTTTCAGTTTTTCATCATTGAGTATTATGCTGGCTGTGGGTTTGTCATAAATAGCTTTTATTATGTTGAGATATGTTCCCTCTATACCCATTTTGGTAAGAGTTTTTTTTTTTTTTTTAATCATAAATGGGTATTGAATTTTATCAAATGCTTTTTCTGCATTTGTTGCAATGGCCATGTGATTTTTGTCCTTTCTTTTATTGATGTGGTGTATCACATTGATTTGGCTTCATAGAATGAGTTTGGAAGTATTCCCTTCTTTTCAGTCTTTTGGAAGAGTTTGGGAATGATCAGTATGAGTTCTTCTCTGTATGTGTGTTAGAATTCCCCAGTGAAGCTGTTTGGTCCTAGACTTTTGTTTGTAGGGAGGTTTTTTTTATTGCTGATTCCATCTAATTTCTAGTTATTGGTCTGTTCCATGTGCTTTGTTTCTTCTTGATTCAGTCTTGGTGGGCTGTAGGTTTCCAGAAACTTGTCCATTTCTTCTGAGTTGTCCAGTTTGTTCTCATATAGTTGTTCATAGTGTTCTCTTACAGTTTTTTTATATTTCTATAGTATTGGTTATAATTTCTCCATTTTCCTGTCTTATTTTGTTTATTTGTGCTCTTTCTCTTTTCTTCTTAGTGAGCCTGGCCATTGTCAATTTTGTTCACTCTTTCAAAAAAGCAGTTCTTGGTTTAATTGAGTTTTTTCTTTTTTTTTTTAATCTCTATTTTCTTTATTTCCTCCCTGATCTTTATTATTTCCTTCTTTCTGCTGACTTTAGGTTTGGTTTGCTCTTCTTTTCCTAATTCTTTTAAGTGATAGGTTAGGTTGTTTACTTGAGATTGTTCTTGTTTTTTGAGGAAGGCCTATATCACTATGAACTTCCCTCTTAGGACTGCTTTTGCTGCATCCCATAGATTTTGTGTGATTGTGTTTTCATTGTCATTCGTCTCAAAGTATTTTTTAGTTTCTTCTTTGATTTCATTGTTGACCCATTGGTTTTTTAATAGCATGTTGTTTACTTTTCATGCAGTTGTTTTTTTCTCCTTTGTTTTTCTGTGGTTGGTTTCTAGTTTCACAGCATTGTGGTCAGAAAAGATGCTTGAAATAATTTCTATCCTCTTAAATTTGTTGAGGCTTCCTTTGTGCCCAAGTGTATGATCTATTCTAGAGAATGTTCCATGCACACCTGAAAAGAATATATGTTTTGTTTTTTGGAGAATGTAATGTCCTAAAAATATCAACCAAGTCCAATTGTTCGGTTGTGCCATTTAGTATCTCCGTTGCCTTATTGATTTTCTGTCTGGAAGATCAGTCTAATGATGTTAATGAGGTGTTAACATCTCCTACTATATGTTCCCATCAGTTTCTCCCTTTATGTCTGTTAGTATTTGCTTTATATATTTAGGTGCTCATATATTGGGTGCATATATGTTAAGTGTAATATCCTCATCCCACTTCTTCAGATTATGCAAATAATACACAATTAACTATCACTGTACAGAGTTGAAACAACTCAGAAAAATACCTAGCAAATGTGAAAATCCCTTTTCAGTTTTCTCCTACCCAAAGATTACCTCTTTTCAAAGGGTATCCCTGTGAAATGTTCAATTTTCTAGGTGTACAATGTTTTTTTGAGCAGGGTGGGTAATTAGGTTTACTTATTTGTTTTATTTTTGGAGGTGGTGCTGGGGATTGAACCCAGGACCTTGTGTACACTAAGCATGTGCTCTACCACTTGAGCTATATCGTTCCCCCTATTTTGCCTTCTAATTTGTATGTTAGTTTGGCTGGGTAGAGTTTTCTAGATTCAGATGTTATTTTCTGTGTATACACATATATACATGCATACACATACATATACACCGACCCACACTCTAGCAAAGTAGAATTTTCCTCTGGCTCTGTCCTCCAGGTTCTTGGTTCTACCTTCTGAATCATCCTTTTTTTATCTTGAAAGTTAGCATCTGTTTGCAGCTAAGTAGTTTTAAAATCTGCTTCTCAAATTTTCAGACTCTAAAGGCTCTCATTTTATACTCTCACAGCACCTTTAATGTTCTCTTAACGGAACACCTCATCACTTCTTTCTCATTCTAATTGATAGAAGTGGGTCACTAGGTATAACCTATACTTGAGTAGGGGAGGGGAATCAAAGACTTTTTTTTTTTTGTAAAGAGTTTTTTTTTATTGTGTAACATAATTTAAGTAAATAAATTTTTTAAGAATTTCACACATGTTCTGATTCTTTCCATTGCCCATCAACCCTTAGTTCCTCGAATGTCTGAGTCATATAATCTTCAAGGCAGCCCTTTCAATAATTTTTGGTCAATCAACAGTTGTCAGTCAGCCCATAATTCTTTTAGTTGGGCTTCTTTGATTTCCAGTGGAACATGAGCACACTTTAGAAACAACTCACCTGTAATCTTTGGGATCCAATTTTCTCAAGCAATTTACTACAGGACTATTACATATTTGGGGTCAGGGAAGATTGATCTGCCTGGTTCTGAATTTCAGACACCCTCTAAATATGCATTAAGTTCATTTACTCCTAAGCTTATCACACCCTAGAACAGTACTGATCATTGCCAATACCTAAGATAAAAAAGTCTGACTGTTAGGTTTTTCATAGCTTATTTAGCAGCTCTGTCTTGTAGTTCTTTCCACAGATCTAACATGTAGTTCTGTGAGTAAAGGAAACCACATAGTTACTCTATGAGGCATTTCCAACAATGCAGGTCTCCGGAAAAAGCCCCATCGGGATAGACCTCAACCAAAGACTCATTTTTAACTGCCATGTTCTGCATTCTGGACACAAATAACTTCCATTATTCTTTCATGCAAAATATACCTGCCCCTCCCAAGGCCTCCAAAAGTCTCATCCTATTACAGCATTAGCTCAAAATCCAGAGTGTTTTATAAATGAGGTGCAGGTACTAACGAATTTCTTGAATATGGTTCGTAATATAGCTCTTCAAGTAGAGTTCTTGTTACGAAATCTGTGAACCAAAGAGACAATTTACTTATTCAGTATAAAGTGGTCAGAGTGGAAAAGGGCACCCACTGTAGATGTTCTTTTTCAAAAAAGGGTGGTGAGGAGAGACTGGAGGCACACAGGAGTTACTGGTTCATTTCCATTCTCAAGTCCAGTTGGGTACAGGTTAGCAGTTCTTTGATGAGGACTCGAGACCTAGAAATAATTCTTTATGGCTCTTGGCTCTGTCCTCTGGGTTCTTGGTTCCACTTCTGAATCATCCTTTTTTCTTGAAAGTTAGCATTTGTTTGCTGCTAAGTAGTTTTTTAATCTGCTTCCAAAAATTTGGGGGGTCTAAAGGCTTCTTTTCATTTCCTACTGTCTCTGCTACTTTCATTCCAGGTTTGCTATGTGTCTGCCATTATAATTCTCTTTAGAATTTTATGGCTCTTTTGTGAATCTTATTGAATTCACATGCACAGATATCCTTGTCTACCTTGAGCTTTTGGTGAGAGGACAAATATTTCTAAGTTTCTTAAAAGGTCTTTTGTCTGATTGAGAGGATCTGTGAGTCACACCCTTAAAATTTTTAAGAGAGCTTTTTGTTTGACTAGTCACTGAGGCACCATCTTTCTGAGTCTGAGTCCTAACAAAAGATTTTAAAGCCAAACTCTCCACTTTCCCATTTGACATGTTTTCCTGGCAACGCTCTGGATTTGATCTTTGCTTGGCAGCCATTTCTGGAGAGGCTGAGAATTTTCAAAACGGTCAAGTCTCTCCTCCTTCCTTTAGTTTCTTTCTCTTGCATTTTTAACTACAAGCAGCAAGAGGAATGAGGTTCCACCTTTGAACTCCCACCCCTTCCTTTTGGCCTGGAAATCCCCCTAGCTGGATGGCCCAGTTCTTTGGTACATTTTATAAGCGATGCTAAGCTGTCTGCCTCTACGTAACTATAACGTGTTCCTCACTTTACTTTAAGCCCTCACTTGCAGCCTCTTCAAAATCTATATATCTCTTAATAGTCTGAGGCTCTTTAAGCCTCCATTAATGCTCTTCTCCAAGGTTTCCACCTTTTGCCAATCTGGTTTCAGAGCCATTCCCCCATGTTAGGTTTTTATTGCAGCAGCACCCCACTTTCAGGCATCAAAATGTATGTTGGTTATCTGTTGCTGCATAACAAATTACTTACACTTTGCGGCTTTATACAAACATTTATTTCCTAGAGTTACTGTGGGCCAGGAACTCAGAAATCACCGAACTGTATGATTGGAAAGACAGTCTCTGTCAGGAGGTTGAAGTCAAGATGTCAGCCAAGGCACCTGAAGGATTGACCTAGGTTGGAGAATCTGCTTCCATGATGGCTTAATCTCAAGGCCAGAGGCCTGTTGTTGGCCACATGGGTCTTCCCATAAGGTGGTTTGGGTTTCTTCACAACATGATAGCTGGCTTCCTCTGAGTGATCCAGGGGAAAGCAAGGAGAAATCCACAGTGCTTTTATGTCCTAATCTTGGATGTCCTATACTTTTCATTTCTGCCATATTTTATTAGTTAGAAATGAGTCAGTAAGTATAATCCACTTTTAAGGGTAGGGTAAATAGGCTTTACTTTGGAAGGGAAGAATTTGTGGGTATGTTTTAAAATCACCACAGTGTTAGAATGACTATTTTCATTTCTCATTATTAACAGATATTTTCCAAATAAATATTGATTGAACATACAGCTTTCAGATTTATTGCTCTAAGTCTAAACAGTACAGATTTTCCACTTTGTTATAGCATTTTTCTCAGCTCAAGGGATATTGTTAATTTTTAATGTCAAATTTTAAATTTACCATATAGTTACCCATTATTCCATCAGCAAATATTTGAGTGTTTTCTGTGTGGTTTGGTATGTTGCTAGGCCTAGAGAATACAGAGGTTATGGGTAAGACAAGGTCTTTCCTAGCAAGAAACTCACAGTCTAAGTGAGAAGACAGATGTATAAACAAAGTACTGTGATGAGCAGAATATCTGAGGCATGTGGCAGCACTGTTCAACAAGATTAGAAAAGGCACGACTAAGAGAAAGCATAGTATATAATGCTGTAGAGGTATGAAGTAGCTTGTTATATTACTGGAATTGCAGGAACTCATGCTTTTGTGCTTTGCTGTTGCCATAGCAGGTCTCCACCAGGTTTAAAAATTTTTTTTTGAAGATATTACAGTGTTTTTCTGTCAAATGTAGCACTGTTAAAAGGCAAGGTACACATAGGCACATGAACATGGGTAACATGAAATATTTTTCATGGGAGTTTGTATGGAAATATTACACAGTAATTGATCATTACTAATCTGATTAACAGGTTAATAATTTTATTCACACTTATGCTTGCAGCAAACATGTCTGACAAAGAGCTAAAGAAGCTACGTAATAAGCAAAGAAGAGCTCAGAAAAAAGCCCAGATAGAGGAAGAGAAAAAAAATGCAGAAAAAGAAAAGCAGCAGAGAAATCAGAAAAAGAAGAAGGATGATGATGATGAGGAAATTGGAGGTCCAAAGGAAGAACTTATCCCTGAGAAATTGGCCAAGGTACTTGAGAATAGTGTTTAGCACAGTTGAGTAAAAAATTCCATGACAGGATATTGTCATTTTATATGGTCTTATTCAGCTAACTCGATCATAGATTTTAGAGTAAAAAGTCATTTTAAATGTTAGTATTCTCTCTCTCTTTCCTTCTCTCTCTCTCTTTCTTTCTTTTTTTTCACATTTAAAACTTGAAATAGTGATTCTAATCCAGAGTTATCTAGTATGATACAGTGGAAGGTTTTGGCTTTTGAGTCATTCTGATCTGGGTCCACATATTAGCTCTTACACTTCACTGTGTATCTTGGACACTTTGTCTAACCTCTCTGATGATTTTCTTAACTATAAAATGGGACTAGAAAAAATCTCTACCGGGCAGAGATGTTAGGACTAGAGAAAATACGTATAAAGAATATAGTGTCTGTTACGCACGGTAACATTCAAGTTTTTGTATCTAGCCTAAATTGAGCTTGTGAGTTCTAAGTGTGCATCTCTCACACTTAGCCATGTTGTCAGTTTACAGTATTTCTTTATTGTACTTGCTGTTTGACCTAATGTCTTAAAAATCCGTAAGTATTTTTCCCCCAAGCCAAAATCTTACCTGCCATTTTAAAGTGTTAAGTTGAAATCAAGGTGTTTATTATCACATGAATCATTTTGATTAATAACATAAGCACTTTTCTTCTGGCCTTTGACATCCTCCTACTTCATGTGAAAATAATTGCATAATTTACTAGGTTAAAACAATATAGTAATAAACACCTTGTCGTAGAGTTCAGTTTTAGCCTCAGTAGTAACTCAATTCAAAAATTCAAAATTCAAAATCATTTACTGCTTTATAATTAAGGAAAGTTATAATGCCCAATGAATAGAGTTAGAAAATATTTTTGGAATTACACCAGAGCAGATGGATAGTAATGTCTCATAGCAGTATTGTTATTGGTAAGAACTGTAGAGAAATGTTGGATTTCACAAAGATATATTGACAAATAATTGTGTACTTTTCAGGAACAAATACCTTTTTATTGTTGGGAGTTTATTGGAAGAATATACAGGGATGTGAAGAAGCATAGAAAATTGACCTTTCAGGCCTCATGGAGAATTGCAAAAATTACTCAGGGATAATATCACCTTTTCCATCTTTATGACTTTTTTTTTCTTTCCTATTACCACTTTTACCACTGTCACTGACTGCCACCATCATCCTTTCCACTTGCTTTCTCTCTGTCCCATGACTTGACTTAATGACTTTTTTCTTACAACGCTTCATATCTTGCATTAGAGTTCTTAGAGAGGTTTGGTTTTAGTCACAGTCTAATAAGGAGTATCCCATTGAGCAGAATTCTTGTACCAGTTCTCCTTATATATTACCATGTTTTCATTGTGTCTAGCCTATAATGGCTGCTTTATTGCCATATGTCAAGTTGAAGTCTAATTATTTGTAGCTGAACGGTTGTACAATCATGCCTACAGACAGTGCTTCTGACTGCTTTATTTGGGAGGAGCCTAGTGGAAGACACCCAGTGTCATGGACTGCTATTCACTATATACCATTCTTACCTGTTAGGTACATCACCCTTCTCTTCCTAGGATAACTGCCTCAAAGTTGCTCCTATCTAATAGCATTCACACTCACCCATATCCCGTATCCCATGTGGTGGCAATGCCAAATTATACCAAGCTGTCGTAACCAGGAGTGGCATTATAAACTATTTAAAAAACTGCCTGCCAATTCTGGGTCTAGAGTCCATAGTTCCTTTTTTTTGTGATTCTGTATTTCGGCATTCTTCCATGTGATAAATGGTGAATTTAGTTCATCAGTTCAGGATAATTTATTATTTATTTATTTATTTATTTATTTATTTATTTATTTATTTATTAAAAAATTTTTTTTTAATCTTAGACTTGTGCTTTGTTTTTTCTTGGTGGAAGGGAGCTAATTAGGTTTACTTATTTTATTTAATGGAGGTACTAGGGATTGAACCCAGGACCTCGTGCATGCTAAACAAGGATAATTTAAATAATATGAAAGCATTGTTAAGTTAGCAGTTATTCTAATTAAGAAACAGAGAAGGAAAATAGGAAGAGGTTTAGTTAGTGAGTTTAATACTGAGTTAACTGAGTATAAATCTGAAGGCTTGGTGGAATCTGTATTGCTTGTTTCTCCAACTTACGAGGAGTTCTCTCCTATGTGATCTATCCTATGTAACTCCTTGTCTTCAGTCTGCATTCATCTCAACTGCATTTTTCTTCCTCTTTTGCACACACGTGTTCCTTACCAAGGGTAATTAACTGTCTGTATAGTGTTTAATAGTTTTAAACTTTTTGTTGCTATGTTGGGAGTATAGGGAGATATACTCTTATACAACATATTTTTAACACTCAGATTAGATATCAGGTCAGTTTATAAATTTTAAAGTTGCATAATTAAAAAATGCCTTTGTAAATGTCTTAAATTGCTCATCAACACAATGCAGTTCTATTCTACATCTGTTTAACTTAGGTACATTTAAATCTTCGTGACCGGATGTATTACTTTTTTTTTTGAGAGAGAGAGACAGAAAAGAGTATGCTTAATGCTGGCAATTACATCCAGTACTCTTCAGTACTCCACTCTAGGTGAACATAAGACCCCACCTGAGTTTGAGACGGGAAAGGTGTGACTGCCATTTGTTTATTAGTCCATCTCGGTTCTTGTGTGCCTCTCATAGTATGATTATCTTACTACAATGATTGTGATTTTGGTACTTATGTATATGGTTTTCATACACATAATGTAAACTAAAGATAGTATATATTCACATCTATATCTACTTGTCTGTCTTTATAACTTCAGAGATTTTCAAGGGTAGTTTTGATTTTTTTTTTTTTTTTTTTTTTTTTTTTACTCTTTAAGCACTGGTTGTAGAACCTCATCCCTATTTATGTTTTTGTTTATATAACCCAGTACTGCATTTTGTATATGTAAATGTAGAATGTAGTTAGCTTTATTGTGGTTACGTACATACATATATTTGGTGGGGGGTGGTGGTGATTGGGTTTATTTTTTAATGGAGGTGCTAGGGATTGAACCCAGGAACTTGTGCATGCTAAGCATGTGCTCTACCACTGAGCTATACCTTCCTCTGGTTATGTACATATACTTTAAACACTTAGATTTAGCTTGACAAAATCTTACCTATGAGGGGCACACAGAAACATATGGGGACCGGAGTTCCAGATCTCAAGGGTTGGGGAGGTGGGGCATAGCATATGTTTTTATTTATTAGAATTGCAAACAGAATTAATTTCTCTCTTTTCTCTTTCCAAGTTCAAATACTTAATTTCAGTAAGTGTAATGCTGGTATTGCTTCAGCGTCCCAGTATTCCTTTTTGTTACCATTTTATTAATACCAGCTATATCTCCCTATAATAAATTATCCTAGTCAATCCTCATTTCAGTTTCTACCTCTTGAGAAATGAAAAGCTTGATAGAGCTGGGTGGCAATTTCAGTTTCCAGTTCTCTAATCTTCCCCTGATAACCATTTCTCCCCTGTATACCACAAATTCCAACTCAGTAGAACATAGAGTCATGGGAATAAGAAGCAAAGTATTTACAAATGTATGAGAAAGGCATACTTATGAGAACCCTGTTTCTTCTCTGTCTCTTGATATCTCCAGCTATTAGAGTGATATTGCCATATATTGATTTCTGGTTTAGAGCATGTATCCTTGAGAATAATACTAGCTGCTTTACATACTAGAACAAGGTAAATCCTATAGATACCACCCATTGCTTAACTTGGTTTGTTTGTTTGTTTTTGTTTTTAAATGCTGTGAAATAATTTCTTTGGCTAGAATATGTGTTGGCAAAACCAGTTACTGTACTGGCCAAGACACATTGGACAGGTGTAGGGTATCTTGAGTTCCACGAGGGTTAACTGTTATTGCCTCTATGGTGAGAGAAGGCAAATACAGGACTCAGATGTTCAGTGCTCTTGTGACAAACATAGTATTGTTTCTTACCTTCACGCCAGTCTACAGAGAATAGTTTTGTCTCAGTACTCAGTCTAGGAGTAGGACAGTAGCACAATTATGTAGTAAACATTACACTTGCCCAGTAATGATTACAAGTATGTAATTAATTAATACATTTATATACTTAATAAAGAGTGGTAGAGACAGTTCTATAAATGTAAATCTTTTCAAATGCTATCTCACCAATAGTGTGGCATTTGAATAAATAAGGATTTCTATAGAATTTGTAGTGGAGCAAAGCAACAGAGAATGAATATTGTACTTGTTTAAAGAGCTTGGTCATACTCAGCATTCACTCATTCTTTAATGTTCTTTACAGTTCTTACCCCTTTTCATCCTGTTTCACATCCCCCTGCCTTTTTTCCCCCTTGGCTATCTTACCTGTTTCTCTTACTTTCTTTTCCTGGTTCTATTTTATCTTCTTTACTTTAGATAATGTATAATCTCTATGGTTAAAAACCAGTGAGGAGTTCAGAATCCCTTTAGATAATGGGAGGGTAAAATATGAAAGTATTTTTGGGTGATTGGTAAGTGATTTAAAAAAGTGTTTTTAGTAGAAAGAGTAATTTACATCCCCTGAAAACCTTGTTTCCATTTGTATAATATCTTTTATTTTTGTTAGGTTGAAACCCCATTGGAAGAAGCTATTAAATTTTTAACACCATTGAAGAACTTGGTGAAGAACAAGATAGAAACTCATCTTTTTGCCTTTGAGATTTACTTTAGGAAAGGTAGGCAATTAGGTATAGTGGCCCTGATAAAACTGATCACTGTATTTCTTAGATACAATTGCCCAACTCTGATAGCTTCACCACTGTAGGATATTTTGGCAAATGCCAATGCAGCTTCCTTACAGAAATGCCTGCTATGTACAAAATTTTGGGGAAAGTAGAAAGATACAGTTACCTCTTCTAGGATATTAGAATCAAAAATAGATGTACAGTATATAACTAGGATTAAGGTCAGATATAGTAATTATCATGTACATGTGTGGATAAAATTTAGTTAATAAATATAGAGCTTAGAATAGTGTCTGGTACACAGTAAGCATTAGATAAGTGTCAGCTATTAGTCATTGTTATAAATAGAAGATGTGATGTTTGAGGTGTATCTTGAAGAATGGATCATATTTCTAAAAGAAAAGATGCATAGAAGGGAAGAGTATCCATTAAGAAAACACAAGCGTATATAAATAATTTTGATGTTGTCTGTATTACCTGGGCCAGGTAAAGAGCCGTTAAGAAAACACAAGCGTATATAAATAATTTTGATGTCGTCTGTATTACCTGGGCCAGGTAAAGATTAAAGATTTATGGTATTGAATTGATTAATTCAAATGGTTCATTGAAAAAAAAGAGTTTATCACTGAGGTGATACATAGAAACTGGTTAGTAATATCTGACAGAAAGTTACTGTTTCACACAGTGTCACTGTCCTACTAAAAAAATAAAATGATACCTGTAGAGAGTATCCATTAAAAAATCATGTTTATCAAAAGTAATTAATAGTGTTGGGGAAAGGGTGCTATATAACATTGTTTCAAAATGAGATTCAAACTAACTATAGTTTGATCTTAACATTTATTAAGATGTTTATATGGGTATGTAAAATACAAAAGTAGCTGGGAAGAAAATAGATCAAAAGATAAAAGAGATGATCTGTTGGTGAAATTTGAGTGATTAAAATATTATCGTCCATATTTTGTATTTTCTACAATGATTATATTATAATTTGGAAAATTAGTTTAATAAATACTCCAGTAATTTTAACTTTTAATACAATTCTCTTTTAAAAAAACAAATATTCTTGTGTGTAACCCTAAGGTATAAAATACAAAAGCTGTTCTGCTTAAAGCAGGGAAGGGCAGTCCAAATTCCATTCAGTTGACTTTTTGGCTGTGTACTAACCTTTGAAGCACTCTCCAGAACTTGGAATCCATTGCAACAGTGTGAAATGGGTAATGACAAAGGGCATGGCAGCAATTTTAGTGCTGGGACAAGGGAAAAGGAATTATCAGAGGAGCCTGGGGGTTTGAATTTTGATATTTGGAGAATTGTACCGGATTAGGGAAATCTTAACAAAGAGGTAGTTATGGATGAGACTTGGAAGTGTAGTGAGTTTTCGGGTGCAGGTTTCTATTCCAGGTGGAGACACTATTGAAGCTTGGGAAACGGTTTGGAGTGGGGAGATAACGTAGAGAAAGATTAGAAAATGACTGAAAACATAACCTTAGTGAACACTCTACCTTTTGAGGAGAAAGAGGAACCAGGGATTGACAGGACAGGAGCAGTCAGATAAAAGGGAAACCATTTCACATGTCACAAAATGCAAGAAAGGAAATAGTTTCAAGTATAAACAATGACGTTTTCTAAGTTATGGGGAAAATTTGTTTATTTTGACTAAAGGAGGTTAGGAAATGAAATGGCTTCAGTTTTTTTGTTTATATGGCATTAGTTCAAATAATGTTGAATGCTATCTAAAATTTTTATACTTAAAACTTCTTTTCTTAATGTTGTATGGAAAATATTAGCTAATGTTGCTTATCTGAGGAAATCACTTCCTTCAGTCATGTTAGTTCAGATGTGATTGACTCTAAATTAGTTTTTCTGTTTGTAAGATCTTAGTCCTCCAAAAGAGGGCGTCTCTTTTTTATCAAATGATGAAAATATATCTTACTTTTTCTTTTTATAGAAAAATTTCTTTTGATGCTGCAATCAGTAAAGAGGGCATTTGCTATTGATTCTAGTCATCCTTGGCTGCATGAGTGTATGATTCGACTCTTTAGTACTGGTATGTTTTTGTTTTCCATTTCTTAAGTATCTGATTACAGTAGTTGATAGTGACTGTACAAGTGATTTGTACAAGGTTATCATAAACTCAATCATTTTAAAGCTGTTGTGATTAAATTGGCTAAGGGGAAAAGCAGAGTTCTTTTCTTTGTAATAAAGGTCTTTATTTTAAAGTTCTAAATGTTATCTCATTTTGACATAGAATTGTTCAGTCCATATATTTGAGAATCACCTTTGTTTCTGTTTCTAAAAAGTTAGTAAATTGAAGTTTTGAATTGTATTTCATTATGTAGAACTTCTTAGTAAATTGTTCTAATATTGAAGGATCTCTTTGAAATTGGTAAGTTATCCACTTGTTTATCTGTTTTTAGCACAATTATGTGAGTCAGAATTTTTGTTATTTGATGTAGTTTAAAAAGAACTTTAAAACAATCATTGTACTTTTCAAATATATTGACAGTAAGATCTGTACATTCGTTTTAATGTGATGTAAAACTGCAAGATTTTAAAGAATGAAAGGTCAAATTTTATGCTAATTATCTCTTGTTTTATAGTTGAGAAATCTGAGTCCCTAACAGGTTAGATTGCTTATTCAAGATAACATCAATAACTAGTAATGAAGCAGGGATGAGAGCCCAGGTTTTCATATTGTTCTTTCTACTACAAGAGCTTTAAATTTAGAATAAAGTACCCCTGTAGTTTAGTAGTGTTGTTTTTGTTTTGATTTTTAAGTGACTGGATAAGGAGAAGTTGAATCTTTAATAGAACAATCTGCAGAATTTGGAAGTACAATTAAATTAGCTATCCCATTGCTATATACTCAGCCCCATATTAATTTATACATTATATAAAAATAATGAAATTAAACCAAGCATCCCAGTCATTCTTTTGAAAAATGCTACATTGTCCCAGTTAAGAACATTGGTTTGACTTCTAAGAAAAAATTAAAGCCTTATTTAAATTAAATTTATGTTTATTAAAAAAGTGATTCCTGGTTACAGACACAAGAAAAATTTTCCCTCAATTTAAAAAATTCTGAAAGTAATATTATAACCACATAATGGAAAGTAGAAGAAAGAATTGCTGTATTTAGAGAAAATGAAGAAGTTTCTTCCTTTTAGTCTCTTTTTGTATTAAAAAAAACTTTGAAATCATGAATCAGAAAATTAAGAATAGAAATAATAGTCTTAATTTATTATCAGTTAGGATATACTTTCAATATACATACTTTGTTTTTATACAATCAGTTCTTTCCGAAAGATAATATAAAATAATATGTATACATCTTACAGAGTTGGAGACTTTCCTTTGAAATATAAATTAAAAGTGATATTTAGATGTATTTGTTTGTAATAAGTATATAGATTGATGAACATATGACTATTTTCTTGCAACAGCTGTTTCAGAAAATAAAATGGTCATGAACTTTAAAAGAAAAAAAGCAGAATGATCCTGACATAAAAGTTAGAGTTACTGATTGGAGTTAAATGTTAGCTGTGCCCATTGTGCCAGGTGTTCAGCTGATATCATTGTCAGGAAGAGATTTACAAAGTGATCCTCATTTTGACTAAATTTAGGCAATGAAAGGAGTGATAATTTATAGTGATAAAGATGCTCTGTCTCTTTTAAAAGCCTTCAAGAACTTGGATAGACTGTTAATTACCTCTGTTAAGAATAGGTGTGTACTGTTGGTGGAAGTATAATTTGGTACAGCCACTATGGAAAACAGTATAGAGATTCCTTAAGAGACTAAAAAACAGAGTTACCATATGATCCAGCAATCCCACTCGTGGGCATATATCCGGAGGAAAGTCTAATTCGGAGAAACGCACACCCCTGTGTTCATAGCAACACTATTTACGATAGCCAAGACATGGAAGCACCCTAAATGTCCATTGACAGATGACTGGATAAAGATGATATCCAGAAGATACACACATTCACTCACTCACTCACTGTGGAATATTACTTAGTCATAAAAAAGAATGGAGTAATCCCTTTTGCAGCAACATGGAGATTACCATACTAAGTGAAATAAGTCAAAAAGAGAAAGACAAATATCATATAATATCACTTACATGTAGAGTCTTAAAAAATGATATAAATGGACTTACTTACAAAATAGAAATAGACTCACAGACATAGAAAACAAACTTACGGTTACCAAAGGGGAAGAAGGTCAGGATAAATTAGGAGTTTGGGATTAGCAGATACAAACTACTATATGTAAAACAGACAAGGTTCTACTGTATAGCACGGGGAACTACATTCAATTTCTTACAATAACCTATAATGAAAAAGTATATATGTATGTATACACACACACACATATATATGTATGTATAACTGAATCACTATGCTCTACACCAGAAACTAAAACACAGGTGTGTATACTATAAAGACATTTGTAAAACTACAGAAACACAAAATAGGGGCATCTTTGTTACTATACCCCACTTTAATTAATGTATTTGGTACTTTAAAGAAAGTTTTGACTTTGAAGTAACTTTTCAGGAACACATTTGTGGTGTTAAGTTACATTGTAGTAACTGCTTTACAAAGAAGTATGGAGGAAAAAACGCCTCTACACTTTAAAAAAAGTCAGCTGTAGAAGCTTCTCTAAGTGAATGTTTATTCATTTTAGCATGGTTATGGGTACCTTCCAAATCTCCAGAATGTTGTTATACTACCAGTGTAAATAATAATTGCTACATGAGGTCATTTACTGTATAGGATGCCTCCTCCCTACTTTTTGATTAGAAGGGTGATACTACTGTTTTCAAGGTTTTCACTTTTTTTTTTTTTTTTTAAGTTGTAGGACTTAAAGCTATTTAAATTATATTTCTGGTCAGTGCTAAGTAAAAGATAGGAGCTTAGTTATTATTTGGTCACCTTTATCTACAATGAATCTTGCATCGTTTTTCCTCTCATTTGTACAAACTCATTTCTTCCTTTTATCTGCAAATTACTTTTCTTTTGTACTTACGTATCTCTCCCCCCGAAACCTTGCTTAATTAATACTGTTTTATTTATTTGGCCAGTTTGAGTGGTAATCTTTTTGTAGGTTGTGCCATAACCTAGGTGTGACTAATCATTACCTCACACAAAATTTGAACATTTTCTACCCAAGCTATTAACAAGAAGTGTCAGCCAGCCTGAGAACCCAGGGAAACTCCTTTTGCTAAGAATCAGGCCCCCTCTTCAGTGTTGCTTTTAACTGTTGTGATTACTGAATTTATTCAGTCTGTTAATAAGCTAATAGGATGAATTAAACATTATTTTAATTTTAGAATCTCTGAGGACTCAAATCAAAAACTCCTTAGAAAATATTTTATTCCCCTCCTCCCAACCAGTTATTATTTTTTCTTGATTCATCCACAGAACTTATTATTATGTCATGGAAGATAAAATAGTCTTTTTTTTTACTTTCTTGAGACCTCAATAGTTTTTTTTTTTTTTTTTTTATCACTTTCAGAGGATTTTTAGATTAACACCCCCGCGCACACACACACACACACAATTAGTCTTTAGTATAGAAGGTTATCTAATTTGAGGTTGTTCCTTTCCTTAAAGGTGTAGGTAAGATTTCACTATACAAAGTTCCATAGGACACTCTTAATTTTACTGCAGTAGGATTGATTGATTGTAATTAATATCTTTCTGGAAATTATGGTTCCAGTCTACATGATTTAGGGGAGAAAACTGAGTTGGCCACAGTTTGTGAATTAGTAAGGAAATGTTTTTGGAATACCTGTTAGTCAATGTTGGGAGTTATTTAAATATTTCCTCTTTACACATTTCAAACACAAAAGATACATATTTATATATTTGTTTTTAATTATATGGGCTTTTTTTAAACAGCAGTTTTTATTTCTCGAGATTGTTTAATTTGAGGAAAACAAGTTAATGAAAGTAATGAAAAACATAAAGGGGGTTTCCAACTATAATGTAAACTACACAGTTACTTTCCTGTCTGCATATAAAGTATCCTAAAAGCATTTCAAGCAAAGCAATGAGTCCCAGAGAAATAACATATTTTATAGATGACTTCTGTTGACATCTATGTTCATTGTAATTGGCTTTAACCTATTTAAACAATTTTTCTTCCCATTCTCTGCACTCATGCGTTCCCTCCTCCCTAAAAGACAAATATTGATTAATTGCCAAATCCAGTTGAAAGTACAGCCATAATGGAGGTTAAGCTAAATTCTTTAACTAGTAGCTAAGTTATTTCAACTATTGACTTCTATAGAATGATGGAAGAAATGCTGTTCAGCAAAGATCATATCAATTACTCAGTTGCTAAATTATGTGCAGAATAGTTTCCTTGTATGTTTACTATTTAAGAGTTCAGTGTTTTTTTAAACAAGGTAGTGATCCATTAGTGAGGCAGTGAAAGCAATTTACTGGGTCTTTACCAGTATTTGAAAACCTAAAATAGAAATAGAATAAAGTAGAAGACACCAGCATGTGTTGCACGGAGTAAGGGTCAGTGTTCTGTGAAACTTTTACTACACATAATGAGTTATGTATATAGGATACATGTTCATTACAGTATAAGATACTTGGTTGTCGTCAAAGTTTGAAAGGCACAACAGTAATTCCTAACTATAAAGAAAATCTATGTTTTAAATCCTACAACAGAAACAGTAACTACAATATATGGAATATATTGTATAATTAGCTAATCGTATAATTAGCTCTTTTACACATAGCTTTTCTTTACTGTGATCCTTCCAGGTTAAGTATCACCTCAGTTTTACAGATCAAGAGAGGTTATGATTTGTCCAAGCCTAGATTCATACCCAGGTCTGTCTGGCTCAAAGCTCCAGACTGTCTCTCTATACCCAAATAATAATGAAACAAAACTTAACTATGATTCAATCTAGAGAGATTGGGAAACAACTTTCCATCTCCAAATCCCAGTGCCTGGAAATACGAAGACTACAGTGTATTCATTTCAGGAAAATACTTTGGTGTTCCTTTGGAGTATATTATATAGTGATTGTTCAATTCACATAACCCCTGAAAATAAGGTCAATGAAGTCAGTCATTTTTTTTTAAATGATAAATTTGTAATGCCTTACTTGGGTATAGAAGAAGATGGAGAGGACAAGGAAAATTCTGTTGTCTTCAGTACTACATATTTGCTGTGACACTATTCACCAGGTAGGTGCCATCAAAGCCCCTGCTTTAGAAAGTCCCTTTAAAATTGAGGGGGGCAGCTGGTAGGGGCTTAGAAGATTGTGAAACTCTATCTTTCATCATCTATATTGCTTTCAGTGAGAATTCTTTTCTGGAAATGAATCATCTTTCAGTGAAATGTCTTTGCTAGCCTTTAGAAAATTATTAGATTATTCTGCTGATACACATTCTTCAAATTTATATAGGTAAGCTCTTCTTTAAATGTTGAATTGTCAGTAGGTTTTTCTAGTCTTTGTATATAGTTTTGTTTCATTGGACTCATCAAGTAGATAATTTTTTAACTCTTACAGACTTTCAGAGTATCCAGCTACTAATAGAGTTTATTTTTAATTTGTTCAGCAGTGTGTGAAAGTAAAGATTTACCTGATACAGTTAGAACAGTATTAAAACAAGAAATGAATCGTCTTTTTGGAGCAACGAATCCAAAGAATTTTAATGAAACTTTTCTGAAAAGGAATTCTGATTCATTGCCACACAGATTATCAGGTATTCGCTTTGTTTCACCCTTACCTTAGCCTCTGAAACAACTAGTTTTTATTTGATGGATCGATGACAAGGTTACACATTTTTTGAATGGAAGAAGCAATGTGTATATGTCACATTTTAATCTCATGGAAACAGGCAGCTTAAATATGCTTCCTATACATTTTTAAATTTCTTAGATAAAATTGTGACTATAAATCAAGGCAAATAGTTTCTCCTGGTTCTGCATAGGCATTACAAAGAAGCAAGTATAGCTGAATTTAGCTATCTGTTACATACGAAAGAGGAGCTTTCTATTTATTTTCTTTCTCTCAACAACATGCTCTTAAAATTTACTGGGTTGCAACCATCATCTTTCATTTTTCATGCTTTTATAAGATGTCAGGCTTGTAATTGGCAGTAATAAACACCTAAAAACACCTCATGAGTGAGGATCATCTGGCAAGGGTCTGTGCTAGAGAGCCAGAGTCTGGACTGGGTGAGACCACATGGATAATGCTTTTAAAATACCTAGCTAAGAAGCTCAGCAACTTTGTGGAATTCTGAATTCAGTTTTTTGGCTCATACTGTTAAGGTTGGGTATCTCCCCTACCGCTACCCCCCATCTCTCTCTCTCTCACACACACACACACACGTATTCCCTTCACCACACACGCACACACGTATTCCCTTCACCCCTAGATTATGCTTATTTAGAGAAGAAAAGAAAACTCTCCATGGTCCTACTACACAAGGACAAATATTATTAGACTATTTGCATTTCTTCAAGGTCTCTCTTGCCTTAATCATTTTCACACTGTGTGTGCACACGACACCTTGCATTTTATGTTTGAATGGATAGAAGATAAGATGCTGTTTTTACTTTGAAATAAAACAAATTCCCTTTTCCTTCTCATTTAGCTGCCAAAATGGTATATTATTTAGATCCTTCTAGTCAGAAGCGAGCTATAGAGTTGGCAACAACACTTGATGAATCTCTCACTAACAGAAACCTCCAGGTAAAGAGTTTTTCATAATTTCTTTGTAAGGGTACCTGACCATTTTTTGTTTCTCTTTTCACCAAGAGAATAATTTTCACCAAATATTTTTTTGTTGTTTATGTGTGCTAGTCTCTAAACCATTTATGAATCTATGTCAGAAACTTAGCTTATCTTAAATTTATGTAGGATTGTATATTGTGCACACATGTACAACAGGCTACTTGGCATTCAATAACTAGTTTCACATTTAGTTTAACAGAGTAATTGTTTTGAATAATTTGTTACAAATATATTTTAGTAAAATCTACACATTCCACAGTTAAGTTTAGATTTCAATTCATATTTATACATTTCTGAGCAAGCAGTGGTCTCAGTGACAATTCTGACATTTAAGATGTATTTACCAGGATACAGATTCTAGTTTAGACAGAAAACAAAGACCACTTTGTGTGATAATAGGCCAGATCAGAAAGCGCTTACTGAAAGACAGTTTAGTATATTCTTTTAAAAGCAAATGAAGAAAAGAACTTCAAGCAAGAAAATTTTTACGTCTTGGATTCCATTTACTGCAGCATTTAGATTAGAACCTTTCTAGACTGACTGGCAGTTTGTGGGGTATTTATATATCTGGAAACTATGTAGTATTTTCCAAGTGTAAAGATGAAGAAAGAAAACATGAGAAATGCAAGTCAGTATGAATCATTTAAAAATATAACTAAACCTACTTAAGGGTTTGGTTGAAAGAATTATCGATTTTCATGAGCAACTACTTCTTGTATGTATACCCTTTGTGTTTGACCCTTGTGTATACCCTTTCCTGCCTAGTCATTGGACATACCTTAAGATTCTCTTTAATTTGAATACATGGTTGAAAAACAGTTTTGCAGACTGGCTGTAAATTCAAAGGCTTAAGTGTAGTAATTCAAAAAATTCAAAGTCTTTAAAATTCAAAGGCTTAAGTGTAGTAATTGACATTAGCATGCAAATTTCAACATCTATACACAGGGCCAGCTAGGCCGTGAGGCAAGGTTGCTGATGGGCACTTACCGAGAGGGAGTGTCTTTAAATGTAGCACTCTACATACCTTGCTTGCCCCATCTTAGTCCTGGCCATATTTATACATCCATTCTTTTGTGTAAACTCTTCAGTTCTGAAGAAACTAATTCTAATGGAACACATAGAGTAAGTGCTTTTGTGTATCTTTAATATGTACATTTGCCTCTTATTTTTGCAATCTGTTGATAATGAAATGTCTAATAAATTCACAGGAAAATCTTTTTTTTTTTTTGACAAGTTATAACATGACCTTTTTTTCTTTCTTTAGACATGTATGGAGGTATTAGAAGCCTTGTGTGATGGTAGCCTAGGAGACTGTAAAGAAGCTGCTGAAGTTTATAGAGCAAATTGTCATAAGCTTTTCCCTTATGCTTTGGCTTTCATGCCTCCTGGATATGAAGAGGATATGAAGATCACAGTTAATGGAGATAGTTCTGCAGAAACTGAAGAACTGGCCAATGAAATCTGAACATCATTAAACAAGCAAATGGAATGACTTTGGACCATATCTAGTGTATAATATTTTTGTCACGCACCTGCTGCATTGCTCTAACTTACACAGAATGAGAAGAGTAAATGTTCTTGCCTTCAAATAGTGTTTTACGTTTTTATCCTGCTGAAAAAGTATATATAAAATATCTAACATATTACAGGATATAGGTTCAGTTTCTTAAAAAATTAAAAGCTGCTAAAATTGAGAGGTTAAAAAAAGATACCTTATCCTATTCCTACCTACCCACCCATGTTTTTAAACTAATTTATATAAAATCTGGAGGCTGTTAAAGCTAACAAAGCAGGTGTGTGGCAGAAATATTACTTTAAATTTGTCTTGTGAGATTTTACTATATCTCAGACAGCATAAATGCTGTTTTAGCACTGGATTCTTTCACTGAGCACAAAGAGTTGTTGGGGCTTTAGCATCTGACTGATTTTGTTACGGGGTTGATTCTGACCATAGGAAGTATGCAATGTGAATCACTATTTACAGAGAAACCTACAACAGATGCTTGACGTTGTAGCAGCTGGGACATATAGATACCAAGCAGAATTATAAGAAACCTAGAGGGTGTTCAATACGCTTGTTGTGTTTCCAAAATTCACTGTACATGATCAGTTTGGTGTTCTTGTACCACAGTTTTTAACTGAAGGAACCAGTTGGAACAATCTCAATTTTAACTAAAACTTGAAGAACTAAAATAACAATGCAAACCTTTCAGCATTGTTTTGGCCAAACTTGTTAAAACTGTAATGCAAGAACCAAATGCACTGTGATGTGGCACCAACTAATTAGCAAGCATGAATTTTTTCACCCAAGAGTGAAAAAAGAAAATCTACTATGGCTTGAAGTTAAAGAGCAGAACTCCTGACAACCATTCTATGACTGATCAAGAGACTAATAGTTAAAAACCTCAGCAGGCCTTGTTCATGATATGCAGAAAAAAAAGTGCTGCAGTTTAGATACCTCTGGAATTTTTCCACAGTGTCACAGGTTTGTAATACTTGAAGCCCTACATTTCTAAGAATATATTTCTTGCTCAGTTGTTTCAGGCAAGCCCAAGACTTTGTAATTTTTAAAGGGCCCAAGATTTTTTTTTTTTCAATAACAGACCAGCTTCTTTTTCCTGCAGTTACAGATGTAATTTCCTTTTTGTTGTCAAACATAAGGTACCAAATATGATGCAATAAATTGTTTTGAAAAACAGTTGTGTGAATATTTCAACTACTATGTGTTGGGCTTCTGTGAAAATACACAGGTGGAAACAGAGGTGCAAGCCAGAGGCAATGTAATGTGCTAGTGCAGATGGGAGCTTTTTAGAATGGGCTAAATGCTGGTGTCAGGGAAATGCCATAATGCAAGTGTAGTGCTGTTCCTGCATTAAGATTTCATTGAGGGCTAGGATGGCAGCAGGTACTATGAATAGAGTTTGTAATCTGAAAGGAAAACTAAGAACTGCTATTTTGATTGAGAAAATGAGCCTTAAAATGTTAAGCCTCTACACCAAGAACTAGCCAGAGGCTCAGTATTCTCATTGTATTTTTAAGATCTCATCAGATAAGGAGATTAAGTAAAATGAATTGATTGTATATAATTGACCTTTTTGTGGTACTTTTAGTTTATAGAAAGTATATTCTAAAGGGAATTTTCAGGAGACCTGATCCTTTTACTGACTGAACAGTTGTGCTAAACTCAACCTTTCATAGTACATGACCTGCATTCCACATCCCAGTCTAACAATTTAGTGATGTAAAGAGAAGTACAAACTGAACTCCAGTGCTTTGTTATGTTTTATTAACTGGCCCTGTCTCAGGAACATCTTAACAGATGGCAAAAACAAAAACAAAAACTTCTTTTCAACTTCTCCTATGAGTGGCAACTGAAGTTCTTATTGTTGGTAAAGAACACTAGTGCTACCTCTGCCACTAATGAGGTGTTTGGAGGAGGCACCAGCCATATAATAGGGGTGTATGTGTGAATTATGTTTAAACTCTACTGTATATTGAAATGAAATTCATATATTTGTCTTGGCAATGTTCAAATGATGTAGATTGTCTTAGAATGAATATTCAGAAGTACTCAGAATTGATGCAGATGCCACCCATGAGGAGCTAAATTCCTAACCTGTATATTGTATTCCAACCCAATTTTACTGGAACTATTAAATAAATATTTTATTTTCTTTCAGGTTTACTTGATAGTGGATACATTGTTTGGTATCAGAGGACATTGACAAGGGTTCATTTTATGTCCAGAGATCACCCCTAAAACATTGTACTGTACTATCTTGCTCTGAGTGGTACCAACTGGATCATCTCACATTTGCCTCATTCACTCTATTCCAAATGATACTGTGGGAAAAAACAGGGTTAGAAAAACAACTTGGGGGGAAAATGCAGTGATGTTGTAATCTAAACAAGTGCCTTATGTTTATTGCTAAGAACTGGTGTTATCAACCCTTTTGAGAAGAAAGGGTCCCTTGACCTGTATGAACATAGGAAAGTAAAGTTCTTTTTGTTTTTCTTTATATTTACTACTCTTGTCATTTCTCATTTAAAAACTAAAATCTGACTAGGTTAGTTTCCTCAGCTTTAATTAGATAATTGAATCCTAACATTTTCAACATTTTTTTCTGTATCTATTTATTATGCACAAGAATAAAGTGTGATCTATAATAGCATGAGTAAAAGTAGTCCCGATATTAGTGAATAGCTTTTCTGTGGGTTTTGTCAAGCCCTTGTTTTTCAGTGTTGTTTGTACTCCATGGTATATTGCTGTTAGAGCTGTGAAATGAAAGCTGTGATTGTTAAGAAGAGGCCAGAGAAGTGTGGTCTAGATTCAGGTAGGTTGTGATAAATTCAGGGCTGACTCTTCTCTTCTGCACCATTTCTAGGAATGTATCAGTTGCCATATATAGCATCTGTTTGGAAAATGGTTAAAAGTGAAGTGTTGGATTTTCTTACAAGATATGTATATACTTCTCTTAGTAATTACTAGCCTTAAATTTTGAAATTCGAAGAAAGACCTTTCAGGTGGAAGGTATTCTTCCTGTTCTAGCTCATGCTCCATTCTTTTAAGTTACAGGCAGGGTTTCTTGATACCATTCTGTTGTTATCTAAACTTCGCTAAATCCACTGCCAAACCTAAATTAAAAACGGTCCCATGAAATGGCTATATGCTGGCCCAATATGGGGCTGAAACCTTAGGTTTTATTTCATTTTTTGATGGTTAGAAATCTCAATTTGTAGCAATAAAACTTTTTTTTAAAGTTACAACTCTATTGCACCTTCACCTTTCAATATGCATTCTACACAATGATGTTGAAATAGAAGTATTAGTAGTGTGCAGGAGTTTCTGGAGAAAAGAATACTTAATTTTGATAAAGCAGAAGATTATCTGTTACATACTCTATGTTATACAGCCTATTTAACAGTGCTACCTCCATAAAGACATACCCCCTCTTACAGTGATGTAAAAATATATAGAAGGAAAGGGAAGCAACGTGTTGTAGGAAAGAGGGTCTAAAGATTTCCAACCTCTGGATTTATGTAATTGCCTTTGATTTGATGCCATCGTGGGATTGTAGCCAGAAGAAAGAAAAACTGGTACTATTTAAATTAGAACTTTTATTAAATTGTCAAATATAGATAGGCTTGGAATTTTAATCCTCAGGGCTCTTTTTAAAATATGAGGACTTTGTGTCCATTTTAAGTGTCGGTATTATTTCATACAAGTGGTATGGTTCTTCCTAACTGAAAAAAAAATTGATGGTGATGAATATATGATGGGAAATTTCCTATTTGTGATGTAATTTCTCCTGTTGGCTAAATCTTTAACTTGGCCTCAATAAGTACAAATTATCTTCTCATTTAGATACAACATAGGAGTGGAGAGATTTTTGGAAAGTATTCTGGATCCCATGGCTTGCTCTCAGTTAGTAATTAAATTTGCCTTCTATATATACTTACCTATGCATTGTCTGACAAACAAGAAGCCTCTCTCCATACCATTCTATGGCTATCTTTACAATTTACCATAGTTTCATAACACTGAGCTTTTATAAACTTGCTACTTGTTTACTTTGATCTGCAAGTTTATCAAATCCATTGTCTAGTACCTTGATGCCTCATTACAACTGGTCTAGGTACTGGGTTTTCTAAAGTATTCTAAAACTCTGATGTTTCTTAATTGTTAGTGAGTATCTAAGTTAGCTACCACTTCCCATCTTTTCTTTTGAAGTACTATTTGCCCCCAAGTAGTCTTAACTGCTGGTTGAGATTTTTTAAAATGAAAAGAGGACCATTTAAAGAAGTGAATAATAAACCTGTCTCCCAGATCCTTCCCTTTTCTTCTTTAAGTTCTAAACTAAATACTAATTGGAATGGAATGGAATACTAAATACTAATTCTTCCCTTCATTAACTTAGTAGTTTTTTCTAAGCTAAATTTAATAACGGTATTGGAAGTATTCAGAAACATATTCAGATAGTATTGCTGTACTATTAACCTTATTTGCTCAGATGCTCATTGAAAAGGACCTAAGAATAAGCCAGCTGCTTCACTTGTAAATTTTTTTATAACCTAAAATTTTATTTCAATAGCTTCCATTATTTCAGTCATTCCATTTCACATAGCATTTTTCATTGACCTGCTAGGATGCTTTTATTTTAGAGAAATATCTAATTACAGTGTCATATTGTAATCAGTTAAATGATTACTGCGTTGATTCAGACACATGTAAATCCATTTCTAATCTGATGTATGAAATCTTGAGGATTTACACTGTGTACATTATACTAAAAGGTATAGTAACTAGGGCAGTACGTAGTAGATACTCAAATCCTTGCTGCATTTGCTGTGAGTATCAGTAATGCCCTACAGATTGTAGAAAACAGCAGTAAAGTACTATTAACTTTCAGGTCACCTACAAAGGCTCATGAATTTTTTATCCCTTGTCTATTGATTTATTAGAGTATTCCCATTTTTCTTCCCCTTGTCTCTCTCTGTTGGTCTTAAGGAATTTCCTCAAAATACCACAGATACTTTATTTATGTTGAATGAATCTCTCTCATCTAATTTTTGGTTTTTTTCCTATAGTTTTTCAGAGGAATGGTTGTGGCTGGCCTTGTAGGAAGCAGATGACTGGCGGACCATCCTCTAACTTTCTCAGTTGCCTGTTCACTGTGGCATTAGTTGGCAGTGAATCTACTCATCCTTCATGTCTTTAGCAACCAACCACCCAGGTAACAATCATGTCCAGTGGAATTAAGTTACTGCAAACATTGTCACTCAGTAGTTGTTTTATCTTTCAAAGAGCATATAAGGGGACTGGTAACATACAAGGCACTTACCTGTGAGGCTCTGTTTTCTGTAGCCTAGTATCTGTATTTAATAATCATTACAAGTAAGGTGGGGACCTGCAGTGGTTATTTCTAGAGACGTGATCTATATGTAGCCAGTGTTCATCACAACTAATAGCTGTGGTCCACAACTGATCTCCTCTACTTAGAATTGGCAATTGGATCTTTTTAAGTCATAAACTTAATCCTAATTGTATGTTAGAATCCCACGGGTACTACTTAAAAACGCAAACTTCACTGTCCAGGCCCACCTGCAAAAATTCTGGCTTAAATTATCCGGAGTCAGTCCTGGACATTGGCCTTCCTTCTTCTCCCACTTGTTTTCCTCCCCTCTTCCCTCCCTGTCCCTGCCCCCCCACCCCCACCCCACAGTGATTCTGAGGTGCATCTAAAGTTGAGAACCACTGTCCTTTTTGAGGAAGGGGCAAGCAACTATGTAAGTGCAAAAAGATTAACTTTCCCCTATCTTACATTAAGTGGAAGAATTTGTATTGAACTTTCTGTCAAGAGCTTTCTGGTTATTTTTGAAGTCCATGCTTTTTCTCTACTTAAATCATGCTGCTGCTCTACTATCTGAGATGCTGGTATTGAAAGAAAAAAAAATACCTCTGCATAGTTTTATTAGATGTCATGGTAATTTGGCTTCATTGAAGCAACTTTTAGAATATAACTGCTTTGGGTAGATGGTTGAGTTTTTGAATGGACGCGTTCTGAGTCAGCAGGCTTTTCAAGGATAGGTGGTAGGTATTACTCCCTGAAAATTCATACACTCCAAATAGACATATCTAACCTCCAATCAAATACATATTTTTTTCTCCCTAAAGGACTACATTTTTCTATAAATGAGTGAATTGGTATTACAAATCTAAGATGTGATAGGAACCCTGAGTCTAGGACAGACAATTCAAACCAAATGTTGACTTGTTAGTATAGAACCTGGAAAGGAGATTTACATGCTACAGAATCATATATGAAATGAAAACCTGCTTTATGAGATCTGTTAAAATAACATTCTGGATTGACCCTCCAAATTTATTCAACCTAGTATTTTTCTTTAATAAAATAGGAATTGTTTTATAGATTAACCCTCAAGTCTATCTAGTTTGTTCTTAACAGCCAGAGATTTTGATAAAAGAGTCTGGTTGATACTAATATGCCATTCTTGAGTACATGGACGTGGATGATTTTCCTTCACCTTTGCAAACTGGAAGGTCAAAATTGTTTTAATCTCTTCAAGTGAAAGGCTTACTTTATGCTTTAGCTACTTTTCTCTGATCCTTATGACTAGATGCCAAATTTCTGGCATGAACATTTTGTGGCTTGACATAACAGTAGTATGAAGTAGTTAAAAACATAAGCCCTTAGATCAGACAGATCCAAGTTTAAATCCTGGCTCGGTACCTTGGGCAAAATACTGAGAATTTCTAGTTCATATAGTTGTTGGAAGGATTAAATAACATACTGTATCTAAAGGGATTACCACAAAGACTGACACATAGTAAGCATTCATTATAAATATCAGTATTTGCAGAGGATGTTCTTAGCTGTTTTCACTTCGCTTTGCTTAATCGAGCAGTGTTCTACTTGAATGTCTTGTCTCCTTTGGCACATTGAGCCAGCATACTCAGAAAGTAGTTTATAATCTTTTCCTAGACACTAAAAGCTCAAATTGTGATTTTTCCCCCCTAGTATTTTACATGTGCTAGCACTTTACACTGTTTTGCCATTTCACACAGTAGATAAAACCATCTGCAATACCTGCATCCTCCTTCATTTTGACATTCATGGAAACTTTTACTCGTGTTAGTGAGCTTGGCAGATTTCTTGATGCTGCTGTTTAAAGTTATTTGGAAGATATGAAATAAGGCCAGTCCCAGTGTTCTTCCTTCACTACTCTGTGGTGATGATTTCATTATGATGCATGTCCTTCCTTCCATCCATTCAGTAGTTATTGAATGCTTGCCACCTCCAGGAACTATGTTTCATATTAGGAATATATGATGTAGTCCTTGCTCTCAGTTTTCACAGGCTAGTGAAGGAGACAGGCAAATCAAGAAATGATTGCAGCAGCAATATATAAACCTCTGAGTCACTATTCATTTCTATTTAGATGGACTAGGAAAAGCTTAACAGAATCCTCAGTTGGGTTTGGAAAGATAAAGATGCATTTCCTACACAGACTAAAGATGGCATGTGCCTAAAGGCACAGATACATGAAAGAAGATAATGTATTCAGGAACTGTATGTAAAATAATGTGAATAGAATCTGGGAGATGAGGCTGGGACTCATATTAAAGAGAGACTTAGATGATCTACTGAAAGACTAAATTTGGCTTTGTGTAAGCAGAGGTCACTTATTGACGAATTAGGGAAGGATGACAAGAATTTGAGAGAATTCTGCTAGTAATGTGATGGAAATGGGAGCAAGATGGGAGGCACCAAGACTAATCAGAAGACTCAAGTTGAGCTAATGAATAGTAGATATCACTCACTGAGCTCTTACTATGTGCCAGGCAATGTAAACATTTTGTACCCATCAGCTCTTTAATCCTTGAAAAAACCATATAAGGTAGATATTGTTACCATTTAACAGAAAACTTGAAGACTGTAATTTTCCCATGGTCACATAGCTTATAAGTGATAAAAATCTGCATTTAAACCAAGTATGTCTAACTCCAAAGTGCTTGTTTCTAATCATTGTAACATCGGATGAGAAGTGGTAAGGACAAGAGCAGTTAAGTATGGAGAGGAGAGCAAGGATACAAGAGGCTAAGAGGGTAGCACCTGGGTCAGCTGGCTGTATTGGAGGGAAGGGAGCAGTGCATGGAGGAGTAAGAAGAGTTAGCAGTGATGCCCAGTGTTTGGCATTGTCTTTAACGGTATCATTAAACAGTAAAGAACTGGGAAGAAGAAATTGAGGGAGAAGAGGTCTTTTCAGATATGAATTTTAGGCATGTAAGTACCATAAGATGTGTAGTAGGCAGCTAGGCATTTGGGTCTGAAACTTAGAAGAGAGGTGACTTGTGGTCTGCAGGGTCAAAATAAAGATACTATAATTTACATTTATCAGGTTGGTAAGATCTTAGAAATCTGAATATCAAATGTTGGCTAAGATGTTGAAAAACAACATAGGAACTCTCAGGTGTACTGCCTTGGGGAGTATAAATTGGCATAATCATTATGAGGGCAATTGGCAATATTCATTTACTAAAAGTAAACAATACTAAGTTGGTTTATGGATATATTCACATAAAGCACATGTTTAAAAACGAGTTTGGTGCAGAATAGTTATAGCTCAGTGGTGGAGCTCATGCTTAGCATGCACAAGGTCCTGGGTTCATTCCCTAGTACCTCTGTTAAAAATAAATAAATATAAATAAATAAACCTAAATACCACCCCCTTCCCCCAAAAAGTTTGGGAATTATAAACAAAAAATTCAGGACAGTGTTTCTCTTTAAAGGAGGGAGAGGCACATAGGTGGTCTATAATTTTTATTTCTTAAAAAACATGTTTGAGATAAATATGGCAAAATGTTAATATTGGGTATTTTGTTGACTTTGGGTCTATGTGGGATACTTTTATAAAGTTAAATAGATACATACAATTTTTTATTCCCCACTGAAAAAGTGGGACAAAGATATACTAATTCACTCAGAAAGTAGGAAAACTATCTATAGTGGAAACAAATGCTTCTTTGTTTCCTATACTCTCCCATAAGGTTAAGGGTACTTTTACTGATTTATCAAGAGAGATGAGAAAATCAAAAGTAGGTAGGAGGATTCCCAGAAGGTGTAACATATATTTTCAGGGGGAAAAGAGGCTCCAGTAATGCCTAAACCATTATTGTCCTTTGTAATTTCCAAAGTGCTCATACATAGGTATTATTACCCCTCCTTTACAGATGAACATCTCAAAAATGTTACATGACTTTCTGACGGTACCCACCTAGTAGCAGAGAGCTGGGTCGAAGAACCCGTGTATGTCTCTCCCTGTGTTGCTTCTACCATTATCAGCTGGGTGTTCAGGTTCACAAAACTGCAGATGTTAGAACAGGAACTTGAACTGAGGTTTTCATTTAAAGGCAAACTAATACACTATGTTCCTGGATCACATTATTTTGCCTATATTACCGAAATTAAATGCCTTGTGCTATTTAGAATTGCCTTAGAAGAAAGAATTGTTGAAATTAAAAAATGGATATTTTCCAAACTGTGCATTTTTACACAGTATTTCTTTAGCCCTTTGATATGTACAACATATTTTATGCTGACCCTGCTTTATATTTCAGACTTACCTTTTTCCCCCAATAATCCCCTGTTAGGCTGGAGTTTGGATTTCCTTTTACAGTGGGTAAGTGGATTTTTAACAGGGTAAAAATAACTGTCTTAAGATCATTTACTAATTCTGTGAATTAGAAACTACTATCCTTTATCCCTTAAGTAAAATACAGTGTCCTGCAAAAGAAACCACTTCGGTGGATAAGATGACCGTAGTAAAGTGGCCAAGAGCTGTATGTTAGAGAGGTATTGATTATTAGAGATTGCCATGCTGTCTTGCTGAAGTATTATAATTAGAAGCCAAGATAATAGGGTCTATTCTGTACTTACCTTTCACCCAACTACTGTGTTATATTGCAGGCCAAAGAGTGACTCTTCCTGAGTAAAAGGAGGGAAAAATTACCATTATTGAAAATGATCATAAACTCACAAATTCTAAGGTTTATGAGATTTTGCAATTACGGAGTCCTTCATAAATTTAGAAAAATCAATTTCCACAGAGTAGTGAAAATTGAAGCCAGGGAAGCTGATCAGTGTATGGGAGGTGAAGACAGACTTCAAGAGAATTCCACTTTTTTGAAAAGCTTTAAATGAGATGGAAAGGAAAGATGGGAGGGCAGAAACCACAAGGAAATAAAAGGGTAAAAAGAGATACAATATTTGAGAGACTTCAGCATGACTGTAATTAGAATGAAGGAACCTATAGAGAAGAAGGGAGAAAATTGATGGAGTCAGATCCCAAAGGAGACAGGAAAGGTGGGCCTTGAAAAGATACCTTTTCTCAGAAACGAGAAGGAAGTAAGAGAATGGTATAAATAAAGTTCTAGCTGTGAGAAGAGAGGTTTATATTAGATGGTCTCAGTATTTTTTATGAAGTAGAAAGGAAAAGCTCATGTTATTTGTGAAGTAGGAAGGGTTAAAAGATTAGGTTGGGGGGTCCAGAAAAAAATGGAGATGGTTTGGAACGGACAACTGACTAAAGACAGAAGCATTAATGAACAGTGTTAACCGTCATATTGAGTTTGGAAATCATGAAAATACAGTGGTTTTATGATTATTTATAGTACCTCAGTTGAATGGCCTATTGGATTGACCCAGAATTGTGAGTTGAGTGATGCATAGAGGAGAAAGACAAGGATGAAGGGAAGAGGGTTGAGGGTGTTGGTGCCTAGTGCCTGGCAGAATATAGCACTGTTCTAGAATTGCGAGTTGAAAGACAGATACCAGGGAAGGAAAACTGTGGAGGGAGGTTGAAAGCACTAGTGAGAGAATAGATCATATGACAAATTAAGAGATCCAGGCCAGGTATGGAAGGAAGTGGGACCAAGAATAGACTGGAAGAAAGGCAGTATTACAAGAACGAAGGTCTTAATGAGACTGGATCAGAGGTACTATGCATGGAAGGAGAAGGGTACTGAAATCACTCAGAAGTACTCTATAACAAAACAGAGTATGACCCAGGGAAGGAGGTTGAAGTGGCCCTGGAACTGTGCTGTTTGGGTCAGACCATCCACACGAATATTGAAATCTCCTAGGAAATGATGAAATGAATTGAGGTTTAAAGGAATAACATGATCTAGGTGTAATGTTATTGTGGAGAATGATGTGGACGTTAATGGATATTGGGGAAAAAGCAAGCTAACGGGTGCCAAAAGGAGATGGAATGACTTAAAAGGAATGGAAGTTTTCATAGGAGAGTGAAATGCTCTAGAAGAGGCTTTGGGACAAAAATGGGCAATACCAGTTCTGAGCCTTGTGGTACATATAGTTTGAGGAAACTGCAAAGGAAGCTGTATCTTTGAGAAAGAGGTTGAGGAAATAGAAGACATATTCATGAAAAAAGCTGAGGGCATAGATGAATTTATTTATAGTGGAATTGGTTGCCAAGTGGAACCAGGCTGGAAAAGGCTAAGGGAGGATTTTGTGGGAAAGGTGGGGACGAGCGATCACGAGGGCATGCTGTCAGGTACATGGCAGTTTGGAGACAAGAAATAAAAGCGATCTGATGGATGGGTGGGAGGCTGCCTTCTGAGCAGTGACCAGGAATGAAAAGGTTGGATGAAACTAGTTTCTCAGCTTTTTGCCTAGTTGTTATGAACAAAACTGTTGAACTGAGGGTCCCAGGCAGTGTTTGACCTTATCTTTGTAGAAGGGTTTATAAATCCATGGTGTGGTGATAATTGCTGGATCCTTGCAGGGGCTGCTGTGCAGAATGCTGAGTGTGTTAGTGTGGCCTAGTTGCTGCTGGACTGCCTTATGGTTTAAACAAGCAGCCATTGATTTGCCACACTCTGACAGGCATGTAGCAGACGTGCTGGAAGACAGAACCCAAGGACTTTCTCTATAGGACTGCACCCTCTTTAGTATAAGGATCAGTATCTGTTTTATATAAGACACAATCCCTATTTTCCCCACTTTTGAAAAAGGTAGATTTCATTCACCAGTCTTTGGAGGGATATAGTGGGAAAAGCATGGACTCATACAGACTTGGGTCTGAATAATGCTGGAAGCTTCTCAGGCAGTTTACTTAACTTTTCTGAGTCTTACTACATCATGGGTGTAATATAACCTTGTACAAATGCCAAAGACAAAAAATACTTTAATAAAAATTATCTCATCATTAATTATTTCATAAAAGTCTATTAAAGAGTATCTGCCATGCACTGTGCTGGGTTCTGGGAATCCAGTGATGAACATGACATGGCCTTTGCCTTAAGACCCTTACAGTTTAGTAGAAGGAGGAACAAAGATAAATACATGCAATGACAAGTGAGGGGTGCCTTGATAGGTGCATACATGGAAAACAGTGGGAGCCCAAGGGAGCAACAGTAAGTTCTGCCTGTCTGAGGTGGAGTGAGAAGGCAGGGAGTATCCTTAGCTGGTCCTTCTCAGTTTTCTGTGCTCATCTTCCTTCCACTCTATGGGCATGTCTGTCTTCATCATTAATTTTTATCATTCAGTAATTAGTATCATCATATCTTGCCTAAATTAGTCTTTCCCCCATGCTGCAATCATAATATTATTTCTAAAACACAAATCTAATTCCTTGGCTTAGAATCCTTCAAAAGAGCTTCCCACTGCTTCTAGAATAAAATAGTTTACAGGCCACTGCAGAATCTCATCTTTCCTTACCTCTTTAACCTCATTATTTCATCACTTTTTTCCTCTTACTCAGTGCTTTCATTTTATGATAAACTTCTTCCCACTTGTCTTCCCTAAACCCCCAACTGCTCTTGGTGCTCTTTTGAACTAACACAGTGTCTATATGGGGCAGACTTCACAAGCACTGCAGGTTTGGTCCCAGATCACTGCAATAAGGCAAATATCACAATAAAGCAAGTCACACACATTTCGTTGGTGTCCCAGTGGATATAAAAGTTATGCTTACACTATACTGTAGTCTGTTAAATGTACAATAGCATTATGTCTAAAAAAGCAATGTACATACGTTTAAGATACTTTATTGCTAAAATATGCTAATCATCTGAGCCTTCAGCGACTCATAATCTTTTTACAATAGTAATGTTAGAGATCAGTGGTCACAGATCAGCATAACAAATATAATAGTAATGAAGTTTGAAATATTGGGAGAATTACCAAAATGTGACACACAGACACAAAATGAGCAAATGCTTTGAAAAATGGCATCAATAGACTTGCTTGACGCAGGGCTGCCACGAACCTTCAATTGGAAACGTAATTTCTGCACAGCACAATAAAGCAAAGCACACTGAAGCCAGGTCTGCTTGTACTTCTGCTCTCATAGCACCCACTACGTTGTATTGAAATACCCAGTTTGTGGCCCTGACTAGACTAATCCCCACAGGGCAGGGATCAAGTTGGTTGGCTGTTTTATTTACTGTTTTACTTATAGTTTGTGTGTGTGATACGGGAGAGCCTTGAGCATGAGGTAGTCAGAGGATACACAATCGCCTGCCTGGGTTGAGGCTTGTATTCATGGGGACAGCATAAGGCTCACTGTGACAGTCACATGCACACCTTTAGGAAGGAAATTTACTTGGTTTGGGCCTTCTGTATGTTCCTTGAATAGCTGCATAAAAGAGAAATTGAACACTGTCAGGAATGTTTCAACAATATACCCAGTATTCAACAACTACATGGCGATGCCATCTCTACAGTTTATGCCGAAATGAAGAAGGTGATTAAAATTAAATTTTTTCTGTCAGTGAATAGTCTGTTTTTACATTATTACATGAGGTAGTAACAGGACTATTTATTCCATTATCTACTTGTATTCTGAATTTAAGTATTCCCTAGTATTCCCTAATAAAGCTGAGCAGTTTCAATCTATAGAAATAAGATATTGTAGACCATTCTACCTTATGCAAGGTACTTACTCATTTAACTATAATAGTTTATACCTAGTCATATAAGTGCTTTTGTCTTTTTTGCCATGATTATCTTATCTGGTCCAGAAATTAAAACACACACACACTGATCTTATTTAAACATCACATAATCTTTTACTCAGATGTGACATAAAATAGTATAAAAGATGAAGTTGATGGTCCTCAAAGGGAAGTGTTATGTTTTAAAAACAGTTTTATTGAGGTATAATTTACATACAGTAAACAGTAAAGTCATATTTAATATGTACAACTGATACATGTACACGGCCATGAAATCATCACCACAAAGTAGTGAACACACCCATCACTCCAGAAAGTTTTCTCATGCCCTTCTGTAATCCTTCCCTCCTACCCTGCCCAGCCCCAATCTCAGCTTCCTGTATCTATAGATTAGTTTGCAGTTTCTAGAGTTTGATATAAAAGAGATCATCATACAGTATTTACTTTTTTTAATCTGGTTTCTTTTACTCAGCATAATGATGTTGAGAATCATCTGTGTTGCTGCATGTGTCAATGGTTAATTCCTTTTTAATGTTGAGTGATATTCCCCTAGAGATGCTTTAGAAAAAACAATTTTGAGCTTTCTCCTGTTAGGAGAAGAAACTATCATGAAATATTGAGACTTCTGTCTTTCAAACATGTAAATGAGACTTTCTGACAAAAATAGGCTTATATTAATCTGTATTAATATTGAGTCTTGTGTGCTCTTTCATCATTGCTCATGAAAATTTCAGGGTTAGCGTTACTAATTGTGTGGTCAAGAGGGCCACACTGGCAGCTTGTTGAAAATACTGCCTTTCAAAGACAAAAGAAAGGGCCACTTTCATTGTTGTACAGTGTCTTTCCCAAGTGGAGCATCAGCACATCATAATTAAAAAACTGGAAACACTGTAAATCAACCACACTTCAATAAAATATATAATTGAAAAAAAAAAAAACCAACCCTGGAAATCTGCTTTCCATTAATCTATGAACCGACAAGTCAACCACTGGGTTGTTCACAGCTCTGCAAACATTCCCAGTGCTTTCCCATGCCAAGCCTTTTTTCATACTTCTCACTCTTGCTGAAATGTCTTTCCTCTATTACCAACTGAGCAAATTCTGCCCATTCTTTAAGGTTTTCAGCTGAGTAGAATTTCTTCCTTCTCTGATCTTTCATAGCACTTTCCATCTTTCTTTTAGTCATCTTTACATGTAGTGTTATCTTAAACTTTTTTGAGTATCTTATTTTTAATACTACTGTAAGCTCTTTAAGGGCAAAAATCATGTTTATTCATCTTTAAGTCTCCCAAAGTGTATTCTAAATGCCTTGTACATAGATGGTACTCAATAAATTATTACATGAGTGAATGAATCTACCAATAAGTAGGAAAGTCTTAAGTAGTTCCATTATTAGCTTATTTGAGAACAGTGCTAAGATTCCAAAGGGAGCATCCACTGAACACTTAAATATATTTGGAGCCATGTGAGCTTTATACTAAACCCCTTACCAACATTAAAAATAGAGAACTGTTGCCATGATACTATGTTCTACCATGTTCCAGGCTTGTGGTCTAAGCGTTTAGAATGGGCCCTTTTGATATGGCAGAGACATCTAAGATGAAAAAAGAAATTCATCCCACATAAAATGAATCTTCATAGTTGCACACAACACCTGACATTATTGGCAACAAGCACAGTCTAGCTTCATCTTTGCAATCTGATTTCCCACAACTCCCCTAGCTAAAACTCCCTTCCAGCCAAACTGAGTCACACACCAACCTTTAAGATTGAAGCTTTTGCTCATCCTATTCTTCCAGCATAGAGTTCGCCATGCAATTCCTATTCCTTTCCAAAGCACAGCATATTTCTTACTTTCTCTGTGAAGCATCCCTTACCACTTTAACCCACAGTGATGCTCTCCTAAAAAATCAGCTTTACTGTCCTTTCTACTCACATCAGAACATCTGATGTTTGTGTCATTCAAATTGTTATTTAGTTCTTGATTACTTGGTATTTTAATTTATAGAGATCTTTTCTCCCAAACTGGATTGGGACCTGGGACCATGTATTTTAGTTTCTCACATCCCATTCTACCCCAACCATGAAGCCTCGCACAAAGGAAAATCCTCACTGAGTATTAAGTGGATGAATTTTATCTCACCTGGAAATGTGTTATGAAGACATTATATATACCCTTAATTAATAAAGCAAAAGTTGAATAATTTGCATCATCAAAATCAACCTCTAAAAGACACAGACCAAAAAAAATTTTTTTCCATATAACCTGTAGCAGTTATGCATTTGCATATGACCAGCTAGTGGATTGCTTAAGTAATGGTAGATTAACGGTAGACAGCAGGGTTGGGCCTGAAATGCAGCTAAGTACAGGTTGAGGAACTGTATTTGAAAAGTTTATCCACTGGTAAAGCTCTGGGAGATCAGTTTACACAAACTGCTAAATAAATTAGACTGCTAGCTTAAATATATTAACTTAGCATGAGAAAGGTCATCATACAAGATGACCAATCCACTTTAAACAAGTCATAGGTTAAAAGATGGCTCAATGAGCCAGAAGAAGAAACCAGAAAGTGCTCAAAAGAGATAACTGGTCATTTCAGTTTGCATTCTGGGCTAGAAGAACCTTACTGATAGAGCTTAACAGCTGTGAAGTCTAACATGTGAGGTTAGAAATTACATAAATTAGAAAAATGTAATGCTTTTTAGCGAATGCTAAAACATATCATGGGCCATTAGAAAATAAGTCAGTAGTTTTAAGTACTGCTCTCAATCAGGCGTTTAACTGATAAGACCCCATTCCTACCAGTAGTAGTTGTATGCCGTGGGCCATGGATCATACAGCCTAGAGAAACCCAGTGTTTGCTAAGGAGCAGTATCACCAGCGTACGTGGGGTTTCTGTATTCTCCAGGGTACAAGTATCACTTGTTTTGTTGTTTTTTCATTTTGAACATGGTAGTTGTGAGAGAAATTCAGAGGCCAATTGGTTAGGTCCAGTGAAATTTTTCAAGCTATTCATGGATCTTTCCAAAATAAAATCTTTACTTTTGTTTTCAAATCCTTTTTAGACAACCCTCATTCTTCTGTTATATAATAGGCAATACTTAAAAATGGTCAAATTTGATAACTGAGTTAAAACCTCAAGGGCCTAAAGTATTATATGACAGGCTTCTGAAAGATGAATCCAGTCGGATTACAGAACTGCTCAAAATTGTATTTTAAGGAACTGTAAGGACAGGAAAGATTCAACAAAGTCCTTAAGGATGAGCTGATTCTCCAGACAGTTCTGAGAGTCCTTCTGAAGTTGATATTATAAATTTTTAGTGGCCTCAATTAATAGATCTCCAGCAGTTCTCAGGTAGCCATCTATTGTTTTGTGTGTCCACTACGCTCTCCTTGTGGGAAAACTGTTCCTTCCCTGACTCTGTCATCTAGTTCTAATGGAGGCTACAACTCAAATACCTTCTAAGTTATAAGTGATTGCTCCATGAGGGAACATCTGACCTAAGCTAGATCAGAAGCCCTTCCTTGGGATTTTCTAAACTAGAATAAGAGGAAAAAGTCAGTAACTTTCTAGGGATGGAACCCACAGGATATGATGCTTAAGCCTATTTCTTGGCATGTGGAGAAAACCAGTACACTGAGAGAAGCAGAAAAGACAGTGGGAGTGATTCCCAGCAGCCGGAGTCTAGTTGCAGCTCTCCTGGAGCCCCAGCTGCACTCTTGCCCTTCCTGTGGTTTGATTACGTGAGCTGCTCTGCTAGCTCCATTAAACTCTTTTCTCTAAACTATTTTGAATTGATTTGTTACAACCAACCAAAGAGTTCTAGCCAAGACAAGTACTCAGAAGCCTGGTTACAGGGATGGAAAGTAACTGATTATGTTGCTCCCAAGCTGGATTTGAGCCATGTAAACAAGGGAACAAGGGAGTAAGGATGTTTGTAAAAAGCTGGATCATGAAAAGCTGGACCATGCATCTAGGCTGATCAAGAAAGAAGTGTCAGAAGGGAACTTCCAGCAAGAAAACTGAGGAGCTAAAGGAATGGAAGATGTTGAAATTTAGGATTTAAGTGGTAGAGCAGTTCCTGGTGACAAACTTAGGTACAGTCACATAACAGACCAAGTGTACTGTGTTAAAGGTCATCAGATTGAGGATTCAAGGAAAGGTAAGATTGGGCTGTCCAAATGAAATTATCCCAGATGCTGGTGGGACTCACAGGGAGATAAGGATCATAAACTAGAGAAATGAATAACTAGAAACTTAGTAGATGACAGTAGGCAGCAGGAGTAGAGAAGTAGATGGTTGAAAAATATTGGCCCAAAAGGAGAGGCTTCTCCATGAGAGTGAGACAGGTTAACAGCCTCCACCCAAAATGGCAGTAGAAAGAGTAGCTTCCTAAAGGGAAAGCAGGTTTCTGTTTAAAGCCAGGAGGTGGAAGGAATATTTTGTTATAAGGAGGGAGAATATAGATGAGTTTGTTTGGAATAGGCAGGAGTTCCAGAGGACACAGGGGAAAGGACAGAGCAGGAAGAGGATTACAGAGGAATGGGAGCACATAGCTGCCTCGAGAGCCTTCTATTTGACCAAGTGCTGAGTGTGATAGGGACGTGAGGATTAACTGGCCTCCTGGTCTCAGGAAATTCCTATGAAAAGACATTTCAGAACTGGCCCAAGCAAAGGCCTAGGAGGCATCAGAATTCTGAAGAAGGGGACAGCAGGCAAGTAGGAGTCAATAGAGACATAAGCTACTAGCAGCCTGTATTCAAGGTTCTTTCACTTACTCAAATATGCTAAATGAGTATCTCTTCATGTGTCAGGCACTGTGCCAGATTCTGGGGATGGGGTTACAATGACAAGAGACATGAACAGCCTCTTTCCACAAGAAACATAAAATGCAGTGTGAGCTATAGGCCTGTTGGATGGTCTGAGTATGTGTTCCCCCAAAATTCGTATGTTAAAATCCTAAGATAATGGTACGTGAAGTGGGACATTTGAGGGGTGATTAGGTTATGAGTGAGGGATGGGATTGGTGCCCTTACAAAAGAGGTCCCAGGGAGAGCTGGCTTACCCCTCCCACCATGTGAGGGGACAGTGGGAAGTCTGCAACCTTTAAGAGGGCTCTCCCCTGACCAGGCTGGCACACTGATATCAGACTTTCAGCCTCCAGAATTGTTAGAAATAAAACTCTTGTTATTTGTAAGTTACCCAGTTTGTGGTGTTTTGTTATAGCAGCCCAAACAGACTAAGACACCAGTAAATAGACGATTACAACATTTTATATTATGATAGAGGAAGCACAGGATGTAATGGGAATAAGGGCAGTAGGGGTGGGACACAACCCAGATTGAGGAAGATCAAGGACTGCTTCATGGAGGAAGTGCTGAATAATCTGAGACTTAAATTTAGTGTAGGTGTGAATTATCCAAATGAGGAAAGGGGACAAAGAGCAAAGAGAAAGTAGGAGTGTTTTAAGCAGAGAACAGCATGTGCAAAGTCTGAAAGGCAGAGACATTGAAAGAAGACTGTTTCCTCCCTTACAGGGTGGTTGTGAGATTTAGCCTTTAGAATGGTATCTGGCACAGAGTAAGTATCCCATAAATAACAGAAATTATTTCTGTGTTTGGAGCATAGAATAAAGGGTGAGAGTGAAAAGAGGTGGGAAGTAAGGCTATACAAGTAAGCAGAAGCCAAACTAAGTTGTTCAGACCAGGCATTTAGACTTAATCCAGCAGGCACTGGCAAGCCACTCACAGATTATAAACAGTGGAGTAACTTTCATGCATTTTAGAAAGATTGGCTGAGGCTAGCAGCAGAGAGAAATGTCAGAGGACTGCTGTAATCATTGTCTGAACATTGTCCCCATTTGGGGACAATCATGATAGAGAAACATGGATGGATTTCAAGATGTTTAGAAGGTAGATGTGTTAGTTCCCTAGGACTACCGTAACAAATTACTACAGACTTGGGGAATAAAACAACAGAAATGTATTTGCTCATAGTTTTGGAGGCCAGAAGTCTGAAATCAGGGTGTCAGCAAGTTGGCAATCCTTGCTGTTCCTTGGCCTGTAGCAGCACAATTCCAGTAACTCCCTCCATCTTAACAGGGGTCTTTATATGACCTTCTTCCCTGGGCCTGTGTCTCAAATCTCCCTCTCCTTCCTCCTCTCCTTTCTCATATAAGGACATCAGTCATAAGATTTAGGGCCTGTCTGAAATCCAGGATGATCTCATCTCGAGAAGCTGGGCTGTGAAGAGTGGGAGAGAGGCTGGCAGGTGGTAGGAGATGCAGACAGAGAATCTTCTTCTCTCTTTTTTTTTAATTTAAAAATTTTTTTTTTTTATTTTTACTTAAGATGGGATAGACTTGTGCCTGCTAGAAAGAAAATTGTGTAGCTAGGAAAGTTGAATGTGAAGGCTAAGTCAAAATCATTGAGGAGGCAGGACATAGATGAGAAATTAACTTCAGACAGGAAGGAAAACACCTCTCCTCAAAGGAAGGAGAAGGGAAAGAATGGCTGTAGAAGGAAGTAAGTTTGCTGATTTGATAGCAGGAAGTGAAAAGTTTTTTCATTTATTCATTCAACAAATATTTCTGAATGCCTGGCACATGGCAGGCACTGTTCTAGATGCTTGTGATACAAAGAGAACAAAACAAAGTCTCCATCTTCACAGAACTTACATTTCAGGTGGGAAGACAGAGAAATGCATATGTATGTATTTTACAATGCCAAGGTAGGATAAATGCTATGAGAAAAAATAAAGAAGCTGAAGGAGAGAGTCTTGGAGGGGTATTTTTAAATAGGGTGCCTAGATTCAGTCTCTCTGAGGTGGGAAATGAAAAAGCAAGGCATTACAGATCTAGGAGGAACATGGCAGGCAGAGGGAACAACAGATAATCAGGCCTTGAGGCAGGAGTATGCTTGGCAGCAGCAAAGAATAATAGTGAGGAGGCCCCCTGAAACTAATACAGGTTTGTAAATCAGTTACGCTTCAGGTAAAAGACAAAAAGGAGGCCAGTGCAGCTGGAGCAGAGTACGGTAGGAAGAGAGGTATGAGAATGGTGAGGGGTTCAGGTCGCAGAGGTGTAGTGGGCTTTGGTGAGGACTTCAGGTTTTTAGGATAAGAGTGGTGGGGAGCGCTTGGAAGGTTTGAGCAGAGAAGTGACATGGTATAATTTGTGAACAAATAATTTGGCTGCATGTGCTGAGTAGATGGTGAGGAGCAAGAATGGAAGCAGGGAGTCCAGTTAGGAAGTTACCAGTCAGATGAGCGATGATGATGGCTTGGACTTGCATGGTTACTGTGGAGGGGTAGGAAATAGTTGAATTGGGGATCTATTCTGAAAGTGAAGCCCACAGGACTTATTAATAGGCTGAAAATGAGATGTGAAAAAAAGTAAAAAGCCTTAAACACCTCAGACAGAACAAGGGCTAAAGATAGAATTGATTCCTTCAAAGAAATCCTATCCTAGGTTTATGAAGAACATTTGGATGAGGTAAGTACATAATGCAGGGAGAAGGGAAGGAAATGTGTATTTGCTAGGTGCCTATTTTTATGTGTTACCTCACTAATGCTCTCCAGTGCCTCTGGTGATATTATTATCCTTGATTTTTAGAGATAAGACAAAAATTTAAGTTAAATTTAATAATTTACTCAAGCTATAAGTAATATGTGAATTTTAACTCAAGACTGTCTAACAACTAAGCTCTTTTCACTAGCTTACACTGCCCTTTAAAAATACATAGCTGGAAAATAAAGGAAAAAACACTTTCACAGTACTAACTCAAGTTAGAAGATTTAACTTATTTTGACGCAAACAGGTACTTAGGAAAAATCAGCTTTTATTAGATAATAATTCAAAGGTATATATTCATTTGGGAGCAATTCTGAAAGACTTTTTAGGTTTTCAAGGACTTCCAAGGCTAATGGTACGTAGTTATTTCGATTTCTAATTTCACTTTCAAAAGATGTATCCCTAGTACAGTTTTTACACTTATTAGCATTTATGCCATTTGTTTTTGATGCATAAAGATAGAGAGATCCAGAGCTGGAGACCATTTTCCCTGAGAATTTGGGCAAGAGCTAAAAGAGAGAGGGGGAGAAGTTCATGAACGACTGCACATGGTGATATTCACTCTTAAGCTCTGGTAAATGAAAACTTAAGCGGGGAAAATAGCATGGGGAAAACCAGAGCAGCGGAACGCAAGGAAGCCTATCCATAGTCCCAAGTCTCTGATGTAAGATTCCTCCGTATCTTACATTCTTTCTATCTGGGTAAGATTCTTAACAAGGAGCTGGGGGGTAAAGATACTTTGTTTTCTTTATATTTCTTTCTGTAAATGTTTATACTTTCTTTTCAACCCAGAGGAACATTAACACCGGGCATATGCTGAGAGTTGTTACCAAAAGCACTGAAGGAAGAGGCAGTGGGAAATGATGGAAAGGGTAATTCAGAGACTAAAGATGGCACCGTAGAGGAGGTTCAGGAGAGGGAGGTGGACCTCAGAATGCCTGTTCTACCCTCGGTGTGCAAGCTCGGGTAAGTCACTTTCTCTGAGCCTCAGGATCCTCATCTGTTAAACAGGGATAAATGAGGGTAAAAATAGGAACTACCTCATATATTTCTACAAGAATAAAATGAGATGGTCTACATAAAGTATTTAGTGAAAGGGCTCAAGAGTTTACTACTAAGTTTCACTAACAGTGTGACTTTAGACAAATGGCTTAAACTTTTTTGCCTTTTATTTCTGCAGCTATAAAATGATGAATAGAACTAGGTGATACTGCAGATTTCTTTACAATTTTACAAATATGATGTTTTGTGTGTTATTTCTTAAGGTGATAGAAAAGAAGTAAGAAATCTTTCTATGATAGCCACCAGGTGGCAGTAGTGAAGAGTTTAACTGCCATCCCATTTTTGGGGAAACAATTTTTTTCAGTGTACAGACTCAAAACAACAACAAAAAAGTTTAATTATCCATAATCCTTATTCCCAAGGAACTACTATTAACATTTTGATGTATAACCTTCCATCCAGATTATTTCTTCACATATATGTTACTATTTTTCAATTTTATAAAAAATGGAGATAACATTGTTTTATAAACAATTTTTTAAACACAAAAAAATGACGAATAATTTCCATAGCAATTAATGTAGTTCTACATCATCATTCTTAAAGGCTCCATGGTATTCCACAGAGATTTGTTTAAATCATGATTTGTTTGAACCATCCTTTACTTAGCAAACGTTGGTTGGAAAAATTTCCAGAAGTGGTGTCTGGGCTATGCACTTCTTTCTTGTAAGGCTTTTACTACATACCAATAATTTGTCATTTTCTATGTTTTCTGTTTTTGTGTCTGGTAGAGCAAGGTTCCTTATCAGTGCCTTTCTTCAGAATTCCATTGACCTTTCTAAAGCATTTATTCTCCGTGATGAAATTTTAAATCTTTTTTATCAAAATTTGCCCCTCCATTTCCCCTAAAAAATTTTGCTGAGATTTTCATTAATTTTAAATTTATAGATTAATTTGGGGGGAATTCGCCTCATTACATATGTCTTTCCATCCAGCAGTAATGGTAAGCTTCTCTATTCATTCAATTCTTCTGTCAGTAAAATTTGAATGTTACTTAGTTTCCATTTAAGTTTACATCTGGTTATTTTATATTTTTTTGTTGCTGTAATAAATATCTTTTAAAATATTTTTCTACTGGCTTTTGCTGGTACATAGAAACACTATTAATTTTAGGATTATTGATTTTTATAATTGGCCACATTACTGAACTCACCTAATGGGTCCAATATTCTTATCTATCTACTCACTCATTCTGTAAATATTCACTGAGGACTTAGAGTGTGCCAGGTACCATTCTGGGTTCTGGAAGTAAGCAGTAAAAAAAAAATCTGTTCTCAAGAGGAAATACTAAACAAATAAATATATGATAAGTTGTGATAAGTGTTAAGGTGGGGGAAGCATACTAAGAGGATGAAAAGTGACCATGAAAAATACTATTTCAGATCATGTGTTCAAATAAGCCCCCTCTGATAGGTTAGAGTTTGAGGAGAGACCTAAAAGGATGTTGCTGTTCTTGGGTTTTCCTGGTAAATATTTATATCATCATACCCTTTCCACCAGGATCCCCACGCTCCTGAAAGTGCCTGTCCAGTGGCAGCAACACCAAAGATTTAGTCTGTAAAGGAAGCTTCTAGGGTTCTCAGTGTTCCTGGATTTGATAATGGCTCCAGAGGTCCTTCCAGCCACAACCCCAGCTGGATTCTAGAGGCTCACAGAGTTCAGTGTGCTCCTGGTAAGTTTACTTTCTCCTCCCTGACCCAAATCGCAGTATCTACCTGCTTCACTAATATAAACTGCCTAAGAGAACAGTCACAAGAGACTATAATTAGAGGTTACAAACTGCTTAATAGAATAATCCCAACAGGCTATCATTAGACCTTCCTTAAAAAAAAATTAGAAATAACCCCATCATACCTCATGTGCCTAATGGCCTCTTTTAACAAGTCAAGTTCATCATATAGATTCTTTTTTTTTTCTTTTTAAAACTGCTTTATTGACTTCACAGTATATAATGAACATTTTGCCATGCAATAGGTAAAATTCTCCTGCTAACAAAATCTTACAGACTGGGTCAAAAACACATTCAACTAGAAGCTGGTAATAAGAGACCTGCCAGAAACGAATGACATCAAAAGGTTTATAACAAAGATACATCATGAACATGTAAGTTTAGGAAGCATGTGTGTTTCCCTATCAACTTAAGGGAAAACATCAGGATTTAAGGCATAAGGCAAAATTCATCTCATCATAAAGATTCTTAACCCCATAATGCTTTGTTCTACTCTAGCCTAACTTCCCACTTCATCTATTTTGATTCTTTCATTGTGCTGTCATCAGTCAAATCCTGTTATCCTTAACAACTTTTCTAAACATTCCCTTTATCATCTTACTCTAACCAAAAACCTAGCCATCTCCTGGTAATACTGCCTCCTTCCAATACTCTTGAGTTATAGCTGTTTGTTTGTTTGTTTGTTTTAATCCTTTACCCCACCCCCCAACCAAAGTGCCTAGAGATAAGGTAGGTATCCTGCTTGCTCCCCACTGCCAATCCCCAACCTTTCTCCTTCCTTCCCAAATCCTAGTTTCCTTGAGGTGCACACCATTACAGTATAGCATGAACCTATCCAGGTGGATTGCCTGCTGAAAAAAAAAGTCAACATTTTCAATAGAATTTAAACAATACACAGAGTTTCATAACAGAAACAAAATAGTCAAAGTGTCTAGGATACAATCCAAATACTAAGCATACAAAAGACCAGGAAAAATCTCAATTCACATGGGAAAAAAAGATGACAATACTGAGAGAATACAGATGGTAGAGTGATCTGACAAAGGCTTTGAAGCAGCCATTTGTTGGGAGACAATTCTCCATTGATCTCTTGTATTTCTGCATGTGTTTTGGGAAGGGCATTAACAGCTTTTTTCCTGGGCTATCTTTTCAGGGATGTTTGCATAGCAAATTTTCTTGGAAGACAGAGATAATGTCTTCCTTTGGGGACAAGGGCAGATTTGTTTGCTGTCTAGAATAAAAAAGATTATGTCTTCAGGGTACAGTTGGATAAGTTCTCTAGTCCCTTATTACAAATTGGAGTTTCCCATAGAGTTCCTTTCGTATAATGAAACTCACTGCATGTACAGGTATCACCTGGTCTTCCTGGCATTACTTGGTGGGGACTAGGGCTCAGAAAACTGGCATAACTGCTGATATTCTGCTTCCTGCTACTGCTGTGGGTAATAAATTATCCTTTGTGTCTGACTCAAGGGACTAATGTCTTCTGCCACTATCCATGAAATTGTGGCAGCCTAACTTGTTGACTTACAAGTAAGGTAAAATCTCAGGTTTTTCAAAGTTCTCAACCCTGTTATAAAAATTCTCTTAACAAGCAGTCAAAAGCACTTTTAAAACCAATGGAAAAATATAAAGTATAAACAAAGAAATAGAAAATATAAAAAGGAACAAATGTTTAGTTTAGAATTTAAAAATGTAGTAGCTAAAATTTTAAAAATCCACTGGATGATCTGATTAGCAGAGTGAAGATGACAGAAGAAAGTGTCAGTGAAATTGAAAATAGATCAATACAAATTACCTAACCTGAATAACAGAGAAAAAAATATTGGATAAACAATGAATAGAATCTCGGGGACCTGTGGGATAATAAAAATAAGTGTTGAAAAATTTTTAATAAATAATGAAAAGTCTAAAGTCTGGCAAAAGACAGATACCTCCAGGTTCAAGAAGCTCAACAAAACCCAGACATAATGAACATAAAGGAATCTGTTTCCAAACACACCATCATCAAAATGCTGAAAAATAAAGACAAAGAAGAGATCTTGAAAGCAGCCAGAGAAATGTAATGTATTACCTACAGGGTAACAATAATTTGCATTACTGTGATTTCCCATTGGGAACCATGAAGTCCAGAAGGAAGTGACACAACATTTGTAAAGTGCTGAAATAAAAGAATGGTCAACACATAATAGTAAAGGCAGTAAAAGTATCTTTCAGAAATTAAGGTGAAATAGTGACATTCTTAGGTGATGAAAAACTCAAAAGAATTCATTGCCAGCAGGTCTGTTTTTTTAAAAAATTGCTACAAGGACACTCTTGAGACTGAAGAGAAATGGTACTAGAAGGAAACATGGAACATCAGGAATTAAGGAAGAGCACCAGAAATGGTAAATATCTGTATAAATATAGTAGACTGTTCTCCTCTTGAGTTCATTAAAACATGTTTGATGATAAAGGCAAAAATTACAACATTGTCTGAAGTTTTTGACATATGTAGATGTAACTGATGACAACCATAACATAAAAGGGAGAAAGAAGATAAATGCCCCTATGTGGTGGTAAGGGTTCTATATTTCACTTGCAATGGAAAAAAATACAGATTCTAAGCAGATTTTTTAGAATTTAAATATTTGCATTCCTTGAACCTTGCTTTTCCTTTTGCCTGAAAAGCCATTTCCCTGTATATACTGTCAGCCCTCCCTACCTGAGGGTTCTGCATCCATGGATTCAACCAACCTTGAATTGAAAATATTTGGGAAAAAATTTCCAGAAAGTTCCAAAAAGCAAAACTTGAATTTGCCACGTGCTGGCAACTATTTACATGGCATTTACACTATATTAGGTACTATACCTGATCTAGAAACGATTTCAGCTATATGGGAAGATGTGTGTAGGTTATATACAAATAGTACTCCATTTTATATAAGGGCTCTGAGCATTTATGGTTTTTGGTATCCTCAAGAGTCCTGGAACCAATTTCCTGAGGAACTGAGTGTTTTGTACATGGTACATAGCTAGATTTTTCTTTTTATTTCAATTTCTATCTTTTAACTGAATTTTGTTGCTAGAGAAGGGAGAGCAAGAGAATGGTCATGTCCCAGGTCTCAGACGAATTCCTGGGGTAAGCCGCCAAATGAGGGTCCTTAGCTATGCACAATAAAGAATTCAAGAGTGAGCCAAAGTAAAGTGAAAGCAAGTTTATTTAGAGAGATGCACGTGCCATAGGCAGAATTCGGGTTCCTCTCAGGTGAGAATGACCCCTGGGTGTAGGGGTCGTTAGTTTTTATGGGCTGAGTAATTTTATATGCTAATAAGTGGGAGGAATATTCTAACTATTTTGGGGAAGGGACAGGGATTTCCAAGAATTGGGCCCCAGTCAAATCTAATACCATCTTGGGCCTACTTGGTTCCAATCAGTTTTTATCATATCCTCAAGGGCTGTGTCATTCTTTTAATGGTTGTGCCCTGCTCCCTTCCTTCCTGTCTCAATTTTAATTCATATATATTTACTTTGATTCTTGATGTATTTTAAATTATTTCTACATCTTTTTTGTTTAAGTTTACCGTGCTTTTTCTGAGCTATTTTTCTATCTTTATTGGGTATTTTTTCGATTAAGTTTTTGTTCAGATTTTTAAAATTCCATTTGCCACCCTTTATTTGGAATTTTTACACTCTATATTTGTTCTTTTTAGAAGCTTTCTTGTATCTCTAACTTAAAATGTAAACAAAAGAATGATCCTTACAATCATTTTAACTCCACTGACTACTCTTCCCAATGGCTACACACTATTGTTATTCAAGATATTAGTTTTGTCCATTTTTTTAAACCACAAATCAAACTTTTTTTTTTAGACTGACAATGTTTGGATTGAAAAGTTTGTTTACCTTTTGATTCACTCACCATTCTATCTTGTACCTCAGACCATTCTTCTGGGATAATTTCTTTAAAAATTTTTTTAAAAAGCTCTCACAAAGCACTATATGCTAGGCTTTGTTCTAAGTTCTACTTTCCTTTAACTTATTTAATCCTCATAACAATTCCATGAGGTATACACTATTATTGTCAACATTTGACAAATGAGAAAACTGAAGCACAGAGATGTTAACTTACTTGCCTAATGTCCCACAACTAGCAAATGGCAAAACAGGGATTCACACCCTCAGTAGTCTCCAAAGTAAATATTCTTTTTTTTTTTTTAATGAAGTATAATCAGTATACAATGTTGTGTCGATTTCTGGTGTTCAGCATAATAGTTCAGTCATACATATACATACATTCATTTTCATATTCTTTTTCACTATCGGTTACTACAAGATATTGAATATAGTTCCCTGGGCTATACAGTATAAACCTGTTGTTTATCTATTTTACGTATAGTAGTTAGTATCTGCAAATCTCAAATTCCCAATTTATCCCTTCCTACTCCCTTCACCCCCAGTAACTATATTTGTTTTCTATGTCTGTGAGTCTGTTTCTGTTTTGTAAGTAAGTTTTTGTCTTTTTTTTTAGATTCCACATATAAGTGATATCATGGTATTTTTCTTTCTGTGTCTGGCTTACTTAACTTAGAATGACAATCTCCAAGTCCATCCATGTTGCTGCAAATGGCATTATTTTATTCTTTTTATGGCTAATTAGTATTCCATTGTATAAATATACCACAACTTCTTTATCCAGTCATCTGTTGATGGACATTTAGATTGTTTCCATGTCTTGGCTATTGTAAATAGTGCTGCTATGAACATTGGGGTGCATATATCTTTTTGAACTAAAGTTCCCTCTGGATATATGCCCAGGAGTGGGATTGCTGGATCATATGGTAAGTCTGTTTTTACTGTTTTGAGGAATCTCCATACTGTTCTCTATAATGGCTGCACCAAACTGCATTCCCACCAATAGTGTAGGAGGGTTCCCTTTTCTCCACACCCTCTCCAGCATTTATCATTTGTGGACTTTTTGAATGATGGCCATTCCTTCCGGTGTGAGGTGATACCTCATTGTAGTTTTGATTTGCATTTCTCTGATAATTAGTGCTATTGAACATTTTCTCATGTGCCTATTGGCCATTAGAATGTTTTCATTGGAGAATTGTTTGTTTAGGTCTTCTGCCCATTTTTGGATTGGGTTGTCTGTTTTTTGGTATTAAGCTGTATGAGCTGCTTATATATTTTGGAAATTAAGCCTTGTCAGTCTCATCTTTTGCAAATATTTTCTCCCATTCCTTAGGTTATCATTTTGTTTTACTTATGGTTTCCTTTGCTGTGCAAAAGCTTATAAGTTTAATTAGGTCCCATTTGTTAATTTTTGCTTTTATTTCTATTGCCTGGGTAGACTGCCCTAGGAGAACATTACTAAGATTTATGTTAGAGAATGTTTTGCTTATGTTTTCTTCTAAGAGGTTTACAGTTTCTTGTCTTATGTTTAAGTCTTTAAGCCATTCTGAGTCTATTTTTGTGTAGGGTGTGAGGGAGTGTTCTAATTTCATTGATTTACATGCAGCTGTCCAGTTTTCCCAATGCTATTTGCTAAAGAGACTGTCTACTCCATTGAATGTTCTTGCCTCCTTTATCAAAGATTAATTAACCAAAAGTCTGTGGGTTTATTTCGGGGCTCTCTATTCTGTTCCACTGATCCAAAGTAAATACTGCCTCTCATATATCATTTATAAATTCCTTTAATGCAGGTCTCTGAGGTAAACTCTCAGTTCTCATTTATCTTAAATGTTTCTTTTTAACCGTTGTTCTCAAACAACAGTTTTGGTAGGTACACAATTCTAGCTGACCATTATTTTCTGTCAGCACTTGATATTATTCCATTAACTTTTGGCTTCCATTAATAATGATGAGGAATCCATTGTTACCTTAGTTGCTATTCTTTTGCAAGTTATCTGACCTTTCTCTCTGGCTGCTTAAAAGATCTTTTCTTGTGAGTTCTTCAATTTCTTTACAATGTGTCATTATGCATTTCTTTTTATTTATCCTGCTTTGGTTATGCTGTGATTCTTAAATCTGTAGGTATGTGTTCTTCATCATTTCCGCAAGAGTCATAGTAATATTTCTTTAAATATTGTATCTCATTAGAACAGTGGTAACCAGTGGGAGGTAGAAGGCAGGGATTGACTGATGAGGGGCAAAAGGGAACTTTCTGGGGTGATGGGTATGTTCTATTTTTTGATAGGAGTCTGTGTTATACCTATATATGCACTTATAAAAACTCACTGGTGCATTTAAGAGTTATGCATTTTAGTGTATGTAAATTTTACCTAGGAGGAAAAAAAAAACTATAAAACATATTGAACATTAGTTAATGATATACTGAATTCTTCAGGGGTGAGGTCTGCAACTTACCCAAATGGATCAAAAAATTTATTCCTTTGATAGATGGATAGATGAATGGATAGATAAGGGATACAGCAAATGTAACAAAACGTTAACTCTGGAATTTAGGTGGTAGAGTGTTCATTCCACAAATCTTTCAACTTTTCTGTGTTTGAAAAGTTTTACAAAATGTTGGGGGAGAATATTGCCTCTCCTTTATTCTTTCTATCCTTCTGAGATTACAGTTAGTTATACAATAGACTCCTTCATCCTAGCCTCCATCTCTTAATTATCTCTTTCATATTTTTAGTTCCTTGTCTCTCTATAGTATACTCCAGATAATTTCTTCAGATAAATCTTCTCATTTATTCTCTTTTCATTTGTGTCTAATTTTGAGTTTTATCATTCCAACAATTGTTATTTTTCATGTCTAAGTCTCCCCTCTCCCACCTGCCTCCCAGTCGGCCTGTTCATTGGACCTTGCTCATTTTTGTGAATACATCCTTTGCTTTTTTAAACATTTGGAACAGATATTCTATACTCTATCAGTTCCACTATAATGGCCCTTGGAGTTATTTATCTATTGAATATTATTTCTGCAGATACTCACTCATAGAACTTTGGCTTCTTGGTGCTTATACTTCTTTGACTGTGAACTCACTGCTTTACCTTAACCTTGAGAGTCCTCCTGACCTAAATTGGGGATGTTTTCTTCCAGAGGTTTTGCTTCTGTTTCTGCTCATAGCCAAGGAGCAACATATACTTAAAATTAATTCAGCTCCCATAGAGTCTTGTTTCAATGAGGGAGTCCCATGCATGGCTTTCCACTTGGCAGCGGGGCCAGGGCTGTGTATCAGGATTGCAGCTGCTACATACATATGTCCTCCTGTCTGCTTGGTGATCAATCTGGGCCAAAGGTTTGTGTAAAATATTTGATAATCTTTTTTTAATAAAGGAAGTATCTTACTCCAATTTACCAAAGATTTTTTTAATTAAAATGATGTTAAATTTTATATCAACTGCCTTTTCAGCATCTGTAAAGATCAAGACATAAAATTTTTCTCCTTTAAGTGATTTACTAAGAATTGTTTTTCTCTCCTAGATTCATTACCTGCTGTAAATCTGGAACTAGGCTCTTTAAATTTTTTCCTTTGCCAGCTGGCACAATGTTAAGCTATGTCAGTAGAGAGAGCTGGAAAGAATTTTCCTTCCTAGTTCTTTCTTGCTTTCTTGGGTGGCACTTGTAACACACATAGCTTCCCTAGCACCTCCCCATGCCCCCTCCACCTGCTTTCTGCAGTGCCTACAGCTTTTCCTTTGCCTAGGTCCTGCAGTATAGGCGGCTTCCTAATGCCTGGCTCCTACACTGGAAGTGGCTTTCTCAGCAGTGAGCTCCTACAGTATGGGCAGCTTCCCCAGATCCACCTTCAGACTATTTTGGTGCAGAGTGGCTCCCACAAGACACCTACTCAGGAACAGCTTTCTCTAGAGGGTGGATTTTCAGAAAATTCCAGAAGGTGGATTTCCAGCATGCTTCACCAGCACAGAATCAAAGCAGATTCTCTGCCAGTCAATAAGCCATGGCCTTGCCCTTCATAACAAGTTCTAGATCTCAGCCTGGAGCTGGAAGCAGAGCAAGGAACATGTTGCGGGATCTATCTCAGCTCTAGGGGTAGTAATTTCTTCTTGTATCTAGTATTCCTGTAATACTTAGAGTTCTCTTTACTCTCTACTAGGGTAATTCCTTTTTACCCCAATCCTATCATAGTTAATAATTCTTTATATTAAACTTTGCATGGTCAAATTACTATGTGGTTTCTATTTCCCAGTTGAACCTTAACTGATACTTTCAGTCATTTCTAAATTTATTGAGAATTTTTAAAAGATCTCCCAGTTTATGGTCTATCTTGGTGAATGTTCCATATTCATTTTGAAATAAATGTGTACTTTTCCATTGTTTGATGTAGTGTTCTGTAAGTATCAATTAGGTCAAGCTAATATTGTTCAAGTTCTCTATATCAACACTGATTTTTAAGATCTACTTATCTATCAAATACTGAGAGGGGAATGTTGAAATCTCAACTGTAACTTTAGGTTTGTCTATTTCTCTCTTCTGTTTTGTCAGTTTTTAATTCATGGAATTTGAAGCTTTGTTACTACATCTTCTTGATGAATTCACTCTTTTCTATTATTATGAAACATCCCTCCTTATCTCTTGTCTTGAAGATAGGCCAAATTCTTTTTCCTAAAATCTTTGTCTGACACTAACACAGGTATTCCAGCTTTACTCTATTTGCACATCATTTTACTTTGAACTTATCTGTGTCTTTATGTTGATGATGCTTTTTGTAAATAGTACATAACTGAGCCTTGCTTTCTCATTTAGAGGGGTATCTTTTTAATTCCAGTGTTTAGACCACTTACAATTGATTTAATTATTGATATGGTTGATATTTGTTGAATCTACATTTTTATTTTTCCTCTTTTCTTGACTTCTTTTTGACTGATTTTTAGTATATTCCATTTTAATTCCTCTATTGGCTGCCTTAGCTATGCTTCTTTATTATTTTTGTTGTTGTTCTAAGTTTTACAATAGGCATCTTTAGCTTATCACAGTTTACTTTTATATATCATACTATAACACATATCATGGAATATACACTTTATCACTTATTAGCTGAGTGAACTTCAGAAAGACATGTAACCTCTATGATCCTCATGTTCCTTATAGATAAAAGAGAGAATATTACTTGCTTCATAGGTATGTTGTGAAGATTAAATGAGTTAGTTTTTATAAAACACAGTAGTGTCTGACATGTTAAATACTGCATAAGTGTTAGGAAATTATTTTTATTCACTCTGTATTGGTTAGTATTAAAACATCAATCTGTGTTTTTTTTTCCTACATACTACTTTAGCCGAATCCTTATGTTTCAATTTTATTGTCCCCATTATCATTAATTTCTAAATAGTTTGTAAATCTGCAGCTGTGGCTTTTGTCCTTGAACCAGTTACTTAAGAGTTTTCCTTTTGGCTTCCAAGTAAAGTAGATGGATTTCCTTTTATCCTTTTATTTAAAAAAAGAAGAAAAAAATGCTTATGTTTTTATTGTTCTAGTATCAGAGTATAACTTAAAATTGAGATTTTTCTGTGTAGTTATTTAAAAAATAAATTTTTATAAATGTGGACATTAAAAAAGTACCTTCTCTATCTGCAAGTTAGAACATTTAATACTTAAATTTCATAGTTATTTAGATCCTCTTCAAAATCATTGTCTATAGTTTGCCTTTGATGTGTCAAACACTGGAAATGCTATAAAATCAAACATTCTAAAGGGAAGGGAGAAAGAGAATGAGATAAAGAAAACAACAGAGGCCACCATGACTACACTTTGCACATATATCAAATATCTGTAAGTGTTGCTTATTCATAATTTGAGTTTATTACCTAGAAGAATGCCACTACCACAGGCACTCATCTTTAACTTACTGTCCACTACAAGAAGGCCTTCCATCCTAGCTCCCAGTGTGCCTTCATACTTTAACACATCTAGAATTTTTGAAGTCTAGGCCCAAACACCTCTAGGGAAAAAATCTGACATTCTGTTTTATCCTATGTTATTCATTAATGGTTCCGTGCTAACTTGGTTTGGTGGCTAGATTATAAATTCCTCACGGACAAAAATCATATTTTATCTTATCCCCTGCCCCAACCACTAGCACAGTGCTATATATAGAATACACAGTTAAACATAAATCCTCAATGAACGTACTTATGAAGATATGACTTGAAGAATTCTGAAACTCAGTAAACTTACCTATAAAATGTTGATGTTAATTTACTGTTTAGGTACTAAAATTAAAGTTTTTGTTATTTACAATGTACTATCCATCATATGATATTTGGGGTAGTATTAAACAGTGATATGGTAATCTGGTGGAGGCCAACAAGACCAACGTTATACTTCTCTGGGGAACTGGAGTTCTGTCTTTTAGGGAGTGGTGATTCCTGCTATCAAATGGGATGGACAGGAAACTAGAGTTGTGAGAAGAGCCCTTATACAGGCCAGTGGTTCTCAATGAGAGGGGGAGGGGACATAATTTTAACATCCAGGGGCATTTGGTAAAGTCTAGAGATGGTTCGGGCTGTTACAACTAGTATATTACTATCTGCCACTGGCAGATAATGGGCAGAAGCCAAGTATGCTACTAAACATCTTACAATGTACAGGACAGCTGTCCACAACAAAGTATTATCTGGCTCACAGCGAAAGACAAATGCTTTATGATACCACTTATATCTGGAATCTTAAAAATATAAATGAATGTATATCCAAAACAGAAATAGACTCACAGATATAGAAAACAAACTTGTTACCAACAGGGAGAGGGGAAGGGGGAGGGACAAATTAGAGGTATGGGATTAACAGATACAAATTACTATGTATAAAATAAAACAGCAAGGATATACTGTATAGCACAGGGAATTATAGCCACTATCTTATAATAACCTATAATGGAGTATAAGCTGCAAAAATACTGAATCACTATGTTAGACATGTGAAACTAACACAATATTGTAAATCAACTATACTTACAAAAAAAAAAAAAAAGAATTATATGGCTCAAAATATGCCAAGGTTGATAAGCTCTTAAGTAGGCAAGCAAGCGAACTCTCTTTTGTCCTCCATCCTCAGGTCTGAATTTAAAGAGTGAAGTGTAGGATCTTTTCCTTGGTAATACCAGTTAAAAAATGGCTCTGCCACAGGGAGGTGGCATCTCTTCAGTAAACAAAAGTGGAAAATGAGTAGTTACATCTTGTACATAAGGTTACCCTTATTTTATGTTTTTAATATCCATTCAGTTTTTTTTTTCCTACTAGAAAAATACTTTCAAATACCCATCTTACCCTGAACCATGTATACTGTTCCAGTTGTACTGCTAAAGGATCTGAATTCAGTCTCTCCTCAGCTCTGTGGTAAATTATTAAGCAAAGGAAGGGTTCATGTTTATATTTGAGGCCAAGTGGCTTATGCTTTGGCAGCAAGTAGTGAAAAACTCCAAGGACAAAATGAATTCTCAGGAAATAGGGCTGCATAATCCATCACTTTTCCTGACAGTAGAATCTCCTTCAGGCATCAAACCTGGAGGTTCTGGGGTTATTCAATTAAGAAGAGTGACATACACTTTAGTCACATAAGGAATCTCTCAAACTGCAAATTGAAAATATCAAACTCCAGATAACAATGGCAAGTGTCTACAATGATTTTTCCATCTGAGTGGTGCTGAGCTGTGTATAACTGTAAAGGGTTCAAATTAATAATCCTTCACAAGAAATTTCTCACCTCACTCACTATTCATCGTTTGCTGAATAACAATGAGCTGAAAGTCAGTAGTCAAGAGTTGACAATCTAGTTGAAAGGCACAGCATATAACCATGAAACTTAAACAGCAAAGACAGTATAAGCCCAATGAGCAATACCCAAAAAGCATATTAGATTTAGAATAAATCAAGAACATTCTGAACTGAAGTAATCAGGAAAAGCTTCAGAGGTGAGACTTTTGAGCTAGAAATGGAATATAAATAGGATAAACAGGTAAGAAAAAGAATTTCTGGTGCAGGCTAAACCAAAACAGCCAGAATACAAAAAAGAAAGAGCAAGGGTCTTGAGATGCAGAGTCATGATGCTTTTTTCACCACCTTTTGAAATTACCCGATTATCCTCAGCTTTGAATTCTTCAACTGCTTTTTATCATTAAATCTTCAGATTCTATCCTTTAAATGGGATAAGTAGAGTAGATTAGAGGAATATATTTCAAGGCCCTCTGATAGTTTCTGGGATGATTAATGTTCACGGAAATAACCTCACAGATGAACATTTAGGCTTTTCCAGGCCATGGTCTGGTTTCTGTCACAGGAAACTTAATAAATGTAATTGGCATATACAGTCAACAAGGTGAGTAAACTCTCCTCCTGGCTAACAGAACTTGGTATATCAATAACTGCATAAAGTTTTTCTTTTACCACAACAGAAACTATTGTATAATAAGGCTTTTGCAAATTCCTGGCAACTCAGCATGCTCAGGTTCTACCACTAATTTGCTCTGACCACATTTTCATTTTATCTATTGAAATAAGCAGTTTATCTCCTTTCCTAGGACTTCTAGTGCTCTATTGTTCCCCTCATTCTATTTAAGGGACGCCATGTCCTCTCTGTAGTCCTTGTATTTGCAAACGGCATAACCATACGCTCAAACAGAAAAAAACCAAACCAAACCAAAAACCCACTCTTGTTATTACAAGACAAAACAAAGCTTTCCACAAAAAGCAGTATGTTTGCATATTTTGGACTTTTTCTATGACTCAATGAATGGTAGGTTCCCTCGTAAGAATTCATGGTAATCCAGGGATTCTTTAAGGTTGAGTGGTCTCGTCTAATAATACTGTCCTCAGATATATGGACAAAGACAACTTCCGCGTGCGCTCTGTAACATTTAATGGCTACATCACCGTCACCCAAGCACGAGGGAACAATGAGTTTTATTCTCACCAGAGACGCCGTCTAGTAACAGCTCTTGGGTTCAATGCCCTGAGGTGGTCCACCTGTGACCTGCTCAACTTCTTGGGCCCCGAACCCTGGGCACCTGGGTCCCGCGGATATCGAAATATTGCTAAGGCGACTAATAAAATTCTCTGTGCAGAGGCGGCGGGCGGCCTCGAACTCACACCTGCTCCCGGACACCCCATGCTCCTGCCAAGGCTCAAGCTCCGCGCGGCCCGAAGGTCGCTTTTAAGTGTCTCCCGCGCCCCAGGGGCTTCCAGCAGCTCCTCGGGCCCCACCTCTCCCAGCCGTTGTCGCTGTCCCAACTCCAGCGATCCAGAGAACCTGGAGGAGACAGGGAGCACAGCCGACACCGCAGGCCCAGGCAGCAAGGTAAGGGAACCCGCCTCCACCTCCAAGTCCAGGGAAGCCCCAACGGTACGTCGATGATAGCACCGAACCCGACGCCCGAGCCTTCCGAAGACTACGTAGCCTCACCAGGTACACGCCCCCGTTGAAACGGCTCTTCGGCCCTCTCGCGAGAGAGTGCCTGGTGGTGCCTCCTTCCTTTCAGCTGTCTTTCTCTCCCCGCCCCCAGAGTGCTCGCACGGCTTCCTCCGGTGGGCGGTAGCCTTGGACGTGGCGGGGCCGGGCCAGCCTGGGCGCCGGGCCTCGGGTGCTCTGCTTAGCTGCTCGGCAGCTGGCCTTCCGCGCCCCCGTCAAGCCCCCGACAGGCCCGGTGCCTTCCCAGGTAGACGGGCGCCTGGCCGACTGACGCTGGGGTGGGGCCGTGGGCCGGGCGGGAGGGTCAGCGAGGCTGGGCTGGTGGGCGCCACACCTGCGGGGGCGGGCGTGGGAGGGTGCGCACGCGCGCTCTGGGTCTGGAGGGAGGTGGCTCCTGGGACGTTGCGCAGCGGAGCCGGCGAGCTAGGCGCGCTCGCTCACAGTGGCGTAACCTCTCTGCCTCTCTGCGTCTCCTTCCCTCAGTTTGAGGCGGGTCAGGAGAATGGCTTCAGAGATTGAGTCGTCGCTCGAGGAGAGCTTCTCGTCCAGCGGTGCTATGTCAGGCGCCTCAGCGTTTCTGCCTCCGGCTCGCTCCCGCATCTTCAAAATAATCGTGATTGGCGACTCCAATGTGGGCAAAACGTGCCTGACCTACCGTTTCTGCGCCGGCCGCTTCCCTGACCGTACCGAGGCTACTATCGGGGTGGACTTCCGAGAACGAGCGGTGGAGATTGATGGGGAGCGTATCAAGGTGAGCGGATGGGAGACTGCCAGGTAGCCCCGGCATGACAAGTGTCCCAACTCCTCCGTGGGTTAACTGCTGGCCCTGCGCTCCATCTTTTCTCACACTGATGAGGATGTTGGAGTCGGGGATTGGAAGGCTGTGTATGTAGCAAACTTATAAGGCAGTGCTTCTCAAACTTCAATATGCATACGATTTACCTGGGGATTTTTTTTTTAAAGTATAGATTCTGATTTGGTAAGGTCCCAGGTGATGCAGATGCAGCTTGTCTATGGACCACATAATTGAGTAGCCAGGGTGCAGAGGGTATCCACTGACTCATCTGCTGTGTCTCACGTGCTGGGAGTTAGTGAAGTAAGATCGAAGAAAAAAACAGTGAAATTTCTCAAGTACAGGAATTTCATGGAATAAGTATTATTTATTAAACATTCATTTGAGCACTGCCTTGGGTATTGTGGAAGTAAAGCCCTGTTGCCTTTGAGGAAGTACTTAGGTGTCCTCGTGCATACAGTTTTGCTACAGTAGTTTAGGTATGACATTGAGTTGTTTAGAAAAATTTATTTTCCTGCGGAAACATTCTGTAGTTCCTACTTGGTTCTTACTTGGATTGCCAGAAGCACATTCTCAGTGCCACCCTCTCAGTTTTTTAAGCCCCATTGGTGGCTCCTGAGACTGGAGACACAGTAGCAGTGGAGCACGTAGTAAGCCCAAGGCCAAGCCTGGGGTTCTGAGGGGTTGGAATAGGGATTTGGAGAATAAGGATCAGTAACAGGGCTGAGGCTTCCTGATGATGTAAATTTTAGACACACTTCCTCACTCTGAGCCACTACTAACCTTTCAACCACCTGCTAATATTATCGCTTAAAAGATGTGGACGCGAAAACTGCTCTGCTTTCCTTATACTACATTTATTTTTTCACTTTAAATTAGGATGCTCTTTACCTCAGTCCCCCGTGGGGGAAAAAAAAAAGCTAACTTCTTTCTCACCCTCACGTCCTTGAGGCAGGAACAATTTATTTTTAGTTCCCTAACCACTACCCCACCTCCTCACACACAAAGGGATTTTACTGCTAATCACAGTAAAGGAGAAAAAAGATTGAAAAGAAATCAGTATTCTGTAGGCCCTTTTGCCTTTTAATTTTCACATTAATTTTTAATTGTCCCATTCAAGCTGCCAGTGGTGGTCCTTTGGATGCACTGTATTAGGGAGTTAAGAAAGATTTGTATACATTGCAAAGGAAAAGGTAGAATAAGAGGCTGAATATTTTTCAACAGAATTAAGTTAGGCCCAGGAACTTGTGTAAGAGGAAAATAACGGGGCTTCTGAGGTTGAGAGGGAGTGTAGTTTGGGAGAAGGAGTTCTGAGAGAAAGTGTTTGGGCTTTGGAGCCCAACTGGCCTAGCTCAGATCTGAACCTGTGAAAGGGCTGTCTGTCCTTGATAGGGTGATGAACTTTGCCTGAGACTGTCCCAGTTTTAAAACTGAAATCCCACATCCCAGGAACCCCCTTCATCTTAGGCGAACTGGGGTAGTTGGTTACTCTACTCCTTAGGCAGTTTCCTTCATCTTTCCAAGTCTATTTTCTCATCTGAAAAATTGGGGTAGTAATAATGTATCGGAACTGAATCACTATGCTGCACACCAGAAATTAACACAACATTGTAAACCGACTATAATTCAGTCAAAGATAATAATAATAATACCGAATCAGGCTAATGTGAGGATTAGATGAGAACATATATGAGGCACCTGGTTCATAGTTGGTAATCTGAAGAAGATTCTTCCTTGGTGGCTTAACATCATTGTTTCTCTTTGGCACCATCAGTTCTGTGGCTGCACAACCAGAGAGTGAAACACAGATAGAGCAGACAGCTGAAGGGAAGAGAAATTGCCCCATATGGGATCAGGGTAACACAGGGAATGGAGGCTGGGAGGAGCTGGGGTTGAGTGGCCCTTTACCTGCGTCTGAGTTGCCATTTATACTTAAAGGTGAATCAGGTGCAAATTTAAGAAATACTTACAGCATATTAAAAATATATATATAAAATATGTCCAGTGCAGATCATTGAATGATTAACTAGTGGGATTAGTGCTGGCATTGATAAATAAACCAGAACCACAGATGTGATGAATCTGGGAGCACAGAATTGATCCTTCTGGTTGAGAGAGGCAAGGAGAAAACCTTTTTCTCTGGGTTGATTCTTCCTGAGCTTTATCTTAACCTGATAGGTTGATAGGGACACTGAGTTGATATCCTAGTTGACAGGGACACTGAGTTTCTTTTTCTCCTTACTAAGGCCTTAACTATTGACTTCTACCCCCAACTGTAAGACTTGAGAGAGATTTTTATTGTGATTGAAAAGACTGAAGAAATGTTCAGAGATTTCTGTAGTAGAAAAAGAGGGCTATTTTGGAAATTTTTTTTTTGGTGTCTAAAAAAAAAAGTGATATAGAAGAGCTTTATTCCATGTGTTGCTGCTGCTTCTTTTTTGTTAACCTATAATATATCTTAAGTACTGCTGAAATGTTCATATTATTGCTTTGGAAAATTATAAGCCTAATCTGAACTGTCATTTCTTCTAATTTTTCATCTTAAAGTGGAAACTGGAAAGCTCTATGTTACTTTGCTAATAAAATTACCTTCTAGACATTATATTTATTTGATAAAAATGAGATACTGTGTTAAATGTTTTGTGGACTAGAAATTTTTCAGAGCATGTCTTATTAAAATAGCAGTGCTATTTTTGAATCATCTGAAATGCTTTATTAAATGCAGTAAAGTCTATATTTGCTAATCTGTTCCTAAGTACTATATATATAAAATTGGAAGAGTAAAATCTTGTTTGTAGAATTTTGGAAGTCAAAATTATAAAGTGAACTCCTTAAATAGAAATACATTTTATTTTATTTTATTTTTTTGAGGGGGGGAAGTAGTTAGGTTTATTTATTTATTTATTTTTGGAGGAGGTACTGGGGATTGAACCGAGGACCTTGTGTGTGCTAAGCATGCACTCTACCATTTGAGCTATATCCTCCCCTCCATACATTTGATTTTTAAATTGAGACTCAAATCCTTAACGCTCCTTCCTTTTATGTGTTTCCTCATTATAACTAGCTACGTTCCTTTCATATCAGTATGGGACAGTGGCAGCACCAACAGAATCATTAAAGCCTAGTGTTGGGTTTAATGCATCCTGTCACTAGGGATCAGCAGTTCCTGTCTGGACATTGGGATAGCTTACTTGTCATTTGTAGTGGTGTGAAGTTTTGCCGTATTAAATACAAGATGTTAATATTAACTAAAAGAAAATAATCAGCACCGCTTCACCCCAATCCCCCCATTGGTAAATCAAACCCTTGATGAGTAATTGCTGGAAAGAAGACATTCTGTTAGGAACAAAGAATTATGATCCAGTGCAGGGGTCAACAAACCATGCTTGAGGGCCAAACAAAACAGTGTGCTGCCGGTTTTGTTTTTGTTTTTTTTTAATTGAAATAGAGTTGATGTACAATATTATGTTAGTTTTAGGCATACTACATAGTGATTTTGATATTTAAAAAAAAAATTTTTTTAATGGAGGTGCTGAGGATTGAACCCAGGACCGCGTGCATGCCAAGCATGCACTGTACCACTGAGCTATACCCTTCAAGTACCCTATAGTCCAGCCATTTATTTGCTGATCCGTATGTTTTCCTCTTGCATTTCCCACTCTGCCTGGAATATTCTCCCTTCCCGTGTTTCACCACGTGTAATTCTTCCTCATTCAACTCTGTGTTTCTATTAGGAATTCCCCTACCACTTATTCTCCATTCTATCCTTCTGTGAACTCTCTTTAGCACCTTGCCTGACCCTTTAAATTATCTCTTTTCTCATTGTATTGTATATGTGTCTACCTCCCTTGTTAGGTCTTATTCAATCTTATTCAGGACAGGGTCCAGGTGTGGTGAGTCCATAGATATCTTCTAGTGTGTAGTTCAGTTTCTAAACTATGCAATACTTGGGGTAAGTGTTGAATGTATGGAGGCAGGAGATCAATTGGTAGGCTGCTCTGGAAATCCAGAATTGAGGTGATAAGGGAAGCTAATGGAAAGAAAGAGGTAATAAAAGAGGTATTCTGATGATAAAGCCAAAAGGCTTCAGTAGCTGGCTTTTGGTAATGAGAAGAAAGAGGACTCTGGCTGACTGGAGGTAGGTAGTACCTTCAGTAGAGAGGAGTACAGTATGGAACATTGAATTTTCAGAGGCTCCATAAAAAGTTTTATTTTAGTTTTTGTTGTTGTTGTTGTTGATATGGTGGTATATTCAAATGGAAATGTATGATTGGCAGTTAGAAGTGTGGAATTGGAGGAGATAACCATGAAGAGGCAGACGAAGTTTGGGCACACAGATAGATGAGAACAGAATGCCTGATGCAGTTAACATGCATAGACAGTGGAGTAGAGGTTTGTTTCATAGTGTGATGAAGATGGTATGTGATGAATGCTGAAGCCAGGTGTAAGTCAGATTATTTACCTTTATCCATTGTTCTTTCTTGATCTTTATTAAAAGTAACCTGATGCTTGTAAGTCAAAGAATATTTTATAAGACATCGTCTTATACCTTACCTTACTAGAATTAAATTGCTAATTCATCTTAAAATGTAATGATGGTCACTAGGGAGATGCCAAATTGGTCCTCTTGATTTGATTTGCATTGAAATTCAGTGAATGAGAGTATTAGCAGTTGGGGTACCCTACAAAGAAGCTTAGTTTGTGACTACTTAGCTCAGAAAACTTGGGTCTAGTCTGACAGAAATTTTGTATTGTGGTGGTTTGGTCCTGGCCTGTGTGATACAAGCCATGTATATTTCCAAAGACCCAAGCCTTTCCACTATCTGAAGGATCCCTGGAACCAGTTCAGAGCTCTCATTGTTTTTCCAGCCTGATTTCAGAAGCCTGTGATTCTTGTACCTCTTCTTACGAAGGTGGAAACATGGTGTGTGTCCTCAGGTGGTGAGACATGATAGAATTATTTACTTCCCAGGAACCTTTGATCAGTTAAGATCTTTTGCTTTGGAGTCTGTGTTAGGACTCTGTACTCAAATTAGCATACACAAAATGAAAATCTTGTTTCACATAACTGAAAACACAGAAGTAAAAAAGTTCTCTTTCTGCGAGTTCTGACACCAGTCCTAAAATGGAGACTCGGTGAGTCTGATGATTGAGACACATGACCATTCCTGAGCTGTGGTGGTGATGCGGGAGCTGGTGGGACTGGTCATGTGTCTAGCTGGGGAGCCAGGGGTTCACATGAATTGAAGGCAGGGGAGGGATGGTTCCCCAAGGAAAATGAGGTGCTGTTAACAAAAGTGGGAGTGGAGGCTAGGCTGAGAAGACCAGCATGCATCCACTACAGAATCAGCCCAAGTTTAAATCCTTAAGACTTCACGGTATAACTGAGTCAGTATGCTGCACACCTGAATGAACACAATATGGTAAATCAGCTATACTTCAGTTTCTTAAAAAAAGACTTTGTAGTAGCTTTGTGACCTCAGGTGAATTTTTTAACCTTAAATTTGACCTTACTGCAAAATTGGGTAATTATTACATAGGGTTGTATATATTAAATAACATAATGCATATAAAGGACTTAGCATAGTGACTGGAATGTGCTTGGGCTGTGCTAAGCCCCAAATAAATATCAGTAGTTTAAGAGTAATCACTAATACCTTCAGGAGAGATAGCAATAATGAAAAGTAAATAAACAGAGAAAGCATTGGGAAAGAGAATAGCTAAGACTGCTGTTTCCAAATTGTATATATTCTAAAGTAACAGCTAATTTAAAAAAAAAAACTAAAAAGATCAGCCTACAGTGTCCCATAAATTAGCTCTGATTTTAATATTGAAACAGTCTCTTGAAAGGGTGAATGACTGGATCAAGGTCACACAAGTTGGGGGCAGTGTGGAATTTATAACCCAGGGCTTCCAGCTCTTGCTTCCTTTCTCTCCCTGCTTGCTCTCTTCCTGTCCCTTTCATTATGCTATAATTAAATTCTTCATTTAAAGTATTCCTTTCAAATAGTCACACAAAATTTGTTGCTTCTCCTTGCTAGGGAAGCTAAAATTTATTTTAAAAATTTGCCATTTGGATCTATACATCAGATATACATATTTATTTCTACTGTGTACCAAAAGCAAAAAGAGTTCTCCTGAAATGTTACTAATACTGGTTATGATGTTGATTTATATCAGCGTTTATGTAATTATCAGATGATCTTTTATATAGGCTGCTTAGAAGCAAAAATAATAAAAATGTGTTCTTTGAAAAGACAGGGGAAGAGGAAATTTGATAGCTGATCAAACAAGGAAAGATCATTTGGGCTAATACCTTTATTCTTTTTAGTCAAGTAAAAGAAGTGTTAAATTAATTTAGTGAGATCATTTCTCACTTTGGTAATAAAACAACCAAAAGTGCTTTCATGAAAAATAAGAATCTAGATTTAGCAAATAGGTTGCCTTTTTCTTGGAACCTGATTTTAGAATTTAGAGTTTCATGAAATATTATTAGTGTATTTTATGTTGTCTATGTAATGTTTAAAATGGGAGTAGTATCTGTAGACACACCTATGAGTCATTTTCTTTCCTAATATATTAAGTATTAAATTGGGGAAAACAGCTCTGAAAATACTCCCTAACTTAACATTTCCCAGACAACAGTATGTCACTTCCTTAGGTTCCAAAGTGTCATTCTCTCTTTTTTTTAAACATTGTGAACCACTTCACTCAGAGTTAAACCTCAAGATTTTTCTAGGTTATCATGAGGTTTGTTCCCCACTGGGTATCTATTTGTGTCTCTCATTTAGTCAAAGTTTTCTCCAGCCTTTTATCGCTGACAGTTTTTATCAGTTGTCCTGACCTTTCTTTGCCAGGTCTCTCCCTGCTCCTTCCCTGTCCCCTTGCCCTCATCTCAGTGTCCTGCGCAGACCTGAAAGGCAGCAGGCAGCATAGCAGTGTCTGCATCCTATGCCTGCACTTGTTCTAGCAGTTCTGTGAGCAAAACTTTGAAGCTTCCTTTTAAATACAGTCAGCCCTCCGTATCCGTGGGGAAATACTTGAATAAAATAATGCCATTTGCAGCAACATGGATAGACCTGGAGATCGTCTTTCTAAGTGAAATAAGTCAGAAATAGAAAGAAAAATACCGTATGATAACATTCTTATGTGGAATCTAAAAAAAAGAAAAAGGAAAAAGAAGACACTAATGAACTCATCTACAAAGCAGAAACAGACTCACAGACATAGTAAATCTTATGGTTATGGGGGAAGGGAGTGGGAAGGGATAAATTTGAGAGTTTGAGATTTGCAAATGATAACCACTATATATAAAAATATATAAATATACAAATTTCTTCTGTATAGCACAGGGAAACTATATTCAGTATATTGTAATAACCTTTAATGAAAAACAACATGAAAATGAATATATGTATATATATGCATAACTAGGACCTTATGCTGTATACCAGAAATTGACATACTGTAATTGACTATACTTCAATTAAAAAAAAAAATTCCAGAAAGTTCCTAAAAAGCAAACTTGATTTGCCCCTTGCTGGCAACTATTTACATAGTATTTATATTGCATTAGGTATTATAAATAATATAGAGATGATTTAAAGTTTATGGATGTGTGAAGATTATATGTAAATACTATGCCATTTTATATAAAGGACTTGAGCATCCGTGGATTTGGGTATTCGAGGAGAGCAGGGTCCTGGAACCAATCCCCCTGGGGAGTATTGAGAGACAATTGTATTTCTTTGTAAGTGCCTTATTAACATAGTAATTACTTTTATGGCTCTCCAATAAAGTGTAAAGAGTTATTTCATACTACTCGTTTCCTAGAAGTCTTGATATGATTAGAATGTTCTGAGCAGGACTGATGGAAGGTGAGGTTGTGTTGAGTCAATCCTAGCTTGAAACAAAAGAATAATTTTCTTAGGAATAAACATCGTCATCACCACTTACACATTGAGGACTTCCACAGTTACTTTGAGGTAGGTCTAAATTCGGGGTGACTTTTTTTCTAGCTTTAGTTTGTTAAATAAAACAAATGTATGTTTGTTATGGGAAACAGAAAAGTAGAAATAAAGGGGGAAGCTGCCATAAAGACAACCATTGTTAATATTTTGATGTATTTCTTTTTATATGCTTTTTTATAATTTTTTTCTTATAAATATACTTTGCTTAAAACATTATAAATCATTCTTCATCAGTGAAAATATTTTTGAATACCTGAGCTACAGGAATGTTATTAAAAGAGGAAAAAAAAGATCAGCTCCAGTTTCTTTGAACAGCTTTTATTAGGTCAATTTACTTTTCTCATGTGATAAAGAGACCAGAGGCAGCAGTCTGTATGGTGGGATGCTGTCAGCAGGATTCCAGGTTTATGCTACACTTCTGCTTTGTGGGGCTTTCTTTTTCATGCTTATAGAATGATTGCTGAACCTCCAAGCACTGTATTCTATTCCAGGCAGAAAGGTATGGTGAGGGAAGTGTAAAAGGCTCGTGCAAATGCTCTTTTTTAAAAATCATAAATCAGTTCATTTTTCTAGAAACCCAGAAACTCCCACTGAGGAAACTGTTTACAGATTATTAGACAGAACTGTCACTTGGACCCTAGTTCCATGAGAGCGTGAGACATCAAGTTTGTACAGGCATACCTTGTTTGACTGTGCTTCGCAGATACTGCAGTTTTTGCAGATTGAAGGTTTGGCAACCGTGTGTTGTCAATAATGGTCAGCATTTTTTTTTTAGCAATAAAGTATTTTAAAATTAAGGTATGTACTTTGTTTTTTTTAAGACATAATACTGTCGTGCACTTAATAAACTACAGTATAATGCAAACATAACTTTTATATGCACTGGGAAACCAAAAAAATTCGTGTGACTCACTTTATTGCTGCATTTGTTTTATTGCGGAGATCTGGAACTGAACCCACAATATCTCCGAGATATGCCTGTATAGTATTTTATAATTCTACCTGGAACAAAATTAGATTTATGTTAATTAGGAAGAATGGGAGAGTTTTTCAGAAAATGGAGAAATTTGGGCTAAAAAGAGCTACCATGAAAAAGATGAAAAAATCACAACTGATGAAAATCAAGGTAGCATGAAAGATAGTGGTGACCAATATTTCCATCTCTAATCACATTTTTTAAACTGTGTTTATTCATTCATTACATCTTAATTGAGCACTTACCATATACTGCCATGTGTTCAGCACTTCCTGTCTTACATCCTCCTTACTTTCAGGGCCGCCTGCAGTATCCCGTCTCCCTCTACTTCAGTATTGCTCTGTGTGAAATCCCCGGCTTAGGCTTCCATCTGAGTATCTACAAATAGTACAAGTCTTTCAGTTAAAAGTTACCTGAGCAAATCTGCCTCTAGTCTTTTCCCTTGTGACCAGTATCCTCATCATTCAACTGTTTTTTAGGAACTAAACAAAGGCAGGATAAATTCAGTGTTTTAAGAGAATCATAACATATGGCTTATATTTAGCTTTAGATATCATTTTCCCCAGTCCCTCTATATTTACACTAGGAGGTATTGGTATATTTTTATTGGTAGAGATGGTAAGGATAGATAAGTGATTTTCTAGCCATTTAAAATTTTCAAAGGGGCCTGAATTTCATAGGCTGTGTATATATGTTGATTTGGGGGCTAGATCTCATGACTTTTCACATCTGTCCTAAGTACTATTTTAGATTAGATGTGTAAAAGGCAGGGAATGGCATATCGTAACCAAATTTACAGAAATTAGACACTTAACATGTTTGTTAAAATCTGGTATGTATTTCTCTTAGTGCTTTAAAAATCAATTTTTGAGGTATAATTTTTTCCAAACAAAGTTGATTTACTGAAATTAAAGTGCTAACTTGAAGTATTTTGTTATGACACTTGAATTAACTATGAGGTAACTAGACTAGTATCATGAAATCTGGATCCTGTAAATAACACTGAAACGGCATGTTGAAAGGGAGTGACGTTGTAGTTGTATAAGTGAAAAAGTACAAAAGACCATGCAAAGGTGGTTAAATTTTCCCCAGTGCATAATTGGAATGAAAATTTTAGTTTTCCTCTTTTTTTTCACCCTACTTTCAGATCCAGCTATGGGACACGGCGGGACAAGAACGATTCAGAAAGAGCATGGTACAGCACTACTACAGAAATGTACATGCTGTTGTCTTCGTGTATGATATGACCAACATGGCGAGTTTTCATAGCCTGCCGTCTTGGATAGAAGAATGCAAACAGCATTTGCTAGCCAACGATATACCAAGGATTCTTGTTGGAAATAAATGTGACTTGAGAAGTGCCATTCAGGTACCCACAGACTTGGCACAGAAATTCGCTGACACGCACAGTATGCCTTTGTTTGAAACCTCTGCTAAAAACCCCAATGATAATGACCATGTGGAAGCTATATTTATGACCTTGGCTCATAAGCTTAAGAGCCATAAACCATTAATGCTTAGTCAACCCCCTGATAACGGAATTACCCTGAAGCCTGAACCAAAGCCTTCAATGACGTGCTGGTGCTAAATAACAGTCTTTATTATACTATCTAATTTTGACGACAAATACTTTTGAAGTATGACAGTGAAAAGTCATAGAATTTAATCTGAAATATAATGGATGGTCCTGACACTTTACTTTTTATCATTGTCATGCTTATTTTTGTGTTTTGTACCTACTTAATCAAGTTTGTCAGGGTGACAACACAAGGAAAAAGTTTTCAAGTGAGGTTGAAATGAGGTTAGGATGAATCAGAGCATCTTTCCATTGAGAGCCCAATGAAGGAAGCTTCACATGAGAACATGATGGAATTTTAAGAGTCACTAATTGTTTAATCCTGTGTTCCTGGGATTGAAAAAATATATTAAGGGTTTAGTATATTTGTTGGTATGTCCTTTGAATGAGAAGTGTTCTCAATAGGATAAAAACTGATATTTGCCTCTCCCTCAAGTTGTTTCTTTGTATTATTGGTTTATGTAATTGCATTATAATTGGTATATTTTAGAGCCAAGACTTTAGTTCTAGTGGGAAGAGAAGGTGTAAAATGTTTTCTGGTTCTCAGTCCATAAAGAATGACTTTTCCAACAGTTCTAGATGATATATATTTCTAATCAATATCAATCAGGTCTACAAAATTATTGTTATTTTTAAAAGAGTAATTTGAATTGTTTTCTTACTAAATTCTTTAAAATATGCAGAAGTAAATCAGATTTTAATGCAAAAGACATGACATAATAAGGTGCTTTATACTTTGTTTTGGTATTTTTAAGCGGTGAAAAACTAACTGAAAGATTTGAGGAGTTGTAATTTGGGAGAGAATAGGTGAACATGGTTCCAGCTACCACAACAGACCTATTCCTGGCTTTTAGTAATTTCAAGCTGTGTATCTGACATAGTATCTCTTGCTCTCCCCCACTCTCCAGTCAATGTAATGCCTAAAGGCTGAATTAGCAAATCATCTTCCACTTGGACTGAGGGCATACCTCTAATTGCTAAGTGTCTACATGTATTTCTCTAATAGTACTGTGTTACAGTACGTGGGTTGTTTAAATCTTTAAATTTTACGGTCGTAACAAGATACTCCTCCTCAGTATGAAAAATAAATTAAATATTGAAAAATATCTAGTCTATCCCTCAGTGGTAGAAAGGCTATTTCATAAAGTTTTTTACCCTAAATACTTCCTAAAAATTTTTTTAAAAATACTTTTATTTTGAATTTAGGACTTTGCACATGGAAAATAGTAAGCTTGCATATGAAGCTATTAACATGAATGGAATTGTAAGCCATGACCTTTAACTGAAGTGTGCATATTCACTAATTCTGAAAGATTGCTGAATTTAATCATTTTAGAGGAAATTAAGCCAAAAGGTGATTATATTTAAAATATTTTCAGAATGTGGGAAACTAATTAAATATGTGATCTAATCTAATCTAGTGTAGAATTTTCTGTTTAATCATCATGGTGGTCCTGACTGGATAATTTATAGAACAAGATAATTCTATTAAATGAACTAACTGAAAGTAATAATTATAGGAAATAATTGTTCTGTTTTAAACATCAGAGCTTAAAGGAAAACAAATTGGCTTTGATTTTAAGGAGATTAATCCAGTTTTCTTACCATGCTGGAATTAAAAATGGTTTGATTTTATCTAAATTAATGTTGATTTATAACTATTTTTATAGTAAAACAATGACAGCTGTTACAATTGTGGTGGGTGTAACAGTTTTTTAAAGAAGGGAATCTGCTTATTGCTTATCAAAACATTTTTCTAAAGTGGAAGAAGAAAGTTTACAGACTTTCCAAGCACATTTATGTTTTCTCAGTGCTGTTATTAATCATTTTTTAAAAAAGGTAATTTAACTTTCTTTTTGTAAGAAGTTAGTAGTAAGTATCCTTTACAGTTCTGTGAAAGGCCTGATTTTTTCACTTTAATATTTATTAATTTTAAAATATTTGTATCCCATTTATAGTGATTTATGGTTTTAGTTTTTTCTACATGCTTTTGTTTTTAAAAAGAACGTACTTAACAGCTGAATGGGGATAAAGCTTTTAGATATTTTCCAAAATATTTATAAAATGCTTCACTGACTATTGAGAAATCACTTCTAAATGGTGGCTATCAAACAACTAATTATTTTAAAGCACAAATCACACATTTTGTAACTTCTGTGTGAATTTATTTTAACTGTGACCTTTAGTTGAAAACATCAGATATGTTTTAGAAAAGTCATAATTTGAGAACACCAAAGGAAGCTCATCCAGTTAGCTATGAATAGCAGTGCTTTATTGGCAGTATATTGCTAATACATTTCCTCATGAAGTCTAAACTAGAGTTAAATAATTTTGTTGTGGAATAGTGTCACTGTAACTTTGCCCTCATGAAGTTCAATAAACCAGCTTTGGCATAAGGAAATTGTGGTTTATTTTCTTTGTTTGGTTACTAGGTTGAATCCAAAATAAAACAAAACATACCTCTTCTTTCCCCAGACTTCCAGGTAATTTGTAATACATTAGACTCAAACAGAAACGAACTCATCTGGAAATTTCTTTGGGAAATACCTTCAGGGTTAAAGAACCTTTCAAGAAAAAGCCCGAAGTATTATGGCTGATATGGTAACTTTTTTATTTGAGAGGCTGAGTAATCCAACTTGTTTAAGAACAAACACTTCAGTGCAAATGGCCAGTACTACAAAAGTGGTTGACATCTCTAGATTTACAGGTAAATGAATTTAGCAGAATGAATAACTATAAAATATATGAGAAAGAAGAAAAAGAAATACATGGTGGGTTTAAGATGATCATTTCTACATGCAGATTACTGATTTAGGCCCTTTAGGAAAATGTGGATTGGGACCTGGGGCCTCTGAAATTCATACTGTATTTCATATGTAAGTCACTCTATTGTTCAAACGCAAAATTACATTGTTCATGAAAGACTGCTTTTTTTTTTTTTTTTTGGCTTTTATTTATTTATTTATTTAAATCTTTTTATATATAGTAGCTTACATTTCGAAATCTCAAACTCCCAAATTTATCCCTTCCCACCCCCTTTCCCCGGTAACCATGATTGTTTACTATGTCTGCGAGTCTGTTTCTGTTTTGTAGATGAGTTCATAGTGTCCTTTTTTTTCTTTCTCTTTTTTTAGATTCCACATATGAGTGATATCATAGGTATTTTTCTTTCTCTTTCTGGCTTACTTCACTTACAATGACGATCTGTAGGTCCATCCATGTTGCTGCAAATGGCATTATTTTATTCTTTTTTTATTGCTGAGTAGTATTCCATTGTATAAATATACTACAGCATCTTTATCCAGTCATCATTCGATGGACATTTAGATTGTTTCCATGTCTTGGCTATTGTAAATGGTGCTGCTAGGAACATTGGGGTGCATGTGTCTTTTTGAAGAGTTAAGGTTCCATCTGGGGATGCCCAGGAGTGGGATTGCTGGATCACATGGTAAGTCTATTTTTGGTTTTCTGAGGAGTCTCTATACTGCTTTCCATAACGGCTGCACCAAACTACATGCCCACCAGCAGTGTACGAGGGTTCCCTTTTCTCCATACCCTCTCCAGCATTTATCATTTGTGGACTATTGAATGATGGCCCTTCTGACTGATGTGAGGTGATAACTTCACTGTAGTTTTAGTTTGCCTTTCTCTGATAATTAGCAATTTTGAACATTTTTTCATGTGCCTATTGGCCATTTGTATGTCTTCATTGGATAATTGCTTGTTTAGGTCTTCTGCCCATTTTTGGATTGGGTTTTGTTGTTGTTGTTGTTATTAAGTTCTATGAGCTGTTTATAGATTCTGGAAATTAAGCCTTTGTCAGTCACATCATTTCCAAATATTTTCTCCCATTCCATAGATTGTGTTTTTGTTTTGCTTATGATTTCCTTTTGCTGTGCAAATGCTTATAAGTTTAATTAGGTCCCATTTGTTAATTTTTGCTTTTATTTCTGTTGCCTGGGTAGACTGTCCTAGGAGAACATTGCTAAGATTTATGTCAGAGAATGTTTTGCCTATGTTTTCTTCTAGGAGATTTATGGTATCTTGTCTTATATTTACGTCTTTAAGCCATTTTGAGTTTGTTTTTGTGTATGGTGTGAGAGAATGTTCTAACTTCACTGATTTACATGTTGCTATCCAGTTTTCCCATCACCATTTGCTGAAGAGACTAAATTTTCTCCATTGTATATTCTTGCTTCCTTTGTCGAAGATTAATTGACCATAGTTGTGTGGGTTTATTTCTGGGCTCTCTATTCCATTCCATTGATCCATATGTCTGTTTTTATGCCAATACCATGCTGTTTTGATTACTGTAGCTCTGTAGTATTGTCTGAAGGAAAGACTGCTTTTTTAAATTGGATAATAAGACAGTAATTTGGACAAGTCTTTTGGGGGCAAATACTAATTCACTTCGTCTGTTGAAATAACCTGATTTATCAAGCATTTGTCATTATAAAATAATATATTAACAAATGGGAATTCTGTAATATAATGTGGTAAATGTAATTAAAGAGACAAATACAAAGGACAGTGAGCACAGAGAATGGTGTGATCTTGTGGCTCTGATGCAGAGGAGTGAATGTGCAGTGAAATGAAGGGGTGGTCAGAACCTGGGAAATGAAGCTCGCAAGGCGGGTTGTAGTTGAACCACCAAGTTGCCATAGGCAGTGGAATTAGGACGCACTTGGGTGCAAGTGTCAGAAACTCAGTTCAAATGCACCTACAGGGGAATTTATTGCCAAGAATCTGACTTGTGCAACGTGAGACTCTAGGACAAGGATGCAGCTGGACCCAAAGGAGAGCTGGGATTGAGCACTCAGTGTCCTACTTTTGGGCTCAGCTTTGCTGCACACCTTCATTTTCTCTCTTTTGTAACTGAACTTCTCTCTCTCTCTCTCTCTCTCTCTATATATATATATTTTTTTTTAATTAAAGTATAGTCAGTTTACAATGTTGTGTCAATTTCTGGTGTACAGCACAATGCTTCAGTCATACCTGAACATACATATATTTGTTTTCATATTCTTTTTCACTGTAAGTTACTATAAGAATATAGTTCCCTGTACTATACAGTATGAACTTGTTTATCTATTTTATATATAGTAGTTAGTATCTGCAAATCTTGAACTCCCAATTTATCCCTTCCCACCCCCTTTTCCACTGTTAACCATTAGTTTGTTTTGTATGTCTGTGAGTCTGTTCCTGTTTTATAAATAAGTTTGTCTTTGTTTGTTTTTTTTTTGTTGTTGTTTTAGATTCCACATGCAAGTGATATCTTGTGGTATTTTTCTTTCTCTTTCTAACTTACTTCACTTCCACTTTTCTGGTTCAGTTGGCAGAAAACATGACCACTGACTGTTTCTGAATTTTTGCTTGTTGCAGGCATCCAAAGAGAAACTGACTGATTATCAGTCCCAGATCAAAATTTCTAGGATGGCCTGGATAGAGTCAGGTGCCCAGCCCAAGGCCAATAGCCAAGAAAAGATCAAATAGGGAATTCCACGTTTGGGGAAGAAGGAATTTTGAAGAAGGGAAGGGGAAAAGAGGATAGCCACACAGAAACATTTGAGCTTTACTATTTAGGCAGCGGGTAACCAATGAAAACATTTAAGCAAGGTAGTGAGTGAGACCATCAGATTTATGTGAGAAATTCCAGTGGCAAGGGAAAGGATATGTGGGTATGGAGCCATGGTGGCCAGTCAGGTTACTGTAATAGCCTAGAAGAAAGAACTTTCACTAGGATGTTGACAGAAGAATATACCATACAGCATTTATCTTTCTCTGGCTTACTTCACTTAGCATGACACTCTACAGATTCATCCATGTTGTAACAAATGGCAAGATTTTCTTCTTTTTAAGACAATAATATTCCTCTGTGTGTGTGTGTGTGTGTGTGTGTATTTGTGTGGCATTTTCTTTTTTCATTCGCCAGTGGACACTTAGGTTGTTTCCATACCTTGGCAATTGTGGCTAAAGGCTGCAGTGGACATGGGAGTATAGGTGCCTCCCTGACATAATGGTTTTGTTTCCTTTGTATACCCAGAAGTGTGATTGTTGGATCATACGGTAGTTCTATGTTTAATATCTTGGGGTATCTCCATACTGTTTCCCATAGTTGCTGTACCAGTTTACATTCCCAGCATCAGTGTACAAGGATCCTTTTTTCTCCACAGCCTTGCCAGGATTTGCTGTCTCTTGTCTTTTTGATAACCATCCTAGGTTAGGTGTGAGGTATTATCTCATTGTGGTTTTGATTTGCTTTTCCCTGATGATTAGTGATACTGAGCACCTTTTCATGTACATGTTGGCCATTTGTAAGTCTTTGGGAAAATGTCTATTCAGGCCCTTTTCCTATGTTTAAATTATGTTATTTATTTATTTTTGCTATTGCGTTACATGAGTTCCTTGTATATTTTGGATATTAACCCCTTATTAGATATGTGATTGGCAAATATTTAAATACCCCTTATTGTATGTGTTGTTTGCAAAATTTCTCCCATTCTGTAGGTTGCCTTTTAATTTTGTTGACGATTTCCTTTGCTGTGCAGAAGCATTTTAATTTCATGTAGTCCCACTTGTTTATTTTTGCTTTCGTTACCTTTGTTTTTGATGTCATGTAATCATTTTCTTAAAGAGGGTCCACTAAAGTGAAAAAGATATCAGGTCTCCTAAAACCCAGATATTCACCTGGAATGAATATATTCATTCTGTGGGACACTTGAGGTCTATAAGTGGTTTATCAGTATTCCTGGCATTTATTTCTGCCAGTCTCTGTTGCGTCTGCTGCAGTTTTGGCTTATTGACAGAGAACATCCAGTTTCTCAAGCCAGCAATTCATAAAGTTGTTCTGCAAATATAAGATTAGTCAGTGTTGTCTGCTTCATGGAGTCTGTTGTCCCATTGTATCCACAGATGCTGAATAACACACATTTTTAAATTCTGAAGACATAGGAACTTAATCACAAAAGGTCATGTGTATCATAAACCAGATGCGGAAGCACCCCTTAAGCCTTCGTCCTGCTTCCTCTTCTCTTCTGGCTGAACAGCCTTTCCCATTATGATATCTTCAGACAGCACTTGATTCCCAAACCCACTTCCAGGGCCTTGACTTTGCCCCTGAATCCCTGTGTTCCATCTTCTTTTTGAGGTACCAGTGGCACACCCAAATGAAACATGTCAAAATCCAAACTCATAATCCTCCTCCCTGAACTCTTTTTTCCCTACATTTCCTCAAAACCTCCGGGCTCTATTTGAGGCTTCCCTTCACCTTCCACATCTGGTTTCTCCCGGGGACCTGTCACTTTCGTTGCCTTTGATCCTTGCATTTGTCTTCTTTCCAAAAAGCTGTGGACACTGCGCATAGACTCTGAGGTCCAACTACTTGGGGACTGAATCCCAGATATTCTAATGGTGAAGCCTCTCAAGGCCTCAGTGTCCTCTCATTTTTAAAAGGGGGCTGACAATAACTCGTAGGGTTATTGTGAGAATGAATGAGTTAATATATGGATAGTATCTATTGCAGCACAGATTTCTCCAAAACCTAGTAGGTAAAGCCACAGCCACGTGTTATCTGTCACTGTTGTGGTGGGTCGGGAATGGGAGAGTGGTCCAGCGAGGCAGGTCTGCTGTCATCTAACAGCAGGGAGGGGACACCAAACAGCTGATCCTCCTCCAGCATCTCTTCCTCTCTGGTATCTCCACATGGTGGCCTCAGGGTAGCGAGCCTTCTCTTAGGGTGGCTGAAGATGCACAGAGCAAGCGCCCTGAGATAACCCTGCTGAAGCCCCAGGGCCTTTTCTCAGTTAGCTCGGAAGTTCTGCTCCATTCATGTCCAAAGGCAATCGCTCAAGCCTCCGGAGGTTGGAGACACAGCTGTGTATGGGGGCCTTTCAGAAAACTTGTGGACCTTTAAAAAAAAAGCATCACAGAGAGTGACCATGAACATGCTTTGTGCTGTTCAGATGACTCACTGGTTCTCTCCTGGCAGAGTAATTAAAAGACTTTGAGTCTTCTTTCACAAAAAGACATGATTCAAATTGTTGACCGTTTCTCTAATGACGAAGATCTGGAATGTATTTCATCCTAAGGAATATGCTACCGGAATAGTTACTTTTAGAAAAAACAAACATGCTTTATCTCTTCCTGTTGGATGTTTGAAAATGTTTCCATCTGATGTGCTTCTTCTTTTTCCAGAAAAATTTAACAGGTTTATTTATAATTGTTATAAAGTTGAACTGCTGAAACTTGTTCACTGAAACATTTTGACTTGCATTAATGCTTTATGTCCTGCATTTATATTAAAAATTCACACACAAATGAAAAAGGAAAAACTGCCAATACCTGATTTCCGTCCCCTATTTTTCTACTTGTAATCATATACTTAGGTACCTTTTGACCCCATGGAAAAAAATATCAAACGTTAGGAACTACCAATAACAGGAAGGAGAGATTTTTTTTTTTTTTTAAAGAATGAAATGTTTCCCATCATAGTGGATTCTTAAGCACGTTCTCCACGTATGCGGCGTGCTAGCTGGATGTCTTTTGGCATAATTGTTACACGTTTGGCATGGATAGCACACAGGTTGGTGTCTTCAAAAAGGCCAACCAGATAGGCCTTCCTTGCCTCCTGCAAAGCACCAATAGCTGCACTCTGGAAGTGCAGATCTGTTTTGAAGTCCTGAGCAATTTCCCGCACCTGACGCTGGAAGGAAAGTTTGCGAATCAGAAGTTCAGTGGACTTCTGATAACGTCTAATTTCACGGAGTGCCACGGTACCAGGCCTGTAACGATGAGGTTTCTTCACCCCTCCAGTAGAGGGCGCACTCTTGCGAGCGGCTTTTGTAGCCAGTTGCTTTACCACCGGTCGATTTGCGGGCGGTCGGCTTTGTACGAGCCATGGTATAGAGACCTCCTTACTTACCCCTCTTTTCCTTCGGCTGGAGCTCGGCAAGCCAGAGGCGGCGCTGGCGTTGGAGGGCTACGGCGGCGCGGCGGCCCATCTGATGTGCTTTTGTTTCTAAAGTCTATAAAACTTATGTCTGAGCATTTAAAAATTATTTATATATTTATGTGTTTATTTACATCTAAACAGGCTAATGATCAAAAGCAAAGAGGTGTCTAAGGATTCCCTCAAAACAATAACCAAGATGGATACTGATCCTGCTGGTGCCCCCACAGAATGCCGAGGGTGGTGACGGTGGTGGTGCCCTGAGATGTATTAGCAAGTACCTTGTTATGGCAGATACTGTTGAGCATTTGAGAAGTCATAATTTTCTATTCTGTTTAGAAATTTCCCAAACTAAGACTTACACTAGATTTTGGATCCATTTGTTACACACATATATATATATGTATACACACACACACACACACACACACACACACACACACACACACACACATATATATAGCACCCAGTTAGTTTGTAAGAACAAGTTGGGGAGATGGACATCTAGCAGATGAATACCAGTAAAAGCCTTTGCATAGCTGATAGGTGGAACAGAAAACTCAGCCTCCAGATTTAATAAGCCTGGTGGTGGATGTTGTTCTGTTTGGACGTAAGGATCTTTGTGAGGTCTTTTTTTCTTTTTTTCCCTTAACTTTGGTATTAAGTCAAGTGTCGATATAAACTGGATTTAGAAATAGACCTTTGCCTTGCTTTATCATGAAGCATTAAACCAAGATTTTCAAAATAATGAAGCATATTTAATCTCACTACTTTCCCTGAAAAATACTGGCAAAATAGGCCTGGGTGTGTGGGAGAATAAAAAGGCTTTTCAAGACTATGTAAAAAGAAAAAAAAATGATTATTTAAAACTATATTTCATCTCATCCCTGAAATTTCTATTTTGTATGTGTTTCTTAATCTACTTAATGTTATCAGTACGGATCGTGACCATAGGTTTATTTATTTATTTATTTTAATGGCGGTACCCGGGGTTGAACCCAGAACCTTGCGTGCTAAGCATGAGCTCTACCACTGAGCTATACCCTCCCCCCAGATTGTGACCACAGGTTTAGATGAACATGCATTGGAAGTGCTGATCGCACACTTTTTCTGGTAAGGGTGTCTGGTCTGAAGCGTCTGAAGAGCACTGACCTACATACACACTTGGTCAGCATCTGTGGAACCACCTAAGCCAGTGGCACGCGTGTCCTTCGTGGCTTTGTGGGTACATGCTTCTTCACCGCTGTGGGAAGAGACAGAGGCAGTACCCACTGCTTGAGGGTTCATGCTAAGCATCCTCCCCTGGATTCATCCCTCCCTGGAATATTACAGTGGGAATGAGGAGGAACTACTTTCATTAATTCTGCCGATAGCAGCCTTGATTATGTATAATAATCTCCACATCTTCACAATCAGTATCTAGTCTTTGAATGTCATTTGTTTCCTCCACAGTCACCCTCTTTCCCAAAATGTTCACCATGTGAAAATCACTCATATCCTTAAGTGATTCCTCTTGATTCTTTAACAATTTGGCTCCAAGGGCTTTCAAGAGGAAAAACATTCCCAATGTGATGGTTGAGTCATGCTTGCTGAAATGAGCAATTCATGCCCGGCAGGATGCTAGAGCAATACTGCATTAAGACTCTGGTGAGGAAGTGTGTCTTCTGGGAGTTTTGTTACATGAAAGTGAAAATGAAGTCACTCTGCTTTTAACTCCTTTGCTAAGCTTAAAAAAAAAAAAAACCCAGCATTTCTTAATTTTAAAAACATAATGAACTTAAAATACTGAAGTTCTTTTTCTCTTGTATTGTGATGGCAAGCAAGGTCTTGTTTTGCCAGCTGAACCTTGGCAAGACCATCTTACATCTCCCTTAGCCTCAGTTTCCCCATCTGCAAAATGGGGTCAATAATGTGTCTATAATAATACCTGCCCCCTTTTGTACCTTAACACATTTTTTATTAAATTGATTTATACTAATGAAATCCCCTTAGAAGTGTATGTAGGGCTTCTTTTTGCCATTGACAAAGTCATTTCTAATACAAACTTCTCTGTGAGCTATTGTATTTCGTCTTCTGGATGCCTTCACCCCCACGTTTCCTACAGCCAGAATCTTTTTCGGCCTTATGAACTGAATTGAGATCAGATACTCTCAGACTCAAACTAACAATTTTACTGACATTATTGATAGAATGTTAATATTTCCAAAAATTGTAATTATTTTTAAAAACAATTAGGAGTTTAGATTATTTCCCTTCAAAAGGCCTATGTACCATGCTTGCTGAGAAATTGATTACAAATTAAATGGCTTACTTGTAGCTAAATCATTAAAATTTTTTATTTCAGTAAAAACTACTGTGGGTGCATTTTAATATATTTCATATGATGTGGAGTGAGACTTTCAAAAGAGGGCTTGGAAATTTAAATAAAGACTTTGTGCTAGGTGGTATTAGGGAATGACTATTAATTATCTTAGTTGTGATAATCATATTGAGGTTAAGTGGGAGAATCTTAGGAGCTCCAGATGCAAGTATTCAGCATCTTGCTTTGAAAGGGTTCTACAAAACAATAACTATATGGTAGAAAGGAGGAACTAATGCCATGTCTTCTGCTCATAGTAGCCTTGATTATGGGTAATAATTTCCATATCTTTGTGGTCAGTATCTTTTATTTGACTGTCATTTGTTTCCTACACAATCATCCTCTTAAGTGTATGCCATTTGAAAATTACTCAGCATATCAGCCACTACTTTCAAAAACTCCTGCAAAATGATAAAGTCTATGTGTGTGTTGATATATATATATATATATACATATACACACATGCAGTTGTTTTAAACAGAGGAGGCGCGTAAGGAGGGGAAGTAAAGAGAAATGGGAATTTAAGTGGACAGTGAGAGCCACCTCACCCCTGGCGCGTGATGCTGAGTCTGTCAGAAGCAGGCATTCCACCTTGACTGGCTGGGTCACCTTCACTTCCAGACGTCTCCTCCCAAGACTCCCTAAGGTGTCTGCCGCTGTGGCAATCCAAATAGCAATTAGGCAACATTGTAAATCAAATATACTTCAGTTTTTAAAAAAAGTTAAAAAGCAAAAGAAAACAGCAACCAAAAAAACCAAATAGCTATCGGACGATGAGGGTGACACAGTATTTTCCACTATATTCCACTCTCAGCCAATTACAATCGCTCCCTTAACTTTTGTTTTGTTTTGTTTTGTTTTGTTTTGTTTTGTTTGCTAGTAAGTTGTCTTCCTTGATTATCCCTTCCTGGAAGTCATCCAACCATCATACATATCCTATGTTAAGACACTTGTTATTCCCACTGTGAACTCTTGTTCAGCTTCTCCTTTCCTTTAATGAAGAAGTAATGAATAGAAGATGGAGATTCATAGGGAAAACCTGTTCGCTTACTCTGCAAATATTGAATGAGTGTCTCCTACGTTTCAGGTGCCATGCAAGGGGCTAAGGATATAGCAATAAACAAGACAGAACAAGGCTGTACCCAGGGATGCCTGTATTCTAGTGATGGAAGACAGACAACTAACAGATAAACAAATACACAGAATTACTGGATTGGGATAAAAGGTAACAGTGAAGCACACTGGGTGATGAGATAGAGGATACAGGGTGGATGGTTAAGGAAGGCATCTCTAATGCAGACCCAGGAGTTGAGAGCTGACAGGGCACACAAGCCGTGCAAAGAGCTGGAGCAGCACTCGGCAGAGGAATCAGCAGGTGTGAGGGCCTGGAGCCAGGAGAACCTTTGGCAAGTGTGAGGAACAGAAGGTCTGGCTGGAGGACAGGGAGTGGGGGAGGGTGGACTGAATGATACTGGGGAGGGAGAGGGAGCCAGACCACTGTACGTAGTCCGGATGTTATTCTGACTGCAGTGGAAAGAGATTCAACCGGGCAATGGCATGATCTGCTTCACTATTTTAAAAGCCCACCCTGGTGGCTGTGTGAAAAGGAGATTGGAGAATAAGGGATGAAGGCAGCATGCATGCCTGCTGGAGTCTCTTTTACATCATTTTCCCAGAAGCTCCACTCAGTGACTGCCCACTCCTCTCCCTGAAATCTCATTGGCCAGAATTGGATCTGGTGGCCAGCCCTAGCTGCAAGGGATTCATCTTCTTTTTTTTGGAATTGCCACAATAGAGCATTTTAATTTTTGTTTTCTCTGTGTTTGTTTTATTGTTTTGTTTTTATTGTATAGTTGATGTACAATATTATATATTTCAAGTATACGACATAATAATTCACACTTTTGAAAGGCTACACTCCATTTAAAGTTATTATGAACTATCAGCTCTATTCCCTGTGCTGTACAGTAAGTATATTCTTTAGCTCATTTATTTTATACCTAGTAGTTTGTGCCTCTTAATCCCCTACCCCTGTCTTGCCCTACCCCTCTTTTTCTTCCCACTGGTAACCACGAGTTTGTTTTTTATATCTGTGAGTCTATTTCTGTATTGTTATATTTGTTTATTTTGTTTTTTTGATTCCACATGTAAGTGAGATCATACAGTATTTGTTTTTCTCTATCTGACTTATTTCACTGAGTATAATACCCTCCAAGTCCATCCATGTTGTTGCAAATGGCAAAACTTCATCCTTCTTTATGGCTGAGTAGTATTCCATTGTGCATACACACTATATCTTTATCTGTTCATCTGCTGATGGACACTTAGGTTGCTTCCATATCTTGGCTATGTAAAAGGTGCTGCTATGAATGTTGGGGTGCAAAGGAATTCTTGAAATGTGACTATTTTAGGGACAGGAAGGCAAGGGGGAAAATGGCTTGTGAATGGCTTTTGGATAGCCAGTCCAGCGTCTGTCACCGGGGTCATCTGCATTATTCCTAAAACAAGCCTGTGAAATAGCCAGGGCAATTTTTATTGGACTCATTTATAAAAGGGAAACAGCATTAAAGAGTACAAAGCTCAGACGGCTTGAGTCCCAATTTTTTTACCTCAAACTGAATGTGCTCTTCTCATTACCTTTCATTATTCTGGGGTCTGCAAAAGGCTGGACCCAGTCACACGTGTCTTGGTGTGTCTATTGGTGAACAATGCTTCCAACTCTGCGTTCCACGTCTGGTGTACCTGAGCAGTGATCACAGCCGAATGGGCACTGCAGGGAGATCAGGTTCTCAGACCAGACTTTGGGATGGTCTTCCAAAAATCAGAAGAAAAAAAATAAATAGTGTCTTCCATTATCCTAGAAAATTTTGTTCCACCAAACAGAACATAAGGTGGAAAGAGATGTACCACAAGGGGTCTGGAAGACAATCCACAGCAGTGTGGGAAGGACATTGAGAATTTTGTGTTTGCATGTATATAGATGACACAGGCATAGAAGTTCAACATTGCTAATATTTAGTACATGAGTTGACACGGGGTATCAGACAGGCCAGGCCTTACACATATGGATTTCAAGTATCCTGATTCTGCAATTTACATCACAGCGAGGTTAACAACGGCATCCACGCTGCTCATTCCCCTTCAGTGGATTGTGACAGTATGGGTTTACAAGTGCCTGGTTAGGTGGGTTTGCTAGTAATATTATCCTAGATGGTAAACACTTTACAATTGCTTGTAGTGAAACAGAGTGTTTCAATGAAATTCCACTTAGAATAACAATGCTGAGGGGTGGGTACAGCTCGGTGGTAGACTGCATGCCTAGCATGCACGAGGTCCTGGTTCAAGCCCCAGTACCTCCATTAAATAAATAGATGAATAAACCTAATTACCTCCCCCACAAAGTTAATTAAAAAATAAATAGAATAACAATGCTTAATAATCATTACATGTGTATATATTCATGCAGTGGTGTAGTGAGAATATCATGTTCTAGGTTATATGCAGTGAGTATTCAGTGTAGGTATATCACGTACATAGGTGTGTGTAATTACATACCACAGTGTTTTCTACTGTGAAAATTAAGTGAAATAACTGACAGAAAGTACCTAGTATGGAAAGTACCTAGTACAATGCTTGCTGTGTATAGTAAACATTCAATTAATCAAGGAAAGCAACCACAAGCTGGGAGGGATGTTTATTCACTTGGTTGGCTTCTTCCCAGGGGTTACACCAGGAGACATTCATTGTCTTGAGAAACTTGCCTTGGCTTAGGGCTTTCTTGGTCTTTCCTGGCTCATATACTGGATATTTTATCAGCACATAATACATAGCTCCACCTTTCAGGACAGATTCATTAACCACACTTACCAGGCCAGAATCAAAACCAGAATCCCAGTTTAGTGACAGATAATGGAGACTATGACTGTCACATACTTTGAAGGGCCGTGCTAGCAGTATCAGAAGAATTTCTCCCTGAAGGCAGATCAACAATCAGAGGATGATGGTTTGGTGAGCAAGGAATAAGAACAAGGGGAGTTTTCACTTCCTCACGCGGAAGGCTTAATGCTGTCTGATAGATCCATTTCACAGTCGGGATTAGTTTGCCAGTGTGCCCAGGAAATTCAAGGAAGGCAGTTACTTGGACAGAATTAGGACAGGCAATGTGTTTGCCTCTGTAACGCTTGTGGGGTTTTTTTTTTTTTTTTTTTTTTGGTATTATGGGGGAAGAGAAATTTGTAACCCCCAAATATGTCTCTTAGTCATTAAGTTGGTTGTTTTCTAAGAAAGCAGACATGGGAAAAACTCTGACAACCAAGTAGGAGTTACCCTTCTGTAAGAAACACTTGCATATATAAGAGAAACTTCCATTTGTAAGGGTGTCTCCCTGGCGGGACCAGGAAGAGGAAAATGACCAACTCTAGAAACTCTCATGAGTGGAGAAGACAATGACTTAAATCTGTGTGAGAACCTTATCCTTTTTAATGTGTTTTTCATGGTAAACTCTCATAACTGACTCTCCCCACCCTCAACCTCCTCTTTTGTCTTCAACTGAGGATGGTATTTTAGCCATTTTGGTGAGTTACTCAGTCTCTCCCACGCATACACATTATTAAATTTGTTTGACTGATTCTTTCCTGTTACTCTGTCTCATGTCAATGTAATTCTTAGACCAGCCAGAAGAACCTAGAAGGATAGAAGAAATTTTCTTCCTCCTTGACAGTATGTTTATAGTAAATAACATTCTCTTTAAAATTTTTTTCTTAAATTTTTTATTTTAGAGATTCTGAAAGAGAAAAATATACAATAGAAGATAACGAACCCCCATGTACCCCTCGCCTAGTTGCAATCATTTTCCACACGTGATCAGTCAGTCTGGTTTTATCTACATCCTCATCCACTTCCCCCACCTCCTGTATTGGAATTTGAAGAAAATTCGAAACATCCTGATTGTTTTTAAAGATTTTTTTTTAATTGAATCAAGTCCTGCTGGTTTGAGCGCCATTTTTTTCTTTCTGATGACTTTAGGTATCTCTTCTCTGATCTTAAAACAGCTCCCAGAGAGTGATTTTTGAGTTCTTGGGGGATAGTCTCTGGTTCTGACAACAATTACCATTATCATTAGGCAGACTACATTACACTTAGTTTTATCTTTTCTTCATTACTCAGGAATATCACCCTGAGCATCACTTACTGGACTGCACTGCAAATCAGAAATGTCAGGTTTCTATGTTCTGCCCAGGGCACTTGATCCACATGCAGAGTCTCTGGCAGCAGGGTCCAGGGATCTGCATGGGTAACAAATTTCCCAGTGATTCTGCCCACTGAGGTCAGAGACGCACCAGCTGAGAACGTCATCAGAAATTGCTAAAACACCTAGACTTTATATTTTTTAAATTTTTTTCTTTTATTATTATTATTTTAACTTTTTAAAAATTGAGTTATAGTAATTTTACAATGCTGTGTCAAATTCCAGTGTAGAGCATAATTTTTCAGTTATACATGGACATGCAGACATTCATTGTCACATTCCCTTTCGCTGTGAGCCACCACAAGATCCTGTATATATTTCCCTGTGCTACACAGTACAATCTTGTTTATCTATTCTACATTTTGAAATCCCAGTCTGTCCCTTCCCACCCCCCTCCCCCTTGGCAACCACAAGTTTGTATTCTATGTCTATGAGTGTTTCTGTTTCTATTTGTTCGTTTTTTGTTTTTTTAGATTCCACATATGAGCGATCTCATATGGTATTTTTCTTTCTCTTTCTGGCTTACTTCACTTAGAATGACATTCTCCAGGAACATCCATGTTGCTGCAAATGGCATTATGTTGTTGTTTTTATGGCTGAATAGTATTCCATTGTATAAATATACCACCTCTTCTTTATCCAGTCATCTGTTGATGGACATTTAGGCTGTTTCCGTGTCTTGGCTATTGTAAATAGTGCTGCTATGAACATTGGGGTGCAGGTGTCATTTTGAAGTAGGGTTCCTTCTAGATATATGCCCAGGAGCAGGATTCCTGGGTCACATGGTAAGTCTATTCCTAGTCTTTTGAGGAATCTCCATACTATTTTCCACAGTGGCTGCACCAAACTGCATTCCCACTAGCAGTGTAGGAGGGTTCCCTTTTCTCCACAGCCTCTCCAGCATTTGTCATTTGTGGACTTTTGAATGATGGCCATTCTGACTGGTGTGAGGTGATACCTCATGGTAGTTTTGATTTGCATTTCTCTGATAATTAGTGATACTGTGCATTTTTTCATGTGCGTATTGATCTTTTGTATTTCTTCCTTGGAGAATTTCTTGTTTAGGTCTTCTGCCCATTTTTGGATTGGGTTGTTTGTTTCTTTCTTAATAAGTCATATGAGCTGCTTATATATTCTGGAGATCAAGCCTTTGTCAGTTTCATTTGCAAAAATTTTCTCCCATTCCGTAGGTTGTCTTTTTGTTTTACTTATGGTTTCCTTTGCTGCGCAGAAGCTTGTAAGTTTAATTAGGTCCCATTTATTTATTCTTGCTTTTATTTCTATTGGTTGGGTAGACTGCCCTAGGAGAACATTTTTGAGATGTATGTCAGATAATGTTTTGCCTATATTTTCTTCTAGAAGGTTTATTGTACCTTGTCTCATGTTCAAGTGTTTGATCCATTTTGAGTTTATTTTTGTGTATGGTGTAAGGGAGTGTTCTAGCTTCATTGATTTACATGCTGCTCTCCAGTTTTCGCAACACCATTTGCTGAAGAGACTGTCTTTATTCCACTGTATATTCTTGCCTCCTTTGTCGAAGATTAGTTGACCAAAAGTTTGTGGGTTCATTTCTGGGCTCTCTATTCTGTTCCATTGGTCTATATGTCTGTTTTTGTACCAGTACCATGCTGTCTTGATGACTGTAGCTCTGTAGTATTGTCTGAAGTCTGGGAGAGTTATTTCTCCAGCCTCTTTCTTTTTCTTCAGTAATGCTTTGGCAATTCTAGGTCTTTTGTGGTTCCATATAAATTTTATTATGATTTGTTCTAGTTCTGTGAAGTATGTCCTGGGTAATTTGATAGGGATTGCATTAAATCTGTAGAGTGCCTTGGGCAGTGTGACCATTTTAACACTATTGATTCTTCCAATCCAGGAGCATGGGATATCTTTCCATTTTTTAAAGTCTTCTTTAATTTCCTTCATCAATAGTTTATAGTTTTCTGTGTATAATTCTTTCACCTCCTTGGTTAGATTTATTTCTAGATATTTTATTACTTTGGGTGCTATTTTAAGGGGGATTGTTTCTTTACTTTCTTTTTCTGTTGATTCATTGTTAGTGTAAAGAAATGCAACTGATTTTTGAATGTTAATCTTGTAACCTGCTACCTTGCTGAATTCTTCAATCAGCTCTAGTAGTTTTTGTGTGGACCTTTCAGGGTTTTCTATATATAGTAACATGTCATTGGCATATAGTGACACTTTTACCTCTTCTTTTCCAGTTTGGATTCCTTTTATTTCTCTCTCTTGCCTGATTGCTGTGACTAGGACTTCCAAAACTATGTTGAATAGGAGTGGTGATAGTGGGCAGCCTTGTTTTGTCCCAGATTTTAGTGGGAAGCTTTTGAGTTTTTCACTGTTGAGTACTATGCTGGCTGTAGGTTTGCCATATATAGCTTTTATGATGTTGAGATACGTTCCCTTTATACCCACTTTGGTGAGAGTTTTTATCATAAATGGGTGTTGAATTTTATCAAAAGCTTTTTCTGCATCTACTGAGATGATCACGTGGTTTTTGTCCTTTCTCTTGTTGATGTGATGTATTACATTGATTGATTTGCATATGTTGAAACATCCTTGTGTCCCTGGGATGAACCCCACTTGATCATGATGTATAATCTTTTTTATGTGCTGTTGGATTCTATTTGCTAATATTTTGGTAAGGATTTTTGCATCTATGTTCATCAGTGATACTGGTCTGTAATTCTCTTTTTTTGGTGGTGTCTTTGCCTGGTTTTGTTATCAGGGTGATGGTGGCTTCATAGAATGAGTTTGGGAGTATTCCCTCTTTTTCAATCTTCTGGAAGAGTTTGAGAAGGACTGGCATGAGTTCTTCTTTGTATGGTTGGTAGAATTCCCTGGGGAAGCCATCCAGTCCCGGACTTTTATTTGTGGGGAGGTTTTTTATTGCTATTTCGATTTCATTTCTAGTGATTGGTTTGTTCAAGTGGTCAGTTTCTTCTTGATTCAGTCTTGGTGGACTGTATGTTTCCAGAAACTTGTCCATCTCCTCTAGGTTATCCATTTTGGTTCCGTGTAGTTTTTCATAATATTCTCGTATAATATTCTGTATTTCTATGTTATTGGTTGTAATTTCTCCGTTTTCCTTTCTTATTTTACTTATTTGTGCTCTCTCTTTTTTCTTCTTTGTGAGTTTGGCCAGAGGTTTGTCGATTTTATTTACTCTTTCAAAAATCCAGCTTTTGGTTTGATTGATTTTTCTATTGTTTTTTTTTTAATCTCTATTTTATTTATTCCCTCCCTGATCTTTATTATTTCCTTCCTTCTGCTGACTTTTGGGTGTTTTTGCTCTTCTTTTTCTAATTCTTTTAGCTAGTGGGTTAGATTGTTTATTTGAGATTGTTCTTCTTTTTTGAGGAAGGCCTGTATCGCTATAAACTTCCCTCTTAGCACTGCCTTTGCTGTGTCCCATAGATTTTGTGTGGTTGTGTCAAAAGCCTAGACTTTAAGCCATAGTGCTTAAAAACTGGAAGAGAGATTTTTAGAAAACCAGTTTCATTTTTCTGCTACTTCCTCCTTCCCTCTCTCGCTGGCTCTCAGGTCAGAGGCTCTGAGGCTGGAATCTGGTGTTCCACAGTGTCTGTATCAAGGTAATTCTGCAGAGCAAAGTGCATGAACTTTGAAATAGCTGTTGGCTGCTCAGAAGTCACTTGCTTTCAGGTTTCTGGCTGTGTCCCACATAGCTATGGGTGCTGTAAGTCTTACCTAGGTAAGTGGTACTCCTATACACACAGACACACACACATACATAAGCACACAAACACACAGGCAGAGTGCTATATTTGCTTCCTTTTTTTCCCTTAAATTGAAGTGTAGTTGATTTGTAACCTTGTGGTAGTTTCTGGTGTATAGCAAAGTGATTATATATATATATATATATATATAAACACACACACACACCACATCTTCTTTATCCAGTCATCTGTCGATGGACACTTAGGTTACTTCCATGTCTTGGCTATTGTAAATGGTGCTGCTGTGAACATTGGGGTGCATGTGTCTTTTCTAATTAGAGTTTCCTCTGGATATATGCCTGGGTGGGATTGCTGGATCACATGGTAATAGAGTGCTAAATTTTGAGTGGCTCTATTATATAACAAAATTTTGAGAAATTTCTCTAATATCTCAGTTCTGTTGGGATAAATTATTTTCCTTTTAGGGACCAATTTCAGTAGTTACAGGATGAACACTCATACTCCCCGCAGTGTATATCTCCTCATATGGCAAGCTTGAATATGATTCTTTTACTTCTAGTTACTTAAGATTTCCTTGTTTCGGAGAAACTATATTCCTCTGCCCCAGCTAGGAGCCAGATTCTAGAATCTTCTAGAAGAAACTCAGGAAGCTGGCTGTCAACAAAGATATCTACGCACTTCCATTTACCCCTGTATAGTTTGTGTACGTGGTTAACTAGAAGATGATTTCCCTGGTGACCCGTGACCCTTTCATCACACTATGGATGACTCATTTTAAAATAATAATAAAAAAAGTAAGGGAAGTACAAGATTAAGATTGATTTAGGACAAATGAACTCATAACCCACATTTTACAGAAAATGATGCTTTTAAAGAGCTACATGGCCTTTAAAAATGCTCTTTTTGTTTGTTTTTAAGAGAAAAACAAGCTTTGTTCAACTTAGTTTATTGCAGGCTCCAAAATCACTATTAGCCCTTTTGAAATTTGGGCTTATTTGAAAAATAAAAAAGTCCTGGAAATTCTGTCTTTATTTTCTTACCCAAAGTTCAACCTGACGATAGGAGTAAACATGAGCCCAGTTCTCATGTTTGTTTTAAAAATATATTAAACCATCCTTTTGCTAAAGTTCTTTTTGTTCTATAGCTTCATATCAGAAATGGTATGAGAGTAAATCTTCACCACAAGAGGGAGCTGGAACACGCAGAAATTAATGGGTTGGTTTGGAAACAGAAGTGAAACGGGGAGAGTGCAGGTGATTCAGGGTGAGACCGTCACTATCGGCAGCAGCGACAGAGTTTGTTTCACGAGTGATTATTCTATTCTCCTAGTTGTTTAGACCAAAAATCAGAGTCATCCTTGACTCCTTACTTCCAATGAATTAACATGTCTTTCTCTTCTGCTACTTCGGTATCTGGGGCCGCAGTGGCCCTGGGTCCTCAATTCCTACAGAAAGAAACAACTCGGGCCTTTCATATGCAAAGCAACCCATCCAGAGCCCTCCCCAACCAGCTTCTTTTAGCGGCCTGATGCTCCAGGCCTCTGTCACCCGAGGGTCAGGGGCCAGACAACAGAGGCAGCCCCTACACCCCAGAGCCTCTTGAAATTGTCAAACTAGCCAATCCTAAACCTGCCTTGCCTGTTCTTTCCCCTGGAAACCACACAGTAAGACTCTGGCCCATGTTTTCCCCTGCTTCCTCTGCCTCCAGACTGACCCTGGCACATCCCTGTGCAGCCCCTGTGGCTTGGTGCCCCACCCTCCACGCCCTGGGGAACTGGGGAACTGTGAGTGATGAGCTGTCTTCTCAATGGCACTGATTTGTTGGCCTTACCATACCTAAGTAATGATAAAACCGACATCTTACAATCCCTAACCCCACATCTCAGCAAATTCTATTTTCTCTGCCTTTATGGCAGATCCAAAATTCAACCACTCCTCCCACCTTCCGTCCCCACCTCACTGCCCCATCATCTGGTTCCTCCTGCTTCTCCCTGGGTCCCTGGCCCCCTCACTCCCGTCCATTCTCCACTCTGTGAACAGTCAGAGTAAGCCTGTTACACAAGTAAGGCAGGTTTTTTTCACTCTTCTCTTCAGAGCCCTCCAATGGAAGGGCCAACAGCAATGACAGTTTCAAAATCATATTTTGGAACCTTCAGGAAACGAAGTTGAATAAAGCTGGTTCGTTTTTAAAAACACACCAAAGTATTTTACATCATCGGCTGATTTCCCATCGCACACAGAGTTAAAAATCAAGTCTTTAAAACGGCTTTGGGGGCCCCTGTAGAACTGGGTCCCGGCTCGCCCTCTGAGCACAGCCCCTGGTTCTTTCTGCTGGCTGCCGCCCTGGCTGCCCCCTGCTCTCACATCCTCCACAGACCTCCCACTCGGAGTGCGCTCTTGCCGCCCTCCTGGCCTGGACACTTTGCCCAGACCCCAATCTTGCCTCCCCTCACTCCACTCCTGACACTCCTCCCCCACCCCCTCCTTGTTCCATGTCACTTAGAGCCTTTCCCTGGTTTATGGTCAGTGTTCTCATGAAAATGTAAGCTCCAAAAGGCAGGAACTTTGTGTTCACTGCTGATTTGTTGATGGCCTACAATAGTGACTGATAGATGGTAAGAGATGCGTGTTGAATGAATGAGCAAACTGAGAAGGTGATTTTTTGAAAAAGACACTCTAGCTCAGTCATTCTTACATCAGATACTTGGCAAATGCTTTGCATTGCATCCAGAAATTTGCTGCCCCCCAAAGCCGGTCATCTAAGGGGGAGGCCAGCAAGATGTTTCACTCATTAAACATTTGAGAATACAGTATAGAGCCTAGCATGGCCTGTGGACGCCCATGGGTGCAGAGAAGGGCCAGTGAGCCCTGGGGCAAGGTATCTTCACTGGGGACTTCTTGCAAGGAGACTGGCTTTGGCTACACCTAGAAAGGTGGCATTCCAAAGCAGAAGGGACCCAGTTAAAGAGCCTGCTCCATGGGTCAAGCACTCCATCTGTCTCTCTCTCGTTTTTTTTTTTTTTTTTTTTAGGTATCATTATCAGTTTCAATTTACAAATACGGGAACTGAAGCATAAAGAAGTGATGTCACGTAGTTGGGAAATGGCAGAGCTGAGATGTCAATCCAAGATGATTACCAAAGCTCTCTTCACCATTACAGTCTGCCGACTCCCATTAATCCATCCATCCATTCCATTTGTTGAGGGCTTCTTCTTGTGTGTCAGATGTTAAGGTTCCATCAGTGAATGGGACAGACCGAAATCCATGCCTACCTGGAACTCACAGTCTAGAGGGAGGAGAAAGTCAATGAACAATATCACGGATAATGAAATTACATAGAAAGTTAGAAGGTGACAAGTGGTCTGGAGAAAAAGAAAGGAGGGTAAAGTGTTGCAATTTAAGTGGATAGTCAAGGAAGGTGTATGGTCGGGCCACTCAAGGTGGCTGCTCTCTGCTCTCGGTCCATCCCCTGCTCGACCAGTGCCTGCTCCACCTGTGCCCTTCACACATGACATACTTGCCGAAGTTCCCAGCTGGTGATTGTTCTTATCAAAGGGGCGGTGCAGGGCGTGCCCTCTGCTGGTTTCCTTAGTAGCAAACAAACCCACCTGCAGTCCATTCCCTTTTAACTGCTGACCTCCCCTTGTCCCCGGGATCAGAGTGAAGCCGGCTGCCATGTCCTGCCTGTCGTCCACTCTGCACAATGTGGGGAGTCGCTCCGGGACCTTGCTTCAGATGTGTGAGTTCCCCTCCATGAAACCATGGATCTCTCTGTCGCTGACCGGGGCTCTTTCTTCAGTCTTGAAGCTGTGCGAGTACAGGCCTTGTAGGCCTGTGAGGTATAGCCCAACAAAAGGCAGTTCAGTGAAGACTTGAAGGAGGTGAGGGAGGGAGCCAGGGAGAAAGGCCCAAGTCTGAGAGGGGAGCAGGAGGGAGCGAGCCTGGCATTTCTAAAGACAGGAAGAAGAGAGAGCAGCTAGAGATGAAGGAAGAGGGAGGGGGGAGGGCTTGCAAACTCTCAAGCTTTACATCCCAGTATCCACATTTGCTAGAGAGCAGTCTTAAGCCCACCATCCTGGAGACAGTGGCAGAGCTGATAAAAACCAGTCTGACTCCAGAGTCCTGGTCCTTCCTACCACGTGACCCTCCCCAGTGCGGCCACGGAGAGGCAGGAATGGTGAAAACTCATCACTGAGGGAGCTTCAGGTGGCAGTGGTCATGGGTGAGAAAAAAAGACGGTGTGGAGAAGCTACGGCTGGAATCCAGGCAGAGGGTGTGGAAGTTCTGGACTAGGGCGGACGGTGATGTTTGTAAAATTATAGGAAGTTGGTCTGGGTATCGCATGGATTGGACTAACGAGAGACTGGGGTCTGGGAGATCAGTTAACTGGTTGGTTAAGCAAATGTTCAAGGGAAAGGAAGACTAAGGATATTAATAGTCACTTTACTCTGTAGAGAGCATGAAGAAGTGAAGGGCGGGAGAGAGGGACTCTCAGAGCTGTGGTTAGGAGAGCAGTCTGGAACCCAGCCTCCTGGCTTCATGTTTTGCCTCTGCCACTTTCTCGTTTCTGGAACCAGGTTCCTTAACTGCAAGTCAAGTTACTGAACATCTCTATGTCTCTGTTTTCCCTTCTCTAAAATGGGGTGATAGCAGTATCTATGTCACATGGCTATAAGAAAGAAAGGAATAACCTAAAACATTTAAAACATTAAAATCCAAATGTATTTGTGTAAAACCTCTCTCCCCAGCCGCTGGAGAATTCTCTGAGTTGATTCTTTTTTTAACATTTTTTTATTGAGTTATAGTCATTTTACAATGTTGTGTCAAATTCCAGCGTAGAGCACAATTTTTCAGTTATACATAAACATGCATATATTCACGAGTTGATTTTTTTAATTAGAAAATCCTTTTGTTTATTTGAAAAAACTAATCTCCTTTCTTCTCTAAAGAAAATAAAACAAAACCTGTGATGCAGAAAAGGCAGACACTGTGGGTGGTCAGCCCAACTCTTGTTTCTCCTTTTTTCCTTGCTGGGAGAATCCCAGCTTTGTTTAGGCCGCCCCACCTTCTCCACCCAGCCGTATGCTTCCCTCAGATAATCGTGGTGCCCCCGTGGCCCTTGCAAGTGATTGGTCTAGGTTTCCTCCATGGTAGAGACCACACCAGAGACTTTCTTTTTCACCCACTTATGCTGCTTAATCTGGCTGTGATGTTTGGAGCTGTGACAGCTATATTGTTACTGTGAGGTGAGTTAGCCCCCTGGGGCAAACCTGGCATTCTAAGAATTGCAAAGCAGAAAGATAGAAAGCAAGTTGGTTAGAATTAACCACCTCAAGAGTTACTCAACACTTCTTGTTATGTGAGATAGTAAATCTTTATTGCTTCAGCTATCTATCTATCTATCTATCTATCTATCTATATATATTTTTTTAAATTGACATATAGTCACTTACATTGTGTCAATTTCTGGTGTACAGCATAGTGTCCTAGTCATGCATATGTATACATATATTCATTTTCATATTATTTTTCATTAAATGTTACTATAAGATATTGAATATAGTTCCCTGTGCTATACAGAAGAAATTTGTTTTTCATCTGTTTTTATATATAGTGGTTAACCTTTGCAAATCTCAAACTCCTAAATTTATCCCTTCCCACTCCTCTTCCCCCAGTAACCATAGATTGTTTACTATGTCTGTGAGTCTGTTTCTGTTTTGTAGATGAGTTCATTAGTGTCCTCTTTTTTTCTTTTCTTTTCTTTTTTTAGATTCCACATATGAGTGATACTATATGATATTTTTCTTTCTCTTTCTGGCTTACTTCACTTACAATGATGATCTCCTGGTCCATCCATGTTGCTGCAAATGGCATTATTTTATTCTTTTTTAATCACTGAGTAGTATTCCATTGTATAAATATACCACTTCTTCTTTATCCAGTCATCTGTTGATGGACATTTAGGTTGCTTTCATGTCTTCGCTATTGTAAATGGTGCTGCTGTGAACACTGGGGTGCATGTATCTTTTTGAATTAGAGTTCCCTTTGGATATATGCCAAGGAGTGAGATTGCTGGCTCACATGGTAAGTCTATTTTTAGTTTTTTGAGGAGTCCATACTGTTTTCCATAATGGCTGCACCAAACTACATGCCCACCAGCAGTGTAGGAGAGTTTCCTTTTCTCTAGACCCTCTCCAGCATTTATCATTTGTGAACTTCTGAATGATGGCCATTCTGACTGGTGTGGGGTGATACCTCATTGTAGTTTTGATTTGCATTTCTCTGATAATTAGTGATATTGAGCATTTTTCATGTACCTATTGGCCATTTGTATGTCTTTATTGGAGAATTGCTTGTTTAGATCTTCTGCCATTTTTGGATTGGATTTTTTGTTGTTGTTGTTAAGTTGTATGAGATGTTTGTATATTCTGGAAATTAAGCCTTTGTCAGTAACATCATTTGCAAATATTTTCTCCCATTCCGTAGGTTTTTGTTTTGTTTTACTTATGGTTTCCTTTGCTGTGCAAATGCTTATAAGTTTAATTAGGTCCTGTTTGTTAATTTTTGCTTTTATTTCTATTGCCTGGGTAGACTGCCCTAGGAGAACATTGCTAAGATTTATGTGAGGTAATGTTTGCCTATGTTTTCTTCTAGGAAGTTTACTGTATCTTGTCTTATATTTAAGTCTTTAAGCCATTTTGAGTTTATTTTTGTGTATGGTGTGAGGGAGTGTTCTATCTTCATTGATTTATATGCTGCTGTCCAGTTTTCCCAACATCATTTGCTGAAGAGACTGTCTTTTCTCGATCATATATTCTTGCTTCCTTTGTCGAAGATTGACCATAGTTGTGTGGGTTTATTTCTGGGCTCTCTATTCTGTTCCATTGATCCATATGTCCATTTTTATGCCAATACCATGCTGTTTTGATTACTGTAGCTCTGTAGTATTGTCTGAAGTCTAGGAGGGTTTTTCCTCCAGCTTTATTCTTTTTCTTCAGTATTGCTTTGGGAATTCTCGGTCGTTTGTGATTCCATATAAATTTTAGGATTATTTGCTCTAGTTCTGTGAAAAATGACATGAATAATTTGATAGGGATTGCATTAAATTGCTTCAGCTGTACTGAGGTGGGTTTTTGTTTCTTGAAGCTTGGAAGCATTCTGATACTTGCAAAAGTGAAAATTTGGTAGCAGTCTAGATGGAGCCATTTGTCTTTATGTACATTATGAGAAGTGAAGCTCTAAATTCAAAACTGTGGCTTTGGGTTTTCACAAAGAAACAAAACTTTAAGAAAAACACAGACCAATATGTTGTAGGGGAATTTGCATCATCTTTTTATAAGAAAGGCAACATTTGCTTTATAAAATACTTTTGGGGCAGAACTTTCTAAGTGAACAACCCCCAACCAGTCAGATGCATAAAATCCTTCTGAATGATTGTTCTCTAATTCTAATTCTAGAGCTGACCACTAAAATAATTTCAAGTCTAGTATGAATTAGCAGCCCAAATGGTCTGGAATGTTAAAATCCAAAGGCAGATATTCTGTAAGAAGTTTATGTGGGACCATCACTGAAACTAAAATAGTTGCGTCTCAATGTCCCTCCCATTGCCTTATTCTACCACCCTTGAGTCCATACCCATCTTAACCCACAACAGTTTCCAAATCCTTTACTTTTGAGAGTTTAGGTTTTGTTGTTTGTTTGTTTGTTTGTTTGTTTAAAGCAGAGGCACTGGGGATTGAACCCAGGACCTCGTGCATGCTAAGTGTATCTTCTACCGCTGAGCTATACCCTCCCCCGGCCCAGTTTAGCTTCTTAGACTTACCTTAGTTATATCAAAATTTTCATCTCACCCCTCTCCCCCACAAGGGGGGAGAATATTAATAGTGTGTGTTAGTAGGTGAAACTCTGCCTGGAAGCTCCAGAATGTAGGTGTGTCTTGGTCCAGGTGGTGGAGCCAACCCAGCACCGGTTTAGGTTGAGTCATCTCACTTGCTTCAGTGGAAGAAAGTGTGATAGGATCAAGGAACGGGCAACTGAGGGAGGTAAAATAAAGCAGGAGGGCTCGCACACTACTTCAGTTTGACCCCTCACTGCCTCCTGTGGCCTGGCACAGCCTACTAGAACTCACTGCTTTGGGGTCCTGGGCAGATGGCCCAGCTGATAGCAAAGCACTTTTCTACCCGCTTTGTCATTGGCTTTGTGAACGTTGTAGGCGAGAGTCTGGGAATGTTGACTGTGATTGGGCAGAAGTAAGGGATTCCTGGCTTCCTTGGTTCAAAGCTATCCTAAGATCAAGAGGTGCCACACCACCTAACAACATTCCTGTATCTTCAACCACGAGTTGAAGGTGACCATTCTTCAGATATTCCCCCTGATCACATATCTCATTTATGTTTAACACCCTTAACATTTATGTAGTCAGTCAGGTACCTTTGGCTGATGTTGCTGATTTTTCTGGATTCATGGGTGTATGTGGCATCATGCCAAGTACACAGTAAGTTCCTAACCTTTCTGTACCCCTCCCTCGGGTCTTCCTATCATGCTTTGAAAATGGTAAAGGTTAACAATATTTTAAAACAACTTCAAATGTAAAGTTTGCTTAGTAATTTAAATATACGGGTAGACATGATATGAGAATTGTTACTGCCTTTCTGCCCAAAGGAAGACAATGACAGATGATTGTATATTTTGTTTAATACTTGCATTGTTTCTATAGCGCAATTATAGCAATCTTTAAATTTACTTTTCATTACAAATATTTGTCAAGTTTTGTTTCAGAAACATTTTTCCTACTCTCTTGCACATGCACCCAGACACACTACAAAAAACTCATTCATAACACAGTAAGGGCAAACATTATTCATGTAAACATCTTTCATTAATTTCCCATAATTTAAAAAAATCATAGAATTATAGATATTGAATAAGGCTCATAGATTTAGTTCAGATTCCACAAAAGACCAATCAAAGATGCTCGTTAACTGTGATGAGGTTAACTTTTGGTTGTAATAAATGCCGAAAGCATTCCCCTGGCTTCCAATCCTTAAACATACCTCACAACCTAATCAATGCATTTCAGGATAAAAAGAGAATACAGAAAACCGAGGAGGAAAAACATTTAAAGTAGGGCACTCAGAACCATGAACCCAACTTTCTTCTATGAAAAGCAGACATGACGTAGTCCCTGTAGTTTCCCAATACATGAATTGAGATTAACGACAGTCATCCAAAATGTAACCAAATTGTATGTTAAGATACATCGGCATGTGTGTACATATTGCTAGTATACACAGTGAAAATCTGTCATCATATTTATCATTTCACTATATCCAGGACCGAAGTGGAAAAAAAAAAACAACCCACTCAAGTTGAATATCATTGTAAGGGAGTGTTCCAGTAAGAGTCAGGGGAGTTGGGAGGTATGTCCTAGGGATGTGATTGGTCTTGATGTTAAAACGACTTCTAACAATGATGTGTAAAGTCACAGACAGAGGAAGCAGGGATCTGCATTATCCAAGGATGTCTCTCTCTGGTTGGAAGTTGGGTGCTTGGGTGCATAGTCTCCCAGAGCTGAGACAGGAAGTGTACTGTGCTGAGAAATGGGCCCCTGGCCAGCAGCACCCTCCTCCGTACTCTCTGCGAGGTGGAGGCCAGGAGGCAGGGACTGCTGGCAAAACCGTGAAGTCCCACCCGGGGGTCTGAACCCCAACTCCACTGAGGGCAGCCTCCCTGCCGTGTGAGACTAGGCAGTAAGGGTGGCGGTGGATGGTGGCCAGGAAACACAGTTCTGAGGTTCACACGGCCACGTCTGGCTTCTGATTCTGCTGCCCTGCAAAGAAATTGTGCTCCGGATAACTGCACCGGTGTCTCTAATGCCTCTGAGTCACTCACAGGCCCCCAGAGGCCTGGAGTGATGTCACTAAAGGTGGTGACACACCTCCACGAGCACCTAACTTCCACCAGGAAGCGGCTGAGGCACTGGGGAAGCCTACAAGCTCTCTCCACGTCAGGTGCAACAACGCGGGGAAGTTGCCACGAGTCAGAGTTATCTGTAGGCTTTTGATTTTGTAAAAATCAAAGTTGATCTGCGTTCTATCTCAATAGACTCAGATAATTCTCACCAAAAAAATTTTGTAATTTGTTTAAATAGCACTGGAATAATTCAACTTCATTTAAATATATTCATTCTACCATGAAAATATTTCATACAAACATCTATTTACATACAAACACATTAAAATTTGTGAAAAGGGTTTCCATCCCTGTAGTTGTATGGCTTGAAATAGTGTCATTGCTTTGAATATGTCTGCACACACTTGGCAAAATAAAACCATTACAATTTAGTATTTTTAAAATCAAAATGGACACTGAAGCTTCAAATTCCTGAAGGGAAAGATCAAAGGGGAAAAAAAAAAACAATCTATCAAGTTATCTCAAGTAGATGTAAATTTAATATATTTTGTAAACCTTTGATCTGTGGCAACTAAACATGACAACTATCAGTCTTGCAACATGGTTTTTGCTTGTTTTTCTAAAACAAAAGATGTTTGGATTCTAAATCACTACTCTTAAGACAGAAACTTGAGGCAACTGTTTTCAAACAAAGCAAAACAGAAAACGATACCTTTCCTGGAAGATCTTAAATGCATTTTGCAGTGAGTGATTTAAAATTTCATATATTAAAGGAAATTTACTCAAGTGCCACATACTGACTCACTGAGAAGACAAGCCTTGAATTCACTGTTCACAGTCACTGCAGTTTCACTTGTTATAATTAAATGTTGTAAATGGTTATACTTGGCCTCCACTTTGGCCTTTTCAGGTTGTTGGTGACAAGGAAATTATTTTTCAAGTGTGAAGATCCCCCAGAGGGCAAATCAGTTTAACTGCAGCCCCAGTCAAGTTCAAAGAGGTCTTGAACAACCAGTTTCCTTCTCAGTTTCTCGGGCAGACCAGGGATGAAGCAGGTTAAAATAAGAACAGGTCCTGCGAAACTCAAGTCTTCCTTGCCTGTTGCTTTTTTAATCTCATCATCCTTTGTGTTGGAAATTCAGTCCTTACAGTTGTTTATTTGTGAGTCCATTCAGATGCCCATTTGTGGACATACTCCTACAGATTAGTTCCTATTCCTAACTCTAACACAAGATAATATTTTGTCATAGAAAAGCAGCTAAGGAAAGAGCTAGTCATGCAGGAGCTGGACTGAGACGGCTCTGAGTGAATCTCCTGAGACCATGGCATCGTATGCCCTCCTTGGCGCCAGCCATTTTGGGGGCGAGCATACAGTTCCTTCTTTATTCCCCACCACATGGAATCGTCCACATTTCTGTTACGATGCTGATGAAACTACCTGCTTCCTGACATAATTCCTTCCGCAGCAGATGTCCAGATTCAGTAGAAAAACACATCCCCAGGTTTCCCCCAGTCAGACTTTGGCTCACACAGGGAACAGAGCCTTATTTCCTCACCAGTTAATTCCTTTTGGGACCCCAACCCCCTCGACTGTTTTACCTACCTATCGACAGAGCACAGTGAATCTCAAGGCCCCCTTCTGAGCCCAACCTGTGACAAAGCCTTACATCTGGGAGTGTGTGTGTGTGAGAGAGAGAGACAAGGGGACGGGAACAGCAGAGCCAGGTATGGACGCAGAGTGATGGAGAGAGGTACCTGCAGAGGGTGCAGGAGAGAGGGTCCAAGGGGCACACACAGAGCCGGAGAGACCAGCAGGAGGGGAGGGAGAGAGGGAGGGGCCAGCTGGCAGGTGGTTATACAGGAACACCAGGCATCCTCACAGACAGAAGAGAAAGAGGAAGGGTCGGTGGAAGACACAGGAGCCAGAAGGACAAGGAAGAGTGGAGGAAGGATGGGGGTGGGTCATCTTGGGTGTATTGCTTCCTCTGATTTGTCTGAACCTCACAGACACACACTGCCCGGTTTTAAACCCAGAGAGTTACCGTTCACTATCTCCTTTGTAAAATGGATTCATTGACAACTCTTCAATCACTTTTATGAAAGAAAGAAAAGAAAGAGGAAGGGAGGAAGGAAGGGAGGAAGGAAGGAAGGAAGAATTCCACTTGAATGGGGTGAGTGAGTAGCCCCTTGGGATAGATATTACACCCCATGGCAGCCTCAGCCTCCATGGCACAGTATCGCCTCAGGCAGAAAATCCTTGGGAGTTTAGCTGCATCTGAGGTGTGACCTGCGCCCCCCGACCCCCGACTCCCTGACCTGGCTCCATGACCCAACTGACTGGGGTGAATCAAAGCCATCGTTCCATCCCAAAGACGGTCACTCACTGTGGGACTTGTTTAAAGTAAAGCACCTATCAGAACACAAGTCCCAAGACTGCCCGTCTGTCACAGTTTCTGTAACGGTCTCTTCCTACAGAATAGAAGCCATCCTATCCTGGTGCCCTTTCATCTGCAAGCTCTGATCAGTTCTCTTCATGGAAGATCTTTCAGGCAGCCCTCGTAACTTCTCATCTCCCTGAAATCATTGCCCCCTAGCTGCCTGCACTGCTGGGGACTGGGGAGCTCACAGAGGGAAAGGGCCACTTCTGTCACTGTCTTGAGGGCTGAATCCTGTGCCTGGAAGCTGTCAGAACTGAAAGTTGTGAGCAGCCCCGGGTCAAGTACTTTTGTTAAGTTCTTCCTCAGAGTGACGTGTAACTGACATGAAATGCAAACTTCCTCTTGCCCTTTTCTTTTCTCTCCTGCTTCCAGCAGGCCTTCCCTACTCAGTCATTATCACCACAGTGTGGAAGGCTTCAGCTTTCAAGACCAAACTGACTTGGTGACAGATGCCCCTGCGGACAGCTGCAGGTCAGAGTAAGTGCTGCTTTCCAGAGCCCCCCGCTCCTCCGAGAGGCATCTCAAGAAGACACAGCTATGGCTTGTGGTGAGGGCGCTGACAAAACCCCCAAATTCTCAGAATTCATTCAGAGCAATCCCAGTCATGTTACATACCTAGTTAGCTAAACTAAAAAACAGGGATTTTCTCCTTATTTCTGCGGTTGTGATTACACATGGCTAGCAAAATGGCTGAAATGCTATTGATACCGCTGCTTTTAAACTATACAGGTGTTATTTTTAATTCACGAGGCTTTGAAGCAGGGAGGTGCTTTGAAATTACAATGATGAAGAGTTTTAGCGTTAAGGTTTGCTTTGTACCTAGTGATCAGTATGTCTCTCTTAACAGTAGCGATTAAAATAAAAAACAACGAACATTTGAATTCTGTTTGAGAATTCAAGTTCGCTATTTGACTTTTGAATTCAATTCACTGTGCTACCAGCCAGACTGCTCTAGGTTATGTACATTTAATGTGTACTCAAGGAGAAAAAAAAACTAGCACTATTAAAGATATTGCAAAATTGCCACAGTTACTGCTTAGAAATACTAATTTCCCTCTCTTCTTTCTTAAAGTATATATTACAACTCTTCCATAACTTAATGCAAACAAAGTAAATTCATTTCTTCTCACATCTTAAAGCAAAGATATCTTTGTTTACATGCGAGAATAATAATTCTATAATAATAGCCCGGCCCTATGAGCCAGGCCTTTATATCAGGACATAATAATGAAACAGTGATATAGAGAGAGCCAGAGAGACCTACACACTGGCACTGACACGAGGTCTGTTTGGAAGCTTTCTCTTGTGAAAGATATCTAAGATAGAGGACTAAGGGGTGAAGTGACTCAAAAAAGTGGGGTTCTGTTTGCTAGGGAAAAAACAAAGCCATTCTATTGCAAGATACAGATCAAAGGTTAAAAGGCAAATTATACTACATTTAGAGAATAAAAATGTAGTAATTCTCTCTCCTCCAGATGGCGCGTATGCAAGCGTGATAACACGGTTTGCAATGGCCATAGAAATAAACCTCATGGAAAAACCACTGACTAAAAATGACTGAAAAACCCCCTTTTCCCTTTTTCAGTCTAATCATTTGGCATCTCTGAACGTGGTACAGATTTAGACTTGAACCACCCAAGAACATCACGCTGTCTGATGTCAAGCGCTCGGCAATACCTCTCAGTAGGGCGTCGTTGCGAGGCTAGCTAATTTTAAATCTGGTATGAGTAATACAGTCAAACCTAGTTAGTATTAGAGAAAGTCGTTGCGAACGCAGAGTGAGAGGATGTGATGTCACAGCATGAGCAGTCCCTGGTTGTCCCGTTGTCGGATGAACGTAGTGCATAGATCCAAGTTTCCATTCCAGGTCTCTGAAGCCCAGAGCCAGGCCTTTCACTTCTGCTGGGTGGCCTGGAAGGCCTTCAGCTCCACCTGGTACCACTCGGGGGCCTCAGGCCCACTCTTTCCCGGGGGGCTGTGGTCGTAGCCGTAGGCAACGGTGAGTTCCTCGTCGGCCTCCACAGCTCGCAGGGTGCGGATGCATTTGATGGGCCCGAAGCGGGGGTGGACAAACCTAGACATCAAGATGCACATGGTCATTCCCGGGCCAGGCTAGGAGGTGCGATGCAGCACCAGAGGGCGGGTGCAGGACTCACCCACGTGCTCTGCCCTGGACACCACTGGTAGGACCTCAGCATGTGGGCCACAGAGGAGCCAGCATCAGTGTGGCTGGACACTCCCAGCTTGGACACGCTCGGCTCCTCCACCCTGACCTGCTGAATCAGAACCTGCATTTTAACAGCATCTCTAGGTGATTCCTATGTACACGAAAGTTTAAAAAGCATGGCTCTATCTTCCTTTTTGAGCATATTTGGCACTCTATTTCTAAACTAACAATCAGGATCCAGAACAAAAATTCATTTTTTTAAAATTGAAATATAGTTGATTTACAATGTGGTGTTAGTTTCTGGTGTACAGCACAGTGATTTTTATACACATATATTATTTTTCACATTCTTTTTCATTATAGATTATTATAAGCTATTGAATATAGTTCCCTGTGCTATACAGGAGGACCTTGTTGTTTATTGATTCTGTATATAGTAGTTTGTATCTGCTAATCTCAGACTCCTAATTTATCTGCCCCTCACTTTCCCTTTTGGTAACTGTAATTTTGTTTTCTATGTCTGTGAGTCTGTTTCTGTTTTGTAAATAAGTTCATTTGTATCATTTTTTAGATTCCACATATAAGTGATATCGTATGGTATTTGTCTTTGACTTACGTCACTTAGTATAACAATCACTAGGTCCATTCATGTTGCTGCAAATGGCATTATTTCACTCTTTTTATGGCTGAGTAGTGTTCCATTGTGTATACATAGATGCCACATCTTCTTTAAGCAGTCATCTGTCGATGGACATTTAAGTTGCTTCCATGTCTTGAAAGTGTGTCTTTAATGACAGTGCAGACTGTCAGCACCTCAGCTCGTCTGGCCTGTGGCATCAGACTACCTGGCTGTGCCTCGGGGCAAGGCTTTACCAGGGCACTCCTGGAGTTGTAAGAAAGAGCCCTTTTCAAAAGCAAAAGACTCTGTATTACGTTCTGTACTAGAGAGAAAGTTATTTTCTAGCATAAAAGTAGATGACGATGTCTTTCCCAGAGGAGAGCGGAGACTGCTCTGCCATCCCGCTGCTTTCCTATTTCCTGTGAAGCATCCTGTAAAAGGAGCGGCATCTCATCCCATAACGAGGCCTCTCAGAACCTCTCAGAAGCCAGGCTAACGCTGTGATTCTGTTCCTCTGCCGGAGGCTCCCGGCCTGGCTCACCTGCACAGCTCCCTGCTGAAGAACAGGAGCCAAGGAAGTATTAATAGACTGGTCTCTGCTAGCAGCTGCCGAAACCCAAAACGGACACATGGAAGGCACGACCAGAAGAATACTAACCTTACTTCTGTATGCATCTGGTCAAATCAGTCTCTCTCATTTACAGTTCCATTTTGAACAAAGGGCACTGAGACACCAAAGGAGAAGGTTCCAGGTGCTGCTTTGGATGGCACGCACTGGGTGGGAGAGGAGTATGTCTGCGGTGTGGGGACAATCTCACCCTCACTCCGAGGGAGCCTCTGTGTCCAAAGCACATTTGATTTGGGTCCGAAGACTCTGGTGTGAGTCCTGGTTCTATCCATTATTACTGCCTCCTTCTGGAAAGCTCACCTCTGTGTCTCTGAATTTCACTTTCCTCATCTGCAAAATCATGATAACACCAGTGATCCTTAGCCTCCAAGAGTCTTTGTGGTGACAAAATAGGGTCACATAAATAAAACACCTCACACAGTGCCTGGCACAAATCGAGGAGGCAACTTGCATCAGTTTCCATGTGGGTCAGCACGCACGGGAGTTGGGGAGAACTCAGCCACGCACAGCTCTCAGACCTGCTCCATCACCGAGGACATCACTGAGCCAGGGATGTGGGAATTCCTTATGAAAATCACAACTCCCTGTCTCTATATTAAATATTTTGTTAAAAAATAATATTCCACACAGTGGAGTACTACTCAGCCATAAAAAAGAATAAAATAATGTCATTTGCAGAAACATGGGTGGACCTAGAGAGTATCATACTAAGTGAAGTAAATCAGAGAAAGACAAATAATCATATATCACTTATATGTGGAATCTTAAAAAAATTACACATGAACTTATTTACAAAACAGAAACAGATTCACAGACATAGAAAACATTTATGGTTACCAAAGGGGAAAGGTCGGGGGAGGGATAAATTAGGAGTTTGAGATTAACAGATAACACACTACCATATATAAAATAAACAAGGTCCTGTTGTATAGCACAGGGAACTATGTTCAATATCTTGTAAAAGCCTATAATGGAAAAGCATATGAAAAAGAATACACATGTGTATATATGAATATATAGAAATGAATCACTTTGCTGTATACCTGAAACTAACACAACACTGTAAGCAAACTACACTTCAAATGAACAAATAATACCCTTGAAATGGGAATTCTAGTTAACCTTCTGATTCACTGAAAAAATCCCATGAGAAGCCTAAGAAGTATTGTTCTCTGGTCATTTTCTTGCTCATTATCCTTCTTTTCAGGCAGTAGAAAATGGACAGACTGAAAAGAAAGAACTCAGTCTCAGGTGTTGATTCTTCAAGGCAGCCCTAAGGCACAACAGTTAAGAGTGCTTCTCCACTTTGACCAAGAGCCCTAAGTTTTTCTTCCTTTTTTGGGGGGGGGAGGTAATTAGGTTTATTTATTTATTAATTTTTTATTAATGGAGGTACTGGGGATTGAACCCAGGACCTTGTGCATGCTAAGCACACACTCAACCACCGAGCTATACCCTCCCCCCTGAGCCCTGCGTTTCTTGTTGGTGATCTGGGATCAGCAGTAATACTAGTTGCCCCATGGAGTGACTGGGAGGATTGAATGAGATCATGCACAGAAGCCTTGAGCACAGCGCCCACCCAGAGGAAGTGCTCAAGAAACACTGGCCGCATGATTAGCCCTCAGACCAAACCTCTGGGCCACGTAGTTCGGCCTCTTGTTGATAAGTTACCTATATTTACAACAAGGAAAGTAGATCCTGTCTATCTGTCCCCTTGGCACGTTGTACCAGACTACAGTTAAAACAGCTTCCAGAAGTGTTGTTCTGTTTATGTTAAAGTGTGCATAACAATACTGGTGATTTTAGAAACAAATGAATGCCATGAGTTAGATCTGATTATTTTTCAGGTAGTCTCCCCATGACCCGAGATAACTAATCATTCACATGAAGCTTGGAAAAAAACTCGAAACAGGGACGTGGCTTTGCACAAACGGTTCCTTCTCTTGTCTCCTGTGCTCTCTTCTTTTTGATGAGAAAAATCATGTCCTTGCAATGAAATCACAGGACTCATTTGTTTTAAGGAGCTAAGTAGCATTTGTTATCGTTAGTTACCACTGCTTTAAAGGGTTGTTGTTAAGCTGTGTGCAGCCTGGAATGATGATTTGGCCTAATTCACGCTGGCCATGAAAGCCTTGGAGTTAATAACAGTGTCAGTTTCATTTCACATGACACATGTCCTTTGCCATTTCTACTCGCCCTTTAAACAGAAGTTGTAGCTTCAGTACTTGTTAGTGGCTGCCAAGGAGAGCAAGTCACTGCCAGAGCAATTTTAAAGCCATCTCAGGGATACAAGAAGGGACATTCAAATCATGGCAATTTTCAGATTAAATGCACATGATCTGATCCTGCTTATGTTAACAAGCTAGAGGACGCTGGAATGCAAACCACAGCTGAGCAGAAAAGGCTGCACACGGCTGCCTGGCTCCCAGGAGGAACTGGCATTCTCAGGCTGAGCTAAGGACAGCAGCGATGAGCTTCCAGAGAATCCCAGCTGTGTCCTTTAAGGACTAGTCAGAGACGCCTGACTGGGAAGAGAGCCTTCAGGGGGCATGTGAAAACTACCAAAATATTTGTAGGGCTGCTAAGCAGAAGACAGACTGACACTGTACACAAGAAAGAAAGGGAGATAATTAGGGCCAAAGGCTGGATGTTACAGGGAAAACCATTTGGGCTCAACAGAAAGAACTTTATAATCATCAGTGCCCAACAGCTAATTCCATAATATCTGTTTGTTCAGACAGCCAGCCGCCTTTGTGCATAATGCTAAGCCCCTCATCATGGAGGTTTCCAAGAAGAGGTTCACTGAGCAGTTGGAAGGGGAGGCTCAAACCAAAAGGGAGGTTGAATTATTTGATTTTTTAAAAATAACAGCTTTATGGAGATATAATTCATATCTCATAAAATTCATTCTTTTCAAGTGTATGATTCAGTGGTTTTCAGTTGTGCAACCATCAGCACTAATTTTAGAAGCTTTTATCACCCTTAATGGGACCCTCCATACTCATTAGCCATCAACCTCCATCCCCCCATCCCACCCTCAGCTCTGGCAACTGCTGATCTGCCTTCTGTCTCTATGGCTCGAGTGGACCATTGATATCAATGGAATCATATACTGCATGGTCTCTTGTGACTGGCTTCTTGCACTGAGCACGTTTTCAAGGCTCATCCATGCTGTAGCGTGTCACTATTTCATTCCTCTTGATTGCCAGATGATAAGGACTCTGATTTTACAGTTTTTCCCCAACACCAAGACCTCATGCTCTAGGCTTGAGATTTTATTGTCTTCCTTCCTTTTATATCATAGAGGGATCCCCTAATTTCCACTGTGCAGAGTAATTTCAATTTGTACCATGACTTCAAATAACAGGATCCTTAAATTTCCAGAATGAGACAACCGAAAAACAAAAAAGCCACAATAAAACAGTGATCATTAAATCTAGTGTTTCCATAACATTTCTACCATGTTTCCATTTCTTAGCCTGCCTGCCAAGGCCCAAGGGTGGGGCTGTTTAGACTCTGAGTTTCCAGTCATAAGCACGAGGCCCCGGGCAGAGGATGCTCAGATATTCTGAGGGAGCGGTCTGCACCGGGGCAGGATGACACCTTTTCGGTGCCCTGCTCATTCCCACGGCCCCATGGCACAGACCCGCCCCGGCCACTGGCAGCCCGGTGTCGTACTCACAGGTCGTAGATGCAGTTTGGAGTGAAGGAGTGATTCGCCTTGTGTCCCAAGGAGGCACGGTACTTGGATACGTGGTTGTAGGGCTCAGGCACGTCAATGACCGTCTCTTCATCGAGGGAGAGGGTGTTCCCGTTGAGCGCCCAGTCCCTGCTGTCAACCTGCAGAAAACAAGAAAGCGAACATTGGAAAGGATCTTGTTGGCAGGGAGGATATAGCTCAGGTGGTAGAGCACGTGCTTAGCATGCATGAAGTCCTGGGTTCAATCTCCAGTATCTCCCGTAAAATAAATAATAATAAAAATTTAAAAATAATAAAATAAAAACAGAAAGGACCTTCCTCCCAAGAGCTCAAACGACACTGGAGACGTTAACTCATTTATCCTTAAAATTCATGATTTGAGTGCCACATACATGAAAACAGCCTAAGGCACCCCTGGCACCTGGATGGGGGCAAACACTGAACACCAATGGTGCAAGAGGCAGTTGTGGGCAGCACCAGGCAGGTACACTCTTTATTGATTTTTCCTTTATCTTAGATGAAAAAAAGGATTTAAAGTCCCTTATAAAGACACACAAATATAGCCAGATGTCTTGAATTAAAAACAGGTGAGTGTTATATAAGTGAGTCAAAGAGGGCCTCTGTGTATTGGCCCCTGGGTTGTTTATCTCTTCACTGTGGGCTGAGACCTGTTACCTCAAAAGCTCACCCGCACCAAACTCAAAATTGTAGATGGGGAGGGTATAGCTCAGTGGTAGAGCACGTGCTTAGCATGCAGGAGGTCCTGCGTTCAATCCCTAGTACCACCATTAATAAAATAATAATAATTAAAAAATTAAAAAGAACTATAAAAATAAAAAAATTTTACACATCCCACTGTTTTTTAAATAGCCCAAATAGAGCAGAGTTTTAGCCATTCCTAGTCTGCTGCGTAACCCATGAAACCTCACCACATCTGCTAGGAGTAGATGGATAAACCCAGGACCATAAAGACACCAGATGTAGCTGTCCTTGGGAGCTCTTTGGCCCAGAGACTCCTCCCACACTACACATCACCTAGACCTGTCCGCCCCTTTCTGATCCCTCTCTTTCCCACAAGTTCCCTTGCCCTTCACTCCTCTGGACGGTGATAAGCCTCTGAACGGTCTCATGCTGGGAGGATGTCCCCTCTCATTGCAACCTGTCCAGTCACCACCCAGCATCTACAAAGCTGGCTGTGCGTGGTCGCCTCTTGTGGTCTTTTCTCAGATCAGCCCCCCAATCCCTTGAACCCCTACAGTGAGAAAGAAGAGGCAAAAGAAACATGAAAGTAAGAACATCAAATGGAACCAGAAACAGAAGGAAGGCAAAGCTGCATTTCAGGAAATTTCTACACCTTTGTTGCAGGTGGGCAGTCAATGTGACCAGCAGACAGTCACGGACAACCAGGGCCCTTTCTCATCCACAACAGGACTCACCATCTGCAGTGCAAGCAACAGGCTTCCCTTCCCCAACCACTCCCGACCAACATGCCCCAGGATCTGTGGATGACAGCCTTTTGCTTCCCTTCCCCAACCACTCCCGACCAACATGCCCCAGGATCTGTGGATGACAGCCTTTTGCTTCCCTTCCCCAACCACTCCCGACCAACATGCCCCAGGATCTGTGGATGACAGCCTTTTGGAATAAATAGGATTGCACTTCCATTCAAAGCTGTTGACTCTCAGAGGTATAGCCTCTCTCCCGGCTCTAAACTACCATTACTTTTATTTGTATCTGATATTCAATCAACAGATATTGACAGAACGCCTACCATAGGCCAGGCACTGTTCCAGGTGCAGGAGACACAGCAGTGATGAAAGTGAAAAAAATTGTCATGGCTTTTGATATTTCAGAACTGTCATGAGATACGATATGTGGCACTTGGTACCATTTACCTTAGGTTGCCACTAGTTGTGTTATTTTTCTCATCTCCCCAGCAGAATCTAAATTTTGTGAGGGCAGGGAGGGCACCTCATTGATTTACATAGTGAGTTTCAGCACAGAGCCAGGGTCTGCTATTTGAAACCCTGCCTGAACTCTGCTGGTAACCTTGGGCAAATTGCTTAACCTCTGTGGGCTGCAGTTTCCTTAGCTGTGGAATCTTTGAATACATAAATTACATATCAGTATCCTGAGCCACCTTCCGTAGGCTGAATGTCTTGGACTCTCGGGACTGACTGTCACAGGGGACACTGTGTGGCTGACCACAGCTTGGTTTGAGTGCACTGACAGCCTGTGCGACTGCTTTGAATGTACAGGGACTTGATCATTTCACAGCATTTTGCCCTTTATCATTCCACAGGAAGACATTTTGTTGTGTATAAGCTACTGACTCTATGGTGTTTTTGCTACAGCAGTCTGAGGCCCTGCTATAACACAATATCCAAGCATTTACAAAAGAGCCTAGCTTTTTGTCCCTCCATATTTCTAGTGAATATTAAAATAAAGGAAATAATGAGAAAATTAAGGGTGTTTGAAACAAAGCCCTTTAACCAATCAAGCCAATTTTCCACTTCTACCCCACTCACCTCTTGGTGTGTAATTCGGACTCCATTATAAAAAGACATAACAGTATTAGGTCCCATGGCTACCTTTGAAAACAGTCCTTCTCCAGCACTAGAAATGAGAGAGTCAGCAACATAAACCCTAAATAGAAAAAAAGGGCAAATAATGACTCTTTTTTTTTTTTTTGGTTTGATATGTCATTCCTTACATTAACCACAAAAATGCCATTATGGCTATGGAATCCAACATGTCAGTTCATAATAATTCCACGAGGAAGTAAGGAAAAATTAAGCCACAGATTTTGGCATTGGAAATTGGAGAACCGATACTTATGTCCCTTACTGCTCCCTAATACAGGGGTTATTAGTGTATATTCACAAAGTCACCCATTGCTTGATGGAAGGCTTTTAAAAATTTTTATGTTTTTAGTTAATGACAATTTCCACCATCTTCCAGGACAAGGCAAACATTTCCCCAAACTAATTAAAGCTATACCCAAGTTTCTCTATGCCATATAGCAGGAAAAGGCTGTTGTAATGAAGCCTCAAGATGGACCCTTTACATGACAGAGTGACAAACAGTTAATAAAATATATCCAATGAGCATTTCCCAGCAAAGGAATTTATTTATTTAAACATTTTTTAAATTGGGTTATAGTCATTTTACAGTGTTGTGTCAAATTCCAGCATAGAGCACAATCTATCAGTTATCAGCAAAGGAATTTATAACAGAACAGCCAGCTACGGCCCAAGGACCAAATCTGGCTGTTGTCCATTTTTGTGAAGTTTTTTTGGGGACACAGCCGCACCCACTTGCTCAGTGTTATCTATGACTGCTTTAGCATTACAAAGGCAGACTTGAGTAGTTGCAAAAGCCTAAAATACTAAGCAGCCCTTTACAGAACAAGTTTGCCAACCACTGGTTAATAAGAAAACAGCTCTCACAACTCCGGAGCTGGATTTAGTGAGCCAGGACATGCCCCATCCACAGTTTCAGTTCTTCGAGCCCTGGGGATGCAGTGACTGGTGGAGCGGGTCATCTTCATTCAGACTAGAAGGCTGAATTAGTGCCTCCACCTCCTGACACCCTCCCTGGGACAGAATTCTACACCCTGCCACTTGGCTGTGTGACCTCCCTCGCTTCCTTCAGCTCAGGCAGAGAACACCTCCCTGCCTGATGGGCTCCGGGCTTGGTGTGATCTGCTTTGCTACTAGAAGGTGGGCAGAAGTGACTGCCAGGCTGGGTCTTGGGGGTTAAGAAGCACGGCAAGTTTCTACCAGCCTCCTTGGCTTCCATTCATCTCCACAAGAAGAAGATGCCCCAGGGGGCTGTTGTTCCTTTAGCCTGAGTCTTCGAAGGAAGGCATGTGAGACAGACCGGAGCCCAACGTGAAACCTGGACGGCAGCCTAGTCCGGCTGAGCCAAGAGGATCGCCGTCCAAAGCGGCTGAGCCTCTGCCCATCTACAGAATCACGAGCCTAAAATAAAATGTCTGCTTTCTTAAATCACTGATAGTTTAAAGGTGTTGTTATGGGGCATCACCACAATGACAGTAACAAAAAAAGACTGGGTTACGGTGCTGTTGTGTTTGGGTGGCTAACAAGAGACCAGACTCTTCCCTTTGTCAACGGGCCAGAGCCTCGTGGCAAGAAAGAGGCCATTCATTCACTGTGACATTGTGGTGTCAGCCCTGTCAAACCAGGGAAGAGGCCTTTTCTCAGACAGATGGAACAGAAATGGAACGGAGGTCGTGCTTACAGAGCAAGGCAACGAGAAAGCCAACTGCAGGTGGCGCTCTTACCCACAAACAGGCCAGTGGCTGGGGAGTAAGAATTCCAGGCAGGGGACCAGAGAAAGCCACATAAGGAGTCAAGAGTGGAGTTTAGATAAGTTATGAAATGGAACAGGGCTTGACCCTCTGGGAGGGAACTCATAAAATAAGAAACTTGTCATTTACAAGCTGGCATGTTCTTTATGCTTCTTATATTTTCTTATTTCATGCCTGTCTTCCCTTTGTGACCGAAGAAATTATCTTGTGTTCCAGACCCCGTCGGCTGGGCGAGGTAGAAAAGGAGGCATCCGGTCTCTGCCTCGGCTAGAGCTATGCAGAGTGTGAAATGCTCTATAGGGGCAAGCAGGGGCTGAGACACAAATTGTGGCACTAGAGCCCCAAGAAAGGGGACACTTGGGCAGGGCACAACTGGCTGCCTGGCCCAACCGCTCTCTCTTCGCAGAAGTTTCATTCTGGGACTGACACATGGCACAGGCTGTTCTGTGCTTGATGGGTGGAGAAACTCTCTTACAGGGACAGATTCTGTATGAGAATAAAAGAACTCTTCCCCAGAATATCTGAGTATGTTTTTCTGCTCAGGAACTCGGCCTGAGCAGAGCCACAGAGGAGCATTAATTCCTACCACAGGGGTAATTTAATCTCACAGAAACAGTGCCATCAAAACCACAAGGAAAAAATTACCTCTCTGCTTCATACGGATCTGGAAGAAGAGCATTGGCAGAAATGCAAGATGAAGTTGACTTATCAAAATGGTACACCGAACCTGGAAAGCAAACAAAAAGCTCAGCCCAGGCCCAGAGTCAGGGAAGGACATTTAAAACATTTCTCTCCATTCAAGGGACCAGAAAGAGGTAAATAATGAAAGATGTTATTCAAGTTACACCAACTAGAATGAAATTCTTCGATATAAATGGATAGTATTTAGATTTGCTCTAGAGTTTTATTTTCAGGTCATAATGAAGAGCCATTAGAAGTATCTCTTAAAATCCTATTTTTGCTTTTGCATTTTCTTTATTCAAATAGTTTAAGAGCTGCTTGTGTCATTAATATTTTTTAATCAAGAAAATGCTCTGTCACGAAAATTTGAGATCTCTCTGGTCAGATCAGACTGGATAATAATTTTAAATTTTTCCTGTGGTCTTCTTCATCCTAGACACAGTCTGTAGAATCCAACCACCCACCCTTGGCAATTGTCTCCTTCACTAAAAATAAACAGTCAGCCTCACCAGAATTAAGGAGAACAGACTGCTTTTGATAAAGCATTAACAAAGTCATCTTATTTCTATTAAAGTGGTTCAAAAGCCAATTAGTGATTTATTCCAGAAACGAAGGCAGACAACCGTCCTAGAATTAACATCAGTCCTCTGCAAAGAATTAGCTGCAGAGAATGCTCCCAGAGTACAGGAAAGACATCCGGTGTTCCAAAGGCTAATAAGTAAAGAAACAAGTTTTGGAACTGGAGGGCTCACTCCTGCAAAGTCAATTATTTTAGGCACTAAGGCATCATAAATTATTCCATTAAACAATTCCTTAGTGGTTACCAATGGTTACCAGGTCTTGGTTCTGTTTTTTTAATACAATCAAAACCCAAATTAATGTCTCAAACTAAAAGTCAGAACAATCCAGATCTGTCAGTGTCTAACCAGGAAACAGACCATTTGAGCATCTCAAAGAGAGAGAACTTAATTCTGAGAATTGGTTATACAGAGCACAGAAATGCTGAGAAGCCGAACAGGGCAACGAGGAGCCTGCAGACTGGCAAGAGCAGGACTGAAAGTCTGAACCACAGGGACAAAGGCAGAGGTGTTCCCAGAGCTCTAGAGCCCCGGGGAGCCCAGGGAAGCTGGCCCCATGGGGATCTGTCCTGGTGGGAGATGGAATCACGGGGACTTGGCTGGACACAGAGAGCTTCTCCCTGCTCCCTTCCCTCTCTGTGTCCCCGGCCAGCGCCTCCCTGTGGCCAAACCCAGACAGAAGGCAGATGCACAAGAGGCTGGGAAATGCAGCCCGCAAAGGGCAGAAGGCCCTGCAGTAACCGCTGGGCAGGGAAAGGTTGAGGCACGCATCTGGACTAGCCCGCAATCCAGGAAAGGAAGTTAGTTCAAAAGAGGAACAAAAAACTACACTTTAAAGCCAAATATTTCTGTGGAATACATGTTCTAGTATGCAGAATTTCTCCTATGAACTCCCATCTCCTTTCCTGAGGCTAAAACTTTCTTCACAAATGTACTAAGTGCCAGCTACTGGGAAAGCACCGTGTTTGGGGCTGTGCAGACACAGACGAGAGCACGTCTCTTCCTGCCCTCAAGGAGTTGGTGCATCTCCTCCAGTGCACACTGTCCCTCCCTCTGCTCCCTTAGACAGCCAGGCCTGTGCTCCGGACAGACAGACGGCATCCTTGACTTCTCCTCCTTTGGCCTATCGTTTATACTATGACCTTTAGACTAGAATTCATCCATTCACTTGACAAACATTAATTCTAAGAGGTTAGCCAAGCCATAAAGATGGAATAGGAATTAGCCAGGGAATGGGATTCCTGTGCGGAGAGAAGAAATTCCGGCCAGAGGCACAAGGAGAAAATCAGCACAGAGAAAGTAGAGAGGCCGAAGCAGTTTGTGGTTCCGGAAGCATGAAGAGGAAGGGTGTGGAGGGGGAAGTCCGCGAGGAGGACTTCAGATATTTGTAATCTATTTTCCTCCTCCTCCCCCAGCCACGGGACCCGAGGCCACAGGACCCCGAAAGCCCTCATCTGTCAGCTGGTCAGTGGTTCTATCATTGTAACTGGTTAGAGGAGGGGGAGACACAGAGGGGACAGAACACAGAGTAAGGATCTGGTTCTTCCGAGTCCCCAAAGCGGCTATGGTTCCTGACTCTTTTGAGACCCACATCGTTCACATATCCTTAAAATAACTGAGGCCTGCTAGAGTCTTGCCAATAAATGCAACCCCTCTTTTTTTTTTGGCCTTAAGTTAGTTTGAAGAGGGTGTTTGTTATTTGCAACCAGGAGTCCTAAGAAAAATATTTCCCCTGAGAATGATCACCCGCATTTCCCAAAATGTATTCTGTACTTATACCAAGGAGAAGGTAATAACCATAACAACTTTCCTGATGGGGTTTTATGGGAAGTGCCAATATCTTGTCTATTTTTTTTTTTAATGAATTCTGACAACCTAAAGCAATGATCTTCAAACTCAGAACTGTCTACCTGGGTATTTACTAAATTGTAGATTCTTTTTTACTGTATATATATAAAATTGAAGTATAGCCAGTTACAATGTATCAATTTCTAGTGTACAGCACAATGTCCTAGTTATGCATATATGTACATATATTCGTCTTCATATTCTTTTTCATTATAGGTTACTACAAGATATTGAATATAGTTCCCTGTGCTATATAGAAGAAACTTGTTATTCTTTAAATCTACTTTTATATATAGTGGTTATCATTTGCAAATCTCGAACTCCCAAATTTATCCCTTCCCACCCACTTCCCCCAGTAACCATAAGACTGTTTACTATTTCTGTGAGTCTGTTTCTGTTTTATAGATGAGTTCCTAGTGTCTTTTTTCTTTTCTTCTTTTTTTATGGTATATCATATGGTATTTTTCTTTCTCTTTCTGGCTTACTTCACTTAGAATGACAATCTCTGGGTCCATCCACGTTGCTGCAAATGGCATGATTTCCTTCTTTTTTATGATTGAGTAGTATTCCATTGTATAAATATACCACAACTTTTTTACCCAGTCATCTGTTGGTGGACATTTAGGTTGCTTCCACACTAAGTTGCAGATTCTTAGGCACCCAGCCTACCCCCTGAGATTCAGAGTCGTGGCTTTTTGGTTTGTTTTTTCTTTTTAACAACTGTCCTAGGGGATTTTGATAAAGTGGTATGAACTTTTAAAAGACATATAATTCAGTAAAATTCAACCCTTATGTATTAGATCTGGCTCAATTCTTTTTATGAATCAAGTTGGGGGTATGTAATTATTAATCATATCTTCTTAATTGACGAGGAAGTGGGCACCTCCCATGAATCCCCATCATGAAAGTTACTGTGGTTATTACATTCTCCTTGGTATAAGTATGAAACACATTTTGGGACAGGGAAGTGACTTATTAAGTATTTTATGATAAAGAAATAGGTTCTGGAAGGATAAATAACCTGCCTAAGACCATAATACAGTAAATATTGGGGCTGAGACTCAAAGGAGGGGACTCTTAAGTTCAAGACTCTTGCCACTAAAAATAATGCCACTTCTGAGGTTTTAAAATCTGTATCACCAACTGGGATCTTGCCCTGATTGGAGTCTCCTCATTTCTAAACATTGTAACACTGTCTCCTTTGAGAACATATGGGAAGAGCACAGATATTAGAGTTTGAAGTTCAAAGATTACTGTTTCCCTTAAGTAAAACCAATTTTTCATTCTGGAATGATTTTATATTTACAGAAAAGCTGCAGAGATAGTACAGAGAGTCCCCAGTAGCCCTCACTGCTCCTCCTAATGTTAATTTCTTAAGTTACATGGTACGTTTGTCCAAATTAAGAAACCAACATAGCTGCACTACTATTGACTGAACTCTAGACTTTATTCAGATTTCACCAGTTTTCCCACAAATATCCTTTTTTTCTGTTCCAGGATCCAATCCAGAATCCCACATTGCATTTAAAATGCCTCAGTTTTTAACTTAAAAAAACAAAAACTGAGACATTTATAACAACCCAAGTTGGACCTAAATGTAAAGTACTAGATTTCTTATTTTTGGACAACCACTATTTGGAGAGTCTCCTTCCGAACCAAATAGCTAAATATTATTTCGGCCTATCAATGCCTAGATGTATTACTTTTTCTACTTCTCCTTATGCCTCAACTTGCATTGGAAACACAGACATGCATACATTGTTTTCAAGGAATCAGAACGATTCAATTGGCTTTCTTATGTTGTGTCACCCAAAAATACAAAATCTCGATTATTTTATGTGTATATTTTCCAGATTTTCTACAATAAATTATTTTATATATTTATTTTTTTTTGGTGCCAAAACCTACAATAAATAATTTTATAATCAGAAAAAAAGTTTAGTGTGCCGTACTGTGCTTCTAAAAGGAAATAGGATTTTTTTCTAAGATAGATTCCAACAGACTCACTCATGTGTCAGTTAGGTCCTCCAAGAAGATGCTAGGCTCTGAATGTGCATTTATCTTTTCCAATCAGAGCTCAAGCTGGATCAGCTTTACAATCTGTACCCACCTGGAGATCTACCTAACTTGATTCTTTATTAATTAAATCATTAAACTGTAGTTTTTTTTTCCCCCTGAGATACACTATTCACAATTGGTTAAATTTACTGGCGTCATTTTTTCATTCCTTCTCTGTATTGGAATTACATAGCTGTGCCCTGACAAGTGACTTTTCAGCATCTGCCACTAAAGTGCATGGTGTATATTTCCCTGTCTCACTGATGTTTGGTTTGGCCATGTGACTTGCTCTGACCAATGAAAGTGGGTGAAAGGGACATCGTATCAGCTCCAAGCTGAGGCTTTAAGAGGCGTCATAGGTGTCTGCTCATGGTCTGGCTTCCTGTGACCACCTGAGAAAATGTGGACCCAGGTCACCACTGTCCCTTCAGACTGGGCCCCAGAATGAAGACATAGAGCAGACTCAAACCTGACTAGAAGCCTGAAGTCCAGCCTGGCCCGAGTGCTGCCGGTCAGCAGATCTGCGTTTGCTGTTGTAAACCGCTGAGGTGTGAGGTGCCTGTGAAGCAGCACAGTTGACTAGTACACCATTAAAGTGGCCTAGGCAAAGACAGTCACTTCTCTCAGATAAGCCCTAACAACTGGCTTTAGGGAATGAGAGCAACCCTTCGGGGGCAGATTGAACTTACTTCCAGGCATCAGTTCAAAGTGAGGTCTTCCTTCTTCAGTGGACGTGAGAGTAGCCAGTTTCCCTTCTATCATCTCTCCGTCAATGAATTTTCCATACAGGGCAGTCCTCTCATCGGGGTACACATAGGCGATCTTCTCTCCCGTCATCTCCCCATCTTCATTTACTTCTCCTACAAGGCTGCCTCCATCCTGATGGGAGAAACCCAAAATCAGAAAATATTATATATAGTATTTATCTGTATGACACGAGTTCAAGAAATTTCTCTCGTGCACCCCCACGGTTAATACGGATCATAATAGTTTAAGAACTTGGAGCTTTGCACATGAGTGTGAAAAGCACGGTGCGTATCTCCCCTCCCCATCCCGTCCCCTCTAAGTTATATGCACAGGGGGCGTGTAAGCCTGATTGAGAGTCAGAGATGGGGTTATACTTTATAATCCCGGACAAGTTGCTGATACTCTATCTTGGTTTGCTATCTAAGGAAAAAATGTTGTATCTGTAGCATTAGTTACAACCATTTAAAGGAAACATAACTAAGTGATCACTTTGGGCCAAGATCAAATGAGACAGGAGTCTGTAGCAAGACAGGCTGGCTTGCCATTCCTATGATCCTATGTTGAATTCTGGATTTCTGGTCTATTAAGAACATCTTTAGTCTAAAGGTACTTAAGAATCAATTCAGTGTACATGAGGAAAGAGAGCTGTCTGCACTTTCTAAGAGATGATCAAACGGACTTCTGCACACGGCCTTTCTGAGTCTCCTATACCGTCATTTTTTGGAGGGAGTCAGAAGGAAAAGTGAGGAAAGATCAGCTCAGTTCTACTCCCTCCCCATCACTTCTTTCTTCCCACTCTTCTTGATTACTGCTCCCTTTTGCCTCCTTCCAGGAGAGGAGCCAGCTGTGCTTCCTGTTTAACTGTCATTCGCTTCATTCCTCAGGGTCATTAAATGCTTTAGGGCACACACTATCATAGCATAGCTTTCTGTATCCTGGTATCAGTTTGAGGGACACAGCAGGTGATATAATTACTATTGAAATTGAATTGGAATACTAAAGATAAGCTAATAATTAACTTAAAAAAATCAAATCTAGGGTGCAAGAGATGTTTCCTTTTTTTCCCCCATCCAGAAGGCCCTTATGGTATAACTGAAAATCTAAGACCTTTGTGGGTTTGACATAACAACAGTAATGCAATGACATCTTCTAAAAGCGTGGTTAGGTGCCCAACTCAAAGGTTCTAATTCCCCAGCTCAAAGGTTCAAGTCAGTGATGAGGGATGCTCCTGAGTGATCCCAGATGTTGCTACTGAGAGACAGCAGGCAGAAGTCCCACCAGGTAAAGGACTTCTACAGCTCCCCATAGTCTGATTGGAGAAAAAAGGTTATAAATTTAAAAATGAATCACAGCACTTTCATAGAAATAAAAATACTTGGAAGCACTTTTCACGGAGAGAAGTGCATTAGGGATGTATTATGCTCTTTCTCCTCCCCGTGTTAATTCTTAATAACCCAGCCTGAATGGGGATGATACTTTTTGCAAGATCTGCCTGCAGGCATTCAGTGGTGATTACTGAGCTGAAGGATGTTGGAGCATTTGTGCTTCTTACATGCCGCCGTAACTGATATAAGCCATCAGCATTTCTATGTATTCATAACAGAATGCTGTCTTTCTAGGGTCCCACTTTTCTCCCCCCTTATGTGCTTTAAACTTCCAGTTTGGGGGGGCAAGTGAATTTATTTGTCTAGAATAATAAAGTAGAGATTCTTCTTTTACTTCCAAAAGGAGTTACGAGTTTTTAATTAAAAACTTTCCATCACAGTTCCAAGGTAAAATTTTGAAAGAAATAAATTGTCCTTAGAGTGGGCTTATAAATCCTTTGGGGGAAATCATGATTTTTGCTTGCTTTTGTTCCTGCTTTAACCTCATGTCACAAACACCTCCCTGTCAGCTGCCCCTTTGTCTCCTCTGCTCAGTGGCTTCCCCTCATGGAAGGAGAAATCATGCATTTGATTAGTAAGAGGGCAGGATCTGACTCCCGCTGATGCCCATCTCTACCAGAGGGTTAACAGGATAAAGCCTGCTGCTCCTACGTGTTCTGCACTTTTGCTCACCTGTCTTGGGGACTGGCAGTGCTCACAGGCTGTACCTGCCCCCCTCTGTTTCTGTCCTTTCCTTGGGGAAGCTGCCCCAGGCAGCCGTACTCTCCCAGGGGAACCTGCAGCTTTCTAGCTGCTCTGCGGACCACCGGTCCACCGGTTTAGTTCAGAGGGGAAAGAGTAGAAGACTGCACCACATCTCCAGTCGAAGGTGCCATAATGAAACCAACATCTCGATCCCTGACACCTGTGTCCATTAGTTGATTCCCACTCCAGAAAGCAGAGCAGAGGGGTGTGATTACCACCCCACTCCAAATGCCAACAGACTCTATATACGAACTGTTATCAACCAAGTTAATTTTTAAAGCTTATAACTCTCCAGTGCCTCTTCCTTCCTGAGGCAGAGTCTGCTCTTGATGTTTAAAAAAACAATAATCAAGGCTACATGCAGCTGCACATTTTAGGTTTCAAAATACAACTACATTGAGTGAATCAGATCCATTCACTTTAGTGCATCTTTGATCTCCTTCCTAGACCCATCCTCGTGCAGAGATCCACCTTCCCTGACTTTAAGACTCTCCATCACAACGGCAGCTCCCCAGCCCTGGGCAGCAGGACCTTTAACCTGCCTACTCACGAAGCAACAACAGTTTCAGGCTTCCTAAACTGGTAAGTCCCTCCACCTCTTCTACCTCTGAAACTGAAAGGACTTCTGATCTATTGCAGACCCTACCAAGAGCACGTGTAAGTTCTTTAGTAATTATTTAAAAAAATGTTTTACAGTATTTTTTCCGTACGCCTTGACTATAATTTTTTAGGAACAATAATGTGTAAGTAGATTTAGCTGGGACTACTTTTCTCATTATACTTGTAATAGATATTTTGTTTTTAATTAAAACCCAATTTGGGTTCAGAGTAAGAAAAAAATGTAGTCTGACTTAAGCTCTGGACAAAATAAAATATTAGATAATATATTTTCTCAGGTCTATTTTCTGAAACATTTTCTAGAAATTCACTAATAACAGATAGGGTATTTGAAATGCAAACAAAATTGAGAGCTTTAATTCCCAACTAGGGGTTTTGCCACATCTTTTTGCTCTAGTCATCTCCAGGAAGATCATAAAGTGTTATTTAATACTCAAAGGCAAGTTAATTTTAATCACCTTAATTTAAGCAATTTAACAAGAAAGCACCTTATAAAGTAGGAAATAAGGTTGTAAAATGAAGTAACAACAGTGTAATAAGTCCAAAAAGATGAGAAATTGCTGCATTTGTTCTTACATATGAGAAAGAATAAAATTAACTGCAACAATGAAACTTTCTGCCAGCTGTAAGGAATATTTTTAAAAAGCAATATCGTTTTTTATCTTTATCAGTGGTACTGTAAAACCAATGTGTCCCAGTTTGTTCTAATCATGACCAATCATTCCTTTCCAAAACCACTGTGAAGAGGAATTCGTAACAGATCGAAGGGCAACAATCTAAGTCCATAGTGAAAACAGTGAGAGGACATCCCTCCTAAGCTGCTGGCTTCAGCTACAGTGACTCTCAAATTTCACAGCCTCACATTTTCTAACATAGAGAATACATTTTACTTTTCATTGCGCAGACTCAAAGCACTGTCTGAAAACATGTTACTTTCCAGCAAAACGAACAGTCACGAGGCTTACTGGGTAATATATCCAGCACACTCCATGCCGAATGTTATCTTTATATTGCCCCTTGAAGATCAGTCTCCCATCTGTGTCGTACTCCTGGGCCGGTCCATTCAGCTCTCCATCTACATACGTGCCCTGGAGAACTCCCCCATCCTCGTAAGTGTAAACTCCTTGGCCCTGCAGGGCATCGTCCACATAATATCCCTCCAGGGTGCTGTGAGAGAAGGGAGAACAAAAGGGAATAGTCAGACTGTGACTCAAGCCTCGGAAAAAAAGGATCACATCCAAGGAACTGCGTGCCCAGCTGTTGTTTCAGTGCTGACCTGTATGCAGTGCATCCTCTGAATTCTCCAAGATTGCTAGGAAGAATACTCCTGAGATAAGGGTAGGCTTAGAAACAGAGAGGGAGATTTAACTCCTCATCTCCTGGTTCCTATGAACCCTATTTCTCTGCTGGAGGAAACAGAGAAGAAAGAAGCCACAGGTGGAAACTGAGAATAAGCCTCATCTAAAGAAGTTTCCAAAGCTAGATGCCGACCAATACCGGGCAGTAGAAATCCTGGTGTTACCCTTTCCGCATATAAACCACCCATGCTTAGTTTCCCCCAAGAGTGGTCCAGAATTCACCAGCAGTTTTCAAGGGTCTTTCAGATGGCTTGCACAGAGTGGTCTCTAAAAATACAAATGTGGCTTAGAATGTGTAGATGTCTGCATATTTGTCTTAAGCCATTAACGCATTATTTATCAGTGACAGTCATACTTGGTATCCAATCAAAAGTATCTCCTTCCATCTCTTTGGAAGATATATGGGGATTTACTGAAGTATGTCTGTGATCTCAAGGGAAATGGCGCAAGTACTTAAGACGGCAGGCTAAAGCTTGCTGATATCATTAGCAGCTTGATAAAGTTTGATACCCATGGTCCTAGAACAGAAGAAAGCTCACAGAATTGCTCATGGTGATTTTATAAGAACTACTCTCTCTCCCCTCATAAAACACTTTTGGAATTTCGATAACATTTTTTTCAGTGTCCACCTCACAGAGGCCATTATGCAGTGAAACTAACTTGACCAAAAAATTCCCTTCATGAGTTGAAATTTGGAATAAAAGACCAGCTCAAATTACTCTTAAATTTAAAACCTAAGATGTTTAGCAACAAAGACAATCTGATTATTTTAACATGTGCAGATAGCGCTCATTCGTTAATTCACTAACAAACATTTACAGAATGACTTCAAGTAGCGAGCATCGTGTGAGGATCCAGAGAGCATGACGAACAAAACAAACAGAAAAACAAGAGACATGTACTGGGGACAGGTGGGACCCAAAGGGGGCTGTGGGGACCGAGGTGGCCGCACCTGGCTCTGCCTAGAAAAGTCTTGTCTTGCTGTAATGAATGATAGAATATCTGTAATTATTAAATGAAAAGCACAGTCTAAAAAATGGTAGCCTCTGATTACATTGTAATTACACTATTTGTCGTCTCCCAAGGAGATAAATAGTTCTCTTTCAGTTTTGTTTGTACGATCCATGATAAATCGGCCTAGTAAATTCATGAAGAGAATAAAGTGCACTTTAGCGTAGCCTTTGCATCAATAATCAAAATTCTAAATCTAGGAGGTCGGAATTAATGAGATTCGATGTCATTAGACTCCTCAATGAAAAAAAAAAGGAAGGACAACCTTGGTGAAGGATAACTAATCAACTGACATGATGCAATATACAGTGTGAAAACCGATTTAATCGCCTCTCTGCATTTTGGGGATCGCCAAATAAAATACCGGATGCTTAGTTAAGTTTGAATTTCAGATAAACAACACATAAGCTTTTAGCATGAGTGTGTCCCCAGTATTGAATGGGACATGGTTTTTTTTAAGATTTTTTTGTTACTTATCTGAAATACCATTTTAACTGGGTGCCCTGGATTTTTATTTGCTAAACCTGGCGACCTTATTGACTTTGAATTCTCAGCAGCACTCAAAATGTTACTGTGTGTGTTTGGACAGAATTATCCCCTAACAGACTGGTCTGCCAATATTTCTCAGGTTTATGATCAAATCTACAAGGCATGAGTCTGGCGAATCAGTTAAACGATCGTATGGATTTGCACACATTTCCCTGCAACCGTACCCAGTAGCTTGTCCCACCCTCCCCTACAGCAGAGCCCACCTTGTTAGTATCACAATCCAGAGAACAAACTGCTATTCCCCTCTTAGCTCAACTGACATAAGGTACACAAATGCAAATTCTTGGGGTTTAGAGAGCAAAACTTCCTGCATTATTGTCCAGCACCTGCCTGGGGAAACAGCTTAACTTCCTTGGAAAATTTTTTTGGGAGCTTGGATGGAATCTGATGACAGCAAAGGGTCATGCTAGCACATGAACTGAGGTCTCCTGAGCAATACCAATGACAAGGCTTTAAAATCTTTTTGTCACTGAGGAAATTAAAAGCTTCTTAGCCGGGTGTTAAAGGCACTACCTTTCTTTTTCCTCCAAAGGAGGTTGGCAAACCAGGGCCTGCTGCCTGTTTTTGTAAATACAGTTTTACTGGAACACAGCCACGAACATTCCTTTCCGTATCCTCTGTGGCGGCTTTCACATGACAACAGCAGAGTTGAAGAGTTGCAACAGAGGCCGTATGTGGCCCCCAAAGCCTAAAATATTTACTGCCTCACCCTCTGCAGAAAGTTTGCTGACTCCTGCTCTGGAACCCTCTGTTCACACTGGTTTACTCACTGGCTCAGAGCACACCTCTACGAATCGTAGCTTCCAAACCACGGTCTCCCTGCCTCTTCTCTTAAAACATATTTGACCAAACTTAAGCTCCTGAGGACACACTCAGGAGAAAAAAAAGTTACGGATCACATTTTCTTTTTTCCTTTTTTTTTTTCATATAAAACAAAACAACTTTTGGAAAACAATGAATATTCTCCAACCTCTGGCCTTTTTCTATTCAAAAAAGAAATCAACTATGAGAAAATGGCACTATTTTGTAGCCACTCAACTGTTACTATCTGGTCATATCTGAGAAATAACTATGTAGAAAATAGGTTTCTGATCTTTCTTGCTGATATTGGGTGGGGACTTGTGTTCTGGAGGAAGTGGGTTCATGGCAGGCCTCCTCAGAGCCTACCCATCCCCTGCACGGAGCCCGACTTCCCAGAGTCTCCCTTGACTTCTGCAACTAGCATCACTGGAGCCTAGTCATGGGCGAGTATGTGCCATGTCTTTATCCACGGTGAGCTTACACGTCCTTTTTCTCTAACTCAATTGTTAAGCCCTTTCATAGGAACAAATCAGGCATTCTGTATTCCTCCCCTAACACGTAATAAACATAGCATATCTGCAAGTGGCATTTCCTAAATGAAAGAGTGGAACTGGGAACTGGGATAATCTTGCTTTAAGAGAAGATTTAGAGGGAACACAAAGATTTAACAATTTCCTCAAGTGCAGGGAGGATTCTCTATATGAAGTATGTGCGCATGCAGCCTGCAAGTTGGGGAAGTGTCATAAACTCGATGCTGTATTTCTCCATTTGTAAACTGCAGCTACTAATACAGTTATTAAGGATTACATGGGTTAATATATATCAGGGGCTTAGAAGATGATCTGGGACATGGTGATTGCTCGAATAAACAACAGCTATTAATATTAAGCATGTACATTCATGTATATGGTGGTGAGTTTTCTACTGAGAAACTGGGCTTCAAACAGCAGCATCAGGGAAATAGTTATGAGACACTGGAATAGACAGAAATTTACAACACTGCTCTACATCTGCTTAAAAAAATAAAACAAGCAGGAACAATTCTCTCTGTCTGGGTGAAGGATGGACTAAATGCTTTTTTAAGCAAAAAAAAAAGTAATATGTAAAAGGAACAAACAAAAACACAAAACACAAGTCAAACACTACAAAGATGTAGAAAGTGGAAATTCCCAGTACTCTTGCCCAACTTGGCATATACCATTTAAGACTTGTTCTTATTTGTATATCAGGCATTCTTCCCACCTCTTATGGTGGTTATTTTAACAAAAATGGGATCATGCTATACACAATGTTCTTGATTTGTATTTTCTTAAAGTCCCTTTCAACATCTTGGCAGATTCTTTAGTATGTTAAGAAGCTACAAAAATGGTTTGATTTTTCCAGTACCAGCATCTGAATCAAGTAACTCAAAAACATGGAGAAAATTTAAAGATCAATTTTAATTAAAGTTCTTTCTTCCCATATACACACAGACCATTTTCATCTGTTCTACCAAAGCTCTTGTACTTAAATTTCCAGTATTAAATTTAATTAGAAAATCTGACTGACAAAGAAATGAAAAAATTTTATAATTGTTTACCTAGACTGATAACATCTGCATTCTATGCAAATATTTTCATTTAAAAATTCCCTTTAATACCTGAATACACAAAAGTGTTCTTAGGAAATGAAACAGCCCCTGCTTTCCTTTATATTTTAGGCTCTAGAAGGTTTTGAGCTTTCTGCCTCATGAAGCATAAACTCTACTCCTTCCCCTCACTGTGTTCCCTTCCTTTTGTCAGATGTAGACTCAGAAGGGAAATTTTAAATGAAAGATAATTCTACTTTAAATTTCCATCTCTAACCAAATTAAATTGTGACTCTTAGCATTAAAACATTGTTTTAGGAACTACTTGTATGACAATATATCTCTTTTTAAAAAAAATTGAGATATAATTAACATAGAACATTATATATTATATAGAACATTATACATTATCTCTTAAAATAGGGAAAACTAACTGAAGAAGGACATCGATAACAAACCCAAACTACCTGCTAGGGCTCCCTGCAACCAGAAACTTTGACTTCTTCCAAGGTGTGATGTGCACACTGACTGGAGCACTGTCATGCTTCCGTGTCATATAGTGCAGTGTCGTCACAGCAGTTTATCCTTTAATAAAAGATGTATGAGTCTGTAGGATCTGATTGTTATAAAGGCCCAGGATAATAGTAAAATATTTGAAGAGCAATTAGTGAAATTCAGTTTTGCCCTCTAAAAGTAAACCCTGAGAAAACCCTGATGGCCACTGTTACCAACTGGTAATACTAGAAACAGCAGTAATAAAATATAATAGTGATAATAATAATATTCCATCCTTGACTTTGAGGGCATTACGCTAAGTGAAAGAAGTCAAACAAAGATAAATACTGTATGCGCCCACTTACATGTGGAATCTAAAAACGTCTAATTCCTGGAATCAGAGAGTAGAGTGGTGGTTGCCAGGGGCTGGAGGGTGGGGGAAACGAGATGTTGGTCACAGGTACAAACTTCCAGTTATAAGATGAGTAAGTTCTGAGAATGTATAGCATAGTGAGTATAAATAACAATACTTTTTATATTTGAAAGTTGTTAAGACAGGAGATCTTAAATCTCATCACTGCACACACAAAGGCAATGACGTGAGGGAATGAAGGTGTAATTGTGGTAATCATTTCACAATATATACCTGTATCAAATCACGCTGTACACCTTAAACCTACATATGTTATATGTCGATGATATCTTAATAAAGCTGTAAAAAATGCAGATACAGAGTAATAGAAAAAAAAAGTAGGCTTTCCTGTGAGGTATCCTCCACTCGAGGCCTTAACAGGTTTTCTCATTCAATCTTCACATCAACTTGGAGAAGTAGATACAATTATCCTCAATTTTCAAATGAGGAAATAAGTTCAGGGAGGCCTGCTAGATTAGGGCTCTTCTGAGCTGATTCCTCAGGAAAAACCTCCCATCAATCTGCCAAGCTTCCACCAAGTTGTTCACACTCCCACAGGAGAGTAACTGACTTCAGCCCAGGACTCCTTTCAACTTTTTGCAATTATAGCTAATGAGTGACCTCAGGTGAAATGAAAGCATGGAAGAAAGGCAGTCAGGATCAGAGCGATCTCCTTGCTACCTATTAGAGGAAGGTGGCAGATGTGGTGAGAAGTCAGGTGGCTCTGGAACTGAACTTACCTGGGCGTGACTCGCAGCTCCGGCTCTTACCAGCGAGGTGACCCGGGGCAAGTTATTTAATCTCCTTGTGCCTTAGTTTCTTCATTAGTAAAGAAAGGATTATAAAACCTACTTCACAGATGGTTATGAAGGCTTCGTGTCCAGTGTAGAGCAAATGGTAGGTATTCAAAGCTATCCATCTCGTCCCTACTCCTTTTCTTCTCACACATCACAAAAATGTTTGCCTCACTCAGAACTGTTCCTTAGAATACAGTTGAATATACGTGTTGAACCTGCTTCCAACAAAAGCTGAATGACTATCAGCAACCTAGAAGGCACTTTTGCCTTGTGTGGGAGGTTGGAATACATGACTTCAGAAATCCATTCCAACTTCAACTTCTCTGAAATGAGAGCAAGCACTTTCTGAAAACCAAACACAAGGACTCCTGCACAGACCCATCACCTGAAAAAAAATCAGCCCTCCCAGTAGCTCATCAGATGGGCAGCTTCACTAAGGTTATCTGGTCAACCATCCACTACAAGCAGCCCTCTTAGCCAGACTCATTAGTGTAACAAATCAATGTCAGAAATGACGTGGGCAGAGGAGAATGGAGTTGTGGGGTAGCAAATAATACTTTGAAATTTAACTGGCATGGTAAGAGGAAGTATCAATAATATTAAAGAAAAAAATGAATTCACTTATCTCTATCTCATAATCAGGCTAAAAACCACACGACGCCCTAATATTACACAGCCCAAAGAAATCAGCAATGAAATACCTCTCCTTACCATTCTAAGATTTCAAGAAGTCCTGCTAAATTGTCTTTACATCCACAAATTTTGGTTGAAATAAGAACAATTAAGGGAAAAAAATACATTAACATGAAAATCCAGAACCTGGGATGAGTGTAAAAATTAGAGATGTGTATACTGAAGTATTCTGCACACTAAACATGCTGTCATACCCCACAGTACTCCACCACTGGTGCCAGAGAGGCTGCAGAGCCACACCAGCCAAGTCTCCAAAGTTTTCTCCTCATGGCACAAATGCTTTTATCTCAGGACCAGAGTAGATGTGAGTAAGTCTCAATTACCTAATCTTGGGGCAATCTTCTTTCTTTAAAAAAAAGGGGGTGGGAGACAGTAACTGCTTGAAAAGATAATTTTTTAAAAATCAGGTCAATTTTCTCATTCATTCCTCATTTGTGGGATAAACTATATGGTAAAAGATGAGTGGTCTGACTTGAGGTTTCCAACATAATAAGCTGGTTGTAACTTAAGGGAAGACGAGCCAACTATTGGTTAAGATCTCAAAACTAGCAAACATTCTGAAGCTTCTGAAGCTGAGATGGGAGTAAAAGGTAAAAATTTACATTTTGGCTATTTGAACTGATTTAGAAATTAGATAGTTCTTTATTTTACCTTGAATGTATTTAATTAAGATGCTTGAATTCTCTGCCAACAGCGGTTCACCTCTGTGACATGAGGGTGGGGTCAAAAAATAAGGGAGCAGGTTCACTTTTTACATTTCTGTATTTCTTAAAGTTCTTTATTCTACCAAGTATTTGCTATACATATAATTTAAAAAGAAAATGAAATATTCTACTTCTGTTTTGCCAGCCCATTTTTCCTGGTCATCTGAATAATTAAAATTCTTATTCAGATTTATCATGTTCTATGTAAGGGGGAAAGTTGATTCGAGAGTTTTCTTAACCTAAATTGGTATTTGTTTTAAAATCTCATAAATCACACACCCAGTTTATGGCACCAGATTGTGGTGATAGTTTCATGAACATGTACTTAACTCCAAATACATCAAGTTGTTAAATATATACAGCTTTTTTAGATGTGAATCATGAGGCCTCCATAAAGTGGGTTAAAAAAAAAAATCACACATCCAGGTTCAGGTTTTATATAAGATTAGAATGCCTCAGGCCTCAGGTCTTCTAAGTGACAAAAAGTGTCACTTACACTTTTTGATTTTGCAAACAAACCCCCTGATCAGCATGTAAGTCAGTACTACAGGCTCGAACAACTTTTAAAAAACTCGAGGTGGAGGGTATAGCTCAGTGGTACAATGCATGCTTAGCATGCACAAGGTGCTGGGTTCAATCCCCAGTACAACCACTTAAGAAATAAATATATAAATAAACCTAACTACCTCCCCACACCAAAAAAAAAAAAAAAAACCAAAAACCAAAAAAACACAACCCTCTAACAGAAATTTTGTTTCCTCAATTATTATTTCAAAACCTTGATTTCGGTCTTTTTGGAGGAAGTTTTCCAGACTAAAGCCTTCGGTCTGGCAGTAAAAGCACTGAGTGCCCACTTTATTTTACCCAATACATCAGACACTAAAAACGGGGAGAGTAATAGGGAGAAAAATTAACACAGCAATGTAAACTAAGCTGCCGCGTCAAGGAGAGACAGTGACTTCTCCATGGCCAAGTCCCGCACCCCTCTTAGAAAGACCTAATAGATACCCCAGCTTTTATTTCAGTCATGAGACTTTCACTAATTTTTCCGCAAATCCTTTCAGCAGATGTTTCATAACATGATCATTCCTGGGCTTAAGGAAGAAGGTGACGATGACCTTTGAGAATCTGTCACCAAATGGCTTCATCACGTGTCATAAAAGCAGTGATGCTGACCTTCTCCCCTCAAGATATCAGCCCTCATCCATCTGGAGAAGCTAACAAGAGTGACCTTTTCAGGTCCTTGCTGATACCATTACTCTCTGAGTCTGTCATTGGACCTAAGCCATGGTGTTAGAGGGGTAGGTTTAAAAATTAGAGAATTAGTGCCTCAGAAAGAAAAGAGAGTCAATGAATTTCTTTCTGTTCCATAGGTAGCTACTGGCCTAGTGCTTCAGCCTGACCTAGTGCTTTCCCTGGTCATGACCCACATGCAAATCCCTGCATCTGCATGGCACACTGAGGGGACTGGATGAAACTGGTCGGGGCCAGAGTGACTGGCTTGACAGAGGGAGGGAGGTGCTTGGAAAATCTCAGGCCCCACTCTGCCACCTAAGGGCTCATTCCTCATCAAACTACCAGACTTAAAGCATGAGCCTGTGTGTGTGTGCGTGTGCCCGCGTGTGTGTGAATTCTACCCTCTTTTTCACCCCCATACTCATTCAGCAAGACTTTTTTTTTTAGTACCAAATTAAGGGAAAGTGCTGTGAAGCGTAGAAGATGAAACAGACACAGATTCTACCCCCAAGGAAACCTCTCCCCTGTAGGGGAAATAAGACTTTTATATAAATATATACTTGTTGAGTGAATAAAGGAATAACTGCAGCATGAGGTAAATAGTGACACTTTCTAGAAAAACGAGCTATAAATAAACTTCTGTGGAAATGAGGCAGGAAAAGTTTCCCTCTGGACAGGTTATGGGGATCGTGAGAAAAGCAAGCACTGATACCCATCCAGTAAGAAGGCTCTACGGGACTCAGGCATCCACCAGGGCAGAAGAAAGGAAATAGAGTATTTGACCATTTAAATTGTACAGTTTGGGAAGCAGGGAGGGTATAGCTCAGTGGTAAAGTGTGTGCTCAGCATGCACAAGACCCTGGGTTTAATCCCCAGCACCTCTGTTAAAAAATTTTTTTTAAATAAAATAAATAAAAATATAATTAATCCCCTAAAACCTCCATTAAAAAACTTTTTAAAATAAAATAAAATGTACAGTTTATAAGTCAAGTTCTGCTAAAAAGAGGTAGGACGTGGAGTTGGGGACAATGGGAAAGAGAATTAAAATAAAAATGTATAGAAGCTCTCTGATAGGTTTTTATTGCCCTCCTCATGCCTCCTTATATCAGATAATTCAGATAATTGAGAGCCTGAGGATCTGTTAATATTTTTTTAAAGCAGCTCACTCCACCTACAGAAAAGGGATTCCAGGTCACAAGCCAATCCCTGAGCTCACCCTTCAACCATCAGCTTAGACATGTCCTTTCCTGAAGGAATCCCAAGGTTTAGGAAGCTTCAGCTCATCACCAACGTCAGGGATTTAGTAAGTCTTGCTGTGTCCCACAGAATCCGAGAGCCTGCCGTGGCTAAATCCATTTGTATTACCCAATCAAGTGGTATGAAAAGAGCTGGTCCTTCCGCGGCTCTGAATTCCTCTAAGTGCTAGAGAAATTCATACGGCCACTCTTCATCTCCGAAGCTGACACGGTTTCAAAGTCACTGTTGGAAAGCTGGGCAACCACATCTCTTCTCGAAAGAGGAAAGTCCTAGATCTTCCCACCTATCCCAAGGCGGTGAGGAGCTTCTGCCTCCAACATTCTCATACAGGAGGTGAAAGCAAGGTAAAAAGAACCCTGCTGTGAAAAATATTCTAACTAGAGGTAGCACACAGGAAATACCAGTTATGACGTCGGCAGTAAGGTATCACACATGACGTCCAGTCACCCCCACGACAAGCACTTAAAACCCTGTGAGTCTGGAGCTGTTCACCATCTAGGTCTACCTCTCCGTGTCTTCCTGCTTGGACTGTGATGATGTGGCTTTGAAGGACTTTGCTAAATATTCTCTTGACCAATCTCATGAGGAGAGAGAATATTCTGAGAAAATTACGAAGCTGCAGAACCAATTCATTCAGAAGGGGCTGAATCTTCTTTCAGGAGATCAAGAAACCAGACCACGATGTCTGAGAGCGGCTGAACGCAATGGAGTGAGTGTGCGTTGTGCTTGGAAACAAAGCATTCATCTGTCATTACTGGGACTCTACAAACTGACGCTGACAAAAAAGATCCCCGCTTGGGTGACTTTGTGAGACTTACTATCTGAACGAGCAGGTGAAATCCATCAAAGAGCTGGATGACCACCTAACCAACTTGTGCCAGGTGGGGGCCCCTGAATCTGGCACGGTGGGGGCTCTCTCTGACAAGAGGCAGTGACGGCAGAGCTGAGTCTCAGGCCACAGCCATGGGGGTGGAACCGAGCAGGACCCTTTGGGGCCATCCTGGGACAGACCCCTCCCCCATATCCTCTGCTGTAGCTCCTCTCTGAAGGACCCAGATAATAGTATCTGGTGCAGATTTCCTGAGTTGTTTTACTGATGGAAGAAATTAACTACCTGATGACCATGAGCATGTAGCCCCCAGACCTTCTGGCACCTAAGGATTGATAGTGTTAACCCGAGACTCCGCCCTGTTACCTCACCGTCAGCCAATCAGAAAATTGTGCACCAGCTGATCACACTCCCTGTGACTCCCCTCCCTCACCTGGCCTTTAAAAATGCTTCCTTGAAACCCATTGGGGAGTTCGGGTGTTTTGAGCATTAGCTGTCCCAGACTCCTTGTCTGGCGCCCTGCAATAAACATTGTACTTTCCTTTACCACAACCCGGTGTCAGTATATTGGCTTTACTGTGGGGGTGAGTGGACCCAAATTTGGTTTGGTAACTGGGAGTGACTTTCCTGGCCCCCAAAGCAGTACATGTATGTTGAGGATACTTGGACCTTTTCTCTAAGTTGTACTAAAACATCCACTTAAATTCTCTCATTTGTATCATTCCTCCAAAGAAAGTAATTTGGTACCTACCCCCTCCCCAAAAAAAACCAAAACAAAACTGTGAGGGGTACCTGCCATCGAAGAAGAAGAACTTCCCCCGTCCATTCTTTTCTCCATGAACAAAGTTGCCCTCAAATCTGTCAGTGGAGGAGTAGGTGACGGTGCAGAAGCCGTGTGGTAATCCGTCATCATCCAGGTGCCCTGGAGAAAGGGGACCACAAGGCAAACCTTCACATCTTCAACGCTCCCCAGCTCCCCCACCATCACGTCCGCACTCAGACGCTGCCAGCAGGGAAGGGCTCCTGGGCCTGGCTGCTCAGGGCACTTGCTGGATAGTGAACATCAAGGTTTCTCTGCCTGCATCAGCACTGCCAACTCGACTGGGAGGTCCACTTTGTGAACGGACATATGTGAGAACATGAACCAAAAACAAGCTTGCGTTTTACCGGGGACTGGCAGTTATTGTTAATGATAACATCTGCAGTGCATGGTGCCACGCACCCACTACTTCCCCACACAGTACTCCTGTTTGGAATTCATGCACCTGAACTTTCATGCTTCACCAAAACGTGGTTGAGGTAGCACCCTGTCTTGGCAGTAAGTTATGTGGTTCTAGAACTAAGTACACAATCCGATTTTATGTATCATTATATAGTATGCGGTGGAGCACTGCTAGCCAGGTGCCCTCTAAAACCCCACTGCTCTTTGTTATACTCAGACAACAAGGGATGTAGGTAGCCAAGTCTCTAAAACTGCCCTAATATTTGTACACCTCATTTTACTAACACATCAACTCAGAGTCCTTCTAAGCTTGAACTTAAGCTTCACCTTGAACTTATTGCTTAACTTTACAAAATCTTTCAGCTTTTGAATGTTCAGTAATAACCTGTCATAGAGCCTCTACAACTGTGGTCAGAGGGTTTGTGCTTTCAGTGTAGCTAGAAGTATCCACACGGCCATTTAAGCAGTGATTCTGAATATCAACCGCAGTTATTATACTGTGATCTTTAAATTGCTGGTTTTTCTTGGGTCCCAGATTGGTATATTCTAATATTTATGTTTATAGTCAATGTTTAGGTTTTTATTATTATCTACATATTTCAAAAAACCCAGGAGTCACTCACTCGTGTCTCCCCAGGCATTCTGGTGAGCTAATTTTGCAGAGGTGGGTAGAAATGAAGGCAGCAGTTAATCTACTGGCTTTTTCCTGGGTTAATGACCTGAGTCATGGATGAAAAAGGTATAAAAGCATTAAATACTGCGTACAGTGCAGGTACATTAAACACTTAAATGTGGCTTCCAGATGGCTCACAGACATAAAAGAAAACACAAACCATAACACCACAATGAATGCTTTAGTCTCCTAAAATAATTTCTTCTAAAGTGATAAAAGAATATCATCCTTTAGAAGAGATAGTAAGCAAGCACTCTCAAAAAGAACAGGAAAGCTCTTTATTTGCATTACTGATTACATAAATGCCAAGTAACAATGAACCAATGTACAGCTTTATTGCTACATCTGACTCTGTATAGAATGAATTACCTGAAATATAATAAAACATGGCTAGTTAAGTAAATCACAATCAATGAGTTCCCCTTCCTTTTAACACAAATTTTTTCCACCAAGGGCAGGAAATTAATGGTTAGGAGGGAACTAGGCCACAATTGCTATCTTCTTGCTCAAAAACCAAAAACTATACATGACATAATTCAATGACATATGAGTCATATGAAATAATTTGGACAATTATTTTCTAAATATCGACGGATGACATTTCTCTCATTGAAATAAATTAAATCTACCTTTTTTCTTTTCATTCAAAAAAAAAAAAAAAACCCCACTCAGTGTATAGCTAAAAGCTTTCCTTAATGAAATGTTGCTTGGATCAAATTAAATTCAGCTATTAACATTCCTACCAATTTAGCGTTCTACTTTTGGTTTAGCTATAACTATCAGAATAATAATTTTAGCCTTATAGTGAGGTATTTACTAATTTGTTGAAAATGCTTCGCTCCCCCAGAAAACGGTTCACATATTCCAGACTTTAAAAAGTTAATGTTTGATAAAATTCCTGATTATCCTTTAGATAAAGAGAAATATTAAGATAAACTTGAACACTGAGGGGAAAAAAATCCAACGTAAATTCATTTCCACCTTCCCTCAGTCGCAACCGTCCTGTCCTATTTCTGAATAAAACACTGCAGGTGCACCGTCAGCAGTGAAATCGAGATCTTTAAGAAAGCTGGAAGCATCCTGTAACACACTGAAAGCACTTGAGGGACAGAGCCGAATCCAACTGGGATGAAAGCAAAAACGTCAACACGCTCCGTGAGGGACACGTGTGCCCACGCCTCCTTCCGCGGGCCAGCAAAGAGGAGTCCCAACATCTTCTGAGTCTTGAGAGAGAGGAAGAAAAAAGCTGGTGAATGATGGCTGTTACTCTGGTGACATCATGTCTTTAGAAAGAAGGCCTTGGATGCGCAACGCTCCCCTGACCTTCAAAAGGCAGGTTTCGGCAGCTTGTTGTGAGAAAGTTCTGCAGGCGCCCCGTGAGATCACAGTAGAGCCCGCTTGTTGGCTTGTCTGTTTTGTTTTCTTCTCCTCCTTCCACAAGGAGGGCGGTGTGATCCATTAACAGGTTGTGATCAGTTACCGGGAGCAATTAAAAGGAGCTAAAAAATGAAGGGTTGTGATCATTCAAGACTTCTACCCGGAATATTTAATAGCCTGGAGTGGTCTTCCTAGAAGCAGCAGAACTTTATCTCCAGAACGACAGCCCCATCCAAAACAATAACAGCAACGAAGAGGCTTTCCAAAGAAAGAAATGCAGGGAGGAGTGGAGACTGGGTTGCTGTGGACTCACATCTCCCACTGACAGCAGAGCTAGAGGAGCTTCTGGTACCACGCCTGCTCGAACGCCACTGGGTCAGTAAGATCACGGAATATTTGTCTTGCCAGTAATAGTCAATTTAATGGAGGGGGATATTGACATACAGAGAAGGAAAAAGTCTGTGTCCCTACTAGGCACCTGAAACCAGGTTATGCACTTTCCTGTTATCTAAATTAAGCCTCACAATAATCCCAACTCTAATCTTACAGATGAGGAAGCCACTGCTGTGTGCCCAAGAAAGACATTAACCACCACTCTGAATGTGCTAACGGATGCCAACAGCCCTTTCCCCCACTCTTTCCATCTCTTTTCTCTCTAGATAAGAGTAAACTAGCAGAACACCCCTCTTTCCCACGGATGGTGGAAGGAGGGACCTCTAAAGAGGTCAGTGCTCTCAGGCCCCAGGCAGAGAAGTGGAAGAAGGCTTTGTAGTTAAGACAGTTCTCACAGAACCACCAGGACAGTCAACAGCACATCCTGGCTGCAAATTCCTGTCCCTCCCAAGTGTTACCCAACTCAGAGAAACTCGAGTCCTCCTTGCTGTGATTGAGGTCGATGTGTAAAACGCACCAAGTCAGCCAACAGCCCTCCAGGCCAGTTCCCACTAAACAGAAGTTGAACGCAAGCCCCGAACAGCAAGGAAAATCCATTTGACTGACTTCTCTGTGTGGGGAATGCTGTCCCAGCTCGTGTGCAGTCTGTCTGTCTGCCGCACGGCTTTAAATATTTACACAAGTTGGAAAAAGGGGAAAATGTAACAGCCACACAAGTCTCCTTTTTCACTTTGTTCTAAAGATCATTATCTACTGACAAGATAGAAAGTTTGATTTTTTCCCCTCGAGTTCCCTCTGAGCTTTTTCATAACCTGATGAGAGCCAGGCCTGCCTCCTGTGAAGTGAGGGTACATCTCAGCAAAGGAAACTCCCTCTGGATCAGACAGCGGCTGCTTACTGCCTCAGGCGTGCTCACAGGAGATCTGAGCATGTGTGTGTGTGTTTGTTCATGTGCATGTGTGTGTTTCCCTCAGAACAAGAGACCCTGACATGCATGGTTGGTTTTGTAGTTTAAAACTACTTAAAAAAAAAAGGAGTAATAATAAAAGGCCAACTTTTTCTTTTTGGTGCAAAGAATGTACCCTCAAGATGATGCACTTAATGCTGGTTGTTAAAAACAGAATTTGATTTTTGAGAGTAACTCTTTGCAAGAGCTCAATTATTAGTTGTGAGGGTCCTAATTTTAATGAGGCCCACACAGAGAGGGTGCTACCAGTATACTTAGGAGGCATTTTTTCCTCAGAACAGAGCATGAACAGCCTTAGAGACAGGATAAGATATGAGGGGGACTGTTAAAAATATTCTTAATATTTGGAGGGTGTTGGGGCAGTGAAACATGGAGACACTTGTTTTCATTCCGGCTCCTTGGTTGTGGAGATTCTGCTATTTCCCCTCCTTTTAGTATTCCTCCTCAGTGTCTCCTTGCTAGGTCCCAGCCTTTCCGTTTTCTCCTGCCCTCATAACCGCCTATCTGGACTGCGGCAAAGAGCCTTCAGGGTGATCACCTCACCTGCTCCCCACAGGCCGCTCATCCTCCCCAGCAGAGCTCCCATTCCTCCATCCCAGCTCCAAAGCCCCCGTGGCTCCTGGCGCGCAGTCCGCATTCTTGGCCCTTGACAAGCCTCCTTTCCCTGTCTTCCTCTCCACTTTTCTCCTTCTAGGAGCCCTGTTACAGCAGAGCAATTCCTCTCTGCCCGTGCCTGCAGAGTTCCACACTTCTGTCTTGACTCCCTAATGTCCCTTCTCTACTGGACTCAACTCCACCCCACCTCTTCCAGAAAATCCAGCTACTGCCCCAAACTGGCCACCATTTTTACTTCCTCTCCACCATCATTCGTCTGCTTAGATATGATGTATTTATTTCTAATTATATGAGGGACCACTCTTGGTATCTATGGGTAGACCGAAAAATAAGATATTATAATAAAGATTTCTGTTCCAAAGCTAAACATCATTCCCCACTGAACCAAGGAGCCTCAAAGTTTTTAAAAGGCCACAGCAGGAGCTCAGGTGGAGTTTGCAGGCCCGCTGAGGCCCAGGGCTGCCTTCCCAAAGGAGCAGAGCCATCACCTGTACACAGACAACCCCTCTACCACCCACCTGTCCTTGGGGAGTCATCTACTCTGAGCTCAGAACTTCACCCAAGCTACAGTTCCACCCCGACAGAGAACCAAAGTGCATATGATGTGACAAAAGATGTTTACACTCAAGACCTGAAGAGACCAATTTCTTCCCCAAGGTAAATTTCTAAGGAGGAAGAAAAAGAGTATCTCTTGCAGAGGCTACAAATTAAATTCTCTTTTCCCACATACATTTTTCAGAAAGTCACTGAACTCTCAGAACCAACCTCTTAAGAGTGACACTGATAAAGAGTGACACTGACAGAACATTTAACTGTTGCTTCCAAACTCAGTCCCTAAGTATTTCATATATTTGACTGACTCGTTAAAAATTAAAAAAATAAATAAGAAAAATGTTGGAAGACAGTTTGGTATGGGAGAGTGGGGTTCTGGAAGTCCAAGCCTTTTTCCTACCTTGCTGAGTGTCCTTGGATTTGTTCTTAACTTCTCTAAGCCTCAGTTGCCTCCTCCATAAAATTGGAATAATATTGGTGCCCACCTCGTAAGACTGAATGGAGAATGTGTATGTGAAACACTTAGCACAGAGCCTCCACGTAGTGAGAACTAAACAATGACAGCGATAAGTACAGCGAAGACAATGGAACTGCAGAGAACCCAGGCTCTGTTTATGGAGAGAAGTGGGTTAGCTGGTACTTCAACACCAAGATATTCAGACTAGCCTTTTACCAGTCCCCCACGCATGTGCTAGATATTAAGTAAAGATGATTATAGACAGGACCTAAAAGCCCAGGAAAGCCTGCAGAAAAGCCCATTTTTACATATGCATGCTCTGGACACTGTGTGAGTTTGAGCCAGGGATGCATTTAAAGACTTTTAAAGAGTCCAGGTTACTCTGATCGCTAACTGTTAGGTACAACTGAGTAACCATGTGTCCCAGATTGCTTCAGACATTCAAGCCATTGAGCCAGTTGTCCCAACTTAAGTGACCCTTCTCAAGCGTATTCAGATCTCAGACGATGTATGTGGTCACCGTACATAACACCGTACTTAACAGAAACTTTCTTGCTTATATAAAGACATTTCTCTGCTTCTGTCCATTGGACAGTCTCAAAAACAGCATTAGTACATTTCTGAAACTGCTTGTTCACCTTCAGCAAGGAGCCGGGGATTATGGCTAACTGGGCCTTGTGTTTCTAAACAGCTTCAAAAGGGAGGGGAGGTTTAAGCTGGGGAGCACTGCCTGTGATCAAAAGTGTGCATTATGTTTTTATGGGTAAAAGTAAACTTTGAAGAATGAGAGCAAGCCCTAACAATTTGAGACAAGCATTTTCCAATTATCTTTCATAATATAAGGCACAAGAAGTCAATAATTTAAATTTAAAGAAGACATCCAATGGATCGACTCAATCAATGTCTTTGGGCTCCAGGAAGTCCCAATGTTGGCTTTACTTATTAGAGATAAAGAGTTCTGTGAGTTCAGGACATTGTTAAATTAAAACAACACCAACACTCCTTGAAGCTGGATAAAGAAATAGGAAGTTTAATAGTTACAGTAGGATAGTTACCTTTTAGAGAATTCAGGAATATTATTCTACTTAATCTCTCCCTGAGACCTCGGGAGCACAGTTATGCTGACATAAAAATTCAGTTTCTTCTTCCAAAGTAGCAATAACTATGCATCCTTATGCATCTGTAAGCGTTGCCACTTTGTTTCTCTTTACCACTTATGAGAACTTGTTTATACAAATTAGACAGAAACCAGATTCAACCAAAAGCTAAAAAATGTTTACTTAGATGCTTGGTTTAAAATATTCCGGAATAATAACCACACAACGTTGCAAAACATCACGAAGTACTGTCTTGGGTAGAATCAAATAAATAGATACGCTAAAGAGTAATTTCCAGTATTCACTGTTACAAAAACATAACATCTCATGATACAAACAACTAGATTGTATAACGTCCCCACCTCGCTTTTTAGAACTAGCAGGGATTTAAAAAAAAAATAAAAAAGAGGTGGAGAAACTCAGCAAAACAAAGTGGCGAGAAAAGTCGGGGGAGGGGCGCTAGAAGCGAAGGGGCGGAGAAACACGACACCAAAGCGGTGATATCACCCACAGCCAACTGCATGGAATTCAGAAAGTTAAGTGTCACCCAGCAATTTCGGTCCCGGCTTGCGGCGCGCCTGCACAGCGTGGCGGCGGCGGCATCGGGATCGGAGGCAGAAGGGGGAGGGGCGGTTTGACTGAGTTCGCCTGGGGGCAGCAGAGGCTGGGGCCACCGCCTCCGGGTGGGCGTGTGTTCAAGCCCCGGGTCGGGAGCGTTGTCCACAGCCCTGCAATGATTTCATCGTTTCGGAGGAGCGACCGCCCTGGCCGCCGCTGCCACGTGCCTGGTCCGACCCCGTGCGCTGCGCTGGGGGACGGACCGGGACACGGCCGCGGTCACCGCGGGTCGCAGCGGCGTGGGGAAGGAAAGGGCTGGCAGCCCGAGAGGGGGTCGAGCTTGCCAAAACCGGGCGGGGGTATTGCTCCACGGAGACCGTCGGCCGCAGGGGGCTATCCTCCTGCGCATCCCTACCTTCCACCCCCGAAACGGGGAAGGCCGGAGTGCGGGGCAGGTTTCGCAACTCCGAGGGCGGATGCAGGCGGTGGCCCGGCGGAATGGAGCAGCCGTGTCCTCCTGGGGGCTTCGGCCCAGTGGAGCCCGATTCCCGGCCTGCGCCCCGCCGCGCAGTGCGCGCTCCCGGCGGCATGGCCGTGGCTGTCCGGCCCCTGTCCGAGCCCGGCAGCGGGCCACTCGCGTAGGGGACAGTGGCGGCCGCGGGGCCCGGCGCCGCGCGGGTCGCAGCCCGCCACTCCTCCCGCGTTCCCTGCCCTCCGCGACTCCTCCCCCGGCCCCAGAGAAATGCTTGTACCTTCTACCGCCTCCTCCACCATTTCGTCGTCGCTATCCATGGCGGCTGGGGACCCTGCCCAGCTCGGGGCCGCGCGGCTGCCTCCTGTCCCTCCGGGTGCTCCAGGCGGCTGAGCGAGCGCTGGGGCTGAACCCTGCGAGTTTGGAGGAGGAGGAAGAGGAGGAGCAGTTGGGCCTGGCTCGCACTGCCTCCCCCTACAGCCCTTTCAATTCCTTGGTCTTAAGCTGCTCCGGCAGCAGCCGTCCCTCCTCCCTTCGCCCACTTGCCCCTCGCCTCCGAGGCTCCGGGGTGCCGCCGTGGCCGCCGCCGCCGCTGCAACTTTCTACTGTAATACCCCGTCTTTGTTATCGAGCAGCTGATCCGCTGACATCACCCAGCGCCGGTGCGCTCCCTCCCTCGCTGATTGACAGTTCCCTGTCCCTTCCCAGAAGTAAGGCTCCTTAAAACGAAAGGCGCTCCGGGTCCGCGCTGACTCTGCACCCCAGCCCACCAGCTCCCAGGCCCATCAGGGTTTATCTTTTGCTTCTGCGCCGCTTGGTGCGGTCCAACGCGCCACGCGGTCCTGGGCGCCGCGGGCTCCTCACGGGCACTTGGGACCCCCGGGTACCAGCTCTCTGGGGGTCAGAACTCCTGACTTCCAGCTGTGCCAGGGGCCACTTGGAAGTCCGCGTGCAATGCCCGCCAGCGCGCCCCACCCCCCGCCCCGGGATAGCCTCCAAAGAGCAGGGGAAGCTAAGGCAGCGTTTCTGACGCTCCAGCGCCTCAACTTCCTCTCATCCTCGCCCCCTACTTCACCCCATTTGCCACCCGGAGCTGCACGAGTGCGGCACGCACGGGAGCGCAGGTGTCCCCGCGTTGCCGCATCACATCCGTGAGCAGGTTTTCCAGACTCAGGGTGGTGACATCCAGTCCGGACTGCGGCTTCCACCCTAGCGCGCCGTCCCCACCCTCCTCGGGACCGTCAGGCGTCTTGGGTGATTCAGAAATTCCCCAAATCCAAATGGCAGCAGGCTCTATCTCAGGCAGGAAACAAGCCGCGCGGAAGGCCCGGCAGGTCCCTCCTCGCGGTTGTGGTAACGGAAAAGGAGCCACCGAGTGGAGCTACCGAGGAAAGACCCTCCGTCTGGCGCGCCTCCTTCTCGCGCCTCCCGCCCTGTACGTGTGATGTCCCCAGCCGTCTCCCTGATTCTCCGAGTGTCAACCCTCCACTGATTTGGGCTTTTCAAGTGGAGAACATCACGGGGCACCCGCTTCCCGGCCCAGCCACTTAGTGTCATTATGGCGTTGCCTCTTACAGGTGGTGGTAAAGGGCGGCTGTAAATAGCTGGTTAAATGGATGCAAATGTACACAATGTACCGTGGAATTACCGGGTGCCGCTCTGGGCATCTGCCAAGAACAGCTACTGCACGGAGCGGGCGGGGGAAATAGGAGGCAGCAGAGAAAGTTGTTCCATTTTGTTTTCTGAACGACGAGTGAGACTGGGGATTTCAAAGTACTTCCAGTACCCGGGAGACCACGCCTTGCTTTTGACTTTGTGCTTAAATGCCAGATTAAAAAAAAAAAATCGACTATTGTGAGTTTCTTCTTAAATTCAGTTTTTCCTCTGTGAAAAACAGAACAATGTCAGGGTTATTTGTCCCATACACTGCCAGGAATTTCATCCCCTTTTGAAAGAGAAGGAAGGGCCCTGGATCAGGAATTAGGAAACTTGGGTACTGGTGCTACTCACCTGCAGAGGGGCTCTGGGAGGCCACCCCTGCCAGCCTGAATTCCTCCCCTAGGAGATAAGAGGCTTAGATTATACTGACATAAAGACCCTCTGGCTTAGTCTAGAGCCCTCAGAGGTCGTCCAGCTTAGTCTATACGTTTCTAAAGCCTTCTGGCTTAAATTTAACCTCCTTAAAGTCCTCCAGCACAGAGACCTGGGCTCCAAAGCTACACAGAGCAGGGATTCCTACAGTGGAAGATGAAAGGGCCACTTCAGGTTACATCATTTTCAAACATGAACCACAGAAACAGGATTTTATTTCTGATTTTAAAAAAACCTCATCATGTACTGACCTTAGTCACTCACTGGTTTTGAATTATATGATTCTTTCCCCCTTTTTAAACATACCATCTCCCCTCTTACATGTTACGCTAATGCACAAAAACACACCAGATAATCATCATCATCTCCAGTTTCCAGCTTATCTTCTGGGGCAAAAAAAAAAAAAAAAGGCTAAAAGCTAAAGGAAACAAATTATTTCTTTACTCAAAGAGGGCTGAGGCAGGGCAAGGGTAGGTTGGATGAAATCTCCCCTCAAAACACTCAGGTGGAGTCACAGAGACACAGGTTCATGGTAGATGGTTGTGGAGGGGGAGGAGGAAAGGGAGGAATCAAGTCACAAGTGTCCTGTCCTGCCCTAACTTTAGGTTCAGAGGAGGATGTCCAACTCTCTCTTTGGTGCTGGGATGTTTTCCAGCCTTAACTGCACACCAAAACGGTCAAGTGCTCATTTTCCACCTGCTGCCTTAGGAATACCTGGAACCATGCACGCAGCCCCGGTCACTGCAGCAGGCCTCCTCTGGACCTGTAAGGGCTGGGGTGAGAAGTAGCCAGGGTCTTCTTGCCAGAACTTTGTTCAGATTTGCACATGAGGCAGGCAGCAGCTGGGATACAGTCCCAGGGCCTTTTCCCCATCACTCATGCCTGCTGGCTCTTGGCCCAAAGTTTAGGCAGAATGTTTTGATGATTCCCTTAAGATCCATTTGCATTTTACAAGTCATTTTGTGTGTGTTTTCAGTCTCCTCTAGACTGATGGACTGCTGCTTCTTTAGAGCCCCAGAACCCAGCACAAGGGCCTGGTACAGAAGGAGGAAGGTTAAGCCTTGTCAGTGATGATTGTGCAGAGAGAAATATTCTGTTTTGTATAAACAGTGCTGAGCCTTTCTCAGACTGAATCCTCTTCCTGTGTTTGGCAAAACGCTTTGTTTTAGTTCGCGGCTGAAGAGCGTTTTTGAGTTGTGCTGCTTTCCCACATCTATTGGCCCCGAATCTGCTTCCATTGCATTCTTTCCCACAGTTTTCTTCATTGAGAGCTCATCTCATAAACCCTCTTTCCACTTGGCTTCCGGCCATTCTCCTCTGTCGTACTCTGTCCCCACCAGTGTGGTCATGGGCTAGAAAATCAGTCGAGCTCTTAATCACAGTGTGCCGCCGTGGCAGCAGCAGGGCTCAGCTTCTAACTCAGCAGATCCCAGTGCACCAGCACAAGCCCTCCCAGGGAGGACAGGGATGGCTGGGGACATCCAGCAGCCGGGCCCTAGGGTGGGACTTGTTTCCATGCTCACTCACACCAAGGAGTGGCTCTTCTAGGCTGCTTTGCTTTGCTTCCTTTGCATCCAAAGATAAATCCCTCTCTTCACACTCAGCTTGGGGAACAGAAGTCCCTCTTACACTGCAGCAAGCAGTCAAAATACTGAGTTATTTTATTCATTTTACCACCCATGTCTTTCCCCAGAGAAGGCTGGTGCTTACTTACACAAGACTGATATAACTTTTGCAGTAAATATATTTTCATAGGCTGCTTGTATTTTATGCATCTTCCTACATTTAGAAGAAAGAATTCTGTCAATTCACCACTGCACATGCTGGCAAATAGCGAAAAGTCTAGTGGATGTGGAACTTGTGTGGAATTTACTCGTCTGACTGTCGCTGAGGCCTCATCCTGTCCTGCTGGTAGGGGGCTGGAGGGGTCCAAGCTGGTAGGGGCTGGAGGAGTTGTAGGGTTTCCATGATCCTGGGAGGCAGAGCCTTTCCAGGGGTCCCAGTGGATCTATGGCTGGTTTGCCGGCTCTGCTTTGATCTTTTGTTTACACTGCTGGCAGGGAGATGGGGCAGAATGAGTGAAGGAACTCTTAAATAATCATCAAGTCTCATTTTGGCCCAGCTCAACCCTTGAAAAGATTTTTTCCCACCATTATCTGCCAATCTGATTGAGTTTTCACCCTATTTGTTTTGGTTCCTCCAGCGACTAGCCATGCAACTTGTCAGTTAAGCTCTCTGGACCTTAGTTTTCCCATCTGTGAACTAGGAGCTTGGGCTACCAAAATTCTAAGCTTAAACCTTCTCTGTCCACCTTTCCTGGGAAAAAGCTAACTAGACGATGAAGAGCTCCAGGGACACACACAGAAAAAGAAAGGGGAAGAAGCAGGGGCTACCCCAGTGAACGGGAGTATTCACGCCCCAAGTCATCTCAGCTTGACGGCACTGAGGGAGGGACTTTATCTTACTCTAGGAAGAGAAGCAGGAGCCTTTCAGGAGAACCAAGTTTCTTGGATTCTTGAATCACTGAGATGCTAATCAAGTGGCTAACTGTGTTAGTGACAACTGCAGAAGCCGGAGGGAGGGGCAGGGACAGGAGCACCGAGAAGGAGCAGGGTGTGGGGGAGGAGATGTGGATGAAAGGGAAGCATTTACAGCATGTGGAGCACTGCAGAGAGCAACTGGGAACATCAAGGGCACCAAATAAAGGTCCGGGAGCAAAGGAAGAGATGGAGAAAATTCATTCTGCTGGAAAAAGACACGACTGCAGTCGTGAAGAGAACTCATGAATTCAGGGTGACCTGATTTGATTACAGCAACAGGAAGTGCAGGAGAGAGAGGGCAGAATAACCTGACCTGAGGAAGTGAATTAAATAATAGAGAAGACATCATAGTTGCCATGGCATTTAAGTATCTTGCACCACATTAAGCTTGGTTTTTCTCTCTCTTGCTTGATTCTTGTTCTTGCAACATGTTAATGTCATTGCAGTATATCTGGTAAACTAAATTTAGACCTTTTTGGGGCATGGAGGAAGTGAAGACGCAGCCCAGGTCTTCCCTGTTTGGGTCTACTCTGGGCAAATATTCTTCCTCCGCAGTGTGCCTGGTTCTTTTGGTCTTTGCATTGTGGGATATGAAAATTCTTTTCAGGCTTGGGTCTGGTGAAGCTGCTGAGTGACATAATTTGGGAAGAAAGAAAAAAAGAAAAAATTGGAAACAATGTCCAAGAAATGACTACTTTAGAAAGTACTTCAGAAAAATCAATAGTTTGCAGAAATTTGAAAAATACAACGACCATCAAAACGAAACTGTTTTCTTAAGTATCATTTTATTTTATTGCTTAAAAAAGATTTTTTTAACTGGGCTGTAATTCAGGTTATTAGGTCCTGTAATCAGTCACGTGCCAATGCTAACATTGTGAGGGGGAGGGTACATTGTATATCTTTTGACATTACTGTATGCAGAGTGAATGGAACGGCATTTCCAGCTGACTTATTTACCACAAATGTCACAACATGCATCAAGGCTCAGACCCTGACCTTCCTCAAATAAACTTACATTAACCGGACCCTAGAGACTGATGTACATACCTGATTTATGACCAACAGACCAGAATACTCATGGCAAGTACAGTCTCTTTTTGTAGATAAATGTACCTGAGAAGGCAAATTCCATCCAGATGTTTGCTTAGCCTAGAGTTAAAATAAATGAAGTTAGTTGTGTGGTCTGAAAGAGAAATAGTCCTGACACAATGCCCCGAAAGAATGAAGCAGTCCATCCACCCCACCTATGCCAGCTTCTGGGAGTTTGAGCTTCTTTTCTGTACGCTCTAGTCTCTTCAAACCCATTTCTGCACATAGCATCCTATACAGCCAATCAGGCAGATTTACACTTTTAAAGTCCTAATCGCATTCCATTGCAACCTTCCTGATATTACAGTCAAGTCACTTTGATGGGAATTTGGGGTATTTCCAAATTCTTCAATTACAAATTCAGTCACTGTCTTGGTTTACTCCCACTGAATTCTAGTCAAATCCATTGCATGTGAGGATTTTGCTAGTCTAACTTTCTGAGGGTGTCTTGGTTTCCAGGTTCTTGGAGAAGAACTTCTTTTTTGCTTTCTGGGCTTCTAACAGTGACATAATCTTCCTTAGGCCACCTTGCATTTTGAATAAAAAGATCAGGTTTATAAAGGTACACAGGTCCTGTAATGTGACCGTGTTGTCCATCTTTTCCTGGACACCCAGCTCAAGGATATTTTCCTCTTCTTTGCAGGAGTAGTGAAGCTGGCCTTTTGCTATGATGACTTAGGCTATGAAAATTTACCTTAAGGGGGCAGGTACCATTAACTCTAACATAGATGGAAAGCAAACAGGACTCTGATTTTGAATTCAATATCCAGAAAAGAAAATACTGACATGACCCTGTTAAGTTATAAACAAGGAGAGGTTGACAGTATTTCTGGAACCCCTGGCATTGAAATGACACCCTTGACCCATAGACAGCCTCCACCCAGAGGGGCTTGATGCTAAGCCATCCCTTCTTGAGATGGCCTTTGTTGGGGACTTGCCTTGCAGTCTTTTTGAATGCAGAATGTCCTTTCAGGTCATTTAAGGTCCTATTCCTCTTTGCTGAGTCCAGAGATCAATTCCCAGGAAAAGATGCTGTGGCCAACTTTTGGAATATATTTCAGCTCAATTTAAAGAGCCCAACTCAAATGCTCCTGTGCTCTCCTCTAGATAGAGGAACACAAAGCAGCAGCCCTGTGGCAGGCTCTGCACTGTCTCCTTGGAGAACCATGCTAGTTGAGCAGCTCTGTTATGGGGGCAGGTCTTCTATGATCCCTGAGCATCTTTCCCCAAACTGGCACCTGGGCAGCGTCTCAAGCCTTGGCTGAGCATGGGTTCCCCATTGAAGTGGGCAGCCTAGGAATTGCTCAGCTGGGAAGGCAGGGCGCCTCCTCCACCTTGGCTGTGCTCCCTCTCTCTGACCTCCCCTGTGATTCTCTGCCCATTCAGGTGCAGCAAAAGATTGTGATTTGAAGCAGACTAGGGTCATTTCTCAGTTATATATGGGATAAGAGAGAGGGCAAGTCAATTTCCTTTTCCCTCTCACCAATCCTGTGTAAGATTTGGGTATTTTGCAATAACGTTCCTGTTTCCAAATCATCCCTCTGAAAATGCTTATTGAAAAATTTGGGGTTATACAGTGAATTTATCTAGTTTATAGATTATTTTCTCCAAGGGCCTATTTCTCTCATTACCATACTCTTCTAGCATTTGGAGAGTTTCTGTCTTGAATAGAAAGCAATTTGGTATCTATGACCTCATTAGTATCTTTAAGTAATCCTCTAGACCATGGTTTAAAGACTTGCCCAGGATCCCACAACAAAAACGTGGCCAAATGGGGCTCAAATCAAGGCTCATTGGGCCTTTGACCATACCACACAACTCATGCAGAGGGATGAGATCCTTTAGAGGGTGGCCATAGGAGGGCAGGAGATCAGTGAGAAGAGAATGGTGCTTAGAGATGGTCTACTGTCTACCTTGACCTATGTGATTTCATTTAATCCTGAAAATGACCTTATGGAGTGTTATCTCCATTTATAGGTGAGGCAGCCTGAGAGTCTATGTTTAAATGACTTGTCTGAGGTCACATCAGCAGTGATATTGGGATTGGAGCCATAGCTGTTCAAACTATGAAGAACCACATGCAGAGGAAAGGAAAATGACAGGAAAGTGGTGGAAAAGCAATTCTAGAAGTTGGCTGAGAAAAGAAAAAGTATTGAGGAAGCCTTCCATGCAAGATGGAACCATGGAGGATGGAACACAAGAGCATACACAAGGCTGGCCCTGGATGGCAGAGGAGAGCTTTGACTTTATCTCTGAAGGTATGCTCCCCACTGCCAAGTTTTGTTGAGGTATAATTAACACACATCACTGTATAAGTTTAAGGTGTACAGCATTAGCAGTTTGACTTACATAGATGTGAAATGATTACCAAAATGTGGTTAGTTAGCACACATCATCTCATACAGATACAACAAAAAGAAAAAGCAAAAAATTTTTTTTTTCTTGTGATGAGAACCCTTAGGATTAACTCTCTTAACAATGTTCCTGTATATTACACAGCAGTGTTAACTATAGTCATCCCATTGTACACAGCACCCCTAGTACTTGTATACCTTATAACTGGAAGTTTGTACCTTTCGACCACCTCTGGAGGTATGCTTTTTAGAGGTGTCCCAGGTGACCTTCCCTTATTTGAGGTGACGTGCTGCTTGGGTTCAAGTTGCTCAGTTTGTTTTTCTGGTGATGGTGGCTGAAGAGGAGGGCAGAAATTATGTCTGCTGCTGCTGCACTAGGCTTCATGGTGCCTGGTACAGTCTGGACACGTAGGTGTCCAGGAGATGTGTGTGGGCTTGTTGCCAGGGAGTGTTCTCTGCCATTGAGGGACCAATCCAACCAAGCCTACCCAGAGCAGGTTGCTGAGAACGGCCATCTTGGGAGCAATTTACGTCTGACAGATGACTTTTGAGCTGTGGACATAGAAGAGGACAGAAAAATGCTTTTTGGAGAACTTCATTAAATTAAAAACAATCCAGTCTTAATCTCTAATTTTAAATAACCATTTTCGTTATTACTTTTAGAAGAAAAACACTCATTTTAGAGATATTAGAAAGGTAGGATATCAAAAAGAAGAAAGTAAAACTGACTTGAAACCCTAATAACCAATAGTAACCTCTGTAAACAATATGGTATATATCCTTTCAGACACTTTCTAAAAATAGATAAGCACAGACAAAATGGGCTTATAGGATACATAATATTCTGTGTTTTTTTCAGTTAACTCTATTCTTAAGCAGTATTTCATGTTAGTTAACTAACCAATAGTATTCTCTGTTCTGTGTATTATGATTTAACATTTTTTATACTGTCATTCAAAATGGATCTGTGGGCAGTATTCTTAAAATTAATAATAAAAATATAAAAAAATCTGTAATCTGGGAATTTTTCATGTATAGAAGTAAGCAGTCCTCTGCTTTCTGAGAGCAGTAGATAATGTATTTGCCTATCAAAACAGCTGGAAAAACATAAACTAAAATGTTAACAGTAGGTATCTTGAGGTGATGTGATCTCAAGTATTTAATATTTTCTTTTTGCTCATTTAAAAAAGTTTTCTTACGGCTATTCTTAACTTACATACTTATAAAATGCAGTTATTTAAAAAGAAACCCTACCAACTGGGGGCAAGTTTCTTTACTTTTCTAAGCTTTATTTTCTTTATGTGTCATATGGAAAATCTAGTAATTTCCACTCCATAGAGTGGTCATGAGGATTCATCAAAGTAATGCAGGTAAAACACTTTAAAGAATCCCAGGCACATGGTGAGTGCACAGCACCTATTGGCTGCCACCATCCCAACGACTTCTGCTCTTGCTTTCTCATGGAGTAAGAGAGTGGCCTTTCAAGTCAGTTCACATAAGCCATTGCCCTGCTTAGAGCCTCCCAGTGTTGTCTGTGTACTTAAGATCAGATTGAAACAGCTCACCCTGGTTGCAAGGCCATGCAGGATCTGGTCCCTCACCAGCTCTGCAAGCAACTGTCACATTCGTTGCTACGCTCCAGCCACACTGACCCTTTTGTTCCTGGAATAAAATCAAGGTCTGTCCTACCACAGGGCCTTTGCATTCCCTGTTTCCTTTACCAGGAATTCTCTCCCCTAAATCTTCACATAGCTGGGTTTTGGTCTTAGTATAAAAGTCCTTCCTCAGGGAGGCCTTCCCAGCCATCCAACCAAAAGGAGCTGCCTGGGCACACCTCTCCTGTTTAATACTTCCTCTGTTCTGTTTTCATCATAGCATTTGCCGCTACATGTTCTTGTTTATTTGTATTATTCTGTTACCTAGCGTCAGTCTCCCATAGACCTTGTTTGTTTTGTCAGAGTTTCCCCTGGAACACTAAGAATGGTGTCCAGCACATCATAAATGCTCAATATATAGTTGTCAGATGATTTAATTAATCAGGTCAATTATCTCTGTCAAGTGAAGGAACAGTTTAATCACCTCCCACCACGTTCTCCTCAGAGGGCTGGTGTTTTCCTAAAGAGGAAGAAGGTAGTCACATCACTTTATTTCCAACCCCTTCTCCCAGTTAGAAAAGCCACTTATTTCTTAGGAATTTCGACATGTGGCCAGAGTCATAGCTTTCCAATCTAGACTGAGACATTAAAAAAGGGGGGGGGGGCTGTCCAGATTTGCAAAGATTTAACTCTGATACAGGAGGCTGGACAAGCAGTCCCTACTCTACAAAGAGGTCGTGTCCCCAAGTTTTCTCTGTGTATGTTGTTTGTTTCCAACACAGAATGCATTTTTCACTGGGAACAATGTTCCCAGACTAGCCCACAAAAGCCTATTTAACCTACCATTCTCAGTAGGAAAAAAAAATGTGTTGAAAATCTAGGAAACAAAACAGGGAAAAGGTACAAGAGATACAATTTTTTTTCTTCTTTTTATTGAAGTATAGTTGATTTACAATATTGTGTTAGTTTCAGGTATACAGCAAAGTGATTCAATATATATATATATATTCTTTTTCAGATTCTTTTCCATTATACGTTATTACAAGATATTGAATGTAGTTCTACAGTTAAACTTTGTTTATTTATTTCATATATAACAAACAGTGTGTATCCGTTAGTCCCAGACTCCTAATTTATACGCCTCCCCTTTCCCCTCCCCTTTGGTAACTGCAAGCTTATTTTCTATGTCTGTGAGTCTGTTTCTGTTTTGTAAAGAAATTCATTTGTATTATTTTTTAAGATTCCACATATAAGTGATATTATACATTTGTCTTTCTCTGATTTACTTCACTTAGTATGATAATCTCTAGGTCCATCCCTGTGGCTGCAAATGGCATTTTTTCATTCTATTCTATGGCTGAGTAATATTCCATAGATTGGAGATTATACATACACACACGCACACACACACACACACACACACACACACACACACCCCACATCTTCTTCATCCATTCATCTGCTAATAGACCTTTAGGTTGCTTTCATGTCTTGACTATCATAAATAGAGCTGCTATGAACATTGGGGAGCATGTATGTTTTCCAATTAGAGTTTTTGTCTTTTCCAGATATGTGCCCAGGAGTATAATTTCTGGTTCATATGGTAAGTCTATTGTTAGTTTTTTAAGGAATCTCCATACTGTTTTCCATAGTGGTTGCACCAATTTGCATCTCCACCAACAGTGAAGGAGCTTTTCCTTTTCTCCACACCCTCTCCAGCATTTATTTGTAAGCTTTTTGATGATGGCCATTCTGACTGATACAGTTTGATTTGCAAAGAAATACAATGTAAACATTTATCTTGAATACTAGTGCTTGAGGAATAGCAGTTTCAGACGAAGGAGGAGGAGGAGGCAGTAGGGTCAGGGCTGTGGAGGATTCGGAGAGCAGGGGGGAAGCCCAGCTGTCATGGCCTGGCCCACTGTGTCTGATAGGTCAAGGCCTTCGACAAAAGCCAGGTCTCCTAGGCACCAGCAGGTCTGAGTCTGTCTGAGGAAGCATTCTTGCAGGTCTGCATGCAACAGCGCGGGTGGGGCTGTCACCAACTCTTCTACCTGCTGAACTCTAGAGGCTAGAATCAACATGTGAGAATTCTTTCATAAAACCAAGATCCAGGTGTAATACTGGTGGCTTATGAGCTTTCTTAGGAAATTTCCATTTGAGTTATCTAAGTATAAACATGACAATACAGCTTAAAAAAATAATAGGTTCAGTTTTGAAATAGGTTCGTCATTGAAAATCTTCATTTTATCATTGAAATTACCACAAGGCAATTTCAGGCATGTCCTCTCTGTATCTGATCTTCGTACTGCCTCCTTGAGGCCAAAGCTTTCACTGCCTTAAAGTTAGACCTCTGAAAGCAGGGGGAGCGCTGATGGGCGTTCTTCTAAAATTTCTTGTGTTACTTTATATAAGAAAGGGTTCCATTTGGTGAGGGGTGGGTATAGGTCAGTGGTAGAGTGCATGCTTAGCATGCACAAGGTCCTGGGTTCAATCCCCAGTACCTCTATTTAAAATAAATAAATAAATCTAATTATCCCTCTGCCCCCACCTCCCCCCAAAAAAGTTTAAAGAAAAAAGAAGGTGTTCCATTTGGGGAAGGCCCATTAACCTGAAACAACTCCAGTCAACACTGATTCTGGAAGTTTGTTAGGGAGCATCTCCAAGACCAAACCTTCTCGCTCTGAAGTGGCTCCAGTTCATCAGCTGTGAAGTGAAAATAGTCACACTTCTTACATCACTGTTTTTATCACCTCTGTTATGAATATATAGACTCAATTATTGATGAATTTATACTAATAGAAGCAGGGGCTTATCCCTGCTTACTTGATTTAAATCTCAGATGGCAATTTTAAAACCACTTTGCATTTTACTTAATGTATTTTGATATTTACCGAAGTGTAGGTATCCGGCATACAATTTTACTTTAAACAACATAATGAGACTAGGCCATTAATATTGGCATCAATAGTTGAGGAATTGCTTCGGTTTCCTTTTCTAGGTTTAGTTCTGCCATGGAGGCTATAGTATGGGACGTGGGAGGCTGTGGGGTCAGATAGCCCCAGATCCAGTCCAAGTTCCACTCGTTTTCAGCTGTCTGATCTTTGCAAATTTCTTAATCGTACTTGGTCACACCTGTCTCTTTTCTAAAATGGGGATGACAATAAAATAAATGTGGGGATGATAAACCCACTTCATTGGTTATTGAGAGGATTAAAAATGATCATGCATTTAAAATCCAGCAGCAGATCGTGGCCGTTATTATTGTTGTGATTATTTTAAAATCTAGCTTGGTAATTGCATTAGTTTCCTAGAGTCGCCGTAACAAAGTACCATAAAATGAGTGGCTTAAAGTAACATGAATATATTGTCTCGCTGGTCTAGAAACTAGAAGTCCCAAATCAGGTGTCAACAGGGCCCACGCTCCCTCTGAAACGTGTAGGGGAATCCCTCTTTGTCCCTTCCTAGCTTCCAGTGTTTGCCAGCAATCCTTCGCTTGTAGGTATACCCCTCCAGCCACATGGCATTTTCTCCACCTGTGTCTTCCCATGGTCTTTCCTGTGTGCATGTCTGTCTCCATGTGTAAATTTCCCCTCTTATAAGGACCCAGTCAATACTAGATTAGGGCCCCCACTCATGACCTTATTTTAACCTGACTTCTGCAAACATCCTGTTTCTAGCGTCACATTCTTATGTCCTGGAATTTGCACTTCAACATATCTTTTTTTGGCAGGGGAGATACAGTTCGACCTATGACAGTAATAGAAGTTCTTTCAAAAATTCTCCAAAGTAAGAACTAGCGTCTCACATTTTGCAATCTAAAATCTCTTCCCTGGTGGGGAGGGTTGTAGCTCTGTGGTAGAGCACGTGCTTAGCATGCACCAGGTCCTGGGTTCAATCCTCCATACCGCCATTAAAAATAAATAAATAAATGAATAAACCCAATTACCTCTCCCCCCTCAAAATGAAAATAAAATCTCTTCCCTACAAGATGTTATTATCACTGAGATTTTGCTCATCAAGGATGTTTGGATATAAAAACATAAACTCAAGTTTGTTCTGTTTGTCAATAATTTTGAAAGCAAGGAATGCACTCTGTTTAAAGTGGGAGGCATTCTTTCCAGCAAGATTCTGTCAAGTATGCGTTACGGGACCCTATTCACTGCCTTTCATCCAGACAAGCAAGAGCCAAACCCCATTTTCTCTTGGGTGGCGGCCAACCTCCTCCCTGGGTCTTGATTTCAAATGGTCATCCAAACCCATCCTTGTGGTCTCTAGTCTGTAGTAAAGACCAGTGTCTGTGTTTTATGTAGTATTTGGGATGTACTTGGCAATGCTAGGAATGTGGGGATGCTGTCAAGTTACCCTTGATGGACTAAGGGAAAATATCATAGGTTCTTAGAGTTGGAAAGTCTCTTAGATATCATCTCGTTCAGTGATTCCCAAATCTGGATGTGGGTGGGATCACTCAGGGAACTTTTAAACATAGTGATTCCTAGGCTTTATCTGAGAGACTCAAGCAGAGTGGCAAGGTAGATCTGGACTTTTAAAAAGCTCTCCCCATAATTTGGTTACGGTCATTGTAGCACCAGCATCGGAAGTCCCTGGTAGGTGAGGAGCTGAGGCTCAGAGAGGCTGACTCACTGCTCTTGCTTGGTCAGTGTTAAGTAGCTGACTGACTCCCCGTTAAGGGCTGGTTCCACTGCTCCAGCTTTCTTCTCCGGCGGTGCCAGGGCTTTAATCCTGGTGATGTTTGCAAGGGGAGCGCAAAACTCTCTCACTGAGGCTTGTTCCAGAGAGCCTTTCAAGGGCACAGCAGGTGCCGGAGGTGTTTGTGATTTCTTCAGCGTGTGAAATAGCTTTGCAACGGGTTGTGCAGGTGGGTATGTCTCCTTCTAAGGGTTCTGTCTTTTATGTTCTTTGTTCTGACATAAGTTTTTACATCGCTGAACCATGCTTCCACTTTTAAAACATAAACTTTTTTTTTTAAAGGAGAACTGAAAGGATAGTTATAAAGAGCCATAAACACCTTTCCATCAGAAACCACCCATGAAAGGTAGAGAGGTTGTAGGGAGTGGGGCCAGAGCAGAGAGAAAGGCTGCAGGAAGTCAGTTTCCCACAGAGACGAGAGTTTGGGGTGCAAGAGGAGGAGGGCAAGGACCATGATCCCGCTCTGCACGTTAAGACACTGTCTGGCTATCAGTGCAGCTTGGAATGAGTCAGCCGTCTCAGTTAAGCTGAATGTGGAAGAAAGTAGAAGTTAGGAGCCCTCATGTTGAAGTCCATCAGACCTGGGTTCAGATTCAAGCTCTCTCACCAGTGAGCCACTTACTAATGTCTCTGAGCCTCGGTTTTCACACCTGTAACATGGGGGTAGTAACCTCATAGGGTGGGGGTGAGGCTTGGAGTGCACAGTGGTGGTGCTATTATCATGGAAGAATTGTTTCAGGGACTTGTGGGGGCCTTCTGTCATCTGTTTGAAGCCTTCTGCTGATATCTTCCCAAGGTAGACAGTGGGCCTGTGCCCCACTTCAGCAGAGCGTGTGGTATCGCGTGAATGTGGCCCCACTTTGCTATCAGAGGAGGGAGGTGCTGTCTCGGCCGCCTGTCCCCCTTTCTGGTCTACCACTGGTGGCTCTGAACTAGCAACCTTTTACTTTGCAAACATGAGTTAGTGCAGGAGAAGAAAGGTATGTTTGGGAGGGGAGGTCAAGGGGGAGGCCTAGAGTAGAAAGGTGGAGTTGGCTCTGGAGAGGACCTGGTGCCAGACCAGAGAGGGTAAGACTCAGATACTGGGGTGTCGGGCAGGCATGAGGCTGAGGAGGCAACATCTACAAAGAAAGTAGGAGCAGAGGAAGGGGAGCCGGCAAAGACCGGACAGTCTTCTGCATCTTAGAATTCCACCCAGGCTCACCTGGCTGGGTGGACTTCGTTTTAAGCTTTGAATCCCTTCCCTAATTGTGATCCGTTCACTGGGACAGGATGCTCTGTCCCAGCCTTTTTATCTCTAAGATGGACAAAACCAAAGGCCTCCCTTATAAACTGATTCAACAAGTAATAGACCGAGAACAGCTGTGAAAGTCTTGACTGTTTCCCTCAAGGGATACGCTGAGACCCTTTGATACTAAGCAAGATCCTGTGGGGTCCTCCCTGGTACAAATCATTCTGTGTTCCCTGTTTCTTGTTAGTAGCTTATAGGCTTCATTCAGCCTCCTTGACTCTCCCTGAGTTCCAAAGGGCAGATTCAAACAGTTGCTAATCTGGGAAAGGAGGGGATGCAGAGACAGTGGAGGAGTATGTTAGCCACTGCATATAAAAATAGATTAAAAAAAGATTTATTCTGTATAGCACAGGAGACTATGTTCAGTATCTTGTAATAACCTTTAATGAAAAAGAATATGAAAACAAATATATGTATGTATATGCATGACTGGGACACTGTGCTGTACACCAGAAACTGACACATTGTAACTGACTAAGTTTCAATATTAAAAAAAGAAAAAAGAAAAAACGGTGCAGGCGTGGGGCAAGGTCCTGGTTCCTCCTCAAGGAATATACATAACAGTATCTTTGAGCTTTTCTGTAGGAACTAAGGCCCCCCCCCCACCCCTGCCTCTTATTTATGGCTGAGCAGGATCTTCAGAGATGGTTTTCTAGGGGACACTGGGTCCACCAGATTGCTGGCATTCAGATTAAAAGCAACTTTCCTGTTTGGTTAGCAAGGCTGTTGCCCCCAGGATCATACCCCTGCACCTCCCTCGAATAGAAACCAATTATCCTTACCTTAGTCTCAGGAGGCAGCTGCAAAGAAAAGAGACAAGAACTGATTAGAACCTGCGAAGCCCAAGATGGGGGAGGATTTGACTTCCAGTGGACCTTGAACCTCATTATACACTCATTGTAATGCATTAGCATACTAAGTGACACCCCCCCAGCACCATGACAACAAGGACAGAAAAGAAAGGCAATCGGCTCCAGCGCACCTGGAACGAGCACATGATGGCAGAAGCCTCCCATAAAAGTCCACGTGGCCCGACCGGCCATCTTGGCTGACGGCTCCCTGCTCGAGCTCTTTCTCTCCTTTTCCTCTTCTGAGCAATAAAACAGCCATTCACTTTGTTCCTCTGCCACAGCCAGCGGCCAGCACCCACACTTTCATGAGCCTCCGAATTTAGGGGTCTCTGGTAACACCTTGAGGGCACACTCCCTCTCCCCTGGGGCGTTGGAAGGGGCAGCCTCTAGCCCTGGAAAGGACTCAGGCAGGGCTGTGGGAAGGTGTTGCCAGAGAATAGATCCTTGCCTCGATGAAGAGAATTCAAGAGCAAGGCATAGTAAAATGAAAGCAAGTTTATTTAGAGATATGCACTCCATAGACAGAGTAGGGTCCGTCTCACTCAGAAGGGAAAGTGATTTAGGAGATCCACACTCCATGGACAGAATGTGGGCCAGCTCAGAAGGCGAGAGTGAGAGAGACTATGAGGTGCAGTTGTCAGTTCTTATGGGCTTGGTAATTTTATACCCTAATGAGTGGAGGATTATTCCAACTATGTTGGGGAAGGGGTGAGGATTTCCAGGAAACTGCCCCCAACCCCTCACCCCGCCTGCTTTTTGACCTTTTTTGGTCAGCCTAGGAACTGCCATGGTGCCTGTGGGTGTGCTGTGAGGCTCAAGGTCTACTGAAAGTCGAATCCTCTGCCATCCTGGTTCCAATCTGTCCTGTCCTCAATTGCCGTGTCACTCCTTCAGTGGCTGTGCCCTGCCCCCTCTCCCCTTCTCAAAGACACCAGTCCTATTTTTCAAACTTTATCATTCACTCTCAGTAACTGCGGCTATGTTTGTTGAGTTGTATTAACACAGGGGTAAACACTGAATTATGTGTGAGTCTGCTCTTCATGCCTCAAAGACAAGGCCTAGATGTTATTTATATCCCAAATCCATGCTTTGCTTCTGAAGGTTTCTAAGCCCTTTGATATAGTGATTATCATTCAGTCACTTAGCATATTAACAATGAAATTTCTAGACAAAACGTATCCAGGTCATTTCTTCTCTCTGAGCCTCGGTGTACTATGTAAAAGGAGGTCTCCTCTGAACAAAAACTAAGGCTCATTGTGATAAAATCCTACGCCTCAAGAAGCCGTGGCTCCAGGCAGTCCGCGATGGGGATAACACGGGACACATCTCAGCTGTAACAAGCAGGGGAAAGTAGGATAAAATGTGTGTCGAGCACTCTCTCAAAGGGGAAGAATTAAGCCATTCACTCTTTCATCTTTCATTTAACACACATGTATTGAGCACTTAGAATGCATAAAGGAATTGTGAAGAAAAGACAGGTGCTGCGGGAGCTGTCGATGGAAGGAGGTGGGGGTGGAGCACAAACCTCTTAGAGGAGCCTGTTCTGGGGAGAGATTGTCCAGGAGGTGACAGGGAATGCAACCTATGCCCTTTGATTTAGAAAATCCTGCCTAGCTTCCCCAGAGATACCCTTCGCTTGTTAGATATGTACCCCTATCTGGGGCTCAAACATTTTTTAAAAATTGAAAATACAGTTGATTTAAAATGTTTCTGGTGCACAGTAAAGTGATCAGTTATATACACACATACATGTATATTCTTTTTTGTATGTTTCCATTATGGCTTATTATAGGGTACTGACTATAGTTTCCTGTGCTCTACAGTAGGACCTTGTTGTTTATCTATTTTATATACAGTAGTTTCTATCTGCTAATCTCAAACTCCTAATTTATCCCTCTGCCACCCCTTTCCTTCTTTGGTAACCATGTTTGTTTTCTATGTCTGTGAATCTGTTTCTGTTTTGTAAATAAGCTCATTTGTATCATATTTTAGATTCCACATTTAAGTGATATGGTATTTGTCTTTCTCTTTCTGACTAATTTCACTTAGCATGATAATCTCTAGGTCCATCCATGTTGCTGCAAATGGCATTATTTCATACATTTTTATGGCTGAGTAGAATTCCACTATATATATATGTCCCACATCTTTATCCAGTCACCTGTTGATGGACACTTAGGTTGCTTCCATGTCTTGTCTATTGTAAATAGTGCTGCTTTGAACACTGCAGTGCATGTATCTTTTTGAATTAGAGTTTTCTCTGGGTATTTGTTGGGCTCAAAACACTTGATCAGGGTAGCCACAGGGTAAGAGAGAATCCTGAAAAAGTACCCTTCCACCTCTCCTCACTCTACCACCGAGTCAGAGAGACAAGCCAAGGGCTGAAGTGGCCCAGTCTGCCTTGATGGGGGTGTCGGTGCTACATTAGAAGCTCAGGTTATTCATCTGTATGAGCTAGGGGGTCTTTAAAGTCCTAGTGTTATCCAACAAAAGTTCATGTGTCCAATGCACAATGAGGCCAAACAAACCAAAACATCAGAAAAGAAAGGTTCATTGCAGGGCTAAGTACAAAGGATGGGCTGCTCACACTCAAAAAACCTGAACTCCTTGATGGTTTCTGGGGAAAAGTTTTCATAGGCAAAATCTGAGGGTAGGGCTGCAGGGTGTGTGACTTTCTTCTGACTGGTTACTGCTGAGGTAATAGGGCAGTGTCCAGGAGTCAGTGCTCAGCCTGAAGTTACCATCCTCCACCGGGGTGGGGACCTTGGTTCCTGCAGCAGAACTCAAAGATACTGTTATGTATAATCCTTGAGGAGGAATCAGGACCTTGCCCCAAGGCTGCACTATTGTTTCCTGAATGTTGCATCCCCTCCCTTCCCTGATTAGCAAAAGTGCCACAGCCGGCAGGGACCCACACTTTCATGGAACCTCTAATTTAGGGATCTCTATCCGCTGACACCTTGAGGGCATACTCCCTCTTCCCTGGAAAGGACTCAGGCAGGGCTGTGGGGCTCAGGGTATGTCAAGGATGCTGAATGAAGCCCCTTTCCTACAGACAAGAAACAGGGAACACAGAAAGGATTTGTGCCCCGGAGGGTCCTGCAGGGACCTGCTGTTTCACTCATGCTGAGTTTGGGAGGAGGTGGGTGAGATGGCTGTGGTACTTTCCGGCCAGCTCTGCCTGTGGCTCTTTTCTAGATCATGGAATGAACCTACCCAGTAGCTGGTGATGAGGGAAGTAGGGGTTATTATCTCTCATATTTCATACTCAGGAATAGTAAAGAATTAAAAGCTTAAGTAATGTTCCCAAGGTCACGTGGTGAATCAGTAAGCGAGACAGGGCGAGGATGCGGGTTTCTGGTCCTTCCAGTTTTGTTGCCTCAGCCTTAGATCTTGCGTCAGATTTATATCTTTAAATCCTACATTTGGTTAGGATTAGGGTCTGTAGCTAGGTATTAGTTCCATCTTAACTTTCCTCATTAAAAAAAAAAAAAGTGGGGCAGCCCTCACTTTCCTAACCTTCTACTGCAAAACTGCTTTATGACTTTATTGGACAAGACCTAAAAAATGGTCGAATTTTCCCCAGCACGTCTGAATAGCCTTGTTCTTCCAGCTCTCGGAACTCTGCCGCAGCTGTCTGGTGGAGATGGAGCGCTCCAACCAGGACGGGCCGGAACTCCAGCTGCTGGTGAGCAAGTGTTCACTATTTATAGCGAGAGAGGGGCTGCAAAGGAATGGAATTTTTTCCTTCTGAGTAGTTTGGATGCAAGCAATAGGAAGTGGGCTCTGCTAGATGCTAAATTTGATGACATGAATGAGGTCTGTTACAGTACTTCTCAAACTTGACTGTGCATCACAATCACCCGGAGGGGGTTGTTAAAGCACAGATTGCTGGGCACCACCCCCAGAGTTTGTGAATCAGTGGATCTGGGGTGGAGCCCAAGAAAGTGCATTTCTAACAAGTTCTTGGGTAATGCTAAAGGGCAGGTTGGAGAACCACGGCTTTATTAGGATGGGTGGGGTGTACCGGGCAGGGCCACAATGCAGGGCAGCAGACTGAACCAAAGATAGGCACTGACACGCACCAAAAGACTCTCTCTGGAGATCTTGCAGTCCTTGTGCAATCAGAATTAGTCGCTTCTGAGTCGGCATTTCCAGAGCAAATGTGTTATTTTATAAATAAAATGGCATAAGATTTAAAAGATAAGGCTCATAGGAAATGTGTGTGTACTATTTAAAAATAAAAACTCTTTCCCCCCTCTCTCTTGTTGGGGGACATGGCAGGCCGGTGTGCAGGTGGTAAAAGAATTTACCAAAGGTAAAGGACAAAAATAGAAAGAGTTTTTATTACATTACGCTGCCATTGACAACAGTGGGCCACACAGACGAGAAGTGCCCGAGGGAGCCCCGAGGGTTGGCTGTTGAGGTCTTTTCTGGGTAAGGGGTTGGTGACCACAGTGGGTTGGGGGCTGCATGTGTGCACAGTTCTCTGATTGGTTGTAGGTGAGGTAAGAAGTTTAGGGTCCATGCAAGGTGGTGGGGTGTATGACTCTGATAAGGTGGGCTGAAACAAACCAGCCTGAGTTACCGTGAGATTAGACATTACCTAGGGCTGTTCGCTTGTTAGGGCGAACATGACCATTAAAGAGTGTACTTTATTTGTTGAGGGATCTCAGGCAGACATCTGAGAGCCCAGGAATGAAGGTCGTTGGACTTGGAAGGATGTCAGTTGGCCCCACATCTCTCTTCTTTCTCCAGTGAAAACCTGCGATTTATTAGGTCATTTTATCACATCGTCATGTTTGGAGTCAAAGCTGGCAGATTTGACCTCCACTTTTAACTCTAAGCATCCGCCTTTGATGGAGAGCCAGGGAAAAGCCAGCAGACGGGCACCACAGGAACATGGCTGATCTGCCGGGTAGACAAAGACCTCAGCGTTGGCCTTTCAGTTTCTTATACAAGATGGGCCTGTTTAGGTTTTCTGCTTCCTTTTGAATGAATTTTGATGTACATTTTCCTAAAAAAAAATCCATTTTGCTCAGACTTTGAAAATAGGAGCACATATTTGTACAAGTGATTCTTTTATAAAAATTTTAATTTCCTGTATACAAATACGGAATCATTATTTTGTACACCTGAAACTAATATAGTGTTATATGTCAAATATACCTCAATAAATACATAAGTAAAGTTAAAAAAAGAATTACAGATTCCTATATATGTATATTAGTCCATTTTCTAATTCCTACCTTTATTTGTATTTTTCCCTTTTTCTTGATTAGGCTAGCTTAATGGATTATTTATTATTGTTTCTGGTTTTTTTTGTTTTGTTTTCTTTCTTTCTTCCTTCCTTCCTTCCCTTCCTTCCTTCCTTCCCTTCCTTCCTTCCTTCCTTCCTTCCTTCCTTCCTTCCTTCCTTCCTTCCTTCCTCTCTTTCTCTCTTTCTCTCTTTCTCTCTTTATTTCTTTTCTTTCTTTCTACAATGAGCCAGCTATGGACTTCTTTATCAATATGAAGACCTGCAAAGAATCTGAGATTTTATCCTATTTGAAAACTAACAAGCTAGTGAATCTGCTCGCAGAACACGCAAGCCTCCCCGGTCCGAGAGAGCTAGAACATCAGTATTTTCACCACTTCCCACCTCTGGAGGCCATGTGATGCCTGCTCACGTAGTGGGTTGGAGGAGAGGAATCTGGATCCAAAGTTGAGTGATCTTGAATTTTTTATTTAAAAATTAAAAAAAAATTATTTACTTATTTATTTTTAATTGAAGTTTAGTTAATTCACAATGTTGTGTTAGTTTCTGGTATACAGCAAAGTGATTCTGTTAATTTAATCCCTATCAAATTACCCAGGACATTTTTCACAAAACTGGAACAAATAATCCTAAAATGTATATGAAACCATGAAAGACGCAAAATTGCCAAAGCAATCCTGAGGAAAAAGAGCAAAGCTGGAGGCATAACCCTTCCAGACTTCAGACAATACTACAGGTCTACAGTAGTCAAAACTGTGTGGTATTTGCACAAAAACAGACATATGGATCAGTGAAACAGAATAGAGAGCCCAGAAATAAACCCACAGACCTATGGTCCATTAATCTTTGACAAAGGAGGCAAGAATATACAGTGGAGAAAAGACTAGTCTCTTGGGCAAGTGGTGTTGGGAAAACTGGACAGCAGCATGCAAATCAATGAAGTTAGACTATTCCCTCACACCATACACAAAAATAAACTCAAAATGGCTTACAGACGTTTACACTATGAAACTCCTAGAAGAGAACATAGGCAAAACATTCTGTGATATAAATTGTAGCAATGTTTTCTTGGGTCTGTCTCCCAAAGCAAAAGAAATACAAGTGAAAATAAACAAATGGGACCTAATCAAACTTACACAAGCTTTTGCATAGCAAAAGAAACCATCAGCAACACAAGACAAACTGCGAACTTGTTTATAATGGAAAGTAAGAATGCCTGCCCTCTGGACAGAGGTACACTCTCTAGCTTGTCAAGCTATTTGCTCCACACACCTCCTTGAAAAGATGGGGTAGAGCAAAAGCAGCCAGTGTGCCTGCTACTGAGATGTGCAGAAATTCAGGAGACCCAGGGAGCACTGGCTCCCAACAAGCAAGTCCACCGATTTTGTTTTTGGTTTTTTAAAAATATATTTATTTATTTATTTTTGGGGGGAAGGGTAATTAGGTTTGTTTGTTTATAATGGAGGTACTTGGAGGGGGTCCACTGATTTTGTTTTCAACTTCATTATATTCCGCTTTCATTTTAAATTTTACTTCCCCTAGATTTAAAAAATTAATTTAAAAAAATCTTGAATAGTCATTTCCTTCACATTCATTCTTTTTTTTTAAATTGAAGTATAGTCAGTTACAATCTGTCAATTTCTGGGGTACAGCATAATGTTTCAGTCATACATAAACATATATATATATTCATTTTAATATTCTTTTTCTTCACATTCACTCTTACATTAAAAATGTTTTAAGATTACGACTTTTCCTCTGAACAAATCTTTACATACATCTCATAGATGTTAATCAATATGTTCTCTTGGTCATTATTTGCTAAATTATCTAGCTTTCCTTTCTTATTTGCAGAAATTCCAAGGATTTGAAGAAAATCAATCAGTCATCTTTGGCTGGCCTTGCTCTCTTGGTTTGCTCTGGAGGCTGAGGTCTTTTCCTCAGACCCTTGTGGATCAAAGCCATAAAGCCCTTTTTAACGGGATCACCGTGACTTGTGTGCTAAACAAGGTTAAATTGCAGGTTAGGAGGAAATGGGATTTGGAAGATGAAGGTTCAAATCCTGACCCTGCAGCTTCAGCTGGTAACCCAATCAACCACCCATTTTGAGTCTCACTTTTGTCTGCAAATGTCAGATGGAATTACGTTATCTCTCATGTCCTTTTCAATTTATGACTTTAAGAGATTTGGAATTAGTTTCAATTAAACTGGCTGAAGGATTTTTGGGCTGACTTGTTAGTAGAAGCAGCACGGCCAAATGGAAAGATCCCTGGCCTTGGCTACTGGAAAAGCTGCGTTCAACCCTGGCCCTGGGCAGCAAATGCCTGTTTCCTCACATGTTTTCTTGTGTGACACCCTCAGAGGAGAGAAAACCACATGGCCCTGGCAGCTCATTTCCTCTCTTTCATAGCAAGGAGCCAGCTCAGTTGGTCAGTAGCTGAGGGAGGAAGAGGCTGATGCTGGAGGCAGAGCTGGCTGTTTCATGGCTCAGGAAGCCCCATTACTACACGGTTATCTGAATGTCCCCACGCTTCTTCCTCTAAATGTGCGTAGAGCACTAGAGGCATCGAGCTTCTCTCCTGGAGTCTTTCCCTGACGTGTCTGCCTCCTACGCTGAGTCCCACACGCCTCTCTGGGGGATAATGGGATCTCAGAGCCTCACGAGCACTCGTTACTTCTATGCTTGTAAGTTTCCCCCCAGTAAATCCTATTCTTCATTTACACCATGTGTGTGGCTACTATGGGTGTTCCTGTCCTTTTTTGTACAACCCATACTATTTAACAAGCCTCTAAGTGCTTTACACACATCATTTCAGTTAATTCCCCTCAAAACAAGCTTGATTGTTAGGTGTATTATCCCCGTTTTAGAAACAGGGGAAACCTAGTGTTCAGAAGAGCGCAGCACTTTGCGGGAAGGGGGAGAGCGAGAGTTTGAATCCAAGTTGCTGGGTTCTAGGGCCTGGGCTCTTAACTCTAAAAGGGCACCAGTCACATCCTAGACATCACAGACAATTCTCCTGCAGATGGCTTAAAAAAAAAATCAGTGTATTAAGATAAAATTTTAATAGCTGAAGATAAAGTGTAAGGGATGTCTTTTCTAATTTTCATGAAAGTACCGTGTGGACAAGCAGCAGCTCTGATGTAATATGACTGTGTCACAGGAGGCAATTAATACATGGGGATGATTTTTTTTTTTCCAAAGGAAAGGTGCAATTCAAGACACGTTCAGCACTCTTGAGAATGCAAAGCCCAGTCCCAGAGGGAAGGAGGGCGGAAGGGCAGAGCCAGAGGTGGTGGTTCAGTAAGTCCAGTACATTGACACCTGAGGTCTTAAGGTCAGAACAGCCAGCACAACGGCAGCTTCGCACCCTTGCCTTACTGCTCCATTCACAAGATTTCCCAGGTCTCATGGGAAAATTATTGGGAGCTCCAGTGTCTGTGAGAGTTCCACAGTGCTGCTGCCTAAAGGAAATAATTTGTTATTCTATTGTTGATAGGGAAGTCTGTAACTGAGAACATCCGTTTTACACAGGCAGATTGGGGAAAATCTTCATTTTTAGGAAATTAACTTTATTATGTTTCATGAACTAAAAATGACCCTTTGGGGCCATAGTGCTGTGGACCCACGTGGGTCTGTAGAGGTCCCCTTCACTCCTAACAGCATTTTGTTACAAAATATCCTTTAATTCTTTTCCATAAAGCACAAATGTCCTACTTCCACATGCTATTTTCAGTTTTTGTGAGCAAAATACTCTTCTGAGACTTGCCAGCACTCACATTAACTCTTTCCCTTCTTTTTTCCATGGCTCAGCGAATGACCAATTCTCTGGGGTCTGAGTCCAGCCCTGTCTTCTAGATTCTCCCTTGACTCCACTGTCATCTGGTTTAAACAGATTATCACTTCAGGGGAGCCAGCAGTCCTCAAAGGGCTCCCAGAGGACTTGTGATAGCCAGAGCACGTAGATAGTTTCAACACCCAGGTACGCGCATGTACTCATGCCTACTGCGTGATGTACCTAAACGGTGAGGTAAGTGTTCAAGTTGGGCTTGCAAAGTAAAGCACAAGACATTGCTGTCACACCTAAACGCAGATGCACAGAGAGCCACCCAGAAACACAGGCACTCACCCATGCAGAAATAGATCCATTACCCAGAGAGGGTAGATGGATGCATGGAGGACTTCCTGCAAGAGGCATATACTGGGGAGGAAGACATATACCCTTCTACCCTTCCAGGTTCTTTTGTTTGGTCTAAGAATTAAGTTGATATGAGACAGATGAACAGGAGAAAATCAAACAGAAGTTTAATAACATGTACACATGGGAGAGACTCAGGAAAACTGAGTAACTCACCAAAGTGGCCAAAACCCTCACCTTAAATAACATTTTCAGTTAAAGACAAAAGAGGATGTTGGGAGTAGTGGTTTGGGACCCCAGAAGGGAGGGAGGCATTTGACATGGAGATTGAAAAGCAAATGTTTGGTGAACAAATGTTTGCCAGGCCATGCAGTGACAGTGGGACCCAGAGAGGAATTTTAACAGAGTTTGCTAGGTTCCTCCCTGATTAGACACCTAGTTCGTGCTATAGTTACCTATGGTGATGCTCCCTTCCTGGAACAGGTCCTCTGTCTGCATCCTTTAGGCCATTAGGGGAAGGTCAAATATTCTTCCTGAGTTATTTGGGCCTTGATTGTTTTCAACTGAAATAATCAACATGCCAAAGAGATATGTCTGGGGTGGTGAATTTTGCTCCCTTACACAAACAAGCGCCTTCATAGACGTGATTTAAAAGGATGCCAGGAACTAAGAGGAAGGCAAAATGGGGACAAGCTCAGAGAAGCGCACAGGCTCACAGACAGCCCAAAGCAAAATAATAGGGCTCTGGAACTTCATGTAAGTCTGCTTCTCAGCTTAGAATCAACGAAAAGGAATAATTCTAACAATGTGCTTTGCTGTGGTTCCTCAGCACTACCCAGAGAGGGGAGAACTTTGATCTACACAAGAGTGTCCCTAGTAGGAAGGTGGTTTTGTGTAAATTGTATGAATGACTTACATGAATGTCCTTTAAACCCATGCAGTTTCCATTTTTCTGATTCCAGGTTCTTCTATATTAGCCTTCTGATAATTAATTTGGCTCCCTGAGAGGTCTCTAACTACTGCTCAACTCAGCAGAATTGTAGCAATACCAAAGATAGTTCCCCTTGGAGTTTTTTGTTTTTTGGGGGTGCTTCCTAGGGAAATATTAAATCAGCTATGTTTCCTGCTGCAAAAATAGTAAGTGTATCCTGGTACATAAATTAGTTTCTTGAGAGTTGGGTTAATATAAATTAATTCAGTAGACTTTGAGCTAAGAAAATGTAGTTTCTTATCTTTAACATCAGCCCAAATATCATTTCCTAAAGGAATTTACACTGACCCTTTAGAAGTAATCTCATTCATTCATTCATTCGTTGACTCACTCATTCAACAAATATTTATTTAGCACCTAGTATATACCAGGCCACCTTCTCAGTAGTAGGGATACATCAGAGAATAAAACCCACTAAACTCTTGAGCTTATATTCTGGTGGAGTTAACGCTTTGGACTCTCCTTTTTTTGAGCTTCGTACAGTGTGTTGTTACTCATTTGTGTGATCATTTGATTGTCAGTTTTCCCCTCCTCTATAAGGTCCATGAGGACTGGGTCTATTTTGCAAAACATTGCACATCTAGCCCTCACCAGTGCCAACTTGTAAAAAGCACTCAGTAAATATTTGTTGAATAAGGAAATCAGTAAATTCTCAAGGCTTCATAACTGGACCAGGTGGGATCTCCCCCCAAATCCAAATTCCCAAATCCAAGCCAAAAATCAACCTTGCCAGAAGGTCTTTAGAAGGACTTGTTGTGGGAACTCTTTTGCAGAGGACTTGAAGCCTCCGGCCTCCACCCCCACTGAGACTGGGCTCCCAGCTGACAGCCGTGGACAATTTGACATCCATGTGAGGAGTTGTCATGGAAACACACTCCCCCAGCCCTTAGTTAAACCACGTGGAGCAGAGACAAGCTTTCCCATCTCAGCCCTGCCCAAGTTACAGATTTGTGAGCAAAGTAAATGATTATTCTTGGTTTTGGCTACCAAGTTTTGGGTAGATTTTTACGCAGTGGTAGGAAATCATTCGCAGATTCGAAACTTCCATGTGTCCTCTTCTAAAGTTCATCATCTCAAGAACCCAGCATCAAGACGACCCTTTCTCCAAGGTCAGTCTTCACTTTACAAATTAAGGTGTAGAGTCACCCTCCTGCTTTGTCCTAGGTCAGGGGTCAAAAAACTTCACCTGTAAAGGGTCAGACAGTAGATATTTCAGAATTTTGGGGCCATGTATTGTCTCTTTGAATGTTCTTCTTGTGTGTGTGTGTGTTACAACCCTTTAAAAATGTAAAAACCATTCTTAGCTTAGGGTTGTATAGAAACAGACTGGGCAGAATTTGGTTGGTACCAGCTGGCCTTAGTTTGCCAACCCCTGTCTTAGATAATTAAAAAGCCTAACCCCCCCCCCCCAAAACCCCAGCAAACAAATAAGACAAAACCTCCAGTGCTGCAAAGAAAGGGATAATTTGAAATAATGGTGTCAATACTGAAGAAGAGAATGACTCAAATATCTGGGTAACAAATCCTTTTGCAAGCCAGGTGTTTTCTAATTCTTTGCTCTCAACTGTATTGAAGGAGAACCCAATCAAAATGTTAGCTGATAGATCATAGAAAATAATTATGGATGTTAGATCACTATGAGATTGTTGGTCTGTAACTTGGAAGGTATTCAGAGAATTAAGTAAAATTGCTGTTACATAATTCATTCCATTTTCACTTACATTTAATGTCAACAAAATTTTTTGGTGCCATATCTATAAAAAATAAAAACAGGGATAGAATTCATATAGAAGCCTGTGTCATTCTAGTAGTAAGTAATATTAATTAAAAATACAAGAACTAATTGAAAAAAGTCCCATCTTATTAAGAGATACATTTCCAATAAAATTTCACTTTTCATCTTTAATAAATATATATTTTGTTCAATTGCATACTACTAACTGTAATAACAACTTAATCCAAAATAAAATTTTAAATGCTCACAGCATAATACTTACAGGAAATTTAAATAAATTTCAATTTCAGCCTCTGTGCAGACATTTATGACAGAGATGTGTGAAAGAATGAGTAATAAAATACTTTTAAGAATAAAATATATTACATTAGCATAAAATTCAATGGAGGAAATAGAATGGAAATAAATGCTCAAGGAGAAAAAGGAGCAATATAAAATTTCCAATTGTCAGAAAGAGCTTGTTCTTGTATTTTTAAAAATGGATGGTGGTGGCTCTCACATTGATGCCATTTTTAGATTCCAATGGATGCATTTAAAGGGGTAGGATGATGCTTTTATTTTATTTAAAAAAACTTTTGGGAGGAAGGTAATTAGGTTTATTTACTTATTTATTTATTTTTTAATGGAGGTTCTGGGGATTGAACCCAGGACCTTATGCATGCTAGGCATGCACTTGACCGCTGAGCTATACCCTTCCCTGCTGATGCTTTTATTTTAAAATATCAGTACTTACTAGACACCAGGACAGCAGCCCTTAAAGTGTGGTTCCCGAGCCTTCAGCGATGGGATCACCTGGGAACTTGACAGAAATGCAAATTCTCAGGCCCCATTCCGGATCCACTGAGTCAGACACTCTGAGGGTGTACCCCCACCATCTGTTTTCACCTGCTGTCAGGTGATTCTGAGGCCTGCTCAAGTATGAGGACCACAGTGCCAGCAATTACTGCCTTTGCAGTGACTTAAACTTACTCAAACCTTTCTTTATGTCCATTTAAAATGTGTGAGGGGACACATGGTTTTACAACAAATTGTTTGAGACATACACAAGCAAAAATATTTGAGGGCCACTACACCCAAATCTGCACCACTTATATCTTTAAGCTAAGGAGAGTTTTCTTCCGAGGAGGAATTAGTGGATCGGGACAAGCATTGAGGATGGTTTTGCACATAGGATTTGGACAGGCATGAGAGACAGGAGCATGGCAGGCAGAGAGGACAGTACAGAAAAGGCTCAGAGGTGGGCGAGCACAGGTGTGGGTGGGGGGAGTTGGGCTAGGCTGGAGCATGGGGTGTGGGGTGAGAGCAGTTGGAAATAAATCTGGAAAGACAAGATGGCAGTGATGCCAGGACTTTATTTTGAGCAGAAGAAAGATGTGATTAGAGATGTGCTTTTTTGGAATGAGTCTCGCATAGATCAGGTGGGAGAGACTGGAGGCAGTGAGACCAGATGCTAGGGTGGCTTCCTAGAGCCGGTCCTCACGCCAGGAGGCTCACCACCCTGTCTTAGCTGGAACGGTCCTTGTCTGCTATCGCTGCAAAGGGCAGGGGATGCCCACTGGGGTATAATAAATAAATTTGGACTTTATCCCTGGCACAGATCTCCTCACAGCCTTGGAATTTCCTGAATGACAGGAGGATCTCCTGTTCTCCATAAAAAGCCCCTTTTGAGCACGTCCGAGTTTATGCTAAGGAAGTGACTTAAGGTGGGGTCCCTAGATGGCTTCAGCATGGGGTTGGTCACCAGAAAGACCAAGTGATTAGAAGGTTGGAACTTTCAGCCCCACACAGCAACCTCTGGGACGGGGGACGGGGCGGGGGAGCCGGGGAATAAGTGCTATAAAAACTCTCGAATGAGATTTGATGAGCTTTTGGGTTGGTGATGCATCCACATGCCTGGAAGGTGGTGCTGTAATGGGCCAGGACCCCATGGGGCCTTCCCTAGACAGGCCCCTCCCCCTTATCCTCTGCTGAGCTCCTCTCTGAGGGACCCAGATACTATTATCTCATGCATGTGTCCTGAGGTTTTCACATGCTAAAGACCACCACCAAGTGGAAGAAATTAACTACTTAAGGATCATGAGCACGTAGCCCCAGACCTTCTGGCGCCTAAGGATTGATTGTGTTAACCACTCTGTTACCGTGACATGAGCCAGTCAGAGAATTGTGCACAGCTGATCACAGACCCTGGTATGCCCCTCCCTTTCCCGGCCTTTTTAATGCTTTGCTGAAACCCTTCGAGGAGGAGTTCAGCGTTTTGGGGGGCATGAATTGCCCGTCCTCCTTGCTCGGCCCTGCAATAAACCTTTCTCTGCTCCAAACTGTGACATTTAGGTTTGTTTGGCCTCACTGTGTGTCCGGCACACGACCTTGTATTTGGTAACAGTGCACCCCAGTCTCCAGGGACGGAAGCTCCTGTGTTCAGAATCCTTCTGGACCTCGCCTTATGTACCTCTTCATCTGGCTGCTTCTCTGAATGCTTTACAGTAAACTGACAAAGGTAAGTAAATGTTTTCTGAGTTCTCTGAGCTGCTCTAGCATGTTACTCGAACCTGAGGAGGGGATTGTGGGAACTTCGTATTTACAACAAGTTGGTCAGAAGCACCAGAAACAGCCCGGACTTGCGATTGGTGTCTGAAATGGGGAGTGTGGGACTCCAGCCCTTGGCCTGTGGGATCTGAGGTCACCTCCAGGTAGAGAGTGTCAGAATTGAGTTAAGTTTGGAGAACACCCAGTCAGGTGTCTGCTGAGAACTGGAGAATTGCTTGGTGGTGTTGGAAAACATTCCAGACCACCCAACATGGGACTGTGTCCACCCAACCCAGGGAGACTAGCAAACCCTAGGGACAGAGAGAGTCTGTTGTTCTGAGGAAGCTGTGGTCTGTCTGTGGCTTTGGGCTCGTTTGAAATCTTGGCCATTCCCTAAGTAGAGAGCCCACCTCCTGAGATCAATGAGATGTGTGCAGAATGCCAGGAGTTGTTCAGGCAGAAGGAATTCACAAACTCCTGGAGCACTTTGTTATCTTTGTTTCCTTTAACCCAGGACTCACCAGGGAGAAAAGGCATTACATCATCAAAGCCCTCTCTCATTGGCTGCCCATTCCCCAAGGGGCAGATTCTCTTTCCAGTTGCTTAGTTCTAAGTATTATATGCAGCACAGAGGCATGTCCTGTCACTTCAGTTCCCAGATTCAATGCCTCTGATGTCATTAGGTTATGGCAAGAGAGTGAGATAACACAGCGATGGCAAATTTTAGTTGACAGTATGATGCACCTTTGAGTAAGCTGCTCTGAGCCTCTTGTTTCCCCTTTAAGGTTGCTTTTGAGTTTGCATCGCTACGGTAATTCATAATGCAATTCACATGAGGGACAGGGATAATGAAATTGTGACACTAGCTCTTCTATGTAGTGTCTTACAAAATGGGATGCAAATGAATTGGTTCAGTTGGTGCATTTTATCACAAAGCTTCGATCTACAGTTCCTGCAAGGATTGCTGTCTGTGTGCTGATGAGTTTCAGGTGCCATCTCAGTTTTCATTATCTCTCTCATTTCTTGAAGGTTAATAATTGAACTGATTTTTTTAAAAAAGTCGTATAATTACGTTGAAGAAAAGGAGGAAATTGTCACAATTTCTTTTCCCCAGACTTGAATTTGATGTACCTTTTGGACGAGAAGAAGAATTAAAACGAATATCTCATTTTGGGGGGCAGTTAAAAAGCAACATAATTCTAAAGTGAAATTTCACTTAATCCATCAAACAATCCCAATCGGTTGATGGAAAAAAAATGTAAAGAATAAAATTTCAGAAGGATTCTATTTAAAAATAGCCACTGGGCATGTACTGTAATAAAACTTTTAATGGCCATTTTATTTTTCAGTTCTGTGCCTATCTTTAGTGAAATTGCTTGGTGGTTAAACAGAACCAGAGTGATGGCCTGGGAGACAAAACTCCTTGGTTTTTGAAATAGTAATAAGTAGCATTCTCTGGTGATTTAGAATTTTTCTCAGAAACTTGCAGCTCCGTCTAAGCAGGCTCGCCCCAGGGCAGGCCCTTTCCCGCGGGGCTGCCACCTTTCTCCTGGCCTTCCAACGTGGGTTGGGGAAGTCCTGGGAGGCGCCGTAACTTTTCTGAGGATATACAGTCTCCGAATCAAGTGAAACTGGGGCCTGGGGACTCCTGGGGAGAGTCTGCCCTTGTACATGTGGCTCTTCCTGAGTCACACACCAGCAGTTTCCCGGTTCCAGTCCTCAGAGACAGGGAGATTGCAGGGGAACCAGATCTCATGAAGCCTCTTAGCATCACACAGCTACAGTGGGTCTGACTCAGGATTTTTTTTTTCTCTCTCGCTTATGCTAGTCTTCCTGGAACACAGATCGAATTCACTGCAATGATGTCCAAAAGAAGCCTTCAATAAAATTGTTTTGTGAAAGGCTTTTCTGATTTCAGAGAGGGTTTGGGGTGACTTTTTACACCCAAATGTTTAGAGTCAATATAGTATTGTGGTTCATAGCTCAGGCTTTGGAGTTATATTGGTTTGGGCTCCTGGATTCAACACTTATTAGCTGTGTGGCTTTGTTAATAGAAACTTTCTGAGCCTCAGTTTACTTTTCTGCACAATTGAGATACAGAATCGATGTCAGTCTATGTCGTAAGTATGGTGTATGGATTAAATAAGATGTGTGTATATACATATACACAATATTTCATAATATATAAACATACATAATGCTTAGCACAATGCCTAGCACATAGTAAAGACTCAAAGTGATAAAATTTCTTCCTGTTAACACTACTATTAATCTGACCCTTTGTTCAAAAGTTCCAGACTGCTGAATCCAAAAAGGTTCAGAGAAAACTCTGCAAGACAGCCCAGCAGTGAGAGAAATGGGGGAGAGAAAGAAGTACATTTGGTTTCTTCTTGGGGAGTCACTGTCTTTACTTGATTCTGGGAGGCTGGGGCCAGGCTGGAACAATTCACTGATGTCCCCCAGCCCCACCTTGAGAAAGCTGAGGGTTTTCTGTTGGGTACAAGGGTATTGAGGTCCACAGAGGAGCTGGGGGGTGACTCTCTTCCAAAGGGCTCTGGTCTATTTCCCCAACAATTTGTCTTTTGCTGGAACTGGAAACAGTCTACTGGGCTATCATAGTAGCAAATATAACATTTCCAGCCCTTAAAGAAAAAAGTCTTGTATCTCGATTGGGGACAGAGTGGAGACTCAGATGATTCTGGTGAGGAAGGTTAGCCTTTGGTCCCATCAGTTGAGTCACAACTACTGACCTTCTGAGGCCTGCAGTGCCTTCTGGGGAACACAGGTCCCTACTGACCTTGAGGACGACTCCCTGTAAAGGGCTAAACGAAGGCTGTTTCCAGAACTGCCTCCCACCCAGGCAGCTTGACTTCATCCCTGGGGAGAAAAGGGCTTTGTGCCTGAATTGAAAGGGCTTGTGACTAAGGCTTGTGACATTCTGAGGCTCAAGGACCCTTGTGTTAGTCCTCTAACTGAGTGTAACCAGGGAATGTTCTGACCTCGCAGGAAGAGGAGGAGGCTTGTCTCCCGCGTGGAGTTTTAGAGCCGTTCCAGCCCCACGGGCACCCAGGCAGGGCAATGGCTCTGAGCAGACACCAGCTTGGAAGGGCTTTTCTGGTGTCAGGGTTGAGGGCCCTTCTCAGCCAAGCTTGCAATTTTAGGGACACTATAAATACACACCCTGGGCATTCCCAGATGCACTCATGGGAGGGGAATTTTGATGTCAAGCTGGTGGAGGCTGTGAGTCATGGAGATTTCCATATTAATACTGATGAAATCTCATTTGTGGGCACAGACCAGTGAAGCCTGAGATATTGCGGCTGCAGAGACACAGAAACAATTTCCACAAGATGTATTCTCCAGGACTTACTTGATTCTCTAATTTAACCATTTATTATCATTTGCAAAAAAGCCAAAAACCACTGAAGATTTAAGCTGTGTCTTCGAGATGCTCATTTGGTGGAAAATCCAACCATCGCCTCATGCTGCTTTCCCCCTTGAATGACAAACTGCTTGTTTAACACCATTGATTGATTTGACCAGATGTTTGGCACCGTGCCACAGACTTCAGTCACGATAGTGGCATTTTTTCACTTGTCTAAGTGTTGTCTTGGTTCCTGAGGTGACTACACGGTTCTCTAGCAATAGTTTAGAACCTCTGTAAACAATTTCTCTGAGTGATTCCCCTCATAGTCCCTTTAAGGATAACAAGGCTTCTGCCTCCAGCATCTCAGGGCTCCATTCTGGCGGTTTCTCCTACCTTGTGTGGGGCTGAGACAGACGGCTTCCTTTCCCTTCGGATGCAAATGCACTAAACACTGACCCGATGGAAAAGCTCTGCTGATCAAAATAATAATGACACACTTAGAAAACATACTTCATTTTAGGTAACTTCAGGGTATTTGTGATGATTTCAATCAGAGGCCACTGGCTTTCCCACATCATAAAAGAGGAGGGACATGAAAATTGCACAATCTTTTTACAGGAAACTGCGGAGGAAATTTCATTTACCTGAAAACTGAGGTCTGAGAGTTTGCCACTATGATGCCATGGTCAGAATATGGAGTTGATCACTTCTTCCTCCTTGAAGCAGTTTCTCCACACAGCTTCTGGAACCCGACACTCTCCTGTTTCTCCTCCTACTTGCCTGGCTTCTTCCCTCAGCTCTTAGCTGGATCCTCCGAGGGCTGGCATGGCTCCCTGCTCCCCTGTTCCATCGTGGGTCTTGTGGCTTCCACGTTGCCCGTGTCCTGGTCCCTGCGTGTATACACCTCCAGCCCTGCAGTGCCCTGAGCCCCAGGCTTGTTCACCCAGCTGCCCACTCAACGTCTCCACTGAATGTCAAATTAGCCCCTCAAATCTGATGGGTCCAACACTGAGGTCCTGGACTCCCCTCTCAACTCTGTTCAGTCCACACCTTCACCATCTCAGTGACTGGCAAGCACACTGTCACAAATGTTCAGGCTAAAAGAGCTGAAGAGTCATGGCAGTGAGCTGAATGGTGTCTCCAAGAGATATGTCCATGTCCTAACCCCCGATACCTGCGAACTTGAACTTATTTGGGGAAAAGGTCTTTGCAGTTGCAATTAAGTTAAGGATCTTGAGATGAGATTGTGCTGAATTATCTGGGTGGGCCCTCAATCCAATGACAAGTGTCCTTACAAGAGACAAAAGAGGTGACACAGAAGGGAAGGCCATGTGAGGTTGGAGGTGGAGACTGGAGTCCTGCAACCACAAAGAATGCCTGGACCCCCCAGAAACTGGAAGAGGCAAGGAACAGAATATCCCCCAGAGCTTCTGGAGACAGGGCAGCCCTGATGACTCCTTGGTTTCAGACTTTTGGCTTCCAGAACTGTGACAGAATACATTTCTGTTGTTTTAAGCTGCCAAGTTTGTGGTGCTATGTTTCAGCAGCCACAAGACTCTAGTGGGGTCTTCTTTAACCTTTCTCTTCTTTCTCTTTCTCTGGAGCCAGCCTCCCAGCAACTCCCATTGGCCCTTTTTACAAAATACACCCAGAACCTGAGTGCTTCTTACCACCCACATTGCTGAATACCTGGCCTGAGCTCTCAGCGTCTCTTACCTGGAATATTGCAATCCTGTTAATCTCCCGGGTCCTGCCCTGGACCTCCCCGCTTCAGTGATCCTTTTAACATGGAAGTCAGGTCGTGTCATTCCTCTAGCTACCATCTCAGAGTAAGAGCCAACATCTTATCAACAGTGGGCTACTTGGCCTTTGAGATTTGGGCTGGCCTCTTTGATGTCTCTAACCTCGTCTTAGATGACCTCTCTTGAATACTCTGCTGTAGTCACTATGGCCCCCTTTCTCCTTATTGTATGTACCAGTCATATGTCTGCCTCAGGGCCTTTGCACTGACTTTTCCTTTTGTCTGAAACACCTTCTCCCCAGATACCTCCATGGCCAACTCCCGTATCTCATTCAAATGTTACATATTTCCTCAATGAAGTCGTCTCTGACCATTCTACTTAAAATAACAACCCTTATACATGCTCTGTCCACCCTCTCCATCCTCGTATTGCCACCCACATACTGTATCTCTTGCTTGTTTATTTATTGTTTTTCTCTACCTACCAGAAGATGAGATCCCTATGGATAGGACATTTGGGGGATCTTTTTTGTTCACTGCTGTAATTTAGGACCAGGAACGAAACTTGACTCCAGGGTGAAGCCATGAGGTTGAAAACCACATATCACAGGATTTCCCACAAGCTCTGTTTCCCATGGTGTCCACCAGCTTTGCTGGGCTCCCTGTTGGAAACGCAGAGGGAACCACACAGGTTTTTAGGCTGGAAGAAGCCCTTTTCTGGCCACAGCATACTTTCCAGCACTCACACACTCCTCCCCAATGATCTTTTTAAGGGGCTTTGCCCCTATTTTAGTAGGTGCAAGTTAGCTGATCATCCCATGAAATGATCTATAATCCAGCTGTCAGGCAGTCTGTCGTGACAAATTTCACGCCCTGGGAGAAGTGACCCTCCTGGCAGAGGGGGTGAATTTGGGCAAAGAAGAGCAATCCTCATTGCTGGCCATCAGGGCCAGAGAAAGTGGTCCAATAATAATTAGAAAAATATATCTATATATGTTTTCTGTGTGCCAGACCCAGTTCCAAGGGCTTCACAACATTGACTCATTTAATTCTCATGACAATTTTATTTTATGTATGCATGGACGTAAGAACACTTAACATGAGATCCTCTTAATAGGATTTTAAGTGTACAATACAGTGTTGTTATCTGTAGGCACAGTGTTGTAATCAGATCTCTAGCATTTATACATCTTGCATAACTGAAATTATATACATTGATTAGCAACTCCCCATTTCCCTCTCACCCTAGCCCCTGGCAACCACCGTTCTGTTCTCTGCTTCTGTAAGTTTGACTCTTAGATACCTCACGTAAGTGGAATCATGTGACTGGCTTATTTCACTTAGGATAATGTCTTCAAGCTTCATCCATATTGTAGCACATTGCAGGATTTCTTTCTTTTTAAAGACTGAATAATATTCCATATTTTCTTTATCCATTCATCTGCTGATGGACATTTAGGTTGTTTCCACATCTTGGCTATTGTGATTAATGCTGTGACGAACACGGGAGTGTCAACATTTCTTTGAGATCTTGTTTTCAATTATTTTGGATAAATTGCCAGAGCTGGTATTGTTGGGTTATGTGGTAATTCTATTAAAAAAAATTGAGGAATCTCCATGCTGTTTTCCACAGCAGCTGCACCATTTTGCATTTCCACCAGTGGTGTACAAGGGTTCCAGTTTCCACATGCTTGACAACACTTGTCTTTTTTTTTTTTTTTTATAATAGCCATCCTAACAGGTGTGAGGTGATGCCTCATTGTGGTTTTGATTTGCATTTCTCTGATGATTAGTGATGTTGAATATCATTTCATGTACCTGCATGTCTGCTTTGGAAAAATGTCTATTAAAGTCTTTAGCCCATTTTAAAATCAAGATATTAATTGTTTTGCTGTTGAGTTGTGGGAGTTCCTTACATATTTTGGAAATCAACCTTTTATCAGATAGATGGTTTGCAAATATTTTCTCCCATTCCATAGGTTGCCTTTTCACTCTGTTGATAGTTTCCTTTGCTGTGCAGAAGCTTTTTAGTCTGATGTAGTCTCACTGTCTAATTTTGCTTTTGTTGCTTGTGCTTTTGGTGTCATATCCATGAAACCATTGCCAAGATCAATGTCATGGAAATTTTCCCTTATGCTTTCTTCTAGGAGTTTTATAACTTCAGTTCTTAACGTTTAAATATTTAATCCATTTTGAGTTGATTTTTGTGTGTGATATAAGATATGGTCTGGTTCCATTCTTTTGCATGTGAATACCTAGTTTTTCCAAAGTTAAAAGAGATTATTCTTCCCCCATTGTGTATTCTTGGCACCCTTGTTAAGCATCAGTTGACCTAGATGCATGGATTTATTTCAGAGTTTTCTATTCTGTTCCATCGATCTATATATTTGTCTTTTTGCCAGTACCATACTATTTTTTTTATTTAATTTAATTTTTTATTGAAGTGTAATTGATTTACAATGTTAGTTTCAGGTGTACAGCAAAGCAATTCAATTATACATATACATACATATATATATACACATATATTTTCATATTCTTTTTCATTATAGGCCATTATAAGGTATTGAATATAGTTCCCCATGCTATATAGTAGGACCTTGCTGTTTATCTATTTTATATATATTAGTGTGTATCTGTTAATCCCAAATCCTAGTTTATTCCTCCCCCCATACTGTTCTCATTACTTTAGTTTCCTGATATATTTTGAAATCAGGAAGTGTGATGCCCCCAGCTTTGCTCTTCTTTCTCAAGATTGTTTTGGCTATTTGGGGTTCATAACAACTTTAACAGATAGTTACTATCTTTACCACCATTTTACAAATAAGAAATATGAGGCATAGGAGATAAAATGACATCCCAAGGGCAACGCTTGTTTTCAGACACACACAGTGATTTATACTAGATATACACTCAACTATTATAGTCTATTGCCTCCCATGTCTTTAAAACAGTCTTCATGTCTCTGCCCCATTCCAATATAAATATATTTTTCTTAACCTATTTTTCTCTAGAAAAAACAAACTGTAAAATGTCACCAACTGAAGAATCATCTTGCAAACAGTTGCATCTTCCAGGAGGCAGTTGCATCATAAGCCTCAGCCTGGCTCTTTGTAAGAAGCACTTTGGGGACGTCAGTGTCCCGTGGGTATGTACCACTACTCAGTGTTTTGAGCAAATAGGAAAGTGAAACTAGGAATGTACAAAACAAACAAAATCAGAGGGTGGTTTTTTTTTTACATCATAAAAGGGCTCTTTAATTTAGAAAGGAAACCAGTGTTGACTGCCTATAAATAGCGGCTTCCTGATGCAAGTGAGGGCTTGTTTATTTGACAAAATGGTTGGGGTCAGAAACACTTCAAACTCAAATATTAGCAGGTCAGTGTGATACTTTGAAAATCATCAGAAATGATGGTAAGTTGTTGTTAAAATGATAATGTAATGGGTGAGGAAAAAATTTATTTTCTCTGTCTTCTCAAATCAGCTTCAAATGACACTTTGGAAAACACATCTTTGATGTGAAGCTAAGCATACTCATACACTCAGCTGCCATGTGGAGCAGTCTGGCATTGCAACTCACACAGAATTAAAATCAGAAGACTGTGTAGTTGTCAGCATTTTCACAAGATCAGGAGATAAAGTGAATCTGTTCACAGACAGACAGCCATACCCATAACTTCTCATTTATAAACAGCACACAGGCAATCGTTTTACGTACGTGGTTTGTTAAAAGATAACAACTTGATTTTCAATTTCAATAAAGGTTTAAGGGCTTTGGAAAGCACTGGAAGTCTTAGTTGTCATAAACAGCCACTTACAATACATTGTGAGTTTTCCAAGTGATAATTAAACTTGACCATAAAAACTATGGCTATTTGAGGAGAAAGTATCGTAGTAACCTAAAAGTTCATATTTCACAAGAAAATCTTAATAGTCAAAACAAAACACTCAAAGCGACATCAGCAAAGGCTTTGGAGGTTATGTGGTTTATGTCTTTTATTGAATTCATGCTTAAATACACCATTCCAGTCGCTTTCTTTTAATGATAAGGAGAAAATTCAGTTTCCTCATGAGAATATCCCATAAAGCTACAGGTAACTAGATCTGTGTCAATCTTGCCACTTAGGACAAGCGACCATTCACTTCTGCCACCAGAGGGCACCAAAGCTCAAGTTGCTGGGAAAACTGCAAACCACAGGGTCACTGCCTCGGGGGACTAGAAAATCCCTGAAAGGCTATTCTGAGGTCTGTAGACAAGACCTTACCTAATTATTTCAGAGGACTGAGTATGTCTCCTACTTTGTTTTCATAGCCCGGTCTATTATTTATCAACTCTCCCGGCCAAGAAATTCTCAATACCAGCTCATGTATTTATCCAGCTCATATATATTTATTGAGCATTGCTACATACCAGGCTCTGGGGAGCAGTGGTGGACAAGAAAGCCGTTCTCTGCCCCCTTGAGCCTGCAGTCTAGAAGTGAAGAGCGACTTCAAATAAAACCTTACAATCCAGAATGATGTGGGTTATGACAAGGGCAGACTGGGGCCATGGGAGCAGCGAGCAGGCGGCTCAACCTCGTCTGTGAGCTCATGGATTCTTTTCCTGTGGCTCCTCTAACAAATGATCACAAACCGGGTGGCATGAAAAATAAAAAGTTATTCTCTCACAGTTCTGGATGCCAGAAATTGAAACTAGATGTTGGCAGGACCTCACATCTTCCCAGGGCTCCAGGGAGAATCTGTTCCTGTCTGTCCCTCGTCTGGTGGCTCCAGGCATATCTTGGCTTGTGACTGAATCACCCAGTCTCTGCCTCTTTGGTACATTGCCTCCTCCTCTTCTCTGTGTGTCTACATGATAAGGATGCATGTGATTGCTTTTCGGGCCTGTTATGGACTGAATTATGTGCCCTCAAATCTGTATATTGAAGCCATAAACCCACTGTGACCATGTTGGGGGTCAGAGCCTTTAAGGTAATTCAGGTTAAACGAGGTCATAATGGTGAGCCCTATCCAATAGGACTGGTAGCCTTAAGAGGAAGAGACATCAGAACTTCCTAAGAAAAGGCCATGAGATGACAGTGAGAATTTGGCCATCTGCTGATTCCGTTATACATATATATTCCTTTTCATATTCTTTTTTATTATAGGCCATTACAAGGTATTGAATATAGTTCCCTGTGCTATACAGTAGGACCTTTTTGTTTATTTATTTTATATATATCAGTATATACAAACTTTTAACTCCCAATTTATTTCTCCCTACACCCTTTCCCTCCTGGTAACCGTAAGTTTGTTTCTATGTCTATGAGCCTGTCTCTGTTTTGTAAATAAATTCATTTGTGTCCTATTTTTTTTTTTTTAGATTCCACATGTAAGTAATATATTTGTCTTCTCTGTCTGACTTGCTTCACTTAGAATGACAATCTCCAGGTCCATCCATGTTGCTGCAAATGGCGCTGTTTTATTCTTTTTTATGGCTGAGTGGTATTTCATTATATATATATATATACACACACACACACACACACATAATGTGGTATGTATATATACCACAACTTCTCTATCCAGTCAGACAATGGACATGTTTAAATGCTGATGGAAAGAGTCTGTAGAAAGGGAGAGACTGAAGAGAAAAAGAGGAGTGAATCCATCCCAGAGAAGGTAGTTGAGGAGAGTTCAGGGTCCAGGAGGACAGGATGGATGAGGATGACCTGTCCATTGTAACCAGAGGAAAGGGGAAAGGTGGAAGAAGATGGGTGTGATGATTTGGTGGCACATGTTACAGGTGTCCTTTTCTGGCAGCATCTACCAGATGGGGTGGGGTGATCTGCTGAGGGTGCTGTGAAGGAGAAAGGATTGCAGGTGGAGGTTTGCAGCAGTCACTCTGGAGATCAGGAGAGAGTTGACTCAAGAAACAAGATGGGGCTGCAGAGGTCGAAGAGATGTTACCTGTGTAGTAATTGAGTGAGCTAGTTGTGTTACCAACCTGGGTTCCTGGATTCTGTAATCAATAGAAATTGATGAGGCCAGACGAGAAATTCAGGCAAGGCTTTATTTGGACTCTTGCTGCAGCACAAAGGAGTGAAAACAAGTAACAGGTTCCCTTGCTCGCTCCCTGAGGTGGCGTGGGCTGGTCCCTTAAATGGGGTGAGGGTACGGGTGGGGCCAGGGTCAGGCTGGAGGGGTGGCTTAGGTGGTCTGCCCACCCCCTTGCTGGTGCTGTGGGCAGGGATCATGCCTAGTAGCCTGGTTTTGCTCCTGACACCTCAGAAATGGCAATTGGGTTTTTGGTCTTTTTGTATCTTGTTGTTCGTGACTGGCCCCGACTGCACATGCACACAGTTATTTTTAGTCCCTTATAGTTTATTTGTATTCTGTTGCTTACAGAGATGTTTGTCTAGGTACAAGCACTGCAATAAAGGGTCCCAAGTACCAGATCCCAGTCTGCCTCCGTTGGAAGGGTGAGAAGTTACTGTGGTAGGTATGATTTCCAAGGAGGAGTGGATCTGCTGCTATGAGGTCAAGGGTGTGACCATGAAGTGAGGAACTCTAGTCATCATGGTGGATCCTGAGGTGACTTAAGATGCTGACAGGTCATGGAGTGGAGACAAAGAGCTTAAATCAAGAGCCAAAATCTTCACTGGAAGACGGGAGCCTGCATGGAGTAGGGTTTTGAAAATAAGGAGTCCCTGTGCCAGGAGGCTGGCCTGACTTTAGAAACGGTGCTCCTCTGGCTGACGAAGGTCTACAAACCAGTATAAAGATGGCCTGTTTTTTTTTTCAAACTGTGATACAAGCTAATTAAGATGTCTCAGCGTAAAAAATTTCCAAAAATAGTCTACCAAATGGTCCAGTCAACTGTGCAATAAATGAATGCAGCAGGGGGAAGAAATCTGCATAACAGTCAATGGTTGTCTTCATAAAAACGTTCCCTTAACACGTCAATGACTTCACTTCAAAGCCGAACTGTTTTTTTCCATTATAAACTGGTTTGCATTATCCATTCCTTGATTCCTTTTTTTAAGGGTGTTTAATCCAGAGTTGGCTAAATCTCTACTTTAAATGCCACAGTTAAGCCTCATAATTCATTTCTGTCTTAGTGGAAATGGAAGGGAGCTGACCACTATACTCGTCATAATAGCTTTTAATGTCCTTATTGAAGGCAGCTATTAATTTCACACACTCTGCCTTTTTTTCCAAGCGAAATCCCGCTTCTGTTATCTCTTTCACAGTGTATACTTCTCTACCCCTTAATAATTTTATATGCAAGCCTAAAAATCACCCTTTAAAAAGCAACAGATTTAATAGAACCATGTATTTTTATTAAGAGCATCCAAAGACAGGTCAGTACAAGGACACTGGAGATACTATGTCTAGGAAAATTTCTACCTTAATAAGGAATTATTTTTTGCATATATAATTCCTGTGGGTAAGCCAGGGTGTCTCTTTCTCTGATCTTCAGCAGCATGAAACCAGTCTTAGAGTACAGTCACGGCTACTGTGCGTCATTAAGTGAGCACTGACACTGTGCCAGGCTCTGGGCTAAGTATCGTATACACACCTCATTTAAACATCACAAGACTCCTGTGAGGTCAGTATTTGTATTACCCCCATTTTATGGACAGGGAAATGAGCTTAGAGTTTAGGTACATGCCTGAGGGGTACAAGCAAATAAAAAGCAAAACTTGAATTCAAAGTTCATTCAGTCTAAATCAAAAATCCATGCAGTTAATGAACTTTTTGCTGCTGTGATAAGAATGTAGGATGAATGTGTGTGTGTGTGAGAGAGAGGCTGGTGTAGTAAAGATGTTCGGGGAGGGGCAGGGATAGGCATATATATAAAGAATAAAGAATGTGGCAAAAGATTTGGGAACAAGTGAAGCAGAGAAGCACCAGAACTAAAAAAAATGTAAAGCAGCATAGATATATATATATATATAATGGCGAAACTACACAAGAAGGAATGGGAAACCCTTATCCCTTCCAGAGTAGGCTTTTCCACTTTTTTTATTCCTTGGAAATCCATAGGAACAGTCTAGAATCTAGGGAAAGCCTAGACTAAGTTTTCTTAACGATATTCTGACTTTCCTATCTGTACTTATCTCTTCTCGGGTGGGAGGCCTGTAATTAGAAGCCCTGCCTTCTCTTAGCCTGGGAGCAGACAAGTGACCCCGGTTAAGCCAGTCAGATGTCTGCCTCACCTTGGAATCTGACTCTCGGGTGTGCCATCTCATCCCAGTGGTGGGTCCTCATCAGAATTTTTCTGCCACAGGGTTGCTCTCTAGCCTTTGAGCTTAAATCTGGACTCTCAACTCTATTTCTTTGATCTATATGTGTTTCCTTATGCCAGTACCACTGTCTTGATTATTATGGCTTTGTAATAAGTTTTAAAATTAAGAACTCTGAGTCCTCCAACTTTGCTCTTATTTTTCAAGATTGCTTTGGTTATTCTGGGTCCCTTGCATTTCCGTATGAATTTTAAGATCAGTTTGTCCATTCATTTCTATACAAAGAGGCAGCTGAGATTTTGATAAAAATTGTATTGAGTCTGTAGATCAATTTGGGGAGTGTTGCTATCTTAACAACATTATGTTAATGACATTTATGATAAGAATCTTTACATTTTACTCTGCCCTGCAGCTCAGTGTGTCTTAGTTGGCAATAGTACTTGAATTTGGGCCTCTATGTGTTGGCCCAGTGGGAATGGAAAATGGCTTGGCTGCATGTGATTTTCTCATCAGTTGTTGAAACAGAGGCTTACAAGGACAATCTTTCTGGAATGTGCCCTTGACCAACTTATTTTTGTTATAAGAAAATTTATCCTTGTATGCACAATCGTATTTCTGTTGGTGTCTACATGAATTTTACTTTGGAACCCCTGATTTGGGGTGGTAGTACACAGGTAAAATGTTTAGTCAATTGATTCCTTGCTATTTGGAGGGAAGAAAAGTCAACACCTCCTATTTTCCAGCAAAATTCATTGTGTTTCTAAGACTGTTCTTTGACTCTTCTGGTTTTAGCAAGGATCCCCAGATTGGGGGTTATATTCAGGTCATGTCCAGATTGGCCATGAGTTTTCGCATAATTCTCGGGGGAACGCCACAGATACAGTGTCAGGCTCCTGTATTAAAATAAGATCCTGTATTAAAATGAGATATTAAAATGAGATATGATGATGCCAGGTGCACACTAATGATAGCTAACATTTGTTGAGGATTTAGCATGTTCTGGATAGGGAGCATTATCCTAATTAAGTCTTACAGTGTCTTTGAGAGCTAGGCATTACCATCATCCTACCAATATTGTTCTTGAGGAAACCAGGAGGATTAGGTAACTTGCCCCAGGCTAACAGCTAATAAGTAGAGTTGCTGGAAGTTGAACACAGGCAATTTGATTTCAAAGCCCATACTTTGCGTTATGGATCATAATAGATACTCAATAGATGCATTCTTCCTTTAATTAATTAATTTATTCAATCAATCAATCAGTAGGTGTTTGTTCACTGATTGGGCTTAGTAATTATCAGTAAGCAAAACAAAGAAACTTTCTGTCCTATTAGGGGCTTACCCTCCAGTGGGGGCCAAGACAATAAACAACCAACAATTAACATACTAAACATATATTAAATAAGTCAGTCATAAAGTATGTTGGAAGTTATTAAATATAGTGGAAAAAAATGAAATAGAGCAGGTGTAATGGGGGCTGGGAGTGGGTGTATGTGGATGGGCTTCATTGAGGGGGTATCATGGAGCACAGACTGAAGGAGATGAGGGAGTTCCTTGGATTCCTATCCCAACCCCCTTTTTTCTATACTTGTAAACATTTTTCAGTGAAATTTAACCCAGAGTAATATCTGCCACCTCCTATCCAGGGGGTGATATTGTATTTGCTGTACTATCTATAGGCTCCTTGGAATTTTCGCTAAGCAGAGGACTCAGAACTTAGGTTATCAAGTTACTGGAAAGTGTAAGTGATAATAAATAGCTTGGCGTCAATCATTTGGACATTAGGTGAAAACAGAGTTCCCCACCCCTCACCCCGCCACCAGCGTATCTGATTTATGTACATATGTTGACTCAGTTGCAAGGATATCTATAAAACTCAGGGCAAGATAATCATCACAGGCAACCGACACAGAGAACCAGACGAGAAGCTCATGAAAAATGAAACCAAACACCTGTTTCCTCTCCAGTCTTGGTTGCAGGCAAACGTTTTCCAGGGCAGACAGCAGAATATATGAGAAGTACTGTGGGTTTGTTTGTTTTGGGCTTCACTTTAGATGCCTGGTGTCTTGACAGAAAATATTTATTGCACTGCTCTTGAGAAATATTTTGGTATGTCACTTATTACAAAAAGGAAAAAGGAATCAAACCGGCATCAAACATACACACGTCTAGGCTGAGCTGCCAGTTTGTTTCAGTCCTTCACTGGATTGCCAGCTCCCTGAGGCCAGGGTGTGTATCTGTCTTGGTGACGCTCGATACTTGTTTGTTGACTTAAAGGCTGACGAAGAGAAAGAAGGAAGGCAAGAAAGAAAAATGGCAAGACAGAAAGAAAAGAAGGAAAGAAAAGAAAAGAAAGAAAAATAAAGAGGGAAGAAAAAAGTGGATTCTTTTTATTCAGTTGCCTTAGATATATACTGAGCGGCGTTTGAATAGAGGGTGGTATTGTAAGATTAGGCTGTAAGGACAAACCATTTAACTTTTGTGCTGTTTGTATACTAATTGCTTTTTGACTGTGACAATTGTGAAAGAGGCGTTTGTGCTTGCAAAGAGTGACAGTAATTCACTCTTTTGTTGGTATGCTAATGCCTGTCTTCGGGAGGTGAAACTCACGGCAGTGGCAATAATGTTCACGAGGTTTTTTTCTGGACAGCCACGTCAATCAGTATTTGACCATATATGTACTGGGGCTGAGAAAAGATCCTTTTATTAGTGATTTCCAAATTGCAGAAATCAATCTAATTGTCTGTGACCAGCAATTAAGAAAAATGGTACAGAACAGAAATGAATAGAACAGCCGAGAGTGCCTTGTGTGCTGTGTGTGTTACCATCACATCCATGTGTACTGGATGGAGAGGGACAATGCATTGCTTCCTGTGAAAGGCGTTTCAAAGAAAAGTTTGAAGCTCAAACTTCTAGTCAGTGAAATGACCGGATTGGTATAGGGATGATCCCCAGGTCACGAGGAAACCACTGAAATCCTCCTGAAGCTCAAATCGTATTGAGTTTAGTAGAGAAGCACTGAGCTTCTATCCTGGTTCAAATCCAACCACGAGCACTGACTCTGAGCCTTTGTTTCCTTATGTACAAGATGGAATATGAGTAGTATCCACTTTATAAAGTTGTTTTGAGTATAAAAAATGAATTAATATGTGTGCTTAGAGGAGCACCTGGCACATATTTAGGGTTAGAGGAGCATTGGTGATTGTTACTGGGGTGCTGCTGCTGCTGTTAGGGGATGAGCACCAGGGGAGAAGGTATGTGTACCGATGTCTTGTTTAACCCGAGACTGAGTATGAATTTCAGCACATGCAATACTTTGTACCTTATTAGAAGTTGAGTCTGGCTTTTAAGGAGAAATACCCACCATCTTAAAAACCAACTTTCTTCCTAGATGTCCTACATAAGATCATGTGCAGTAACTGGAGGGCACATTTTATTTGGATATGCAGTAATTTTTTTGTTTGCTTGTTTGTTTTCATTTTTTAACTTTTAAAATTTGAATGCCCTTAGGCAGGGTCTTGTACTCTCTCACTTACCCCAGTCCTTGTCACTTCCTATTGGCTTCATTTCGCCACTTGACAATTTATATTACCTGTCTGGTTCCTGGATGCCTTTGAGTTTTAAATCCCTGCTAAAGACGGAAGTGCCTCTAACTTCCTCACTCCGCACCGAATTCCTCTTCAGCTTTAGATCTTTAAAGTGAATCAACACATTATCGCTTAGCTGGCTTCCCCCTTTCCTGCATGTCTCCTGGCAGTTTACCCAGGATGCGGAGGGCAGCGGTTGCTCTGCTGTAAGCATCTTATCCAGCTCCCTTGTGGAAGCCACTCTGAAATGGAAAGAAAGGCTTCTTTGAAGCACATATTTTGCCGGGCACAAAGCCACACATATCTGCCCAGGGACGACACCAGACTCCTGTACTGAATTCCAGAACTCTTGAGAGTTAGAGGAGGTGTGGGAATTCTCTGTGTTGATATTGTAACCTAGAGAAAAATAAAATCTAAGTAAGTTGGTATATTATGGGCCTTAGCTTTTTTTAAACAAGGTCTTGACTTTAGATGGCACTATTTGCTAAAAAGCCAGAAATGCCACACGTATTGAATCTAATTTATCACCACACTGATTCCTGTAGAGAGGTGGGTGGCATAGATTTGAGGAAGGTGTAGCCACCAAATGGCTGCTCACACTAAAAATATCTAAGGTTGTATAGATGAAAAAGCCATGGGTTTCAACCATTCCATGAAAAAGCACAGAGGTCTGACTTTTCTGGTTAATCTGGTGGATGTAGTTGGCCCAGGGCTGTACCATGTGGCCATCCCCATTGATAACACCTGCCATTTCACTTAGGGCTGCATAAGGACTCCCGAAGTCTACAGTTCCCTCAAGGGCCATTAGAGTCAATGAGGAGAAAAAAATTCTTCAGAAAACACAGCGTGAATAATGGCAGCGAGAGAAGTTTCTGGTTATAGCCCACTCATATATTTTTGAAATGTAGGTCAGATCTAGAGGAAGTGAAAGAAACTTCCTGTTGAATTTTCATTTATAGCATGTGTCTGGAAATCTCTAAATGTAATTTCTTGGTGTAAAATAAACTGCAGAAATCTGGGATGTGTCAGTCTGCTTTATGTTTATTGAAGCCATTCTATTTGAAGCCAAAATGTTGTAAAATTATATAGTGGAGTGAACAGCTACAATTAGTTTAACAGACATGACCGTGTTCCTCAATTGAAAAGCTGTCAAGACTTCAACAATCAGATACAAAAAAGATCCAGGAATCCTATAAAATCCTGTCTCCTAGGAAGGATAACATTTCCCTTTGGTTGCTACACATCTCTTTCTGTATTTTACTATCTTCTACCGTCTTTTTGTGGTTGATTAAAAAAAAAAAAAAAAAAAAGCACTCCCGGAGGGGAAGCAGTCACAAATTTTGTTTTAAAAGATTTGAATCAGTTAGGACTACTTGTATGTTTTGATGATCCCTTAACCAAGCTCTCAAAATAAACAAGGTTTGGGCAAAACTAAAAATCTCATCATTACGGTGTGATAGACATCCCATTTTAACTTATCTATAGTCTACTTTGATTTGGGGATTTGCTTTTAAATTGAGGTGAGGACTCTATTAGTTGTCAAAGTAATGCTACTCTTGATGACACTTGGTGTCACTTGGCTTTGTTTTTGCCTGTACTGAACTGTTGGCTGCCTATACAACCAGCAGTAGAAGCTCTGATTCTGCGGTTGTGTCCACCCTCATATGCTCTGTAAAGGTAACCCTATTTCCTATCCGGGGATACATCATTGTTTTGCAGGGCCAGTCATGGTATCCCATTTGCTTTGACAGAGCAGAGAGATGGAGTGAATCTGGGTCCTTTGTGATACCATGAAACCATCAAACCCTGAAGCAACCTACAGTGAAACTTAAAAATGTGAGAGAATTTTTTTTTTTTAATGTATAAGCCAAATTCAGTCAGGACTTTCTGTTACTTGGTTCCCCAGACACACTAATACTGCAGCAAAGAAAATATCTCTGTAATGCTGTTGGGGATGGAGCCTTCTGCTTCATGGGCTGAGCTAAGACTTTCCTTTAGAAAGACTGGAAAGACAGCATGCTATTGAGCAAAGAGGCCTGGATTTAGGGTCAGAATAACCAGTTCTAAATCTGTCATTTATTATTTGTGTGATCTCATGCAGGTAGTTTAGTCTGCCTGAGCCTCAGATTAACAGAGCTAACTCCTGGGCTGATTGTCAAGGTTAAATGAAGTAATGTGTTGGAAAGGCTGTCAGATGGAGTATCCTTCAGATGGAGTATCCTTGAGGGCAAAAATTGTGTTGTGCTTATCTTTGTTACCCCATCACAATGGCTAACATATAGCAGAAAATACTTACATATTATCTACTTTGTGCGGTGTTTTTCATGTATTAAGTATTTTTCATGTATTTTCCACCTCATTTAATTGTAACAATGACATATTATTACTACACTTTACAGATGAAGAAAGAGGCTCAGAGAGATCAAGTAATTTGCCCAGAGTCATCCAGACAGGAAGTAGTAGAGACAAGATTTGAATCCAGGCAGTCTTCAGAGTCTAGAGTCTCAGCTATACAATAGTCTACATAGTGGAGGTTTAGTATTTATTAACTGGGTGAATGGTACCTGGTAGGAGTTCAATGAATGTTTATTGAACAAATGGGATGTAGTAGTTGAATAACAATTTCTTTTTCTTAAGAAGAAATGTTACACTTTGATTTTTTTTTTATGTTGGATAAAAAGTAATTCTTCCAAATTTAATGAGCTTCTATGACCATGGGTCAATTTGGGGGACATTTTCCATGGCCATGAAAGTGGCCCCCAGGGCAGCCACCTTAGGATCAGGTCTGAACATAAGGATTATTCTCTCTTAAGTCTGGAGAGTCTCTGAAATGTAGAATACGCTTAGTTTTTCCTATTAACTTCTCTCCCAAATGGTTTGTGAGAGCATATGCTGGGACAGTTCTAGCTGCTAGAACATCCTGGTCACACACCCATGAATAGTTGTAGCTAAAGATTGGTTAGGTAGGTGAGCATCTCATTTCTCTGCCATGTCCCCTTCCCTGGGGCCCTCGGTGCCTCTGCTCCATCCTCAGCACCAGCAGTGTTCTGCTCACCACTCTACCACCTCCACCCACTCCCATTCAGACCTTCGGTCAACAAACTGTCCTGAAGGAAAGAGGTCTAACAGTGAAACCAAACACATAAATGACCAAAATAGTAAATTGCACACCAAGAAATATAATTTACTTTTAGCTTAATGAATCTGTTCTTCCTCTGATGACAATAGATAGAAGGACACATCTCAACTCCAGGAGGTCAAGCTGACAGGCCAGTAGGAAAGAGTTGGTTTGGGAAAGAAGCCTTCTCCAGAATGACAAGTGACATCTTAGAAGGAGGCCACCTATTCATATTTTGAACATTTAGTTGTCAATAACCCTGTCATCTCTTAAGTACATGGCCTTCCTCTTCTCCTTTCCAGGCCTCCTTCCCCTCCCTCCACACCTCACTCCTTCCCATCTTCTCAGGGAAGCCACAGTCTCCCGTATTTGTCGAAAGTCAACTGTAGAATGGAGAACGCAGCCATAGAACTGGTCTTTGTGGAAATATTGCTTTCAAATTACTCCCTATTCCAGACCTCATACACTTTATAAATATAAACAGAACAAGAAATTTAGCAATTTTATTTTAAAAAAGTCCTAATAAACATTAAATTCTAAACTTAGCATGGGCCAACAGAAATATAACACAAGCCACAAATGAGAGCCACATACATAATTTAAAATTTTCTGGTAACCACACATTACGTAAAAAGAAACAAGTGGAATTAATTTAAATGAAATGTTTATTTAACCTAGTGTATTAAAAATATAACCATTTTAACACATAATCAACATAAAATTATTGATAAGATTTTTAATATTTTTTTCATATTAAGTCTTTGAATGCAGTTTTACACTTATGACACATGTCAATTCAGACTAGCCATATTTCCAATACTCGGTAGCTGCATGTGGCTATTGGCTACCATAATGGACTATGCACCTCTATACTACTCATATCTTTTCACATATTCTTTATTTATTTTTAATTGAAGTACAGTCAATTACAATGTGTCAATTTCTGGTGTACAGCACAATGTCCCAGTCATGCATATACATACATATATTTGTTTTCATATTCTTTTTCATTTAAGTTATTACAAGATATTCAACATAGTTCCCTGTGCTATACAGAAGAAACTTTTTTAAAAATCTATTTTCATATATAGTGCTAACATTTGTAAATCTCAAACTCCCAAATTTATCCCTTCCCACTCCATTCCCCCAAGAACCATAAGATTGTTTACTATGTCTGCGAGTGTGTTTCTGTTTTGTAGATGAGTGTCCTTTTTTTTTTTTTTTTTTTTGGTTCCACATATGAGTGATATCATATGATATTTTTCTTTCTCTTTCTGGCTTACTTCACTTACAATGATGATCTCCAGGTCCATTCATGTTGCTGCAAATGGCATTATTTTATTATTTTTTATGGCCAATTAGTATTCCATTGTAAAAATATACCACAACTTCTTTATCCAGTCATCTGTCTATGGACATTTAGGTTGCCCGCATGTCTTGGCTGTCGTATATAGTGCTGCTATGAACATTGGGGTGCATGTATCTTTTTGAATTAGAGTTCCTTCTGGATATATACCCGGGAGTGGGATTGCTGGATCATATGGTAAGTCTGTTTTTAGTTTTTTGAGGAATGTCCATACTGTTTTCCATAATGGCTGCATCAAACTGTTTCCCACCAGCAATGTAGTGGGAAACAGTTCCCTTTTCTCCACACCCTCTCCAGCATTAATTTTCATGGACTTTTGAATGACGGCCATTCTGACTGGTATGAGGTGATACCTCATTGTAGTTTTGATTTGCATTTCTCTGATAATTAGCACTATTGAGCATTTTTTCATGTGCCTGTTGGTCATTTGTGTGTCTTCATTGGAGAATTGCTTGTTTAGGTCTTCTGCCCATTTTTGGATTGGGTTGTTTGTTTTTTGTTATTAAGTTGTATGAGCTGTTTATATATTCTGGATATTAAGCACTTGTCAGTCTCCTCTTTTGCAAATATTTTCTCCCATTCCGTAGGTTGTTGTTTTGTTTTGCTTATGGTTTCCTTTGCTGTTTTCACATATTCTAATTTTTCTGAACAGTTACAAATATTTTTGCATATATCTAGCCAGTTGTTCAAGCTCTCTTGGATTCTTTTGCCCTGAATTACTGGGTATACAAATATATATCACATATATTTATCTGTTACATGGATTATGCATATTCAAATATATAAGACATATTTATCCCGATGATTGATGTGGTCCATATAAATGGCCTACCATTTATAAAATCAATCTAATAATCTGCTGTGTTATTATACTGACTTGGGCATTCATCTATTGGACATGTGCGTAACTTACTATTTTTGTCTATTATAATTATTACCGCTATGAACAGCTTTTTTTTTTTTTTTTTTAGAGTAGAACTTGTTTTTCTCTTTCTTGCTCCTTTATCCCGCTATTCTACTGTCTATTTCGGGATTACAGAAAGTGAGGTTGAGAAACCTTCCTTCCTCAGTTGGTCCAGGATCAACCAACTTTCTACTCTACAAGTGTGATCTGGGGGCATCTCTATCTTCGGTGATAAATTAAAGTCGGTTACCAATCCTGGGCCCAAAGCAGTTAATTCATGAATGTGTAAAGAAGAAACAAAGGATGGTTGGGGGCGGGGGCCTTGAAGGGTGGTGAGCAAACAGCTTCTTTCATAAAGACTTTTGCAGGGGTGAAGCAGAGCCCCCTTCCTTCTGCAGTGTAAGGAGAGGAGGTAGCAATAAAATAGAAGATATGCGTGAACATAGATATCGTTTTCCATGCGGCCCCACTGACTTGAAGACAACAATGAAAAGGCTATTATGGCTCCTATTACAGAGGTGATGGGCTGGATGTAATTAGGGATTAAATCTGAAATTCCCAGTACATACCCAGGGTCTCAGGAACTTGACAGGCTGCTATCACTCCAAGATCCCTGGGAGGGCAGCATGGCTGGCTTAATCGGGGAGAGGGCATGGGGCGGGTGGCTGCCCATAGCAGCCACTTATCACAGTGCTAATGAACAGGGAGGCCTTCTAAGGGGGGAAGAGGCGCAGTGGTGTCACTTTCCCTTTGTGTGTGCACATCAGCTGGCATCTCCGCAGGGGCGGGGACTTGTCAGAAAGGAGACAAGTTGCTAGGTAACCAGGGAGTCTGAGGGAAGCCCCTTCCCCCAGCCCCAGGAAAGCAGAGTGCCAAGGGGGCCCCAAGAAGGATTTGTCAGTTAAAAAACGAACAAAAACAACTACAGCCTGGATTGAACATAGAAGGATTAACAGCTACCCTAAGGAGCAGCAGGCTACTTTTTTTTTTTTTTTTCATAGGGGAAGGCTAATTGGAAGAGAATTACTGTGATCTGGGAGTTGAAGGAGAGGGAAGGGGGGAGGAATAAAGCCAGAGAGTAAAGGAGGAGCAAGTATTAAAAAGAGAGGTGGAGGGGAGGGTGTAGTTCAGTGGCAGAGCACATGCTTAGCATGTGCAAGGTCCTGGGTTCAATCCCTAGTACCTCGATTGAAACAAATAAGTAAATAATCTAATTACCTCCTCTCAAAAAACAAAAACAAACAAACAAACAAAAAAGCCAAACAAAAAAGAGAGAGAGAGAGGGAGAAGATTGTGGGAAAGAAAGCATCTCCATCGGCTCTGGAAATGACCCTATTACAGGACAGGGTACTGGGGCCACCATGAACTCCAGGGGCCTCAGGGGGTAAAGGCAGTCTGTGCAAAAAACAGGCTAAAGCATGGTCTCTGGACCAGCCATGTCTTCTCTGGAAACTCGTTGGAAATGAATCCAGGCCGACTGCTTCAGACACTGTGTTCTAACAAGCTCTCCAGGTTATTCTGAAACACATGAGTCTGAGAGCCACTGCTGCAGTGGAATGAGACAGATTTTGGAGGGGTGAGGAGAGGGGTGTCAAAGCAAAGATCGCACCAGGCAAAGTTAAACAGGCACAGGAAACTTGATTCAAGGCTACTGCAATAAGGGAGAAAGGCCAGAACTCAGCTCCTGGGGATCAGAGGGCAGAAGGGTTTTTAAAGGCTGGGGTGAGGTAGTGGAAAACTACCAGAGGACATCAGGGGGCTGTGTTTGCTCATAAACTTCTATCTTTAAGGCAGAAAGTAGTTTTACAACTTGGAGCAAGGTGTTCCTCTCATGTTAGGCTCCTCCCTTCCCTCAGAGGCTGAGAGAGAGAGAGAAGTTATCTCCTCTGATGATTATAATTCAGAGACGATCCCCAGGTCCTAGAGAAGGACGTTCCTACCTTGTGAGACTGTAAGAGGCTTTTGCAAAGATATACATACATCTCAAAGGGTCAGAGAAAATTTGTAATTACAAGTTTTCTAATGAATATGGGCTAAGCACAGGCAGGTGAGGAAGAAATATGTCTTAAAGTTCTCAGTCAAGCTGTAGGGAACGCTAAGGCTGTCTTGTTCTGGGGAAGGGAGACCCTTGGCACAGTCAAGCACACATTGTCCTGTCTTTGAATTGAATTCTTCTGCTTCTCTTGGTAATTCAGCCCCTCACCACATGCTACAGAGCCATATTGAAGGTGGCAGGAATGAAAGGCAGTTTATTACAGAAGGTGACTTCGTCAGGTGATGGAGGGAGGGAGAGGGATGCAGCGGGGTGGGGGATGGAGAAAACTGGCTTGTGCAGAGTCTTTTCCCTCAATGCTGCTGCTGCTGGCTGCATTTCTTTCATGAGAAACCCGACAAGGGCACACAGAGGGAGGGCAGCTTGGGCGTGTTTCACCTGATTCTCTCAAAAGGTTTTCCGAACAGCTGGAGCAAAGCCTCCATGGTTAAGATCACAAGCCCATGGCTGTTCTGGCCAGCTTCAACCAGGTCTTTACTGCTGCACCAACAACTGTGACTTCCCTTAGACTTGTCTCTGAGGGACTTGGCCAAGATGAATTGCCTTTCAAGGTGAATTTACTGGAAGGCTTCGTGCCTCCAACTGTAAGGTTCTGGGGGGTGTAGTCACCCTCATATTTGAGCATTAGAAGGCCTGCCAGCAAGGCTGGCTTTCTTCCCATCCCCATTGTCTGCTGTGGTGGTGCCTCTTCCACACAGCAGGTGACTTGAGCACACAGCATGGACGAGGGTTGAACTAAACAGTGACTTTTTAAGTAACCTGCCCTACTCCCCTCTTTTTTTTTTCTTTTTTTTTTTCTTTTCTTGGAATGGTAAGGAGGCAGCCGCTCCTGGAAACCTAGCCAAGGCCAGGTGTGAGAGTTTGGCTAGTGCGCTGTGGGAGGCCGTGTGTTTGATCCTGGTCACCACACACCCTATGGTACTGTGGCTCTGCTGACCTACCTCCTGCTCACCTTAGGGGTGAGGCCACCAGGACCAAGGGCTCTGATGCTTAAGACTGACTCAGCTGAGTACCAGTGTCTGCTGCCTCCCAGCTCATATGTAAGATCCTTCTGGGCCAACCAAAGGGTGACATTTAATAAATAAAAAACCTATGAAAATGTCCCTTGTTATCATTTTACCCTGTAATCACTGGCTTGTTTGTATTTCTAAGCTGTGGGCTTCTCAAGACAGGGCTGAATCTCAGTCAATTGCTGTGTCAATGTGTGAGTAAAAGAATGAATGGGAGGTCCCAGGGCTCCTGTTGTCCACTCTATGGTTACCTCTTACTGTCTTTTTTCCTTCTATTTTTGTTTGTTTTTTTTAAATTATTTTTTTATTGAGGTGTAATTGTACAATATTATGTAAGTTTCAGGCATACAACATAGTGATTCACAATTTTAAAAGTTATACTCCATTTATAGTTACTGTAAAATATTGGCTCTGTTCCCTGTGTTGTACAATAAATCCTTGTAGCTTATTTGTTTTATACAGGGTAGTTTGTACCTCTTAATCCCCTACCCTGTCATGCCCTTCCCTCTTTCTTCCTTCTCCCCACTGGTAACCACTGGTTTGTTTTCAGTATCTGTGAGTCTGCTTCTTTTTTGTTATATTCACTAGTTTTATTTTTAAGATCCCACATATAAGTGATATTCATGCAGTATTTGTCTTTCTCTGTCTGACTTATTTCACTTAGCATAATGCCCTTCAGGTCCATCCATGTTGTTGCAAGTGGCAAAATTTCATTCTTTTTTTTTATGTCTGAGTAGTATTTCATTGTATATATACACTACATCTTCTTTTTCCAGCCATCTGTTGATGGATATTCAGGTTGCTTCTACATCTTGGCTATTGTAAATAATGCTGCTAGTCTCTTACCATCTTCTATTTCACCCATAAAAGTGTTTCTGAGCTCCAGAGACAAAACTATGTTCTTCACCATTCTTAAGAGTTTGAGAATTGCTGCTAGAAGAACTGTGAGTAGATCGGCATCTTGGTAATATTCATGGGTATTAAGTTAATTTAAAAAATTAAGTTAACCAGAGAAGAACATTGTCTAGCACATGGTAACACTTTTTGGTTGAACTGCTAATAATGCAGTGAATACAGGGGAAATGCCCATTTGTGGAAAAGATTTACAGAAATGGCCAAACCAACATTTTTTAGAGTGTGAATTAGTCTAAGATAAAAGATTAATGCAACTGCACCATGAATAATTCACCAAGGAAATTATTTAGTGAGTGCTTACTGTGTGCTTGGCAGGCACCTGGCCAGACACAGAAATGCTAAGTAAGACCCCGTTTACCACCTGCAGGTCTCTGAAAGCAAGATGCCCCGATGATGAACGGAGAAGCCCAGGGAGCCTGGAATTGTGCACATAAAAATAACATTTCCAAGGCAAACGGTTTTAAGGAGACCCATTTAAAAGACCCTATTCTAAATAAATGTAAACCAATGACAACATTAAATGGTTCCTATTTTAAACTCTTGGTCCTGAAGAACAAAGTGATTTTCCTTGTGCTATAAACTCTCAACACAGCAAAACCAAGTATGAACTGGTTTTAGCCATAAGAAGAAAAGGCTGGATACGAAGCAAGCCACGTCCCTGCATAGCGTCTTTATTCCATCTAATTTTAAGGAGCAAGCCGAGATGCTCTTATAAGCATTTGCATTGCAAAGTAGGCTGGAAATTGGCCTTGTTTAAACAAGCGCTCCTGGCAAGGCTGCCCTCCGTCGCCCACCCTTGGCAGCAGGGACCTGCTGGCCATAAAAGAGGCAGCCACGTGAGCGGTGCAGCTGAAAAGAAGCCTTTGAGTGGCTCAACTGTTTAACTAATTAATGCATGTCTCCCCCTAAGGTTAGAAACGAAGGGAAGGGGGAAGGAATTTGTGAGTGATACACCACTCTGGGTCCATTATGTGCCTGCAAAGAGAGATGCGAGGTCCCCACGCTGCGTGCAGCTCTTCAAGCCTCTTGCAGAATCCTCTCTAATCCCCGGCGTTCCCTGGATCACAGCGAGGCCTTTGGCGGCAGAGCGCCTCTCGATGGGTCGATAACCACAGGGAAGACTCTAAAGCTGCTTTTGATCCTGGCATAAATCAGAAGGAAAAAAAATCCACGACTCCCACCGTGGAAAACTTTAGTTACCTAAACTGGGGTATTTAAAAACTAAGCAAAACTTTGAGAGGACCATAACATGACCCACGATAAAGGCGGAGAGCTCCCAACACAAACAACTGCTTTTGTCGGATGCAGAGTATTTGTCTCCGTCTGACAGCCATCCCCAGAAATCCACGGGCTGGAGGACAGCAAATGGGGAGGTGTGGGGGGGGGGCTAACCAGGTGAGAGCCAGTGTTCTGTTATGTGACAAAGCCACATCTGTCACACCTCCCCTCTCCCGTTACCCCTAGAGCCAGAGATTTGCAAAATTATGAAGAGAAATCTAGGTTCAGTATCCTAGACAAAACTCCCTCCTTTATTATTATATATTTATTATTATTAATTTTTTCCCTATGTTGGTTTGCTTGGGCTGCCATCACAAAGTACCACAGGCTGGGTGACTTAACAGCTCTGGAGGCGTTAAGTCCAAGAGCAGGATGCTGGCAGGGTTGGTTTCTGAAGATGCCTTTCTTCCTGGCTTGCAGACAGCCGCCGTCCCATGTGTCCTCACATGACCTTACCTCTGTGCCTGAGAACTCCTCCTGCCTCTGCCTCTTCTTGTGAGGTCACTGGTCCTATTGGATTAGGGCCCCACCCTTATGACCTCATTTAACCTGATCGCCTACTTCAAGGTCCTATCTCCAGATAGAGTCAGTCACATTGGGAGTTAAGGCTTCAACATCTGGATTTAGGGGGCATACCATTCAGTCTGTAACACATCTGCTTCTTTTCACTTTAGCAGGCCTGTCCTTTTTACTTCTTTCCACAAAACTCTTATCAAAATATTTACTCAGGAAAGGGCATAGCTGGCACTGCTTTAGGAATCTGGGCAGGGCAGGGGGTGGTGTGGAGAACTGGTTGTGTGGGAGGTGCCCTTTGTTAGAGTCCCCTCCAGGTGTGATGAGTGTAAAATAACTAGACTGCAGGGCAGAGAACGGATGGTAACACGGAGTGCTGGAACCAAGCGGCCACCACACTGTCTTACTTCTTTTCACATTCAGCTTCTCACACTTGTTTTATCCATTTTTTCAATTCCCTTCATCTCCAGCCTAGCCTGGCTTCCACCACAAACCCGAAAGGTTTTTATTGAGATGGCTAAAAACTGCCTTCTAACCATCTCCTTGCATTACTCTGTAAAGGAACACCTGCTTCTGTGAGTCTGCATTTTCACACTTCAGACACCAGATGTGGGTTTATTTCCACACTGACCCATTCTGCAACACCAGCTGGGCGTCCTACAATTCAATTCCATTCTGACATTCCCTATCTTGAGCTAGGATCGGATTTCACAGGTAAGGTCTCAGTCCCACAAGACTGTCCACCAGGCCCCACACCATGCCAATCACAAGTCCAGGTTGTCACCTGTGTTTCTGACCTACCGGCTGTAAGTTGGAGGTTTTCATGACCTCCTCCTCCAGGTCGATTAATTTGCTAGAGAAGGTTACAGAACTCAGGAAAACAGTTCACTTCCTAGGTTACCAGTTTGTTATAAAAAGATCTGTCAGAAGCAGCCAGATGGAAAAGATGCATATAGCAGTATGTAGGAATGGGCACAGAGCTTCCAGACTCTCTCTGGGAGTGCCATTCCCCCTGTACCTCCACACGTTCACTGTCCCAGCAGTGATCTGAACCCCATCCTTTTGAGTTTTTATGGAGGCTTCATTACATAGGCATGATTTATTTTTAATTTTTTATTGAAGTATAGTCAGTTTACAACGTTGTGTCAATTTCTGGTTTACAGCATAATACTTCAGTCATATAGGAACATACATATATTCATTTTCATATTCTTTTCACCATAGGTTGATATTGAATATAGTTCCCTATGCTATACAGTATAAACTTGTTGTTTACCTGCTTTATGTATATTAGCTAGTATCTGCAAATCTAGAACCCCCAATTTATCTCTTCCCCCTCTTTCCCCTCCAGTGACTATAAGCTTGTTTTCTATGTCTGTGAGTCTGTTTCTGTTTTGTAAATAAGTTCATTTATCTTTTTTAAGATTCTACATATAAGTGATATCATATGGTATTTTTCTTTCTCTTTCTGGCTTACTTCACTTAGAATGACAATCTCCAGTTTCATCAATGTTGCAACAAATGACATTATTTTATTCTTTTTTATGGCTGAGTAGTATCCCATTGTATAAATATACCACAGCTTCTTTATTCAGTCATCTGTCGGTGGACATTTAGGTTGTTTCTGTCTTGGCTATTCTAAATAGTGCTGCTATGAACATTGGGGTGCATGTATCTTTTTGAATTAGAGTTCCTTCTGGCATAGGCACAATTGGTTAAATCATTGGCCATTGGTAACTAATTCAATCCCCAGCCCCTCTTTCCTCCCCAGAGGTCACAGAGTGGGGGGGAGGGGCTGAAAGTTCCAAACCTCTGATCACATGGTTGGTTCTCCTGGCAACCAGCCCCCATCCTTAGGGGCTTTACAAAAGCCCCCCCCCCCCCCCACCATTGATACACACTCGGGTGTGGCTGAAGGGTTCGTTATGAATAATAGGACACTGTTTTACCTTTATGGCTCTGGAGCTATTTCAGGATCTGAGGCCAAAAGACTAAATATTGTAATACAAGATGCTTCTATTGCTCTTATCGCTAGAAAATTCCAAGAGTTTTAGGAGCTCTGTGCCAGAAGACCAAACACGTATTTGTTATTATCAGTCACAAGGTCATATACACCTATGCACTCTTCATTCACTTGAGCATGCATTCAACTGAGCACTGCATTTAGTCACAATCTGCTTTCCCCAAGTTTGCATACCTGGGGCCTGGCTTGCAGACAAATGGATCTTTGGTTCTTGGATCATCTCCTTACTAGACTAGGTTGTCAGGTTGCACATAAAAATTTCTCTCCTCTTAAATCTGAATTAGAAAAGTGCTTTTCAGATTTTAAACACTGTCGCTTGTGTGATGTCATTATATCTTGGGTAAGAGGAAAGTGATCAAGTTGCTTCATTAGAATAATTCCATGCCTGCTGCAATTCTGTATTTGGGGGAAGGAGCAGAATTCCTCTAACAGGTTGATAGCTTTTTTATTTTCAGGAAAATACCTTGATAGGAGATAACAGGTGGGGTCTTCATGGTGGCAAGGGCTGTGAAAGAGCTGCACCGCTGCATAGACATTCACTCTATATGAATTTAAGAGCGTTATCTTAGAGGCTTGCAGTAAAGGGGGCTTGGGGGACCAGGTGACCCAAGAACAACTTAGGTTGCTTCCATATTTTGGCTATTGTAAACAGTGTTGGAAAAGACAAAAACTCTAATTGAAAAAGATACATGTGCCCCAGTGTTCATAGCAGCACTATTTACAATAGCCAAGATATGGAAGCAACCTAAGTGTCCATCAACAGATAAATGGATAAAGAATATGTGGTATACTTATACAATGGAATATTACTCATCCAGAAAACAGAATGAAATATTGCCATTTGCAATACTGGATGGACCTTGAGATTATCATACTAACTGAAGTAAGTCAGACAGAGAAAGACAAACATATGACATCACTTATATGTGGAATCTGAAAATAATACAAATGAATCTATATACAAAACAGATACAGACTCACAGACATAGAAAACAAACTTGTGGTTACCAAAGGGGGAAAAGGGAGTGGGAAGAGGGATAAAATAGGAGTATGGGATTGACAGATATAAATTATTATACATAAAATAGATAAGCAACAAGGATTTACTGTACAGCGCAGGGAACCACATTCAATATCTTGTAATAGCCTACAATGGAAAAGAATCCGAATCAGTTTGCTGAACTCCTGAAAGTAACACAATATTGTAAGTCAAACACACCTCAACAAGAAAAGAATAGTAACACACACACAGAGACAATAAAATGAGGCTGCTTGCCTGGGCTTTAATCCAATCTGACTGGCGTCCTTATAAGAAGAGGAGAGTAAGACACACAGATAGACCAGGGATGCACACAGAGAAACACTGTGTGAGGACACAGGGAGGCAGAGGCCATCTGCAAGCCAAGGAGCGAGTCCTCAGAAGAAACACAAACTGTCCTCACCTTGATCTTCACTTCCAGCCCCCAGAGCTGTGATACTTTGTTAGGGCAGCTGTGTAGGCTGAGACAGGCCCCGTGGATGGGCATGTCTGCGTCCTGTGAACGCTGTGATGTGCGTGGGTGTTGGGTCGGTGGGAAGGATGTGTGTGGGAAATGGCCCACCAGTCGCCATGGGGACTGACTGCAGGCCCCGACTCGGCAGCACCCAGCCTGGCTGTTGCCCTCTCCCTTCAGGACATGGTATATTCCCTGATGTGGGTGGGAATCGTGCCCCTGTGTCAGGGGTGGAGAGAAAATAGAATCAGAGATGTGGGTTAGCAGTAGGATGGGGAAGGAAGAAAAAAGCAAATTCATTTATAGTCTGTGGAGAGCCAACCAAGGATCCCGGTGGGAAACAGGGCCAGGCAGAAGGCTCCGCTTTCCTAAATAGAACTCTGTTTTGACACTCTCGCTGCAGCTGTTCTCCCCCACGCTTGTCTGTCTCGCCAAGCGCACGGATGAAAAGTAGGACTGTAGCCTCTCACTGCGCCATCTGGTGGCGCTCAGGGAGAGGTACAGTGGTTCTTGTGCACATGGCCTGGTCTCCCCCAAACGCCTTCTGTTCTTTAACAGTAATCGAAGGGTGGATACACAGACTCTAGGGAAGAGTGGGGTATTGGAGAGCACTGGACTGGAGTTAAAAGTGAACTCTGGCTTTGCATCTTATTAACTGCCTAATCTTTGGCAAGTTAATGAATCTGTAGAAAATATAGGTGACGAATACCAATAGGATTTTGGAAGGATTCATTGTGATAAAGGTCCTCAGAACAGGAACGTGGTGCCTCAGGAAATGCATCATCCCTCCTTTTCTTCACTCCTCCTTGTCTTTTCCTGTCTTACATGGTTTTGTAAATAATCAAAAGTTAGTACTGCTGCAGTCACTGCCTTTTTAATTTTAGCAGAAGGGTTGGGGGACGGGGGTTTGGGAGAACCTGAGCCTGTGTGTTGGGAGAGCAGGAGGGAATGGGTCGCAGGAGTCCCAGTGGAGGCTGGGATACTGGCAGGAATCGGAGCCGGTGTCCTCAGACCTGACCTTGACTTCTTGTTTCAGAAGAGGAGCCTGCCTACCGGTGATCAGGGACAGGAGGTGGTGGGCTCCCATCACCTCAGGCATCCAGGCACTGGTGATTATTTGTAGTTTTTCTTTTTGAAATCTCCTCCAGGTCTAGGAGTATTATAAGTCTGTGAACTAAAGCAACATTGACAAGAACCTCCATCAAAGGCACCAATTCTCTAAACAGGTAATGTGAAACAGGCTAATGTTATGCACATGTAGAACATTTGCAATTTGGGTTAAAAGTAAGACGAAGGAGAAAGAGGAGCGTTGCAGGCTGAATAAGGATGTCAACCTTATTTGAAGGTAACTAAAATATTTTCCCCACACATTAAAAACAAAAATAAGTAAATCTGATGGTCTCTCTCCTGCTAGCCCTGAGAGATAGGCATCTGTTTACATATGGTGGCTCTTATGGGAGCCATGTTGTTCTTTCCTGGGGGCTACATCTGTCTTACCTAACACACTATCCTTCAAATACATGATTCAGTTGGACAAAGATGTTGACTAAAGACCTGAAAAATACTCATCACACGGGGAATAAGATTCAGGGACAGGCTCTGAGCCCTCTTGGAACCCTGGAGCCTTAAGATCCATGACCTGGACCATCTTTGGTGCCCTGGGCTGCTACTTATTGCCACTGACACACAGACACTTTGAACTGAACCTCCTCCTTTTACCCAATTCCTCTCTCAAGTCAATTGCACTAATGATTTAAATTAAAATTATTAATCTACCTGATTGCTCAAGTCAGAAGCCAGAAATGTAAGAATTTTAACTCCTGCCTTCCCTCTACCTTCCCCCTTTATCAGACATGTTAGTGCACTGTGCCCAGTGTTCCTGACCTCAGCTGTCTCCTGAGTCCTCAGCCACATGCTGTACCGTGGCTCTGCCACGGCTGACTGGCTCTCTGTGGGGTATCTGTAGTCTCCCATCTGAGGACCACTGGCCATACTCCTGGTGTCCCTGGCTTCAGTCTGAAGTGCCACACTGCAGTGCATGGGGTGATGTTAGAGGGACCAAACGATGCAACCTGGAAGGTTGAGTCATTGACTTGTAACGAGGGTGTTCCAATGACTGCTCGGATGTGACAAATCACCCCAAAGTTAAGGGGTTTAAAACAACCATTTAATTAGATTTGTGGATAATGTGGTCAGTAGGGTACAAAAGGGCTGGCGTGTCTGCTCCTCTGTGTCTGAGGCTAGAGCTGGGAGACCCACGGCTACGAGTGACTACGCTCGTGGGCTGGAATCATCTGAAAGTATATTCACTCGCAGGTCGGGCAGTTTTTGCTGGCGGTTGGCTGGGCGTGTGGTTGGAGCTGTCGGGCAGAGCCCCCACATGTCGGCTGTCTGTGTGGCCTGGGCTTCTTCCCAGCACGGTGGCCTTAGAGTTGTCAACTCTTTCCAGGACAGCCAAGGGCTCCAAGCACAGGTGCTCCAGGGAGCAAGGCAGAAGCCGTGTGGCTTTTTGTGACCCAGCCTTGGAAGTCCTACAGCATCACTTCTGCTGCGTTCTCCTGGCTATGTTATTAAGGCCGGTCCAGATTCAAATTGAGGATGTAGTCCCCAGCCTCATGATGAGAGAAATGTCAAAAGAATTTGCAGACATGTTTAACAATGTCCCCAGGAGGAAACTTTGAACAGTGAGGAGAGGAGAGAGAAGATACATTCTCTTCCCCCTCTCTAGTGGACTCTTCTGAGGTGCGGTTATTCTGACAGCCCACCCACAGATACCCTGCGTGGCCGCAGGGGTGCCAGTTCAGTGACCATCTCTACCTCATCACAGTTCATCAGAAGCAGTGGTCTAGGTGGAAACACCCTGCTTCCCATCCTTCTGCCTTACTTCCCCGTCCCTCCCTCTTGCTGTCCTGGAATTGTGCCATCCAAATAAAGCACTGGCATTGAAGCCTTGCTTCTGGCTCTGCTGCTTGAGGGAGCATGAGCTAAGATACTTGCCTCGACTATTCTGTCACCCAATTCCATTGATTTATTCTTTTAAGTATCTTTCATATTCATTCACTTTTCTCCATCCATATGGACATTCCCCAAGGCCAGGTCACATCTCCTGCCACAATATTCCATCCCAGCAGAGCCTTTTAGATCTACACTAGTGATTCTCCCCCATTGGCCCACGAGGAAGTCAGAGTGATCTTTTGGAAACAAATCTCACCACCAAACTTTTCAGCCTAAAACCCTTTAGTGACTCCTCATCCTTTTTATAAAACCGGGCTTCACCTCAGCACCGCTGACATCTTGAGCGAGATAACTCTTTGTTGTGGGGCTGCCCTGTGCGCTGCAGGGTGTTTGGCAGCATCCCTGGCTTCAGCTCACCAGATGCCAGTAGCAGCCCACTCCCCAGTTGTGACAAGTCCAAATGTCCCTGGTAGGGGTGGGGGGCGGGAGGCAAAATCGTCTTAGTTGTTAACCTCTGGTCTCATGTGATCACACTTGATGTGGCCCCGAATAGTGGCCACCCTCTCCCGGGTCTTTATGTCACAGCCACGCTGGGCTGCTCTCAGCATCCTCGGACCACGCCCCAGCCTTTCCCACTTCAGGCTTTTGACGGCTGTTCTCAGCTTAGAACATCCCCCTTTCTCCTGCCTGTCCACCCCCAACACACACACCAGCACACCATTCACCCACCTCACGCTTTATTATCGGTCCTCAGCTGAAACGTCACTTTTGTGAAGGCGCCTCTGGCCTCCCAGACCAGCTGAGTCCCCTGAGGCAATGTTCCCATGGCAGCTGTGACTTCTCACTCACAGTGTCCGTCACAGTGATCGTGAGCTAATTAGCCTCGGGAAGCCCTGTTAATGCTTGTCCTTACACCTCCGTAAACTCCACCGGAGCAGAGCTGCTGTCATCCTGCTCAGCCCAGTGTCCCAGTACTTGGCACAGGACTTCGTGTGTGGCAGGTCTCAGTGCATTTGATAAAGAATGAATGAATGAATGGGCAGATCCACTTCTGTGTATTCTTGAGAATATTCAGATCCCTTCCTTTCTTTGCTTTAGATTTCCCTCTGTCACTGAAGTAGGCTGTCACTGCAGGCATGGGGGAAGTTCCCATTCACTGATGTTTTACCAACCAAACTGCCTGATCCTGAGAATTTTCCAGACTCCGTCCAGCTCTTTGACCTGCTCCTTTACAAAGAATTTATGTCAAATACTTGGCAGAGTACTTTTTAATTTTACTAAACTACTCTAGAAGCAGAGGTGCACTGAAGGATCAAATAAAAATCCAAGGTCTGATACTTGATTCCTCAAAATACTTACTGGAAAATGGAACCGATCTCCTCTGTTGGCTGTTTGCCCACCAGATGGGGTTTCTGTTGTCTTTTTCACTGCTTGCTCCTGACTACCTTGTGCTGCCTCCATCAGGGATGCCAAATTGGAAGTGTCGTGTCCTGTTTTGGGACCCTTTCTCAATGAAATGTAAGCCTCTAGGGCAGAGCCTTGTTTTGAGTGGGTCAGGACGAAGGGTTAAATCCTGGTAATTTTTACATTTAAGCACCTGTAGTTTTTGCTCCTACCACAAGGCTCTTGCTGGAAATGGTCAATATGTTATTTCTGAAAACCTGACATTTTTCAGGGCATCGTTTAGAAATGATTCTGTCGAACAGTTTCTGTTAACTGACTTGGTTCCAGTTTTGCTGATGTGCGGTCCAAGAGGCGTCTGGAAAGCTGGAGGAGGAAGCTACAACTGAGTCCTGAGGCCAGTTGGTCCTGAAAACTCCCAGCTTCCTTCCAAGGTTGGAAGTTCTGGTAACCCTGGGATTTACTCCCCCTGGTGGTTTGACAAAATACAACTTCCGTTGATGGAAAAGACAAAGTTTGAGCAACAGCGCCCAGCCCCGAATGTGCAGCTCTTCAGAATCTCCTGATTGCCAATCAGGGATGAAAAGAGATGATAAGCCATTAGGTCCTCTGAGGAGAGGGTGGGAAGTGGAGGTGAGGGGCGCAGAAGGGCAGATGAAGCTGTTTTGTCTGGAATTCCGGTCCCAGAAACCTGCCAGAGACTGAAATTATGATAAAGCCCCCAAAATAAAGGTGAGAACCAAACATAATCTAAGTGAAAGCAGGAGGGATAAACGAAAAGAAAGGAAAAGAAAAGAGAAAACCAGGCACGCAATCTGTGAAATTCCTTATCCTCTTGCTAAGGCAGCAGAACAAAACAGTCCCAGGCCCTGAAGCCCGTGCTGACGTTACACTAGGGTTTTCCTGTTTTGTTTTGTCACGTTTCTTCTGCACGACCTGGCTGGGCCTGCGTGCGATCTGATAGATGGGTGTGCTGTGAGTCAGGTTATGCCAGGTGGGGCTGCGGTGTAATTACAGTGGTTTAGCGTCAGCCCCGTTGTGGGTGTAGCGCCACATGTCAAAGCACGACCTGCTTTTAACTGTTTGTATTCTGTGACATTTTGTGTCTTATCAAGAGTGGGAAGAGCTGCCCTTTCCTTTTGCCCTAACAAGCCCAGAGAGACAGGAGGGGAAGCCATGGTGCCTCCTTTTTCCTTAAGTGGCCCAATCGCACTGCACCCTCTTTGTGCTAGATTTCTTTCCTGCCTACAGAGGATGCCTAATGAAGGCACTGGGCAACGCACGAGAGACAAACTAACGTTAAGCCTTAAGGACAAGCCCGAGAAAATGCCACGTTTTAGTTCAGACGAGGTAAGCTCTCCTCCTTGGGTGCACAGACATCTCAGCAAGTTCTCAGTGGCAGTAGTTGGCCCTGCTGGTATCACAAAATCCAAGAGATTTCTCAGTTAAGTTGGTATTTATTTCAGAAAGGCCCTTGGTGATTCTAATGTGAGAACGGCCACGTCTGGATGGACATCACAGCCAGTTAGCGGGCGAGTACCAGCGGACCTGATGTGGAATTAGCTGTCACAGGCTCCAGCCAGACTTCTCTCTGCTGGGGTTTCAGGGCACCCCTTCTCCTCCACCTCAGTCTCAATCTTTCTCCTGTGTCTGCTTTCTCCTCCTTCCTCCACCCAGGCACCCCTGAAATCCCTCCTGTGGAAATCTCCCTACACTTCTCCTGGGCTGCACCCTGAGGCCCCCAGGACCCCATTCCTCCTACCCTCACCTTTTCCCTCCTGCTGCAGAACCTTCCATACCCGTTCCTCCTCCTTCCTGGACCCCTGTGGCACTCACCTGGGCTTCCACCAGTTTGTTCCTTCCTTCCCCCACCCCCACCCCGAGAGGGTGTGTGATCTTTCTTCTCTTTGGGAGGCAGTGAGATGGAGTAATTAGACCAGTTCCCAAAGTTCTCTGGGTCTCAGTGTCCTTATCTGTAAAATGAGAATAACTCACAACCCCATAGCAGTGTTGTGTGAGCTGTGTGAGGCTGTGGCTGCTTAACCAACATGAAACTGATGTTCAGTAGTGGATCCTGGATGAGGCCTGGAAATCTGCATGTTTACATCGCCTCAGGTGACGGCAGTGCGTGGTGAGGACCATACTGAGAATCACTGGTTAAGGCAGGGGTTTTCCACCTTGGCTGAGCGCTAAAATCATCTGGGGAGCTTTTAAAAAATGCAGGTGCCCAGGATGAACCCGAGACCAGGTAAATCAGAGTTGCTGTGTCGGGGGAGAGCTAAGCACCAGTATTTTTAATGACCCCCAGGTGATTCCAATGTGCAGCAGAAGTTGAGAGCGAGGGCTTTGGGAACATCAGGACTGGGTTGTACTGATCTTGGGCAAGTCACTAACCTCTGAGTCTCAGTTTCTCCATCTGAAAAATGGGAATAAAACATGTGCTTCATTGCTGGTGAGGCAGGTGAGTTGAGACAGTTCTGTCCAGGGCCTGGCTCGCTCCTCCCCTTCTGTTGTGTGGAACTGGGAGCTGGTGGTGGGGGTAGACATCAGAGCCCCCATCAGATGGAGGCCTGTCCACGGTGCCTCGGCCCTCAGAGTTCAGGGAACTCCTGCTTCTTGCTGCTCTGGTCCCAGTAAGTTAATTTTTAAATTTTTTTTGTGGGGAGGGAGGTAATTAGGTTTCTTATTTATTTATTTCAATGGAGGTACTGGGGATTGAACCCAGGACCTCGTGCATGCTAACTAAGCACACGTTCTTCCACTGAGCTACACCCCTCAGCAAGTTTATGAATCCAGCTCTGAGCATGGCCCATGGGGAGCCTGGCTTCCTTCCATGGGGCAGGGCAGGAAGTTTACTCCAACAACCCAGTTTTAAAGCACTTCCTTCCAAATGCTATTCAGTTAAAAAAAATGAGTAATAGTTAAACGAGAGGCAAAAGAGTAGTGTTAATTCCTTTTGTGGTGGTTCAAGTGCCAATATGTGGCATAAACATCACTTATTAGTTAAAATTTCATTGAACATTCAGCCACCTGAGAACATGGCCACCATTTATAATACCATTTATAATATTACTTCCATGAGAATATGTGTTTCAAGGTCCATTCAGCTTACAAATCCCCTTTTGGGATATGAGTGTATGTGAGTGTGTGAGTATATGTGTGTGTTAGTGTGTGGGAGTGTTTAGGAGCGGGTGTGTGTATGGATGTGTGTGGATCTGTGTATGTGTGTGTGTGTGTGTGTGTGTGTGTGTGAGGAGGGCTGTGTGTGCTGGGGGTTGTCAGTGAGGATTTCTGATTCCCCTCGCCAGATTCTGCTTTACTTTAGCCTCTCCCAAATCTTATGGAAACTTAAGACAACTCAAGTTCAGATCTTCTATTACTGTCCAAGGCCATTTGGAAGCCATTCAAGTGCTCTGTTTCCATTCTTCTGGGAAATCCTCGCAGTCTGGGTAGCTATTAGGATGTTCTGTGACCATCCACTTCCTTGTCCTTCTCCACAAATTGATCTTGTCTCCTCTGCGTCCACCAGGCCTGAGGTGGGTGGTGCAGCAGAGGGACCTCGTGGACCCCCTGCCACGTGCCAGGCTCTGTGCTGTTTGCCTCCCTCACATTATTTCGTTAAGTCATCAGAGGGACCCTGTATGATTATTTCCCTTTGAGAAAGCACGTCCAAGGACGTTTAGCAACTTGCCCACAAGTACAGGGATGCAGGCCTAGATCACCAGCTCGAAGCCTGTGCTCCCCTCACTACACTTCCCTGGGGACTGATCTTTCCTTTCCTTTCTGCTCTTTTAAGTCCCTGACTTTGAGCCTGCTTGGGACGTTCCTGGTGTTGGATGACAGGCAGTTTCTGTCTGAGGCTTGCTGTAACCGGTCTGTAATCCCCTGCTCTGTGCCCTGCCCGTCCCAGGGCAAAGGTCTCCCCGATGGGGGAAGACGCCTTTGCCCTCTTTGGCTTGGTTTTCCACACGCAGGGTCACAGAGCAAGGTGCTCCAGCTTCTGAAGGGGAGAGAATATTCTGCAGGACCTCTGCGATTCCCTACATTTGCAACATGTAGGTTGAGGTACAATTTCAAGTTTGGTTTATCTGAGCTTTGTTTAAACACTTGCTGAGTTGTTCTGGTATTTTCAGTTGGTCAGGACTTCCAGCAAGAGAATGCAATAAACACTAAGCACACGGAGAGCCTTATGCAGTCTAGTTTTCGGTCAGGTGTATTATGGTCCTTGATAATTGCGATCGCTCTGTTTCTGGGCATCCTTGGGAATGCGGTGGGTTTCCTGTCTCTCTCTGTGCCAGGTCTGTTGGCAGCAGAGATAGCTGCTGAAGTGCCAGTGGAAACCAGGACAGTGAGCTGTAGTTTTTGGAGAGACAGGGATAGAACATGAGGGTGAGGCCAGGGGATAACGGGTGGGGGTGGTGGGGAGAGGATGCAGTTGGTCTGAGAGAGAATATTTCTGTAGTTAAATAGATCATATCTTTTCATCTATTAGCAAAACTATTCAGAAATAGTTACATTTAGAGTTTACATTTCATGAAAACAGCTCTTTCACGTGGTTTGGGATTGTTTTTCTATTACCACACTGTGGCCTCTCTGTTTTGCCTTGTCCAGAGTACAATTTTTGTAACAGTGATTAATAAGCGAAACTCTCAGAAACCCTTGCAGATTTCTTTGAGTTTATATAGGTAATACAAATATTTTAAAAAACACTTTAAAAACTTTACAACTTTAAAAACACTGCAACTCTTGATATGTTGTTTCTTCTTTTGTTTTTCTTTTCTTACCAAAATGTAAGGAATAGGACCCACACTAGAGGGATCTGTACGTATTATATTACCTTCAGTGAAAATGTTTTTCACCTTCACCCATCCAGGGGAGGTGGAGAGAGAAGCTCTGGTTCCTGTTGGTTTGTTAAATGCTATGGCAGTGTTTCAACTGTGGGATCATTTGGAAGCTTTATCATCACAGAAGGTGATAAATATTTCAAGATCCAAAGTTCCGTTGTTTCATACTTTCCTAGAGGCAGAAACTACACTGACTTTCTTTCTTTTTTAATTGAAGTTTAGTTGATTTACAATGTTGTATTAGTTTTTGGTGTACAGCCTTGTGATTCAGTTATACATACATATATTCCTTTTCATCATAGGTTATTACAAGATATTGAATGCATTTCCCTGTGCTGAACAATAGGACCTTATTGTTTATCCATTCCATACATAATAGTTTGTATCTGCTAATCCCAAATTCCTAATTTATCCCTCCCCCACCCTTTCCCCTTTGGTAACCATAAGTCTGTCTGTCTTTCTTTTTCTTTCTTTCTTCTTTCTGCATAGTCGATTTACAATGTTGTGTTAATTTCTGTTGGACAGCATAGTGATTCAGTTTATATATATATATATATATATATATTGCTTTTCATATTTTTTTCATTATAGGCTATAAGGTATTGAATATAGTTTCCTGTGCTATACAGTAGGACCTTGTTGTTTATTTAAGTTTGTTTTCTATGTCTGTGAGTCTCCCTTTGTTTTGTAAATAAGTTCATTTGTACCATTGCTTTTTAGATTCCACATATAAGGGATATCATATGATATTTGTCTTTCTCTGTCCACTGACTTTTAAGACCTATGAAAGCAGATTACACATGAATGCACGGGGTTTCAAAGCACTTGAGGTACTTTTTGTTATATCAACCATCTCTTAGGACTGGGGATGGGGATCAACTGGGATTGGCTGGGAGAAGTCAGTAGGGAATGTCAGGATTTTTCCAGAAAGCGAGAGGAAGGGAAATCAATAGGAGCTAAAGAAGGTCATTCTGGAGTTGTTGTTTTTAACTAGTTCCCTAGTATGGATGTACCTGAGCTTCTCAGAACAGCAGCTGATAACACCCAGAGGTTGTGGCCATCAGTCAGGACCCCCCATTCCCTGACTCACCTCTTCCTTCTGCTATTTCTCTTTCTTGGAGCAGTTGTCTTACTCAGAGAGCCTTCGCTTGTCCACAGGCCCAACCCAGACCTCTTCCTGGAGGCCTGTCATTTGGGGAAGTTATTTTAGTAGATGGTGATGTGGGTTCAGGGCGACTGGCTTGCAGTTTAGAATCCTGCCGTGTACTGAAGGTCAAAATCATTCAATCAAATACATGAGAAATTTCGGGGCTGTCCTGGGCTTCTAGCATTTGTCTTCTTACAGAATCTTAGTCTCCAGTGGTTTCAAGAACAAATAAAAGCAGAGACAATGTGAAGAGACCAGCAGGGCACTGGGAGCAGACTTGGTTTATAACTATTTGTAAAGTAATCTCTGATTCCCTATTGTTAAAAACAAGACAACAGGCCCCAAATGGAGTTGCTAAGGTTAAGCCCCATGTCACCAAACCTGACTTAGCTTACAGTTTCTGCTCACCCAGAGACGGGATCTTAAACCAGGAATTGCTTGCTCAGCACCAGTTAAGTATCCTGCCTGATAGATCCCTGCCATTCTCTAAAGGAAAATAACCTTGCAATAACCCGTTCACTTTTTGCCAAGTATAACTTCCTCGTTCCTGCTCCCTTCTGCCTGTAAAGTCTTTCATTTTGTACAGCTCCTCAGAGGTCCTTTCTGTCTGCTGGATTGGATGATACCCGAATCGTGAATCACTGAATAGATCCATTAAGATCTTTAAAATGAACTCAGTTGGATTTTGTTTTTAACACCATGTATGAGTGGTTCCTTGAATTCTGCTTTGAACTGGTTAAGATGTCATACTAGTTCTCGTTAAAGAATTCAATCAAATCTTTAATATGGTTTCATTTTATATTTGTACAAGAGGCATGACTTTTACCTTTTAAAAAATATTTTTTAACATTAGGTACATAATATGCTGAATAGTTTTCTAGATACTTTATGGGTTTATTTAACAAACACACAGAACACATTTTTAGATGCCGGGTGCTGTTTGAAGTGTTTATGAATGTTAACTAGTTCAATCCTCATAACAGTCCTATTTCATTTAAAGTTCCCTTCAACCTTCATTAGCCCATCCTATCAAACTGAGGTTCAACTCCTGTCCAAGGCTGTGTCATCCTTAAGTGTCTGGGCTGGGAGCCCCAGTCAGGGCTTGTGTGAGGCTGAGACACGCCGGTTTTCCCAGGGGCACTGGGGCTCCCTCTAAGTGAGCTGGGGGACCCCAATTTTGTTTTGTGGGAAGCTGAATCTTTAAAGGGAAAAACAATTAAGTTGACAGAGGGGAGGGGCTGTGATGAATAGGTTCTGCAGAAGCAGCCCCCAGCTGTGGAAGGACAGCTCCATCTGGGTGGTGTGGGGCATTGCTCTGGCAAAGGAGGGGCGCTGGACCTGCAAGGAGATCACGTGTTCTGTGTTTGCTACTGGAGGTCAATAAAAAAAATATTGGCCTACTTCTTTCCTCCAGGGCCCTCTTCCTTCTCAGAAAACATATGCTAGTTTTTTTTTTTTTAATTTGTGGTACAAGCTTCCAGTTACAAGATAAATAAATCCTAGGGATGTAATGTACAGAATGATGACTAACAATAATGTATTGGTTATTTGAAAGTTGCTAAGAAAGTAGATCTTAAAAGTTCTCAGCACAAGAAAAAAATTGAAATTATATGAGGTGATGGATGTTAAACTTACTGTGATTGTTTTGCAATATGTACATATATCAAATCATGTTGTACATATAAAACTAATACTATATGTGAGTCACATCTCAATGAAAAAAGTTATGGTCACCACGATCATGGGAGAGTTAAGACAACAGTGGAGGCAGCATGGAACAGGGCTGAGGGCTCAGTTGGAATCCGTGGTACTTGGGTTCAAATCCTGGGTCTGCCATCTACTAGGGAATAAAGTTAGAATCAGTTTCAGTTAGCATGTAAATCTCAGTAGGATTAAATACACTCTTCCATCTTTTCTCTTTTTTTCCACTGGAGGTGAGAAAGGTCTCAGCCAGGCCTTGGAGCCAGGGAGGGGACCAAAGAGATCCAGGGATTAGAAGTGAAGGAGAGGAAATTGGTTTTGAATTGGCTGAGGAGATGGTTTAACTGCAGGTGCTGCTGCTGGAGGGCTGATTCCACAGGTCGGAGCTCAGATACGAGAGACGTGAAGCCAGATCACGAAGCCAGTCCCCGCCAGGTGCAGCTCTGTCACTGACAGCCCGGACCCGCCTGCCTTCCTGGTTCCGGTTCCAGGGCAAAGGTTACTCAGCCGCTTGAGTCTCCATTTTTTTTTTTTTTTTTTTCTTTCTCAGCTCTGTTTGCCTTGTAAGGAATTCCGGTCAGCCTTGCCAAATCCGTTATCGTCCCCTGGATTTCTGCAGATAGTTCCGTGAACCAGAACGTTCCACGTGAAAAATGGCCTGGAATTCGATCTTGCTGGCTGCCCTCTCTGTCCTCTCTGCTTGTCAGCAAAGTAAGAGCCCCAGGCCACGTGTGTGCTGGGGGAGGGGGAGGCGGGGGGGACGGGGAGGGGCGTGGGGAGGGAGGGTTTGGGGGTTTCATACTCACTTGCTGGTGGCCCGTGGCCTCTGCAGGGCACAGTGTGTTTAGGGTCATCAGCGTCTCCTTCTCTGCGGACGGGCAGAGTTTGGAACATTCCAGGAATTAATTCTCCCAGTGGGGACGCCGTGGGCCTTCCAAGCCCAGGGATTCTGCATCACCTATGATTACAACCCACAGCCCAGTGCAAGTGAGCATAGAAGTTAGCTAACCTGGGGGAGGTGAGCTATAAATGTTAATTAGGAGTGTTCCAGGCGTAATGTATCTGCTTATAAACCGTGGCTGTGATTTCTTGAATGCAATCTTAATTTTACTTCTTGTTTTATTTATTTTAGTGGAGGCACTGGGGATTGAACCTTGGACCTTTTGCATGCTAAGCAAAACTGAGCTATTACCCCCCACCACCTTGAGCCCCAACCTTTTAATTAATGTGTGTTTCTAAAATAAGCTGCCTATGGCAGGTATGATTATCAGGTAAAAAAAAATCTGCAAAAATATGAGCTGCCAATTAAGTAATTAATTCTAAGTTTTAAAGTGCTTTCCCACTAGGATTATTCAATATCCCAATTGCCTGGTTAAATAGAGGGCTTCTTCTCCACTGGAGTCACATTTGCTCAATTCATATTATTGTAGGTACATGCTTACTTAAAAAGCAAAATGGGGAAAGGGACTGAGCCCTGGTGAGCAAGACTTACCAAGGACATGTATTTATTTATTTTCCCCAGTGTGCTTATACCAGGAAACAGGGTAGAATGATGGAGGCACACGGTTTAGGATTAAAGTCCTGCACGCATACTCAATGGCAGACCTGCTAGCCAGTTTGTGAATTTACGAAAATGTTATACTTAAGACACATTTTGTGGTTTGATTCACCAAGGAGGATGCTTATTGCCAACTGAAGCAGCACCTAGTTTTCTGAAGCGCTGTGTACTGAGCCCCTGGTTCACAGAGACCTACATGTAGGCACTGCCCACCCGAGTGTGCAGAGAGCACGGGGGCAGGTCCACGGATGCCCCCAGGCTGACACAGCCTCTGCCATCTCTGCAGAGAGGCTCTGTTTGCTGGTGGGTGCAGGGGACAGTGTGAACTGTGGCCAGGTCAGGCAGCTGGGTGTATGGCCATACCACCCTGAACGTGCCCGATCTCATCTGATCTCGGAAGCTAAAGTGGGTCGGGCCTGGTTAGTACTTGGGTGGGAGGAGGAGACTGGGCCAGTGGTGGTTGGTGGTGGACAGGGAATGTTTAATAATGGTGGAGTGAGGCAGAGAGAGAGGGGGAGGGAGACAATTGTTTAGTTGACATTTAGAACCAGAACTTGCTGCTTTAGCAAAAGTCTTCAAAGAGGATTAAACAGGACACTGGGTAAGACGTGCCCACTGTGGTGGGCCTAGTGCCCAGGGTTGGTGCTCAGCATGACCAGTTCTGGTCCTTGGCTGCTTCCCCACAGAGAGAAGCTTCTGCTGGATTGAGAGGCAGCCACGTGGTGAAGAAGCCCAGCTGCAGCTGGGAGGGTACGAGGCAGGGCCCTGATTCACTTCCCCAGCACACATGTGCTCCTGGAGAAAGCACGGGAAGAGGAAAGACAGGCAAAGCCAAAGGAGCTTATTCTCAAGTAGTTTTTAATCAACTCATAGGATGGGAAATAAAATGGAAGCTTTCCAGAAAAAGCAGCGTAGTAGCCTTTCCACCCTCATCAGGCTGCCGCAGCGATAACCACGGTCACTCTGAGGCCCCTGACCTCAGAGCCAGCCCGACGGAGTCCTCCTCCTGGGGCTGTGGGTGGGCTGGGCCTTCCATTTACTGAAGCTCAATCCTCACATTTGCTGCTGCTCCACACAGGGGCAGGCCAGGTGCAGGGAACAACTGGGGAAAGACCGCATGGCAAAGCTCTCACATACTCGGCTTCATTTGGAAGCTCCAGGTTCGGGCACCATTGCCAATATATAAATTTAGGGGCACACATATTTCACTGTTTCCATTTTATACGTGAAACAAGAAGCCTTGCCTGGTGTTTTCTCTAAGGCTGTGGAGTTAGAAGCAGTGATAACAGGTAGGGTCCAGAATGGCCAAGTCCCAGTTTTCCCCTCCATAGGTAGATCTCCTTTTGGCTCCAGTGGGGCCCATGAGCCATTGGCCTCTCCAGATTTATGCTGCCTTGAAAAGGCAGCCCAGTGTTGGAAACCGTCAGAGCCTAGTCCCACACTTTTATTATCTTCTTTCTACTCTCCCAGACTTCGGGGATGCAACTACAGTTTGAATGAGAAAGATGCCTGTCCTCAGTGTTTACATACTTTAGATGTTCAGCTGTAGCTTCTAAATCTAGACCAACCATTTATTTGTTGCAGAGCGGAAGTCAGGGGAAGGGAAGTGGCCAGCTATGAGAGCCTTACTCAACCAGTATTTACTGACTTCTTGTTGGAGGGGAGAGAGGATCCTGTTACAGGAGGAAACACATGACCTCTAATACTGTCACACAATGGGAGACTGAACCTGCAAACTTGGTGTGGAAAAGGAAATTATTTTAAAAATATTAGCAAGCAGGAAATGGATATTGAGGTACTAAGTTGGAGAGAACCAGTAAGAAACTGAAACTGGAAGAAATAATCTGAAGGGAAATAACAGACCTCAGAAGTTAACTATGGGGTAAAAAGAGGGAGATAAGGACAGGAGGGGAAAACTACTGATAAAGGATGAATGGTGGGCCTGAAAGTGAAAGAGTGTCACGGAAGTAATGATCAGAGGCAGGTGATTCCAGGCATCGGGATTTGATAATCTAAGGTAATTTCCACGCAGTGAACAAAGGAGAGGAAAGTCATTTTGTAATAGGGAACCTGAGTCATGCAGGAAGCCATCATCCCCAGGTTTTCTTGTGACCCTCCCCTCTAGCCCTCCTCATCTCTAGGCAACTATTGATCTTCTTTTGTCACTATAGATTCATTTGCACTTCTCAGAATTTTATATAAACCTGTAGCGTAGTGCTTTTTTTTTGAATCTTGCCTTTTTCATTCAGCATAATTATTCTGAGATTCATCCATGTTGTTTTGTTTATTAGTAGTTCATTCTTTTTCACTATTGAGTAGTATCCTGTTGTATGGATACGCCACAAAGTGTTTATTTACTCACTTGTTAATAGACATTTGTGTTAGGGTTCTCCAGAGGAGTTGAACCAATAGGGTACACACACACACCTTTTTTTTTTTTTTTTTTTTTACATCTGTTTTAAGAAATTAGCTCATGTAATAGTTGGGGCTGGCAAGTCTGAAATTTACAGGGCAGGTTGGAAAGCTGGAAATTCCAACAGTTGATATTACAGTCCTGGGTCCAAAGGGAGGTAAAATCCTTTTCTCTTTGGGGGACCTTAGACTCTTTTTTAAGACCTTTAACTGAGTAGGTGGGACCCATCCACAGCATGGAGGGTAATCTGCTTTACTCAGACTCTGCTGATGTAAATGTTTATCACATCTAAAAAATACCTTCACAGCAACATCTAGACTGGTGTTTGACCAGATGCTAGCAAGTATTTGTATAGGCATATGATTTCATTTCTCTTAGGAAAATATCTAGTTGTGGAATGACTGAATCATGTAGTCAGTGTATATCTAACTAACAGATTCCTCCCAAATGGTTTTCCAAAGTGTTTGTACCTTTTTACATTCCCACCAGTAGAGTATGAGAACTCCAGTTGTTCTTGTATCCTCACCTTTTTCAGTTGGTGTGATGTCTTTTTAAATTTAAACATTTTAGGGGGAGGGTATAGCTCCATGGTAATGAGTGCGCGCTTAGCATGCACAAGGTCCTAGATTCAATCTCCAGTACCTCCATTAAAATAATAAAGTAAAAAAACCTAATCCTCCCGACCAAATTGAGACGTTTCAATAGGTATGTTGTGGTATCTAGCTGTGGTTTAAATTTGCATTTTACTAATGAATAATGATGTGCCATATTTTTAATGTTCATTCCTCTTTACTTGCAGGTTATTTTGCTTTGCAGGTAGGAAAGGCAAGATCAAAATACAAAGTTATACCCCCGGCAGTCTCTGGGTCACTGGAATTTGAGAGAATATTTCGTGCACAGTGAGTAATGCTTCTCCCTTCAGGGATATGTACCTGCCACATAAGCACAATTCCTAATTAGGGGAAAGATGTGCAGAGAAGGTATGCTGATAAAACAAACCACTCTTCACGGCCAAGACCCTTATCGTGATCCTTGAGGCTTGAAGTAGTCAGCACATGGAGTTTCTACCCACCTATATTACAAATTCAGAGGGTACATTTACACAGAAAGCTGGGATCTTAGAGGTGACTGCTCTATGTCTCTAAGCATGGCAGTTTGGTAAAAAAGCCTGGAGGGGGCCCCCTGAGAGTTCAGTAGCCTTACGTTGGATTTGTTATGCTATCAGTTTTCCATCTGAAAGCGTTATCTCTTCCTCTCCACTTCAAAACAGAGATAGGTCAGTATCATCCTCTGCCCATGAACCATTTCCTAAAATCAGAAACCCGAAGAAATGAGAAAGCTTTCTATTTCGTATGTATTTGCATTGATAGTGGGTTTTTTTTTTGAAGTATTGTTGATTTCTAATATGTTATTTCTGGTGTACAGCATAGTGATTCGGTTATACATATATATATATATATATATATGTACACACATTCTTTTTCATTATAGATTATTACAAGATATTGAATATGGTTCCCTGTGCTATACAGTAGGACCTTGTTGTTTATCTATTTTGTGTATAGTAGTTTGTATCTGCTATTCCCAATGTGTTCGTAGTGTTTTTGATCACCCTGTGCTCCTTGCCTTTTCAAATCCACACAGAATGTTTCAGTATAAATTTGCCTGCTGCAAGATGCTAGGCTTCCTTTGTATTTAATCTCCCAAACCAAGTGCTTTTAAAAACATTGCACATATCAACATTTATACATTGCTTAGTTCTTTCGTTAATACTTTGGGATTTTTCATCTTTGTTCATGAATGACGTTGGACTATAATTTTCCTTTTTTTTATAGTCCTTGCTCACTTTGATATCAAGATTATACTAGTCTCACAGAATGAATTAGAGAATTATTTTCTCAGAGAATTCTAATAAGATTGGAAGAGTGTGTTCCTTCAGAGTTGTTAGAATTTGCCTGTAAAATGATCTAGATTTGATGTTTTTCTTGTGAAAAAGTTTAAACTATGAGATTTGACTTCTTTAATGATTATGAAATTATTCAGGCTTTTTAATGTCTTGAATCAGCTTGGGTCTGTTGTGGCCCTTGAGCTGACGACATTGGTCTCTTGCTTATCGAATTGCTCTAAGGAGAATGGCACACACTATTCCCTAAGCTTGAAAGTATGAATACCACTGACAGTACAAGAGATAATTTTAAGAGGTGCATAGACATGTTTAAATATATTTTTTATGTGGTAAGAACATGTGACATGAGCTCTACCCTGTTAACTAAATTCTGAGTGTGTAATACATGACTGTTGACTAGAGGTGCAGTGTTTTACAGCAGATCTCTAGAGCTTATTCTTCTTACTCGACTGAAACATTATGTTCAAGATATGGTTTTAAACAAAAAGAAGAAAGAGAAAAAAAAGACCTACAAAAGATTGCTTTGGCAGTTCGGGGTCTTTTATGGTTCCATATACATTTTGGAATTGTTTGTTCTGGTTCTGTGAAAAATGTCATGAGTATTTTGACAGGGGTTGCATTGGATCTGTAGATTGCTTTGGGTAGTACGGCCATTTTGATGATGTTGATTCTTCCAATCCAAGAGCACAAAATATCTTTCCATTTCTTTGTATCATCTTCAGTTTTCTTCATCAATATTTTAACAGTTTTCAGAGTATAGGTAACCTCCTTGGTTAAGTTTATTTCTAGGTATTTTGTTTTTGATGCAGTGGAAATGTTTATGCCTGTTATAAAATTCTGGTTTTTGAAGTGAAAAAAAAGTGAATGAAGGGCTGCAAATGGCAAAATATCCTTCTTATGGGTGAGTTGTATTCTATTACAGATATATGTTGCATCTTCTTTATCCATTCATCTATTGAGGTGCACTTAGGGTGCTTCCATATCTTGGCAATTATAAATAATGTTGCTATTAATAGCAGGGTGTATGTATGTTTTTGAATTCTTATTTTGTGATTGGCTTTATTCCTTTGATAACTATGTAAGTTTAAAAACCTAAAGCTCTAAACGTTCTTAGAAACATTGAACAGTACATATATGTAAGTTTAAAAATATGTGCAGTATATTGTATATGTGTATTTATATGCAATATATTGTATATCTGCAGTCAGACTGTAACAATTCTACCTAATAAAACTGAAAAATGAAAAAAAGGTATTATTTTAAATAATATTGGACCCCATGATGAGAAATTCATTTCCAGTATCTTTGAATCTTTATGGTTATATTAAGTGGAAAGTATTGGTTTGGTGCCAATATGTCCCACACCCCAAAATTAATATTTATTTTTATTAGGGTAATCCATGTATGTAGTCTGAAAATAAAGTGAGATTATAAGCCTTATAACAACAAATAATTCTCCTGACCCCCAGTCCATCCCTAGAGATAACCCATGACATTCCTTTTGACTACTACTTTTGGTATTTATTTCTGTATTTCTAAATACTATTGAGTTCACTGCTATTTATTGATTCACAAATTTTAGACATTATCAATTGACTTCCTTTTATGGAAGAATTTCATACTCCTCTGTTTCCTTTTTTCTTCACCTCATCCTTCCAGTAAAATTATATCACTTTGTTGAGCTAAACCCATAGCCAATGTTTATGTTATTGTGATTAAATAATGTTCAAAGCTGAATCAAGTGTTATACTATGATTAAATTTCCTTCTTGTATATTTTTTTGTTTTACCTGGGGTTAATAATTGCCTCTTTGTTTATTTGGTTGGTTAGTTTCTTTATGCTGCAATCTGGAGGTTGCTCTTTAGGTCTGTTATACGGTTGTCATCCTAGGACTTCCTGTTGACATCTTAGGAAGTTCCGTTATACTCTACTGATTTGGATCTCTTGTTTCCTGGATCTCATATCATCCTGTTTGTTGGTTTTTCTTTGTTTTGATGGAGTACACCCTCCAGACACTTTCTGAGAGAAGGGGAATGTCAGGTTTTGGAATTTCTGAATATGTCTTAATTCTGCCTCACAGTTGATTCATGGCTTGGTTAGGCATTTCTACAGTAAAAATCCGTACCCTCAGAATTTTGAATACATTGTTTCATTATTATCTAATTTCCACTGATATTGTTGAGGTGTTCTGTTCTGATTCCTGATCCTTTGCTTGGAAACTGTAGAAGCTTTGGGATCTTCCCCTGATCGAGTGTCCTAAGATGTTATGGTGTTGTGTTTGCTCAGAGGTATTTTTCTTCGCTAAGCTGAACCCTAGAGGTGGCTTTCTCAAAGTCTGAAAACTCATGTCCTTCTTTTCTAGAATATTTTAAAATACCCCTAAATTTTGTCTCCTTATTTTCTCTGTTCTTTCATTCTTAAAATATATATTAGTTGTAAGTTGACCTTCTGGATTGATCCTTTAGATTTATCTTGAGTTTTTCGTCTTCTTGGACTTTTGTTCTCTCTGGGATTTCTTGAACCTCTAACCTCTTACTGATTTTTTAAAAAAAATTTCAGATGTGAATTTTAATTCCTAAGAATTTTTAATCCTTTGATTGTTCTTTAGTTCTTGTTGCTGCTGCTGTTATAGCATTCCTTTTTTGTATCATGGATGCAATTTATTCTCTTATATCTGAGGATTTATATAAATTTTTTTTAATGGAGGTACTGGTTATTGTACCTAAGACTTCAGGCATGCCAAGCACGCACTCTACCACTGAGTTTTTTCTCTTCCCCCAATGATACTGTTTTAAAAACAATCTTCCTTTATCATCTCTTGTTTCTTCTAGGTTTCTTATTTTTCTCCTTTGGCCCTGTCTTTTTTTTTTTTTTTAATTTTTAAAATTGTTTTAAGTTGAAGTATAGTCAGTTACAATGTGTCAACTTCTGGTGTACAGCATAATGTCCCAGTCTTGCATGTATATATATACACACATATATATACACACACACACACATACACATTTGTTTTCATATTCTTTCATTAAAGGTTATTACAAGATATTGAATATAGTTCCATGTACTATACAGAAGAAATTTGTTTATCTTTCTATATATAGTGTTTAACATTTGCAAATCTCAAACTCCCAAATTGATCCCTTCCCACCTCCTTCCCCAATAACCATAAGTTTGTTTACTATGTCTGCAAGTCTGTTTTTTTTTTTGTAGCTAAGTTTATTAGTGTCTTCTTTCTTTCTTTATTCTTCCTTTTTTTTTTTTCAGGTTTCACATATGGGTGATATCATATGGTATTTTTCTTTCTCTTTCTAGCTGACTTCACTTAGAATGACAATCTCCAGGTCCATTCATGTTGCTGAAAATGGCATTATTTTATACTTTTTTGTCACTAAGTAGTATTCCTTTGCATATATATACCACAACTTCTTTATCCAATCATCTGTTGATGGACATTTAGGTTGTTTCCATGTCTTGGCTTTTGTACATAGCACTGCTATGAACATTGGGGTGCATGTATCTTTTCAAATTAGTTCCCTCGGGATGTATGCCTAGGAGTGGAATTGCTGGATCATATGGTAAATCTGTTTTTAGTTTTTTGAGGAATCTCCATAGTGTTTTCCATATGGCTGCACCAAACTACATTCCCACCAGCAGTGTAAGAGCGTTCCCTTTTCTCCACACTGTCTCCAGCATTTATCATTTGTGGACTTTTTACTGATGGCCATTCTGACTTCCTTTGGCCCTGTCTTTAATTTTTATTTATTATTCACCCATTAAATATTTTCTGAGTACCTCTACATATTAGGCATTGTTCTGGTAGCTTGGGATATAGTAGTGGATGACTCAACAAAGATCCTTGCCCTCTTCAAGTTTACCTTATAGCCAGGGAAGACAGGCAATGAACAAAAAGCAGATAATACCATAAGAAAATAATACTCTATGTAAGGGGGTAGTAAGTGTTAAGAAATACCAGAAAAAGGAAAGCATTTGAGGGGATGTGGGGTGGCTTGTAATTTGAATGGGGTAGTCAGTGTGGGCTCCACTGAGAAGGTGGCACTTGAGCAAAAATTTGAAGCAGGTGAAGGAGTTAGCTATGTGGACATGCAGGACAGTTGCTCTTGAGACAGAAGAAATAGCCTTGTGAGTTCTCAAGAAGTTAGTGTGGCAGAGAGAGGAAGCCAGCAGAGTGATGGGAGGGACAGTCAGAAACGTAATGGATGGTCAGATCAGGCAGGGCCTTGAAGGCCATTGTGAGGACTCTGGCTTTTTCTCTGACTGAAATGGAAATTCATTACAGGATTTTAAGCAGAGGAATAACATGATCTTATATTTTAAATGGCTCACTTTATCTGTTTTGCTGAGAATAGTCTGTAGGCATTGATAGAAGCAGAAAATTCAGTGAGGAAGCTACTGCAAAAACTCAGGCAAGGGATGATAGTGACTTGAACCAGGAAAGTAGCAGTAGAGATGATGAAATGTGGCAGATTCTGGATATATTTTGAGGGTAGAGCCAATAGGATTCCCTGAAATAATAAATATGGAGGGTGAGAAGAGTTAAGAACAACTTCCAGATTTTTGGCCTGAGCATTTTGAAGGATGGAATTGTGATTAACTGAGTCAGAGAAGGCTGCAGGAGGAGCAGTTTTGGGGGGGGGGGGGAGATCAGGAGATATGACTTATGGTACAGCTAAGGAGAAGCTTTAAACATTATGCTCTCCTAAGCAATTTGGATCATTTGTTACTGCATTGTAAACTTTCTAACACATTTTGGCTTACACAGCCAGGCAGAGATAGAGAGTAGACAGTTGTATATACTAATCTGCATTTTAGCAGAGAGATCTGAGCTGAAAATATAAATTCGTAAGTCATTGGCACATGGAGATGATTTAAAGCCATGAGACTGGATGAAATCTTTAAGGGAGTGGGTGTAGGTAAAGACAAGGAGAGGACCAAGGACTGAACCTGGGGCCCTCTAGCCTTATGAAGCCAAGAAAACAAAGGTCCAGCAAGGAGATCTGAGCAAAAGAGATTCTGGAAGCCTTACTCAAATGTCAGGTCATTCTTGATTGGCTGTCTATGCAATCTAAGAAAGAGACACTAGGTAGTGAACTGGGAGCTCCATGTGGTGGGCAGGGCTTACTGGGTGGGCAGCTTCATAAAAGGGTGATGGATTAGGAGGCAGCTGTCTTCTGGGGGGACCCCAAACGTCAGTATCTGTAGGTCATCTTTCTGGGACCATTTCTCTAGAAAACGCCCTTAACCCTTCTACAAGGGAGGAGAGAGTGAGTGGTGATGGAGAAGGGTAGGTATCATAGGCCTGACTTACAGTAGTCTGACAATGCGGTGGGTGAAGGAAGGAAAATTCTTCCACTGTGCAGTATGTGGACTTGTTCAGTACAGAATTTTACCCCCACCCTCCACTGGTCCTGGAGCTCTCAGAGATTCTCTGGTTCAGTTTCTCCAAACAATAATCCCCCCATTTCCTATGATGGAGGAATAGGGATGGGGCTCAGGGGTGGAGTGGAGCCAAAGCCCTCCTTATACTGTCTTTCAGCAACTCTTTGTATCAGGCATTGGCCTCCAAGGGGCCTGGGCCCCCGCTTCCTGAGCCTCTTGGGTTCTGGGATAAGTACTGTCTCAGTCTTGGTTTGTTCTTCCTCCTGCGGGCACTTTGGTTTAGTTTTCTGCGCTCTATCAATTCAGCTACTGTTCACCACGTGCTGGCTTTCCTTAAGAACTTTGTTACCATCTCTCTTCCACTGCTGTGTCTGCTCCCATTTCCCTTGTTCTTGAAAGCTTTGTATCTATTTTTTATTCCTTTATTGGCATTTTAGTGAAGCTTTGGGAGGGAGAAAAAATAAACATGGATTTATTTTGCTACGTTTAGCTGGAAGTCCTCAATGTATTCTTGACACCTCTTGGACCCCATTTCCCCCACTCAGCAGAGGAAGGATCTCCTGCTCAGAGCCTTCAATCATCATTAACATCTAATGAGAATCTGACAATTTTTGTTTTTATGGAATTTTGGGGGTTTATTTATTTATTTATTGAAGTATAGTCCGTTTACAATGTTGTGTCAACTTCTGGCGTACAGCATAATGCCTCAGTCATACGTGAACATACACATACTCGTTTTCATATTCCTTTTCACTGTAAGTTACTGCAAGATATTGAATATAGTACAGTATGAACTTGTTTATCAATTTTATATATATATATATGTTAGTATCTGCAAATCTTGAGCTCCCAATTTATCCATTCCCACCCCCTTCCCCGCTGGTAACCGTAAGTTTGTTTTCTGTGTCTGTGAGTCTGTTTCTGTTTTGTAAAAAACTTTATCTTTTTTTTTTTTTTTTTTTTTTAGAGTCCACATGTAAGTAATATGGTATGGTATTTTTCTTTCTCTTTCTGGCTTACTTCACTTAGAATGACAATCTCCAGGTCCATCCATGTTTCTGCAAATGGCATTATTTTATTATTTTTTTTTTACAGCTCAGTAGTATTCCATTGTATAAATATACCACAAATCTTTTTTTTAAACATTTTTTATTGAGTTATAGTCATTTTACAATGTTGTGTCAAATTCCAATGTAAAGCACAATTTTTCAGTTATATACGAACATATATATATATTTATTGTCACATTTTTTTTTTGCTGAGAGCTACCACAAAATCTTGTATATATTTCCCTGTGCTATACAGTATAATCTTGTTTATCTGCTCTACATTTTGAAATCCCACTCTGTCCCTTCCCACCCCCCGCCCCCTTGGCAACCACAAGTTTGTATTCTATGTCTATGAGTCTGTTTCTGTTTTGTATTATGTTTTGTTTTGTTTTTGGATTCCACATATGAGTGATCTCATATGGTATTTTTCTTTCTCTTTCTGGCTTACTTCACTTAGAATGACATTCTCCAGGAGTATCCATGTTGCTGCAAATGGTGTTATGTTGTCAGCTTTTATGGCTGAGTAGTATTCCATTGTATAAATATACCACAGCTTCTTTACCCAGTCATCCATTGATGGACATTTAGGCTGTTTCCATGTCTTGGCTATTGTAAATAGTGCTGCTGTGAACATTGGGGTGCAGGTGTCATCCTGAAGTAGGGTTCCTTCTGGATATATGCTCAGGAGTGGGATTCCTGGGTCATATGGTAAGTCTATTCCTAGTCTTTTGAGGAATCTCCATGCTGTTTTCCACAGTGGCTGCACCAAACTGCATTCCCACCAGCAGTGTAGGAGGGTTCCCCTTTCTCCACAGCCTCTCCAGCATTTGTCATTTGTGGATTTTTGAATGTTGGCCATTCTGACTGGTGTGAGGTGGTACCTCATTGTAGTTTTGATTTGCATTTCTCTGATAATTAGTGATACTGAGCATTTTTTCATGTGTCTATTGATCATTTGTATGTCTTCCTTGGAGAATTGCTTGTTTAGGTCTTTTGCCCATTTTTGGATTGAGTTTTTTGGTTGCTTCTCATTAAGTCGTAGGAGCTGCTTATATATTCTGGAGATCAAGCCTTTGTCAGTTTCATTTGCAAAAATTTTTTCCCATTCCGTAGGTTGTATTTTTGTTTTACTTATGGTTTCCTTTGCTGTGCAGAAGCTTTTAAGTTTCATTAGGTCCCATTTGTTTATTCTTTTATTTCTATTGCTTGAGTAGACTGTTCTAGGAGAACATTTTTGAGATGTACGTCAGATAATGTTTTGCCTATATTTTCTTCTAGGTTTATTGTGTCTTGTCTTATGTTTAAGTCTTTGATCCATTTTGAGTTTATTTTTGTGTATGGTGTAAGGGAGTGTTCTAGCTTCATTGCTTTACATGCTGCTCTCCAGTTTTCCCAACACCATTTGCTGAAGAGACTGTCTTTATTCCACTGTATATTCTTGCCTCCTTTGTTGAAGATAAGTTGACCAAAAGTTTGTGGGTTCATTTCTGGGCTCTCTATTCTGTTCCATTGGTCTATATGTCTGTTTTTGTACCAATACCATGCTGTCTTGATGACTGTGGCTCTATAGTATTGTCTGAAGTCTGGGAGAGTTAGTCCTCTAGCCTCTTTCTTTCTCTCCAGTAATGCTTTGGCAATTTTTAGGTCTTTTGTGGTTCCATATAAATTTTATTATGATTTGTTCTAGTTCTGTGAAATATGTCCTGGGTAATTTGATAGGGATTGCATTAAATCTGTAGATTTCCTTGGGCAGTGTGACCATTTTAACAATATTGATTCTTCCAATCCAGGAGCATGGGATATCTTTCCGTTTTTTAAAGTCGTCTTTAATTTCCTTCATCAATGGTTTATAGTTTTCTGTGTATAATTCTTTCACCTCCTTGGTTAGAGTTATTCCTAGGTATTTTATTACTTTGGGTGCTATTTTAAAGGGGATTGTTTCTTTATTTTCTTTTTCTGTTGATTCATCGTTAGTGTAAAGAAATGCAACTGATTTTTGAACGTTAATCTTGTAACCTGCTACCTTGCTGAATTCTTCAATCAGCTCTAGTAGTTTTTGTGTGGACCTTTTAGGGTTTTCTATATATAGTAACATGTCATCGGCATATAGTGACACTTTTACCTCTTCTTTCCCATTGAATCCCTTTTATTTCTCTCTCTTGCCTGACTGCTGTGGCTAGGACTTCCAAGACTATGTTGAATAGGAGTGGTGATAGTGGGCAGCCTTGTCTTGTCCCAGATTTTAGTGGGAAGCTTTTGAGTTTTTCACCATTGAGTACTATGCTGGCCGTAGGTTTGTCATATATAGCTTTTATGATGTTGAGATATGTTCCCTCTATACCCACTTTGGTGAAAGTTTTTATCATAAATGGGTGTTCACAACATCTTTATCCAGTCATCTGTTGATGGACATTTAGGTTGTTTCCATGTATTGGCCATTGTAAATGGTGCTGCTATGAACATTGGGGTGTGTGTATCTTTTTGAATTAAGGTTCCCTCTGGATATATACCCAGGAATGGGATTGCTGGATAATATGGTAAGTCTATTTTTGGCTTTTGAGGGGTCTCCACATTGTTTTCCGTAATGACTGCGCCAAACTACATTCCCATCAATAGTGTAGGAGAGTTCCTTTTTCTCCACACCCTCTCCAGCATTTATTGTTTGTAGACTTTTGAATGATGGCCATTCTGACTGGTGTGACGTGATACCTCATTATAATTTTGATTTGTATTTCTCTGATAATTAGCGATATTGAGCCTTTTTTCATGGGCCTGTTGGCCATTTGTATGTCTTTGTTGGAGAATTGCTTGTTTAAGTCTTCTGCCCATTTTTGGATTGGGTTGTTTGGGATTTTTTGTTGTTGTTGTTGTTAGTAGGTTGTATGAGTTGTTTGTATATTCTGGAAATTAAGCCCTTGTCAGTCTCATCTTTTGCAACTATTTTCTCCCATTCTGTAGGTTGTCTTTTTGTTTTGCTTATGGTTTCCTTTACTATGCAAAAGCTTATAAGTTTAATTAGATCCCATTTGTTAATTTTTGCTTTTATTTCTGTTGCCTGGGTAGACTGCCATAGGAGAACATTGCTAAGATTTATGTCAGAGAATGTTTTGCCTTTGTTTTCTTCTAAGATTTATAGTGTCTTGTCTTATGTTTAAATCTTTAAGCTAATTTAAATTTATTTTTGTGTATGGTGTGAGGGACTGTTCTAACTTCATTGATTAATGTACAGCTGTCCAGTTATCCCATCACCGCTTGCTGTCTTTACTTCCTTGCATGTTCTTGCCTCCTTTGTCAAAGATTAATTGGCCAAAAGTTTATGGGTTTATTTCTGGGCTGTTTATTCTGTTCCATTGATCCATTATATCTGTTTTTGTGCCAATACCATGCTGTTTTGATTACTGTAGCTCTGTAGTATTGTCTGAAGTCTGGGAGGGTTATTCCTCTAGCTTTGTTCTTTTTCTTCAATATTGCTTTGGCAATTCTGGGTCTTTCATAATTCCATATAAATTTTAGGATTATTTGTTCTAGTTCTGTGAATAATGTCCTAGGTAATTTGATAGGGATTGTGTTAAATCTGTAGACTGCTTTGGGAAGTATGGCCATTTTAACAATATTAATTCTTCCAATCCAAGAGCAGGTGATATCTTTCAATTTCTCTAAGTCATCTTTAATTTCCTTAGTCATTGTTTTGTAGTTCTCCACATATATGTCTTGCACTTCTTTGGTCAGATTTATTCCTAAGTATTGTATTGTTTTGGATGCAATTTTAAAAGGGATTGTTTCTTTACTTTCCTTTTCGGATACTTCGTTGTTAGTATAAAGAAATCCAACTGATTTCTGTATGTTAATCTTGTATCATGCTACCTTACCAAATTCTTTTATCACCTCTCTTAATTTTTGTGTGGAGCTTTTAGGGTTTTCTATATATAGTATCATGTCATCTACATATAATGACAATTTTACCTCTTCTCTTCCAATTTGGATCCCTTTTATCTCTTTTTCTTGCCTGATTGCTGTGGCTAGGCCTTCCAAGACTATGTTGAGTACAAGTGGTAAGAGCAGGTATCCTTGTCTTGTTCCAGATTTTAGTGGGAAGGCTTTCAGCTTTGCCATTTCTGATATTATGCTGCTGTAAGTTTGTCATAAGTAGCTTATATTACGTTGAGATTTGTTTCCTCCATACCCACTTTGGTTAGAGTTTTTATCATAAATGGGTGTGGAATTTTATCAAATGCTTTTTCTGCATCTATTGAGATGATCATGTGATTTTTGTCTTTTCTCTTGTTGAAGTGGGGTATCACATTGATTAATTTGCATATGTTGAACTATCCTTATGTTCCTGGGATGAACCCAACTTGATCATAATGTATAATCTTTTTTATGTGTTGTTGGATTGTTTGCTAATATTTTGTTGAGGATATTTGCATCTGTCTTCATCAACAATATTGGCCTATGGTTTTCTTTTTTGGTCATGTCTTTGTCTGGGTTTGGTATCAGGGTGATGGTGGCTTCATAGAATAAGTTTGGGAGTATTCCCCCCTCTTAAATCTTTTGGAAGAGTTTGAGAAGAATCGGTTTGAGTTCTTCTTTGTATATTTGATATAATTCCCCAGTGAAGCCATCTGGTCCTGGACTTTTGTTTGCAGGGAGGTGGTTTTTTTTTTTTTATTGCTGCTTCTATTTCACTTCTAGTGATTGGTGTGTTTAAATGATTTATTTCTTCTTGATTCAGTTTTTGTGGACCATATATTTCTAGAAACTTGTCCATTTCTTCTAGGTTGTTCAATTTATTGCCACATAGTTGTTCACAGTATTCTCTTATTTTTTGTATTTTTGTGGAGTTGGTTGTAATTTCTCCAGTTTCATTTCTTATTTTATTTGTGTCCTCTCTTTTTTCTTCTTTGTGAACCTGGCCATAGGTTTGTCAATTTTGGTTATTCTTTCAAAAAACCAGCTCTTGGTTTGATTGATTTTTTCCCCCTATTTTTAAATCTCTATTCCCTCCTGATCCTTCTGCTGACTTTCGGTTTTGCTTGCCCTTCTTTTTGTAATTCTTTTAGGTGGTAGGTTAGGTTGTTTATTTGAGATTGTTCTTGTTTTTTAAGGAAGGCCTTATCACTGTGAACTTCCCTCTTAGGACTGCTTTTGATGCATCCCATAGATTTTGTGTGGTTGTGTTTTCATTGTTGTGTGTCTCAAGGTATTTTTTAATTTCTTCTTTGATTTCATCATTGACCCATCGGTTTTTTAGTTGCATGTTTTTTAGTTTCCATGCTGTCATTTTTTTCTCACTTGCTTTTCTATGATTGATTTCTAGTTTCATGCCATTGTGGTCAGAGAAGATGCTTGAAATAATTTCTATCCTCTTAAATTGGTTGAGGTTTCTTTTGTGCCCTTCATGGAATTTTTATGCTTATCTTTTATTTGGAAAGTGGCACTCTTACATCACTACCACAAGTGGGAACAATTACACTTGTCCTCATTTGAGTAAAAAGTTGTTGATTTATAGAAAAATAGTAAGAGGTAGATGCAGAGGCTAAAATTTTGACAGTAATATAATAATGTTTGAAGTTTGGGAGATACCATACTATTTATAAAATTATAGGAGGAGATTCTGCATCTTCCTACTTTGTCGTTCATGAGCTGAGAACTTCGTGCTGGGGAGCTTTGGACTTGCAGCAGGTTACATTCTTGGGCCATTGCTGGTTCTTGTTACTTCACGTAGTTTTCACAAATTTGATTTTCTTTCAAGTTACTGCTGTCTCCTGGCTTTTCTGTATCTGGACTCCTCTTGTCCTAGGAATAAAATTGACACCATTTCCAAATATTTCACTTAAGTTGTTTATAAGTATACAAAGCCAGTTTCCTTGTTAGAAGTGTCTTGTTTATTTTGTTTGATTAGTCATGGCAGAACAGAAAGGGGTTAAAGAATAATAGCCAATAATTGGGGTGGGGTTGGGGGATTTGGAGCCATAAAATACCTTTAAGGGCACAGTATGGGTATTCTGGATTCTCTCTCAGAGGTGAATGGAAATGGTCCTTACTCCCTTCCCTGAATTTCTTCTTGGATATTCCATAGCACTAGCCTAGTTTTTGCCTTAAGTTCTAAGGTTTAGGATAAACTTGACCAGAGCAGAGTAGATTCATTGCTAATAAAGCCATTTCAGCTTTATCTAAGGTGGTTAGGGCAGGAACCCCTGGGATAACCAGTTCATTCCAAGCCTGCTTGGCTACCTACCCTCTTTTTCAGGGTAGGCTCCCCTGAGCTCTGCAGATCCCCAAGAGGGAATGCACTTTCTTTTTTGGCTCTCCGGAACCAAAACATTGAGTCCCTTCAGCTTCCCTTGATGGTCTCATGGTCTTGTCAGCAGCAGAAACGCTGCCTTTTCCCCTACTCTTTTCTCCTGCTGCTATGCCCTAAGCCGAGCCCTATGCCCTATACTAAGTATAGCCGAGAAGTGCAGTGTTATGACTGATTCTTTCTTTGAGTGGAACTTGACATCTCATAGCAATCACTTCAAGGTCCCTCTGACCACTACTGAACTCCCTATTTTCCTGTCTGCAGGTTGCCTCAGGTTGGATATTTATTTGTCAAGCAGAGATGATGATTATAGAGTCTAACTTATCCTAGTTACTAGCCTAGGGTCCCTTCTCTAGAGCCCCCATTCAATTCCTCTTCCCTTCCTCCAGGGAGAGCATTGGAGTAACTTTCTAGAGTTTTGTAGTCTTTTGCCAGAATACATTTTTTGAAATTATGAAAATAGCAACTATAGTTTCACCAAGGGCCATTTCTTCTTGTTATTACTAAGCTTAGAAAATCCTAGCTAGTCATTTTGAGCACCTTGATCCCTTTAAAGGCTCTTATAAATCTAAAAAGTAGATCCAAGTAATAAGTTGATCTTGTAATTTAAATATATTCTCTCTGATTCTATCCTACGGGAAGAAGCAGCTGCTGATGACCTCACTCTTTTTCATACACTTGAGGACCATCATTAAATGTCTTTCATCTTCAATTTTTTGAGGTTAGGTAGCACCAATTCAGCTTTTTCCCCCCAATCATTAGAAAAACTTGGTTGTTCTCTTTAGACTAAAATTTTTCATATTATTTCTAAACCTGGCACCTGGAAGTATATATAGTATCCTAACAGTGGTTCCATCAGTTCTGGGTAAGGTAGAAGAATTTCTTACTTCCTTCTTGTTAATGCACCACTGTTTTCTTAATGCTGAATTATTCAGTTTCTGTTCCAGAATTAACCTGCCACAGGGCACAAGTAAACTCAATCATCATGAATCTGAGTACTCTTTAGAAATATTAGCCTTTTCTTACTCTACTATAGTTCTGGGGGAGGGGTATTTTTTTGTTTGTTTGCCATTTTACTAACTTCTTATAGTCGCTTTGAATTCTAAACCTGAAATTTAGAAATTAAAGCTATTGACCATAAAGCATGTCTAAAAACTATGAAGAAAAGGAAAATTCAAAAGGACAGTAATTTTTCAAATATTCTGCAATACTAAAATTATAGTAATTTGAGTCACTTACCTCTGTATTAAGTACAAAAAATAAACAATAGAGAGACAATAAACACATCTGCATTCTTCTTGCAAGTGTACATCAGCTGAAAGCACAAGGTGTACTTATCCACTGGGTTATAAAGGGCCAGCAAGGGGTCTCCAAGATAAGAGAATGACTGATGAGTTCTTCAAACTCCACCCTCCTCTAAAACCCACCTTATTACTCAGCTGGGGCTACTGTAACAAAATGCCATAGACTGGGTGGCTTCAATGACAGGTATTTATTTTTCAGTTTTAGAGGCTACAAGTCTAAAATCAAGGTTCTGGCCAATTCTATTTCCAGTGAGAGCTCTCTTCTCTTGGCTTCATGTGTCCTCACATGGCCTTTTCTCTGTAGGGGTGGGGAGGGAGAGAGGGTCAGTCTGGCAGGTGTCAGAGCTCTCTGGTGTTTCTTCTTACAAGGACACCAGTCCTAGTGATTCAGGACCCCACCCTTCTGACCTCATTTAACCCTAATTCCTTACTCCAAATACAGCCTCACTGAGGGGGTTAGGGCTTCAGCATTTAAATTTTGGAGAGACACAAACATTTAGTCCATACCACTACCAGACAGCTTCTGTCACACAAGCTAGATGATTCTCAGATAGTCAGGGGACAAGTGGCAGCTAGAATTTGGATGAAATGCAAGCCTCACTCCCTCAGCTGCCCATCCTGTTCCTTAGCAAACGCGTCACTAAAATGCTGGTTAGATTCATGCCCTCCACCATTAGTAGCAACCTCCCTCTCGTGTTCCCACAATAAGGGTTACTTGACAAGGAGCAATTTAGATAGTTACAGATCTATACAAAAAGACTGGCTCCAGCAACCTCTCATCCCCAAGCCTTTTCTGAGCATATTAACCTGTTGCTCTGACCCCTCCATCAGTGTAATAAACCAGACACTTCCCAGGGTCCAAAGCCAGCAGACCGAGGCTGGGTCATCTGGGTTAATAGTACAAGTTGCTCATGGCGGTGTGCAGCCTAGTGTTTTGGAACAAGTCACCAAAACAAAAGACATAAGAAAAAGGAGCAACAAAAATCTCAAAGGGGAGAAACCTCCTTTTAGTTGCTTTGATGCTTTTTATTTTTTAAAAGATATCATACAGTGAGCGTGGCATTAGGGAGCGTTCTCTGGCTGATCAGGTTTTCCCCTTTGGCAGATGGTTCAGATTTTCTACAAACGAGATTGTTACAAGCAAGTGTTTTGTGTTGAGTGTTCATGGGAAACTTATCAAAAAGCAGAAATATTTAAGTGCTTTAGGCCAAGGATCTCCCAAGTGATGTGCACACACAGAGGGTGTGTGCTAAGGAATCTGCTGTGTGGGTGAGGAAAATATTGGAGTTTTTTATATTTACCCCTAAAATATCTTTAAATTTCTATTTTGTATTTGTTTTGTAATGTATATTATAAACTCTTCTAGTCAAATGCATTAGCTGTGCTAGTGGACCAACCCCATATTCCCAGTGACTTAACATAACGGGAGTTACGTCCTGCTCACGTCAAGGTCTTCCTGGTTGGGTGGACTTCCACTTGGGCTTTTGTGGCATAGGCTCCTTCCATCTAAGGGTTCTGTCCCCAGCCAGGTCCTCAGAGTTCTCTCCATTCAACTAGTGTGTGGGGGAAAGGAGAGCTTGGCACACTGTCTACTCAGCTTTTTGGCTCAGAAGTGACACATTTCATTTTACTTACATTCCATTGGCAAGAAGTAGCCCCACCCAAATCCCAGGAGACTGGGAAGTGTAGTCCCTGACTTGGCAGCTACTGCTCAGAGCCAAGTTCACGCCATCCTTGTTAGCCGGCCACCTCTGCTACAGTGGGATGTGTACATATTTTTATGGCAGTTATGCAATTTTAGTCAGAGACTAGGGTTTTAGGAACTGACAGACCCCAGTGTGATTCTTTTCCAATATGAAGTGAGCTTTCTAGTCCATACATCTAATTGCTGAGACAGGGGCCAAGCAGAACCTAGCTTGGGTCTGCCCTCACTGCTCCCAGCCCTCAGGTCCAGGTGGGAATCTGCAATGGTCACATGTCCTGAGCCTCCAGGCCTCCTTGGAGTTGGGGGTGGACCATGGGGGCTTTCAGTGACTTTAACCTTCAGTCTCCACAGGCTCCACCAGCCCATCCTCTAGGGTGGCCGACTCTTTCCAGTTTGGGACTTTTCCAGTTTTAGCCCTCAGATTCCTGTGTCCCAGGACATCTCTCAGTTCCAGGCAAACCAAGCCAATTTACCAGGGATTGTGCTGATTTTAAAAATCAAAGTCTCACATTCTGAAAACCTTTTCAGGCCGGGGAAAACCAGGATGGTTGGTCACCCCACTGTCCTTCCAGCAAAGACTTTTTCTGTTATCCCTGGGTGGAATTTGAGCCCCGGGTGACACTTGCCTGTAACAGAAAATAAGCTGCTCTCTAATCTTCTGGGAAGCTTAACTATCAAAGAGCACAGGATTATAGTGCAAAGAGGGTCTCACCAGGGAAGAGTAGACAGACTAGTTCTCCCTCAGTGTGGACATGCAGGAAAGGGGGCATCCGTCAGTGGTCAGTGTTTTGAGCATAACATGGCGGCCCAAACAAGGACGTGGTGACATGCACAGGTTTGGTAAAAGAATTTACCAGAAGTTAAGCATAAGAATAGAAAGGAGTTTACTAGAGTACATTGTCATAGGCAAGAGTGGGCCACACAGAGGTGCCTGTGTGAGCGCCAAGGGCTGGTTGTTGGGGTCTTTTTTAAGGTTGGGTCACAAGGTGCCTGACTGGCTTGTGCACAAGTCTGTGGTTGGTTTTAGGTGAGGTAAGAGGTTTAGGGTCCATGAAGGGCGGTGGGGGCCTGATAAGGTGGGCATTACCTGGGGCTGTTAGTTTTTAAGGGGAATCATGCCCAGTAAAGAATGTACTTTATCTGGGAGCCCAGAAATGGGGGTCATTGGACTTTGAAGGGACATCACTTGGCCCAACAGTCAGAACCAATGTTACCCCTCTGTTCCTGCAAGGGGTCATTGACACAGTGGCTGCCAGCTGATTTCTGTCCCTTAGATTTTTCCTGAGGCTCTTCTGTAATATGTCTGTCTTCATGTCCAAAAAGAGACTGTCAATTATTTTCATGTCAATGTAACTGTAATTCGTCACTGATAGGGTTGTGAAGAACAGGTTTTCAGAGTTTGATCCCCTTGAGTTAAAGTGTCTGCTGACGGTTACTGTGAATGAGCTGACCTGGGACACATCTGGGCATGGACGGCTGAACGGTGGTGTGGGGGTTCTGCAGGGGCAGCAGAAGGACATGGTCACGTGGCGAAGGGGGTCATTATTGCGTGTTGGAATGAGATTCCACTTATTCCGAGGCCAAGGAATACCTGGTGTCTTCAGCAAGCAGCAGCAGGGAAGACCATTAGCGATAGCAGGGCCCCAGTCCTGGCTGTCAGAGAATTATTTTCAGTCTCTGAAAGATGAAAGCAAGAAATGGACACAGCCCTAGGGCTTAAAGGTAAGTCAGTAAATGAGGAACCGGGAGAAAAGTTACAATGCGCGCAGCTGGGACATGAGGTTGGGTGAGACCAAGAGTGACTAAACGCTCTTGGGAGAGGAGCGTGAGAGATACACTAAACTGTCGAAGTACCCCATGCTGTGCCCTCTGGGAGCACAAATGCAGTTAAACTCACTTCCGTGCCTGTGTCTCAAGTGATTTCTTTAACTTTTTTTTAATTGAGTTATAGTCAGTTTACAATGTTGTGTCAAATTCCAGTGTAGAGCACAGTTTTTCAGTTATACATGAACGTACATATATTCATTGTCACATTCTTCTTTGCTGTGAGCTGCCACAAGGTCTTGTATATGTTTCCCTGTGCTATACAGTATGATCTTGTTTATCTATTCTACATATGCCTGTCAGTATCTACAAATTTTGAACTCCCAGTCTGGGAGTCAGTGATTTCTTACTACCCACTTCCCCTGCCTTCCCAGTTGCTTCCTTGAGCCCCAGGGGATGTGGGCAGGGACACAGCTCTGCTGGCTAGTGATTGACGGGAGGGGCTGTGCCCCAGTCCTGGGAGTGCGGTACTCCTCTCCAGATTCTAGAGTCTTCTGTGACCGCATGGGGCCTGCTCAGTGGTCTGTGGCAGAGGGAGGTGAGGGCCGTGGCTCTCCCCAAGTCTCTGTCACTTTGTCATTTGAGGCATGGCACTGCAGGCGTCTGGAGTCTCACCAAGCCTTTCATAAAGGCCATCCTGCAACTTTCAGCCTGGTCTCCACTGGGGTGTGAAACTGGTTCCCTGGCTCGGGCAAGGAGAAAGACCCCGGAACATCCCTCTTTCTGATTGCCTCATTCTTTCTTGCCCCGGAGGCCTCCTTCCGCTTGCAGATGAGACACACAAAAGTGCACGTGCATCTCACCGTGTGGGGCAGACACACACAGGGGCCGCAGATCCCAGCCCCTGTTGGGCTTGGCTGGGATGCTTTTATATAATATCTCTCTGTCCCACACACCTACTCAAGGCCACTAGAACTGCAGTGGGGAATAAAACCTTCTAAATAGTTAGACTTTTATGAAAAATAAAATGGACTGGTTTTGAAGGTGACTTTTTAGAATCTCATCATGGCTAATTTTGAGTCCTGTTGTGGAAAAACTTAACCCTTAAATTTTGAATAATTTAAGGTGTTTTACAATAGTAGATACAAGATGGGACAACTGTGTTTTGTTTTCAAAAAGGATCATATAAAACTCCAATGAGTGTGAAAAATAGAGCATTCTTCTGCTCGTAATCTCTTTTACTTCATGGAAAGTAGGTCTATGGATTTAGCTGAGGAAAAGGAAATGTTTTTAACATAGCTGTAATTATTCTGACCATTCACATTTATAAAGTGTCTTTTCACTTAACCTGCCATAGCAACTTACAAACTTTAAAAGATATTAGTAAAAAGGCAATCATCAGAAGCAAAATGATGCCAATGACAGAAAACAGCAGAAAGACGAATCTTGGTTACTTCCCTGAGTACAAGAAATTTGTGGCTATGGTTTGTGAGGATATCAATGTCATGACCTTCCTTGGGTCATTATGGCCTTTCAGGCCTTAAAGACAAACAGTTAAAAAAAAAAAAAAAAGAAAAAGAAAAGAAAAAGCACTTGGCATTCATATTCTGCATTTCTGATTTTCCAAGGGTCTGATGATCGCTCTCCTGGCTCTCCTTGGAGAGTGGCGTAAGTTTATGGTCGTCATTGCTGGCACAGGGTTAGAAATGTCCACTTGTTTCTGACTCTGCACAGCCATAGTCTTTTATGCACATTGAGTGAGTTATGCAGTTAACTATGCAGTTTTCTTACCCAGTTTTAAGACATGGTTAAATTACTATCAGGGAGGTTTTTTTCTCATGTAGTTGTGTCATAAACTAATAAGGTTGAACTGATCATCCATAATTTCCTGTAGATTTATGGAGAATGAGGAAAGAACTACAGTCTGTAATGATGCTTTCTTTTTTTTAAGTTAGAGATTTTTTTCAGATTGACGTATAATTGAAAAATTGTCATATATATAAAGTGTACAACATGTTTTGATATACATGTAATTTGTGAATGGATTTCCCCCACTGAGGTAATTAACACATCCATTACATCCTTACATATTTAACCCTTCTCATGTTTACTTTTTTTTGTGTGAGAATACTTAAGTTCTACTCTTAGCAGATTTCAATTATACAATAAAATCTATAGTCATCATGTTATATATTAGATCCTCAGACCTTACTCATCTAATAACTGAAAGTTTATACCCTTTTACTAGCCTGTTTTGATTTTGCTCACCCCCTGCCCCTGACAACCACCAATCTACTCTGTTTCTGTGAGTTTACATTTTTTTTTTTTTTTAAAGATTCCCCATATAGGTGATACCATGCAGTATTTGTTTTTCTCTGCCTGGCTTATTTCACTTAGCATAATGCCCTCCTGGTTCATCCATGTTGTCACAAATAGCAAGATTTCCTTCCTTTTAAAGGCTAAATAATATTCCATTGTATGTGTATGTGTATGATGTTTTCTTTATCCATTCAACCACTTTCAAACACTTAGCTTGTTTCCATATCTTGACTACTGTGAATAACACTATAGTCAAGATGAGAGTATAGGTGTCTCTTAAAGATAGTGATTTTGTTTCCTTTGGATATATACCCAGGAGTGCACTTGCTTGCCAGTTGCTTTTTCTTGTCTTTTTGATAATAGTCATTCTCATAGGTGTGAGATGATACCTCTGTGGTTTCGATTTGCATTTCCCTGGTGATTAGTGATGTTGAGCACTTTTTCATGTACCTGTTGATCATTTATGTCTTTGGAAAAATGTCTATTCAAGTTCTTTGCTCATTTTTAAATTGGATTATTTGGTTTTTTCTGTTGCGTTATGTGTTCTTTGTATATTTTGGATATTAACCCCTTATTGAATGTGTAGTTTGCAAAAATTTTTTTTCCATCCCATAGGTTGCCTTTTTATTTTGTTAGTGGTTTCCTTTGTTGTGCAAAAGCTTTTTCATTTGATGTGATCTTACTTATTTTTGGTTTTGTTGCCTCTGCTTTTAGTGTCAAATTAAAAAAATCATTGCCAAGACCAATGTCAAGGATCTTTTCCCCTATGTCTTCTTCTAAGAGTTTTATGGGTTCTGGTCTTTAGGTTCAAATCTTTAATCTATTTTGAGTTGATTTTTGTGTATGATATAAGACAGGGGTACAGTTTCATTCTTTTGCATGTGGCTGGCCAGTGTTCCCAGCATCATTTACTGAAGAGACTCTGCTTTCCCCATTCTATGTCCTTGGCTCTTTTGTTAAAATGAATTGACCATATATGTGTTTGTTTCTGACTGTATTTGTGGTTACCATGAAGCTTACATAAAACATCCTATATTTTTAACAGTTTATCTTGAGCAGATAGCAATCTAGCAATCTAACTTGGAAGTATTCAAAAGCTCTACATTTTTATACTCCTTCCTAATTTTATGTTTTTGATGTCACAAATTTATATTTTTAATATTGTATATCCATTAACAAATTATTGTAGTTTTAATACTCTTGTCTTTCAACCTTTAGAGTATATAAGTGTTTTGCCCATCATCACTGCAATATTAGAGTATTCTGAATTTAATTATATATTTACCTTTACCAGTGAGTTGTATACGTTCATATAGTTTCATGTCAGTAATTAGCATCCTTCCATTTCAACTTGAAGATCTCCCTTTAACATTTCTTAGAAGGCAGGTCTAGTGGTGATGAACTTCTTCAGCTTTTGTTTGTAAAATTCCTTCTCGTCCCTTCAGTTTTGAAGGACAGCTTTGCAGGGTAGAGTATTCTTAGTCGGCTGTTTTTTTCTTTCAGCACTTTGAATATATCTTCCCACTCCCTTCTGGCTTGCAAGGTCAGAAGGTCACTGCTTTTTTGTTTACTATGGTTCTATGGGACTTGTGCAAGCCTCATTGGCTATCAGAGCTAGGTGATTTGGACACCTGTCCCTTGGAGAGCAGCTGCAAAAGCTGGGTGCCAGATGTGTGTATAAACTCCTTTCAGAGATGCTGGCAATCTGGTTTTATTGTTGGAGCAAACTAAAGGGAGTAGGCAAGAGAAGTGCCCCCATCAGCTCCCCTGGATCCAGAGAGAATGTCAGCCAGCCCCTAGATACATGCTAAACTAGAAGCTGGGCCCTCAGGCATCAGCTTGTAAAGTATGGAGTCAGACCCGTTATAAAGACTGGAGACAGGTGGTTTTGCCTGCTCCCTCGGCAGTAAGCTCCAGAGGGATAGCTGTAGTCAGTGCTCACCTGCTCTGTTAGGAACTGCTGCTTTGTTTGCTGAGGTCCTATGGGTCTCAGGGATACAGGCCCTCCTGGCTTGCAGAACTAGGTGTTTGGGGGACCCAGCCCTCAGATGGGAGTCTTAAAAGTCGAGGTGTTAGACATGTAGTCCAAACCCTTTGCTCCTCAGGGAGAAGCTGGGGGTTGAGGGTTTCCCCCTGAATGTAGGGTGCTGTGCTGGGCGTGCTGTTTATGGGAAGGTGGGGCTCAGCCTTTCCTACTTGTTCCAGTGTGGCTGTTTTCTCATTTGCCTGGTGTGTGGGAATCATTCAGCTGGTTTCTGGGTATCTTTCAGAGGGAACTACTCTGTGTGTATCTGTACTTCCAGTGCATCTGTGAGAGGAGGGAAGTTCAGAAGCCTCCCATGTTACCATCTTGGTCACAAAAACAAAACCAAACAACTGAAACAAAACACTTTTCCATTATGAAAAGAAGAATCACTCATGGTGACCTGGGTTAGAAGACTCAGTCTTCAAGAACCAGAATCAACTATTTCTGGGTCAATTGCCTCATAACCTTAAGTAATCAAGCTTTAAGGCTTCAGGAAGGAGGTAGGATCATTTCTAATCCTATGACCAGTCCAGCAGGATCAGCTCAGGACCTCATTAAAGTTTTTTTCTGGTTGTGATATTGTTAGCAAAGGGCTCAGCCAACCTAACCAAGATCACTTAGGGGCATAGCACAGGAAGGAAGATGAATAGAATTCATCTTTTTTCCCTTTGCTAGGTGCAGATAAATTAATTATAGTTCCCAGAGAACTATTCCCTTCTGCTTAAAATAGTATCAAATTTTCCATTCAAGTCTTCTATGAATAGAAGCAATTTGATTTGACATTAGGACAGAGCTTTGTAATCTGGAGATGACACAGTCTACTTATGATTCTCCGTGAGGCATCAGTCAGTTTGGGTTCTCAGTCTTTAGTTTTTTTTCTTCTGTAAAATGGGAATGAAATATGCTCATTAATTTATTTCAGGAGGTTTTAAAGAAATTATTTAAAAACCATTTTTAATGTGCTGAGTAACACAAATGGAAGGCAATAGAAGTGAGGGAATTCTGGGGAAGAAATTCATTTAATGTGAATTGACTTATTTTCTGGGTTATTTAGGTAAGATACAAATGATCTCTAGGCTCAGGATCAGGATCATCTCGAGGCCTGTCTTTTGGAAAATAGCTACGATTCATTCTACTGGCAACTTATATGTAGGAGAGTGATTCTTGGCCCTTCTCTGAAGTTTAAACAGTGGTGGAGTCCCACCTTGAAAGACTCATTTTTACCTGTAAGGACATTTAAGCTCTTTAAGTTAATTCTTATATTTTTGTAAGAAGAGACTGGGCATTTACCTCTAGATGAAATCTCACTGCTTTGGTGTATAGTTTTCTCATAAAATAACCCACATCTCTTTTTTCTGTAGACAAAACTGCGTGGAGTTTTACCCAGTATTCATGATTACATTGTGGATGGCTGGGTTGTATTTCAACCAAGGTAAGTTTAAAATACAGTCAACTCTGTTGTAATGACGACTACAGTTCTTACCGTATTAAGCAGCAGGTATGCAGCTACACATCTACCGATCCTGGAAATTGCTTTAAACAACATAAGCACAAAGAGCAGTGAGCTGCACATGACCTAACTCAGGCTTCATTCCAGTTTATTTCAGTGATTAGATTAAAAAATTGGAACAAACTGTATGTTGGGGACTCCAGAATGAAAATGACATGTGCTTGTCTTCAGTCTAATACTCTAAATTCCAGTTTATCTATAAGAACAGAATTAACAATTCACCCTAATTATTTTACCTAATATTTATTGAGTATTATGTTGTAGGTACTATTTAAGTGTCATACATATATTATCTCATGTTTGGATTTATAGGATTAAAAACCTTCCTATGAGGTAGGTTCTATAATTAATTCCTATTTTACAGGTGAGGAAACTGAAGTACAGAGAGATTAAGTAATTTGTACAACTTTACCAGTGTAGGAGAAAATTAGCTTTCAAGTACAGAGTAGGGTTTATAGGTATTTGACCCCTAAAACCCAAAGAATGTAGTGTGACTGATGGATGTAGCAACTCTGTGAACACCCACTTTATTTGAACGGGGTATCCTTGGGGGCTGAGGGCTTCACCCAGACTCTACTCGTCCCTTTCACAGGAGGTCAGACTAGCACCAGCTGCCTTATTTGGAGAAATTTAATCCTTTACTTTGATAACTCTCGTGGCCTCATTTGGGTTTGACACTTGATTGTTAAGATTTGAATCAACCAAAATCCAGCTGCTTTCAAAGGCAACCCTATCACTTCCTTCTTGTAATTTTTACTTTTGACTGAGGAATTTCAGATACAATGTCTTTCCAAGAATGACTTAACTTTATTCCAGCTCACATTTTTATCCATTAAGGGCAAAAATGAAGGCAGTAGTTCCTTGTCAGGTAAGACCACGTTCACAACTAATCAGAAAAGTGCCCTTTGATAATGGGACTCAGCCTCTGCCATCTGACCTGTAATGGGCAGAATGAGACCACCCACCTGTCAGGAAATCCTGAAATGATTTCTTGGGTATCTTGTCCTAATTTTGATTCTTTCTCATCCAGAGCAGATTGCCCGTTCGGTTCTGCCTTGAACGGTTCTCAGTGGCTTTGTGGGAGTAACTGATCAGACAAAGTTTCAGAACTGCTTCCTCAGGGGCCCTGCCACCCTTCTCCTCCACATCTTTGCTCGGCCCCCTGTTCTCATCCTTTAGGGCCTGGCACAAACGTCATCCCCTGGGAGGGGCCTTCGCTGACCCCTTCCTAAAGGCGGCCTCCTCCAGTTCCCACTGTCCATCCCCATTCATTCCTTTCCCAGCACGTTCAAGTCTGTACTTTTCTTCTCATTTTCCCCTGTCTTTGCTAATAACCCCATAAGGGCAGGGAGCTTGTATCTTTTCACTGCTAACCCCAATCCTTGGAATACCTGGTATATAGTAGAAACAAAAAAAAAGTTTGACCTAATAAAACAATGAATTTAATTTTATCCAGCATATTGGAATCCCACAGACAGGCTTCAGGTGTTTACAAGATGGCAGTGTGCATCCATGAAGTGCTGAGAAAGAGAAGGGGTCCCTAGCATAGGGAAGATCCTGAGATTTTTCACTGGACAGGGTGGCAGAACATCACACCACATTTTACACTTCTTTTAGGTAAAATCTATCTAGCAAAATGCACAGATCTGAAGTGTACCATCTGAGTTTTGACAACATGTACACCTGTGTCATTCAAATCCCTATCAAGACATGGAACATGACCTCCACTCAAAGTTTCCCTCAGGTCCTTCCCAGCCTCTTTCAGAGGCAAACAGTGCTCTAATTTCTTTTCATCTTAGTTTAGTTTTTGCCCATTCAGCAGGTACCCCTTGTACAGTGCTTCATTCACTCAGCCAGATGTTTTTGAGATTCGCGGTGCTGTCCTCAGTTGTCTCTTTTCATTGCCGGTGGTGTTCCATTGTATGGTGGTCACGGTTGGGCCATTCTCTTGTGGATACATTTCCAGGCTGTTTGCAGTGTTTAGCTATTAGGAATAAAGCTGCAGTGAACATTCTGTGCGAGTTTTTTGGACATGTGCTTTTTTTGTCCTCTTGGGTAAATACTCAAGAATAAATTGCTGGGTCAAAAAGTATGTTTAGTTTTCTAAGAAACTACCAGACCTTTTCCTAAATTGGCTGTGTACCATTTTGCATTCCTACCACCATTAGAGGTTGCCAGTATCACCAACATTTTATGTTGTTAGTCTTTTTTAAAATTTAGCCATTCTGGTGGGTGGGAAGTGGTATCATCTCGTCGTTTTAAGTCGCAGTTTGCTGATGTGGGAAGATGTAGAAAGTTTTTCATGTGCTTATTGGTACAGTTGTTTATCTTGCTATGTGAATTTTCTATTCAAAGCTTTGGCCCATTTAATCAAAAAACCAAGTTGTTTTCCTTTCATTATTGACTTGTCAGAGTTCTCTACATATTTTACGTACAAGTCTTTTGTCAGATACATATTTTGTGAGCATTTTCTCAGTTTTCACACTAGGTTTTGAGAGGCTGCCATAACATTCTGTATCTTCTCTATTTTTTTTTTCTTAGTTTTTGCGACTTGTTTGGGTCTGGTGTACATATATGCTCGTTACCAGTATTTCTGGGGATATTCAGAAGATGCTAAAAAAAGGTAAGGAGAACCCAAGAATTGGGTGTTTAGGCAAAAACTAGCAGGATGGAGTCAGAATTAGCATCACTGATGGCTGTGATGGCAAAAGTGATCGCTGTTGCCTCAGGCCATGCACAATTAGGTGTGAGACAGGAAATTGCAAGTATGAAATTGTACTGAGTGCACTCTTTGCCCACCACAGTTTAAATTCTTCAAAGATTCTGTATTGTCTCCTGCAAGTACACCAAGGGAAATAATCCCACCTAACCTTGTTAGTCCTTTGTATGTTCAAAGGAGCCACCTGACCTCTGGGGCTAGGCATCCCCTTTAATTTATGTGATGAACCAAATTTTTCAAATGGCAAAAAACATGGAAATTCTGGGCAGTGTCTATAGACACGCGAGGTCTGCGCCAGGCTCCCCAGCTATGAATTTAGCCCAGGTTATATTTATCACCCCTCTCTCTCATCTCTTATATCCACCCACAGGATCACTGGTTTCCGGTTGAGTCTGGGGGTTTTGGCCTTGTTGACCATCCTAGGCGCTGTGGGGATTGCCAACAGCTTTCTGGATGAATACCTGGACTTCAACGTTGCCAAGAAACTGAGGCATTTGTAACATTTCCCTCTCCCTTTACTCAAATGCTTGCAGATGTTCCATTCTGAAGGTTAGATGGTGTCACTTGTTCAATGAAAAGGAATAAAAGGCTCCTTTCTGGGTTATTTTTTTGAAATGGCTTTGTACAAGCATACCCTTTAGAGATTACATTTCCTGTTCATTTAAGAACTTAAGTTTGCTCTGAGGGGATGTATCCATATCACCAGTGGAAGTGTGCTGAACCCTGGTTTTGGAAGTGGATGCTGAAGTCATGCCTGCTTACAGGGGAGAAAGCGGCCTGAACTGTCCACGTGCAGGGCTGCCTGTGGATCGCCGCCATCACTTGTTTCCGAGTCTGCTTCTCTCTTGTTCCAGACAGATGCTGATAAGGCAGCTGAACCCACTTCATTGGTTGCAGGAGAACAACAGATGGCTGCCCGTGGGGGAAGTCATGCGGTCACATGGAGTAGCCAGAGAAGGGTCATCAACTAATAGCACAAAAGGAATTTGTGAAAATGCACTTTGTAAAGAAAAGGGGGAAAAGGCGTGTCATTTTCAAGGAACCATCCAGAGAGGAGTGCTCAGGGACTCTGGCCCCTGGGCAGTGGAAGGTGGGTGATGGTCTTAGCCAGAGTGTCTAGGCTGGGTTCCCGTGCCACATGGCACTGGGGGCCTGCAGCTGTTGGACCCTGATGTGCAGTCACTGGCTGGCACAATGCAAATGGCCTTCCTTCACCTGTAAAATGGGAATGAGTGAGTCCACCTCACAGGCTTCAGGGACCTTAGGAAAATGGAATTAATGAGTGTATATAAGGAGTTGTCTGTAATTTTTCTGAAGTTCGACAGACTCTAATCTGGTGTGGGCATCTTCAGGAAGCTTTTTATTGGAACTTCTGTGTGTGTGTGTGTGTGGGTGCAAAGACAGGTTACAGAGGCTATGGATACTAGAAAAGAAAGGCATTAACACACTAGCATTTCCAGAATAGTAAGGGAGCAGACATGACAACCTCTGGCATCCCAAACAACAGTGCTAAATATCCCAGAATACTCTATCTGTATGGGAATGGGGGGATCTGGATACCAGCCCAGTTCCCCAACTTACTAAATAACGCCCTCTGGGTGGTGTACCTTACGCAAAAGAAGTGGAGACTGCAGACCCAGACAGCGCTTGACTGGTCTACCCTTTGCTGGCTGTGCTACCGCAGTGTGGTGTAGCTCTCTGCCTCAGTTTTCTCTCAGCTAAAAAGGGGCTGATATTTTAAAATGCTATGATTCTATGGTCTTTTTACTTTTTGGTATTCTGATCAGTTACGGTGATTCATATTGTAACGTTTTAATTGTCTTATACATTGAAGACAGTATCAATAAAGAGAGAATGCAAATTTCATTCTAAAGCACAATTACTGCAAAGTCATTCTTTGGAAATGGGAAAACCCCCACTATTTTCCAAATATTACACTTGAGGATTTTTAAACAATTTGTTTTGCATTTAAATAGGAATTATTTAAAGCTGTAAACTACAAACACACACACACAGAGTTTGGTTAAACAACATGTGGATAAAGCCCAGAGTCCCATACAGGATTAATCCTAAGAGGAGCACACCTAGACATGTTATAATTAAAATGACAAAAATTAAAGAGAATGTTAGAAGCAATAAGGGAAAAGTAACAACATACAAGGGAACTCCCATAAGACTATTCGCTGATTTTTCAGCAGAAACTCTGCAGGCCAGGAGGAACGGGCATGATATATTTAAAGTGATGACAGTGAAAAACCTATAACCAAGAATACTCCACCGAGCAAGGCGCTCATACAAATTTGATGGAGAAATCAAAAGCTTTACAGACAAGCAGAAGCTCAAAGAATTCAGCACCACTGAACAGGCTTTACAACAAATACTAAAAGAACTTATCTAGGAGGAACAACTTCTGTAGGAGGAAAAGAAAAGGCCACAACTAGAAACAAAATGGAAAATCTCACTGGTAAAGGCAAAACATTCAATAAAGGTAAGAAATCACACAAAACTAGGAGGAAGGTTAAGAGACAAAAGTAGTAAAAATCACCTGTATCCACAATAAGCAGTTAAGGATACACAAAACAATTAAGTGTTAAAATATGGTATCAAAAACAGTCATTGTGAGGGGAGAAGAATACAAATGCAAGGTATTTAAAATGCATTTGAGATTTCCGGTCAAGATGACAAGAGTAGTAGGACCATGAGCTCACATGTCTTCTCGACTACAACAGAACTACAACTGAGTGATAAACAACCGTCAAAAAAAAGGAACCTAGCAAAAAAGATCTTCTTCAACTGGCAACATAAAGAGGGAACCACAGCAGGCTGGTAGGAGGGGTGTGCTCAAGATATAATCGGGCCCCATACCCCCTGGGTGGGCCACCTAAAAGCTGAAGAATAATTAAGTTGTAGAGGCCCTCCCACAGGAGTGAGTTCTGAGCCCCATATCAGGCTCCCCAGCCCAGGGTTCTGGCATTGGAAGGAGGAGACCCCAGGACATCTGGTTTTGGAGGCCAGTGGGGCTTAACTCCAGGAGTCCCATGGGACTGGGGAAGAGACTTCATTCTCTTGGGAAGTACACATAGAATCTCTCATGCTAAGGTCCGAAGGCAGAGGCAGTGATTTCATAGGAACCTGGGCCAGACCTGCCTGCTGGCTTTGGACTCTCTCCTGGGGAGGCAGGGGACAGCTGCAGCTCATACAGGGGACATAAAAGCTGGTAGTGCACATTCCAGGAGCATTTATCTACATTCCAGGAGTGTTTAGCTTTCCTGGAGGCTGACATTTTGATTGGATTATTAACATCAAGACCTAGCCCCACCCAGCAGCCAGTAGGCTTAAGGGCTGGGAATCCTCAGGCCAACAACATACTGGGTGGGAACACAGCCCCTCCATCAGACTTCCTGAACCACAAATGTCTCTAGACCTACCCCTACCCACCAGAGGTCCAGCACCAATCTTCACACAGTAGTGGGAAGGCACCACCTCCTGCCAGGAAACCTGCATAAGCCTCATCCATCAGGGGGCAGATGTCAGAAATAAGAAAACAATCCCAAAGCCTGTGGAAGGAATCCACAAATACAGGCCAGACTCTACACTGAGACTGGCTAGACACTGGCCCTTGGGTGACAAGAGAGGAGGGTACTGCTGGAGAGTTCCACTAATCTGTCTTAAACTCACCAATCCATTCTTCTGCCTCATTTTGTCTATTCTTGGTTCCTTCTAGTGTGGTATTCATTTCAATAACTTTATTCTTCAGCTCTGGGTATTCTTTATATTTTCCAACTCTGCTAAAAACTTTGCTCTGTGCATCTATACTCCTCTTGAATTCTCTGACTCTTCACCATCATTCCTCTAAACTCTTTCTCAGATAAACTGCCTATCTCCTCATCACTTAGTTCTTCTGGGATTTTGTTCTTCCTTGGCCTGGAAGATACTTCTCTGCCTCATATTGCCTCATATTGTCTACCTTTCTATTTGTATTTTTAGATAGGTTATTTACATTTCTCAACCTTGGAGAAGTGGCCCTCCGTGGGAGACAACGCTATAAGGTTAGAAATCAACCACAAGAAAAAAAAAAACTGCAAAAACTGGAAACATGTGGAGGGTAAATGTACTAAACAACCAATGGATCACTGAAGAAATCAAAGAGGAAATTAAAAAAATACTTTGAGACAAATTAAAATGAAAACACAATGATCCCCAAACTTCTGGGACACAGCAAAAGCAGTTCTAAGAGCGAAGTTTATAACAATACAAGGCTACCTCAGGAAATAAGAAAAATCTCAAGTAAACAACCTAATCTTACACCTATGGCAGCTAGAGAAAGACATACAAACAAAACCCAAAATTAGTAGAAGAAAAGAAATCATAAAGATTAGAGGAGAAATAAATGAAATAAAGACTGAAAAAATTGAAAACATCAGTGAAACTAACAGCTGGTTCTTTGAAAAGATAAACAAAGTTGATAAACCTTTAGTCAGGGTCATCAAGAAAAAAGGAAAGGGCCCAAATTAATAAAATAAAAAATGAAAAAGAAGTTACAACGGATACCACAGAAATACAAGGGATCATAAGAGGCTACTATGAGCAACTATATGACAACAAAAAGGAAAACATAGAAGAAATGGGCAATTTCTTAGAAAGGTACAGTTTGCCAAGACTGAACCAGGAAGAAATAGATAATATGAATAGACCAATTACCAGTACTGAAATTGAATCAGTAATTTTAAAACTCCCAACAAAAGTCCAGGACCAGATGTCTTCACAGGTGAATTCTACCAAACATTTGGAGAAGAGTTAGCCCCTATCCTTCTGAAACTATTCCCCCTCCCCCCGAAAAAAAATTGAAGAGGAAGGAACACTTCCAAACTCATTCTATGAACTATCATCACCCTGATACCAAACCCAAAGATATCACAAAAGAAGAAAATTGCAGGCCAGTATCACTTATGTATACAGATGCAAAACCATCAACAAAATACTAGCAAACTGACTTCAACAATACCTTAAAAAGGATCATACACCATGATCAAGTGGGATTTATCCTAGAGATGCAAGGATTTTTCAATATCTACAACTCAATCAATGTAATACACCACATTAACAAATTGAAGAGTAACAAACCATATGATCATGTCAATAGATGCAGAAAAACCTTTTGATAAGCACATCCGTATATTATAAAAACTCTCCAGAAAGTGAGCACAGATGGAACACACCTCAACCTAATAAAGGCCATACATGACAAAGGAACAGCTAACATCATACTCAATGGGGAAAAGCTGAAAGCACTTCCTCTAAGATCAGGAACTAGACAAGGATGCCCACTCTCGCTATTTTAGTCAACACAGTTTTGGAAGTCCTAGCTGTTAATCAGAGAAGAAAAAGAAATAAAAGGAATCCAAACTGGAAACGAAAAAGTAAAACTGTCACGATTTTCAGATGACATGATACTCTACTTAGAAAACCCTAAAGAACTGACCAGAAAACTACTAGAACTCATCAATGAATTTGGTAAAGTTGCAGGATACAAAATCAATATACAGAAATCAGTTGCATTTCTATACACTAACAATGAAATAACAGAAAAAGAAATTAAGGAAACAATACCATTCATCATCACACCTAAAAGAACAAAAAAACTAAGAATAAACCTACCCAAGGAGGCAGAAGACCTGCACTCCCAAAACTATAAGACACTCATGAAATAAAGATGACATAAACAAATGGAAAGATATATCATGTTCTTTGGTTGGAAGAATTAATATTGTTAAAATGGCCATACTACCCAAGGCAATATACAGATTCAATGCAATCCCTATCAAATTACCAACAACATTTTTTTTACAGAGCTGGAACAAAACAAGTTAAAATTTGTACAGAAACATAAAAGATTCCAAATAGCCAAAATAATCTTGAAAAAGAATGGAGCTAGAGGAAACATTCTCCCTGATTTCAGACAATACTACAAAGCTCCAGTAACCAAGACAGTATGGTACTGGCACAAAAAACAGACACATAGATCAATGGATGGAGCACGACAGAAAGTTCCAGAAATAAACCCACACACTTATGGCCAATTAATTTACAGCAAAGGAGGCAAGGATATACAATTGAGAAAAGACAGTCTCTTCAACAAGTGGTTCTGGGAAACCTGGACAGCTACCTGTAGAAGACTGAAGTCAAAATATTCTCTAACACCATATTAAAAAATAAACTCAAAATGGATTAAAGACTTAAATGTAAGACCAGATACTATAAAACTCCTAGAGGAAAACACAAGCAGAACACTCTTGGACATAAGTCACAGCCATATATTTTTTGAACCAGCTTCTGCAATAATGGAAATAAAAGCAAAAATAAACAAATGGGATCTAATTAAACTTAAAAGCTTTTGAACAGCTAAGGATACCATCAACAAAATGAAAAGACAACCTACTGAATGGGAGAAAATATTTGCAAATGATGCAACTGACAAGGGACTAATTTCCAAAATAGACAAATAGCTGATACACCTTAATATCAAAAAAAAAAAAAAAAAAGCAACCCAATAAAAAAAATGGGCAGAAGACCTAAATAGACATCTCTCTAAAGACAGACAGATGGCCAACAAGCACATGAAGAGATGCTCAACACTACTAATTGTTAGAGAAATGCAAATCAAAACTATGGCTGAGATACCACCTCACACAAGCCAGAATAACCATCATTAAAAAGTCTACAAGTGATAAATGCTGGAGAGAATGTGGAGAAAAAGAAGCCCTCCTACACTCTTGGTGGGAATGTAAATTGGTGTAGCCACTATGGAGGACAGTATGGAGGTTTCTTAAAAAACTAAAAATAGTCTTAGCATATGACCCAGCAATCCCACTCCTGGGCATATACCCAGGAGAAAAAAAAACAATTAAAAAAGACACATGCACCCCAATGTTCACAGCAGCACTATTTTACAATAGCCAAGACATGGAAACAATGCAAATGTCCATCAACAGATGACTGGATAAAGAATATGTGGTGTATATATACAATGGAATACTACTCAGCCATAAAAAAGAATAAAATGCCATTTGCAGCAACAGAATGACAATCTCCAGGTCCATCTAAGTGAAGTAAGGCAGAAAGAGAAAGAAAAATGCCATATGATGTCACTTATATGTGGAATCTTTAAAAAAAAGGACACAAATGAACTATTATTTACAACTTAGATGATTGACTTCTTGAATATGTGTAAGCACATTTGACTGTCTCTCATGAATGGATTACTGCATTCTGTTGATTCTTATTTTGTGGTTGGTTTTATTCCTTTGATAATTGTATAAGTTTAAAAAGCTAAAGCTCCAAACTATTCTTAGAAACAGCGGTACACATGTGTATATTTTAAAATGGTTTTCTCACTCAAAGTGTTGCTCTTCCTAGAATAAACTTTGTTTCCAAGAACTTTGGGGCTAAAATGATAAATTTTATGTTATATATGTTTTATCAATAACTTTTTTTGAAAAGTGAAAAAATGCATTTGAAATTAAGAGGTCAGCAGCTTAAAGCAATCATATATTCATATTTATATGATTGCTTAGCTGCACAAAAGCTTTTAAGTTATATATATATATAAAATTTTCATATATATATATGACTGCTATACCAAAACCTCATGGTAACTGCAAACCAAAAATCTATAATTGATATACACACACAAAAAAGAAAAAGGAATCCAAACATAATACTTAAGATAGTCACCAAATCATGAGAACAAATGAAAGAAAAAAAAAAAGATCTACAAAAACAAATCCAAGACAATTAACAAAATGGCAATAAGAACATATTAATAATTACCTTAAATGTAAATGGACTAAATGCTCGGAAAAAAGACAGAGACTGGCTGAATGGATACAAAAATAAGACCTGTAGTTTTGCTGCCCACAAGAGACTCACTTCAGATCTAGAGACACATACAGACCAACAGTGAGGGGATGGAAAAGGGTATTCCATGCAAATAGAAATCAAAAGAAAGCTGGAGCAGCAATACTTATATCACACAAAATAGATTTTAAAAGACTCTTACCAGAGACAAAGGACACTACATAATGCTCAAGGAATCAATCCAAGAAGAGGATATAACAATTGTGTGTGTGTGTGTGTGTGTGTGTGTGTGTGTGTGTGTGTGTGTGTGTGTGTATACATACATACACATGCACCCATCATAGGAGCACCTTAATATATAAAGCAGTTGTTGAACAGATATAAAAGCAGAAATCAACAATAACAAAATAATAGTGGGGGACCTTAACATCCTACTTACATCGATGGACAGATCATCTAGACAGAAAATCAATAAGGAAACACAGGCCCTAAATAACACATTAGACCAGATGGACTTAACTGATACCTATAGAGCATTCTATCTGAAAGCAACAGAATACACATTCTTCTTAAGTGCACATGGAACATTCTCCAGAATCAACCACATGCTGGCCCACAAAGCTAGCCTCAGTAAATTTAAGAAAATTGAAATCATACCAAGCATCTTTTCTGACCACAAATGCTGTAAGGTTAGAAATCAACTACAAGAAAAAAAACTGCAAAAATTTCAAACACGTGGAAGCTAAACAATATGCTACCAACCAGTGGATCACTGAAGAAATGAAAGAACAAATAAAAACACAGAGACAAATCAAAATGAAAACACCACAATCCAAAGCCTCTGGGACACAGCAAAAGCAGTTCTAAGAGAGAAGTTTATAGAGATACATGCTTACCTCAGGAAACAAGAAAAATCTCAAACAACCTAAGCTCTCTAAAGCAACTAAGGAAAGAAGAACAAACAAAACCCAAAGTTAGTAGAAGGAAGGAAATCATAAAGATCAGAGAAGAAATAAACAGAGACAACAATAGAAACAAACAAACAAAAAATCAGTGAAACTAAAAGCTGGTTCTTTGAAAAGATAACCTTTAGCCAGACTCATTATCAATAAAGTTAGAAATGACAAATGAGAAATCACAACTGACACCACAGAAATACAAAGGATCATAAGAGTCTATCACGAGCAGCTATATGACAATAAGACAGACAACCTAGAAGAAGTGGACAAATTCTTAGAAGGGCACAATCTCCCAAGACAACTAGGAAGAAATAGAAAATATGAGTAGACCAAGTATCAGTACTGAATTCAAACAGTAATTTAAAAAACTCCCAACAAACAAAAGTCCAACACCAGATGGCTTCACAGGTGAATTCTACCAAACATTTAGACAAGAATTAGCACCTATCCTTCTGAAACTATTCCAAAAAATTGAAGGGGAAGGAACACTTCCAAACTCATTCTATGAGGCCACCATCATCCTGGTACCAAAATCAGACAAAGATATCACACAAAAAAGAAAATTACAGGCCAATATCACTTAGGAACATAGATGCAAAATTCTCAACAAAATACTAGCAAATCAACTCCAACAATCTATTAAAAGGATCATACAACCAAGATCAAGTGACATTTATCCCAGGGATGCAGGATTTTTCAAAATCCAGAAATCAATCAGTGTGATTCAACATGTTAACAAGTTGAAGAATAAAAACCATATGATCATCTCAATAGATGCAGAAAAACCTTTTGGTAAAATTCAACACCCATCTATGATTTAAAAAACTCTCCAGAAAAGTGGGCATAGACAGAACATACCTCAACATAATAAAGGCCTTACATGAAAAACACAGCTAATTAACATCATACTGAATGGAGAAAAGCTGAAAGCACTTCCTCTAAGATCAAGAACTAGACAAGGATGCCCACTCTCACCATTTTTAGTCAATATCGTTTTGGAAGCCCTAGCTGTTAATCAGAGAAGAAAAAGAAATAAAAGGAATCCAAATTGGAAATGAAGAAATAAAACTATCACTGTTTACAGATGATATGATACTCTACATAGAAAACCCTAAAAACGTGATCAGAAAACTACTAGAACACGAGAAATGTAACTAGCCCACCTAAAAGTACAAATAGAAAGACAGACAATATGAGGTGGTAGAGGAATATCTTCCAGGCCAAGGCACAAGGTAAAATCCCAGAAGAAATAAGTGATGAAGAGATAGACAATTTATCTGAGAAAGAGTTTAGAGTAATGATGGTGAAGATGTTTAGAGAACTCAAGAGGAATATACATGCACAGAGTGAAGTTTTTAGCAAAGAGTTGGAATAAAGAATATCCAAACAGAGTTGAAGAATAAAATCACTGAAATTAATAACACACTAGAAGGAACCAAGAATAGACTAAATGAGGCAGAAGAACAGATCAATGAGCTAGAAGACAGATTAGTGGAAATCACTACTGCAGAACAGAAAAAAGAAAGAATGAAAATAAATGAGGATAGTTTAAGAGAACTCTGGGACAACATGAAGCACAATAATGTTCACATTATGGGGGTCCCAGAAAAAGAAGAGAAAGGACCTGAGAAAATTTTTGGAGATATAGTAACCAAAAATGTCCCCAACTTGGGAAAGGAAACAGTCGTCCAAGTCCAGGAAGTGCAGAGAGTTCTACACAGGATCAACCTGAAGAGAAACACACCAAGGCACAGTTATCAAATTGACAAATATTAAGGATAAGGATAAAGTATTAAAATTAGCAAGAGAAAAGCAACAAATAACATAGAAGGGAACTCCCATAAGTTTATCAGCTGAATTTTCAGCAGAAACTCTACAAGCCAGAAGGGAGTGGCAAAATATATTTAAAGTGATGAAAGGGAAAAATTTACAACCAAAAATATTCTATCCAGCAAGGCTCTCATTCAGATTTGATGGAGAAATCGAAAACTTCACAGATAAACAAAAGTGAAAAGATTTCAGCACCACCAAACCAGCTTAACAACAAATGTTAAAGGAACTTCTTTGGTCATCAAACCATAAGAAAAGAGAACAAAAAAGGAGGGAAAAAAAGACCTAAAAAAGATTGCTTTGGCAGTTTGGGGTCTTTATGGTTCCATATAAATTTTGGAATTGTTTGTTCTAGTTCTGTGAAAAATGTCGTGAGTATTTTGACAGGAGTTGCATTGGATCTGTAGATTGTTTTGGGAAGTACAGCCATTATGATAATGCTGATTCTTCCAATCCAAGAACACAAGATATCTTTCCATTTCTTTGCATCATTTTCAATCTCCTTCATCAATGTTTTATAGTTTTCATAGTACAGGTAACCTCCTTGGTTAATACCTCCTAGGTATTTTGTTGTCTTTGATGCAATGGAAATGTTTATGTCTGGTACAAAATTCTGGTTTTTGAAGTGAAAAAAAAGTGAATGAAGGGCTGCAAATGGCAAAATACCCTTCTTTCTTATGGATGAGTTGTATTCTATTACTTACATATGCTGCATCTTCTTTATCCATTCATTTATTGAGGTGCATTTAGGATGCTTCCATATCTTGGCAATTATAAATAATGTTGCTTTTAATAGCAGGGTGTGTGTATCTTTTTGAATTAATTCTTATTTTGTGGTTGGCATTATTCCTTTGATAACTGTGTAAGTTAAAAAAGCTAAAGCCCTAAACGTTCTTAGAAACAACAGTACATATATGTAAATTTTTAAAAAGTACAGTATATTGTGTGTATGTATTTACATGAAATATATAGGATATGTGCAGTGAAGTTGTAACAATTCTAATAAAACTGAAACATGAAAAAACTTAGAACACATCAATGAATTCAGTAAAGTTGCAGGATACAAAATTAATGTACAGAAATCAGTTGCATTTCTATACACTAACAATGAAATAGCAGAAAAAGAAATTAAGGAAACAATCCCATTTACTACCACACCAAAAAGGATAAAATACCTAGGAATAAATCTACCTAGGGAGCAAAAGACCTGTACTCTGAAAACTATCAGATACTGATGAAGATGGAAGAATATCCCACACACTTGGATTGGAAGAATTAATATGGTTTAAATGGCCATACTACCCAAAGCAATCTACAGATTTAATGCAATCCATATCAAATTACCAATGGCATTATTTACAGAACTGGAAGAAGAAATTTTAAAATTTGTAGAGAGACACAAAAGACCCTGAATAGCCAAAACAATCTTTAGAAAGAACAGAGCTGGAGGGATCATGCTCCTTGATTTCAGCCTATATTACAAAGCTACAGTAGTGAAAACAGTATGGTAATGGCACAAAAAGAGACACATAGATCAATGGAACAGGATAAAGCCCAGAAATAAACCCACATACTTATGGTCAATTAATCTACAATAAAGGTAGTAAGAATATACAAACAATGGAGAAAAGACAGTCTCTTCAATTAGTGGTGTTGGAGAAACTGGACAGCTACATGTAAGAGAATGAAATTAGAGCATTCTCTAACACCATAGACAAAAGTAAACTCAAAATGGATTAAAGACCTAAAAAGAAGACCAAATATTCTAAAACTCCTAGAGGAAAATATAGGTAGAATTCTCCTTAACATAAATCACAGAAATACTTTTTTGGATCTGTCTCCTAGAGTAATGGAAATAAAAACAAAAATAAGTAAGTGGGACCTGATTAAACTTGAAAGCTTTTGCACAGCAAAGGACACCATAAACAGAACGACAACCTATGGAGTGGGAGAAAATATTTGCAAACAATGAGACTAACAAGGGATTAATTTCAAGATATACAAATAGCTTACAGTTAGCTTATATATCTTAGTATTAAAACAAAACAAAACAAAACAAAACCCAAACAACCCAATCAAAAAATGAGTAGAAGACCTAAATAGACACTTCTCCAAAAAAGACATACAGATGGCCAACAGGCACATGAAAAAATGCTCAATACTGCTAATTATTGGGGGTGCCAAGATGGCAGAGTAGAAGAATGCTCTTAGCTCACTCTCCCATGAATACCCCACGAGAGACATCCATGGATCCACCCATTCATTCAGAACTCCTGCTGAACTTTGACAGAACATTTCCTTTCTCAAAAGACAAAATTCCTCACAAAATCTGGTAGGACGGGACAAAAAAAAAAAAAAAAAAAAAAAGGAAATTAGTGTTGGGCCTGTCTTGCAGGGTGGGAGTGGCAAAGGACGAATAGCATTCTTATGCTGGGATGTCCCATCTCCAACAGAGAGGTCAGTGAGGATGGAAGGGGAACCTCGACTCAGGAGTGTACAGCAATCTCTTGGCCAACAGAACTCAGAGAAACCAACACAAAGGGTCCCTGTGATTCCCAGCCCTAGACATGCGCTGGCAGGAGTGGGCTGGGACTGGCTGCCTGAGCTAGGTGGAGGGCTGGGGCCAACTGCACAGAGGCAGTTTCAGGGGACTCCAGGAGGCTGGAGTGTATTGTGGGCTGTGGTTGGGAGTGTATATAGAACAGAATATCCTGGGTCCCCCATAAAAAAGAAAAAACAACACTGCTGCATTGTGGGTATGGGTGCAATGCAGCTGGGCCATAGCCATTATCTCCACAGGCCTGCAGCACCATCACTGGTGTGTTCTTGGGAGAAGAGAGGCAGGGTTCAGCCTTAGCCACCATATTCACTGATGCGTGGCTCCAAGGCAGAGGTGGGGTTGAAATCTGAATCCATACCAAAGGACTCCTCAACTTCACAGGCAGGACTGAGATTTGTTTACAGTCCCAGGCATAGGGGACCTATTTGATCCACGGGTGCCTTTGTGGACCCAGGGCTCTAAGACAAATGAGCAAGAAGCTGAGTTCCGGCACATGGTGGGGGCGAGTGCAGGTGCAGAGTTTTCAGCAGGCCTGTCTACCATTCGCAGATGCGGCACTTCAGACAGTGCTGACCCAGTAGTGCACTACAATTCAGGGTGTGTGACCCAGATGTCAGCAGATCTGCACTGGTAGCTCTGAGGACAGAGAACCTGGGGGACACCTGAGCAGAGTACTGACATTCTTGTGGCTAAAGCGGGGACAAAGGCAGCATCAGCAAAGAGTATTTGAAGTGCTCCAACCCCATATACCACGCACTGCAGCTCAGAAACAGGTCTAGAAGCCTCCATTCCAACAAAAGGGGAACAGACCCAGCCCCTGTCAGTGCTTTAACCACCACAGAACAAAAAGGAGATCCCACTCAACAACCAGGGCAGGCTCTGGTCACAAGACCGGCCACACCCCCAATCAAAGGGATAACAGCCAACACTAAGAAGAAAGACGTGGCAACCACCCATACTAAAAACAAACCTAGCAACAAAATTATTAGAGGCACACAGTGTAGACAGGAATGCATCCTCTTTCAAAAAATATATAAAACAAAAAATAGACCTTCAAGACCACAGTAGATAACTGATACTCCATAATCCATAGCGTCAGAGAGATACAAGTAAAATGAAGAAGCAGAGGAACTACTCCAAATTAAAAGAACAAGAGAAGACCTCAGAATGAACAATCAATGAAATGGACCTCGACAGTCTACCAGTTCATGCCTTCAAAAAGGAGATGATAAAAGCATTGAAGGAAATGAGAGACTGAATAAATATGCAGAATACTATAAAAAGAAAATATAAATCATAAAAAGGAGCCAATTATAAACAGAAAACTCAATGGCTGAGATAAAAGCCAAGCTAAAGGCAGTCAAAAGCAGACTAGATAATGCAGAGGAGTGAGTAAGTGACATAGAAGACAGGATAACAGAAATCATCCAATCAGAACAAACCAAAAAGCCAAATGAAAACTAATGAAAGCAATATAAGGGACCTATGGGATAATATAAAGCATCCCAATCTATGCATAATAGGGGTCCCAGAAGGACAAGAAAGAGAAAAGGGGATTGAAAAGGTACCTGAAGAAATAATGACTGAAAACTTCCCAAACCTAAAGAAGGAATCATATATCCAAGTACAGGAAGCACAGAGGGTCCCAAACAAGAAGAACCCAAACAGACCTACACCAAGACATATTATAATTAAAATGGCCAAGGTTAAAGATAAAGCAATGATTCTAAAGGCAGCATGAGGGGAAAAAAAGTTAGTTACAAGGGAACTCCCATAAGGCTTTCAGCTGATTTTTCTACACAAACACTGCTAGCCAGAAGGGAGTGGCAAGATATATTCAAAGTCCTGAATGAGAAAAGCTGCAACTGAGGATACTCTATCTGGCAAGACTACCCTTTACAATAGAAAGAGAGAAAGAATTTCACAGACCAGCAAAAACTTAAAGAAGTCAGCAATACTAAGCCTATGCTCAAAGAAATATTGAAGGGTCTGTTCTAAACAGAAAAGCAGCAGGACCCTTTAGAAAGGAGAAAACCCTAATTGGAAATGTGATAACTAAAATGAGTTACAATAGAATAAAAATGAAGATGTAAAAGAGGATGTTATAGTAAACACACATCAATAATTACTATAACTGTCAATGGACTAAATGCTCCAATCAAAAGACACAGAGTGGCAGATTGGATAATAAAACAAAACCCTACAATATCCTGCCTACAAGAGACCCACTTTAGAGTGAAGAACACACATAGAATGAAAGTGAGAGCATGGAAAAAGATATTTCATGCGAATGGAAATGACAAGAAAGCAGGAGTAGCAATACTCCTATCAGACAAAATAAACTTTAAAACAAAGCCCATAAAGAAAGATAAAGAAGGACACTATATAATGATTAAGATGAGGCTATTACATTCATTAACATATATGCACCCAATATAGGAGCACCTAAATATATAAAGCAAATACTAACAGATATAAAGGGAGAAACTGATGGGAATGCATTCATAGTAGGAGACTTTAACACCCTGTTAACATCATTGGACAGATCTTCCAGACAGAAAAATCAATAAGGCCATGGAGATACTAAATGACACAATAGAATAGTTGGACTTGGTTGATATTTTTAGGACACTGCATCCCCCCAAAACAGAATATATATGCTTTTCATGTGCTCATGGAACATTCTCTAGGATAGATCATATACTTGGGCACAAAAGAAACCTCAACAAATTTAAGAGAATAGAAATTATTTCAAGCATCTTTTCTGACCACAATGGCATGAAACAGAAATCAACCACAGAAAAACAAATGAGAAAAAAATGACAGCATGCAGATTAAACGACATGCCACTAAAAAACCCAATAGATCAATGACGAAATCAAAGAAGAAATTAAAAAATACTTTTGAGACAAATGACAATGAAAACACAACCTCACAGGAGGGGGAGAAGCAAGATGGCGGAGTAGAAGGACGCTTGTAGCTCACCCTCTCCCACAAATACACCAAAACTCACATCTACAGACCCACTCAGCCAACCAGAGCACCTGCCAAACTCCGACAGAACATCGCCCTCTTTGAAAAACAAAGACACCAAAAATCTGGTAGGAGAAAAGGAAAAAAGAAAGAAAAAGCAAAACAGTGTGGGACCGATCCTGTGGGGAGGGAGTGGCAAAGGAGGACTGGCGCTCGTTCACTGGGTCTCCTCTCTCCAACGGAAAGGCCAGCAGGACAGAGGGCGAGCCTCCAAGGTTCAGATCTGCCCAAGCATCCCTTGACCAACAGAACTGAGTTAAATGGGCACAAAGGGTCCCTGCGACACCCAGCCTGAGACATGAGCTGGCAGCTGGGGGCTGGGACAGGCTGCCTGAGCTGGGTGGAGGATTGGGGCGGCTGCACTGAGGCAGCCCCGGGGGACTGCAGGGTGCTGTGTGCCGTGGCTGGGAGGGGATACAGAGCAGAACCACTTCGGTCCCCCATAAATTGCAAAAAAGCAAAGCAACACAGCTGGTGTGCCCTGTGGGGAGGGGCGCCATAGCCTTTGTCTCCTCAGACCTGCACCACCAATGCTGGCCCTTCTCGCGAGAAGAGAGGTGGGGCTCAGCTACAGCCGCCATCTCCTCCTGTGCGCAGTGCCTGGGCAGGGGTGGGGCTGAGACCTGAATCTGCACCCAGGGGCTCCGCAACCTCCTAGGCAGGACTGAGACTTGTTTACAACCCGAGGCAGATAGGATCTTTCTGCCCTGGTCCCTCAGAGAACTCGCGCTGCCAAGACAAACAAGAAGCTGAGATTTGGCACGGAGCAGGGGTGGGGCCATTCCGTGGTCTTCCCCAAGTCCGTCTTTGGAGCCCTGACCCAAGGTGGAGCAGGCAGCTGCACAGAGCAGTGAAGCGACCAGCGCCGGGAGAGGGTGTGGCAGCCCCCCACCTTCCTGGCAGGAATGTAGCACCTGACCACAGTGCTGGGAGGGGGCGCGATCAGCCCACCTGCCTCACCTGAGCGCAGCATCTGACTGCGGCGTCGGGAGGGGGAGTGACCCGCCTGCCCACCGGGTAAGAGCTCAGCACCTGACCCAGTGTTGGGAGGGGGCATGATCTGCTAGCTGGCAGCCACTGGGAGCAGCACAGACTAGGGCGCCAACAGAGGGCCTCTGGAAACAGCAAGCTGAGTACACGAAACAGGGTGAAGACACAAAGACCTCTCGATAAAATCATTAAGAGCACACCATCTCCAGAAGAACTAGATAACTGATACTCCTTAAGCCACAGGGCCAGAGAGATAAGAGCAATATGAAGAAGCAGAGGAACCACTCCCAATTAAAAGATCAAGAGAAATCCCCTGAAAGCAAGATCAAGGAAATAGATATTGATGGCCTACTAGATTAAGATTTCAAAAAAGGAGTGATCAAAGTGCTGAAGGAACTGAAAGAAATAGTGTTTAGAGATATAAAATATGTCAAAAATGAAATAGAAGCTATAAAGAAGAACCAAGCAGAATTAGTCAACTCATTTGCTGAGATGAGAGCTGATACAAAGGCTGTACAAAGCAGGCTAGATAATGCAGAGGAACGAATAAGTGACCTAGAAGACAGGACAACAGAAAGCACCCAATCAGAACAGCTGAGAGAAAAACAAATAAAAAACAATGAAAACAATATAAGGGACCTATGGGATAATATAAAGCACGCCAATCTACGCATAATAGGGGTTCCAGAAGGGGAAGAAAGAACAAAGGGGATTGAAAAGATATTGGAAGAAATCATGACTGAAAACTTCCCAAACCTAAAGGAATCAGATACAGGAGGCTCAGAGGGTCCCAAACAGGAAGAACCCAAACAGACCCACACCAAGACATATCATAATCAAGATGGCCAGACTCAAAGATAAAGAAATGATCCTCAAGACAGCAAGAGAAAAACAAAGAGTGAGTTACAAGGGAACCCCCATAAGGCTCTCAGCTGATTTCTCTACACAAACACTACAGGCCAGAAGGGAGTGGCAAGATATATTCAAAGACCTGAATGAAAAAAAGATGCAGCCTAGGATACTCTATCCAGCAAGGCTATCCATTAGAATAGAAGGAGAGATAAAGAACTTCCCAGACAAGCAAAAACTACAAGAGTTTAGCAACACTAAACCCATGCTAAAAGAAATATTGACAGGTCTACTCTAAATAGAAAAGCAGGATGCTACAAAAATGAGAAACTCATAACTGGAAAGGAGATAACTGCCATGAATTACAAAAAGAATAAACACAAAATTGTAAAAGAAGACATCTAAATCATTAAGAGTGGGAGAGGGAAGCAAGGAAAGCCACTGTGGAAAACAGTATGGAGATTCCTCAAAAGACTAGGAATAGACTTACCATATGACCCAGGAATCCTGCTCCTGGGCATATATCCAGAAGGAACCCTACTTCAAAATGACACCTGCACCCCAATGTTCACAGCAGCACTATTTACAATAGCCAAGGCATGGAAACAGCCTAAATGTCCATCAACAGATGACTGAATAAAGAAGAGGTGGTATACTTATATGATGGAATACTATTCAGCCACAAAAATGGACAACATAATGCCATTTGCAGCAACATGGATGTTCCTGGAGAATGTCATTCTAAGTGAAGTAAGCCAGAAAGAGAAAGAAAAATACCATATGAGGTCGCTCATATGAGGAATCTAAAAACAAAACAAAACAAAAAAGAAATACAAAACAGAAACAGACTCATAGACATAGAATACAAACTTGTGGTTGCCAAGGGAGTGAGGGGTGGGAAGGGACAGACTGGGATTTTAAAATTCAGAATAGATAAACAAGGTTATACTGTATAGCACAGGGAAATATATACAAGATCTTGTGATAGTGAAAAAAAAATGTGACAATGAATATATATATATTCATGTATAACTGGAAAATTGTGCTCTACATTAGAATTTGACACAACATTGTAAAATGACTTTTAGTCAATAAAAAATGTAAAATTAAAAAAAAAAAACACAACCTCACAAAATCTATAGGATGCAGCAAAGGAAGTCTAAGAGGGAAGTTCCTAGTGATATAGGCCTTCCTCAAAAAACAAGAATGGTTCAAGTAAACAACCTAACCTATCACCTAAAAGAAGTAGAAAAAGAGGAGAAAATGAAACCTAAAGTCAATAGAAGAAAGGAAACAATAAAGATCAGGGAGGAAATAAATAGAGATTTTAAACAATAGAAAAAAATTCAAATCAAGAGCTGCTTTTTTTTTGAAAGAATAAACAAAATTGACAAACCTCTGACCAGGCTCACCAAGAAGAGAGAGAACATAAATAAAATAAGAAAGGAAAATGGAGAAATTACAACCAATACCATAGAAATACAAAAAACCATAAGAGATACTATGAACAACTACATGAAAACAAATTGGACAACCTAGAAGAAATGGAAAAGTTTCTGGAAACATACACAACCAAGATTGAATCAAGAAAAAATAGACTACTTGAACAGACTAATCACTAGAAATGAAATAGAATCAGTGATAAAAAAACATACCTACAAACAAAATTCTAGGACCAGATGGCTTCACTGGGGAATTCTACCAAACATACAAAGAACTCATACCAATCCTTGTCAAACTCTTCCAAGAGATTGAAAAGGACAGAGTACTCCCAAACTCATTCTGGGAAGCCACCATCACCCTGATACCAAAACTAAAGACACTATCAAAAAAGAAAATTACAGGCCAATATCACTAATGAAAATGGATGCAAAAATCCTCAACAAAATATTAGCAAACAGAATCCAACAACACATAAAAAAGATTATACACCATGATCAAGTTGATTTCATCCCAGGGACGCAAGGATAGTTCAACATATGCAAATCAATCAATGTGATATACTACATTAACAAAAGAAAGGACAAAAATCACATGATCACCTCAATAGATGCAGAAAAAGCATTTGATAAAATTCAACACCCATTTATGATAAAAACTCTAACCAAAGTGGGTATAGAAGGAACATATCTCAACATAAATAAAGGCTATTAATGACAAACCCACAGCCAGCATAGTACCCAATGGTGAAAAACTGAAAGCCTCCCCACTAAAATCTGGAACCAGACAAGGATGCCCACTGTCACTTCTACTCAACATAGTCTTGGAAGGCCTAGCCACAGCAATCAGGCAAGAGAGAGAGATAAAAGGGATCCAAATTGGAAGAGAAGAGGTAAAATTATCACTATGTGCAGATGACATGATATTATATATAGAAAACCATAAAAGCTCCATGCAAAACTACTAGATCTGATAAAAGAATTAGGCAAGGTAGCAGGGTACAAGATTAACATACAGAAATCAGTTGCATTTCTTCACACTAACAATGAATCAACAAGAAAAGAAAGTAAAGAAATTATCTCTTTTAAAATTGCACCCAAAACAGTAAAATACTTAGGAATAAATCTGACCAAGGAGGTGAAAGTCTTATATGTGGAGGACTACAAAGCATTGATTAAGGAAATTAAAGAAGACTTAAAGAAATGAAAAAATAGCCCATGCTTTTGGATTGGAAGAATCAATATTGTTGAAATGGCCATACTGCCCAAGGCAATCTACAGATTTAATGTGATCCCTATCAAATTACCCAGGACAATTTTTACAAAATTAGAATAATCCTAAAATTTATATGGTATCATAGAAGACCCAGAATTGCCAAAGCAATACTGAAGAAAAAGAACAAAGCTGGAGGAATAACCTTCTCAGACTTCAGACAATACTACAGAGCTACAGTAATTAAAAGCGCATGGTATTGGCATAAAAACAGACATATGGATCAATGGAACAGAATAGGGGGCCCAAAAATAAACCCACAGACCTACAGTCAACTAATCTTCGACAAAGGGGGCAAGAATATACAATGGAGAAAAAGTCTCTTCAACAAGTGATGCTGGGAAAACTGGACAGCAGCATGTAAATCAATGAAGTTACAACACTCTCTCACTCTATACACAAAAATAAATTCAAAATGATTCAAAGACTTAAATATAAGACAAGACACAATAAATCTCCTAGAAGAGAACATAGGCAAAACATTCTCTGACATAAATCTTAGCAATGTTCTCCTAGCACAGTCTATCCAGGCAATGAAAATAAAAGCAAAAATTGAAAATGGGACCTAATTAAACTTATAAGCTTCTGCAAAGCAAAGTAAATAAAATAAGTAAAATAAAAAGACAACCTATGGAATGAGAGAAAATATTTGCAAGTGATGTGACTTACAGAGGCTTAATTTCCAGAATATATAAACAAGTCATACAACTTAACAACAACAACAACAAAAATAACCCAATCCAAAAATGGGCAGAAGACCTAAAACAAGTAACTCTCCAGTGAAGACCCACAAATGGCCTACATGCACATGCAAAAATGCTCAGTATCATTAATTATCAGAGAAATGCAAATCAAAACTACAATGAGGTATCACCTCACACCAGTTAGAATGGCCACCATTCGAAAGTCCACGAATGATAAATGCTGGAAAGGATGTGGAGAAAAGGGAATCCTCCTGCACTGCTGGTGGGAATGCAGTTTGGTGCAGCCACTATGGAAAACAGTCTGGAGGTTCCTTAAAAAACTAAAAACATAGTTACCATATGATCCAGCAATCCTACTCCTGGGCATATATCAAGAGAAAACTCTAATTCAAAAAGTCACATGCACCCCAATGTTGATAGCAGCACTATATACAATAGCCAAGACATGGAAGCAACCTGAATGTCCATAGACAGATGACTGGATAAAGATGTGGTTATACATACACAATGGAATATTACTCTGCCATAAAAAGAATGAAATAATGCCATCTGCAGCAACATGGATGGACCTAGAGATTATCATGTTAAGTGAAGTCAGACAGGGAAAGATAAATATCATATGAATATCATTTATATGTGGAATAAAAAATACAAATGAACTTATTTGCAAACTGAAAACAAACTTCCATAGAAAACAAATTATGGTTGCCAACGGGGAAAGGGATTGGGAGGAGGGGTAAGTTAGGAGTTTGGGATTAACATATACACACTACCATACATAAAATAAACAACAAGGACCTACTGTATAGCCCAGGGAAATCCTGTAATAACCTTTAATGGAAAAGGACCTAAGAAAGAAATATATATGTAAATGTTTAACTGAATCACTTTGCTGTACACCTGAAACACATTTTAAATCAACAATACTTAAAAAAAAAAAATGGGCCCACCAGCATATCAAAACTTTGTATCTTTAAAAACGTCTGAATTACAGAATGTTTCCTTTGTTCTAATTCTATTGTCACCAAGGCAACCCCTTGATGATTTAATTCCTATAAATCTGGCTACAGGGAGCAAACATGCTGGCCATAGAGATGTGAGTTTCTGATTTGTGACAGTTACAAATTTTTTTTTTGTGTATTAGTCAATTGCCCGACTTAATTTTTAGAAATCAGATTCTCTGCCTCAAAAGGAATTTTCGATGTTACGGACAAAAGGATGGAGAAGAACTTTTCTGTTAAGAGTCTTAAGAGGCATAAAAACCAAATAGCAAAGTGCGATCCTTGATCAAATCCTGGTTAGAGAAAAACAGCTCTGGAAGATATTTGGGAGATAACTAGGACAATTTGAATAAGAAGAATTAGATATTAGGGAATTGTGTTAGATGAGATAGTGATGTGACTAGGGAAGAAAATGCCCTAATTCTTTGGAGTCGCATGCTGAGGGAATGAGGGGTGAAGTGGCTGGGTGTATATGAAATGCTTGCTTTGAAATAGCTCCACAAAATACATACACAAAACATACATGGCAAAGCGTTAACAACTATCAAATCAAGTCGGTAAGTGTATATTTGTTCATTGTACTAGTGTTTCCAATTTTCTGATTGTTTGAAATGTTTGTAATAAAAAAGTTAAAGAATCTGAAGCAAATTTAAGACCTAAAGTCACATTCTTGGTAGCTCTGAAGACTTTTTGTGTTCAGCCTGTATGCCTGGCCTGGGACGTGGGGGGTTGGGGGATGGAGCCGCAGCATTAGCGCTGGCCCAGCAGCTGTCCTGGATGTGGCAGGGACACTTGGGCACCAAGTGTGTGAACGCTGCCTTAATTACCTCTGCCTATTGTTTGAAATGAGACAGGTGTCTGTGGTAGCTTGTCCAGAGGACACCGGCATGGAAATCAAATGTCCCTAAGGACTTAAAGAAAGTAGCCTAGAGGAGAAAACTAAAGAGGAAAAAAATGGAAAGAAAACAGAAAGATGAAGGACTGGTTATGCAAACAATTAGCCCCGCTCTCTTCCAAGGTGTTTATCCTCCCCTGCTTTTCTTTGTAGGGTTGGAGGTAGATGGGGTGTGGCCACAAAAGTCACCAGTAAGGAACAACATCAGTTCATTTGTTTTTTAACCTTTTTTCTCCAGACACAGTCCGCCTTCAAAAGAATGGTCAATGGCAGAGAGAGCTCCTTTAATGCTTTTGAATATTCCTTAAATTTCAGCAGTAAAATACCTCCTCCTCATGGAGGCAGATGCCTAGTGACTTCCTAGAAAGATGATTGTTCTCTTCCTCTTTCTTCCCCCATTACACACTTGCTGTGCTGGGATTTTATAAAGGTCAACAGGATTACAAATAAGGAGTTATGTTAAAGGAGAAAGGTATTCCATTCATCTAGTGCAGTCAATAAAAATGTGTGTTATAATTAATTAGGATGAGAAGGAATACTCCACCTCTCTCAGAATTCATGTTTTAATTTTGTTGTCAGCCTTCCCACCCCCACCCTCGAATCGGTTAATTTTTGATCTGATGTCACTAAGCCCATTTTGTGGGGACCAGGCTCAGTGTCGCATTGTTTTCTCCATGGTGTTATTTGCCAGCTGGCCTGGGACCACAGCGTACCACGGGGAGGGGCTGGCCTCTTCCTTAGTCAGGTTCATTCTTTCCCTTGGCTTGTACATATTAAAACTCACCTCTGTTTTGGAATCATTTTTGATGATAAACTTAGTCTGTTCTGGAGGCCTCTTTTTCTGCTTCACCCAGTTTTCAAATGTGTTGTTTTACCATGCCTTTAAAGTTTGATAGAAGGCCTTACATCAGGTCTTCTAGAAGTGGAGGAGTGGATTCACATGTGTGTCATTTGTTAATGAAGGCTCCCAGGAGGGGAAAACACAGGGAGTTGGGGAAACAAGGCAGAAAAGTTACTGAACACAAGTTTGTGTGCCTGACACACAGTGAGGCCAAACAAACTGAAATTTTGGAGTCTGGAGCAGAGAAAAGTTTATTGCAGGGCTGAGCAAGGAGGACGGGTGATTCATATCCCAAAAAACCCTGAACCCCTCGAAGGGTTTCAGAAAAGCATTTTTAAAGGCCAGGTAAGGGAGGGGTGGCCCAGGGTCTGTGATCAGCTGTGAACAATTCTGATTGGTTGATGGTGAGGTAACAGGGTGGTTAACATTATCAATCCTCAGGCGCCAGAAGGTCTGGGGGCTATGTGCTCATGATCATCAAGTAGTTAATTTCTTCCACTTGGTGGTGGTTTTTAGCATTTGAAAAACTCAGGTCATACGCATGAGATACTATTATCAGAGAAGAGCTACAGCAGAGGTTTGTCTGGGGGAGGGATCTGTCCTGGGAAGGCCCCATAGCATCCTGCTAGGTTACAAATCCCTACTTTTCTTTGATACACCTCAATCTTGAGAACAGGTGTTGGACAGGAAAGGGAATGTTTTGGACAGAGAAGTTCATCATAAACTCCGCAGAGGAAACTGGTTTTAGGAGGACTCAGTTTCAATCTCCAATACTGTTTCATCCTTCCCACATCTTTCAGGGAATGAGGCGACGACCAATCTACCTACTTCCTAATGAAACAGGGCACAGTCTTGCTTCAGTTTGGGGAATGGACACCGAATTGGAAATATTCCCGAATTTCAAGTCCTGGATCTGAGTCTTAAGATCTCAGTCCCTTAAATCCATCCTTTTTGTACCAACACGAAGGAGAATAAATAAAATGGCTGCACTCAGGCTAACAGATTGCTCATTCTTATGCTTGCCCTTAAAACGGTCAACTAACCTGACTGACTGGTTGCTACTCACAGCTCCAGGCCCATTGTTAAAATAAAGCTATTAATTTTCCTGTTTCTACTTTATTCCAGTAATCGAAAGTAATCATGCTTGATCTCTTGAGTTGTTCTCCAGGGAGAAGGTCATGGGGCTGTAACCTTACAAAATAGCCTGAATTACCAAGAAGACCACGCCTTGGGCACGTACAAGATTAAGAGATTGGAAGAGTGACAACCACTAGCCTCTACAGAATTGGTCACCTGGAGACAACATGACGTCACTGAGTCTTATGAGAAGAAAATAATTGTTGATTGTTATTGATGCTTTATTGTTTGAGCCATGGCTATATAACCACCCCACCCCACCCCCAAGGTGGGCTCACAGTTGTGAAGGCACTAGCCTGCGGTGAGTCCCCTTTGCCCGGCAAAGCAATAAAGCTGCCTCTTTTCTTCTAAGCTCTAAGACCCTGTCTCTGAGTTATTTGGCTCATCAGGGATGGGGGCTGATCTTTCAGCAACAAACAGACCCAATTTAGAAGTAGTTGGAGGAGTGACAACCGAAACTTTAATAGACAAAATGCATCTCATTCTCTGAGGAATTCAGGAGAGTAAGCCTGAAAACCTGTCTGGACCTGGCACTTCTGGGGAGACTTGTAGCCAGCTGTCTATTTTTCTCTGAGTAGGTTTTAACTTCTGATGTGGTGTTAGCATATACATAATAGGAGCCACTGACCATTACGTATGTCTTCTTTTTTTTGCGAACATAGGATCTAAAACAATTTTATTGTCTAAAAATTTAATAGTTACAAGAGAAGAACTTTAGGTCATAAGGTTGCAGCTGCCATCTACCAGCAGACACTGCATTGAGAATGGCTGGTGGCATCCTGAGTGTGACACAGCTCAGAAAATGCGAGTTCTCAACAACACAGGCATGGGCCTGAAACTGTGTGCACAATGGCCACCTAGTTTTATCTTGAATGTCTGAACCACAGTTACCCCATTTTGACTTTCAAATGCATTCCCCTCCTCAAAGACAAAGGAGATGTACAATCCATGTCCAGAGGGCCATAAAAGAGACCGCTTTGGTCAGTAAAGTTTTAAGTTAAACCACTCATAGCCAGATTGACTTCCCCATACCTCAATTCGTGCATGTTTTTCCATCATTTCCCCTTTTGATTGTAAATCTTTCAGTAGAAAGCACTGATGGTCAAAATATCTGTCCCACGATGCTGGGCTGGTAGCTCCTGCCCCAGGTTCAGATCATGTCCCTTGGGGCCAGGCCTCCTCTTTATTTGCCTATGTATCCACTTTGGAGGAAAACTAATCAGATGTTCAGAACAGGCTCAGATATGTTAATGGGGAAACACTTTATAGGCGATACATTTTATCACTTATGCCCAATTGTCACACAAGCTTTCTACATGTCCTTTTAGCAACAGACTTAAAGAAAGTATTGTCATTCATCATGATTAGTTCTACACTGTGACAACCCCATTAGAGAATTCTTTCTATCCTAAACATTGGGGGCAACAGTGTGAAATCAGAGTTTTCATTAGACCTTTTAAATATCTTACCCAGTTCAGCAATATGATTTAAAAGAAAGCTGTGCTTGTCAAAAAGTCCTTTTTGTGAATCTTCTTGAAGATGAAGCAGTTTTGCAAAGCATCAGCTTTAACTGGCTATGAATGACAAAGGACTTAAAAAAGCAAGGTTAAAGATCTGCTTACAATGTTTTTGACAAAGAATCTTAAGTTGCTGTGACATTCAACATTTCAAGATAATTAGAATTATGACTGATAGCATTATACCGGGACATATCTAAATTTCAGAGACTTTAATTTCTAGAATGTCTATATTAATAACATTTATCCATATGGTATAATCTGAGAAGGCTTATCACTCATTTGACAATGCTTCCCATATAATTTAACATACCAACCAATCCTAGTTAAACATTTTTCTCTGAGATGCCTCAGGGGCCCTCTGAAGCATCCCAAAGTTAGCTGAAGTCAGAAGAACTTTAATTACAATTTGACAGGAAGTTTGTCAAAATACCAAAAAGTTTCACACAATCTGTTATCAGAAACACTCTGAGTAAACTTTGTTCTCCTAATAGAGGAACAAAACCTAGTCCTGCACCAGCTTACTTTTAATGACAAAATCCACTTACCCAATTAAAAGTTTAATCTCAGCCCAACCATGCACAAAACTCTGTTTTCAAGGCTCCCTTTCTACAACTTTCTGTATCCACATTAGTTTGTCCTCCCCACCCCCACCATCTAGAAGCAACCAGCTCCAGAACCAAATCACTGTTTTTCCCTTAACAAAGTGCAATTCCATTCCTCATACCTTTTACTCAAAACATATCCTACTTTCCTAATGTATACTGAAGTGTTTCCTTTACTATATTTGTAGTAGCTTTAATGACATTTAAATTAGAATTCACAACTCTAAAAACCTTAATTTCTAGTGAAACCCAAGAAGCAAGCAATTATGAACTTCCTTCACAGTGGCACCAAACATATTTAATAACAGTCCTAAACACCTTTTGTCTTTCAATGTTCAATAAATAATGTTTTAGTATCTTATTTTGTTTGGGAGTGATCTATTCAATAAACTTAATTTAGTACAACTCTAAAATTTCAACTTATCAAATATCTGGAGAGATCATTTTTAAGTAGACATTACTAAAACATAATTATTTCTGAAGAGTTCACCCAAAAGCTCTTATCTCATTTGCATTTAATTTACTTATAAGAATTTCACCATACCGAGTTTATTTTTTTCTTTCTGCTGACAAACTCTGTAACAGAAATAAACTTATGGACCTTGAGTAAATCCAGCTGCAATGAACGACATGTCTGTATTGATTATACCAACAAGCTTAAGCTAGCTTTAATAGCAGGTATTAATTCAATATTAAATATTTCTTAGATTATGTGAACCTGAAATTTGTTGTCTAGCTTCTTTTATACTTAGAAGTATAAGTATATATAAGCACTTGTAAGTGCTTACTTTTAAGTCAAATAGTTACTTTACAAATTAATTTTCACATAAAGACAGAACCAGAGATCTCAAGAGTTTTTCCCCTTTTGGACACAGGTATTGAGACGCTCACACATTTCCCCCCAGATAAAAGCCAGATTGCTAAAGGCCCACTTTAATACACTAACAGAGCCATTAGGGTGCACTGTTCTCCAAATCTCAGTGGGTACTGAGCCCACACAGTGTTACAATTAAAAATATCATTTTCTTTCACTTATGGGAGCATAGCTGAAGATCTCCCAGTTTTGCAAAATATACCCTAGGGGCACGGTAATTATTCATGGCCGAGATTATCAGATATCAAGCACACAACAATTCAAACCAGTCTCTTAGATTCTCAGTTCTCTAGCCCCAAAACGGAAATTCCCAACCAATGCACCATCAATTTAAAAGGGGGAGAACCCCAACCAGCGCCCCATCAGAGATGAAGCTAAATGAAAGACCAAGGCTAGAAAGGGGAAAAAAAAAAAATCAGGTGAAGCCAACGCGATAGGGATATGCTGGTGTCATCACACGTGAGCTCCGTTACTTGCCAAAGACATCTCAATCCACCAATGTAAGTACTGACACACGCACAAACAACAAACATGGTCCCACAAAAGATCTCCTGAAAGAGAATGGACCCACAGTGGTTCCCATTGAGCCCAGAATGGCTCACTTCCCAGAAGGGAATGAGCCCAGGGTGTGTGGGTAGAATTTCCCCAATCTGCCCAAGCCAGAGTGGCTCACCCCAAAACAACACACTCAAAAACACAAACAACAAATAAACTACGATCACATAGAAAATCAGAGGAGGTATAGTTTAAAAATTCCACCTCCACTCCCAGATGAGGCCTCCAAACTGAAGGGCCCAGCTCCCGAAACAAAACAGAACCAGAGTGGCTCGCAATGAGCCCAGAGCGACTCACTTCCCGCAACAGGATGAACCCAGATGGGTGGAGAGAATTCCCAGCCTGAGCAAGCTGGAGCCACTCACCCCCAGGCGCCAACGACCGTGGACCGCAGCTCCGATGTGTCTCGGCTCCAAACAGCTTTGTACTGGGGAAGCTGGCCTGTTGGGGAGAGTCCTTCCTGGTTCCCTGGAGCGAAGTGAGCTGCAGCAGCTGCAGGACCTAGGGAAGGGGCCCCAGGCTGGGACTGACCTGCCAGAGCACGGCCTCCTCGCTGGCTTCTCCAAAACTGTTACTGTATGCAAGTTTTATGTGTCCCATGCATAGTGAGGCCAAACAAACCGAGAAGTCGGAGACCAGAGCAGAGAAAGGTTTACTGCAGGGCCGAGCAAGGAGAATACGTGGCTCATGGCTAAAAACCCAAACTCCTCAAAGGGTTTCAGCTGAGCATTTTCAAAGGCCACGTGAGAGAGGGGCGGCCCAGAGTCTGCAATCAGCTCGTGCACAATTCTGATTGGTTGATGGTGAGGCAACAGGGCGGTTAACAGTATCAGTTCTTAAACTGATAATGGTCTGTGGGCTATGTGCTAAGAACCAAGTAGTTAATTGCTTCCATTTGGTGGTGGTTTTTAGCATCTGAAAAACTCAGGAAATATGCATGAGTTACTATTATCAGAGAGGACCTACAGTAGAGGTTATGGGGGTGGGGTCTGTCCCGGGAAGGCCCCCATAGGGTCCTGCTTGCCTACAAAAGAGCAAAAAGCCAAGCAAGGCGGCACCTTCTGGTAATTCCCAGCCTCTGCCTGATCCTGAAGGGGAGCTCAGAACAGAAATCCTATCTCAGGGTTTCTCCAGGCAAGTTAACTGGGCTCTCTCGTTCCTGCACCAGGAGGTCACTGACTAACAGCAATCTGGAGAGATATAAACTGCTAAGCACCGTTCAGCTCTCTGTGGGTGGTGCTGGCTACGCCAGGCCCTGGCACGAGGCCGTCCTCCAAAGAGGTGCAGCTGGGCTGGCAACATTGCGGCACACATGGTGTGCGTGCGTGTGCGTGCGTGTGTGCGTGCGCACCGATAGTGTCAAGGCCCCGTTGTTACTTTCCCCAATATATTCCTTGGGTTTTCTTCCTTTTCTAAATAAGGAGTTTACTATCAATTTTCCAAATTCTCAGAATGAACCAGGTGGAATTTGAATTGTCACAGTACTGAGTCTACAGATGGACTTCAGTCTAAAGCTGACTTTCCTCTCCTACCTCTGCCACATCCCCTAGAGTGCAAATAGAGAACGTTTTAGTTGTGCTGTTGAATTAAAAAGGCTGGGGATGACCGATAGATCTCTACTGTTACACAAATGTTTAAATAATATCAAAAATTTGAAACAAGAACTGCAGTTAATCAATTAAAACCCAGGCGTAATACATTTGCTTAATTAAGATTAGAGCAGCAGCGACAGACCTAAAATAAACTAAACGTTGGATTGGTTCAGATAATGATCTTTTATTTGTTTTTTTTTTTCTTTAAAAGTGGTATGTCAACATCACTTCATTTCTACATTTCAGAGTTCTGTACATTTCTTAAAAGGAAATAAGTAATGCTCATGTACAAAGTAAAAACAGAAAACTAGAAAAATCTGAATAAAATGGAGGAATTTGCCAAAGGTCATACAGTACAAATTAGTAATTAGATGTCATCTGAAGTGCAATACCACTGCTGGGACGATGAGTTAAGGAATGAAATAAAAATACTCTATTTTAAACAAACAGTATATATATATATTTATATGTATATTTTTTACAGATAGTAGACCCAGTGATATCTGCAGTATTGTAAAAACTTATTTACAAATAACTTTTTTAGACATTACATGTACATCAGCACCGTAGTAAAAACAAAAACAAAACAAAACAACCGTATTAAAATCTACCTCTCGATTTAGTTGGTCCCAGTACTGAGCATTTGGAGGAAGCTTTTAAAAGATAATGGAGCCCTCCCAACCCAACCTCCATCAGCCACCTCCAGTTTCTCATCATTGCTTATATATTTCCTGTACCTTTCAGAAAAAGGTAATTATATACTCTGTGTATTCGTGTTTACCTTTTTTTTTTGGTTTTGGTTTTCATCTGTTTCCACTCAAGAGTTTTCCTGGTGGTGGCCCTCCCCACGCAGGGAGTTCACGGTCAGCCTGCTACCACCTCTTCCCAGAGGGAGCACAGCCCCTGCCTGGACCCTCACCCACCTGGCCGCCTCTGGTCTCTGTCCTGCCCTTTGCTGAGTAGATCTATGACCTTGGTACTTGGCAAGCAAGTCAAGAGCAGTGTTGGCCTGCCTGCTGCCCATCTGCCTCCTCTGTCCCAGCTTTTCATTCAAACCCCGTTCCTGACCTTCCCTGAGCGCAGCCAGTCCAGCTCCAGTGGTGGGGCCGGGGCTCTGGTGTGGCGAGTGACGACCTGTGGGTGCCCAGGAGGGAGCCTGCCTTTCAGACACGGAGGGCAGGGGTGGCAGGAGAAAAGCTCACACCACTCTCACTCACGAGGACAACGGTTATGCCAACGGGACGGTGGGAGGGGAGGTGAGGACGAACGGGACAAGCCTTATGACAGTGGAGGTTGTGGATCCCTTCCCACAGGCTTCAGTGAGGGATGATTCGGGTGAATTACAAAGAGAACAACTGTACAGAACTTCAGGAGTGGATTACTTTGCCCGTATGAAAGGAACCCTCCTTCCTCCTCTTCATCATCAAAAGGTGTGAGGTGGGGCAATTGATTTTTCAGTTCCTCATCTTCTTCCAGGGTTTGCAATTAGTCTTTCTGATAAGTAGGGATGAAGGGCTGGGCCGATTTTGGATCACCCTGGGGATTTTCCCAAAGGGAGCCAGAGCCGGCGACATCCAGGCCAGTCCCTCCTTGGTGTCCCAGAAGCAACAGGTGCGGCTTGTGTAAACCCATCACTGAAAAGCAGAGCAGCCCACTCAGTTCCAGGCAGAGAAAGAAAACTCCAGTGTTGCCTTTATATTTCAGGCATTGTCTAAGTTCTTCTGGCATTTATTTTGCCTCTGCTCTGGCTCCCTAAAGACAAAAGCTTCATTTCTTCTTGGATAGCCTGCAAGGAGATGCCAGGGCAGGCTGGGGTGGAGGCAAAGAGGGGCAAGGGCAGGGATGGGGAGAAAGGCTGTGCTGGCGGACACACAGCATCCAGCTGGGAACACCCCATCCTGTGGCTGCTGAGAGCAGATGGGAGTTGCCGAGAGGTATCGGGTCATACTGGGCCCCCGCAGGCTCCAGCCCAACTCCCCAGAGTGACGGTCACCACGGTCACCAGCAGAAGGCTGCCCGCCCAGGGCTGTGAGGACCCTTCTCCAAGCTCGCTTGGCTGTCCTTGGGAGGCAATGTCTCTAAACTTCCTGAGGGTCATTGAGGGCAGAAGACAGGCCTGTAGGATCCTGTGTTGTCTTCCTGTGACATCTCACTATTCTTGGTGCCTCCCTTCCCAACACAGTAGCATGTCTTGAAGCCGGACATCTCTTTGCAACCAGAGTTCAGCATTTCTGACGTGCGCTCTTGGCCTGTGCAACCACCCAGAAGCCTTCATGAAACTTCCCCCAGCCTGAGGCTCTTTCCTTCGTGTCTCCAAAGCTGCAGCCTCCGGTTCTGGACCAGGAGGGGCTGATGGCCACCTTGTGCTGGGCAGCAGTTGGTCTTGGCTGGAGCGGCTCACACTGGGCCGGGTGATCACAGGGAGGGCCCGGCAGAGGGGCTGCAGAATCATCTCCCCCATCTGCCTCAGGTGCGCCTCCCTCTCTCACAGGGTCCGCAGGGTGTCTCGTCTTGACTGCTGTGTGAAAGTCAGGTGAAATGAGGCCCACTGGGGCTGTGGATTGGTACCTGGATCTTCCACTGTCAGCTGGCTGCAGTTTTGCTCAGTTTACGTGGGTCAAAAAAACAAAAAAAACAAGGATGAGTCAACATCCTGTTTTTTGTGGTTGAAGCTTTAACCACTAGCGCTGTGGCTCCTGCGGGCCCCTCTTGACTAGGGGTTTCCAAACAATTCATCGAGCTCCTGCATCCACTCATCCCCCGGCCCACCTTTGATGATGGAGTCCACGAGATCTGCACTGTCTGAGAGGCCGGGGAAGGAAGCCCCTGCTGCGTCCCCACTGTAATTGTATGACATGTCCTGAGGGGGGTTCCGCTCATAGGCTTGGCTCTGGCTGCTTGGCGCAAAGCTGCCGCTGGGCATCTGCTGCTGTGCTGGGGGCTGGCTGAATGCGGGCAGGCCGGGTACACCCTGGCTTAGGCCAGACATGACCATCGGCCTGGCCTGGCTGGGGCCCTGCTGCCCTGGGAGCGGTGGCATAATCTGCCGACCCATGGCAGCCGGGTTGAGGGTTCTCACCACTCCAGTGTTGGCATCCACGACCTGGCTCAGTCCCTGTGGGAAGTGTTGCTTGGTCAGCCTCGGCTGGCCGGCTTGCAGTGGGTAGCTGGCACCGTTGTTGAATGATGCTAATTCTCCACTAGTCCTCCCGGGCATCCCCTGTAAGCTCCTCTGTTGCCAGCTCTGTGTTCCCTGCTGGACCGTTCCCATAATGCTCTGCAGCCTCGGTGGGCCCTGGGGCCTGGGCAAGGCCTGGCCGACCGGCCCCTTCATCTGCTGGTGCTGCTGGGTCATGGCTGAGTTCACCAGCATGCCCTGGCCAAAACCACTCACCATCCCGACCCCTTGCCCCGAGGTGGGCTGCCTCGGCCCCTGGGCTTGGTTGTGGGTGAGACTCATGCCACTTTGGTTTGGGTGCTGCAACATTTGGGTCATTCCTGTGCTCATACTGTACATTCCCGGTTGGCTGGGAGGCGTGGAGCTATAAGAGACCAGTCCCATCTCTGACTGGGCTGCTGCTGTGACCATTGTTCCTGGGTTCTGGGAGGGTCCCATTCCCATCATGCCTGCGTTCTGTGCCATCAACCGTGAAGTTCGCATGCTCTGGAGAGCTGCCTGGCTTCTCACGGCTGCTATATCCTGGGGAGACCCTGCAGGGAGAAAAGGACACACCTACTCACGCATCTCTATCAGCGATGCACTGTAACAAGCTGCTGGACTTCCCTTTGGGAATATAAAATTCTTTTATCTGAAAGGATCTACTCTGATAATGATGATTATTTTTCTGACTATAACATGCTGATTGTGAAAAAGTTGAAAATACTGAAAAGCACAAAGAAGAAAATTAAGTCACCCTAACTCCCACTATCCAGAGGTGACCACTGCTAACTTACATTAATATATAAATAGACACACAAAAATTGGGATCATACAGTACACATGCTTTTGCAGTTGACTTTTCCACTTGATAGACCCTGATATTATTTTTGTTCACATTCAGAAGCAAATTGTTTCTTACTCTTCTTAATATGATACCATCCTCAACCAGTAAGATACCATTTTTTTTTTTTTGGAGGTGTGAGGAAATTCACCTCCTGGGCTAAATTAGCAAGAAATGGCTGGTCACTTTGCATATCCTGTTTGTGAAGTGGAACATGGTTCAGTAGAGAATACTATCAATAAAGACCATTAGATTAATTTCCCTTAAGACTTGAGTAGGATTTGAGAGGTTAAAGGCCATCGCTTCTGCTAAGAAGCTGCTTCGACAGATGGGACATTTGTTTGGATCCCCTCTGTAGGTTTTCACATGCTCCAGATTCTCTGAATCATAACATGTCAGTGAGAACTGGCCAGCTTCCTGAGTCAGAAAAAGAAATCATCCTGTTACTTGCTACTTGGCAATGAACTTTATGTGTTTCTCCAGCAAAGGCCACTCCTTCAAATCAGCAGGGACCACTAAAGCGGTTTTAATGATGCTGCCTTAAAAGTTGGCCAGTCACTCAACCAAGTCACTCAATTCTATTTAGGCACTTGAGTGAATCCTTTTTTAAATGTTTCTAGGAAATTTCTAAACTAGCCAAGAGGATAAAAATGTCACCCTTTGAACCTCAGTCAATGTTGTCAAGGTCTAGGAGGTATACAAAAATGGGTTTTTCTGTGTCCCTGTTAATGATTAAATACATGAAAAAAAAAAAGAAAAATATTTTTTTTCCCTGGACATTTAAAAAAGGTACAGCATAGGAACCAACTGATATTCTAAGCAAATTTGATCCTCCCTGGAACTGGGATGAGAAACCAGATGAGAATAGTGTAACCTGGTTAAGCCTGGCACCTTGGCAGGCAACTAAAGTGTGTTTTTGTCTTCCTGATGGGGTTATTGATTTCTGGGCAGCAAATATGTCTCCATATTTTCTTTCTTTCTTTAAGAAAGAAAATTACAGGAATTTTGATTATGACTTAAGTTTTTGTGGCTTGAGATCAATACCACACTGCACTGAAAAATGAAATGGTCACTGTGTGGAAACCTCAAAGATCTGGGGGAGATCCCTAGAAACGTTTCCGTTTTTTTGTTTTAAGCTTAATCATATCTAAGTGGATTTAAAAAAAAATCAAAAGTCCCTGGTTAAACACTGGATGGTAGTATATATTGCAACTTGTAATCTTGTTATGAAGTTTTGTGACCTTAATGACTTAATTTATATCGACTGCATGGCCCATTTGATCAACTGTGGTAAATGGGTTATTGAGTTGCTTATAAAAAAAATTTAAGGGAAAAATATTGCTGACTCAGAGATTGATTGGATAGACCAAATTACATAAATAGGCTGCTGGAAACAGATGAAAGGACTTTCATATTTTGGACATTTTTGTTGTTAATTTTCAAATAAATATGTTGAGGGATTGGATACTGTCTGGACTAATTTTGTGAATGAGAAATAGTTTCTCTTCTTTAGAGGGCAGAAATGCTGCAGTGTCTTTTAAGAGGTATTGAAACATTAATCCAAGCCAACCATTATTTTTACGTAGTGTAAATGACTATGCTATCCAGATGTAATTCTTATTTTAAAAAAAGGACATTTTAATATCAGCATTCAGCACCGTATTTTCAACCTAGGAAAAATAAAAAGCTTCTTACTAATCTAGTTTTTATAATTTTAGGAATTTTAAATGTACAAAGGAAAAAAATTCAAATGCATTCAAAGAATTAACTTGTCTTTACCTGATGACTACATACGTTAAACAACAGGCTACTTTTTCTCCTTCTTTTTTAAATTTTTGTCTAAAACAGATATTACTGTGAGACACCATAGTCAAATTAATTTTCCTGTCTGCTGGTTAACATCACAGTGTCAAAGAAAATTTTCTATATTCAAATAAAAATGGTAATATGCAATTTATTCCCTAAAAGGATCCGTGTCTGTTTTCACTCACAAGAAGTCTATATTTATGAAAAACAAGCATTTCCCCATAGGCATGTAACACTGCCCAGAGGCACAAAACTCAGTAAGAAAAAGATAGTCATTAAAACCTTTGAAAAGTGTAGTGGTGAGAGAACCTATAGGTTCCTAACAGAACTTCTCTCCAAGGACAGTACTTCTTATCTATCAATTTGCTATTTTCCCAGGTACATAACATTATGATACCTTGGGTGTTAGTAAAATACGTGAAAATACTGAAGAGAGTAAAACAAAATTACCATTCAGCTCAGGAACTCTGAAATGTCACGGGTTGTTTAGCTTCAGTGTAGCTACATTTTTAGGTTAATTACCTGTGATTTGGGGTTTCAGAAAAGATCAAAGAGCAGACCTTTTCTTTAAACTGGACCCAAGCATTAAGAATATAGAGGAGTTATTCAACTCCTTTGTCCATTTATTCTAAAAAATAATACATGAGTTACAAACCTAGAAAACTCAAGGGACACTATGCCAGGTTTATCAGATTCAATGGTTTTAGTTAGTTCATAATATAAAGGACCAGTTCTCGAAGTGTGGCCCTTGGGCCAGCAACACGGGGAACTTGTGAGACAGGCAAATCCCACCCACCGCCGGCACCGAGATGACAAGACATAAACCAGGCGATATTGGGTGAAAAGACACCTGCATGTCTTTTTCGGTTATTAAACTACTGAAATACTTCTGTACTTTTGGTAAGGAACAGCTGTCCCAGTCCCACCCCGACAGCCACCCGACCCCTCCGTGGGCCCACCAACATCTCCCTGGGGCCCAGTGACCAAAAGGTTATCACCTGGCATTCTGATTGGTTGGTACCTTTCATTCTTAAACACTGTTAATGTTACTGGGACACAAACACAGCACACGTGGCATTGTCACTGGCTCTACATTCACGTATGCTTCCCAGTTGGAAGGTACACAACAGCAGGGGTGTGCCTCACCTTGAAACTGGTTGACCTGCTGCACTGGGTACGGATTCCGCTGCTGCTGGAGGTGCTGCCGGGGTAAATGTGGTTGCTGCAACTGCTAAAAGACAGAGGACGAGAAGGGCGGGAAGGTGAGATGAGAGACAGCGTGCAATTAAAGATCCTGGAGATGCTGAGGAAGGCAGTTTTCAAAAACTCAACTCTGAATTGAAGGTAACATTCATATAGGTAAGTGCAAAGCATATAGCATCCGTGTACAGTGTGATGGGTTTTCACAGGTGAACACGCTCCTGGGAAACAGCACCTGGATCAAGAAACAGAACCCTGCGAGGAGCCCTCATGCCCCTTTGCAGTCATTACTTTCATCTGACCCGCTGGAACCACTATCCCAAGCTAACAACAGATGAGTTACGTCTGCTTCTGTACTTTATAGTAGGGGGTTTACACAGTGTATTCGAGTCTGGCTTTTGTGTCTGGCTCTTTGGTTTAATTGTATATGAGAGCTTCATCCACAGTGATGCGTGCAGTGTGGTCTGTTAATTCTCACTGTTGAGCACTAGTCCCTCACATGAACACACCAAGATTTATTTACCTGTGCACCAGGGATGGTTATTTAAGGGTGCTTCCAGGTTTAGGCTGTCACAGATACCACTGCTATGAGCATCCTTGATCAACATCTGTGGCTCTTCTGCTGTGTGGACTCGCTGGCTTATGAGGAAGGAGCAGTGAAGGAGGCAGCTCTGACTCTGATATTCCAACATCAGCCCGCATGCTTTCCTCATGCTGGGGACTGAGCTCAAACGGACAAGCAACTAATTTTTAATGACCGAAATAGATGCTTCGGGTATAAGAAGATGGGATTCTCAGAAACTACACAAAAGTCTCCTTTTATTCCCAGGAAGCCATACTGCCTGCAAAACACATCTCCACAAGCCAGATACACAGCATTTACTGCCTTGTGGAGACCGTGAGGGGTTCCACGTATACCGCGGGCCAGGAGGCTTGCGTTTGAGTTTTTCGTCTTACTGTCACGGGGATTCTGCTCGGTCAACCCTGTTGCCAATATACTGGGAAGGCTATTATGACCATTATCATGCTGTACGTGAAAAAGGGAGAGAAAATCAGAATATGGTGGAAAGAGCAAAGGAAGGGGTTTTAGTTCTAGGTCTGCGGTCAAATAGCTGCGTGACCTCTGGCACGTTGCTTAACCTCCTTCTGCAGCTGCTAAATATTCATTAAGCACCTTTCATCTGCAAGGGTTCTAAAAACATAGACGAGGGCCAGGCTCTTAAGAGTGTTCATTACAAAAATAACACACATTGACCACTTCTTAACACATGTGTTTATTTCTATTTTTTCTCTTGTTTTTGTTCCTGGGCAGCTCTGTAATTTTCCTTTTCTTTCTTTCTTTTTTTCCCCTTTTTCTTGACAAGGCCAGTCAGCACTCTGGCAACCAAAGGAAAGAAGAGCCTGTGTTCACCCCATCCTGTGGTGCCTACCACGGTGTTTTGCACAAAACTAGTGAAATGAATTAACTGTGTAGACACACTGTAGACAAGAAACCATGCTAATCTTTTAGGCAGCAATAATAAGAACGTGATTGAGAGTAAGCTGAGCATTTAAAAGCTTCTTCTCAGCCAAACTTCCTAGATTATGTAAGAATGTAACTGTTCCACTTACAGCTGCAAATAGGCGCTGGGGGTTGTCAGTCAGGAGTCAGGGGGCCCGGGTTATAGTCCTGGCTCTGCCTCTCTCTGCCTGATTCAAAAAAATCACATAAGCCCCTGCCTCAGTTTCCTCCTGTGTAAAATAAAGGGACTTCATGATCCCCAATGTTTGTTTCATATCTAAAATATCAGGTTCCATTGCAACTCTGTGAATAGATGGGAGTCAACACCTCTGTGCTCTCTGAGAATAATGCATTAAATGTTAATTCCCACCTGCTTTCAACCAGCTCTGTTCTGATTGCTAAGTCCGCTGAGAATCATTTGAAAGTGCCCAAAGATATGCAAGCTCCCAGTCCTTCTGTTTCCCCTCACATGCCCTTTCGGAAACCCAAGCATTCCCAGTAGGCGGTTTGCAAAACTGAAAAGTGTTAGGAGACTTTCACTGTTGTTGCACGGCCCAGGAAAATCAGCGTGGCGTCGATGTGGCCACAGTCATTCTAAAACAATGAGCGAAGAGCCACAGGGCGCCCACGTCAGTAAGCACTGTCTCCAGGTGCAGATGAGGGGCCACATCTCGCGGCTTCGTTTCCGGGCTGGTCCCACAGGACGGCTGGCACGTGCGGCTGCAGCTCTTGCACCGCGTTCTGTGATGCCGGGGTCACGTGACAGGCCCCAACCTACGTCTGTGCAGTTTCTCAAGGATTTTACACACATGACTCATGGGAGCATCAGGAGGGAGGCTGGGAAATGATGAAAACCTAACTTGGCAGATGAGGAGTGAGGTTAGGTTTTTCCAAAATCATACCACAAGCAAAAGATGTGACTCAGAGTAAACTGTTCTTTCCTCGGTCCCTCTTCATCTCTTGTTACACACAGTCATTAAGGAATTATACTTACTACTATTATTTTTTGCAATTTCCCATTTCCTCGTCTTTTCTAAGGAGTCCTATGTCTGTCTTTCCGTGTCCTGGGTTCTGAGGGGTCGCACATGCTCTCACCTCATGGTCTGTGGGTGCCATCCTGTGGCAACTCCCCTGTCTCCCTCATTCCTGGGGCTGCCTGACCTCGCCGTGTGGGGACACCCTTGGGCTGGTACAGCCGTACTCGGCCTGGTTACCCCCCATTCCCTCTGCATCTTGGTCACAGTATCAGGCACACTTGAAATTGCCTGGGATTGGCTGAGGAGAGGATTTGCAAAGCCCAGCGTCCCTGCAGCAGCTCCATTTACCACTGCCTCAGAGAGATTAGCGTGGCTCCTTGTCACACACCTTATGCAGGGTGAGAGGGATAGAGGTTTGTTTGCACAAGAGCTGCCAGGCAGCTGACTGACCTCGGTAAAAAGGGAGATAATTACACAGCTGTTCAGGAACAAAAGCAAAAAGGGAACATAAGTGAACTGTGCTCAATGGTACAATTTTTCTATTTGGGGGATGACTGGTGTCACTTTGAATGGCTGCTCTTGGTTAGTAAGGACCTCAATGCACCTTGTGTCCTACACAGTATCTTGTATAGATATGGTGGAGGATATTTAATAAATTTCCAAAATTCTGATCCTACTAGGAACATTCTAGAAGGGTAACTGTGGGCGTGAGCCTTAGATGACAGCCTCACATCTCCTATAATAGAAGGGTGTGATGCAATGGACCACCCCCCACAGAAGCTAACTAGGGACCTCCTGTGGAAGGTCTCAGGCCTTTCCTGGGATAACACTAAATCAGGCATGGGCATCTTGAAAAAACAAAACGCACTGAAACTTAGGGCAGCCAGCAGGGAAGGCTTTCTTTCAAAGCTGAAGGAATTATATGTCAAGGGTGGTCAAAGATGTCTAGGGTAAAGCTTTCTGTGTATTAGGCCTTCCTTTAACTCAAAGATTTCCTGAACTGTTTTAAAAGCTGCTGGGAATTTTCTCAAGTTTGCACCCTTTCTGTGACCCTGAGTTCAGGTTTCCAGGTAGTTCTGTGGGCCCTATTATCCTGCTATTGTTCCCGTTCCATTGTTCATGACCAATTCTCTAAGAATTCTCCTCAATCCCTCCTTTTGACACTTTCCTCCAAGAAACAAACTTCTCTGAATTATTTTCTTTTTTCTCCAGGCTGGAAATATTAGAGTTTGCGAAGACTGTGAACCAGCCCCCTCCCATCACTGTCCCCCATGCTGATTACACAGACCCCTGCACCAGAAACCAGAAGAAAAGAGCCAGCCTTAAATGGAAGAAGGGTCTCTGGCAAATGGGTCTTCAAACGGATGGTGGAAGCCTGTCTTTTAAGAACAAACGAATTCGTTCTAAGAAAAAGCCCAGCTAATTGAAGGGTCTAAATTCTGCAGGTTCTTCTGCAGATCTCGGAAAGGCTGGCTTGTGAATTTCTTGATGAAGGACATGAACTGAGGTGCCCTCACAGACACCAGGCGCGGGATAAATGTTTGCTGAACGAATGACTCACACCATGGGCGCGTGCTACCTGCTCGGCCAGAATCTGCTGCTGCTGCTGCTGCTGCCTCTGCTCCCGCAGGAACTGCTGCTTCTGCTGCTCCATCAGCTGGGCCCGCTGATCAATGAGCATCTGCTTCATGATGGCTGCCTGGGGCTGGCTGCCCAGGAAGCCGGGACCCGCGGGACTGGCTCCCGAGACCATGCCGCCGGAGCCTGGGGGCATGGAGGACTGCATGGGGCCCGTGGTCCTCGGAAGCCCCACCGGGTGCTGCTCCTGGGAGGACAGGAAGAGAAGAGAACGCAGCGATTCCACATCTGAAGGGAAGCGTGGGGGAAGAGGGATGGGGCAGGTCCCCGGCTTGTGGACCTGCGGGATCCTGAGTGGCACACGTTACATTTCCATAAAATAACCCAGTGGTCCTCAAACCTAGCCTGACCACAGTGAGAGTGGAGAGGCTACAGGGGACAGTAATAGAGCAGGGCTCTGGGGAACCTGAGACCAGGTCCAGTTGTTTTCGATGGGACTGGCTAAGGAACAAGAACTGGGTTTTCAGCTAATAATCCGAGTGCCTCCAAAGGAAAAGGAATAAATCCTTGGGGGCGGGGCTCACCTTGAACCTGGAATGAGACAGCCTTGACCTTACCTCTTAATCCTTCCTGCCTACCTGGCCAAAATGGGCTTCTTATGCTTCCATATCTTGGTAATTATAAATAATGTTGCTGTTACTAGTGGGGTGTAAGTATCTCTTTGAGTTAATTCTTATTTTGTGGTTGGCTTTATTCCTTTGATAACTATGTAAGTTTAAAAAGCTAAAGCTCTAAACGTTCTTAGAAACAACCAACAGTACGTATATGTAAATTTAAAAATATGTGCAGTATACTGTATATATGTATTTACATGCAATATATTGTATATGTGCAGCCAAATTGTAACAATTCTACCTAATAAAACTGAAAAATGAGAAAAAAAATGGGCTTCTTTGCTGGTAGGAGAGACGTTTACAGAAGACTGCTGGAATTTATTAATCAACAGATCAGCTATTTGATGGAATTCTAATTAATTGTGCTATTTGAAAACTTTGACATATGTAAAAAAAAAATCCTGCTAATGAGAATTGTTGATGGTGAGAACTGGGAGTGTGTTACACAGACCAAAGACATGTAATCTCCTAACATCTTTAAAAATAGAATCGAGTCTCCTATGTCTGGGATAATTTAAATGTGGGGAGTTGAACTGGGTCTCGATTCTACAATTATGTGTCAGTCAGTCAATGATGGCAAGTTTTAAGGACTGTCCTTAAGGAATAGGAGGTAAAGTGGCAGAGAACTACTCACACATAGCCCAAGTGACTACTGGGAGAAAGTACTCAGAGGGGAACCCTGTAACAGTCCCACGGTGTAGACCATTAGGGGGAAATAGCTGATGGGAAAAGTAGGTGTGTGACCATAAGATTTCGTTTTCTTTCTTTCCTGTTCATTCTATCAGGCATACCTGGCAACAGCCAAGTATAGTCTGAACATTCTGCAGAAAGGTTCCTTTTGATTCACTCAAGTTTCAAGTAATTTATCTGGACAAAGACTGGCCGCTGAGAGGTACACAAATGAAATGGGCATGTGTGTAAGGACATACATAGTCATACTGAGGCCTGATGATGAGACTTAGCTCAGGAGAAATGAATGTGAATAAATCCATAGTTACTCACATTTTTTTTAATCCAGGCAAACTGGACTTTTAAAATATTTCTTCATTGTAAAATCCAGATGTTCATTCCCCCCCCCCACACTGGTATTATTTCCAGTTATTTGGGGTGAAGGAAATTAATATTATACAGATGTACACACAAAAGTGATTACCTTAACTGGATGTTGTAGTAGTTATCACAATTTATATGTTACTTTTATTTGCAATGGCATGTCCGTCATTACTGATGCATTCCTTCATCAGTGCATTCAACTAGCCTGCTTTATGAACAACATGAATTTTATCTGTCTCTTCTGAGCCATCCTAAATGACAAACAGAGTGCAGTCAAATGGGATTTTAATATTTTTCCTCTTTTTGCTTTGCTCCCTCTTCAGTGTCGGTGCAGTCAGTCACACTGCAGCCTCCTCTCAAAACATACAGTTGTGTTTGATCGCTGTCCCTCCTGGAGACATGGCCCTGCACTGGAGTCCCTGGAGCCCGGGCCCGCTGTACCCCTGCCCTCTACCGCGTGGTGCTCAGCCACTCATGCTCTTCTTTCCAGCTGTGAGATTCCTAAACTGCATTTTCAGGGGCCCTTCTTCCCTCCCTCTGCCACCCAAACAAAATAAAACCAGCAACACAAACAACAAACAAAAATTCATTACTCCTCTCATCCAGGAAACAAGAGCCTAAGCAGTCCTGGTGCGTTAGTGCGGTAGCCCAGGTCACATGGTCGGTAAATGGAAGAACCAGAACCTGCAGACCTGGAACACTGATCTTGAGTCTTCACAAGTATTGAGTATTCCTTCCACAAGCACAGGCCTGTCCCAGACTGTGGGTCCGTAGTGCCAAGTATGCACCTAAGAATTGCCTGTAGACTAAATAGATAGTATGTCTCCTATAAATGTACTGTGTTCTAGTTTTCAAATGTCAGTGTGTTGTTGCTGAAGTTAAAACTTCTTGTCTTTGTGTTATTTTCTCTGGACACAGACAATTATGAGGTAGAGAGCTATGAAATATTTATGTTAATAAAAGACCTTATGTTCAACAGTGCCAGGAACTTTATGCTACCAATAAATTTACTTTATGACTGACTCCTGCAGAGGTCAAGATATTTCAGTCTTTTCTTTCCCCCCAAACTTGCTACCTGTTTTCCAAACCCTTCCTTCCAATGGGATAAAGCTGTTTGTCACTACTTTAGGAGACAGATGTCTGATTGACCTAACACTTTAACAAATGAACTCACACTGAAGTATAGATAGTTAACCAATCAGCAAAAATACAAATACAGTTTTTTTATGTGTATTTCAGTATATTTGCTACTTCTCAATTTTGATAAGGAGGAGAGAGTTGGAAAGAAAATGAGACCCAAGGGAAGATTAAGTTTTCTTCAGCTTGCTTTTATGAGAGGACTGGTCTGGGCTGGCTCCGTTTATCCTAGTGCACTTTGAGATATTCTTGTCCTGTGTGACCAGCCCCCATGTGACTGGTGAGCTTGCCCAGAAGTGGTAAGTAGTGATATGTTGCTTTCCTAGCCTTCTCTCTACTCGGAAAGAAAGGGAGAGGCAAATGAGGTGATGACGTCTACTCACCTGAGCACTTGCAGTCCCTGCCTTTTTGGAGCAAAAAGAAATACAGGTATCCCCTACTTTTTGAAAGTTCACCTTACAACACTTCACTTATATGAAAGACCTACACGAGTACCTGTTTGGGCTAATCAAAAGAAATCTGAAGAGGATTTTCGCTTTTATGAAAAAAGGTGAAAATTTAAAATAGCGTTCAGTGTTTGTTTTGCAGAGTGATTACAGAGGCAGCGGGAAACCCTGGCGGCGAGAGTGGCGCCACCAAGCTGCTTCCCTGGGAACTACACTCAGCATCTCAGTATCAAGCTACCATAGCTTTGAAGTGTCTGTGAGCATCTATGCTTTATCTATAATTATTTTGCACATTCTTAGCAAGATGTGTTCTAAGGTACTTGCTTCTTCACTTTAAGCTGGTTCGGCTTAGGAAAGGTTTCATAGGAACAGCTCTGTTTCAGATGGGTGCGGGAGGAGGGGACCTGTATGTACTTCAAAAGCACAGTAGGGGGAAAAAACCTTCCCAAAGGGATAGTCCAGTTACTACTTTTCAGAATTATATATTTTCCCAAATGGTTCTCTCTCAAAGGTTTTGCCTTCAAGTTTCTCACTGAAGGCCTGAAGACCAAGAGGCAGGAGGGCTATGTGCATTTTTAAAGGACTGCCTTCCATATGAAACATCCCCGAGTCTACGCTGATACACCTTTAGGACTTTCCCAGCCATCTCTGCTGCATTCAACAGCAGGTGAGTGACACCTAGAGCCCCAGCCTCGGGTGTGTATGCCAAATGTGAAAACCAACCAAGTGACTCACCTTACAAATTGAGCTGGCTGAGGCCATTAGCCGTTTCATATGACATGGTGGCTTTTAACCTCCAGTCTAAGAGGGCTTAATGAGCAATAGTCTGTGGAATTTCAGGACTTCAAACCACTGCTCTCATTTCTAAGGAGGACACACACTGTGTGCAATTAGAGAAAACCAGGCTGTGCTTTCGTCACCAGAAATGTAATGCCTTGAAGCCAAATGATACATTATTTTTAGTTTTAATTACTAGCTTGTTCTCCACTCCACCCCCTGCCCAACGACCACCCTTGCCTTCTACCCAGAATCCTAATTCAGCCTCTTCCCCTCAGAAATCCAATTGACTACATAGATCTTCATTGCTCCCCAAAGCTCTCACTCTTCAGTAAAATAAAGGGAGGGGGAAAAAATCAAAACCATTGAACCTATTTTACTTATCTTCTGCTCCAGGGAAAAGATCTTAGCAATTTTCTAAGGGCTGGAGAGAGGTAGGAGGTGTAAAAAACACCCGACCTCCCCCAAAGAGGCAGTTTTCTACTTCAAAAAACAGCTGTGGTAAAAATATCTCCCAAGAGCAGCCAGCTGTTTATTTATAAATCTGAGCGTAGGGAAGCTTTATTTCTCCTTCGTGTTTTCAAGAACACGAACCGTGTTTGGCTGAGATGGGCCCAGGATGCTGCGGCGAACCAGACTGTAGTCTCCTTAGCGAAAGGGTTGCAAAAGGCTGCCAGCGGCGATGAGACTGAGGTGATGGGACTTCGCGGAGAACTGGCTGGAGGACGCCCAGGGCTTCAGCCTTTTTTCAGGTGTTCTCGTCGGAGAACAAGGAGCAGCTGCTGTTCTCCCTCTGCCCCAGCAGATGGTGGTGTCAGCCCGGTCCTCGCTGCCAGCCCGCCCGCTCCGCCCGCGCGGTGTGTCCCCCCACCCCCAGCTTGCAGATGGCTTAATCATGACTCGCCTTCCTCCCCCTCCCGTCCCCCCGCCCTGCGCGTCTGGGCTAACGCTGCGAGCGTGGAGCCAGGCAGTCAAGTGTTACTGCGTACAGCAGGTAGCCTGGCAACTGAGAGCATAATACCGAGCAGATGGTGTTCGCACGGCGTGATGGACATCACACACGACAGCCTGAGACAATCCAGGAATTCCCTGGTGACTCGAGGCCCTCTTTACACAAAATGAGTTCTCTCTCCATTGCCGTGTATCTCTAGGGTTATCTCCCCCCTCTCTCTGACTGACACTGAACTGGTTTCTTATTACCGACTTTGCTTCTAGCCCGAGGGGAGGGAGATTTCACGTTGGGGTGGGGGAGGCCGTGGAAAGAAATGGAAGGGCTGAGAGCGGGAGGAGATGATGGGGGGTGATGGCGACCCGTGAGTGTAGGGACAGTGGCGTAACTCAGACCCTGGGGCGGATCGTCCAACAGGGACAGGGTTTCCCGTAGTCCTGGCTGCGCGAAGCCAGCGCAGGGAGGGCAGCGGTGGGGGCGAGCGTGGGCTCAGTGTCTCTGCATCGCAAGGACTACGAAGAGCCTAAATGAAATTTAGAATTTTACTTAAAAAGTCCCCTGGGGCGTAATTTAGCCTCTCGACTCAAGCCTATATTCTTACAAGTCCTCAGGGAACTCTAAGAAGTCAGGAGTGGGGCCCGTGCGCCCCCGGCAGGCCCGGAGATGCCTCTTGGCGCAGGCGTGCTTAACAAAGAAACCGACAAGGCGGTAGGGGCTCGGGCAGGGGCTGCCGGGTTGGGGGTGGGCGTGGAGCCGCTGGCAAGGCGCCCAGGGGCCCCGACATCCTTGGCCCGCGCGCTTCTCCGCAACTGGTGAGGCTGGGACGCGCTCCGGGGGCGCACTTCCCGCCCCCACTCCCCTCCCCTCCCCTCCCCACCACGCCCGCCGTGTGTGCGGGCCGCTAAGAAGGAACTGGGAACCGAGGGCATAGGGGGCGCGAGTCGGGGGAGGAGGGAGAGGGGTGTGTTTGTGGTAGGAAAAAGTGAAATTAATACATACACAAGCATGTCCCAGAAAACAGATCTGTGCTTTTCACACACACTGAAGAGACTCAAGTAATTAAAGAAAAATAATAAAAACAAAAACTTCAGCTCCAAAGGAATTTTGCCTAGATTCTATACATGGAGACACTGCTATATCCAACCCTTCAGCACTAGGGGGGGCGGGGGAAAGGGCTTTCTCCTGCAGAGGTACTATTCAAGTTTTAAGTTTCAGAAGGAGGGAGGGAGTCTTTTCAAAGGTGGAAGCTGACGTTTCACGCAGAACATCACGTTTGCTGGGAAAGAGTTCAGCAGTTTCATGTCAGAGAATCCGACACCCACTGCAGCTCTGGATGGAGGCGTCCGGCTGTGACTCTCAGAGGCCCAGGATGGTGAACTGGCATTCTGAGGCTCAGGGAACCATTTGACCTCTCGGGTTTCAGTCCCCACCTCCTCAAATGAAAATCATATCCACAGAACTATTCCCTCGACAATGGAGACTTCGGAGATGAAAGGCCTATAGAGAGAAAATGGTTAAGAAGAGGCTAAAACCTCCCCACTTCCAATGTGGGCTGTTGCGGAATGATAACCGGCTAAACCAGGGGTTCTCTAAGTGTGGTTCTGGAACCAGCAGCGTCGGCATCACCTGGCAGCTCGTTAGAAATGCTGATTCTCAGGCTCTGCCCCAGGCCTCAGGTATCAGAGTCTCTGGGAGCAGTTTAACATGCCCTCGGATAATTACCTTGCCCCATGTTTTGAGAATCACTGCGGCAAATATTCCTGGTTTATGGGCACTGACTGCAGCCTAGGGTATCAGCACTCTCTGTGCCCTGATCAGACTGCAGACCCTGCACTTTCAAAAGTAAGTCAGAATGCTGAGTTGCTTAGATTTCTGTTGCCGATTCTTCTACATTTGGGAGAAAACTCAAATTTTCAGAGGGCTGCTCAGGCAATGTAAACTCAAGAATTCTAAAAGGGGCCTATGGCCATGATTCTTTCAGAAAGATCAGTATTCCTGCTGCTCTGCTTGGAGGCTGAGGAACAGCCAAGATTGAGGAAGAGGTGAAGCCAAACTCCCTTGCTCAGGAAGGGAGCATCAAACATCATTAGCCTTCTGTCCCCTGGTCTGATATAAGGTAGGAAAGTCCACTCTGGTCAGAAAAGACTCTTCAAACATGAATAAGACCAGAAGCAACAATGGAAGAAGACAACTAACACTTATGAGTCACCTACTGTATGCAAAATGCACTGCTGGGTGTTTTCATCTGCGTAATTAAACTCTTTTTTTTTTTTAGTTGAAGTATAGTCAATTTACAATGTTGGGTCAATTTCTGGTGTACAGCATAATGTGTCATACATACATACATATATAGTCCTTTTCATATTCTTTTTCTTTACAGGTTATTAGAAGATATTGAATATCTGTGCTATACATAAACTTATTTTCTTGATTTAAAAAAATCTGAGTCTCTGAGAGGTTAAGTAACTCGCCTGATGTCCCACAGCTGATGGTGGTCTTTGGGATTCTGACTTTTCCACTGGCCAGAACATGCATCTGGTCTAAATTGAGCAGACCACCCAAGAGGACTCTGGAGTAAAGAGAAATGGGAAGGGGGTGGGGGAGAGAGAAGTGGGCATAGAATGAAAAGGTAGGAACTCTGTTGGGATCAAAGGATGAAGCTGAAAGAGCACAAAAATATACATCATTTTTTTATATGTTGCCTGATACCCAAAATTAGGATGCCTTTGTGGTATCAACTTCGACATTTAAAGAAAGGGCATAAGATTAGACCGTTCAACCATAAATGGAAGGAAGAAATAAAATAAAATCAAACCCTAGACTTCTCTTTGAAGTTGATCAAGTGTCAGGGCAGAAACTTGGTTTCAGGAGGGTGGCTTCTTTTACAGACTTTCTTTGTCCTTATCCAGAACAGTTTTTCACTGTGGGTTTTAAGAGTTGCTTACGATAAATTCATAGTAGAGCCCCAACAGGGCCTACCCCAAAGAAACCCCCCTGTTTTGGCAGATTATTGAAGAAGCTTGGATAAATGTGGATATGATGTGTGGTGGTTGGGTCCCCAAGATGGTTGAGTTTTGAGGCAGTTGACCAATTTAGGAAGCTTATCACTGAAAGGGCCAGTAACTCGGGCCCAATGCTAAGCCTGCTAAATGGGTTCAGCAAAGTTCTTTGCTCAGCCTCTAAGGAGTGGTTTGCATTGGGGGAACCGACAAGCTTGGGTAGAAACTCGGCTCCATCAGGGGCCCAGTGACTGGCACACCCTGACCACACAACACATAGCTTGTTGTTATTACTATTACTGCTATGAGCTCTTGATCATGCAGCTCTAGAAAGTGAGGTTGAGAGAGATGCTGTGTCTCTGGTTCTAGCTTAGCTCCTAGGATAATGAGGACTAACACTCTAAACTTGGTTTTCTTTCTAGGTTCTCAGTGAGCAGGACGGCGTTCCTACCCAAACTTTTGACTCTTTAATGAATACGTGTTTTGCTGATTTCCCCCACGATCACTGGGAAAAGTTTAAAATATTGTCTAAAAGTATTAAAAAAAAGGGCAATATTCATTTTTAACAATCACAGGCAACCATGTTAATATTTTGATGCGTTTTGTGTTTCTCCTCAGCTCCCCGCCCCATATACATGATTGAACCACTATTTCTTACTAAGTAACATAAGAGAGGTAGAAAGTTCTAACTTTCCAAATGCTTATGATAAGCAGTAATTTTCTGGTAGGATATGATCCTTAAGGCAGTATGCCTGTGAGGTCTTTCGGTTTTGTTATGAGTCTTCCAGCATTGGCACAGAGCTAGGTCAACAGCTGCAAAGGAATAAATCTTTGCTGAACTGAACCGACTGGGCTGAACTGTAGCCTAGACTGACATCACGTATGATTGGAGAGGAGGATAAAAAGTTACCCTGTAATGGACTGCTTCCCCGGGCTCCTGGAGCTTCAGCTGGAGATGAAAGAAGGGGTTAAAGTTGGTAGGCCGGAGCGAGATGGGAGAGTGCCGTCAGCCACAGGAAGGTCAGGCTTTCAAGGACTTACTTGGGGGTAAAAACAACAAAAATACCGTTTGTCCTTATCAGTGCTTTGAACATAGTTACCATAGGTCCCTCCAGTGGAAACACAACATGAAGAGTTAGGCTTCTCCGCTGCCTTTGATGTAAATTATAGAGTCCTTTTGATTCCTTTGTTGTGATTAATTCCACTACCACAGCTACTCTAAACTGGTTAAAAGTTCATTAGTGTGCAACAATAGGAGCCTGATTAAATAAATTATGGTACATCTATACCTTGAATACTAGGCAGCCAATAAAAATCATGCCTTCCTAGGCTATCTAATCACATAAAAAACTTACAACATATAGTTAAGAGGGGAAGAAAAAACAGCCACAGAATACACGTGTTAGACGAGGGTGATAAGTGATTTATATTTTCATGCTCTTTCAGTTTGTTACAAACATAATATTATTTTAAGTCTCATGCTCTAAAAAATAGTCTTTATACTGACAAAAGAAAAGAAAAGAAAAAGAAAAAAGGCATATCTGCCTGTTTTCAGGGAGTCCCCAGTTCTGATGCGGGGTGAGGACCCCCTAGTTCCTGGGCAGCTCACAGCATCGTTGTAGAGAACGTGGCACAGCCACATCCCTGGACCTTCTACAAGGAGTAGAGCAAGGGAACCCAGCAGTGGCAGCAGCTGAATGTGCCTGGGGAGGGGTCTGAAGGCTTCCCAGAGGAAGTAATGTCTCGGAACAGCTCTGTTAGCCAAGAGGGGAGTGGCTTCCAGAGCAGAAGGACAAGGTGATCAAAGACTTGACTGCATCATACCCTGAAATTCCATTTCTAAGGATTCATCTCCTGGAAATAGTCATAGCTTGTGTAAAGATTTATCCTAAATAGCTTAAATGATTTCAAGTAGTGAAAAAGGAAAGAAGGAAAGAAAGAAAGAAAGGAAGAAAGGAAGGAAGGAAGGAAGGAATAAAGAAAGAAACTTAAATGGCCAACATTTAGAGAATTCATTAAACTATAATATACCTGCCCTGCCTTCCCTTGACGTCCAGCCAAAAACCCACAAAACCTCATTAGGAATATTTAGGCTAAAGAGACAAGGAATGGAATGTAGTAAGCTTGAGAGTGGCTCCTGCTGTGTCTGGGACCTGGGCTATTTCCACCTCATGCTCTGGAGTGTGCAGTAGACATTCTTAACCAGCAGTCCTCCCGTCAAGACCCAGACATGGCACGAATGTGAACACACTGGGTTTGGCCGCGGGTTCAACAACTCAGCCAGAGCACCCACGTCCCAGAGAAGGCTCCGAAGGACACCGACCATCTTCCAAGAATTCTCTGTTCCACCTGGACAAGTTTCTCTTTGGGGCACCAACCTGCTCTCTGGGGTTCTTCTCCTTTCTAGTCTTTAAACCACAGAGCATGGCCAGTACCAGCCTAACCTTAAGAGTTTAAGAACTTGAGAGATGAGTGAAAACCATCGCTGGACCCCAGAGTCTGTCTCCTCTGCGGGGCTGTAAGAAAACCTAGCCCTACAGAGGTGGACACCGCATCTGCCCGCCATCTACATGGCTGCTGTCTGGACACGTGGACTGCGAATGGTTTGTCAGCTTCACCAGGAATTAGGGTTTTTACCCAGATAGCAGATACGTCTGCTATCTTTGTTTCCTTGATTTAAAAATTGAGAGGGGGAAGGAAACGGTCTTCCGCTGACCTGCTGGGAAGAGTTTTCCTCCCGGAGCTACTGTTCCCCGACACCGTCCATTTTTCTTTCATTGCCTCCCCTCCTTCTGATGAAGTCATCACGGCAAAGATTGCATAACTGCTGCAGAGGCCTATCTTGTGTTATACTGGGAGTCAGGCCAATGTTTCCATTTATAGACAAGAGCCCCACCACGCTGCCAAATAGAGCTCTCTGCTGCAACCACTACAAGACAGGAAGAAGGGAAGGGAAAGGAAGGGAAGCTCGGGGCTCGAGGGCATGCTGTGCAGAGAAGCCTGGGCGTCCTCCATCCCCTCCATCCTCTCCGCAACCTGGGGAGGATGGCTCAGGGATGTTGGCTCTGACCATCTGGGAAGAGCCACTTCTACAAAGCCGTCCCCTGGTCTCCCTCCCGCTCTGGGAGATGCTGCCAGTGGGAGGGTCTGTGTCAGCTTGCTTTGCTGATTTTCTCACGGCTGAACCTATCTGCGGGCAAACCAGGTGTGACCACAGGGAGACTCGAGGGGAGGGCAGCCCTCACCGCACTCCTGAGAGCAGAGGCAGGCCAGTTGTCGTGGTGGGGTTGCAGGAGGTCAGGACTCGGGGGAAGGTGTGAGAGAGGAGGAAAAAGGAGTTGCATTTAGAAATCCAGGGTTAGTACTTTAACACTTAGGAGATTTGGGCTGAGAACCAGGTTCTTAGAGGAAGCAGGTCTGGGAGAGGGGCTCACAGAGGGTCAGAAAGGGGGACCTTTCTGAAAGACCATTGGACCCTGGGCCTTACAGCCACAAAGATTCCTCGAGTTTAGATCTTTTGATATATTCTTCACACAAGGTTTTACATGGGGTCACTGAGAAACCCTGATAGGAGTGAAAGATGCCTCCTATTTTACCGCTTAAGGCATGCCCTGTAACTCCAGCCCACTGCTCCAAGTCCACGATGAATAATATCTTCATAAGTCCCATATTTATCTTGTGAATGGTATGATTACACTACACTGTATTTTTAAAAATAAACATTACTTTCTTTTGGAAAAAAATGCATTGGTCTTTCTTCATTTTGTAAATATACCAGGTGACTCCAAGAAATAGAAATCTCCCAGGTCTTTGGTTAACCTTGAGACGAGTTGGGACAAACTGGGCGAAAAGTGCTTTTAGAAGTATGGGCCTCAAAGGGAGTTTCCCTGCTTGCAATTATGTGGCAGTGAACACAGCACCTGAGTCTGCATCATACACACACACACACACACACACACACGGAGTAACCTGGATAAAGGAATCTGGAAGCAATTAGAAATTATCCTCTCCAAGATCTTAAACTTTCCACTCATTTCACCAGAACTTCTCTGAAGTAGTCGGACTCAGCAGGGCTTGGCATACAGCAAGTGCTCATAAATGTTTTCTCTCATTATCATCAATTTTCGCAAAAACTAGGAATTAGAAACTCTAGGCAGGGCCTATATATTCAGCTCATATTTTTTTCTTTCCTAATGGTCAGGCCAGCTCCTCAGCTGCACCGAGGAAAATATCCCTGTTCACAAATGACCACCTTTTGCTCAGGATAAACATTAAGTTGATAACTAAATACGGAAGCAGACCCTAGAATGAAGGTGAAGTTTTTGTGACACTTTCATTTTACCCGGGAAGAAATCCATTTGTGTCGACAGCAGCAACAGAGATCTTCTAAGATGGGGGTTATGTGCCAGGTATCTTTTGCCGTGTATGCCTTCTAAAAGCCCAAGCATTTTTGCTTAAACATCTGGGATGTCTCACTAGTTTCCTGCCCCCTTCTCCAGGAGCTAAAGCCTGGTCTGAACTGACCCCTTTCTCATAATGTCAACTCAAATGCCCACCCTCTCTCTCTGTTTCCTGAAAGTTTCTTGTGCCAATTCTTCCTCTAGCTCAGCCAACCTAACACCTCTTCCCAGATCCAGCTCAGCTCCTTCACAGCGTACGTGTGACTCGTGCGCACACTTCACCTAAACCGCACGCCTCCTGTAAGAGCTCCCATACCCGTGCCTCCTCTCCACGCTGACTGCTCGTGGGAGGTCAAAATCAGAACAGGAGGGTCGCGCTGATTAATGCTGGAGTCGGCTGGAGAGATCTAACCTGCTGCTCAGGGCATTTATCAACCTGGGAGCACTTCCCCAGCACCAAGGAGTGCATTTCCAGACTTCCTTACCTTTTGACCATTTCTCTCACATACGTGCTTAGTTTCTTTTACCTCCGTCCAACTAATTACTTTACTTCCTCCTCTTTAGCCTCCACCTTATCTTAATAGAGAATTTCTCCACCGGCAATGATGAAGTCTTTCCCAAGTTGACCAAACCTTATCTGGAAGCTGAGATTAAATATAAATGGCTGGAAACCTGTTGAGAATGGGGAAGGTCGGGGTGGGGGATGAACGCCCAAATTCAACTTTAAGTCTGTCTCCGGTTCCTGTCACGTGACACACAGGAAAAGCCAGCTTTTATTTACTTTAGGTTCTCAGGGCTTAATTTTAACCAAAGATTACTTTCCATGTAAGGCCCAGTGAACACTACCTCTTAATTCTTATTTAGAAGCTTGTTAAAAAAAAGGTTGACAAGGCCAATTTTTCATTTCTTTTTGGATGTAGTTGTAGAGAATTTCCCAGCAAAGAAGCAGCCACTGAGTCCCTGTTAGTCAGTAAACGTAAAGCCCTCAGGAGTGGACATTCATGTACAGTTACCCCTGGGTATCCTTGAGGGGGATTGGTACCAGGACCCCCTGCAGATACCAAAATCCACGGATGCTCAAGTCTTTGTATGAAATGGTGTAGTTGCATATAACCTATCCACCTCCTCCCTGTATTTAAAACATCTTTAGATTACTTGTTACCTAATGCAATGTAAATGCTACATGTAGCTGTAAATAAATGTAAGCACAATGTAAAAAGTTGCCAGGCACAGCAAATTCAGGTTTTGCTTTTTGGAACTTTCTGGATTTTTTTCCTCGAATATTTCTGATCTGTGGTTGGTTGAATCTGTGGATTTGAACCAGTGGGTTCTGAGGGCTGACTACACAGGATGCTGAGAGATATGACACAACATGGAGGGGCCAACCCCCTGGGTGCCACAGGGCCCAGTCACCGTGGACATATGTGTGGCTGTAGCCGGGTCCTGCTCGTTCTCAACGTGTCCAGAGGTTTGCTGGGAACAGAGCCCAAATATCCTGCAGTCAGATGCACACACACCCTGGGTAGGAACCTAGAGAGGTCTGGAATACTCTGATTCACTTTCTGCTGAGGGACTCAGATGACAAAGGGGTGACTAGCTCAGTAAGATAGATTGCCAAGGCTGCTAACCTAACGTAAGTTCAAGATCCGGTTCAAGAACATGAAGAACACGGAGCCTTATGCCTGTCACTGGAAGTTGGACAGTACTACACAATCCTGAATGGCACTTTTTCCAGTTCAATTTCCATATCCCAGAGTTGATTTTTCCTAGAGAATCCCTGATCACTGGTAAAACCAACAAACCATCAAACAAAACAAAAAAGCAAACAGCTGATTTTCTTAATCAAATACCCCAAATCCATGGGTATGTGTTGTGTTTACAACTTTGATTTGCGGTGCAGTAAGGTACTACCACTCCATGGCTAAAATGCATCGACTACCCAGAAAACAAGTACACACTACAAACCCTCCCCCCGCAGTTGGAGCACTAGAACATCACGTGTGGAATGTGTAAGTTGCCATGAACGTTTTCTTCCAATTCAGATATAACATCTCACTTCTAAAAAAGCTTTGATTGCTCAGGGAGTCCCCAAGGGCCTCCAGCACCCCAGCACAGTGGCAGGGGTTGTGGGTGGAGTCTAAGAGAAGGGCAGTCATGGCCTTGGTCCCATAGGGATACTACCATCCCAGCGGAGACACCAAGTTCCCCTTCACTGGAAAGCTCATGGCTGATCCCAGCCTGTCAAGGGTGAGATGCGGCACATGCTCTGGTTCCACAGAATTTCCATAAAATCCGCCCGGTCAGACCTGGGATGGAGAGTTACACTGCAGAAAGGGGGTGGGATGGGGCACACAGGACACACAGATTTCTAGGGAGTGTCTGAGTCGAGGTGAGTCCCTGAACATCTCTGAGCTTCATATTCTCCTTTATAAAGTGAGAACATCCACCCAGGTGATCTTTAAGGGTCCTACCTGCCCTAAAATTCTCTGGGAAGAACTTCACGGATAAGGTGGGACTTGAGTGGAAGCCTGGATGTTAGTGTAGATTTGGATTTGAAGGAGCAGAGGAGGAGAAGGGAAAGGCAGCTACTTGAAAGGAGGGAGCTAGCCACACACGAGACCCCAAGGTATGTGCTAGGGTGTGTGGGAGGAAGGCCATGCGGGGCAGGGCGGGTCTGACACCGACGGGTCCGAGTGAGGCACAGACATGGGACCTAACCAGCAACCAAGGAGCCACAGTAGGCTCTTAGAGGGACTAAAATAATAAAAGCATTACTTTAATAAAATTAGGCTACTATCAGGTAAAGCAGAGATTAGGACAGGGTTGGATCAGAAGGAGAGAAGTGGGGAGGCAGGGTTGGGAGAAATCCACCCAGGACCTGAAAGGAAGGTGGCCGAGACTCGGTTAGTGACTGTGGGAACTGAAGAGTCAACTTTAACTGCAAGGTATATTTTCCGGCAAGAATAAGGATTCACTCGCCCTTTTGAGGATGCAGGTGTCTGGGGTCACTCCCTGGTCCACTGGCCCCACCTCCTCCCTCTCACTCTCAGATCCTGGTTCTCATTCTGCCCTCACGGGGCTACCAGAAATCTGGCAGACAGTGATCCCTGCCAAAAAATTGGGTTTAAGTAATTGCAGTTTTCCTTGTCTTCTCTACTTTTTTAAAAACTGAATTTATTTACATCTGAATTTAGTATAAGGAATTTTACACATACCACTGGCAGAGGATGGTAGGTGTGTACCCTGAATATTTTCAAATCTCTGACACTATATCCTGGGGATGAAGATGCCAAACAATAACAGGAAATATGCCCAAAACCACTTTGAGAAGAAGAAACCTTTCCATTTTTGTGCTTCCTTAGTTGCTTCCCCCAATTTCCTACTTCCTGCTAAGTGTTTCATTTAACTCTTTTCAAGAAGGCCTAATGAAATGACGAAAGTTAGATGGTGACCCAATTTTCGGGTTTCAATGACAAGGAGAATTCATAACAAATATGATAACTAAGTATTTCCACTAAGGCTATTAGTGAGTTAATGGTCTCTAATGGATTTTTTAAAAAGTCAGAAAAATCACTCTTTGGTTTTAATGCTAAATTCTTGCTTGCAACAGTAGTGGTGTGATATATTTTCATAAAATAGTTAATTTTGCATTTATTCCACCCATCTTTTAAGTCTCCACTAGAGATGGGAGTGAAAATAATTTCTAACCAAATCATTAACCCCTAAAAAAACCAGTCTGGCCACTTCCCATGCATGACTGAAGAATACGTTGGTGGTTCCAGGTAAAAACATGCTTTATTATCAGCAACTTGGAAACCAGGTGTCCTCTCTGAACAAATGAAAAATCTCCTCTCTGAAAATCTTCCTACTTCTTATTGAGACAACGCTGAGGAGAAGCAGGCACTCGGTCCACTGCCTCTGAAACCACCACAGGGCTCTGGAAAACGGATTGCTTCACCTATTTGTTCTGTCTTCTAACGTGAGGGAGGGGCCGCACGTCTCCCCATCTGTCTCCCTCGCTCGCTGGCCGGGGCCCCTCGTTGCCATGGTCTTTCCCACAGTGTCTGAAGGAACAAGATTCCTCTGACGTCTGACACTGGACCTCTGCAGGCAGCCAATTTGTTTTCCTTTCGCCTGCCCCTCCCCCATCCCTTTCTAATACAGGGGATTCTTCCTGCGCACCCACCAAAAGTAATGTGTCAAACTATGATTATGTTTTCTTTTATTTAGCAAGCGGAAGAGGGACAGATTGCTTTTTTCCTCTGACCACGTAAAGGTAATCAAAGGCCCAGGGAAAGCAGGGTGGGAGGGGGTTGCCGGAGGCTGCTGTCCTGGGCGGGGCCCGCTCTTCCCCGCGGTTCCTCTGAAGGAATCCTAGGCGACCGGTTGGTTCCCAGTTTTACTCAGTGGCCAAAGGCCAGCCACCATAGCTCCTCATTCTTTCTGTCTTCTGAACCAGCTCAGTCCATGTCTTGCGGAGAAGCGAAGAGGGTGAGGGCAAAGGGAGGCCCTACCCTCAAAAAACGAGCAGGAAAATCACTTAAATACTTAAATATTGTTTCTGTAGAATGGGCTGCTTTTAAAGGAAGTTAGTAAGTGGGGGAAAAGAATTCATTGAAACTCTTAAAACTTCCCACCAAATCTACACTGTCTGTACTGCTGAGCAAGGAAATGTAACTTGGGAGTTTGTGGGGAGGGGTGTACAGAGCATGGGGAAACTTATCTCCTTTTTAGATAAAGATTTTTTTTCCTTCAAATGTCTGTATCCCTTCAGTTAGAGAATGAATTTAGGGGTGGGGGAAGAATTTTAAAAAATATGGTATGATGGTTATTCCCTGCACACAGGCTTTTATCATGACGCCTGTGAAGAGGGGCAGACATGCACATGTAGAGCTGGTGGGCCTTTGAGGACGGGCCCATGGTAGCTGGGCCTTTGGTACCTCAGCTTCCCTCTACTCACAGGCTGTCTGGAAGAGTGCCTTCCGCCATCCCTTTAAATTGTCAAGGGGGTCACAGAAGAGGGTCCTTGGGAATTGAGGCTCAGGGCCTGTGGGCCACTTTCTAGGCTGGGGTTTCTGGTGCTGGGCACTGCAAGTCTCTCTGCCCATCACCTTCCTTTCACGGGCTCTGGAGAAACAGGCCCACCCCTCAAAACAGAGGCACTAAAGACTTCAGTACCAGGAGGATGGGCTAGAAGCTGAGAGGAACAGAAGTCAGATCCAGACTACTGGAGAAAAGGAAATCTGGGACGGAACCAGAACCAGCCAGCACAGGGAGAGCAGAGGACATCGTGTATCAGTGCAGGTGACTGAAACTGAAGGAGCCAGAGAAGAGTCAGGCTGAGGAAAGTCCAAACACAGACGCCAGCTGGCAGACACCTCCATCCCTGTCCCCCAAAGCAGGATGAGGTTTGGCTGGGAGAAATTCTTAACCCAAACTGTGCTTTCTGTTGCCTCTGTCTTTCGGCGGGGAAATCAAAGGCACTCTTGGGGGGGCATTTCTTAGTTTTCTTTCAGTCCTCATGCAAGCAGGCCTTGGGAAGTCGAGGAGTTTCAAGGGAGTGCTTCTGAGGGTCTGGATTGTGGAAGGGCAGGGGGAAGAGCAGGAAGGTCTCAGCCTGACCAGATATTTTGTTGGCAGCCATTTGTAACGGCTGCAAGCTCACCCCGGCTTTGTGTTGCTGGCCTCAGAAGACAGCCTGTCTTGGGGGCCTCCCTTTGAGTGAGCGCCATTCAGAAGGCCTTGTGTCACTGGCCAGAGTGTGGGTGTGATTTGTGGCCGCTTGAGCCCTGGAAGCGTCGGAGGACACCTCCTCCTCCCCATCCAGGCCCTCCAAGCTGTCCTCAAGGAACAACCCAACAGTTCTAAACAGAGCTCAGATTGAGCAAATACTTTCTCCTTCAGGAAAGATTGGAGGGAGAGGGTACAGCTCCGCGGGAGAGCGCATGCTCAGCCTGCATGACGTCCTGGGTTCAATCTCTAGTACTCCCATTAAAAAAAAAAGAAAAAAAAAGGAAAGATTAGGAGTTTCTTCATATTGGGGAAGAACAAAGAATGGTTTATAAATGTACAGTTACTATATTGACAAAGATATGCTATACTTATTATATTAAACAACAATAAAACAACAGCAAAGTTCATATTTGACCTGACACTTTTGCTTTTCAGGAATCTTTGCCTTAATGCCAATTTTTAAAACATGAAACATATATTCACACTAAAATACTTAAAAAATTTCCACTAAGAAAGATGGCTATTCAAGCACTAGGGGGCCAAGGTAAATGCTTGGTGGCCTTAACATAGATATTTGCATACATTCCCTTCCTCATCTGTTGTCTCACAGATCCGAGTGAAAATCTGATTTTTGGGGGAGGTAAAAACCCAGCTGCAGGAACAGCTCGTAAACCTCACCACAGACACAGTACTCGTGGCAACAGGAGCTGTTTCCTTTGGCTTCTGAGCTCTGGTAACTGTCAAGGGCTGGGGTAGGGAGGGGGCACCGATCAGAGAAATCTGGGAAGACATGAGTCTGTCAGAACACGTGAAAGGACTTGACACGGAGGCCACGTTCGTGTTGCACAATTTGCATGAACACTTCTGGACAAATTCTGTTTTCACATGCAATTCACAGACCCGCAGTGGCAGTGCTAATTGGTGAGGTTGCCACTCAAGTGTGGTACAGAACAGCAGCTCTCGCTACACGGATGAATAATACAGAGTTTGGAGCAATGCAGTAATTATTTTACAGTTATTTTGCATCTCCATTATTCCATTATCTCTTTGTCCCATTCCCCCTACCATAGTGGAGTTGAATAAGAAAATCCAACGCCCCACCCTGCACCAAAAAAAAAAAAAAAAGTGGGATTCATGTTATTTGAAATCAGCTTACGAATAGGAAAAGACATGGTAAGGAACAGCTATCATTTCATTAATATGGATGGATTATTCATGTCACTAGAGTGACAGTGAATTTGATTTTACCCTGAAGTGCCAATAGGATGCCAAACATAGCCGGGAAAAACACAAGAAACTCTGAATGGTAGAATGCTTTGGAATTCATCTGCAAGAATTCCAGGCCTCCAAGATGAGGTAGCTCATTGCCCACGTGATATTTCAATGATAAGTGGAAAGGAAGAGAGGTTTAAGATTTCCCTGGGTGCCTCCATGTAAGAAAGAGAAGGGAGGGTGACAATGCCCCAGCCCCTTCCTCAGTGGCATTAGGAGCTTGAGAAACTTAACAGGGGGGAGCCCTCTCCCATAGGTCACTCTCCATCTCCAATAAAATCAATGGGTTCGGAGGGAAGGAAAGGCCGTCCCGGTGGAGGGTCACTAATTCTCCTGCAGACCATCCAGCATCTGCTGCCTGTGCACTAAATGCAAACCAGGCCGACTCTCACAATGGCCTTTGGTGCAGTTTTGGGTTTTCTCCCCCTTTGTTCCCTGGAAATCGTAAGCTTTAAATCCTCTTTGACTCCGAGTTACCAATGGGGCTGTGTCTAAACCATATCGCGTCACGTGGTGAAACCTGACCCACTGGATTTCCTCCTCCACTGTTCACTCTGACCTCAGCGCAGAAGCCTGCTCTGGAGCAGCCGAGAAAGATGGACATTTAAAGACACAGTTAGGTTCTCTTGGGCTTAACTTTTTTTTTTTTTTTTTCACATTTTACCTAAAAATGATCTCTTTAAGACTCCTGTATTTTGAATTTCAAAAGTCAGTGATACATTTCATCTGCAAATCTCATCACTACTATCATCTCCCCCCTCACTGGCCTTTTTTTTTTTTTTTTTAAATGGAATTGAGAGAAGGTTTGGGAAGAAGGGTTTTTGTTTTGCTTTCACATTTCTGACTTCAGCCTTAGTTGAAAATGATTAACATTTTACGGACAGTAGGAGCGGAGGCGTCTCCTCCTGGTTGGGACAACTAGCAAGTTGTCTCCTGTGATCCAGTGACTCCTTTCCCCACGTCAAAGATGCGCAGACCTGAAAGGCAGCCCCCATCTTCAGGCTCTAATTCTGGATCTGGCGAGTGGAGTAGGCTAAAGACGAGTCTTAAGGGTCGGTGGTGGTGGGGTAGTTACCTGTCGGTATAACTTGCCAGATAACAAAATGCCTCTTAAAAATCTCTCTTCCAGGTCTCAATCTCACTATGACATTGCCACCTATGTGCTAAATAGGTCTTCTGGAAGATTGCTATGGTACTTCACATACCACTTGGAATGGCCGTCCACACACATGTAACCCCCACAGCCCCTAACACTAGAGAGTGCTAAGGTTCTAAGGAGGGACATACAGGACCGGTAGGTTTGATGGACCCCAGGGAGCCAGGGGACAGGACCCTGTGCCTGGCAGGAGGGAGGAGAAGACACTGAGATAAACCCAGCCCAGTGAACGGTTCTGCCCACAGCAAGTCACAGAGTTACAATGGCATCTTTGACCACAATTAAATGGATCCACAAAGGATCCATTCTTATTTCTCAGAGTGTCTACATGCAAGGTTATGATGCAGCCCCTTTGTTAAAGAAAGATACACATTCAAGCAGAGACCTCCATGGAGCCCCCATGTGAAAGGAGGCCTGTACTGCATTTATATGACAGCGGTCTGGGCCCAGCAGCAGAAATCTGAGGCTCATAATGACCAGCCTGACTCTGAAGAATAGACTTGTCTTCTCGCTTGCCTGCAACTCGGTGATTCACATTCTAACATTCCTTGCAGGTAGGGATTGCAGTGATTTCTACAGAATGGTACAGATGGCTCGCTTTAGGTTCCCTGATATATCATATTTCATCAACTCTAAGACTCATAAATTTTAAGACATATATGATGTAGTGCTAGAAAGAAAGAAAAAGATGGTACCCACTAAACCATGGCACGTCATCAAGTGTAAGATTCATCCTGATTTCAGAGTTGCAAAAAGGTGCATCTTGGGCTCAAGGAGAGACGGTTTTTAGGGCCATGGGTTACATGGGCCCAGGCCTGGGCCTAGGCTCCCTTACAACCAGTAGGCCCAGAGTGGCGGTCACTCCTCCACCCACGTGTGGCGTGCACCCTGGACCCAGCCATGCTCTCTCTGTGCTCGTGGCCCCACCTCTGAAAAGGGGTGAATGATGACACCCACCTCCCTCCTCTTCTGTGGGAACAAGGAGAGGACAGCTGGGGAAAGTGGCCATGGGTCACGGGGGCTTCGGAAGCCAGGCCTTCCCCCTCACAGCTTCATTCAGAGCAAGATGTGCTACAAACACTTTCTGTATTTTTCTAAATGATAGTGAAAAAAACCAAAAACGTTACCATTTAGCATCGCACATATTTCTTCCAAGAGAGCATGTGTACAGATAAGAGGTAGCCCAGCCACTCAAATTCACAGGACTAGCACCGAAATCATTTTAGTTTGATTCTGGAAGAAAAAAGGCTAGGGGTGGGCAATCATTTTAAAGGAAAAAAATGACCCTCTACATTTATAACCATAGTTATTCAGGCTGCTAATGCTTATGGTCCTCGGTGGCTGCCTTGTGGTGACACTGGGAGAGCTGAAAGGGAGAAAGAAAATGGAACAGCAAAGTTTTTGCAGGCGGGGGAGTTTTTTTTTTGGAGCTATCTGCTAGGTCAAGATAATAGGATATACTACAAACCTGAGGAATTTATTCTTCCTGTCTTCAAAAAGACTTACTGCCGACTTGAATCTTGTTCAGGAAAGGGCTCAACTAATAAAAAACAGATTTATAAAAAGGATGGGAGCCACACGACTCAATTTCTATTTTCCTTCCTTCCCTCTCTCCCTTCTTTTTTAATTGTGGTAAAATGCATATAACATTTATCATTTCAGTCACTTTAAAGTGTACAATGCGGTCGTGTAACCCTCACACTATCTATTTCCAGAATTTTTTCATCCTCCCGAAGAGAATCTCTGTACACACTCAATAGCCTCCCTTTCTTTGTTCTTTTACTGTATTTGTTTAGTTTTGCTAAGAGCATTGTAAGTGCTATAATGGTTGTATTGTATTGTGTTTGTATTGATATAAATTTGAAAAGGAATGTGACAAATGCAAAAATGGGAAAAGTCCTGACCAAAAAGGGAAAGATGAGTTCTAGAAGCTGGGGAGAGAACTACTATAAACAGGGCTTTATAACCCAGGGTCTAAAACTTACTGTGAAAATAAATTATGATTTTACAAAATGACTAAAGGGAAAAAGAAAATCTGTATTAGGGCAACTGCAGACCTTTTATGCTCCTGACCCACCCACTTCCCTGAGGCAGAGGTCAGAGTTAGTAGGGCTGCATGGCTGCTCGAGCCAAGTAGATATTAACTCATCAGATCTTAGTCCTGTTCACTCCTGTCCATCTGTCGGTCCATCTCCCTCACTGCACGTGTCCACCTTTAGTCAGCAGGCGTTACGCATGTGGTGAGCACAGTGCTAGGCATCGTGGCTACAAAGACACACAGGCACTGGTTCACCCCCAAGTAACCCCTCCGTCAGGAGGGAGACAAATACTGAAACAAAGAATTATGTAATGAGAGAAACAGATGAGGGGACGATTAATTCTGTCCTTGGACTGGGGTGGGGGCAGGAGGTAGGAATGAAAACCCTCTTCACCCAAGGTAGACTTAATATACCTCCTGTGTGATTTGTACATTAATATTTTATACTGTTATAAAGTTATGAATATGAATTCATAGACTATGTATAATATGCAGCTATAATGTTAGTTGAAAAGCAGAATATAAAATAGCATATAGGGGAGAGGATATAGCTCAAGTGGTAGAATGCATGCTTAGCACGCACAACGTCCTGGGTTCAATCCCCAGGACCTCCTCTAAAAACAAACAAACAAACAAACAAATCCTAATTGCCTCCCTCCCCCAAAACAAACAAACAAAAATAAAATAGCACATGCCCAATGACTGCTACTGTGTTAAAACTTCAACTGGTATATAAGGTGCAAAAGATAAATTTGTTGTATCAGGTTGCTGAATTATGGTGGGTTTTTAAAATTTAGAAATGGAAACATGCTCTTATATTATTATAATGTTAATTTCCTTAAAATTGTTTTTCTTTTTAATTATAAATTTATTCATTATAGAAAATTTGGACAACACAAAAAATATAAAACCAGAAAGCAAAAGCACTGGTAATCATTATCAAAAAGTGGTAATAATCGCTTGGTAAATTTCCTTCCAAAGTATTCAGTCAAATAAAATAAGGATCATATTAGTCCATTGAATGGATGTGTTATCATTCATTTAACCAATTGTCTATTGTTGGATATTTAAGTTAGTTTCAAATTTTCACCATTTTAATTTATGTTGAAATGAACCCTCTTGTATGTAAACATTTGTACACATCTCTGATTATTTCCTTGGAATAGCTTTCTAAGAAGTAGAAGTTGTGTGTCAAAGAGCATGGATATTTTTAAAGCTCCTGTTTTGGAACATATTCCCAAATTGCCTTCTGGAAAGATTTAACCTATTTACATGTGCACTGGGAATATACAAGGGTCTCAGTATTACACTTTATATTCAGGGTTTAAAAATGACCAGTTTTCCCAGTGCAATTTCGATTCTGCATGTTTCCTTCCTAAGAAAGACAATGCAAGACGCTGCGTATAAGATTCAGTTATAGCATGTAGTCATCTCAGCTTTTCCCTCAGTTTCTCTTCCTCTACCCAAAGCCTGGGGAGTAGGACTGGTCAGTCTTTGCTTTCCTTAATCAGCATGATGACAACAGATGTCTCCCGCCCTGCCTCTTCAGGGTGGTGGAGGCCTGGATGCCACAAACACTCTTCACGGGGGCTGTCACCTGAGATTCTTCAGCTGTCTGCTCAGAGGCAAGGCCCCTGTGTATCAGAGTGAAAAGGCACGTCTTTATTCCTGGAGTTGGCTTGGCCAGCTGGCCAGCACCAATTCTCATGAATGACAGCTGGTTTGCTGTTCCATATTTCAACAGCCGTAAGCCAGGATAACACCTGTAGGCTCTGGGCATGAAAAGCGACTAGAACAACACAAGAGAAAGGCTGCTTTTGTGATCTGGCATGGACCTCCCACTACCTTAGCATCTTGGATCAAAGATAACTATGCCAGCAATGAGGGCAACTGATCAAGTTTGAATCTACTGCTCTGTTACAACTGCAACCGATTTGACTCAGGCTTCAAATTACCTTTTTTGGTTCCCCATATGCGGTTTACTACAATAGTGAAAAAAAGAAAGAGAAAGAGTGAGCATCCGCACGTCAGTATTAGATGACACCCATGCACATAACAAAGAGGTGCTGGGTGGTTCTGCTGATGAGACTACTATAGGCGATGAAGTTCTACCAAAATTTCTGGTTGTCTAAAATTTTGGCAGTGCATCAGGATAGGGCAATAATTAAAATAGAAACCACCTGCCTCTCCAATTCAATATATTTAATGGGCACTGTGGGGTCCCAAGTTGGTCGAGAATAGTTTTTGCAAGTTTGGAATTAAATTTCCCTTATGCTGGGACATCCTCAGTGGTCTGAGGGGAACAGAGCAAAGTGTGAGAATGGGAAATGGAAAATTAGAAGTTATTTGTTCATCTATGTAATTCATTAGAAAAACTGCACGTAATAGAAGGAAAGAAGCAACTTTTGCAGACTATTGAAGCATGTAGGTTGTCTGCAGAAGAATGTTCTTTGAACTTTTGAATCCCAATTTATTAGCTGCTTAGTATGTTTCAGAAGTGACACTCCCTTGTCATGAAAAAGTTGATGCTTTTGAAAAATAAGATGGGTGTTGATGAAGCGTTATTCACTTCAAGGTCTACCACGGTGTAGAATGAAATGGATCTCTGATTTTGAGAATATTTTTATTATGCCCTTCAATGCAAACTAAAGCCAGAAGTAGGTTGGCCTATGTAACAGAATCACATTTGGTTGAAGAGAGAAAGATGGCCTTAAATAGTTGTCCCTCAACATTCCGGTAGAATATCTCACAAACTACACCCAGGAGTGAAGTACTCCAAGCCTAGACCGTGACTGGACCCAGATGCAGCAGCAACTTTGACACACAGGGAAGCTGCCTCAGAGAAGTCGGTGTGCAAATTCAAGCTACTGGTAATAAAATTCTTCTGGAAATGACTTGGATATGTCTTTGCACTTAGGCTGTGCTAAGCTGGTTTAGGTTCCTACCAGCATGGACAGCTCTTGGTTTACTGTGCACCCCTCCGCAACCTGCCCCCGCCCTACCCGCACCTTTTTGTTCTGTCTGGGTCAGTGTCTGACAGCTTGGCACCCGTGAAACAGTTGTGACTAGGAGTATCCGCACACAGTGTTCTTGAGAACCACAGTAATTTTGAGAACCAGGTAACTGAGAACCAAGTATTTCCTTAAGGAAACACCTGGGTTTTTGCAAAGCTAAAATCCCCTGCCCTTCTTGCTAAGGATTTTTTCAGGGGCAGGCTCTCTGACTTTGCAGGACCTGATGTGAAGGTGTGACTAAGTCTCCTGCTAGGACAGCTCTCACCATCAGCGGCTTGGAGGCAAATTCTCACAGCAAATGGATACTCACAGTGGGACCAGCATGAAATCGGCTCCCCTACTCCCCCCCGCCCGCTTCCACGCCAGCCTCAGACGCATGCCTCTGAACATGGTGCTGCCGCCTTGGCAGCCTCAGGTGTGGGCCAGTGGGTCATCCTAGACTCTTCCTTTCCCCTCTCATCCTCCAGGTCTAATCCATGAAGGAATCTGGTAACTTCTATCTCCTTAGTGTCATCCCACTTGGTATTTCATAGGTCCAGGTCGTCAACACTTCCCTTGGGTCACTCTGCTAGTCTCCTCACTGGTTTTCCATTTTCCTCTCTTGTTACCCTTTAATACACTCTCAGCTACGAGGCTGAGCTCTTGGATGATGCTTGTACTCTTCAGTCCTCCCGTCATCAACTGCATGCAGGGTAAAAATCATATTCCTTAGCAGGGCACACTTCATGACCTGGCTCTCCAGCCCCACTTGTCTACTGCCCCATCCCAGCCCCCACGCTAACTCTGGCCCCACCAAATTACTTTTATTTAGCTGAATGTGTCTTCTGTTCCTCTATCTATTTCTTCTGCCTCTGAAGTGAGAGGAAAGGGGGCAGGTCACAACCATTGAAGGAATGACACAGCAATTGAGGACAGAACAAACTGGTTAGAACCAAGATGGCAGAAGATTTGACTTCCAGGAGACCTTGAACCTCATGGCGCACCCACGGTGCCATGACAGTTCCTAGGCTGACCATAAAAGGTCAAAAAGTAGGGGAGGGGGGAGCGGTTTCCTGGAAATTCTCACCCCTTCTCCAAAGTAGTTGGAATAATCCTCCTACTTATTAGCATGTGAAATTACCCAGCCCATAAAACCTAGTAACTCTGCACCTCATGGTCCCTCTGCACTGTCACTCTCTCTCTCGCCTTCTGAGATGGCCCGCACTCTGTCTATGGAGTGTGTATCTACTTTTACTTTAAACTAAACTCCCCCACCCCTCTCGGCTTCTCTCCCTCTCACCTTTCTGAGATGGGCCACATTTTGCCTATGGAGTGTGTCTGTATCTCCTAAGCTGTTTTCCCTTCTGAGTGAGACAGACCCCACTTTCTGTGAAGTGTGTCTCTCTCTAAATAAACTTGCTTTCACTTTACCATGCCTTGCTCTTGAATTCTTTCCTACGCGAGGCAAGAACCTATTTTCCCACAACGCCTCCAGTCCCCCTACGTTCACTCTTCACCTGGCTAACTCCTTCTACTTATCCTTGAACGCTGAACTCTAACATCACACGCAGGAAGTGTTCCCTATCATCAGCTCAGCTGTTGCTTCCTCTCTGAGCATCCAAAGCGCCCTCTGCTTTTTCTCTGCTGGCCTTCCTACTGCCTGGATGACAACCATGTGCTCACCCGTCCATCTCCCCTGTTAGGCTGTGAGTCCCTGGCCAGCCTTCATCTTTGGACTCACCTGCCTCTTGCAGTGCCTGTCATTAGATAGGGACCGGATGAAAGAGTGAATGAGTTAATGCCAGAAAATGGGTCCGTGATTAGCTGTTTCACATAACCTTCCTGATTCCCTCCTGACCCCTCCTCAGGTCAACTCAGGATAACTTTTTTTTTTTTTTTTTTTTTGACTTAGGAGAGAGCCATCTGCTTTTTCATGAGCTCCTACCCAAATCATTGTTCCATGGAAGAGAAGGGGTGTTTTCCTACTTGGCAGATGGGGTGTGTGTACAGATTACTATATAAAAGAATTGAGGAAGCATTGTAGAATCTGAATACATCTTTCAAGTTTTTGAGACAACATTTTAAGATGGGGCTACTACAGCTGATGGTTATCTATCTGTGTGTGCCAAAGTGGCCAGAAAGACGAATGTGTCCCCACCTGTTCATTTGATACCAGTCGTATAATTTGACCGGTGTCTGAAACCTCTACTTATACAACCTACTGTCGGTGAAGTTCTTGACATAATGGTTACCGCAATTTTCCTTTATCCTTTCCTGCTGTGGGCAATGCAGGACTAGTTTGGTGTGTTATAAGACACTCCTTCTGGCCCTTTTTTGTCCACCCCCGCCTCAACCTTTATTTTCCATCACAACTTCCCCAGAACAGGCTTTTCCACATTCTTACCCAGGCCACCTGATGACTAGCTTGTCTCTTCTCTAAATTCCTCCACACGATTCATGTTTCCTCAAGGCTCTCCCTGGACTGAATTCTCATGAAGAGCACCAGCCATTGACTAATACAGCAAATGATATCCCTGTTTCCAAAATATCAATCACCCATTCAAAGAATCACTGAGCTGGAAGGGACCTCTGGGCAGCACTGTACCTGAACGTCTCTTGATGAGACTCTACAAGACATTTTGTTAGATGTTTGTCCATCCATCCATCTGTGAAAAATCACGGTGATTGATTGAGAGATGGGTCCTACACTGAACATAATGTATTTGGAGACAGATGTCCAACATATCACAGTCACCCAGAGGGAACCTTCTCGCCCATATGATTCCTCTTCTAATGTCTGATGTTCAAACTGACATTTGAGGCAGAGAGAAAAATGTGTCCAGATCAAACTCTCTAGCTGAATAGTATGGGGCCCTACAGTTATGACAGAAAAGAGAAAAATCACAGCAGGAGAGCAGCCAAGGAATTTCTCTTGGGAAACAACATCAAGGGCTTTGGGGACCACCATGTGCTGCCTTGAATATCAGCATAAGCAGAGCAAATGTGGCTGAACAGGGAGATGTCCCGAGGGCTCACACAGCAGGAAGACCCTTGCCTCCCACCACTCCCCAGTCTTGCCCGGGGGCCCAGCCTTCCTCCGCATGTTGAACAAGCAGCATTTCTCCCTCTCTAACTTTCTAGCTGCTATTAGTCTGTGGGAAACCAACCCTAGGTCTTGCCATAAATTACTTTAGCACATAGGCCAATTGCCTTCTAGGTGATAAAAAGAATTAGCAGATGTCAGAGGCTATCTCTAGGATTATTGGACACTTTTGTGTTTTCTTTACCTTTATTTGTACCTTGCTATTTTCATAAGAAGCATGCATTATTTTAATATTTGGGGGAAAGGAAAATGATGAAAGATAAAACATTTTTCTGCCTCTGTCGTTGATGTTGAAATGAAGGAATGAATCGTGAAGCCTAGAGCCAAAGCAATAGCTCACTTTCACACGAGGGATAAAAGTGAACGTGATACTGATTTCTGGCAAAAATTCAGGACAAAAGATTAAACACAGAATCTGTGAAAATATGTAAAACAAGGAAGCCACTGTTTGCACCGTTCCTTTGTTGTTAATCTGCTGCAGCGGAGGCATGCTATGTATATCACGTCTCTCAAGCCAAGGTGGTATTTAATAGTCTCTCTCGTGATGACTTCTGGACAAAATGGAAAAAGGTGCAGAGAATTCAAAGGTAGGCTGCTTGGAAGCTGATGGAAATTCTGGGCCCTACTGAGGTCCAGATGGTGTGATCCTGGAAGGAGTTCTCTGATGGGGAGCGACAAGTCACTGTCGTTGATCTGGATGCAGGTAGCCGATGTGACGATACAAACCTGAGAAGATGAGGTCAAGACCCTACCTGCGGAGTTTCTGAGATGCTGGAAACCTCAGTAGAAACTCAGATCAAACTCAACAGAGATAAGTCTTGAATTTAGGTTAAAAAAATCAGCTGTGCAAGTTCAGAATGGGAGGCAGGGCAGTGGGTTAAACAGAATGTGGGTTTTGGAGTCACACAGTCTGCTGGGTTCAAATCCTAGCACCTTGGGTGAATTACAACCTCACTCAGCCTCCATGTAGATGGGAGAAGGAAGTACTGACAGTACAATGACCAGCACAGGGCCAGGCTCATGGGCACAGGACGTGCTCAACAACTGGTAGCTGCTATTATTATCATTATTAAACCTGGTCTGATGAGTCTGTCACATGTGTACCATGAAGGAGTTTCACCACCCACGAGAGCAGTAAGAACTGACAAAGTGACGAGGCTGTAAAACAAGGGAATCCGAAATCGTACCATCATAGCCCATACTGATCAGAAACCATCTGGAATCCATCGCTCAGCTCAGGACGCCATGTCTTAAGAGAGACATCAGGAAGCTGGAGGGTGTCCAGCTGTGTGACACGACAGTGAGAAATAGCTGAAGGAACTAAAATTATTTGGTAAGGAAAAATGAATCTAACACGGATCACAATAAAGCTCTCCAGATACTTGAAGCGTTCTTCAAGAGAGAAGCAAGTTACTCCGTTGTTCGCGAAGACAAATCTCTACAAGTCTTCAGCAGAGTTTGGTTAATCAAAGGGAGCACTTTTCAACTGATGTGACAGAGGAACAGATTGCTTGACGAAGCAGCAAGTTCTCGGTCACTGCAACTGTTCAGAGAGGGTCTGGGTGGGCATCCCTTAGGGAGATGGAGAGGTTTTCACTGCAGCTGCTCCCCCTTCTTTCCCTTCCGTAATCCAGCAGTAACAGCCTCTACCCAACCAGGCTCCTTTTTGTCCCATTAACTACAGTTAGGTAAATGGAGGGTCTCCCGTTTCCTAACCTTTCCCACTAGGGCACAGAAGGTATGTTCTCATGTACAGAAACATATTCATCCAACAAGCATTCATCAGTAGCCGTCTGCAGGCTGGGACAGGGGCAACGAAGAAGAAACCAGCGTGTGCACGGGGGGCACCCAGGCTATTGAGAAAACAGACTCCTAAACAGATGCCTGTAAAGGGGTGAGGCCAAGTGCAGTGACAGAGATCAGCACAAGGGTCCCTGAGGGTACAGAGAAAGTTCAGCCAACCCAGCCTGACTGGGGCAAGGATGGTCAAGGAGGGTTTTCTGGGGGAGCAGACTTTGGAAGTGGTACAGAGATTGTTCAAGGAAAGATTCAGAGACAGTGAGAACAATATGAGCAAAGGAATGGAGGTAAGAATCAGCCCTGCGGACAATCTCATGTGTTGCTGGTCTGGGAAGTACAGAGCATGGGGCAGCAGGGAAACCGGGCTGGAGTTGGGTGAGAGCCCAGATAGTTCCCCACAGGTGTGTAAGAGTTCACATGTCCGATACATGAACTCACGTTACCCGGGATGCTTCCTCAAGGTGCAGAGTCCCATTGGTCCCTGCCCTCTAGGACTTATTGTGCAACTGTCTGTTTCATTACCGTATGTCTGCTCTGCTCCCTGGGGGCAGAAACCTTGTTTATCTCATTTATTGCTATATCCCCAGTGCCTCGCCCAGTACCTGGCACATAGTAGGTGCTGTATGCTTTCATTGAAATAAAGATTGGGAATAGAAAGGATGCAACCTCACAGGACAGTTGTGAGGTTTCTCTATGTTACTATATATATATCTTGCTTCGAGCAGCCCCTGGCCCCAGTAAGCACCAATAAGGGAGAGCTATTATTATTTTTATTATTAGTATTCATTAGCATTTCTAGTTCTCCTGTTTTGTTGGTTTTGCAAGCCCACTCTGCTTAGTACTTTTGCTTTTGTGGCCACCCTTGCTTAATAAATTTTGATGAGTAACAGTGTTTGCCAAACAGTAACAGCCCCCAAAGAAATCCTCAAAGTACAGAAAGTTACAGAAATATTCAGCATCAGAAACCACAAAATGACATGCAAAGGAGACAGTTGAGAGACTGGTTTCCTTGATGGGATCCTCAGGCCCATCTCTGCATCTCTTAGAAGAGAGTGCAAGTGTCAGGCAAGTGCCCCTTGCTAGACTGATGGCCAAAAAGTGTGCCCCCAAAGTGACCTCTGGATAAAAGGCAGGTGGAATACTGGTGGGAACAGACGGGCATCTGTAGACCCCATTGACTCTAACAACCTGAAGGGAGTTTAATCTGGGAGGGTGAGGGCAGGCACAATTCCACAGCTTCCATAAAGAGGGCAGGAGTCGGGGATGCACATTTGGTGGTCCAAGGACAAAATCCAGGCTTCTCACATTCCTCTGGCTTCTCTGCATGTAGTGTCTTCCCGGCCCAGGACTGGCTGGTCTTGGTTATAGGGAAACTGACCAGGGGTGTCTGGTGTATGCTGTTGCTTCTGACGATTAACTTTCTCTGAGAATCCAAGGACTAACCAGGAACAACAATTTAATTTTTTTCCTTTTTTTTGGAGAGGGGTAAGAAATTAGGTTTATTTACTTATCGTTATTTTTAATGGAGGTACTGGGGATTAAACCCAGGACCTCGTGCATGCTAAGCACATGCTCTACCACTGAGCTATACCTTCCCTCTAACAACAATTTGATTTTATTTAACTTTTAAGGGTCTGGTAAAAAGGTCAGTGCAAGAACTTAACTACAGAGGGGAAATTTTTCCTACCATGGGCCTCCTATTCAGCCTGGAAAGAACTGAACATCCTTCTCCTTTTTCAAGTCTCAAAAGGATACATTCCTTAAAGAAAATCCTGGCATCTCTCCTCCCTCTGGATGACTAAGGCCCAAGGCAAAGTTAGAGAAGAGCCTAGATTCTGTGAGAACAGGTACGGCACTGCTCTGAGTCGGCTGCTGTGGGGCCATCTGTTTAACCAAGTCCAAGTCCAGGGCTAAGAGGCCACAGAAGTAAAACATAGCAGGGGAGGGGCTTCAAGATGGCAGAATAGGAGGACGTGGAGCTCATCCTCTTCCACAAATAAAACATACCTGGTGTAGGTCCCTATATCTGGGCTTCTGGTCGGATTTGAATCAAGAGAGAAAATGAAGCTTAGGTGTTCAAAGCTCAGGGAAAGGTGGAATGACTTTAGCTGCCCAAGTGAACAAAATTACTGAATTAATCTAATTGAAAAAACCTGTTCAGCATTGGATTTTAAAAAAAATCATGTTGATGCTGCCCATGCTGATGTGGCTGAGTGCTGGACTGGGAAGACATTTTAGCCTCAGGGTGCTTGCCGGATTGCATCTTGCAGCTCAACAGGAAATATCTGGAGTCACAGCTAAAGATATCGTGACATGTTCAGAAATTTACAAGCAGTTGTAACAGTGGTGCGATGGCGGTCAGAGGGCTGAAGGGCTCCCTTTCAAATGAGACAGGCCGCTGAATTAAACACTTGAATATACCAAGTTCATGGCAGGCAGAGTGCACCTGACAGGCTAAAAATAGCCAAAGTGGAAGCACTTCTGTTGCTAAAATCACATGGAACTGATATATCCCTTTTCTAAACTAACAAAGAAATGGGCGAGGTGGGGGGAGTGGATGGGCTCTGAGGTTCCAAAAAGAGGGTGAGAAACCATGCCAAAGTGAAGGAAGTAATTTCCTACCTTTGCCACTTTTCAAAAATAAACAGCTTCCCTAAGCGGAGTAAACGGAAACGGCAGTGATCAGTGTATTATTTTTTAATAACATGAGACAGAAATGGTAGCACCAAAAAAGACACTGCACACCCGGATCCGTAGTCCTGCTGACCAGCAATCCTGCTGACAAGCAAGCTTTTTCCATCTTGGTCAGAAACCATTTATTTTTAAACATCATTTTGCCAGACTCCCTTATCAGCAAGCCCACGCCCCGCTCACTAATGCCTGGCTGGAAAAGTGCCTACTGACTTGTGTCACACGCCTGGCAAAGCTGCTGGCTTGGGCATGGACAAAGGTGAGTGTGTGGGGCTGCCGGAGAGAGCAGGCCACTGCCCCTTCTAGAATGGCCAGTGGATCCAAGCACAAGTTCACTTTCATTCCTTCATGAACTTCATTCCTAGGGCATGCTCATCTTCTAAGTCTCAATTTTCCTAGAACGGAGCTAATAAAGATCACCCCGATGACCTTGTAAGGCTGTCGTGGAGACAGAATGAGCTAATGCAGGCGAGAGCATTTTGTGGATCTGGAAAGCCTGACGGAAGATGTGGCTGCTGTGAGTGGGCATCCTACTGGACAGGCAGGGAAGGAACAGCAACATCTCAGGTACTAGGAAGTGCTGTGCACACCGACTGCTAGTCTGTGTTCTCCTGAGGGGTGGCGCCATCTCTCACAGCTTAAAAGCAGTGTCCACATCCCCGTCCAGAGCAGCACAGGCTACTGGAAAACTTCTGCCTGCTTTCAACCTCAACTTGGTTCACTGTCACAATCGCTGGCTCTGCTCCTGTTTCAGTAGCTGCTCCTTTTCTGGGCGGCTCACAAAGCAGGGTTTGGCCCGGAGTCTTTGGGAAGCAGGGACCGAGGCAGAGGTGGGCCCAGCCTTGAGGTGAATGGCAGCTAGGCTAGCATCAGTGCCTCCCCCGGGACTGGTCCCCCAGGCTGAGGAGCTCCAGCTGGGAAGACGAGAGATGCTCATCTCTTCAGCAGCCCCACTAACAGCTGCTGTTTGGCCATCATTTAACTGAGGTGATTATAAAATACGCACGTGTGTTATCTGAATCCAGGAGGGAATATGAAAAAGTGAATTACTTGTGTTAGGAGGGTGGGACTATGAATGCTTCCCTTGTCTCTTTTCCACACTGTCTAAATGTTGTTAAATAGTCTTTAAAATAAAGAAGGAAAAGAACTGTAATTGGAGTTTTAACATTTTATAAAACGGCACCTGGCTACCCTGATTTTGTCTTTACTGGGCTTGAAAGTGCAAACTTAAAGAAATGCCACATAGGCTAAAGTATTTCAATGTAATAATTATATTTTCAGCATTGAAAAAATTTTAAGGGTGGCCTCCTTCATTTCAAGGTGGTATTATTAATTATTATTATTATTATTATTATTATTATTATTATTATTATTATTATTATTATTTATGCAGTAAATGGCCAAAGGAGTGAGATATTAAAAAACTGAGTATCATATCATAGACTTTTTATTTGGAAAACGTTTTCCATCTATAATCTTTTCAATTAATAAAGAATGAAGTATTTATTGAGCACCTACTATGTGCCGAACATTAGGCTGTGCATTCCCTCTTAGTTCAACTTTCCCCCTATTCTCCTTCCGCAAAGGAATCATCACTGGTTGTTTTGTCAGGTACTTAGCAGTCACCCTGCTTCATGCACGATTTTTTAAAAGCTGCATCTGTCAAGATGGTGGAAGTGAGGGGAACTCTAAAAACTTGGAGTTCTTCCAATCAACAACCATAAACCACTGCACCTAGGGCAAGCCTTAGGAGTTTTTCAGAGGTACAACTATGCAGATCCTCTGATTTTCATCCAGACAATTCCAAGCTTCCATTTCCTCGAGCTTGATTTCAGAAATCATTGACTCAATTTGACAAAGAGGTAAGTGGAGATGAGGTGCACCTGGTCCCCAGCTTCAGCGCACCCAGCAGATGAGGATCGGAACGGAGGAAAGAACCAAGTTTCCTGTTGAATTCTCCCCTTGAACCCCGGCTCTATCGCCGCAGTTGTGGGCAACTGGGGAGCCTCAGGAGACTTTACGTGTGAGGCTGAGCTACCTACTCCCTCTCCGTATTTCGGAATATACACATGAAACACTGGAGGTTATGACATACGTTCCTCCCTACCTCACAAACATGGCTTGTGGGCACATACCAGGTGTACACATCATCATCATCGCTCACTTCATTATCATACCAGTTTGGTCATTTGCAGAAATCACTTGCACAAAGAAATCTCTTTGCCTCCCAAAGAAACAAACACACACAATAAAACATCAGCGCCACAACAACTTTCCGGTTGGTACCAGTGATCTATTCTAACCTAAAAGCTCCACTCTGGGTCAGGGCCACCATCCGTCCATTTAGCTCAGCACTGAATCTCTTTTGGTGACACCAAGGGACACATTGAGGAACATGTTAGAAAAGGTGGCTGTTTATGTTGATGTGAAGCTCAGATGGTTAGGACCACACACCAAATCATGGAGCTTTCTCTAACACCCCTTATCACAGACCTATCAGCCACGAAATTGGTGTATGCTGTTTTAAAAGCTATTTATAATTCTGGATTTACCACATCTTCAGTTAATGAAATTCTATAAGCTTATGAAACCAGCTATGTAAATCAGTGGTGCTATTTTTTTTTTTTGAATTTGCCTCTTTCAAACTTTAGGCTGGTCTTCCTGATTTTGTCTCAACACATCAGGATTTGGTGAAAATTTTTGTGTTGGCACAGATCACACCCTGGGTAATTAAAAAAGAAATTGATTACATACAGCTTCTCTCAGTATTTCTATATTCAGACAGAAGAATCTAAACTTAAAAATTCATTCTCACATAGTGTTTTCTAAACTAAAGGTTCTGAACTTTGGTCTGGGTACCACGAATTAGCCATGGTTGGGCACGAAATCGCAAGCAAAGTTGTGTGTGCCTGCCTGCAGCTCTCTCTCAGATTCTCAAAGGCACCTATGACTCCAAAAAAGTTATCAAACACCACTTTGATGGCTGATCAGATGGCCCTTTCTAGAAACTTCCTTAGTTCTGGCTAGTTATTTCTTGAGATACAATGGCTAAAATGGCATATAATATTCTCGATGAGAACTGTCAAAACGTCAAACAAGATTATTTTGTTACGTGCCTCCCTCACACTGAGAGGGGCTCTGAGGTCCCTAAGTCCTGATGTAGCAGCAGGTGAGATTAAGTCAAATCACACTCTCCTGAAGACACGTCTCAGGGACATGGAACACACAAAAAGCTGCTTTTGTTGTGCGCTCTCTTGTCAGGTTGTGCTCTAATCCAGGGGTGAAGACCATCTGCACAACAGGGACACTCTCTGGTTTACTGAAATGAGACTTTTCCAGGAAAACCATTTTGAATGGTGTTACCTTACAAGAGGCTGCAAGATTTAATAGTATAATCACCAGGAAGTTATATGTGCATATGATGTTTATCAACCAGTAATACAATCTGAGTGATTCTGAAGAACTCCCATGTCCAGGCTGCTTTTCTCAGACAGAAAGATTCGGAGCCATCCCGAGAAATATTCTCATTACCTCTGAATATGAATAAAATAAATAACGGTACTGGAAAAAATTTTGAATCCTCCTGGCTTGAATGGGCTTAGGGTGGAAGCTCTTAATGTCTAGCAGTTACTTCCAAGGGCAAGGAAGGAAAAGAGAGTCCTCACTTTAGTACTTAACTTACTAAGGACTGTCTCTTTGCGTCCCTTGTAACCAGCCACTCCCAGACTCCTAAGAGAGCTGTTAGATAGGGCGGAGGAAGAGAGTTGGCCATAGTTGGGGTGAAGCAGGACAGAATAGGACCCTGACGTCAGAGGGTGAGGCAGGCACTTGGTTAGAAAGTTGCTCTTTGTTCCTAAAAATAAAATGTCTGATCCTCCCTTTTTGGATTCTTCCCTGGAATGAAGCCAGCCAACTGCTGGCCTCTTTTTATGATCAGCTCAATAGCCCTCAGCCCAAAGGTGAACCCTGAAGATCCTCCAGATCTTCTGGTCCCTGGTACGATGCTACGCAAAAAAGTAAATGACGTAGGAGTAAGGTTCTCTTGAAAGGACACAGCTGCGGTGTAGATTTGTCAAGCAAAATGGGCTCAACAGAAAGGGTGGGTGGGTAGGACTAGGGAGAGAAAACCAGGTCAGAAAGGCTGTCTAGAGGTGGTGAAAGGACTAATGGCTTTAGAAAATTTTCCAGGAGGACTAGGTGGCAAGGATGCCTCATAGAAAGACCTCCCATGAAGGAGCCATACCACACCTTCCTTCTAGAGAGTTCTCCATTCATGAAGTCTTCACCCAAAGTTACAGCTTTGGGTAATAAAATGACAGTGATGTATTATGCTGCATAGACAACAAACAGAAGGGCCATAACCCCTTTCCTTTGAAGAGGCTCTATTTGGGGAAGGTTTTGGGCAGCCATTGTATAGACAGACTCCATGCTGTGATGAACCCAAGAACGGAAGCTGTTTTTCAGAGCTCATCTAAGATTGAGCCTCATGTGCTGGGCTGATACTCTTCTGTATAAAGAGCTTTCACCACACAAAGGGATCCTTTTTGCATTGTCCTTCTTAACTATCCCATTGTGCGGCCACTTTAAGACTAAATGCATTAAAAAAAATGTCGGGTAGTGAAGAAGACCTTCCTTTCCCTGAAAGAAGAAAAAGAGTCTGTGAGCATTAGCACTAATGCTCCAATATATTTGGCCCATCAGCAAACACTGGGAAGAAGATTCACTCAAACCTGAATTATTATTTCCTGTATAAGTAGTTGGGACTATAGGATATAAAATAATGAGCAAAATCACCAGTTAATCTACAAACTATGCCTCAAGAGTTTAGCCTTTGGAAATAATTTTCTGGTTGAGAAAATAGAAGGTATAAAAGATGTCTCAGGGAATCCTTAGTTTATCAGAGTGCAAATTTCCCAGCCTAGGCCAGAGTTTCTTCGTTAGGTGGTCCAGAGAGACCACTTGTAGCAAAATCAGCTACAGGTATTTGAAGATGCAGATTCCAGGGGCCCATCATAGACTTGGATCTCAGGAGTGGGGCCTGAGAATCTTCATTTTGAACAAGCTCACCTGGTGATTCTTTTGCACATTAATGTTTAGGAATCGCTGCTATGTCTTTAACATCCCCCTATTCTTTAAAGCAAGCAAGCAAACAAACAAACAAACAAACAAACAAAAAAGGGTATTACAGTTCTTCAGGTATAGTTCTTGTTCACCCAGTTCACAGACATTTTAAAGAAGTTATCTTAACATTACTGGCCCTCCATTAACTTTTACATGTATTATAGCAAGACTTAAAGAATGAGCTGTCCAAAAATGGAACGGGTTCGTGAACTTTCCGTCAGTGGACATGGTTAGTGGAATACTTAGCAAGGATACCATACAAAGGTGTCAGGTATAGGTAGAGGGTCCCAAACCTGAACTAATATATTACATTTCCTCCAGCTGTGGTCCTATGATAATATTATAACAACATCAGCTTTAATATATCAAGTACTACATTTTATAAAGTCTAAGCATACACTCAAATTTTACTGGTAGCTTGTAAAAGCAGAAAGAAAACCGGTCTATAAATCTGAAGTCCAGAAGCTGAGGACAGAACCAACAATGAACTTGGGGATTCTTAGCTTTAATTCTAGCTCCGAAACTTATTGGCTGAGCATGTGCTCCTGATGACGAACAGATAAAGGGCAGAGTCCGTCATCTTCACAATGGTCTCCACATTCCAATCATCCCAATATCTGATGGCACTGAAATGACTGCTGAGCCATCTCACCCTTCAGCTTGGCGCTCATCGGATCATAGACCTTACATCCCGCCCAAGGCTTTTAGGTTCTTCAACCCTAAAGAAGGATATCACTAAAGGATTAGGAAATCACAATTCTCAAGAGGATAAATGCCCACCCGTGCTAGTTGGTGCAGCTGTTTTCCACCGCCCTAGAGTTACTCTTCACTGTCAAGAATGTGTGTGTGCATGGATCATTGCTACTCCAGGAAAAGAACTCCAGCAGAAATGGTGGTGAGGGTGAGATTGCAGCTTACCAAAAGGCTCAGTGTTAATGGGAATGGAAGATGGGCTTGTGCCAAAAATAAAAAGGAGGTCTTGAAATTCCCCAACTAATTATACCAACAATTCAGAGTAGGTGCAGAGTGAATTTGTGGAGCCTGAATTATCTGGTAAAATCATGTACAAGTATCCAATTGATAAAGTGATTGCCAAACTGCTGCACTTCTGTTCATGGGGTATGGATTGTACACAAGCACTGTGGCAGATCTGGACCTCAGGCTTCAAAAGGGCACTTTGAGACAATGGCTGAGAATAGAGATATTCGGATGAGAAATTACAACAGGACCATTGTGAACTCACATATAGGGATTGTTCCTAATTGAGCACTTTACGTCTGAAACAGTTTTCAAGTTTTGGAATCTAAAACAAATGGAATCTAAAACCACACCTGGTTGTCCTAGCACTGTGGTTGGCACACAGCAGAAGTTCAATCCATAGTTGTCAAAAGGATGAAAGAATGAGTGAATGAAGGAATAAATGAGTGAATGAATAGAGAGACAAGAATAGATTCCAAAAGTAATAGGGTTCACTCTTGTAGCCCACTTCTAAGAATGACAGCATTTTAGAAGATCCCAGTATCTCAGATTCAGACATCACTGAGTATAATTTTGTGAGATATGAGCAGGATTTAAATTTTCTTTTACTCCATTAATGATCAAGACAGAAAGACTCCTTAGAAGGGAAAAAAAGGCAAGGGAGGGGAGGAGGGCAGGAGGAAAGTCATGTTTAAGAGCTAATTGAAGATTTATACTAGTAGTTTTAAAATCTTAGACATGAATTATCTAAACCATGGTAACTGAATTCAGTGCAAATGGTGGCTGTAGGATGGCTTGAGCTGTTTCGTGATATTTTATTGAATCTTCACACTGCAAAATTGGTGGGAATTAAGCTGTTTGTAACTTAACTTTGGAGGAAAGAGAAATAAATGTGCGTGTAGAAGTTAATCAGGTCAATGACCTGTCTTTGGGTCTTTGGTTGATAGCTCCACCTCGGATATGAGCCAGACTCTCTTTAGGGGAGGACCGACTTTTAGAATAGCAGCCATCTCCAAATCCATAATGGTGAATTACACGGGTCTGAGAATAAGAGGAAAAGTCACCATGACTAGAATGAAAGGATAATGCAGGGGGACTTGGGCTTCTCAGGGCTGCATGGTATATGATGCTCTGGGTTTTATACTGCTCCTTCCTCAGCCCTGAGAACTCTTAATCCTAATTTCATTGCCCTAGGTAAACTGGGAAATATTTTCTCCTCCTAGACTGCAGTTACTCACACAATAAACAGGTAATAAACATTTTACTGCCCTAAGCAACCTTCTGCTAGGCGGGCAGCCAGAAGACAAAAGCCAGTGCATAGACTAACCCCCTACAGGAGAAACTGCAGTGGACAAAGGATGTGAGTAACCTTTTCAACAGTGCACACACCCTCTCTGGGCTCCAGGAGAGGGACTGGGAGCTGCTGGGGTGCATTAGCCAGGACCTCGTGGTCTGGATTCCTCTCTGCTTCAAGCTAGTAGGGAAGATTTGATTTCACCAAAAGGTAATTTAGTTGCCATTTCAAAGCTCTGTCTAGCTAAATGAAGGATGAGGAATGAAACTGGAGTGTACAATCTCCCAGGTTAAACCATGGGCTGTGAGCCTGAAAAGCCAAAGAAGGGACAGTTAGCAGCAGACTGAAATGTTTCTGGGGTGAGACCGATTCTGTTCAATTTCTGTTTGATTTCCGGCTTGCATTTTATTTTTCACCCCATCCTGGTTTCACTGTGACTGTTTACATCCTCCCCAGATATCAAATCAAATAGTTGTTTTCATCTGTTGACTACGTGAAAGGCATGGTGGACATCCTTTGACATCCTGTTTTTCCACTGTCCTTGGGGTTCCCTCCAAAGCCCGTTACCTTCAGCTTAGTTTAAAGTATTTTATGGTTTCAGCTGTTTAGGAAATATTTCAGTTCTTTCATGCTCAAAGTACAGCTTGCAGCCGTTAGAAGTCTCTGCACCTTCCCCCATCTCAGGGAAACAAGGGCAGAGCCGAACAGAGTATGAGAAGCCCTGCTTCTACCTCTGCCATTTAACTTATTTATGGGGGATGGAAATCTTACATAAATACTTTCCCCCAAATAGCTTGCCAAATGTGAATGCATTAACCCAAGGCAAATAAATGATAAACGCATAAACAATTTTCCAATTCATCTAGGTTGAAAAAAATGATTATTTTGTAAATCAACAGTTCTTTGATATCAATTGCAGTTAATTTATGGTATTTTGCTCTAATTTTATTTTGGAATATTCATTTCTGCTGTGTTTTGTGGCAGAAGTGTTGCGATCGTCTAGCAAGAACTAAACAGGCTGACATGTCTACAGAGATATATCTGAGATCTGATTGCATCCAAAGTGGCCACTGTCTTGATACAAAACCCTAGAAAACCCACACACCCCCTTCTACTTTTGTTTCTCTTTTGAACCTTTCTTGAGAGGGTCAAGGAAGTGACTGTTAGAGAGCACTTTGAAGATGCACACTGATGGATAAGGGGAAAATAATGAAGCTACTGGCCGCTGTTGGAAAAAGCTCAGGGCTGCAGCAGGGCTACCGGCCATTCTGGCGGAGGTTTGCAAGTCGAGTCTTTCCCTGAACTGTCTTCGGACGACTCATACAAAAGCAGGATGGAAATACGCCCAAAGCGGACATCTGCAAAGTGGAGCACTTAAACCCCCAAACAAAAGTCACAAACCCCAGATAGCAGAACACAAGTATAGACAGAAGCAAAGGGGCAGAGATCACTGGTGGATCCAAGTCAAGGAGTTCGGGAAGAAAAGGACACTCTCCCGGGGTGGCTAAAAAATGACTTACAAAGGGCAGGAAACAATCCTTCTGTTTTATCAGCGTTAGACTGATATTCCGTGTCCTACTTTGGTTCTGGCATTTACAAAATGACACGGAGAACACTGGTGAGGACCCAGAGGCCAGCAACAGCCATGATTAAAGAGATAGAAAAAGGGCTCTCGAAGTGAGATGAAAGGAATTGGGTTTATCCTGGAGAAAAAAAGGTTAAGGGGTGACAGTGACATATTCAAGTACAGGAAGGGTTTTGGAGGTGCACTGACCAGCTTATCCATGTGCAGGGAGGCTGATGAGAAATAACAAGAGGCTTAAATAGAAAGCTGGAGCACGTTCAGTTGACTAGAAGGAAAAACAGCAGGATAATAAAAACTATTCATGGGCTACTATGGATCTTGGACTTCCCATGTCCAGAACACAATTTCTGGTTCTTTTTACCCTGACTCCTGCCACTCATAAAGTCTTTTCTATTTCAGTAAACACTGCTAACGTTGACCCTGTTGGCCAAAGAAAAAGATCTAGGAATCATTCACATTTTCTTCCTTTCCCTACCCACCCTAATCCAGTGCTTCAGCTGCTCTGTTCTGGTCAGCTCTACCTCGAGAACAAAGTCTGAATTTGGCTACTCCTCAGTCTCCACCACCACCTTCCCCATCCAAGCCATGGCATTGCCTGCTTGGACCTGAACCAAGAGAATCCCTGTATCCTCCTTCAATCCACTCTTCATAGGGCTGCTTTTTAGAGCATAAGTCAGATCACATTGCTCCGCTGCTCAACACCATCCGAAACCTTCCTATCATGCTTAGAATGAAACTCATGCTCTTTCCCATGGCCTTTGAGGCCCTGTATCACCTGGCTCCTGCCTACTGCCATGTCCTCATCGCGTCCATCCCTCTCTCCCCACTGCTCACTTTAGCCACATTGACTTCCTTGCTGTTCCTGAACAAGCCAGCTTTGTTCCATCTTTGCACCCTTTGCTTTCTCAGTGGGGAACACTCCTGTCTGACCTCTTCACTTGGCTGGCTCCTTTTTGTCCATCCGGTCTTAGCTCAAGTGTCAACTCCACTGGCCTTCTCCAGGCACTAGACATGTACAGTCTGAGACTGTGGACTTTATCTTGTTCCCAGTGGTGTCCTCAAGCCACAAACAGGTACCTGATGCATTGGGCTGTGTACCTTTGAATTGTGCATGTGTGTGACGGGGGGGTGGCTAGCCTACTCCACTGGTGTTAGAGAAGAGTAAAACCAAGTGGGGCACCATCCTTACTACAGTCAGGGAATTTTAGGAATTTCCCTGAGTAAAAAAAAGCATAGAGGGCTGACCTTCGATCTTGGAGGACAGTCACAGTAGAAGGAGAGAAGAATGCGGATGTAAGACCCACTACCCTACTCAAAAACCATTTAGCTGGATCACCTCTTAGGATGAACTGAGGTGTCTATTTTCTTTCTTTTTCCTAAGGAGTCACGAGAGGCAGAGCTGCTCCCTTGCTTGTCCTGAAAGCTAATTCCTAGCTCTGCCTCTGTAACATTTACAAGGCTCTGATGGTTTCAGGTTCCCATAGGAAATGCTGTGAGTCATCCTAAACCTACCATCACATTGCTTTCTTTGAATCAGAATTGGACTAAGGAGGGGTGGGGAGGACCACTGCAAGACATGACTGTAAGATTCCTGAAGGTACTGCACACAATGACCTTCCATCGCCCCAGCCAGTTAGCCGAGGCTTTAAGATCAGGGTCAACAGCTTCTACTTTATTTTTGCCCTTAATTTCCCCAAAGAGCTGAGGGCAGTCTTAGACTGGGGACTCTATAAATGTTAGTGATTGATTGACTCACAGACCTCAGAGAATGCAGACTCTAGTAGGTTTTTAGTAGGCTCTGTTGCCCTTCACTTCAAAATCCCGAAGTGTCATCTGTCATCAGGTGGCTGACTGTAACTGAAGAAAACTGAAATAAATTTACAAATTTAATTTTAAAAAGAATTTATGACCTCCTCCCCCTAAAAAACCCTCCAAGTGGTCACAAGTTTAAACGTGTTTATTAAGGCTTATCGCCCTGATTCTATTTAACAGTGTTTCTAAAATGTTTGAGAAAGGTCAGGAAAATCTCCTCAAATTTAGAAATACAAGTTAATGTCTGCTGTCCATTTCAAGAAGTATTTCTGGGGCTCTATCGGTACCCTGGGATTTGCCAGTGATACATATGACCATAGGATATGATGACAGACTGGAGCAGGGGCTGGATTCTTTATAAATCAATAACTGGAGGATGGGTGAGGGACTGTCCGCTTTGGTGATTTCATTTTCAGCCACAGCTGGCCAGATTGCTTATTGGAAAATAAAAGTCATGGCAAATTGAGCTTGACAATAACCAGGCTTGACTACATAGGCCCCCCTCTCCACTCTCTGCAATTAGAATGAGTGGAGGAGGGGAGGCCGACTGGGGAAGGCTTCTCCCCTGCTCTGTCACAGATTAGTCTTAGTTTATTTTGCAGGGCACAAGCCATATGTCGCCCGTGTAAGTGCTGTCCTCTGTCAATTCGTGCACTCTGCTGTTCTTGTGCCTCCAGGCGGCTGAGGTGCTGTTTCTGACTCTCAGGCTCCTGAAGAAGCGCATGAAAATTGGGAGCCGTGCTGTCCAATGCAGTGCTACTATTTACATTTTTTTTCCTTAACACAGGTACTGGGGATTGAACCCAGAACCCCGTGCACGCCAAGAACATGCTCTACCACTGAGCTATACCCCCCATCCCCTACTGCTGACATTTAAATTAAAAAGTCAGTTCCTCAGTCTTCAGTGCACTAGTCACTTTTTGAGTGCTCATAACCACCTGTGGCTAGTGCCTATTGCGTGGGACCGTGCAGATAAAGAACATCTTTCACATCCCAGGAAATTGTATCAGATGGCCCTGATCCAGAAAACTCACTTGATGCCAAGAGGCCCTTCCTTCTCTGTTCACAGCTTCTGAGATGATGGCTACCTTTGTGGTGAAGAAGAGAATTAGGTCTGTTAGAATTTAAAAATTCTCTGGGTGCCGTGCATCTCTGCAAAAAGTGGGTACCACAGATCTGTGATGCAGCTTGAGGAATCGCAAACCAAGGACAAACTGACCTAATCTCGAATTTTTCAATGAAAGCCACAACTGTGCTTTTATTCCACCAAACTGCAAAAGGCACGTGGGATGCTTTACCCTAAATTTGCTACCTTTTCATCATTCCTCACCAGTGATCCCTGACAGAGCTGCACTTTATCCTCCATGAGGCTATGCACGTGTCTCCCATCTCTGATGACAAAGAATTCCAGAAGCTCCAAGAATTCACCCTTGCTTATAGGGTCACTGAAATCGTAATTTCAGGGCTTAACAATCACTACAACTGTTCCACTAACTTCTTACCTAAAATGCATGAGCCTCTGGATGTTGCTTGCATTGCATATTATGAATTCTAAGTTCTCGATTTATTTACTATCCTCAAAATGTGTTGTATGTCATCGTTGAAAAATGAAGTTGCAGAAGAAAACCCAGAAACACTAAAACATGAAGCAACATGACCCACCCTTTCCAATTTGGATCAGAATTTATGCTGCACAACTCACTCGCTGAGCTTTTGGGGTGTGAACAATGAGTGGGAAAGCCCTTTAAACCTACAAATTGATATAAAACTGGGAGTTCTATAGATTGAAAGGTTGAGGTGTGGAGATTAAATTTGATAAACTTCATGGGCTTTACATTGAAGTCGCATTTCTACTACTAGATCAGATTTATGGTAAGAGCTTGATTCTAATGATTTGGAGCATTCATACAAACAAGCTGCACTGCACACCCATTTTGGCCGTTTTCTCTGCACTAGTCTTATTTGTTCTTGAATTAGGCAAGATTAGTGATTATTATTCTACTGTCATAGGTGGGCAAATGGAGGTAAAATATTCACTTCCCCCACAGGGCAGTGAACTGTGGTTTTACTTCCAGGACACTGAACACAAGCCAAGCTTATTTCATGTTTAGGCACTAGTTTTGATGCCTGCTACTCCATTCATGGTGATACTGCCTCTTCTCGAATAGTGCACAACCTAAGGTCAAGGCAATTCAGTAAAATGACCAGCATAAAATGGTGAGGATGACAAAATCCCTTCACAACATTGTCCCCACCTGTAAGCACCCCGTTTATGTCATCTGATTAACTAAGACATTTGATTATCCGTTTGGTCCAACAGAAGCTTTATCTGACTGGATAGAGAAAGATGTGGGGGGACCACGGGGAACTATACTACGGAACACAAGCATTGAGGTAACTTGGTAGGACGTGGAAGGGAGAGGAAAAATGATGACATTCAAGAATTAAGGCTAGATCTATATGCCCAACTCATAAATCATTTTTAGTCAAATTGGTTTTTAAAAAGCAGCCAAAACATTTTTGGAAGAACTTGAGTGACTTTTGGGCCAACCTGGCATAGTGAAACTTACAGTTCATGTGGACACAGAGACAAGAGTTGGCTCACAAACCTCTGTAAAAAAGACTTGCTCGGTTGGCTCTCCCCACGTTAACAGGCTCTCAGAGAGGGCAGTACCCATGCTAAGTGGACGTGAGCCTTCCTCACACCTCGCGTGTGTGAATGGCACAGCGGCCCAGAGCACCTGCGGGCTGTGCTTTTCTCTGCGGAGGAGGATGGAGCTGGACGGAGCCCAGCGGTGTGTGTGCCTGGAACCCGCAGCATCTGGGGGTGAGGCTTAGTTTAAACAGGGGGCTCTGCTGTCAACCCCACAGCTGTGGGCGGGCTAGAACGTGTCTGGGGCTCAATTTGGGAATCACTCCTCACCCAGAAGCAGTTTTCCTCTCTATCTTTCACGTGGGGATTTACAACATCCCACGTGGGGCCTTACAGTTTTATCTGCTGTTCTTTCCTACGCGCCAGATTTGGCTGTAGGCTGCCTATTTTCAGTGTCTGGGAACCTCAAGAAGGGAGCAACGCAGAAAACCTCCAGCTAAAGTGAATCCTTCCCCGGGGCTTGGCATTTAGCTGCAGCTCCATCACGTATTTACAATTGGAAAACAACAACAACAACAACAACAAAAAACCCAGCACATGCAGCCTCCCTCAGTACAGGGGCCTCAGAGACAACGTGGTCCTTATAAGCCCTTTTGTGCTCGACTAGCTGTGGCACAGGACAATGGAAATGGTTACGTGTAGCCTGTTGTTTCTATGTAAATGCCACCTCGAGGATACAGTCTTTGCCAGGCAGATGGCTAATTTCTCTGCTCTAACCTCATCTCCCCAGTGTTACTGTGTGCCTGTGATGTCCTGCCCTTGGAGTCAGGTCTTGATTCCTGTCAAATGTTCAGAGACAAAAGTGGTGCCTGCTAAACCATTCCCGCGAAGGCAGCTACTGGCTGGGAATGGCGGTGGTGGCCGCAGCCCAGGCTGCGTGGTGGGCTGTACCTGCCAGTGCCGGGCTGCACAGTGGGGGCTTCTCTGCTTCCAAGTTTCGAGTGGAACACTTTCCTTTGTTATCGCCAGCAGCCTCTGGACTCCAGCATGCTGATAGCCCCGTGTCTTTCTGTTGGGATCAACAGCCACTTCCTTAACTGCTCCTTGCTAGTTCATGCTGTCTCCTGGCATCCATCTGACCGTGCAAATTTGGGCAGGGCCAGGAGAGAGTCCATCTGTCTTGTCACAGATAGGTGGTGGTGAACTTGTGGCCCCCCAGAAGCCCGGCTGCCACGTGCAGACAGGTAATCCTCCTAGCCAGGACCCTGCCCATCAGCGATTGGCCGTCTGATTGGATGCACATTCATCTTCAAATTATGTTGTGTGACAGCCCGGGCTGCTGAACACCATTTTAACATGCAGATTGACTCCTCGGAGGCTCTTCATTATGCATTTAGCGGTCTGTTTTCAGACTAACCAGCATGTCAGAGAGGCCCGCCATCCTTTTTCCACCTGGGTGGAGGAAATAGCTCACTGACTGTGGGGGAGCCACGGATATTAAAATGCATATGTTTACTTTCCTGAGCATTCACACACAACTGCTTCCCTCAGTGCAAGAGAAGACGGAGGAGAAAAGAAAAGACCCTTGGTTTTGCCATTCCAGGAAAATGGCTGTGCAGAACAAGGGAGGCTTTGTTGCAGAGAGGAGCCAGCTAGGCCGGACCAGCCTGATGCCCACCCGGCTGCCCACTAGCCTGCCTGGGTGCCTCCACACAAGCGTTCCTCTTATCAACACACAGACTCCCTCTTTCTCTCTCACACACACAGCCTGAAGTATTTTAAGCAGAACACTTACAATTTCCTGTTGCTAAAACCGTTCTGCATCTCCAGCGGCATTCCAAGCAATCCTGGCGAGTGATAGGACGAGCCAACTGCATGTGCGCAAGCACAGTGTCTGGTTAGGGGGCTCCAGGGTTACCTAGGAGGCTCTGGGGCCCCCTTTCCACCCCTTCTCTCTTCTCTTCCTAGTGCAATTTACTTCTGCTTGCAAAGAATATTTCTGTATGGCCTTAGGCGGCTACTGCATGAACACCAATGTTTCCTGTGTGTTGTGAATGTGAGTGCGTGCACGTGTGTGTGCCCGTGTGTGTGCGTGTGTGTGCGTGCGTATCTCCTTTCTCCAGGATCTCTTTCCCTTCCTTACAGAGGAATCACGTTTGCACTGCTTTTTAAAATTCCTGCCTGTTCATATTTAGTTCCCCAGTGCCATATTTTCTCCATTTTTCTAGGGCCTTCACTTCGGGCTATGGGTTGGCCAAGGCAGTAGCCCTCTGTTTTTTGCCTCTGATCAGTGGGGGCTTCTAAAATCGGGGCCTGAGGGGCTCTCTTGCTTCATTTCTTTGTTGCCACCAGAGAAATATCGGACAGGTTTAGAAGGCTACCTTGGACACAAAAGCTTAGGAGCCCAGAGCTGACACCCAGCTTCCTAAAGGACAGCCACCCTGCCACATGCCTCTGGGGTGTCCGTTGTCTGCACATCAGCTGCCCCTCAGCTTCTGGGCTCTCCCAGGCATAGCTGGATCCTGATATCAAGAGCATGGATGAAATTTTGCTATTTAAACAGCAGAGTTCATTCTAGTCAGGCTCTGGGCAGAAAGTAAAACCGACAGCGGAGCCGTAGTCCTAACTCCCCTGGAAAGGCTGTGAGGAGGAATAAAATGGTTACCAAGACTTGGTCTGGGATCAGAGTGTTCCTGATGAGTGAATTGGGCAGGAAATGCGGCTTTTTATTTTTGTATGGAAGACGGTGATGCCCACTGACAAGAACAGGCTGCATGTGGTTGCTGGGCTGTTGCTCAGCTGGTGTCACACTGCAGAGCATTGTTTGGAAAGCTATCACCCAGCAAGAACAATATGGCTACCCAGCGCCCGAGGCGGTGTGTGGAGAGATCTGTCCCCTCGTTCACGTAGCTCCTCACTGATTTTTGCTTTTTCTGTGATAAAACAAATGGATTTCCTGAATTAAAAATGCTACTGAGGGTTTTTAGTCCCAGAACTACTCTGTGTTTTAAGAAAGCTCCTTGATTGACAAATGAGTGGGGACCAACTTGTGGTTTGCAAGCCTCTCACGCCTGTGAGAAGGCTGGGGGTTGTGAATCTCAATTCCAATAGTTACTTGCCACGCGGACCACGGAATGTCACTAAATCCTGATTTTTAATTTGGGCTGCATGGTGTCCCCCACCAAATTCATATGCTGAAGTCCTAACCCCTTGTACCTCAGAATGTGACTGTATTAGACACAGGATCTCTAAAGAGGTAATTAAGGTTACATGAGACCTTTCAGGTGGGTCCTAATCCAGTATGACTGGTGTCCTTATAAAAGCAGTTAGGACACAGATACACACAGAGGGAAGAACTTGTGAAGACACTGGAAGAAGATGGCCATCTACAAGCCAAGGAGACTGTCTCTCAGAAGAGATTAATGCTTAATCATGCACTTCCAGCCACCAGAACTGTGAGGAAATAAATTCTGTTGTTTGAGCCTCTCAGTTTGTGGTGCATTGTTACAGCATCCTGAGCAAACTAATACAGGGACGATGAGTACTAGTGTGCTTCAAGGATGTGAGAAACAATAGAGGGGTAAGGGGGGCATTTCACAGTATCTGGAGGATTTCAAGCATCATTTTCAGTGATCTGTCTTAAGAAGACCCATACATCTCAGCCCAGATGCTAATTTCACAGAGATTAGGTAGAAATTGGGTTTTCTGTCAGGCAAAATACCTGTAAAAGAGTGGCTGCTCTCTGGCTTCCTGTTCTTAAGGCAGAACTGACATCTTGAACTGAGAAAATGCTGTAAAGGACCTCACTGGCCCTTCAAATAAATCTCTAGATTTTTGTTTGAACCAATCAATCGGTTCTCCAAGGTGTCAGCTGGTAACAGACATATCTGTCAATACGACAGTCCTGCCGTCCCTGGGCAGGCTGTGTCCCTGGGCAGGCTGTGTTCCCAGCAGGAAGCACGGCTCAGCAGTTACTTATATTTGGAAAATGGATAACCCAGGATTATGTGTTTCAGGAGGTGAGGTTAAAGCGGGGTCAAGGGCCAGGTTAATGCTAGTACAGTTTCCACTGGAGAAAGCGAGCACAATGTATTGATTTCAGGGAGATGATATGTGTTCCTAGCCTTGCTTCCTCACCCTGCTTCTCATCCATCCAGAGATGTCCTTTGGCAGAGTCTGAACACCCTCTGCTTTTCGGAAGTATCCCTGCCAACTGGTGCTGTAGGAAGCGCTGAATCATGAGAGCACAGTCAGAGGAAAAATAAATATTCTGTGTCTAAGAGAAACGTGGACACGACTTAATTGGGTTTGGCTGCCGAGCCTCTTGGTTGCGTTTTCTCTCCCGGGCTGCAGGCAGCGCTCAGCTGAGCCTTCCCCATTCTGTAGCCCCACTGGGTCAGGTACCCCACGGGGAATTTCCCTACACTTCACTTACTCATTCTCAGCTGAACAGACACACATGTTAATGTGATTCTGTGCCCCCTAATCAAATACAAGTCCCCTCCTGGAACAGGGTGATCTACAACTTGAAGGAACACTGGTTAAAGATCATCTTCTATAAATTCTTGTTTCACATTCTTTTTTTTGTTGAATTCACTAAGTGTGGCCTTCTCCTATCATGGACACCAGAACCAAGGAGGAAGCATCCCTTTCTAAAATGCTCTTCCTCTTCTCTGTATTTCATCTCTTCTACTTTCTTCCAAAATGCCATTTTCCAAGTCAGTAAGCTTATATAAATCCCAAGTCGCACTACTTTCCTAAACTGTTTTCAAGTCCCTTCTCTGGGATTTAATATCTCCTATGATAACCAAAACTGGACACAGAATAGCACTAAGGTTTTATATGTTATCTTAAATTTTCTATATTATCTTTTCTTTTAACCCCCCCAAGCATCCTATTGGTTTTTTAAATTGCTGCTGGATACCAGACAGATATTTTCCCCAAGTTATCAGCCATGACTCTTAAATTATTTTACTATGAGTTCAGAGCCTATCAGAGATTATGAGAAGTTTAGATTATTTTTCCCAAAGTGCATTATTTTATACTTAACCAAATTAAATTTCATCTGCTTTCACACTACCCAATCCCCTAGTTTGCTTAGCTTTGCCTGAAGTGTCTCAGAGCAATCCTTAATTTTTTATTAACTGTGCCAATTCAAAGCTTCCTACTTAACTCTCTGCTTTAGAGCTTTTGCCTTTCACACTTTTGGAAGTCAGTGCATTTTAAAAAGTGTGGAATGAAGCACTATTTGGAAAGATGCTATGCTAAGGGATACGTAAAAGATCCCAATAAATTAATGACAACACACCTGAAGGTGAGGTACCAAATTCAACCTCAAGAAGCACCATCATTCCTGTGCTGAGAATAAATGATCCTAAAATGTTTCCCCTTTCACTGGGATATTACATTACAAACTCAGATAGGAATCCTAGCAGGCAGCCAATTTTCCTGTAGAGCCACCCTCTATTTTGGCTTCCTATGGAATCTGTGGTGGCAACAGGGGTCCCTCTTCTTCACAGTTTTAGTTGAATGGAAACTAGGATCAATGAGTTCACTGCATGCTTTTCCATGGTTATTTCTGGGTTTCTTTTCTCAGATATTGAGAGAAAGATAAACATGTTGCATTTTTTCACCAGTTCTTTGCTCCAAGTTGTCTCCAATCCTTTCCCCTATATAGCTGGAAGAGGAACTGATAGAATGAAATCCTCCCAGTTTTAAAATGACCATTAAGAACGGTGCTGGTATGGAAGCAACCAAAGTGTCTGTCAGTGGATGAATGAATAAAGATGTGATATACACACACACACTGGAATACTGCTCAGTCATCAGCAAGAAGGAAATCCTGCTGTTTGCAACAACTCGGATGAGCTGGAGGGCATTATGGTAAGTGAAATAAGTCAGACAGAGAAAGACAAATACTTTGTGATCTCGCTTATATGTGGAATCTGTAAAAGGTAAACTCAGAGAAACAGGGCAGAATGGTGGTTACCAGTGACTAGGGATGAGGAAATGGGGAGATGTTGGTGAAAAGGTGCAAACTTCCAGTTGTAAGATTAACAATTTCTGTGGATCTAACGAAGACCTGGGTGATTATAGGTAATAATACTGTATTAGATGCTTGAAAGTTGTTAAGAGAGTAGATCTTAAATGTCCTTACCATAAAAAAAAAGGTAATTTACCTGAGGTGATAAAGGTGTTAGCTAATGCTATGGTGGTAACCATTGTGCAATACAGAAATGTGTCAAATAAACATGTTGTACATCTTAGACTTACACAATGTTATCTGTCAATTATATCTCAGTAAAGCTGGGGGAAAAAAAGAATGCAGCTAAGACTACTAGTTGCCTATCAAGTATCCATTTTCTCCATTTTTAACTGGGCCCACTGCTGTCCAGCTAAAAAGCTATAATCCCCAACTTCTCTTGCAGATAAAGGTGGCCAAGACACTAAGTGATGTAAGTGATGCAAGTAAGTAAGATGTAAGGGAAAGTATGGGTGGAGCTTCTCGGAGATTTTCTTCAAAGAGGGCTCTTCTGTTCTTGAAAGTTTTACCTGGAACTCTTTTGTGATGGCTGGAGCTCTAGAAGCCATTACAGACCTCGAGGGCCGAAACCTAGGGATGGCACAGTAGAGAGCTGGAAGAAGCCTGAGTTCTTGACTTTCTGAAGCTGCCACTCTAGCCCTGGACTGCATACTCCTGTACTTCTTTTATGAGAAAGAAAAATAAACTATGGTATTTTTAAATCACTATTGTGGGAGTGAGGAGGCGAGGATGGGGGTGGGGAACCTCTGTTTTTGCAGCTGTATCTAATTTTTACCAATTCAGAAAGAGTTGGCTTAGGTTTACTTCATATAACCAAGACTTTTTAATGCTAGAAAGTGGCCTTAGAGATCATCAAGTACAATTCTTTTAAATATAGTCCAATTTATTTCATTTGTTGAGTCTACTATGTGAAAGGCAGTTGACTAAGTGCCAAAGGGGAGGCGAAATGCTGTGAAATATGGTTTTTCCTTTAAAGGAGCTTTCATCACACAACCGAAAATAATATAAGGCAGAATATGTCAAATATTGTAAGAGAGGACCACACAGTCTCCTGCAGAAACGTTGGGAGGATTACAATTGATGAGGGGGCAGGATGAAGTGGCCTGAACCAGGGAAGGCTTCACAAAAGTTATCTGAACTGAGCCTTGAAGGGTAGCATTTCATAGCAAGGGTGGGCAGAGGGAAATATACAGTCTAGACAGAGGGAATCTTGTGAACTAAGAAAGGTGAAGAGCAGGCAAATCCAGTCTAGGTGTGGGCTGCCGGTGGTCCAGTGAGACCAGATGTGGGGAGATGTAAAGATGCAGCCGGGGCAAGGCCTGGATGGGAGCTTGGAATCTGAGTCTTTAGGGCTTTGAATGTCATGTAAGAAGTTTTTATTTTAGTCTGAAGTATTGGGAGGCCATCCAAGTTTTCTGACCAAAGAAGTGACATGTAATCAATTTTTTAAAGGAGTCTTAGAAAGAGGAAGTATTGGAGATCAGAGGGGAGGTTACTTCAAAGATACTGTACAACCTTAACCAGGGCAATGTTGGTGAACATTGAAAGGAGGAGGGCGATGCAAAAGGCATGGAAGGATGTGGACATGTCTATTGTGAGTGTACTCAAGCCTCCCTTAACAACGGGCAAATGGTATCCTTTACAAAGAGCATATTTAACACAGGGTAGATGATTTTGGAACAAAGATTTAAGCTGATGTCCTAACACCAATTCAGGTTTAAAATATTAAGGAAAGAAATTCTGTTCAACACTGACTTCTTTCTGTTCCTTATAAATGAATATACTATGAATTACAACATTCTACAATAATACTATCTCACAACTGCACAGAGTTTAAGTGAATTAACCAAGATTACACAAGCTTTTCTGTTCTGGATTGTATTTTCAGATATAAAGCATTAAAAATGTCACGCACTTTGTATATATAAGTCACCCAGATAGCAAGAAGACTAAAGATTAATGCAACGTACTCAGTGCCAGACTATGCCAAAAGCCTGTCTTTTTGTTTGTTACAAGATTTTTAGAAGCTACTAACACTATTAACATTTCTTTGAATGGTGGAATTGTTCCTCTGATAGAACTATTTTCTTTAAGAATGCTAATAAGGAGGAGTGGCATTACCTCCCTGGTAGAATCCATCCTTACTTCTCCAAAGAAAGGATATCTATTTATTCATATAAGAGCAACCTATTAAATTATATTCTCTGGGCTACCCCTCCTCCCCCAACTCATGTGGCCTAAACTTAAGAGTTATAGATGCATGGAAAAAGCACTAACCCCACCTGCTCACATCAGATGCATGAACCCGAAGACTCAGAGTGGCTGTGGGACATCTCGGTAGAGGACATTTATTGATGTTAGTTTCTGTAACCTCCTTTTTGGTACTGGTACCCTAATTACCTCTTGCAGAGCCAGAGTTCCACCAACTTGGTGGAACTGTCAGGTTAAGGTGCCCAGTACACCTGTCTCCAAGGTGTCTGTCTGCATATGATCCACTGGCCAAGCAGACACTCTCTCCCTGGTCTTTGAGTCTCAAGCAGATGGATGCAAGGATGGAAAACACTTGGAGTTGGTGGGGGTGGGTATAGCTCAGTGGTAGAGAGCGTGCTTGAGGTCCTGGGTCCCCAGTACCTCCATTTAAAAAAAAAAAAAACCAAAACAGCTGGAGTTGACTCATTCTGGTGGTGGCATCCTAAAAGCCTAAATACCACTTCCTGTTAAAAGAGCCCCAGAGTTGCCCTTATTCTCATGCTTTTCCATGGTTCTCCAGCATTCTGGAATCTGTGCGCTACCTTACAGCTAGCTTTCCGATACTTTTTTGGGCCTTCAGTTCACCTGAGTTGGTTTCTACTGCTTTCTACCAAAGAACCTAGCTTAGACACGATCTGAGTCCAGAAATGTGCTCTTCAACCGCAGAGGGTATTATACACATTCTCGCATAGGTTATTCATGTGCTATTAGCAAGCATCTACAGGAAGATGTCTGCAGGTTCCACCTAGAGTGTCTCCTGGTGGGGCACAACCCTAGAACAACAGTACTACAGCTGTGTGCTGAGAATACATTTCTTTCCTAATTTGAAGGAAAAAGAAAAAACAAATTGCACTGCACATCTTGGCTACTCATCTTTTAACATTAGCCAGACCTCCTTGTCAGAAAGTCCTCATGTACCCCAGGAACAGTCCTACCTGGGTAACTGATGTTTGTGCCTATGACCCCCGGCTTTGTTCTGATCCTGAAGTAACATGTAAATCATTATCAAATAGAGATTACATTGTACTTACTTCATTTTAATGTAAAGTATTTTTCCCCCAGTGTTCAGTATTCTAGTTATTCCATTAAGATTAACCAGAACAGCTTGATCTTTGTGGAGGGAGGGTATATAGCTCAGCGGCAGAGCGTGTGTTTACCATGCACGAGGTCCTGGGTTCAATCCCCAGTACTTCCATTAAAAAAAAGATTAACCAGAATGCTGTGTTTCCTTAAAATGACAGATCATAGACTAAGTCATCACCTGTCTTTGGCCAAAGAATGATGCTGTACGTGGGACGGCTGTCCTCGTCTCTGACTTGGTGTGCAGTACCAGGAGGGTCGCATGCAGAATGGTTAGGAGGGAGGCCAGTCACCGAGTCAGCTGGCTGGATCAGCAGCATCAACCCAAACAACCAATGGGGTGGCCAGTGTCTTCACACTCGAGCTGCCCGTGACTGAACACCTGGGTGCCTTACTCGCCTTGCTCTGTTCCTGGCCCTGCCTGTATGTCTACTCCACCACTTCCATCTTCAGCTTAGCAATTCCTTGGCTCTGTAACATGAACCCCTATGACTTACTGAGATGGCTTCCTAATTTGGGCTTCCACTTGGTCTGAAAAGCTGTCTTCCAGTTTTCCAAGTGACTTCCCATGGGAAAAATGCTACCTTCTCCTGCTCCCAGTTTTGTGGCAAAAATGTAGCTCGAGGTGGGAGGGCACATCTGTGTCCTATGCTGGAGGAGCACATCTGTCTTCTCCTCTCACTGCTGGCACTGCAACAGCCTTTGCTCCTCAGTGGAGCCAAGATTATCCCTGTCTTCACACTGCTGAATAGACTGGGGTCAGGTGCCAAGACGCTGCCTGCCCTGAAGGCTTGTTTTCTGAAAGAAGGTAAGAATTCATGGCAATGACACGGAGAAACTCCCAAATAGCTGAAGTTTTCCAGGATAATCATTCTGCCTCCCCAATATAGTTATCTCTCTTAGAAAGTGACTTGAGACAGAAGTTATATTGCTGCTTCCCCAGGGCTCAGAAAGGGCAGGCGCACAAAGTTAGGTGAGACAGCACAGGGGAAGCGATGAAAGATTTGCATCGTACCTGTCACATATGTCAATAATCCATCCTGAAATTCAGGGAAGCCTGGAAGACTAACTTGAAATTGCATTAATAATAGTAATAAAAAAATACTAAGCCAACAACCACCCTAGTATAATGCTGAATTTCACAGACATTTTACTGAAAAGGAAAGCAAGTAACTTTGGCTGCTCCTTAAAATGTAGACTTGTGTCTGTTGTCTTTTAAAAACAAAAAATATAAGGGTGTCAACTAAATTTGAATTCAATTGAATGGGTCATGCTTTGTGCGTCATGCATATTATACATGAAATGTTTTTGAATGCATTTTAGTGAGTTTAAGGGTGAAATCAGAATGGCTTAAAAATCGGGGACAAGTTCCTGTTGAATTGTCAAAGCTATTTTGTGCTAGGTGCTTCTGGGGAATGGTTAAGGCACCACAGTTCACGTATTCGCTTTTACAAGAAACCAAAAAAGTGGAAGAAAGATTCCAAGTCACGGTTTCTAGGAAGGAAAGGACTCTGTTCTTTTCTCCATAACACAGATAGCGCTTCTGGGCATCAGGCTGACAAACCTCCCCACCACAGAGGTGCAGTGTCTTGAAGGCTGTAGGCTGGGTCTTTTAAGCAGACCCTCATGGATGAGGTTTCAAGCTGACGCCGCCACTTACAACACGCGGTAGTGCTGCTGTCGGGATGGAAAACACTTCTGGGGAATCCTGAGTTACTCTAGGAGAGAGCAGTCCACTGTGTGTTCCCACGCTTCTCAGCGTGCAGAAAGGCAGATTCTCTCCTTCATGCAGGCAGACACGCCCACTCCACGCGCCCACCTACCTGCCTCGTCTAAGCGAGACTGTGTGTTCTCCCGCCCGGGTGTCTACGACGCCCGTGTTTGGATAGGGTGTCAGGGAGCACATGGAAACCTCTTCTCTGAGGCTGGAAACTAGTTTCTATTGGGCAGACAGTTAGTTCATCAGACATGGAAATGGAGCGGCTTTATTTTTTCTTCTACAATGCCTTTTCTGTAATTTTCTTCTTTTTTTTTTTTTAACAAACAAAGGATAATATCAGTCTCTGACATTGAATCAGATTCATTTTGCGTTATAATCCTTGGCTTACAGACATGATGGACTCTCATGAGGCTTTAGGAAGTGCTGGTATCTGCAAGGGCTTTAGAGAGAGGAAAAACTTTGAAAAAAGAAGATATTTTCCACTTCACGTGTCTGACAAGGGTATGTGGGGCCAATTTACAGCAGGGGCTTAATATATTTTTGATGAAAATTGCTGCAATGTGGCACACAGATTAAAGAGAAAACAGCTATTTTGTAATGACAGCAGTAGATTCTGAAATGAAGCCCAGCTGGTACGAAGATCCTACGTGGATTTTAAGAGATGCTACCCTCTTTCCAAGCCTTTCAAGCAGCAGTTAGAAGTCCTCCAGGCTGGAGTTACTACCTTATCAGAGTTTCCTGCGGGTGTGAGCTCTGTGTGGCTCCAAACTCTAAAGGAATTGGTCCATTATAATGGAAAATATAGTTACACAAATGTGTTAAAAAAAAAACAAAAAACATGAACAAGCCAACATGGATTTCCAGGCCATGGTTTAGCTCACCCTTTCAGAAACTGTAGCAAACACTTAATATTAGAATAGGAAGCCAGAAGGCAGAGGCTAGCTCTGTTCTTCACCAGTAGCAATTATAAAAAGGCTACAATATATAATGCTTTAAAATGATCACAGATCAAAAGAGGCAGGATATTCACCAAAGCCAAGTGTAATGCCCGGGACATAGCAAGAATGAATGAATGAATGAATGGTGATTAGCACAAAGGCTCGGTAGTTGGGTTAGCAGATACTGTTTTACACCTGAGCGATGAACTCGGATCCAGAGAGCCTTAGGCAGATTACTTCATTTTCCTTACATTCAAGTTTCTCATCTGTAAAGTGAGGCTGCTGATTCACAGGCTTATTGTGATGCCTAAAAGTGTAATGTCCAAGGGCCTGGCCCAGTGCAGGTGCTCCAGACTAGACTGCTTGAAACTGCAGCTTTCAATTTGTTCTTGTAATTGAAGAAAATAATGTCATGTGAAACTTCACAGTTTTATAGTTTACTTCAATTTAAGTTAGCATTATTTTAAAGTAATAAAACCACAATAGACATACATACATACACACACATGCTGATATCTATAATCAGAGTCCAGTCGAGGGGTGGTCCTGGCCATCTGGGTTCTGCCGGTGTCAGCACGATCGTGCTGTGGATGTGTTGTGAGGCACTGGTCTTGGGGTCAGGAGAGCGGAGTGAAAGGCCATGGTTAGGTTCTCTTTAAGCTAAAAAACGTCATGTGGCAGTGAAGAGATAAACCTAGAATGTAACATTGGACAACTGATCTAGTTTCTTCAACAAGTCGAGGGGATATAATAAAAAGGAGGCGAGGGGATGTACTGTTCTAGATTTTTTAAAAAGAGACTTAATCCAAACAGCACATCCTTGGTGGAAAGGGGCATCCTCCCAGCGAGGGCAGTGCTGGCTGGCCAGGGGCCACGTGGAGAAGTAGAGAGCAAATTCAACTGTAGTTAGAATTTGCTTTAAAAACATTTCAGCAAGAGGGAAAAAAAGAATAAATGAAATAAATGTGCTTCCCCCTCCCCACCAACCCCCGCCCCGCAAAGAGACTTAAAGATGTAACACCTAAATCCCACAGGGGGACTATGGATCATGGCCAACCATGAAACCAACCATAAAAGACACTTTTAAGGCCATGTTTGTATAGACTAAGCAATTACTAATAATTTTAGCTGTGATAATGAGATTGTGGTTACATAAGAAAATATTCATCTTTTAGAATTGATTATATATATACACATATATACATATATATATATATATATATTTACAACGTAGGGGCAAAGTGACCGAGGTTTAGAATTTACTTAAGATATTTCAGCACAAAAAAAGGGTGGCAGGATCAGTGAAGGAAGGGTGACAGCATCTTGATAACTGAATTGGGGTGGCACGTATCTAGGAGTTCATTGTAGGAGTTCCTCAATACTTGTTTCGTTTAACACTTTTCTTAATAAAATACAAAAAAATTCACCTATTCTTTTTGTGACTTGGTGCCAAAAATTTAAAATGAGTGGTATGCATTGAGTCATATGAAACTGCCATTTCTGTAGCTCAAACAAGTTGAATGTTAGCACCTTCATATGGTTCAATCCAACCGAATCCAAAGATTCTCAAAGTGCCTGTTATTGCTGACATTCTACCCCTAACCCTAGACAGAGCTAAACTCTGCACACAGCTCAATATCCAGAGTTGTTGGACATTACTCTACAGGGATGGGCACAAAATGTTAGCCGGTTTGCTAATCACCTTCAGTAACCGCTTCTGTTACAACTGTACTGCAGTTGTTAGAATTGAAAGGCATGGGCCCAACTACACCTGGGACCAAGCTTTAGACTTTTCCGTAGTTCTGCTACATGGAAAGTACTTATCTACCTCCAGGAGGCTCCACATCTATCTTTAAAATGCAGATAACAATGCTACTCTTTTCACAAATTAGTTCAAACTATAATGAATTTTTAAAAGGGGTTAGTTTAAAATGTCTCCTTTAAACCTCTCAGAAATATTGAATGTAGGGTATGAAACATGAGTAAAAAACCCCGAATTTTCTTGCCTTTTGTAGCCCACATCTTACTTATCGTAAAGTGTAATAACCAAACGATAAAGTCCATAAAGGCCATAGCTGTTCCCTGCTGTGGCTTTTTACGGTCGAGCCCACTGACCACTGGTCATGATGCGCCTTCCTGATGCTCTTTATCCCAGGAATCTCCCAAATACAGTGTCACATCACTTATAGTCTTTGAGGTAAGACGGATCTGGGCCAGTACCACAAAAATACTGCTTCCTCTGAGTGTAGAAAGTGGAATCCTGCAGAGTCTGACATTCTGGCCATTTCTAAACTGAGTCCAGACCTCACCTCCAAAATTAAAGAAAATAACAAAACTACTTTTGGTAACGTACTTTTAAAGTAGGGAAAGTTATTCAATTTAAGTAGGATCTATAAGCATTTCTTTTTCAATCCTGATCCTCTACGTAGCCTGTTTGTGACTTTCACCCATTAAATGTTACAATTTTTAATACCTAATAAGTTTATCTCTTTATCTGAACTGGGCAGATTAAAAACAGCTGAATCTCTTGCTCTATGAGTAATTAGTTTAGGCAGTTAAAGCAGTCTCAACTATGGGTAAGGTTCTGAGTTTCTTTCCAGGGCTTTCTTCTCTGTACCGGGGTAATGAGAGCATTCCGAGCCCATCCAGCCTTGTTGTAACCCCTGCTCCCCCAGGTTTCAAGCCTGGGTGAGAGAACATTCAAAAGCATGATCTTTATGTTTGTAGGTGAGTAGGGCCCATCTTGTGTGTGAAGTACTACACATCCATAAATGACCGCCTTCTTCCAAATGGAATCACTTCCATGAGTTATAACTATTTTCTATTTGTTTAGGCTCAACCATTCAAGTGATCTTTGCCAGGAAAACTCCCCTGACATCACCTAATGCTACAAATTTCCTAATGATAAAGGTGGCTATTCTACTTTCAAGGTTAAAACAACTGAACTCAGAAAATAACTAGACAAATGTTCACAGATAGAGTGTGCATGTGTGTGTGTGTGTGTGTGTGTGTATTGAGGAAAAATGGCTGGTTAATTTAAACCCTGGACAGTGGGAGGGAAACTTGAAAATCCAAGGAAGGCACTTAACTCTTTTTTGTCCTCATATGATGGTACATTATCAGCTTCATGTAAGGAAATAGGAAATGAAGCTTTTAAACTAGAAGCAGGATGAGACTGGGGCAGGGGAAGGGAAGGAAGACAGAACGGAGCTTCAGTCCTCTTTTCTCCAGGTTGAAATGATCCAGGTCTTCTGTTCTAAAGAAACTGAGACTGGACTTCTGCATCAAGCAGTTCTCTGCCACATCAAGTGAGGACCAAGTGCGGCTACAGTTGATTTCAACTGCAGGACTTTACACCTATTTTTCCAGAGGGGAGGGCTCCTGGTAAGCCCTGTGACTCATATTTAAACAGAAGCAAATGCACTTTAATATTTACCCTTTCAAGTTTCAGGAGAAGTAAGGGAAATAGGAGGAAAAGGGGAATATGAGACCAAATATTTATAAAATCAAGAAGAAAGTGTAAATCTTTGTGTAAAACGTAACTGCACTGTGGAAGATTGTATTTGTTCTTCCACCATACTAAAGAGCATATATTATTATAGGATTAAATCTATGCCAAAGATTATTTTAATTTTGGAAAAGAGTAGCTCTTCTTATTATTTCTTTCAGACTTTAACAGCAGGTACTTTTTTTTAATGTTACATGTACCACCTACAGTAAATATTTTTAAATGCTTCCTGGTGCAAGTTGAACTGGAAGAAGGGCATTTTTACGCCTAGCTTTGTTTAATGATCACCTGTGCCCTCTTCCGTGAAAGACAGAGTCCCACAGTCCCCAGAGAGAGTTGCACAGAAGCCTGCGTGCGAGCCCACAAAGGACAAAACAGAAAGAATCCAAAAGGCTTAAGATTTGTTTTCATTTGAAAATGCAAAGTCAGCTTTAGTTTTTGAAAGGAATGGAAAAGAATGATTCAAAATATGGCAGACTAGTTTTACCAACAGCCATTTGCCCAAAATGAGTAATAATTTTGGATGATGAGTTGTAAACAACACTGATTTCATTTATTTTGCAACCAGTAATCCTGTTGAGGAGACAGGGTAGGCAAATTGTTTGAATTATCTGCAATGTTTTGGGGCCTTATTTGGAAAGTTGCAGGAAATCCTGGCAGAGAGAAAAATAAAAAGAGTTGGATACTTGGAAAGAACTGCAACTAGGTGGGAAGACTTTTGAGGGATCTGGTTTGGTGCTCCCTGGGCCTCAGATGGGTCTGGGCCTGAAAGATCAAGTGGAATCTGCTTCGTTCTTAGAAACAGGCCAGCTTCTAAGGGACCTAGGAGCCCACCACAGGACAGGCCGGTTTCCATGGCAAAGACCCTCTGCAGCACAGGGCTCTGACCATCTCCAGACCTCTTCCTGGAAGGGCACTGAGTGCTCTCCCGAGGGGAGCTGCCAGATAAAATATAGGACTCAGTTAAGTCTGAATTTCAGACAAACAACTTATACTAACACACACATATACTAAAAATGTTTATTATTTATCTAAAATTCAAATTTAACCAGGCTTCTTGTTTTTGTTTGTTTTCTAAATCTGGCAACCCTACTCTCCAAATAAGGTGATTTGCCCCAGGGCAGGGTTCAGCTGCATTGCTGCTGGGGTGCCGAAGCCCTGAGATGGGAGTAGGGACAGGGGAGGGGGCAGAGGAGGAGCTTAAACCACAGGCTCAGGAATAGTGGACTTTCTCCACCGAAAGGAAGGCCATGACAAATCTGTCTGCGGGAAGATGGTTAAATTGAGGATGGATTTTTGACTTGGGTCAGCATCCAAGGGACGACTGAGTGTAAGGGAGCAGGAACCAGGGGGCATGTATACACATCTCTGTTCATGTCCACATCTTTGGAAATTTCACAGCAACGATGCTTACTACCAGGAGCAGAGCAAAGAACTGAAGTGTGAAAGTTGTTCAAAAGGAAGAAACGATAGTAAACAGGAAGGAGTACAGTCTTGTACAGAGTTAATTCCCAAGTACAGAGCAGGTTACAGCAGGTCTAGGCTCCCCAGATGCCCTTGTGACCTGGGCAGAAAGGGGCCAGATGGACAGACAGACTGCCCTTTTCAGGATGACGCTGGGTGTGTGGTTCAGAGAATTGTGGTCTGGTTATTTCTAAACACCAAGGTTCTCTTTTGCTAAGCAACAAGTTTCAATCTTAGGGCTCAGATCAGCATCACTCTACTTTCCAATCCCAGGTACTAGTGAGCAAGGGAGCTCAAACTCTCCAGCCCACTGGGATCCAGCTGGTCCTGGATGGGGTACGTAGAGTGCAGGATAGATAAGCCTCAAGATATCCTATCACGGGGGACATTTGAAATGAGCTAGTTCGTTCGTAAACTGACCAGAATCTCCTACTGGAAGATCATATAGTCGGCCCTCTGTATCCAAGGGGTCCAAATCTGCAGATTCAACCAACTTTGGATCTCTGGGTGGATTTGGAGCCCCCAGATACAGAGGGCCAAAGGTACTATGCCATTTTATAGAAGGGACTTGAGTATCGAGGATTTTGGTATTCAGCGGGTCCTGGAACCAGTCCCCTGTGGATACTGAGGGACGACTGACTGTATACATCCCTAATGCGCCTGTCTCCCCAGAGTGCCTGGCGACAGCTGGGTGTTTGTCTGCCATTGTGCTCATTTCTCTCTCCCTGCTTCCCTATTGCTTTTCTCTGTTGAGGTTGCTGTTGAGTTTGTTCACTGTTTGTTTTCCCATGAACAACTCACTTCTTTTTGCCTTCTACTATGCCTGTCCTCTTTTCATTACCTTGGCTTTGCCTTATTATTTTTCCTTTTGTTCATTCATCCTCTGAGTAATTCTCCATGTTTCCTTTGACTCAATATATTGGAATGATACAAATTGCAAAAAATCATATTCTTTTAAAAAATCAAGTTGAGTATAATCATTTGTTATAGGACCAGAGTCTTCCCAGTGACGCTGCAGCTTCTGAGAGAGGGATGGATGTCCGAAGAGTGGGGTCAAGTCCCAGCCCTGCTGATGCTAAGTGTGGGTCTCCAGCCAGTCAACCTCCATTCCTTCATTTTAAAAATGAGGATAACCATTCCTTCTTAACAGGACTGTTGAGAGCATTAAATAAAATGCGTATTTTTACATTAAATATAATGTTGTAAAAGTGCTTTGGAAACTAAATAGTACTTTTCAAATGTGAGGTATTATTACCTAAATAACAGAAATGTCTAATTGTACTCTATAGCAAGTAGTGTTAAATGAATATACAACTACTCCTCTTCATAAATATTTCCTTCTCAAATACCTAGATTTGTGGCTTTTCCAAGATGCTTAATAGTATGAATTGGTGAACTCTCTATGAAGTTTTTGGACCAATTTAAAATGCAGTACTGCCAGATAGTTTTAAAAAAAAAAGTTTCAAAAGACTTCTTTAAAAAAAAAAACATAGTTTATCACAATCCTTCCAATGTTACAGCATACCATTTCTTTTTGGAAAAAATTTTTATAAAGCAAAACAAAACAAAAACAGAACCCCTATTATGAAGTTCTAAGAATTATATGTTCTTTTTCCTAGGTATAGCATCATAAAGAGAATGCTTGTCAGCAGGTGTTTGGGAGATGTGTAAGTTAATGACCGTGTTTTGCTATCAAACCAGTGGAGAGGACTAATTAGCACAGGGAGGCTGGCTCTGGTGGAGGCTGGAGATGTCTGGTGTATACAAGGTGGTAGCTGAACCTAATGCTGCCACACGTCTCCACTGTGCCTCCCCTACTGCAGGTCCCCCAGGGCCATGATGAAAGCTCCAACTCCCCAGCAATTTGCAGGTTGTAAAGTACCCAGGTACGCATGTGCATCATCATCTCCCTGTGTCCTCTCAAAACTCTGTGAGTAGCTCTTATTCCTCACAATTTCACAGAAGAGAAAACTGAGGCCAGCATTGAATACCTTGCCCAGGGTCACCCAACTGGTGAGTCCAGGGCCAAATCTCAATTTGTGGCCTTGACTCTAAACGCCACATGGGTTGCACTGCACCCAGCTCACGTGATGCAGGCCCCCTAGGTGTGCAGGGATGTAACATAATCTCCATATAGAGTGTGCAGCAAGGTGTCACAGAAAAAGTTGGGGACTGGGAGACTCGACTTCCTGCCTTGGCCCTGGCCCAGAAGAACTGTGTGCCCAAAGGTATTTCTCCTCATACCTTTGCTTTCTCATCTGACAAATGAGAGGCTTAGAGTGGCCCAGTCATTCTCAACTGTTTTTAGGGCTTTAGAGAGTGGACAAGCACATGAAATTCAGCTATAGACTCTCCTCTTAGCAAAACGCACACACACACACACCCCCCACACACACAGTCTTATAAACAATTTCAGTGCATTCACTGATCCCAGTAAAACTAGATGGCTTTTGGCTAGTTGATTTTTAAGGTCTGTTTATGCTCTAAAATTCTGTAATACATCCTCTTTCTACATAGTAATTTATATATGCATATAGTCTCATTTGTGTGTGTAAATTTAAGTGTGCTGCACTAACATGTTCACTTTTGTTTTGGAGAAATGTATATTTTTGTTATAATTCGAAAAGACATATGCACCCCAATGTTTACAGCAGCACTATTTACAATAGCCAAGACATGGAAATAACCGAATTGTCTATTGACAGATGAATGGATAAAAAAGATGTGATACACACACACACACAATGGAATATTACTTAGCCATAAAAAAGAATGAAATAATGCCATGTGCAGCAACATGGATGGACCCAGAGTGAATATTAAGTGAATTAAGTCAGACAGAGAAAGACAAGTATCATATGATGTTGCTCATATGTAGAATCTAAAAATAAGATACAAATTTTATTTACAAACCAGAAATAGACTCACAGACATAGAAAACAAACTGTGGTTACCAGCGGGGAAAGAATGGGGGAGGGATAGATTAGGAGTTTGGGATTAACAGAAACATGTTGCTGTATATAAAACAGATAAACAACAAGGACCTACTGTAGAGCACAGGGGACTATATTCAATTTCTTGTAATGAGCTGTAATGGAAAAGGAACTGAAAAAATATATATATATATGTATGTATATATATAACTGAATCGCTTTGCTGTACACCTGAAACTAACATTGTAAACCAACTATACTTCAATAAAAAATAAGAATTAAAAAAAAGTATATTTTTGGAAATAAAAAGTTTTCCTGAGGTTAGGCCTGAGATTTGATTTAGGAAGAAGTGTGACTTTAGGGATTAATGGGTCTAGGACATTGCCATTCAGTAATGACAAATACCAATGTGTTTAAAAATGAATTTATTATAGGCATGAAGTTCATTTATTTCTCACTTACTCATTGACTAAGAGTGGTGTATTATTAGGGATAGTCACGAATGATAATATAAGAATAGCAGTTGGACAGTTCTTGTCTGAGAAATAATACCTTGAAATGGGTTAATTTAATCCAATTAGTTTTCCAATGGAAATTATTTAATTACTAATGACTTCTAGCTTGTCAGGTTCTGTTGGGTGTTCTCATAGTCTAACCCCAATTGAGCTAATCAGGACCCTCCTTTTAAAAATGCCACTTTGCAGTGATTTCAGAAACAGAAATAATTAAACACTTGAGTTACCCAGGAATAACCTTAATAAGAAATGAATAGGAACTATATGAAGAAAATTAGAGAATCATAAAAGAAGACTTGAATGAATGGAGATAAATTTCATATTCCTGAATGGAAAGACTGTTGTGAAGACGTCAATTCTCCCCAAATTACTCTATAGATTGAATGTAATTCAAATCAACATTCCAGAGGGATAAATTTATGAATTTAATGAAATACTTTTATAGATATCTGAAAAAACAAACTGGGAGGAGAGCTAGAGCAGCTAAAGACAAACAATGTGAGATAATAAAATCTACGATAAAGCCAGAGTAACTGAGAATTCTGCTATTAAGGTAAGAATTGATAGGCCAATGGAAGAGAAATGATAGTCAAAGAGACCTTAAGAACTTTCTATAGGTTAAAAATATGGGGAAAGGAAGGATTATTAAATAGACAAGGTTGGGAGACAAATTTGAAGGTAGATCTGGACCTCACAAGTACACAAAAATACATTTTCTGGAAAGTTCACCTTAAAAAGTGAACTCTAAAAATGCTTTAAAAGTCAATATTTAATGATTTTGGCATTAAGTCTTTCTGAGAATAAAATAACTAGAGTTACAAAAGAAGAAGTTAGTAGTTTTCATTACATAAAATTTTTAAAACTGCATGTAAAAAAAACCCTTAAAAAGTAAGAGGTAGATTAAAAGCTGGGTTAAAATAGTTACCAAAAAATTGCAAATTTTAATATGTAAGCTTTTAAAAAGAAGAAATATCTCATTCTAAAAATGAGGAACAGGCATGAATACAAGACAGTTTATGAATGAAAAGTACCATTTAGCAAAGATGTTTAATGTCACTAACGATCATACAAATGCAAATTAAAGTATCAAAATATATTTTTTACTATTATATGGCCAAAAATATTTTTAAAATTCATAATTCTTAAAGCTGGAAAGAGTATGGAGAGAGAGCTCACTCAGATGGCTGGTATAAACTGATAAGATCTTCCTGAAAACCAATTATATAACACATGTCAATATCCTAAAAAGTAGTTAATAACTTCCAACCCAGCAATTCTTCTTCTAGGAATCTATACTATAAAAATAATCAGAAATTCCACTGAAGATTTGTTTACAAGGATGTTCGTAAACAAAAAAGGTAAACAAATGAAATGTTCAACAGTTGGAGACAGATTAAATTTTAAATAATTTATGGTATAGTCATAGCAGGAGAAATTATGCAGGCATTAAAAATCATGTCTTATAAATAATGTTTAATGACACTGAAAAAAATCTCAATAAAATAAGTGAAAAAAATAAGATACAAAACCAAATGCTGCCTGACTTAACGCTGAATATATCAAGGCCTTATATTAGTCATATGTGCATAGAAATGACTAGAATGAATCGCTTCCAATGATGTTGGAGAGATCATCTTGGATGGTACGACTATGCATGATTTAAAAAAATATGTCATGTGGATATTTTGAAAAAGTTTCTAAAATCAACATCTTTTAGTATTAAAACATAATGCAAACAATAATTTGCTAAAATTTGCCACAATAATTTAGAGAGACAATATATGCTCAATGGCAAATGAGACTAGATGTTTCATCAGCCAGCTTCTGTACCTGTTTCTGCCACTTGTTTGCTTATGACCCTACATAAGTCACTTGTCTCTCTCTCAGCTTTGGTTTCTTCAGCTTAAAAATGGCAACCAACCAGACTTCCTATATGGAACCTGCTTTGCATACCATAAACTATCATATATGTAGAAGCTATTATTATTAGTTGTGTGTGTGTGTGTGTGTGTGTGTGTGTGTGTGACTGAATTTAGAACTCCAACCTAAATGGGCCTTGTAGATTACAGCAAAAATTTACTAACCTATACCTGAGAAGCCTTGGTCCTGAAAATCTTAACATGAAATGTATGTACGTGTTTCCTCATGCAGAGGCGCCATCTTTGGTCCTGTGAACAAACGTGTGCTGATCTATGACAACTGGTTTGGTAGCCAGGAGAGGAGGGATTGATTACTTTCAGGGCTAGGGTGGAGGAGATAAGAGAAAGACCAACGCATATAGGTTGATTTTATTATTAGCTTGATGAAGGTGAAATGGGCTTTGGGCATGAATGATGCATTCCAAGTTGGATATTTTTCTTATCAAACAAAACACAAGACTGTGAATTCTAGCTTAGCAAATTCTATGTTCCTGTTGAGGGTAGAGGGCTTTGGTTCACAGCTCAGGCTACTGGATGGTCAGGACTGAGGGGCCACATGGGGAGATGTACGGATCTCTACTCACATCCAGCTCTTCCCTTCCCTCACTTCCTCTTCTCTGTCCAGGGGCACAATGCCAGGATAGTTATAACTTACAGTGTGTGCAGAGGGACAAGGCGTTCATCTGTCACAGAGGCACTGCAATTTTCCTGGCTTTTCAAGCTGTGTTCATAACACAACACTGAAATCCACTCATCCATCATTCATTCATCCGTCTATCCATTCATGTACTTATTCATCCATCCATTCATTCTTCAAACAGCTGTGTGTGCCTAGACCCCCCCCCCATCTCTGGTGGCCTCAATATTTTCAATGAACATACATCAGGGTACAAGGGAAGGGTGTATATCACCGGCCTGTGGCCAACCGCTGCAGGCACCACACCACTTCTAAGCCCTGTTATTTGATTATCACCATCTTTATTGGCCACAGAGGGGAAGGGATATTATAGCTTTGTGGCTTTTGAGAGTTCGGTCCTTAGTGAACTGCCAAGCCTCAGCAGCAGCTCCCAGATCACAGTGTGGGGGATTTTTATGACCACATCTCAGTTCTCACCAGAAAAAAAGGCAAAAAAGGAGGAAACAGGTGACACATCACAGAATACACAGCAACGGAGAAGCCCAACAAAGCCAGATCCTAACCCTCCCCCTCTTACCTTTGTGTTCTCTCCCTCCCACCTTCCCTGTCAACCCTCCCGAGATCCCCTCCCCAACTGTACTCCAGAAGAATTTAAATTGGCTCAAGCTCAAAGAGAAAGAAACATAAAACTGACTATTCATTATATTCTGTGCGTGTTTTTTTCTTTTTCCTAATACGGATCGCTGAGCCCACCCCGGTGTGAGCAACTCCTGAGCAGAGGGGGCGTGCATGTGGGTGCACGTGCATGTGTGTGTGTGTGTGGGACCAGTGAGAGGCACAGCGGGTGTGTGTGCGTGTGTCATGTGCTGGTGTGTGTGTGTGAGGGAGAGAGGGAGGGAGAAATAGAGTGTCGGTGTGTGATGTCCCCCCCTTTCTGACTGCGGAGCCTGAGAGGCACTCCTCTCTCAGAGCAATTACTACAAATGATTTATGTGGCCAGTCAAGAGGGCCTGCCAGGGTTCTTATTTCATCTCCAGAAAAAGGAACTCTGCTGGAATGTTATCAGGGAGCTTGGGATTAAACTGACAGCTGCCTTTTGTTTTCCCTGTGAAAGAGCTTCTCCTTTGGACTGTGGCATTTGGTTTCTCCGCAGACAGCCAGAACTCAATGGAGGTGAAGACCAGCTAGAAAAGGGCCTCAAGGGAAGGGAAACATTTTTAAACGGGAGAAGCTTCTTTCTCTCCCTTCTGCATTTATCTTGAGAGGATGTGTTTGTAGCTGCTGATCTGAGGAGGCAGTCTGGCTCACGGTGGATGGGTTATTGTTTCCTTTCTCACTGTACAGAAGCATCCACAGCACCAAACCTCTCCCCTCTGTTTCCAGGGTTGTTTAGCTGGAGAGAGGAAAAGAAAGGTCCCTTCTAATTTGGGTTATTAATTGTGACCCTGGTCCCTGTCCTCTGCAAGGGGGAGCATGGTGACAGGGCCCGGGTGTGACAGGGCACAAGGTGTAAAACAAGGCAGGGCGAGAAGCACTCATCATATGTACAGGCAGGACAAGTCTATGGACATAAAAACAGAAGCCATATGTGTTCATGCCCTCTGACACCTAAACTCTCACAGACTACTGCAGTTTTCATAAATCCTCGGTTGTGGCTTGGCTGGCCACAGCCCTCCCCTCCCATTAGCCTCCCCACCTCCTTGACCCCACCTGGTTTATAAGGTCATCACACAGCTTTGCTGGGTGAAGGGAGCACAGGGCAATCAGTCACTGGGGCCGATTAAACACACTTAAACACACACACACACACACACACACACATACAGTGATGGTCCAATGACTGCATAATAAAGCTTTGTAGATAAATAATAGTAAATACAAATTAAGGAACCTCTCAAGAGATCAAGGGAAGAACGTGGTAAAAAGAGGTTGATGGGTAGGAGAGCTATAAAGGAAAGGGATATAAAGAAAGATTAAGGATTATAATAAAAGACATGGACTGTAAAATCATCTTTATAGTCTTGCGTTCTGTCTTAGATTCAGACAGTCTTTGCTAAAAATACACTTTTTGACTTGTGATCCCCAGATTTCATTTGCACCAAATGTTCTACCAACAGGTGCTGTGTAATGCTCAAAACCAACTTAAGTCTTACCAAGTAATACACATCTGTATAGGTCTTCACAGCATATGCTGACAGCGTGGTGAGTTCAGAAATCTGACTGATGCTGGGGCTCACAGAGAAGGGAACTAACGTGGATGGAGGGCGTATTGTGTGTCTCGTGTGCTGCTATGTGTCTTTTGAATATTTTCTCCTTTATTTCTCACTGCAACTCTGTAAGGTAGGTATTTTTATTCTCACAAATAACCTTTACAAATGTGGTTATAGATGCCAAGGGAGATTAAGTAAATTGCTCAAGGATGTACACCTAGTGTGGCAGACACTATGAGCTGCTTAGCTAATATTCCTTTTCCTTTGTTCATTAAAATCCTTATTATATTTGAGGGGGGGACTTCCCAGCCTCCCTTGCAGCTGGGGATGGATATGTAAGCTGGTTCTGGCCAATGAGGTACATGGAAAGTATGCTGCGAATTTGCAGTTGGCCCTGCCCCCTCTCCTTGTCCCTTTCTTCTGTTTCCTCAGCCTGGGAGTGCAGGTGTCAGCCGGGTGGTGGAGACACCACCTTGTGACCTTGAGATAACAAGTACAAGGACAAAAGCCACTGAGGTGGGAAATATCTGACATCCCGAATCAGTTGCATTTCCTTTCCTCTGGCTTCTCAGTACATGAGGAAAATGAAACATCTTCTTAAATTAACCTAGGGCTTCTTGCACAGACAGATGTCATCCAAACTGACACCCTACTAAGGGGCAAAGCTAGAATGAGAACCTAAATGGGATATCCCTAAGGATGTCGGTCATACACTCTGATACACTATCATACGATGATACCCTGTGATTCCAGAGCGCCCACAGGCTAGAAAAGCCCCGGACAAGGGGATGGTGGGATTTCTTCAGTTCATATGGGAGTCTCATAACTTAAGTAATTCTAATTTCTTAGACTGTTCTGCAATTTGGGTTTGGTCCAGAATCCAGGGAATTGGTTGGCTCTAATCTTCTGTGAATTTTAGATTACTCACTGATAAATCAGGGAAATCTGACTTACATTACCTGGGATAGCTCTAGATCTCACTGCATTTTTTTCTTTCTCTTTTTTTTTTTTTTTAAGGGTTTTTCTGTGTGGTGGGGTGAGGTAGTTATTTATTTACTTATTTTTAGAAGAGGTACTGGGGGTTGAACCGAGGACCTTGTATATGCTAAGCATGCACTCTACCACCTCCCCTACTTTCACTGCATTTCTTAAGAGTATTCTGATGCAGACCCACATCACTATTGCAGCCCCAAGTGGACATATTCCAGGACAAGGGACCTGCCAAGTAACCCAGACAGTTTTATTTTGATGAATATAGAAACAGTGTATCCCTTAGAAACAAAGAGTCCGCTCAGGAATTGCAGTTAAGCATGGCAGATTGAATACATGTTTATCTCCACTTCTTTTCTATCTTACCTCCTTACACGCCACAAAAACGACAAAAAAGAGACTGTTTATTTAAAAAAGCAAAATTCTACATAGAGAGAATAGGAAAGGAGCCAAAAGCAGAGATATGAGATGTCAACATAATTTTGGAAACTGGAAAGCAGATGTATGAGTGGTAACTAATTTAGGAGAACAGAAAGAGCTAAAATCTAAACTTCAACAAGGGAAAGCTAAGAAGGAGCTAATGTATATTAAGAATCTTTAAAAGCTCAGAAATTGGAGGTACTAGATACTTTTGATGATGGTGTATAAGTGGTTGGTTGAAAGTCTTTATAAGAAGCATTAGACTCTGAGATCCTTTTCCTCCTATGCATGGCCGGGCAACTATTTCTTCTCCAGCCTGAAAGAGTGGGTGGTTTCCTCTTTATAGAAGTAGAAGCAGAGGGATCTGGCCCATGGACACAAAGCATAGTTGAAGGGGGTTGCTATACTGGAAATAAGGAAATTAAATGGAAATCTACAAGTCAGTGGTGAGACAACTTTACCCCACTCCAAATCCTTCCTCCACTTGGCTTCAGGAACCCTGGCAGTCAGTCATGTATCTCCTAGACAGAAGATCAGCAGACTCCTCTCAAGGGAAATTAACCCGCCCAAGAGAAATGACTAACAGATCTTGGATGTCCCATGGCTGGGTTCCAGGCCAATCATCACCACTTGAAAGACATATAAACATAGGACTCCCAGTTACTGTTAATACTTTCCTCTTAACACTGAATATACAGGCAATACCTCCTCACATTGGAGGACAGCCTCTAACATAAAATCCCGAGTCCAAATAAACAAATGAAAAAGAGAAAATAGAGACAGTAAAGGCAACAGGTTGACACTTAAAAAATCATTAATATATTCTTGGAAAAAATGTATTGAACCTATGAATTAAGAACAAGATGGCATAAACATTTAGAAAGTTAAAACAAAGCTTTTATAAATTAAAAGTATGGTCGAGAAATAATATCAAACTAAAAGTAAGAAGGTGAGGTTAAGAAATCTTTTGAAAAGTAAAACAAAAGTCAAAGAGATGGAAAATGAAGAAAAAAGATAAGAAAATAGAGGATCAGTCCAGAAGGTACAACATCCAAATAATAAGAAGTTCAGGAAGAAGAGAAAACAGAGTGGAGGAAATTATCAGTGAAATCACACAAGAAGATTTCCCAGAACTAAAGGACATAAGTTTCCATATTGAAAGGGCCTAGAAAATTCCCTGAACAACGAATACAAAGAAAGCCACAATAGGGTACATCACTGTGAAATTTCAGAAAGTCAGGAATTTAAAAAAATTCTATGTTTCCAAAAGGTGGGAATTAGAATGGCAACGGCCATTTTGACAACAACCTTGAAAGCCAGAAGAAAATGCATTCAGTGCTTCAAAACTCCTTCTGAGAGTTATTTATAGCCTAGAATCCTATATCCAGTCAGATAAGAGAGAAGAATAAAGCTATTTTCATACATGCAGGCCTCAAAAATTTACCTCTCATGTAAATTCATGAGTTCTTAGGCAGTTATTAGAGGATACATTGCACTAAAATGAGGACTAAGCCAAGCCTGAGACGACCTGGGATCCATGAACAGGGATCCAACCTGGGAGTGATAATACACACACACACGCACAATTTCACCAGAAGTTGGGATATAAGGATAATTGGAAAGAGAGAGGAAGATGAAGCATGTTGGAGAGGTAGAAGGGGTAAGTGAGCTAAATCCATATTTTCCATGGTAAGGCATCAACAGGTAATATCTAAAACACGATAATCAAAAGATAACTGGAGAAACACGTTATTTAAAAATACAGAGGTTCATACCAGCAGAAACAGCTAGAATATGTTAAAGCTTTGGGGAACAGACATCAGGAAGGGAAGAGGGGTAGGGCAGGCAGGGTTGCCACTTTCCATCATATAAATTGTACAGAACTGTATGAAACCATATTACTGTGATAGACACTGCAGTCAGTGACAAAACAAGAGAGCCGGCTAGTTACCACTGAGCACCTACACAGGATGAAGGATACTGAATATGTCTAATTCCCTCAGGCTTTGGAAGCCATCCTGAGGGTGTTTCCTGTCCCAGGGGAACATTTCAATGCCCACAAGCTGGTGCCTAAGCTTCTCTGAGTCCTGACTTGTGGCTGTTGTGTAGATATGACCGCATGGTGGTGAACTGTGGTTCAGATAATTTTTGGTATAGCTCTGAAAGGTGGGCAGTACAACCACCCTAGACTTGGCCAGCCAGAGTGATCATATGGGGGCTCTCAGAGTTGCCGGGAGTTTCCTGAGGACTTTGTGGATCCCACCTGCACCTGGGCTGGATCCATGACCTTCCATTGGCCGCTCCACTGGACCCTCACGTGGACTGTTGCCATGTGAGCCCAGCAGCTGGCCTTCCTTCCTGCCTCCAGTCAAGGGGGCAGGGCTGGAAGTCAGAGAAGGATCCAAGTGCTGGAAGACAAAGGGAGAACTTCCACAGAGAGATTTCTATGCAGTTTCCACGGCTCTGTTATTGAAATGAAAGAGTATCATTAGGGTTTAGAGACTAATGAGGTAGCATCAGATAAGCTAAGGAAAAGTCACCATCTGTAAAATATCATCACTTGGAGAAGAAGTAAGTGCGCTTGGATTTAGACCACATGAGAACCCAAACCTAATTTTGATGAAATGAGATGAAAAATTCTGGCCATATAAGCAAGGCAGATTGGAAAGCGGGAAAGCTCGACTTTTCGATGAAAGACAAAGAGGTCTGTTCTGTAACTTGGTGTCTATCTAAGTGTCCATAAAACGGGTGGCTTGTAAATTCAGAAGTAAGGGAAGGTAAAATCCTGAAGTGTACTGTGCTTGTTGAAAGAAAACTCTTTTGAGGACTGAATCTTTGCTCTTAAAAGAGGTAATTATGGCCTGTGGAATAATAATAGCCAACATTTATTGAGAACTTACTATGTGCTAGACATTGTTTTAAGTACTTTATAAACATCTGCTTATTTAATTCTCAAGATAATTCTATGAGATACATACTATGATGTATGTATGAGAGGTAAAAAGTCTCTATTTTATAGAAAGGAAAATTAAGAATCAAAGAAATCAAGTAACTAGTCCAAGGTTACAGGTAATAAGTGGCAGAGTGGAATTCAAATCCAGACTCCAAAAACCCAGGCTCTTAATTTACATCATCTCTATAAATGATAAGATTACGTGATGATGATAAACAAATGATAAAATAATTATCAGAAGCCTAGATAGGAAAAGGTATTTGGCATCAATGGTGCAATCTTTACAAGTACTATTTTTCACAGGTCATATTCTGTTTTTATGGATTCCAGCTCAGGCTTCCAGAATTCAACTGGGGTAAAGTTAAAACTTTCAGTTCAAAGCTGAAGATGAGCTTTAGATCAGGGCTCCCTCCCTCGCCTGCAATTTATCCTAGATCTCAAGAGATAAACAATAGCTTGCACAGTAAGACAGCAACAATAAGGATGACATAATAAATAACACTTATAACGTGTGAACCCTTGTGTCACTAGAAGAAAAAAGAAACCACTCGTCGTATCGAATGGTAGAAATATCACATCTGTGCATATATTCACCTTAGCCCCCATATAATTCAAGGCTGCCAAGCTCTGAGACCTAGAAATGGTGAGTCAGTCGGGAGGGGAGAGAGGGTGGGGGGAGCGAAGATAAAAATAGAGATGTTGATTGCATTGTTACTAATTCAGTTGAGCTCAAACAGCCCCAGCCTGGTGAGTCAACGGCAATGGCAAGAAGACACCAGAAAGAAAGAGGCCCGATGCTCTGTGGGGCTGAGCGGAGGGGATGCAGATGGATGCAGACAGCCACATCAGTAACTTTCTGCCATGGCGAGGCCAACAGCATTGAGGCCGTGGTGTCAGTTCAAAAACAAACAAGTGGAAGGTGCTGAGGGATAAAATGGGCTCAAATCGATGAGCAGCAGTGCCGCTGACCCTCTGGTAAAAAGCTGCCTTTTGTAAGAAGCCCCTGATTGTGGGGGATGGGGCCTGCAGACCGAGAGCCTCAGAGGCCAACTTCCAGTGTTCAGACAGAGTATTGTTTTCTCTGGGGTGTGAGGCTTACTGTGATTCCAGACAAGTCGCCATGGCAGCGGTGGGGGAGGGAGAGAGGGAAGGAGGAACAGATGGGGGTCACCAAGGTCCTGATTCTCATGCAAGGGCCCCCTGCTCTCCCCTTCCCCCTTGAGGGGTCCAGTGTGGAGCTGCTGCTTCCCTTGCTACTCCACGACGTCAGTCCAACTCCAGTTAACAGAGATTTTTGAGTGCCTACTACCTGTGCGTCTTTCCCTTCTCATTAACATCAGCTCGTACAAAAACACTCTACCTCTACCTGATATGAAAACTGAAATGGGAAAAAGACCTAGCTTCCACACTCTCAAAGTTTATCTTTTCCTATTCCCAAACCTATATGGAGAGAGAGGTTAAAGATACATAGTTATATACATGGAATACAGTGAATGAATATATATGAATTTGATTGTGGTCCCCACATGCTAACCTTATATTTCAATTAGAAAGAATGAGGTAGTCCTTTAGCATCCTTAGACTTACTGTGATGGTCTTCCTCTAGTTTCTTGCCTGCATATAACACTGCTAGGTCCATCTTCCCAAAACATACCTACCTACATGATGCAATCCTGCCTACCTTCAATGGTGGTCTGAAATTATTAGCTAGGAATTCAAGATCTACCATAGTTAGTCCCATTCCCCTACTAATCTTCCTCTATCTCAAATGCTTCCATGTTCTGGGAAGGGTGTAATAGGTAGAATGAATGAGTAAATGAATGGATACATACATAAATAAGAAAACAGGCAAAGAAACCTCAGAAAACTCAGTTCCATTTTGATCCTTTGGCTCAGGTAGTTACCAGAACTCCCCACTCAAAATTACTTTTTCCTAACTTTCATCCATCCAGTTTCTACCAAGGTCTAGATCGTATCTCAAAGGTTCCTCAAACTTAATACAATCCAAATGGACTGCATGATCTTCATCCTCTGAATCTCAGCGACAGCAACCCCCACCATCAGTCTAGTTTCACAAGCCAGAAAGCAGGGCTCCATCCTGAAGCATCTTTCTCTCTCAGACTCTTTCTCTTTCAGAATTTTGCTAAAGCCCTTCCATTGTCACTTCTGGAATATATCTCAATCCCATTCACTTCCCTTTGTCTCAACATCCTATCACTCTATTCTATCAGCTTTCAAATTAGAGGACTTACGTCTACTTGCTCTATTAGTTCTCCCCTCTGTGGTCAGAAGGATGTTTTCACAATGCAGTGTGAGCATATCCCATTCCTGCTTAAAACTCCCCAGTGGCTTTCATGGCTCTCAGGACAGCCTTCTTATGACAGGCCTTGAAGCAATCTGACCCCGGTGTGTCTCTCAGCCTCATGCCACCCTGCTATCCTCTCTGCGGGGCCTCCTGGCACCTCCACTTCTCGCCATCTTCCTCCAGCCTTGGGGCCTCAAACACTATTTCTCCAAGGTGGAATGCCCTGCCCTCCGTCCCACCCCATCCTGCCTCATTTCCTGCTGCAGTGGTTCTCAGACTTCAGGGTCCTTCACAATCATCTGGAGGGCTAGGATAAAACCCAGAATGCCGGGCCCCACTCCCAGAGTTTTTGATTCAGTGGGTCTGGGGTGGGACCCGATCATCTGCAGTTCTAACAAGCCACCAGGTGATGCTGATGCTGCTGGTCCTGTAACTACACTGCCCTACTTACCTTCTCCTTGTTTTCTAGATCTCTGAGAAGCCTTCCCCGACTGTCCTGCCCTTTGCTAGGCTATACCTGTTCATGGCCACCTGTACACGTTCTTCCTAACACCTGCCTTCATCCTGGGCTGTAATTATGTATCTGTGTAGTTATTTCACTAATGTCTATCTTTGTGTTAGACTCCTGGGCATGAGGTTAGGGACCATCTCTGTTTTGTTCAGCATCCTGTCCCCATCGACTACTGAGTACCTGGCACATAGTGTGTGCTCAATAAATATTTGCTAAGTGTAGACTAATCTCTTCTATGGTGTTTCCTTTAGTTATCCTGTGCTGGTTAATTTTCTCTGTTGACTTGACTGGCCTACTTGACTGGCCTAAGGGACTCCCAGATAGTTGATAAAACATTATTTCTGGGTGTGTCCGTGAAGGTGTTTCCAGATGAGATTAGCATTTGAAACAGTAGACTGAGTAAAGAAGATCCCTCTTACCAATTTGGGTGGGCATCATCCAACCCACTGAGGGTCAGAATAGAACAATAATGTGGAGGAAGGGCCAATTCGCCCTCTCTGTTTTAGCTGGGACATCCATCTCTCCTGCCCTTGGACTTGGCACTCCTGGTTCTCGGGCCTTGGACTCCGACTGGGACTCAGACCATCAGCCCCCCTGATTCTCAGGCCTTGAGACTGGGACTGAATAACACCACCAGCTTTCCTGGTTGGCCAGTTTACAGATGGCAGATTGTGGGGCTTCCCGGCCTTCATAACCACGTGAACCAATTCCTATAATGGATCTCCTCTTATATCTGAAACAGTATCTATATCCTCTTGATTCTTTTCTCTGGAGAACCCTAATGCCTATGCATGACGATTTTACTTGCAAGGAGCCTATCTCACTTCACAGTTGATAGACTCTAGAGCGTCCCTAGAGTAGGAAAAGCATCAAATAGTGCTGAATGCCAGTAATACCTGACCAATGTCAGAACCAGAGAAGCTGTTTACAAAAGCTACTAGTGCTTTTGTGAGGCCCACTTCCTTGTGACTGAATTAGGCAGCTACCCAGCTATACTGCATGAATGATGGCAATCAGCTCCCACCAGGGCCTCCTCCAAGGCCAGGGAGAAACCCTGCAGAGAAAGGTGCAGACCCAGCGTCCCTTTGGTTTCCTGGTTAAGAAGGGCCTCCAGTCTTGGTTTCCTATTAGCAAAACAGGGATAATGATAGTACTTAAACCTCATAAGGTTGCTAGGATGACCCAGTGGGATGTCATATGGAAACAACGTGGTGTAGTGCCCAGAATATAGCAAATACTCAAATATGTTAGCTGTTATTACGGGTTGGTATTAAAGTAGCCTTGGCAATCTGGGTCTTTTAGGACTCATCTAATTTCAAATATTCTGTCCCCAGGTCACATTTCTTAACATTTTTGGTCTGGAAAACATGGTTGCACATATCTTAATATTCATATATTATCCTATATTTGACCAAATTCAGCCAGTGTGTGTTAATGACTACTGTATGAGGTCATCTGGTTTGGCATCTGTCAGAGGCATTCACAGGTGAGTAACAATCTGATGGGGGAGAGAAACATAAATAACCAGCTCAAATGTAAGGCAGAATGAAATAAACAAGAGATGAGGGCACCTATAAAAGTCTGCAGGTAAGGAAAGGGAAGTCAGATCATGTCTGACTGAGGCGGTGTCTGACTGGACCTGGAAAGCAGAGAGTGATCTTGATGAGCAAAGAAGCAGGGCGTTTCAGGTCATTCCAAGCCAAGGGAATGTAATTGGCTGAGGCTCTGACTCCCTTAAGTGCATGGCTGACTCAGGGTAAAGGGAAAAAAACAGAATGCCTGCAGAGATGAGAGATACTGAGAGGGAGAGGAAGCTGGAAAGGCATTTGGGGTCAGATTTTGTACAACATAATGCTAAGAAGTTAGCATTTTGTTCCATGGGTAACGTGGTTCCAACTGCCTCCCCTATATGACACTGCCTTTGTGGGTTACATATTTTCTCAGGTTTGGCTTAGACAGGTAGACAGGTGTGATGTCTCTAATCCTTTGATCGGCTGGATTTACAAGGCTAGCCCTCCATTTGCCTTTACTTTTGGGATATTTTCTCTCAGTTGAGCCATACTGCCAACAGGTAAGTGGTCACAGGTAGTAATTATGACTTTATTTTCTAACCACTCAAGTGTTCTCAGAGAGATGATTAATTATGAAAGCAAGATTAGCCCAAATATCTAGATGTAATTAGGTAGCTTTCTTACTCAGGTCTCTCTCCACTCTAACTCTACTGAGATGTGAAGACTTCCTTCAACTGATTCTTGGTTCTTCACATTTTCCCACTTTGTCAAAATTAGGGGACACGCACGGTCCTCTTCCATAGCTGTCTTCTCACGTGTCAGAGAACCAGCTCATTTCCTTCTGTTTTGACACCCCTGGTAAGAGACGATTCTGATGACTTGGGCTTTCTCATTTGGTCCCTGGAGCTGTGCTCAACACTCCAGTGCCCGAACTTTCTCCCTCTCTCTCATCCCTAGGGTAACAGAGAAATTGCCTTCTTTCCAGCCACATGAGAGGAAGGTAGCTATGACACCTGCCTCCCAGTCAGCAGTGAATCTCTGACCTGCCATTTTTCTGATCAGGAAAGTTTGTCAGTCACTTCACCAACTTGTTTTAAGAACCTGGCAAGAAGCAACCATTACACAAACGGCACAGAGATCTCTGCTTTTCTTTGAAAGAGACTGCTTTTGAAAGGACGCAAAATTGCAAAATCATCAGCTTCTATCAAGTATAACTACAGGTTAAGTGTGTTCTAAGTAAAGGAGAAAATTAAAGAGAAACATAAAGTAGTTTTAAGGCTAACACTGAGCTATCCTGTCACTATTTCACTGGGAATTTAGGCTGACGAGAGAAAGTATTTCTCCCATAGTCATGATTCTCTCTAGGTTATTTCTTAAAACCTTTTTCTCCAGATTTTGTTACAGAAAAAAATCCTAACACCTATCCTCCATTTCACTAAACCAAAAATCCAATTTCAAGTTGTTCACATTCTCAATCTTCTTAAAATACGGGGATCGATCATATGTAGTTTTATATTCTACCTTTTGTCATTTATTCTGTCATGGCCGTTACCCCATGTTATTAAATATACTTCTAAAATAACAGCTTTGAAATATTCAGTTGAATGGACCACAATTTATTTAAGCAATCCTCTACATTTGGTCATATAGTGCTTCCCCCCTCCCAGTTTTCATCACTATAAATAATGCTGCTGTGAACAGCCTTTTATTCAGATACATGTACATATACATATGTTGTTGATCACATCTCTGATTACGTTCTTTGGATAAATTTAAGTAGAACTGCTGGATCAGGGGACAGGAGTACCTCTGAGAACTTCTCTATCTACTGCCCACTTCTATGCCCACTTCCCATGTGTAAAATGTTTGGTGACACTGCTTAAAGGTTCCTATGAGAATATCCACTGTCAAAGCAGCAACTTCTGTTATCACAGCAAATCTACTGTTAACATTATAGGAATGCATTATTTTGTTTGCTTGACTGGAGCTGATCACTGAATTTCAGTTTAGTTAATTAGATGAACTATATCTACTGCAAAGGTTGTCAAATACATGTATTAGGCAACTTAAGAAAGCAGGGCCCAGCTGCAAGGCATGTCTTTCTACCACACATCAACCAGGAGAACAGAAGAGGCTTTCAGCAGGAGACTTAGGGAACTTGGCCTGGCTGTTAGAACCCACCCTTTCTGAGTTCAAAGCCTGACTCTGTATCCTGGTAGCTGCAGCGCTGTGAGCCAGGCTCATTTTCCTCATCTGTGTAGTGTGGATAATAGCACTAAATTCAAACAATGCACGAGGATCAAGTGTGATAAAAACACTTATCACAGTACCAGGTGAATTGTAAGCATCCGGGAAGTACTTATTTTTCAAAATTATTAATTCCATGTTCACAGTTACCCATGGAACATTAACGTTTGGAGAGCAGATGAAACCAGAAATAAACCATCTATTTGGGACCCAAAGTTGCTAGAGTTCACACAGCTTCCATAGTCCTTTGTGTTGGTAAGGCAATAGAAAGTCAGGATCATCTTCATCATCATGGTGGCAAATAAGGGGTCGGGGGCCCTAGAGACAAGACAAAAAGAACAGCTGCTGGGCTATGCCTCCTACTCTGAGCTTATTGCTGAGTTTCTAGTGTGAGTCCTGGGCCTCAGGCCTCCTGCCAGCCCCACTCTGCCTTTCTGGGCAACAGGTTTCCTGGAGGAAGACTTGAGCCTCATGCTTTTGAGTCTCAGGAGTCCCCTTCCTGGCCCTAGACATATGGGCAGGGCGTTTCTGCCAGGGTAAGTATTGTCCACACTTAAGCACAGCATCTGCTCCATCAGAAATCCATTCCTTCCTTTTGCTGACCACAAACAGAAAGAAAGCAGCCACAGAAGGACACACAGACATCATGATTTGGGCAGGATGGCTGCCTGTGCTGGGGAGCATGGACCCCCTTCAGTGATCTGCTCCACTCTCAAACCCTAATCAGGAAGGAAGCCAGGAATCCTAATCTCAGTCCCCATTAAAGAGTGGAAAGGCTAATCAAATCTCTATCTGCTTTGCTTTTCAACCAAATCGATGACATCACATCATCTTTACAGGGATGCAGGAAGCATAGCACTGACTCTGAAGAACAGAAGAAATGCTTGTCTATTCTCTCTCCCGGGAGTGCTCCAAAATTGGAGGGAGGTGGGGTGTGTGTGTGGGTGTTTGCCTTGATCCTTCCTATTTACCTGTGTGTAGAACATACGTAGGAAGGAAAAAAAACCCATAATTTTTAAATGAATAAAATGGACCAAACATGGGGGACACTTGGATATTCTGTAGTTTTGTCTTTGGGTATTAAGGAACTCACAACACTGGTTTAGTCCTTCTTAGAACATCAATAAATAATTCCTCATCAACCAGGTCAGACATTTTAATAACTGTACCTTGTGATTCTGTGACGATGACCATTGTCAGGAAGAGATAAGCTCATGCTGCAGGTTACATGATGAACCACTGGCCAAAGCAGAAAAGGAAGCCAGAACTCTAGCTGGGAATCCTGAACTGAACTGGGACTCTAAAGGGAGGGCCTTAACCATGTCGCCCACCTTCTACCCTGCACTCTTTCACAGACACACACACAGAGAACCACTGGGCATGGCAGCCCAGGCTGGTGCAGCAAAGAAACCCAGCTGTGGTGGCTGCCACTCATGTCACACCTCTCGTGGGTCTGCAGCTTCATGTGTCTGCGGGTGAGTGATGGCCTCACCTGTCCCTTGTGTTTGGTGTGGGCCTGCTCTGGTGGGAGGTGGCTCCACAGGCGTGGGATTTTTAAGGTATCCGCAGCTCATAAACCCCTTGCCTGGACAGGACCTACCTGCTAGCCTGTGTTAAATTAATTAAACAAAGACACCACTAGATTGAGGTGTTCTAATACCTTAGCAACCAATGTAAGCAAACCCAAACCCAAGCCTTAATGCTTTGAGATGAAGAAACTCAAACCTCAGGACAACCAATTACAGCCAGCCAAGTATACTGTCCCAAATAAGGCAAACGTAGAAGCTATAGCCAATCAAGTAATCTTCTTGTTTTGCTTCTGTCTTTTCTCTAGAAGAGTCCTCCCCCAGCTCCTGTCGGGGAGCCCTCCTCACCACTTCTGATTTGGCGCTTCCTGATTTGAATCCACTTTAGCTCAAATAAACTTTTACACATTTTAATATGCCTCAGTTTTAATACCTTTCAACACCTCCTTCACCCTGCTCTACTTCTAAGTTTTCCACAGCACTTACAATGAACATACTGTATAATTTACACTTATTTATTATGTTTAATGTCTGCTAGAACGTAAGCTGCACAAGGGCAGGAATCTTTATCTTTTTCATATACGGATATATTTTAAACACCTAGAAATTGTAAGCACCTAGAAGAGGGGCTGGCACACAACAGGGACTAAATAAACAGGTGTTTATTGAATCAATGTTTATTTGCCATTAGAATCTAATTGCAACTGAGATTCTAGTTAGGCAATTGCCAAGTCTGCAGGCCAAGACCTGTTCATCTATTTGAAATATGTACTCCCATCCTCCACCCCTCAGGCTCCAAGCTGCTCCTGGTGTCCACAAAGCAGTGAGCTCTGACACTGCCAAACAATCACTGTCACTTGATAAAATTGAGGAGGAAGTAAAATATTTACTGAAGCAGAAACTCTGGGGGGCAGTAGCCCGAGTTGTTTTCACTTAACTACTGACATCCATTGACATGCCACCCTCATCTTGGTATTTATTTCAGAAGCAAAACAAGCCAGTGTAACAGTTTGATCTGTGATTCAAAAATATTCAAGATTTTTGTTAAATCTGCAAATTGTTTATATTGCTACTAACTCAAATGAGAAAAGAACCTTGCTTAAATGGCTTTCCATCCTTAGATGGCTTCATGCCTTTGTTTTCAGTAAATGTTTGAGAACGAGCTTGAAAGTAGTCAAGAGAATAGAGACTAAAAAATAAAATTATACGGAAGCTGGGTATCTCTAAGGTTCTCCCAGTTCCTGAGAGGTAGTATTAGGGCAAATATATAATTTTTGCCCAAACCAAGATTAAGTGGCATCAACTGGATTTCTTGGGCAGATTCTACATATGGTTATCTGAGCTATAATCAGCTTCTGTCACATTAGAAGATGGGAAAGGGCCAGCAAAGATTCGTGCATCTGAAATGTCAAAGCACTGGGGTTTGCATCCTCCTCAGTTTGAATTCAGGGGTCACAGATGTTGATCAAAATATTCATACTGCCAATTTACACTAATTTCACTAGTTTGTAAGTATCAGGCAAGACTGTTCAATAAATGACCTAGCAAATTAATCTATTTCTCCCCATTAGTTTCTGACTCTTTAGCATGACAATATCAGATATCCTGTTAAAGCAAAGGCCGTTCACGCTGTGTAACTGACGCGTTCTGATTCCTCCTCGGAGACGCATCTGTCTCCTTATCACCCCTCCCCGCCCGCAGCCCCCTTCTTCGCTCCAGCCAGGCCCCTATTTTTCAGTTCTTGCAGTACAATCAGAGTAAGTGAAAGAAGACCCTGATTTTCCAGAGGGACCAGGCAGTCTGAAAAGGTACGTCTTCAACATCATTAGCAGTTCATCTTCTAAAACCTCAGGGCAGCCCCTAGGCAGCCCCTCCTGCAATCCCCCTCCTCGCTCTGCCCGCCACCCCTCTCTTTTGGTGTCGGCTTATCAAATTAATGAAGCCTATCTCGACAGGAGGAAGTTGGAGTAGAAGACAGTGGCTTAAGAGCAATTCAATGCAAGCCCCTCCCTCCCTTCAAAAAAATAATGGGGGAAAAATCAAATTTCTTTCTCTTAGGAGGTAAAGAGAAAGGGGAAATGGTATTGGGGGGTGGGGTGGGGGTTGTTGCGATTGTCTCCGAGTTCCTGATGGAGGAGATGTCTATTTACTTTCCCCGACTGAACATTTGCATGTTAAAAAGGCGCAGTTCCTTTGTGGGCAGGATTTATCTGGGCCGCGTTTCCCACTTGACAGAGCAGAGTGCAGGGTGACGACTCCAAGTGAAGGATAAAGCAACTTCCTGCGACCTCCCCTCTCCTCGTTTTATAAGACAGTCCCCTGTCTCACACAGAGGATCTGGGAGACCAGGGTGAGATTTCCGCGACACCGGGCAGAGGGCTGGCGGCGGCAGAGAGCAGACCCCCACCTTCGGCCGCGGGCAGCGTGGGCTGCAGGCTCCCGGCGCAGAATGTGCCTTTAGCGAGCGCCTCGCACTCCCCCAGATCCGGGGAGGCAGTTTTCAGCGCGAGGTACAAAACACATCAACATCTCTCACCACGTCACTGACCTAAATATAGACAATGACTTCAAGGGGGAAAAAAAAGTTGCACATTCTTTTCTACCTGCAAATGCGGCAGAGCTCTTCAAACAAGCACTGGCAATGAGGAACAATAGATCACCAGTCAGATGTGAAGGGAGAAGGGGAGAGACGGGTGTTCTAGAATGATTGCTGTGATAAGGCCATTACAGTTGCTCAGCTTAACATCAATCCTCATTTGTAACCCGGGGTCCTGTGTTGCTTTGGGAGTGGTTTTGTGTCCCTGCCAGCTTTTCCACAGGAGCCCTGCCGGAGAAGGGAACCATGTGCCCCAGGTCTCCCTGGTTAAAGGAGTCTGGTCTCTTCACTGTGTAGGGCAGGTCTCTGATTCAAAGAAAGGGGCCGCTTGATGGGGAAGCCATTTCCTTCCCTTCCTGTCTGAGAAGAATACATGCTGTCAGTTTCTTTGTTGCTTTTGAGCAGCTCCCCCAGAAGCCCCTTTTAGCCATCCCCAATCTTTGCCTTTCACTTTAGCATCCCAAGTGAATGCCCTCTTCCCCATCATTTTAGGCAAAACCTTACTAAGGACTTGGGAAAGCTGGCGTGGGGTAGCTGACTTGGTTATACCACTAGGGGTGTCAGGAAAGGTTACTTTTCCCTCACAGGATGAACCTGCATTGGGTAGAGTCTTTTAATGCCATGTTCATAAGAGTGCTTACCTTTTTATTAACTTGGGGATTATTCACCTGCTAGGTGAACAGAAGGGCCATATTAGAAACTTTTATGAACACGAATCCCATAACTAGGGGCCTTGGGAAAGATATCTGAACAAAACATTAAGTATGGATAGAACAGTGTCGTCAGCAATTAGCGTACAATTGTGGGCAATCAATCACTAAAGAGAAGTCACGTGTCTCTCCCATATTTCTACGGGTCTTCCTGTTCACTCAGGCAACTATCTGCATAAGAACAGCCTGTGTGGAGGCTCCCTGAGTGTAACATAATTGCCTGCTGTTAGGGAACCAGCAAGCCACTTCGGGCTTAAGCCATCCACAAGTCTGGTATTTCAGTATTTGGCTGATAAACAAACTCCTGCTCTTTTGCGTTAGCAAAGCATCCAAACCTGCAGCCATCAGTTTGTTTCTTCAGAGAATATATACATGTCTTTGTTGGAACATGTTACACCTTCATAAAAAGAGCCCTATCCCTTGGGAAATAATGGGAACTACCAAAACACATCTCACACAAGAGAATTTAAGGATACAAAAGACAGGACTACAAATGAAATAAAATAAAAAACGTGGAAGAATCCCAACAAGAGTGGAGGACAAAAAGAAAGTAAGCCAGAAGCTCTAATTAAAAACAATAACAATGAAGAAAGAAAAGGTTTTGTCCACAGCAGACCTGTATCTGCCCAAGGTTACTACAGTCTCTGCACATGATAGTCTGGGTATCAACATCTCTGTGGCTTCCCTGGCATGATGAATCCTCTGCTGCTTGCTGCTTTTCTCAAAAATAAGACTGATCGAGAAGAGGGCATGGAAAATAGGGAGCTACATGTTCTCAGAATGAAAGACACCTGGAAGGTGATGGAAAAATGGCTCTGGACTTCAAATACCAGTGTTGGGTTATCACAACCAGAACAGGAATCTAGGTGCTCTGTGATTTGTAAAAGATTCCCAGCGATGCCCTTCAGGAACAAAGCTTGACTGCTGGTGGTTTCTAAAAAGAACTGGGTTCAGGTGAAGGTACTGAGAGATACACAATAACAGGGAGGTCTTCAGAAAATCTGCTTTTACTGGGTTTTGGCTTCCCTACATACAATGGCTTCCCTACATTTCCCTTAGAAGTACACTGTGTAGGAGAGGTGCATGCAAATTAAAAATTACCAAGGACTAGAGGAAAAGAACAGACAATAATTTGGTCAAGAAGAAATATGCCCAGAATCATTTTTTTCCAATCCAGTATCTTTGTTAATTAAGCATTTTCCAACCTCTGCTGAGAATACTAATGGTAATCTAACACTATACTACTCATGACTAATAAAACATATTTATGAAATGGAAATATAATGTGCCTATTTCCAAAATGTGGTTATAAATGACTTACTGTAAGCCCCGATTTAAAATGGTTTGAGAAATGAGTCTTTAATAAAGAATTGATGAGAATGATGACTGCTGATAATAATTCTATTTGGTGATATTACATGGTTTGCTATGGCAATTTGAGCTGAGGTGATTGCCTCAAAAATTACTGCAAGTAACTAATATAGGGAAATTTAATTGATGATAAATATAGTGGTGGTATGTCAACTCTTGAAAAAGTGAGCATGTAATTGAAGAATCCAGCATCGTCTTGTCTGCTGATGACAGTGCCATTACAGTGCTGTCAGAATGTTATTCGTCTGACGTCTCTGCACATAGTAGGGATTTAAAGGTGAGTGAATAAGCACCTACAATTATTCCTCAATGTGGAATCCTATACGCAATTATAGTTCATCATAAACCCATTAACATTTAGAAAAAACGATTATAGTATGGCTCAGAATAGAGCCATAATGGTGTTTGTAATCATCAGTTAAGTGGATGTTCAGCATGGTTAGAAAGCCCTGACACTAGGGCACGAGGATCGAGCCTGAGCTTTTTAACAGGAGGGAAGAAAACACTCAAGCAAACCATTGAAGCTCACTTCTTTTTTAGTGGTATTACTCCACTCATAGGTCGGGATGTCTTGACTTGAGCAAAGCATTCGATGTAACTTCTTTCACTGTCCTTCTGAACAAAGAGAGTTAAGTCTACGAGGAGACCTACAGAGATATCGTATACACATATAATCTTACTATAAACACTAGGCACTGTCTAAGACCATGGAAAGCCACAGAAAAAACAGAACCCTGTGCATCAAGGAGCTGAAAAGTCTAGAGGGCCCAAAAAATGAACAAGCAGTTAAATGCAGAATAGTCAGTGATAAATGATGCAATGATTGCGTGGAACAGGTGCTTCAAGGAGATGGAAGTGGGCCAGAGAAGGCTTTGCAGAAGAGGCAATTCTCGCTCTCTCTTTTTTAAAGTGTATTTTAATTGCTGATTAATTATGGTCTTTATAACATCAAAACAAAAATAGACATGGGATGTTGGCTTCAAGGGTTAGTTATGGGGTGGAAACCTCTGGTGTACACCCCTTCATGGTCCTGACAGAGCTTAAGAGGTGGTTCTTTCACCAGAAGTCATTTTATTTTTGCTTTTACTCTTCTTAACTCTGTTCATTTGTGCGTGCATCTTTTTTTCTTCCAGTTTTATTGAGATACAATTGACATACAGCACTGTATGATATTAAGTTGTACAGCATAATGATTTGACTTACAGGTATTATGAAATGGTTACCATAAAAAGTCTAGTTAACATCCATCATCTCATATGGATACCAAAAAAAAAAAAAAAGAGAGAGAAAAGGAAAAAAAGATTTTTTTTCCTTGCGATGAGAACTCTTGGGATCTACTCTCTTAACAACTTTCAAATTAACCACACTGCAGTGTTAACTGGTCATCATGTTGTACATTACATCCCCAGTTCTTAAATATCTTATCACTGGAAGTTTGTACCATTTAATCACCTTCGTACAATCCTCTCCCATCCCTGTGACCTCACACCCACCTCCAGTCTGATCTAAGAGGTGATTCTTAACTTAAGCCTTAAAAGACAAGTAGAAGTTTATGAGTCAGAGAAAACATGGCCAGAACCTTCCAGGCAGAGAACTAGACTGTGGAAGACAGGAAGAACATGTGTGTTTGAGGACCTGCAGACAATGTGCAGTGGTGGGGTGGGGGCGAGGGGAAGGAGATGAGACTGCTAAGGTTGACAGGAGGCAGGTAATGAAGTTGGATGACATATCACAGGGTCTGGATTCTCCTGTGTGCTGACGGACAACCCCTGAAGGAATTTTACCCTCTTTTTATATTAATGATTTGAATACTGGCATAGTAAGCAGGAAGAATGACAACCACAAGGAAAAAAATAAATCATTACCAGGCCATGAAAGTTAAGTATTAATACTCAAACACACAGATGCATAAACACTAGCCTTTCTTGTATTGTGTTAGGAAGATCTTGTCTAAATGTGATTTATATTAAAATATTTGAAATTTTTAATTGATGCAAGCTCTTTTAGCCTGCAGACACGGTGTGATCATTTTTATCGAACTTGGTGTTGGTCAAATGACATGTGGGGTTTTGTATCCAGATCTGGGAATCTCTGGGAAAAAGACAGCATGTCAGAAAGAGGATAGCCTTTGTGGCAAAGGGGCAGGTAATCATTCTAATACAAGGAATAGTGGAAGGAACTGGGAATGTCCAAGTTGGGAAAGAGAAAATGGAGAAACATGAAAGATTTTTGTTTGTTCTCTATGGAGAAAGGAGTAGGTTTACCCTGTGTCACAAGAGAAGAACAAGGTGGCCGTTGTATGGAAATAGATTTCAGATGAATGCAAGGGATAACACTCAAATCATTCCATATCCAAAAAATGAAAATGGATGACAAGCAAGGATTCATCTATCCTGACAAAGAACAGTTTTAGGGGAGAATCCTGCTCTTGGCAAGAGGTTGAACTGGGTGACCTTGACTGTCCTTTTTAACCATACATTCTATAAAACGGCAATACATCCTGGCTCTATCAGCAATATACCTGTAATTTCAAAATAACCGATGATCCTGTTCAATTTACATGCCTGGAAATCTTAAGTTCTTGTTAAAATAATCACCAACTGTTTTTGCACATTGTGCTAGTTTTTGAGGAAGATTAAAGAAAATAAGACATGATCCTCTCATCTCTCCTATCCTCAAGGAGGCAAGGCAGCACCATGGTTTTCTGCACAATCAGCGACCTTTTATGAAACTGGGGCTTGATCCCACCTTGCCATTAATTAGGAAGCAGAAATCATTCAGAAATAGTTTTATTAACAATGGAGCTTTTAACATACCTTGAGGATCCAAAGGATTCCCCTGAGTTATGAAACCATAATAATAAAAGTGATATTGAAGGAGTGTTTAGAGTGTATCAGGTGCTCCACATTCTGGCTGCTCTGCTATAAGGAGATTATCAAAAATATTGAGAAGTTTTCTTTTTCAAATTTGTACCAATGACACAATCATGATCACCAAAACCCCTCAGAGAACAGAGGAGGTTTCCATTTTCATAAGCAAGGGATAGTCGATGAGGTCATAGTGAGGAGGTTTCCAATTACTTGTTGCTAAACCACTAGAAGTATCAATTTCACACACCAGAGATCCATTTCCACCTATTATTTATTATAAATGCTTCAGGGTAAAAATTAACTTTTAGATCGATGTTTTACATTTTTTAAAATGATTTTTAAAAGCCCAAATGAAGGTCTTTGATTCTGTTTGGGGAAAAATAATCAACACTTAAAATCTTAAAAAGTGAAAAATTGAATTAGCCAAACATTTTAAGATTTATCAACACCAAGTCCCAAACCCAAACCCAAGGTCCTAATAAGAGCCTTCAAGATTAGACACTCTCATCTCACTGTGGTCAGTTTTCCGGCATGATAAATACACCGCTCCCTGATTATTAATAAAGACATGTTACATAGCAGCATCTTCTATCACTGGCCAAGAGGCTGTGGCCTTCCTGATTCCAGTGACCAAGGTGACAACCAGAAGAGTACTTCTCACCTGACAAAGGTACCAAATGTATGTACACACTGGTGCGTAACCTTAGACCCGAGCCTGGGATCACCTTCTGTGTGTGGCCAAAGCCGAGATTCTGAGCATGTGGCCAGGAGAGAAAAAAAATCAATCAAACAGAACATGATATCCTAAGGAACAAAGGGCGGCACCATCCCTGGGAGTTGATTTCCCCACATATTCTAATCAGAATTGTTTTCCTCCAAATGTGCAGGAGGCTTGAGGGAGGAGTTGGCTGTACCTCTCACTCCCCTGGAGAGAGAAGAGACAGTAAATACAGCAGGAGTTTTGCCTGGTACCTTTTCATGAAACCTGCAGCCTTGAAAGTCAGGATGTGCAAAAAGTTATTACTTAACAATAAAAAAAAAAAATTTTTTTTAAAGGAAAAGCCTTCAGATTCACGTGAAAACACATAGAAAAGAAGGGGTCCAAGTGATCCCATAATCTGTGTAAACAAATGATCTTAAAGGTTATTTGGCAGTAAGTTTAAGTATCTGATAATTTGGATGGATCATCCTTCTGTAACCAGCATGGGTTCTTCCTCTTAAATTTTAAATAATAACCTTGGAAGAAAGGAAACACATCTCATTTATTTCTAGTTAAGAAAAACAACAACAGGCCAGAATATAATAGTAATTTATGATTTTGCTGGTGTATTATCATCCAGTAATAAGTGCAACTTGAAACTGCCAATTATCTCGTAAGAGGGGTATCACCTTTTCTGTTGTGAGTGACTACATCAATAAAGGCAGGTTCAGCTCTCTCCCAATTCCGTCATGTCTCCAGCAGCTTTTCAGCAGCTGAAACGTGCCGGGCAGCACAGAGGGGGAAAAACAAAAACAGCCAAGCCACAGTCAAGTTAGCCCAGCTTCTGGTTCGGGAGAGGGGCCGAAGGCAGACAGAGAAGGCCAGGGGGAGGGGAGCAGCGTGGAATCGCCTGGAGCAGTCGGTAGGTCACACGCATGCGGTGCTCGGCAGCAAACTCAGTTTACAAAGAGACATCTGTTCCATTACTCCAATGCATTGTGGCTAATTACATCCTGGCCCGTCTGTGAAATGACAGCCACTTATTCTCCAGTGAACCGTAAAATCTGTACATGTTCGATTTGGGGAGCGGGGTGTGGAGGCTGGAGTGGGAGGCCAGGGGAGCAGCCAAGGGGAAAGAGAAAAGGCAGGAGAAAACCCAAGAAATAAGGTCTTCTTCCCGCAAGATGATAGTGGTTCTCGCGAAGAGATGATGTTTCAACTCCCCAAGTTTAAGAGCGGAGAATTTGTTTTCGCAGCTGTTGCTTTTCCTTCCTCTTCCGAGGCGGCAGTGCCCAGGGCTGGTCGGGACGATCTTCCATCACCATTACCCCGGGGTTGCAGCTTGGGGACAAACCGACTTGCCCATTTGCTTCGGTCTCCAGGGGCTTATAAAGAGAGGCAGCTGGCCTGAACCAGGGTGAGGCTGCTGATGGGGTGGGGGTGGGGGTGGGGGTTCTCCTTGAAGCTGTTTAGAAAAGCGAATAGCTGTATCCATCCTCACGCGGAGACACTGCCTGAGAGGGAGGTGTCTTTTTTGTTTTATTTCCTTTTTTTCTTTTAACTTTTTAATGGGGAGGGGTAATTTTTTTTAGGTTTATTTATTTGTTTATTTTTTCTTAAGCAAAGGTACTGGGAATTGAACCTAGGACCGTGTGCATGCTAGGCATGCACTCCATCACTGAGCTATAACTTTCCCCAAGAGGCATCTTTGATAGCCGGCGGGTGAGAGTGGGCTGTCTGAAGAGTGGGAAGAAATCTACACCAGGGATTTTCTAAGAGGAAAAATCAGTGAAAGAAGCTGGGGGTTGGGGGTTGGGGGTGGGGTGGAATATGCTCCCCCTAATTTTGGTGGAAATTAAAACTTTATCCTGACAAAGATCCAAAATCACTTCGGTCACTTGGTGACAGGTATAAGGGAAACAGAAATGGAAAATACAGCATACTGCCATTTTGGAATTAGACTTCAATCCACTGTGGGTTTTAATAGGAAAACTTATCTTCATTCCTACACAAAAGCTTTCTGCCAGAGGATGTACACTCTTCTGTGGTATGGGCATCTATTTTAAACAACTGATGACATTAGGGGTTTCTAGTGTGGTTAAACATCGATCTTTCTTCCCCTTGGAACAATACTATCTTCCATGGGTCACAATTGCTGGCTGGAAAGAGCTGGAAGTTCTCCAGAGGGGAGGGTTACCCTGTAGCCTCTGCTTGCTGCCACCACTAGACGCAGCCTGGTCCTGCTCTTGAAAACCCAGACTGCCACACCCGTCTGCAAGGCCTGGGCATCCCCCGTGCCATCTGTACAACAGTGCTTTTCAAGCTTGGAGGTACACAGCAATCACTGGGTCTGTGGTAAAACGCAGATTTTAATTCAGTAGGTCCTGAGTTGAGGCCTGAGTGTCTGCATTTCTAACAAATTCCAAAGTGAAGTTAATGCTGCTGGCTTCGTGGAGAGCAGCAAAGCTCTCCCAATACCAGTTGGGCCACCACTGGGAATGGTGGAAAATAAAGGAGACTTTCTGGAACAGGAAGCACTGCATAGAACTGCTCTGGGAAGTTTACTGACTTTTGAATCCAAGGAATTTCAACAACTCTGGATTGACTACAGAGATCATGAAAGGGTGGCCACCCCTTCCAGGGACAGAGGGGAGGGGAGTTAGGTATAGTTAGAGACAGTGTGAAACATGAAATAGGCCCTGGTTTTATGCCTACCCCAAGAAGTTAACACTGTTCAGTGTCGAGGGAAAAGTCATCTTCAAGGAGTCCCAGGCTTTTATGCCCATTCCACCAGTATGTTCCCAGTTGGGTGAAGAAGCAAATAGCTCTGGCAAAAATCCCAGTTATAGCGACAGAGGAATAAGACAAGGGGATCTCCTGTCTTCTGATACGTGTTCTTACACAGTGATTTGGATTTAACTAAAGTTGGGCTAACGTAAAGGTTTTCGCTAAGAGCAGAGGCTGAGGCAGAGCAGTGACCCCTTCTTCCCAGCTCCGGGATGGCCCCGTGTGTCAGTGACCTGCACACATCCCCTTGGCTGCCTGCACCTTTGTACCTCTGTCCTGTGTTGGTAGTGAATGAGTTTGGGCTTATGCCTCGGGGTACCTGATAATATGCTGCAAACACTAAGTGTTCAGCGAACGTTCCTGACCAGTTAAGATGTGTGAGTTCAGCTTTCATTTATTATGGGACACTCTGAGGTGTCCTAAGACTGACTTCATTTCGGCCCTTGCCATTTTCCTTCCAGACTCTAAGCCTATCAGTTTCCATGAACCAGAAATCTCTGGCAAGCCTGTGGTTGGGTATACAAGTCCATCCAGCAGTGGGTAGTAACACAAAGATCCCCAGGATAATACTACACGTTCACAGACTGGAAAAGTAGTTGGAAGGCTGAAAAGAGGCTAGAAATGACGTAATTTGACCTCCCCATTTTACCAATGGGGACAGTCCCCATTTTCACTCAACGATCTATAGTCACTGAGGGAAAAAGAGTAACTGTAGTGTCAGCTCCTTGACTTGAACTCAACCTTCTTAATTCTCATTTGGGAGTTTTTATCAATCACATCCTGATGCCTTTCAGCCTGTTCAATATAGCTTTTTCAAAACAGTCCTTCATTTCCTTCATATAATAACAGAAGAGTCCAATGTTATTTGCATGAAGAAGGATGTTATTGTGGCTCAAAAGAAGCAAGTCTAAATGCAAAGATTACAAGTGAAATTCCACTTATATAACAGATGAGAATAACTGGATAATTCAGGGAACTGATATTCAGGAACATGTTTTTATGTTCATCCTTGAAGACACAGGAGCTCCGAGTAAGGGGGTTTGGAGGCTGCAACAGAGGGTACTACTGGGGTTCTATAAGAGGAGCAGATTGTACAGAAACTTCTCAGGGAAGCGAGTGAAGGTGGTGGCTCATTGTGACCCTTGCCTCTCTGGGTGTGAAATGCCAGCAAGAAGATGTCAAGACTCACTATTCTGTCTCCGTACTTCCATAGCAGTTTCTGTACAGAAACCACATTATAAAAGGCACCACAGTAAGTGATACATGAATAAACAGAAATTCATATAGAAGCAGAGAAGTGTTCTAGAAACCAAACGTCTACATTTCAGCCACTCAATCAATTTGTCTGCTTTACACGCCTACCGTCTGCCAACTCATCAGTAAAAGCAAAGAATCTACAAAGGGCAGTTAGAGAAATGCATCAATACAGTAAAAATCACAGACCTATACAGTATAAGGTTACATGAGCAGGAGTTAGGCTGGTGACAGGAAATACTCTCAGAGGGCTGTTATGAGAACCATTTCCAATCCAGAACAACAAGAATGATCAACTTGATTCAATTATCAACTTCTGCTGTCTTAATGCCATGTTTAGGGGTGGCCAGATTACCGATTAAAACAGGAATACCACAGTTCCAGCAAGCAAGCCCCAGGGGCTCAGCAAGGTGCAGAAGGTCTCCTTTGACGGCGCAGCAAGGGGCCCGTCTCAGCTGCCTGGCCCCCTGTGCATTTCTCCGAAGGTCAAGGGATGCTGGAGAGCAGGGATTAACTGTATTCATGGTGGAGCACAGCATCACTCCCACTTACAAAACAATACTGTTTTTATTATAATTCATCTGTTTTTCCAAGAAGGTATAGGATGCTTACAGACCACCTTTAATTTGCTGGAAAAGTTACTCACCCCAGGACTAACCCCAACACCATCCCCTTCTCCATCTCTTTTCCCACAAGAGCACAGTTCGACTCTCTTGGACAGGGTAAGAGAACACACTTTCTCCAGTGTCACACAATTATTTTATAACACTATTAATTGTAAGGATAATAAAAACTATTTTGGCTGAATAAATAAAAACTATGCTGCACTGTCTGCTTTACGTGAAAAAGATGGAGGATAAAGTGGTGGAAAGATCTGTCCCTGCTAGATTATATGCCCCATAAAGGGAACAGTCTGGACCAGCAAAGACTGAGTTTGTGATACACTTCCCTAGGTCATCATTACTGGGATAACATGCTGTACGTGCCACTCTAGCAAATCTTCCTCTGTTAATAAAAGATCTCTCTTTTTGGTTCTAAAGTTATTCTTCTGGGTTTTTTTTTTTTTTTTTTGCGGGGGGTGATTAGGTTTGTTTGTTTTTAATAGAGGTACTGGGGATTGAACCCAGGACCTTGTGCATGCTAAGCACATGCTCTACCTCTGACCTACACCCTCCTCCTCTCCAAGGGGACCTCAACAGCAACACTTCCAGGATTTACTCTTAATAGTGATAACTAGCATGCATGTGAATCTACTATTAATTTTCAGTGAGGCACTAGATTTTTCATTTTATTTTGGGGGCTTATTTCTGAAAAAAAAATACTGCATTTCAGCAGTATTTCCCTACCTTGTAGAGATTTACCTAAGCTATCAATTTTCCCTCCTGCCTACTATCACTTTGAGTCTAATTTTTGGGGAGGATAGTATCCTTGAGATATTGTCCATCTTTTTCTTCACCCCTGAGCATCCCTACTTGTCCACCGAACTACTATGGGGAAACCAAGATGTCTTTCTTAGAAAAAGGAATCCTAAGCTTAATAAAGTGCACTTCTGAGAAGGGGAAACCATGGAAGTGTTGCTGTTGAGGTCCCCAAATCAAAAATTTTTATTGTTGGTTCTTCTATTCATTTGCTTTTTCCATTTTTTCTCTTGGAAAATGGATGAATTGTCTAAATTTTCTGTAGGAAGATGCTGTTACGTTTAGGACAAGATATGGTTTGGCACATTCTTGTCCCATTCACCCCAGAACAGAAAACCCAATATTATTATTATTAAACACTAATTGCTGCTTTCAAAGCATTCCTGTGGAATCAAGAGGTGGTGCACACCTCTCTTTCTTGGCTTATAACAGTGAGGTTTATGATGGCGTGGTGGCTTGGCTGGCACCTGACACAGTGTCGGCGACATGGCTCTAAACAGATTTCTAAGGCCTTCCCATCAGACCCATGGCTGAAATCACTTGAAAACCTTCACTCTAAAATATTCAGGTGGGCTAATACCAGCCTTAGCCACATTCTCAAAATGGAAAAGTCTTTTCAGGGAGCAGATTTCTGGGAAGCCAGGTGGCTTGCACATCTGCAAGTCTGGCTTGAGGACACCATTTGCCATCAAGGACCTGCTGGCATCATTCCTCGTCAGAGCAGCCTACGATCCCCACACATGCCCCTCCCCACTCCTCGTGGGAAGAGCATCAGAGGCATCTGGAGGCTCAGTTGGCAGCAGAAGTTCATCCCTGTCCACCGTCACACAAATCAGATCCTACAGGAACAAAGGGTCAAGGGCTAAAGCACTCTTGGGACACCTGCTTTACCAAGATGGGGGCTAAGCATGAATTGCTTTGGGCACGTTACCCACAGTCTTTCAAATACAATCATGAACTGGCTCATCTTCTGCTGCGTGGTCCCCATCCTGGTCAATGGCTTTCTTCTTTTTCAAAACAGAGGGTACTTCTGTTGATGAGCCTCTTACGTCCCCCTCAAGAGGAACAGCGTTTGGGAGCAGAGATGCAGCGCGTGTGTACACCCAGCATGTGTTTTCGCGTTCCCACCCTACATTGTTTGTTGAAATAAATATGGAAATAAGGCTGAGCAAGACAGCCAAGCCAGCCAAACTGAAATAAATTCATCACTCATGGGCTCTCAAGGGAAGAAAACCGTGCATTTTTTCCTAAATGATTATTTCTGAAGCACTGAAGGAATGGCTATATCACTAATGAGGCCTGTACGCCATGACTGCTGATTATAAATGACCCGCAAAGAGACAAGGAGATGGTGGAGACGAAGGGGAGACGGTGGGAGCAGGGGGTGAAGGGAGGAGCTGCTGGTGGGTGCTGCCGCCCTTGGGGTCAGGCGGTGGACATGAGGTCCTGGAATCAACTCCCCCTGCTTTTCTGACCCAGCGCTAACTCCCCCGGAAGAGCATGTGACTTACTCTGTGTAAATACAAGTGAATAGGAAGGTATCAAAAGCCCCACAAAGATGGAGAAGCATCTTGTGTATAAATACTTATGCCACCGTGAACACCCCTCTCCTGTGCGTGGATATCCTTGGCAGCCTCCCAGGAACTGGGACGGAGCAAGGACACATAAACCATGTTAAGCCACTAAATGGCGCCAAGGCCCCTAGACCCTGGGATCCCTCCTTCGTGGCTCTGTACTGGGCAGACAGGAAAAGAAGGTGCAGATGTTAACACAGTTGATGGGACAGGGTCTCTCCTCAGAGCAGCTGGTGAATCCCTAGCCAGGCTGACAACAATGGGCTCGCAAACTGGGTATCATAATGCTTGGACGGGGTTGGGAGGGTAGAGCTAAGGGGTGGAGCGTGTGCTTAGCATACACGAGGTCCTGGGTTCAATCCCCAGTACCTCCGTTAAAAATGTAAATAAATAAAAATAAACCTAATTACCCCCACCCCTCCAAAAAAAAGACAGTGTAACACAAATAAATAAATATCTTAAAAAATATATGCTTGGACAGAGAAAGCCGTGATAGGTCCTAAAAAGCTTCTCAGAGCTTCATGATTTGGTGGCACTGTATGGCATATGATGTGCTGTAGGAAGACGCCCACAAATCTCCTGGCATGACTCAACAAGGATCGTTCAGGCAGAGGAATCCAGGGTGCAGTGTTAGCAGCAACGGCTAGAAGAAAAGGCCTGGCAAGGGATGTTCTTGCCAAGTGCAATGATCCAGTCAGGATGGGCAAGGGCAGGATGATGTGGGGATTACTTTTGAAAATGGGTGTATTATTTAATGCAAGGAACTGCACTGATTATCCTTACATCCTTATGGAAAGGTAGAGGTGGAAAGGGGCTTCTGCAGCCTGTCAGACGAAGAAGCTGTGACAGGGTGTGAGATGTGTCTGCGCTGTGTAGTGATGCCAGAGGTTCCTGAACTGGCGGAGGATGCTGGCCCTGCTTGCCCTTTGCAGCTCATATGCTCTCACACGACATTCTGATGGCGCCGCGTGGCCCGTCAGTTGCATTCTCCTGCACTCGGACTCATGGACCGAGGGTCATATGTGGCGAAAGTAGAGGCCTGCTCTTCAGCTCTTGATGCCATGAGCACTCTAGCCATTCCAGGTTATCGGCCACCTGGCTGGGCACGGTGATGACAAAATGAACCAGGTATTCTGCAGTATCACCCTCTATTTCTTAACATCCAGAGGGATAGCAACATTAGAAGCAAAATATAAGTGGCTTCAAGCATTATAAAGGCAGTCTGGACCCCAAATTTGTCAAGGGGATACTCATAAAATAGAGAGGAAAAAGGAGGGAACAAAGGACCAAGGATCTAGTTCCACTCAATTTACTTCCGCTTTTCAGCCCTGTTTGTTGTGGCAAGAAAGACATGTGCTTTTTACTCCCTCCCTGCAGCCTTCCTGGGCAACAAAAGCCACACATTAGCAAAGAGAAAAGCAACCCACAGCAGGTCCAGTGTTCCTCTGCTTCATCACTGGGGGCGAGTGCTAGCCCCAGACCTTTCTTTCTCTCGCATCTTTTCTGTGGATGCTCAAAGAACAAACAGGGCTTCTCAAACAATCATAACAAAGAGAATTAAAAGTCATCCATTCCAAGATGCAGTCTCCCTGCCTTGCTGCTTCCGACAGAGGAGCAGAGAGAATTCTACTGGCTGCTGCCTCCCCATCGGCACTGATGCTCCCTAATGAATCTGACCCCCAGCTGCAGCTCTAAAAGGGTGCAGCAGTGTGTCAGTGTAAACAGCTAAACCTAGTGTCATGTCAAGTGGTAACAAGGCCACTGCTGGTTTTTTACAAGCGCTGTGCACTTAGCAGATAAAAATGAGCATGCTATCGCTGGCCTCCACAAGTCACACTTATCAACAGTGAGAAGAAACAATGCTTTGTGTGAGGGGTGTTGCTTGGTGCCCGTGATAGGAAGCTAAATTTCTTCCAGGCTGCCCATTAGCATGATGAAAGAGCAAGTAACAGCTGTATTAACAAACCCTTTTTGCACGTGTCCACGGCAAGCAGGCCGGAGCTCCTGATGTTCCCTCCAATAAAGAGAACTCATTACCCTCCACAACGCCACCTGGGCTTGAGACAACCCGTGTCAGGAAAGGGCTTCGACAAACACATTTATTTGTCCAGGACCAAGTCCAGGGCCAGAAACCTCCATTCTTCCTGGTATCACAGTGGAGCCAGATGCACACAAGATCAATAAAAGGTCCCGGGTTCACTGCAGGCTGGGGGCAGTACCTGCAGACAAGGCGTCCCCTGGGAGGACATGGGCGTCCAGCCACGGCAGCGGCGACCCATGCATACGCAGTGCAGAGCGCAGCCCTGCACGTGCACCTTGACTGGACTCGGGGTGAAGTCCTCCTTTGAAGAAAGCGGAGGGGTTTGAAAGATGTCAAACAAGAAAGGGAAGTTGAAAAGCAGGGAGGGTTGTTTTACTGATGCTCAAGTCGTTGCTTTTTAGTAGAAGAATTTTAAGCAGATAAATATATGTTGACATGATTACCCCTCATTTTATATACAAGGAAACTAAAGTACAGAAGAGGTAAGTGACTGCACCACATGTCCAAAAAGGGAAGAGAACTTGCATTTACCTAGTACCTACTGTGTGTCAGTCATTTTCATACACATTTTCTAGTTGAATCACTTCCACCGTCCTAGGAGGTGGGACTTCTAGACACACACACATGTGCAGAGATGCAGAGATACACACACACACACACACAGGGACACACAAACAGGCACACACACACATACACAGGCACACACACACACAGGTGCACACACACACACACACACAGGGACACACACACCTGAAGAAACTGAGGCTTAAGATTAAACAATTTGCTCAAAATCGCTCTCCTAGGGCTAGACTCACATCTTGATCCATCTGACTTTCAAGTCCTTTCCATCCCACTTTAAGCTGCTCAATGTCATTTTGAATGCTGAACCCGTGCAAAAAGCCAGGTGTTCTGATTTCTGGAGTTATTTGAGTACTTTTTGAAAGTCACTGGGGCCGTCAGGAAGCTTTTGGTCTGTCTGTAGTCCTGCTCCACTGGTGAAGCTTCAAGACAGTAAACAAGATAAACAAGCCTGGCTCCTTTTATTAGACCAGATGCTTTCTTCAACTGCTTCTCCCCCGAAAGAACAGGTAGGACTAAAACTATAACTAATGACATCTGTTCTTCCCCAAGGTTCTACGTGTACCATCTGACAATGGGGCTCTGGCCATTATCTACTTCCCCCAACCCAACTCCTAATCTACTGAAGATCTTAGCATCCAACAGAAAGAACTTGCCTATCTTTTGCCCAAAGGTGAGTATATTACTATGACATGTCACTTTTCTGGGTCACGTGGGTCACATTTAGAAAACACACCGGACAATAACTTGATTTACTGCAATTTTAGATTTACTACTCAGTCCTCAGCACGCAGAAGTAGAGTGTTTCAAACACTATGAACTAAAACGCCAACTTACTGTCAGGTCTTAATTACCCATGTTTAAGGACAATGCACAAATAAAAACAGAAACCCGTTGACATTCATGATTATTTAATCTAGCTCATATTTTTACCTTCTCAGCTCATCAAATCTTTTGTTGGTAAGAAATTTATGGACTATCTAGTCATAGATATAGGCAATGACTCACAGTTTGATTTTTTTTCCTGGAAGTTACTTCTAAACTAAAGTACCTTCATTCATTTGTGTTTTCTAACACAAATAGTGGCTACTATCCCACTTTAAGAGCCAGAACTATCCCTGTTGGTCTGGTCCTGTCCTAGTCCAGATCCCAACCGTTCCTGGTAGGAACCACTCCTCACTTCCAGAGACCTCACTCCAAGGCCTGATGAGATGACCTCAGTGGGTGGCATTGTGATCGTGGACAAAAACCCACCCACCAGAGGAAACAGCTTTGCCCACGGGGCCCCTGGGAGGTGCCATTTTCATCTTCTACTGCAATGCACTGACATTTTAAAATTATAATGACTCCATATCCCAAATGAGTCCTAAGAACATTCTGAATCAGCTAATTAATAAATCAACTGCTCCTCAGGATGGCATTTATCAAATTCACAACTAATATGTGAGGTGGGGTAAGAGTGGAAGTCTGCAGCTGCTACACCACTGGCTCTAGTAGGAACCACTTACGTAGGACCCAGCTTGTTCCAAAACCTTCGCCCCTCTCTGGCTGTAAGCTAAAAAGCACCTTCAATGCACACTATTCATCGACGGGGCCAAAGACATACAGAATAATGAGCGGTCGCTTGAAAGAATGAAGAACAAGAGCATCCCTACTAATCAGACACTTAGTGTCCCATATGGTGATAGTAATTGGAACATCCCTTTGGTCACACTGTTGAGCTAAGATTAAAATCAATTAGATGCCACCATTTAGATGGTGGTGGCATTCTGGTGTCTTTTTCTTGTTTATTAGGCACAGATAAGATGTGGGGGTGACAGTGCCAAGCTGGGCATACTCCTTCGCCAAGAGTAGACCATTGGTAAACCTTCCAATCTCTTAAGACCGGATACCTTTCCAAGCAGGCTTCAGAATCACTGCCGACACATTTGAAATCGGTCGTGACAATTAGGTTGTCAGAGCAGCATGTATTGCTCTTAATCGTCTGCTTAGTGCCTTGTGAAATCTCCATTTCTCCGTCGTAGACTGTACCCTCCCCATCATCCAGCCACTGCTTTTCTTCCCATGTTGTTGAGGGGCTGGCATTGACAGCATGGGTGAGACAGAGGAACTATGGGGAAATGGCCCAACTGTGCAGGCCATCAATAGTGAGATGACACAGAGTTGGACCAGAAGACAAGGCAGCAGAGAGACTGGGGGCTTGGTGAGCAGAGAGACAGAGAACCACTGCTCAGAGGCCAGAAGGCTGGGTAAAAGCCCATCATTGGTTTAGTCTAAATCTGGTCCATGCTACTCACACTCCTTTCCTTCTTTATAGTGTCGATGTGGTTTTTGCAAGGTTTTTCTCCTGGAGGGGACTTTTTTTTTTAGAAGAGAAAATGGGTGTTGACTTTTCAGTCAAATAGTCACTCAAGCCTAATGGCTTCCAGAATCTAACTCTGAGGGCAGCTATCAACGAGAGAGTCTCTGTGGGGGGGAATCAGAAGTCGCCCGATGTCTAACAGAGAGGACACACCAAGGAAGTAAGAAGATGGAAGGGGAGAAGTGGGGAGGGTCACAGAGAGGAAGAAGGGGTTGGACACGTGGCTGTAGGATAGAGAACATAGAGGGGTGTGCCAACACAGGAATGGGAAAAGACTCAGATTAAGTGTTTTTATCCAAGGTCAGGGTGTCTGAATCAGCTCAAATGGGAAGAGATATCCAGGTAGGAAACTAAATAAGAGCAAAGAAATCACATTTTGCTGTATGACAAGTTCATTTCTGAACACAGATGTGTCAGAAAGTTTCAATAAATCTCCCCATCCTCTTCATGACTGTCCTAAGATCTCACACAAGTAAGCGGTATCAGGAGTTAGACTGGCTTCAGATCAAGACGAAGCAGGAAACTTCTTTGAATACAATTTTACTTCTCTCTGTGTTTTTGGATTTGAAACAGATGCTTATCTGAACTGAAGCATTTACGATGTGATTTCTTATTTTCACAAATGATGTGGTTTCTTGGTTTCTCTGTTGTAGTCCCATTTAAAAATCTATGGTAAGTAAGTAAGTATGGTATGTAATAGTTTCATTGGCACCACCATCTCCTATGCCCAATGTTATACTTCTAAAACACAAACTGAGTAAATACATAGGGAGGTCATTTGCAACATGATTTTTATTTGCTCAACAGATTGAATCTGGGTAGTAGGAATATTACAGTTGGTTAAGTAAATCTCGAGTCAGAGTAAGGTTTATCAGAGTAATGTTGATCTTTAAGCCTTAAGTCTAGAATATATGTTTAGAAGTGGGAGGAAATTCCAACATCCACATAAACAGAGAATTCAGAGTTTGAAATGCCCCAAGCAGACTTTCTTAGTTATTTGTGACAGTTTGACAGCGACAAAAAAAAAAAAAAAAAATCAGGAGCTAGAATGCTTTCTCCCCAGCTTTGTGGCTGAATTTTTATGCAATCTTCTACAGATCATTTTGTGCCTTAATTTCCCTTCCTGCAGATTGCCGGGAGCCTTGTTGACTAAGCTGTAGATTATAATAAGCTAGTGCTGCACCTTATTTGTATTTTACCGGCCAGATTCTCTCACAAAACTAAGCATTTCTGTCCATAAGGGGAAGAGTTTAAGAAATAAATGATTTATTCATAAGTTTAAATGTTATTTTATATTCAGGGATGTATTTTAAAATAGTCATTAGTTTATGACTGGTGGTGGCAGGCAGAGCTTTTCTCTAGATGTAGAGTCCTTAAAACAGCTCCATTTTAAACATATTTGCTTCTCCTCTATACTTAAAAATACCTTTCACGTGGCTTTCTCAGGGTATCCCACAATTTAGAAAATCAAGGTGATTCATTCTGATATTTTGGAGGAAAATTATGTGGTTTTCTGGTGAAGCTACTGATATGTGTCACAGCTCTTTGAAAACAGAAAGGCATTGGGGGACGAGGGGACCCAAAACAGTATAATGAGACTGGATTGGCTTTTTCTCACATCATTCAACAAGATTTTCACAGTTCATACTTACGATTTTCTGAATCTAGGCAGACCAGCCACAGGGTCATGGAACTGGGCTCTAAATGACTTGCAAACAGGCACACATTTCACTCCTTAAATGTTTCTGCTTCCTCCCTCCCCCTTCTCTTCCCTTTCTCAGTCCCCTTTCCTCCCTTCTTCCCTCCTTTATTAAAAAAGTACCCAGGCTGCTCTTTACTTCCAGGTAAGCACAGATCACTGACAGTCCAGGTGAATGTGGAAAGTTGGGTGCTGAGAGCAGAGTGGAAACAACAAGATTCTGCACTGATTCAATCTCTAGAGCACATCATAAAACCATTTTTAAAGTGGTTCCCACAAGAGTCATAAGGAATTTCAGAATGCCCATTTTAAGCGGGTTTCCATGCATTCCTGATAGTGTCATTTTCTCTCAAGGACTTCTGACAGCTCAGGCTACAAGGAAGGGTCAGGTAAACTGGAACACCTTTCCTGAGCCTCTATGCAAAGCCCTCTAAATATGATTGAGAGGGTTGGGAAGGTTTTAGAAACAAAAAAGTGCTGTGGCCAGCACTTGGAAGCGCAGGGTACTACTGGTCAACCGTTTCAATGAAGCACGGAAAATAGAATCTTCAGAAATACTTTCCAACCATGCCTAGTCACTGATCACTAAGCTCCTGGTAATGAGAGAAAACAGATCTCACTTGATGATTATGACAACAGAGTGCACTGCTGCTCCCATTGTTGTGAAAGTCTCACTTGAAAAGGCAAGTGAATCTGGAGGAACGGATGAGCCCAGAGCCAAGCCCAGGACACCAAGCCCGGTGCCCTTGTAGGCAGAAACCTCTGTCTGCATGGTGCTCAGGGAGAAACAGAATCGGGAATGTTTGTTTGTTTGTTTGTTAGTATGTTTGATCTGGGCAGGAGACTATTTGACGGATCTCCAATCTCTTCCGTTTGGTCTATTTTTCTCTTAAGCATGTGTGCTTAGTGAATTATATATATTGTAAGCGACCTTGGGGTGTGCAATCCCATCTCTTTTAATACACTTTTCCATTCTGACAAGGAGCTTCAGTGGCTTGGAATAATCCTCTTCAATTGACAAAAGCAGCCCCGAATTTCTAAGTTTTTAAACCATTAATGGCTGATCAGTTGCAACAAATATGCCGCTGCCGCCGCTGCTGCACCTAATGATTGAATTTTAAATATTCATGATGGATGGATGTCTGTGTGTGTGCACAGAAATGACAGCATCGACGGCTGCTTCTCACCAGGGCACCGTTAGAGCTGAGCGGAAGCTGCGTGTGTCAGATATTTTCTGGTTAAATATTCCAGTCATTAGAAAAAATGGTTCTATCATATAGATCCAGCAGCATTAATGTGTGAGATACACGTGTTCACAAATATACAATGTTGAAATGGGCAGACTCCTTCCCTCAAAAACAGCCCTTTAATTATTTAAAGAAAAAAAAAAAACCACTGAACACGCTAGTGGTTATTTTGGGACATTGTGATTTTTCAGTGATTTTAATTTTCTTATTTTTGCTTGTCTGTATTTTCAAAGATGTTTTCTACAATGAACACAAATTATTTTTGTAGTAAGACAAAAGATAACTTAAAAATCCCATGTGAAGAAAAAGAATAATATTACGATAAAATTTTGACCAATTAAAAAAATTCTTCATGGAGAAATATGCACTTACAGCTTATAAAAATAAACACAAAAGAAGAGAAGAGAATAAGTTTTGCCTAAGTTTTAGCTATGAAATAAGGCCTAATTTTCCTCCAAGAATAGAGAAAATGGAAGTCAATTTTTAGAGAAAATTCAATAGAGAGGCTAAAGTGATCTGAAAAGAGACACCTTTTCTGAGATGAAATTACACCACATGTATTCTTTGGCCATGATTTGAGGCTGAGATTATAAACAACTGAGAATAATTAGCTGGACTGAAAAATGCCTGCGGCTTCTATCTGCTAGGATGAACCAGTTTCTTTCCTGCGTCTCTCTTCTTCCTGTTCCACAATCTCTCTGCTCCCTTTCTTACTGTTCTTTTCTGGAAATCTTCCTCACACACATATTTGAACATTATTAAATCCTACTGTTTCTTACACTGTTCATTCATACCATCTTTTTTTTCAGATGGACACTTATTTAACAGCATATGTGACTATCCTGATCACCAGGATAGGGAGAAATCATGAACAAACACAGGAATCAGAGAGAACAAAACCAGATACACTTGACCTGCTCCGTGTGTGTGAGCAAATACTTAGGCCTGTCATTCTCTAATAGGAGTCTATTAGTTCTCCAGACCAGAGACTAAGTGGTTAAAAGGAAAACTGTATCAACTGCCTTGCTCTGATTGGTCCCTAGAAACTTCCTGTAGAAAAGAATTAGAGCAAATACGTTGAAAGGAGGGCCCACATTCTGTGTCTACAAGAAGCACAGGAGGGAGTTAAAAATAAGACAATGTCTGACCTGGTGGCTGATAAGTGGGTTAAACTGTACATCTGGGTCTGGCTCTCCCTAGTCAAGAGGCTGATCAGAAGGAGAACCAGAAAGTATGGGAAAAGGTGAAGGCCAACTGAGCCTCACTGGAAAGAATAGTTTTAAATTTAGAGTATGGACATCATTTGCATCGTAACAATATTGTGCTTGATGGCAACAAAATCCTCAAGTACAGACTAGTTACCAACCCAGATGAGATCCACTGTCATTTACCCACTCAGATTTTAATGTGTCGTGTTGGCTCCAACCTATCAAAATACCCCTTTACAGTTCATTCGTGGTTCAGTTCATGTCCTTGAAGTTTTACGTAAAATTTTTAAAAGTTAGTTTTCTATAATTGTTAACATTCTAACTAATATTTGTTATTTAAAGAAGTTATAGAGAAAACTATCTTATAGGAAAACATGGCTCAGGATGCTTACTAGAAATAAAATCACATATGCACATTTAAACTATGTAAAAAACCCACATGTTCCATGACTTCTATGAGGTTTACAGACAAATAGAACTCCTGGTTTTGTAGACCGTGATTTTTCAGTTTCCTTAAAATTCTCACTTGCCTAAAATCCAATTTTATTTAGATTCACTGTTTTTTTGTTTTGGTTTTCCTTCTAGACCCTGTGTATTTGTAGCTAGTTGACCTGTAGCTTGTATCAAAACAAAAGACAAAAAAAAGAGCAAGTAGTATTTTATGAAATCTAAACTTCTACAGGATTCTATGTAAAAGAAAAGTAAACATTTAAACAATGGCAGAACAAAATCCTAAAATATAGTTTGAAGTCATTATTACTATCTTAGCCCTCCCTGTTCATCCAATTAACCTCACTATACATTATTACAAAGATGATACTTCCTGATTTGCCCAGGATCTCTCTGATTACAGAGTTGTCCTGGTGACCTGTTTGGTTAGTGTACCTCAAGTGTCCTGATTTGGATGATAAATTATATGGAATTGTCCAAGGTTTTCCATGAGCCCACAAGATAAGCAAGGTTGGGTTGTCAACATCTAGCACTGGTGCAAACCTCAACCTCATACATTTTCTTTGCTTCCAAAAGGATTGCTGAGAATAGAGCTTTGGCTGCACATGTATACCTAAGGCTATTTGCAAGATGAAAGAAAGGGAACAGGGAGCATTTTACTAAAATGTAGTCAACCTAGAAGATTACAGTTGCCCCTAGAAGAGTACTCATATTTTAAGAGCCTCTTTCCAGAAAAGTGGGAAATCATGGTAGTTTTGAAACTGAAATTTCTTTGGCTTTTTAACATTCACTTTTTGAGTGAGTTAAGTTCCAGAACTTTCTCTAGTTACATTCTCCTTTCAGTCCCATTAGGTACCTTCTTTCTGAAAGTACCAATGGCCCTATAATCTTGCAGACTTCCCACTGGGGCTCCAATAGCTGACCAGAACTAGGAACTAAAGGCCAACCTCTTCTCAGGTACAGATCATCACAGTTATAACAATCCAATCTTTTGGGGTGCTGTTTATCTATGGCCTAGGATTGCTATTGGCTGGCATATTTGCTACCACAGACTTAACATGCCACCTGGACAATTTCCTTCTTCTCCAGGGCTTTTGAGGCTTCTCAAAGGAAGGCCAGCTTCCTTTCACTCTGAAAATCCAGTTTATACTGCCAATGTCCAAAGCTGTAAATGCTGGAGCTCAGAGGGAAATACAGAATAAAAGGAAGAAAAAGAGCAAGAAAGGGCAACTAAATTGTTTGAGAATGTAGAATGTCTTCAGGCTTTATCTCTTCTCAAACCCTAACAACCAACATATAAATAGTCCATTATTCCCATTTTCCATACTGAAGGCCCATGTTCTTTCCTAGCAATATGGGGCTGATATAAAGAATAAGTGAAACAACTTGGGTGGGCACACTGGCTCAGGCCCTTATGCAGAAAGTGCATTTGTGTACCTGGCTTCAGGACTCCTCTTGAGATTGCAAAGGAAATAGGAAAGCATGGTTGTGTTGGCAGACCGTGATCATTTTGGCTTGTAGACAGATGGTCTCAAATGAAAACAATGGCCACTCGTGAAGAGCTGATCATGCAATGAGGGTGAAGGGTTGTCCCCAAGTGAAACTGACTTAGTGTCTTCTTGAGTGAATAGACGAGGGGGTCACTGATTGGATGTAGAGACATGAAAGCTGCCCTTCTAAGTCTGTACCTGGTCGCTCTCAAACATAGAAAGTGTTTCTAAGAGCCTGATTACCTCAGGACATGCTGCTAATTGAAATTTGAGTTGGGCTGTCAACACAGCCATTCTCACCCTGGTTCCACCAGTTACACCGGCTATACTAACCATACCGAGTAAGAGATTCATAGGTTCACCACCTAGAGGAATTGGGCTCAAAGGAGGTACAAATTTTGGAACCACTGAAAACACATTTTGGAACATTTCTTCTATACCCATAAAAATCATTTAATCAACTGTATCATCCCCATGTTACTGAGCAAGGCTTGATGAAAACTTTGCAAAGCATAACAGTTTTAGGGGTAAGTCTCATAGTTTTCATAACCTCTCTGCAAATCAACTTGTGCCCATGTAATGGTCATAGAGTAAACCCTACAAAACATAGAAAGCCTCTTGAGTCTAAAGGTGTGTGAAACTTATCATCTGTAGCTTCAGTTTATTCCCCATGTTCACGAAGACTCAGAGGCTGTGTATCTCTAGTTGTGTGCCACTTCTCCCAGTTCTGGACTGTTAGTGATCCATTCCAGGAACTTCACCTTTGTCAAAGTGCGTAAGAAGCTTTCTGGTTCATTGTCTCTTCCTTCCTCATAGATGCAGCTATTGTGAAACAGAAAGAGCACAGGAAGTTTGGCTCCTGGCTCTGCCCTTCATAAGTTGGGTGATCTTGGCCAACTCTTGTACCCTTTATGGGCCCCCGTTTCCTTATTTATAAAATACTTGTCCTCGCAGGTGAGGATTAAAAGAAATAACATATGTGGAAATAACCTGTCAACAGTAACACACAGTACGCACGTTATCACCGTCCTCTTACGTTACAAGTGAAGGACTGATGACACCAAAAGACTAAGACAATTAAGCGACCTGAATCAGGAAGTGAGTCCATCACAGACCTGCACTCAGCCAGCACCTACACATCTGGGCCACGTGTGCCCCCTCATTGGTGCTTCCACCTATACATGCAGCTAAGGACAGGCTTCAAATGCTCTTAAAGTTTCATCAATTTCAAGTGGTACCATCAAAAAAGTGCCTTCATTTTTCATAATAGTATGTTCTCCCTTTGAAAATGGTAAAAAACAAAAACCAAAAAACAAAAAACCCCAACTAACCTTGCTGAGGATGCCCGTGTATTCCAGATACAGAATACATAGCCTTTATATGCTCAAATAAGCAGAGCGAAAGAGGAGCAGGTAGGAGCCTGCAGGTGTATTTGTTGAGTGCGATGAGGGAGCCAAGCTGGAAGGATGCTTTGAGGATTATGGAGAGAGCCTGGAGGTCCCCAGGGCGCAGGGTTTTTAAGCCTGGGTGATAGGCAAACAAAAGGCTCTTCAGGAGGCAACGCTCTTTGATCACGTCTGTGCGAGGAGAGCAGCAAAGCTGGTACTAACCCCTCAGCGTTTATTCCCTTGCTAAGGTCTTTAGACATCCTAGTCAGAAAATCGGAGATGTTAATGGGGGAAGAAACTTCAGTACCCCCAAGGTTAAGGGACTGGATGGGGTTCAGATACCAGCTCCACCTGTTACCAGCTATGAGACCTGGGTGAGTTCCTTAGCCTTTCTGTGCCTCAGTTTCTTCACCTGAAAACAGAAAAATCACCTCCTAGGTTGTTTGAGAATTAAGTCTGATGTCTACAAAGCATTCATCTCAGTGTCTGGCATGTAGTAAGTGTTCTAGAAATGTCACCTGTTTTTGCTACAAATTCAGCTTCTCCTGTTCCCAATGAGAAAACTGAGGGCCAGAAAGGGACAGCGGCTCGCTCAAATCCACAAGGCTCGGGTTAATGGCGAAATAGGGACTATACACCAAATCCTTTTGCCAGGGTTCCAGTACATTTTACTCCACATCTGATGTTGATTCCAATGCCCACTGTGCCGCACCCCAGTGGATGGGCTCTGAGGCCCCTTCTAGGTCTACAGAATTAATGCTGTTAAATGGCAGAGAACCACATAAAACCATCTCTCCACGCTCTGTGTTAATGGTGTGTAATGTTTTCATGGATAACCCCAGGCTGCAGATGATCCACTCAATGCTAATTTGGGCTGGGTAGTAACAGCAGAGAGCAAAGCCCTGGTCTCCAGGGGAGGAGATCTCTGTCCTGGGCGTGATCCCACTCCGTGCTCAAGATCATCTCTCAGAGCTCAGGGCTCTTGAGGGATTAAGGCCGGCCCTTTACTGCAGAACATGTGATGCTGGGCACTCTGGTCCTCTAGGGCTCTCTCCAGCAGCATGGTAGCTGTCAGACAAACTCCACTAGAGGGATGACCTCCTCTGTGGATGGCCTCCACCTGGTTGTGGAATCTGAGCCTCAGATGCCCCTCTGAAGGCTCATTGTGATCCTTCTCAAATCTCCCCTCCCAGCTTCCCTCAATTTTCTAAATGTGCTCTCACCCTGGAGAAAGGGAAATCGAGCTTGTGTAATCACTAACCCCCATCTACTTTCAACTCCCAATCAAATGGACTTGGTCTTGGGGGTAACCCTGTGATTTGAGCTCTGTCTCCTACCCCTACAGTTGGATATGCTTAAATATCTGAGGTTTTTAGAAGACTCGCCAGAGGATGAATGGGGTGTCACTGGAGCAGGTGTCATATGGTAAGCAATCCTGTTCTCACCCTATTTGAATGTGAACTTCATCCTGTGCTACATGCTGGTGGATAATAAATCTCAGGGTCTGACACGTTTGGAGGTCTGAGGGAATGAAGCTGCCGCGAGATAAAAAGAATTTCATGCAAAGAGATGAACCAATGTCAGAATAAAAAGTTTATCAACGTATATGTTAGCAGAAAAAAAAAACTGTCCAAATAAAACGGCTTCAGGGATGTGTACAGTTAAGGCAATTTTAAAAAGCACCAACCCCTCTATTTTTCTCCATTTTCCAACACACGTACTAGATTTATCATCCTAGTGGCATAACTACATGCATTGTGTAGTGTTCTTTGCTTCCTATTTCCCAAGGATTTCAGTTCTTCAGATTTAAAACCTTCAGGGAATTTATAAGGAGTGAAAAATATTCCAAAAAGATTGTTTGATAATCCTAAACGGAAAACCTTACATTGTACGGTTCCCTTAACTTTATAAAATGCTTTGATACACATTATCTCATCTTTCTCATGGGCGTCAAAGGTTTGATACTGTTCGGAGAGCGTGAGACTAGTCAGGTCTGTGGAGACTGTATCCCAAACTCCTTCTAAGTTTTAACTTTCATATGGTGGCAAAACATTTCTTGAGTCTACAGGAAAACAAAATAAACTCATTATGAGGAAACCATTACACGCTTCCTTATAAAAATTCCTTAGAAAAACTGTTCTGTTCCAAATGCTAGCTCTGGAAAACTCCCACTCCCCTAGAAGACTGCTAAGGTCTAGCCTCTTTCAGGGCACCCACCCTCCACTGACCCCTTCTCTGTTGTCTGGATGTGCGTCCTTCCTTGGGTCTCCAGATGCACCTGAGTTTGCCAGTATCCCGTCTCACTCCACACTGCACTGCACCATCTATCTCCCCTTCCATGGACCACAGCTCCTTGAGGGCAATGCCAATATTTTGCTTTGATCTTCCTTGTTCTTACCCAGCACAGGGCGAGGCGCCTGGGAGGGATTCAGTATATATGGAATGAATGGAGAGAAACGCCCATAGGCAACGAGTACCTTATGGAAAGCATGTAGGGTGAACTGGGTGCCTGCTGATGTAGTCAAAGAAGATTTGGAAGCAATAAGATGAATAGAGCTTTTATCACTTATGAAGTCAGATTCAACCAGGGCAGAGAAGAGGAGTCAGGAGAAAGATCCTCCTGTTGGAAAGAGGACAATTACAAGGACTTGCAATGTAGGGAATCTGGAAGGACACAGGCAGTGACTAACCTTAACTCTCTCTTCCAGCTTCCAGAAATTCTCTGGACAGAAAGACATGGTGGAAGTAGAATGAGGAGGCAGCGTGCAGAGCCAAATGCCAGTCATCAGAAAGCAAACGAATGGGAATGGCTTCATCCTGATGTCTTATACCCAGGCAGCTAAAGGTTGGAGAAAAGCCACTTGTGCAACTTCTGTGAAGGGACGGAGTCTGAGCTAAGGCCACACGTAAGCTGAGAGAAATTCGTACCATTAAGAAAAGTGGCTATCTTTCACTTCCAAACTTTGTGATTCTGGGACGAGTACTGGAGCGTTCTGGTGGCCAATGATAATCCTTGCTATTATTGAAGAACATTACTTGTACCTTTCAGGAGACCACAACTAATAAACCATATAATACTGGATAAATCTCTATGCTGTTTTGTTATGTTAAAAGATTTTTAAGACAACAATAAATACATATATGCAAAGGGAGGCAAAACTGTTCAGGAGAGTCCACATGGTTTCAAATTTTAAATCCTAGTGGTGGAAAAACGAAGGAAAATTCAAGTAAGAAAACACATGAAAACATGAAAACACAACATAAAAGCAGATAATTAATTAGCATAGGCGTAATGAAGTTTTGTAATTTTAAACAACAAACAGAGCCGAAAGCAAACAGGAAACACAAATATTAGTGACATTAAACACCAAAAGGAAAGAGGAGTGAGGAGCTGGCTTAACCTCTGCGATGGGGTTTACTGCTGGCTGAGGCACGAAGAGGTTTAAAGGAGATTAAGAAAGATAAACAGTAAGCAGTCTGTTGAGCTACTATTTGGCTGCATGCATCCAGCCGGCAGAAGGTCTGTTTTGGAGCTAACGGGTTCACATCCACCCAGCAAAGCCATGAGGACAGGCGACGGGGGAGTGATTGCTCTAGAGCCCAATGGTGGTGCCCAGACCCCACTCCTCCCACCCCACCTCTACTCAGTGAACATGAAAGGAAATTTGCCACTCTCAGCCTCTGATCTGATGGTTTTGGATCTTTTTCTTGATAGTAAATGTCCTTGCCTGTTGTCTTGACTACAATAGCCCTGTTTATTCTCAACATCACAGAATTTCAGAGACTGGACATTCAAGGTCACCAAGTCCACTCATCAATTCATCAAATGGCCACCTTGCTTAGCATCGCCTCTAGTGACAAGGACCTCATTTCTTCCTGAAGCAGTTGTCACCATCCTTGAGCAGCTCTGATTATTAGCGAAATCTTCCTTAGACTGAGCTGAAGTTCGTCTTTCTGAAATATCCACCTTTGGCCCCTGGGGAGTGAACAAATCTAAACCATCTACAATGTGTGAACCTTTCAAATATTAGAAAATGCTATTGTGGACTACTCGAATCTTCTCTACTTCAGGATAAATATACTTAGTTCTTTTAACCTTTCATCATATGATCTTAAGCTTTCTCACTACTGTGGCTACTTTTCTCTGCACTCAATCTAGTTTTTCTCTCTCTCGTAAAGTGTGGTATTCACTGGACATATGCCACATACTGTGGTCTGACAAGCACCAGTCACAGTGAACCATCCCCACCTTTTCTGGGCTACCACACACTTCCATCAGGCAGCTGCAGACTGAGAGGAGGACTTGCTACATTTCCTGAGCATCTGTGATGGGACAGGCACAGTAAGCACTTTATACGCATTGAGTTAAATTCTGAGAACAAGCCTGTGTGTAGGGGCTGCCATTATCCCCATTTTATACCTAAGGGCCCAAAGGCATAGAGAGGATAAGGAACTTGTTTAAAGTCACACAGTAGCCGGCAAGCCTTCCATTGACTCCTGACACACTTTATTTTGATAGATTCTGTCCAACAGCCAAATTGTGAAGCTCTCTTTAAATCTCCATTCCTTCTTTTGATGTACTGTATTCATTATTCTTCCCAGCCCCACACCGTATCCAACTACATAAACGTGCCCTTTATAACTTTATCCAAGTCATTCATGAAATTGTGACCAGGACAGAACTATGGCTGGGTTGCCTAATGATTCTTGGCTCCTTATTTTTTTTTTTCCATGCCAGTGGAAATTATTCCATTTGGTCAAATTATGAGACTTTATTTTAAAAAATGAATTCATTGTAAGTTCCTTGAATGCTTGTCACATATTTCTTTGCATCCCACACAGCAAGTTAATACTCAGTAAAAATTGTTGAAAGAAGTACTGTGTTCTGAAATATGAAGCCATAGGGAAGGTGCATGGGGGCAGCTCCTGCACTGCCCGCAGTTTTAGGGTAATATGCAAACAGTTTTTCCACTGCTGACTGTTCTGTCATCAGCCCAGCTTTGCTCGGTTGGCTCTTCCATGCTTCCCACAAATCAGTTACACTGGTGAACAAATTCAGGATATAATGCTTTCGAGATCGAGGATATAACGGGACACAGAGAATTTTAGAAAATGAACCACCTTTATGACTGAATTTATCATTACTGGATCAGAAGTCAGGTGTTCTGTAATAAAGTCATGATGAGAAGTTATCCGTCTACCATGACAAGCCTGGAATCCAGAAGCTAGAGTGAAAATAAACAGAAGACAGAGGTATATCCCTCACCTCTGAGGACGCCACCATGCATTATTCCTCCACCAACTCGCAAAACATAATAGCACCACAACATCCAAGGGCAGCTGGAGACCTTAGAATCACCATCCATCTCAGTGTGCCATGGATCTGCCATTATGGTAGGTCAGTTCAGGTCCCCAGATATGCACTCACAGGAAGAACATCTCTGACTTTACCTTGAAAAGTCTTGTCTTCTGACACCAGCGTGAGCAGAGGTTCTACTATATTTTATATAAAATACCTTGAAGTACATTGGAGTAAAGAGCCCTGAAAATAGCATTAAGTTCAAAAGTAGTAACAAGCAATGAGTACTTAATACGTGTCAGGAACAGTGATTGACATGCATTGTCTCATTTAATAGTCACCACAACTTTACAAAAAAGTACAATAACACTATTCCCGATTTACCAATAAATAAACTGAGACAGAGAGGTTAATTAGCAGAGTGTGAAAGCTTGACTTGACTTGAAAGCTTGAATGTTTATCCTCTTAAATACAGTGCTTGTTTGTCCAGGTCTTCCAAGATGTAGACACAAAGATGATATCAAATGTGCCAAGATTTTTGTTTTAAGGGAAAACACTTGTGTGAGAGAAAATGAAGAGAGAGGCGTCAGGTCACAATGCAAGTTGCCCTCGAGTGAAGGGGCAAGGTCGGTGGGAAGGTCTTAGCCTCACAGCCTGGGGAGCCCCCGAGTCAGTCTGCCCTCAGAGGAGCCTGGGTTATCCAGGGCGGGTCGGCTTTGGTCAGTGGTTGGTTGGGAACCACTGTAGCAGTGCCTGGAGTTCAAGGTCAGCCAGGCATAAGCTCATGCTGCCTCCACGAGGCCTTGGGAGAGAGGCCCTCAGTCTTTTAAGGTGTAAAATGTAAGCATCATCAGAAAGGATTTCCTTTCGTCAGCGAGGACATCTCACCTCTACACCTGAGTTGCTGGAATCACTGACTCTCAGGCCACAGAGGTGGAGGGACGTGGCCCGTGGGAGTCTGAGCGGGACCCCAGAGCCTGGGAAGGGAGGATGGAATCTTTCCTAGCAGCATCCGGAGCAGACTCACTTCAGGTTAATCATTCTGCTCCTAAAGAATGTCCCTCTGCAGACGGTTTCATGGACACTCTGAAAAGCATCTGGAAAGAGTTTTCTCATGGCCGTATTCCAGAAGGTTCCCAAAGAGGACTTGCTATGAATGGATCTCACGGAAACAGGTAGGGACGTTCCAGGGATGGTTCCTGGCTGAGCAGATGCTGTCAACACTCTGTCCATTAATCTTCTCTTTCTCGTATTTTCCCCTTGTTCCATCACGCCAGCCATTGCTCTCCCACAAAATAAAGAGAAATGTGGCATATCCACTGCCTTTATGTTGTTGAAGCCCCAGGACCCGGTCACGTACAACTTCACCCATCCTCTCAGCTCCGGCTCCAGCTCAGGCCGGGCGCACATATCACACACAGGGCACCCAATAAGTCTTGAGAGCGCGCCTACACGTACATACCTACCTATGCGTACGTAAACACACATAGTATACACGTGTGTGTAAAACTGCTGGGACTGAAGAGGAAACTCCCCTTTTCCCTGGCAGACATGGGACCACCATGCAATTCACCTGTCATTTTCCAGCCCTTGACCTCTTGACATCTCTGTGGGGTTGCCGGGTGGCCACCCTCAGGCCTCCGGGACTCCCAGCTGCTTCTTTCTCTTTTCCTCCTTTTGTTTCCTCCGCACTTGCCTAATCCTTAAATATTGGTGTTCCCAAAGGCTTATCCTTGACGGCTTCTCCTCTCCCTGTGAACATTCTCCCTGTAGGATTTCATCCACTCCCTCACGCTAGAACCTTAGCAGCCTTGGCTCCTCCTTCTTATTTTTCTCCCTGCACCTCCAACTTTATCCTACCATCGAAATTCCGACCAACCTGCCGCAATACAGCCTCCCCATCACTGTTCCACTGGGATAAGGGTACTAATATGTATGAGTGTCTTGCCAAAGCCACACAATCTGTCAGATATGTGATATATATTATCTCACCAGCCTTATAACAATTCAGCAAAACAGATCCTACAAATTCCTACTACAGATAGGGGAACTGAACTCACAGAAGTTTAGTTAATAGCCTGAAATTTAAATTTGGTCAAGAAGGGTCTTTATTTTGAATCGAGGTCTTGAACACCAAAGGGCAGGCCCCTCTGCAGCCCACCGTCAGGCCCGGCACACTTGCATATCCTGCCCTCCAGACACTCCCTGGGTGTGGACAGAATTACTTTTTCCAGAAATGAGAATGATCATGTCTCTTATTTTCTAGAAGCCCCTGTTAATTATACTCCAGGACTAAGTCCTTCCTTGCTTGTTTGGCCAGTGGTTATCAAACTTGTCTGAACAGTGGAATCACCTGGGGAGCTGTGGAAAATACTGACGCTGGGTACCACTCCCAGAGACTGTGAGTTCACTGGTCTGGGAGGTGGCCTGGTTTTGACATTTTAAAAAATTCCAGGTCATTCTAATGGACAAGCAAGTTTGGAAAGCACTGAGTTAGGCACCAATGCCCCTCACATTTTGACTCTTTCCTCCCTCTCCAGCACCAAAGTATATCCCCAGCAACAAACCCTGCTGTGGATTTGACCATCCAGTTCCCTGTCCTGGAGTCCTTTTTCTCTTTGACCAACTTCTACATCCTTTGCTATTCAGCTCAAATGTGCCTTTGAGTTTCTCTGCCCCAACCACCCATGCCGCCCTTTGCTCTCATCCTTGGCCACACATGTGACCCTGTAATCTAGCTGTCTACACAGTGGCTTCCCCAGACACGTGCTGGGTAAGAGTGGATACTCCTCCTCACCATCTCTGTGTCTACTCCCAGAACACGGTGCCTGGCAAAGAGGACCTGCTCTGTGCATGAACGAATGAATGAACAGATGACTGAATGAGTCAGTAAATACCTATATAAGAAGCAGAAGGGACACTGGACTAGGACTCTCTGGAGACCCAATCTAATTTGCACATGGAGTGGAAAAGCTTCGGATTTGGAGCCGTACAGACCTGAATTTGAACACTGGCTCCAGTTACGAGGTATGTGATCCTTCTTAGGCTGGTGATTAAATACTCTGAGTTTCAGTTTCCTCTTCTGCAAAATAGAATATATAGTAATACCTTTCATTATAGGGTGGCTGTAAAGGTAGGAATTAATATTTGTGAAATGCTTAGCATAACATCTCACACTCAAGTATTAAAAATATGTTAACTTTATTATGACATCACTAGCCTTGGTTTGTTCATTTGTGTGCTGTGAGATTTTTTTGAATGTTACATAATGTTTCTGTATCTTTTTCTCATCTATGAAATATTCACAGTAATATCGTTTCTTCCTCTCTCAAAAGGAAGACGAAATCTTCATTTTGAAAGAACATAACATGTTCTACAAGTGCAATACATTACAATTGTGTACGTTTGTGTTTACTTCCTAATCTCTGTCCTTTCATCTGTCTTCTATGATAATATCAGAGCAAGCATTTTTCTTGTACCACAAGCTCTTGAAAGCTCGTTTGGAGGTTCTAGCAGGGGAGCGCAGTTCCTCATGTACCCTTGATGGAGAAGAACGATCCTCCTCTACTGAGGAAGATCGTCTTCTTCGACAGAGTGTGCAGCTTCGGGAGGGACGCACAGGAGGAAGGCGGCACCCACCTAGCCACCCACATCAGCTGAATCAGGGGTATTTGTTGCAGCCAGATCGCCCTCACATCCACCACAAACTGTTGACACGTGAGGGGAATACATTCAGAAACATTCTCACATCCAAATTTGCAAATACTGCCAGACAGACATTTCCCCAGAAAATACAACCAATTATAAGTGAATATTTCATTGGGGTCACACCTTCAGATCAATGATGATTTGACAAATACAAGACTGAAAGAACTTTTTAAGTTTTAAAAATAATATGTATGCCACAAAAATCATTTCCTACCATAGGTGTCAGTGACATCACTCTCAAAGTAAGGACAGACATGAACTTAATCACATTTGGAAAATCTAAACAGTAGGATAAATAACAACAAATTCTCATTTCTTGAGCACTACTCTGAGGTAGATGACAAGCAGGAACACAGAAGTGGAAAGAAGGTTCAGACCCTGGGCCTTTCTGGGCCACTGTGGGCTCAGTCACAAACTCTCTGATTTGCTTGCGCCTCAGACTGGCTTCAAATTCATACTCCAGTATAATTACTTATACTCTCTTTCTTTGGCTTTATTTGTGATGAATAAAAATCTGGAATGACAAATTTTTTTCTTTCTGGGGGGGGGCAGTAATTAGGTTTGTTTATTTAGTTATTTATTTATTTAACGGAGGTACCAGGGATTGAACCCAGGACCCCGTGTATGCTAAGCATGTGCTCTACCACTGAGCTATACCCTCGCCCTCTTGAATGATAAATTTTTGAAAACCAGAAGTCAACTGTATTCACTTACTTCCCCCTTACAACTGCCATCAACATGTTTAGGCGCGAAGGGACAATGCAGAGGGGTTTAAAGGACTCAAGGACTCTCAAATTCCCTGCCTACTAACCTGACTGGGAATAAAGCTAAGTATGGATAAAAATACTTTTAGGACAATAGTAACACAAAGTTGCATCTTGATTTTTTTTCTTTTTTGCTATAAAGTTGAAATTGTTACTCATTTTCTTCCCTCCTAAATCTCTCAATTATTTTATTCATAAAGCAAAAAAAGAATTCATGAAATGGAGATAAATTATAAATATCATTAAAATTTTCTTAATTTCTACAAAGCATATTCCTGCAAAATTTAAAGTACCTTTTTCTCTTTAATTCTTCAAAGAGTGTAATTTCAAACAGAGCAACTATACTCTGTGTAGTTTAATCTTCAATATTTATATTCAATTTTCTACATATTTAATACTCCAAAAAGTAATTTTTTTCTCCTTGGGGAATCAAAATTAACCTTCAATTTTTCTCTCTTTCAGTGAGTAAAATAATGGTGGAATGCTTCACTGTGGTTGGGTTCAGGGGCTAGTATACAGGAGGCAGATGTCACAAGGTACAGAAGCAAGATGGGGCCAGGTGACCTTGCAGGAAAATTATTCTCAGCCCCTGCTTTTAGCTCCCAAACCATCATTCTTTCGCCTTTCATATCTCATCATTGAATTATAGAGCCCTTTGGCTTCTGTAAAAGCAGTTTTTTTTTTCATTCTCTAAATAACACAATAATAAATTGAGTCCCTATCTTCATTAGAAGTGGTCCAGGTCTGGGCTCCTCCTTTCTTTTCACCAACCTCTCTTCCCTCTGCTTGGCTGCTCCCGACTTACCCCTGTTTCCCCCAAGTGAACTGAGCAGTCTTAATGACTGTGACAAACTCGTTCCTCCTTAAGTCTTCCCCACCTTTGGTTATGGCCTTAGACACAGGCATTGAGGGGCCCCTGCCCTGACCACCAGTTCTAGAGGGCCCAGCTGGGTCTTCCTCTGGCCACCCTTCCCTACCGGGCAAGTCATCTACACAAGAGCCCATGTCTTCCTTTCTAGACTGTGTTCTGCACACCTGGAACCCCCATGTTCCCTGCCCAGGGAGCCTCAAGTCTGTTTCCCCAGGTCTTTCCTCTGGAAGGTAGACACACAGCTGTGGGCACCTCCTGGCCCAAAGAGTGGACAAGGAGGGTGTGTATGGACCTTGGAGGTATGGACTGGAGGGTCCCACAAGTGTTGGAGGCCCCTGTGGTCTACAGTACAGAGCCAGGGATGGGAAGGGAACTGCGTGGTCCAGGGAACCCACACTGCATTTAAACCTGGCCTTCCCGGTTGCTGCAAAGTTACAATTGTCAAGGTCAGATGATGGAATATATTTTACTTAATAGCTTGATGTAGAACAAATAAATATGAAGCAGACAGTATGTAGTCCACCTCTGTACTTTTGCCCTGGGCCCATAAATGTTAGGGGGAAGTGCCCTTTATCCTCACCCAGTGAGGCTCTTCTCCTGTGTTAAATGCCCGTGCCATCTCAGCAGTGAATACTGAACAAAGTCTGGAACTTCAGCATGTTTGAATTCCCCTTCTTGCTGGCCAGGCCTTTCTCTTTGCACCATTCCTCTCCCTCTTCAGATTCAGTCACTGACAGAAGGCCCCACAGTAAACCTGTAAACAGGGAAGAGAAGCTGTCGTGTGAGCCACCGAGAGGGTTTCACGAAGCCTGGGTACTCCCGGGTCAGATCCTTTCCAACATGGAACCCGCCGGCCAGGAGAACCAGAGACAGACAGGTGACCTCTTTTTTCTTTACAGATTTCTGCCCTTTCCTAGCTGTATGATTTCACCCTCTCTTTTCTAAAACGTGTTTCAGACACAGAGGGAGCAGCTCTGATGGAAGTCGGCCAGGCAAAGATGCGAGGTGGGGAGCAGTCGGCGACTCCAGTTTGACGCTAATGATTTGTGTACAATTCAAGGTCAGAGAATGATATGTGAGGCCCGTGCGCCCACCCACACAAGCACACGCAATTTAGTGCTTGATTATATCAGCATAGAGCACTAATACATCTAACGCTGCCTTGTTCACTTGCCTCTCCAATTAGGAGGAAACACAGAGGGCAGGGACCACATGTTAAGCTTCTTTTGTTCCCCATAACACCCACCACCTTATTAGGCACATAATAGGCATTTGATAAATATGTTTTGTTAAAAAGAGGCTTGTCCCCATTAATGAAATAAATGTGTTCTTGAAATGTTCTGAATCAAGGGAGTTTTTTTTTTTTTTTTTTTTTTTTGTAAATGGAATTTTATTTTAATGATACTGGGAAAGCTGCAATGGGAATACTATGATAAGTCTTATTACAAAGCAGAAAATAATTCTATTTGGATTGTCATACATTTTTAAACTCTTAGGTCTAAACCTGGGAATCTCATTCCACAGGGGAGGTGAGGGTCTATGCATCCCCTGTCATGGTATCCACATTTGTTTGGGGAATGTGTCTTTTTTTTTTTTTCTAGTGATATTGCTGTAGCTTTCATTGTATTTTCAAAGGGATGTGCTTTTTTTTCTTTCGAAAAAGAAAAAAAAAGTTAGAACCCATGAGCCTGGAAGGTGCTAGGGAAGTTGGTCTAAGCTTCTAGGAAAATACTTCAGCAGCTTTGGTTAAGTAGAAAATGCTAATTAAAGCTCACATCTGCTGAGCCTCTGCTCCACACCAAATATTTGACATTCACCATATTTAATCTTTCCTGCAAGTCAGGCATTATCGTCTCATTTTGCAGGTGAAGAAACTGAAGAGACCCACCCCAGGCACAAAGTTAGTAAACACCCAATGTGAGATTTGAACCAGGATTCCATTTAGGATTCCAAATTAGGAAGTTTTTCATGAAAACTGTTTCTGTTTCTCTCTGATGCCGTATCTCAAATAGTAATACTGCTAATTGATAATAATACATAAATTAGCTTTGAGTAGATCATTATCCCTACTTCACAGATGGGAAAACTTAAGTTAAGAAAAATATTTAAAATTTAAGTACAGATGAAAACTTGTGGAAGACCCCATAGCTGGTAAGCCAAGGGGCCAGTGTTCAAACTAAGGTCCATCCATCTCCTGGGCCCACTGCTCCTCCCTGCTTCACAGCCTCGCTGTGGGGACAGCCTGGCTTCCCCATGACTCTTATACAAAAACCAGTGGACTGGTTCCTGGTTTCTATATGCCATAATACTTTTAAACCAAAATTCTGGATACTGTTTCTGATACATGGTTGTACTTACAGCTGTAAAGGAAAATGATGACTGTGCATTCAACAGAGCAGCTATAACAGACCCTCTTCAAACCTCAGGGGATACTACCTCCCCATGGAGCAGGAACTCAGAGGCAGTACTGTGGATACTGGATATATATGGAAGGTTGGCCACAGGATCACTGAAGATTTATTTGATATTATGAATTCATTCCACTTAGCTACTCAGCTTGATACGATGAGAGTAGATTAACATGTGAAAGTGCTATTAGCTCTCTGAAAGAAAACCATATTGAAATTCAGGTTTAACACATAATCTGGAAGGCAGTTTGCCCGGTATTTAAGCAAAGCCTGGGCCCTGAATTCAAAGAGATCTGAGTTCAATTCTCCACTCTCTCATTTACTAGCTAAGTGCTCTTAGGAAAAAAATCACTTGCTATTTCTACGCCTCAGTCTTCTCACATATAAATGCAGATAACAGTTATGACAAGCTTGGTGAACATAAATGAAGACCTGAAGGGAGACCGTGTAGAACAATGCCAGAAACATTGTATTCACTTAAAAAAAAAAAGGTACTGTTTTGTTTTTATGACTTCAAGTCTAAAGAAATAGGAAAGGAATGCATAAAATTTCTCCCTCAAAATCAAAACAGGATAAAGGATACAAATAAATTCTCTTTCCCCTTGAGTGATAGCACTGGTATTAAAAAGAAATTTAATCCTGACCAAAAAGAGAAAAAAAAAAAAAAGCTCACAGGAAAAGAGTCTAAAATAAGTCTTTTCCTGTGCACAGGTTTATCCAAATTTCCTTCCTAATTATATTTATTATTGTTGACATTTTACTACTTAAAATAATCTTGTGTGATCCAGAGGGAGCCATAGACATGGGTGGGACACTCTGAAATGCACTATGGTCTTTCCATACATGTCAATGTTGGGACTCATTACAGTGGGCCCTGTGTATCTGTGGGTTGGTTCCACATCTGCGGATTCAACCAACTGTGGATGAAAAATATGTGGGGAAAAGATTCCAGAAAGTTCCCCAGAGCAAAAGAACTTGCCACATGGCAGCTATTTATATAGTATTTACTTTGTAGTAGGTATTATATGTAACCTAGAGATGATTCAAAGTGTACAGAGGATGTGTGTAGTTTATATACAAATACTATGCCATTTTATCTAAAGGGCCTGAGCATCCATGGATTTTGGTATCCATGGGGGATCCTGGGAACATCCCCCTTGGATACTGAGGGATGATTGTATTTCAATTCCATGTTGGTGTGGGAAACATGGCAAAGGTAAGACAGATTCAAGAGCCTCATTGGTACTTCCCAATTCTTGTGTCTATAGTAATTCAGTATGCGTAAGACAAAAGTCTAAAAATCCTAATTTTCAATCAGAAAAGAAGTGGTGAGTACAGGCAACAGAGTGGAGACATATGAATGTACATAATAGTGGGAACGCCACTCTTCCCTCCCAGCTGACAAGCAAGCCAATTAGATCCGCTGAGTTGTTGATCTATGTTTTCAAGGACCCACAGAAGACAGTTTTTAAAAGCAATGCAATTTTTGTTCTTAATATGCAGTGTCCTTCAGTGAAAGTGGCAAGGAGGTTGAGGTAACTCTAGAATGCTGGAGACAAGAATTCATCATCCGGAGATAAAGATGAAGAGATCCAGGAAGCTGGGTGAGAATAACATAAAAAGTCTGCCTGTGTTGTTGCCAGTGTGCTTAAATGATGCTATAAAGTGGGAATTTTTGGACACTTTCAGATGGCTGCTCCATGACCAAAAATCCTGCAGACCAGACACATATCAGTCCCCATTTGCACGACCAACCAAAATTACCTCCCACCCCCACCTCTAAAAAAAGCAAACAATACTCTCACAAAAGAAACATCAGGAAGATGGGTACGGAGGGAGGGGGGAAGGGGAACGGACACAGAAAAGTGTTTAAATAAAAGTGGTTCTGAAGCCACTGTCTTGACAAGGGTAGAAAAAAATGAAACCAGAATGTCAGATGTGACCTTCAGCTGGTTGTCTTGTTCCCATTTCACTCTGTGAGTGTCGACTTGGAGGCAAAATTGCATAATGTTTATGAGCTCAGGTTTGAATTTGAACAGACTTTGCTTTAGTTCCCAGTTCCAATGCCATCTATGTGAACTTGAACAGGCTACTTAACCTTATATGCCTGAGTTTCCAGGTCATCTGAGGATGACATGAAACGATTCACGTGAAGTGCTTAGCGCAGCACAAATCTTGGCACAAAAAGCATTCTGTCTATGGTAGCTACTAATATGAACTACCCTTTAGATCAGAGTTTCCCAACCACAGCACTGTTGACATTTGGAACTGAATAATTCTTTGTTGTGGGAGCCTGTCCTGTGCATTGCAGGATGTTCAGTAGTGCCCCTGGTCTCTGCCTACCAGATGCCAGCAGCAGCTCTCCCTTCCTCTAGTTTTGACAACCAAAAATATCTCCAGATGTTCCCAACTGTCCACTGGGGGATGTGGAAATGAAATTATCCCTAGTTGAGAACTGCTGCTTTGGATCAGTCTAGGTTCTAAAAGATGAGGGTAACTCAATTCTTCTCCTTGACATGTATATATTTTAAGCCCCAGCTTAAAAAAATTCATGCTCTTATTTTGAAAGCCTAATAATAAATCACTCAGCTACTGGGGTCTCTGTTTCCTCATCTTGAGACCATTATTTCAGGGTTCCCTTTTATTCTGATCTTGAAAATTCTATTCCTATTTCTTTCATCCCTCCAAGGACTTAAAAAACGATTTTTCCCTATGAGGAAACTTATATAAGTGATATATATTCAACTGGAAAAATAAGGAAATACAGATGAGCAAAAAAAAAAAAAAAAGAAAAGAAAAGAAAAGAAATATCACTTATAATCCCAGTAGTTAGAAAAAACTAACTAGGGTTAACATTACAATGAATGTGTTTTCAGATATTGTATAAATACATATGTGTGGATATACACAAATACACATGTACATATACACTCATCCAATGCACATGCATACAAGTATTTCTTGTATGCTTGTCATTTTTCCTAATCATTAATTCTAGCTATCTCAGACCTAGTGCCAGACATTATATTTTCTCACCACGTATGACTTCCCTCAAGAAGTGGTTCATCAACGCATACTTTCAACTACTGCTTGGGCATAAACGAACCTAAAGCCCACAGCTTTAGTCCTTAATTCCTCCACTGAAAGACATCTTGAATGTCCAACAGACAAGCTAAACAGTGTTCAAACCATCCCCTTTGGACAACTCTCCCTTCACCAGCAACTGATGGCTCTCCTCAGTTTTTTTAAGTTAGAGGCTTGGAAGTCAAATTTGATGACTCTTTGCCTTACTTGTCCCAACTCATGCCCATGGTCACTTCCACTCATCTTTCACTTTTTCTTTGGATCTATTTCCGGAGTCATATCAGTCAGGTCCTCCAAGTGTGCTGTTTCCTAGCATCTCCTCTGTCACAGTCATTTTGATCAAGATAGTACTCTCCTCTTCTCAGAAACCTACAACGACTAGCCACTGCTTCTTGTATCACAGGTTAGATCTTAATAACGAGCTCCAAGGGGCTTCCTCGCCGTCTTCAGTTCTCCTCCCATGGCGTCCTCTTTTACTACTCCTCAGCTTACACTTTTATTCCTTATCAACTCTTCACAACCCACAATCCCAACTCCTTTTTCTGAACAACAGTCCATTAAAAGTAAAGTAAATCAAAGCACAGGGCTGATCTTTTAAACAGGGCAGGTGTTTTAAAACAGAAGAAAAATCAGAACATTGATAAGTTATCCTTCAGCCACCAGTCATAGCTAATTATTTATTATATTAATAGGGTGTATCTTTGTTTATAATTATTAATAAATGCTTTCTTTCTTTATTTTGGTTGCAAAAATGCATTTTAACCAGATTGGATGGAATATATTTATAATACTAGGAAGTCAACCCCATTAAATGATTTCTTGTAGCAATATTTTTCATCAAGGCACATGCATTTACTTAATCTAAAAGACAGCTGGTTTTCTCTATTAAAAGGTATACAAAAGAATAACCTTTGAATTTGATCATTGTAACTTGGCCAACATGTCACTCTATTGAATATAAATAGGAATCTGTATGCTGTTATTACTTAATTTTTTTTTAACAATCCAGCTTTTATTAGAGGATAAACTTCTTAAGGGGAGGAACCATTTCTTTTACATCCTTTGTGATGCTCACAGTAACTGGAATATAGCTTGGTTCTTATGCAACTGGTCCTCAAATGTTGCTAGGTGATTCATATTTGAAGGGGAAATGGAAAGAAAAGCCTGAAGGACTTAAAGGATTTGCGTGCATGCATCCTGCTGTGAATAATACAAATGTGGAGAGAGATGACTAAGTGGACAGCATGGGGCACCGAGGGCTTCGGCCCCTGAAATATTCAATAATAGGAAGTTACATGCGACTAACAGCAGCGCCCAGGTGGTGAGATGGAAAATGGAGGAAGCGGCGGACGCGCTGGAAGAACTCCGAGGTACCGCGAGGTGAACGGCAGCATCAGCGTGCCATGCCTTTCAGGGGGACACAGTTCAGCAGGAAAGACAGTACGGAGGATGAGGGAAAGGACAGAAACCCTAGGGCAGAAACAATAAACGCCTTAAAGTGAGAAGGTGAGGGAAGGCATTCTGCAAGCCAAGTGAAAAACCGCGTAACTATAACAAGGTTGGATTTAGTGCCGAGGAGGTAACAGCTCAGCTGCTAGGCCCTCTAACATTTTATTTCCCACTTTAAATAAAAGCAAAGCCTTCTTCACATTGGACCACAGAATTCTACATGAATTCCCTGCCACGAGGCATATTTGATATTAGGTCCAGGGCTGCAAAGTGAAAAGAGACAAATTTCTGGTATGCTTGGTGTCTATGATTGCCTGCCTCCTCCCTCCCCTCCTCTCCACCACGCTGGCAACCGCGCCGAAGCGCACATCCCCCAGATGAGTCTGCTCATCTTTGCCAGCTCAGTTCTTCCCATCCTAAGCGTCTCTGTGCCCATACCACTTAAGCACTTTATGAAATGTCAAAAGCCTTTCCTGGTAATTATGGCATCCACAAATATGTCCACAAATTTGTGACACTCCCTTCAGAGGGTAGAGCTAATTCCTCTCCCCTAGAGTGTGAACGGACTTAATGATTTGCTTCAAATGAATAGAATACTGAAGCGGCGAAGCTGTGTGACTTCAACACTATGTCATAAAGGGCATTGTGACTCCTTCCTTGCTTTTTCCTGAATCACTTGCTCTGAGGAAGCCAGCTGTCATGTTATGAGAACACTGAAGCACCAAGCAGTGGTGACATCCGTGTGGGGAGGAATTGAGGCCTCCAGTCAGGAGCCATGGGAGGGAGCCCCCTGGGAGCAGATTCCCAAGCCCAGGTCCAGCCCTCAGATGACTGCAGTCCAGACGACAATGTTACTGCAACCTTATGAGAGATCTTGAGCCAGAACCACCCAGCTAAGCTGCTCCTGGATTCCCTCAGAACTGCTTGTTGTTTTCAGCTGCTAAATTTTGGATATAATTTTTTACACAGGAATAGATAAATAATATAGTAAAATTTCCAATAGAGCTCTTACTTATTTTGGAGTTGTTTTAAACATTTTACTAAAATGCCTGTTTTCATCTAAATAACTCCCGAGAGAGAGAGAGAAAGAAGCAGTTTTAAAGTAATAATAATTTTCATTATTTTTATGAATACTTGTTTACCTGCTCCTAATACCCAAAAAGTTAGATGTTCTAAGTGTTCAGTTGAATTAAATCCCATCTTCCTTTTTAGCTTCTGATTTTGACAAAGACAAATGATTTCTCTCACATAGTAAAGTTCCAGAAATACTTAGGCTTCAAATTCAAAGGTATCTTCTAAAGTAGGGGGTGGGGAAGTGGCTAGATTTTCTCTGGAGGTGTTTTTTGCTCATTTAACAGAAATGAGCAAAAAGTATATATTTTCATAGTGTATGTTAAAATATGAAAAATAATTTTAAGTTTAAACAGAGATAATTGCAGGAGGAACAATCCTGTCATAGCCAGGATGAAAAGAAACTCTTTTCATCAGCATTTAAAACTTGTAAACCATGGATTTTTAAAAGAGAATGATACTCTTTTGCCACTTTGTTTGTAGACTGTCCATATAATTTTCACACATATGATAATATGTTTCTCTTAGAATCTTTCCATCTTTGTATGCCCAATACCTAGACATGTCAGGAACATAATCAATGTCTATTGAATGAATGAATGAATGATGAATGAATGAATGAAGTTAACTTAGAGGAAAACTGAAAGTTATACTCTCCTACACGATTAAAAAGGTATGACTAACATATGATATGATTAATGTTTTACCTTAAAAATCTGCATATAGTATATACTATGGGTCTGATACTATCCTAAATGCTTTATGTAAATTAAGACACAGCATCGTCATAATAACCCTATTACTGTCGTCCCCATTTTCTAGATGAAAAACCAAAGCTGAGAGAGAGCTTCTATAACCTGCTCCCAACCCTGCAGGTAATGAAGGGGTGAAGGAGGGACTTGAGCGTTTGTCCCAGCTTCAGAGTCCGTTCCTGCCCTGCCGAGGCAGCTCCCTAACTGATTTTACACTGGCTCCCACCAGCCAGCTCTTGAGTCCAGGGAAGGTAGAAACGCAGGGCAAGAGAATGGTGCCTACTTTGTGGCATTTTGGGGAACTGTGTTTATTCATGAGTTTCTCTCACTAGACCACCAATTTAACACTCTGCCAACTGTCCAATTATTCATGTTCACGTGGAGCTAAGTGGGATCTCCTCCAGCTGCACACCTTTTTTTTCCTCAACATAATTAATGAAGCTCATCAAAACCCTAGAAAACAAGCCCAGAGCACCAGCCACTCTTATTGACATGTTAATAGGGGGTCAGGTGCTCCCGACCCACCGCAGGATGTTTATATGGCCCCGAGGCTGCTCACAAACATTCTGTGTTGATGATGGGGTTGGATGAATAAGGGCCATGCTCCTTCTGCTGAGATGCAGCCACGTTACACACAAGTGGCTGTGGAAGTATCTGAAGGCAGTGGGCCACACAGAGTAGGTAAGTTCTAATGACAGGGGCCCAGAGCCTGCTGTGTGCAGCTCCCGATCAGGTGCTGGGCAATGGGAAATACTAGTCTTGTGAAGGAAAAGCCCAGCTGGGCTAACGAGCTAAGTCACAAATCTAAGTGTGATACGTGTCGGTTTACTGATCTAAGTTCTGCTGGGCTAACTCATAAATCTGAAGTTTAGTGTCAGTTTACTGGGCTAACAAGCTAACTCGTAAATCCAAGCTCAACAAGTGTCAGTAATGTGATCTGTTCCAAATTGATAAGCTCCAGTGTACTGATTCCTTGCTTTTTGTTGTTTGAACCTTATTGGCTAATAGCCCCATACTTGTAATTAACCCTATAAAACCTTATGTGCACGTCTTGGAGGTGCTCAGAGCTTCGGAGCAGAAGCCCCTCTGAGCCCGCCGGCGTAATAAATCTGAGTACTCCAACCCTCCGAGTGGTGCTTGTTTCTTGGCTGGCCTGTCATTTCCGTAACAGTCTATTCTGTCAAGCTTAGGGTTATATATCTGTTAAGAGGTGACATAAAGAGGGGAGGGTATAGCCCAGTGGTAGAGTGTGTGCTTAGCAAGCACAAGGTCCTGGGTTCAATCCCCAGTACCTCCATTCAAATAAATAAGTAAACATAATTACCTACCTCCCACGCCAAAAAACAAAAATAAAGCCAAAAAATAAAAAAAGAGGTGACATAAAGAATCAGCGGCTCTGAAACAGCACACCCACCCCGCCTCAACTGTCATTCTGCTTCACCTCTGGTCCTTCTGATCACGGAGCAGATTTTTGCTGCTGTTGTTTCAGACCTGCCCTGTCCAACATGGTGGCCACGAGCCACGTACGGTTACTGAACACCTGAAACGTGACCTGTCCCAATTGAGTTGTGCTATAAAAGTGTGAAAGACACACCTGACTTCAGAGACTTGGCATGAAAAAAACAATGTCAAACATCTCATTCATGATTTTTATATGGATTACATGTTGATATCATCTTTTCATATACTGGGCTAAATCCAAATATATTAAAATCAGTTTCATCTGTTTGGGCCTTTTGTCACGTGGCCAATAGAGATTTTTCAGTTCCATGGTTTGTATTTGTGGTTGGGACGATATTTCTGTTGGTGGGGCTGCTCTGGAGTCTGGTACATCTAAACCTGTCACTGCTCTGAGAGGCAGGACGATTTTTCTCTGGGCTTTTCTGCCACCCTAATGACAATCTTACGAAGAGGTGATACTGAAACTAGCATTATCTGCCATCACGGCTGCTCTATGATCAGATGTGAACCACCCTGCCTTCTAGGGCCTTTGGTTACCGTTTAGCCTGAGAGTTTCACACTCCAGGCCCCCCAGGACCACAGCACAGCACGGCAATGTGTGGCACACGGAACTCAGATTCTCGATTCTTACAGCACTGGCCTGAGATGCTGACTCTCTGCTCTGGGCTTAGTGGCTTTTGGGGAACAAGCAGGTGTACCCAGAGCCCCAGCCTGTGCTTGTGCAGTTGGTGGATAGCACAGTGGTGTCCAGTGGAGGGTGCAAGGGGGCTGCCGTCACACCTGGGGTGCCTGTTTCCTAATTCTCACCCAGGCACTAGGAGCACAGTGGTGGCCCAAGGTGAACCGCTCTCTCCACCCAGAGAAGACCCTTCTCCTTGCCCTCACCACTGCCTAACTTCAGCTTGGCACCGCAAGTGTTTAAGCCCATTTAATGTCCTTTATAATGAACTGGCTGGAGCCCAGTGCAAGAGAGAGGCTCATGTAAATTTGCAAATGTCTCAGATGCAAAAGCAATTAGGGAATGCAGGTATGTTTATACAACCTCTTCTAGGGAATCATAGTATTAATAAATACCGAGAGTTATCAGTTTGTATACCATTTGGGGTCAAAAGTGTTTAGTAAATAAACATGTAATGGAAACCTGCATAAACTCACGAATCATACTAACTAATCATGACAAGGTATTGGAAATGTAACTACTCATGAAAGAAAGGTATTTTTGGGGAGCGGTGTTATTTATTTTGATGGAGGTACTGGGGATTGAACCCAAGACCTTGTGCATGCTAGGTGTGCACTCTACCACTCAGCCATACCCTCCCCCATAAAAGGTATTTTGATTCTTCATCCACTGGGTCAGATGCAAACCATTTGGTGTCATAAGAAAGATTAACTCCATAGAAACTTGCTCAGGAACCAAGATATAATAGAATATCTTTGTATAGGAAAACAGCATTTTTTTTTTTTTCAAAGAAAAGTCCAGAGTTGCTATGACTAGTTAATGATGACATACTAGTTTTAAAGCTTGGAACCCTGCTTTTCTTGTAATCCTGCATAATGACTATTTTTAGAGAGTACTCTCTTCAAGTAATAGATAAGATGTGACCAAGTAAATCCTTATGATAGAACTATTAAGCAAAAGGAACATATGATAGTTTATTACTACTCTACTGAAAACAACTATTTTCATAATACTATGAATTTATTGAAAAGTAAATGCTTATAAATAACAAAAAGCCCAATTATAAAAAGCTTTGTGGCTCAATTTAACACAAACTTTAAAAAAATTGCTATGAGCCTACTTCACACCTTTTGCTGAGTGTGGAACATGTACCTTAGCAAAAGAGAAATACAAATCAGAAGAACAAGATAAACAGTAACAACTGTTTGAGATGCTTTAAAGAAAATAAGTTTTGCTACTCAGATGTATCTATGACATGCCCATCATCTTTCAGAAACCACCATACCACTCTGATATTTAACCTGATGGTCAGAAGCATTCGATTCATTTCCCTTTCGTCTTATATATTCAATCACCAAGTTCTGTTATTCCTTTCCTCTAAATGTTGCTCTGTCTGTTTTTCCTTAAATTTAAAATGCCACATCCAGATATTCTTATCATCTTACACCTCAAATAGTAGAAAGTCCCCTAACTGTTCTCCCATGCATTTCATCTCACTACTCCCCAACTTGAGCCTTCCCTCCAGCCGGGCCATAATCTTCATCAACCACTTAAAGGACAAACTCCTTAGATGTACCAGAATGCCTTTCCACCACCCTCCCCACATCTAACTCTTACTCATTCTTGGTCAACCTCAAAGAGTATCTCCCCTTGGAGGCTGCTCTCTTTCACTCCCAGCAGTCCTGACCTTTGGCTTTTCTCTGGCTTCTCTCTGCCCAGGAGCCCTGACATAGACCTTAGTAAGGTGGCACTTCATCGCTGCTGCCTTATATTGACTTAACTGTGTGCCTCCGTATCTCCCCAACTAGACTGCACACTGCCGGACATTGTAAATGGTATTATCTTAGTATATCTTCTTAGTCTATAACTATCATTCTAAGAACTTGAGGAGTGAATATACTCAAGGAGGGTTTCCCTGGTCAGGTTTCACAATTTTATATCCTTGTGATAGACCCTTAGGCTCATAGGAGGCTTGGGGTAAAAATAAAGCCAGACCTACTCTTATCTGTGTGAACACACTGGATATCCACTGGGGAGCACTGGCCGGCACTTAGGGTCCAGTGAATGACCTTGCAAGGAAGGGAATCTAAGACTCAGGAAGCAGAATGAAATTGAGCGCCTGGCCGAGGCAACACCTCAAAGGCCAGGAACATCTGGGAAATGTGCTTGGATGCCACTCTTGATGTAACAGTGTCAGAGCATGGAACGCCAAGTTGTGAGCCTACTGATGTGCCTGCCAGCAGCCTTGTCCTGAGAAGCATCTCCCAAAAGTGGTCCTAAGTACACTTGTGCTTCCTTTAATGTGTGCACTATCCACACCACGGCAGTCTCCCTCCCTACAGATGCCGAGGAAAGCAGCTCGGCACACACAAGGCCGTGCCCTCAGTAGGTCCTAAAACAGAAGACTGAATAACCAGCCCTCTCTTGGAGAGGCAAAGGGAAATTCCACCCTTCACCATGGTGGGAGTGGGCAGGAGGTATGGAGGATGAACTGCTTTGTCCTACTAAGGGATCAACAGGAGTAATTCTGTGATTTACAAAACATAGCTAGGGTCCACAGGATTTGATCTCTTAAAAATTCTCTAGCCTAAACCACATTGTACCCTAATTCCTCAATCTTACTTGAAATGATATGAGACTTAGACCCTGCAGAATTTATAGTTCCACAGACAATAACTATCATATTTACGCATATGCAAATATTGAGGAATGAAATAAGCATAGGTTGCTTTAATTGCAGTTCCACAATTATCTTATGTCCTATTTCTCCATTAAAAAATGGTGGAGGGGGTGCGGGTATAACTCAGAGGGAGAGTGCATGCTTAGCATACAAGAGGTCTTGGGTTCAACCCCCAGTACTGTCATTAAAAATAAAAAATGCACCTTCTCAAGCCTCATCCCAGACCAGATTCTGTGTCTTTGGCAGTGGAATCTGATTCCTTGCATCTTGAACAATTTCCCCAGGTGATCCTTAGACCCCCAAAAGTTTCAGAACTGTTTGATGGGTTGTAAGCTCTCTCAGTAAATAAGAATATTCTCACCCCACAAAACCTTTAAAAAAGTATTCTCACAGGGGGCTAATTAAAACTTCTTTCTTCCTCAATACTATCATAAAATGAATTTCTTTCCTCAAACTCTTCCTTTTCTGCTATTTACTCTCATCCTATTTCTAAGTCTCTGACAGAATATCAATCAGGATTTTCAAAATATGCCAATGTGCAGATGGAAATGACTTATTATACCAATCAACTGGAACATTTCATTTATTATCCTGAGTTTTGTAGTGCTTCTGCCCACTGGTTTCCCCTCAGCTGGGAGGCCCTGGATTCAGTCAGTGATGAGTGTTCTGTCAATATTTTACCTTGCATCTGAGTTGCCAGCTTCTGTTGGCTTAGTCGGGGTCATGCAACCTAAATTGTTTTTATAGTCCTTGAAGTAAGTCAATATTTTCAAGATTCTAAAAACTATTCAGGTTATAATCACAAGATCATATTCTAAACTAGCACGATGACCATGTTGACTCTGCTGTCCTGAATACCTGTATTTGACATGTAAATTTTATGTTAAGAGAGCATTTTAGCTTTTATGAAACCAGTTCTGCTAAAGCCCAAGATGTCAGAAGCAATAATGTGAAATATGCTGTAACGTATGAATTTCAATATTGGACAATGTTCAATATTTGTATAGAAAGATGTTGAAAGTCACTGAAGAAGCTTCTGGTAGATTGAACACCTCTATTCATCTCGGTTTTCTCCAACTCCCCAGTACAATGACAAGAAAGGAATACAGGTGATACCAGCATTCAAGGAGGATGGAAGATGGCAATAGCCATTAAAAGGATATCAACAAAATTTTGGAAGATGAAAATCATATAGCTAAATGGTGAATGACTGAGAAAGCTAATTCTAACCCTGCATCACAGGAAGCCAAAATTAAAGCAAGATGGTTCAAGCTAGAGAAGGCTGTAAATTCTCAGGAATCAGAAGCACTTCTGAATGCCAGGGTGGGAGGTGTGGAGTGCACTTTAAAGGAAAACTGGCCAAAGTTCTGTTTAAGGAAGAGGTGGACCAGACACAAAAGCCCAGAGGCAAAGAAGGAGTTCGGAGAGGTTAAGCCACGAGACTCCGGAATCCTGGAGCTCAGCCCCAGGGAGGGTGGGTTGAGGAGCCATAAAAAACAGGGAGATTAAGGGAAAGTCTACATAATATTTAGTGAGACACCCCTCATCATCACTACAACCACTCAGCTTCCTCTGCTCAGCTCCCAAAAGCCAGCCTCTAGATTTACGACTTTCTGCAGTGAGATCGTGGAAGTCTTTTCCCAATTGGCTGTAAGGGAAAAAAAATCTGCAGACACTGACCCAGTGAAGTAGCTGGGTTCTAGCTCAATCTGCCTACAAAAAGCCCCACATCTGACAAGCTCTGGCTGAGCACACAGAGCAACTGATTTGCTTCATTGCGCCCCCCTCTTTAAAAAAGCGAACATTTGAGAAAAGCTTCCAACATGAAAGAAAGAAAAAGAAAATGAGCACATGGGAAAAGGGTGCTTAGCAGAAACAGAGACAAAACAGGGAGCACAAGAAAACTTAATTTAAAAATGATAATTAATATCCTTAAACTTACAGGGGTAAATCAGAGAACAAGGAAGAGCTTATGGAAATTTAAAATGTGATAAATAAAATAATTTTAGAGTTGGAGCATAAAGCTGAGAAAATCTCACATAACAGAACAAAAGGACAAAGACTGAACAGATAGGAAAATTAGAGAACAATCCAGGAGGTCCAATACACGACGAATAAAAGTTCCAGAAAGTTAGAAAAAGAGAAAAGGGAAGGGAGAAATGATCAAAGAAATAATACAAGAACATATCTTAAGGACATATTTACAAAGTAAAAAAGGACAAGGTACATAGTCCCAGACACAGTAATGAAAAAGGGCTACTTTAAGGCATATCATCATGAAATGTCAGGGATAGAAGATTTGAAAAACTCTCAGAGTGAAAAAACAGGCTACGCACATAGAGAAGGGGATGCAAATGTCACTGGACTTCTCAACAGTATGAGAGCCACAGGATGGTGAGGAAATGCCTTTACAAGTCAGATGCAACATGTTTTCTTATTTTTAATGCTACAGCTGGCAAACTATCACTCAGGTGTGAGGATAAAGACATTCTCAAAAATAGTATTCATAAAAACAATGTCCTGTGCACCCTTTCTTAAGAAGTTCTGAGGATGTGCTCCACCAATTTAAGCGACTAAGCCAAGAAGGAGGAGGAGGGATCAAGAAAGCAGATAATGCAACATAGAAGGGGAGCGGGGTGAGATATTCCAAGAATGATGGTGAGAGGCAGTTGTGGGACCTCAGTTAAGAGGCAGACCAAGAATAAGAGGCAGACCAAGAAAAGTGCAGGATAGAAGAAGACTGGAACAAGAGGGTGTAAACCTTGGGGAGAGATACTGTATATTATTCATATATGTAAAAGAATAGAAGGAAGGAAGGAAGGAAGGAAGGAAGGAAGGAAGGAAGGAAAGAAAGAAAGAAAGAAAGAAAGAAAGAAAGAAAGAAAGAAAGAAAGAAAGAAAGAAAGAAAGAAAGAAAGAAAGAAAGAAAGAAAGAAAGAAAAAGAAACAAAGAGAAAGAAACAAAGAGAAAGAAACAAAGGAAGGAAGAAAGAAAGAAAGAGGAGAGAGGGAGAGAGGCAAAGAGGGAAAGAGGGAGAAAGAAATTGAGAAAGAAAGAGAAGTAGGAGGTGGGAGGGGAGAGAGGGCAGGAGAGAAAGAGGGAGAGAGAGAAAAAAAGAAAAGAAGAAAATAATTCTTTGATGTGTTTGATCATATTGAAAATTTTACAGGGTCAGACAGGTTGAGGATAGATTGAAGGCAGGTGCAGAGATAATACCAAATTAAATAAAGAGGCAGTTATAAATCCCAGGGAAAATAAAAAGTTACACAAGAAAGGAAATATAAGCATAGTAAGCTACAACTAAATTGTGAGGCTCTGTGCAAAAGTCAGTCATGTAAACATGGAATACTTTTCAAATCATAATTTGTGATACATCTAGTTATACTGAGTATGGTAAGGAAAAAGAGAGACTATGTGAAGGGGGGTGGGTTTTTTTGTGTGAGGGTAGTGGAAGTGAGCTAAATCCGTGTCTTCTGTGGTATCAAATAATTGAAATATTGGGAAACAGCAGTTTATGGAGATAAATAAGAGAAAACAACTTAATGAATTGAAGCAGCCACCTGTGGGAGGCAGAATTAGAACGGAGGAGACGAAGCAGGGGCTGCTCTTTCTCATCATGAGCCTTAAAGTACCATCTGACTTTCTGAACTATGTCACGTATGATTTGGATAAAATAAACAATATATATTTTACAGAAACTAAACAAAGGGGCTCCAAGTTTTTAAAGTTAAAGGAAATGTATCTTCAAAGAGATTTCCATGATGTCTGTGAATATAAGCACTCTGTTCTTTCTGTGGAGATTTTATGGCTACTGCACATGAGATCCAACAGATTTTGATAAAATAAAATTGAAAGGGGAAGACATTCTGTAAAGTATAAGCATACATGGAATCATTATGATATACGCAGCCACCCACAGAAAATACACAGATAAAGAGTAAGGTAGGAGAGTGTCTATGACTCATCTAGTCCTATGATCACAACTAAAGTAGTAAAAATTAACATCACATTTTGGAAATGTTTCACTTTCCACTCTTGCCTGTAGGAATTATTCTTGGGCTCTGGGTATCCGTGTATCCTTCCTTGACCAGCCAGTAGTCATTTGCTTTTGTTGTACTTCTTTCATAGTTGCTCCATTGTTTTTTTGTTCGTCAGACACAGTGACAGAGTTTGCCATCCCAGTGATTTCCTTGTTCCACTGGCTCAAGATAACCACCTCCTATCAAAGGATTCTTTTCAGACTTGCCTTTCCAGTTCTTCTGTTTGATCTCAATAGCAGCTCTGTGCTATTTGTGCTAACACTCTCTCCCCTGGAGCTGATAATCAACTCTAAACATATTTTGGGGCCAAACTTTGCTCAGTGTCATCAAATGACTTATGAAACATCCTTACATTTAAGACACAGTGTTAAGTACTATGCAAAAATTAGCAAAAGCAGAAAGAGAGAGAGAGATACTGTCCTTGAGAAACAAGATCAGGAAAAGATAATGATAGACACAACCAAAGTGTGTTCTTGTCCTTTCAGTACAGAAACACATATTTTAACATGTATTTTAAAAACTAGCGTGCAGTAGCAATTCAGAAGGTCCACATACATGATGAAGAGAGGTTCCAGAAAGAAGAAAAAGAGAAGAGGGAAGGGAGAAATGATTATAACCCAGAGAGGATGTGAAAGCTTACAATGGTGGAAATTTTATTAAGACCTTTGTTGTCACTATTTTAGCTGATTTTCATAAAAATTAAGAGAAGACTGTAAGGAGTGAAAAGGGGACATGGAGGGAGAAAGGAAAAAAGAGTGAGTGTGGAGAGAAAGGGTTTGAACTACCTCCTAAAGCAAGGATTCACAACTCATATATGTAAATGAATAGAAAGCAACGGTATCACCGCAACCCTACTGGCAAATTGGATAGTAAGGATTTTTAAAACAAAGAATTAGCAAAGTGTAAACCTTTAAAAAAAAATAGGGTAGGTATTTTCCGTCCTTAAAAAAGTTTTTTTTTCCCCTAATGGTAGAATTAAACATACATGTATAATGGGACCTTTAAAAAATTCAGTAAAGTATAAAGAAAAAAAAAATAACTGCTTATAATTTTACCAACCAGAAATACCATTCTTAATATTTTAGCTACTCAGTATTTTCTATACTTATTTAAAAACACAATTTGGATCGTTAACATATGAGCTGTTGTATGATCATATTTCACTCATATTATGAGGAGTTCCATGTGATTAATCATTCATTAATAGCATGATTTTCATGTACATCATTTATTTTTCCAAAATGTTTATTTTGGTCCTAATTTTCCACTATCATACGTAACACCATGAGCATAATCTTTCTATCTAAATCTTTGTTCAATTCTCTAATTATAAGGAATAATATGTAAATTCTGAGAAGTGGAATTTTCAGATAAAACATTCACAATTTTGAAATAAGTTTTTTTATCTCCTTTTGGCTCTCTCTTTTTTGAAACTTACAGGAACAAAGTGAAGTTCTATTCATTTCGGAGAGGAATGGCATTTTCTGCAAATATCCCAAATAAGTAAACATCTGTGTAAGATAATTATCTCAAAATAAATATTCTCATGTTATTGGCTTTTGTGCTCAAGTCATTCATTAAAACTAAGTGTTGATCATGGTCCTTGTGGCCAAGAAAGAATAAAGTGAATTTTCACTAGCAACAGCAGAAAACAAATAAGAACCACACCTGTGTATAATTATATTTTTGATCTCGCCTGTAATTCATGCTCGTATTTGTAATTAACTATTCTGAGAGCTGTGTCAATACTACTCCACAATCAGATAAAAGCAATGAAACAAATGGTGTGTTTGCAGAAAGATATTCACATGTTTATATATGTATTTTGAAGCTTGTTTCAAACAGTGGTGAGTTAGTATTTCATTAAAAAGCATACTTTTCCTTGATGGTTCTTTATGAGGTTAAGAAGTGATTATTCTAATGGGGAAGATTCTGTTCATCCTGAAAGCACCTTGTGAGATGAAAAAAGAGGAGGAGCCCATGAATTTAACCCAGAAAAGCATCACTTTTGTTTCTTCATCACCTGACCGAGCCCTTTCAAAACAAGACCTTAGCAGCTCAAGGTTTCCGTTACTCACAGCCAGGCAAGCACAAGGACCCGAAATAAGCACCTACAAAATTCATGTTCCAGCAAAGACAGGAGCTTTGTCCCATGGTAGCGAATTTCAAAAGATATTTAGTGAGGATGGGGAATGAGGATGGATCACACCGCGCCCACAGGTCTGCAGATTTCGAATTAATCATCCTTGGTCTGGCTTGGAGGAAGTATTTTACTGTAGCCCGTTTGAAAAACAGTGGGTGCAGAAGCACAATTTGTATTAAGATTAACAGCAGACCATTCTGACAGCCTGTGATCTCATAAACCTCTGATGGGCGTCTGGGCTACAACAACATCCCTGTGTATTGGCTCTATTTCTGCCAGCTTCAGAAATTAATACTGAAATGTATAAAATGTTGCATTTTCCAATGGTATATATATATTTTAATGAAACCAAGATAAAGCATAAAAGTTCACATTTCAATGAGGTTTTTCTACCTGCTACTGACTGCAGTTGATGTAAAGCAAGTTACATTTTTATTTCTCCAGACAGAATTTCTTTAGAGCTGGTTGGCATGTGCAGACAAGAAACCACTGTGAGGTTTTGGGGTTGGAAGCGCTGTGAAGGACAAGAATCAAGCCACAGAGTCCAGGCCTGTCTCTGCAGGCCAGGACCATCTCCAGCCCTGCAGCCGGCATCAAGCTTGGGGAGGTGGGGTGGGAGTGGGGCGGGCACACCAGGACATATGATGCAAACAGCATCCGGTGATGCAAGATCTCCCTGCATTACTTTGCGGTGTTTCTCATGCATCCCACTGTGGCTGACCAGTCAAGCAGTAGTTAGAACCTGTTTGCACACGAGGGTCCCTAAAGCAGAGACTTTTCTGCAAAATCTCCAACTGCAACGCATCCTGAGAGGACTGAGGCACAGAACTGTGCCCCCACAATTGACAGCAACTGGCAGTAAAATGATGGCTCCTGAATTCACCCACGTCAGGTCAGGTCAGTAGAACAGGTGGCGCATTTCCCCATTTCCCCTTTCCTTGCAGGCAGATAAAGTGTTAAAGGAGCTCTGGCTGTGTGGCACACTGGTCAGGGCGAGGAGGGCCAATGCTTGTCAATGAGCATTCACTCTCTACTGGTTGCCACTTATTTTCACCACGGATCCCTGAGAGCCCTCCACCCCTACACTGGGATGACATGACGAAAGACAGTGGGGAAAAAGACTATTTTGATACAGCACTAAGAGATACTCATCATTACATTCTCCTGAATCACAGCCGAATGATTTGGAGAGGTTTTACTGCACCCTCAAGCCATGAGGTTGAGACAGCTTCTAATTTCCAGTTCACCAACCAGTGTTGAAACACCACGCAGTCAGACAAAAAGCTATTCTTCAACTTCACTTTGAAAATACAGAAAACTCTCCCACCTTTGAATACCAAGAATCCAAATTTTCATGATTCATAATTCAGTTAGATGGAGGCTTTTTCAGGACCTTGTAAGACTGTTGGCAGAGATCCCTAAATGCTCTGACCTTCCTACCACCCCAGCCCAGGACCGATTGACCTAGGAGAGAAGGTACAGGAAGCTCCCCATGTTCTGTCATGTCGCCTCTACAGCCTGCCTTCCTAGAATGAGACTTTTATGTAATTTGTGGTTTCTTTTCTGCTGCTCGGAATAAAAGGAGTTTGGTTCCTAGGCATTCAAATACAAGAAAGTCTACTGTGCCACTTTTTCTGTCTCTTAGAAAAAAGGACAAAAAACCCCCCGAACAAACCTGGCAACTACATGAGGATGTGTAGGAAGGATTTCTGCAGGTAATTAAGCCTCGTATCGCTGAAGCCTGGAGTGCATCACACACCGACAATCTTGAAACGCACCGCGAGAACTGCTCAAGTGTGTTCCGCTTTCACACTTACCTGACCGTGGGATGGAAGTGCCGGGTAAGCCATGGGCTGGCTCATCACTCCCTTCTGCTTCATGAGAAGCATGCGTTTCTGGTCCTCACTCAGGTGGGCCCTGGGGGCCTGGAGCTGCGGGGGTGGCTGCGGCTGCGGCTGCGGCGGCGGCGGCGGCGGCTGGATGTAGGGCATCAGGGGGGTTTTGCTGGGGTTGGCCATCGGTGGTGTCATCCTCTGACTCAAGTCTGCGTTAAAATGGGTCAGAGGCTTAGTGTTGCCATAAGTCAGAATATTGTGCTGTTTGTTTAAGGAGTTTGTACCCAAGTTATTTGGCTGCTGATTGAGCATATTCATGTGGTTCTGAGGGAGGTAGTTATTCATTGTCGTCTTCTGCAGGTTGTTTGCCATTGGAGGCACTATGGGGTTTTGGTTGTTAAAGGCTTGGGGGTACATCAGCGGGCTATTTGGTTTTTCCGCAGTGAAAGCTGCCCCGTATGGACTGGAGGGAGGCCCTAAGGGAGACCAACTTGACGTCTGATTTGAGTGCTGCTGCTGCTGCTGCTGCTGCTTCTGCTGCATGAGTTTGGCCCTTTGCTGTTGCTGCGCCGCCATCTGCTTGAGCTGCTCTGCTGGCGACAGGTCGGAGCCAGGCCCGGCCACGGGGCCCGACCCCGAACCAGCCCCCGTCACTGCTGCCGCCGGATTAAGGAGATAACCATTTCCTGGCCGAGGGGGAGCTTGGCTTGGAGTATGGGCTTGGTTTGGAGTTTGAGGGGACTGGACTGCACAGTTTGCCGGTGAGCTGGCGGGGTTTGGAGCTGCGGGAGTGCTGGCAACAGAAGGTAAACTGGTGGCCGTGGAGACAGTAGAAAAGGGAGGACCAGAAGAAGACGGCCTGGCCTGGGGAGACCCCATGGAAACATGTGTGAAAGGAGAGTGACATGGGTCACTCTTCACGCTGGTGCTCTCCTGGGACAGGGGGGTCTCCGTCGCTGGCTGTGAGAATTCTGGCTCCTTCTTCTCTTCAAAGTCTTCGTTGAACAGGTCCTGTATGTCATCTTCAGGAACCGTGTTGGCCAGTTCATCTATCAGTTCTTGCCACTCCTGATCATTCAGGTTAATGTCCGAGAACAGCTTGTTCTGATTTGAAAGAGATGTTTCTGATGTGTCTATGCAAGTAGGGTCATCTAGAGGTTCTTGTTTGAGGTCCTTGCTCTGCAAGATGGTGAAGCTATCCTCCAGGTCACTACAACCATTAACAGGAAGTTTAATCTCTGGGAGCCTCCCATTCTTACTGAGATCTTCCAGAAGCCCAGGAGTGTGCGTCCCACTATTCTGCAAGGGCAAAGAAGGCTTCAGGTCAAGTTGGTGAAGAGGAGAAGCTGAAGGCAGTGGCATGTTGGGCAAGCTGTTGATGGTTTCCAGCCCCGTAGGAATGTCCTTTCGTATTCGCTTGCTAGTTGGAGAAAAACTCCCATCGCAAGCACCATTCTGCTGGTCTCCATTAAGTGGTGATCGGGCTCCTTCCAACTTCCTTTTCACAGTCTCCTGGAGCTGGAAAAGAAATGGAAAAGAATGACTAAACTTCCAAGGCATAGTTTACTCTTTAAGCATGGTTGTGTGCATGGCTATGAACTAATTTTTAAGTGGTTTAGAACACATCAGAAAGTTACACTTCAAATTTCAAAGTTGGCTGGGCTTCAATTCAAACTCTATAGGAAAAGATTTTATCCAAAAGCAGAACTCGCATGGCTAAGAGATAGAAAGCAACTAAAGATTCGAGGGTGGAACAAAGGAAAAAAATCAGTTAAGGCAATACTTCTCTTATAGGGGAGAATCATCTATTATTATTTTCCAAATGAATACAACCATGAGATGTGGACCAAAATGTGTCATATTTAAGAAAGATGTTAATATCTATCTTAAATTCTTGTCACATCTTAATTGAGAACATCAAGAAATTAAATCAACAATATTCTAAAGAACACTAAAAATCCTCTAAGAATATAGAATTTAACACATTTACTGAATAGCATAGAAATGAAGATTAATGGTTAATGGAACCTGAAATTTCCTTTTGGTTCATATTTTACTTGACCTCCCAGCACTTAGTGATACAGTAGCCTGCTCTGTTCTAAACAACTGTATTTATGTTCCTACGTGACTGAAGTATTGTACACCAGAAATTGACACAACATTGTAAACTGAATGTACTTCCATAAAAATATATTAAAATAAAATAAAAGCACACTTCCACTGGTTTCAATGATAATTGGTTTCAATGATATCCCACTTTCCTAGATTTCCTTCTTTCTCTCCATCTGCACTCGCTCTCTCTCATGTATTCCTCTTTTGTTCCCCTAAATGATGGGATTCTTCATCATTTGGTCTTCAGCATTTTTCCCCTGCCCACTCTACATGCCTGCCTAGATGATTTCATCCATTACAACAGCTTTAACTACCTTCTTGAGGCTGATGCACCCACAACAACATGCCCAGCCCAGCCTTCCCTGCTGAGTTCCACTAACTCTGCCATTCTCTTCCCTTGATGTTTCACGGGCATCTAAAACTCAACATGTCTCAACTTTGAGCTAATTATCTTTTCACCAATTGTCCCTCTCTCAGGATCTGCCTGGTTACCCAAAATGGAAACCTAAGCATTCTTCTTGAAATGTCTCACATCACAATCACCACATCATATGGATTCTGCATCCAAAACATTCTCTCATATGCCTGCTTATCTCCAACCTCACTGCTACCATCCTAGTCCAGGGCAATCTTGTCTCTTGCTAGATTGTTGCAGCAGTCTTCTAAAAGGTCTCTGCCTTGCCTCCACTCATCCATCCATTCACTCTCTATCTATTTTAGTCATTGTTTTGCTCTCTATCAATCTATTCTCTGTACGGCCACCTCCTTCAAAAATTATATTGCCCTTCCTGAAATTGAAGATGGTCCAAATAAACACAAAGATATCCTATGCTCTTGGATTAGAAGAATTAATATTGTTAAAATGGCCATACTGCCCAAAGCAATCTATAGATTTAATGCAATCCCCATCAAAATACCCATGACATTTTTCACAGAACTAGAACAAATCCTAAAATTCACACGGAACCATAAAAGACCCAAAATTGCTAAAGCAATTTTGAAAAAAAAAGAACAGAGCTGGAGGCATCACTCTCCCAGAATTTAGACTACACTACAAAGCTACAGTATTCAAAACAGCATGGTACCGACACATAGGATCAGTGGAACAGAATAGAGAGCCCAAGAATAAACCCATGCACCCATGGTCAATTTATGACAAAGGAGGTAAGACTACACAAGGGAGAAAAGACAGTCTCTTCAACAAGTGGTGCTGGGAAAACTGGTCAGCTGCATGTAAAACATTGACATTAGAGCATTTCCTCACATTATATGCAAAAATAAACTTAAAATGGATTAAAGACCTAAATGTAAGACCTGAAACCATAAATCTCCTAGAAGAGAATATAGACAGAGCACTCTTTGACATAAATCATAGTAATTTTTGTATGTGTCTCCTAGGCAAAAGAAATAAAAGCAAAAATAAACACATGGGACCTAATTAAACTTAAAGGTTTTTGCACAGCAAAATAAACCACTGAAACAATGAAAAGACAACCTACAAAATTAGGAGAAAATATTTGTAAATGATATGACTGACAAAGGGTTAGTATCCAAAATATGTAAACAGTGTACACAACTCAGTATCAAAAAAACAAACAACATAATCAAAAAATAAGCAGGAGACCTGAATAGAAATTTTCCAAAGAAGGCATACAAATGGCTGATGGGCACCTGAAAAGATGCGCAACATCACTAATTATTATAGAAATGCAAATCAAAGCCACAATAAGATATCACCTCATACTTGTCAGAATGGCTATTATCAAAAAGTCTATGAATAACAAATGTTGGAGAAGATGTGGAGAAAAGGGAACTCTTGTAGACTCTTGGTGGAACTGTAAATTGGTGGAGCCACTATGGAAAATAGTATGGAGGTTCCTCAAAGAACTAAAAATAGAACTACCATATGATCCAGCAATTCCACTCCTGGGTATATATCCAGAAAAAATGAAAACACTAATTCAAAAAGATACCTCCCCCCAACCAATGTTCACAGCAGTACTATTTATAGTAGCCAAGCTATGGAAGCAACCCAAATGCCCATTAATAGATGAATGGATTAAGAAGATGTTGTATATGTATATATGTATATACACACACACACACAAAATGAAACATTATTCAGCCATAAAAATGAATGAAACCTTGTCATTTGTAGCAATGTTATTGGACCTAAACAATATTATGCTTTGTGAAATAAGTCAGAGAAAGACAAATACTGTATATTATCACTTATATGTGAAATCTAAAAAAATAATACAAATGAAATATATGCAAAACAGACTCACAGACATAGAAGACAAACTAGTGGTTACTAATGGGGAGAGGGAAGGAGGGAGGGGCAAATTAGGGGTATGTGATTAAGAGATACAAACTACAATATATAAAATAGATAAGCTATTTTAGCTATTTTATATATATAAATAGATACAGCCATTATCTTATAATAATTTTTCATGGATTATAATCTGTAAAAATACTGAATCACTATGCTGTATACCTGAAAATAATATACTATAAATCAATTATACTTCAATAATAGATATGTATTTATCTATATGTTATTACCCTTCCTGTTTATAACCATGCAATGATTTCCACTGTCTTTAGATTAAGATCCAAACTACTTCACCTGGCTCCTGTTCATCATTCTAGGCTCATTTTCATGCCTCTCTGCTGAGCATCAACTCCCCAGGCCCTGCCAAACATTTTCTATCAACTCTCCTGAAACTCCTTCAGTTTCTTAAATGTGCTAAGCTTCCTTCTGCCTCTATGCCACTGTAATGTTGTTTTCTTTCCTTGGAACATACTCGTCTCCCTCCCTCTCCCCCTCCCCTGGTAACAGCTACTCATCCTCCAGGTTGTATCTTAGATTTCACTTCCTCTAGGAAATCTCCTTTCAACTCACATCCTTTCCCCAAACCAACTCCATTAGGCACCTCCTCTGCCCCACCTACACTGGGTTAGAAATCTTGGAGTAAGTTTTTCCAAGCAACATCAACTTCCCCATCATAGCTTCTGCCATCCTTTGGGGCAACTGCTTAAGTGTCTGTTTAGCAAGCTCTAAGGTGGCAGGGGCTATGGCTGACTTGCTTACTGTGTATCCAGGGCTGCATCCAGTGTTCAGGTTCCTAGCACTGGTTAATAGATGGTGGAAAACTGAATGATTCTATTGTCTAATTCACAGAGGCTGAAGGAGGTGAGTTTGGATCAGAGCAGGAGGCAACTCCACTGACCACAGGGAATGCCTGACTTTGAGATTCTACATTCCTGGTAATGGGATCTCTAACCCTGGAGAGTGTTGTGCCCACTTAAATGGACTCATCTTAAAAGTCCAGTTAAGAAAAGTCTTGCTAACACTATGGATCTATTAAGTCCAAACCTAATTCATCTGTCTGCCCCCTTCCTTTCTTTCAGAAAGGGCTAATTCCTAGGGCCCCAGTTGAAAGAGGTTGACATAGGGGAGGTCCTGATGAACTGCTTGCTGGATGGTGACAAAGGGAAGACGAGGTTGGGTTAGATGGAGGTTTCAGCAGCTTTACAGAGTTGAAGGCACAGGGTAGAGTGACATGGTGGGAAGGGGAGGCAGAACAGCCCCCTACTCGTGCACTCACCTATTCTTGGCAGATGTGCTGCGTATCACAGAGCGCGGAAGAGAGGCGCGGGCTCCCTCTGACCCTGCACTTCCGCACTCACACGCAGACCTGCTAAGGCTCCGGAAGAGCCCTACATACAGTAAACCCAATCCGGAGATGACGTGGGGGATTTACTGCTATCCTCTCATAAGTCGAGCATTCTATTTCAAAACTAAACAGAAAAGGTCCTTAAGTAAAGACCCAGTCTAACCCTTGTTCCTAAATCTTATATTTTTAATCACAACACCAAACATTCTGCAGTCACTTGGCAGAAGCCCCTGAATTGCTGAAAACAAGGCTCTAGCCAGGACACACTGGAATTTGACTTCAAAGAAGATACTGGCTCAATCCATCCTATTAGGTAAAAACTGCTAGAAAATTACCTTATTTATTGAATAAACCAGGAAACTGTGGTTCTGATCATAGGTACGGCAGATACTTGAATGTAGCTCCAACACACAGTGGCAAGTTCAGATATCACAGCTTCAGGGTCTAAAGGAAATAAGGTTTGGGGCCCTTGGCACCTCCTGAAGGGATGTTAACCTTAAAAAAGTAAGCACTTGTCTTAAAAATGAACCCGACTTTATTTTATAAAGTACAAATCCACAACTCTGTTCCAGGTCGTGAAATGGATGGGGCAGAGATGGAGAAAGACAATGCTCTATTTGTTCTTCTGGAAAACAGTGGTGGCCAAGACCATGGAGACAGACAGGTCTGACTGGGAACCCCAAGTCCCACCTCTTACCCACAGAGCAGGCCTCCATGGGTGAGGCAGTACAGAGCAGGAACCCAGACACAGGCGGACAGCCCTGGGGCTAGGAGGCCTGAGTTCAAACCCAGACCCCCCACCTAAGGGTTAATACATATAAATGCTGTCTGATGCTTAATAAATGTTAGCTACGACACCATCCAGTAGATAGTTATTTACATGAAGGTAGGGATTTTTCTGTTTTTTTCACTACTGGTCCCCTAGTAGCTCACAGTAGACACTCGATAAATACATGTTGAATGAATGAATCCTGGAAAATGTATTTAAACTCTCTTAAGCTTTGGTTCCTTATCTGCAAAATGGGTTAACAATATCTAGCTCATACAGTTACTGTGAGGATGAACTTAAATGAAATAGCACGGAAAGCACTTAGCTTCAGGCCTGGGATCTAGTAAGCACCAACTAAGCCTTAGCTTACTCTATTTTTAAAATACAGTGACACCAATAGTCACACTGTACCCAAGATAGATGAGTTTCTGGATCTCTAAAATACAAATAGATAAAGTGATCATATTTCTGTTCCCTAGCCTGCAAAAGCCTAATGTTTTCCAAGCATCTTGCGTGGTTTTTTAAATATGAACAACAAAAATCATATTTGCAATTCAAGTCTGAGTCCAAGTGCTAATGCATTCGTGTCCTAGATTGTACAACAGACTGGATTGTTGAGGCTCAAAGCAAATCTACTTCCAGGCTGCGACCTGAATGGAGCTACTGACTGCTTCCTTTTCCTTGAGGGCTGAGAGTTCTCCACTGCTGGCCCTTTTAACCCCAATCTTGACATATATTTAACATGTCAGCACTGGGAATACAAGAACGACATCACTGAAGGCACACTGAAGCCCTGTTATAGTTTCTGTTTGTGTCCAAAATAGCAGAGCAATCTTAGCATCCCTCCCGTGTCCCATCCTCCTTTGCTAGATGGCAAGGTGGTCTGAGAATCTAACTTTCTCCTATGTCCCTCCTGGGAGAGAGGAGGAGGGTGGGCGGGAAAAGGGGAGAAGGTGGAGTAACTCGCCAGCACTCTGCTCAGTGAGCAGAGAAAGGCTGATTGCACGGGAAATGTCCTTGGGACTCTCCATCCTCCCAAGGACTCCCGTCAGGGTCTCTTCCCAAATGGCCTTATTCTAGGAAGTCCCTGGCCTTCCTGCCTCACAAAGCTGGAGCCTCTTAGTATGATTTGTGCTTTCGTGGAAGAGTCACAGGAACTCTTGACCGAGCATTAGCTTCCTTGTTCTGGTATCATTACCATCACATATAAATGTTTTCTCCCATTAAGGGACGCTGTGGGCCCGGAGCTTAAGTCTGCTGCGCATACACTGCCTGTGACAATGGGGGCAGCTCTCCTGTGTCAAGGGCTCTGAAGGAAACAATCCCTCCTGCACAGTAGCTCCAGCGTGAGTCTCTCCTCTACCGTATGGCTTGATGGCTTGTGTTTCTGTGAACTGTTGGGTGAGTGTGTGTGTGTGTGAGAGAGAGACAGAGACAGAGACAGAGACAGAGAGACTGGCTGAGAGGCAGAAACAACATGTGAGGCAAGTAGAGACACAATGGTTTGGGAGGGGTGATATGACACCCAGACCAGTAGTAATAAGAAGAGCTGTGCCTTTGGGGTAATAAAGTACTTTCACACAGAATCATTATTTTATCCTCTTAGCAAACCTCTGGGGCAGGTCATGTGCTGGTCTGATGGTTCTACAGAGGAAAGGGCAGTATTTTGGAGGAGGTGGAGTGGGGAGGGGTGGACGACACCCATAGCAAGGAGGAACGTGGCTAAGGTGAGTAGGTCTCTGCCGACACAGAAGGGCCCCATCCCCAATAGAGTCCAAGGGGTCCCCTGGGCCAGTGTGTCCATAATCAAGATACTCGTTTTTCCTTTAGATTTTTAGCAGTTTTAGTAAAGTTAAAAATAAAAAGCTCTTATTGCCTTCTCCGTGACTTTGCATAAAATTGGGCAGGATCAGGGAGCTTGGAATGAAGATGATGATCCTACTATTAAAATAATGAAGATTTTAGGATGGAAGATATTGGGATAACTATCAAGATTCCTGTCTCTTACTCTTACTGATTCTAAAAGGTGGGTAGGTTTTATTATAACCACCTTACAGAGGAGGAAATTTAGGCATAGTGAGATTAAGCCTCAGATAACAGAGCTGGGAGTGGGATGGGGTGGCTCAACCTGGATTCAAATTCAGACTCAGGTCTGACTACATAGCCCACAATTTCCCCTCATGCAGACGGTGAAGTCCTGCCTTCATCAATGGCCCTGGGCTCCAATGCTCATCATGGTCATGTTCTTTCAGACTGTTTTCAGGAATCATCCTTGATTCCACCCTCTCCCCACCACCCATACTCAGTTAAACCTCAAAGGCTATCTGTTCTCATTATGAATGGATTTCATTCTCATCCTTCCAACCCAACCCAGCACCTCAGTTCAGATAATCAACACTTCTGTCATGATTTCCGCAGCAGCTCCTGACGAGCCTCTCTGCTCCAGTCTTGACTCTTTCTTCTACCTATTCTCTGCACCGTGGCTGTGGTTTTCTTGATAAAATGTGAACTCCTCCCCCTCTTCCGGAGCTATCCGCTGTCTTCAGCATCACCAAAGTCCCACACCCAAGCCCTGCACAACTTGGTCCTCATCCCTGCTTACCTCTCTGGTCTTAGCTCTCACCTCCAAACTTCTTCCCCTCCACTGGCCCTCCAACACCAATCAACTCTAAACCTTCAGCTACACGTAATTATTTGTAGCTCTCAGGACACACTGTTCTGAGTCTTTGCATGTGTTATACTCTCACCAACTTCTTCACTTGACCAATTCTATGTGTCCATCAGGATTCAGTTGAAACAGTATGTTCGATGCAGTCTCTCTTAACAGCCCCTCCCCATACCTCCTAATCTTGGAGACCCCTCTGTGTGCTCCCATGGCATCCTAACATCCTATCACAACTGTTTCCTTTTCCTTCAGGTGATTGTTCGAATGAATGAATACTAAAAAGATTTCTCAAATAACCACACTCGGTTATGTAACAGATCCCCAAGCAGGCACTTGAGAATGTTGGCCTGTCTAGTGTTTTAATGATAATTGAGTAAATGTACAATTTGTTTTGGCTATTTTAAAATGCTGGAAATGGCTGGTAGACTGTCCCCTCCTTAATAGTTTTGAGGACTCTAAGGGTCCAGGAAGCCTATGCTGAGAACAACTCGAGAGAATTATGAAGAGAATCATGGAGAAGCAGAGTGAAACTGAAACTCAGACTTTATATAACATCACCAAGGTCACATGTTTTGTCAACCATGTGAACCCAACATGTTGGGTATTTTCATAGTTGAATTTTAAATTTCCTTACAAAGGTTTCAAGGGGTTTTCACCTGCCAAAGCACCCTCTCCAACCAAATGCACTTCCTTCACCAAACATTAGAAACACAATTACTTCTCAAGACTTGAAGACGAATTGGAATCTCAGCTTACAGATGCTATAACTAATTTAGAAGCTCGCAGAGAATAAATATTTTGGTCATTTTGATCTGCTCTGGTCAAACCAGAAGATGATTCACTGAATCAATTTTCAAGTGGTTATTTTCTTGTCATTCTACCAACAGATAATAGGCATATGAACATATGGAAAAATTTGACTTGCTTATTTAATATATTTGATGAGTGACCCCGAATACTCATGTGCTAGATATTTTAATTAGTAGAATATGAATAGTGTGCAAAACATTTCCAGAACTGTCTTTGAGATTTAAGCACCCTTAGAATAAGGATCTTTTGAGGTTTATTTAAAGGTTCAGTTTTCTAGACCAGTGATTATCCAACTTTAAAGTGACTTGGGAAGCTGTTAAAAATGCAGATTTCTTGGTCCCACTTCCACAGTTTGATTTAGTAACTAAAGGTGGGGCCCAGATTGGGACACAGGCTGATGACACAAGAAAGATAACAAAAACCTCAGATTCCTCTGAGGTAGTTGGTCCAGTGTCCCTAGTTTTCAGAAATTCTAATCTAGACTCATAATTCTTTTGGAGTTCCAACATTCTGAAGTTGTTGGTTTGGTTAAAAAAATACACACAAACTCAATTGTCAATATAAAATGCTTCCGAGTTAATTGGTCATACTCTGGGACAGCTCATAAACAGGACTAAAAAAACAATGCTCTCAGTTGAGATATTTCAAAGCTCAGACTATCAAGAATTCTGCAGAAGCCTTTTGCATTTCTACAAGATTTGACATGAAAATGTTTGTTTTTTATATTTTAGGTTTCTCTGAGTAGGGTCATAGCCTAGATCATTTTCTCCCTCCACATCATATTCTTACTTTAATTTTCATTCCTCATGAACTGAGGGCGCGCTGTATGCCTGTGTGTCAGGTGCAAAGGGATGGATTCATTCCCAAGAACAAAGACCACAACAGGAAGTGAGCACATGTGACATATATTGTCAAAAGGTGAATATGTTTGTTTTAAGGGGGTCTACAGGAAAAGTAGAGCAACACAAAAGAAAAAGAGAAAGTTTATCACGACTCCTGAAATCTGCCTCGTCAGCCTTACACACTCCTAACATTAGTTTAGAGACAAAACAATTTTATTATGTAATGAAAGGCACATGAATTTAAAAATACACACATGAACACACACATTTCCCTGAGAGCCAAGAATCTAAAACCTCTACATGTGACCATCCCAGAATACAGCTTCTCTGGACCTAGTCTGTAGGAAATTCTGGGGCTCTGGAGGGGATGTCAGTCAAAAATCTCTGTTCTGAAAGCCTCCAGGAAGAAAAGGATCACCTTAAAATGGGCCTTGCCACCTAGTAAGCATCTGAGAGGCCCAAGGGGATGCTGGATACTGCTGAGCCCCTAGCCCAAAGGAACAGGACCATTCAGAACATTTTGGGAGACTTTGAGTTTATTTTTAGAAATGACTATGATCTTTTTCCTTTTTTGCTATGAGTCAGATTTAAAATTCTATTCCCAAGTAGTCTTCGGTGTGTATACACGAGAGTGGTGGTTCCTCTTTTCAGTATTTGGAAGGTGGATACCCACTCAATTCCAGCTGTGAGCCACCAAGGGAAGGAACTCTTTAAAAGCCTTTTAAATCTTTTTTGTGTGTGGCTGAATTTTTAGGCATGCTTTTATCCTTTAGTTATGCCTAAAGTGCACCGACTAAATCCACAACAACACATTTAGAATGGATCAAAAAACACCAGGAGCAGTGGCAGTCAATGCCCTGGACGTTTTGAAATGCTTCAGTCCCAAGATCTCACATCCCTGTATTTCCAAACACATAAATGTTCATAGAGGCTCTTGGCTTTCTCTCAATTGAATGAATAAATTCTATTCTCATCACAAGTCACAGGAATTCTGTGTACTCTTTTTTTAATATATATTAAAAATTTTGTTTGTTTCGGGAGAGGTACTTAGGTGCATTTATTTATTTATTTTAAATGGAGGTACTGGGGATTGAACTCAGGACTTTGTGCATGCTAGATGTGCACTCTACCACTGAGCTATACTCTTCCACCCCGTGTACTCTTTATATCTGAAGTAATAAAATTTTTTCACAGGCTCCATATAGTTCAAATGGGCGTTTCCATGAAATTATTAACTACTCATTAAAAATGAGACTGTTATCTCTGTAAATGCCTAGCTTCTATGACTTTCAAATTCTCCTCACATAGTTTTCAGTAGAAAACTCTAAACTTCCAAGTCTTTATTAGAGAATTTGGTTCACTGCTTACTAAATGTTTCAAGATATTATTGTTATTTGATATTCTAATTGGCTGAGAGCTTAGGATGTAAGATCAAGCTAAATGCTTTATCTGTATTCACTTAGTGAATCTTCACAATACCCCTATGATGGATGAGGAATGGGCTCAGAGAGGGTAGTCATTTGTCCCAGGGTACACAGCAGAGCCCTGCTTTGTGCTGCCTGCCCCTCAAATATGTGTTCTCACCTACTGTGTTCTTCTGCCTCTGATGACTCCTATCCTGATCAAACACCAGCAAACCTTGCTGCGAAATTCTGGGAAGTGTTCTAGACATCTGGGTCGTGACGGTCTAAGCAGGATGTGTTCATGTTTTTGAGTTAGATCTGCCTGACTCACAGGAAAGCTCCGCACTCCTCCAAGAGTAAAGATGTTACTCTGCAAATTTAGCATGTGTTTGAGAAGTGATGAGAGCTGCAGCCCTGAAAACTTCAGTAGGGAGCAGATGTGTGCGTCCTGGTGGCAGCTTCCTTCACTCAGTAGCTTTCTGTAGGAAAAGCTCCACGGAGATTTGTAGTTGCTGTCAGAATTCCACAACCTGAACCTTGAGCTGCTCTGTCTTTTCAGATACATAAACACATGCGTGCGAGCGCACATACACACACACTCTCTCTCTCACACACACATTACACTGCATTTATTTTTAAGGATAAGAAACAATTTCCCGAGGAATATCTCCCACTGGAAGTCATGCATACATTATCTAGTCAAACCTGCTTGTATTCATGACCTTGTATTAAATCTGAAATTCCTAATGGGATTTTATTTAGAGCTGAGCTGCGAAGAGATGACGGCCAAGGAGGTTGGTGAGAAAGAAGGGAAAAACCATAGGGAGGTAAAGGGCCAATGAAAAGATCAGATCTTATCTGCACCACTCACAGCTGGAGACACACCGACAACACAGACCAGAGAACAGGCGTGTTAGAACGAAGCAGGAGGTTTCAACCTGCTCATTTTCTGGGAGGCGGGGGGAGAAATACTTCAGGGAGGCTGAGTACTTTTCGCTCCCTTGGGTAGGAATCAAGAATATTTTTATTTCACTGTTTACTCAACATGTCCCTTCTTTTTAACGAGAAATCCTTCTTTTTGTTTCCAGCCCCTTCCAGGAGGGCCTCCAAGGCACTGAAGTCCTGCACACGCTGCTTACAGGATGCAAACAGCCCACAGCACCTGGGCCTGACACTGCTTTTGAATAAAATCCCAGCCTGGGTTTATCTCCCTTTGGAAAACAGAAGTATAGAAATAAGATCGTCCAGTCTATAAAAAGCCTCTAGTTTCCCTCAAAGAGGTCAGACCTTGTTCTTCCTTGTGAGTTGAAGTTTACATAAAGCAAAGCTAAGAGCTACCTCCTGGAAGGGAATTCATCTCTCTCTCACACACACACACTCACATACCATCTCAGGGAGCAAACAGGACGTTATTCTGATTTCTGGACGGCATCTGACTCTCACATCTCTGTTTCTGAGCAGATTTTTACCCCAAAGTTGAAAGCTACAGGACTCGCCTTCATTTGCCAGCCAATTGAGCACCATTATTTACATGTCTTTAGAGTGACTTTGTGCCCAAATATGAGACAAGGCAGAAGGAGAGGATTTTTCTCTTCAGGATGAATCACCCGTGCGTGATGACATCCACACGTAGGCAGGTGCTTTCTCACATTCAGGCCAATGTGGGTATGACTTAACCAGCTCTGAGAATGTTCCAGCGAGCAGCGGCACGCGGGGCACCATGCCCTGGATCCACAAAACAGCAGAGCTCCGGAGGCCGTCGGCAGAGCTTTCCTCTGTGGGGAGAAGCTGCCCAGCCTCATCCCACCAGCTGAAATTCATTTTTCAAAAGAAATTAGACCGAGGTACTGTTGTTATAGCAACAGAGTCGCTTACACAGCCTCTTCCCACAGCCTCACTCTGGCTCCATGGGCAGCGATTTCTGTGACGCACAAGGAGTGACCAAGGCTGATCCTGGGTGGACCCTTTCTTTGCCCTTTAAGGAGCATAAACCTAAATCCTCTACATCCAATCTGAAGCCCAAAGACCAGACTTTCGTGTCCTGCAGAGTTCTCCCAGCCCTGAAAGTCGAGCAGTGAAGATCAGAGAAAAACCTTTGCATCTGATGTTTCCATCTCTTGGGTAGGAACTGGACACATGGCCACTGAATTTCCTGGGGGTTAACCAAGTATGAGCCACTGCAGACTGCTAATTTCCAGTGAGTTTGGTCATGTTGGCCATCACCATCACATTCTGAAGGGCCTACGTACCTTAGTCCTCTGGGATTTTATTCTTGCGGGTGTGGAACTCCCAATATAATAGCCCACTCCAACCCCTGGAAACAACAATCAACTCCTCCTCTGGGATTTTATTCTTGGGGGTGTGGAACTCCCAATATAATAGCCCACTCCAACCCCTGGAAACAACAATCAACTCCAAAATGCCCCTTTCTTGACGAAAATGACTTATTACTGAATGTTTATAGTAAATAACCTTTCAAAGGAGACAGCAACATAGTAGTCTACATTCACCCCAGGGGTACCCCAAGGTGGTAAAAACCTATGAAGTCGGTGCTTATGATGAATGTGAACCGTATCCCCCCAAATTCATATGTGGGTGCTCTAACCCCCAACAGCTCAGAATGTGAGGGTATCTGGAATAGGATCTTTAGTGAAGTCCTGCAGGTGGGCCCTCATCCAATCTGACTGGTGCCCTTCTTTTAAGAAGAAGAAATTAGGACACAGATACACACAGAAGGAAGACCATGTGAAGACACAGGGAGAAGATGGCCACGGACAAGCCAAGGAGAGAGACCTCAGCAGAAACCAACCGTGCTGACACCTTGATCTTGGACTTCTGGTCTCCAGACCTGTGAGGAGATGGATTCCTGATGTTTAAGCCTTCAGTCTGTGTGCTACTTTGTGATGGCAGCCCAAGCACACTAATGCAACTAATCTGATTTAAACGTATCTCTGTCCTCTCAGTGTCTTACACAGGTTAGGTGCTCAATCACTATTTTAAAGGAATATCTTGCACGGATGTGTTCATGCTTTGATTCAACTAACGGAACACCTACAGGGTGCCAGGTTCCAGATCAGGCACCAGGGACGTGACAGTGAACAAGTTTTGGTTTCTGACCTCGAGAACCTTCTGAGTGAAGGGGAAAGAAACAGATGAGCAAGGACAAGGTAGTTGGATGTAGACGCCTGAGCTGTGGAAACACCACAGAGGGGCATTTCCTCAGTCCAGATGAGATAAGGCTTCCTGGGGGGACTGATATGTAAGCTGAGACTTGAAGGATGGATTCATAGTGAGGAGAAGACACCAAAGGAGAAGAAAGCCTGGCTTCTAAGTGAAACTTAAGAAGCTGTGTCAAGGGGGAAGCACTGAGAAATGAGGCTGGAGAAGGCAGAGCGACATAGATCATGGAGAGCTTGTCTGCCGTGGTAAGATGTTTGGACTTTCCCCAGAAGGTCTTTAGAGACCCTGGAGGAAAAAGAGTCCCTTTGCAATGCTAACTTCCAATTTCATAGTGATAGACATTGGTTGCAAAAGGTAAGGTGTTTGAAGTGATCTGTATTAGTTTGCTAGGGCTACCATGACAAAATACCACAGACTGGGAGGCTTAAACCACAGAAATGTATTTTCTCACAGCTCTGGAGGCTGGAGGTTCAAGACCAAGGAGTTGGCAGTTTTGGTTTCTCCTGGGGCCTCTCTCCTTGGCGTGCAGATGGCCACCTTCTCACTGTGACCTTTTCTCCATGTGTGTGTGTATCCCTGGTGTCTTCCTGTGTGTTCAAATTTTCTCTTCTTAGAAGGACACCAGTCAGATTGGATTAAGGCCAATCTTAACAGCCTCATTTTTTAACTTCCTCACCTTTTAAAGGCCCTATCTCCAAATACAGTCCCGTTTCAACAGCTGAATTTTGGGAGAGGACACAATTCAGACCATAACATGATCCAATATCATTCCCTGCATGGCTGATTAAGCAAATAGCTAAAGTTATTCCTAACTTATAAATCAATACAGCACAGACTTATCTGAGGCAAGTAGCTGGACAGTTGCTATTTGATACACAGCTTAACAAGAGTTGTTTTTGTTTTTTTTTAAAGCATTTGTCTCCCAATTGTAATGCCAAGTTCAAAAACCACTTCATATTTGCCCCTGAACTATTAGCAAAGAGGTGTAGTCAGAGATGACACCAAGCAAAGCCTCAGAAGTAGCCTGTCATGATTTAGAAGACTCTGAATGGTGACGTTTGCTTTCTGAAGCTTAGTAAATGTTACTTTCCACTGATAATCCATCTGACCTCGGGGAGATGCACTGAGGGAAAAACCAAGGCACAGAGAGTGGGGCCACAACCTAATTCAGGGAAAGAACAAGGAATGAGAGTCAGAATTTCCTGCTCCAGCCCAATGCCCTGTGCAATCAATCACTTTGCTTGTAACAGATCCAGAGTTTGTCAACTTGCTGTTCAAATTGTGGTGCATTGTAAATGTACTGTAACGATATAGAGTCAAAAGTATGTATTTCACTGGTTTTATCTTTCTTACCTAGCCATCCAGATATCATTTATGTGGTTTCCATTATAATGCTACAGTTAAGTTTGCATAATATTTTCTGTAACCACCTACTTTTGCATGGTTATGGCTCTCTGAAACTCCACTGGGACAGAATGTTTTTCACCTTGCTCTCAGTTTCAAAATAAAATTTTTTTAGTAACAACCAGTGATGACTTTAGGGATATTTTGAAGTTATGTGAATGCAAAAGAAAGGATTGTTTTTTTCACTGCAATGAATATTTTCTTACCCTTTGTCCAATCAAACACCACAAATCAAAAAGAGCTGAACATAAAGTCATCAAACAAGGCAATGTAATAGATTTCACTGAAGACTGCCCACACTGCCTGATTTAACTAAATGAGGTTTGCATTCAGATGCTTATCAGTATTTAAAAATACCTTCAGTGCATACACAACAGAAAACGTCAGGAACTTGAAAAGCAAAACTACGCATGTGGCATTTCCAGATCTCACTAAAGCACAACAACTAAACAAACTTAATTATGTGATCGAGCAGCAGTGACTTAACCTCTCTGGACCTTCGTTTCCTCAATTACAAAAGGAGAGGGCTGGGCCACCTGATCTCCAAGGCTTGTTTCACTCTGTTTGGTCTCTGGATTCAAATCAATGACTCACTTTCAAAATCACCCTGGAAGGCACTGTTAACTCAGAAGGGTAGCTTTATTTGGCAGGTGGTTACTGAGTAACTAAGGGCCTCATTTTAAGTCAGAGAGGAAGAATTCATTACATCCTTCTGCAAAGGTCTCTTGGCTTTAGTAAATTTGAAAGAAAAATTACACTGAATCCTAATCACAAGGGTCTTAAAAAAAAAAAAAAAAGGAAACCCAAGTGTGTAAATTACATGGTTCATTTAAAAGAATTTCTCACTTTAGGATGGTCTGCTTGGTGTCAGGTGCTGGGCTGGGTGCAGAAGATGGGAAAGATGCCTAAGATCGCTGCTTTCAAGGAAATTTAGAGCCTGTGCACTTTTTCCTTTTGTTCCTAAGTATCTATGGGGAAATGTTCCCATTACGCTTAGCACTTGTCTGATGTAGACAACAGTGATGTTCCATTCTGGCCACCATAACTAGGCTAAGCTGGCTAATTAACAGAACGGAGCGTGGTTGCTTCTCCACCTCCACATGAGTGATTTTGAATAAATGGCCTTAAATTCCATAAAAAAGCTAAATGTGCCAGTTGAGTAATTGCACCAGGTTGCAAGTAAGAGTTGTCCACCTTTTCTGGGCATGGATTATCATGTATTTCACCAAGAAGATGAAGATAGGTGTGGGCTTACAGTCATGGGCTCCGGATCCTAGAATCAATTCTCTCATGTCCAAGCTGTGTGTTCTCTGCAAGTCAGATGACTATTTTCTACCTCCATTTTTGCCTGGACAAAATAATCTCTAAAATCCCTTACAGATCTAACAGCCTAGAATTTTAATCTCTCTAGGTCAATTAGGATAGAATTGGAAGATGCATCAATTGACATTTTAGGTCTCTTCTTAACTTTGTGGTTCTTTTCTAAAATATGTAACTAGTTCCTAAACTTAAAAGAATGAAAAAGTTTGCTACTATTGCTGTTTCTATGCATTGTGTAGTAAGACATGATTAATTCAATTCCTGCTAATTTTGCCTTTAGCTGTAGCTTCACTAAGGACCAACCTGATATTTATCCTTATATACAAAAAAGAGAGCTTAATTTCCTCTAAAGATCAGGAACAAGACAAGAATGTCCACTCTTGCCACTTCTATTCAACATAGTTTGGAAGTCCTAGCCACAGCAATCAGAGAAGAAAAAGAAATGAATCAAAATCAGAAAAGAAACTGTCAACCTTTCACTGTTTGCAGATGACAAGATACTATACACAGAAAATTCTAAAGATGCTCCCAGAAAACTACTAGAGCTCATCAATGAATTCAGTTTAAATTGCAGGATACAAAATTAATATACAGAAATCAGTTGCATTTCTATACACTAACAACAAAATAGCAGAAAAAGAAATTAAGGAAACAATCTCATTTACCATTGCATCAAAAAGAATAAAGTACCTAGGAATAAACCTACCTAAGGAGGCAAAAGACCTGTACTCTTAAAACTATAAGATACTGATGAAAGAAACTGAAGACAACACAAACAGATGGAAAGATATACTGTGTTCTTGGACTGGAAGAATCAATACTGTTAAAATGGCCATACTACCCAAAGGCAATATACAGATTCAATGCAATCTCTATTAAGTTATCAATGGCATCTTTCACAGACCTGGAACAAAAATTTTTTTAATTTGTATGGAAACACAAAACACCCCAAGTAGCCAAAACAGTCTTGAGAGAGAACAGAGCAGGAAGGATCACAGTCCCTGACTTCAGCCTAGACTGCAAAGCTTCAGTAATCAAAACAGTATGGTACTGGCACAAAAACAGACACATAGATCAATGGAACAGGATAGAAAGTCCAGAAATAAACCCATGCACTTACTCTTAATTAATCTACGACAAAGGAGGCAAGAATATACAATGGAGAAAAGACAGTTTTTTTCAGTGAGTGGTGCTGGGAAAACTGGACAGCTACATGTAAAAGACTGAAATTAGAACATTCTCTAAAACCATATACAAAAATAAACTCAAAATGCATTAAAGACCTAAATGTAAGACCTGAAGCCATAAAACTCCCAGGGGAAAACATAGGCAGAACACTCTTTGACATAAGTCACGGCAATAATTTTTTGGATCCATCTCCTAGAGTAATGGAAATAAAAGCAAAATAAACAAATGGGACCTAAGTAAACTTAAAAGCTTTTGCATAGCAAAGGAAACCATAAATAAAATGAAAAGACACCTACAGAATGGGAGAAAATATTTGCAAATGCTGCAACCAACAAGGGATTAATTTCCAAAATATACAAACAGCTCATATAGCTTAATATCAAAAAAACCCAAACCATGCAATAAAAAAATGGGCAGAAGATCTAAATAGACATTTCTTCAAAGAAGACACAGATGGCCAATAAGCACATGAAAAGATGCTCAACATCGTTAATTATTAGAGAAATGCAATTGAAACTACAATGAGGTTATCACCTCACACCAGTCAGAATGGCCATCATTAAAATGTTTACAATAATAAATGCTGGAGAGGGTGTGAAGAAATGAGAACCCTCCTACACTGCTGGTTGTAATGTAAATTGGTGCAGCCACTATGGAGAACTGTATGGAGGCTCCTTAAAAAAAAATAACGGTTGCCATATGATCCGGCAATCCCACTCCTAGGCATGTATCTGGAGAAAACTACAATTTGAAAAGATACACACACCGCAATGTGCACCCCATAGTGGCACTATTTACAACAGCCAAGACGTGGAAGCCACCTAAATGTCCATCGGCAGATGACTGGATAAATAAGTTGTGGTATGTTTACATAATGGAATACTACTCAGCCATAAAAAGAATAAAATAACATTTACAGCAACATGGATGGACCTACAGATTATGAATTAAGTGAAGTAAGTCACAAAGACAAATATATGGTATCACTTATATGTAGAATCAAAAAAAGATACAAATGAACTTATTTACAAATCAGAAACAGACTCACAGACATAGAAAACAAACTATGGTTACAAAGGGGAAAGTGGGGTGGAGGGAGGGATAAATTAGGAGTCTGAGATTAGCAGATACACACTACTATACATAAAACAGATAAACAAGGTCCTACTGTACAGCACAGGGAACTATATTCAGTATCTTGCAATAAATTATAAAGAAAAAGAATCTGAAAAAAATATATATGTAACTGAATCATCGTGCTCTACACCTGAAACTAACATAACATTGTAAATCAACCATACTTCATTAAAAAAGAGAGAGAGCTTACTATGTAAAAGAATAGGAATAATAAAGATTACAAGGGGAATGCTAACTTAAGACAGAAATGGGTCTCACAGACTCAAGGACTCAAGAGACAAATTTAAATAAATGATTGATACATGTATTATGATTCCTTCTCATATATTAATTAAAGTAGTTGCCAAGGATGTTTATTTACTAACAGTTTAATAGTCTAGTTTGAATTGCAGTTGTTACTTTTAAATACATCACAGGTAGTACATATTTACTACTATACGTCAATGCTGATTTTTCTCAATTCAGGCAGCATTTTGCCCAAATTAGTTTAAATTAGGGAGAGTCTATTGTATTCATGAACTCCTCCTCTAAATGGCAGAAATGATGACTATAAAATTCGTCTTAGGTTTGTTGGAGATCTGCAACTTACCTTTTAGTCTGAGACTCGTAAAGAATGAACATGGCATGATTAATGGCCATTACTGATTTCTTACAGCTGTAACTTATCAGAATATGTATACTCTAATACTGTACCCATGGTAATTATCTCATTACTATGAAGTGTCACAGAAATGCATTATGCGAAGCACACGTTGAATCACATCGAGCAATTTCTTTTTATGTTTAAAACCCAGAAGCTTATTGTCTCTAATAGTTGGAGCTTTGCATGGGAATTGGGGGCCTTCCTAGAGAGTTGGGGGCTTTGCAGGGGATTGGGGGCTTAGCATGGGAGTCATGCATGTTAGCTGGAGTCCCTGGGCTGGAGTTTAACCAGCTTTGTGACTCTGGTCACTCTTCAACTTTTCTGCACCTTAATTTCTAATTTGAAAATGGGCATACTTGTGTGTGACCCCTACTATACCTCATGGAAAGGATTAAGCAGATTAAGTTTATAAAACAGTTGGTCACTGGGATGAAAGGCAGTAAGGAAATTACTCAGCACACTGCAGTGGTGCCTTCTTCAACTGCATGAATATTTAATGAACAGGTACACTCAATACTTGACATGTCTATGGAGCTTTTCATGCAAAGCGTCTTAAGATCACTTAAAGAAATGCATGGCAACAATTATCAGAGATCTGGGAAGCATCAGTTCATTGGCTAGAGAGGGTAGAGACAAAGAAGCTTTGTTTCTAACATCAGAGTGTTCAAAAGTAGTGCTATATCCAAATCCAGTTAGCTCACAGACCTGAAGATAGGGCTTTGGAAATTAGGTTATGTTTGAGAGTCATCCATCCATACCTATGAGGTGGCTGAAATAACGTGAGTGCAAAAATTCCCAAAGCAAATGAACACATGGTTGGAGGTGGGCCCTTTTAATTAGATGAGAGAAGAAACAGTATCAGTGAGAGATTAAAATAAAACATCATCAAGAAAGTAGGACAAAACAAAGAAGAACAGTTTGTGGTCAGACTTGTCATGTCAGTTGCAGCTTTCAAATGAGCACTAACGGACCATTAAATTAGTATCAGGGTAATTCAGTGGGCATCTAGGAGAAGGTTTCTCTAGGAAACCCAGCAGCATCAACAGCACCAGGGAACTTGTTGGAAATGTAGATTCTTGGCTGGGTCCCCACACTTCTGGAATCAGAAACCCTGAGGGTGGGGCCCAGACTCTGTGTTTTAACCAGCCCTCTAAGTGACTCTCCTGAGGTTGAGAATTCTTGTTCAAGAACAGTGCTGCTGGTCCAACAGAACTTCTTGAGATGATGGGAATGTTCTGTATCCACATCATCCAGCACATTAGCCTCTAGCTGCAGGCAGCTGTTGAGTACTTGAAATGTGGCTACTGCTACTGAGGAACCAACTTTTAAATTTCACTAAGTTTAATTAAATTTAAAATAGCTACATGCAACTAGCGGTTACTCTATTGGATGGCAAAGTTCTAGAATTCTGCTGTAAATGGATGCCAGGTTTTTGGTCAGTAAGAGAAGCAAATAGTGAAGAATGGAGATGCTGGGTGTGACATCTTCTCTAGAAGAAATCTTGTTTGGAAAAGCAGGAGGGAAAAGGCTTATATGTGAGGAGGTGAGGTCAAGGTTTTTCTGGAAAAGGAAGTCCTGAGTGGCTTTGAAGGTGAGAGAAATCAGGGAGCAGGAGAAGTGGAGGCTAAGGAAGGAGGGACACAGAAAAAATTGCATTGGAGATGTCTACTTGTGGTAAAATACTCACAACATTAAATTTACCACCTATTCATTTTAAAGTGTACAGTTCAGCAGTATTAAGTATGTTCACATCATTCTACAATCATCTCCATCATCCATCCCCAGAACTCTTTTCATCTTGCAAAACTGAAACTGTATATCCATTATACAGTAACTCCTTATCTGCCCCTCTCCCCTATCCTGGCAACCGGAATTCTACTTTCTGTCTCTATGAATTTAACTACTCTAAATACCTCGTCTAAGTGAAATCATAAGAGTATTTGTCTTTTTGTGACCAAATATTTCATTTAGCGTAATATCCTCAAGGTTCATCCACGTTGTAGCATGTCTCAGAATTTCTTTCCTTTTCAAGGCTGAATTAACATTCCAGTATATGTATATACTGCTCATCTGTCTATGGACACTTGGGTTGCTTCCACCTTTTGGCTACTGTGAATAGCACTGCTATGAAGATGAGTTTATAAACATCTTGAGACCTTGCTTTCAATTCCTTTGGGTAAATATGCAGAAGTGGAATTGCTGGATCATACAGCAGTTTTATTTTTAATTTTTTGAGGAACCACCACATTGTTTTCCATAGAGCTGTACTATTTTACATTCCCATTGAGATACTTGCTTTTGAATCCATGAAGAATGGCACATCAGAGTCATCAAAAGACTGACCTAAAGACAAACATGAGGAAGAGGTACGTTAAGACAGAAGTGTATGTGTATGGAGGTGGTGATGGACGAGGCTGCTTGGCTTTAATAGTTTCAATTTTCTCACTGATGTTGATGCAATGACCTCACTTCCAAGGACGAACACTGCTGAGGAGGAAAAACCAAGGGCTTGAGGAGAGAAGTGAATGAAGGTTTTGTACAGTTGGTCCTTTTTAAGAGAAGAACAGGATGAATGGGTGAAGAAGATATGGTAAATACACACACACACACACACACACACACACACACACACACAGGAATACTATTCAGCCATAAAAAGAATGAAATTTTGCCATTTGCAGCAACATGGATGGACCTAGAGATTATCATACTAAGTGAAGTCAGTCAGACAGAGAAAGACAAATATCATACGATATCACTAATATGTGGAATCTAAAAAAAATGACCCAGATGAACTTATTTACAAAACAGAAACAGACTCACGGACACAGAAATCAAACTAATGGTTACCAAAAGAGAATATGGGAAGGATAAATTAGGAGTTTGGGATTAGCAGGTACACACTACTCTATATAAAGTAGATAAATAACAAGGACCTACTGTATAGTACAGGGAACTATATTCAGTATCTTATAATAACCTATAGTGGAAAAGAATCTGAAAAAGAATATATATGTACATATATATATGGAACTGAATCACTTTGCTGTATACCTGAAGTATTGTAAATCAACTATACTTCAATTGAAAAAAAAGAGACCAGGGGAACTTTCCCAGGGCTCTGCAGCAGAGGTATAGCCACTGCCACAGAACTGAAATGTGCTCCCCTCTGACAAGATATGTTGAAGTCCTAACCCTCAGTACCTCAGAAGTTGATTTTATTTGGAAATAGAGTCACTGCAGGTGTAATTAGTTAAGATGAGGTCATACTGGGGTAGACTGGGCTCCTAATCCAACATAGGTGGATTCTTTTAGAAGAGGAATACGTGGAGACATGGGGACTGACAGGGAGAACACCATGTGATGACAGAGGCAGAGACTGGTGTTATGTAGCTGCAAGGCAACGAATGCCAAAGAATGCCAGCAAGCCATGAGAAGCTAGGAAGAGGCAAGAATCCATGCAGAGTCTCAGAGAAGCATGGCTCTGCTAACACCTTGACTTTGGACTTCCCACCTCCTGGGCTGTGAGACAATAAATTTCTGGTGTTTCAAGCCACCGAGTCAGTAGTCTTTTGTTACGGCAGCCCAAGGAACTAATTCAGTATAAGTCTGCAACAGGCCAAGGTCATCCCAAACCAAGGCCAAAATGAGTATTTCCAAATTACTGTGCGTCCCACCTCTGAGCAATGTGCTTTCTGACATACTGCAATAATACAGGGAATTAGTCAATGCAATATGTATTTTGAATCATAGCCCTTGCTGAAAGATTTTCTTTCTGTCTGTCTTTCACAGGAACAAATGGGGCATGCCTATAAATTGCATGCTTCTAAAAACCAAGGGAAAGGCATCTAAGGAAAGACATCTCAGTGTCTCAGGGCAGAAGCAGGTGGCGTAGATGTGTACAAGCAATACCTTGGGGCTGTCATTACTTGGAAGCTCCTCTGGATTTTATTTCACCTACATTGGGCCCCCGAATTTTTTTCTGGGTTGTAAGCCTGAGAATATCTCTTGCTTCACCTGTAAAAATCAAAGACTTTTCTAATTTTTTAAAATTCCTAAGTTTGTCTGCTTTTGCTGACTTTGGTCTTTAGCCACAGTGCCAATAATTTCAATTATTTTCCTACTTTTACACTTGAGTTTTACGGGAGAAAGTGTTTAGGTAATGAGTGCCTAGAGATTAAGCCATTTAAGAAAAAGCTGCCTGGTTACGACTCCTGGGTGAGTCTCTGTCCGAGGCCTATGCGCTGTGGCTGGGGGAGTGAAGAGGCTGGGGTCTGCACTGCCGTGGGCTGCAGCACAAGACCACGGTCAAAATCCTTCAAAATATCTCAGCAGGAGAGTCTGGTTAGGGTATCTTGGAAGGAGAGCTCAGCTATGGCTAACATGGAAGAAACGTGGATTATTCAGTTGAGCAGAATAACCTTGAGCGTTTGCCAGGTCAAAACACAAGTCACAAAAACAGTCTTTTCCTTGCTGCCTATTTGTTCTTCTCCCTTGAAAACATACCTCTTACTCTTGTGCAGATTCACCCACATCCTAGTAAGACAGGAGGAAAAGAGCTGTAAACTGCAGTTATAAAAACAATTCCAGAGATAACTCAATATTTAAATTTCTTGACAAGAAACGTATCCAGTTAACAAACCCTTTCCCTCCTGTATCCCTCCCTTCCACAGCCCCTCGCATTAAAAAAAATAATAATAAAAGCAATTAGACTTTGGCTTTTCATGAAAGGCATACAGTAAAAGTATCACTGTTCCAAAATTCCAAAGCAATTTCATAATCATAATGAAATGAGGGAGGAAATGGTTTTGTCGAGGTCTTGAAAACAATCACCCCATGTTGCTATGTGGAGTCTCTTTATAAATTATAAAGTGGTTTGCAAAAATTAGTTCCTTCCTTCAACTCACACTCATTGAGCGTCATTTATACACCAGGCCCCACGTGAGAAGCTGGGGGTGCAAAGATGCACAGGACACAACTGGCCTGGAAGAGCTCACAACAGAGGGAGACAGTTATTATTATTATTCATTATAATGTGGCTAGGTTCCCATGCCCTGTTGCTACCTCCAGCTCCAGGAACCTTGATTTTAATTCACAAAGAGCCATATTGTAGGGAGGAAAAAAAGAGAAAATGACCACAGTAAATCCTGTAAAGGTGGCAGGTCTCTCCAGCAATATAGCTGGTCTGCGAGCTTAGACCTCCTTTAAACGAAGGGCAGGGAAAGAAAAGAACACAGCAAAACACCTAAGCAAACTGTACCAGATCCAACCACAACAGACATCTGGAGCTAAACGAGAGAAATTCAAAACTAATTGGGAAAGAAAATCATGCACAGCGTACAAATCAGTTCACAAGGAAAACGAAACAAATTGGAACACAGTCAAAAGCATCTTTCTCTCCTTGCCCCTTGCAGAATTGCCCCAGAGTCGCATCAGAGGAAAGATAGTACCTTCAGCTCCACTGGAAACTTGAGGTTTTAAGAGACAAAGGAATCCAAGTCTGGAATTGATAACCAAATTTCTACATATTTTGGTTTTAACTCAGGTGAGTCAACTCAAATATCAAAACTCAGGTTTTCGGATGTGATTTTTATGCCTGCTTAGAATCAGAGGCTGAGGAGAAAAGTATATACACAATAAATCTAAAATCATTCAATTATCTTAAGTCAACTGGGAGGCTGATACTTCCTGAGAGTAGGTATTTGACTCTCATATTACGAAGCCATGTAAATGACTCTCAGGTTGCAAAATCATTCTGGATAGTTTATTACTCTGTGCTCAGGTATTCCAGGAGCAAGGAAAAAGGCTTCAGAGTTTGATGGGGAAAGTATCACATTCGTCAGTCGCAGTAACAGCATGCTAACACAGCCTCTTGAATTGACTGCTGTACGAGCATCAGCTCACAGGAAGGGGAAAATTCTGCCCCTCTTCAGAAACAGATTCAGGCTACAAAATTATTCAAGTTAATTTCCTTCAGTTAATGAAGCCGGTTTCCTTATTAGCAAAGGGAGGCGACCCAATCTAGTCTACATCTAATGACTCACAGAATGATGAGGTTAGCTAGCTCCATCTCTATATTTAAACTTGACTTTTAGATAGAGCCTCATAGAACTTGCATAAGCAGTACTAGCCCTGCCCAGTATTTAGTTCTGCTTTTATGACTGTGGAACCAAGGATTCTCAGAAATGTCCTTGGGAACTACCACTGAGGTCTGCTCACTGCTAAATATGCACATTGCTTCAACTCAGAGGTGTGTGTGTGTGTGTGTGTGTGTGTGTGTGTGTATGTGTGTGTGTGTGTGTGAGTCCAAGGTACCATGACATCTGGTACCCTTGGGAGGCTGGGGACAGCCCAGCATTGGGGAGTCCTCTGAACCCCGCTCTGACATGGCACCTTGCATGGAGGATGGGTTCTTGGTGGACACACTCTGACTTTCTCTTAACCTTCAGCAAAATTTTGGTGGTGATGAGGGTTGAAGATGGGGACAGGAATCCCTCTGGAATTGCCCAGGAATCCAGCTCCAAAACAGGGTAAGCCTGATGGTACTACTGAACCCAAATCTACTGTTACCTAGACCCACCCTAACAATTTAAGCTTTCCTTGAAGTTACTAGCAAATAGCAACCATGTATTTTTGTATCCATTATATGCCAGGCAAATCCAAAATTCTTCCTCTTAATTCCCACATCAACCCTGCAAGGTAATAACATCATTTATACAAATGAGGAAATGAGGGCTTGGGGAGATTAAACAGATTGCCCAAGGTCACACAGCTCATGTGAAGGAGTTGAGACTGGAATTCCAAAGCCTATGCTTTTCCGTTACATGGCTCTCCACTTGTGAATGGAATGTGCCTCTCATTTCCAAACTATTCTGCTGTGAGTGTGGCTCTGAAATGAGACAGAAAAAGAGGGAGGCGTCTTCAGAACTGCCCTCTCCCTGCAGTGGGTTGGCTGGCACATCAGGAGGTACCCTCTGAAAGGGGAGTTCCTGTGAGGGCTGAAGCTCTTTCAGATGTTCTCAGAACAGTTCTGCAGCTGTCGGAGATGCTCAGGTGTAAACACATACTGGCCACTAACCCAACCCCGGTCCAATCCTAAAGAGAATGGTGTAGATACTGGCATGCTGTCCATGGGGGCCATGGGAATGACCAATCACTTTGACGACCTCTCTCCAGGAACATCACTACAAAAGCACCAACACAAGAACACATTTTCCAGGAAACCAAATGTGTTCATAACATCTGAGTTGCTGTGCTCTAGGTAAACACGACCTTAAGCTCCTAAAAGTACCGAGGGCCAGCAACCAAGATTCACCTTCACCTGAATCTTTCCAATTCTCTTTATTTTTCTTTATTAATATCTTTTACTTTAATTTCATGTTCCTCATAATACAGGACTAATATTCTCTAGTTCAGAAGATGGTTGTAAACACTAAATGAGGTAACACAAGCAACACGTCCAACAATGCCACTTGAAGACTTCTTGTAACTTTCCTCTTCCATTAATAATTTCACAGTAAGCTGTAGGGATTTTTAAGTGGGTGTTCCTTATCCCCCTGTACAATATTGTTATCAAGTATCAAGATAATGCAAATATACTGCAAATAATTTGACTGACAACGGCTCAATTTCCAGAATATATAAGCAGCTCACACAACTTAACAACAAAAAAACAAACAACCCAATCCAAAAACAAGCAATTCTCCAATGAAGACATACAAATAGCCAATAGGCACATGAAAAAATGTTCAACATTGCTAATTATCAGAGAAATGCAAACTAAAACTACAATAGGTATCACCTCACATCGATCAGAATGGCCATCATTAAAAAGTCCACAAACAATAAATGCTGGAGAGGGTGTGGAGAAAAGGGAACTCTCCTACACTGTTAGTGGGAATGCAGTTTGGTCCAGCCGTTATTGAAAGCAGTATAAAGATTCCTCAGAAGACTAAAAATAGACTCACCATATGATCCAGCAATCCCACTCCTGGGCATATATCTGGAGGGAACTCTAATTTGAAAATCTACATGTACCTCAATGTTCACAGCAGCACTGATATACAATAGCCAAGGCATGGAAGCAACCTAAATGTCCATTGAGAGATGACTGGATAAAAAAGTTGTGGTATATTTATACAATGGAATACTACTCAGCCATAAAAAAGAACAAAATAATGCCATTTACAGCAACATGGATGGACCTGGAGAATGTCATTCTAAGTGAAGTAAGCCAGAAAGAGAAAGAAAAATACCATGTGATATCAGTTATATGTGGAATCCAAAAAAAAAAAAAAAGACACAAATGAACTTATTTACAAAACAAAAACAGACTCACAGACATAGAGAATAAACTTATGGTTACCGGGGGAAAGGGGATTGGAAGGGATAAATTGGGAGTTCGAGTTTTGCAGATACTAACTACTATTTATAAAATAGATAAACAACAAATTTCTTCTATATAGCACAGGGAGCTATATTCAATGTCTTATAGTAACCTGTAATCAAAAAGAATATGAAAACAAATATGTGTATATATACATATGACTGAAACATTATTCTGTACACCAGAAATTGATACAACATTGGAAACTGACTGTACATCAATTAAGAAAAAGATAATGCAAACATACAGTTTTAGATGACAGAACCAGGGGTCCACGATATGAATACTGCTTGAGTTTTTAAACTTGAAGTTTACACAAAAATGGATTTTAGGATCTCTGAGAACGCCAAAAAGTTGTATGCAAAATTTTGTGGCTATATGCCTTCTTTTTTTGTTTTTTTTCAGGAGAGAGGATCTAACGCTTTCATCAGATTCTCAGCATGGTTCATGAGCCTCCAAAGACCACTCTCCTACAGGTTAGCAGTAACAAACAAGGTTGGGTGAACTCTGTCTTATAAGCAGCTTCGATTTCCTTGAAGTTCAAAGCCACGTGCTTCTGAAATTCTAGGTTGCGTTAATGAGTGTGCGTTCTTCAGATCCAGGGAGACTGGATATGTTCTACACCAATGGTAGCTGGAAGGCTGGGCTTCATACTGGAGTCCTTATTCTTATCAGCTCTCAATGCAGCAAGAGGGCACAACCAGGGCAGAGAAGGCCCCAGAAACCCTACCACATGAGACAGGGGAAGGAGCCAAGTACATTTTGCTGGAGAAAGGGAAGAGTTGGGGAGTAGGAACGCCAGAGCTCCTCTGTAAATGGCTGACCATTGCTACGTAGGAAATGGATTAGATTAGGATACATTAGAACCTATGTTGCTCCAGAATGCAGAACTAAGATCAATGGTTGGAAGTTACGGGGAGAAAGAATTCAGCCTCTCTGTAAGGAGGAACCTTTAAAAATGATTAGGGAGGTTGAAAACAGGAGAGGTTTCCCTGTGAGGCTACTAAGCTTCCTGTCCTGTGAGTTTTCATACCAGGCTGCACGTTCATCTGCCAGGGACTTATAAAAGGGGTTCTTTATTGCGTGGAAGGTATGAGAAAATGACCTCTACAATTCCTTCTAATTCCATGATCTGTCTATTAAGATTTTATGTCTCTTATTAACATTTATAGTCAAAGACATTTACACATGTTCCCTTACTTCATATAATAGATACTTGTGGTGAATCATTTTATAAGGGGGATAATTACTCCTTTTTAAAAAACTTTTCATTTCAATGTATTTTGTTTCCTTAAAATAGGGTAAACCTATGCATGGAATGCTGTCTGTGTTTTCAGCACCCCCTCTACCCAGGTACCTCCTTGTCTGAGTCTTCCTCGCCCCCATCAGCGTTCACCCCACCCTCGTCTCTCCCCAGGACTCAGGGGCTCTCCTCGTAACTGTTCACCTTGCTTCCCAACTATGATCTCTCCAATCTAGTCTCCACGAGCAACCAGCATAATCGTGATTAACCAGAGCATGTCTTTCTGCCTAACGTCCTTCCATAGAGTCCTAATCTCTAAAGTCACACTCGTGACCATGGTCTACAAAGCGCTGGATGAGCTGGTGTCTCCAAGGTCATGTCATGCCAGCCTCCCCTCTCCACTGCGCTCTGGCCACACGGGCCTCTCCTCCTGCCCTTTTCTTCCTCTGCATCTGCACCTGCACCTGCTTCCTCTCTGCCTTAAACCCGCTCCTCCCAGATCCTCACCATCCTTCGGGTTTCAGCTCAAGTATCAACCAGAAAGCTGTCCTTGGCCACCCTATCCCAGTTAACTACATCTCCCACCTGCCCTCGAGCATGTCACGGTTTTAGTTCCTTCATCTCACTTATCACAATTTATAATTGTCTTGCTTCTTATTTTGGGCTTGGTATTCTTGCATCCGAGTGTAGGTGCACTGATGTTTACGACCTCACCTCTCTTGTTCACTGATGTGTCTGTGCCCAGTGTCTATCCCGGGGACGGGCCCATGGTTGGGGTCAGTAAGTATTTTTGCCATGAAAGAATGAATGAGTGATTCCGTAAATAAGTCTGTCCAGGACAGATAGTCAGTTCTGGGTGGGTGTGACCTTGTTCTTCTCTTGGACTGTAGTAAGTACACTTCCTTGATGCTCATCCTCTTACCTAGGACAGGGCTGTGTATGCAGCAGGCCCTTGAGAATTTTCAATTGACTCCTAAGGAGCCCGCAAATCTCATTTAAAGCCAAAGGTTAGAGAAAAAAAATTTCTTTCACTGAAGAGGGAAAGACATTGCCCATACCTCAGAGTGTCCACTGAGGAGAAAAATCCGAGAGAGGAACAGCCCAGTCCCTAAAGCTAGGACAGCATGCCTTTTTCTCCCTCCTAGGGCTCTCGGAAAAAAACTATACTGGCCGTGAGGAACCAGAGAGCTGGAGTGGTTACTGAGGAGGTGGCAGAATCTCCTTTTCTGGAGATCTTTAAAAATAGAACAGCCATCTGGGATGACTTAGAGATGGTCTCCACTGAAGAAGGGGGATGGAAGAGGGAAGGAAAGATCTCTCTAAGTCCCATCTCACCCTTGATTTTCTGATAATTCACTTTAAGATTTTATTCATGGCAAAATCCTGAACGGAGCTAGGCATTCACTTTTTTAACTGAAAGTGGTATCCCATTTTACTCTGAGCTGTAATTCTGCCAGATGACTCTCCTCTCCTCAAATGGGCAATTTGGATGTCATCATTTTGTGTGTGTGTGTGTGTGTGTGTGTGTGTGTGTGTGATGTAGAAAGTTTGGATGAAACTTAACTTCCATTCTGTTTCCTAGGAAAGGAAAGCAAAGGAATATAAGAGGGAAGTGTTTCAATACTGGGAGATGACAGCCTGATGAGCACAAATCCGTGTGGGTCTTACTGAAGCCACTGAAAAGGCTGGAGGGACAGGAGCTGCACAGGAAAAACATGCATGACCCTGTAGAACGTGGTACATCCTGCCACAGGGACCTGCCGTGGTTACGTACAGAAGTTACTCTTCTGTTTGTAACAATTCTTTGTTTTTTAGTTCTTTTTTTTTCCTTTTTTTTTTTAATGGAATCAAGCTTGGGAAAGTCAACACATAAACTGCATAAGGCATATTTTTCTTATATTTAGCCATGAAATGATAGCATCTGAACTGTTTCCTAGCTTTGTTCTTATGACTCTGGCTTGATTTGTCAAAGCCGTATAGTCAAAAGAATAATAGATTTTAATACACAGAGGCTGAATTTGACTATTTTTACTATAGAGGCCACACCATAAAAAGCCTTGTTTAATGCACCTCAGCAGTATCTATATGCCATAACTGTATTTCTAACCTAAATAAACCTGGTTATGATTATCAAACACATTTATTTTTAAGTGTTCATTATAAGCACTGTTGTACATAACAAACTAATGGCCAACAGGACTCTAGCTTTGTTTTTTTCTTTTTTTCCTAAAGGAACACAAATGGCTTTCAACGGTGAAATGAACTCTTGCCTTTCTGCAAGTTAATGGATAATCTATATTTTTATGGAATGTTGCATTAATAAGTCAGAACAACGTGTGACCATAAAGGTCTTCACAAACCATACTTGAAAGCCGGCCCTGTCACTTTATAGGACGTCCATCAAGTCCATGCAGCTCCCTCATTCACTCACTGCCTCCAGAACGTGGGCTGAGTGTCCACCTGGGCCACACCTCTGGATCTCTGTGTGTGTCCCTGTCCAGTTGTGCTGTGAACAGAACCCGAGTGCCGGACATTCATAGAAAGAACATTCTAAGGTAGAAATCAGAACTCTAGGAAACAAAAAGGCAGAAACGGGATATTCTCAAAGAACTGGAACTCAACTTACTCTAAGGCGCCTTCGTGATACAAAATCCATACCCAGTGTGTTTTGGTCCATTCTGTCGTGTAACTATTTGCTAGAGTGGCCACCACCCACCTTTCCTTACTGGATAGAGGACACACATTGGTTCAGGGCAGAAATAACTGATCCTTTAGCAAAGCAGGATTGAGTGTCTGCATGAAAGTTGTAATTGCTACAGAACACGTCTCCAACTTTTCTTCCCACGAGGCTCCTGTTTCAGTGTTGGAGTCCCTGGGATTATGGCCTGGGGTGAGTGAGGTGCAGGGTCAAGCCTGGGCCAGGGCTACCAAGCTGTGGCCTACAGGGATTTAATCCTGGGGTGAAGCCTGGACTGGTTTGCGCCCAGCCAGGTCGGATCTGAAGAGAATGAGGCCCCCCAGCACAGAAACGTCTATCTGCTTTAAAACCTTCCCTTTGGTCTGCCCACACCAACGCGGGCTGGGGGTGGCAGCTGAGAATATAGTCCCCCCAAATCCCACTGGCTGAATCCCCCTGCCCTCTTCTCCTCTCTACTTCTCAGTGGTCTCCTCTTTCCTCTCTGCTTTATGCTACATTGGCTGACACCAGGGAGCCCCCAGGAGCCCCAGGCAAACTCAGGATACAAAGGACAGACTCTCTGTGAGGCCTGGGTCTGAACTGGAGTTTGTCTGTCCACCACTCCTCACACCCAGGCTCCTGGATGGCTCATGCTTAAGACCCACAATCTCCATTTCCTGGCTGCCGGTCAGTCGTTCTCCCCCTCCATCACTTCCCAGCACCTTGAGAAGGCCCGTTACTTTGTTATTTAGACACTACAGTTTTCCGTCTCACTTCACTCTACTGCATCGCTCACTGTCACGCCTTTGGGGTTTGCTAGCAGACTTCCCTCACAAATTCAACACCACCACTCCCTTGGTGCAAAACAAGTGTGTGGAGCTTGCTGGGGCTTGCAAAAAAAAAAAAAAAAAAAAAAGTCGGGGGGAAGGGATGCTGCTTTCCCAAAGCCCTTCCTCTGGCACTGCAAATGTTAACGCCTATCTGCGGGGAGACTGCAATTCTAACATAATGAGATATTAATGAGCTTTGCACATGTCCCTAGCCACAATATCTCTCTCCCCCTCCCCCAACCCCGCACACCCTTGGCCGCAAATCTAAAGAGAATCTGCTCCTTCTCTGACACTGTCACTCCTCCCTGTCCCCTCGCGCCTGCCCTCTCCCAGTCCAGCGCCCCGGCTGCCCTGCTCACCTCAAGCTGCCAGCACTACAGAGCACCAAATGGGCTGGCACCGCCTTGTTTCCTGCCCTAATGGATGCTTGTTTAAACACTGGAGCTGTTTGCATTGCTGCGGCTCACTGCATGTTAAACACAGTCCTCGGAAACCCTATGCCAATCCAATAAAGGTATCAGCAGTTCAGTGTGGGGAGGCAATTACTAGGTGGTCCCAAGTGTGCCTTCGAAGCTCTAGGAAGGAAAATTTGATCGAACAACTAAAAGGAAAATCTGATTCGGCTCAGCATCACGTGGAGGACACAAGGCTTAACTGCAGCCAGGTCTGTGGAGGGCAGAGGGAAATCAATGATGGGCTGCAGGGTGGGGGCACCTGCACGACGTTAAAGGGCTTAAAGCCAGCCTGTTAGGAACACTGGCTCCAGCCCTCGCCGAGAGATACCCGCCTGTCCTCCCACTTTGGCTCCCTTCCTCTTTCTTTCTTTCTCTTTTTATTCCAAGGGGTATACTTATTTATTTTTTAATGACAAACTGTCATCCTTCTTAACACCCTCCACCTCTCACTCACCTTTAATTCCTTAAGCACTTATATTAAAAAATGGCTTTTCTTGTGCAAGATCATTACCATATCAAAGGCAGCAGAGAGAGTGTGCAAGAGAGAGAGACAGAGAGAGAGAGAGAGAGAGCGCAAAAATGATAGAGGGATAATATACCAGCAAAGATAAGGCAGGTCTGCTTTAGAGAAAACAGTGGGTCCCTAACCTCAGGCTAATGATACCAGTCGATAAGACAATGGATTGGTTTTCTGCCTCAGCTAAATCTGAAAGATCAGGGGAATTAGGCACAAGATTTAAATTTATTTCTCACCCAATATGCAAAAGTTTTGGAAAAGTGAACCCTTCCCTCTATGTTTTAAGTTCTGGGCTTTAGTTTCTTTTCCTTTTCCCTGTTTTTCACTTAAAAACCTGCCCTGCAGTGGCCCTTGTTTCCCGAGGAAGAGTGAGAAGGCAGCTGTAGATGCGTCAGGCGACACTAAGAAACACTGCACTCAGTGCTCACTGGGGCGCCATCCATTTGCCAGGAGTTTTGCCAAATCTCTGTCTATTCCCTGAGGGTTCCTGGCACAAGGGATACAGCCAAGATGAAGCCGAGCTGCTGTCAGCTAAGACAGAAGCAGCCCAGATCCAATGGGTGTAAGGATAAAGCTGGCCCTTCAAGGCAGATGGGGCCAGAGTCCTAAGGGTGTCTGTGGTCCATGGGAGCTCTGCGCATGATAGGGTCCTTCCAGAAGGTAATTAACATGCTGAAAAGTAGTCAGTCTACAAGACTGTTTAAGTAGCCTCCAGACCAGCACTGAGTCTCTGGGACAACAGAAGACCTGGCCTTTTCCCCTAGACTTGCCTTTTTGTTACTCATTGCACCTACCGTAGCAAAAACTCTGGCTCCTGCACCCTAGGCTTCAGGTGGCAGGGCAACCGGGCACTGACAATCTACCAGGTGAGAGGCATGGCTGACTGGCCCGCCTGCAGGGGGCACCACTCCTGCACCTCCCTGTGTCACTGACCCGGAACAGTCGTGGCAACTCACAGGACTGTAACCTTCAATGCCTGTAACTGTTGACGGCACGTCACGTACTACTGATTTTACATAAGCCTCCAGTGGTGTCTTTGGTTCTTGTGTTCTTTTTGGTTTCCTGACTCACAGAATTGCCTCATAATCTCAGGCCTGGAAATATGGGTGAGTGCATTACAGTAAAACCCTCCTAAAAATTATAGTAAATGCCTTGCTTGTCCTGCACACTGGGGAATGAAGTTTTCCACTTAACACACACTAACACACACACACACACACCCCACAAGGCTACACCTTTAAATGCTAAAATAAATTTTAAAGATTTTAAACCTTGGAATGAAAGCCTTCTAAAAATATTTAGATGCTTCCCTAGTTTATTAAAAGGTAGATGACTTTTTTCTGATAATGCATAATAGGGTCCTAAGTTACTGGCCCTGTTGTTGGTTATAGGCCTGCTGCTTAGTTTCTTTAGCTAGGAGAAAAAAAGCTAGTTGTTTGATTACCACCTCCCTTTATTAGGAAAGAAGAGAACTTTGCAAAAAGTGATAGACCAATACATTTAGGAGACTCACTTATGACCCTGCCTTGAGCGACCATCTTGCTATATATTTCCGAAGTCTGACGTCTGTAGGAATGCGAGATCTGTTTCTCAACAAGACATGAGCTCTTTCCCATCTCCACTCAGCAGAAATAGCACATTTTAATCTCTTTCTTCTTCTTAATGTTTGAATATAACCATGGAATAAAACACATGATACTGACCCCAAATGTCTTCAACCTACTCTCTTCTCTCCCCAGAAACAGAAACTCTTAAAATCTCTGGGCTCCCATAATGTCACTCTAATCCAGAGATAGCAGCTGAATTGTACTAAAATCACAGAAAGAAATTCTACTGCCAAGGTGGAGAAGTATGGTAAAAGAGAATATGCAGGTAACAGCAATTCTGAGATTGTCAAAGTAGAGGCAAAACCACAGGTGGACACAAGGATATTCCTCTTCTTTTGATTGCATCTTTGTGTGTACATTAAAAAGTTGTTTTAAGTTAAAATATATGAAGAGCCATCTCTGCAATCTCTACCTTTCAAATTACTTACAGAAAAATGTTCTCTTTTTCTAATTTGTAACACATGAAATTTTCTCTCCATGTAAACATCTTGAATTCTGTTATCCTGAACCAAGAAATGATATTCTTTCTCACCACCATGAAATAAAAATCATACGCTATTGAAAAACTGTTAGATGATTATTAAAATCACTAAAGTCAGTTATTCTAAAGTGTACTTTCCCCATCTGGCAAGTTTCACTCCCAACTACTACACTAAAGGGATGTGGCTTCATGCTTTGATATCCTACTTCAATACAGATGTAAAAAAAAAGACCTCTCTTACCCTCAGGAAATGAACATCTTATTCATCTCATTTCAGTATCCATTTAGAGCATCACTTTCTATGACCAAAAATTGCTGGAATTCTTTGTTAGGAATATAAACTGAGATTCCTAAACCTGAGTTACTGCCCAGATTAACAACTGGAAGGACTCTGGTTTGGTGACCTTTCATTACCCCTTTTCCTTCAGTGTTTGGTAACACAATCAGCAAAACATGATTTCAGCTTCTGTTAGAAGAATTCGACCGTTAGAGCAAAAAAATGACTTTAAGATTAGAGTAAAAGCATAAATTCAATTTGGGCCCCTAAGCAAATGTTTAAAGAGGTCCTTCTTTCATTAGCCATCCCAGAAATGACCTCAATCTGCATTGTGCAAAGAGGTGGGAGAGAAGATTTTTTGCGGGTCCCTACACTGGCGCAGTAGCTCCTACTGATAAGATAAAGTGGCCAAGGAACACAGTATTGTCTCCAAACCAAGATTATAAATAAGTATGAAAGACATGTAAGAAATGAGTCCAGTAGAGTCACCTTTATCCTCACCATGCAGAGCAGAGACCATTGATGACTCTTGGAAATGGTACCTGTCTGGTTGAGAACAAGTTGACAAAGGGTTTATTATATTCAATCTATTTTTTCTGTATGTTTGAATATTTCCAAAATAAAACATTTTGGGGGAAAAAAAGTATGTCAACTGGTTTGTTGGGAAAGAAGAGTGCACAGAAGGCAAAGGAAGTGGCTACTGTACCAGTCCAGTCATCTTAGGACTGGAGATCGTGAACACTCCACCAAGTCACAATGCAAGAAGAAACAGGAGGGTGGATAGAGCACAGGTACAAAGAGGGCAGCCTCTGCTTTTGCTCAAAGAACTTCCCAGGGTGATGGGAAGGCGCAGGAAAAGGAGAAAATACTGCTGTTTGCATCATGTTCTCAGGAGAGATTTCAGACAGAGCTCTGGTCAGCTGGAAAACCCAAACATCCACATACAGAAATGGCATATGCTCTGTAGTTTCTGCCCAGGGAAAGAGCTTTCTGCACAGCCTGTTAGACCCATATATCTAGAAACAAGTGGACACAAGAGATGTAAGACATGGGAAAGAATGATGACTAGAAAGACTACAGAGGCTGTTTGACTGCTTGACTTTCTTTAAAGGGAGTTTGGGTCCTCTTTGATTAAAGAAACTTTACAAAATTAATTACTAATAGCCTCCCTTTTAAAGGTTTTTTTTTTAAATTTTTGAACTATTTTTGGATCCATCAAAAAGTTGCAAAAATGGTACAAAGCACTTCTAATCCTTTACATTGCTTTTCTTAATGTTACTGTCTTACATAACCTTAGTATAATTATAAAGAAGAGGAAATTAACATTCCTACCATATTATTAATTAAACTCCAGACCTTATTAGAGTTGCACCATTTTTTACACTAATATCTTTTTGTGTTGCAGGATCCTATTCAAGATTATCCCACCCTGCATTGAGTTATCCTCTCTTCTTAGTCTCCTCCAGTTTGTAACAGTTCCTCCATCTTCCCACATCTTCCTTGGCCTTGATCCTTTCAAAGGATACTGAACAGTTACTCTGTAGCATGGCCCCCAGTTTCGGTCTGTCTAATGTTTTTCTATGACTGGAATGAGCTTATGTTTTTTTCGTAAGAACATTACAAAAATGATGCTGTGTTCCTTTCCGTGTATCACAGCAAGGGCTTCATGATGTCAGATGGTTTATTACCCGTGCTGTTTCCCTTGATCACTTGGTTAGCATGGTGTCTGCAAGTTTTTCCACTGAAAAGTTACTATCTTTCCCTTTGTCGTCAAAAAGTATCTTGAGGGAGATATGCTGACACCATACAAATCCTGTTTCTCCTCAAATGTTACCCACTAATTTTAGCATCCATCCGTGGGTCTTGCCTGAAACAATTATTACTGTGGCATCTGCCTAATGGTGATCCCACCTGCCTTCCACATTTATTATCTGGAATTCTCCTTAAAGAAGAGCTGTCACTTCTTCTACTTTTTAAAAATTGGTATGGATTTCTGGATATTTATTTTATTTCATGGGTTAAAATTCCATAACATCTTTATTTTTCTGCCCAAGATGTACCAGCTTTGGTCACTGGAAACACATGTACATTGACCCCTGTGCCCTTTTGAGAAGCCCCTGTCTTTTGGGGAAAGCATTTCCTTATTAACTGACGCTGTAAGATGTTCCAGGTAGATTTTGTGTTTTCCCCACCTGAGCCCTGAAAGACAACTGCTTCTCCAAGGAGGCTTGATTTCTTTTACTGGAGAGTAGTGTTGAGAAGGTGCTACGTGAGCTTCCTGCTTCTAGGCTTCCTCAGCAGACGGAGCTAGGTAACATATGGATACATACCAACCCAGTTATACATGGATATGCATATTTCTATAGCTCTCTGTGCACGTGTATATACAGTAGGTTATACTAGTACTCTGATCCTAATTCAGCATCACAGGATTCATTTGAACCTTCCCCTCTCCTTACTGATACCTTCTTTCTCCATCAGTGTCATGCCCATAATAGCTTCCTTTAAACTTAAAACATAGTTACATTTAATAACCAACTTCAAATTTACTAATTTAGCAAACATGAATTGGTACGTACTGTGCTTGTTTAAGGCTCCGTACAAAGCACTCTGGGTGGAACAAGGATGAACCCTGGACCCTGCCTTCAGGTAGTCTATGGGCTACCAGGAAATATATAAAAATACAGAGAGCATGGAGTGTTAGGAGGAACAAACAAATTGCGATGAGCATGCAGAGGAAGGAGAGGCACTCTTACTGGAGGCATGAGGGAAGGCCTCCTGTAGAGGCTGTGGATCTTGAAGGATGGGCAGGATGGGATTTGTAAAGATTAGGGAGAAACACTCCAGGAAAAGGACACTGCTTGAACAAAACCATGGAAGGAGGCCACAGAGGCAAGGCATGGAAAGGGCACAGCCGTGTCTGGGTGGAGACCAGGCCCACGAAAGCAGCGTGGTGGCTGGAGCTGGGCCACAGAGCAGCATGAACAGCTGGCTATGGTGGAAATGGGGCTCAGTTCTGTGGGCCACAGAGAGCTCCTGATAGTTTCTGATGCACAATAAGCAAGACGGGGGCAAAGTGCCCGACAGCCCCTGAAATGCAAGGTTGAGATAGAGCACATCCCACGTGACCATTTTGGTGCTTTGTTATGAGTGGACAGGAAAGGAGGGAAAAATCGAACATGATATCAAGCGATGTTGTTACTTTCTAGAAGCAACACTAACTTTCCAATATAATAGAAAACTGCATTAAAAAGTAGAATGAAATTTCTAGGTGACAGTGAAATTTAATTTGCCCATGATGCTGCCTCACCGTTGCTATTGATATTCACCACAAAAGGGTATTTTCTTTGAAGTGAGATAGTCATCACTCTCTAAACTGGAAACTGCCCACATTTTATCCATTACGACTTGGAGGCTAGTAAAACAGAGCCGTATAACTCCCATCACCAGGGAGCTTTAGAACACTGAAGTTACAATGAAACCCTCACGGCTCCTCTATTAGTGTTGTATCACTATTCAGATGTGACGGTTTATCTCAGGGAACAGCTGAAACTCAAGTATACTAGCATCTATCCAGTCGTGACAGCACTTGTTAGCTCGTGCATAAGGTACAGGAACAGGCTGTGTTTGTTTGCTGGAGAAGACTGGGCTTTCAGGCTCAAGAAGCAACTACGAGTCATCTGTTGTTATGCCACAGTCTGTCGATGGTGTTCTTTTTAAGGAAGAAAGGAAAGCTAAAATTGTTCATTTGTTTTGCAAGATGCTAGACCCTTAATCATGCCATGGGGCAACAGAGAAGACAGAAGTGGAGGAAAAGAGAGCCACGCTTTTTCTTCCATTAGATTGTGATGAAGGTTGAAACTGCAGACCCATTGGCTGTAAGGAAAATCTGGTGTGGATGCCCAGCCGGGTGACCACGTGGGGACCGGCCAGCATCCACTGTCATCTGCTCGTCCTCCCCCTGGCTGTAGAGGTGAAGGACCTTCAAGCCTTGTCTTAGGTAATGTGTCTCTTCTATCCTAACGGCTCTCACAGAATGAAGCTGCTAGAACGAATTCTAAAATAGACATTCTTCTTGTAGAAATGCAGATCCTTTTAATCAGGTGGAAGACAGAACCTGACTATTTTTCTTCTTCAGTGGAATCAAAGGAGCCACACTGCCAGAAAGAAGTCCAGGTTATCAACTCCCAAGAGAAGCCCTGTGACCACACAGGAGTGGTCCACCACCAGAATACACTTCCAGGCAGAGTCTGTGGACCCAGATTCATACCCTGAGTTGACAAAGGGGTTAAGGAAGACTTTGCCCTGGACCTTCACTAGTACAAAAATGGGTCAGTGAGGGGCAGGGCAAGGACGGAGGACAGTTCCACCATTGAGGAGTCAGCAGCTTTGAAGACACCGAACAGCCATTCCTGCAGGAATTAAGTGCCCTCCTTACAAAACTGCCATATTAAAAAACAGCTTTATCAATTAAGGCAAGCGGGGTTGGAAGGACTGAAGGGTCAATTACAAGCATTGAAACACAGCAGCAAGGAAGAGTTAAAGGCAAAAACCGCAAAATGGTGAAGACACATGTCATTGTTCCCTCCTCAATACCCTCCTCCCCTTCATGACACTTTCCCTCTTCTCTGTCCTTCTACGTCCCTTTTCCATGTTTAAATGGGGAGGAATGTGACAGTAGACTTTTCTACTATTTACTGATTAACCACACTTTAGTATATTGGTTGCTTAGGTTATCATGATACTAGTTGATTCCATGATTTTTTTTTTTTTTTTTGGTTTCTAATTACAAAATTGAGGGCTTCATCATTACTAGAGGAATTTCAAGCCTCAGCCAGTTGTAGGCTGTGTGAACTGAGTGGTGAGAAGGACAACATGGTCACATCTCCATATTCAATATATTCTAGTAACCTATAAAGAAAAAGACTATGAAAATGAACATATGCATGTATGTGTATGACTGAAGCATTATGCTGTGTACCAGAAATTGACACAACATTGTAAACTGACTACACTTCACTTAAAAAGGGAAAAAAAGAAATGAGGTGGCAGAGTTGGAAGAAAGGTGGGGTCTGTGTTTCCTTCGTTCTGGAATGACTCAGGTTATGGTTCTTGTATCCCAAGACTCTGTGAAGGAAACTTCAATTCCAGCAAGACCAATTATACAACTTGTAGGATCCAGTGTGAAATGCTAAATCATTGACTGATGGATGCACAAGTTCACTGAAATTAAGAATCTCAGGACGGCGACAGCAGAACATTAAATCACACCCCAAGTTCCAGGAGCCATGAGGCCCTGCTGTTCTGCCTTTAAGTTCCTCTTCCCTGAGCAAGCCGGGGGTTCCTGGCACTAAAATTCACCAACATGCTAAGAAACTACTTGATCATGTCATTTCTTCTTCAGACCTCGTACCACCTAGAACTGTAGAGACATATGAAAATGTTTTCTATATGATGTTTTGCTATTTTAAGTCATATTTAATTACGTTTTCACTTTTAAATAAGACGTCTGATGTTCTGGAGCATGCCCCCATGCTTCCTGTAATTTTGTTTTTTCTACCAAACTGAAGTTCTTTTGTCTTCCTCCCACCCAAACATCTTCACAGTGTCAACAACCCTTCCACGTAGTCTCCTTCAGTAATCCTTATTTCTGGAATCACTTTCTGGAGAGTGAAAAGAACTTTAAAAAGTACTTTAGAAATAAATTTCCTCATTTGCTGAATTCTTTGAATAGCACATTTTTTGGCTGCCTTTCTTTGAACAAACTTAAGAAAAACATCATGTAAATAAAAGGTATTCTGTTCCTATTTCTCAGATCAGGATACTAACTTTCTCTGATGCTTAGATTTTTATATTTGCTTGATTTTTTAAAAAACTATTAAAATTTAATTTTTTTAGAGCAGTTCACAGCAAAATTGAGGGGGAAGGTAGAGATTTCCCATATACCCTCTATTCCTGTGGTCAGATTTTCGTTGCTTAATTTATAATCATCCTTCCATATCTGGACCAATCCCCTGTGGATACCAAAACCCACAGATGCTCAAGTCCCTTATATAAAATGATGTAGTATTTGCATATAACCCATGCACATCATCCTGTATACTTCAAGTCATGTCTAGATTACTTATAATACCTAATACAAAGTAAGTGCCATGTAAACACATTTGGACCTGCTGAACTGCGGGGGTCCACTTTTATGTGGATTTTTTTTTCAATAAATACTACAGGACTACAGGATCCATTGCTGGCGGAATTCACCGATGCTGAACCACAGACACCTAGGGCCAGGCGTAAAGTTACATGAGTGTGGATTTTTGAGGGGAAGTGGGGAGCAGTGCCCCTAACCCCGAGTTCTTCAATGGTCAAATGTAGTTGTAAACTCAAAGTAAATGTTATCTAAATAGTTGCTGGCTTGTGCAGCAAATTCAAGTTTTCCTTTTTGGGGGAACTTTCTGGAATTTTTTTTCATATATATATATATATATATATATATATTTGATCTGTTTTGTTTTATTTGTATTTTATTTGGGGGGTAATTAGAGTTCTTTCTTAATTTATGTACTTACTTACTTAATGGAGGTACTGGGGATTGAACCCAGGACCTCAGGCATGCTAGGCACACGCACTACCACTGAGCTATACCCTCCCCCCTTTCTAATATATTTGTTCCACAGTTCGTTGAATCTCCAGACATAGAACTTGTGGATATGGAGGGCTGGCTGTACATTAGTTCCTTATTCGTCTTGACGTTTTTGTTATCTTGATATTTTTTGTTATTTCCCTCTAATTCAGACTGACAGAAAATGGAGAAATGTCATTGCTTAGGAAGAATAAATCATAACATACTTTAGAAGAAGTTTCATTGATCTCAGGATTACACAACACCTCAAGCTAACTAAGGTTAACAAAGTGTTGCTTAGTTAACAGTGACTTGGAGTCAGTTAAGTGCTTTAATAAGTAGATAAGGCTTATTTGTAATTAGCATATTGACTGTTTATATATAAAGAGCGCTTCTGAAGTGCTTGAGCGGAGCTACAAAGCAGCTTGTTAAGAGTTTTAAACATCCCCCTGCAAATCATTTATTTCAATACTAACAGACACTGTTTTTAAAGCAAGTCTTTTCTAGTCCAAGGAAACATCAACCAAAAAAGCCAAAATCACCACAAATTCCAAATAAGTATAGTCAACCAGTAATTTTTTTTTCTAGAAAAATGTTACGCAAAGTCCTTTTAAAAGTAGGTTTGCATGAGTAACAAATGATTGGAAAAGGCACTATGATACTCAAAGACCTAATCTAGTTTCAAACACTTTCACCAGCAGTGTTGATCTCCCGTATTTCCATTTTAAGCGAAATGACCAAATTCTACAAGATCTATGCAAGAGGCCATCTCCCTTTGATTATAGCTGATAGAACCAGGGGGAGTCCCTGGTCCGAGGAAAGCCCGCGGTCTCTGTGTGACACAGGCTGGCTTGAAAAGACGAACTTGATCCATCAGCTTCTGACTCAGGGAAATGTATCGGGAACACAGAGAAAGAGGCAGTTAGCTACGGTGGCAGAACAAAAAGGACAGAGACACAGAGAGAGGCCAGTGGGTGCAGGGAGCCAGGGTGCAAAAAAACTACTATGAGGAAACAGAGATGTCAAGAGAGGAAGGAATGGAGGGAGGGAGGAAAGAGGAGAAAGGAAGGAAGGAAGGAAAGGAGGAAAAATTGAGAGAGAAACATACATACACAGACACACAGACAAGACAGATGACAGATGGACCAGGTGACCCTTAAGAAGGCATGGTTTGCCCCTAGAGATTTCCTTGTTGGCTTTTTTCCACTCAGGCCCAGCCCATAAGCCTTCTTAGAGTTAACCTCTTTGTCTTTTGAGGTAAACTGAATGTGTCACTGTTCCTTATTCTGTAAATTGCTTCCAGAGATTAACTAAAATGCACTCAAACATCCTCCTAATAGGAGCAAAGTAAGGGGCCCTGGACTGTGTGTTTGTGGCTGGGGGGCAGGATGGAGAGACATCAACACAGAGTGCATTGTACACACATGAGCCTTCCTTCTTATAAATGAGAATTTGCTGACATCTGTCTGTACCTTCGCTGGTACAGAACCGCAGAAGGGTCTTTTCCCGGGATGGCCGAGACCTGGGTTAACCAGCAGTGGCGGCTGCACTGTGGGGCCTGACGCCAGGGCTGCTCGAGGAGTCTGTCACACTCCTCTGATGTTCCCGGGCAGGACAGCTTCTGCCTGCTAAATATTTATTTAATCCAATTTGGCCAATCAAGCTTCAGGTCTAATATATGATTACAGTAACAGGCAGCTCTTAACCCAGTGTCCCCTTCTACTTCCCGAGGTCAGCCGGGGGCTTTGTGTGAAAACCAGGAGCCGGCAACGCAGGGAGGGGGAAACCCACAGAGAGAAAGGGGGAGAGAGAGAGAGCGTGTGTGAATGTGTGAGGGTGAGTGTGTGTTGAGGGAGGAGGGAATGGAGAAAAACAAAAAAGGAAATGGGAGGCTGTGTGAAAACGCATGTGGAAATCCTGTCACAACTGGAAATGCAGATTAACATGTAAAAAGCCAGTGGTGGCCTGGGTTCTCAGCCTCGCTGCAGCACTGATGTCATTCTCTGCTCATCCGAAAGCTGAGGCTGGGGGAGGGGGGCTCTCCGACTTCTAGGTCCATCCAAAGACAAACACGAACCACGTGGCTCTCCCTACCCCTCACTTAAGTGCGTGTGGAGAGAAGGGACCTCAGCGGGACCTCAGCGTCCAAAGCGGAAAACACCAAACTCAACTCAGCGCAAACTTTCCTCCGCATCAAAGAAATCTGCTGGGATGCCGCTGCCGTTTTTCTAAACCTCTTGGCCCTAACACCACTTTGTAATGTCCACGGAGGGCAGGATTCTTTATCCGCAGAGAGAAAATAAACCCTGAGGCCTACAGCAATTTTCTGCTTGTTGAATCTCGTGCCTGGTTTGTTTCAACAAAGCTCCGGTTTCCTTAAGCGTCACCTGGCCCCATCTACAGACCAGGCGCTTCCAGGCGGGTGTAACCAGGTTTAGCAAGAGATCTCTGTTTTGCCAGACACTTAATGTCCTGGGCAACAGACTGCTGCCAATATCCATTCAATTAGAAGGTATTAATCATCCATTTTACTGTTCTTCCTACTGCCCATCACCCGCACCACCCCCCTACCCCAGCCTCAGCAAGACATGGGGCCCAGCGGTCTTCTCATGTAATCCAGCCTTCCTGGCAGATGCAGTTACGTGGCAACCACACAGATACTTATTTTGTTTTTCAGACCGATATTCTATGAATCCTTACAAGTTTATTAGATCTGACTCATAACAATCCATCAGCCATAAGTGCAATAAATGATGCTTGTAAATTAATACCCACATCTCAGCAGAGGAGGTTTTACATATTAAATTATCTTTAAAGTTATAAATAAATAACATACGCAAAATAGATTTAAGCAATAAACATATATTCAACAAACAATAGTCAGGAAGCTTCCTATTCACCCAGCAAAAGCAGTTTCGGCAATATCTTGCTAATGGACCCCCAACCCCCATTCCCTGTCCTCCCTCTCTTCCCTGATAAAATCACAAATCCATCACGTTCAATATTGGGGTCGTTCCTTTCTTAGCAAAAATGGTGCTCCCTTTATCCAACACTGATTCTCAAGGCTTCAGCTAGCTTGCTTTTTTTAAAGGAATCATTTAGAAACTTTCCAAGATATCTTTGCTCCTACCTCCTCTCCTTTATGTCTCCCACCCCCTCAACAACGTCACTTGAGCAGCCTTTTCAAAATCATTTTCTTCGTTATTATGTTAACAGCTTTATTACATGTGTGTAGACATAAAAACACACTGTTCAGTTTTTTCCTATCCCTTATAATCAATGTGTTGCAGGTGATTAATAATACACTAAATTTTATCTTTATTAAGTAATGAAGTTAGGGCATTTGTGGTAACAAACTACTGAGTCACGGAACTCCAGTTTCATTCAATAAATTGTTTTGTATAGACATTTAGGTTCTTAGAGTTGAACCCTAGATTTCAGATATGACCTGATTAAAGACTCTACTGGAAGATCGTTAGGGCCTCACTTCCTATTGAAAAATCTTCTTCAAGGAACTGTTTCTTCATTTAGGTTGGCCTTTACCACTGACCTATATGCTTCTTCTACCTTAAGAAGAGACATACCCTAAACTTGAAAGTACTTTGTCTCTTTTCTCTATTTACCTATGAAGTTTGGCTTATTTTTGCAATTTATCAAAAGAATAACATCCTTTAAACAGTCTTTAGGGAGTTGATTTTTTTTTTTCTCACTCAATACTGTATTCCTAAGATTAAGCAGCTTTTAAAAAGTGACCCCCTGAAAGGAAGTCATGTTGAAATCATGGCTTCAGTAGAGTTTTTTGAGAACCAAAAACATTAGAAACTTATCTTGTTTGTGAAAGCCAAGAGGCTGCATTCAGGAGCCAGTAGTCTATTCTGTTACTTTATGAAAGCAAGGGAGGGTCAAGTTTCTACCAGGTGTCAAACAACTATACCACATTATCATCCAAAAATATATCAGAAAACATTTGTTTATTTTTATTTGTGTTTTTAGACAAAGGGAACAGGAAAGAAAGTCTTCAATGCTATTTGCCAACTTTTATTTCTAACTAGCTCAATTTTCTGAAAAATACACTCAGTAAAAAGGTTTGCAGAGATACTTTCTTTCAGTACAGAATTAAAATCTGCAATAATTTCATCAAATGTTGCCCCTCCTGGAAATGTAATTCTTGTTGCACTCTTGCTTCCTATAACTAAATATCTTCTTCTTAACCTCAGTCATAGATTGAACCCATCACAACAAAACATCACAGCATTAACATCAACAGCAATTTAAAGTGAATTAAGGGTTAATGGCAAAAGTCTGATCTAGACATTGCTATGTCAAGGGACATTTTTATTCCTTAACCTCAAAGGCAACAACAGTAGAACTCAACTTTATTTCGGACACTCCTGTAGCTTCCTTGGCCCCTTTCTAATGTTTCTTTTTTTCCTTTGCTTCTCTGCACACAGATGTGATTTCTGCCGGCGAATTTAGGAGGACTGCCCCAATAAATTTCATTACCTTTCCTGCCTTCATGCAATTTCCCCAGACTTCAAAATTTCACCAACCAGACAAATCAAGATGCACAGACTTCAACTCAATATCCCTGCTAGATTCAGAGCCCAAACAAACCCTGATTTAGAGGTCGTCTGCTAAATAAACCACTTCTTTGATACCACACACACTGCGCCCCCTGTCTTCCTGGGCCAGCATGGACACACTTACATCCCTATGGAGTCTGGTTGCCAAGGGCTATGCGTAGTCTCTGAGGCCAAGAGATTTTAAAATACAGGCAACGACATATTCTGAACATATAACAGCAAACATTTTGAACTGTCTGTAGACGTTGCGTAGGCACTTAGTACTAGACAGAGGTGGGAAGAGACAGGGCAGGGATGCTCAGTCCCAGGCATCGGGAGCACAGTCTCCTCCAGGTGGGGGAGACCCTAGGGACCACCTAGTCCAACTCCATCCATTTACCACAAAGGAGACTCAGATCCAAAGTCACAAAGTGACTTGCTCAAGGTCACAGAGCCAGTTTGAGAGAAGCTAAGGCCAGAACCTGTGTCTGCTGTCAGTCAGCTTCTCACACTTATTCAAGCCATCTCTAGACTGGAAAATCAGAAAACAGAAAGATGCTCGAATGCATATGCTCACATTACATTAGCACACTGCATATCATAATCGTGCCTGGGTGATAAGATACACTATGGTTGTGGGAGTGGTGATGGTTGTGATGGTTATGAGAGAGGGTGAAGTATTTTAATAGCCTGCTGCATTAGGAAATAATGGCACAATTTCCTTTTGCCTCAAGGGTTATGCAAGGAATCGAGATAAAACTCCAAGTTAAAACAAAAATAGTTAATTCAAGACAAGGGAGGCCATCTTTTCCTTGATAAAGTTGATTTAAAGATATATACAATATATTTCATATATATATATCAAAGATGTACTTAACATATTTATATTAAGTAATATATCTGGGTATATAGGAATATATTTCAAAGATGTGCAAAACATGTATTGCAGTTAAAACAGTGAGACTAACGTGAATGGATGGGGGGAGGGTACAGTTCAGTGGTAGAGTGCTCCACTCAGCATTAGCCCAGGAGGTCCCGGATCCCCAGTCCCCCCATTAGAGTAAATAAATAAGCCCAATTATCTTCCCCCCAAAATAAATAAAAACAAAAATAATTTTTGAATGGATGGCCAGTGGTATTCACAGTGCCACCCAGTACACAACCTCTTCTGGATATACACAGACCCAGTTACTATAACCAGTAGTACAGGTATCGTCTTTCCCAGACACAACTTCACTAATCATCTTTTATAACCTTGAGGTGTGTGTGACAGAAGAAGGATCTGTAACCAATAATGCCTCCCACACTGCATACTGTGAAGGGCTGGCTCCTAATTTAAGTCTATTCTACGAACAGCGTCCCTCCTCTCCCTCCTGGAACACAGGAGACCTTTACTCAAGAAGACCCAGAGCCACACCCCCGATTCTTTGCTACTCTCCATTCTTCACATTTTGTCTGATGCCACTCTTCAGGGACTGTCTCTGGTATGTGTTCCTTCCTTGTCCACTACCATAGACTTCATTGAGGTTCCCTTAGCAAACGTTTATATAAACTGCTATGCAAAAGCCATGTCAGTGTTCTCATTTCTCTTCACTCTTGACAGAGGCATCAGAATGATCATCATATAAGCACAACTCCAGACGTCATTAAGTTGCTCAGAAGTCTTCCATGGCTCCCTACGGTTAAGTGAAGTCCAAACTTCTTGGCATCATATCCCCCATTCTCCAAAGATGGCTCAGTCTGGCTTACAGCCCTGACTCTAGGCCTCCCTTGGTATTCCCGTCAGTTCCTCTGGATCTCAGTGCCTGGAATGCCCTTTCACACACTCTCACCCCCACCCCAGCCTCCATCACCACCAGCCAAAGCACAGTCTGTTTTTAAGGCCCCATTCTCAAACAATCCTTCCCCAAATCTCTCAGTTACAATCTCCTCTCTTCTCTCCTGTGCTTCCATAGCACTCTGTTAACATCGTTAATGACAGCTCTTAATACGCTGCTGGATGTCTTTTTTCTCCATTCGCCTATACATTTCCTGAGGGCTCTGATACCTCTGATATGTCTGAATGAGGCACCAGCACAGAGCCTCTGCACGGTCCTTGAATTTGAATGCACTTCTTCATGCCAGATCATTTGTTGGTGCTCTCCTTTTCCAATCGGCCATACCTCTTCTGCATTGCTGAAAATTGGTTTTTAGGTGCATCCTGATGCTTTCCCCTCCTTGCCCTTCCTCCGCCCCAACCACTAATACTGCTTGTTGTTGTTTCATTTAATTTGCCAGCAACCACCTTCACTTGTATTTAGCGAACTTATTTTCTCCACATTTATTCAACTCAATCTATGTCATATCAGCACAATATATGTCTTAGTCTTTTTGTGCTGTTGTAACAAAAACACCATAGACTGGGTGGCTTATAAACAACAGAGATTTATTTGTCACTGTCCTGGAGACTAGAAGTCTAATATCAGGGTGCCAGTGTGCTCTGGTGAGAGACCTCTTCCAGGCTGCACACTTGTCGAATCCCCACATCGTGGAAGGGGAAGGCGGCTTTCTCGGCCACTTTACAAGGGCACAAATCCCACTCACGAGGGCTCTGCCCTCATGACCTAATCACCCCAAAGTCCTCACCATCTAATACCATCCCCTTGGGGGTCAGGTTTCAACATATGAATTTTGGTGGGTCACAGTCAGCCTAAAGCAATATCTAAAGATTTGCTAGGGCATCTAGGGTAAAGGATGCGTGGAATCCACACTCCCTTACTTCCTACCATGTGACTTTAAGCAATATATTTAACTGCTCTGAGCCTTTCCACACCCGTAGAAAGGTTGGCAATTCCTCAATTCTGAGGACTGCTGCGGCGTAATACAGGTAAGTCACCTGGCACAGGGAAGGCATTCAACAAATAGTACGTGGTGTATTTCAGACCTGGCCAAAGAAATCTGGTTGAGAAAGAAAGCAAATTGTCTCCTGAAATCTGTGTTAGCTGCCTCATGAATGAACTAAAAACGTGGCTCCCTCCTTGGGGGCCCACTTGGCTTCCCCCCAGCACACTGGTTCTCTAAATTCCTTCACCTGCACGCTGTTACATGTCTCTCCTCACATGTACTCAACACAATGCCAGGCACATAGCACCCTTCACTCAACAGGCGCAGCACAGTCCAGTCTCCATTTCTGCCATGTCCCGAGACACAGACATAGAATATCAGGGATCTGCTGTTCATTAAGATTTACTTATATAACTTAGGAGTTGGCTCAATTCTCAGAGTTTGTTATTAATGATATTGTCCCATAATCTATGTTAAATATAGATCATGAGTGATGCTGATGAATGAGTTGGATGTCACATTTGTGTTAGTTCAATTACAATCATAAATTAAAATGTTCTCCACCTCTACTATGTAGATTTGGTCTAGGGTTTCATTATGATGACATAATACTCTTCATTTTCATAAAGACATGCTGGCTTTTTTATTTTGTTTTCTATTTCTAGATTTAGCTGTACATTATTGGCAACATAGGCTGCCCAAATTACAGAAATTGGTAATAACTTATATTTATACTATCTTTGAAAATCCTTTCCAGGGTGGAAGATTTTCTAGTTTAAGTTGTTATATGTGTTTAATCTTTGGTTTTCCTACTGTATTGTAGATTCTGCAAAAAAATCCACAGACTTATGAATTTATCACTGTATGCTTCTGAAACAGAGCCATCAACACACAAAGGTAGGTCGGTGAATTAGGTATAAAACTTTCAACAGTACCTGTATTACGTCTGTTAAGAAGTCTTCTCCCCAAATGTCATGCTGTAGCCTTCCTCTGGTGCACAAAGCTAGGATAATCCTAATTTGCCGTCATTGTTGGTGGTGGTATTGGAGTCTTTTTTTTTCAGGGTTGGGGGAGAATTCTGGAGGCAGACAGAATGACAGCAATGACCAGACACCAACAAGGTACGTGCACTCACATGTGTGATATGTCTCACATATGTGTGTAAGCAGGTGTTGTGTGCATGTGTGCAGGCACAGAAAGTTGAGATATATGCTAAACCTCACTTGAGCAAGACAAAATGAGACATGGTCAGCCTCTGGGACCTTTGATCTAATGTGCCCTCATATTTCAGTATGGAACACACAATTGAATGAATTAATCAGTCCTCTCTTACTTCACATTAGAAACCTTTAACACCAAAACAAAGAGGCATGACATCAAGGGGGATGCAGCCCAGAGGACTTCATTTCACTGTCTAGTAGCCAAGTGACAGATTCAGGAGTCCACGCCCATTTCACCATGGGCTGACGAACACAGGGTTGCAGCATTCTCCTTCCCATCCTCTGCCCGGTTACAGACATGTTGTGGTCTGGAACCACTGTGGGATTACGGAAGTAAGTTCTCTGTGATCAGTATGGGTGGGACACTGACCAGAAGAGACGAACCAGACATCTCATTTGAGAGCCAGCACTCTATGACCATGACATGAGGCCCCTGGGCCCCCTCTGTCTTAGGTTGTATCTTACTTAAATCACTCATCAGAAAGAGGATTTAAATCAACCTTCAAGAAGATACAATTTCATGAATTTTTTTCTTACCAAGGTATGCCTCCTGTGGTATATATTCCTAACATTGATGACAAACAATTTAGGTTTCCAGTTCTTCCATGTAAAAAAGATACATATAATATCTGCAAACTACTTAGAAACACACGTTGGAGCAGTTACATTACAAAACTGAGTCGTGGCTTGGTTATTTTATTCCTTAAAGCTAAATAAAGCAAGCATCTGTGAAGTCATGGTGAGACAAAGCATTTTCAGGTTGACAGGTTAATCTGGGCAACCTTTTTCACTCTGCTGTATTAGAATAACAACCATTATAACTCAAAACAATTGATATTAAATTTTTGCTAAGGTAAAATGTTTATATAAATGTGTTTATATTTTGATCGTTTTCTTCAACAAACACATACAATTTTTTAACAAAAATATAAAATCACATGTTATTTTATTTATACATGTGAAATGGGGTGCTGACAAAAATAAAAAAAGAATTCTTTATTTACATAAAATGATTTTTCCAAAAGGAAAAACTTAAAATATAGGGTTGTTTAGAACAGCATCTTGCCCCTCCAATCATATAACATCAAAGAGTAGAAAGCTTCTTCTATTATAGAAAAAGAATTTATAATCTTCATAGCATATGAAGGTAAAAGAAGATACTGGAGAAGCCCGGCATGACTGACAGGAAAAGAATAAAGAGGATCCACAACTGATGGGGCCTGGGGAGGGCTCTAGAGAGGTCACAAATTGCCAGAGGCCAGAAAAGTAAAGTGTCCATGCTTTGAAAATAGAGGAAAGAAGTAGAGAAGAAACAAGCTGAGCATTAGAGAAGAAGAAAAGGAAGCCAATGTAATCTGAGCCCTGGGGTGGAAGGTGGTTATGAGGGATGGGCGCAGGAGAATGCTTAGGGTTTATTTAAGGGGATAAGCTCATTGCAGCAACCCTGGAATTCCAGGGTATGACGAGCTCTGGAGCCAACTGATTATGTAGAGTAGCATTCTGGTTAAAATGCAAGTAGAAAGAATCAGGACCAAGCGTGGATGTGTGTGGAGCTGGATTTAATACCTACACTGAATGTATGTGATACTCTTGTTTAGAATACGTACAATGGGTATCTTGCAGTAGCAGATTTTATATGCTAAATAGCTCCCTTCTGTGGATTATCTGCAATCTGTTGGTTACTCACTACAGAAAGTCTGAAATACAACATGTTACTAGAAGGTTAGGTTGCAGCCCAACGGCAAAAGTTTAAAAAAGGAGGAGTCCCTCACCCCCAAGCCCTAGGAAAGGGTGAAAGCAATTGCTAGGAAGTTCTGACTTGCGGTTGGCTCTGAGCAGTTTCACTCTCCCAGGCTTCCCTTTTTCCTTCTTATTTACTTGGCCAATTAAGGAGAGAGAAGCTTCTCTGCTTTTTAAATTTTAGTTTCTCAATTAAGACTGAATTATCCCAAGGCAAGTAACTCTTCCTATAGGGCACAGCATGGTGACTACAGTTAATAACACTCTACTGCATATCTGAAAGCTGCTAAGAGAGTAAATCTTAAAAGTACTCATCACGAGAAAAAGAAATTCTGTAATGTGTGGCAACGGATGTGAACTAGACTTACTGTGGAGATCGGTTTGCAATATATACAAATAGCAAATCATGATGCTGTACACCTGAAAGCTATATAATGTTGTCTGTCAATTACACCTCAATAAAAAACATCTTAAATAAATACTTGCCTATCAAACCCTGAATTGATCAAAATAATTTTTTAAAAGGTTAAGTACAAATCATTTAAAGTTAAATTTGAATTTAAAATATCAGTCTAAATCCATGACAGTTTTTCTTAAGACACACACATATTTCCTAGCTTTGTCAACCAAAAAGCCTAAGAGCAATGACAATCTTGTAGCAATGAGCACCCCTCGGGCCCAGTTCGTGGTCCAAAAACTACTTTACACCAAGATGAAAAAGGACTCCTTGGAAGAATGGCGAATTCCAGATTTTTTTTTTAAGATAGGACTCTTCCTATTTCTGCAGATTATTTGAATGATCATTTTACTTGCTTCTGATGAATTCAGATGTTTAAATGATCTCCAGCAATACACTGATGTGACTTTGTCTAAAACCTTGTAAAGAAAGACTTTTTGAAAGATGTATCCTTAAGCCCTGAAGATTCATACTTGTTATTATGGATTGATGATGGTTCTTTTTTTTAAATAGCCAAACATTTATCCTTAATTCTAAAACTGAACCACAGAAAAACAGCATATTCCACAACACTCAGATAAAAGTCAAAGTTTTAACTGCATGGAGATATTTAAATGTTAACAGATCGTCACGATAACTTTAAACTAGCTTCACCAACTTTGTTTTACCGAGTTTAAATAGCCCGATACCAGATAGATATTTAGTAAATGTTTGTACGAGGCAGATTTGTCCCTACATTTAATAAAACTAAGTCATAATTTTATTTAAATTGTTGAAATCTATCAGTTCCTTCAGATCATGGTTTTACCAGCACAGTTTCATCAGCCTGCTCTTGTACATCCTACTAAAGCATTTAACCAGGCAGTGGTTCCTAATAAGCCACTGTATGAAACAAACAAAAGAGGGGGGGAGGGAGGTGTTTCCTGGGAACTAACAGCCACAATAAGGAGCCAGTGGATTGTTCCTTAATAAGTGTATGCACTGCACATCACCTCAGTCCTGATTAACTACATTCTATTTTAGCACCAGACATCTTCTAATGAGAAAATGTTAAGCTTCCCCAAATGGTGTGATGGTAGAATCAGAATGGAAAATATCAGTAAAACCTTGTGAACAGTCTGCCCCGCCAAAAGTGAGCTTGTAAATGGTTTCATCTTTCCTGGTTCCATCTTTATGTCTTTTGGACTAATCATTCAATATACACAATAGTGAAAACTTTCTATATGCAAAGTGTGGCAAAATCATACATTCAGAAGCTAAAGATAATATATGCCTCAGATTTATACTACAAGGTGGTTTTTTAAAGGTAAGGTAGGATTATTAATTACCTAGACAAACCACCCAGGTTTATTTTTTTCAGACTCAAAGAAAGTGGGTTTGAGCAAATTTTCATGGTTGATATGAAGGACGAATGGCTAGAATCAAGTGCTTTTCAGTCTGTGTAATGAGTCTGACAATGTGAATAATCTCAATGCAATAATTGTTTTAGTGCTAAACATGTAAGTATGTACAAACACATAAAGGTAATCCCTGCATAGTCAAAAAATAACTATACCAAACACATAACTGCTAATTCTGGGGATAATATGATGAATAATTACAGATTTTTAAAAAATGTAAGTACCTATGCTGGAAAAAAAAATTATTTCCAGTAGAATAATTAGTGCATTACTTGAGTAAAAATCAAAATGAAAGCCTTCCAAATAGCCTAGTTGACACCCCTCGTTTTATTCAAGTAAATAAATATTATTAAGTAGTATGGTAAGAGCTAAAGCAGAGGAATAAAACATTCTTCCTGCCTTCAGGGAGCTTATCAATTCACTGAGGGTCAAAAAATAGACTTCTTAAACTACCTTACATCCACTCCTACTGATGCTTCAAAAGGAAGACAAAAATAGCACCTGAACTTCTCCAGACACACACACGTGCACACTCACAACCTTTACAAAGGCAGAGTTTGCAACATGCTATAATTAAGCTCATATCCTGACAGTAAAAACACAAAGTTTTCTTCTAAATATAGAGGAATACTCTCCACATGGCAGAACCTCTCTGACTTTTGTTTTAAAATAGTCATTGATGTCAGCGTCTCTGTTACATAAAAGAATCACTCTGAAAATACACATACAGGAGACATGAGCATTGTACTGTGTCAATTTTTCATTTGCAACAGAGATTTTCTTAACATCTCTGGTAAATTTTCTTCCTTCCTGGTCCCTGCTCTAGCTCTAAACTGCTATTTAAACAGCATTTTCCTTCTTATTCTCAAGGTAGTGAAGTGCCGTTTGCTAAATGGACATGAGAGGTATCCAGCGCCCAGTTCCCAGGTCTCAGTGTTCTACGAAGGCTGTCCCCAGATCTCCAGGGAGGAAACCTGTCCGCGGCAGAGAACCTACACACACAGGTCGGCTGTCAAGCACCCAGGGAAGGTCCTGCTCAGTGAAACACCAATACTGGCGTGAAAATGACAGTTTCCTAACATACCAGATTGGACTCAGTCCTATTTAATGAAAGAACTAACCTGAGAGCAGTTCAACACACGCCTTGCAGAACATTTCCCAGCCCCTAGCAGAAGGTAGGGCTGATTTTAATTTACAGAATTTAAAGAACATTAGAAGAGAGTGGTAAGTGTTTGGGCTTTGGTATTCCTGCCATACAGAATCCAGCTACCTGAGATGATCGTGGAGCAAGTTAACCCCTGTAAGTCTCAGTTTTTTCAAGTGGAAAACAATGATAATAATGGTACCTTCATCACTGGATTATTGTGACAATTCGTGTGATGATACAAAGAAAACATTCAATATGGTGCTGGACACAGAGAAGATCTTAATACAAGGTAACTAGTATTATTTTTAATTAGAATTTGCAGGACAATATAAGCTACTGCTCTACACCAAAAAGTCCAACATGGAAGTAGACAAAACAAAAACATACGTAGAAAACCCAACAATTTACGAAGATAAATTAGATGTCTAGGAAGGAAACACTCCCAAGCGTGCCTGCTACTCTGCGCTACACTTCATTTGGTGGCTAAGAACAACGGATGGGCCTTGAGGAAAAATATTTCGACTTTCAAAGAACTGCTTAGAAAAGGACTAAAAACTATATTTAACTGCCTCTCGGGCAATTAGACCACGACCATTGCCACATCTGCTATTTGCTCATCAGGAAGCTGCTTCCAAGACATTTAACATTCATAGGTGTATTAGCTCATTATTAATACCCTGGAAGTTCTTCATGACACTGTTAACTACTGTGCAGAATTGGATGCAAAGAGGCGCCATCTCGGGATTCTGAATGGAACTCCCCAAAGTACATTAGAAAGTGGCCTTCAATGTGGACTGAATTAGAGCAAAGTTCTAGTGTGTAATCTGTTTCTAAAGACTTTTCTTCAGCCATCTCCATCCTCTACTCAGACTTTACCTCTTCATACTCCCAGGAAACAATCATTATAATAGCAAACACTTATGGGGCACTAGCTATATGCAGACACTTTCATATGTTAAGACGTTTAATCGTCACAAGAGCCCCATGAGGTAGGAACTGTTCGCATCATCCCCATCGTACGTGTGAGGAAACAGGCACTGGTAGGTTAAAAAGCATAGCAGTAGTGTCAGAGCTGGGATCTGAACTTGGGCAGTTTCATGTCAGGATTCACACTCTCCCCTCTGGCAACACAGCCTCCGTGCCTTATCAACGTGCTTCCCCAAGAACAGAAGTGCTGGTGGAAATTAATTGCTCTCAGGCTCTTACTGTAAGACAGAGGCAGTATCAGGAACTGAACTCCTGATTCCTCTGTGCTCTCTGCTAGCCCATGGACTATTCCTCTGACATCAAGGTAAAAAGAACTATTTCTAATGAATGTTCTTTCGATCAGAGATCACGCCAAGTACAGTCTGTCACAAGAAAACCAACAAGCATATCCCTAAGACAGCCTGGCTCATAAAATGTTTTACTCTAGAGAAATTTCTATTATGGGCATTGCAATATAACGTTCCATTTCCAAGGTACAAATTCCCCATGTGATGGCTAATTTGATGTGTCAACTTGACTAGGCTATGGTGTCCAATTCTTTGGTTAAACACCAGTCTAGAGGTGGCTGTGAAGGTTCTTTTTTTAGATGCAATTAACATTTAAATCAGCAGACTTTGAGTAAAGCAGATTATCCTCCTTGATGTGAGTGGGTCTCACTCAACCATTGGAAGGCCTTAAGAGCAAAAACTAAGGTTTCCTGCAGAAGCAACTCTGCCTTAAGACTGCAACTCAGAAACCCTGCCTGAGTTTCCAGCCATAGACTGGGGACTCAAGACTGCACGTCATCTCTTACCTGAGTTTCCAGGCTGCCGGCCTCTGCTACAGATTGTTGACTTGCCAGTCTTCACAATCATGTGAGCCAATTTCCTTTTGTATATGTATATGTATATGTATATGTATATGTATATGTATATGTACATACACACATGTAGATATAGGATATATATGGAGATACATATGATATATAATATATATGATACATATGTATATATATTTATCTCATATGTGAGATATATATATATATATGTTCTATTAGATACATACACATACACACATATGCATACATACCTCTTGGCACATATATCTTATATGCCTCATATATCCTCATATACATATCATAGACATATTTATCACCTCTTGGTTCTTTTTCTCTAGAGAACTGACTCTTACACCCCAGAATCCAGCCTCTATCATCTTTTACATAGAAGGCTCTCAATATAGAGTCATGAACTGTTCTATGGAGAGCCTCCTTCCTGATTTCCCATTATAGTTCTTATAAGAAAAGATGAAGCTGGCTACTTTAAGGACTAGCACACAGACCGACAAACTTTCTGGAGCTGGGTAACACACTCTTTCCGGTTTGATCATGGCAGATTCTAATCCATCTGCCCTCTGTGAATGATTGTGGTTTGACAGGCTACAAAGACACACACCCTGGTCAGTGGCAGTCCCCAAATGGGGCCCCAGAGGCCCACTGCCGCCCAGCTCAGAGTTCATCCAAGTCCCGCCCTGTGGGAAGGGCACCACCCACCATCGTGGCTTTCCGTGCCAGCCTGAGATTTGAAGAGGCAATCTGGTTTACAATGGTATTTCAGTAACCATTTCCTCCCAAGATCCTGGCCAATGACCTCATGACTCTAATGGCTCCCAACTTCTATCTGCACGTGGGTTTGGATGTTATCTCATTCTGCTCACTGGTAATCCTCCCATCCCAGCTGTCCGAATTCCTCTGCTGTCCCAACTCCTAAAGACAGGACCCAGTAGAAAAGCAATCCTTGCTCCTTAAGAAAAGATCTCAAATGGCCGATCTCCTCCTTTCCCCTCCTCCTTCTGTCTTTCTCCTCACCCCACCCAAACCGCAGAGCCCCGTACCCGATAAAGGGCCAGAGCTGGGAGCTAGGACTATGTCACACCAAGAGCATCCACAGTTGCCCAAAGCTGTTTTCCTTGTGGCTTCTTCAGTAGCAGGCATGCCGCCTTTAGTGTTTACAGTCAGCAATTTTGAATGTGCTGACATGGAGAACAGTGACCACAGAGTCCACACAAACCAGCACAGAGGAGAAAACCCAGGCAGAAAAGCCCGGAGGCCTCTCTCCTCCCTTGTCTGCCCATCCACGGTCCACCTGTGAGGTCACAGGCTTGTGGAGATCGGGATGGATGGCAGGGAAGGGAAGCGGCTCACCTCCTCCTGCTTTTTCCTTCCATCACAGCCCCATCCCAGTGTTTCTATTCTGGGGGCTGACGCAGGCAGTGCTGCGGAGGAGGGAGCCGGCCCTCTATGCTGACAGGAGGGAGGACCGGGTCAGGCTGCCACGTTCCCAGCAGCTTCAGGAAAGCCTCCCTCTCCAATATTTAACTTACAAAAGTTCTTTATATTGCTGATGTGTTACTGTTCTTTTTTTTTTTTTTTTCCCTCTAGCAGCAAAGAAAGTTTTGTAAGCAAACAGGGTGCCAGAAAACTGCTGGGTAGCAAGCCTAGCATGAGAGGAGGGGCCGGGGAGGGACCATTAAATTACAGCTTGAAAAGGACTATTAGAAGATCGCTATAATGTTTTATAGGCAGATTGGGATTTGGGGATTCTGAAATCCCTCTCTTCTTGGCTTTATCTGGGTTAGATAATAGGGAAATCATTTAGTTGGAGGTCAAATAAACAGAGCGATCAGGTAGACAGTGGGTCTCCCTGTCCACAGACACCAGTGAGGGGGCAGTTCTGGGACCTGGGCTCCCACACTAGCAGAGGCAAAAGCTGAACTTGATCTCTGGCCTCCCAAATAAAGCACTGGTTCTCAAACTCCCATAGGTCACATCTGTGGTATAAACATTCCTCTCAAACTGCCTACTGTATTCCCATGTGCCAAGAGGAAAAAAATCCCATTCACTATAACTACAAGAAAACTAGGTATATTTGGGGATGAAAACCACAGCAGAATGTCTAGCTGTTCACCAAAGATGTGTGCACCTGTGTGGATCCGACACTGGTGACTGGTTGCCCAGTAAAGAACTACATTTCCCAGCTCCCCTTGCATCTCGATGGGGATAATTGACTTCATTCTGAATGTGGGCAGAAATGATGTATGCCATTTTCCAGGGCTGACCCATAAAAACCCGTAGCAAAATTCCCCATGATCTTCTAAGGCTCTCTCTTTTCCCCACCAGCTGGAAGTAAAAGGTTCCAAAACCCATGGAAGAGTTTCAAGATGGAAGGAGCTGGTTTCTTGTCCACTGAACGCGCACATTGGACTATTTCATTAGAGAGAAATAAACTTGCATTGGTAAGCCACTGGAGATGTCAGCATTCTCTATCACAAAAGCTATGGTACAAAATCAAGGTGCTATCAAAGGGAAAGTATCAATTTAATTAAACACAATGACATAGATGTTAAACATGGTGTGGGTACCATTTGGGTTAGAAATATATATATATATAAGGTCACATACATGCTTACAAATGCTTGGGATGTCACTAGAAGGAAACATAAGGAACTGGCTGTCTTTGGGAACGGGGACTGGGAGACAGAAAGAAAAGGGTGGAAAAGATATTTATCTTCCACCATATACTGTCTTTAACCTTTTGAATTTTGTACTCTGTCCATTTATCACCCTGTCAAAAGTTACATTTAAAAAACACAAATTCTGAAAGAATCCCATTTTCAGACCACCTGGAGAATGCTTACTGACACGACTATTAGTCCCCAGGGCCTTTTTTGAGAACCAGTGGTACAAAGTGTTGACATTTAAAAATACATAAAACTGTACTTTTCTGGAAAACTCCAGGGATGGGCAGAAGTAGCTGCTACTCCCCAGGACATCTAAATTCTGAGGGTTAACTTTCTCATCTTCTTAGAGACTTTCCTTTCCTTGCAATGGTGACAGGAGGCTGAAATGAGAGTGGAACTGTCCCTTACGCTGGAACGGGTTACTGCTAACTGTGCGGCTCACAAGTCATTCATAGATCTTGTTATAAAGAAGGGTTCCTGAGCCTCTTTCCTGAAAATGCTGATTTAGTAATTCTGGGGTGAAGTCTGGGGACCACACTGTTAACAAGTGTCCATTGATTCCCGTGCCCAGGCGCCGAGGGAAACCCCATTCTCATCTGTCCGGATGTCCTACCTGCCACCTGGGATCAGCTGCTTCACTTTCACATTTTCTATCCCTGGATACAGATAATGAAATTTACAACCGATGAAACAGGAAAGTGTCCTCTGAGACTAAGGTGATGCCTGTGAAAAAGGCTGAACTCCCTACATAATGAGATTCATACACAAGTGCCAATTATGATGATCATTACTGTTAGCATGTGTGCTTTAGACTGCTATCTTAACATTTAAATTTCACTTTAACAACAACAACAAAAAAGTCTTCATTTTAATAGAGAAGGGTGGGGGTGAAAAACATGTCTGCTTCTCTGGAAAGCTCTTCTAAGAATTTCTGCTGCACTGACAGGTGTTTAGCAGGGAGCTCACATCAGGCTGATCCTCTACCCATGCAAGTAGGGCTGCTTCCAGAGTGTGTAGCGCAGGGCAGGAGACATAGGGAAGCTCCACAGGTGAGTCCATGGGCTGGAGGTGAGGGCAATTCAAACACAAGTATATCCAGGCAGCAACTGGTTCTGAGGTGGTTACCATATGGAACAGGGATGGATGCGAGAGATTCACTTTGCATGAGACGTGTCAAATGCAGTCCAGCTGGCCCTGGACCATTTTATTTTCTGTTCAGCTCACAGGTCCCAGCTTTATCTCTGAATAGTCTAAAATATTTTACACCAAAAGGCCATCCACAGCCAAGCCCTCTATGTAACTCTGAGTCACATTGGTACACGTCCCTGATTGCAAGTTTCCTCTACATCAATTATCCAGAGAGAGGGCAGACCAGCGAGATGTTTATTTCCTGGCAAATAACCCGAGTGGTTGATAAAACGTGTTTAGAATGACGTGAGGAGTTTTCTAAAATACCTTAGGAGTCAATCTTGATATTTTCTAAGGAATAATTTGAAGAAATTTTTTTTAATCTGAAAGTATCTCTGTAAAACAGAGGGGAGAGGAGGGAGAAAATCAGTACATTTAAATCCTAAGTTTTCTGTTTACTTTTTGGAGACCATTAGTTTACAGAAAATTCAGGTCCAAAAAGGGAAGGAGTCTCACCAAAAGATAAAGATGTGAAGTGATAGATGTTAATGAATTAGATGCATACATATCTATCACAATGTATATATATATCAAATCACCATGATATACACTTTAAATACCTTATAATTTTATTTGTCAATTATACCTCAATAAAGCTAAAATTTAAAACAAACACTCACAAAGGGAAAGGTTAACAAGATCTATTATGATTACAAATTATATCTTTTCTCTTTTTGGCGACTACCACACCCATCAGGTGCTGTTTACATTTGTTTTATCTCTTTCCATCCTTCTCAAACCAATGAAATGCCCAGGCTACAATATTTATTATAAAGCCTGCTTAATTCCAAATGGGCCTCATGTACTGCACAATGTCTTTAAATGGACCACCTAAAAACCTGCAGCAGAGATTCCTGGGGCTCCTCAGACCTGGCGCTCCTCCCTTTCTGAAGATATGGGTGGATTTCCCAGGCTCCCATGTAGTTAAGTGGGGGCCATGCAACTGGTCTGGCCAATGGGCTACGAGCAGAGAAAGAGCGGTTGTGAACTGTCCCCCTTCTCTTCTGCTGCAGCAAACCCTGAGGTCACATAATGAGATGGCAGTGCCACAAGATGGTGGAACCTCTGTCAGCCTGGGTCCTTGAATGACTAGGTGGAGCAGAGCCTCCCCACCCTTCTCCCATGAACCTCAAGTTGGAAAGGCAGTAGGAGTAACATTCGTTGAGCTAAGCCAGTGGAACCGAGGGCTGAGTGGGGTACCATTTGTTACTGCAGCATCAGCTTGCCTTTTCTGATCCATCAAAGCTACTGGTTTAAAATCTCTGAGTTTCAGTCAGGACACTGGACCTCCCATGCATATAATTACTAGACAAGTCACCTAATCTTTCTGAGCTTCAGGTTTTGTTTTGTTTTCATTGCAAAATGGAAATGATATATTCTGGTATGTCTACCAGTCAGGGATAGGTGAGGCTCAAATGAGTTCTTCTGAAAGTATTTTGAACTCTGTACATCACAGCCCTAGATGTAAAGTTCAGGCGGTGCTGCTGGGGTTATATCTGGAGAACTTAAGGGGCTAAACTTGACTGCTTATTTGGGGGTCGGTTATGAGAATTCACGGCTTCTTGATTCTTAAATAGCCAAGCAATACATTCTGGTAACAGATCAGGATGATAGAAAGTCAAATTCTGATACCACTTGGAGAATAATTTGTTATCTTAAAAACGTCCGGGCCAGCTGAATGGTTTCAGAAGCCTCACTTCCAGCAAGCAAACTCAACTATTTGCCTCTGGCATAAAAAGAAAGGAAAAATAGAGGCCCGAAGTGAAAGGCTTGGCATAAAGCCCTTTCTTCCTCCCACAGCCTGTCAGAGGGGAGGAGGGAGGGAGAACACAGGGGAGGAACAGGGAGCTGGGCATTCCAGACTCCACCCCGCACAAAGAGACCGCGAGAGCCACAGTCAGGAGGGGTAGTACAAATCTATTCTTGCGTTACTCTCACAAAGACTGATTTCTCCGCAGAGGAGAGGCGAAACGGAAGAGATGGCCTCCACACAGAGATCTCGAAGGAGGGCAGGAGTCCGTGTAGCCTGCTGTCCCTGACAAAGGCTGCGGCACTCTGCTTCTAACGCAGGAGAAGGGCTTTCTGACCCCTACAGCAGATGACACCGATCCCCAGACTGATTTGCAGAGGGCCGTTTTCACCCAGCTGCTTGGATTGTCAGATAATAACAGCTGCCTTTTTTTGAGCACTTACTCAAATGCCAAGCACTGACATTTTAGATGCCCAGAAACTGAGGCACCAGCAAGGCTAACTAACTTGTCTGAGGTCACAGAACTGGGATACGGCAGAACCAGGAGTTAAACCCAGATAGTCCGGCTCCAGATGCTGCGGTCTTAACCGCTACATTTGTCAGGGAGGGACAGAAAAAGGGGGAAAACATGGGTGCAATCCTGTCACCTGCTACATGCCTTGCAATAGGCTTCAGACACTTTAACTCACTTAAATGTCCTATCTTTTCTAACAGCTGGTATTCTTACCTCATTTACAAGTGAAGAATCAGAGGCTCAGAGAGGTCAATGAACTTACCCAAAGTCACAGAGCTAAAAAGTGAAAAGTTAGGAATCAAATCCGACCTGACTCTGCCAGATTAAAGTGGGAAGGTTTATGGCTGGAAGATATGCCAAAATTTGGGGGAGAAACCAAAATACAAGAAGGTAGAGGAAGGAAAGACTACAAGGAAAGCAGCTAGAAGCTGGCACTTCCGAGAAATATAACAGATCTAAATATAGGATAACACCTATTTATAGAGTTCCCTTTATCACAGAGCCTTTCTGTCCTCAGAGTAAGAAAGATGGTGAATTGACTGTTTGGACCAAAGAGAGACAGTCCTGCATATCAAGAAAAACCTTTTTTTAAATTCAGCAAATGGAGAGTTACTATGAAAGTAGCCGACAGCTTTTTTTTTTTTTTTTGGCTGTCTTTACATCTTCTCACACTAAATTGTTATGATCGTATACTTCCACATTTCCTAAACTTATGAACCACTGAATAATTGTTAGTTGTTTTGTTGTTGTTATTTGCATCATTTGCTAATCCACAGCTAAAATGTTCTCCCAACCTCAAGCAAGAGAGGTGCAATGCAATTATGACACAGGAGCAAAAGAAGCTCATTAACATACCCATGACTGACACGGAAGATCATTAATTAGGCATTCGGAGCATAAGTATATATGTATAAATTAGCATCTATTCACCATTTAAACTGTAAGAGATTTTTTCATATCTGAATATTAACTATGTTGGAAAATTACTAAGTTTTTCCTGAGTGAATTCCACAAACAATACCCTACCTGGATCACAAAAACAAAATCAAGAGAGAAGATTCTGTGAGCAGAACTGGACACAGTGGAAGAAGTTAAACTCTTCATCGGTCAGTGTCCTCATTTGTCTGTTTCCTCTCGTTTATATTTCTACTGACTCCACCTGTTGGGGGCTGTGTGTGTGGATCCTTTCCTGTTAAGAAAGCTTAGATGTGGCACTACCGCTGATATTCTAGGGATGCTCTGCTTCTATCTGCATTCTGTTACTGTTCATCCATTTATTTTTTCACTACTTGTTTATTGGGTGTGATCTCTGTACCAAATACAATGTGGAGAATACATACACGTATTTGGCAGTGTTTCTAACTCTCAAGGACTCCATAGTGTAGCAGGAAAGATGGGACATAAAGTAGACACATAAAGCTAAAATGTAAGGTAGAGAATTACACTGCCAAAGACTACCAATACCAACCCTACTAAAGGAAGAACAGATTACTTGTGGGAGGGGGAGGATCAGGGAAGGCTTCTTGGAGGAGGTGGCATTTAAGCAGGACAAACAGGAGGAGTAGAAGAAGAAGATCTGGCAAAGTCTGGGCCATGTCAAGAGAGTCACCTGATGGCGGAACTAGAGGCGAATCAATGTCCATCTTCATACTGAGGTCTTGAATTGTGCTAGTTCTGTAGCCACCAGGACTCCTCCTTCATTTTTCCAATGTGTCTAAAGTACCTGTCCCCTTGGGGCTCTGGAAAGCTACTAGTATCAGGAGCACAATGATAATACTACTCTGTTGTCCTTCACATATACGACAGTGATACTAATTACTTCATAGAGCTGTGCTGGCATTGTTTTCTTGCAGTCGTACTGGATTCATGCCAGCACATCGTTCTCTGCTGATTTCTCTTGGGACCAGTGGCACACTTTTGTAAGATGGCTATCCTGGATAAAAGCTGGAATTTACAGTTCTTAGATCTTTCTTTCTTTCTTTCTTTCTTTTTTTTTTCCTAGGTGGGGCTAACATATCACTGTGGGGACTGAAAGAAAGAGCTTGGTCTTTGGGGCACCAGACTATAACCACCAGAGTGCACCAACCATATGAGTTTTACTGGTATGTCTTTTCCAGCAGAACAAAAGTATTTTAACAAAATTGCCTATATGAAGAAAGGAAGCCAACTAGATAGCTTCTAAATATGGTAAAATCTCAGTGCCTTCACAGTTTTTGACATCGACCTGTACAAACCAGGTAGCCCACAGATCAATGCCCAGAGCATAGGCTTTTCCTAGCTGTCCTGAGACTGCACCCATGGGGATGCAGGTTGTGGGGTGGCTTTCAGGCTGAAATCCTTATCCTGAGGCCTCCAGAGCAGAGATAGGAGTCAAGATATACCTGCTTCCTACTGGGTACGACTCGATGGCAGAAAGGAAGGTGACCATCAAGGTCAGGAGTGCTCATGGAATTAAAAAACTAAGTGGCCAGCAATAGTTTTTCCTGAGTGTGCGGGCCTTTTTTGGCCTCAGCTATTGGCAGATATTGAAGTTTCTGTGGCAATGTGGGTCCTGAAGGAAATGAACAAGTTACTTGTAATGGACTAACCTGGAAAAACATTGACTGTTATTGAAGGAAAAAACTAGGATGATGACTTCTGATTTCTTCCATGCTCCTAGGTAAATAGAAATCTATCTTTTATTTCTAGGGCAGATTTATGTACAGCAAGTATAAATATTCCATTTTTCTAATGGCAGAACTTTTTAAAGCTATTAGTACCCATGAAAAAGATGGTAAGAAAATTCTTGACTCTTAGATCATTATAGTGGATAATAATTACTTAATTGAAGCATCATTCACTAAGGTCATGTTATATATCCCACCACATGCCTGGCGGGTAATGGACACATACAGAAAGAAGAGAGTTTCATTTAGTTGAAGAGAACCACAGAGATCCAAGTTACACTTGTCCTAGAAATTCAGAGGGAAGAAAAGCTCATGGTGGTCTGAGGTCACCTCAAGAGGCCTATGTGGGGGAAGGAAGATACGGAGTTGGGTCCCACAGAAAATGAAAGTTACATGATCTTCTTGGTCAAAGTCAAAAGCTCGAATCTTGGAAGTACACAAACAAAGAATCTGAGTTAGATAATCACAGTAAAAATTTTCTCAAATTTACTTGTGTCAAAGAAGGAATATAAACATTTCCTGCGGGCATCTACTGAAACGCATCTGTTTTAAGAGATCATGCAGACTGCAGCCAATGGTTGTATTTACCCCTCCTGCCTCAATGCCTCCTAAAACTGGACAAAGCCCTTCCCAAGGTGGTCTTCTGACAAAGACAGAATCCTGGATTTTTTATGCTGAAATGTCTCTGCTTTACCAAATGTAGTTTGTTAAAGCTTCACAGAAAAGAGATGCTCTGAGCCCAACCTATGGAGACACGTTCCAATTTAGGCTGTGGAATGAAAATTACAGGGCAGCCACAGAGGCAAGTTTAAAATTAGGACAGACTTCACTTTGGGCCTCTTAAGCCTCAAAGAGTTAGTAGATGAGGCAAAGGAAAATTAAAAAAAAATTTTTTTACAGTAGGAACTTGAAAAGGAAAACCTCCAGACTTCTGCCCCTTCTTACGGTTCTCCTGACATGCTAAGATTTTTGCACATCTGAACATCAGCTGCAAGAAGCTCTCTTAGTCCCTCAGCAGCTTCATAGGCACCACAGACTCTCAGGGCCTGTGAGGAAATTCTGGAGGCAAAGAGATCAGGAAAGGCTGGTGGAGAAAGAAGGAAGAGGAAAAGAAATGAGGGAGCAGCCCAAATCCCTTTATTCAAGTCCCCGTGGCTCTGCCCACCAGTTACCCAGGAATCACGCAGGATATGGGCCTGTGCATGCATGGAGCCTTCTTAGAGTGCAGCTAAGTCACTTCTAAGTCCAGTCCAGCAGCAGATCTGGGGCCGCAGGGCAACAGACAGAAACTGTCACCTCTCCATTGCCCTGCCCGCTCACAACCACCATCCTCCAGAAAGAGGTCGTCTCTGGGGCAGTGACTGGGAACAACCACGCTGGGTTTACTTTTTGCCTCTGCAATTTTACCTCTCTGTTTCTGAAAGTTAAGAAGGCACTACCTACCTTCACCTTCTTTTATTTTGGTTGGGTGTTTTGTTTGTAGAGTCTGAGTTCAATGATTACCAAATAGGAAAGGAATTATTCATCCTATTCCACAAAAAGGGTTCTTTTCACTTGAACATCTGTTTTCAGAAATCTCAAGGGTACACATACTTAACTACCAACAGACAACCCTCCATGAGATTATCCTGAAGCAGGTACTGAGGATCTGAATGGGAGGAGGCACTCGTCAGAAGTGACTGTCTTTGCAAAGTCTCAAAATGGACTCATCCTGGGACCCCGTTTTTCAAAATCATTTGTTCGTCAGATTCACTTCCTAGTCTAGCTTCCTGGAAGTAGACTACCTTACATGTGCCTCAATTTCTGGTTCTACATTCCTAAGAACCAGAAAGTAGAAGTCAGTAAGAGAAGAAGGGTGGTTGCTTTCATGTATGACTCTTACTGACGGCCTGATGTGTACTAACCAAGTCTGTTAAAGGAAATGCCCACTTTTGCTATGTCTCTTTGGACAAAAAGTTCTCAATAAATGGGAAGTAGAATGAATCTCTAAATAAAGTGTAAATGCAGTCTTGACCTAATTCATCATGCAAATTAAGAAGTCGGACATAGCAGAGGTTACTGCACATCTAAGGCAGCCATGTTAAACCTATAACTTTCTTAGTCCAGAGAACGTTAATAACTCAAATCATCCTAACAGAGCACCTCTCCCAACAGGTGTTGCCTATCAGGCTACAAAGCTCACTTTGTCAGAGCAATTTCAGCTCGAGTTAGAGAACAACTAGTTATACAACTTGATCTCATTGAAATATTTGGTGCCTGCTGATATGTTCAAACAAATTCACCAGATCTTGATTATGTTCTGGCAATTAAAGCTATTAAGTCAGTAGATAGACAGCAGGTTATTTCATTGCTGGTTGAAAAAGCCAGCTTTCTTTTCTCCCCTTTTTATGTGACAGCACTGTAATTAGCCTTAATCAAATACCATTTGTGTTAGGTGCTGTAACTTTGCTTCCTACGCCAGGAAACTCTGCCAGTCAGGGAGAAGGAGAAATACAACTCTCGTCAAAAATCAAGAGAGATGGCTGGGCATGAGGTATATGGGAACTCTCTGTACAACCTTCACAACTTTTCTGTAAATCTGGAACTGTTGCCAAATAGACTTTAATTTTAAAAAGTAAGAAAGAGGGAAGAAGAGAGAATGAGAAAGAGAACTGATATTTAATGTGAGGCTTCAACTTTACCATGTAAAATTAAGCCTTAGAAATCATCAAATAGTCCAGAAAATATGGTTCCCTTTGGAAATTCCAGGTTATTCGTTCTTTACATTGGGGGTTCTGCTGTGATTCTTTTTTTTTTTTTTTTTTTTTAACCTCTGCAAGTAAGTCTGTAATGGAAACTAGAGCCAGGTGAAGGGAAAGCCATTTATCTAAACTTCTAGTTTGTTTCTCTTAAACCCACCATTTCTTTCAAAGAGCTTTCAAAGAGCTCTTCAGATAGTCAGTGAACTGGTGAGGCAGTGTTTCCTAAACCTTAATGTTCATGCCAGTCACCTGGGGATCTTGTGCAACTACACATTCTGATTCGTTAGGGTTCAAGTGGCCTGCAAGATTCTGTATTTGTAGCAAGCTCCTAGTTGGTGCCAGAGCTGCTGGTCCACACTTTTGAGTAGCCAGGGTGTAAGGAATAGTAACTGGGGGAGTGGTTGCACCCAGCCAGAAACAGAATCACAATATCTTGCCTATATGGCTGACAACGAGAAGTCTGGGTGAAGTAGTGCCCAACAAAACAGAAAAACATTTTCTACTTTCCTTGGCCAATAACCCCTTGTGTCAAAATTTTTAAATACATCAGTAGAATGGAATTATACCAGGGGGTCAGACTGTCTACTAGCTCAGAGGACCCCAATAACAGAAGTAACTATTCTTGCTCAAACTGTCCCAGCCGTGATAGGGGGGGAATCAGGGAAAATGGGTGGTGGGGAGAGGGGTGGGAGGAAGCAGTTATCTGGGTTTTGTTTCTTATTTTAACTTTATGTCTCCTCATACTTCAAATTCTGTATCTGTAAAATGTTAGCTATTACAACTGGTACTACTTTGAGGTTAAGGCAAAACTGTCATGGAACCAGAGCCTCCCCAGCAGCACCATGTCATGTTAAGAGATGGATCTGAGCTCTGTTCCAGGAGGGGGACCACTGCAAGACGGAGGACCCCTGGCCCTGCATGTGATATTCACTTGATAAAGATATGATTCACGTTATTCTACCCAAAATGGGAAGACCGGGCCACTGGCTACTTTGAACAACAGAAAAACATATTTCTTACAACTCGTGGAAAGTATTGTGGTAATTGCCACAAATGCCACATTTCTGATCCTCCTCCATTAGGGTTTTCTTTTCTTTTTTTTTTTTTTTTGTCCCTCTAATACATTTTTTGAATTTCAAAACAATGGTTCTACTTATTTTTGGCTTTCTCCCATATCTTGATTAATGCAACTCAATTAGGCTTCATGTCCAGTGATGTGCTGTAAATATTTAATAACCAGCTCTCCAGGAAAAAAAAAAAAGCCCTGGTATGTAGCTTTTGCCAATTTTTGTGGTGTCAATATAAGTACTAACCTGACTTTACTGAACAAAGAATTAGAAAGAAATGTGCATGATCACAAACCTGTACAAGGCAGCTCGGGTACACAACAAGAAGTGACCCCAAAGACATAAAACACGGTTGTTTTCATAATTAAACTGTAATACTCCAGGAGGGCGAGATGTATTTTATAATTCCAAAATTATAGAATGGTTTCTATAAAACGTTTCTGGTTTCTTAAAATGTTTTCCCTTTGTTACTGAAGAGAAGTCCATAAGTGCTTGTGTCTTTATAAACCAAAAATAACTCCCTGCTAGTTTTTTTTTTTTAAATGACAATCTCACGATCTGTATAATCACCACAAAATCTTACAAAGTAAGCCATTTGGATTTTAATGACACAAACACACTGCAAGTTCAGAATTCTTCCCTATGACCTTGAGAGTTGAACTCTTCCATTTTTGTTTTTGGCTCACTCTAAGCTCTTCCTTTCATGAACTAGAAGGCATAGCTCAGTCGGCCTCTGTGGCCTTTGGATCTGCAGAACAGGCTGAAATCACCATCCCCATGGTTTTTATTGTTCCCTACAACTGCTTCTGAGACTAATGGCAGCTTAATATCTTTATTTCCTCCTCTATATCCGAAATGATTTGCTTGAAATTAAAAAACTATTTTATATTAAAAAGGGCACTTGAATGAGAAAACTGCATTTTTAATAAAAAGTTATAACATAGGTGTGCTTGTTGCAATATTTAACATATACAGCTCTTTCTAATGTATCATTCCTTCAGTCTACTTTTAATCTATCTGAGACTCTTTAACTGTTTTTCATATTTTTACTTGTGTATACCTGCTTATTTGCCAGTGAGCTTCTTATAAGGACACAAAAGCAAAGAAGGCTTCAGCTCACAGGATGGGGGAAGGGAGGAATTGGAGAAAAATAGCTGGCCAAGTAATGTAATTAACTTGAAGGAAAACATTTGCATCAGGATTGTACTCATGCCTTTTTCCATCAGCATAAGCCAAAACCAAGCAAACAAAAAGCCACCACCACTCGCCCACCACCCTGAGCACAAATGATTTTGGCAGAGCAGCTGACATGAAAAAGATACTGCTTGATGCAAATCAGGGGAAAAACACTGCTTCAGATCAAGTCTTCCTGCTTGCTCCCGTTGGGCTCACTTTGTATCTTTCGAATTGGGTACCCTATGCACCTACTGACTCTTCAAAAAATGTATGTTGTCAAGTCTTCCTATTTTTTGAACTTTTAAAATTCTTTTTTACTGAGTACCCATTTAGGATGAATGCATTAGGTTTTAACACATGCAGAACACAGCACCGTATACCCCCTGCCATTCGCCAGATGTTAGCAACTAGAAACATGCAAGGATTTTTCATGTTAGAAAAATGGTGGAAGTCAGCTCATCAAAGGTAAAACAGGCAGATTCTGTCCCTGCCTTTCCTGTTCCTAAGATGCATTTAAATTCACTAGGTTCGTCTCTAGTTTGACAGGATTATTAATGGGATGGGCTCACCACTCCTGTGGATGAATCTGTTAGCCATAGGAAAGCCTTTTACTATCCTGGATGTTTCCTACCAGTGCCTGATGACTGCCAGCTAATCTTAGCATTAACCAGAGATTTCTGGCTGCTGCTCAGCTTCTAACAGAGTCAGACTGGTAACCTTATTATTACTAAATTGGAGGCCAGTTTTGTTTTTTTTAACAGAAATTTTTACATTAACTAGAAGACTGGCTAATAGGCTTTAAGAGTGACAAAAATATTCATCATGAAAGAAGTATTCACAATATCCAATGTTCTTGAATAATTGTGACAGAGACACCTTGACTCCCCATTAATGAGTGCACTAGTCCTGCTGCAATGAAGACATTAAAAAAGATACGTGAAGAATAAAAGTTCTAGTTGAGGAAAATATATAGAATGAACAGGGACATGGAAATAGATGTGGACATAGAAGCATTCTGGTAAACAAATGACTATTCATGCCATTTTTAACAATTGGGAATAAATTCAATTATACTTAATTTAAGAGCAAAACAAAAAAAATCCTTACATTCTCAGTCAGGGAAAAAGAAGTAGACAAAAATATTTAACAGCAATGGAAAAGAACTCTGTAAGGGAATCTTCACAGATATTTGGGGATTCTTCATTGCCGAGTAAGAGGCGAAGGAGAGAAGGTGATGGAAAGGAGAGACAGATTTATAGGTGTTCAGTGAACGCAGTCACCCCTGTTAAATGTACATTTCTTTCCCTGAGGTCATCTCTTTGCCTCTGCATTTGTGCCCTTCTTGTTGGCAGCATTTGGGAAACACAAGAAGGAAAAGGGATTGAGAAGAAAGCTGGCATTAAAATAGTACAATCTTACTCTATCTTCCTGCAGCCTAGAGTACCTCCCTCTTCTTTATAAGGGACACACACACACTCCACACACACACGGACTATTCTTCATCCCCAGCAGTCTCCCAAATGAAATCTGCTGTCCTGAGGCTGCTTGCATAAGGCAGTGAGAGAGAGGCTCTCCCTGCCAGGTCTGAAGAGTTCTTGAGGGCACCTAAAACTGGAAAGCTTTTTAGCAAAACATTGATGCAAGCAAATTGCAAAATCATAGTGTCAGAAGGACTGGATTCCGGTTGTCCCAGGTTTGGAGATGATTTTGTTCAAACATCTGGGCAAAGGGGAACGAAGCCTCTCTACCTCTCGGCCAGCCCTGTACTGCCTTCAGGTTTCACTTCGTATTGTTTTCTTGCTATGCTTTCATCCAAATTCAACCCCTTTCCCAATGGACATCCCAACAGACACGCAGCCCAGGCTCCATCTGATTTCAGAGTCACATTAGGGTGTTGATGCTTCCTTGAGAATACGCAGAGGGTGGGCAGAAGCCCATACTGGGCTCCCATGCATTTTTAGTCAAGCAGCGCTACAGACTGCATCTGACCCATCAGCTGACTGCTGTCTCTCAGTGCCTGACTCAGTTTCTCCTCCAGTCAAGAAGGCTGCTAATCCCTCTTGACAAGGCCATTCCAACTACCACGAACTGAATTCTTGAGCAGCAGGTGGAACCATTCTTACAGTAACAACAGCTTCACGTTTACATAGTGCTGATTATGGGCTAGACTCTTCTATGTGCTACATCTTTGTTAGCTTACTTAATCCTCATAAATTCCCTGTGCAGTTGGTTTTAATGCCCCCATGTTACAGATGAGGATGCTAAGGCACAGAGAGGTAAAGCACCTGCCATCCTGAGTGGTAGAGGGGCTTAAAATCCTACAGTGCCACCACACTACCTCTGGGTAGGAACTTTTTTCAGCAAAGATGACTGTTTAAATGCCTTCATTTTCAAGTACTTCAGTGGTGGCGGGAATTACAGGAAGCAAGTCCCTTCTGTTGAAGAGTGGGAATAAGGAGGCTTCTCCCAGGATTGTCCTGTTCTGGGGAAGCAAGCCCACCAGCGTGTGGCCCCAAACCTGCCTGGAAGTGTTCAGACAAATGACTGTAAACCAGACGAGATGGCAAACGTGAGCAACAGAAACAGGTAAAGGAGGCTGGGTGGCCCAGTGAGGAGGAGAAAGGAGGTGGATGGAGCACGGCCAGCCAGCTGGTAAATGGGAGACCTCAGGGAAAAGCTCCATGAACCCACAGCACAGATCATGTAACATGATAACAACACGGATCCTCCTCTGACCTGCAGAGGAAGAAGCTTGCAGAGTGTAAGGGAGGGATGGTCTGCAACCTCTTCCTCTTTCCAGAACCCCAACCACGTATCAGATAACGTTGGGCTGACCAGAGACTTGTACACGATCGCCATATTGCAATATAGATAGATAGATAGATAGATAGATAGATAGATAGATAGATAGATAGATAGATAATGAGAGAGATTGGTTTAAAATACCAAAGACTGAGGCAGTCGCTCCTCACTTCACCTGACTCCCTTCTGCTGCCCTACATTTTTGCATCAGATAATTACACTTGGAAAAATGAACACACACACACACACACACACACTCTACTTTCAGCACATTCTTTTGTCAAAGACCTTTATAAGGATGAAGAATTTCCACATTTCATAATTTACAACCAACTTCTCACTGGGGTATTAAAATGGAGACATCTAAAAAGCTCCCTGACACCACTTCTCCCGACAATGGTAACATATTTATGTAAAAGAATTCACAATACAGACTTTATGTTAATATTCCTTAATCTTTACTTCTTGCATTTCAACTTAACTTCCCTCATAGGAAACAGCTTCCAGATTCCCCTTCAAATATTCATAGGGCCTACTGTAGATGGGGAAATTATGCTCAACATAAACACATCCATCCCAACTACCCCGGCAACCTGGCCACCACTGCAAATGTCGGGAGCCATGACAACACTGGCGAGCCTGCACCATGGACTCACAAACAAGTTTTTACAAAGTAAAGCAACCTATGGACTGGATGGATGTGTGCTAGGTAACACCTTGGAATTCACAAAATCTTGAAATAGATCAGAAGAATCAGGTTTTTAGACCTGCATCTTTCACTAACATCTGACCTGGAGCAATATTCAACAGCATTTGATGAGGGTTTATTTATTGACCATGGGCTTTGAGGTCAATGGGTTCTGTGGGATGCCATCCCTGCCTAAGTCTTCCAGGGACTTAGAATTTAGTAAAAGAGCTAGAACTATAAACACTCAGCATAATCAAAAAAGAATGCAACTGTTGTCATAGAAGCTAGCTGCAAACAGGCGCTGAGGAAATGTGAGGAATCAATGATTAAATCAAACAGGGAGAATCCGAGCGGGCTTCGTAGGCAAGGCAGCACCTGAGCTGAGCTTTGAATGAATTTGTTGATTTTGATGGCAGAAAGAAGCTGGGCTAAAACATGGGAAGAAGCAGAGTTAGAAATATGGGCAGTGTGCTAAAAAGGCAGGAGGGCGGGCGGGTATGGAAGCTCAGGTTGCGGAGGAATGCGGAGGAAGGAAAGTAGACGGGGGCTCTGAAAGTCATGGCCGGGATGCTGGACTGACTGTGGAGGCAATAAAGATCCACTCTGAGTTTTAAGAGGAAAATGGAGCAATGCTTTCCAGAATGGACCAGAGAATCAAGAGATTAGTAAGCAGAAGAGAGACCAGAAGGGTGTCCAAGTCATTTAGATGACAGATGATAGGAAAGTCATTTAATTTCTCAGGGCCTTAGCATCATTTTCTTTTCTTCAAATGAGGAGGAAAGTCAATCCTTGGATAGATGAGCCTAAGCATCCTGAGGCAGCCTTACGGGCTGGTCCTTCTCGGTTCTCACTGTGCCTGGTACGTACCTTCGTTTCCGCCCCTTCCATGGAGTTCTGTGGTTCACTTCTGTGTCTGTCTGCTCACTCTGAGAAGTGCCGTCTGAGCAGAGCCTACACCTTTTCATTCTATTTCCAGGGGCCTAGAAGGGTACCGAGCACCCAATGGGTAGTCAAATGTATGAATTATTCTATTATTTCCAGTTCCCAGATAAAGACCTGGAATTTCCCATGAGCACTGAGAAAACAAGAATCTATATCTTTGGTTTATACTGTTAACTGGAAACTGTCACACTAATGATAAGGAAGCTTTAGACTATATATATGTCTATGTTTAAAGGACCATGGGGTTAGTTTGCAATCACTTCATATTCCAGTTTTCCTCTCTGGTTCTCAAAAGTCCAGCCACCAGCCTCCGTCCCCTTTGAATTATCTCCCCTAGTTATGAACACTCCCTGCTGCACCCTCTGAGCTATTTAAATGGGACTGCAGCAATGACTCGCCACCAAACCTACAGGGCTTCTCTCTGTCAACCACCAATCCAGCGATTGTACGCTAATCTACCAAAAGTACCCAAAGGACTCTCTTCGTCATCTCTCAGATTCTATTTCAAATGCCAACTTCCCCCATATTCTTGGAAACACCAGATATAACCATATTTAATGATGCCTGCACCTAAACTAACATAACAGAGCTTACAGAATAAAGCCCTCAATATTCATGAATGCCCAAATTCAGAAACACAATAGCATGTAATTTGCCCTGTGTATCATAGTAACATAAATATGATGGAAAATGTAAGCGCTCTCTTCAACTCCTACTGACTTGTTCCTCTCTTAAGGAGTTATTTTTGTATTAGCCTAATTGTTCTCTGAAACTATTTTAACATTAAAAAAAAATTTCTCTATAGTAAATTCATTAATGGCCGTAACCTGACCACACTTCCATTTTCCTGGTTAAGAAAAATTACTTTCTTAGCCGTCTTCACTTCCATCTCCAATATTACACTTAACTTTCTTTGGGGAGCCATTTCTTACCAAGACACCGTGTTTCTATCACTCTATGAAAATTGCCTCATTCAGATTTGGAAGAGACCTTTATAGTGGTCAGTTCTTTGTGACTGGGATGATTCTCAGTGGGCTTGGCTCACTCGCTAGTGAACCCACTTATTCCTGTACTACCCAGCTTGTAAAGTCGAGACACAAACTTATTCCTTGACAAAACTACAAATTTCTTCCTCTCTCAGATCTTTTGGGTTTTTCCAAGTACACAAAATGTTAAGTCTGCAAATACCAGGCGCCTCTTAAGGAACCAAATAAGTGCTGTTCTTTACAGTAGTAGTCACACTGGAAGACAATACCAAGGTTTATAACAAAAATATATCCAATCCACTGCTCAAAATGTTTTTGGAGCTCAACTTCGAAATGACTGTCAGTGCCAGTTTACAAGCCTCATCAGAAAACAGATGCACGGTTTTATAGTCACATCTTGTTTTGACCCAAAGTCACAGCACTCGACGAGACCACCAACTACCTTAGCTGCTGGACTTGGCTCCTTATGCTTTTCAATTCGAAGTCAAATCCACTACAGCAGTTGCCACCAAATAAAAGTAATAGTCAAAAATGTGCTCCAATGAGAGCACTTTGGGGGAAGACAGAAATGCTCTGTGTCATAACTGTGATGGTAGTGACAAAAACATATACATTATCTAAACTCATAGAAATCTACACTAAAAAGTAATGAATTTTATTTTATGTAAATACCTCAATTTCAAAAATGGACCAAAGTATGAACTCTGAAGAAAATTTCCAAAATGGAACTGCTCATATCTTAAGTCTGAAGATAAATGTATGAAGTGTTTGACAACTCTAAAGGAACAACATTCAATTAGAGTGTTTAGAGAACTATATACATATACACAAAAACACACAAAGAACCAGAACAGAGGATACTTTGCCTAGAATGTGCAGAAAAATACCAGATATTTCAGTTCATCTTTCATGACTACATATCTGGATTCTCTTTCAGTAAGACTGTGTTTCCAATGAGTTCATTGAACCATTTACATTTTATCTTGGATATGTGACCACTGATAGTCATCTGTAAGATGACTGGTTAGAATCAGAGTCCAGTGCGTAGCCATAAATCAAGCTACTTGGCTCACTCAGGAATTTCCTGCTTCCTCTTAGCATGACTGTCATGATCACATGGCTAAGTTATGACCTCGTCATAAACTCAGACCATGGGTCACCAACACTGGACTTTTAGAGTTCTCCAAAATTAGCAGGATTTCTCCACAAGTTATTTCAAACCTCAGGAGCTTTGCTTTGGCTGCCGTGTGTGAGCAGCAATGGGCAGACTGAATTCACTGTCCATCCTTCTGTCAGTTGTTTTGATCATACATGGGCCAAACTCAAAACAGTGCTGAATGTACTGGCAGACTTAAACACTGGAAAATCATTACTAATTTCTGTGGGTGAGTCTGCATTTAAAGCTTAGGTTAATATGCCCTACACCATAGACTCTTGGGAATCACTTCATTTTGTTGTGTACTTATTACTGGAACAGGGACTTAGCATCACCCCACATGAAGCTATATTTTCAAGAAAACCCCATGCTTCACAAGGACATCTCTGGGTCACAGGATGAATTTAGGGCTCCTGAAATACTCCTGAAAGGCCGTCAACCTCTATGAACATCGAAAGTTCATGTCTGCCATCAAAACCAATAATTCTCCAAAGAAAAAGCTCAGAGGATGGGACTAAGCCATGACTGCCTCTCCCTTTTGGACAAAGAATGCTAAAAAAATTTGTTTTCAATCCAAATGTCTTTGATAAATCTTATTGAAACATTGAAAATAGCTGTCTCATGTAGGTATGATAGAATTATCTTTTACCATTTCATCAGAACAACTACCTACAAGGAAGGCAACATTTTTCATTCTCTCATCCAACTACATTCACAAGTAAATCCCTAAAATCCGAAGTCAAATCACCCACAAATATTTTTACGTGGCTTTTTGCATCAGAATATCTGTGAATTCAAGATGTGGTTGATGAATTAAGGGCCTATAATGTTCCTTTAAAAACAAACAAACCAAAAATATCAATTTACTTTTATATTTAATTGAACTTAACAAGCACCTGTTACATAAGGACTGTGCTAACTACTATTATACAGGAATTTGGAGAAGTATGAGACATCGTGTCATCCATTAATGAGCAGACAATGTCATTACAAAAGGCTGTTTACTACACGTTAACCACTAGCTAAGTGCATTTGAGCAACGTCCTAAACTTTGTGGGCCTCAGTTTCCTCATTTGTAAGATGAAGGAGTCAGAGCAGATGATTTGTGAGGCCCTTCCAGGTCTCCAATTCCATAGACCTTTTGGTATGATACATATAAGATTTGCTTAGAAAACAAGGTAAAACAGTATATGATCAAGTCCAAATGCATACTGTAAATAAGCAATACAATAGGAGGTCAGAGCAGAGAGAGGTCAATTTTGGGGTGCAAAGGTTTTCATGAAAAGCAGAAACTCCAGCTTGGACTTGAAAGACGGGCAGAATTTGAAGGTAGTGGGATGATGGGGATCATTCTTTGTACTTCCAGTAAGACTATTTCTGATGAGTTCATTGAACCATTTACATTTTATCTTGGATTTGTGGCCACTGATATTCATCTGTAAGATGACTAGTTAGATAAGAGTCCAGTGGGTAGCCATAAATCAAGATACTTGGCTCACTCAGGAATTTCCGAGGGCTTTTGCAGGATCAGTGGGAAAGTTCTTGAGTAGGGGCAAGGAGGATGAGGAGTTTGACTCTATATAACAAGATTACATGTTGTCAAGTGGTGGGTTTAAGTAGGGGAAGTAATGACTCGAGGACAGGATCCTATTAACCCGAAAGATCACACTGTGCTTTTCAGGACCATCCAGCAGCAACCCATCTCTCTTAAATAAAGGCCAAAGTCCTTGCAGCGCTCTACAAGGCACTGTATCATCAGCTCCACCCCAACCCCATTAACCTCCTCACCTTACTTCCTCCTTCTCTCCTACACCAGCCTTCTTAGCCTTTCCCTCAACCACCCAACATGCTCTCAGCTTTTACACACGCTTTTCCTCTGCCTGGACTGTGCTTTCCCTGGGTATCTACATGTTTGGCAACCTCTCCATATATTTGCCTGGAAGTCACTTTCTCAGTGAAGCTTTCCCTATCACCATATTTTAAATTGCAGCCCACTCTTTCCAGACACACAAGACTACTCTCTCTCTCATAACACACACACACACACACACACACACACACACACACACACACACACACACACACCCCTCCCTATTTCCCTTCTCTGCTTTATTTCCCCATACTGCCTACCATTTTCTACGATTCTGTATCATTTATTTACTTTGTAAAATATCTGTCTCCATCTGCAACCCCTCCCTCCCGCCCTGAGTGGAACGTAAACTCCATGAGGATAGGGATTTTTGTCTGCTTTACTCATAGCTGTATTTCCAGAGCCTAGAATGATGTCTGGCCCAAAATGCAGCCCGTGTGAATGAATGCATGGATATGATGAAAAAGGTGTGAGGCCAATGAATCTCCCGGGTTGATCTGCAAGGAGGAGAGCCTGGAGGTTATTACCATCATGGGAGGGTGAGGTTATGAAAGCCTGAACTAAGGAAGGGCTGGGGAAGAGGGAAAGTGCTGACTCCGAAAGACCACAGCAAGGAGTAACAACCAGAAGGGACTGTTCACAAATTCAACATCCAGGTGTGGATTAAAGGAAAGATACTCAACAGGGGAGGAGTTAGGATAGTGTTCAAGGGCATAAAGAGGAAATGGAAATGCACTGAAAATAAAATGTGGCATGGTTTTATAAACAAATATCAGTCAGTTGTTTCTCAACATAATTGATGGCAGTTTTTTTCCTGCTCACATTTCTGAGAATGGCTGAAAGGAAACTAAAAGAGAAGAAAGGGGGGAAGGTACAGCTTGCCATGTTTTCCTTTTAAGGCAACATCAGCCTGAATTGCAGAGCAAACCTCACCCACTTTCATGATTTCTTTTCTATAAGCCCTCAGGAACACAAAATACAGAAAGACAGATCCAGTTTTTCTGTTTTTTTTTTTTCTTTCTTCTCTTCATTATGTTTTCTCCTCCTATAAGACAGTAATCAATGCAGATGATAATAAATCTTTCTAATATCAGCTTTGGTGTAATTAAGCACACTGGAACTAGGGAAAAAGCAAGAGGGTCTGTGACATAGTCTACCAGTCTATGCAGGTTGGAAGACTTGCCTAGAGTCACGGCAAGAAAATACTGCACGTGTGAGGTCCACGTCTTAGTCATGCGTTTCTTATGAAATTATCCAAACGTGGTACATTAACATTCAGTCATCCAATATTACTTGGAACCGTATGTGATATCTTCAGGAGAAAAAACGTAGATGGTCCTTCTTAACTATTTAATATCTCAAGTGCAGTCGAGAAGGTATATATGGATGGTATATATCTAGGAAAGGAGCTTTCAAGGAGAGTCCTACTCTTCTGCTAACTCAGATTTTACTATTATCTTTTTAGAAATTCAGTATTTTTCCCCAGAGATATTTGCATAATTAAGTCTGCTTCTATGTTTATTTCTCTGCCTTTCAAATGCATCCCACAAATCGGGCCTCAATCCGTGGCTTTCACCTGGAGGCGATTTTGCCCCCAAGCCACAACTGGCAACGTGTAGAGACATGTTAGTTGTGGGAGGGGGCAGCTGCTGGCATCTAGTAGATAAGAGTCCAGGGAGGCTGCTAAACAACAACAATGCCCACAACAAAAAATTATCTGACCCAGAATGTCAGTAGTGCTGAGGGTGAGAAGTCCTGCCCTAAATCGTCTCTGATAGAGGTCACAGAATTATGATGAAGTGATAACATTTTTAGTCTTAGTGTGTCCTTCAAATAAGACCAAGTAGAAAAGTCAAAACCTGCAACTCGCATTGTTTAAAAATGCAGTCAGATTCTGCTCTGGAACATTTTGTCCCTCTTGGTAATCCTAATTAGGAACACTTAGATAAACTCTCCAGATAAGCATTAAAAGGATATGCTATTTTCTCTTCTGTTCTTAACCAGAAATTCAGGGAAATTTGTCATCACAGAATCTGGAAACCGCCAAAACTGAAAAGGCCCTTGGAGGTTATCAGGCTAATCCTCTCCTCTGACCAAGGGGGTGGGAGGTGCAGTGGGGAGTGATGCCCAGAGAGGTCGGGGGACTCGCTTGCCGGCCCACGTCTGCTTAGTTTTATAGCTGGGACTAGAACTCACCCCATCCCCTAGGTCTGTGCTCCTTCTACTTGAATCAGAAGCAGATGTAAAAAGTGGAGCCCAAGGAGGTCACAAAGAAATCGCTGGACCTCTTGATTTCATCTTAAAAGGCAATAAGCTAAGAGGGAGACATAAGGTATGCCAGGCTCTCTATCCCTGGGAGTGGCGAGCCGCCCCAATACAGGAGGATTCAGCACCAACTCTGGCTAAAGATTCCTCCTGGGGCCCAGCTAGCATCAGCCCCAGGAGGGGGTCTGTTAATGGGAGGGGGTCTGTTAATGGGAGGACAGAACAGACCCAACAGGTGGCAAGGGCAGTGTCTTGAGGGCACCTCCCTCTAAAGGGAAAGTCCTACCAAAACATGAAGATCTGGAAACACTGTAAAAACAAGTGGCCTGGGGGTGGCCTCTCTGCTATTTCTCCTCTTGCTTAAGGGGCAGTTGCACCCTCACCACACCCTCCAGATGCTTCCCATGACTTCCCATCCCAGCCACATCCTAAGACGGGAGAGAACACACAAGTGCACCATGCATCTGCGACATCCTGTCTCTCTGAGGTCTCTAACCTAGGCCCTGGTGGCTTGTCAGAGAACCTGGGGTTTCTTCCTGCCTCTCCGCTCACCATCTGCTCTGGGTGGCTCCTTTGCCCCACCCCCAGCCCCCACGGATGACATCCCTCCCGCAGACCTTGCCGGTCAGCCTGCCCCTTTCCAGCTGCCACCACCTGGCCTTTCCCCGCAGAACCGGCTGTAGAACAGGAAGGAGATTTGTCACTTCTCCATCTCCAGATGGCACTGAAACGAGTACCTGTTCCCCTTTCACTTTCAAAGGGCTTTCTGACTAGTTACTTTTAGAGAAACCGACAGGAACAAAAGCAGCAACCTTCCTGTGGGGTATCAGTAAATCGTGTCAGCCACTGCTTATTAGGCATCTCGCATGTGTCTGGCTCTGAGTTGGCTGTTGTCCGTACATTATCTCCAAACCTTTCAACAACTGGGTGAGGTAGGTATTTTTACTTTCATTTTAAAAGGTGAAGGAACCAAGGATTAGAATGATTGAAGATCACAGAGCCAGTAAATAAAAATTTAAATCATTTTAGTCTAAGTTGCCTTTTGCTGCCACATGATGTCAACGAGTCTAGACGTGTCTGGCTCACAGCTCCCTCCGTAAATCTCTCTCATTGTGTTCACTTAAACCTGCCTTCTGACATTCTGTGCCTAGAGGCTGAGCTCATCAGTCCTGCCCCTGTGGAGACCAACCATCTCTGCCCCCTTCTGCCGGCACCCTTCCCCACTGCCCACTATGGTGTTCTCCACCTGCCCTCTCAGCTCTATCCAGGGCCCAGCCACCAACAGCTGGACAGTCCACTGTTAATTAGCACATAATGTCTAGAGCAACCACCATTAGCACATAGAGTCTGGGACTATCCTACTGTCCCGTGCAGGGTCCGGGTGCACATGGACCGAGTCTCAGGGCCTGGCTGAGCACTAAGCTGTGGTTTCCCTGGACCATCCTGCTGTCTGCTTGGCAGGCCGGCCACAGAGCTTCTGGAATATGGTACCCCATCCATTCAGTTTCATGCAGAGTCTGAGCCCAGCCCAGGACCCAGCTTAACTATCTGGAGGCCCAGTTCCTACCAGTCTTTCTACCCTAGCACAGGAGCCTCATCCTGAAGGACCTCTTTGGTTTTCAACATCTCTATACATGGGTAACAAAGACTGTTGTTCCCCCTCAACATCAGAGGCCCCCCTCCTTCCTGCTTCCTTTGGTACTCCCTCTTTCCTGCCCACACACACACACCTCCCTTGGCTATTACCACTGCCTTATTTTAACTTGATGTTGTCCCTGTCTCTGAGGCTTGGTGAGGACTTCTGGCCAAGTCAGCATCCCCTGCCTTCCATTCCTGGTTCAGACTCCAGCTGCTTCTCTGACAGGAGAACATATCAACAATCAGAACACCTTGGGCCACAGGGTTTACAGTCTGCCCTCTAGATCCCAGTAACTTAGAAAGATGTACAGAGGCGTTTTAGTCTAATAACAGAAATGAATAAGCAGTCCAAATCAAGAGTTCCCCTTCTCTGGGGGGATTCATTATCCATTCAACAAATAATTACAGAGTGTCTACCATGTGGTCAGCACTGGTCCTGGTGTTTGGTGCTGAGGATTCACTTGTGAAAGAGACAGAGGAGGTTCCTCCTCTCAAGGAACTCATATTCACCTGCAGGAAGATAGGCAATAAGTGAATGAACAAATGAGAGAAATAACTGTTGATGGTTAGCTCCATGCAGAGAAGGAAAATCAGGTAATGTGAGAAAGAATGACAGGGGCAGAGAAGGCTCTTCTGTGGGTGACTCTGAGCTAAGATCTGAATGACAAGAAGAAATCCAGGCAAAGGTCCTGAGTTGGGAATAGAAAGAATGCCAGTGCTGTGTTTTTACAAAACAACCTTTTATTTTAGAACAGTGGGTGAGTTTGCTTGCGCTGCTCTAACAAAATACCACAACCTGGATGTCTTCAGCAGCAGAGATGCATCTTCTCACAGTTCTAGAGGCTGGAGGTCCAAGATCAAGGTGCTGCAGATGGGTTCTTCTGAAGCCTCGCTCCTTCGGCTCGCAGCCAGCCACTCTCCTGCTGTTTCTCCACACCGTCCTCTCTTGTGCACGTGCACCCCAGTGTCTCTTTTCTTAGAAAGTCGCCAGTCATATTGGATTAGGGTCCAACCCTAATGGCCTCATTTTAACTCGATCCTGACCTTATCTCCAAATATGGTTATATTCTGAGGTACTGGGGATTGGGACTTCAACACATGAATATGGTGGGGGTGGCATATAATTTAGTCCATAACAAAAGAGTTTTCAATTTACAGGAAAGTTGTACAGATAGTACAGAGAATTTCCAAATATCCTGTCCTCCATTATTTGGGGAGGGGGTAGGAGGCAGAGGTAATTTAGTTTATTTATTTATTTTTAGAGGAGGCACTGAGGATTGAACCCAGCACCTTGTGCATGCTAGGGATGCCCTCTACCACTTGAGCTATACCCTCCCCACCCCATCCTCTATTATTAACGTGCTAGTATGATTCATTTGTCACAACTAATGAGCTAATACTGACCCATTATCACTAAAGTTCATACCTTATTCGATTTCCTTAGTTTTTTACCTAAAGTCACTTTTCTGTTCCAGGATCCCACCCAGGATAGCACGTTACATTTAGTCATTGTGTCTCCTCAGGCTCCTCTTGGCTGTGAGAGTTTCTCAGACTTTCCTTGTTTTTGATAACCAGTTTGGAGAGAAGTGGTCACAGCTACTTGGGATTGGCCTGACGTTTCTCTCATGGCTACACTGGCATTATGAGTTTTCGGGAGGGAGTCCGCAGAGGTGAAGTGTCATTTTAATCACATCTCATCAAGGGTGCATGATATCAACACGACTTATCACTGCTGATGTGCACTTCGATCATCTGGTTGACGTAGTGTTTGCTAGATTTCCTCACTGTAAAGTCACTCCTTTCCCCCTCTTTCTTCTTCAGGGGGAGGTCACTATGTGACTATGTGACCACACTTAGGGAGTGGGAAATTATGGTCCACTTCCTTGTCAGTGGAGTATTTACATAAATTATCTGGAATCTTCTGTGCAGGTGATATGTCTTTTTCCCCATTTACTTACTTATTTATAAAAGGATGGATATTTATTTTATACTCTGGGTTATAATCCAATGCTACTTTATTTATTTTGTTGCTCAGATTGTTCCAGCATTGGCCATTGGGAGATGGTTCAGTTGGCTCCTGTGTCCCTTTGGCATACCCCCATTGTTGTGGGGTTTTTTCAAAAACACTTCCTTACTTCTTGACATTACAAGATTTTCCAGGTTCATCCTCCGTATTTCCTGCTCCAGCCCTACAATCATCCATTTCTTCAAGAAGCCCTGGTTCCTTTTACTGGAGAATGGCATTAGAAACCAAGATGTGGGCCCTCGATGTGTTCACTGTTCCTGGGGTGTCATTTTGAGGCCCTCTCAACTGATAAAGCAAAGGAATACATGTGTGTATATAGCAACGTGTGTGTGGACACACATCTATAAATATTTCTACTTGTATCCAAATGTGTCTATATTAAGCCAAACACAAGTCCATACCAATCTCCAACTCCATCTGTTATCTGGATCATTCCAGTTTTTTCTCCTTACTTTGCTATGACCCCCGACTTCAACAGTGAGAAACTTGCCATCCATTTACTTGTTCAGTTTCACTATACATTATAGCTGTTTCAGAATTCTTAATCCGTACCTTCTGTAGCAAAAACAACTATCAATTAGAGTACAGTGCTTTTGCATTTAGTCTTGCAGTCTTCACTCACTTCTAAAGCTACTTAGGTCAGCACCTTTACTCCCCACTCCCTTCAGTGAAGTTATTTCATATATTTGAAATAGTTAAGATTCTTTTGTCACAATCTGCATTCTATCCTGGGAGCCTCTGACTCCATATATACATATATATTTTTAAAAATCTGTATACAATAAGTTTCACTCTCTGCTGTAAAGTGCAATAGGTTTTGACAAATGCAGTGCCATGTACTCATCATCATAGTATCAGAGAATAGTCTACCGTCCTAAAAACATCCCCTGTGCTTCACCTATTCAATCCTCTCCTCCCCTCAAATACCTGGCAACCACTACTCTGTTTATCACTATAGTTTTCCTTTTTACAGAATGTCCTAAAAGTAGACTCATACAATCTGTAGCCTTTTCAGATCATTGAACACCCTCTATAGAGAGGTGACGGTTAATAGTGTTCACCGTTGCTGAGTGGTAAATAAGTACAGAAGAGTCACAGGTATTAGCACATCACCAGCTTGATCTAGAAGTTTCCAGCTATAGAGCTGAAATTACCGATTGCTGTTTTAGTTCTCAATGTCAGTGACTCAAGAGTGAGAGGAGGACTGTATCACCAGACTGGAGAAGGGACCTCTTACCACGGAGCAGAGCTCTGGAGAAGGAAAGATTAAATCTCAAAGATCCTCAAATTACAAAGTATATCACACATTGGATAATAAGCAGCAGTATGAGCCAATACTTTGCAATAATTTAAGTCTCATAGCACACAAGAAAATGTCAGTGTTTTAGATGTGTTTATTTATTTGCTCTAAACGGAACTGTGATCAACAGTGAAACATGCCTGTCTAACTTGGGAATCACTTAAACCAGCTGTCCATGTCATTTGGCTAAGAGGCCCCAAATGAGGAACGAATATACACAAGGATTAAGATGTGCTGTCTAGAAATGACCACGTATAGATAGGGGTCCAGAAACCCTCATCCAGGAGCACAGCACACATGGACATATTTGCTCTCATTTGTAGGGAATCAGGTAGCATTCCACTGTGTGCTACAGATACCAAGGAGAGTTGGAAAAAACAAACCAAAAACACACCAAAAGAAGCAACAAAGATCTCCACTGAGATCCTTACAACAATTTCTTTCCATAAATTTTAGCATAGAAGCTCTTGAAGAGTGGCTATGGAAGTAGACTGGATCTCTCTGCTGACTTTAAGGCGACACCTCCTTATGCCCTTCCCATCTCATTCCTGCTGGCTTCCCAAGTTCACTGGCAGACCTAGTGGCATCTATCACGTTGTTTCTTCCAGCTCGACCAAAAGCAGTCTCAGGATGAGCAGAGGTGCTGTCATTCCAGGGCTCTCTCTTTTTTTTTTTCAGACTGATGAATATAAACTGTGCTTTTTCTGTTTTTGGTCACAGACAGTATTATCACTTGTCATCAGAGTGTTATCACATGGAATGGTCATTTCTTTACTCTTCTCCCAGCTGACCTACTTCTCCTCCTCCATCCTCCTATTGTCTCCTTGGCTTGAGTATCAAAGTTCCGTAGTATACATCAGGGACAGGCATATTTGCTAAGACCCAAGGATAAAGCAATTTGGAAGGAAGCTGAGAAAACGGTGTAGCCACTGTATTTTCTACTTTTTTTATAACTACTTTTAGTCATTATCACTGGATTAAACACATGCACACGCACACATGCACAAAACTGATTAGTTCTGGTTGTTATTCATTATTCTCCCACTTCTTGTTTCTAAAAAATCTGCATTACAAACAACCCTCCAGGATCTTATTCCAATCAACCTATCTCCAGTCTTACAATTAATATTCCTATTACAATTGCTATGCCATTCGACCTTTCTTTTTCTTTTTTAAAGCAACAAAACCAGGGCCAATGAATCACAAATCCCCTCGAAGAGGAGGCCAAAGAGGTTAACCAGAGAGTGAACTTGACACTGCAGAGCAAGAACCTCCCCTGTGTTTCCCTGTTCACCAAAGCTAGTGGTTTTGGTTAACACAGGAAACACAGTAAATACACAGTAAATTGTACACACAAAGCAGCCATCAGCAATTTGCCTGGTGGGGTCGGATAGCATGTGGCTGATAGGTCTCAGGAGATGAGGAACAAACAGCCATGATGGATTAAGTGATTGCTATTGGCTGTGTGCTTGCCCTGAATATTTCACCGCGGACGGTAATCAATTACTAGGGACCAGTAATGACACCAATCAAACGCACTTAGCACTTCTGCACTAGCAACCCGAGGGTTACCAACCTGCCAGTTTGAAAAGGCTTAAGGCTGTGTGAGAAGTGATATGTGAGGTAGCCACTGCAAAGCCCTTAGATTGGGGGAAAGCAGGCTTCTTTCCCTTCATAGGAAAAAGATAAATAGATAAATTAGCCACTCACCTGCCCTACATTAAGGTTTCTTTTTCAAACAAGCACTATTCTCTCTTTCCCTGTCTTTCTCTCTCTCTCTCTCTCTCTCTCTTCCTCTCTCCCTCCCTCCCTCCCTCCCTCCCTCTCTCTCTCTCTCTCTCCCTCCCTCCCTCTCTCATTCTCTCTCTCTCTCTCTCTCTCTCTCTCTCTCTCTCTCTCTCTCTCTCTCTCTCTCCCTCCCTCCCAAGGGGATGACCGTTTATAAATATTTGGGCATAATTTGAAGTATCCTGGTCAGCAGTTTCATGTGAGCAAAACAGCCTCGAGGAAAATGACTGAACAGAAGCTGTGGTAAAGCAGGAAAAACAGCCAACCTATGGCTTCGGAAGCCTGCCAGTCACCATAGAGCTCTGTTGCTATGATGTCACTCCCTGCTTGTTTGTTCTGTGGTGGGAACGCCGGGCGTTGCCCCATGTGTCCAGACGGCACCTTCTGTTCTCCATGTTGTCCGTGAGAAGCTGAGAAAGAAATCAGCCTCTCCAGGTTCCCAGCATGTCAGTTCCATCTCTTCTTGGGTTGGGCATCTCTTTTCCTCCCTTCATGGTCATCTTCATCTACAATATGTGAGTTCTCAGGAAGAAACTCAGATTTGTAAGTTTATAGAATCCCTTCCAACCCTCACCCAGCTTCTGGTGCCCTCTCTTCTGTTGCCTTTTTTTTTCAGTGCTGGTCTTCTGTGACATAATGGGGCTGAACCGCAAAGACACTCTGATGGATCTTTCGGCTTGACAATAATGGTAACTAATCAAAAGCGGGAGGGAGCCTCAGAGGAGCTGTCCCACACTTAATTCTTAAGGTTTATTTTTGCTGTGTTTTAACAGTTTTTCCAGACAAGTATAAATTCCCTTTTCATGAGTTGGAGAGAACAGCAAAGTCTAAGTCCATTAAAAGCCTCCATTAAACTGCTGTTTACAAATCACTTCAGTTCTTTAGCTGTCCTGGCTTAAACTTACACAAAACAAGGACAGGAAGGGGCAAGAGAGAGAATTTTAGGGTGGTGGAAATTGTCTGCTATCTTGGGTCAGGTGGGGGTTACACGAGTGTATACATTTGTCAGAGATCAAACTGTACCCTTCAAATTGGTACACTGGTTGCCTGTAAATTTTATCTCAATAAAAGTGAGTTAACTCCTGACTGACAACTCCCAACAAACGAGCTAGATCCTCGGATGGGGAAGTGAGATGAACATGTCCTTATCTTATCCTCTATTAAACAGGGGTGATCATTTTCAAATACCACACATTCCTTGGAGAATCACCAGGCTCTGCTCTGCTCTCGGAGGAGCAATGCAGACTCTAAGGGTGTGCTCGCTGTTTGAACCTGTTCCTTCTCCTGCTGCCTCTCAGAGGCAGCTGCTGGGTACACATTTACTAAGCTGCAAGTCGCCTCCATTGGCAGAACTGCCTCTTCCCTGGGATTTATGAACTCTGTCCATCCAAGAGCGCAATCCAGAGGAGGGCTCTGGAAGGGAGAGAAGACAATCCTAGCCAAGGATGCAAATCTCTCAGGACCACCAAAGACGTTGCCTTCCAACAAAAGAATGTTCGGAATGGACTCACTAATGTTTCATTACCAAGAGTGTTCCTAATAGTATGTGCTACCTTAGCTATGCCACAAGGGCACTCTGAGAATTAATGAAATAATGAGCCCCTGGTGCACTTTCCCAGAGAGAACGCCAGGCAAATCAGAACCATCAGCCTCCCCTGAGTGGACATTTAAGGACAAAATACTTCAGTGGCTTTAGCTGCCTTCTCCCTGTTCTTTGTCCCTATTTTGGTAACTCTATTATGCAAACCTGGACAGAGATTTTGTGGAACTTGTCACTGAATGTGTATAACTTTTCAGCTGAACTTTCTCCAGTTCAGGATTTTATTATGTGTATGTGAGTCACAGAGCCCACAGGACTCACCATGAAACCCAGAAATTCCACCTACTTCCTGTCCCACCAGCCTCACCAAGTGATTTGTGTTAAGCTTCCTCCTGCTAAAAAGGATACATACTCTGGTTGTCTTTCTACCCTGGTGCTTTGGTCACGCTGCTCTTTTTCTCTGAAAGCCAATGGCCGAGGCCTTTAGAGGGCTGGGTAATAGCAGGGAATACGTAAACACATTAATGCTAGAACTGTGAACCTGGTATTTTAATAATTTTGTTTATCTCGCTCCTGCATGTAGCATCACTGCTCCCTACACACACACACACACACACACACAAAGTATTTACTTCAAGAATAATTTAACTACTCAAAGCAATCTCCACACATTCAAAACAATCTCTATCAAAATTCCAATGGCATTCTTTAGCAATATAGGAAAAACAATCCTAAAATTCCTATGGAACCACAACAAACCCTGAATAGCCATATCAATCTTGAGAAAGAAGAACAAAACTGGAGTTATCATACTTTCTCACTTCAAAATACATTACAAAGCTACAGTAAGCAAAACAATACAGTACTGGCATAAAGACAGACATGGGACCAATGGAATAGAGAGCCTAGAAATAAATTCATGCATATGGGGTCAACACCTGCTATTTAACAAGGGTGCCAAAAATATGCAATGGGGAAGGGATAGTCTTATCAACAAATGGTGTTGAGAAAATTGGATATCCATGTGCAAAAAGGTGAAATTGTTCCTTTGTCTTATACCACTCAAAAATCAATTCAAAATAGACTGAAGACCTAAAGACCTGGAACTATAAAACTCCTATAAAAAGACACAGGGGAAAATTTTTCATGATATTGGTCTTGGTAATGATGTCACGGATCTGACACCAACAGCAAACATAGACAAGTGGGACTACACAAAACTAAAAAGCTTCTGCACAGAAAAGGAAACAATAAACAGAGTGAAAAGGCAAACTACAGAATATAAGAAAATATCTGCAAACCATATATCTGATAAGCAGTCAATTTCCAAAACATATAAGGAACTCCTACAACTCAACAGCAAAACTACTCATAACCTGATTAAAAAATGGGCTAAACACCTGAATAGACATTTCTCCACAGAAAACATACAAATAGCCAACAGATTCATGAAAAGATGTGAAGTGTCACTAATCATCTGGACAACATAAACCCCAAACACAGTGAGATATCACCTGACACCTGTCAGGATGGCTCTTACCAAAAAACAAAAGACAACAAGTGTTGGCAATGATGTGGAAAAATTAGAACCTTTGCTCACTATTAGTGGGATTCAAAATGGTGCAGCTGCTATGGAAAACAGTATGCAAGTTCCTCAAAAAATAAAAAAATACAACCACCACGTGATCAGCAGTCCCACTTTTAGACATTTATCCAAAAGAACTGAAATCAGGATCTTGGAGAGATACTAGCACTCTCATGTTCGTCGCAGCACTATTCACAACAGCCCAGATGTGGAAACAACCTAAAGGCCCATCAGTGGATAAATGTATAAAGGAAATGGTATACACATAAAATGGAATACCATTCTGTCTTTAAAAAGGAAGAAATTATGTAACATGTGACCATATGGATGAACACTGAGGACCTTATGCTAAGTGAAATAAGCCAGTCATAGAAGGACAAATATTTCATGATTCCATTTATATGAGGTACCTAAAATAGTCAACTTTACATAATAAAGAGTGGAATGGTGGTTGTTAGGAACCGAGGGTGGGGAGGATATGGGGAGTTACTAATCAACAAGTTTCAGTTAAACAAGACAAATAAATTCTACAGGTCTGCTATAAAACACTGCACTTACGGTTAATAATACGTATTATACACTTAAAATTGTGTTAAGGGAATAGAACTCAAGTGTTCTCACCACAATAAAATGAAAATTTTTAGAAAGTCATGATTGTGGTTCCTTTCATTTGGAGTGTAGTAAGTACTGCAAGAGGGTGTAAGTAGAGCTTTTGGGTTTCTGGTAACATTCTATTTCTTGGTCTTGGTGCTGGTGACAACGATGTGTTCATTTTGTGAAAATTCATCAAGTTATAACTTAAGATCTGTGCACTTTTCTGTATGTATATTTCAATGAAAAGTTAAAAAAGAATACTTTAAATACTTTAAATATTAATTATTTTAAAGTAAATTGACAGGTAAAAGAAAAAATGAGGACTAAGAAAATCTACAGGATAGAATTAGATGTTAATTATTTTGCTCTAACATGAAGTAATTTAAATTTTTTTTCACTTTTTCACACTTTTCAGAGTCTTAAAACTACTGACTACAGCTTCTAAAGTTATATGAGTAACTAACCCCACTCTACTCAGAAATCTTAGTGTTTACCCACCTAGACAGACTTAAAAATCACATGTAATAAAATCTGGTCACTACCTTATTTCTAATGATTGTGAATCACAGGTGCTAAAAAGATATGTGTATAGTAAGAATAATATTTACTAGCTTTAAGTAATAATATTAATATCAATCAACACATATTTACAACATTAATCTTGTCCTTGAAAATAATATTAATGGAGGTTTAAAATGTAAGGGTTTATTTCTGGATTCTCAATTCTGTTCCATATGCCTCTCCTTGCACCAATAACACATCTTCTTCAATATTCTGACTTTATAAAAGTACATTTTGAAATACTATGTAGAGTAGAGTAAATCCTCCAGCTTTGTTTTATCTTTTTCAAAACTCTTTTAGCTATTTTAGGTCCACTGCACTTCCCTATAAATTTGAGAGCCAACTTGTTAATTTCTACAAAAAAAAAATCTAGCTTGGATTTTCATATAGGAATTGCATTGAAATTATAGATCAATTTGGGAGAACTGCCATCTTGACAATATTTACTTCTCCAATGTAAGAACTGGACTGTCTCTTCATTTATGAAAACCTTTAATTTCTTTCAGCCACATTTTATAGCTTCCAGTGTACAAGTCTTATACTTCCATTAGCTATATTTCTAAGGCTTTCCATTTATTGATACATTTTTGGAATAGTATCAATTAATTTAATTTTAAGATTGTTTGCTGCTTGCTTATAAGAGAAGTTGAATGGTTTTTTTGTATATTAATCTTGTACCCTGCAACCTTGTTGAACTCATTTAGAAGTTCTAATAGTTTTTGGGAGTGGATTTTTCTACATACAAGATCAAGTCATCTGCAAATAAACTTTCCATTCTTGATTCTTTTCTTTTTGCCTTGCATTGTCTAGAACTTCCAGTATAATACTGAATAGAAGTGGCAAGAGCAAACATCCTTGCCTTGTTTCCTATCTTAGTGGAAAAGCATCTCATCTTTCACCATCCTGTACAATGTTATCACCTATAGGTTTCTGGAGGTGCCCTTCGGCAGGTTGAAGAAGTTCTCTTCTGTTCCTAGTTGGTTGAGAGTTCTTATCGTGGTTGGCTAATGGGTTTTTTCAAATGCTTTTTCTGTACCTACTGAGGTGAAATATGTTTTTTGTCTTTATTCTATTGATATGGTATATTACATTAATTAATTTCCAGATGTTAAACCAACTTTACATTAATGGGACACAGTTCCTATGGACTCCTTGTATTCCTGAGTATAGGTCACACTCTCTTCTTTGCATATCCCATAATATTTTGTTGAAAATGAACATTCAGGATGGATATATTGTAGCAATTCTGTATTATTATATTTTCCCCCTGAAGGTTTTTTTTGTTTCTGTTTCTGTTTATTTCTTGAGTTGTTTAGTAATTTGACTGGATTAATTCCATGAAACCTACCATCTCTGAAGTGGTGAGGCCACTGATGTCTCCTCTCTGTTTTATTTTCTTTTTTAAATTCTTGTTTTTATTTGTAATCCTGGTTTCCTTGTTATCACCCCAGTGTCTGCGTAGCTTAATGGTTGGCCAATGATTTGACAGACACCATGATCAAATACCCTAAGCCAGTAAGACTTCCAACTCTCTGCAGATGGATCTGTCTGTGGATAGAGGAGCATGCTCAAAGTTCAGGTCATTGGCAAGTGGGTCTCAGCTTTGGCTCTCTACTGGGCCCTTCCACGGTTCCTCTATGCATGTGCTCAGCCTCAGAATTGGCCAGAAATGCACAGATAGCTTGGCCCTCTGTTGTCTGCTGCATATGTGGGCAGCCTCATTTAGAAATATGCTTACTGCAACCATGTCTACAACCTCAGGATAACAGAGCCATTGGCCCTCCCCAAACCCCAGCCACCAAGATCACTATGTCCACTGACAATGCTGCTGGTCATGAGTGTTGCCCACCATTCCAAATGGAGTTCTCTTTGACAGCAGCACCAGCCTGCTAGCTCTGATGGACTGTGGTCTCCCCACTACCAGAACCTCCATGACAACTGAGTAAGGGATGGGCGCAGCCCCAGGCAAGAGTCCCACAAACTCCCACTATTCTTAACAGAAGTTCAACAGTTTTTCTAGTATAAACATTTCTCAGATGGTTTTATGCTTTTATTCAACTCCCAGAGCACTGAAATGATTGTTTTTGTTCATTTTGTCCAATTTGATACTTGCTTTTTTAAGAAGAGGATTTGTTGACCTTCTGATTTGGCATTGCCAGAAGTCCCACCCCAGGATTTATTTTTAAATGCTGTGGATACTACACAGAAACTTGGTACTCAGATTATTTATATCCCATCCAATATGATTTTTATAGTGTCAAATGTTATACAGTTCTTTGTAGATCTGATAAAGCATTTATCTTTTCAAGTGAATAAGGGCCAACTTGAAACTGCAGAATAAAAACACTACTAGTAAATTAAAGATTCAAGTCAAACCATTTGGGGTCCCAGTTCTGGATATACAGAACTCAGTAAATGACCCTTGCCTCAGTGACGTGGATTTCCATCTTGAGGAGAAATGGCTTATTTTCTCCCATTTTTACGGTATTTCTGTCTACTATGTTTCATCAGTCATTTATAACAAATGCTACAGTAAGGATATAATTAAGGATTACTTAAAAAATATCTCCCACGAAAACATCCATAGCTACATTTTACTTTTTAACATGATCTTCTTCTTGAAAGTGGGTTTTCCACTCAATCTCGAGGAAGCATCTGATGGAGATGTTCATGTTAAGCAGCAATACTATTTGATTAATATATTAAAACTGTCACGGTCATCTTCATTTACCTCAATAAAGACGGTTCATTACTTTCAGCAGCACTTTATTGCTATATGTCTGAAATTATGAGAGAAAAAGAGCCAACAAAGCAGTAGAAGATCTGTAACCTCTATTCCCTGTCTCTGAAATAAAAAAACAACACAGCACTTCCCATGGCATGATTCAACCTGGGAATAAAAAGAGCTTTGCCAGCCTCAACTAAAACTCACCACAGCTGGTGAAGTTAAATTCAATACCAGCCCCTTAAAGGAACATAAACGTATTTGCCTGAGATCATGTAACAAATTGGTACAACAACCAGAAAAGTAGACCAGAATGCTTGTCCTTTAATCACCATGTCCCAATCTCTCTCTACTTACATCAAAACCAAACTGTAGGGCCAGTTACCCAAACCTTTATCCCAGCTACACTTCTGTTTGAGAATGTTCCTAAAAACGAAGAATGGTGGTGGGGAAGAGAAAAGAGATTGCGTCAAAGACCCAGCTGTGTTAACAGCCCTCAATGGAGAAAGAACCAAGAATTAAAATACTTGGTCTTCTTTCCCTTCCAATGTAATGCATGTATGATCACAAAACAAAATCTCAAATAAACTAACAAAACACAGATTGATTCTGCTGTTTCAGCCCAGAATGTACTAGATGTCTGTTAAATTTGTAACATCCTACTCCAATTTTCCCCATGAGTGGTTGCAGTGTTGGCCACCATCAGTTTGTATTTTTTTTTAATTTTTATGTGTTTTTTTGGGGGGGGAGGTAATTAGGTTTATTTATTTATTTATTTTAATGGAGGTACTTAGGATTGAACCCAGGACCTCATACATGCTAAGCACACACTACCACTGAGCTCTACTCTCCCTGCACAACCAGTTCTCACCATGTTAAAACACCTTTTCAGAGCTTCTTCTCTATAATGAAACCACCTTAAAGGTTCCAAATGCTTTCTCATGGGGGATGTTATCCCATGTATGCTGATAACTGTTGTAATACTCATTTAAGAAAGGTAGGGAGCAGATATAATTCCAATGAAAGGAAAGCCAAGAGCTTAAAAGGTAAGAAAGAAAGAAAAAAGATATTCTCAGAGTTCTTAAGTAGCTAAGTGACAAGTCAAAGTTGCTAAGGTTGGTCCAGGGCTGTGTCTAGAAAGCTGGGCTGCCCCCTATCCTAAGTCCTTATAAGAAATGGGTCAAAATTACAGCTGAATACAAAAGCCAGATGAATACTCTCACCTATTTGCATATCCATACACACACATACAAACCTCTTGATTCATCAAACGTATTATTTTGTGTATTAATTTACTCAACAATGTTTCCCAATTTATCCAGATAATTCTACAGACACCACAATAAGCCTTGCCCCATATACGAGGATTTATTTGGATAATGAAATCTGTATTTGCCTCACAAAAGTTTATCACTATTTAATCATATCCTGGACTTAAAAGATACTGTCAGTCTACATTGGGAGCCATTTTCCTTTTCAAAGAAACAACAAAACCAGGTCACACTTGGACTACCATGCCTTTTCCACAACATGGTAAGATGAAAATCATTCAAATGAACATGATTGTTTTTTCTCTACCTGAAATCTCTTCTGCTGGACTTCTAATTGCATTCAGAATAAGTTTAAAATCTGAAAACTTATTCCAGTTGAGGCCTGAAGTGGGAAAACTTACGCAGAAGTAGAAGCAGAAAACACAAATCATGATTTTTAATAAGTCACAATGGGAAAGGGTAAGATTAGTCAACTTCCTATCAAATTTATTTTCATGATGCATTTGTAAATATTCAGAAGACATTAAAACTTCAAGTTCCACCGAACTATAGGTTCTAAATACTAGACTCCAACTCCAAAGACCCAGGACCTGTTGTCATTATCATTAATTATTTATTAAGCTGCAACGCAGCCCTAACACTGTGTCATCACATGGCTGCCCATAGGGAACTTAGACTCTGGAGTTGGGTCAGAATATTCACACAGCATAGAAAACCGAAATAGCATGGACATGGTTACACATATCCCTTGATTTGCTTGCTAGAAATACCCAACCCGTCTTGGCAGAGAAGTACTTGTGTGTATTAGAACTCCTCTTCCAATTATACAGCATCCCTTGTCCTGCAGAAGTCCCAGCCGTCCTCCTGGCAGCAGCGGTCCCTTGAGCAAGCACTGCAGAACCAGGTGGAGATGCTCCGTGGAGGCACTGGGAGAGTAGTGCAGGGACACAGTACCCAGCTCCAATGTAGGACAAAAGATCTGGATGTCCAGGAGCCTGGGCGCTTAATAACACAATCTGACTACGTTGATGCTTCGACTGACCAACTCTTTCTCAAAAGTCCTCTCTGTAAATTTTTATGAGGCTTTAGGATTCTAGAGCTGGAAAGAACTTTGCATGGGAGTCCACAGGAGTTAATAGGTTTTCTTAAGTTGGCATTAGCCAGGACTTGATCTCCTGCCCCTGGGCCTGCCCTGTTTTGATCTTGCCACACTAGGTTGGGGCACATTTAGAAATGATGCTAGCATTGCTTCTTTGGGAACATGGGTTAGGGCTGGGTTACCTAAGAGAAGATTTTAGGAGGAGCTCTTGGACAGAGTTCTGGATACACTGGGAGGGAAGTAGCTAGTGAAAGAAAAATACAGGACAAGACCTTGGGTATAAGGAGAAAAGGTGTTAGTTGCTGTCAAGGGGTAGGAGCTAGGTCAGGGGGCAGTGCAGGAAACAAGCAGAAACAAGAACTCTGGAACAGCCGGGGCCACGGGACTGATGTTTGTAAGGCAAATGTGACTAACCTCAAATAGTTTAGAAGAGCTGTGAGAAACACAGGGTCTCATCTCACTGGCTTTGCCATAGAGGGCTAACTCCAGACAATGCTCTCTTTCTCTGTGTTTGGGAATAATATTTTGCCAGTGACATCTCTCAAAGGGGACGAGATACTAGCATATACCTCTGAAAGAGTCTTCAAAGAGCACCAGATTCAAGGCCTAATGTGGCCACATGTGGCCTCTGTGTCCTAGGAAGCATCCTGAAGCATCCTCTCAGCTCACTTTCCATATCTCTAACAATAAGGAATTGGCTCCTTGAATTAAGTCTGCCCCAGCTTATAGAATTTCTGTATGTGGCGTGCTTCAAGTTTCCCCCAAGGAAAGTTTTTGTGTCGATTACAAATGGCTTTAAGAGCCTTGTCAACCCATCCTGTCTCCCCTTGCTGTTTTCCTCCTCAGCACAAGCAAGAGAATCACTTAAAAAGCATTGTGAGCTGCAGGTAACGGGCAGAAGACAAGATCGAGTCTGTAAGCGAGCTCTTTAGAGTCAAGCCCCACCAAGCCGCTGTTAATGCTTTACACCAGCCAGGACGCGGGTCTGCGTACTTATTTCTGAAGACTTTCTGAACATGTACCTGGCTATTTAAAGTCACCATCCATTTGTTGGCACATTTCATCTCTTATTAACAACGGCACAGAAGCCAGGGTATGCTGACAGTTCTCCCAGTACCCCAGAATACTGGGGGAGGGGGTGTTACTCACCAGCCTCGTGCTTTTACTTATTACTGATGTGCTATTTAACGACCAGCACCACCCCTTTATATATTTTTCACCATAAACTGTTATATCAAGAACACATAACTCCCAAATCCACACAGGCACAACCGTCAATTTTAAAGGCATCATATCTTGTGTCCTGCTTCTTTGGAGGCTGGACTTTTTGAGCGTTTACTTACTAAAATCCTCTCCAATCACTTGAATCATAAAACCAGTAAAGGGAGGAAGGGACCCGTTGTGGGGGGGTGAGGGGAGTAACGGGAAGAGAAAGAAAGAAAATGGGATGAACAGAGGCTGAGGGAGACTGGCTACGGAGTGGAGTGTGTGACACAAGCTGAGCTACCCACCGCAGACAAAGAACACCAGGCGACGGAAGGGAGACAATGAAGGCTGAGAGCAAACGCAGAGCGCGCGGGGCTGGCAGGGAAGCCCCCCGCGCAGCCCCCTCCGCGAACCCGCTCGCTTAGTGCCAGCTGACGGGCTCCCAGCAGCTGCTCCACTGCGGAGAGACTTACACAGTCACTTCCTGGCTAAAAGGATTTCTACCGTTTTAATTAGGGTTTTTTTTTTGTTTTTGTTTTTGTTTTTTTTAAGGTAAGAAATAACACCTCTCCATCCCCACATGCCCCAGACACATCTGTATGTTCAACTATCCAAACAATGATTTTGGTTTCTTTAAGAGTCGGGAATTGCTTGTGAAATAAATAATTAAGAGGAAAAAAGAAGTTCAGCAAAGTAGTCCAAATCTGTGCTCCTCTGAAGAACACCGGGGAAATTATGGTTCTAAGTGTAACGGGGGTTGGGAGACAGGGGCTGTTAATGCCTGTAAATTAATCTTAACTTAATGGTGTCACCACCCTTTGTCCTGTTTAGCTGTAGTGACAGACAATGCAGAGGAGTAGAATTTTTAATATTTCATCTCTCCTCTTTCTCCAGAAATATCTGGAACAGGTTAATTCACTAGAAATTCCTAGTCATCCTTGACAGAAAAAGAACTGGGACTTTCACAAGTAATGTGTGTAAAATCTTCCTTAACCTAGAAAACATTAGGGAAAAAAATCAACTCAGAACTGAGATCTAAAACTAAAACATGAAAAAGAGGGAAACAGTGCAGCTGCTTAACAGCCACACTAGGAGGCTGGAAACACGATCACCTAACCACAGGACTCGATCTTTCAAAAACCACTGTCTGTTTACAAACAAAGCACTTGCTAAATAACACACCAGGTAACAGCTGATGGCAGGAATAGCGTTTGCTCTTTTAAATAACAACAGATTGGGAAAAAATATTTCAATGCCATCAGACAACAAATTAAAATGAACCCTCTCCCCTCCCTCCTCATAGAAACATGTGGCTCTAGCTGGAAAAATTGATTTCCACCCACCCTCCATTCTCCCAAAAGGAGATTAGAGAAAACAGAAAAACATACATTCTGGAGATGAATTTTAGTAATGAGCGCTCTAACCATTCATAGGGAGATACGCTCCTATTTCACAGGTCTTTGAAAAAAAATTTTTAACGTGCACACGTGAGTCAAACAGTCTGCAATAAAATGCATTTAATGTTTGATTGTTTCTATACACTGCAAGAGGGAGTTGAAGACTTGTCACTCACCTGATGAAATCTGATCTCTCTCAAATCAGCTCGCCCTACCGTGTTAAAGATGTTACTGCTGTGACATAATTCAACCTCAAGACATCCTGTGGGAAACACAGGTCAGTTTTAAAGCAGCAGGTGGGTAAACAGTCATTATTTAGTCACCTGACCTTGAATTTTAGGGGTTGTTTACTCCATCTTTTGCTTAGAGGCTGCCACTTGAGATCACGTGCCATGCAAGGGTTTTTCAAGTTTAAGTGGACTTTATAAAATAAGCTGACTTTTTTTTTTTTTTAATCAGAGCAAATGAGGCATCAAAAAATATTCTTCTGCCTCGCTCTTAATTCTAAGGTGCCAACAGGGAGAAGAAGAGAGGAAGGAGGAGGACCTGTGGCCCTCCCCTCTCCTGATTGGTATTCGTGTGAACAACACCTAATGGAAGTACTTCTGTTGACCTCTAACAGGCAAACAATTTCCGGGCCAACTTTGTATCCAACCATAGCTGGTGATGAATTGAAAATGACATTCTATATTCTTCTATCAAGTTAATACAATAAAACAGGTAGTAAGAATAAGAGCAAATACATACATCTGTCTTACCCTCTGCCAGACACTATTCTAAGTGCTTTGCATATATTAACTTATTTAAGCCTCCCAACAACCCCCTGAGGCAGGTACTGTATACACATGAATATAAACTTGGTTACACCTGAGAAAGGATAAAAAGCCCCATAATATCGGTGATATGATGGGGTAGAGATGAGTTATAATTTTGAAAAGGAAACTGAAGCTTACATACCCTATAACACAGGATGTTGCCCTATATGTTGCTGGGGCAACTGTTACAAAAGGAAAACACAGGGATCGCTCATCTGCATTTTGTTTAAATAACGTTGCTCATAAATTTCCACTGAAGAGAATGCTAATCTCCGTAGAGAAAAAAAGTTAACATTTGAAAAAAAAGATGAGATGTAATAAAGGGTGAAGAGACTTCACAGTAGCTAAAAATCTACCACCAACTTGAGAAAATTGTTGACACTCATTTAAAGAGCAAAAGAAAATCTCAAAAGAAAACAGGGCTGGTTTTTCTTAGAAATCATCATCATTACAGCCTTCACTTCCTGGGATTCTTCCTAATTCTAATTCCTAGTAGCGAAAATAATAAGGATATGGAAAATGAGGCAAAGGGAGAGCAGGAAATGCTTCTGTATTTCATTACATTTGGGGGCAGGGCAGGGAAGCCTCAGAGATCTAGAAAGAAAGAGGAAAAAGAAATCACAATGGATAAAGGGCTCCAGTGTCAGTCACTTTTGCCTTCCCACCGATTTTAAATTCAGCTCTTTGGAACAAAAGGGACAGAAGGATGATCAGCTTATATTCTAAAGCCATCAGCCTGGGACAGCCTTGGAAGACCAGGCTGATCACACTCTTCCAGCAACAGCTAACTGGGAAAGTTGGAGGAAAATACTAATATTCCCAGACTCCAGTTCCTGACCTGTGCCTCTCCCACACCACCCCAGAGAAGCCACCAGCTTCCATCCACCAACGCTGCTTCCCTGCTCTTTGACTAACATCTCTAAGAAAGCCTGCCTGTTCAGGGACATGGCCCTTCAGGTCACAGTAATCCAGCAGATCACAATCATTCATTTGACCCTACTGTCAAAGAAAATTTTTCATCAGTGAGAAACGGCATTGTTGGGTGTTGTTAAGTCAATTTGGACTGCTGGGAAAAGAGATTCCAATGTCTAGGATTAATATTTGTGATATTTACTCTAGAGTTAGAATATTTTTTAAATGTTTTCACATGGTGTTTACAGGTTGCTGACCTTTCAGAATCATATCACATGGTGAGAACCAAACATTTTCTGACCAAATATTTTTTCAAATAAAGTAGGTTTATTAGAAACACAGTTTACCACTTATCATTCCCTTACGGCAATGGTCCCTGAAGGAACTATGGGCAGATAAGAGACGAAAAAGCAAACGACAAATCTCATCCTTTTTTCCACCACAAGTTAAAAGCCTGCCTTTATATTGATTTTCAGATACTGAATATACATAGTTCATCTTCCAGATAATCTCAATGTGTCTTACTCTAATAAGCAAATAAAATTGATGAGAATGGAAAAATGAGATGGATCTACATCTGTAAATAACCTTTACACACACACACACACACATTAACCTGATACACAACTGACTCTTTGCCATAGAACACACATTCCTGCCAGCATTCACAGGGGTATAGATCCACCTGTATGATTCCCCACGGCACAAACTCTTTACCAATGGATTTGATAGAAAGGGGACTGTGAAAATGTTCATAAATTATCATTTGTATATTTGTCTTAATCTTGAGTTCTCTGAATATCTAAAACATTCATCTTTCCATAAAATGCTAATACCTTCCAAACTGTGACTGGATGGTAGTTATTCCTGTGAGTTTAAGTTCTTATTATAATACTTTGATAGATAGCCCAAATCCAGCCTGTATGGCACCAATGTACAGATACTGGCATCTCTCTGCTCAAGTCTGACAACACCTAATGCTGGGATAGAACATCAGGCAGCCCATGGTGGTTCACGTGTAATGTGCATTTTAGTCACTAGAATTTTGGTTTGTTAACTGGGAATTGCCAGGAAGACACAGAGAGGACCAGAGTGAGGAACCAACAACCCCTGGGGACCCAGGCCTCATTCTGCAGCTGAGCTGTCTCACTTTTTTTTCAGAAAAAGCTTTCCCTCAGCCCTTCCATCACACGTGGTGCCAATCCTGACCCACTTCCCCAGTCTGTGCCACGGTTCAGTGTAGAGAGAGTGCATTCTCCCAGCCTTTTCCTTGGTCTCTTATTCTGGGTAGCAAGCCATTCTTTTCCTATAAAGTTTTTTTGTCCTCAATCAACCAATCTGATCAATGTTTAAGATTCTTTATATGAGTGAATTCTCTTACTCAACCGTAACAAGTACAATAATAATAATAATAATAATAATAATAATAATAATAATAATAATAATAATAATAATAATAATAATAATAATAATAATAATAATAATAATATATCTTAAACATCACTTCACTAAGAAGTTCTCCTTAAATCAAGGAAAACTATTCTCGGTAATCCAGGCACAAGAGCTAGTCATTTACTTCACTTAGCAAAAATGTACTGAGTACCTGGAAAGGTGTCTAAAATCACAGGAATTTTATCAGTTGAAGCTAAATTTATTTGAGGCAGAATCGATCTTAGCATAATACCACTACTTAAACATCCTGAGGTTGGGTTTACCATGTGTTGAGCAAATGCCTGAATACTATAGAAAATGAATGAACTTTTGGTTATTCAGAGATACTGTTTGCAATGAAGACAGTGGGGAAAGAGGCACTGATTTTACTGGGTTCTTCCACATTCTAAAAATTTTGTTTCCCAGTGCAAAAGGGAACTTTACCGTCCTATGCATGGAAGCAACACTGAATATGCTCAGTAGAGGGAGGGAACATCAGAGGAACTTCATTCTTCATTCTCCACCACGCTCTACCTTTAAAAAATCATGCATGTTAGCTTTAGATACGAGGGCCTTGTTTAGAAGTTAGTTCTAGACCTCTCTAAAAGAGGCTCATATCCCTTGATTCCAAATAGCTTATCTGGCATTCAGCAGGGGGAACAAATTTAAATCAGATGTTTTGATTGGGGTGATCGGAAATTTGTACCACTGATAAGTACACCTATATATATACACACATATCTATGTTTGTGCCATAAGGTAGAAATGTTTTTTAAATGTTAGCATTCATTCAAAGTGAATATGTAAATATACACTTACTTGCTAGTATAGTCATATTTGCTCTTTAATTCATTCTCTTTGTAGGGGGAAGATCAGTCTGAACCATTTAAAAATTAGAACTAAGAATTTTTTATTTAAGGAAATGCTATTTGTTTTCAAGTACATGACTAACTAGAATGAAACCAATAAAATGTTAAGTGTTGCCAAGCATAAGTCCATAAGGTACCTGCTGCAATGCGTTTTGTTGAGTATATTCACATATCAGCAACAGTTTCGTAAGATCTACTCACGTTACAATCAGTGGAAGCAAATAAGTGTCAAAATATTTTGAAAGGGGAATATACTTGATAAAAAAATATCAAGCTATTTCTAATTTGAAAGAAGGGAAACAAATGAAATAATGATCCCATTAAACAAAATATAAGAGACATTTAGGCCCTAAACACTTTACTTTGATGACTTGACAAAGTAGAGAAAGGATACTCATTAGTTATTCTCCAAAGAGTTTCCCCTCTCCCCTTTTTTGGCTCATGAGTAAATACTAGGGGGACTAATGATTTTCATTAGTGCTTAATGTTTGGCTATATGTATCTAACCTCTCTGCCCATCTGTAGCTTGGAAAGTTTTTGTACACGTGGGGAAGAAATGCTTTCATTAGCATATTAATCAGTTTTCCAAAGAGCTATAATTTATTTATAATTTATTCTCTTATTCAACCGATCTTAAACATTCCACCTCTGAGAAAAAGGGAAAAGGAAGGAAAATTTTTTTCATGGAGAATTATAATGAAAATTTCTCCTTGCCTAAATTATCAAAACTGCTGAGTTTGTAAGTCTAAATTAATTTCACATACATTAGACAAGTAATATAAACCTCAAAAAAAAAAAGTCTATAGATGTTTTAGGCACTTACCTATTATTTAACACCTCTTCAATCAGAAAAATTTTCTCATAAGAAAGGGGACTTTAAATGGAAAGTGTTGAAAAATAGAATTCTTGCAAGTTAGGCAACCAAAAAAATCTTACTCTGGAGTTAATTCAATGGGGAAAAGGAGATAAAAGGAATGCTGTTAAGATTTAAAAATGAGCTTTGCTTCTAAAATCTAAGCTTTAGTTCCCATGATGTATGACAATCTATTATATTGTATTTGCCAGAAAACATAAATTGTGAGTGTTTATAGGCTGTGGTGACAGACGTACTTGGAAGGTCAGCGCGACTTAAGATCTCCATTGTCCTGGCTCACTCCCACTTTCCAGCCTCCTCTACATCACCAGCCTTCCAAGCCCATCAGCTGTTTCATGTTGCCTGCAGCTCTCCATTTCCTTCCAGCTGCTGTACCCCCATCCAAAGGAAGAACTTACGACATTATACTCACATTTCTGAAGGTACCACCAAATGAGCTTCCGCCTTCATCCACTCATGCCCTTCACTACCAAAAAAATGTTCTTAAAATCCACCTGGGCACTTGTTTAACAGCCTTCCAAAAGACCTCTTTGCTTACAAATAAAGTCCATACCTTTTAAACCAGTAAGTCAAGTTTTCCCAGGATGTGGCTATACCCTACCTTTGGAACTCTAGGTTCTACTCCTGCCCCTCATCCTCATTGTCCAATTACGTAGACACCCAATGAGACAGCTGCCCTGGCATCATCCCATAGGGGGCACTGAAACACCACTAATAAATCAGAAATACAGTGCCAGTCAATTCAGGTTTCTACCCTCAAACGCCTCACTCACCAGTGAAATGTAAACCAGACCCACTCCCCTCAAAGCAAACAATGCCCTGAGCAAAGAGACCACATGACTGTATCCATGTAGATCACCTCTGTCCATGGTGAGTACCACTAACTGTATCTGATTTTGAGTGATTAAAGAAAACTGTACAATGAAGGGCAAGTCCAAATAAGTTAAAATGTCATGTTACATTCAGAGGATGCAATAGACATCTTATTCTGAACATAGAGACAGAAAGAAAGGTATACTGATCCTCTTAATAGAAAATCATTTTCCCTTACTCTCCCACTAGAATATTTTGAACAAATATTCAAGAAGCCAGATGCTTAGCTTGCCAGGGGGCACCCACATATCTCAGTCCACCCTTACCATCTGGTCTACCTACAAGCCCATGCACACACCTTGCCATTCTTCGTCTTTCCTGGGCTCATGTTATTCATTCCTGTAGAACTACCTCCCGTACTTTTTTTTCCTCAGCCATCCACAATTCCAACAGTCCTTTAAGACTCTACTTTTTTTCTGGGGCATCTTTCTTAATCTCATTAGCCATCAGCCAGCTCTTTGTCCTCTGAAATTTTGTATTATCTCTGACACAATACCATACTGTCTTTTGTGCCATTTTTCTTTTTTTTAAGAAAAAATTTCCACCCACCTCATGCCAACCCCTGTCCTAGGAGTCTTAAATGCATTTTTTCAATTTATTTTTCAAAATAATAGTATCTTTATTTCCATTTTACACATGACTAAACTGGGATTTACTGAAGTTCGATAACCTGATTAAAGCCATCTATCCAGGAAGGCGCATGGTTTAAACCCAGATGTATCTAATTCTGGAGACTGAGCTCTTCCCACAATGCCACAGAACTTCAGTCTAACTCCCCAGCCCTGGTGTAAGTTATTTGAGGGCAGGCATCATATTGTTGGTATCCATGTGCCTCTCCACAGACTCCAAAAAAGACCCTTTCTTGACCACCAGAGAGAGTCAATAAATGTTCGTTAACAATGGTGCTGGGACTCTGTGCTTCTTCTGATACAAATGCTGCGTATATTCCACCACATCTTCCACTGTTCTGAAAACACTTCAGGATGTGAGGAGGCTTCCTTCAGTTGCATGGGCAAAGCCAATCTCTGCAGGAGCAGCACTGCTGAAGCTATACAGTTTGGAACCACCGTTTCATGATCTTCTGCTAAACTAGTCTTATACATTTTAGTTACAGCTTTCAAATCTTTCCTGGTCCACCTCCTTCTCAATTCTTCTGAAGAGCTCACCATCCAACACTGTTCTGACTTTCCAACACCACAGTAAACAGTAAGATAATGCCATATGCTCATTTGTTAAACAACTTGACAGAAGTATCCAATCAGACAACCAGACAGTAGAGTCATTAAAGTGACAAGACACTCTAAAGGATTTAAAAAATAAGGATGTCTGAAAGTCTAATGCAGATGTAACTTAATTTGAAATGAGGTGACTCATCAAAGCAGGAGGAAGTACAAAGATTTAGTTACATGTCTATTGTTGCAAAAACTGGGAACAGCCTACATAGTGTTCAACATAAAGGAACTGCTTAATAAAAGATGGTATATCTAAATAATGTAATACTACACAGCCATCAGATTACTCAGTCATTCAACAAATATATATTGAATGTTTCATTTGTATGAGATACATTAGAAAGAAATGACACCTGCCTTCATGGTACTGAAGAGTCTAGATGATGATACAGAAGAATGTGTAAGGAAAAAAATTTTTATTGTTGAGTGATACCGTGGGTTACAATGGAATATGATATATATGAATTTTTTGTTGTTGCTGTTTTTCATAACAGAAGATACATTTGTTCTATGTTCATAGCCTGCCTGAAGAAAACAGACATCTTCATGAGTAGGTCTGGCAGTATTTAATTTTATAGGAGAAAGCAAAGCTGCACATTCTAAAACAAAATTCTGAGTTAAAAGGAAGCAAGTATAAATCAAATAAAGGTGTATTGGAATCCCAACTGAAACTAATTTTAGGATAGATTTCTGAAATATTTTTATATACTCATTATAAATATATATTATTTTAAAGTGTGAATTAAAAGTCTTCCATTAGTCAATTATGATGCTAAGATATTGTCTATTGATGTGTTAAAAAAAAAAAACAGAAAGACAAAAGAATCAAATACCAAAAGCAAAAAAAGAAATGAAATTTTAAATCTCTTATGAAATGGCAATAAAGAGGACATCTACCTCTCTGGGTTGCCCTGTTTTGCATAAGTCCTGAAGACATATCTAACCAGCAAGAACATAAACTCTAATAATCTCTTAAGCTAAATAATAATAACCTATAAAATTTATAATATTCAAATCTCTTTACCCTTTCAAATTCTTAACTTTTAGGAATAGAGAAAAATTTCTTCAAGCTGATAAAGAACACCTAAAAATATCATATACTTAATATTGGAAGACTGAATGCTTTCTCCCTAAACTCAAGAACAAGGCAAGAATGTTTGCTCTTACCACTGTTATTCAACAAAGTATTGAAAGTGCTGGCCAGAACAACAAGGCAGAAAAAGAAAATAAAAGTTATACCGTTGAGAAAGGATCTATTTCTATTTGCAGATAACATGATTACCTATTTAGAAAATAGTAAGGAATCCACAAAAAAAATTAAAAAGTTTCTAGAACTTGCGAGACCAGCAAGGTAGCAAAACACAAAATTAACATACAAATATATAATTATATTTCTACATAATAGCAATAAATTTGGGCACCAAAATTAAAACTATAATGCCATTTATGATCACTAAAAATGAAAAAGATGTAAATTTAACAAAACATATAAGCACTTATATGCTGAAAACTAAAAACACTGATGAATGAAATCAAGTTCTAAATAAATGAGGAAGCATGCTGAATTCATGGACTGGAACATTCAACATAGTAAAAACGTTGGATTTCCTCAGATTGATATATAAAAGTTAAATACGATTTCTATCAAAATCTCAGAAAGATTTTTTTTGGTAGAGAAAGACAAGAATATTCTAAAATTTACATTAAAATGCAAGGAAACTAAAATAGCTAAAATAACTTTGAAAAAGAAGAATAAAGTGGAAGGAATCAGCCTAACTAATCCCAAGACTTAAAAGTAATCAAGACTGCAGTACTAGTAGAAAGCTAGACTACCAGATAGTAGGACAGTAGCAGATATAGGACTGGTAGACAGTAGCACTAATAGACAGACAGGTAGAGAGACAGACTAGTAGAGAGGTCAGTAGAACAGAACAGAGGACCCCAAAATAGATCTGCACAACATAAGTTCAAATGATTTTTACAAAGGTTCAAAAGCAACTTCATGGAGGAAGGATAACTTTTTCAACAAATTGGCTGGAGCAACTAAACATTCATAGGTCAGGAAAAGAAGTATTTTGACCTAAACCTCACACCCTATACAAAAATTAACCCAAAATGGGTCACAGACTTACATGCAAAATGTCAAACTACAGAAATCTTAGAAAAAGCAGAGAGAATGAAAAAAAATCTTAAAATAAAAATCTAGGTGAAGAGTTCTTAAACTTTAAACCAAAAGCAGAATGAGTAAAGGAAAAATTGATAAATTGGACTTCACCAAACTAAATGCTTTTCTTCTGTGAAAGACTCTTAAAAGAGAGGATGAAAAGACAAATTACAGACTGGGAGAAAATAACTGCAAACCACCTGACAAAGGGCTTGTATCTAGAATATATGAAGAATTCTCAAAACAAAGCAGTAAGAATTCTCAAAACACCGCTAGCAAAGATACAAGGAAACTGGATCATTCACACATGGTTGGTGGACAGTGAAGTAAGACAGCTGCCACGGAAAACAGTTCAGCAGTTTCTTAAAGAGGAAGAACTAAACATGCAACTATCATACAGTCAAGCAACTGTAATCCTGGGCATTCATCCTAAAGAAGTGAAAATTACAACCACAGAAGAACCTACACATGAGTGTTCATAGTAGCTTTATTCATAATCTGGCTATAACTCAGATGTCCTTCAACAGGTGAGTAGTTTAAAAATCTGTGGATATCCATACCACGGAATACAGCTCAGCAATAAAAAAGACTGAGCTATTGATACATGCAACAACTTGGACAAATCTCCGAAGATTTATGCTGAGTAAAAAAAAAGTCAATCCTAAATGGTTACAAGTGCATGAGTCCATTTACAGAACACTCTTGAAATGACAATATTATAGAAATGGGGAAACAGACACACTAGTTGTTGCCAGGGTTTAAAAAGTGGAAGGGAGTAGGTGTAGCTATCAAAAGACAACGCGAGGGATTCTGGAGCTGATGGAAGTGTTCCCTGTCTTGGCTGTATCACTGTCAATACCTTGGTTGTGATATTACATAATACAGGGCTAAGGATGCATGGGATCTCTCTGTATCATGTCTTACAACTCATGTGAATCTATAATCATTTTAAAATTAGAAGTTTAATTTGAAAAATCAAAAGGGAAATGAAGATCGGTGCTAGTTAGAGTCAGCTAACTTTCTACCAAATCTAAGCGGCTGTCTATAGACAAGTGCTGGTATAGATACCCCAAGTTTAAGTAACCTATAATTTTAATTTGAGAACTAACCTTGATTCTAATTTAAAACTTCTAGGTGTCCCTTTCCCCCATGTCGCAGCTTCTGCTGATACATGTACTGAACAAAAACCAAACAAATGTATGAGACAGTATAAAAAAATCAGAACCCTTTACACAACAGTATTGAAGTGGAAAATAAATGTGTGAATGATGAAAACAAAGACACACATATCTAGTTGTGGAATATGATACATAAGACAAACAAAAGTACATGCTAATATTTTTGTAGTAGTAATAGAGTGAATGTTCTAAATAAGTTAAACAATCCTGTTTTTCTTAATATACTAATTTCATCAAATGAAAAGGAATAGAAAAAAGCAAAGGACAATTATCTGGCCCTGAATTACTAACTTCAACCATTACATTAATCAAAATAGTCTTGTCTGATTTCATGCAATTCCTTTTCTGCAGTTAATATTTTTGTTAAAGGGAAAATCCAACATCTCTTGTGGCCACACTTACTCTTCCCCATTCATTCGTTACCATATCCACAAGCGTTTTTGATAGTCTGTTTTCAGGTGCTGCCTGGTACTGAGGGAGGCAGGAAGATAAACTAGAAACGGTCTCTGCTACTCATGTTTTAATGAATTTAAAAAAACAGGTTGAAAAATGAATGATTCCTCAAAGCCTAATGTTTTTTTATAATTTTTCTCTGTATTGTAAATAGCATTTATTTGCTTACTATCAATTTATGTAACTAATCCCCTAATGTTGGGCATCTATCTGTTTTCTCAACTTTTCATGATTATAATTAATGCACAGCAGTAATAACTGACAATAAACAAAACATTTTAAAAGACCAAAAACTAAAAAATGAAAAATTACTTAAAGAGAGATGAAATCTTAACCTCTTCAATCAAGTTGGTAACATGTGAAAAATTAGTAATTGGAAAATGTTGGGTTTTTTTGTCTTCCAAATTGTTGTTTAAACCTCAGCTTCTTGACCAATTTGGGTTCCAGTTGGTTTCTGTTTGATAATCTTTAATTTACCCTTGACTTCTACCCTTCAACCATGCTGAACTCCTTTCAATTTCCCTAACTAGCTATGTTCTTTTCTAGTGATTTGGTGTGTTTTCTCAGTCTTGAAAACTTCCCCACCCAACATTTCCACTAACTGTCTCCTACTAAATCTCTGCACTTCAAAGACACTTTTGTGTGAAATCTTCCCAGATCCCTCGAAGGCTGGGTGAAGCATACCTCATGTGTCCTGTAATTGTTTCACCCTACTGTAATTAGTCCTTTACTTGTCTGTCTGCCCCAGTGGGCCTAAAGCTCTTTGAGGCGAGAATGATGTTTTGTTCACTATTTAATGGCCGTCATTGAGAAAAAGGTCTGATCCACAGCAGATGCTCAGGGAATATCTAAGAGTGATGAAAGAATGAGAATGAATGAATGAACAAATAGATTCTTAAACCTTTAGCACAGGAAGATGGGCAACTCTTTAGTCACCCAGATGACTGGTTCTCTCATACAAAGATGAGCAAGTTCCCTGGAGATGCCTCAGATCCATCCTAGAGCTCGATCGTTCCACTGCCGCACAATCTAGAAGCTTAAGCATCTTTGCAGAAAACACCACCGAATCTAACAGGTGTCTCCTGTGAGCTACTCTTGGAAATAGTCCTTTATGGCAAATACTTCAAGGTCCTGGAAAAGATACCTCACATAAGTTCAGTGTGCAACGGGCAGCCAGGAGTGTCCCCAGCGAAGTTGGCATAAAAGGCTGCCTGCAATGTATTATTTATGTAGGTTAATCTGACTGCTTCTTTTTCCTGGAGAAATATTAAAGGCCTGGGTACTTTCAAGTGAGGATTTTCTGGTACTAAGAGTCTGCCACTAAGTCTCCATCTTTCCCAGTACTGAGACTGCAGATCTTTAAACAGCAGTTCTGAGAGAGCTCGGCAGTACTCCCAGGGACAAAGGCCTTAAGACACAGGATGGATGCCTGCCCCTCGTTTTCCCACGTCTCATTTCAGAAGGTTCTTCCCACTGCAAACAGCAGCGTGATTTTTCTCCCTCCTGACCTTTGTCAACAGTGTTGCTGCACTGCATTTGGAAGTATTAACAATGGTCATTACCTGCCCTGTTTATTCAGTGTTAAGTATTAACAAGGCCTGTGCTATTTCAGCTGCTGCCATATTTCTCCAGGAAAGACGTGCCTATGTAAATGCCCTAATGCAAACAGGAGCCTTGTCTTTTTGTAAGTGGGGGCAGAGAGGAGACTTGGAAACAATTGAAAGGATAGAAGAAAACAGTAGCTATGTTAAAAATATCGTTTTCAGAAACACATAAACTAATGGCACCATGAAATCTTGTTCGTGGCTGATTTTTGCCTGTGCATTTGGCCACCAGGTTTTTACTAATATAGGGGCGATAATTTAGCACAGATTTCTGGGTTTGTTTATAATAGTTTCAAACAGTTTGCTACTGAGTAAACAGTGTATAATAGTTTACAGAATAAAGAGAAAAGAAATAAGCCTTTGGCATTGGACTTTCTTTGCTTAGGGTTTGCATGTTTGGTTTCTGGTGTGGAACAGCTATGTCAGAGTGGGTGGGAGCCTGTCTCTGAGGGGATGCAGCAAGCTGACAATAGTTCCTTGAGCATGAGGACGGGTGAAGGGTTTCATTAAAACTCCTAACAGATACTGCTTGTTGGACAGTGAAATCGCAAAACGTGCAAAGAGGAGGGCCAAACATCATGCAGAAAATCGAATACAAATACAAAACTGACTTGAGGGGAGAAACCTTTCACTAGAGTCAGCTTTTCTGTAAAAATTGGCTCACTTATAAACTTACTGAAGTTTAGGTTTGGGTCAGGTCACGAGGCAAAATTTTACCCTCAAACAGCTGCAGGGAACCACCAATGAAATAAGATGAAGCCAGATACGTGTTTCCTGGACAAGATTTGATGCAAGAAAGTAAAGATGTAGGTCACCTTTCCATTTTTAAAGCACCCAAGCAGTTACAAAGAAAGGAAAACAGACAAAGTGTGGAGAATAGAAGACTTTTTTGTGTGTAGAACCTTAAGAAATGAAGCAATGTTACTATTTCTACTGGGATTTACAAATCTGCGTGTTGTTTAAGAACATGGGCTTTGGAGTTCACTTACAAGCTTCAAATCCCAATTTAACCATTTTGGAGCTGTGTGATCTTGGACAAAGTACTTAACTGTTTTTAATTTTCTATTTTTTAAAAATGAGCATGGATTACTTATAGAAAAGAGATAAACTTAAGATGAAAAAAAAGTGATTTTTCTGAAAGGACTTCAGCAACATAACCTTACACAAGAACAACTGCCTCCATTTAATGAGGGTCTTCTATGCACCAGGCATTTGAGATACATTATTCTAAACTTTACACAGTCTGGCAAGGTTAATAGTATTATTCCCAGTTTATAAAGTAAGAAAAGTCAAGTTCAAAGTAACTAAGGAATTAGACTTGGTCTCAGTGCTGAAAAATGGCAAAACCATCTACCTACATTCCTTACTTCATTTTTTTTCTTATTAAAAATAAATGAGCCAAGAATTTCCCTTCCCTCTCTGATGCCTCTTTTCCTAGTGGTATTCCAGATCACAAGTATATTGAGAGTCTTTCTTTCTTCTTTCCCTTGTTTGACCCATTTAACTTTCCTAAAATCACCCCCTGCACCTGCTTCCTGGTACCACTGACCCCAGTACTTCTGCCTAATTTGATTTGACTTGAGCCCTGTCCTCAAGGCTCCTATCAGATCCACCTCCACCATCAGCACCACCATCATAATAATAGCAGACACTTATTTAGCACTTCTTTATGTGCTGGAACCCTATAAGATAGTTACTATTATTGTCCCCATTTTAGAGATATGGAAACTGGGTCACTGAAAAGGTTAATTGCCTACCAGAGGCTCAGAGTAGGTGGCAGAGATGGAGTACTGACCTCAGCAGTCTGGCTCCAGAGTTCTTGGTCTAACTCTACGCTACAGGTCTCCACAGCCCCAGAGAAACCCAAAGGAAGTTCCTAATTCCAGCAAGTGAATCTGAGCAGGAGCGAGGAGTACCTATTTGACAGGTACTCCAAACATTTTATGATGTTAGATATAAAAAGTGCTTCCTTCTTGATGTAAATGTGCATTTTTAAATCACCATGGATAAAATTATTTTTTAGTGGGCTAGCCCAGGGACATTGTTTTTATGGGAACATAAGTTCTGGGTTTTCCAAAAAAAAAAAAAAAACAAAACAAAACTACTGGGATAGTCTGCTCATAAGCTGGAGATTTCCTTTATTTCCATTTAGGATAAAGTTAAAGTGGGGGAAACGGGAAGATGAGGGGAAAGGAGACACTTCAAATTCTTTGTGGATACAATTTAGCATGCAATCTGGATAATACATCCCGGCTTTCTAAGTGTGCTAAACATAAACATAAATGGTTTGTCAGAGCTAATCTGGCAGCCAAAAGTGAGTATTAATAACATAGAAGATCAATAAGATGCCTAGCAAAGAACAACGGATTAACTTGGTTCTAGAAATAGCACAAATCGTGTAGGCCAGGGAGGAAGGCATGGGACAAGAGGCGTAGTCAGAGAGAAATTCATCTCTTCCTTATACGATTCAAGGAATTGAGAACAGACAATAAAATATGCCCATCTCTTTTGGCTCTACCCACTAAATAAGCAGTTTAATCAATTTTTACCTTTCCCTCCCTGTCTGCATCTGCCACTACTAGCTCAATAGGAGAATGGATAACCCTAGTTCAAACACAGGTCAGGATGACTATTATAAATATTCCGACCTATGCTATTACTTTCTCCCTCTGGTCCTGTGTCGTGTACTCTATTTAAGTAAAGGGCTGCACAAGGGAGTTTTTACCCAAAGCATATTCAATTTTAAAAAGGGGGTTTCATGTTCAAGTAAGTCTGAGAAAAGCTGCACAACAACCCCCCTTTTAAGATATCGAGGGCTCAGAGAAGTTTTTCAGGAAAGACACTTGCTTGACACATGTAACCCAGTGTTTCCCAAGCCTTTTGGCCATCAAATCTTTTTTTCTTAACCCCTATTAACATCTCTGTGCGGAATGAAGGTGAGAACTCTGGACCAGGAGGACAGCAAACTGAGTTCCCATCCCTCCTTCCTGTGAGACCCAAGTCCCTTAACCACCCACCCCTGCCACCGGGAGTCTGTCCAGCCACAAGGTTCTAAGAATTTCCAACTCGTCTGCTTAAGTGGCTGTGGCCAGCAGCATGGAAGCCAGGCTCTGGGCAGGCACTTCGGACCGGCGAACCCCTCCTGCTGGGGTTCCGAAGCCCTCACATCACCCAGGAGCAGCCTAGACAATGGACTCTTTTACACCCTTCACATTCGGCCTTTTACGCCCAGGCCTAGTGAGCACTAAGATTGTAAAGGCTGCTTTGGCGGGTAAGGGGAGGGAGGGAATTTGTAGAAAATTGTTATAACAAGCTTATATTTGTTCTTTGAAACATTTGCTGGCATTCAGACGTGGCTTTTAAAATAGTTTCTTGTGCTTTTTCATTTAAATATGCAAGTTTAATAAACATTATTCATCCAAAACAGAGAAATGATGCGAACTCGTATTACAACTGATTCTTTCGGCATATGCTCTTAGGCTCTGTTCTCAGCTGATTTCACTCGAAATGCTGTTAACTCTGATATTTCAACTTTTCTGGGGAAAAGTGATGACGATCTAGAGAATTCCTCCTAATACTGAGAAAATGCAACTTTTATACAGTTCCACAAATTACTCACCTTTTCCTTCTATTTACAGATTTTTCTCCTTTCAAACAGTCTAAGGAAAACTAAGGGTTATCTGTCTACAAGCTGAGGTTGATTTTCTTGTTTTTATAACAAGGACATATAAACACTATAAAACTAACACTTATGTAAGTGGCCTGGTATATGACAGACTTTACTCTAGGCAACATGTGCGTTAATCTTAACAACAACCCAACAAGATCGGTACTACTGTGACCGCAATTTTACAGATGTGGAAACCGAGGTGCAGAGAGGATAAGTGACTTTCCAAGGCACACATCGCTAGGAAGTGGCAGAGTTGAGATTTGAATCCAGCCATCTGTGTTCTTAACCACCATGTACCACATCTTGCTTTCATTTGTAAAACAACAGAACCATCACCATAAAAATATATAAATCATTGCAGGACACAATGTGGAGTTACATGAACTCCATGATATAACTAAAGACCTCTTGGTTCTACTGAAGTCAGATGAAGGGGGAAAGGCCCGACCGATATTATAAAGGTTACTGGTTGGCGATAAGAAAACACATTCTGTCTTTTCAGTAATCCGAGACTGGCTTACCTAAGGAGGCTGGGAAATCTTCCCAAATGCTTAATAATAAAAGTGAGAGAACCATCTGAAATACTTTGGAAAAATTCTCACAGAAATGGAAATGGGCTAAGTTAACTGTCCTCAACCTTGTTATTCCAAGTCCTTCCTGGGAGTACTCCATGAATATTTTCCCAAGACGTTAAAAGAATGTTTTCAACATGTTAATCAGGGGCGAGGGGGAGGATGGTGAGGAGGAGAGGAAGCAAAGACTGAGATTAAAAAGATTTAAGAGACAGAACAACCAGTGTACTGTGTGGACTCTGTCTCCATCCTGATGGAAAAAACCAACTAGGAAAAGCCTTTTTTGAGACCATTAAGAAAATCCCATTATGAACTGGGTGTCAGATGATAGGAAGGAGTTACTGCTAATTTTGTTAGGTCAGATAACAGCAGTGTGATTATATGAGAAATCGCCATAGGTTTTAGAGACGCATCCTGTAGTAAATAAGGGTGCAACAACATGATGGTTGAGCTTTTTACTCTGACAAAAAAAAAAAAAAGAGGAGGCTAGATGAAGCAAGGGTGGCAAGCCTTGACAACCGCAGGCTCTGAGTGACGGTGCCCGAGATCATCATACCTCCTCGGCCGCTGCATGTTTGACAACTTCCAGGATAAAATATGTTGACAAAGAGTATGGAAGGATTTTTCCCTCCCGATGAAAAATACTTTGAAAAACAAATACTCTGAAAACAAACTACTCTAGAAATGGCCAGATACACACCTGGGTTATATAGTTCAGTTCTCCTAAGACTGAGGCTGGGAAAGGGAAGTGAGAATTAAAGGGAAGAGCAAGACTTAACTATGGAATGGAGAGAGATGGGAAGGAAAAAGAACAGCTCCACTGTTTCAAGGAGACTTTTAGAGGACAAGCCTGTCAGCTCTAGTTCTGCTGGGTCTGCTTAGACTTCCTTTAGTAACGTGCTTCTCACCCAGTACTCTCCACCACTTTGAAAAGTACTACATAGAACAAGCCTGGTATCCTCCTTCACTTTGAGCATTTGGTGTCTCACCCATCCTCCACTGGTTCTCAGTCCTGAGGAGTGACTGGTGTAATCACTGTGTGTGTGTGTGTGTGTGTGTGTGTGTGTGTGTGTGTGTGTGTTTGTGTGTGGTCAGCCCGTCCTCTGTCGTGGTGGTTATAATCTACATCCTTGTCTTTCATCCACTGGGTTACATCTTTATTATAAGACCATGAGCCACATTTTCATTTGGTATTCCAGGTGTGCTTACTATACATCCATCTTCAGGTAAGCGAATATCCTTCAATAATTAGGAAACAAGTTTTGCTTTCCCAAAGGAAAAACACATAGCTACATCACTATACCTTCCCTAAGTGCTTTTACTAGAAGCCCATCAAAACATATTAAAATACAAATAAAAACCTTTAGAGACAGGAATAAACACTCTGAACAAATTAGTTGGTCAGACTCACCAAATACTACATTTTCTAACATCCTCTTTCACCCCAGTGACAAAGATAACCACTGATGTATTTTGTTTCTAAGCATACGCTAGCCTTTTGCTTTTAATTAAGCCCTATGGTAAATTTTGCATCCTACTTTTCTCACATAACATTAAAATATGAACATTTTCCTGTTCTAATTCTTCATAAGCACCCATGAATGGCTGGAGAATATCCTGTCAATTGGAGGTAGGAAACTTAAATTTTCCCCAACTACTAGATGTCAGGGTGTTGCCACTGGTTTAATATTATAAATAATATTCTAATGAACATCTTTACGTGCAATACTTTCTTACATAATTATACGTATTTCCATAGAATTGATCCTCAGAGCATAATAAAAAAATGAAATTAAGAACAGTATCTAGTAATTTACCTTAACACAAGAAAGAAAAGAATAATTTAAAAAAGGTCCCATTGAGAGGTGAGTTTGCACTAGACGAGCCCGAATGTCCTGACTCTGTAATCTGTGGCTCGTACCATGTGCTGGAAGACAAATGTCTCTCTGCTTGGTGCTTCTTGGTTGCACGTGGTGTTAACCTTGACCTAACCCTAGTCACTACCCCTGAATGCTTCTCGCTGTCTTGTTTTTCTTACAGTGTAATAACATGAATCTGCAGTCCTGGCTGTTCTGTTTAGAATTTCATCATCCTTCCTCACTCCTACAGCAGTTTGTTGTACCTCCACTTCCCTCAGTCCCCCTCACGCTAGTCAGTTGTTTGCGTTATCTGTCTGCTGAGTCTCTTGAATTCATCTCTAAATCCTCAACAGTGCCGGGGACTGTGCTAAGCAGAGAGCAAACACTGCCAGAACATTAACTGATTTCCGTTCAATTGTTAGCATCATTCTGTTCCTGAGCAGGTTATAGTTTTTATTGTCCTCAACCCTACCCAGCACTTAAAATTCCTCTCTATTTAGCCTCTTCTATACGTTTAATGAATGTGCTGTTTACATCCTTCCTCAGATAATTAATGAAGATCTTCCGTAAGACCACGTCGAACACAGATTCCTACCCTCCTCCAGACTCCATGCAATGCCATTTATCATTACACTTTCAGTCCTTCAGGCAATTTTCAATCAATTTGACACATCCAAGTCAATTTGAATTCATTTTTCCAAACCAAATTTTATGAGACCTGGTATCAATTCTTCCATTCACGTCTGGATGTATTTAGAAATAATAATGTATCTACTGCATTCTTTTTGTCCACTTGTTCTCAGATTCCCCCCCCCCCAAATCAATTAAGTTGATCTAACATAAAAAGTTTTATAAATCCATGCTGTCTGTGGCTCATAGCTCTAATGTCTGATAGATGTTCATATATTTACCCACTCAAAGGTTCTATTTGTTAGCAATGCAGTTTTCCTAATTCATTTATTTATTCTACAACTGCCTATGGAACAGCTGACCCTTGAGCAACATGGTTGAAACTGCACAGGTCCACTGACATGTGGATTTTTTTCAATAACTAATACAGTGCTACACAATATGTAACTGTTGAACTGTGGATACAAGGGTCGACTGTGGGACTTGAGCATCTGCGGATTTGGGTATCCCCAGCGGGTCCTGGAACCAACGCCCGGTGGATACTGAGGGATGACTGTGCTTACTATGGGCAGGTACTATGCTTAGAACAGGTTTAAAACTAATTCTATTTAGAAATGAATTATTCAGGGACTCTTGTTCTGTGAATTATACAGGGCAATGCTCTCTAAAACTATTTTCACTATATATTAGCAACACTGGATCATAGATGGGGTAGGAAGAAGAGAGAAAGCCAAGTTTGGAGTCTTATTGGAAGGTCTGATAAACAGGTTCCGGGGGCAAGAATTCTGAAAAAAGGAGGCCAAAATAAGATATGAGAATGAATCTGTGCTTTGATTATCTGTGTTATCTCTGCCAACAACTGGATATTCATTCTTGGACACTGGATAGTGTCAGTCTCTCTCTCTCACCCTCATTATTCTTTGTGATTTCCAAAGGAGAGTGTCCATATTTTGATGAATTCATTACTACTTCCATTAACACTGGTTAACACATCATCCAAGACCTTGCCTATTTATTTGTTTTCTTCTTCTTCTTTTTTTTTTTAATGAAACAGGTCTTCATTACTGTTTAATTATCCTTATTTATCTTCTTAAAGGCCAGTTTTAAGAAGCAGTTCAGAAGCTCAGCCATTTTGCCATCAAGAACTCAGTCATTTGAGCATAATCACTAAGCTTATCTCCCTATTCATTTAATGCGAGGCCTCTTTTATCTCTGTTGTGCCTTCCTCTCTCTTCTTTATTATGTTTGTATTATTACCCTCTGCACCACTGATCGCCACAAATACTTCTTGGTTGTAACTCTGGAACCTCTTTGATGATTCATGCTCTCTAGTGAGAGTCCTCCCCACAGACTTCATTTACTCTCAGGTTTCTCCATTTTTCCCCCCTATTTCTGCACAGCTGTCATTGTCACTGGGATATTGCTTCTGGTCTTCCCAATGACCTCTGGCCTCTGTGGTGAAACCACTGACCCTGATTGCAGCCCCAGCCCCAATTTTACAAGGTAAGAAGGGCTGCAGAAGCACAGACCCAGCTCCCGTGTCAGACACTGCTCAGATCCACTGCTCCTGCCCCCGTGGACAGATGCTCTCTCCTCACTGAAGCTAAAGAGTCGACGCAACTGGGGAAAAGGGAGATGAGCCCTATTGGTTCAAGTCCCACATCAGAAGAGCAGACCTGACCACTTCCAGCAATGGTCCCGTTCTTCAAAACCAGTGTTGCAATTAGGACAACTAATAATCTCCCTCATTAATCAATCATACCTCAAAGATCACAAACCAAGAGAAACACTAAATTATCTTTCTTTTCTTGGTAATATCCATGCTTATATTTGATTTTAGATATTCCCTCTCCTTACCCCTTTCTTATTTGTGTGGTATCTGAACTTGTGGCTGTTAATTGCTACGCTAGATTAATTACCAAGTCATTTTCACCTTGTATGATAGCATAGAAATACGTTTTCTTTAAATAGAGAAATTTTTTTAAAGATTCATATCAAAGAGTCCAACTAGAAAGAAAGCACAAACTAAAGAAAAAGAGGGCTTATAACTATATTAGTAAGTGTAATACTATTTGCAAATATTACATCTATCACTTCAATTACATGCTTCTTTTAAAAAGACTGAAATAAGACACCCATAATTATTACATAAATGTCATTTTTTATATCAGCTCAGCAAATGTGCACATTTTTATTTCATAACTGAGATAAGTAAAGGTGCCAATTTATTATGTTCTTTAAAATTTATACCAAATTAATCAATCTAAATTTTCTGGTCCCAAATCTGTATTTTTAACTAAAGTTATTGTGGACAGTTTAAAGAGGACTCTTTGCGTGATTTGACAAAAATAAGATGATGGAGACAAAATAAGTGGAATTTTTTTCCCTCAGTCTGAGTGAGAGCTGCTTACATAATCAACTTATTTCATTTGGAAGTGGATATAGCATTCCTATGAGTAAGAAGGAATGAATAAAGTGCCATACAGATCTTTTCTTCCCATCACATCTTTCCCTTTGCCCATCCTGGTTTCTCTGTGCCCATGTGGCCCCCAACTTATTTCCCCTACAACTCCTTTCTTCCCATGAGTTCTGGCACTTATCCTGTCCACAGGTCACTCTACCCCTTCCCTCCCATGTTTAGGATAATTGCATTCTTGTCTGTAAATGCCACACCAACCACACATTAGTAGCTTAGTGGCAGCTTAACTGGAGACAGCAGATTAAATTATTTTAAATTTACACTCACTTATTGATAAACTACCACACATAAGACACTGGATAACACACACCAGCTTTGTCAAGGGGCCTGCCCTAAATTGTCCACACAAATACAGAGGATAAGATTGTTGGGTTGGGCAGGGGAGACATGACACAGGAAGATGAAATCAGCTTTTACTAACTGGTCAAAAACAGGAGCCAAGCTTGGAACAGCTTATTCCAAGGCATGTCAGCCTTATTTCATTCACCTCCTCCCATCCTCCTTTTCTCCTTTTTTTTTTTTTTTTCTTTCCCATCCATTTTTGCTTCTGTATTGCTTAAAACCAGAGGTTCCTTTACCTCATGGCAGCTCCTTCCCCTTCAACTCTCAGGCACTGAAATGCTACCCCCACCCTGCCACACCTTTCTGGCTCTCGGTCCTAGTCTCCCAGCTAGCTGAGATACAGATGCACACTGCCAACACTGCCAGCTAAGTGCTTCAGGAGGGGGGAGTTCTGACGTTACCCCCGCCACTCAGCAAGCCTCATAACAGAGAAGACAGTTTAAACCCCAGGGATGGTAAAATCATCATCATTATGACCTCTCTGGGTACTGCAGCATTCAACAGAGATTACAGCTGCCACCTTTGATAATGAGAAACCCGGAAATTACATAGGCTGGTAACAGCATCAGCATAGAACATCGTCTGAAAACCTCCAGCTCCAGCTGTCTCATGCTAGGCAGCGACGGTGCAGATTAGAATCCAACCCGAAAAGAGCTGCAGGATCTAGTGATACTGGGCTTCTTACCCTTTCCTTCAGCACTGCCACTAGTTGGGATTATTCTAGCTGGTCTACTACATGGGAAAATTTAAAAATTGGGTGTTTAAAACAAGTTGGAACACAAAGAGATTAACAACAAAGAGAACGTGTCCGTTATTCTTCCAGTGCTTACTCATTCTATGATTTAAATATTTATTCCGCAAATATAGCCGGTGTGTGTCCATATGAGATCATCAGAACACTGGACCTTCAGCTGTCCTCTGAGGGTCAAAGCGGAGATTGTGTGTGTGTCTAATATTATTGTAGAAAGAATAAATATTTAAAAATGAACTATGGCATTTCTTTCTTGTAGACAACGGCAGAGAACAAAAAGTTTCACACTGGTTCAAACTTTTGAGGAAGTTTGCAACTGTATTTGAGGGGACTATAAAGTTATTAGGGGATAGACAACAAACCCTATGAGCCTGTCACAAGCTTTCCACCGAAACTGTGTTATATTAAATTTGGATTCAAATAGGTAATCCATTGGCAAAGGCTTCACAATATGGGTTATACAAAGATTTTCAATGAATGACAATGTTGAAGTGGAATCTAACTTAAATTTTGTAATAATCCTGTAGTAGCGGCATGGAAACTTTTATCCATAAATTTTAATCTTTCATAGGATTAGTCATCATATTTTGGAAATAACAAGATTCTTTGCAACTGCCTTCTACCATCTTTACTTGCCAAGATGCAGCACCTGAAAATTTTCTTCTTTCACAAGGATTTTCCTTCTCTCCCAATTGAATGTGATCTCTCCACCCTCAGAACTGTGTTCAGACTCTCTTACGGGTCTATTTCCAGCCGTACTTTATCCCCACTCCCAAGCCTTACTGGAAGCAACTGTATCAGCAACTGGAACGAACTGGGAACTAGTCTCAGCCTTGGCAACTGGCCAAGGGCCTTCTGTAGTGAGTACTAAAAAAAAACTGTCCAATGAAAATGCGGAACTTTGGATTCTAACTCTAACTCAGCCTCAGATTTGCTTCAGTTTTTAACTAGACAGGTCTCATTTCTCACTCACCAAACAGCACTCCCATAACTCCAGGGGTACCCATATCAAGTTAGGTTCTAGAATCATCCGTGGAGATAGTCTAGGTATCATTTAGTTTGACCCACTTATTTTAAAAGATAAGGCAAAGGAAACTCAAAGAGGTTACATGTCCCTTTTATCAGCTGGTGATAAAATTCAGACAAAACGGCTACAGATGACCTTGTCTTGGAATTGGTTAAGCCTCTATCACTGAATGCAGAGCGAGTTTAATCTGAGTGAAAACTTCAGACTAAACTGAAATTTTGACATTATTCTCTTCTCAAGGAGACTGAAATTGTTAATGAGTTATAGTTAAACCAGAAATTTAAAATCATCTCACTTCTCTGTTCAGTTCCTCACCAAGTCTAAGCAAGCTCAAAGTCCTTTGACTATAAAAACTGTTAGTTATCTGAGAATACTTTCTACTGCACAGCACGTAAAAATAAGAATACCAGACTCACACACACACATTGCTGGTACAGGTGGGTGAACGTGCATAATCTTACTGAGGGCATTTAGCCACATGATACAAGACTTTCAACATGTGAACACTCTTTGACCTGTCAATGTCATCTCTAAAAGTGTATTCGAAGGAAAACCTACTAGAGATCTAGGAATATGACCAATTTTTATTCTTTCTTTTCACTTTTGGAAACATTTCAAGATTTCTTGCAATGAGTTTGTGTCATTTCTGCCATTGGAAAACAAACACAAAAACCTCTCATTGTAAAGAATGAGGGAATAGAACTGGTCGCTCCCCCTGCAAGGTCCTTTTGAGCTCTCATGGTCAAAAGGTTATAGAAAGGAAAAAACTGTGGAATTCTCCAGAAGAGGTCACCAACTTGTAACTGTGAATAGGTGTTCAGAACATTCAATGGTGTTTGAATTTCTGAAAAGCTATAGAAGCAGAAGGATCCAGCTGAACCCGTTCTCCCATATGGATTTCACATAATCAGTAGACCTAAAAATACTCACCGAACACAGCCTCGGAGCGGCATGGCACTGAGAGCTCTGTAGAAACACACCTCAGCTGCATTTCCTCGCCCTTCCTGGCTCTCTCTGCCCCGTAGCAGTGACATAGCCCATGAAAAGATGACCACGAAGGAGGGGCAGTAATGGGTTTCCAAATACAAAATGGAGGAATTTAGAAAAGGGAGGAGCTCATGCAGAACTAGATGAGACAGAAAGGCTTTGCAAAGCAGGAAGAAGTCAAGCCTCGAAAAAGAGATGGAGGCAGAGTATGGGAAAGGACCGAGCTGGGAGATGCAGTGGAGTAAACAAAGGTATACAGGAAACAAACCTCTGGTTACCTAACGGGGAGGGAGGGAAGGAGGGACGTAATAGGAGTATAGGATTACCAGATACAAACTACCATACATAAAATAGATAAGCAACAAGGATCAACTATATAGCACAGGGAATTATAGTCAATGTTTTATAATAACCTATAATGGAATATAATCTGAAGAAAATGTGTATCACTTTGCTGTATACCTGAAACTAACACAATCTTGTAAATCAACTATACTTTGATTTAGAAAAGGTCTACAGGGCCTCATATTCATGAGACATTTCAAATGTTTCACCTGCAGGATGACGTTAAGACCCATGGCACACGGAGCCCTTCCCAACCTCACCCAAACCTCTCACGTCAGCTGTCCCTGCTGTTCTGAATTTCTTCCCATTTTCTGATTCCTTGCCTTAGCATATGCTGTTCCCTCTGCTCTCCCTTATTTCTCCACCTGTAAACTCCTACATATTTTAAAGTCCAGCCCAAATGCCACCTGCCCCACAAAGGCTTCCCCAAGTTGTCCACACAGCTTGTGACACCCTCTCCTGCTCACGCTCTTATTATTGCTTCTCTCTCTAGAGGACCGTAATTACTCTGCTTATGACTCTGCCTCCCCCTTTTGACCAAGAACCCCACAGGCATGGGGCCATGCAGTACTTTATTTTGTTTCTCAGTCTGTGTATTATTAGTTTTGAGGAGTGTGTCAAAAGAGTTATCAAAAGAATAAATAAGTGAATGAATAAGCGTAAGTAAAAGTGAAAACTTGGAAAGACAGGGTTAAGAAAGGTTTTACTGGTTTTGAGGGGTAGAATACTGAGAAACAAGAGTCAGATGGAACGGCTGACTGGGCACCTTGTGTCTCTAGTGGGATTCGATCATCAGTCACCAAACGCTCTCTAGGTATCTGTTTTGTGCCAGAAGATACATGAGGCAGGATGGTGCAGTGGTGAAGAGCGCTGAGTATCTGCATTCAAAACCGCTCTGATACTTACCAGCTCTGCAATCTTAGACAAGTCCCCTCATCTCTCCAGGTCTCCGTTTCCGTATGTGTAAAATGGGTATGAGGACAGTGCCCGTCACATAGGGCCATCAAGACGGTGAAGTCATTTATACGTGAGAGCGGTGTAAATGGTCACGTGTTGGCAAGGCACTGATCATCAAATGAAAGGAAGTTTGCCTGCGTTAAGCAGTGGTGTGAGACTTTAAAAACTTTCTTCAATTCTTATTTTAAAATCTTTGTAAGATGCATTAAATGCCTTACCAGCTTTTGGAAATACAACTGCCTAAACATAAACAAATTGTTTTTTGATGCCTAATCATCTTCAATGGGTCTCAGAGTCATCACTACACACACTTCTCACAGTGTGGACTAATAATAATAATAACAACAACAAAACAACACCACTCGCATGGTACGGCACCCAAGTGTTTACAAAAAGCTTCTGTCCCTTTCACAAGAATCCTTTAAGGGAAGGCAGTCAGGCATCTTGAAGGAGGCAAGGTGAGGACGCGGAGTCCCCATGCTCTTGGCCGGGCTCTCCTACTGCTTGCCAAGTGGCCTCATGGGAGAGGGAGCTGAATACAGCCTGGTCCCTTGCCCCACCCTGGAAGCCAATTCCTTAAAAATGAACATCTGATGTATGATAGTTTGGTTGTGATCTGACTTAGACAGAAATGGAGTAGGTTACCAAAAAATGTAAACCCTTAGTAATTTGTTGAGGTTTACTGTCCAGTGTTCATATATCTATAAATTCAACTATTCAGTAACTAAGCAAAGTTTTGTTTTGCTTTGGACTTGAAGAGGGAGTAATAAAGAAGGCATTACTCTTGTTTGATTGTTTTTGACTCCTGCTTTTTTAATTCCAGTAAATTTCACCTAATGATACCTAACCAAACCAAATCATGCATTGGTGGGGGTCACACATGGGTAGATGCAGGCAGAGTAATGTTCACAAACCCCACTGGAAGGCAATTTACCAGACAAAGGTCAAAAATGTGGTTAGTTGTTCAACAATCTGAGTCAAGGAAGATCTAAGGTTAAACCCTCAAGGATGGAATGTTCATGTTCCAAGTGGCTGAAATCAATACAGTCCTTTTCAGACTAATGTTTGAACTCACAACCCAGGTTTTTCTCCCCGTTTTTTATCCAATAGCACAATTAATGGAATCATCACTTAATAAAATAGAGCTCTTTTTTTTCTGTTTTTAAACTTTATTTAAATTGAGCCACATAGTATATAAACATATATTTTAAATTCCTGGCCTCTTTCTTTTAAAATATAGCTCTTAAGAGACAAACCATGTCCTTACCTCTAGGAAATATATGGAAATCTCTCCCTTAAAATGCTAATTGAACAAAAAAGTCTAACACTAAATTGCTCCATCTAACACTGAGGGGTAAATCTTAAGTTTATTTCCTTTCAGAACTGGCTGGTTTAGTTTTCCCCCTTATTCTCACCACTTTTATTTTTTATTTTATTTTTAATTTTTAATTGAAGTATAGTTGATGTACAATGCTGTGTTAGTTTCAGGTGTACAGCAAAGTGATTCAGTTTTATATATATATATCTCCTTTTTCAGATTCTTTTCCATTATAGGTTATTGCAAGTTATTGACTGTAGTTCCTTGTGTTATATGGCAGGACCTTGTTGTTTATCTATTTTGTATAGAGTAGTGTGTATCTGTTAATCCCAAACTCCTAATTTATCAGCCCCTTCCCCTTTGGTAACCATAAGTTTGTCTTCTATGTCTAAGCTGTTTACTTTTTTCTTAGAGTTTTTCCCTGCTGTATTTCTTACTGAGGAGCTCATAGAAGACCAAACAGCAGAGTCGAGAGTGGATTAAGATGAACTCAAAGGAGAAACAAAGCACATCTCCAACAGGGAATGGCTCGCGTAGGAAAGTGAGGATCGGGACATATTTCTTTTCTAAATGGCTTGTCATTGTCCCACAGCCTTATGCTGTTGATGGTATTTCTGCTTACACACCCTGCCACCCAAAGTGTTCATTAAATACCAAGTGTGTGTGTTTCTCTCATGCATTTGAGGCCCATTCTGATACAGTACATGCTCATGTGAGGCAAGAGGAGGGTCTACCAGCTGACCACATCACAGGATGCACCACTGCCTTTCTGGATTCATAGGCAGCAGGTGGAAGCAGCAGTTGGGAGAGGGATGTAGGGAGAGACCTCAGTCACCCAACATGCAGGAACGTGCATATTTACTGGCGGCACCTGCACCGTCAGGGATACCACACGGAGGATGAAAGAGCTACAATAATTTCAAACCTGTCCCTTTAGGAATGGCCATGCCACTGCCATGCCGCACGACGACCGTTTCAAGTTGGGTGCTGAGCTAGACCGCACCTCGGCCTCGACCCCTTTCACAGCTCGGTGCAGACTGCACAGCGCGCCCCCAGCTCCCAGCACAGCTACAGGAGCAGGATCTCCTCGGGCAGAAGGAACAGAGATGATGAGAAGGAACGGATCCTGCTTCCTACCTCAAACACAGTGTGCTCTGATCCGTCTTTTCTCACTTCAAGGGAAATGTCTTTTCTTCCTATTTCGATTAAAGTCGTACGAGAACAATGTACTTAAAAGTTGTTACGTTACAAATAAAATTACGCTTTCTTTTCTTTTTTTTCCCAACAGTGGGTCCCCTAGAGTTGATCTCAAGAATCAAACTCTTGGTGTGTATTTTAGAACATCTCTAAGTGGGGAGGGGGAGCTGGGGAGGGGTTTGTCAAAGGCTATAGAGTTTCAATATGCAAGATAAGTAAGTTCTGGAGAACTTCTATACAACACAGGGCCTATAATGAACAATGCTGAATCGTGTACTTAGGTAAATTTGCAAGAGGGTAGCTCTTATGTTAAGTGTTCTTACCACAAAAGGAAAAAAAATCAATCTTTTAAAAAATAGTTGAACAGGGGCAAAAGGAAAGCTCTGGAGATGATGGAGAAGTTTATGGTCTTGATTGTGGTGATGGTCTCATGGGTGGACTCTTATTACCAAACTCAAGCTGCAGGTATGAAATACGTATAGCATTTAGTATGTCAGTCAGGCCTCAGTAATGCAGTTTTAAAGGGAAAAAGCAAAGAAAACACCTGGAAGATGACAAGACCCAGGAGCACAAAAAGATACACCCTGGAATTACAGCCATTCTCCTGGGCTCCTCAATTCCACATTCCAACACGGGCTGAAACTGGCTTCAACCACAAGAATATCAGACCGATATGTCACAGGTTCCAAGGATCCCAAGCATAAGCTGACATCACTGTGGCCCTGCTTGAGGGGCGACGGAAATGGAAGCCATCGTGTTATTTCACTGGCATCTCTTACCCTGCTGCTGATTTTGTAACACAATTCAGCAGATTACCGGGAAAGTGAAGCACTAAGAACCCTGATTTTTCTTTCCCAGAATATCTCAAAAATCAAGGCTGTTTACAGTGAAGGATAAATGCCTTCTGACCCTCTGCTTTTAAAAAAAAAGGACTAGGAAGTGAAAGAGAAGTTTCCTTACAAAGGTTTGCATGTGAATCCTCAACACATGATTACCTTTCCGCTCTAAAGCCAGAGTTTGCACTTTAAACAGAGATTTCAATAAATTAATGCATTAGCTAAAAAGAAATGGGCTCAATTTAAATGACTAAGCAAGTGACCTGAATATTATTTCCTCTCAACAGCCTGGGCAACATAAAAAGAAAATGAATACAGAAAGGAATCTGAGTAATGCCCTACGTCTACAAGATCTCATCTAAGTACAGCGTGTCTCCATGTGACATGACTCATGGGGGGCATGCAGCTTCGGTTCTGAACAAAGGATGCCCAGTTTCACTCAGCACAAGGCTAACTAGGGCTAGCTTCACAGCTAACTAGGCATCCCAGCTATCCAGGTTTGAAGCATAAACAGAATCACACCCTCCTTCAACTGGACAAAGGCCCAGCACGCCTAGGGGTGACCCAAGGCACGTGTATCTCAAGGCAGGTCAAACTGTACTTTTCAGAAAACCATGTCGTTTAACCAACCCTCAGCAGGCACCCCGACTGGACATAATCTACAAGGGCCTTTTGTCTTAGGCAGTGCTGCTCTGTTGTCTGGGGCTCTCTGTGCGGGGATAATTGGTTTGGCTGTCCATTCCACCCATCAGGTGATAGAAAACTATCAATCAGGCTAAATGCAATGTGAGAGAAGTCTCTTTAGCCAATTAGTCAGTAATGAGAACATTAGCCACGATATCTTCTGCAGAGGGCACCTTAGCCATTCCACTGGAGTCTGGGAAGATGACAGTCTCTGTGTGATTAATAAAGATCACAGGATGCTTCAGAAATTCTACATGGTGGAGAAGAAAATCAGAGAGCAACGCACTGGGAAGCGCTAGATGTTTTTGGTACCATGAGCACTCTGTGCAAAGACACTAAAAACCAGAACCAAAAGACTTCAGAGCTGGAAGTGACCTTGAAGACAATTTGATCCAACTCCCTCATTTTCTGGATAAGGCGGGGAACAAAATGACTCATCCAAGGTCACATAGCTGGCTGGCACAGGTGCACCTTCACTGGCTCTAAATGGAAAAACTCGAGGCTGTTGAAAACAAATAAACAAAAGACCATACATCCTACACCTACAAGGCTTCTGAGTTACATACAGAGAGAGAGAGAGAGAGAGAGAGTCTTTTTTTTTTTTTTAATTTGAGCTGACCCTCCTCCAGGTCGTACAAAGGTCCAGGCAAGTCCTCCTTGCTGTCCTCCCCACCCTATCCTGACAACCCAGGTAGAATTCACCTAGGGTAGAGACACGCCTGTCCCACCACACACAAACATCCTCCCGGGTGATGCAGGATGTCCCCAACCCTGACAACCCCGATATTTTTATATGTCTTTTGCCTCTACTGGGCACAGGATCTTGCGTTCTACATCCCAAGCTTCCTAGGTGTTAAGCACAACGACTACCTATGGCGTCTTGAGGAAGCACTTCATGTATTTAGAGCAATGATTTCTAAGCTGTGCTGTCTGAGCCCATAATGCCAGTTCTACCATTTACTAAATGTGTGGCCTTGGGCCAGCACAGCACTCCCTTGGGTTGCAGTTTTTCCGTCTACAAAATGGGGATAATAATAAAACCTACCCCTCAGGATTCAAGGAATTAGTCTCCACAAAACACAGAGAACAGAAATGGGCACGTGCAAGCTCAGCTGTTATTCGAGAAGGTGCTCTTGGGATGACAGCTGCAATGGCGGGGCTACCTCTGTGTGCACAGCCATGATGCTGCGGTAAATTGGGGTAAAAGGAAACAAAATTCCCAAATTCCAAAATGTCCTGAGGATGCAGTCTGAGGGAATGATGGAAAGGAGAGCTAGGTTCCAAAGGGAGAGCCGAGGTGAGGCTGGCAGAGCTGAGACAGTGGTCTGTGAAAGGTATCACTGAAGCTTTGGATGATGATGCCATCCATCCTGCCTGCCTGGTGGGATGCGCCCCAGTAGGGTCACCTGGACACAGTAGGGGGAAATCTGTGTGCCCACTGACTCCTGTAGCCCCCCAGCCAAGGCGTGATGTTCCAGGTGGCTGTGCATGGTAAGCTTTCCTCTCATGCACTCGAGGGGTCCAAGAGCTCAACCTGAGAGCTCCTTGCTCAGGACATCCCCATTCTTGGAGTCCCCAGGCCCTGATCCTGGGGGTGACATCACCTCTTCCATGAGGCTCCCCACACCTGTTCTTCCAACTAGCCCCTTGACCGGCACGCGTCATGCCTCACTGTCACTGCTGGTTTACTTTAGTACTCCCCCACTCATTCCATTTCTGTATTTCCTACTCCCCAAGAGTGCTTCCTGAACCCAAGGTCAGGCAGGAATTTGACAAAAGGGCACCCTCAGTGGATTGTCCCGATGCCACAGGCACCAAACAATAGGAGCCACCGTGATACGGAGTGCTCAACGCGCTGGCAGAAAATGCTTTTGAGACTTTTCTCTTTTAAGAGCAAATTACTATCACCACTACAATCCGTCTCCCCAAAAAGAAAAAGGAGACACACATGCCAACAAAGGCAAGTTCCTCTGCCACCGCTGGAGCAGGAGACAGACAACAAACACTCACACAGCTAAACAAGAGTATGAGGGAAATGAAGACCCAGGTGGACACACTCAGAAGACCACGATGTACTTGGAGAACTGAAAGTTGAGGGTAGAAAAGGAAAAGGAGGCACGCTGCTTGACTTATGGCTCTTTCCTTTGATCTAGTGTGAATATTGAGTCTCATATGAGAAAAACAGAGGGAGAGGGAGAGGAAGGGAGACAGGAGGGGAAGAGGGGAGGAGAGAGGGATGCCTCTTCATTCTCATTTCTATTCCATCATAGTGTTGAGAGTGTCTCCAATCATCTGAATGATTAAGCTGTTATCTGGGGAGAAGACAGAGACAAAGAAATAGATCTTGAACTTAGAAGACTTGCTGAATATCATATGGTATCACTTATATGTAGAATCTTTAAAGAATGACACAAATGAACTTATTTATACAACAGAAAGAGACTCACAGACATAGAAAATGAACTTACGGTTACCAAAGGGGAAAGGGGAGAAGGAGGGATAAATTAGGAGTTTGGGATTAGCAGATACACAGCACTATATATAAAATAGATTAAAAAAACAAGGTCCTGCTGTAGAGCACAGGGAACTGTATTCAATATCTTGTAATAAACTATAATGAAAAAGAATATATAGGTATATGTGTAACTGAATCACTTTGCTGTACACCAGAAACTAACACATTATTGTACATCAACTAAACTTCAAATTAAAAAGAAGCTTCCCAAAACTCTCCAGAGAGAGGTACTATTCATCGTGTGGTTCTCAACTACTATTAGAATTCACAAACAGAATTCATCTCTAGGCAGAAGATGAGGGTCCCTCCCACCTGAATGTGCACAATTAATGCAACCCTCCCCCTCCCTTATAAGGTTAATATGGTTGATATCCATTAATGTGTCCATCCTTCCATCCTCTAACCCTTGTGTACCACATTTTATCTAATATGATGTTCAAAAGAAATTTGAAACTCCAACGCATACCCGCTCAAAAAATCAACAATACATAGGGTAAAGTGCTTAACAGAAGGACATCACGATTTTATGAAAAATGCCAATGCTAAATTACACACAGAGTAATTGCCAGATTTATGTCTTTCACGCTGACCTCATCTTGCCAGAGTATGGGAATCAGTGTCAGGAATGAACCCTTCGCTGATTTAAATAGGATTCAAATATATATATTATGCATAATGATAGTCTTCTCCCACTATTACATAAACATAAAATATCACCCTCCTTCTATTCTGGAGACATTATGACAATCTGAGCTAATGCATTTAATTCAACTCAACTCCCTGAGAGAACAGAACTACAATTACAATTTAGCAAGTGTTGGATCCGTTCTGCTTGTCTCTGAAATGCATTCTATGAAACTTTCATGGAATCACTGTGTCGTATGACACACTGTGAATATTTTTCAATTTTTATATTCCTGACATTTAAAATAAGACTTAATTTTCCTTCCATAGGAGTTATTTAATGTCCAATAATATGCAAGCATTTCTATACAAATGTATACTGAGGCATCCTAATTTTAGAAAGGCACATTACACTGCTTTGGGAGCAAGTCTTGAAGCACCAACTATGAACGAGTGTAGTTATATACCCACCACTGGATACCCCACCTTCACTAGCCCAGGCTCCATGGAGTAGGGCAGAGGTGGGACAATGATCAAGAGAGGCAGGAAGAAAGAGAATAGAAGAAATAGAAGAGAGGAAGAGGGAGCAAGCAAGTCAGGAGGCTCAACTGTTCAAAATTGGGGAGATGGAATTAAATCCATCCCCACAAACTATCAGAGGCATGATCTCACCTCTAGCACTGATTAAGATGGGAGAATATTTTTTAAAAAACGATTCAGACTGATAAATGCAAAGAAAAAACAAACTAGGATTTAAAGGGAATGCTGCAATTCCATCATCCGGAGAGGGTGAGTATTTCACGAGAGACCTCTAACTAGAGATCTTAGTGAGACCAGGTGCATAGTCATCTCTTGTTCATGAGATAAGTGAATAAAACAGCCAACCTTCATACGGGCTTACTAAGTGTAAGGCACTGTTCGGAGCAGGTATGAACTCACTGAATCCTCACAAAGCTCTGGGGAAGTGGGAACTATTATTATCCACATCTTACTAGTAAAAAGTAAGGAGTGCACCCAAATCGCACAGCCAGGAAATGGCAGAGCTGAGATTCAAATCCAGCAGTCTGATTCCAGACCCAGCACTATTAGCCATTTCATTAGGGAGTGAGTGAGCGAGGGAGTGAATGAATGAATGCAAAGTTATGCTGATTGTTTCTAACTTGTGGCTTTAAAGGCTGTTGACAGTTTGTCCGTACCAGGAAGAATTGCCTTCTAAACGTGGGTCACCAAAACCATGCTTCACACATGGCCCGACCCCCACTGCATCCCCATCCCAACCTAGTCTTCCCTTTTAAACGGGGCAAAGTTGGAAGTGAGGCTGATGTCTCATTTGTCTGACCCCATCACATCAGGACCCTGTGACAAGGCAGTGCTGCACGCAAGAGTGACTGGGGCTTCCTGTGGGCCCCATGGTGCTTCCTGCTGGAGGAGAGAGATCAGTCCTGCAGTCCTGGTGCCCTGGTAACGTTCCAAGTGGGTACACACTTTATGTGAAGTCTGAAGTTTCAGTTAGTGGCAGGGTCTCCACTTCCTGTTCCAGGCTGTTGAGTAACAGCCTTGTACCTCACATCCCTGAGGTGCCTACACTTGGGCGGTAAATGCCCTGAAAGGCTCAGACCCATGGCTGATAAAACAGGTCTCCCCTATGGGGCCAAAGAGACAGAGTGTTCAAATCCAGGACTGTCCCAAGATGCCGCAGAGCACCAAGCATATGACAGTTTGAATGTGACCTGCGTGTTTTACGAATGTTTTTCTCCCTTCCCCTCTGCTTCTCACCCTCTTTCCTTTATTTCTCAACTCTTCACTCCTGGAGGCAGAAGAGGAGACATTTCTATATGCATTTATCTCAGGCTTCTTCAACTCTTAGATCCCAAACAGCACTCTTTTCCTCACCCAGCTTCCTTTTTGTTTTCCTACCTTTGAGAAATGTGCTGTTACAACAACCCTGATTTTTAGTTTAGAAGAACGCAGAGGAAGAGGCCCCCAGAAGGCAATACTGTAATATTTTCCACGCAGTCATCTGGGGGATTCGTGACCATACAAAAATTTCTAGTGGTTTTTGACATCCAACTTCCTTCCTTCCCCGAACTCTCTCCATCTCCACACATTCTGCCGCATGTTTTGGAGCAAGTATTTGGACGAGCGAAGAATTTAAAAATGAGAAAAGTGAAAAATCCAACAACCACAATAATTTTTTTTCTTTTAGAATGGCAGCACTGTAGCTGGAACAGTTTCACAAGTATGCACCATAGATTTTAATCATATCAACTGTGCCCACCTAGAGTTAGCCCTTGGGAAAAGTCTAACAAAGACAACACTCTCAATCAGTTTAAAATAGTCTATTGTGACAGGAAAGTACCTTGAAAATTGGTGAAGACTCATACATAGAACCAGCTTCCCCTCTAGGGAAAATCAGTGCATATAAATTCATTAGGGTAGTTAATTCTACCATGTAAGCAGCTCCTGACATCACTGCTAACACTTGGAAAAATAAGCAGCCTTATAGAATGAACAGACTGTAGACCCTAAATTGTAGACAGACTGAAGACAGTTGAGTTCTAATTATGCTCCTAATAAAAAGGGAATCATAATACATCATCTTTTTCCAGGAGGATGTTTTAAGAGGAAACAAGACAAATGGGTAAAAATACTTTTAGTTCTTCTGCGTAAGGCACTACCTTAGTTCTATAAGAAAAAGAAACAAACAAACGATTGGTGTGTTTTCCGAAGTTTCAATGAGGGCTGTGGGCCCAAGATGTTTTAAAAGCAGAAAATCGTTAACACTGGAGATGTTGTCAAAATACACTTCCTTTTGGTTAAGAAAAGGAGAGAGGGAGGGCTAAAAGGGTGGAGTGGAAAGGAATTGTCATCAAAGCATTGTTAATATGAACTGAATTATATTACAATGGTGATACTTCAACATGGGGAATGAAAATTGTTCCGTATTATCGTGGATTGACAATATGACAATCGTTCATTGAGAGTGGATGACAGCTGTAGCATTAGAGCTCAGTGCACAACACAAGATGAATGAGCATTACAAGTTCTTCCAGAATGGGCCCCTATTTCACAGCAGTTTGTATCAACCCAAAATAAATACATGCCAGTTTTTCACTATCTCAGCAAATTTAGCATCTCTTGACAAACCAATGTGCTACCAGCGGCCTCACAGTGCCAGTGTCATGTCCTTGCTTAGTGGATTTGCAGCAGCTGTGAAATGTCAAGTCAAAATGCCACGAAAGATCTATACAGCGCCTCGGCAGAAGAAAGGGCAAGAAACGGCAAAATGCCTATGCCCGGACAAGTGTGAACTGACGTCAAACTGTCTCCTGATCTGCAGGAACACAGTTTCTGAACCTCTGTCTTGGAACCAGCCTCATTCCACTATACACAAGAGACATCTGTGTGCCTCTCATACACCTAAAAAAACTAACACCACCTATGTTCCTTGAAATTAACACACGTCAGAGGCCAAAGATATTTACATTATCTCCTTATATGCAATAGAAGTCATTCCTGCTTACTTAAAAAAAAAAGCAAGGGAAAAAGCACAAAAACCACTCATAATGATACCACTAAAAGATAAGCCCTGTTCACATTCATATATTAGTATCTCTCTTTCCAGTTACAATGCATTTTTAAAAAGTAGAATCTGCTCTTTGTTTGGTTCCAATGCCTGCTTTTTAAAAACTTAGCTATCAATACTTTGTAACATTTTTTCCAATCTCATTAAATATTCTTCTAAAATATAATTTGAATGGTGACATGTACTCCATTTTCTACATATACCGTAACTTAACATAGCTAATTCCCTATTGCTGGACATTTAGGCTGTTTTCAAATTTTCAGTATGAAACATAATGCACCTGTTATGTAATATTTGTATACTCCCTGACTAATTTCTTGGAATAAATTCATAAAAACCTCTACTGATTTTCTATGACCCTGACTGTGACAACACTCAAAGTGAACCTGGGGGCAGTCCTTAGGTGGGTGTCTAGAGCATAATTTACCCATCATAAGAGCCTCTGAAGTATTGGTAAGAGTAGTTGAAGAGGTATAAACAATGGTCAAGTTCTTCATTTTATGCTTCAAGACAACAGAACCACTTATCCCTTAATTGCTGCAGCTAAGCCTCCTAGAGTTAAGCAAAGCAATCTGTCTTGGTGGGTGAGGGAAAGAATACTATATATAAAAAGGAGGGGAATTATATGAACAGTCTCTAATCGCCCAAGCTCAATATTAAATGTAAATTTCCTCTAAAAAAATCTTTCACTGAATAAAAAAATGTAAGCCATTTTCCAAATATTTCTAACTTGCTATCTTCCAGGCACACAGCAGAACTGCACTTCCTGGCTCTCATGTGGTTAGATGGGGTCATGTGACCAGTTCTGACCAATGAACTGTGAGCAGAATGCCAGTACCATTTCTGGGCAGGAACATTAAACTGCTGCTGTTAGAACCCCCTCTTCCCTTTGGTACAACCACTGGTGTGAGATAATGGCTAGTTTTGTCAGAATGAGTCCCTGAGTGAGGATGATAAGCAGTCCCCCTCCCCCACCAACCCACAATAAACATGAGCAAGAATTAAGGTTGTGTTGTTTCATACCACTAAGATTTGTTACTATTTCATCACCTTCCTTCTCCTGACAGATAAATACAGTAATACTTAACAGAGACAACATTTGTTGTCTCATGGTCTGATTTAAAATATTCACATCAAATTCCATTCTTCTCTACACATATAGTTGGAAAACTTGGGAGAGTTACAGACATAATCTTTAAGGTTTCCTGGGCTTTATGATATGACAATTCAGTAGGTATTTTCCAGGGGCTTTTGGGTGCCAGGCCCTTTCGTTTTGTGCTTTGGGAAATACAAAGATGAGGAAGACAGAGCTGTGGCCCTGAGAAGATTAAAATTAAGTGGAGAAGATACAGTTTCAGAATTTCTATAAAAGGGAAGTTTAGGGTTAGCAATTGGGATGAAAAGGGCACTTGGGAGACGATCTTGAAGCTGTGTTTGCATAGCAAATGCATTCGGTATGTAATTATGCTTCCATGCGAAGTGGCTTCACAGGGAGGCTGATGGGGATATTGCAGAGTGTCTAATGTCCTCCTCCGAGCAGCCCTGGGCACCACCAAGGATACACTTTGTACAACTCAAAGCTGATTAGGGAGAAAGTCTTCGGGGGCCTAGATTTCCACAGGGAGAGACTGGAGGAAGAGAAGCCTTCTGGAAGGAAGGCCCAGCTTAAGCAAAGGCACAGAGGAGAAGAAACAGAGGACACATCAGGTATCCAGGGAGAGAAGTCATAATTAATGACTTAAAAGTATGTCAAACAAGTGCAAATTTGGGGAGGAAGTTCTGAGGGATCTGGATGTGTGTTGGAACTGCTAAGGCAGGATATTCAGGGCGGCGGAGGTGGGCGTGACCCAGGGGTTTGAAGGAAGAGAATTATCAACCAGGAGGGAAGCAGGAGTAGCTGGTCCTGGCAGGTTGGTGTGGCTGCAACATGGCGCCTGTGTCTGGACAGTGAAGTTGATAAAACCGAGATGGCTGCAAGCCCCAGAGATGGAGGCACCAAGGCAAAGTTGGCTTACCACTATGTTTCCAGCTCAAAACCCCCCAGCACAGGGCTGAACATAAAATAGGTGAGTGGTAAATGAACAGTAGCTGGTAACACTAACCTACTAACCAATGGAGGGGCAAGGCAGTGCTATAAGATGTGCTAGCCAGTCCTCGCCTTTCTTCAAACTTCTTTGCCCACTTTTAGAGCTTTAGTTTGTAATTATGTCTCCCTCCCAGAAATGAGCACAGCAGAGGATGAAGTTCTGAAGCTCACTCAAAGCACCGGCCTACCTGTAAATAGTGCTGATTTAACCTGGGAGAGATCGAAAGTGAGTGAAATGATGCCTGGAGATTATCGAATAATCATTTTTGCTGTAAATGGTATATATGAGAACTAATGATACTGACTGTCTTTTACCTCATGATAATAATAAAAAGATAAACTCAAAAAGCAAAACATTCCAGTTACTCAGCACTTGCGAAGGTTTTTCACTGGTAATTCCCTTTTGGTTAATCTGATTCCCTATACTTCCCTTTATGAAAACATTTTAGTTTCAGTTCAAAAGAAAGAAAGACAAAAAAAATCAGTATAAAAGGAGAAAAAGCATGTGGAATGAGAGAATAATGATCACTTTTCTGTGTGATATTAAGTAAGTGGACTGGATTTCTGGGCCAGTAGTCCGGGAGCATTTCAAGTATGAAAGGAAAATATCTTGAGGGAAATGGACGGTTTAACCATGAATATCATCCTTTTGATAGCCCACCAAAACACAAGCAAATCCAGGAAGAGATTACAGGAAACCACAACACCCTTGACTGAGAAATAAACACAGGTTATTTTTTCCAAAGGCTCATGAGAGACCAAATAATAAGCCACCTCCAAAAGGTCAGTAGAAATTTATTCAGAATCTATTGGGCACAGAACCGAAGGAAGTCTCCCTGTACCTGGACTTCACCTGGCTGCCAGACCAGTGGATGCCTCTGCTACTTTTATCATCAAAGATAGCAAACACTTTCTGCAGAGAACTTAACTGGAATCTGTTTTGTTCTAAGGTCAGACCTACAAAGCCATAATTACCCAGGTAACTTGGGCCTGATGCTGCCCAAAATACCCAGGTAATTACAGGAGAAAAGTCATTTCCTCTGGATAATCGCAACTATACCACTGGCTGTCTACATTGGCAGTTATCCAGTTTAAGAAGAGCCTTTCATTTCACTTTGTGCTTGCACAGCCCTTGCCAAAGACGACGACATTCTTAATGGGGGATTTTTTTTTTTAATTGCCTTCATAAATATTTCTCTTCTCCTGCCCCATTCCCTAGGATGATCTGATGACTTCCTCTGCAGGACAAGATATAAAATACTCTCTGCTAACTGATACATTCAAGGAAATGCATTCTGGAATGGGAGAATAATACAGTGAGACAGAGAGGGAATGAGGGAGAAGAGGAAGAATAAACAGAGGTGGCCAAGATCTGCAAAACCGTGGGGATTAAAAGATTCATAGCTGAGAGAGAAAGAGAAGAGGAGAGGAGAGAGAGAGAGAGAGGGGAGAGAGAGAGAGAAAGAGAGAGAGAGAGAGAGAGAGAGAAGAAGAGAAGAGAAGAGAAGAGAAGAGAAGAGAAGAGAAGAGAAGAGAAGAGAAGAGAAGAGAAGAGGAGAGGAGAGGAGAGGAGAGAGCCAGTGAGAGAGAGCAAAGCAGATATGCAGGTCGACAGACGTCTTATTCAGAGTTTGAGCTTTGGCAACACAGGCAGTTTGGGGGCAGAAAGAAGCGCATCTGCCCGTCTGTGACTGCTCAAGAGGAGCGCCCATTCCTTTTCTTCACAAAGAAAAAAAAATGGCATTTATCTCAAGTACAGTGAGGCATATTAGGATTCACCTCCCCCAGCCTCTCCTCTTTCTTCCTTCTTCCTCCTACAGTCTCCCTCACCACCGCCCCTTCCTGCTGGAAAAGAAAAGGTGGGAGGGGAGAGGGAGGGGGAGGAGGACCCACTGGCCACAGACAACACGGTGGGAGTCTCTTTTCTTCAGCTTTTACCAGCCTGTGGGGGTCAGGATGCTATTGGTTCAGCTTTATGTGTGATCTGGTGCCTCTCACTTAGCAACAGCGAGCAGGAGAGGCAGGAAGCGACACCACCTGGCTCTGGCGAGTGTGCGGATGGCTTAAAACGAGCCACTCACTCAGAGGGAGACAGAAGGGGAGAGAGAGAGCAGTCTGAGCTTAACATATTGTAACATTAAGAGCAAGGCTTAATCAGAGTGTTAACTACAACCAACAGGCAGTCTATGAGGGGACACAGACACTGGACAGGAGCTATTTTTAATGAGTATCTAGGTCTAAATCATATACAGAAAGCCTTCATGTATTATTTTTTTTTAAAGGACAGACTACACTGTGCTGCATGGGTGTTGGGTGGGGAGAGAGATGGGTTCTCTAGGCAGAAAAAAAAGAGATAAGATGAATCCAAAACTGTACAGTGAGTTTACTCAGTTTTATTTTGTTTTCACACCAGGGTGCTACTAGAAAACCAAAAGTAAAATTGGGTGTACTTGAAAAAGCAATTGGCTATGTAATCACAGGATTTTTTTTTTAAATTAGTCAACACAGCTATTTCTAAATCCTAAATTCCATTTTAGCATTTGAAAATTATCTTTCTGGAGTGGAAAGTAGCAGAAGAGAACTACATCTCTGCTAAAGAGATTTTTTTTTCTTTGCTTCCTTTGTGGTAAAAGGGAAATTTCTGACAAGGATGCTAATAGAAGTTCTAAAAGCTCACACTGCCTGCATACAACAGGGCTCAGGGCCAATAATAACAAGGAAATGTATTCCGCTAGTCCATATTCTTTCATTTCTCTTAATAGAATTTTCCTTCCCCCTCCATCTCAGGTCCCCCACCAAACTCTAAAAGGATTCTCTCACCTATTTTCCACCTCAACTCAATCCACCCCATCACATCAAACAGCCCAGCCTTGGACTCTAAAATACAGATGGGAGACAATCTTTCTTCCCTTCTTAGAGAAGAATGGTACCTCTCAGTGTGGACTGGAGCCTTTCACTGGTGTCAACTGGGGCCCTGGAGACAAAGATAAGCAGCCTGGAGGGGACAGATGGACCTCTTTCTGCCCAAATACACCAGACTCAATTAACCCCTTCAGCTCTGAGCAGTAAAAGCCACTGACTACAGTGACACCTACTGCTCGGGGCACAGCTGTACAACCTGGTATCACCTATCAGGTTCTCAAAAGCACCCATTTGCACCACTGATGTGGACTCCACTGAACACATTTCTCTCTACTCTGGACTAACACCTCAATGAGGATGCTTTCAGCCCTTCACTCTTGGGCTGGCCTCAGCACCTGTCACTCAGGACCTCCTCAGGGGCCAGGCATCCTCACCCTTGGGCATACAAACACTCCCATGGGTAAACTGACTCATTCGAGCAGTGATTCTACACAAGAGAGAGAGAAAACAGTGTTTGATAAAAGCCCATATCTTCTTCAGAACTACTACTAAGGTGAAATCACTTTTAGTAACAATCTTAATTTTGATACCTGCTAAAATTATCCTAGGAAAAATGAAACTTTTATCCAGTATCCATGGAGTTTTACTCTATAGAGAAAACTATGACAGTGAAGCACTAGTACAATAGAAGTATTTAGACACTCCACTTCTATAGTTTATATAATAGTATGTTAATCAGTCCATGTATCTTTTACTCTGTGTGTTTAGTCAGATCCCAGAAATTTCTTCCCATTGAGAAAAAAATCGATTTAATTATGAAAGTTAATGTTATATTTTTCTGAAAGCATAGCAAAAATGACTTTATGTTAATTACAAAAATCTATAAGTCTTATGATTCTTTTTTTTCAGTAATGCCAAGAGACAATGTCACTAACAGAATCCATGATTTCTCCCAAAATAGGCACTAACTTTAAAACCATATTTAAGGTGCCAGGATCATTATAAAAGTCGTGGGTCAGGAAGTACAGCTCAATTCATTTTTGGCAAAAAAAATCTAATGAGTCTTCACCAAGATAGGTACCCACTGAACAGAACACTAGTAATGCAGAAAATTCAAATGCCACTCATCCTTAAGGATGTTCAAAATGCTTTGCAAAATATTCTGTTTTTTATTCCCAAACATCCCATTTGGAAAGTTAAGTTGTGATAGTCCCATTTCCTAAGTGGGAAACAGAAGAGTCTCCCAGCTTACCCAATGTCACAGAGCAAGCCAGGGGAGGTGCTGAGATAAGAACCAGCCTTTCCTGATTTCAAGGCCATGGGCTTAGCCACTGGGCCACTAGTACCAGGCAATTCTCTGAATCACAGTGAGGTCTCTCTCATACTCTTATGGACATCTCACCCCTGTGTGTTAATTTCTGCTACTGTCTCAGAGTTGAGATGTCATTCTACTGACATTCTCCTTAAAGTTTCTTATCTTGTGATCTCATTTATTGAATGCTTTCACCAAACGGGTTAAGGAAGAAAAAATTAGTGTGAGGGAGGCTTGAGTAAAACCTACCAAAAACCCAGAAATGGTTCAAACATACATCACATGAAAGGCTACATTTACCCTCTACCTTCTCAACTGTCTAGCGTTTTAACACTAAATGGAGTATTTAGCGAGGATATTCTGAAAAGTAGTTGGAGAGACTCACCACTGAGATACAATCCACAAGGTGGAGCTGCTCTGGGGCATCTGGCTATGTGGTCTAATTATAACACAACAGAGAAAGTTTCACTCTTTTTCACAGAAGTTCACACTGGTAGAACACAAGCCCGTACTGCACATGCACAGTAAAGCCCTGTGCCTATGCTACGAATCACACAACCCCACATGTAGAAATCTGCTCTGTGAGGTAAGTGGTAGAAACGGCACCCGCAAATATCCCTCACACACCTCACGTGCTTTTTTATGAGAGTCTCCTTCCCGCCAAATATTCTTAAACCCACAACTGCTTCCCTTTAGTAGGGAAGTCAATGGTGATAAATTTGTCCCCATGATTCATTTCTTTCCCAGACACTGTTTCAACACGAACCCCAAATATCCAGCATTAAACTAATGGACATCACTTCTGAGTTGTAAACAGATAGCTGAAAACAGGCACCTAGGACTCCCCTCGTGCAAAATGTGAAAGTTGTATCTTAGGAGATCAGTCGTGCAAGAAGCAGATGCACCTTTGAGGGGCTCCACGTTCTGCAGATGGTAACAGAAACTGTCGGCAATAACGATGAGTGTTCCTAGTTAGGGCTGGATGGACCACCTCAAATTCGGCCAGTCTGATGCTCTCCTCTCCAAAGAGGCCCTTCCAGTATTCTTCACACAGCACCAACCTGGAGGTGGGGGGCACCTGTGACGGCTCCCCACCTCATCTCCCTCAGTGACTCACCTCTTCCCCTGGACTGCTCTTTTGGAACGTCTCACATCTGACTCCCATCCCCATCTAAATTCAGGTAACCCAGGCTAGAGGCACATCACTTCACACCTGTATGCAGGGACCACACTGCAGATCCTTGGGTTTCTCCTCTGGGCTATGTGGCTTTGATACGCTGCCGTTTGTCCTCACGAGCAACAGTGGTTTTTATTTATTTAATTGTTTCAGACCTAAAGAGATTTGCCATAAATGGCTCCTACAATTCCATTTTTATAAACAAAGTAGAACACTAAAAATCATTCTTAGCCCACAGGCTGCATAAAAACAGGTGGTGGGGCTGTTTTGGGTCATGGGCCATAGTTTTGTGACTCCTAGAATTTACACCAAGTGGTTAAAACTGTGGTTAGGTTGAGGGAACAGGCAGGAGAGCAAAATGTTAAGTGCTTTTTTTTCACTTTTTCATTAAGACATTTCTATATTATTTACCTTTTTATTACAAGCATGTACTACTTTTATGATTTGAAAAACAATAATGGAAGATGTGATGTGATTGAAAGACTTCTTCAGAGCTTTCAAGTTCCTCCATATCCTTCTTACTTAACTTTAATTTCCATCACTATCCTCTGCATCTCTTCGTTATTTGCCTAAAACCCTATGCCCCCCTCCTATTTTCATGCCTTTGCTGCCTGGAAACATCATAGTCACATTTCAAGGCTTACTTCCTAGTCTTAACTTCCTCTTTTAAGAATTCCATACTGAAGATAGTACAGGGAAAAACTCAGTTCCCCGATCATCACTCGTCAGTTAATTTAGTGTGTGTTTGTCTTGTCTCCTAATTAGTCCATGAGTTCCCCACAGGCAGGGACCACCTTGGAAACTTCAGTGTCCTTGTAACACCAACCAATAAGGAATCTCCACCTGGGTGTTCAACAAACACTTGACAGCTTTTTCGTCACCCTATGCTAAAATACAACTATAGAATATCTAATAAATACTCTAGGATCAGTGGGCAGAAGTTAGAAAGATAGAAATTTGGCTTGATGTATGAAAACATTATTTTTTAACTTTTAAATCTGTCCAAAAATAAAATACACTGCCTCTTGAAATAACAAATTTCCTGACACTAAAAAGTATTCAAAACACAAGTGTGTGACCATCTGTCAGGGATTCTGTAGAAGGAATTCCTGTATTATTTAGGTCAGACCACATGGGCTCTCAAGTCCCTTCTCACTCAAGAATTTGTTATTCTTACTGACATTATGCCTCTACCCCAAATATCTCATTTATTTGTTAAAAGTGAGTGATTTAAAGTAACAGGGGTGACAAGTTCACAACTCAGATCATCAAAAATTCTACTTTGCATTTGTTGCTATTCTGTGGGTATACTGTGTGGGTATAATTGGTTTGTTTTAAGCAGGCTTAGTATTTTTCTTGATAATCACCAACAGTAATGTGAAAGACCCCAGAGCAGTGAGAATATTTGCCCCTTGTTTTAGATAGCTCCCCTGGGGGTGGCTTTCTTATTGTTTTTGCTTACCCATTTATTCGCTTACTCTTTTTTATAAAGGTTGTTGGGTTGCTGTCATTAATCAGCTGTCTGAATGACAACATGTAAATCATAGTCAGACCTATATTTTGCTTATCCTGCATCTAACTTTCTAGATCCTTTAGAATTCTGGGAAAATCCCAGATTTAAAACGAACTTAGAAACCTATATCCTACCACCTCTCTGGAGGTAAAAATGTAACCTCTGAGCACTCCTCTGTATTAACCAAAGTTCCAAAATGACGTGTCCTGAGTTCTTTCGGCCAGTTCCTACTGAACACCCTGGGCCAGGCAGTGCGCTAAGTCCTGGGGACAGACTCTAACCCCAAGGACTCACACACTCACCAAGAAAGGCCAGGGAGATGTGAAAAAGGAAAGACATACATTGACTGGTTTTCAGTGTCTTTAAAAGACCAACCTTTATTATTCAAAAACCTGGAAATGGAGAACTGGTGACAGGAGAGAGAATGGAGGAGCAAGAAAGGCACGTGAGAGGAAGAAAAGGAAAGAACGAGAATCAGCTGCAGCAACAGGCCACGTGGCATTAGAGGTAAGGACAGCGAGCAGCAGACGCTGACTGAGAGGAGAGGGGGGCCAAGATGCTACCTGGTGGTTAATACCGAACCTTCCAGAAATCACCAGGGCACCTATTTCATGTATACACAGCCCGCAGCTCCACATCAACCCTGCCCTACGGTGTTCACTTTAGCAAACCAACTGGTGTTCAGAATCAGGGATAATCTTTCTAAACTTCCGTTTCCCAAGTACTCTCTAAGAGTGTCCTGACAGAAGTTCTAAAAAGCTGGGGACAATGAGCACATCTTCAGCTGATGTTCGTTTTCTTTTCAAAGTCTCCTTGAGTCATTAAGATTCAATCATGTTCTGGCCATAAAAACAAAATCAGGGAGTAATATTAAGAGCTTACAATATTAACTGCTTACTGTGTGCAGGCACGAAGCCCTATTACATAGAACCCATAGTTTAGAGGGAGAAACTGAGGATTAGAGAGGTTAGAAACTTGCCCAGCATCGTAAGGCTAGTGAAGAACAGAGCCAGGATTTAAACCTAAGTGGTCTAACTCCAAATCCAGGGCTCTCAAGCACAGAGTTAGAATGTGGTAAAATACCCTCTTGGCTTGCCTTCGCACCTTCAGGTCATGCAGGAGCTATTTAATGTTTGAACTTCAGAGAATGAGACGGTAAAAATTTACTTAACTTGTTAATAAAAGTTTGACTAAAACGTTCTTCTCCTTAGAAACAATGAACAGTATATATATGCAAATCTTAAAACAGTTTATCTCTCAATGAGTTACTCTTCCTATAATAAACTTTGTTTACCCCCTCAAAAAAACCAAAAACCTATGTTGAATAAAAGTGGCAACATTTGGGGAAAAAAATTTTTTTAAAGTTCTCTTAAAAAAAAAAAAAAAAGCAAAACCCACAATTAATAAAGACCATGTCCTAGGAATCCAAAACAAAATTTGCCCCCAAAGACTGACACAGACTCCAGGGACTATTTATTAGAGGCTTTTTTCCCTAAATTATAGGAAAAGCAAAAATCAGCCAGTTTATTGACATTAAAAAAAGATGTCTAAGGAACAGACTTCTTGGTCAGCAAAAAAGATAACACTTCATCTTTAAGAAAAATATGGTATTCTACATAGTTGAATTATCCAGACAGTGAAGTTTAGTCACTGAAGTAAAAGCCATTTTGATGGAAATCTTTTTAAAACATGACGTACTTATGTTCACATATTCTTAAACAGAAAATATCATTTTCTTGATGATTTATTACAGGATCATCATTATGAATATTATTAGTAAGAACAGGCTGCTATACAATTACCTTCGAGGGGGTGGGTGGGGGCAGTGTTAAACTCGGTAGAGCTCTCTGATCTTGCATTAGACCACTGGGTGACCCCAAACTGCCGTGTCTTCCAGGTCTCCAAGTCTGCCTTTTTTTCTTTTAAGAGGTAGTAGGGATTGAACCCAGGACCTCGAGCATGCTAAGCACATGCCCTACCCCTGAGCTACACCCACTCGTCCCAAGTCTGCTTTTCATATTCCCTTTTTTCTTACGCTGTACTTCTTGCTTTCAGGCTGCGTCTAGTGTGCTCTCTTCTTTACACACGATCGGCTTGCTGAGGACCTCACGGAGGCTCCCTACCCTCTCCAGGGTTGATTATGAAAGCTTTACCCCAACTACCTCTCCCTGGGCTTTTTACTTATAATGTTTATTTATTTTTTTTAACTCACTTCCCGGTTCCAGATGTTGAGGTTGATGGAAGCCTAACCTCCAATTAAATGTAGGGTTACTCTAATTTTTTCTTTTAAAAAATATCTTTCTTGAAAACCAGAGTGTGGATTTCTGGAGAAGTTTTATTTTATTCATCTGAGAAATCAGGACCATACCCTTGTAAAATTAAATATCAACATACAACAGAACAGGAAGGGGAAAAAAGTATGATTCTTTAAAAAAGTAAAATAGAATGTTGTTTTCCCTTAAACACATCATTTGGTTTTGGTGATAGTCCCTCGAGCTTAGAGTATTTTTTAATTAAAAATTTAAGTTACTTTGGTAAGAAAAAAATCCTAATATTTGATGTAATTCTTTCATCATTCCTACTTGATTTTGGTCAATGGATGGACAGCTAGATATCTGACATGAAATGGATGGTTATGTGTAAATATACCTGGCATTACTGTTACTATATATGTTCATAGCATCTGTATTCTGCCTGTCTCAGTTATGTTATTTCATGTTTCCATTTTTCAACATCGTGCTCCCAAGAAGGCTACGTCTTATATGTAAAATGCTGGTTATATCATCTGTTCCTCTCTGAATACTGACACTAGGACTCAGATGAAGGCTGCTGTTCTCTCTGATTTCATGTACCGCCTAGAAATTCTAAATGGAGAGCAGAATCCGAGTTCAGTGCTTTCTAGAACAATTCCCTCTATTTCTACTTGAAGTTTGTTTTCATTTTTTTAAATTGGTCTAAAAGTAGTTGGATACGACAAAGAAACAGCTGTCATTATTTTATCCAAAGCTTTCAGGGTGACTTTAAGCTTGGAAGTAAAAAAAAAAAACACCTTTCTTATCCGCTGCAATATCCTGGCATATTCACGGGAACACAGTAGGTAGTGGGTAAGCACAGTCACAGGGGTAAGTCAGGAACACAGCAAACACTTTCTAAAGAAATGACGGTGGCAGAGGGGTTCCTTTCCCTGAAGGAAATCACTTTCCCCTACTGGATAGCGTACTTATGGATGGAGAAGGTTTTGACATCTGGTAACGCACAGTTCCTAAGGAATGTGCTTTAGGAGCATTTAGTGCTGGGAGATGTAGGTCAAAGGAGCACAGAAGTGCTCTGACATTCTCATTATCTGACTATTAAGGAAATAAAATAAATCCTCATTATAAAATAAATGCATAAAGAAATGGGTGACTGATCAATAAAGGGAATACTGAGTGTGAACCAGAAGCCAATCTGATATAGGTCAGATTTTATAAATCTGTATTGGTATATTCCCCACTGAAGGGAGCCAAATGTTATAAGGAAGGCTGGGGTAAAAATTAACCTTAGTGATTTGAAAAGTGTCTGTAAGAGTTAAAGACCAGGCTTAGAGATAAGAAAAAAAAAAAGGATTCGTTAGTTTTATAGAAATTGTTAGGGTTTCCGTAGCATTGCAATGGCAAAATCAAATATGCATCTTAGGTTTAAATCCTGGCTCTGTTCTTCACTAGCATTTAAAACATAGACAAAAATGTTTTTTTCCAACAAAATAGTTACTACGTTTAGAACTCAAAAGCTCATTAATTTTTGATATATGATGTAATCTATGAAGCAATTTCAATTTTTATTTGTATTAATAAAGATCTGGAAAAGTCTACCTGGGATTTACAAGGGCATCCAAAAAAGGGACAGTAAAGCCATTAGAAGTCACAGACATCATTAGCACAAGCCTGAAATCAAAGTAAAAACTGTGAACCAAGATGGGTAACTTAACCCTCATACCCTGCCTCTGCTACAGCTTAGTAACACAGATCCTAGGAAACAGTCTGAAGATTTCTTTGGACAGAGCATTAGATCAGTGCTAACACGGCCAGTCACAGCCAACACATAGAAAGCCATTACAAAGACACATACTAAATTAAAAGGAAAATTAAAGTCCTGCTTATTATATAGATTTCCCCTACAGAGAGTGTCAGATCCTACATTAATGTTATAAAACAGTTTTTGAATAGCCATTGCCTACCTAAAATATCACTGTATAAATGATATTCTGGCATTCTTAAAGATTCCAGAATCTATTTAAATACAGGTACTGAATATTTTGTATTGTTCACAGAGAAGTAAAAGGCTTGACCTATTCTTAATTACAGTATTAATGCGATGATCAGCATGATCATGTGTAAACAGAAATCTAACTACACATGCCACTGGATTTCTGCCGAGGGTCCAGGTTCTAGCTGAAATTCAATGATACCAGTAGAGAGTAATCAGCTCAGCTAAATAAGCAGGGAGAATAAGCAACTGTGGTCCCAGAAGTTTTTGTTTTTATTCCAAGTTATCAAGGAATATGATGGCTCAGATTTCGAATCATTAGTGGTGACAATAAAGCATGTGTATCTGATGTGGATTTCTACGTGGCACTCCCATGCAGAGGGGTATGAGATGGATTTTCAAAGCTCTACTCATTTCCCCTTTTTTTCCCCTACTCTCTCAGCCACCAGCACCAAACCCTAGAGCCATATTTCATTTGGTGAACACCCTGGGAACAGTCATCACTTTTTCCCAGAATTGGACTCAAAAGAAAACACCATCCCTAAGTAAGTTAAACAGTTCAATGCACCAAGGAGATTTATCATAGAGAGAGATCTGCCTAATGAAAGTAATCCCCTAACCGTGACACGGAAGACTGCATTCTCTTTCTAGTTAAAAAACATACTGCCTCTGACACAGGAAGCAGACAGCACTCAGGCACCATTAAGATTAGCAAGAAACAAAATGCTGCTCTTAGAAGGTCTGGTATGAAAGAATCGTGAACAATGTCTGTAATCAAAACAATGATCAACGTGCACCATGATGCAAGAGTTACAATATGTTGATTCAAGGAAAGTAACAAGACCAAGTTTATACCCAGTTACTGAAATTCAACTTTCGCCAGCAATGTTTGCCAACATAGATCTATCTGCCTCCTATTTAATGAAAAATTTAAAAATCTGATGTTCAGAATGGAATGGTCTTCACGAGGAAGGCGGTTACCTCTTTCTTCACAAATGGTCACCTTAGTCCACGGCTTGTTACTTAAGACTTTATTTGGTGTTGGCAGAAATTGCCACTAACTGGCAAAAGGAACGAAGAAGAGAAGGACAATATGGTGCCTGTATATTGCAACCGCCACAGAGCCCAGTGTTTTGACATTGTTACAGAAACAAACTCAACTATTTATGAGAGCTAAGTTGAATCAAACAGTTGGTGTGGCAGAAAAAAACATCTGTGAAGTCTTTTTGTCTAGAAAGTCACTGAGAAAAGGAGGAGGAAGCACAGCAATCACACAAACACAAATACTTTCAAAAAATCATAAATAGCACTGTCAAGGGGGAACAGACACCTCCCCCACCATTGTAACACCACCCAGCAGATGTGGCTACCCAGGAGTCTCTGGCAATGCATCACTGTGGACAGCTAGCTCTTCTGGAGGGTGGAAAGTTCCCTCTTTACACACAAAACGGGCTTTTTAAAATTTATTATTTTGAATATAATATCCTTCTGACTCAGATACTCTTGGGATGGGGCCAAGCGATATGTGTTTCAACAAGCCCTCCAGGTGAGTTTGACCCAACCTAGGGTTTAAAGACCAGTGTTATCCACTAAATGGCTCTGAAAGTCTGTGCTCCTAGTGTTTTCTGTCTGCTTTCAATGGGTTTTCCTTCTATTTGCTATTGAGTTATTACTTTTATCTGCCCACCATGGATCTACCTCTATTCCTTCTTCTCCTTTCCAATTTGCTCCTTTCCAGTTTTTTCTAATGTGCTACAGCCTTAGAAATCAGTTGTCACAGTTGTTAAAAATCATGTGTAAAATACAAATATGTACAAATGAAATGAAGCAAGAACTGCATGAGAAGTGGGCAAGCATCCTATGAGGGAAGTGCATAGTTTTCCGACAAAGATTTTCAGTATCTATTTTGGCTATCTGTTTTTTCTGCTTACTTTCTTAATTGTGCAATATTTACTTGTTTTAATCCCTAATCAGTATTGGAGGTCACTGAATAACTGAGTTCCAGTAGCTAAAATGTGTCTGCGGTTTATAAGTGAGTCACTGCAACATTCATCTTAGTATTTTTAACATAAGTGTTATCACTACCATTCATTAAATATTTGCTCTGTGCCAGACACTGTGCTCTAAGTATTTTACATATATTGTTTACTTCGATCCACACAAGAAGAAGTAAGGTATTATTATCCCCATTCTACATGAGGAAACAAGTGGCACAGAGCTATTCAAACTTACATATGATCACAAGGTTATTAAGAAGCAAGCCAGAACTCAGGTTAGCCAGATTCCAAAGCTGCCTTTTTCCTTTTTTTTTCCTTCTTCTTCTTTTTTCTTTTTTTTTCTTTTCAATATCAATGGGCTGTGTAGCAAAGAGACAGCCAAGGGTGAACTCAAAACTTAGAAGAAGGGTGGGGGTGGGGAGGAATCTAAAGAGTGGGACAAGACTGTGATAAATGGTCGATATTCAGAAAAGGAATAGATGCGTCCTTCCTAGGAAAGAATCAAGAAAGACAAATGATTCAAGTCATGTCATTCTCTCTGCAAAGTTAAAACCTGCCAGTGTCCACGGTAAGAGAGGATTCCCCACTTCCTGCCAGGGACTCACTGTGGGGTGCTGTCAGCATTTTCTCTGCTTCCTGTGTGAAGCCGACCCACATCTGGGATGGCCTTAAAGGACTTCCTGATCTATTTCCCACAGGGTTCCAACTTCCCTTTTATACTCTACTTTGGGGCCCTTACAGTTATTATTTAAGCTTGTTTAAAGCATCCATAATCTTTATATTCATAAACATCATGAGGTCGGAATCTTCTGGCAGATGGCAGAGATACTATAACTGATAATAATTGACCATCTAGAATTCTATAAATTGAAATATCCTCTCTTTACTTCTTACTTTGTTTGCTTACTTGCTTTTCTTAAAAAGTAAAAGGAAAGGGACTCCATGTTCTCTGTTAGCCTAAGATTTCACTAACCATACATTAGCATTATGAAGCGATGGTCAGCGCTCTCTAAAATATTTCATGTACAAACAGATGCTATGGGCACGTTGAAAAGAGAGATCCCTTAAGAATGCGTGTAATGAAGGATCAAGGCAGGCTGTGTGCTCCTCTCTTCTCCCTCCTTAGAGCTGCTGGGAAAACTCTATTTCTTACTGAAGAAATCAGAAGCAAACTTCTTATTTCATCAACTGGATTGTAATCCATATTTAATCACATAAATGAGTCTCTCTGCTTTCTAAATTTCAAACAATCCCCTTTGATTTGATTCTTTGAAGAAACTGATCCTTAAGGAGGTATTTCAAGAAAAAAAAAATGCGTCTTCCAAAGTACCTAGAGGAGTGATCAAATTGAGGGGGAACCATCTAATTGTTTCATAAGTGAGATATTGTCACATTCTGATTTAATACTCATGCCAGAGGACACGTAAGAAATGCGTTACAAGCCTTGTGTGTTTTGATGAGGAAGACATAAGACAAAATGTAAGGGGAACACAATCTTATAGAAAGTTTAGCGAATTGGCAGTGTCTCAAAGTGCTCTATCAAAGGCTTTTGCTATTGCTGTACATGTTTCTGTTGTTTGTGATTGGGCTAGAGGTGGCTTTTTGCCATTCTTCACCTCAAGAACTAGTTTGTCTAGATGAGTGGGGAGAGGTAGAGAGTACGCATTGGGCTTGGGCCCTCTGGTTCTTGGCAGATCAGTAAAGAAGAAGACATGGGCCCTTCTGACACAGCTGTGGCCTGATCCTCTGTGGAAGCCAGTGTTTCACAGTATCGTGTACTGATCAGCTCAGGCTGTCCAACGGACGCACACACCTTCCTCCTCTATCTCCTTATCACAAAAACAATCGCTTCCTTTCTCATGACCCTCATCCCTCCTTATGTTACCCAAAACAAGAGAACAACAACTATGCCCTCATATTAAAGTGGGAGACTTTACTCTTTAAAGCTCTCTTCTAATTACCAGAAGGTTTTCTCGAGGCTCTTTTCAAACTGCTGGAAGGCTCCAACCACTCCAAACTTCCCATCTCCTAAAACTGAAAATTCTTTCACCCAAATCAACAAATGTTTACATCACAGGAATCACGTTTTTCAGACCACCATTCTGTCTGGATTGAGGCGGTCTCTTTCACTGACATGTAAAGATACTTACAGGGCAGAACTCATCATCCCTGAAGGCATCTCCACCATTAAATACCAAATCTTCAAAACGAAGCAGAAGTAAAAGACTTGTTTTTCTATAGAGGATTTGCCAGCAAAATCCAACAGCCACTTTGTGACGGGTATATATATGGAAGTGAAAGTATGAATTGTTATTAAATTCTCAGTTGTGTTAGGAATTATGGTTTGCTTTGACTTTCCCTTGTAAAATTCCATTAATGTCAAATTTCATCTCTTTTTAAGCTTTTTTCTTTTTCTGATACACATTGCTAGTATTTATTTTATTGAAGCAGAAGGAAAATAAATACAATAATTGCACATATCAGCTGGCTCTACTGATGATGCTGTTTTTCATATAAAATGCAGCTGATTCCTTTTGCCTTTGGAAATAGGAGCAGCCTTTCACCTACAGAGCTGTAACTTTTCAAAATCAATGTCTCTCTGCTTTACTATCTTCGAGACCTTCTGGATTAAACTCAGTCCAGACAATGTCTGCTGACCTTCACAAATCATCAGCCTTGCAAAGCTAACAGAGTTTGCTGTGAGAATTTGGGCTTTGACTCATCTGTGTTAAGATTTTTGAAACCTTTGGCAGAGCCTAGCCTTCAGAGTCTCTCCAAGCCTACACAGGCATTGTAAGTTTTTTTCCTTCTTTAACAAGTAATCTAACATGTGAAAATCCAAAGCTGTAGATTAGCTGGATCTATGTGAGATTACTCTCCTCTTTCCAGTCCCCTCGCCACCAGGTTCCTAGCACCTCCACCAGACAGAAGCACACCAAAGCCCCGCTCCTGGCATGACAAGGCTGCTCAATCAGTGAGTGGCAGAAGAATTTACTCAAGGTCTTCCTTGACCTAAGAGCTTCAAAGTCAGGCCTCTGAGGCAGTGCACACTGTTAGCAATGATTGATTTATCCCAGTTTTCAAGGACACATCCATGTGTCTCATGCACTAGGCGATCCAAAGGATGGGTGAAGATAAGTGAATCAGATGTACAAAACATCCCAGATTAGACCTTTGCCTTTCAAAACTGGTGTGTTAGAATCAGAATCTGGAAAGGGCACAGATTTGAGCAGTAAACAGGCCTGATGAGTGTGATTCACAACTTTGTTATTGGCCAGGGCTGTAACTACTCTGAGCTTTGATTTTCTAACAATGGCAGGGGGGATATTACTTCTAAAGTTGCAGTGAGGAGTAAATTAAGTAGCTCACGTAGAAGACATGCAGTGAAGGCCGGCTCCTAACGTGCGCTGGTTCCCTGAATAAACGTCTGCCTCTCTCTGCTTGCTATCCGTAACAGAGGTTTTAAGAAGCCTCATTCTGACAGGTACAGAGTTCTCTCTCAAATATCCACCTCTCAGACCAGAGATCCATGGCTTGCCCAATTTGACATGCATGTGGATAGATGTGCCCTGGGAATTAATCTAAGAAGGAGTTCCACCTTAGTTCAGAATACAAGTATATCCATAAAAATAGGAGCAGGGTAAAAAATCGTACTGCTGAAAATGACAAATGTGAAGTTTGGGGATTCAAAGCTGAATCATCACAAAATAATAAATGGTGTTAAGTGAATCCCCCTGTATTACCACTAAGGTCACCAGAGGCCGGGAACATGTGTATCACTGGAGGCAGGTGTAGGAGCTGCTGTAGAAACCTACAGCCTGACCTGGTCTGGAATAGCCAAGCCCTCGGCAGGCACGGCCAGGACTGCCCCAGATTCCCCTTCTAGCTGCCGTCTCCTTTTTGGGTGATCCCACCCAGTTTAAGTCTTGATTAGTATCACTTTGAACCTAATATCTTTTGATCAGTGTTGAGAGACGAACCACAAATCTTTTTGTGCCAATTATTCCGACACAGAATGAGGGGGATTTTATACCACACAGGCTATTTTTCATCTCAAAGACTTCCAACCTTTTACGTAAATGGATTAGGGCCAGCATCCCTTACATGAGCAATATCCACAATGTTCAGCTATGAATCCCTGAATGATACATTCTGGGATGCTTTTTCTCCAAACTCCAAGGCTTTTTGGAATATTTTCACTAGTTTGGAAGTGGGGAGAGGCACTCAGGATAGTAAGGAAGGAAATCACTAAACATTACAGCTGCAATGGGTCATGGGAAGTGTGTGTGCATGAGATGGGGGGTGGTGGGGAATGAATGAGAAAGATGAAAAGGGAAAAAGAAAGGAACAGAGGAAAAGAGATCCAAGGCTCTCAGAAAGGGTTCCATTCCCTCTACTGCTCAGGTACATGACTTCAGTTATCAAAATGGCCGAGAGTTTGCAAATCTGTCACACAGATTCTCAGAGAAGTGCTGAGGGTAGCCACAAAATCAGGGGAGGGAGACCCCATAAGTGGTACTTACCACACAACTTGCTAACAATTTCTATATGTTATTAAGTTGTAACGCCCAAGAATAAAAAGGTCATTGGAGTGGGGAGGGTATGGTTGATAGTACTAAATTCTTAACACAGCACAGTTTTCTGTGCTGTCTCTACCATTCTACAAAAACACACTCAGCTGCCAAGTGCAGGCAGCTCTTTTATTTGTGATAATAAATAGAAACAATACTGAATTTTTCCCTGTATTTAGAGTTTTCAAACATTTAAAATGTATACTTTAGGTACTACATAAATGTCAATCTTATCCTTATTTTAACTGCTTTTGGTGAACAGAAAAGGAAGGATAAATTGAGGAATAAAGATCATACAATAACTACAAAAAATACTGGTAATTTTTTAATGACTATAGAAATCACTACATGGAAAATATTATTTGGAATTCAACTCACTTCCAAATTAAGTGACCACTGTTCACACTGCACTATACACAGATTATAGACTATAATCCTTCCCAATAAAATTAGTTTCTTAAAAAACCATTAAACCACACAATATTTAGCATTAAAATGTGAAGATTTTAAAATTTTGTATGCAAAGTTGATTCCTGTAATTATAATAGCCATTCCTAAAACTCAGTGGCTTACAACAACCATTTTGTTTTAGTGAGTCAAGAATTTGGGAAAGGCTCATTGCATCAGCAGAAGGCTCCACAGGGCTGGCCACCCAACATGGTTCTTCTGCATGGCAGGCAAGTGACAGGAGCTGTTGGCTGGGGGTTCTACTGGAGCTGTCAACACAGAGTCTACCTCCAGCCTCTCCAGCACAGTAGTGTCAAGGTGGCCGGACTTCTTAGGCTACACTGGCCTCCTCCAGAGCAAGGGTCCCAGAGACTAGAAGAAAGTTACCACGGCCTTTTCTGACCTAGCTTTGGAAACCTTTGGTCACAAAGCATGATTTCCATGTATTCTATTGGTCCAAGGAGTCACAAGTCCGCCCAGATGCAGAGAGATACAGACCTCCGCTCTCAATGGGAAGAGTGTCAGAAAGTTTGGGTGCCATGTTTTACAACTGTCACAATGGTTCTGTCAGTCTTTGCGTTCTCCATCATTTTTTGTAGATAGTTTAATTTGTGTCCATAAACCTCAGCGCACACAGGCTTTGTACCTAACAGGTGTTTGATAAATGCCTAAAAGGCATATCATGAGTACTTTTCTTAGAGGGAAGAGTAGGGCATGGCCATGAACTTGAAGTCAACTCACAAAGGAGTGTTCAAAAATCTGGGGTGTATCTGAGTGCTTAACCAAGGGTCTCTGCCTAGGCACCTTTCAGACTAATTGGGCCAGTTCTTATATTTGTAAGAATGAAAACAAGCATATTCAGTAAAGAGAATCCAACCAAGAGCTTACTCTATCAGCTTTTAAGTGAGAAAACCGTGGAGTTGAATTCTGACCCTATCACTTATAAACTGGGCCCTAAAATGCGATGCTGCATCCCTCTTAAAATCTGGTCTCTCATTTTTAAAACAATAGCAAAAATACCACCTATCTCATATTGCTGTCATGAGGATTAAATGTGTAAATACCTATAAAAGGCTAAGACTAAGACCAGACACATAGTTGTCACACAGTAAATATGTGTTGGTTTTGTATCATTATTACTATTCAAAAATTCTTAGACCATTCCATAGTATGTGGTAAGCACTCCATAAAGGTTAACTCTTAATATAACCCAACTAACCCTCACCTTGTCCAGTTTCTATCCTCTCTCTACCTTTCCTCTACACCCAAAAAATAAGGGGTTGCTGACAAAATTCACAATTTAACAGATCAGACTTTCAGAACTTCATACCCTCCTTCTTTCTGTTCTGAAAAATGCAAAAAAGAACAATGGAAATGTCCAAAGATGGGTAACTTTAAGAAAGATCAGGCTTTGTTTTTTCCTTGAGTAACCATATAATCAATATGTGATTTTATCAGCTTGGACTTGACCTAAGAAAACAATTTTCAACTTGATTGTTGCAACTTCAAAATGCTATTATCCTGTAGAAGGCAAAGTATGGAGTCTTTCTCTTTTGATGAGTTTCAACTATAGCGTGGCTGCCTCTTTCTTCAGCAGAGGAGAGAGCACCAAGGAGCAAAATTCATGTGGTATGTCTAGAGGTGTGATGCTAAGAAAGGAGGAGGAGGGATGACTTTTGTAGCAGAGGGCCTACCTATCATCATATGTAATTAAATCATCCTACAGAGAAGGATAACACTGCAGTTGTCTTCTTTTTCTGTTTTATAAATAAGTTCATTTGTTTCAATTTTTCTTGGATTCCACATATAAGTGATATTGTATGATACTTGTCTTCCTCTGTCTGACTTACTTCACATAGTATGATAATCTCTAGGTCCATCCATGTTGCTCCAAACGGCATTACTTCTTTCTTTTTATGGCTGAATAGTATTCCATTGTGTATATATCACATCTTCTTTATCTAGTCATCTGTCTATGGACACTTAGGTTGCTTCCATGTCATGGCTACTGAAAATAGTGCTGCTAGTTGGTGTTTTTTTTTTTTTTAATGCTAATCTAAACACAAGCCAGACTCTTAAATTCTGTGACAACGTTCACCGTTGCATTTCTGAAACCCACTTCAGTATTTAGCACTTAGCAAAGGCTTCAGAAGTATTTGCTGAATGAGTTGCATACATTCATGTTAAAATAAATGCCTAGGAAAGGAACCCTCTAAATGTTTTAATCTAAGTAAGTACTCTGACTTTGAGGCCTACAGAGCATCTTATTTTAGTCTATTATAATCTTGTTTTTCCATTATGAAAAGGTTTCTCCCTTTTGAAAAGGAGCTTACTTTTTCAGTTCACTGATGAAAATCATCAGGAAAAAGGAGAACACATTCCGGAGGGGAAAAAGGCAAGCATCAAAAGTGAAGGCAGCACCCCAAAACAAGCAAACAAACTGCACAGCAGCTCTGCAGCCGACACCCAAGAACCAAAATGAAATTGGCCTTTGATTATTTAGCAAAGACTAAATTAGAACATTGAAAAATAAGTCCTTGAAATAAAAATGGCACCTACAAGACAATGAACAAGTTGTAAAGCCTCAACACGAAGCAGGCAAGTGTCTTCAAGTGAGCCCCTGAGAGGGGAGGGCACCTACCGAAGGCAGCTCCAGGTTTGCGCCTATTGTTATCTGTATTTGAACCTGACTGAGCCTCGAGCACACACAGAAATGATTTCCCCCTCCTGCTTCCGGTCAAGGTAGTTAGTTTTTAAAAAAATCACAGGAAAGCAGAAATGCCCCTTCCCTCTCTGTGGGGGAACCTCCTTCATGCTACAGACCGCACAGCAGTGTCTGGCTGGCCAGCCTGCTTGCCAGCCTGGGGTCCTTATGAGAACTGCCAAACTTCCCACTGCAGACAACAGCGAGCCACGGAAATGGAAGGGCGGCATCCTTCTGCCCCCAACTCCAGCTTCCAGGATCACTTCCCTAAGCCTCAACCTCTGGAGCCTCCTTTATCTCTCAATTCCTGGGGATTCATACAGTGCCTTGTCATTGTTTGGGAGGACAAAAACAACTCGTAGTTTCTCAACATTTGTCTGGAAGCGCTGCCGCGGAGGAGACACGTGTGCGCCGATCGGGGCGCACGCGCGCGCGGGCGCGCACGCGCGCGCGCACACACACACACACACACACACACACACACACACACACACACACACACACACACACACACACACACACACACACACACACACACACACACACACACACACACACACTCACTACCCCGCCCCCAACCTCATCCTCAGAAACACCATCCACACGGGCTGCATGCTGCCCTGAACTTGCGCCACCCAGCTGATTCCGCCAGCTTTTTCCTGGAGATACATTCCTGCACCTCCAGGAAACCGGGTGGGAGCCAACGCTTGCCCAGCTGTCTAATTTTACAGCTTTTACGCAGAAGTGAGACCCACTCCCACATTCCTACTGCCCCTCTGAGCTTTAACTATTAACAACAGAGGGATAAAGAGGCCCACTTTTTGAACACTGAGAAATCCAAAGTGGCAGAGAGTAAATATCAACACACACACACACCAGCCCAGGACTTAAAGAAAAAAAAATCACTTCATTTCTTACATCCACAGCCTCACAATAATCATACTTTTAAAAAATGATGAAAATGTATCATCAGACATCCTCTGTCAGATTCAATAACTGAATTTTTCATATTTATAATTTTACAAGGACCAGGATTTTTTTTTAAGAGCATCTGCCTTATGTTCTCAGTGACCAGCTGGACAGATGGTCAGGAATATCATTAGTTAAGAAAGCTCTCATTCATTCTCTGAAAGTCCCTTGGGCAGGCTGGTGTGGGGGGCAAGAATGTCCCAGAATGCGCTATTTGAAGAATGTGTGTGTGTCTGAGATGTGAGGCCAGGCAGTGGGCGTGGGGGTGCAGGGGGAGGAACACACAGCCAGTTGTGATCCAAGCAGCAACCACGAACACCTCAGCAGCGGTATGTCACCCAGACACTTCCGCCTTCCATTCCTGCCGGTCCCTCAGCAGTATTAATAGTGAAGAAAACCATTTAGAGGTCACCATTGCTGCCAGTAATTCCTCCCTCTCTAGATGTGACTACCTCCCCCTTGGAAAACTATGAAGGGACCTGAAGAGGCTATGTTCACTGAAACTGTCACCTCTCTGGCACCTCTTCTGGGTTCACAGGAAAGATGTCAAAAGAAACAGGGAGTCTGATGTGTTCATCTCAATAATAGTGATTCCAGGGTAAAATGTCTCAAGTTTAAGTCACCACTCCACCTGGGTGACAGGGTGTGTGTGTGTGTGTGTGTGTGTGTGAAGGGGGAGGCAGAGGATGACAACAGGATTTAGTGAATCTGATGGGAGGACCAGAATCAACAGATCTGCAACTGTCTGGGTCTTCTGTACCAATTTATATCTACCTTTCCAGCTAAATCTCTTATGAACTTCCATTAGAGGGACTCTGGGACCAGCAAATGAGTTCCTTGGCCCCTTGGATCTGTCTTCCTATTGGGCACTCGGCACCCACTGGGTGTGAGGTGCTCCACCGGGAACCCACAGGAATACAAGAGGAGCAGAGGTGTGGGGTCACCAGCTGGCCATTTCAGGGGAGAGAGTGCACAGGAACAGACATCAATCAACATTCATAGTTTCAGACACTGGAGAAAATTGTCATCATAATCACTCATACATTGCTTTTTGCCAACAACTCACACTGGTACTTTGGAAAGATCTAAGGAATCAGTGAGAAATCTTATGGGTTAGGTAGGAACCTTGTTTGGTCATCAAAGCCTAACAAGGGGCCAGGTTCAAAGAAGGGAGCAAAGAAATCAGAAAAGAAAGGACACGTGGGTGACTGTCTATCTCCCGCTAGTTCCAGCTCCCCCTGGTTCTTGGAGAACATCTCAGGCAGAATCCTCAGCTGCCACCATAACTGGCCTTTAGCAGGAGAAAACTAATAACAACAGTAACAATAATTGCTTCCCGTGTCCAGTGCTTACTGTAGACTCCGCACTAGGCTCAATGCTGGTGGTCCATCACTTCGTTTAATGCTCTTAACGTCTCTCTGAGCCTGGTATTATTGCCAGTTTACAGATAACAAAACTGAGACTTGGAGAGGTTAAGTGACTAACCCAAGGTCTCACTGCTAGCAGGTGACAGTGGCAGGAACCAGATCCAGGGTATGTCCCCTTCCAGTGTCAGGGCCCCGAACTGCTTCTCTATAAGGAGTCTTTCCGTATATCCTGGCCAAGACATGGCTGGGGTTTTCGAAAATTTAACTTTACTGAAGAATTAAGAAAAAAGCAAAATAGAAATTCATGGGGGGAAAAGAACAAGTTAAAATGCAAATCTCTTGTGCTCTTAATATCAAAATCTAAATGTCTATCAATTAATTAATTCACCAACCAATTTTCCTCCCAGGGTGTTATGAAGAACATCTAATGCATGTATATGCACTTCACAGATTTTAAACACAACATAAAAACTATGTATTATTGATTCTTTCTAGGAATAGTCTCTCTCTATTCCTCAACTTCAGGACTGTGAGGATCAAATGAGGTATTATGGCTGAGGATTCTGCTCTAGATTTTTTGGTGCCATCTAAAAAAAAAAAAAAAAAAAAGATACTTCACATTTAAATTTTCTATCTTCAAAATGAAAATGTGGACCTATTGCTTTTATAAAACAAACAACAGAAATAAAGTTAACTAATCTCCTTGACTGGTGGAGATCTTAAGAGGAAGGATACACATGGAAATGGGACAAATGAGATTTTTGTGCTCAGAGTCAGGAAAGTCTCCAGTCACTTTGTACTGACTTCACAGTTTTCTTCTCTGTCTCTTCAAGGTCCCGGTCTCCGGGCCCCGGGCAGCCCTGACTTCACCTATGCCCTACTTCTCTTGGTGTCCTTTGGTTCATCCCGCTTCACTGAGGCTGTTTCTACCCTTCTCAAAAGCTCTTTTTTCTCTGCTGTTTATTCTGAGCTAGTATTTGTCCTCTCTCACCCACAGCCTCTGCACGGGAGCCGTCTTGCCCAGAAACCTGCCTGCATCTTTTCTGTCCCTTCTCACCATCCACTGCAGTTTGTCCTTCCTGAAGACGGGCTGTCCCAGGGCTGTCTGCACGTGAATAGGGTCAGCTCCCATTCACATACAGACACAGAGAACACGTTCTCATCCTCAGTAAGTGCTGTTTCTATGAACCTGCCCAGTCGGCACTGCCACAGAAGGGAATTAGAGGCTGTTCCCTCCACACTCAACAAGATCTGGCGGCCCCATGTCAAAGGCAGTCCTGAAGCATCGCTCTGCTGGGGAGGCCCAGCCTTTATCCATCACACTGCCCCTTCTCAATGTGCAGCTGGGTTTTGGAGTCAAATGGATTTGAATTCAAATTCCAGCTCTTGCAAAGCTCAGTGACATCAGCCAGGTCATTAGAAAGCTCCAAGCCTTGGTTTACTCATCCTCAAAGCGGGGCTGATGATAACAGCTATCTCATGGTTCCTGAGGTATTTACTAGGGATAATGCGTATGAAATCTTTGCATGGAGGACTAGTAGTATTTATCAGAGTAGCTACTATCCCCTTCTCAGCAAAGCAGGGTTAAAAAACAAGTCAGCTCCTTCTGTCCCCTGATTCTTCTGGAAATGAATCAATCAGTTGCAATCAACAGTCTTTCCTAGAAGTTGAGGTCTGAACTTCCCTTCCTTCCTCCCTCCCTCTCACTCTTTCCAAGGGGCCTGAAAATAACAGGGACAAAGAATATCAGCAAAGGACAAGAAGGCACCGTCATGGTCAACTCCAGCACCAAAGAACAGAAATAAGATGTTGGAATTTAAAAAACTATCACCTACTCCCACACCAATCATTTCCAGCTTGATCAAACTGCGAAGCATAAGCCTTATGACCCCAACTTTAGTTTAGAAATGGCAGAAGAACCCTAGAGAAAAATAGGACTCTTTTAATCATTACCGTTTTTATGACACTTCTGGGCCTCCCACACCATGCTCTGAGGAGAACTACAAGAGCTCAGGGCTGTTAATGTGACACCAGCTCTGCCCTGGTGATGGGGGTGGCTGCGTGGAACTTTACTGTTAGAAGAACCCCACACTCCGTTCCAGAAGCCTGCCTGGACTTGGTGAGCCCATTTAGAACACATAAAAAGGGTGTAAAAATGAAAAGGCAGCTCTACATCCAGCTTGGTCTCCAGCACCCACTGTCAGGATGACAAGAGCTGCTTCGCACTGGGCTCAAGGGGAGGGAAGCTCCCAACTCAGCACAAGTTCCCCAGGGCCCAGCCTGAGGACTGGACAGGAGGGAAGACAGAAGGGGGACTTCCAGCCCCTGGGACCTGGGGACTGTGGCCATGGGAAGAAAGATGGGCAGGAGAGAGAGACAGAGAAGTCTGGATGGTGACTGTTACTAAACTATGTCCACGAGGGCACATGAAACGCCCCAAGGGCTCTGCTCATCCAGCTATGAGAACTCTCTTTTGAATTCCATGCTGGGGTCACTAAGAAAAGCAGGCAAAACCAGAACCAGGAGCTCAGTGCCCTCTCTATTCTGGGGTTCACCAGTGGCAAGGAAACCCCTGCCTCCCTCTCCAAAAAGGAAGTCAGACTCTTCAGCAGAATGGTCTTTAAAAATGGAAGGAAGCAGGGGAAATTAAATTCATGAATGAATACAGTTAACGTAAGAAGCAAATAGTAGTGCTGCATATCTATATTTTTACTCCTTTTATGGGGAAGCTAAAGAGTAAACAACCTCCATCTCCAAAAGAAAGTTTCCTCTGAATCCTAAAAAGTTTAGTCGATGTTTAGCCATTCCTAAGAGTGGTTGATATTTCCCAGATGACCCCAGACCAAAGACTGACTGTGTTACTAAATCCCGAGCCCTTCGTCTTATTTACTGCCCTGTTTATAGGCATTCAAAGCCAAAGACAGGAAGTTAGCAGAATATTCATGTTTTAATTGTTCTGTAAAAGTCTCAGACTGACCTGTAAAACCGTATGGAACTATGGAAAGTGTAATTCAGCCCAAAATGCATGTTTACAAAATGCAAGACAGTTGCTTGGATTTATTTCAAATGTATCTAAGAAAAAATATATATATATACTACTCTCTTGCACAAAGAATGCCAGAGTGTGTGGTAGTTAATTTGGGGGAAAAGAAGCACATGTGATTACATACATTTTTGAAGTAAAGGTTAATCTGCAGGAAACAGGAAGTTAAGACGTGTAATTAACCCAAAGGTACACAATATAAAGAATGGAAGGTAAAGACTAACAAAGGAACTAGAAGAAGCTAGAATGAGTTAGCACAGAAGTGCGTGCAGAAATGACACACGGCTGAAGTATCTCTTCTTTAGTGCATTTCCTCCTTTAACCATCACAGACAGAAGTTCCAGTCATGGGTCAGAATGTGCCTGGAGACAGTGTTATTCAAAGCATGGTTCCTGGACTTGGAGTTCATCCCCAAACTGATAATGTCCCACACTCCCAAGATAAGTATGAGTTTTTTGAGCAGGCATTTGGCAGCCATTAAGCAATCTGTAATTGAAGGAACATCCAAGCAGGTGATCATTTTTCTAGCAATTCATTTTTACTGTATTTTCTCAATGTATTTGTCCACCATGGACTGGAAATAGAAGAAACCGGTCTTTCACCAGAGGCAGTGTGGAGAGCCCTGCTAAAAACCTGAAACCTAAAACTGCAGACGGTAAGCTCTCAACATAGAGTTAAGAAAATACATGAAAATCTTCCATTGTTCAGTTTTTACCTTTGATTTATGTTTCCCCAATGCAGAAGGCTGCCTGGCTGGTGCAGGAAATGATGAGAGAAGCAAGATGTGATGGCTATTTTAGCTGAAGACACTGATTCCACTCAAACCAATCCCTGACTTTAAACTGTTGATCTATTCCACAGAAGGCAAAACCCCATGTGATCTCCCTGTTTGTTTGTGTGTAAAACTGAATTCTGAACTGAATAGTCTACTACAGAGGAAAAGGAATTAAGGCTTTTAATGATTACACACAGCCAAATATTCATACATCACTCAAAACAAAATCCAGGAACTGCTCGGTGGGTTCATTTCTCCCCCATGAATCTTACAATACATGGAATGCTTTACATTCTCGACCTCTTTATTTTTTGTTTTACTCTCTGTAGTTACAGCAGTATCATAGTTATCTTCTCAAAATATTTGAGGCTTCCTCTGCCTAGATATTTTTTCCCCTAGAATTCTGTTTATGCAGAGGTGTGGGTATAAAAGATGTCCCTGTCATAACATTAAATATACCAAGAAAACCAAAATACTTATACACATTTGTACACAAGCACAAGTGTAAACACACACTTACAACCCACTCCTGAAGTCTCACCAGCAAAACCTTCCCTGGCTCACTGTCTATCACTGAGAAGAGAAACAGTATGTCCAGGGACCACAAGACAACAGGCTCAATATTTACCAACACTGAGTATTTTCTGAAATGAAACTTTTTTTTACTGCCTTGGAGATATTTAGTAAGTCAGGTTCAAGTTCAATATGTAAATGCAAATTTCACTCAATAAGCCTGCGTTGGCTGGCTGAAGAAGACAGGGCCACTGATACTAGGTGAGCCGAGGGAGAAATAGATGGGGAAATGAGAACCAGTCAGCAGTGGCTCGATCTGAGAAACCCGTATTAGTAAACACTGAAGTCTCACGGGCGTGATCTTACTAACAGCTATAGTATTCAGCTGCTACTACGAATGCTGAGGTCATCTACTAGGAAGGTAAGAAACAGGCTTCACGCCCTACACTACTGAGGATGTGAATGGTGCTGGCCTGCCCCCAGATCTTCATAAACAGGCCCCTTTCCCATCAAAGGCCTTTGTGGAACGGAGCTGGAGTTGTTTATCCCGCTTTCTTTTTCTATTAGGTTTACTTTCCCCATGTTAAACCCTGTCAACTTTACTGCCCAGAAACCTGTCTTCAGAATAGGACTTTGCACTTTGAAGGCTCCTTTTTAAGAAATGGCAGGGGGCAGTAAACATAAAATAGGAGCCAGGGCCCCAGCTCATCAGTCTCCTCCATAAAACACAAGCTCTCTCTCTTTCTCTCTCACACACACAGTAGCAGCCCAATAAGATCTGTTGAGGGAATGTAAGCAACGGAGTAGGAAGCAGCTGAAGAGAAAGAATCCCCGCTGTGTCCTCCCCCTGTGCCTCCTTCCCAGTCAAAAGGGTTCAAGGAAAGAATGGTTTATGACACACTGCTGTTCACGACCAGCGGCGCAAGTTTATTCTGCCTGGGGCCCACGTGGGACGAGTTGGGTCATCTCCATATGTTCTCAGGGTGAAATTCTTCCCTTCCTGCCCTTTCATTTCACAAGCAGGGTCTAACTGAAAACCAGCCGCATGGAGACACCACAGGCCCCACGGTAAGGCAGCCTGCTCACACCGAGATGGAAGGCAGGCTGCGGGACGGAACCCGACCACCACAACGTGACGAATGGCCTCTTTCCATCTGTATCCCAGGGTCCAACCTCCTTCCCTGTGGGGCTCTGCCCACAGTCGGTGCTGTGACCACGGCCACCAGCCTGCACCCTGGAAGGCCTCCGGAATCCACTGCGTGTGGCTTCCAACCCCACAGGCCAAGTCTGTTTCAGTGACGGAGGTCGGGAGGTTCAGGTTCAAATGAGGCAGCCGCTGCAGCACCCACCAGGCTCTCCCTAGGTCAGAACCAGAACACTTCAGGATTTTTTTTTCCCCGAAGAAACTGAATTTGGGACTTGTCAAAACTGCTACAAATACACCCTAAAGTGGGAGACCAGAGTGAAACTCTTGGGCCCCACTGGGACTCAACTCCTACCAACAGCCCTAAAATCAAACAGAACCAGAAAAAATTCAGGTCTACAAGTCAGCTGGGCTCCTGAAGCTCCATCCAGCAGGCAATCTCCGGAAATAGATGAAGCAGGCCAACACGCTAGTAAAGGGCGTATGTTATTATTATTTTTTAAAATAACAGTCATCTGACATGTGTCTGTAGTGCTTACCAGTCTACCTTGCATTCTCTGAACAGTTTCATCTTGTATTCACAACAAATCTAGGAGGGAGAAGGGTAGACATGATCAGCTCTGTCTTATGGAGGACGAAACTAAGGCTCACGATGGCAAAATGATTTTCCAAAACAATATGACTAGTGAGTAGAGAACAACAACAACAAAAATTCAGGTCTCAGCTCCCTCCACGGCTCACCTCAGAAAGAATCTTTGCTTTTTTAGAAGCAGCAAAGCATCTCTCTTATTTTTCCCCATACTGCCCATTCTCCTTAGAGGTATGGGAAGAAAATACCCCCAACTTTTATCCACACAACTGATACTCAGCAAGTCATGTCTGAATCGATGAACACTCCGGCTCCACCGCATTTCAATACACCTTCATCCCTCCTGCCCTGGGCCAGATTTAGGGCGTTCCGTGTGTCGCATATGGGATCCTAACAGTCAGAAAAACAAGAAGGAATACAGATGAATGTGCTCCTTGTTTGCACATGAATGTCATTTGGGCTCCTCAGACCGGACTATTAAGACTTTCCTGACTTGTGTTCTTTTTCTAATATGCAGGTCTGTCTGGAAAAGTTACACCCACTGGGCCGCCATCCACCTCTCTGGAAACTTCAGTTGTTTAGTTTTCCCTCTCAGTTTTACCAAAAGGTTCTCCCAAGTCTTCCCTGTTTTAACTAAGCCAAATGATGTTTTGTTAATGGCAGGGTTTGGGGGTTTCGTTTCGTTTGAAAATCAACTTGCCATTCTCTGCCTGTCCCCAGGCATTTGGTCCTTCCACTCCGCCTCCAGGCCCACGTTCTCTCCCACACGCTGGCTCCTGCAGCCTTCAAAGAAGCCCAGTGGCAAAAGAAACACTCTAGGTTTTTAAAAAACCAACCTGATGATAGTGGAACTCAGCCCTGGGAATACCAGGTGCAACTCACTCACTGTTAGCTTTGCTGCCAGCGGAGAATGGCCAAACCATCTCCCTAATTCTGCTGATATGTCCCCATCGCTCAGCACTCAGTAAGAAGGAATGAATGAATGAACGACTTAAGAGAAAATTTTCCAAACTCTTGACTGAAAATATAAATCACTGAACAAGCTAAGGGTCAATGACCACTCAGCTATTTACCCTTTAGTGGCATGTACAACTTTCAAGCCATGTTTATTTGTCTTGTTACAATCATTTAAATGTTTTACTCACTTACAAAATTTTTCTCAACTATTTTCCTATGATTTGCTGCCATAGGAGCCATGTGACCTGCAACGTGGATACCAGTAATCAAAGTGTGGAATCTACAGATCGGACTCCTCAAAGACAATTAGAATGTTGTTGATTTCATTATACATTTGTATGAGTAGATCAGCCATTTCAAAGTTTATTTCTTACATCTCCCAACTTCCTGTATCTGGGTGTTTATGTCTTGGGTTTCCCCCATCACCTCCTTTCCCACAGCTTTTCCTAATATTCTGCTTTTTACTTCAAGTTACTATGAAGCATGACCTCAAACCAGCATTTATTTCCTGACCTCCAAAATGAAAAAGACTCATAAACAAAAAACGAAAAAAAAAAAAAAAAAAGGAAGAAATTTTTAGCAACTATTTTTGGACCCCATAAACAAGGCTTATTTTTCCAGAGGAGAATCCTTTAACCTACTTTGAGGACTACAGCACAGCTTGAGCACACGGGGTTCAAAGTTTTATCATAAGATGGGAAAAAAACAAAGATTTAATATTTAAAATGCTGTAATTTTTTCCCCCACAGTTAACCACCTAGTTCAATAGTAACCTTAGAAAATATTATTTTTAAAAGGACAATCCACACAGGTTAGTGTCAGGTGATTGCTGCTGTACAGAGGCTGCAGTTGCTGAGTGATAATTTGGAAATGCTCCCCTTTAAAATCCCCTCTACAGCCTTCTGCACTGGAGGATCTGCTCCCAGGACCACAAGGAAGCTGTTAGCCTAGCCGGCTGTGAACAAGTTCACAAAATCGAGGATTTGTTTATGTTTCAGCCACAGTAGAGAGAAACCGAAAGATCTAACTGGCTGTTGTCTAACCTGTTCTTGTCTTTGCTTTCTTCTCCCCAAGCTCTTAACAAACAGGTAATGGGTAGTTCAGTATTTGGGACCAGTTACTCATCTTGCTTTGCAGTCACAGGGCTGTTCCCAGCAGAGCAGCCAGTAACTTCAAAGGACACCCTTAGTTTGGATCAGTTTCACAGGGGACAGAGGCCAGACCCGAGGGCGTCCTTGTAAAACTCAGGACAATTACTTCATTCCCTGCGCCTGGTTACCTGAGCCACACTGTACACAGGCAGTAGCTATTACCCTCCAATCATAAGCCAGAAGGGGTCCCTGCTCGACCCTATTTGACTCCCTCTGGAAAAGGAAAACAGAAGATGGGTCCCTGCCGTGGTCCCTCCCATTTCTTACTAACTCCTGCTCTCTGTGCCTGGTCAAAAGCTACTGAGAGAAGTTATGTTTTTAGAGGTGCTCAGCCAAAGCAGGCACACTGTCTGAAACTGGAAAATCCGAAAATACTTACAATTTCCTTCCTTGGCTCTCACCCAAGAGCGCGCTTAGCCAACACACAACTTGCAGTTTTAAATTACAATACAGTTTCAAAATTAAAAAAAAAAGGCACCCAGGTTGTTTAGAAACACCTGAAATCCCACCTATTGGGTAGGGCTGCTGCCTTCATTTGGAGCCACATTTTCCCAGAAACTCTAGCTACAGATGTACTGAAAACCATCACTTCAAATTATTTTACATCTGTGGCCATTTGTCCTACAGATGGCTTCTTAGGCCTCTAATATTTTTGTCAAAATTTATGCTTTCTCCTTGAATTACTACTGGTCTAGATTTACTTGACTACAGGATTCCGACCCTAATAAACTCATGTAAACTTTCCAATTCACCACGATGCTTTCTCTTTCTGGATTCAGCACAAGCCTTCTCTGAATCTAAGCAGCGGCCCTCCATGCATGTTTGTTTTCCGATATTAGAGCATCTTTCTGTGCACACAGAAAACATTAAAGGCTTCAGTGATGTGTCCAAAATCGCTCTAAGCTGGGAATAGCTGATCTTCACAGAGGGTTCTACTGTCCCCACACAGGCTCTGCCCCACAGGTGTGGCCCTAAGATCTTGTCCCCTCAGTATCCAACTGCAACTTTTCTTTCTTTAATTCCACTTGGGTAAACACACATATTCAGACCCAAACTCTCATAAGTTAAACTCTGGTATCCTTTTCTTTTCTCTTCTTTTGTTTCACAATAGAGTTAAACAATACACTATCTGATTGCCTGAATGCTACAAGGGCTCTTACCCGTTTTATTTTAATGAGCTTCCACATCAGTGTGAGACAAAGTCTAGGAAATTTAAAGTATCAGAAAGGATGTGACTGGCTCCAGATCCGACAAGTATGACAGAACTGGAACCAAAGTACCAGCTTTCAGACTCTCGCCAATAGGGTTAACTCGTCATATCACTCTGTCTTGTGAATATATTGTAAATATAAATGGAACTTGAACCACTTAAAGAGGGTAAGGCGGAAAGAGAGAAAGGGGGAAGGGACGAAGGAATGAATGAACAGTAAACTACTTCACTAGAAATTTTCTTCCTGTTTTTGAAGATGTATCCATCTGACTCAGGATAAAAAACAAAAACACAAAACAGATTCTTCCACCAGCCTCTTTCCTGTACTACAAACTTCCATATTTTTGTGTGACTCTAAGTCCTTTAAGCAATCATGTTCTCTGTCAGCGGAGGGTCCATCTATCTTGTACATCTCACCACTGAATATGATTTTAGATACTCATCCCTGTCATAGAATCCCATACTAAGCCAAATAAAATATCCTATTAAGCAATATTTACCTCGACATTCTGTTATTTGGAGATTTGTACTGTTCTTAGTTTTTCACTGTTGTAAATAATGCTGCCCCAAGAAACTTCATTCTTTATAAGTATTTGAGGATTTCTGTGGTTTTAAGGCTATGAAAAGTAAAGTTTTAGCTCTTTTTAATTATTGCAAGACTCTTCTCTAGATATAACATATTCATTTACAGAAACATCAACAAAGTGTAAGTGAAGATGGTTTCCCATATTTTGACCAACACTGGGTTTAAAACTTCTATTTACTTTGTCTCTAGTTTCTTAGGCACGAAATTTCACCCTAAATTTGTCTTAATATGTGTTCCTTTAACTCCTAATTAAGGTGTGTCCTTTTCAGAGCGATAATTTATGGTCTGTATTTCACCCTATGTAAACTGTCTATCCACTTCAAGACTCGCACTGCCTCTTTTTAAGCATGGAGTAGTGCCACCGGTGGGAAATGGGGTCAAAAACAATTATGTAACCACAACAAAATACGCCATCAACTCTTGAGGGCAAAACCCACAATTCTTAAGGAATTATGTTAAGGAAAATGGGACACACTTAGCCTTCTAGATATGAGTAACAATCATTTGTAAATACTTATTAACAGGTTCCCACATATGCAAAATTGTTCCCACAAAATTTTGTTCCCACAAAATTGATCTGTTCAAAGGGAGAAAGCCCTTTCCCTCCTCCCTTACAACATTCTCCACCATCCACTTTCCACCTGGCCCCTGCTCGCAGACACCCCCCAATTTCTCCGTCATGTCAGGGCTGCCCATCCAGTCATCCAGGTACAATCTTATAATCTTCTTTGAATGTTCCTTCTTTCAGCCAGTTACTCTCTCTCCAAAACACCTTTTCTCTTCCATTCTCACTCATGACTTTCCTCATTTCTGCCCAGACCGACGCATTTCCCAGCAAACTTGCTTTCTGGGTATTCTAGTCTTTGCTTCTCCATCCATCCCATATGCTGCTACCAAATAAACTTCCTATAGCACAGATCTGACCTGTCCCTCCTGGGCACAAAATTCTGGGGTGCTTTATGCATCACTAAAACACATTCCAACTGGTCCCTAACCAATCACACTCAATTTGTACCTTTCTTTGGTATTTATAAGCTTCTTGAGGAAAGAGAGTTTGCATTATCATCTTTATATCTTCTCAGTGCTTAGTAAGATTCTAAGTGTACTCAGAAGAACTATTTTGAACTAGAGTTTCTTGTGTACCCATTTCATTGTACCAATTCAAATGTAAACTTCTTAAAAACAGTGTCTTAATTATATCTCCCATGGTTCAGTGCTTCCTACGTAGTAGAATTTCCACAAATAATTGTTTAACAAATGAACCAAGGAATCAATAGCTCTTAATTCCAACCTGGATCCACTAGCTGTGTGCTCTAGAAAAAGCCACCTAGAAACAAGGGTATTTAAAATGTCAACTAAAAGGAAGACAGTAATCAGAATACTCCTATAAATCATATATCAAAAAGATATTGTAGACATAGATAAATAATAGGACTTCAGGTTAAGCTCTATTATCAAATCATAATTAACATACAGATGTGCCACAGAGAGAAATGTGTTACCAAAAGACTGCTTTATGAAGAAATGACTCCTCCTAGAAATCTACTCCTTCCAAAATTATTATAAATAAGGTTCAGTTTGCTTGATCAGATTTTGATCAAAAATAAAAAGGATGGAACTCCCCCTTGACAATCAGCTACCCATTTTTCTTATTCCCAGCATGATTTAATAGATGTTGCCTGGACTAACATGAGGAGATTCCAAATTCTTGAGCATTCTTTAATTAGCTTCATGACCTTGAGTAAGTCACTTCACCGTAGGGGTCTCTGTTTCTTCAGCTGATAACTGAGTGTTTGGCTCTGATCTTTAAGATTCCACTCAGCTCTAGAATCCAATGATTTGTGAGTTAAAAATAAACTTTTTACTGATATACACAACAGCATGAACGAACCTCAAATGCATTATGCTAAGTGAAGGAGTCAGATTCAAAAGGCTACATACTCTGTGACTACATTCACATGATGTTCTGGAAAAGGCAAACTACAGGGATAGAGAGAGAGAGATCAGTGGTTCCCAGGGATTGAAGATGAGGGGAGGGTCTGACTACAAAAGGATAACATGAGGAAATTTTCTTTGGAGCTGGAGTAACGGAATTGTTCTGTGTCTTGACTGTAGTGGTTACATTACTCTGTGCATCTGCCAAAATTCACAGAACATTACACCAAAAAGAGTGAGTTGTGCTGTATGTGAATCAAATGATTTAAGGCATGAAAAAACCTATTTCTCCAAATCCAATGCAATTTTCAACAACATAATAGCTGGGCAGTTTCCCCTAAGGAGTTAATATTAACCTTCTGTATTTGCTATCACCATTTGGTTCTAAGACTGATGAACCACGTTTGTATCCAGATAATTTGCTGCTTGTTTCTGTGGTGTTACTGTTGTCTTTAGTCTTTAGACAAACATTCTACAGAATCCTTTCTGTGAAGCTCATTTTCCAGTGTGGTACATCTAACAATGAAAAAGTAAAATGAACCCAAGTGGGAATGATTTTTGGGCTGCCCTGGCCCTGCATGGCGTTCACGGAATGTTGGAATGTTGTTATTACTCTTGTGATTCATACTAAAGAAATGAGGTACAGAGCGTGAATAATAGTAACAACATGGCAGTAACAACAACAGCTAACATTTAATTAGCACTTACTGTGTTCCAGGTACTGTTTTAAGTGCTCACACACAGACTGACTAAGGGCTACAGAAACTCATCTACCTCTCAGAGCAGTCCCCAAATGGGTTATGTTATCCTCATTTGACAGTGGAGAAACTGAGAGACTAAACAATTTCTCAAGTCAAATGGCAAGTAGATGGCAGGGTCAGAAGTCAAACCTAGAGTCTAAAGTCAAACCTAGAGTCTAACTCTTACCACAAAGCTAAAATTCTATGCAGAAAAGCTTTATTCAAAGGAGCAATTTATTCATCTTTTTGGACAGTCTATAACTACTACTATGTGATTCCACAAATTCTTATCCAGGCTTTCTTCAGAAACTGAACAGAAGGCCTTTTCTCCTTAGACAAGCCCTGGTGAGTTCACGGAGAAGTGGGCATTGTAGCAAAAAGCCCTGCCTGGACCATGGCTCACAACCAGGCACAGCCGCATCTTCTATCCCGCCCTCAGGGTGCGCAGCAGAGCTGGCGTTGGCTGAGAGGCCAGCTTTTCTTGAGGCCTTCCAAGACTAAGCAAGAGAAGGAATGTGCTTCTCTGACCAGCCACTAGAAAGGGTCTACTTTTTTCTTTAATCATTTTGCTGATTTTTAGAGGTTTAGGCCTCTGTGTAGAAACGTGTCCCAAAGCAGACAAGTGTCTGTTCCTGAAATGACCAGTTCTCTGCACAAGGCAAAAGAAGCTGTTAGAACCCTTTGGACCAGAGGAGATGGTTAGTGAAAATTCAGCTAGGCTGAAGGAAACCAACCAACCCAAAAAGAGTCCATTAGACAGTACTTGTGAGGTGTTCAGACCCGGAGAACTTTGTCTGAATGTAGCAGAAAGGCAGATTATACAGAGAAAGGGCTCTCAGCTAGTTCTTGGGTTTGTTTAGTCTGCTTATCTCAAGTCCAAGCTAATCATCTTAATGGTTGTTTATGAACAGAAAAGGGGTAAAATGGCCTTTCAAAGAAAGCAGGGCAGGCCTAGCCCAGCCAACACTAGATCACAACTCCCCTTTCCCCACTTCCCCCAATTTCCACAGAACCCCAAACTTCTTATTATGAATCTCCACACAGAGCAAGTAAAACAACAGATAATAGTTTTATTTATGTCTTATCCTTCTCTTCAAACCAGACTATAACCTCCAAAAAGGGCAGGGACCTTCTCTGTTGTTCATAGCTATATCTGGCTAATACATCATTTTTGCAATAAAACTTAAAAAAAAAAATCACAGGGTTAATGGAGTTCTTTAGGGGAAAGAAGGGAACTTAGACTGATTTTAAGGCCCAGCTTTTTCCTGATGTAGACACCAGAATCTTGTGACCAAGAGTTAACGTGTCCCTCCTGCAAAACAGCCTTTACAAAATCTTCAAACTAAGCCAACTATGGATTTCCCAGGGTCAAGGACCTAAACTTTCAAAATTCTAATCCAGTTGGAGGAGGGGAGGGGTTAGCATTGGGAAGAGGCAGTCAACACAGCCATCCGTCTCTAGGCCACCTACGCCCCCTCCTCAAAACAGACTCAGAGGAGAAACCAGGTGAGGCATGTTTGCCTTAACCGAGAAGCCCTCCTCCAATTAATGCGTTATAGCTCCTTTAAAACAGAGAACAAACGGCTGGCAGCTCCTGATCCCGGAGGCTGCAGTGCAGTAATTGTCACTTAGCCACTTAACTCCCCGCTGCACTGCTCACTCACTTGTCCTGGTTTATCTCTCAGCCAATTACTGCTGTCATTTGCGTTTCAATGTGTGCCGTCAGGGGCCCGGCCCAGGCGACAGGGGACCAGGAAACACCAGGACAGGACGCTGGCTTGCAGGGGCTGCTCTGTGGAAGTTGCAGGGGTGTTCTGAAGAGAGGCCCACAAAACCTCTCCAGAGGAACCCAAGGACCCAAGGGTCCCTACCGCACTGTTCTGAGCCTGGTCTACACCGAGGCAACCAGAAAGAGAGCTATCTGACCCTTAAAAGCCCCAAGTCAACAGTGATGATAGTGGTATTAAAGCACTAGAAATTTTAGCTGCTGAGAGTGACAGCAGACAAGAGACAAGCAGGGGAAGTAGCCAGGATGACTGCAATGTTTTATTGTGAAATCAAGACAGGCACAAGGGCCAATTATGAAGACAGCAAAGCCTTCACTCAGTTCTCACTGCTCTTTTTCAAACTCAGATTTCCACACAGGGGGGTTATTTACCTATAATCTGGCCCTGAAGTGTAGGGAACGTGTGGATTTTCATAGGCACTTCTGAGTTGAAATATCTAAAAATTGTATTTGTAGACTATTGCCATATTACAGATTTGTGGTAGATTCGTACTTTGTCATAAAATTTGATTTAAAAAGATTCCTTAAAGGCATAACCAGATGTGAATTGTTATAATTAAATCAGAAAAACAAAGAAACAAACACAACACCTTGCCAGTTGCTGTGTCCAGATTTTTAGTTTCTGAAAAGATGTCTCTCTGGTTGCTCAGTGGGTCCTAACCACAAAAGTGAAGTCTTGTCTTTGCAAATATTTTGTTTACTCTGCCTTCCTGGATCAAATCTATATACCATTGTTCACTTCCTTAAGGTTTTTATCCCAGAAGATTTAAACCTCCCCTGTTTGCAGAGGAAGCATCTTAGCTGAAATGTTATTAACCTAGCTTGAGACATCCTTTGGAATGCACTTGATCTACCTGGGACGTAAAAGCATGTGGTTTAAACCCTGACTACTATGGGAAGCAAAGGGGAAAGGATGAGAGGCTGAGGAACAGACCAAGTCTTTTACAACTGGCTCCTGCCTGATCCACTACAGATGGTTGGCAGCAACTAGGAAGGCAGCATGTGCCAATGTAGAGGGCAGAGTATCTATTGGCTGGCTGGGTGGTAGGCGATCTCTGGGTTGTCAGCATCTTCGTTTCCCCAGCTGAATAGCAGTGAGGTTGTCTTGCTCACCCTGCAGTTTGCAGCAAGCTCCCTCTGACATTCCATCCTCCAAAGCTCCAGCAACCACAGCGGAAGGGCCAGCAGCTGAGGCTGGAGGAGATCTGTTCTAGCTGGATCTACACAGCCCAGTCTCTGGGTCTAAAATACTCCTCCTAACTTCTCTGCCAATGAGTATTCACAGGCCTGATGACGTTAACAGGCGCTGTTGGCTCTATTTGCAGGCAAGATCCGTGTACACCAGGATTTCACCCAGCTAAGGTAGAAATCTGGGAGGGAAAGGGGGAGGGGGCACGGGAAGATGAACCTGTCCTCCTGCTGAGTGTGTGGAGAGGGGCTAAAAGGGCTGGTGAGGTGCCAAAGTAATTGTCTACCTCATCTTCGGCTGTGCAAAAATGAGATGGCCTAGCTTGAGCTGACTGCCATCCTCAGGCTCTACACTCCCCACTGAATACCAGAGAAGGGAGTCTGTCCAGTGAATAACCAAGAAAAATTACACGTCAAATAAAGCTAACCAGGTGCCTCCAATGCTGGCTGGGGGAGACCCCCACGGCCCTCACTCATCTTCTCTCACCTTTTCTAATTAAGAAAACTTTAAACTTGGAACTAATTTGCTCCTTTCCTGCTCCTTTTCAGTCATCACCCTGACCCAGCTCTGCTGAGAGAAAGAGAGAGCACTTCAAAAGATGGAGAGTGTGGTTCCTGAGATGGCTAGTGGCCAGAGTGTGAACTTCCTAATTAGGGGCCCACACAAAAGTCACTTTCCCTTCCTTTCATGTTTTTAAAAGTGCTGTTTCAAGCTGAACACACTATTCAAACATCTTCCCCTTCCCTCCCTCCCTCCTTCCTCTGTCTCTCTCTGTCTCTGTCTCTCTCTTTCTCAGCTGAGCAGTAGCTTCTCTCTGGGTTACAGAGTGTGCAATAAACTGTCCTTTTTCTTTTGTCTGAAAGCCAAAAGTCATTTGATAGAGAAACAAGTTCCTCTTCTCCGGCCCTTCCCCCGTGAGTGGCCGCCCCACTGAGGTCTGGAAGCCTGCCAATGATCGATGGCCCAGAACGAAACCCAGGCCAATCAGCAGGGCGGATCTGGGCCCACGTCTGCAAAGGAGCTGCCCGGCCACAGCCTAGGCTGCTGCTCCCCATCGTCCTTGAAGCTGCCCTGGGGGTTGGCGGGTGTGGCTCAGCCAGGAGCCCCACCTTTCTCAGCATCACAGAGTCCCCTGCAGTTGGGGTGCAACATACCTTTCTCCATTCTCTTTTGTCAGATTTAACTTTGAACGAGAAGAACCTTTGCTCCTACCTATCCATTTCCAGCCACGCCAGCTGCTCTCTCCAACTCTCACAGAGCAAAGCCGTGGGACCCCCCCACCCCAAACCAGATTCTCTGAGAGATCATCCCGAGAGCTCAGCCTGGACTGCCAGTGCTGCCCTGCCCATCTCCACAGACAGGCCAAACCTGCACATCCAAAGTGGAATCCATTATCTTCCTCTCCAAAGTGACCCTTCCCTTAGTGACACCCCTGCCCTTAGGGCTGGGGTGCAGGCTTCACTGCTCCCTCTCCTCACCCCCTGCAGCCATCAACAAGCTTTTAGAATTTTACTTCACACCCATGTCTCAAATCCAGCTCCCAGAATCCAGAGATGAGGCCATGGCCCTAGTTCAAGCCCAAACCCATGCCATTCATAATCCTCACCCACCTGCCCCCGAGGAAAGACCTAATACATAACTCCATGGTCCAGTGCCCCTTTCTCAGCATGACGGTCCGAACCCATATGCCTCTCCACTGTCACTGCAGTCACTCCCAGCAGCATGACCTGCAGTGCCTGCCTCCCCCTTGTCCTGGCTCACCTGAGAACGGCCCCTCCCCCACCTCTTGCATCTAATAACTAAACTTTGCCTAGTCTTTTTCTTTGACTTCACCTGCAGAGCACGCTACGTGCTGCCCCTCTGGGCCCCCATCATGTTCACACACATTTCTGTCACTGCACCTAGTTCCTCCTGGGCACCTAGGGGTGAGGGGCAGTGCCTGCATAATATTTCTGCTTGTGGTCTCAGCACCCTGTTCACACAGGCACACCCGTTACACACAGCAGGTTCTCAGCAACTGGGACACTGCACTTACGCCTTCAGATGACAGGTTAATGCCATCTATTACCGCAGGGCAATCCATACCTTAGCCAGAATTAGATCCATTTCCATGCTATCTATTTAAAGGAGACAGACTCCCAGACACCAAGGATTGTGTCTACGTAACATGTTTTGTCTGGCAACTTATCTGCTTCAGGTACTTAACAATGTGATGGAGTTGAAGGTGATGACGATGACAATGACGTCAACTGTGGCAGGAAACTGGAGACGATTAGACATCCTTTTATTCTCTGATGCTGCGTTGTTGCTTAAAACAGTACGTGGTGAGTCACAGAATGACAGCTTGTCTTGAAGCCTTAGCTAACCAGAATCCAGGCTGGAACCTTAAGCAGACACACTCCGGAGAAGCCTAGTATCAGAAAGTGTGCACACGAGAGCTCGAAGAGAGAACTTTTTAGGGATCATCTGGTCTGCACTCACAGCTATTTGCTCTTGCTTTAACTGCACCTCCAGTAATCTGTGTGATTTCACCCCCAGGCACAGCAAGTTAGATGTAAAATATGAGGGGGTGTGGGGTGGATAGAGACTCCCAGGGGCCAACACAGTGGTAGCAGTACAAGGGCTACTGACGTGCGAAAGAGGAGACAAATTGTAAAAGAACACAAAGTACTCAGCAGTCTGGGGACATTTCACGTTTAGGGACAACGAGTTCACATATGAACAGACCCTAATGACACCATCACACAACAGAGGTACGATATTTACCCTGATAACAATGGCTGAGATAGCAAGAGAGAGTGAATTCTGTCCAATAATCTCTTCCTGCAGAGGGAAGGAAATGCAAAATATTTTAAGAATGGCTTCTATCAAAGAGTGTGGTTAGGTTGTTTTTGTTTTTGTTTTGTTTGTTTGCTTTAAGTTTTAGCACTTTACTGGGGCCCACTGTGTTTATGGGGAAATCTTACACTGAGACAAATGAACCACTGCTCACCCTCACCCAGCTGGAACTACGTAACCGCTTCACGGGCCTTGCCCACCAAGACCTACGACGACCTAAAACGACTCAACACCCTAGAGAGCTCATTTGTATGGGCAGCTTTATTTTAAAACACAATGAAACCGGAAACCCGATCTGCCAAAAAAACGACCAGATATAGCCTGTCCCACACCTCCCCATCCATGCGAAACGCAGACTAAGATTTAAATTCAGGTCAAGAGCACAAGAGGTGGATCTATTTCAAGGCAGATTCCACTTCTGAAACTTTTTTTTTTTTTTAGGTCTGGATAATCCTCGCTCCTCTGTCCCTCTTGCATCTCCTCTCCTGATGGTGGTGTCTCCCCTGCTAGGTACCTATCTTGCCCTCCTCTCCTGCCTCCCACAGCCCCTCACCATTTTCTCGGACCCTCAAATGTAGTGGAGCAGCTCAGATGAGGGAAAAAGCGAAGACTAGATTCTGTTCACTTCATGCCAGAATCATTTCTTCCATGTTCAGCAGGTACCACCCAGGTAAATCCAAAGAAGGGGAGGGCGGGAGATACCTGGTTGTTCTTCCACGAAAGACAGAAGTTGGAAATGGGATTAAAAGAAAAGGCTGTTGGCTTAGAAGATACTAAAAGAGAAGCTCTTTTAGAAACAGGATATTGCAAGAGGGAATGCACCGAGGGGAAAGAGAGGGTGGAGGGTGGCCAGAAAGAAGAAATGGGTTAATCCTCTGAACAATAGCAAAGAGTTAAGTAAAGAGAATGATGGGAAAGAGGGTAAAGTTTGGTCACTCATCTGACTATTCCTGAAAGACCAGAAATTTCACAACAGCATCTTCCAGCTCACTTTCTTCGCTTCCTGGTGACAACAAGGAGGCGAATACTTTTAGCAAGATGGGAGAAACTACTGCAATATTCCCAGTACTGTGTTTCCACCAAATGTTTCCAAACAGGCATATGATAGGACCATTAACCAGCTATCACCGACTGGTTTGGCATTTTGTCAAAACCCCCATGTTAAGAAACTTGTCTTAAAAATAACATTTTTCAAACTTAACGGTTATCAGAGGGGGGAAAGGGGGTGTGATGGGATAAATTGGGAGTTTGAGATTTGCAGATACTAACTACTGTATATAAAATAGATAAACAACAAGGTCCTACTGTATAGCACAGGGAAGTATAGTCAATATACTGTAGGAGCCTATAATGAAAAAGAATATGAAAATGAATATATGTATATATATATGTATGACTGAAACATTATGCTGTGCACCAGAAATTGACACATTGTAAACTAACTATACTTCAATAAAAAATAAAATAAAATAAAATAACGTTTTTAAAGCTAAAATCTTCAAGTCTTCCATATTTTTCTCCACAATAATTAACAACAGAGTAGTAGACTAGAAAGAAACCTAGTAATTCATTTATTCAACATGCATTGAGCACCTACTATGTGCTTGGTCCAAGTTCTTAAGAGTTCTCACATTTTCAAACTGGGGTAACTTCTGTTTTGCTTGCATGAAGTGTATTAATTTATACCCAAACAGTATTCTGATAAAAAATATAGGGTACACTCAAAAGGGCAAAGGTTAAAGAACTGTACAAATCCAGGTTTGAATTCCAGCTCGATTACATGTAAGGTGCTTATCCTTGGGCAGGTAACTTAGCTTCTATAGGTGTCAATTCCTTCCTCTGTGTAAAGGAGGACCAGGTGTCACTGTTTTGTGAAGATTAAAAGAGACATAGAACATAAAGCTCCAAGCAGAACCTGGCCCCTGGCATTTATGCAATCGTTTATTCAGTGACTATTTCCTGAGCATCTACTCCATGCAGGTCCTGATCTAGCCATGAGCCTCAGCAACAAAAAAAAGAAGCAAGATCCCTCCTCTCACCTCCTCCTTCACGTATCACCACCGGGACTAAGCAGGGCTCTGAAAACCTGTGAAGGGGCCTGAAACCCAGTGGATGCTGTACCGATACTCCAGATGTCATGATTTTCAATATCTCATTTTGACCTGAGTCAGGAATCACATTTTCAAGGGAGCGTCTGCTTGCGGCCCCGAGTCCTGAGCACTCGAGCGCAAAGGCTCAGTGATTCCTGGTCCGTGTCAGGCTGTTCACTGGGAAAACCAAACGCAGATGGCTGGGGTGGCCCAGCCCCTGGCCTTCGGGGTGTAGCAGAAATAGAACTTAGGAGACATAGATTGTTGTCCCTTTTGCCTTTGTGCTCTTAAGATGAGAAAGGTGACTTATTTTGTGGTGGGGACGGGGGACCTCTATACAGAGGAAGTTCCCAAATGAACTGCTACATTGTTGCTCTTACTCTCTGACTCATTTTTATTTTCCATCCCAGCCCTCCCTGGTGTCTTGGTCGGCTCCAGATGTGGCACAATACATTCTTTGTGTACAAGATTCTAATATGCAATAAGACCAGTTATTAGGCCCACAATCATTTATGCACCAAAAAGAGAGTATCAGGTAAACAGACATGAATTGTGTATTTTGCTTTCTTATTGCTAACATTTAAGGCAAGAGAATTGATAAATGAAAGAAACTTACTGAAAACTTTAAACATTTGAAAACTCTATTCAAGTATGTATGTGCTTGATCCAGACATACAACTCAGGGGCAAACATTTTTATAAAGTCTTTAACGAAATCTGTGTTCTCTATTTTTGTTACTGGCACAACCGTCCACCTAGTAGGGAATTTTTGGTTATTTTCAACAGGTGAGGCAATGAGGTTTTGTGGAAAGTCACAGAAGCCTGGCTTTGAATCTCAATCCTCTGTACTTTTAGCTATCCAGAGTCAAGGAGGGTCTTAAATGTTTCTAAACTTCAGCGACCTCATCTGAAAAATGGATTTTTGAGAGAAGTAAATTAGATTTGGGATATAACCAAAGTGAGGCATTCAGAAAAAGCAGTTACTCTCCCCGCCCCTCCCAGCACACCACTCTCAGAACCTTTCTCTTCCATTCTACTGCCCAGTAACTGGTCTCCTGGACTACTGTCCTCTGACTGTTTTCTTGGCCTTGAATGCAATTCCTCCAACCGACCTCAAAACTGCTGCTAGAAAGCATTCAGAATCAGCAATCTGATTGTGGCACACCTCTGCCACAAATCCCTGCATGGCCATTATATTCAGAACAACTCTGCATTCAGAGCAAAGTCTGCCGCCCCACTACCACCCATCTGCTCAGCCTCAGTGCCCATGCCCACCCCACCTCTGCCCCCTGAATGACGTTCCAGGCTCCCAGCCATGGTTTGCAGGTCACACCATCTGCTCTGTGTGTTGACTCATTGACTCTCCCTGCCCCTCCTCCCGGATGCCATCCTCACTCCACCCCCTCCCATCTGTAGAGACCACCATCCTTCTCAAGGCTCAGCTCAGATGCCACCTCCCTTTGAAACCCTCCTGCTTTCCCGGCTGACTCAGCACTCCACTCACACCTTGATGATACCTTTCTCAATTTTATTACTTAAGTTTTGTGTTCTAGAGTTACCCACATCCATCATGGTCCTTCTCCATTGGATTGTTAGTTCTTCCACATTATATACGTTTTAAAGAAGAATCCTCACGTTTGATCATTCCTTACATGAAGAAGATAGAACCAAAAGGTAAAAGTGGGGCAAGACGTTCCCAAGGTGTTTCCAATGGCAAAAGAAAACTAAAATGCACTGGAAATGAAGCCTTGGATGTATTTAGAAAAAAAAAATTAAGAAAACCCCAGCAAACCACAGAGGTGTTTGCCATCTGTGGTGGATTAAGGATGGCCACAAATTCTTTGATCTTTCTTGCACTGACAGGTGAGTTTATTTCCCTCCCGTTGAAACAGAACTGCTTGTAACCAGTTTCACCAACAGAGTGACATTATGCCATTTTCAAGCCTAGCATCATACATGACTAACAGCTTTGGCCTTGGTCTCTTGGAACCCTGAGCCTCCCTGGGAGACACAGGATTACCCTAATGCAAAAATCTCATGGAGAGGCCCTGAGTCTACCCAGAGAGTCAGAGGGACCCAGGGGAGATCAGCCTTCCAGGAATCCCTTGCCAAAGTGCCAGGCAGGTGAGTGAAGCCATACTGGACCCTCCAGACCAGTCCAACCATTGACTGAATACTGCTGAGTGACCTGTGATACCCTGCAGGGAACAGAAGGGTCACCTAGCTGAGCCCTGCTCAAATTCATGATCAACAAAATCACAGATATGATTAAATGGTGGTTGTTTTAAGCCACCAAGTATTTTTTAAATATATTTTTATGAAAGTATAGTCAGTTTGCAATGTTGTGTCAATTTTTGGTGTACAGCACATTAAACAAAGTGTTGATGTGGTTTGCTAGCAGCAATGGGGAATCAGAACACCATCTTAATCAGTTTTAGCTGAGCACCCTAACCTAACTACTAGAATACTTTTCCTCCGAAGGGAACACTTCTCTTACTTATCAATAGATAGACTAGTTGGGGGAATCTGAACTTATCTTAAAGAAATGTGCACTGCACATTACACATGTGGATTATGACCCCCGCTGTCGTAGAGCCTGGTAGATTGCTCATCTCAACTAGATAAGCCGCAAGCTGAGGGCAGCAGCCAAGGCGTACACCACATACACCTTGTCCTGCAGGACAACGTGCACAGCAGGGGCTCTGTACTATTGAATGTCTGATTTATTGACTGCCAGTTTAGTAAAGAGCATCGTACTGGAGGTACAGAACCTAAGCTCTATTCTTTACTTTGAAAAGGGAAAAGACAGACGTGTCCACTAATATCTGAACAGACATAGTTAACAGAACTTTAGGAGCAATCCAGTAGAATGCTGTAGGGGAAGCCAGGAGACTCTCCATCCTGTCCTTAACCACCCACACCTCCTTATGCCTATGAGGAAGAAATCTTTGTGCCTTCATCTGCTAACTATCTGAAGGGGAGGATCACATCTGATATCTCTTAGATCAGTATACATTAGAAGTGAAGTGATTTTAAGGATTGAAAACACCTTCAGTTCCTTGGCCAAACAATGGTGGGTAAACCCAAGCTACTACACTATTTTGCAGATATATGTGATTCTCGTGTATAAAGCAGCCTGAATTAGTAGATGCAGTTCCATGTGCTGGGTCAGCCGAGCACTTGTGTAACATTTACTAGATTTTTTGTCTTTAAAGTATAGTAAATAAAACACTAAAACATATGGAGATTTCAACTAACTTCTGAAGGAGATATAACATGTGTTGGAATCAGAAAAGAAACATTCGTGCCCTAAGTCTAGGTCTTCTGTGTAAGACACCAGCCAGGAAAAATGTGGTGGGAACCTCCAAACTTATCTGTGTAATGATGTGTGTTGTTTTGTTGTAATGCTGAGTGCTTAGCAAAAAGCCTGGGCCATTAGCCTGTTCTCGTGGGCATCAGCCCCTCCATATAGGAGATGGCATCTGCTGAGGCCCTATGTGGATTGCACTGTATCCCTTATTCTCATACAGAAACCCTACAACATTAAGAATGATTCCTGACTCCATCTTCAATTTCGATGGCGAAATTGAGGCCTGGAGATTCTATAACTCTCCTGTATTAGTTTGCTATTGCTGCCATCCCAAAATACCACAGACTGAGTGAATGGCTTAAACAACAGAAATTTCGTTTCTCCTAGTTCTGGAGGCTGAGAGTTCAAGATTAAGGAGCTGGCACGTGTGGCTTCTCCCCAAGTCTCTCTCTTTGGTTTGCAGGCAGCTGCCCTCTCACTGGGACCTCTCCTGGCCTCATCTCTGTGTGCAGGCACACCTGGTGTCTCTTTGTCTTACAAGGATACAAGTCATACTGAATTAGGGGCTCCACCCTTTGACCTCATTTGACTTTATCTCCCTAAAGGCGTTATCTCCAAGTACAGTCACACTGGGGGTTAGGGCTTCAACTTATGAATTTTGGTGGGACATAACTGAGTTCATAACATCTCCCCAGGTCACAAAGCTAGTCAGTGCTGGAGCCGGGGTGTGCATCCCAGCCTCCTGCCTATAATCCACCCAACTGCTGTCGGTGCTGCTCTGCCTTCCCACCCCTGCCTGGGTCTGTGTCCACAGAAAATGGCCTGGGTAACTACCCATTATACAAAGTTAAGGGAATAAAGGAGGGAAAGGAAACTGAAATGCAGAAAATCAAGAAAAACTGACTCTTTGCAAAGTAGGAAATGCAGCTCACACCCAAACTTATTCTTCCACAGCCAAGAGTCCCCTTCCGCCCCCATCATGCTGGCTTTGTTTTAACAGCAGGAAACTCCCTCATCTTCTCAGATGATGAGGAAGGTCTTGGGGACCAGTGCTTCCTACTAGCAGCCACCAGCTGGGTACAACACAATAACATGCTTTTTCCAAAATTACAAGATAATACAGAGTCTAATTTTTTCCATCACATTTTTGTAACCAAAAAAAAAATTCAAAAATCCTCTTCTGGTGCTATATAACTCATAAATGTAATTAATAAAGATTTCCTGATTAGCTAAAACATGTTAAATCCAAAAAGAGCTAGACATGTTTTCTTCCTTCTATCAGATAAAGCAAGGAAGCATCTTATATTTATAAAAGCACATGCTTTCAACTATATTGGATTTTCCTTTTAAAAAGAACAATCATTGAAAGTGGCTGCCAGCAGAGAATTAGGTGCATTTAAACAGGTATTTGTGTTCTGGAAGATATTAATTGAAACTCTTTTATTTGTTGTTGTTTATGTACGTGTTTGTTTTGGTTCTGAGGAGGAGCTGAGGTTCTTTTATGCATGAGGAAGCCTTTCATCTGAAATTCCAGCTTCATACAAAATTAAACCAGCCTATTGGAGATATAACGTTATATAAAGCATTAAGACCTGCTGAAAATATTGTTTTAAAAAGATATGAAAAATTGAAATGGCTTTTCTGTGTGAATCAGTCCATAACAAATATGAGACACAGCAGGGCTGATGTAACTTAGAAGAAGATGAAATCCGGGTTGCCCATTACCTATCCTCACAGTACTGCTTTCCTGGGTTCTGCAGGATGGTCCAGCCTTACCAGCTAACCCCAGGGATGGCTAATGAGGTAAAAATTCTGCTTCATCTTCAGTTTTATTGGCTACCAGCACATCACCGTCAAAACCACAATGTCAGCTTCACCACAGCAGAGACCAAATTTTGGTTCAGAGACCAGCCCATCGTACTGGTCAGGAAATGACTCAAACAATAATACTTCTCCACTGGTTTTCTCCCAGTAAAGATACAGTATGTACTGTTGTACGCATTATATTACTATTCTGTTCTCTGTTCTTGAAACAGAAATGCTCCTTTGGTACTAAAAACCAGTAATACCACACCTTAGAGAATAAAAGAACTGAGGCATCATTATGAAACTTGTTTTTTAAGTAGCCAAAGGGATTTAAAGTTACATTTTTTTAATTTTTTATTGAAGGATATTTGATTTACATTGTTTCAGGTTTACACCAAAGTGATTCAGTTACACAAATATTTTTAATGTGTATATTTTAATGGTCTGATAGCAGCACTGTCATCAGGGACATTAATTCAAAGTCTCAGCTTTTCTCTCTCAACTTTCTGAGTGAGTATAGAGGGTCCTAAGAGCTTATGTAACGAGTAAAAGATAACCCTGTTATTTCCACCAGGATCTTCTGCTTAGCAGGAATATGTCCCAGGGTCCTTGTCCCAAAGCTCCCTGACTTAGCTGATCACAGAAAGCCTTCCACTCTATTCACAATCACCACCACCAGCATGTAACTTCCTTATGCCTTGTTTGTATCCTATCACAGAAAAAGATCTTGTAAAATAAAACCCTTTTTTTTTTGGTAATCCACACTGTTAGATAAAGCATTTTATTCATAACTTGAGAAAAAGCACTTTAAAATGGTGATCAAGATTATCTTATACTAGATTTAACCTGTGGTGGACCCAGAGGTTTCATGTGAAACTGGATTATCACGATCTTGGCCTGACACTCCATTTCAAATTCTCATCAAGTCTACATCTCCTGCTCTACTTTTTCAGAGCTAACCTAAGTGCAGGTAAGTGTCAAGGGCTCCGACAGAACATCTTAGCACTTTGTGGAATGAATGATAGGAATGAAACATGAAAAGACCCAAGAGGTCAGCCCTGCCTCTGTCTCACAAAACAGAATTATTCCCCACAGTGTATCTTCAAGTTAGATCACATCCATTTTGCTTGTTTACAAAGCTTAGCATTGATAAAGAATAACAAACAGTTGCCTGTTTAAATAGCTTAATTGACAAATTAATAAGTGAGCATGTAACTCTAAGAGGTTGTAAGTGAGGAACATGGAGGGAAAAAAATGACCCTCTTCCACAATCTGGTCAAGGTATCCATGACATATCAATCGAGTGATGGAGATACTGACCCATTGATGCTGAAATCCTGAGAGCGTGGTGTGCAAATACCCAACAGAATAGCTAGGGAAACATTTCTGTCCTTGGAAAAAAATTATAACTGAAGATGAATCCAATTTCAATAAAGATGTTACATGAGCTAATATGGTTTTTCCACCTCAATGCTCCTACTCCCACTTTTAAGACTCCTTACTTCTAATCCCATCACTGCATTGTGCTCTACCACTAGGGTGCAAATGAATGACTCATTTGTCATCAATAGTTCAGGATATTTCTCTGTAAAAACTGACTTTTCTGAGAAAAAAAAGGAACTAGAGACATGTAAAAAGACTGCAGGAGGGGAGGCTCAAATTAATTTTCCATTTCCTGTTGTTTACAAAAATCTCGCTCTTTGGTGAGACATTCCCCATTTGGAGGCAAGGCTGGATTGACTAACCTTTCTATTCAGCCCTGGGCAGCACAGGTATGTTCTTTTCCTTCCAATTGCTCCTGACTATCATAAGCCTCCGCTCTGGTCAATGGAGTTATAGCTGTTAAGAGTAAATATCCTTACACAGTACACTGTTAAAAATTGTTATAGGCACTAGTTTCAGACATACCAATCCAACAGAATATACATTTGTGTGTGTGCACCTACAGATGAGTGAGCTGTGAAAGTCAAGAAGAATCTTCTTTATGCAACTGGCACCTTTGACTCTGGTTTCTTCTAGCAAAACAAAACTAAAATGGTATTTCCAAATACCCCTAAAGTATCAGGATTTGGAATCTTATATTAACAAATTAGTTTACTATGGCATGGAGATTGACGTACACCAGCATTCAAATTTCATCACTTTTCATGGCTATAATGTTCACCTTTTTCTTAATCATTGGTATCACAATTGCCTGGACTATTTGTAAATCACTGACAAACAATCACAACTTGAGAAAAACTCATTATTTTTCTTTTTTTATCTAAAACAGACAAGGCTTAGCAAAATCCTGAGATTAATTTCAGAATAAAATCTATTAATCGAGGAGTTAGGTTTAAAAGGAGTAGTGCCTCTATGAAAACAAGAAAACAAAAAACAAAAAGCAGAGAATTTATGAACATTATGAATGAAGGACCACAATCTCCATTATGTATATAATCTACATGATAAAAATATATTGGTCAGCTGTTAGTAAAGAGACTAAGTCTGAGTCTAATTTTCTATCAGTTACCTGGGGCTTAAGTCTGAAGAACTATCACTATTGAGTACTTTGAACATACAGATCTTCCTCATCTTAATTATTTCAATTATTTGTCTAGACTGATGGCTGACCAGACTCTTTACCTCTTCTGCCTACTAGTTCCTTTTATGTAGATTTCTTTAGGGAAAGATGAGAGCCCTCAACCAGAGTGATGGGGGAAAAAAGATGACAGCAGGGTGAGCAAAAAATACTCTGAAAAAAGAGAAGGGGTGTAGAGATAAACAGAAATTAAACAAAACGAAAAATCTAGAGGGATGTATCATGCATATCAACAACCTCTAGCTTGAAAATACTTAACAACAGCAACCACAATCTTGGCACTCCAGGACACATACACACATATATATTAAGCTAACTCTAGAAAATCTCTTTATATACCTTTCCCCCACTCCCATCCCTCAGCTAAGTAACCTAACTCAACACACGTGTGTACACACAGACACACAGACACACACACACACACCTGCCATTCCAGAATGTGCCATGGTCTCATTCTTTTGTGTCCTTACTCATGTTGTCCCCTAGCCTGGAATTCCTTTTCTTCTTCATCTACCTTCAAATTATTTATTCTTCCTTTAATAGCCAGCTCCATCATGAGCTCCTCTTGAGAGTTAGATGCCCCTGCTTTGTGGATGTCTATTACAGCACTTAACAAGCTGCACTGTCATTATTAAATGCTTTCCTGGGTCTCCTGTGAAACTGTGAGCTCCTTGAAGGCAAAGCTGGTCTTGCATATCTCTTGAAACCACATGGTAGACAAAAAACACATGGAATCTGGAGTCAGATATTTCAATCTTGGTTTTGACAAGGTTTTATCTACAAAATGATAATAATATGTCTACTTCTCACAAATACTGTTAGGATTAAATAATTTAATTACCTTGTACATTTAATTACCTTGCTCAATAAATGTTTGAACTACTTCCTTCTGAAGACCAGTACAGGCAAAATACCTACTATTTAGTACATGTCCAATACATGTGTGTGGATTAAATTGAATCCCCATTACTCTGACTGGTCAGTTACATGCCAATGGCATACAAAGGTGATTTCACCTACTCTTGTTATTAGAATTCAATGCTGAAGAACATACCAAAGAAGATACTTCAAATAAAAGGTCAGAAGCTGGGGCCATGCTGCCTAACTCAGGGGCCTACCAGAAATTATCCACTGTCTCATCTATTGCGGGTGACTCACCGGTGAGCAGACTGTCCCACCCAGAAATACTTCTTTTTAAACTTCACAATACCTCTTTTCCTCAAATATTTGATGGAAATGGAAACATATGTGATTTTCTTTTTCCTATTTACCAAGATAGCATGGCTAAATGAGAACTATAAAGCTAGTTTCAACTTTCTGAGACAAGACACAACACACTTACACACACACACTCACACACACACACACGTTATATTCATGGTTGCTTAGAATTTGAGGGTTTAAGTTCAAGTTCAAGGCACGTATAAATTTTTTTTTAAAGACACAAAACACTGAGAAAAGAGGAGAAGAGGAGAGGAGAAGAAAAAGAAAGAGGGAAAAATAGGTGTGGTAACTGACAAAGAACAGATTTGAATAGATCCTCCTACATTCAAAGAGATTTAGTCCAACGTGAATAACTGAGTCTAACGCTAATTTGACGTAATACTTCAGGTGCTGTATTAGAATTCCACAAGAATGATTTCTTACCACTTCCTTCTAACAAGAATTCAGTGAAGCTCTCTGGGAAAAAAGAGGGACTCAAACCTCTCACGTTGTGCACAACTGGTTCCCTAGCCCCCAAGCAAAGCTTCTTGACCATACAGTGTCTCCTTGCCTTTTCTGAAGCCACTACATTATCACATTAGCTCAAGGGAGAAGCAGAAAGGCAGTTAATTATGGGGACAGAGAGAGCAGCACAACATCCAGAAAGCAGTTTTTTTCTTTTAATAGTCCACTTTCCTCTTATTAATAAAAAGTAAAAACTCTGATTTCTTCAGAATCACCTAGAGCTTTTAACGGAAATCTTTTCTTCAACTAGGCTAGCTTTTCTCTAGCTGATCCTATAAACACTGCTGGCAATTTTTCCCCCAATGCCTCTAACATATTTTCACTTAGCACCAGTTTGATGTATAAGATCTGACAGCCCGGCAGTTATAGGCCACCTGCATCACTGTCGCCATGACAACAGTGAAAGACAATCCATGATCCCATGCCCTGGTCACACGTTTCAATACAGCTTATCTGTCCAAAGCCACTGAGTCTAATGGAAGAGAGTAATTACCATCTTCCACTCATTGTCAAAATTCCCACCATATAATGCTCTTCAAAATTATTATATTCCTCTCACATGGCTGCTTTGCAAAAACTAAAAGAAACCTTAAGTGGAAAGGGTGGGGCGGGAGAAAGAGGAGGCTGTGACTGGTGTAAACGTAGCTGACTGTGTGTGAACTGTCCCTCTGCCGTGGAAGAAGGCACCAGCCAGCAAGAGGAATACACAAACGTGGAGTTCACTGAGTATCACCTGAAGAGTTTTTAAAATATGAGCAAGGAAATTAGTAAAATTTCCCAATTCTAGCCTATTCTAAAGGCATCTCATTACTACCACTGCAAACCTTGCACAGGTATCACGACTCCCCTACCACAGAATGTGGCAGTCACGGTGACACAGAACAGTATGACAGCTCACAAGAGTGGCGCCAAGGAAGAAGCAGAGGTCTTCAGAATGGACACTTCTCCCACAGTCACCTGTCCCAGTACTCTTCACCCCCTCTCCTTCACACTCTAAGCATAACAAATGAATACTCGACTGTCCAATTTTTAGATTTTGCACTGCACCTTCTCAGTGGTGAGTACAACACTGTGTTTGAGAAAAGTCTCAATCTTCCAGTATGAAAAAGTGCAGTAAACACTTTTGTGGAAAAGTCCTGTGAGAAAAGCACTGACAGGAAAGAGTAATTCAATTTAAAGACAAAGTTAAAAGTCACATGGACTTTAAAAGCAAACTACCAAGAGCAAAAAATGGATGAAAGGACACAGGGAAAGATAATCCTCAGGTGCAGGTGCTCAACTTCTGGTGAGACTGCTCCACCCTTCCTTAACTTAAGTCATCTTCACCGAAATAAAGTCATGCCCATCAACGACTCACCAGCTACCAACATAGTTATGTGAAATGCTACCAAGCTTCATGACTAACAGAAAACACCTCCGTTAAGACAAAATAAGCAAGTGCGTATGATGGAACAAATACCAATCCACAAAAGGACGAAAGTGATATAATTTTAAAGTATGAAACAATTAATTCTTAGATTTAGTATTCGTACACTTGTCAGAATGATTTTAAAATGTTTTATTTAGGCTAAAGCCTAAAGACTACAGCCATAAAACATTTAACCAGCTGTCAAAACGCAGTTGTGAACCAACATTACCTGCACTACGTGTTGAACATGGCATTATGTACATTATACAACAAACATGGAGAGCCGGAGTAGCTAGAGGCCTCTGTAACGCAGCCACTTTAGTTATTTGGTGGTTGGTGGACAAGCCTTTTTATGTCCCTTGCTCATCCTTTGGCCACAATGCTGTTCATTAACAGTCCTTGTTGGAGGCCAGAAAAAGATGGTCCGAGATGAAACTGAGCCTGAGCCTCCTAATGGAAAACTTCAATAGTTTGTGTAATCTCCCACAGGACACCACAGACATAGATGCTAACAAACACAGGGGTGTTGAGTAAATCTAGTCAAAATAGCTAACCCGTGACCAGAACATTCCAATCCATTCAGCCAACTTTAAACACTTGGATGGAACGTTTGTACATAATCATTTGTGGACTTCCCTTTGTCATCCTAGCTTTGTCCCTTCCCCCGATGGTGGAATTTGAAAACCATCATTTAGATAACAAGAGCTAGATCAATATAAAGGTCTTGATAGAGTAGAGCCTGTAAACTCAAGTTGCCATCGGCAAAGAATTTCCTGTCTGTTGGCCCCCACTGTGGGAAAAGATCCAACTTGTAACAGTCTTTTCTAATGTCTTTTGTAATCTTCATTTAAAGGACCTTCCCTACTACACCACCTCACTTGAAGAGTGAACTCTGAAAACTGGCTCGGAAACCTCCTTCTGAGGAGGCCAGCAGCACCCACAACCAACGTGAAGAGTGGAAGTATCTGCTCTCCCTTTTCCAGCCTGGCCAGTCCCATGGTCCCAGCGCCCACCCTGCCTTCCCCAGCAGTTCTTTGTCTTCTTGATCTTGACACTGTTGAAGATTACAGACCCATTCTTTTATAGAATGACTGTCAGTTTGGGTATGTCTGATGTTTCCTCATGATTAGTTTCAGGTAGTTCTTTTTTAGAATAACACAGTGTGTCCTAGGTGCATCCTACCAAGAAGCACATGATGTCGGTTTGTATCTATATTGGAGATATTAACTTGGATCATTTGGTTCAAGTGATAGCCCCTAGATTTCTCTACAATGAAGTGACCATATTTGCCTTTGTAATTAATGAGCAATTTGTTGGGAGATACTACTCTGAGACTATGTAAATATCCTGTTCCTCACCAAACTTTCACCTACCAGTCTTACTATACATCTGTGATTTTGCAACTCTGTTCTTCCTTTTGTATTTATTAGTTGGCCTTCTAAGTAAGTGAATTTCTCTCTCTCTCCCCACTCATTTATTTATTCAATTTCTGTATCAGTATGGACTTACGGGTTTTTATTGTATTCAATTCGTTATAACCCATTACCATTTTTTTTTTTTTTGACATTCAACTTCTCCCAATTTGGCCAATGGGAGTGCATCAAGAAGGCTCTCGTATTTTTTTATACTTTGACCATTCCCAGTTCTTTCTGGCTCAAAAGGATGTTCTAGGTCCTACCCCAGTCTCCCCTAGCCCAGAAAGCAGCCTTTTCTCCAAGTCATGCTCCATATTTTGAAAGGTAATGTGTTGACTTGATGGTTTCCAAGGCTATGATGCAAATACATTAAAAGGATCAATGTAAAAATCAGTGTTAGTCTGTTCAATATAGAATAGAAACATCTCTGGTCAATCTAGAGAAAGCAGCCTAGTGCACCTTTTTCAGGTGGTCACTCCCAGTGACACCAGAACTGGCTTGGCACCTGGCTACACAGAGCTGGGCTGTAAATGCCATGGGGCAGCTGTATGTCAGAGAGGAGAAGAGAATGCAGGGATTAGGGTTCCACAGCAACAGTGCAGGACAGCGGAGACAAGGCACAGCATGGCAGCCAGTCTGCCCTGGGCAGGGCCAAACTCAGCAAAGATTCTTTGCCGGACCAGGAGAGCCTACCCAGGGAACCTACAGGGAAGAGACCCTTCCCTTCTTGTGTCAGTGCCAAATCACTTAGCATATTTCATGCGCTCAGAAAATAGCTTCTGGTTCCATTTTACATACAATTTCTTAGTAATCTCTGACTGATCTGTGAGGGGGAAGATACTGTTACCTGTTCTTTTCAGAAAGAAAAAATAAAGCAGAGAACCTTCTGTAAGATGCGCAGAAGCAAGAGCAGTTTCAGGTTTGGGGAGCCTGCTGCCTATAATATTTAACTCTTCTGCCTATATGAAAATTTCTAGGGCCCCTCCCAGAACTTTGTAAAGGGCTGTGCAAGGGAGGGGACCTGAGACTTAAGCTTCATTTATTTCATGGTAAAAATCCACCCCTGCACAGAAGAAATTCCAACTTCTCTCTGCAGACCCTATGGTCCAGTAGTAGGACAATAATTCTTCAACAAGGCCCGTCTCCACTGGTCTGAGAGAGTCAGAGCCTCCAGGTTCTACTCCAGGAAACAGTACCGATGACACATCTAACCAGATGAGTTTCAAACCCCACCAGTATCTTTCAACGCAAAGTCGGAAAGTGACCAGAACTCCCACGTAAGCATGCGATCAACTTGTTTGGCAGAGAAGTGGAGAATCTTGCTGGCTGTTTTGTTAGCCAACTTCATCTGTACACACATGCCAATCTGTCTACCCAAGTGAAGTAACACCACAGCGAGGCACCTAGACCCCCTCGATCAAACTCAGGTGACGAATCCCATCCAGAGTCATAGGTGCAGCTTGAAGCTGAACCTGGAAATTCAGGCTAACAGATCTAAGTGATGCTGCTCTTCAGGCTGTGGGGAGAACTCACATTTTATTTTATTTATTTATTTTTAATATGTATTTTTATTGAAGTATAGTCAGTTTACAATGCTGTGTCAATTTCTGGTGTACAGCACAATGCTTCAGTCATATAGGAACATACATATATTCGTCTTCATATTCTTTTTCACCATAAGTTACTACAAGATACTGAATATAGTTCCCTGTGCTACACAGTATAAACTTGTTGTTTATCTATTTTATGAATATTAGTTAGTATCTGCAAATCTCAAACTCCCAATTTATCCCTTTCCACCCCTCCCCATCCCCAGTAACTGTAAGTTTGTTTTCTATGTCTGTGAGTCTGTTTCTGTTTTGTAAATAAAGAACTCACATTTTAGATATGACTTTCACGTTCTTGTATCAGCCTCATCCTCCACTGTACCCACGCCGTGTCACCTGGTGCTTCATTCCCTGAGCCTGTGACCATTGGCTGAATTCATTCTCACAGCTCCATTCTATTGATTGTGCTGCTTTCTATGCGTGTAAAGGCATTTCCATCCTCTCTGCCTAGAAAAACCCTACTCATCCCTCAAGGCCCAGATCAGAGCCCAGCTCCCTGCACACTCTTTCCTGGTATGCTCTTAACCTGCTCCCCTTGGCCTACAAAAGTAGAATTAAATCATTCCAGCCTTTGTGTTCCTCTAATAGTTTTTTTTTTATAAGTCTATTAGAGCCCTTATCACAATATACTGGGGAATGACATGTAAAAATTTTACCAGCTACATTAATACAAAACCCATACCCATGTTCTCCTTTGCATTTCCAGCAATCTCTAGTGTACCTGGTACAGTGGAGCTTTTAAAAAAAAAAGTTTACTGACTTAAAGACTGTTGCCAAAACTGCAAGTGTTCTTTTTCCTCTCACTTAAATAGAGGCTTATTTTAATTAAAATAAAACTACAATATTATTGGGTTTTATAATCATGTAGCTGTATATAGCTGTATATAATTGCAATGAAATCAAACTGCTGTTTTTAGGTAACTCCTTCCCTTGAAACTCTTCTTAGCTACCTTTGACAAAATACCAGTGTGTTTCTACACTATAAGTTTTGTGTCTGTATGTGTCTTTTCCCCTTTTTTAAACTTTTTATGATCCAAAATTTCAAACACACAAAAGCAGTCAGAATAATGTAATGAATCCCCACTGCCCAGCTTCAACCCTTGGCCTATCCTGTTTCATCTATACCTCATACCCAATGCTATGGTCTGAATGTTCGTGTCCACCCTAAAATACATATTTGGAAGTTCTAAACCCCTGAAGTGATGGTATTAGTAGGTGGGGCCTTTGGGAGATGCTTAAATCAGGTGGGTGGAGCCCTCATGAATGTGATTAGTGCCCTTATCAAAGAGGCTCCAGAGAGATCCCCAACCCTTTCTGCCACATGAGGATGCAACAAGAAGTCTGCAGCCCAGGAGACGCCCCTCACCAGACAATCGGGGCACCCTGGTTTCAGACCTCCAGAGTCCAAAACTTTGAACAGTAATACATTTCTGCTGTTTTTAAGCCACCTAGTCTTTGGCACTTTGTTATAGCAGGCCAGTCAGACTACGATATCCATTTTCCCTTCTATATATATTAAAGCAAATCCAAATCGTCATATCATATCTGTAAATATTTCAGAATGTACCTTTACATGTCATTGTCTCTTTTTTCCAAAAACCAAACCATCATACCAGTATCACATCTAAAAAGTACTTAATAATAATTCCTACGTATCATCAAATATCCAGTTAGTGTTAAAATTTCCAATTATCTCAATTTTTTTGCACTAGATTTTGAACAGGGAAAACATAACTGTTACTTCGCACAACTCATAAACAAACTGTCCTATTAAAATAAAAAGCCTCCAAATTATATCCTATAGAGCCATACATTCCATAGGACAAGACTCATGAAGCCTTACTTCATTGCAATGCACTAATTATGCTGCTGAAATTTTGTTAAACATTTGTCCTATATAGATATGTAAAATAATTTGTTTTCAGTTCATTACCTTTCTACCCAAAGCTTTTATTCCACAAAGATTTCCACATGACTTAGCACTACTTTTGAGTTATTCATAGCCCATAAAAATACATTTTATTATTAAGTCTTAAAGTACAAGTTTTTCCTCTTCCTGGAACTCAGGTGTTCACTCTTAATTAACATTGTGCCTTCACTCTAAATTTTCACTTTTAAAATAAAACTATGGCTAGAAAAGAAATGCCCTCGATGAACAACTCGCAAGTAAAGTTTGCAAATCTATAAACTATCTCTTGTCATTTTTACTTGGGCATGTACATTAACACAAAAATGTTTACAACCACAGTAACACAAGTCAGTGAGCACAAAAGACCAACACCAGTAAAAACATGGGAAGTAACCAGTCTCCTCAGGCAGAACCTAGGACTACAGGGATATTCAGAAGCAAGTGGGAGATTTAAGAACAGTTTCCTAAATTCATTTCTTGATGACCCTGGACACACAGTATCTATTCTTTGATTTGGAATTGGAAATATGCATAAAGAGCACAAAGTAAGTACATTCAATTTATGCCACTGAAATGAAAAACTGAATACAAATAACCAAACATTTATATATGAACAACCTACCATTAGAGGAATACTAAGGTGGAGACTTTGAGAAATTAAGATTCTTTTTGATAATGCAAAAATCATCCTTTTAAAATTAAGGTTTTAATCTAGAAGGCTTCCCACCAAGTATACAGAGTCACTACAAATGTAGATGTCAACTTAAACATAGAAAACATTTATTAATGCACGCTAACTGAAGGTAAGGTGATACAGACTAATAAAGAGTTAGGAATTCGCAACAGACACAACTGCACACACTACACATATATACTAAATACATGTCCTTTAAGATTCTCATTTTGGTGATTTTATTTGTAATTATTATATTGTTTCCTCTATTTAAAAAAGAAGATGATTAAACATAAAAGCAGTTTATTTTATTTAATGGGTTAAATATCCTCCCCTATCTCTGTTTTACTTTCTCAGTTACTTTGTTCACTGACACTCTCACGTATATGGTAAAACGCCATATAACAACGACCACAAATTCTGAACATCTGGGTTCTAATTGATCAAGTCATACTTTTTTTCATGTATTCCAAACAACTGCATCCTATATCCAGGGTCCCCAGAGAATCGGCCCTTTTGTACTTTAAAGATTCGGGGAGCTCCTTACGCATCGCTGGCCCTTAAGTGTTACTCATGTGTCTCCTGGAGAAGACACTGACACCCGGAACATGGTGCTGGCATGCTCAGAAAGCAACAGGGAGTCTATTCTACTTGAGTACAAGGACAGGGGAGGCTGACAAAGAAACTCAAAAGAAAACACAAGTCACATGGAGCCAGCTGCCTTTTGGATGCCTTGAAGGATTTGATTCCTTTAGAAAGTCAGGTTAGAAACTGCTGTTCTAACCTCAGACGCCAGCCCCTGGTTCCAAGTTGCCATTCCCTCCATCCTCCACAGCTTTGGCCACTTCCAGACCAAATCATGAGAGCTGGTTACTACCCGTCAGGGCAGGAAGTGAATCATGCTTTACTCAACTGAAACTGCAGCAGGTTTTCAGGAAGCTAAACACAGCCAACCAAATTGAATCAGTAGCACTTATCTTGTAAAGCAGTGTCATGGGATTGTTATTGATGACAAAGGATTAGCACTTCAGATTTACATCTCCCCAGACAGAGGAGACTTTTAAAAAGCACAAGGCACTTCACCCAGATACAGAACAAGCTCCTGAGACCACGTCTGTCTGCAGTACCAGCTCTGAGTGCTCTCGCTAATACCCCAGGCACCTCACCTCCTGGTGGAATCTCCACTCGCACAATAGACCTACCTACTGCCAGACTGATCGTCTTTCCCCTTCCTCAGCAGCATGAAAAAGTTCTACTTGTTTTTTTTTTCTCAAAATGCAGGTTTATTTGTCTTCTCTTTTATCTCTAGTGTGATCTGTGGTGATGTTTAGGGTCTTAGTATAAGTAAAATCCTCATTACAGAGGAGGCCATTATCTTATATCTTTTTTACTATAATCCCAAAGTAAATGTTTGGGGTTCTTAATTATATTGATCCAAATACTTCCCTCATATTTTCTTATTCACTCATTATTTGCTTCTCAAGTAAGATTTTTAAAAAGTGTTTCCAATAAAGGGAATGTCTACATTTATACTTTTATTTAGGGCTGCTGACCACATAAAACTCAAATCTCCAAAAATAAACTTGAATGTAATTTTATGTTTTCAAGCATATCCTAAAAATAAAAGTTAAAAAGTGTGATTTATGTAATATTTATTTCCTTCAGAAAATATTCAAATGATCCATCAGTGACAAAGCAAGTGCTGCAAATCAGAAATCCTTTGTAAAATACAAATTTTTTTAAATCATGAAACACATTAAAATAATAGAATATGTTAATAATTATAATATAATAAACATATTAAAATAATAAGAGAATAGAGAAACTGTTCTAATCTGACACTACCTTCCCAAGTTCACTAAATATACATTTAAAAGTTTCTAGGGGGAAGATACAGCTCAAGTGGTAGAGCACATGCTTAGCATGCACAAGGTCCTAGGTTCAATCCCCAGTACCTCCTCTAAAAATATATAAATAAGCCTAATTACCACCTCCCCAAGAAAAAGTGAAAAAAAAAAGAAAAAGAAAAAAAAAAGTGAGTTCCTTCCTAGGGGGAAAAAAAAGTTTCTAAAAAATAGCTATATCCTTAATGAAGTTATAAAAGCCTGGGATTATTCAAGGAGGAAAATACATTCTCTGAGTATATCAGACAATATGAGGTCAACAGTTCAGATTAAAAGGGTAATTTTTTCTAGGAACTCTCTGAGCATTTTGTGTGTAAATGTTTTTTAAGGCTTCTCTCAGATCATCATACCCAGTAATATATGCAAATATACAAAGAAGTTCAACCCTAAAAGAACACACTATATTCATTTTTAAATGATCTAGAATGAGAAACATGACATCCACAGCAGGGGTGTCTTCAGCATCTATAGCCAGACGTTTGCCACAAAAGATTTTCTCTCCGATATCATCTACAACCCATAAGGCAAAATAAATAAGGGTTTTTCCTGTGGAAAAAGAGAAAAACCTGTGCTCAGTCTTTCAAAAAAATAATAGTCATGAGCACAGACTATGGAAGCTGACTGACTGAGTTCAAACCACAGCTTGAACCAGTTACTAGTTGTATGACCCTGGCCACGTCACTTAGCCTCTTTTGCATCTCAGTTCTTCATCTGTACCCCTACTTCATTGGTTGCTTTAAGATTAAATGAGCTAATAAGCATAAAATGCTTAGTACAGGGCCTGATATATAGTAAGCACCATATACGTATTAGCTAAAAACAATTATATATATACATACTATGTTAAGGATCTGGTAGTAGAACCATAACCTTAACCTTGACAATCTCTACAAGGACTTCTATACCAGTATGAAAAAAAATGAGTTCCTAACAAGATAGAAGTCTATAACATCGCAAACATGTTGGACAGCCGTGAGTCCTTCCTCTGGTCAATATTTATATCCCAGCCCACTGGAACTGAACAAGCTATAGCAGGCGAAGAGGGTAGAACACTCTCTCCAGTTGCAAAAATATCATACCTGAGAGCCACTTCTGATCAAGTGATCCAGGTTGACCAGGTTCTCACCCTCCTCTGGCCTCTGATGGCACAGGGGAAGGACACAGGGTCTTACGTTCTAAATGCTGTCATCCAAACCAACCAAATTATTTTTTGACAAGGGATTTGGAAATGTTTGTAGGCTTGTAGCTAGAGGACCGGTAGTTAGTAGCAGCTTCAGTTAAAGGCAGCTTCAATAGACATTCTGAAATCAAAGCCTGAATGACAGCATTTCCCATAGAATTCAAGGCAAAAGTTAGGGGTGGTGCTTTCAAAATTTACTCTGAGAAGGTCAACCTCAAGGTCTTGTCCTCTGCTCCAATCTCATGTGATAGAAAAAGTAACTCAGTTTTCCATGAACTAACCCAATCTAGAGATCATTTAGAAAGATGTTACTGTAATAAACAATTTTTAATAGATACGCTTGTGATGGAAATGTGACCATTTGTCTACTCATTTCAGGTGACATGAAAGGAACCTAGATTCAGCCATTAAAGTCTTACAGAAATCAATTTAATTCAAATAATTTGATACCTTCCTGGATACACTTTCTCACCTTTCTTTCCTCACACCTCACAATCCATTTATGGGTATGAACTGGTGGCTCACTTAAGGTACAGCCATTACAGACTTCTTCTAGAGCTCCCTCTCAGGAGACTTTGGGCTACACAGTATTTATGCATTTCAAGAAGGGCACTCTTCTGTGGTCAAACGTCTCTAAATCTCACCATTTAGTCAGCTACTATTAGCTATTCCAGAGAGGCAAATTAATAATTATTGTGGACTTGAAAAAAAGACTACCAATCACAATTATGTTTGTCTTCTAAGGTTAAAAGCTAACCAAAGTTTGACGCCTACCATGTGAATCTAAGTGCCTCTCCTAATGAGTAAGGAGCAGTAGAAAATTACAGGTTACTACCGATACCTTATACAAAAAGCTGCACTTCCACACTAGATGATGTCTTACAAAACTAGTTATTAACCAAAGACTAATTAACAAAACCTTTGGCTAAAGCGATATCATTCTTGTTTCTCTATTTCCTTATTGATAACAGGGAACTGGTGAATATGTCTAACATAGATTAATATTTTAAGGATATCTAATCCTCAGGCCTCATGCTTCCGCATTAATCTTTTGCATTTTGTTGCATATAATCCTTTTCCCACAGTTCTAATTTTAGATATAGTTAGTCCACTCGAATTAATCTTTTCCAATATAAAGACTGGTCCCAGCTAAGATCTAATAGTTTCTCCTTAATCTTTTTTTTTTCCCTACACGGAGAAACATATGGATTATGTTATTAACTGTTCGTTTTACTCTCACTTTTTGTTTTGAAATTACTCACTGACATCTAGGGAAAAGGTGTCCTTCACCTCTTGTTCCCAGAGCTAAAGAATCACAGTAACATCTGGTTTACAACTCAACAGCATCCTTAGGAATGGGTTACACTGTGATCTTTAAATATTATTCATAAAAAAAAAAAAAAAACACAGGGTGGTTTTAGGGAAAATGTAGTTTTAGTATCAAAGCAAATCTTTGGGGCTAAAAACTCTGAATCCAGACTAAGGGACAGACTTAACGGTAAGCTTTTAAAATAGTCTGCATTTTTCTAAGTTTACAGAAGAGCTATTTTACAGAAAATTCTGCCACTGGGTAGGCTACAGAGAGAAACATCAAAAGGCAAAGTCATTTTCACTTGGGCACATAAACTGTAATGAGCTCAGACTCAATTTCTTGGCTTCTTACAGCTTTTGTTTGTTTTATTTTGCACAGTGGTCTCTGAAGGCAAGAAAGTGGTCTGTCTCTAGTTGGGCCGAAGAGGCTCAAATATTAGTGTCTCACTGGGACTTACCCTGGGCCCAGGTACAATTTAAAATGTTAAAGATTCCTTACGTTCACATAAATAATCCAACCTTTGACGCCTTAGAAACCTATCTTGGCCACTTTACAACCTATCGTGTTTTTTCCGTTGGTTCTAGTAGTAAGTAAGTTCCAACGTTCTTCTGAAATCAGTCAGAAAAATTCTTCCTCTGGCAATCATGACAAGTCCCCCATTTTGAAAGGGAAAAAGAGGTGACAGGCTAAGTAGACTCTGGAGGTGAAGGGAAAGCCTCTACTTCATTAGCCACTGATGTACTTGTATTGATGGAGACTCAATATGTCAAAGCAAAGAGTTTTACAGGTAGACTTATTTCATGAATTGCCTTTGTTCCCTCAAAGTGGCATCTACTCAAGTTTTATAAACCAAAACAAAATTTAGAAAATATCATGGTATCTGTACTTAAAAGGCGCTGAGGCAAACAATTTATTTAAAGAAAAACACTTTGGTGACAGGAATAATCAACCTTGAATCCACTTAGTAAAATCATTTTGTGAAACTGAAAGTATCATCATTTCTTAAAATAAAGCACAGCGACATTTAACTAAATACTAAGTGAATATCTACAAGTACTTCAAGTGCTTAGAGTTTTGATTCTACTGATAAGGTCTAACCTTTCCTGAAATAACTTTTCTCGCTCGCTCATTCTTGAACATACTTTCATATTTTCTCTCTCTCAAGTGTAACTTTCATTCAGTGTTCTGTTTTCTGGTTCCTAAGTCTGATCAATTCAGAGGGGTCACTTATCTGGCCATAGGAAAAAAGGCAAAGCACTGTCCACTCCATCAGAAAAATCATGTATAGGATCCATTATGACTTCCTACTACTTAGATCTGAGTGACATAAGGCATATAAAGAGTGAAAAAAAAAACCTAAATTTGATTTTGTGGAGCAACATTTTTAAAGGATGGTTGATTTCTTTTTATGCAGCCAGACACTGCATAGACTCCCTGAATAATGAAATGAGATGGGGAGAGGAGAACGCACTTATAAATAAAAAAGGGGGAAGGGATGGGGGAAAATCTTTGTAAGGTTTTTGGGGTAGAGCAAGGTGAGGTCTTTTCTATTCAATCTCAAGACACTCATGTATCACATTTCACTAATAATTCCAAAGTGAACAATGTTTGAAGTGCAAATCCCTAAGTTTGACTCCAGTTTTAAGGAAAAACCCAATTAGATTCCCCTTGAACATTTCTAAACATTTACCGATAATCACTTACTCATTTTCTCTCTTCTCAAACTTCCAACTTGAGCAGTCAAAATGCTTTTCCTTCCCAGAGGCCTTACCTTCCCCTGTTCTCCGGTTTTTCACCATCACACTTTCTGCCTTTTCTCTCCAAAGCCTCCACGCTTCCTGCACACCTGGTCTTCATCTACCACTGTGCACACCGCCATGTACATATCAGTACCTTGAATCTATGAACAGAGCACTAAAAAATGATACCTACGCTGAAACAATACCCAAGATCCTACCTTCCTGATTAGCTCCTAAATGTATCCAAGACCAAGCCCATACTGATTTATTTTTGCAGCTCCCAGCAGGTGCCTAGTGCAGTGCTCTGTCCCTGATGCAATGGCGCAGCCTCCTTCAGCTGCACGGAGTAGGTCTGTTGGGAAAGCCTCTAGGAGGGAAAAATACTCAGACATTTCCAAGTCTCTCTTAATTTGGGGAGAAATAATAACCATTAGGAAGTGCTCTTTCAAGAGCCTTTGGGACCCTGCACAAGATATCCCTGAGAACCACAACAAAATCTAGGTGAAAGAACAGCAGACAAAAGTTATCACAAAATACAAGCTCAGGCACTTCTTTAAAAAAGCAGAACCACCAGGGAAGGTGGATTTAGTATTTAGATTTTCAGGGCTGACCAGGCCTATTTCAACTCAAATTAGTCTTGAGCTGACCCTTCTTCACACACCTTTAGCTAGTAAACTCTGAGAGCACAAGGATCACACATTGTCCTTACTACAGAGAAGCCCGTGGTGCAGGCAGCAGAGCCCTGAGCACCCTGAATTCCATGATTAGCATCATGAACAGAGTAACTTTTGTCCAGCATCTGAAATCCCACAACAGCCAAGTCTTACCAGGCTGATATCCAGTCTACAAACGCCCTACATCCAATGCAAACAGTCAAGAGTCTATAATGCAGGAGAGGCAAATTCTTCTAAAAGAAATGACTCATAGAAATTAATTTTCCTCTAATGTTCTTTAATTTAAAAAACTGGGCAAAGACTTTGGTTTTTTAATTAAGCTCAACTTTAACTTAATTTTTCAATATCCTGAAGTTTTGACGTTCAATTCGTGCAGATTCTATTAAAAGACACTCCAACACATATCAGAACAAATTAATATTAATATATATAAACTGATAAATATTCAATAGAGAACTTTTTTTGACAAAATAAAAGCTATTAAAATGTGTATATTTAGAAACAATAAAGAATTCACCACAATTTATTAGTAATTACATGGCTTTACTTCCTCTCATGTCCTTCACAAGAATCCAAATTATATTATACATGTATACTTACTTAGACACAAGGCAAACCAACTGACCACAGCACTCCCAAGTAGAGGAGAATGTACAAGTTTTAAAGAGGCAACAGCCAAGACATGGAAACAACCTAAGTGTCCATCAACACATGAATGGATAAAGAAAATGTAACATATGTATCATGGAATATTACTCAGCCATAAAAACAAATGAAATAATGTCATTTGCAGCAACATGGATGTACCTAGAGATTATTATATTAAGTGAAGTAAGTCAGAGAAAGACAAATATCATATCTCTTATATGTGGAACCTAAATAAAGATGCAAATGAACTTATTTATAAACCAGAAACAGACTGTTCATAGACATAGAAAACAAACTATGGTTACCAAAGGGGAAACGGGTGGGAGGAGGGATAAACTGGGAGTTTGAGATTAGCATATATACACTATTATGTATAAAATAAACAACAAAGACCTACTGTATAGCATAGGGAACTATGTTAAATATCTTAAATAACCTATAATGGAAAAGAATCTAAAAAAGAATATATATATGTATAACTGAAATAGTGTGTTGTACACCCAAAACTAACACAACATTGTAAATCAACTATACATCAACAAAAAAAGGCAACACCATAATTCAATTTAACAGACCCTTTAAACAATAATAATAATAGACTGTAATATGCATTGCAAAAACAACAACTATTGCAAAACCACAAATACTGAATATATTCTTATCTCCAAGAAGCTTACCAACTACTTCAAGGAGCCCCTCTCTTGAATGTGAGATTTCCTAGCCACCTCCCTACCTTCCCACGCATGCTGTTCTTCCTGTCCAGCCAGCCTCTTCTCTTCCACTCTTCTCATTCAGTGCCTCTACACACACCACCCCACTACAATGACACTGACAAAAAGCCAGAAACTCCCAGTTGCCAAATCCCAGGACATTGTGTGGTCCTCACCTTGCTGGATGTGATACCATCAATGACACTCTCCTTAGTTTTCAATATACCACTCTCCTGGGACTCCTCACCAACTGCACTATTCCTTCTCTATCTCCTTTTGAGAATCTCCTCCTCTAAAAACACACTGAATGCTGTTTTACAAGTTCCTCCCCTCATTTTCTTTTTTCACGTTATACACCCTTCACCAATTTCATCTACTCTGAAAACACCTTTGATGTCTCCACCTGCAGCCCAGACCTCTGGGCTAAATTCTAGGCCTGTATATTCAAATGACCATTGGACATCCCTTCAGGATGGACCATAATCTCATTAAGCTTTGCATGTCCAAAGATGAACTGATCAGCTTCCCTCCAAAACCTAAGGCATTTCCTATACTGAGTAATGATGACATCAGCAAGCCAGAAACCTAGAAGTCATCTCTGATTGCTCTCAATAATCCCTGTACTCAATAAATTACCTCCTTAATATTTTTTGAAAATGGTCTCATGTCGCTATACCTACCACTCTCCTACTTCAAGCTTTTCAATATCTCCTGCTGGAGTTATTCAATAATCCCCTAACTGACCTCCCTGCCTCCAGTCCTTGTCTCAAGACCATCCTTCACATGGTTGAAAGAGTGCTTTACCTAAAGTCAGATGCTGGCCATCTCACTCCCTTATTTACAACCTTTTAATGGTTTCTCTTCATCTATAAGATTTAAGCTCTTGAGCATGGATATAAGGCCCTCTGCCTCCTAATACCTGTCCATCTTACCAGCCTCTTCTTCCACCATTTCTACCCAAACTTCTGTCTCAACAACACTAAGCAACTCCTGATTCCATTTTGATGCCCTCTGTTCCACACTTTTATCCTTCATCCACCCAAATACCCTTGAAGCTCTTCCAGGGCCGGGGCAGTAGCCCAACTGTGGTTGTCATTTCAACGCTTAGCCCAGCATCTGCCTCATTAAAGCTTCCCTGTGAATGGTCAGTGATAAACAATGGAAGACAGTATATGGCAAGTCCAAAATGAATGACACTGATAGAAAGTGTTGAAGGAATTTGGACTTGTGTTGAAAGTCCCGGCAATGGGGTCTCTACATGCTAAATACTTCCCACACGAAAAGTACAGGAGAGCCTACGAAAGCTCGACTCCTCCTTACAACACCCACCACACACTTAGAGTCATGCTCTTACTTATTTTTTGGCGGGGGGAGAAGACATGTTGGCTCCCTGCTGAGCCTGCCATCCCAAGTCATAACAGTGGGCATCTTGGTGATGTGCTACTGATAACCTTTGACATTTATAGAATGTTTATTGTGTATCTAGAACTTTACTGAAAATTCTGCATGAATTATACCTCTCAGTCTTCATCTCAGCACCGTGAGGATGGAACTATCATTAATCCTGCTTTACAGGTGGAGAGACTGAGGCCCAGAAAGTAAGTAACTTCACTTAAGGCAGAGATTTACTCTTAAGAACACTATTCAGTAGACTGCAAGCCAAGCCTCCATGCATATTCCACTTAGTTTCCAAAACTGTAGGTGTGTATCAAGAAATTACCATGAATGAAAGGTCAGAAGAACCTATGGTGTCACCAACCCTTGGAGCCACTGCTCTCACCAAATAAAGTCACTCTTCTAAATTACAGAATCACTGTCTTCATCACAGACAGTGTCACCGACACAAGGTCTAAGTGACAAGACAGACAGCTCCTCTTCTCCCCAGTGAGGCCCCTCTCCCTGTGCCCTGACTCTCCTTAGTCTTCTTATCTGTCCACATTCCTCTCTGGTTTGCTCCAAACTTCTCCTCCCACCTTTGATGATGAAGGGTGTTTTAGAACATAAAAGAGGCAAGATCTCTTCTTCATGGCAACAACACTCATCATGTCAGGAGGTGCAGAAGCCCAAAGTATCCATAAAGAAGGATTTAGATAAATTTATGGAGAGAACACAAGGGAAGGATGGAGAGGGAGGTATGGAACTTGAAGAGGAAACCTTGTGCCAAGGTACAACCATGCTTGGCTATAAGATTAAGTACGTCGACAGGTGTGTACTGAGCACCAACTATGTCCAAAGCACAATTCTGCACCCAGAAGACAGCAGGGAACATAAGACAAAACTCCCTGCCTTTGTGGAGCTTCAAGCTCTGACCACTAGTTATTGCTGTTGTGAGCGTCTGTGCACCTCATGCAACCAGATCTGTGAGGCAGCGGCTTCCTCCTAACTTTGAGGACCTGGCCCTCTTGGAAAATCCTCTCTCTGTGTGCTTTCCAAAGGGGAAAAAAAGAAAAAGGCACATTTTATACCTAATAGTTTGTGCAACTTTATTTTAAAAAAAAAGTGCACACATGTAGGCTCTCACCAGGCATAGCTCCAAAGGCAGCTACACTAGACCTTTAGATTTGTGCCCAAAACCCAAATGAGATTTTGACTTTGGCAATCTGGGAGAGGAACAAATTGTACATGGTACATTTTGAGAACAGCCATGGCTCTCAGGCCACATATAGGAGTCAGGCAACCCAGAAGTGACCCCTAGCAACCCAGAACCGACATCCGGTTCTTAAGGTCAGGGCAGAGCAGAGGAAGCCAGTCAGGGAATAATTGGTAAAAAGTAGCAGCTTGGAGTGGACCTTCAAGATTTCCCTTCAACCATGCTCTTCCAGAACAAGGAAATCATCTTCCAAAGTCCTAAATCCACCAGTCTCCTCCTAGGATCAACATTGAGAAGTAATTAGACCCAATGGTTAGTCACACGTACTCTGGAGCAATACTGTCTGGGTTTGAATCCCTGTTCTACCACTCATCAACCTTGGCAAGTAATCAAGGCTCTTTGGGACTCAGTAGCCTCATCTCTTAAATGGAAACAATAATTATAACATCCTTATAGGATGGTTGTGAAAATTATAAGAGACGATAGCATGTAAAGCATTTAAAACAGTGTCTGGCACTCAGGAAATGTGAGCTGTTACTATTATCACTTTTTCCATCAGTAGGATCAGGGGGGCCCCCATCCAGGCCATAGCAAATTCTAGAAGCTCCATAGCTGTTGTATAAATGAACAGCTGAGAAGCATGAACTGTCCCATTCTGAGGAAAACCCAAAATTCAACTAAATTTCTAAACACACACCCACAGCCCACCAATTCTCACACATGCCTTCTTTCTCTGAGACAACTATTTTTTTCAACAGATTAAGTCGAAACTGATTTTGACTGCAATATATATTTTCAAAAGGTGAAAGCAAAGCAAAGGATAGGTTTTTCCTTCTTAATTATTGCCCCTGGCCCTCTGGAAGGATGGGATGAGTCTCTGTCTGCCAGAGAGCTGAAAGAAATAAAAAACAAAATGGGAACAAGAGGAGTTTTCAGGCTGGTAGCCAATCAGTATAGCAACTAAAAGAACCAAACTATAAGCGGTCATCTACAATCAAAACACCCTAATATTAGTCACTATTCTAATGAAACTGCAATGGTGGAAGGGCCCTGATAATAAGTCTAAGCAGGCATTACCTGAAGCATAGACACAAGAGATGGATGAGAAAAAAAAATTAACTTAGAAAAAAACCCATCTGCAAACTTAAAGCCAAGCAGGTAAGGTTTTTTTGTTTGTTTTAGGGGCGTTTTGGTTTGTTTTATTTTTTAATTGTGGCATGGGACAAGAGGTTTATCAATGTATCACAGCAATAGAATCACCTGTGAAAATCCCCAGGCCTACAACAAACATTAAACGCAACGAAGTTCATCTCTCTTGCCCTTTAATTTGATCGAAGTGACTTTTATCTTTCACCTTGGAGTTATAAAAGAATATGAGTTGTGAGCAAAACAATCTGAACCTGCCTTAATTCTGGGGCCTTCTCCTCTTTTTCCCATATGCTTGTCAAAACTACTCCAAGTGAACCAGAGAGAAAGTCTGCCTGCCCAAAGAGGAGGGTGCAGGGACCGAAAAATGACTATGTATCCGCTAGACGGTGTACTCCATCTGAAAAGTTTTCTCTTATTTCTCTTGCTTTATTCAAGCATTCTAATTTGTGAAATTCTTTACTTAGAAAATCTACTGGTAAACCTACTACAAAGTAAAAATCTTTAGAACTGAAGAAACAATATCTGTTTACAGACTATGTCCTCATTGTTTGCATAGATTCCTATAAAACAGCCTACTGATCATCTACATAATTTTGTCTGCCCAAATGCACTTTTCTAAAGGAAATTCAGCTAAAAGTGGTATGGTAGTACGTTGTTTGAGACAGTCTACTACCAAGAAACTGAGAGTCTAAAACATCACCCTGTGGGTCACCTACACATAAGCTACCACAAAGGCCTGTGAACTGAAGTTTGTATAATGATTTTCAAAAACTGATTAAAATCCTTGGGATATCATTTGGCCTTATTGAAGAAGGGTTTTGTTTACAAATCATTAAGAAATAGTATAAAAATAGTACACCTTGGTTTCATTACTGGATGGCAGATGGATAAGGGCCAAATGAAAGACAAGAGAAAAAGGCTTCAACCAACTAGAAGAAAAGCTGGGTTTTCTAGCCATGTTTATGACTCCAGCCCTGAAATTTGGGACTAATGCTATAATTAGTAAGGATGTGATGAAATATCTCAGCCAATGTTACAGTTCAGTCCATTCAAGAAATATCTTTTGAGCTCCTCCTACACATCAGGCCCAATCTCTGCTTTAAAGGAGCCCATCATGCAGTGTTGGCCATTCACCCATAAGCAACACAGGACAAGGACCACTCATGCATACGGTGCTAGGACAGCACCAATGATGGAAGGAGAGGCCCAGTCTTCTGAAGAGAGGACCAGCAGAATTAGGAAACATTCCTTCTTGTCCAGCTGACTTGCCTAATTTTGCACATCCTATTTCCAAGCAGGGCACTTGAACATATGCATTAAATTTACACACTGTGATCTGCTAGACAAAACTGTCCGGCTATTTCAAGTGAAGGTTGAGCCCTCTTCTGTGTCTGTTGTGGCGGGGCCTCTAGGTAGCCAGGAAGAAGGAAGCAGATATTCCTAGGATTTAAGGTGGTACCAGCATGGCTACGCAAAGTTACTAAACACTTGCACTTTAGAAACGTTTCCTTCCTATGGCCCAATGTCCTTACAAATCAATAGAATCAAACCTCGAGTCTTGTGGTCCTAAGAGATGAAGTGATTTGCTTAAAGTCACACGGTTTGTTGGGGAAAAGCCTGAACGAGACCCAATTTCCTGGCTCCCAATATAATATTCTTTGAGTTAGACCAAACCGCATCCCAGTCATGGGATGAGAGCCAGAGACAGAGGGGTAGTGGGACCATCTGTTACATCTGATAATCAGAAGTTCTGTCTGTATTATACATAGAACGGGGATTATATAACCATCCAGAGGAAGTTACCAACCTGGTGTTGATTTAGCCTGAGAAACCTACAGAACAGGCCAGGAGAAAAACAGAGAAAACCTCCAAAGCTGCAAACTTCCACTGAAACCACAGGCTGGACTATTCCACTGCACAGAGAAGAAAGGGCAGAGAACATAAGGCAGAGCCCTCATCAGGGTAAGGATGGGATCCCCGAGAAAGGGGTTGGGGGGAGGAGACCCTCTCAAGAGGTGGACTCACTTCTCCCTCCAGAACCACAAGCTGCTCTGCTTGAGAAGGACTCGGCGCAGAGGCAGAAGGTGCCTGGGAATCTGGGTAGGACCAAAAAGGTGCCTCTGTCGGTATCAAGCCAGGAAAGAAAGTCAGAATGAAATTTCCACAAGAAATTCCACGTATCTCTAGGAAACGTGCAAAAGCGTTCCCTTTCACTATTTCAAAAATTAATTCTAGGTCATGAAGAGTCGACATCCAAATGTCTCCTAGTGGCCCTTGCCCTTGCCTACCTCATTTTCCTCTTCTCTCTAGTTCTCCTCTCCGTGGCCCATCTCCTCCACCTCCATTGGTGGTGACAGTGGGGCCAGAACATCTGCAGTCAGCCCATAGTCCCCAGCACCGGGCCAGAGGCTGGGAAGCAGCAAAGGGGAAGGTTCTTTGGATTATCCACCTCTGGCCTTCTCTTGAGATGAGACCTTCTGGGTACTCCCCACTCTCCTAAATTCATGAGTACCCTCTCTGATTTCTATGTAAGGCATCAGACATGTCATCATCACCATATGCTTCTCTTAATAAGAAAGGACCATCCCAAAGGCACAAAGGTCATGAGATTGTGTGGTGTTTGGGCAAACAGGTTTTGTTTACCTACTGTAAGGAGGTGCTAAGGTGGGTCCTATGCCAGTGTAACCATCGTCCCTGTTCTCTGGCCTGTCCACACTCAGAAGCTTGTATCTGCCCTCTTAGCATCTCGTTTGCGTCACTAATAACAAGCTTAGGAAAGAGAAGAGGAGGACAGCCACATGCTCTAAGAATGCCTGCATTCCCTTGTCCTTCTCTCCCAGAAGAAGAGAGTTCATCAAGCAAGAGGCTAAGTAAAAACTGGAAAAAGAGAAGATCTTATTCATGCACTGACACTTGCGACAAAGTCTGGCCTATCTCAACACATCGCTTTCCTTCCACATCTACCTGGTCCCCTCATAGGACCGAAAAAAAAAAAGGAAAAACAAAGATGACTTGCAGATAACTATGCTTCTCCCAGCTGTGCAGTCAAGAGAAGGAAAAACCCCTTTCCTGACTTCCTCCAGTGCTAACAGAAAACTCTGGACTTTGGGGAGGCTATTAGAAAAAGGTTAAATATGAGACTAGATAATGATATACCAAGGGACTCACGTCAGGGCTGTTTGAACACGACTCAGAAGCAATTGCTGTTGAGAGGTGACGACCACTTTAAAGAGCTCTGGAAGAGTCTGCCAGTAGATGCCTCAGCGATGCCCTGGGAGGAGTAGGCTAAAGACCTCTTCTTTTGCACAAACATCCCGGAAAACATTCGTTCTCCGTTCTTTAACGCAAAGATGACTAGGTACTCATATCTAGTAATTATTTCCTATACATGGCACATTTTCCTCTACCGTCCTTTAATTATCGTTTCACAAAGACATAGCTTTATATACACATCGTACTGTCTCTTTCTTTCACTGCAATAGGGTTTCTGGTCTACACCTTTAGACTTCACATTTCATTTACGCTAAACAAATTTGTCAATTATTTAGTATCATTGCATCACTAAGCATTTCCTTCAAAAGTCCTATTTGTATAATTTAAAAACGAGTATGGAACCCTTTCCTGTCCCTGAAACTTGATCATCCCCCCTTAGAAAATGTGTAGTTTTACTCAAAGCACCTTGTCCTATCAATTACAGGGTTATGAACAACCAGCCACTAATGCTACCTGGTTGTCTCACCGTCCCCTGGTGCTTCCTAATGATAACTAGATAGTATATAATTACACGGTCCCCAGAAGATACTTATAATTGAATCACAGGGCATTTTGTGAATGTTTGGGACAGCGATTAGAGGACCACAAAATGACAGTATTTCTACCTCTCCAGCTAGAATGTAAATGAAGCATCCTAAAATTCAATTATAAGAGTCCTTCAGGTATTAAATAATTATAATACAATTCACATTAGGGGGCAAGAGTTTTTTTTAATTGCACTGTCCCCATAACCCCTAAAGATTATATTTCCTAATAGTTTGTAAACAACACAGCTGGATTTTCAGATTCACAGTTATTCATTCAACTGGAAAAGCTGTACCAAAGGTCGAACACCAATAGCCTGTTTCTACTTTTCCTTTGCCACCCACTAATTTGGTGACCTAGTGAGTGAGCTGAATTTCACTGAAGCTCCACTTACCCCATAAACATGCTGCATAATTAGAATGTCTAATATTATTGTGCAAATATAAAATGGCTATAAAGATATTTACAAATTTAACTTAATGGAAACCAGGATATTTCGTCTATCCAAATGGTTATCTATTCTTAACAGCCAAAAATATCTTATCATGTCTTACCCTCATCTTCTTCCTCCTTTCTCCTGGTTTCCTTTCCAGATCTTTTTCTTTCTCCCCTATTCATCCCTTCTGCCTTCTCTATCAGCTCACCCTCGGTGGGAGGCTGTGATAGTTGTAGTAAAACCTCCAGGGTGGCTGTGGTTGGCTTCCACGTGGCTCAGGGCAAGGAAAGGGAAGAAGAGTCAAATGTAGATCTTTTTTAGTCATAATCTTCTTGCTTTCATCTCTTAAAGGGAGAGAAGGTAAAGATCACTTCCCTAACACAGGAAACTTGGGAAAGTAAAAGCTGAAATACCTCTCCCCTGACTATGACTTGTGAAAACACACTATCAAGAAAAGGTTCAAAGGGTGTCCACACTGGCAAGGAGCTCCTGCCACCAACCCAGCAAGTACACAGAAAACAGGACTCACTTATTCCTAGGGATGCTCTGAATCACATCCAGGCCACAGGCATTAACTCTCCAAGCCCCCAAATGCTACAGCAAGTCCATCCCTACCTACAGCAGATTTGTAACAGATCTGTTCTCCTCCACTTAAAAACATTATTTTCAAGGCCAGTGATCACACATGCACAATCCAGGCCTGAAAAAATAAATCAGTTCCCCCTGCAGAGCCCCAGTGTTCAAATGTAACCTCTGATTAGTCATTAGTGGAACATCACAGAAATAAATAAATATACATACACATACATATGTATATTTTTTGACAGTAGAATCGGCCTTGGAATGACATTTGTATTTGAGAGAAAGAAATTCACTGACCCCAACACCAGAACACAAACTTCACAGCTGTTCTTCAAAAAAAAAAAAAGTCCCACAGAAATCAAGAATATGGTGACATTTGGTGCTCCCCAATCAGGAGATCAACACCACCCATGTTCGCCTCTCAGCTCCTGAAGTAAAAATATTCTCACGCACGCAGCACAATAGCACTGGCTACCGCCCCTCCGCATGGAGTGTGATTCTCTCAGAGACGGGCCTTCTGCCACGTTTGCAGGAACCACGCTCCCAGGACTGTGGGGCCCTTCTGGACCCTCCCTGGCACTTTGGAGTCAAGAATCAATCAGGAACCAGAACGAGTGACCATGACTCTATAGAGGCTGAAGTGGTAAAAGGATTCAGGGTGACAGCGCAGCTCTGGCCAGCGTAGGGCACATTCCTGGGGGGGGGGGGCAGCCAAGGACACCCCTTTGAGGAAAGTGGAGTTAATTAGTCTTTTTATGCACACACACATGCCAGCTTCACACATTTGGAAAAACAGACCATGCTAAGCAAAGGGCCTATTTTAGCACCGTCTTGTAAAAACTAGATAGACGGGTACACACGCTCCTTTCGGGCAGCAACACTGGCCCTAACGTACTTGCTGGTTTTAGCTATTCTAGCTCTAGAAATGAAAAGGGAATGTGCAAAGTGTAACTTAAAAGCACTAAAAACAAAACCATGTTCACTCTCACAGGAAGAAGTGAGCTCCGGTGAATGAATGCATCGATAATAATTAATTGACATTCCCGTAGAAAATGTCCCTTTGATAATGCAGCCACTGGGCTGCATGGAAAAACGACCCCCATTTCTCCCTGCTGAACAGACGATCTGATTAGGGACCGAAGTAAGGAGGCGTGAACGCTGCCCCGGCCCCAGCTCTTCCGCGTGGCCTGAGTCGGCCACCATACGGAACGGCTGGCCGGGAGCCAAGAACCCTCCTGTAGAGGAGACTAGAAGTTTCTGAAGAGCCACCCCAGGCCCAACGCTGGGAGAGTCACCCAAACAAAAGCCGGCCACCGAGTTCAACAACTGGCTTGCAATGCGCCATATGCTCCACAATATTGTCCTGCTGCAGCACGGGGCCCTGTGTGCGGGGTTCCCGTGTGCTGCACAGCTGTCAGCCAGGAGCTGTTTTATCATTATCTTCACTGTTTTATTACTTTTCTGGGAATTCAAATCAGGGTAACCGTGCTTGATGCACCGGGTGAAAAATGGTGTCTCCCTCCCCTTCCTCCTTCAACCTAATGAATTGCCTTTTTTCATATCAAAGAGTAATGAGCACCAAACCACATAATATTTATTCATGGAACAGAAGATGGAGGAGGGGAGGGGGCGGGGGAAGCAGAAGCCGCTCCTGGGTGTGGGGAGAAAAGAGCTAGACATTTTACGGGAGCCCTTCGCTCTGATGCCCAGAGACACGGTCCCACGGCCCCGGAAATCCAAACCTTTGCTCTCTCCCGACTCTCGTGGGGCTCACCTTCAAGCTAGTCCCTGGTCAGTGCTTGGAGATCCTGCGACTGAGAGCTTACAGTCACCCATCCCGTAGTCGTGACCGTAAACATTTTCTTTCTCAGGTAAACGTTCCTAAAACACCTTCTCTTCCCTCTCTTATGCGCATTAAACCAGTATACCTCAGAACATTCTAGATGAGCCCTTTATTTTCCCGTATCATCAGGCAGGATTTGGCCCAGTTAAGAGGGGCTGTAGGAATAATGGCGACGCTGGAGACTTAGTGACTCATTCCTTTTATTTAGAGGATGCGAACTGTACCCCCTGCTTTTTGCCATAATCAGTCGTTCACATTCTGTTCCACAAGTTTTCTTTTTAATCCAAAAAATACAAAATAATGTACAATAATAGGAATAATTTAACCCAACCTCATGGTTAATCTCTTTCTTTACAGACATGGAGACAGTTTAATTGTCCTCTTTGCAAAGGATGCCCAACTTGGGAGGGACTACTAAGTCAAGTTAATGCTGAATGAGCCGTTTTTCTTGAAGGCCATTTCCCCCAATGCATGAGTCACCCAAGTGAAAGGAGGACTCTTCTTTAAGGTAAAAAGATACATGCTCATGCTAAGAGGCAGATTAAAGGGCATTGAGAACAACATAAGGGATTTTAGCACGAGTGGCTGAGTACCTGTTTCTTCCTCCCATTTTCATTCCTCAGTATCTTGAATTTCTCCATTTAAAAATTCTATGTTGAGAATAAAGAAATAAAGACTTTTTTAAACTATGAAAATATTTAAATTCTTAAATATCACACAGTAGTCCACTTCTTCCTAAAACCATGGCTGCCCAAGTGGTTGGGAACTTTTAAAACTGAAGAATTTCTTATCTGGATAATTTCCCTCCAAGCCAGTAATGGAATCCTTTGCTTAAGCAACCCTCTTGCTTCCTCCTTTTACAGTCTCATTTCTGTAAGTCTGTCAAAGCTAATTATCTCTTTGCAAATTTATTGCTCTTCAATGTATCATAAACACACACATTACAAAAAGTTGAAGAAAACAAGTGAAGTGTGCATTACACTGTGAAGGAAGAGACATACATAAATAATTATCCAGAGTATCCACTTTCTGTTAATAGAGTAATGAAAATGGCATTAGGAAGAATGGATGAGAATACCAAAGCCAGCCAGTCCCCCTTCCCTCTTCCATATATGGTCGTCCCCGCCTTCATGAGCCAATACCAGAAACTCCTACACCATCATTTTAGGGTAGAGAGGGAAGCAAAATTCTTAGGTTGGCAATCCTTTGACATTCCAGACCGCAGATAAACACGAAGCCTACCAAACCAGTAACACAGACAGCCGGCACCTCAGCAGAGGGAACAAAGACCTGATTCTCCCAAGCATACACTATCATTAACCTCCCTTCCTTGAAACTATTGTTACGTATTTCTGAGTGTTCCAATTCCAATCTCAGACCACAAACTTAAAGTTAAGAAAAGGCCCTGAATGATTCATATCAATCCTTTCAATCTAAGAACAGGATCAAACACTGGGGGGTGGGGTGGGGGGTGGGGAGATACAATCCATTTGAATTTCAATAGCTGAGGCCCCAGATACTCCAGATCCCCAAAGTCCAGTTTATCCTACTTTGCCACCCTCTAAGTTACCATGACATCGTCCAAGTTCATCCTGGGCACCAAACCTATTCCACTCTAATGCACGCCACCTGCCAAAAACATTTTTTTTCAGTATAGTTATTCAATGTTATGACAAATAAGTTTTTCAAATCCTCCTTCAACACATTCTGAGAAGTAAGCAGCATGAAATCCAAATTTAAACTCACTGTTTCCAGGCTTCGTTGAAGAAGACAAACGTATGTGTTTTTAAAAATCCAATAGCAGCTGCAAACCATTGAGGAATTCCCAGTTAAACCGCAAAATGCGTTTTCAACCGTTTACCCGTAACAACTTCTCAACTGAGAAAGCTGATTCTTTATATAAACCACCTCTGTTTACCCAACATCAGGGAATCTCCAGGGAAAGGGCTACTGCAGGATGTGAAGAGGGAGAGAATGTTACAATCCGGGAGGTGCTGTTCTGCACACACCACTGGGAGGAAATACCTTAAGTGATTAAAGATACACATCATCTGCATGCTCTTAAAGGCATGCACGCGCTCAAAGGAGTCCATGCTCCAGACACACGCTCCTCCCATGGCGGCCAGGAGGAAGGATGGAAACCAGTGAATTAGAACCAGGGACAGAAGGAGCCCAGAAAAGAAGATGTGAGCTGGCACAGGGCATGTCTGCTTTACCCATGCTGGGAACTCCAGCATTATTATCACTCAACTGTTCTGAAGCCAGAACTCAAGAATGAACAATTAAAACGGTCTTATTTCTTTTACTTAGCATCCAGAAAATTTTGTCAAGCTCTGACATATGTCCAATTTCTTCGTGTGAATGTGAACATTAACCTCCAGATATGCCTCTGTATGAATTTATATCCACTTCCCAAAAAATAAGTCTGAAACACTTACTTTTTGTAAGATATGTTAAAAAAAAAAAAAACTCCATGATAAGGTAAGACTTGATTCTGGTCATTTATTATCTGTTACAAATCATCTCTGGACTCTTCCAAAAAGAAATAAAAGAATGATTTCCAAAGGAATTAGAAATTAGAAGTTTACTGCTGCATAGCCATAATCTCACTAGTCTTTGGAAAGCAATTGTATTCAATCACTATAATCAGACAGCCATGGAATAACTAATATTCAAAACAGAGAACCATTTGTCTGTCTACAATCAATGTACAGGTAAACATTATATTTGATGCAAAATGCAAGTCAGATGACACCTCTCCAGAGGGACGGTAGACTCACAAAAACTAAACTTGACCATTTAAACTTGGCTGTCAGCAGGAAGAGTCAAAGACGGAAGTTGTATTGCATGACCAGAGCAGCAACTTTAAGGATGTCTTCGTTGATCATACTGGCTGGCCTACTTTCAAGATTAGAAGCAAGTTTCTTATTTTATGTGCAACCAACTCTCACTATTCAAGCTACTAAAGCAGAACATAGTCTAACTGTCTTTACACTGAAGCCCCCTCCTCTAAAGTCGGCACTGAGCACATGGCTGCATTAGCTTCACTGGCCAAAGGGGTTTTTCTTCACTAAGATGCTACATGGTGCAGCTAAAAGACAGAAAATGCCTGCCACTTATCAGTATCTAGGCCATCAATTGAAGCAGAATGCCTGGTTTATTGGAATCACTTGGGAGAGAATGACCTCCAAGGTTGAGGCTAATCATCTGCATCTCTACCCTCAGTTTATTTCTGTGGCTCAACATTTTGTACCAGTTTCCAGGTCCTGCCATCACTGTGCCAAAGGTAAAACATGAGGTGTTGGTAAAGGAGATAGGGAGAGAGAGACACTCGATGCCAGAGGTACATGAGGCCAGGAGACAGCCAAGTGGGGGATCCTCATTCAAAAACAGCAGAGCCAGCCAAGGAGCAGCACTACCACGTAGCTTCATTTGGACTCCAGTTCAAACTGATCTTAAGACCTAAAGGAAAGTCAAGTAGGTGGAGATGACTCCTTGGGAGAGAGTAGTTATTTAGAAAAAGCAGCTGCCCACACCACCTTTTCAAGAGCGAACCCTTCAGTCAGATGAAAGCAGAATAATGCTGTAGCCAAGAGTGTGGATTCTGGAGCCAAACTGCTCCCGCTCTGTAAAAACATAGACTATGGCTCTTAGGGTCTCGCTGTAGGGAAGCTGCCAGGGCAAAGGTAAATCAAAATGACCAAGAAACCCGACGAAGGGCAGTCTTCAGACCATGTCAGCCCACATGTATAATTAAAACTGATAGGACTTCTCACTGTTGAAACAAACGCTCTAAGGTGACTGTTGAGGCAAGCCCATTCTGATGCACTTTCTACAGTGGGCCAGGTCAGCAGGTTGTTATTACCATGTTACACAGATGACTGGATTAGTCAAGGTAATTGAACCTGTAGGAAGTGGCAACTCACAGACCTGTGGTTTTTACGACCACTCAAACCTGCACCCACTGCCCTCCCCCCACCGAACTCTAGCAATAGCTGAAATACCTTTTACAAATAAAGCCACGCAGGCCTGGGAAACACAAAGCTCAGGAATGGTAAAGAGACCACAAACTCATTCAAGATAGTGAATTTCCCACTTTCACAGCACGAGCAGGAGCCGGTTAACTAGACTCCCACCAACTCCATCGTTAGGACCAGATGAAAAGAAAAAGTCATTCCTGGAAAGTGTGTGGCCAAATACACAACCTTTAAAAATTAACAGTGTTAACTGTAGACAGCAAAGATCCAGACCAGTTGGTACAGTGGACACTTTTTTTAGCATTTGCCCTAAAATGAGCTGTAATAAGATTTGGGTGCTATGTTGAACCATATTAGGTTAAGAGACTTTTTTGGCCAACTTTTTCTGTTTATACATATTACATATGGAAAAGAGTCCAAATCTGTGCTACAGAAATGCTCACATATGTACAAGGGACATATGGATAAGGGTGTTCACTGCAATAAAGTAACGCTTAATTGGCAAAAAATGAGAAACTACCAGAGTCTCTCTCATAAGGGGATCATTCCACAACTTATGGAACATTTATATTATGAAATGCAATAGAACAGTTTAAAAAAATGAGTTAAGGGTCTATATGAATTGACTTGGACAGATCTCCAAAATACATTATGTAGAAAAAGTAAATCTCAGAACCGTATTTATAATATGATTCCATTTATGTAGGAAAAAACTAACATGTAGTGATATGTATCCTATAGTATATACATATACAAAAAGCAGGAGGTCTGGAGAGTTATTCTAAACCATGGTGACTTCTGAGAGGAGGGGGAAACACTGAGGCAGAGGAATTAAGTCACTTTGTCTACTCATTTTCATTTAGCAATTTATTCCACAAATATTTAGAGTTCCTCTCATGTACAGGAAGGTCTTTTTCTATCACGAAGATTTAAAGATGAACAAAGAGACAAAGCTCTGTCCTCTTCTAACTGGGATTGTATTTTTATATTGCTTAAAAACATTATAATTTTAGAAAGAAGAAAGGTGTTGTCATCTCTTCTCCAGCTTTTCAGCTAATTGAACTTTTGCTGGATCGTTTTCACTCATCAAGACAGCCCTTTCATCTGTGAACAGCTTCAATTGTCATATAATTGTTTTTTATATATATATTAAACCAAACCTTGCTCTTAACAACCCGCCAACCACTGATCCTAACTCTATCCCCTTGAGGCCATAAAGAGCATTATCTAATCCTTTCTCCACATGACAGCCCCTCAAATATTTTAAGAAAGTAATCATATCATCCCCTGAATCAGACTAAACACCTCCAGGTCTCCCAGCTATTCTTCATGTGATACGGCTTCAAGTCCTTGCACCTTCCTGCTCCTGCCTGCTTCTTTCTAAATGCTCCTCCTCTTTGTCTAATTTACTCTAAGAGCTTGATGGCAAGTCGTGATTATGGTGCTACAAGTGTCACCTATTCAAAAAAAAAAAAAAGGAAAGAAAGGTGATCATCTGCCTCACTTTTAACAACCATCCTTTAATCTTATTCTCCACCACACCAACTAATCCTCTCCCCTCTACAAAGTGATTTGATTTGAAAAACAATGAAATAAATGTTGCTATAGAGAGAATGCAAGGGAGCCATAGCTGTAGGAAGCTTGCAAGAAGATAACTGAGCATTTAGTACCCTTAGGATTTTCCTAAATGTTAGCTTATTAATGACCTACATGAACATGTTCTTAGAAGGCCACAAAGACCATTTCATACAGCTAATCTGAGACACGGACTGATGCTCTGCTGTGAGTCCAACTAGAGCAAGGACCTCAGTTCACTTTGTGTCCCCAGTGCCTAGAAATAGTGTCCAGTATGTAGCAGTCACTCCATATGTAGCCATGAGACTTTGGTTTATGCATGAGTGAAATAAACCTTAAATCACTCAACTTTAAGTCTGCACTTGGGTGAGGGGCACACAATTAAGTGACAGGAAAGTAATTCATAAAAATAAGCCGAGCATTTGTGTAACCCCAGAAAGTCTTTGGGGCTCTTACATATATTAATTCCTTTGAGCTGAACAATCACTCTGAGAGGCAAAAAGAATGACTTGTGTTCACCTTCCTAACCAGACAGTCATGAAGGGAAGAGCCAGACCAGCATGGGGCCAGAGCTGAAACACGACATGGCAGTGCTGTAACTTCTTCCCAGGACCCTCTACCTCACAGTAGCACCCCACCCTCCTCCACCCTGTAAGCAGTAAGAGTGTCTCTGAAAAGCTGTGAGGAAAGTCACACTCTGTACTTTCAACCTTCTCCTCAGAAAGCTCCTTGTTTCAGGCAGGGTTTCTCAGCTGCAGCAATACTGATATTTTGGACAGGGTGGTTCTTTGTTGTGGGCGCACTGCAGGATGTTTAATGGCATCCTCAGCTTCTACCCACTAGACAGCAGTGGCACCCCTCCAGTGGTGACAACTAAAAATGTCTCCCAACAATGCCAAATGTTTTTGGGAAGGGTGGTGCAAAATATCCACCAACTGAGAATCTCTGATTTAGAGGAATTCTACAGTAAATCAATTTAAATGGCTGAGGTAGTCATTTAAGGAAGCATGGAAATATTTTAGGAAGTAATTTTTTTTCCAGATATAAACAATATTGCCATTAGCTCTGGAAAATATATATTTGAGTTTTAGTAAGGTCTGCAGTTTCAGAATAGACTAGTAAAAGCATAGGTTATCACTGTAAACTCCCAAGGCACCAGGATACTCTCTGTTTACCCCAAAGGAGTAAAACCAATCACCTCTCTTCTATTTCACTTGCCATCTATTCCAGGAGCTGCCTCCAAAATCCTCATCCCCTTTTGGCTCTCTTCTTTACCACTGGAGTCCCTTAAAGCCCTTTACTGGGTTCCAGTCCCTTTAGATTCACTCTCAATCACTGAGCTACTTTCAGCATCTAACAAACAATCAAAGAAAGAAAAATAACCCACCACTGTGAGAATAAAGGGCACTAGGAGAGCTTGTCTTTTACAGCTGAGCAATGCTTCTGAGTCCCAGCTATGACCCAGGCTGAATCTGCACAAATAGACTCAGCACTTCAGCCTTTTCCTTTGAAGGGAAAGAAGCCCCTGTCCTGACATGAGTTTTCTAGAGGTGCAGAAAGATACTGGGAGAGGGAAGGAGAGAGACACAGGAATGTATCCTAATGATGTCTTCACATGCACAGTGAACACTTAGATAGTTAAGGACTGGAGAGTCCATAATATGAAACATTACACAACCAGATTCTATCCAGCTGGACAGAGATTTAAGGAGTTAGGAAACTCTGGAGGTTGGTAGTTTAAATATTCCACTCAAGTTTGCTATGGTTGTTAAGCCATTGCTTAAGGAGGATGAATGTTAGTCATTCTTTTAAAAGATTCTACTTCAGCATGAAGGTCCCTCCAACCAATGGGAGGTCCAATATAATTAAAAAGAGGTGTCTAAATTATCCTTAAGAAATCACTTAAGAAATGACTTTCCTTAAGTCAGAGGAAGTACTCTAAGCCTTTTGAGATTTTTATTAAATTCTCCCAGGAACAGTTTAAGCAGCTTGCCATAAAAAAATTTTTTTAAGTAAAAACCTGAGCCATAGTAATTTCCTTTTTCTACACATGTGTGTATGGTGGCCCTAAAGGAACACTGTGCTTCTTTCCCAGATGGAGCTGCTTATCCACAACTCAAAAGCCCCTCAACTGTTTAACAGATGGAACAGCCAGGTAGACTTTTAAAAGTGCGCTCCTTCTCTGATTCATGGAATGGAACCCTATGATCTTTAAGTATTTATTATACAGTAGGCCCTCAACTCCATCTTCTGAGTATTTTATCCAACCGTATTACTTTAGTTCTTTAAACTTCGTTAGATTTAAACAAGAACAAAAAAAGGTTTTTTTTCTAAGTTAAGGAAAAGCAATTAGCTTTTGGTAAAAGCTGATTTTCCAAAAGCTCCATTTCTATCTCACAGACATGAGCAATGAATTTTTGGAATGGGTCTGTCTGAAAAGCATGCTTCTATTTTTAATGAAAATTTAAGTTAGGGGATCCAATAACTTTGATGTTGTCATTTGTAAATCAACTTTTTGTTTCCCCAGAAACAAATGTCTAATTAGTTTGAAACAACAGAAAACTAATGAATATTATTTTACTTACAATGTCATGGGAAGGGGGTATAACTCAGCCTGAAACTGTTGAGAAGTCACTGGCATCAAGTCTAATACTGATTAAAAAACAAACAAAAACCCATTATTCCCTTAAACCTAGCTAGAATAATACTGAAAATCTACAAAGAATATACTACATTGTCAAAGTCTTGGATGGAAGAGTGTGATTTAGCATTTTAACTTCTCTGAAGCCCTATGGACTGTGTACTAGTATTGTTGAATAAATGAGTAACATTTAAAAATTCAATCTACTCTCTAAGAGTTGTGCTAATGAACAGTAAATGGTATAAAAGATCAAATCCATAATTAACCCAAAATTGGTATCTTACCCAAATTGTTTCATTAGTCGTGAGAGGAGGAAGCACCAAAATTAAGTTTCTCTTCTTATTGCTTCTTCCCACTCCTTGGTAAAGGTGCTAAAGATCAGTGAAAAGACCAAAAGGCTGGCAGCAGAAGGAGGAAAGAAAAACAAACAGCTGGAGGACCCGAAAACTCAATAATCCACTTCTGAATAACAGAGTGAAAAATGCAAAACTATTTGGGAGAGTTAAAAGGCAGATATTATGAAAATCTTGGGACTGAGTTTTAAATATGTTCCTTTTTATAAGATTCTGACATCTGATTGATTTCACAGTTCTCTACAATGGGAAAAGTGGAAAGAGATGACAGAACTTAGCCATCTTAAGCTCAAGAATATAGAAGTGTTGATTAATATACATGGAGCACTAATCACAAGTAAAACACAAATGACTTTAAAGAAAATGTAAGTACTTCAAATGGGTCCAAAAATTACTATGCAGTGTGCAGAATGGCTTATTATACTAGATTCCCTCTATGGTAGCAGCACTAATGAAAGAAAATTCCTCCAGTCTTATCTTAACCAAATGGAAGAACCCTGTCAGGAAACCTTTTTAACAACAGTTGGCTATTGGTCTCAATAGAAAATACCTCCATTTTAATGTTTAAAATCCTCATCCTTCTTACAGAAATGTCAGTACACCATGTCCGTGTTCATTTTTCTCATATCAGGTGACAGAAAGCCTACAAAGATTCTAAAGCTTACCCTTGTAATTCTGAGACAGTATGGAAAGTATCAAGTATGCAATCTGCCTGAAAACTCCGCTTTCCCTGGGAAGGAATTCAGCCTGAAGAGCATTTTGAAGATGATGATCAATGATGAACTAACGATGCTTCTACTTTTCTGATCACTGGCTGCCCAGGACTAAAGAAAACGTACCACAACCAAAGAACGTAAATAACATAATTAAATATGTACTGGAGCTTTTTTTTTTTTTTTTTTTAGTGCTTCTTGAGAATTAAAAGAAAAGACAAACACTTGTGAAGCACAGGGAAATGCAATTTCAAAAAGTTTTTCACATGCTTAATGCACACCCTGTGTGGGCTACAGAAGGTTTTTCAAGAGACACTGTCAATCCTATCACCCAGGAGAACAGGAGAACAGGATAAGGCAAAGAAAAGGTTCATAGGAAAGATTTAGAAATGGCTTGACATTACAAGCTTGCCAAAAAACCTGGCTACAAAGCCAGTAATTTACCTTCAACAGGATAAGAAATGGGAAACCAGATTCATTTATAAGGAGATTTAGCCCTGGACTGGTATGTTAACATTTCCTAGATCTCTTCCAGGAGCAGAGGAGAACATTTCAGATAGGTTGCAATTCTCTCCAATATTCAGTGATTAATACACTTATTATCAAGTGAATTTTATGTGATAAACTCTGCAGAGCAGGAATCACATCTATTTACATAGTCTGTAAGCTGTGTATGAATTAAGCACACTCTGGAAGTTATAATGGTGCTAATAAGTAGAAAGGTCATGAAAACATGGGTTTATCCAGGTCAAGTAAGACTACCACCATTTTGATTCTGAAGACTGCATTGTCATGCTTTTCGGCATGCCTGAGTGATTACACCTTGCTCAAGCCAATCTATCCCTGGCTTGAACATGAACTTGTCAATTAGCAATTATCTTAAAATTTTAACCAGGACTTCAGTTCCAAGTACAGACAGTGATAATGTCTCATTCTGCTACCACAAATAATTAGAACTATTTTAGGAAAAGACACCTTGTCACTGCAATTCACTAATAGGTAAAATCAGTAGTTTCCATCAACAACTCTTGGGTGGGGGGACCCTTCTGAATAAATAACATGGAGGCGGGGGGGGGGTCATTAGGCTACTACTCCATAAACTACTTTTCACCTGAGGTAATGCAGCTTCAAACCCAGGCCAGGGCTACCTGCTCTTTAACAGGGCTATTTGGGACTCCCAAAAAACCCAGGCCCCTCGCAGCAGCCTGGTGCCAAGGAAGATTTCTACTTCACCTCAGCCACCCTGCTTCTGGTTTGCTTGTTTTTCAGGCCTATACTTGTAAATGTAAATGTATAAGAAAATAAATCAAAAGAGGTAAAGCCTTGATTGGACTGCCTTCCTAACCCAAGCCAAGCGGAAAGAGAGCTAATCAATATTTAGTACTTTAGACATATTGGCCCTACGAAGGTAAACAATAGCAATAAAACAGAAAAGAATTCTATTCATCTTCATTTTTATCATCACCATTATTATTATTATTAGGCTCTGGTTGATTATTGCTTTTCTTTAGGGCTTTCCAAATGGAGATCTCATTCTAAGAACTAAATATAATTGCTCCATACCCCACCTCCCAAGAGCCCAACTAAAATCCAGCACCTAATTCAAGAAAAGATCAACATTTTTTTGCAATGTGTTTTCAAGATTTTTATCTCACACACAAGCTAAGTTAAAATACCGATGTACATTTTTAAACTAATTGTTTTTAAAGGAAAAATAACTTGTAGAGGAGGATGTTAACTTTTTTTTTTCTTTTCGTGCCACACAGCATTTACATGCAACTCTTTGCTTAGGATTTAAAGCAGTTTATTTTCGTTACACTCATCACACATAACTTGCTACTTATATCAATGGGAGGTGAATATATGAAATAACAGTTGAAGCTAATATATACTCCTGTACATCAGTCTAATCAATAGGCTAAAGTATTGTCATAAAACTGATAGAAAAGTGTTATTTTCTGACAATCATTTGCCAACTCTATCTGTTGTTAACTTGCTGAACAAGGATTCACCATGAAATTTACAGCTTACATCTCGTCCATTCAAGTAAGCACTATCTTTACGTTTCCCAAAGTAAGCTCTGGCTTGGGCTTGGTACCTCCTTTCAGGTAACGCCAGGATCCAGGGCTTGCTCCCACCTGCGAGTGTATTATAACCCAGGCGCACACACTCGGAGTCCTCCCTCCACTCCTCCCAGGGCCGATACGGCACCCTGGAGAGAACACAACCCAAACACTTAAACTTTCTGGCAGCAAACTCTACTGTTCCTGCCCGCGATCAAAAGGGACAGGGCACTGGCTTTTGTTCCAGCGTTGCCCAGCTGGCGAGGTAACGCCACAGCAGTCCTCCATCCCGAAAGGTCAAGAGAGAGTCCGTGGGGCTGAGATTTTGAAGCCTCAAACCGAAGTCCATCCCGACGCAATCCATGCGTGTGGGGTGTACAAACACAAGAAAAGAGGGCGTGGAACAGGCAAGGATGACATTCTCAGTGCCTTTCAAATGCTACTTGAGTCTTAGGTTCACAAAGTGAGTCTCCCGATCCGTGTAAGGGAGCGAAGGGGGGGGGGAGTGGGAGAAGGCGCGGACCTGGAGAGAAATAGGTACCAGCAGGGCACGCGAGATACAGTCAAGATGCAGGTCCCGCCCCGCCTCCGGGTACAATCAGGAAAGCTACACTGTGTAAGTGGTTTTCAGCTTCCTGTTTGTAAAGCGAGAACCTCCCTCCCTGACTCTGTGACCGTCGTTCTTCCTCCAAACCGAGTCCGCCTCTTCTTCGCGCCCCGAGAAGGCTCGGCGGCACGGGGAGGTCGGGCCCGCGGGGCGGGGGCGGCATCGGGGGTGGGGGCAGGGCCGTGGGGCGTAGCGCCCCTCCCAGCCCCGCGGTCTCCCGGGCCAAGCCCGGCCGCAAGGCGGACAAAGCGCCTCCCGCTCCCTCCCCCCACGGCCGCGTTCCAGAAGGGAGGGGGAAGGCGGGCTCGAGGGAGCGAGGAGGAGGAAGGGTGGGGGGAGAAGGTGCTGCCGGCGGGACTGGGCTGGATCGCGCCGTGGAGGGAGGGGAGAAGGGAGGAGAGAGGGGAGGGACTGGGCAGCCTCGGAGAACCGGGAGGAGGGAAGGATTCTTGAAGCCCAAGATAAACAAATTGTTCCTCTTCACGTGCGGGGTGGGGGAAAATGGAGAGGGTGGGGAAGGAGCGCAGCGGCCTGTCCTCTTCCCCTCCCCCAAGCAGGCTCTTTGTCACGGAGCGCCCGGCGAAAGCCCGCGCCGGCACCCGCACCACCCCCGGCGCCGACGACCCCCAGACCGGGGACGCGCGCGACTTATAAACAGCACACCGAGAGGGCCTCCTGCGACGTGGATCGAGGTGCGGTCTGCGGGGAAAACGGGAGAAGCCCCGCGGCCCCTCCGCGCTCCCGGATTTCCACCGCCCGCCCCACCCCGCACACGCGCACAGCCCTAACCCGGGCAGCCCGGCGGGGATGGGGGCCGCAGACACCTTCCCAAGCTTCCGGCTCCCTCTTCCCCCCGCCCCCCAACCCAGAAAGGAAAGCAAAAGAACCGGAGAGAGGAGATAAGAGAAAGGATTCTACCCTCAGGGTTAGGGGGTGGGAACTGCCCCTTCCTCCCGGAGAAGTTAAGCCATTGGCTGCTCCTCCTACTTCGAACCCACCCACCCAGACATTTAAGCCTCTTTCACCTCCCCGCTACCTTCCACTCCTCCAGGCTTATCAGACGGGCCCGGAAAGTTGGCGGGGAGCAGGGCGGGAGAGAAGCGGAGAAAGCTCTGTGCAAGCAAGTTTAAGAGGAGGAGAGAAAACAATCCCCACCGAAGTTGCTTGCGGGGACTCTCCGCGTAAGCCCAGGGCTTAGGTCTCCTCACCCGCCCCCAAGAGCAGCTCCCCCCTCGGCCCTCTGGGCCGTTCCACCTGCCAGGCCAGCCCGGTGTCTCAAGAGGCGAGGGAGCGCACCCGCATCCCGCATCGGCGCGCGCGCACGCGTGCGCGCGCGCAACCACCCTCGCTTGCTTCTCACCCACTTCAAAGTTCATTCACAAAACTCTCAAGACTTTCTCAGCCCGAATGGGGTGAGTTGGGGAGAGGAGGCGAGAGCATCTCCCTTCCTCCTCCTCTCCCCCAGGTTTCGAAGGCCTGGTGCCCGCCCAGAATCTGCGACAGCATCAATATCTCCCTGCACCCGGCAGATGTGCTGAGAGGGGTGGGCGAAGGGGGGACGGTTCTGGGGGGTGGGGTGAGAGCGCTGAAGAGGAGGAGCGAGGTTTCAACTCTGGGTTCACTCCTTCAAATCGGTATCTAAGAAAGGGGGGGGGACTTTTCCAGTGCCTCACTCCGACGCTCCTCCAGGCTCCCTCCGCCCCTCGCAGTCGTGACTGGCTTCTCCCCCTCTCGCCCCCTCTTCCCCAAATCTGACAACCCTGACAGATTAACAGGTAGCGGCGACGGCAGCTTTTACCTCAGAAAAGTTGATGTTAACCCTTCGGCTTCAGCCCACCTCCCCCGCCGTGCAAATCAGATCCTCGTGCCCCCTTGTAAGAAGCTCCACGCCTCCCCCCGCCACGCGCGCGCCCCATGCCGCTGCCAGCCCGCCCTCACCATGATCAGCGTGTGGTTCCTCTGCTCCGCCGAGGCAGCCTCCGCATCTTGCTGGGGTTTGCTCTGGTGCTGTTGCTTCCCGGTGCTGGCACCCGATTTCTTGGCTCTCTGCTCCAAGGTCCGCTGATAGAGGCTCACGGTGTCCCGGCGCTCCAGCTCCAGCTGCTCCACCTGAGCCTGCTGGTACCTGTTCTCGCAGTTGACGTGGTGTCGCCGGCAGCCCTCGATGCGCTGGCGGAGCCGCTCCACCACCGTGCTGTGCTTGGGGACGGCCGCCGATCCGCCGCCGGGGCCCCCGGAGCCGCCGCCGCCGCCGCCGCAGCCGGCAGCGGGGTGATTGCTACTTGGAGCAGCGGGAGTACTATTGGGAGTATTATTCACACCGATCCCGGCCCCGCCGAGGCTGCTGTTCAGGCTACTGTTGATGCAAATACTACTGCCATTCGCGGCAGCAGCGGGGGCTGCGAAATCCCCCATCCTGCTCCCCGGGCACACTATTTTGGAAGAACTTTTTTTATCCACCCCCTATCAGCCTCCTCCTTGGGTCCAAGGATTAAAATAGTTTAAGTGGAACGCGGGGGAGACGCAAGCACATGGATGGAAACAGCGATCCCGACCGGGCGAAAAAAAAAGGGGGAGAGATTTTGGGGTGGTTTTTTTTTGTTTGTTTCCTTTTTTTTAACTGTAAAGCTCGAGGGGGAAAAAAGAGGGGGGTGTTATCAGAATACCATCAGACACCTATCAACAAAAAGAATCACAACAAACTGAGCCAGCAGCAAATCGGGTTGCAACTCAAGGGGAGATCCGCTCTTCGCCTGCCTTCTTTTTATAATCCATTATTTTCTAATAAATTCCAGGAGATTTCCGGTGGTTGGCAAGCATTTTCTCCCTACGTACCGAAAAACACACCCCATGTACACACACAAGCATATGCCTCCAGTGAGGACACGCGCGACACACACTCACTCCACACCGTATCGGAAAACAGCAAGCTTGCTTATTGCATTTTCGTTCCACAAAAAAGTTTTGGTGTTTATGCCGCCCCGTGTTCTCAAAGTACTTTGGCTGCTCAGTTGCATTTCACAGGAACCTAGATATCGAATCCTTGGGCTGGGGGAAGTAAACACATGGACAGTCCGAGGCGACTGCAAAAGTAGATCGGTGAAGTCCTTTGCAAAACGCCGCGCAGAGAGCAGCCCCTAACGCTCGGCTGGGCTGCCGCTGCCGCCGCTGCTCCTGCCACCATCACAATGATCAACTGCTCGCCGCCGCCGCCGCCTCCTCCTCCTCCTCTCGCTCCTCCACCTCCTCCTCCTCCTCCATGCCAGCGGAGTGATATCAGGACGCGCGAGCTCAGTAAACACGGCAGCGGCGGCGGCTGGAGGCCGTGAGACAAGCCCGGGGACACGGCACAAAACCCGGCCCGGACTCTCAGCCGGCAGGAGCGGGCGCGGCGCGCACGGGCATCCGACACCGGGCTCCCGCCTCCCTCCGCTCGCCTTCCCTGCCCCTCCCACGCCCCCAACCTCACTGCCAGACTGGGAAGCCGGCGCTGCCAGAAAAGAGAAAAAGAAAGATTCTGGAGGATTTCGGGAATGAATCAACTTTTGGCGTGTGTGTGTGTGCGCGTGCGTGTGTGTGCGCGCGCGAACGGCCGCGTGGACGCGCCTGGCTGGATTTCCTTATTCCAAGCAAGGTATCAGGCGAGCCCAAGTTGTTGTTATACATTTATGCATTATATTGCAGAACTGTGCATGACCAGGCAGAAACATTGAAGCTTCACAGCAGTTGTCTATCATCCCTATCCATGTGGAAGGAAAAAGGCAAATGAGTGGCTTGTTTTAAAAACCCAGGTAATAAGTCCTAGCTAGTGATAACCCTGTTTATGGACACTTGTTCCAACTATAGGCCAGTCTTAAAACATAAATACCAAATCCTGAACAAAAATAGGCAACAAAAAACTTGGAATATTAATTCACTGTACATAATGATTGTTGTTATTAGGGCAATTATTGTTTTACTTACCCTTGGAAAAAATTAAAATAAAGCAAGCAGGGACTTGGAGGTGAGACTCACAGTACATTTTAACAGACTGTTTCGAACACTAGGTGCTAATGACAGCAGTAATTAAGGGTCCTTCGTAAATCAAGTGGAAAGATTGCAGATTTCATGGACTAGAACTATAGGAAAAACACAGCATTTCACAGTTTGTCATAACCAAAACAAAAACAAGCAAAACTAAAAAGCTTACTTTCTTGCTAGATAATTTCTTTCTGCTTAAATGAATTCACAGTAAGTACAATTAAAACCGAGAAGCAATCCCAGAAAGCAATCTAAACTTTCTGTCAATTTCCCAGATATTGAGTATCAAAAAAAAAAAAAAACCCACACTAACAAGAACTAAGGATCAAATATAACATCTTTGAATCTGGACTTAACCTATTGCATATACATAATTTTGAAAAAATTTATAATATAGAGTAAGAGCATTGCTGTGATCATCAGTAGGACAAAGTCTTAATTGTGAGCTGTTAATAATAAGGCATTTTGTATTATCTCAATAAATTTTACAGAATTAGTTTTTAGGGTAAAAATACACCCCAGTTTTCTAAAATAGCCAGAAATAAAAGAACTTTGGATCTCATGCATTAGTCATGAGATCTGATTTAAACCATCTTCATTTCTTGGCATTGCAGATTAGCATAGGATGCTATTTCTAACCTCATAATGTGAGCAATAAGAAGCTATATTTTTCTCCAATTAATCAGGTCTATATGGTGAACTGTATCTTTAACATTCATTGGATTATATGGTAAAATGGGCAGAAAATATTGATTAACGTGGTGTGAGGTTAACTCTAAGTTGTGAAATCAATGTGAGAGAGTATCTTTCACTGAAGTTGCCATACTTTTTCAGAGGGCTAGTTAGTTAACATACAACTTTGTATCATAACTGTCCCTCCTTCACATCTGTTAGGAAATTAAACTGAGTTCTATAGCAAAAAGGCAGTTCAGATTCTGAAAACAGAAAATTATAAGAAATTATAAGAAAAGACATCACAATGTGGCCTTTGTCTGTTTCACATGTTCACTAAATAATATCTCTATTAATTCAGGAAACACATGGCTTCACTGCAGAGAGGAAGCTATGACTCTGCATTCACACTGCTCTTTCTTCACTAGAATTTTTCTTTTTCCTACCTACATCACCCATACAAGCCTGCAATTTGATTTACAGAGGCAGCAAGTTTGAGGGTCTTGAGCATTGGGTCTTCAGTTTAGAGACTTGGGTTCCAATTCTAACTTTTTCCTATGCCTCAGAATTTAACTTTTCATTGAGAGTTTGTCATTCTGAAAAAAAATTTCAACAGTAGCAGCAACACACATTCCCATCAAGCTGTTTACCTCTCTTATCATGAAGGGAAGCCAAGAATACACGAAAATTTGCATCCTTCCCTTTGGGGGACCAGCAGATGGAGGAGCATACTTGTGGCTTTACCCCAGAGCTCCCCAAAGACAAGTGGAGCTATTCTTGCACAACCACAGTATAGTTTACCGCCCGAGTTTAGTGCATGAGTGGACTGACTAAACACAAAAGAATGGCTGACCGTTTATGGGTATAGGTACACACACACACACACACACACACACACACACACACACACACATACACACCACCCATCTTTTATCTTGTCAAGATGGTAGGAGTGGCAGCCACAAGCTCCAAGACCAAAATGTGGGAAAGGAAGGGCTGCGAAGCTGTGTAATGGCCCTCTGGAGGGTGAGGGGTGAGTCTTTGAGGAAATTAACCTGTGCGGTAAGTACTCCTCTGTGACATACTTGAGATCAGAAACCCCATCCTAATTGTGCAGGACGATTAGAAGAAAGAAGCAGGAAGTGAACAAGACTTGGGTCTTGAGCAATACAGGCAAGTTACCCTGAACTACAGATGTTTATCTACTCTGGTCACCTTAGAAATAGCAGAGGCTTTTATACTGGCTACTTCTAGACTCTCCTATAAGGATATATATTCCTACAAGGTTGCCAGCTTTCTTCGTCACCATACTAAAGAATTCTTTGAAAGTCATAGGGAAGTCCAAGATGTGGGGAAGCAATTTTGGTTCCTTCTCCCTACCGAGCACCCTGGTAGCATGACCATCTTGATCTTTTATATGCACCTGCTACAAAGCAAAACTCTGGATGGGAGCTATAGACATATCCTCAGTACTGTTGCTCTAGAAAGGCAAAGAAATCTTAGATGCCATAGCAGTGACAAGAAAGAAATTACGTGGTTGCATCTCAAGACACTGATGATCTCTCCCTGGATGCCAAAGAGAAGAAGGGCTTGAGGAAGTCCCTGTGCCAGGTTGTCCTAAGGCTCTGGCTCTGAGCCAAAGTTGACAGTTCTAAGGAGCTGAACCAGATTCCCTTTTCTTTAGGCCAACTCTGCATCATCCTCACATGTCCTTCTGATAGGGCCCAGTGTCCCAGAGCTAAGAAAGAGGGCTTTGTGTAAAACTACCGTGTAAGTGCCGCTTCTGCATCCTTATTAATGTGGATCAATAGAGCTGGCTTCATAACTGTCCCCTAAAAGAATACTTGGTGACCAAGGTAGAGTAGGAACCCTCTGCTGCCCATCTACAGGTAAGCAGACCTTTTTATATTTGCCCAGAGTGGGCCCAGGAAGCTGTGAATTACTAGCAGCAGTGGGGAGTTTGCCCTCCACTACCTAGTAAGAGCTATCACTTCAGGAATTCCATGAAGAGAGTGATGGCCTTCTGTGGGCCAGGCACTGTGGTAGGCACTGGGAATTCAACACAACAGTGTATGGAACACCATCCCAACCTCAGGGATAGCCAACTCGATTCAGGGCGGTAGATACAGTGATGGGACTAAAGAAGTGGGCCTGGGAACATGTAAATGAGGCCTTCAGGACATGCCTGGGGGGTCTCCATGGGCACTCTAAAAACTGGGCAGAAGTGAGCCAAGCAAAGTTGGGGGGCAGGTCCAAAGTGGGGAGCTAGGAGACAGTGAAGTAAAGCCCTGAGGCAAACCCACCAGGAGTTCCCTCTCACAGGGTCTCACGTGAGTGTGAGCGGGTGTGATGAGAAATGAGGCTGGGGGAAAAGCAAGAGGCAGATCTTCCAGAAGCCTAGACTCTATCTTTGGGACAATGCTGCCATTGAAAGGATTCTAGCTGATGTCTACTTTTTACTTTGGCGATGCAGTGGTTATGTTATTTATACTGTTTTCTAGGGAGTGTTCTGAAGAACCTGGTCCTGTAAGAGGTTTCACCAGAAAGGCTTCTGAGCCAAGTACGTTTAGGAGATGATCTGTACTGCATCTCTCTCTCGAAGATTCATTACCACGGTGAGGGCCACAAGAAATCTTGCAACCAAGCATGTTTAACTTTGTTTAACCTAGCGTTGCCAAAATCCTGTTCTGTCCCACAGAATGAAACACACTCTAGAAAGCTCTGTGTAGGAGAGAGTAAAAATTGAAGGCAGTTGTAAATCTATGTAAGTTCAAGACAATTGCCTGGACAGGCAGTCTGTGACAAAGACCACACTCCCCTTACCATCAGCTCTGCCAGAATCACTAGCACCTGTGGTTCAAGATCCTTCCCCAACCTTAACTGAATGTGTTGAATTCTGACCTTTAAGCAGGAGGGATGCAGCAACCCAGAGGCAAAAATCCCCGAAGGGTGAATGTGACCAGCATTTTTCAGTATTAATACTCTGAGTTTGTCATCTTAATATCCATCTCTGCACAATAAAACCTCCTTATTAGGGGGAAAGGTCAGTCTTATTTAACTGAAAATCTTACTTATGTAATATCTTTAAAGATAGTTTCATAACTTTTGAAGCATGCATTCTTCCAGTCTAACCATTACTGGCCTCTTGGAGCTATTTTAATGTGCTCCTTCTACTTATAAAAAAAACCAATTGTATGCAGATGACAGCCCCATAGGCAAGGGGTGTTTCGAAGGTTGGTTTCCTTAAGTATTTAAATATCCCTATCAAGACCCTGTTTACATGATTACTTTTCACTTTTTATTAAAAAGAGGTTTACTAAGCTGTAGATCATGTCATAAATTTTGAGAGGAATATGAATTAATGGGTTTATTTTCTTATTTATGTATTTTAAATATGTGTATAATCATTTTATGGTTATCGGGAGAAAGGTTATCTATCTAAAGTCCATGGCAGACAAATTCTTTAAAAGCTTTTTGTTCTGCTTCACGTATATGTACCTTTATTCTCAGGCTAAGTAATTTGATATAATAAAGCATCTGCCTTGAACAAGGTCTAGCTTCCATGTAAGATGTTGAAAACCTCTGAAATTTGGGGACAATATTTATAAAATCTCTTATTTATTGAGGCCTACCAGCAGCCAAACCATTGACTTCAAAGACAATTATTTAACACATAATTGAAGAACTGAAAAACTGTACTTTTTTTGTTATAAACATTTACGGGTGATCAGCAATAGCCTCAGATATCATTTTAATGGTCAACGCTCAGTGAAAACTTGCTCTAGTCCAGGTTCTATTATTGGCCCCTACTTCACTGGTAAAGAACCTGAGGCACAGAAAGCTTACAGAACTTCCCCCAAGCCACAGATGCAAAGTGGCAGAGTCTGACCTTGAACCCAGGAGATCTGACCCCGGAGCACACGCTATTGAAGGAACATGACATGGAAGTAGGTTCCTAAGGTGCCTTCTTATTTTAAGGGTCTACATTTCTATGAAACTAAGATCACTGCCTTTTATCCAGATGTCACTTCAGCTGAAGTCTGAGGCTGCTGCTGCAGTGTTTAGGAGGGCTTCAGCTCAGGAGTCATTCTTCCAGAAGCCAGGCCTCCCTCAGCCCCTATTCTGGGCTAGTCACCTTATCAGAGCTCTGAACCATGTGCTTTTCTCCGTCTTGGCACTTACATAATCACATTATGTTCTGTCTATTTACCTAGCTCTCACTTAGGTTTTATTGGTCTTTGGACCTAACCATGAGAGAGCTCCAGAACTGTGTCTGGGGAATGACTAAATGAAAGAGTGAATGATTCTCAATTTCCCGAAGTTACAAAATGGGAAGGGAGTTGTGACCAGTCCTGAACAGGAGACCTGAGGAGACGACTACTGCACTGCCATTCTGTAGAAACTATGTGAATGCAGTACGAGAAAATCACAGTAACATGTGATTTATCTGTTCGAAATGTAGCTTCTCAGGGATTTGAGGTAGTGTGTAAATTGGCTTGGAGAGTTGCGGAGTGGAAGAGAGGTAGATGGAGCAGGGCCAGCCTCTTACAGATTCTATTGGAGCATCTGTATCTGTCACATCTACTGGACACCTGGGACCGTGTGTCAGATACTAGGCAAGGCTTTTCCCATGTTAACCAACTTCATAATCCCAACAACCCTAGGAGGTATGTAAACCAGAGTCGGCCCAAAGGTGCCTTTAACATGAATTCAACTTTAATATGAATTCAACTACATGCTCTGTCTTGTGTATTTTATATATATAGTCCATCTATCTAATCCATGCTCAAAAGTAAACAAGAGAGGGGAGAACTATTTTGGAGCTGCTCAGTCGGCAGAGGAATGTACCAAACTATGTATACTTATTTCACTTCATGGATGATGATGTGAGGGTTTTAAGGTGATTACAATTACATGCTGAGAAAGATATAACTCCACCACATTATTATTCCTATTTTGCAGATAAGAAAATGAAGGCTTAAAGAGTTTACATAACTTGCATCCAAATCAGCTCCAAAGCCTCCGTCTTATGTACCTGTCTGGATCCCCTTTGTGTGCTTTTGTTGTTGTGGTGGTGGTGGTGGTGGTGGTAGGGGCCTTGTAGCTATTCCCTTGCTGCTATTGTCATCCATTCAGCAAATATTTATTGACTATTGACAAGTCCTATGTTAGGTGCAAGGGATGAAGACTTGAACAGAAATATTCTCCTCCCCAAGGGAGTTTAATAATCTAGTGGGGAGAAGGAAATATAAATAATACAACAGGCCAACATGAGAGTGTTGCAGTTAGCTCTTGATTGAGCAGAGTTTAAGGGAGGGTTAAGAATGGGTTTGTCTCGGTTAAAAAAAAAAAAAAAAAAAACTAATGAGAAGGGGATTGGAAAAAACAATTAACCTAAGCTTAGTTAGAATGATTAAGGAAAGGTTTACCATTCTATATCTAACATTCAAAAGGTAAAAAATAGTAAGATTCGACAGTTTAAGAATACAAACATCACTTTCATCATCCAACGAAAAATCCCCCAAAGGTATCTGTTTAATGGTTTGATATTGCCTGTTCCCAGCCTAGTGCTCCCTTTTAAACTTTGGAACAAAGCCTGAGCAACATCAGTTTGACTCTGAGCAAACTGCATTCTTCACTGTTACTCTAGTAGACAGTCAAGGTCAGCGCTTTTTAAGCCACGTTGAGCCCTAAGAATTCCCTGGGAGGGGCCTCAGGGGCTGTGCGTGGTGGGGAGCGGAGTTGTTTGGGTCTTGGCTGTTCTTCAACTCAACTCAAATTGGAGTAAGATTTCCTTTGAAATAAGGGTTCCACGGCTAAAAAGTGTTTGAAAACAGTTCTATGTTTCATCTTGTTTTTGCTGGCCAACTCTCCCTCTCTCCCCCACCCAGTCTCCACCCTTCATCAACACAGATTATCATTTCACTCTTCTTGATGTCATCACCCTTACTTCACGGTGGCTCAGGACTGGTTAACTTTGGCTCCAGAGTTTAGTGATCTGCTTGTTAATGTTAGCTTCCTCAAATTTCTTTTCATTCCTCTGAGCTGGGCAGATATAAGGATGATCCAACTAAGTGTGATGAGATGGAGAAAACTGTATTGTCTAGAGTTCCACTGGGGAGCACTGTGCATGTTCAGAAAGCATGCTAGCGTGGTCTCCCTGTTGCAGTGGTACGGCAGGGTTTGCAAGACCCTAGAGTCATGCAAAGGTAGATAGATCGTGTATAGTCTGCCTACTAAGAAGGGTGTGTCCTGGTACCACTGGGGTTTTGCCTTACTGAGTGGGGTATGCAAGGCTGGGACTATGGAGGAAAGACAGCTACTAGTGATCTAGGCTCTTCCCCTACCCTCAGTTTCTCCTTTGAGTAAATGCCAAACAAAGTGATTTCAAGGTCCAACTAAATGATTAACCTATCCAGGCATCCATATACCTTGGTCTAGTCATGTGTCTGGTTATATGCTGGCTAGTGGGGAGACCAGAAAATCATTGAATGTGAAATGTGACAACGTTAGGATCAGAGTATTAGTTAGTGCCCATGAGATTTAAAACAAAGGCCTCAGCTTTGGCTGCAACACTTTTCATTTTTCTGCATCCCCTCCTGCCAGTTCTCTGTTAAAGAAAATCTTCAGCATGGGAGAAGGAAAAGGTGTGTAATGCCTCAGGTGCCATAAGGAACAGACCAGGCATAGGGATGAAGTGAGGGCTGCACAGGACAGAGGAAGCTTATTGATCCACTTCTGCTTACCATCCGTGCATTAGTAACTGACAGATGTTGCAAAAAGGCGAGAAGACAAGGCTGATTGGCAAGGGGCAGGAGTCACTCAACCTTAAAGCAGAAGCAGTGTGGCATCTGTTGGTTAAAATGATGTTCCAACCACGGACGTTTTACAGTTTGATGTTATACAGATTTGTAGTCATAAAAACACTTTTTGTTGTTGTTTTTACAAAAGCACTGGTGGTTTTTTTTTTTTTAACTATGTTAATCCATCTTAAGTATTGTTGTTTTGGGCTTCTCAATTACCATGCTCATGTCATCTAGTAACAGAACACCTTCATAGCTTTTCAAAACCCTCCTACCCACGTTCACAGCCCATGAATTGTACGGCGGGGAGGGGAGACTTCCTGGTTATAGGGGCAGGTTAGTCACTCAGGTCACCTTCCTCTTGACCATAGTGATTGATTCAAAGATGGGTGTGCAGCTAGACTGGTTCAATTAAAGCTCTCTCTGGGAATTTTGCTGGAAATACAGAAAAGGAATATTTTCTCCTCCAGAAATCCTGGAAGTTAAGGACCATAAAAGCTTGGAGCTGCCTGGGGCCAGCTTTGATATAACAATGACAAAGCCTGTTTGAAAATAAAGCCAACCCAGAGGAAAATAGAGCCAAGAAATGGAGATAGTCCTCGTGACACCATTTCTGTCCTGGATCCAGCTGGGCTTAAAGCCAAGATGCCCTAGAAGTTTCAATTATGTAAGCCAATAATTCTCCCTTTTCTTTCATTTTCCTTCCTTCCTCCCTTCCTTCTTTCCTTCCATCCTTGTTTCCTTCCTTCCTTCCCTCCCTGTGTGCGCGTGCGTGCGTGCGTGTATGTGTGTGTATTTTATACTTGAAATATACATCAGTTAGGGACTGGTTAAATAAATTACATTATATCCAAATAATGAATTATATGCAATAATTTAAAGGATTCATGTAAGCTATGCATGAATTATTGCATTGCTTATCATAGCACAAAAAGAAAAAAGAAAACAAACAGAAAACCACTATTAGGGGACAGGATAAATAAAGTATATTATATTCATACACTAAAATAAGCAAGTGTTAAAAATGAGTCATATTCAGGTATAGGGATTGTCATTAAAAAATATTTATGACATATTATTGATTTTAAAAAGCAGTTTATAAAAATAAGTTACAAAAATGCCCTTATGTTATAAAATTACAAAATTTTGTGTATATAAATCTAGCAAACTCTAGAAAACTGGTTATTCATCATTACTCTGGGATTTTAGGTGCTTTCTACTATCATGTATTCTTTTCTTTATTGCTTTAATTGTGTGTGTGTGTGTGTGTGTGTATACATATATATATAGAAAGAAAAGGAAAACTGTATTTTCTAGAAAGAAAGAAAAATAAAGAAAGGAAAGGAGGGAGAATCTGAAGAGAACGAAAAATGGGAATGTCTCTAGTCTGAAGTTTGCTGAAATGATTCAGGAAAAGATTCAAGGAGGAGGTGAAACCATCTCATGAATCTTTAAAAGGTATTTTCTAGATGGACAGATGAAGAGGGGGCATCCAGAAAAATGAAACAAAAAAGGTGAAGGGGTTCAGGAAAGTGAGAAGCCATGATGTCTTAAGAAATAAGTTTTCTGATGTAGCAAATCAGTGTTAGTGAACTGGTATTTAATCTAAATAACTAGGGCAGGACCAATTAAAGTCACTGTTAATACAAGGAATTTCATATCAGGATTGCATATGGGATATACAAGAGAACAGAAAAATAATGTATTTCAAGGACAGTGGTCTCTACACCCAGCTGCTTAACAACATCTCTCCTTTGAGGTCTAATAAATATCTCCAGCTTAATATGTCCAAAGCAGAACTCTGGATTTCCTCTCCACATCTGCTCTTCCTCCATGGTGGTTCATTTTCTGCATCAACCTGACAGGACCATAGGGTGCCCAGATATTTGGTCACATATTATTCAGGGTGTTTCTTGACAGTGTGTTTGGATGAGATTAACATTTAAATCAATAGGCAGTGAAGCAGACTTCCCTCCCTTATGCGAGTGGACCTCAGTCGATCAGTTGAAGGCCTGAGTAGAACAAAAAGGCTGGCCCTCCTGCAAGTAAGAGAGAATACCTCCTGCCTGGCCACCTTTAAACAGGGACACTGGATGTCTCCTGTCTTCACACAAGAACTGAAACACCCTGGCATGTCCTTGGACTAGGACTGGAACGGCAGCATCAGCTCTCCTGGGTCTGTAGCTTGCGGACCCACCTTGCAGATCTTGGGACTTGTCAGCCTCCACAATCACATGGGCCAACTCCCAATAGTAAATTTCTGTATGTATATGTATGTTTATGTGTATATATACATGTATATAAGTTTATATATGTGTGTGTATATATACACACATCCTATTGGTTCTGTTTCTCTAGAAAATCCCGACTAATATATGCTTCCTCTTCAGTGTCCCCATAACAACAACAACAACAAAAAAATGGCAAAATGAGTCCACCAATGCCTTGGTATAAAAACTTTGGGGTCATCCTTGACTGTGCTCTTTCTCTCACACCTAAGATCCAACTCACAGCAAACCACGTCAGCTCTATGTTTACACTACCTAGAATCTGGCCTCGACTTAGTTTGCCCCCTGCTATTATCATGCTCTAAACCTCCACCATCCTCACCTGGACCAAGGTGATAACGACCTAACTTCCACTCCTGCCCCTTTCCAGTCAACTATCCATACAGCAGCCAGACTGTCCCTTCTCAAACATGTTAGATCATGTCCATCCTCTGCTCAAAACTCACGAACGGTTCCCATCTCATTTGAGGTGAAATCCAAAATCCTCACCATGGCCTGCCAGCCCCTGCAGGGTCTGGTTGCTCCTACCTCATTGGCTCTGTCTCCTACTACTCCTCGTTCACTCTGCTTTCTGGCCTCCTTGCCTTTTCTCCTTCTTCTTCTAAGAGGCCAGAAATTCCCTCTGTTGAAATGCTCTTTTCCCAGATCTCCGTCACTCCCATCAGATGTGTCCCTCAGAGACCTCCCCTCCACCCTGTGTGAAATAATCCTCCTCCACTATCTTACCTCTCTTTTTGAGCCATGTTTCACCACCAGGCATATAGTGCATCTTATTTTATTTTCCGAGTCCTCTTCTGTTCTGGGAAGTGAGGCCCATAAAAGCAGACAATTACGTTGTTCTCTGTCTTCTGCACGTGGAGCAGAGGCGGGCACATGGTGGGCATTCAATACCTGTTTGCTGTTGAATGAATAAATGAGCTTTCCACGCATTGAAGAAAACAGGATATTTTTGATGTAATAATACTTAACATTTATTGATCAGGTATTGGGTACGATGCTATGCTTCTGATCTAAATTAACTCATTTTGTTAGCAACAAACCAGCAATTTCTGAATAAGGAAACAGGCAGAGGTAACCTTACTAATGTCACACAGCTGATAAGGGATGGAGCCTAGCTTACAGCCCAGGCCAACTCCAGAGGCCATGCTTAGCTATTCAGAATGCACTTCTTGAAAATTCATTAAAAGACACTGAAGAACAGTAGGGATTAAAAAAGACTTATTCTCTGAATTTATTTTCCAGGGATAAAAATATTTCCTACTCTGTAATGTCTTCACCAGTTTACAACTAAACAGCATAACAGAGAAGTTAGTGGAAAGTTCAGGGGACTCCCTTGCAGGTTACATTGTGACACCTTTGAAGCAGTTTGGTAGAGACTAACAAAGTAACAGCAAAGACTTGATTGAAAACCTTTCTTGGGTCATACATACCTCCTAAATTTGGTAGGAACTTTGCAAACCGATTTGGAGATGCTGGCCGTCCTTTTCACCCTGCTGAATGCATTCACTTATGGATCCAACAGTTATTTACTAAGTATCATTAGGTGTCAGGCACAGTTCTAGGCCCTGGGGCTATAGCAGTATCTTCTTTCTTAAACTCACTTCCACCTGTGACAAAATGGAGTTTATAGTGATTTGGAGCTAAATTCTGCAGTTGGAGAGTCTTGGGTACAAATCCCAGCCCTGCTGTTACTGGCTACACGACCTCTGGCAAGTCAAAAACTTGTCTAAATCTGTTTCTTTGTTTATAAAATGGAGGCAATATCGATGATAAGCTCTATCGCACTGGTTTACTAGCTGGATGACATGAGACTGCCGGATACACACTAAACATTATGGTGAGGGCGGGCTTCTAAAATCTCTGATTTTGAGTATGGTTTTGCACGTATGATGAACTTCGGAGTTTTGTAGGTGTCTCTTCATTTAAGGGAAAAGAGCTTTTTTTTTTTTTAATTTTAGTGAATAAAAAAGCCATGTTTAGCCAAGATTTTCAACCAGCACACTAAAACCTTGTGATGAGGTCATAGGGTCTTACACTAACAACTACACATCATAATAGAACTATTAAAAGAACTCTGATTCACTAATTTGTTCATTCTTTTTTCCTTCTGGGGCTATCTGGGAAAGCTGCCCATTTGCAGAGAGCTTCTTTGGCTATATTCCTTTGCCTTTCAAAGCCCTCAAAAAAATTCTTAAGAGCCTCATAATGGGTCCAGGAGATTGTTGATTTTGTTTGTAACATGTCAGAAGTAACAATTTTCATACTACTAATAGACTCACTACAAAGCATAAGGGATATCTCAGGTGGTTCCTGAATGCACCAAATATTTGTATTTATTTATAGGCTCTTCTGCCTTCATGGGCATTAGACCAGGAGGTGGGAACCATAAATTCTAATTCTAGACCTGATACTAATTAACTATTTGATCTTGACTTTACTGGTACTTTGTTACCTGATCTATCTATACCAGAAGACTAATGTCTATAGCCTCTTTCAACTCTAAAATTCTACAATTGTACATAAAAAAAACTCATCAACAAGAAACCTATCCTACTTGGTACATGGAACTAAATGTGAGGATACAGGGATTTATTAAGGAACAGATGAGCACAGGGGCTCTTGTATTTCATGTCGTAAACACTGCTATAGCCATACAACGAGGTAATAATAAGGGTTAAAGTAATAATATGCATCCATCTTTTTTTAAGTATAAAGATGCATAATGGCTGCATTCATTTCCTTGAAAAACATTGGACTTAATGACCTATTGAAAATGCAAATGCTAATATATCCAATACCATGTACAAAAAGGTGAAAACTGAAGATTTCCTTGCTCCTGTTCACTGACTCTAACCAACTCCACAGCATGTTTAGTTAGAATCAGTATTAGATTTGAGAATCAGTCCAGACTAGCACGTCAGAGGAAGCAGGTCTTTGCATTAGGAGTTATCATCCAGCACATAACTTTTTGAGGACTTTAGAGTCCTTTGAGATAAAAGGGACACTTTCAGTCTGAGCTTCTAATGAAACAGAATTAATAAAATGTGCTAGCTTAAAACCATTTCACCCTTGGGAAACAATAAATCTCACCCTGGACAACAGGCTATATTTTGCAGATTGAAAGGGGCCATTGATTAATGCTTTGATGCTAGCATCCTCTTGGCCAGAAAAAATGTTCCATAATATTCCCTCTGATTCTCTGAGAGTTAGGCACCTTTGTGTAGAAGAATCAGTCCGTGGTGCTTTCTGAAGGGAGGCTGGAGATAGGTTGTCAGGATCGTGGCTAAGCTGGTAGAGTTCTGAATCCACGGAGCTCCTAGTTACTGTCCTCTGTGAGCTGGGCAAATTAACCTGGGCCCATTGCACTGCCTGAAACAAAATAAGGAATCAGTAAAATAAGGGACTGTATTTTTGCATGCCAGTTACCATTCAGTTTGATTTTTCTGGGAAGGTGTGTGCAGTGGGAGTATTTTTGATGCAGATAAATTTTTGATTCCCTAAGCTTAATGACATAGGGAGCTAAGTAGAAGAAAAGACATTTTAAGAATCCTTGTCACTGCCTACATACAATAGGCACTTGATTTATGAAAATTACAACTAAATAAGACAGAATGAATTTAAAGCACTTATCCTCTTGAAAATTTAGCCGGTTAAGGTCCTGAATTTTCCTTAACCTCAGTGCATGACTGTGGATATTTCTACAATTGAGTAGTTATTTATAGAAACCAACAACAACAACAACAAAAATGAGCATCTTCAAGAACAAGTAGATATGAAAAAGAACTGATTAGGAATTTTGAAAAAAATGCACTCTTTGAAATTAAAAATCTCAATATATGGATTAAAGTCTAGATTGAGATCAGCCAAAGATAGAATTGGAAAATAGTGCTGCGGAATTCACACAGAATGCAGCACTTGGAGACAAAAACTACTTAAGGGAAGCCAAGAGTCGTGAATAATTGACAGAGAGGCTCCTAAACAAATATTTAGGAGTTTCAGGGGAAAACAGATGAAAGAGAAAGACAGAAGAACAACATTTGAAGAGAGAAGGCTGAGAAATTTCCAGAGTTGAAGACAAGCCTGCAAACGAAAAGTTCACAACATAAATAAAAATAAACCTACATTGTAGGGAAATGGTAAAACGTCAAGGACAAATAGAACAATCCTAAAAGCTACCAGAGGAAAAAGACTGGTCACTGAGAGAAGAGTTACAGCTGGGCTGGCCTCTTCTCATCAGCATTGATCAATGAAATAATTATCCAAACTGTGGAGGGAAAAGAATTTTCCATCTAGCTAGATTCTCATGCCAAAACTAAATTATCATTGATAAAAAAGACAGAATAAGGATCTTTCAGCCTTGAAAAGTTTACCCCTCCATTAAAGGGTTAACTTGAATATAAAGAAAAGAGCCTAATAATAATCATTATAACAATGGCTAACACTTTACATGCATCAACTACTTTTAATCCTCCCGAGAACTCTATGAGGAGGACACATTTTTAACTTTATTTTACAGTGAGGAAACAGGTTCAAAAAGATTAAGATTGCCCTGCTATTAAGAATGGAGATTTAAACCAGGTGGGCCAGGAAGACACTGTATGAAAGAAATCACAAATAAACAAGAAGTTGACAAAATAAGTGGATATAGTTTAATTGACCACTGACTGTAACAATTCACTGTTTTACTTAAAAAAAAAGAGGAAAAACTAAAACTGTCTGTAACAGTAATATCAGGAGTTGTTCCATAACTTGGCTGAATCATACCAAGAACTTCTGTGTGTTTAGGAGAATTGTGGTAAAGAATAACTTAAAACTTTTAATGAAAATTTATATTTACATAGTTAAAAATATAAGGAAAACAAGAACAAAGCTAGAATTGTAATTTATAGTTTCAAAATCAGTAGAAGAATATTTAAAATGAAATAAAGGAATTTACCAATTCAGCAGAAAACAAGAAGGAAAATTATAAAAAGGGAAAGGAAGGCAAAAAGAAAACAAAACAAAAGCAGTAGTAAAAATATATTCAAATGCATCACTAATCACAATAAATAATTGTGAAATGAAATTTAATTATTAGAAGAATTTACTAATCTATTGTATCTTTTTAATTAGCCAAGAAATTTTATTATCCAAGTTTTATATCTGCCTCCAACAGGTTAGTATCATTTTAATTGATGATATATTGAGAACATTCAAGAGCTGTAGCTTGCATTTCTTATTTAAAAATCCATATTTAAAAACTGAGACGTGTGTTTATGTAACCATGATGATAAGGGAAATTACAACCCAAACAGATGGATATTTATAAAAACTGATATTTCAAGAAAAGACTTGAAATAAGAAGTCCTTACCAACTTCTTCTTTAACTAGAGAACAATTATTTTAGAATTACATTTTTTCCTAATGGTACTCCAGAGTAAGTCAAAGGGAAAACATTTAGCAATCTTAAATCTTTTACCTCATAAAATTTTAGATGGATTGCTATCAGAATGATTTTCCAATCAACATTACAGGAAATCTCGATAAAAGGCCAAATGTCTACATATTTCTTAAAAGTTGAATGATTTTTTTTAATATATCAACACAGATGATCTCCATCATTTTACATACTGAAACAGCAGGAATCATTTTTATTGTCCATGTACTGTATGAGTATTAAATTAAACTCTGATTCTTATTGATCAATACTGTAGATTCCATGTCATCATTAAGTCTAAGAAAACAAATTTCTGCATCTTCTGTAGAAACTTTTCAGTTGTAACAACATTCTCAAAAAGTTTTCACTTTGTCATTATCTTTCCTTTTTGATTGCAAAGTGCAAAAGATTCCTGAACAAACAGCCTGCTCATAGCTTCCTGTAACTACCACTACAATCAAAATGGAAAATTGTGCCATCAACTGAAAGGCTTCTTCCTGCTACCCCTTTAAAGCCACACCCTCCCACCCCCATCCTTAACCCCTGGCAACCACTAATCTTTTTCCCATCTCTATAATTTTGTTATTTCAAGATTGTTATGTAAATACAATCATTCAATATGTAACTTTTTTTCACTCATCATCATTCCCATGAGTTTCACCCAAGTTGTTGCATTTATCAATATTTCATTCCTTCTATTGCTGAGTACTTTCTCTGCCATGGATATACCACAGTTTGCTTATCCATTCAACCACTGAAGGAAAACTGGATAGTTTCCAGCGGCTATTATGAATAAAGCTGCTGTGAACATTCATGTACAAGTTTCTGCATGAATGTAAGTTTTAATTTCTCTGTGGTAAATGCCCAGCAGTGCAGTTACTGAATCATATGGTAAGTACATGTTTACTTTGAAAAGAAACTGCCAAACTATTTTCCAGAGCGGCTGTACCATTTAACATTCCTACCAGCATTGTATGAGTGAACCAGTTTCTCTGCATTCTTGCCAGCATTTAGTGTAGTCACTGTTTGTAATTTTAGCCATACTGATAGGTGTGTAGTGATATCTCAATTGTGGTTTTCATTTACATTTCCTTAAGGGCTAATGAAGTTGAACACCATTTTATGTGCTTACTTGCCATATGTCTGTTCTCCTTGATAGAGTACTGGTTCATGTCTTTGGCAAATTTTTCTAATTTGGTTGTTTATTTACTATTGTGCTTTGAGAGCCCTTTACATTTTGTAGACACAAATCCCTTGGCCTATATGTGTTTTGCAAATATTTTCTCCCAGGTTGTAATTTATCTTTTCATCCTTTTAAGAGAGTCTTTCCCAGAACCAAAATTTTTTATTTTGATAAAGTCCAAATTGTTATCTTTTCCTTTTATGGACATAAGCTTTTGGTATCAAATTTAAGAACTCTGCCTAGCTCTAGGTCCCACAGATTTTTCACTTACATTTTGTTCTAAACTTTTATAGTTTTGCATTTTACATTTAAGTCTGTGATTCATTTTGAGTTAATTTAGTAAATTTCTGTGTACAGTGTTAGGTTTAGGTGGGTTTTGCTTTCTTGTTTTATTTTGTTTGGTTGTTTTCTTTTTTCCTTCCCTGTGGGTGACCAGTTGGTTCAACCCATTTATTGGAAAGGCTATCCTTCCTTCGCTGAGTTGTTTCTCTCCTTTGTCAAAGATAAGTTGAGCATATTTGTGCGAGTCCCTTTCTGGGTTCTCTGTTCTGTTCCACTGATCTACGTGTCTATCCCTCCACCTACGCCACAGTCTCCATCACTGTAGCTACAGAAGTCTTCAAATCAGGGGCACTGACTCTGCCTGCTCTACTCTTCTTTTTCAACATTCTTTTAGCTATTCTAGTCCCTTGCCATTTCACATACATTTTAGTTTAATCTTAACAATGTCTACAAAAAATCTTGATGATATTTTCATAGGAATTGCATTAAACTTGTATATCAATTTGGGAAAACTGACATCTTTATGTTGAGTCTTTCAATCCATGAACACAGTAAGTCTCTTCATTTATTCAGATCACCTTTGACCTCTTTTATCAGCTTCTTGTAATTTTCATCATACAGATTCTATACGTTTTTGTCAGATTTATACTGAATATTTAATATTCTTTGGAGCAATTGTAAATGGTATTGCATTTTTAAAAAAAATTTGGTTTCTACTTGTTTGCTGTTAGTATATAGAAAGGCAGTTGATTTTGGCATGTTGATCTTATGTCCTGTGAACCTGCTGAACTCACTTGTGGGTTCTAGGAGAGTTTTTATTGTTGGTGGTGGTGGTGATGGTAGATTCCCACAAATTTTCTAGGTGTACAATCATGTTACTTGAAACTAGAGATAGTTTTATCTCTTTCATTCATTATACTATATTTTTTAAAAGTTAAGTTCTTTACTTCTTTCAAGACACATCACTTAAAAAGATTCTGAAAATCTGAAAACAAAGAATGGAACTAGATACAGCAGGCAAATACACACACACACACCAGATAGTAGGGACTTAATAATATAAGAAACATTAGAATATAAGCATTAGTAAAGGTAAAAAAATGGGGTACTACATAATATATGTATCAATCCACCAAGAATACAAAATTATCATGAACTTCTAGGCAACTAACAACATGGTCCTGATATCAGTAAAGCAAAAACTGACAATTACAAAGATAATTTTGCAAAATATGATGGGTTATTTGAACACACTTATATTAAAAACAATCAATCAATCAGAAAAAGATTACAAGACAATAAAAATTTTAAAATAAAGTTATCAAGTTTGAGTTAAGGTATGTGCATACACACATATGTTATATTCCACTAACAGGATATACGTTTTCATTTCAAGCACTAGTAGAACTTGTAAAAAATGGATCATTCAAACAAGGTTATAAATTTCAAAGTAAAGTTGCCAAATAGACCACTATCTCTTGTCATGGTACCATTAGAACCATGGTACCAAATTAGAAACCAACAATAAAAAGAAAACCTAAAAGGCACATATGTTTGTAATACTAAAGATACACGTAAGTAATCCATTGATTAAGCAGGGAATCATAGTGGAAATAATAAAATTTTCAGAAATAAACATAATGAAATTATCACCCATCAAAAAATGAGATAGGCAAAATGGTATTTTAAAGATAAATTGTAGCCTTGAATTTGTTTATTAAAAAGATATGAAAACTGAAAATAAGTGAGCTAGAAGAACAGAGTAAACCTGAATAGAATGAAAGGGAGAAAATAATAATAATAATAGTGCAGAAAATAATAAAATAGAAAACAGAAATAAGGTAAGCAAATAAAAAATCTGCTCTTTTAAACTATTTTAAATCTAATTCTTTGACTAAGTGAGTGAATCATTCATATAGTTCAAAACTTTAAATGTATGAACTGGTATATAATTAAAAGCTTTCTTTCCATTTCTTTTGCCTGACCACCCAATTTCCCTTCTACAGACAACCAATATTATTTTCTTTTTTATCTTTCCAGTGGTAACTTGTACATTGAGCCAGTATAAAATAGATAGTAGCCTTTTCCTTTTTTTAGCTCAAATGTAAATTGGATATATTTTTCAGACCTTCAGCAAGACTGAAGTGAGAAGGGGAGAGAGAGAGAGGGAGAGAAGACACAAATAAACAATAGTTGGGATGAAAAAGAGGACATAACTATGGATATGGCAGAGATTCTAAGCATCCTAATTAAATATTATGCCAATAATTTTTCATATGTATGTCAATAAACTTAAAAACCTAAGTGAAGTAGGTGGTTTTTCAGAAAAATATAAACTATCTGGACTAGTCAGAGTTCAGTCATGAAAACAGAGCCTCTCCAGGTAGTCCAATAAAAGGGATTTAATACAGGAGATCTGCTTCAAAAGGAGAACTTCAAAGTTAAGCAGCAGGTGGTGAGGCAACACTGAGATTAGTACCATCAGGAAACTGTTACCACCACTAGGGCTGGAGGGATCAAGGTGGGAGTTGGCATCACTGAGGGTTAAGAACCAGTTACCAGTGGGAGCTAGATTTGTGACAGGGCGCCGAGAGGGAGCTGGATCATGGGGAAAAGCTGTTTAGTGGGAGCTGGAACCCCAGAGGAGACAGCCATTGCTGGAGGCAGAGAGAGGATGGGAGAAATGGCATGGCTTCTCCCTCCCTCCTGCCCAATAGTCCTCTGCTAGTGTTCACCATTGACCAAAACTAGCTAATTGGATAGGGGATCTCAGAAATGTAGTTTGCAGCAGGAAGACAGACAAATGATCTGAGAGCAAATAGGAAAGAAATGACATCCTCAAAATTGATTCAAGAGAAAAATAAACCTAACAACAATAAACCTGCAACCATCTGCAAGTAAAATATTCTCTATATCCTCCTTAACCTCCTAACCTCCAAACATCTTGGACCCAGACAGTTTTATAGGAATTAAAACAGATAATCCTAATATTATAAAAATATTTCAGATAATTGAAAAAGTGAAAAAACCACCTAATTCATTTTATAAAGCTAGTATAACTTTGAAATTAAAACTAGAAAGGGATAGCATGAGAGAATCATGAAACAATTATATTTCATTTATGAACATAGGAAAATCCTAAGTAAAATAAGAACAAATTGAATTCAACATACCTATATCTATTATTGATAAAAATGATACATCCTAATTAAATAGAATTTTTCCATTATGCAAGGATGTTGCAACATCATAAAATATATGAGTGTAATTAGCACTGTCAGATTGAAAGAGAAGTCATTCTCAACAGGTGCAAAAAATATGTTGGGATAAAATTAAATATATAAGATTTTAAAAAATCTTAGTAAATTATGAATAAAAGAGATGTGGACTCACTGTTTCTAGATTCACTGTTTCAGCTCTATCACCTAATATTTTCTCCTCAACGCAACTAACTCAGGCTATAATCGTCACCATTTCACTGCCAAGTTTAATGGAAAATTGTTATTTTAGTCTGAGCAGCTCTGATACAGAGGATCTCTCCCTCCTTCTTGGAATACTCTCTTCCCTGGACAACTATGATTCTATACTCCCCGGGTTTTCCTCCTAGATCAGTGGTCATCCATTCTCATTCTATTCACTGGTGCCACCGTAAATGTTAAAGCTCCCTGGAATTCAGCCCTCTCTTCTCTTTATTTTCTCTCCTCTCTTTACACTTGCCATCCTGATGATTTTATTCATTCTTGTGACTTTAAACACTATGTGTCTACTGATAACACCCAAAGGCATATTCAGCTCCAACCGCCTATTTGGCATCTTCACTGAATGTAAAATAAGGATCTCAAACCTAATTTGTCCAAAGCAGGACTCTTGGTTTCCCTTTTTCTTCTGCTGACAAACAACCTTTTCCTCTCCAGGGAATTCCTAACTCTGTTAAGGCAACTTCACTTACTGTTGCTCAGGTCAGATACATTGGATCATCCAGAACTGCTCTCTTTCCCTCCATCACACACCCAATCCATCACCACACCTGGTTAGTTTCATCTTCAGATAGATCCTTAACCCAAGCAGTTCTTACTACCCCCCTAACTACCAACATGGTGCAAGCCAGCATAATGTCTTACACAATTGAACACAATTGCCTCCCAACTGGTCTCTCAGCTTCCATTCTTGTTCCCTACAGACAATTCTGCCAACAGCAGCCAGAGAGAACTTCTTAAACATAATTCAATTCAAATCATGTCCCTTCTTGTGACTCCTCAAAGCCTTCTGTTGGTAGTTAGAGTAAATTCCAACCTATGTGGCCTGGCAGCGCTACCTCAGTGACTCATCTCCCACTGCTGTTATCCCTGCTGGCTTCCTTCTGGTCACACTGCTCTTCATCTGCTTCTTGGTCACAGTAGGTTATGCCTAACTCAGGCATTTCTTTCATTGCCCCCTGCATGGACTGCCTTTCTTCCAGACTGTCACATGGCTTGTGCTGCTCAGCCAGATCCCCTTTGGTGGGTCTTGTTACCTCACCTCCTAGAATCTCAGTGGACAGCCTGCAGTGGATGGCCTGTTCCACTTTAGCTGAAGAAAACCACCTTGTTCACGGTCATACTACTTCCTGGGATGGCCGCATCTAACATCTGGTCCTTGCAAGGGTATAAGGGCCATGCTTCCTTGCCCCTACTTACTCTACCCCTTGAGTGGGGTCATAGGAGCTCTAGAGCTCTCTAGTGAAACGGGCAAGGCTGTTGCTGGACCTGCACTGAAGCTCCACTTCTCTTCTGCCCACTCTTCCCCTGTCTCCCCTCACTCGCACAGGTGTTGGTCCCAAGGGCATTTCTTAATATGTGCCCTGCATGCTGAGTTCCATCTCAAGCCTGCAGCACACAACTCACCTCACTTATTCAGTTCTCTGCTCAAGTATTCGTTTCTCAGAGAGGCCTTCCCTGAACCCCACCTAAATAAGCATTCCCCTGTCACTCTTTATTTTTCTTCATATCGTGTACCAGTTCCTGAGTGTGTGTGTGTGTGTGTGTGTGTGTGTGTGTGTGTGTGTTTCTCTCTCTACCTTGTTAAGCTCCATGAAGGACTTCGTCACATTCACCACTCTGTCCTCATCACTTAGAAAAGCTCCTGGCACGTAGTAAGCGCTGAATAAAAATGTTCTGAATAAAAGGCTAAATACACATGATAATGGACATCAAATATAAAAAAACAATAGGAGCCCTTTTCTTAATTGTGCACTTTTAGAACTTTAAGGACAAGGACAAAGGTATCTGATACTACCCCACTGTTCAACAATACAATAAGATTAAAATAATGATTAGAGGAATAAGAGTTGGAAAAGAAGAGACAGAATTATCTTTATAGGTAAGCTATATGATTGTCTCCCAAAGAAATGCAAAATAAAGTGTTCAGACAATTGATTGGACCTAGTGAGAAAATTTGGCTTATGCCAAATGAGATGAAAGTACAGCTCTCTTGCATTTCCATACACAATTAATAATCAATCTGAAAATATAATAAATGAAAGATAATTTATAAGAGTAATAAAAACTATAACTACTTAAGAATAAGTCTAACAAAGGTATATAAGACTTTTGGAAAAAGTTTACAAAAACTTTATTGAATAACATGCAAGAGACTTGAAAAAACAGGGTGAAATGCTATGATGGTGGACAGGAAGACTTACTAGATTAAGAAGTCAATTGCCTCCAAATTAATCTAAAAAGTAAATACAACTCAAGTGAGAATCATGATGGAGTTTTTCACAGAACTTGACAAGCTAATCCTAAAATTCATTTGGTACAGTAAAGGGTAAAAAATAGACAAAACATTTTGAAGCAGAACAAAATGGTACAATCTTAACCCAGTATCAGGTGGGAACATTTAAGAAAACATGACTCTAGGGCAAAGGAGAGACAAACCAATGAAACGAAACATGAAAACCCAGAAACTAGACTATGGAAAGCTTGGTTCAGGCCAGAGATCACATCACAGATTGATATCAATATTTGGTAAGTAGCACTAAAACAATTTGTGTGGAAAAGAAATGAGTCCTACCTCATACCACACCAAAAAAGTTCAGATGGATTACAGGATCAAATGTGAAAAGCAAGACTTTTTGAAGAAAACGTAATTTTAATCACAACAAATCAGCTTAGGGAAGAACTTGTTAGATAAGATAAAAGATTCCAGACCATAAAGAAATATGGATAAATGTGATATCATCATCTTAAAATTCAACATCAAGAGCAAGTCCAACCACATGACAATAACAACCAAACCCCAGACAGGTAAAAAGATAAGCTACAGACTGGAAGATATTTGCTGTGTGTTGACCTCACAAAAGATTATTAAGACAAATAATCCAATAGACAAATGGACAAAAGATATAAACAATCTATAGCAGAAGAAAACTGAATGGTAAATAAGCATATGTTAAGATGGTCAACCTTACTAATAATCAGGGAAGTAAAAATTAAAATGATACCATTTCATACCCACTGGATTAGAAAGAATAAAACATCTGACTCTAACAGGGACTTTCATGTGCTACTGTTGGGGTTACAGATGGTAGAACAACTTTGGTGGACAGTTCAAGTAGCAAAGTTAAGATGCTTATACTTTACCATCCAGTAATTCCATTTCTAGAAAATATTCTCTAGTCGAGGTAAACTCTTACACAAGGAGTAGACTATTCACTGCTGTGTTATCTGTAGGAGCAAAATATTGGAAATGACTTAAATGCCCTTCAATACAGAGGAATGACTGTATATATTGTTAAATACAGTCATATAGTGAAATATTGTGCAGCTATGAAAATGAATGACCTAAAATTACATGTTTCCATATGGATAAAGCTTAAAAAATTTAATGCTGAAAAAAGTAAGTTGGAGAATATATAGCATATAATAATATTTATTTAAAGTTTAAGAACAAAAATACAGTGCTATCTGTTGTTTGTGGATATATCAGGTACTTACAGATACAATCCTCATAAAGCCATTCATGGGAATGCTATACAACAGTTTCCCTTGAGGGGAGGAATGAAGGGAATGTGATTGGAAAGGGGTACACAGGAGGCTTTAATGATATGTATGTTGTTTTATTAAAAAAACTAACTGGCAAAACTCTGGGATTTGTTACAATTCAGTGTTAGGCATGAGAGTGTTATTACATGATTCCTTACACTTTCATGAATGTTTGAAATATTTCACTTAAAATATTTAACATTTGTTATTTTATTTTAAAATCAGGAAAAATTGTCAAAATGTTCTCCAAAACCACCTACATGCCCATGAATAGGGAACTAGTTAAACCAATGTTAATACATAATGAATTATTATGCAAATATTTTAAATGATGCTTTATATTTATACAATAAGGAAAGATATCTAAACATTTTATTGAATGAAAAAGGTTACAAATATTATGTACAGCATTATTTTATATGTACATAATACTCATATATATATCAGAAATGTTAAACAAAAATTTCTAAGTGGCTGTCTCTGGTTATACCTAGATGGTAGATGTTCTTTGCTATTTTCTCTAGTTCCTAATGATCATGTGTATTTTTATAAATATAATAAAACTGTTGAAATAGTTCTTCGGAAGTCACCTACTATAGAACTGTAAATTAAAATGGAAAAGAATGGCAGGGCAGTGGCGGGCCCAGTGGGAAAAGGGTTGGGAGCCAGGAGGCCTGGGTTGCAGTCCTAGCTCTGCCCTTAACTGCTGTGTGAGCCCAGACAAGTTCCTCTCCCTCTCTGGGCTTCTGGGGCCCCATTCATAAATTACAGAGGCTAAAATGAAAAAGAAATGCCAATTTTCACTTTAAATTTTCACTGTCTTCCTTTCAATTTATAATATTGAGTGCTGACAAGGCTTCAATTAAATTTTACCCTCAATCAGTGACGTTAGCTGTGTGAATTAGTATCACCTTTTCTGAAAAGTAATCTGGCAATATGGAACAAGAGCACGCTTACTATAATAGGGAATGATCCCAAGGAGATAACCAAGCATAGGCACAAGAATGTACAAGCAAGGATGTTTTTGTTACAGCATTACTCAGAGCATTAAAGAACTGGAAACAACCTAGATGTCCAGCAACAGGGAATGGCTCAACAGATGACAGTAAATTCAAGAAAATACTATGTAGTCAATAAAAAGCATATTTTTGAGGAATATCTAATAAGATGAAATATGCCCACAAATAAAAGTGAGACACAAGATATACTACAAATTTTGCCATATATATATATATATATTTTAAAAGACCAGGAAGAAGCATGTCAAAATTTAATAGTGATTATCTCTGAAAGGTTAGATGATCAGTGATTTTTACTTTTTAATCTATTTCTGTATTTTTTAAATCATATAACAAACATGCATTTTCTATCTGAAAAAGCTACTTTTTAATTAAGAAAATAACCCTCAGCTCTGCCCCCTTCTTGTCTGAGCACTTCATCTCCCTCTCTAGTCCAACTTGCACTAGACCACAGAGCACAGACAGATCCCTGGGTTACAATTCACTGCAGGTAATTACAAGCCACCATTATAAATTGCCCTCTTGTCCAGACTCCTTTTTCAAAAATGTAAGCAGGGTTAGATGCCTGTACAGGTCAACAAATGAGAAAAGTTAGTGAAGGATCAACATTTTATTCCCCAATCTTGCCCAAGTCTATAAATATTCCTTATTATCCTTTGGTCCTGGTTTAATCGCTGTTGCATCGCCCTGAACTGGTTTGTGACATGAGCATTTTTCGCCCCAGGGGAAGGGTTAATGTATGAGAAAGGGGAGTGGATTAAACAAGGAAGAAAAACTATCTATATGTCATAAAATACATGCTATTTCTAATTTATTCCTGTTCAGTGGAAGCAACATACCTAATGTGTTATGAACATTTCTGGTAATACAGTATCGTTGTTCCCTTTAATAATGTGTGAGTGTCTCTAACTCTCATTCGGACTCAGTGAATTACTGTTTTATTTAATGAAAAAAAAAAGATAAATTGTACTTGATTTGTATTTATTAATTTCTGTGAATTTGGTATATGACATTTATGAAAGCTTAGGCACATAATTTTTCCTTTTTTAATTTATAGCTGGGGAACTGTTTAAATATAATTTTAAATGATGCATAACATGCTTCCTGACATATTTGTTTTCTGAATTTCCAACATGCATATTTGCTATTTCTATATGATGAACAAACACTGTCTCAAATTGTGGAGAAAGAAAAATGTTACCTGTTTAGGATTCCTTTACTAAGTCTTAGCTATTGTTTTTTGGTGGCAGTGGGCTGAGTTTCCTGGAGGTTGATAAGCTTAGTTGCAATTGCAATCTGGTTCATGCTTAACTCAGTTTGATAGGTAAGGCTTTGCAGGTGTAGCAATCATCAATTTGGTGCAAAACCTCAGAAAAGTCTAAAAATAGATGTCACTCTGATAGTCTTTTGGAGGCGTAGAAGTTAAATAATAGATGAAGTACATTTCTTAAAGAAAATTATTATTTTTCTGATAATTTCCTAAGTATAAGATCACTTTCCCAACAAAATAGGTATTTTCCTTCATATTTAATTTCTTTAAAATGGTTCTATTTTTCCTATTCTGCATTTTGGTCATATTATCTGGAAATTCCTCTGAAAAGCTCTATAGGTATTGTTCAGATAGTGTTCACTTATTCTGAAATTTCAATTTTTAATTTTCAAATAAATGCAAGCTTTACATTGTATTTTTTTCCCTTCAGAATAAGAGTGAAGTATTTATTTGGCCTTATTTTTAATCAGAACATGTTTTTAAAATAATTACTAACTCTGATGTGCAATCAGTGAATAAAAAAATGGAGAGACTCAAAGTCCTCCTGTTCTACTTACTTCTGTCATTAAAACAGATATTCTCTATAACCTTAACCAAAGCACTCCATCCTCTAATCAGAAAGGAGCAGACTTGTGTGTGGATTTATGATAGATGTCTGTGCCAGAGCTGGGAAGACTGTCTAGGACTGTGGGCTCTCACAGATTCGTTCTTGGGCTAAAATTTGGCTTATTAATTCTTATTTTAATTTGTTTTATATAGTTTCACCCAAACATGGTTTTCTTTTTCTCTCTTTCTTTCTTTCTTTTTCTCTCTTTCTTTCTTTCTTTTTCTTTCTTTCTTTCTTTCTTTCTTTTCTTTTCTTTCTCTTTCTTTCTTTCTTTCTTTCTTTCTTTCTTTCTTTCTTTCTTTCTTTCTTTCTCTTTCTTTCCCTTTCTTTCTTTCTTTCTTTCTTTCTTTCTTTCTCTTTCTTTCTTTCTTTCTTTCTTTCTTTCTTTCTTTCTTTCTTTCTTTCTCTTTCTTTCCCTTTCTTTCTTTCTTTCTTTCTTTCTTTCTTTCTCTTTCTTTCTTTCTTTCTTTCTTTCTTTCTTTCTTTCTTTCTTTCTTTCTTTCTTTCTTTCTTTCTTTCTTGAGCTTCTTATTCACTGGATATCTCAGATGTATTCATTGCAATTGTAAGTAGCTATGGCTTTAAATATGTGATGGACTTGCTGATGTCAGCAGCTAAAAACTAATGCTGCTGATATCAGCTGACAGGACACTAATTACTAGTTATGTGGCTGTTGCCTGCTAAAGGAGCTATTCAGTGAGTTATGATTTAGGAAGGCTGGAGAGCATAGGGCTGATGGGTGAAGAGATATCTAATGTGAAAATACCACAGAAGTTCTCAGATTGATCCACAGGACAGAGATCTGTCTAATTAGGAAGCGTCTTTTTTAATACTAAACCACACACACACACACACACACACCCACACACACACCCACACCCACACACACACCCACCCACCCACACACCAGCTGGAAAAGAATTTGCAGGAAGACCCAGAGCCATCACTGATTTGGCTGTCAGCAAATACAACCTCGGCATGTTTCTTGCTGTTGAGTCAACTGTGGTTCTAGGACGATGACTCCCTCCCAGACAATCCCTCTCGTCATGTCAAAAGGGAGGGGCTTCACAGGTGGCCGGGACGGAGAGCCCCTGTCCACCACTGCTTGTCTTGCCTCCAGAACTGAGGCCTGGCCAGCAGCTAGGCATTCACAAAATTATCACTGACAAGGTAGCAGAGCTGGCGATCTTGCATCCCGGGGTGACTGTGGAAGTCACTCTGAGCTCTGAGACCCAGATGAGGCACCACAGTGGAGAAAGTGGGGACTTTTCGTCAATGAGGTTGGTCAGTTCTGCTGTTAGACCTTAATGCTTTCAAGGATAAGAGCTTGTTGCTAAGTTTAAATTCTAGGTGTGCTCAATAAAGGCTGATGGGGTGACCCTAGAGAGATCTTTGGGCAAAAATAACAACAAACTATAGGTTTCCTCTGAGACTAAAAATTTTTTTCAAAAAAATCTGGTTACTTACTTGCCAAATATGAGAAGACACCAAAACTTCAGTAAGCTATCTTTCTCTATGGAATTATTCAGGCTATGTCCACACACTTAGAGACACTTTTGCAGGAGTGAAGCCAGGCACAGAGGTGTGGGCATCGGTCCTCACACCCCAGCCGGTTTCCCTCCTCTCTTGCCTCTGTGCCTGTGTTGCCAGTTGTATGTGGAGAGTTTTACAAACAAGGCTGCCGAGCAGGCTGTTAGTGAGTCACGCCCGCTCCCTGCCTTAACGTTGGCACAGCCTCAATCTCCGCGAAGAGAGACAGAAGAGAGGAGGGAGAGGTGTTTTGAAAACACTTGCTTATGTTGATACATGTTTTAGCATCACTGATCTCTCCACAGAATAGGTAATAGGATGACAAATCACCAGAGGTTATTCCAGAAATATCCACAAGTTGATTCCCACATTTTTGAGTCTTCAGTAGAGAATGTGAAGCCCTACCCTGGGCCACAGGGTAGGATGGAAACAGGATGACCATGATGCCACAGAGAATAGTGAGTATTCAGCCAGCTGACCTGCCGAGCAGCTACATGACTATAAGCAACTTACAGTCATCTGAAATTTCTCATCTATGAAATAACTCCTTATAGCCCATGGCTGTGGAGAGGATGAAATAAGTTCATGACTATGACAACCTTAACATGATGCTGGGCACAGCAGGCTTTCTGCAACCATTATCTGCCTTCACCCTTTGTCTTATTTGGGGTTTCCCTCCACAGCCAGCCCTGAGACAAGGTTTCCAGGGCATGGATGCTCCAGAGGAGAAAGGAGACAGGGATTGGGACGCAGCCAATAGGGTAAGTTATTAAGATGGACATCAGTGTGGGTGACTGGGACTTAATCCTGCAGGGAAACAATCCAACACAGATCCTCAGCGTTATCCCACCTGAGGGAGGAGAGTTATGGGGTATTGATACACCTAGTTCCAAGACTTATTGGTTGAAGGCTACTGGGAGTAGAGTAGATTAATTGCCAGGCAATCCCAGCTTAATGTTTGCCTTCTACTGCTCTCGGGGGGAAACCCTGCAATTCTGGCAGCTGGAATCAGCTAAAACAGTCTGAAATTTTTAGGGGCATGGGCAGGGAAATGACAGACCCATTGGGGGAATACCGAGACATCTAAAACACAGTAGTTTCCATCAAGAAGCCACCAATCTAATACGGAAGATAAGACAGTGAAGCTTCAAAGGAAAAGGTTTATGATGCCGAGATGTCTGCAGTTTCAAGGTGAGATCAGCACCTGGATGTCCCCGGGGTAGCACTCACTACCTCGGGGCCTCTGGCTCTTAGCCCTGCATCTGATCTGTCAGCATCCAGAGAGTGAATTCAGAGGAGCTGTCAGACTCATATTAACCAAGGCCCAGAGAGTCAGAGTGAAAAACTAGAATTCTGTGTGTTGATTTGTATTTTCCCTTGAGTAGGCTGAGTGCCATGAAAAACCACATTATAACCTTAAAGTGGATTTTCACACAGAGATTCAGAAAACTGGGTGCTGTTAGGAATTGCTTCTTAATTGAGATAGTTTGAGGAACTCTTTTTCACCAAAGGGATGGCCTTGCCTGTAGGGTTAGAGGGAAACAGTTTGCCCTCAAGTCCCCACCTGGCTCTGCCAAGGATGGATGCTAGCTCTTCTATTTGTGGATTCCAGAAAGACGCGGTAGACCGTGGTTAAGGAAAGACTCTGGAGTCAGGACCTGGTTCAGATTGTATCCTACCATTGTATTAGCTGTGTGACTTTAGCAGCTAATTCATATCTCTGTGCCTCAGTTTTCTCATCCATAACAGTGCCTATTTTATAGACTTGTGAGGATTAAATTAATACATCTAATATAATACATATAAAGAGTCCAGAACAGTTTTTGGTGTGAAGCTAAGTGTTAGTTATCATTAAAGCTACAGGTTAGAACCCCTCTTTACGTTGACACAGTGTTTCTTTAGGTATGGTAATTGCTTTTACCAAGGTTGACTCTGTTCTTGGAACCAGTTTATCTCACTAAGGTGTTCTTGCTTATTGTTGTCCTAAAAGGTCTGCCATTTGTATGCTGGAGAGGAGGACTGCCTAGTTTCCCTCCCATTTTCCTCACTACCCATATAAATAAAAAAACAATTCAACTGCAGAACCACGTGGGCAGTGTTCAGGAGACTGTCACAAAATGCACTGAGGTTCAGAGGCCAGAGGGCTCCCTGTAGTCTGGAACAGGAGCAAGGCAGCTGCATTGGACTGATGGCTGAATAAGTGGGGAGTCTAGAATGGTAGGTCAGGACAATAATTTCAAATGTTGCACAATTGAGACCATCTTTAAGTATTGGCCCTGGAATGCACTCTGGGATCCTGCCAAGCATCTCTCTCTTACAACTTGGGGGCAAAGTAACAAATCAAAGCCACTGTCAAATTTAGCCCTGATAAGTGAAGTATGTTCCTTGATGGAACCAAAGATTGCAAACCATCCAGGAGGACAGTAGGACTCCTTGAAAGGGAATGAAATGCATCCATCAAGAATGCATGCATTGAAAGAACTGTGAGAAAACCTATCAGCAGTGCGTGTGTTGGAAAGGATGCTGGATTTACAGACCCCGCGGAGTCCAGGAGAATAAAAGGATTCCTTGAAAAATGAATTGAAAGTATCACTACAGAATGTGGACCCTGAGAGAACTGTAAGGAAGCAGCTCCCCAGCAAGTGTGTAGAGCTGATACTGAATTTAGAGTGAGAAGCTCAGGTTCTGTTTCACATGGGTCACTAATTGGCCATGAGACTCTAAGGAGGTCATTTAGCCTTTCAGGACCTTCTCTAGCAAATGAAAGGTTTGCCCAGCTGTTCTGTAAGATAAAGTCTAACACTACTCTGTGGTTCAAAATACTGAGAGAGAGAGAAGAGTAGTCGAGCTTGGTTTCAGTTGGAAAACAAAAATTACAGTGTTCCTTAAAACATTCTCCCATCAATCCACGGTCCCTGGCAAGAAGTCCAAGTACTAAAATGAAGCCAATTAACATTCCTTACTGCTGCTCTATCATAAATCATCGTTAACTCAGAGAAGGCAGATGGGTGAGTAGCTGTAAGACATATTCTTATAGATTGGTTTGTTCATATGCCACAAATTTCATTTCATAAAACCAGAATCCCATTCCATTCTTCAGAAGCACAGCGTGCTGTGGACTGTTCAGGCGTATGTAGAGAGAATGGGTGCCGATAGATCAATTAGATGGGGACCACGCACTGCCCGTTAGCTGAGCCATGTGGAGTCACTGGTGACTTGAGCAGTTTTGGTGGAGTGGTTGTGGAGAAAGCCTGATTGGCATGGGTTTAAGGGATAATGGGAGAAGGAAACTGTAAACAGTGGGAAAAACCAGTTCTTAAGTTCTTCTATAAAGGGAGGAAGATAAATGGGATGTGCTGAAGTCAAGAGGGATTTTTTCAAATGGGAAAATAACAAAATGCTTGTACACTAATGAGAATTATCCAGTAGAGAAGGAACAATTAGTGATACTGGAGCAGAAAGGGGATACTTGCTGGGTCAACATCCTTGAATAGGTCAGAGAGGACGGGAACCAAAGGTAGAGTATGTGGGCACAGGTGGATGGTGGTTGGAAGTGGTATTGGGAGAATCACTTCTGTCTTCTCAGTGAAAGAAGAAGCAACACCATCAGCTGAGAGCAAAGATGGAGGAGATGTTGAATGTTTGAAGAGACAGAAGACACGATGGCCACCTAGGAATATGACAAGTGATGGAACAAGGACAAGTTCCAGGCAATATCAAAGCCACTTGACCACAAATTTAAAGTGAAATTACTCATCATGTTTGGGTGATTTTTCTGGTCTTACTGTGAGGGTATAAGCATCCAGTAGGCAGAGTGAAAATTTAATGAAGGTTTTGGTTTAGTCAAGCCCATATAAGGGAGAGGGGCAAGGGAGTCAAGTCTATACCCAAGGGGATGATTCTAAAGATGGACTATGAAATTTAAACTGGGTGGAGAGGGGTGGGGGAGAGGACGTCAATGGGGTGGAAGAGTGGGAAGGTAGCAGGGGCATTGGATTAAAGTCCTGGGGGTACAGAAGAATTGTTTGTGTTGGGGTATGAACCCGAAAGATAATAGGCAGCGGTAAGAGAGTAGGATGTCTGAAATTAAGTTTGGGGTACTGAATTTATTGATCATGAGAAAGTCAAAGATATGACCATAGAAATGAGCTGCAGACATTGAAGAGAGGACGAGGCCATTGGAGAAAGGAGATGAAAGACTGAAAGGCCAGGGTCTTGGAAAGAATACCCGGTTATGGAAATTATGTGAATAATCATTGGACTGATTTTGAAACAGTGACAGTGTGTGGGTTGCAAACATCTCCAAGGAGTGAGGGACATTGGCCTAGGAATCAGGAGGCAGCTGAAACTAGAGGATGAGAGCATCAGATGAGTGAGATTCAAAGCTGAGCATTTTTAGGAGGGAGAGAGGGAGCACAGTCTGAAAGCCACACAGTAGAAGATGGAGAACACCTGTTCCACCCCTGGCTCCATTGTACAAAGAGTAAATAACTACCAGACCACTTGAGAGGGTTACAGGAAGATATGTCCTCAGGGAAAGCCAGGTGACAGCCAGAGGAAGGTCAAGAAACATTCTTCTTTGAAGAGGCTGAGAATATAGGGCAGTTGTCAGCAAACTACAGCCTGGGGCCCCCCTGTTTTTATAATAATCCTACAGGAGGTGTGGAGTGCTGCAAGCGAGAGGGACTCGCCCTTGACCCCAGCTGCTGGTCACCTGCGGAGTGGCCAGCTTACTCTGAGCACACACTCTCTGCCTTCACTGGTACTAACCAGTCTCTAGGCCAGCAGAGGGGCCTAATGATCTTGTTAGAACACATTAGGACTGAACATAGCTTTAGTTGGCCTTGCATTTGTTCCTCTTCTTAGATTAGTTATTGCTTATCAGATTCTCCAACACAAAACTCACTCAGTCCAATTTAATATTGATGCTTCATTAAACTGGAGGACTTTCAACCTGACCTTCAGTAAGATCAGCTTGATTCTGCTTTATGACAAATGTTACTGAACACCATTCACATGCAATAACATTAAATAATTCAGTTAGAGTCAAAGCAGATGACTTATCATAGACTTTGTTTTATTTTTCGTATTCTTGCTGCACAACCAAAAATTAGTGATTTGACTCAGACTCTTGCACAAGTGGTCAGACCTGAGAAGAAACTGTGATACACACAGATTTGCTTTCTTTCTTGTTTTATGGACAAAGGAATAAGATTAAATGCCTCTCAAACAGTTGCAAAATTTGAATTGAAGCCAGATGTCTGCAAACATTTTCCAGCCTGAGTCACTTCTTGCTCAAATGACCTAAAGTCGAGGATTGCCGCATTGGCCAGAAAGTGCTTTTCCCATGTCAGGGACCAGCTCATTGTTTTTGCCTCTCTGTGAATCCCTCCTAATGCGGTGAGTATTTTCAAGCTGCGTCTACATCACACACAGAACAGAGGTGATTTGTGGGTGCACACTACCCAGTGTTACATGTTTATTTGGATTATTTCATTTAAGCTGTCTAGAAGGTTTGGATGGGTAATAGTTATTTTTCACTTGTTCATTTGTTTATTCATTCATTAAACATTTATTAAGCAACTACTTTTTATTTTTCAGAATACTGCTCAGCAAGGAGGAAACTGAGCCATATGAAGACCTGGTCTCTGCCCTCATTTTCAAAAAGTGGTGAGGGCAGGGTGAGAATGGACTCTGGAGATCAAGAAGATTTCAGACAAGGTTTTAGAAAAGATCAGTGAGCAGATGTTCTGTGAGCACTCAGATAAGAGAGCAGTGATTACTGGGAGTCCGTGTGTGTCCACTAGGGATGCACTGCGTCTAACGTAATCTTCTCTTTGGGTAAGGTTATTAGACTAGTGGATCCAGGAAATAATATAAGCCAGGTGGCTTAAGTAGCATTTCACTTTCTCCTTATGGACTTACAGGAAGGTGAATATTAAAACAGTGGATGGATTTAATTCATTCTGTTATTTATTCATTCATTTGACAGATATTTAAGGTGCCAAATAAACAATGTGTAAGGTACTCTGTTAGGTAATGGGGATGTATAGATGATCCCTGCTTTTATGGAACTTACCAGGGATGAGACAATTACCATGCAAAATACACACACTGAGCTGGGTAATCCATGAGGGAATTGCCAATGATATTGATAATGGATTAGTGTAAGCCCAAAAGGAACCTTCTAGTGGTTTGGGTGGCAGACTTGGCTCTGGACTTCCCCAAAGTTTTATTGGTAAGTTGCGTGATAATATAGAAAATATTATAATATTTGAGAGGAGAATAAACGTATGTTCATATGTTAAAGAGCATGCAGAATCATTCTCAAATAGATTAAAAGTGCTAAATAATTCAAAATTGTATGAAAGTCTGGTAGAAAATAGAATAAAATGTTCATAGATCTGTAGAGGAATGATAATATTCTCAGCTATAAAGAAACATAAACAATCTAAACAGAAAAGACTGACAAATGACAGGTTTGAATAAGCAGACTTTTAAAATAGCCATACAATGCAGAATAACATCACTAATATTAAAAAGAAAAAAATCAGGCTGTCAAAAAGATTTGCATCAAGTATGACAGAATAATATCTATAATACCTAAAAAATGGGATTTAAATTTACCAGGAAAAAAACATGATGAATAGAAACAATAATTCACCAAAGAGGAAATACACAACATATTTAAAAGACACATTCACAGGAAGAAAGTCCACACTTTGCAGAGCAGTGGAGTCTCAGAGAGTCTCTGGGTACCGCCATGAACTGAAGCTCTGTCTTAATGATGGATGGAGGGCTCTCAGCAGAGAATCCCTGCCAATAGAAGAGATGATCACCTCCCTGACATCCTTCATGCTCCCATAGTATCCTTTGTGTATTTCTCTCACTGTGCTTGTTACTTTCTGTTCTAATTACTACATGCTTACGTGCTAGATCTCTCCCTCTTGAGTAAAGGACCATAGCGTGTGTCTTTGCAGTCCTAGCACCACGATAGGGGCCAATACTTGCTAGTTATGAAATAAGTAGCCTGCACATTCTTGATTGAGGAACAGTGGGTCATGGAAGGACATGGGGTAAATGAACATAGCAAATTAAAGAGTGGGTACTAATATGACGAGGGCTTCACACCTCCATACTATGAATCTAAGAGTAGCCATTGGATCTCCGGTATTCAGGAAAACACTGCCTCTCCCTGGACATATCGTCATCATTAGGAAGGGTTAAGAGGTGGCATAAGAACTTTGCACACTTCTGGCAAGACCCTCATCCTTCCCTTCATCCCCTCCAAACACTGGCAGCCTCAGTATTCACCTTGAGACCATCTGGACCAACCCCATCATGGCTTTTATTCCTGTCTGCTTCAGTCATGATAGGGAGCTCAGGACATCCTCCATCCCCAGGAGTCTTATTCCCATGGGCGGTATGCTACCACTGTGTCCTCCAGCTCCTGCCTCCATGAAGAGTCTCTTTTCCTTTATGGCCTCTGATTGTATTCAGCCAATGGAGGCTGTGGCAGGATACCAGGGGCAGGAGGAGAGTGAGCTTAGGGTATGTACTCCCCTGATGTCTTCCTTGATGGGTTGCTATGGATTTCCTTCAACCCTCTTCCCAATGTCATAGATTCTGCCAGGCAGCCCTCTCTATCAAGCTCCTCTATCTAAGTTTCTGTAACCACTCTCTCTTCTAGTCCTTTTAGGTGGCAGTAACTCCTGTTTGTTGCTAGTGCCTGGGCACTACATCATCTTTTGTTGGCTTCCTTAACTCCAGCCCATATTTGCAAATAATCCCTTTATTAAACCCTTCTCAGCCTCCCAGTTTGAGTGTGCCATCTGTTTCCTGCTGGGATTTTGACTGATACACTGCTGAATAATTAGTTGTTGGATGTATGAATGGTTTTGAATCTCTGTAAGAAAACTGAGATCACCAGGAAGCACTCTTTGCAGCAAAGGTAGTGGCTGTGGGAATTTTCTCCATTCGGGTAACCTGACACCGGGAGCACAGAAGGGAGGAGTGGCTATTTACCCAACAAGGCAGAGGACAGAGGAAGAGTGAGCAGTCATGGAGGGGGAAGAGGGCACAAAGACCCAGGCCCTGGGGATAGAGGTAGACTGGAAGCAGCCATCAACGGGGGAAGCCACAGCAAAGGAGATGCCACCGGTGAGACACTCTAGGAGTCCCAGAGAAGAGGCAGAGTGGAATGTCAGGCTGTGATTTCACAGTCCTAGAAGTGGAGGTGGGACCAGAGAAATTATGCCTCCCTCTCACTTCCTACTGCCCTACCCATGGCTTCCTTGGAGCCTCAATGCACAAAGACGGCAGTAGTTATCAAAGACACGAAAATGAGAACAACCTGAGTCAGATTAGTGCTGCAAAGCCAGCAGTTACATAACTGGTGAAATTAATACACTCATGGACTTCGGTAACATTATAAATCAATGCAACTCTTTCAGAAAGCTCTATGGAGATATGTATTGCATTTTAAATAAACTGTGTGTATCTTGCAGCTCTGTAATCCCATTCCTAAATGTGCATTCTAAAGAAAATTTGTAAAGACAAATTTGCAATACAGCACTATCCCTAGTGTTGAACAATGTGTAATATGCAACATTCAGTAAAAAGAATAAAACATAAAAGTTTACGTACAATGGGAAGAGATACAAAACTAAGTGTGCATATGGGCAAAATTTGAAGAAAATAGGCAGCAATGAAAACAGTCTTAAAAGAATGAAGTTTTAAATTATTTTTTCCTAAAATTCTTCAGTGTTGCTATAACATTTTTACAATCTAACATTAAAAAAAAAATGCTTTCTAAATTTGAAGTGAACACCACCAGGAGGGGTCATATCACTTCCTTTCCGGTAATGCTTCAACATGCCGACGATTTCCTTGTGCAACAGAAGTACCCTGCAAATCCCCTTCCATGCTCTTTAAAGTTGTAGATATCATACTTCTGACATCTTCTGGATCTCATCTGTTGAGTCTCTTTCCCTTGTCCCCTGTGTTCCAGCCACCCAGGGACTTCACATCCCTTGAAAACACCAGGCTTATTCCTGTTTTGGTCTCTGCTCCTACTGTTTTCTTGGTCTAGAATGCATTTCCTTCAGTTCTTCATAGGGCTGCCTTTTCCCATTCTTCAGATGTCACCTTTTTAGAGAGGCCATGGAGACATTGTCTATTATCTACCCAGCAACTGAACATCTCATGCTCCTACCATGAAACTTCAAAGGGTCAGGTCCTTCTCTTAACCTACCTGTGGAAGCTAAGACCCGGGCACGTGATTCAAATGCAGCCAGTCATTTCCTGTTCCTGGGTTTCAAATCTGAAGAGAGTGATGATGCACAGAGGTAGGTGCAGTTTTCATGGTGGCTCTGGTACCACGGAGAGTCCCGCAGGGTTCTAGTAGTATGGAAGGTTGGTGGAGTTCATTGCAGTGATGGTTGTCCAATGGTGGTGCTCTTAGCAGTGGCCATGGCTGGTTGGTGCTGAGATGATGTGCAGATGACTCTGTGATTTTTTTTCTTCGTTGTTTTTTGCCTCCCTTGGGTCCCACTGAAGCTGGGTTCTGCAGTCTACGTATCAGTGGTATTAGTTACCTGAAACTCTCCCCCAAAATGTTTTTCTGCTTAAGTTAAGCAGAGTTTTCTATTGTTTGCAACCAAGAACCCATTCAAAGAACTTCCCTGAAAGCCAAAGCTAAAGCAGCCAATTTCCTACCCTGGTTGTTCTCTGTCACAGTACTCAGTTCTTCACAGCATGTAGCACTATCTGAAATAATTATTTTGTGTATCGGTTTCTGTTTGTTGTGTATTTCCCCCACTCCCAAAATGTCAACTCCATGAGAACAAGAACTGTGTTTGTATCCCCTGTATCAACTGTAGTAATGCCAGGCACGTACTTGGCACTGATAAATATTCATTTAATAAATGAGATAGACAGCAGAATGGATGGTAGAAGCAGGATTCCAGGACACCTAAGGACCAAAATTAATATGAAGAAATCTGATAGAATAAATATGGGAGCTGACTTTAAGTTAATGAATCAATCACACAAATACAAGATCAGGGAGACCTTACTTTTTAGGAACCTGAATATTAAAGAATGAGAAACGTATAGGTTGTGATAGACTGCAAGCTCAGCAGAACTTGACTTCTAGAAAGGGTCAGGCAATCTTGGGCTATACAAATGAGAATATGTAAGAGATTTCTGCTTCTAGATAAGGTGAATTAACAAGGACCAGATTTACCTTCTCACCTTAAATAACTAAAAACATGAGGCAAAATATGTGAAACAATGTGTTTTCAGACATTGGACAACAAGCAGCAAAGGAAACTGATCATTGAGAGAGGAGAAACAGATAGATGATCTTTACAACTGCCCAGTGGAATCTCTGGATAAAGTTTTCAGCCCACAGTACAGGGAGGAGGAACCAGAGCCAGGCAATCTCCCTAAGTTGAGGAAATGCAGTTGGGATTTCAAGGAGGTCAAGATAGCTGAAGTTGAATGGTCAGGGTATCAGAGAGAAGAGAGCTGCACAAGGAGGGAATCCCAGAGATTGGCAGAGTGTGCCCCTGAGTCATCAGTTCAATACTGAGTGGCGCACTTGTGTGAGAAAATAACCTGGGACAAGGAAAAGAACTACTCCAAGAGAGAGGTGGCGACAATGTTTGGAAATCACACAGGTCTGGGATAATTTGTATTCCCAGCAGCTAGAGTGGAAAACTCTCATAGCACATGGAACATCAGATATAATACTCACAGGGGAATCCTTCAAAGGGGGGCAAAATTAATCCTAGACTAAAGAAACTGAATGGGGAGTTTAAAGCCTTTTCACAAAGAATGCTCCAGGCCTACGTAGCTTCACTGGTGAGTATACTAAATATTTAAAGAGGAATTAATACCAATATGAAACAACATTTCCCAGAAAATCGAAGCATTCTTCACATATTTTATGACTCTAATATTACCCTGACATCAAAGAAGATAAATATACCACAAGAATGGAAAACTTTAGACCAATACCCCTCATAAAAATACTTTAAAATTCTCAACAAAATTTTAGCAAATGGAATCCAATGACATATAGAAAGGATAACACATCATGATCAAGTGGAATTTGTCCTAGGAATGCAAAGTTGCTTTAACATATCAAAATAGATGTAATTCGCCATGTTGAGAGACAAAGAGAAAGACGATGTGATCAACTCAAAAGATGCAGAAAAAGCATTTGACAAAATTCATTTCCCCCCAAAAAAAAAATTCTCAGCAAACTAGGAACAGAAAGTTTCTTAACCTGGTAAGAGGCAGTTATTTACAAAGAACCTATGGGTGACATCATACTTAACTGTAAAAAATTGATTGCATCCCCCCTAAGATCAGGCATAAGACAAGAATGTCTGTTCTCAGTCTTTCTAGTCAGTATTGCAGTGGAGGTACTAGCCAGCGAAATAAGAAGATTGGACAGGAAGAAATGAAACTGTCTTTATTTGTCTACATGATCAACTATGTGGAAAATCTTTAGAATTTTTAAAAAACCTACTAGGACTAATGACTAAGCTTAGCAAAGTTAATTACAACATTAATTTCAAAATTAATTGTATTTTCATATTTATCAGCAGTGAACACTTAGAAGTGGAAAATTTTTAAATGATACCATTTACAAGAGCATGAAGATATGATATAGTTTGCAATAAATTTGTCAATATATGTGTAAGGCCTATAGTCTTAAAACTATAAAATATTGCTGAGAGAAATTGAAGACTTAAAGGGAGAGATATACCATGTGTTTGAATTGAAAGATTCAATGTTGTTAAGACATAAATTATCCCCAAATAATCTATAAACTGAATATAATCTAAATTAAATCCCAGAAAGCTTTAAAAAAAATAGAAATTGGTAAGTTGGTTCTGAAATGTATATGGAAATGCAAAGGACCTAGAATAACCAAAACAACTTTAAAAAATAACAAATTTCTAGGACTTAGGCAACATAAGTTTAAGTCTTATAAGCTACAGTAATCAAAGTAGTGTGGTATTGGCATAAAAATAAACATACAGGTCAAGAGGACAGGAATAGAGTCCAGAATAAACCTACAATGGGCATTTGATTTTTTACAAATGTTTGAGGCAAGTCAGTAGGAGAAGGCAATCTTTTCAATAAATGATGATGGAACAACTGGATAACTACGCAAGAGAGAGAGACAGAGAGAGTGAGAGAAGGAAGGGAGGGAGGGAGGAAGGAAGAAAGAAAGAGAAAGAAAGAAATAAAGAGAAAGGAAGGAAGGAAGAAACTGGACTATTATCTCACACCATATCTAAAAATTAAATTAAAATGAGCTAAAACTTTAAGAGCTAAGACTGTAAAACTTACAGACAAAATATCTGGGAAAAAATCTTGTGACCTTGGATCCAGCAAATCTTTATTAAATAGGACACAAAGTACACAAACTATAAAAGATAAAACAAATACATTGGTCTTTATTGAAATTTAAAACTTAATCTTTAAATGTCACTATTATCAAAATTAAAAAGCAAGCCACAGACTGGGAGAAAATATTTGGAGAGCATATATCCAATAAAGGACTTGTATTTAGAATATATAAAGGACTCTTATAACTCAGTAAAAAAGAAGAAAAGCGACCTAATACAAAAAGGTAAAAAAGCTGGATATTTCTCAAAAAAGATATACAGGTGGCAAATACACTCCATAAAATTAGTCATTAGGGAAGTGCAAATTAAAACCCTAATGACATACTCAACACATACATTAGAATGGCTTTAAAAAAAAAAAAAAGACCATATGAAATGTTGGAGATGATACAGTACAACTATAAAAGGAGGAAATCCTGCCACTTGTGACAACACAGACCTTGAGAGCATTATGCTAAGTGAAATAAGTCAGACAGAGGAGGTCCAATACTGTATGATCTCACTTATATGTAGTGGAATCAAAGAAAGAAAGGAAGAAAAGAAAAGAAAGAGAGAGAAAGGGACATTTCAAAGCAAGGTATTTGGCAGTGTCATGGAAATCCTCACACAGAATCCTCACCCAATTCCCTCACAAGATGCATGAGCGCTTTAGAGTAGAGAACAGGAAGGCTGGGCTCACAAGCAGATGATTGAAAACCAGCTAGACTCACTTAGGAATGATTCCTGCACAAGTGTCAATGAAATATTTGTGGAATGAATGTATGGATGGGTAAATGAATGTTATTTCTCCATTCCTCCATCCATCCTCTACGTGAGCCTATATGATTCAAATTTGTGCCTTAAGAAAAAATTCCGTCACGAAACTTCACACATATTCTAGAAGCTGCAGATCTTAAATCTTCACAACTACTGTATTAAAATTCTGAGCACCACAATTTAAGAGGTTGATGTCTACAGAAGGAAAGAAATGGATGAAGAGTCTGGAAAATCATGTTACTTAAGAAAATGGTGATGTTTAGCCAGGAGAAGTTTTAAAAGAGACCCCCAAATTTTTTTCAGCACACAGGAGGAAGATAAATTAAACACTTCAGAGGTCAGAACTAGGACCAAGGAGTTGATAGTTGGGAGATGAATTTTAATCCAGAAGTCAACCATGAGCCAGACTGGGGGTCCCTCCTCTACTCGTTTCCCACACATCTATAATACTCTGCACATGTGCTGCTGTGACACTGTCACATTCCATTGTATTAGTTTTTGAAAATGATTTTCCTGGAGAAATTGTGTACTTTTTGGTTTTAGAAAGCAAGACAAAAATAGTATAAAGATGTCAATTATCCCTAAATTCACCTATAGTCTCAATACAATCCCGCTCAAAATGTAAATAGGTTTTGTTCTTCCATCCTGTTGTTGTTCTGAACTTTAAAAGAAGAAATGTGTCTGAAATCGATTTGGAAGAAAAGATGTGAAAATTGTCCAGAAAGTTCTAAAAATAAAGGGGAGGAATAATGCTAACACATTAAAATGTATCTATAGTAACTGAAACACTTTGATTCTGGTGTCCAAATAGGCAGATCAATGGAAAATAGGGGAGTTTAGACGAATCAATTTGAAAGAATAAAAGGCATCCGTTAGTAGTGAGGAGGAAGCATGTTTGAGATACCCAGTTACACACAGCATTTGTATTTTGGGGGAAAATACGCAAAGTAAAAAATGTGTGTGTGTGTGTGTGTGTGTGTGTGCATGTGTGAAGAATATGGTGGGCTTTATTCAAGAAAACTGTTCAGGAGTGATTTACTTCCAGTGGGAAACAGGATGGCCAGAGCTGGCATTAGGAAGTGAGAATGGGCACTGTTCTTTTCACTTTATTTTCTTCTGTATTTTTTGAAATATCTGTATACAATGCATGTATAGTTTTTAATAATCACAGAAGAAAAAAAAAGGAAAAGGAAGAAAGGGAAAGAAAAAAGGGCACAGAAATCACAGAGAATGGAAGAAATCAGGATGGGCTTTGAAGCCACAATGACAAGTAACTTAGTCTCAGGGTTTTTTTTCCCTATAAAATAGATATCTTAATGTTTCCTTCACAGAGCACTTTTAAGCATTTAATAAAATAACTTATGTAAAGGGCTCAGCCCATCACAAATAAGCATTATACAACATCTATAATAATAATTATTTGCTATTATTGATTACTATTACTTATAGTCCAAGAAATTTTCCAAGAAATACGCAATCAAAAAGTTATAGGAACACCCCAAATTCATTTACAATAACCTGGAGGTTAAGCTCAGGGAAGAAGGTGTGATGAGATTATAACTAGGAAAGCTTTAATCTAATCAGTTGTGTTGTGCTCTGTCTGAAGAAAGTGTTAATGGGAGCGTGAGTATGATCTCTATGGAAACTACAAAAGGATCTATTAGGGGAAATCAGAGAGAGTTTCAACTGTTAGGAGATGGTTGCTGATAAAACAACCCTGGAATTAAATCTTAACTCCCTGGATAGATTTTTCTATAGAACAAGAGTACTGTTCTGACTAACCAACACCTTAGCCTTTCTATGTATTATTTGGGGGTTGACATCAGCCTCTTGAGTTCAGTTTGTGTGAGAATCCTTGAGCGACTGATCTCATCCAGGCAGACAGAAAACAAGTTTTGGATCTAAAAGCTGAGGTCCAAACTCTAGAACCTTATAATCTACAAACCAGCTTTTGTGATAAGGGCCTGATAGGCATGAAATGAAAGCAGTTTTCTGTTTTGGAGAATTAAAACTTCAACATGAATGAACAAGTGGATGGATGAATGGATAAATTAGTACTGAAAGGAGCTGCCATACGGAATTGTAAATCCTGCGTCACTAAGTTATTTGTACACATGAGATTGCTTCTCCCTTGTTTCTAGTTGACCATTCTATCCAATCAACAACCCCCACAGGAGCTGATCTCCATTGACCTCTCCATCTTCTTCTTGCCAATTTCCCTCACCCACTACACTCCAGCCTTCCTGACCTTCCCCATGCCAGAACACAACCCCCCAGCTCTCTGTGTGGTCCTTCCCTTCCTCTCACTTTACATCCCAACTCAGCAGTCACTTCCTTAGAGCCTGGGATCAGTCTCCCCACTGCCTCCTCCAACTGCCCTGTGAAGTAATCACCTCCCCATCACCACCACATTCTCTTCCATCACAGCATCCAGCATCCTATATATTTTATGGAAGATCTTAATTCTTGTCTGCTGAGGGGAAGATGCCTAGATGGGATTGAACATGCAAGAGATTTACTGGAGGAATACCTGTGATGGGTAAAGGGAGAGGGAGCAGGAGGAATTGAGGAGAGCCATCAGTTGCAGGTCTGACATCCCTGAAAGGGAGAGGGAAGGAAGGAAGGAAGGAAGGAAGGAAGGAAGGAAGGAAGGAAGGAAGGAAGGAAGGAAGGAAGGAAGGAAGGAAGGAAGGAAGGAAGGAGAGGTGAGTAGGAAGAGTCAAGAACTTAGCACAGTTCAGAGAAAGTTTCAGCCAGGTCTATGGGGAGTCTTCCAACCAAAGTCACCTGTTAGAGGCATCCTGCATCTTGAAGGAATGGGCTGTCATTAGCATCCCCACCATGCTTAGTCATGGGTTGGGAGCCCACAGGTTCGGCCTTGGTGCAAGCCCAATGTTGGGTCCAGAAGGGCAGCAGCTGGGACCATCAGTCACTTACACTCCTTGTTATCTGAGACGTACATTTTCATGGTTGTCAGATGCTATGAACTGAATGTTTGCATCCCTCCCAAACTCACATGTAAAGACCTAACCCAACGCGATGGTGTTTGGAGGGGGGACCTTTGGGAGGTATTAGGTTTAGATGATGTCTTGAGAGTAGAGCCCCATGATGGGATTAATGCTCTTATAAGAAGAAGAGACCAGAACGTGCTCTCTCTCGCTCCCTCTCCCTCCCCCCATTATGTGAGGATAAAGCAGGAAGTCTGCCCTCCCTAAACCAAGAAGCCCACTGAATCTCCTGGTACCTTGATCTTGGACTTCTCAGCCTCTAGAACTGTGAGAAATAAATCAATAAATGTTTGTTGTTTAAGCCACCCGGTCCATGATATTTTGTTATAGCAGCCTGAGCTGACTAAGGCACCAGGATCTATTCCCTGTGCCATACAGATTTCTTTCCCATGCACGTTCAGGTAGCAGATCTTCCATGGTTCCTGTGGGTCTCTCTTCCCAAGAGGAAACTTAGAAAAGGAAGTTAGTGGTACCAACTGCAATTGGTCAATCTGTGTAATTGATCTCAGGGCTACAACTGATACTCATCCTCTCCCTTTTCCACCATCCATTCTAAATTTCCCTCATCCTCAGCCTTCACTTCAGCAAGCCTTGGTGGCTTACTTGTTTATGTGACCAGATGTTCATTCCTAAAGCTCTAAGCTCTTGGCACCACCCCGTCTCAGTTCCAAAGGGGCAAAGGAGTTCTAGGAAGCACCAAAGGCGTGCCTAAGCTCCACTCATGTTCCTCCTTGACCTGTGATTAAAAGCAGCTCTCCCTCCTCCTGAGGATCAGGGTCTATCACTCCTGCCACTATGGTGAGTCTTCCTTTTGCCTGCTTGTCCCTGGACATTAAGGGTCCAAATTGCCCTGGCCATTGTCACATCTTAAAGTTCAATGGACTCCTGATACATCCCTTGGCAAGGGGACTAGAACATCTGAAGATCTCAGAGCTGGAGTGGGTCATTGGGAGTGATGTTAATCACACCTGCTTCCAGTGCTTTGTTTCTGGACCCATATATTCTTCTCCTTGGAGACCCAGCACTGTAGAGAGGTATTTCTCTAATCCAGTGCATATACCGCATCCTGAAGGGTGGCACCTTATCTTTTCAGTGTTGCCTCTGAGCTGCCACTTCCACTGTGACAGTAGAAGGTCGCTCCGGTGTTCTATGACACTGGATGGTTCAGGACGTGATAGGACCATTTGATCCTGTGGTCATGGGCCCACTCTTATACTTCTTTTGCTGTGAAATGGGTTCCCTGGTCATGCTGTGTAGAATATAATGTCTGAGGATTAGGCATCCTGTAAGCTCTCTGTTAGTGCCAGATGAGGCTCTATGTGAAGGAAAGGTAAACTCATCTGCAGAACAGGAAGTTACCCTAGGATTATAGAGAGCCGGCTCTTCTGGGATAGGAGGGTCCCAGTGTAGCTGACATGCCACCAAGTGGCCTGCTGTTCTCCTTGAGGCATAGTTCCATGTTGGGGCTCAGCATTGGTCTCTGTTGCTGACAGGTTGGACATTTATAGGCAACAATAGCTAGCTCGGCCTTGATAAATAGTGTATCCTCTGGGCCCTCGAACCCAACATAATCTTCTGATGTTTTTTCTGAACTCATGTAGCATATCCATCCATTCCAGCATGCCCACTGCCCACAGCCTTTTTATTCCTTCCTCTGCCATCTGCCAGGGTAACTCAGGCATTTGCACTTTTCTCAGCATCATCCAGCAATTTCTCCAGGCTTCTAAGAACCACCCTGCTCCCCAGGGCCCTTGCTAGGGTGTTAAGCCAGTGTCCTAAGAAAATGCCTCCAAGGCAATAAATTCGTGTTTATCTTGCCTTACATTTGACCCTATTGATCAAGCACTCTCAAAATTCAATTCCAGGGGTATCCCCTGGCTTCTGCTGGTACATGCTGCCTAATTTCTTGCAACACCTTCAGTATATAAACTCTTTCTTCCCTTGGCAGACACAGCACATCCCTAGCCAGGTCTGCTGGGATGTAACCCTAGTTATGAGCTTGGCAACCAGAGGGGAGGTGGGGCATCTCCTGAGAGGGGCCCTTGTGGCCCCTGAGAACGAAGCACTGAAGGGAAAATGCTAGCTCTTACTAGATAATGCCTTCTGCCTTGTGGCACTCTTCAGGTACTGATGATACAATGGCAAACAAGACTGGCAGAGCCCTTGCCTTAATACAATTAATTTTCTTGTGGCTCTATTTGGACAGAGCAGAGCTTGTCACCATTCTTTCTCCATGGTTAGAGAAAGATTGACTTCATTAGCATACAGGTGGGCACACAGATCTTTCTCCCAACCCTCAATGCCATCTTTAGAAAAGCAATGAGTGTAGAGTGAGGGCTAGGATGGGGAGACAGTATAGCATATTAAAGGATGAATCATGAGGAGACAAGTAAGAGAGGGAAGAATGGCCTTGACATTGAGATTAGGCCCACTGTGGGAGATATGGTGAGCTGACCACTGAAATTCACACTTCCCTCAAAGCAGAGAAGCATCTGCTCAGCCAGAGATTACAAATCCCTTTGCATCTAAGTGTGGCCATTGGAATGGTTGCCTCGGGAATATGAAGACCAGTGATTTCTTCTAGGCCAGGATTTTTTTAAAAAAATCATAGACTCAACTTTCATATTTTAACATTCCACATGCTTTTTATTTAATAATGCCCAGCTAAATGATACCAGGTTCATTCCATTATTATGTATATGATGATGTGATAAAAAATTTTAAGTAATTTTTCATACTTTTATTATACTAAATTTTTCTATGAAATATGGCATATGTGTATATTTTTAAACTACTCTAATAACTTTCAAAAAGAATATGTATATATTTGTCCCTCAACTAACAACGATGCATGGGATTCCTACAACAAAAAGCAAACAATACTCACCACGGAAGATAAACTCACACCTAAAAATTACAAATCACACAAAGGTAGCAATAGGCTCTGAAAAAAGAGTCAGCAGAAACACTGAACAGGGACATGAGATAAAATAACAACCCAAAGGAGACAATAAATCAGCTACATTTAAAAGTATGAAAGAGATAAGATATGGAATAAAAACCATGAGGGATTAAAAAAAAGAATCTATGGGGGAAAAACACAAAGAGTGAATGGGAGGGAGGACATAGAGAGAGGGGGACATTTTCAGTTAAGTAATTAATTAATGAATTCTAAAAGTACCATGTTAGGTGCAGATAGAAAAGTGAACAAGACTTAAGAAGACAGGAAGAATCCAAAAGTGAACAGGGTGAAGCAATGAGGAAGATGGGAGGAGAAAACTTAGCATTGAGTTTCTTAGCAGCTAAGGTAAAGAGAGAAAATTTTGTACTTATCACCCAAAAGTAAAAAAAAATATATGTATATATCTATATATAGCAGTTTAACAAGACAGATGAACCGTTTCTGGTCCTGAGATCTAAGAAAAATGTATTTTGAAAGCATATTTACATAAGGTGAATTAAGTACCGTTGTGAACTTTGTCCTCAACAGTAGAGTTGCCAAAAATGCAGAGGGTTCCATTTGGCTTTTAGTTGATCAGCCCTTAATGAAAGGGCTTAAATCATAAAATAAACTTTCCAGAAAGTAAGGATAATAATAGTTTCGTTTTAGGATGACAAAACTTACTAGAGGAAGAAAAAAAACCTAAATATAATGACATTATGTAATAATGTATATACAGGCTATTCTCATTATATTTCAAATTTTTTCATTATAATTGTATTTGTTATGTGATCTGCGATCAACGATCTTTGATATTACTCCTATGACTCGCTGAAGGCTCAGACGATGGTTAGCGTTTTTTAGCAATAATGTATTTTCAAGTAAGGTGTAAATATTGTGTTTTTAGACATAATGCTATTGCACACTTAATAGACTACAATATAGTGTAAACAGAACTTTTATATATACTGGGAAGCCAAAAAAATTGTGTGAATTGCTTTATTGCGATATTCATTTTATCGTGGTAGTCTGGAACTGAGCCTGCAATATCTCTGAGGTATGTCTGTATTATGAAAATGTCATAAAATTCTGGAACAATAGAGAAAATAATTATTCTAATCCTGGGTTTCTTAACCTTGGCACTATTGACATTTTGCACTGGACAACTTTTTTGTTACAGAGATCTGCCCTAGGCACTGAAGGAGGATCAGCAGCATCTGTAGCCTCTGCCCAGGAGATGCAGTAGCATCCTCTGCCTCCCCCTAGCCTCTACCCCACAGATTCCCTCTGACCAGTTGCAACAATCAAAAATATTTCTAAGTCTTGTCAAAAGCCCCCAGGGGGCAAAAAGCAACCCTAGCTAGGAACCACTGTTCTAATCATACCAACTAAATACTATTCCTTTCATATTTGAGTAGTCTGTTGCAATCTTTTTCGTATGTTATATGTACATGTATATGTATATTGAATTCTGTGTTTTTCATTCGAAGAATGTTATGGATGGCTGCAGCAGGCTCCTAGCATTTGAGAAGGATACCCAAGACCTTGGTAAATGCCTAAATCAGCAAATACCATGTTAGTGTATAACGTCTCCCATAACTTTGCTTGAGAGTGGAGAGAGAATGGTGAACCTGCTGCCAGACTCAGATGATGAGCAGTTAACCAGGTTCATTTAATAGCTAAAGTATCTGGGTGTCCACTCTCCAACCTTGCGGCTCACTTTAATCAAATGTGTCTGAGCTAAAATGCAAATTAATACAGGTCAAGGGTCCCCAAGTCTCTTTGGAGTAATTCAAGTAGTGAATCTAAACCCTTCAAATGCCATGGGACTCCTGTGGGTCTCAAGGCTTATGCTACAGATGTGTAACAGTCCTTGGAAGTAGGTGGGAGCTCCATAAGTAACTGCAGTGTTAAAGCCACTTCCAATTGCCCAGTTCTGACAGGATTTTGTACCTCTCTGCCACATAAAGGCCCCTCATCAAGTCACCTTTTCTCTCTAGACCTCAATTCCCTCGCTTGTCAAACTAGAAATTTGGGGCATGCCTACCTCCTACAGTTGCGGTGAGGGATTAAATGCAATGGTATGCTTGCATGGCATAAATTACAAAGCTTTTTGAAAGTATCAAGTATTACTTGGCAAATTTACTGCTCATTATCAGCTCCATTGTTATTTCATATAAAAGTGGGTGAAGAAGTTCACAGATACTAATGAATAAAAAGAAATCTGAGAACTAACTATAGATTTTGAAACTTTGTACTATTTGCCTCACTCACCATGCACTGAAGTTGAGCTGTAAATCGAAGTTCTGTTCTGCCATGAAAAGGAAATGTTTACACATCAACATGGATGAATCGCAATGTATTTTGTGCAAGAAAGAAAGTCTTAATACACAGAATATAATTGCACTTATATAAAATTCAGGGAAGCACACATATGCACTTATGTAGTAAAATTACAATCAGAAATGAAGGAGAAGGAATATGAGGGCATAAAGGGTGTTTTAAAAGTTACAGAGATGTGTTCTTAACCTGGGTGGTGGGTACAAGTATGATCATTTTTTATTTTCATTTAAACTATATTTTAAATAATAATAGTTTAAGAATAGTTTAATTAAAACTCACACATCTATGATCAATTAATCTTTGACAAAGGAGGCAAGAATATACAATGGAGGAAAGGCAGTCTCTTTAGCAAGTGGTGATGGGAAAGCTGGACAGCAGCATGTAAATCGATGAAGTTAGAAGACTCCCTCACACCACACGCAAAAATAAACTCAAAATGGCTTAGAGACTTAAACATAAGACAGGACACCATAAATCTCCTAGAAGAGAACACAGGTAAAACATTCTCTGACAAATTGTAGCAATGTTTTTTTCCTAGGTCAGTCTACCAAGGCAATAGAAATAAAACCAAAAGTAAACAAATGGGACCTAATTGAACTTATAAGCTTCTGCACAGCAAAGGAAACTATAAACAAAATGAAAGGACAGCCTATGGACTGGGAGAAAATATTTGCAAACGATGCGACTGACAAGGGCCTAACTTCCGGAATACACAAACAGCTCACACAACTCAAAAACAAAAAACAAAACATCTCAATCAAAAAATGGGCAGAAGACCTACAGCACAGGGAACTATATTCAGTAGCTTGTAGTAACTTTCAATGAAAAAGAATTATACGTATAACTGAATCACTTTGCTGTACACCAGAAACTAACACAACACTGTAATAAGAACCCACACACCTACGGTCAATTAATCTTTGACAAAGGAGGCAATAATATACGAGGGAGAAAAGACAGTTGCCATGTGGTCCAGCAATCCCTCTCACGGCATATACCTGGAAAAGAACTCTAATTCAAAAAGATGCACACACCCCAAAACAGCAGCACTATTTACAAATAGCCAAGACATGGAAGCAGCCTAAATGTCCATCGACAGATGAATAAAGATGTGGCATATACATACACACATACACAATGCAATACTACCCAACCATAGAAAAGAATGAAATAATGCCATTTGCAGCAACGTGGATGGACCCAGAGATTATCACACTAAGTAAAGTAAGTTAGACAGAGAAAGACAAATATATATATTGTCACTTGTATGTGGAATCTAAAAAAAATGACACAAATGAACTTATTTACAAAACAGAAAGAGACTCACAGACATAGAAAACAAACTTACGGTTACCAAAGGGGAAGGGAGGGAGGAATAAACTAGGAGTTCAAAATTTGCAGATACTAACTACTATATATAAAATAGATAAACAACAAGGTCCTATGGTATAGTACAGGGAACTATATTCAATATCTTGTAATAATCTATAATGAAAAAGAATATGAAAAAGAATTTATATGTATAACTGAATCACTATGCTATATACCAGAAACTAACACAACATTGTAAATAAAAAAAAATACCCATTGTCTCAAAAAATATATAAGAATATAGTTATTTAAACTACATGTGGCAGTACCTATATGTATATACACACAGACACAGTATAGTACATATATACATATTTTTTAATCTACACACACTCAGTATATATGATATACATAATAAAAAATGTTTAAGATTCTCCATGCCTCTAGAATCATATTCTAATAAAATCTTATTGACATAATTCCTTTTTCCTTTGTTGTTCATGGGTCAGGATGGGCCATCAGGATGTGATACATCTTGTACCAGTTTCCCCCTCCCATGCCCCACTCATCATGGATGTCACTGTATCTCCAGGTTCTCATGGTTGTCCTGCATTTCCTGCCTGCCTCAGGTACTTTGCATCTGCTATTCCTTCACCAGAGGGGCTCTCTCCCCAGTCTCTCATCCTTTAGGTCTCAGTTTAAGCATCATTTCTTTTAGGAAGTCTTTCTGTCTCCTCTGATGAGATTAGATTCTCCTGTGACATGCTTCCAAAGTGTCCTGCATATGTCCTTCTTAATACTCATCACACTTGTAAATACTTAATTTCTGTCTTCCCAATAGACAATAAACCCTTGAAGAGCAACACCCATCAGTTTGGCTTACTGCTGAATTACTAGTGCTTAGCTCAGGCATTTAATGAGCATGCCACATTATATGTTGAATGAATAAATGGTGAATGGATGGATGAATGGATAAATGGCAAAGCCAGTGGATTCCCTGGCAAGTATGAATATGAGATAATAAAATAAATTTCAGCAGCTATATTTTGGGCATTGCTTCACCTACTCTTTTCTAAGAGCTTGATGAACAATTATCACCAGTTCTAAACAGTTGAAAGAGCTGTCACTGATATTTTCCTTTCCTGTATTTAATCTGGCCCAGCAATTGCTTCTTCCTGACTGTAATAAGTTGGGATTGGCATGGTGATGTCACTTAAACTGTCTCAATGAGGTTGTTCTTTCACTGCCCTGTAAGAAAAAAGAGCAAGTTTTTCTCAGGGCAGAGAGGGGCACAGGATAATGCATTATCTGGGTTATCACTGCTCAATCAAAAAGTGCACGAAGGAGCCACATAATTCATCTAGCCAGCAGTCACCATGGAGTTATGCAGGTCTCTCATGTAGGTGATGAAACAGCCAAGTTCCCTGACAGTGGTGGATTACTCCTTGCATCACTAATAGCAATGCCAAAAGAAGTGGCAAGGCCACAGATACGGAGAACAGGGGGCGCTTCAAACTGCACGAGGAAAACTTTGATATGTTTTATTGCTTTCTTTTCATCTTGATCATTGAGGTTTTAAAATGAAATTACAGGGACGCTAAGCCTAGCCAATGGGTAGGGTGATTCATTTCAAATTGGCAGTGGTGTCAACGTGGTGGCTTCTGTCCAGGCCAAGCCTGGGCCGGGGACCCTGGGCCTGTCTTCCACCACCACCCCCGTGGCTCAGCTAGCATCTCAGACCCTAGCAAAGGGTCCGTGGCATATAGGATTTTTTTCTTTTTCATCTACAGTCAAGCAATTCAGCAAACACAGATCTCTTTACCTCTTGTGGTTAAAACATTGACCTGATGTCATAAACCTCTGATTTTTAAAAGCCTTGTAGCATGAGAGGCAGGCTAACATATGAATTTGAAACCTGGTGATTGGGAAGTGTTTTGAATGGCCTTGAAAACTGCAGGTAAAACATTAAATTACACTAATATTCTTGTTTAGTTAAACTTTTTAATATTTTTAAAAGCCTTTCATAATATTATGGAGAAGTAAATTCTTGGGCCTGATTTCAATTTGAGTCAAATTCCAACTAATAATGTTATACCCATAAACCTTCTCCTTAACAGCCCATAACATTAAACTGAAAACAGAATTCTTGAAGCACACACTTACGCTGGCTATCCATGAAATAAGCATTACAGACTTTCACCAGATGTCTTTAATAGACATTGTTATTAAAAAGACTATTACATAAAATAAATTTAGACTGTTAGTCTAGCACAATTACTAAACGAATATTGCAGCATGGTCAGATAATCACATCTATACTTAATTGAGAGGGGAAAAAACTCTCGTGGCCATTATTATCTTTTGGTGGTAGCCACCTATTCATTTACCCATCCAGCTCATTAGCCCAGATTAGGATTTGTTAGTGCCTTCTCCATGTCATAAGCCCCAATTTTCAGTAAATTAAAAGTTGGTCAGGAAAAAAAAAAGAAAAAAAAAAGAGCTCAAGTTCACAAGCATCAGCCTAAGAGCAAATTCCTTATAAAAATCTTAGGGAAAACAAAATTCAGCTCTTTTTTGGTTATGAGTGCCAAAAAAAAGTTTTGTGGTTTGGGGCACTTATAAGTTTTATAATTTGAAAATAAGTTAGACTTTAAGCAGAAAAAAGAAAGCTCCAAGTCCATAATATGGATTAATGCCTCTGGTATGTTTTGAACATGACACAAAGCTAGCAAGAACTATTTGTTGGGAAATATGTTGTATTATGCCTGAATGTTTCAAAAAACACTACTACTTACACCAGCATTAAATTCTGTTGCCCGCCTCCAGGCCTACAATATAAAAAATACGATCCACTATTGCCAATTAGGTAATAACTGGAGTCGAGCCGACATCTCTCATTCTAGGATATGAAATAAAGTAAGGGGAAATGCCCATTTTTCTGGTCCATGGTCTGTCCTTGTGGTGGCAAGCTCTCATGGAGATAAACCAGAGGCAAATGGCCATGAAGACAGCCCTGATATTGTCATTTCCTGCTAAGAGAGGAGGGATGGGAAGGAGGGTCTTAACCAAGATGACTCAGCAAATCAAAGCTGAAATTCATGTCTTTTGCAGGTGAGGCTGTATTAGCAGTTTGTTAGGCTGTGGCTTTGTCCTCTTTATTTAGAGACTCTGTGTTTGGGCAGGTCTGGGAGAACAGGATGGATTAACGTTTCTTACTGGGGCAGCTGAGCTTGTATGGAAGAGCAGGGACCAGCGTGGGTGGGTTTTGGACCAGACAGACCTTGATTTGATTCTTGCTCCGCAACTTACTGGTTAAATGACTTTGGAGAGTTATCTCAGCCTCTGTCTATTCATCTGTAAAATGAGGCTAAAAGAAATACATACCTCAGTAGTATTAGTAGTTTTAGGTGTTGCATAAGGAAGAGAGTTTCGCAAGTAGTAACAATAAATGTTAGCTATTCTTCTTCTCAAATTCCAAATCTTGCTTCCCAATTACCAGGGAGTTATGTGTTAGATGCAGTACTATCTAATGGGATAGATCTTACTACTTTATACATGTAGGAAATTTTAGGCTATGATCATTTCCTTTTATACATATTTTTACTACATATTTTTGAAATCTGACCATAGAATTAGTTAAAGAAGCAGAAATAAAAAGAGGGCCAATGTGCAATTTAGAAAACCTTGTTTGTGACCCAGCTCCACAATTTACCACTTAAACAAATTGCTTCAGCCTCTCTGAGCCTCCATTGTTTTTTGTTTTTGCAATCTGTAAAATTGAATGATAAATCTTATCCACCTCACACAGTTCCTGTGAGGACTGAATGGGGAGATAGATGTGAAAGCATTTTGAAAACTATAAAGCATTTAGTTGAAATAAGTTAGAGTATTTTTACAATTTTTATTAGGCTCAAAGTCACTTATGGGGACAGATTCCTTTCTCTGTAATTTTTTGCCCTTGGAAGTGTATTTGTATTGGGAACCATTGTTATTTATGGCTCATTTATTAATAGGCATAAACTTTGTTTTGATGACAGCCTTTTGCTAACAATAAATCAAAAATGGACTCATGGTTTCATAGTGTTCTTCAACTTTTCTCCTTTTTTGAAAAGTTGAGTCTTCACAATTTGCTGGAGCAAAGGAAAGGGTTGTATAGCTTAATAACTGTTCTGCTAAAGTTCAGCAAATTGTAGTTGATGTTCTGACATTTATTGCTTACACAGAATATGTATTTTCTACCTGGACTTAAGTCATACACGTGCATGCACGCACACACACACACACACACACACACAAACTTGCTTTGACCAAAGTAGTCATACTAGTATGGTTGGAATAACTAGAGAAATTCAGTTTGTCTGAAATTTCAGGGTTTCAAGAGCTAATCTCAGGTGACAGAGTTAATGAAAAATTTTGACCAAGAGGAGAATCTTACTTTAGGAAAAGGACAAACATTTTGTGTAAACACACCAGCTCCTTCCTCTGGCAAGATTGTTTATGCTTAGTCATCAGAAAGTTTCAGCTGAACTTTGATCATCATGGCTCAGTAACTACCAACACCTTGACTGCCTACAGCCTAGAGAGAAAAGGAAAAGCTTGACCCACTTGTCACATGGATACCTGAAAGAATAACTCAAGTTAATTAAATGCTTTCCTGGGGGATGTTGTCCCTTTGTTTTCTGGTCACAGTTACTATAGTCCTTCTGACACCATGTCTGCTCTGCCCAAGGAATAAGGAAACTTGAAGTAGGAGAGGATCATGATTTATATCTCCAAGCATTACTCAGTGCCATCCAAACTTCCATGTCTCTAGTACACTTACTGTCTGCTAATCTTGAAGGAAGCAACCATTGCACTCTAAAGTGTGATTACTCCCGGTTAAGAAGTCAGTCTCTCAGCTCCACACCTGCCCTTATCTTCTTGCCTTTATGATGCTGGACTTGGATTCTGCAAACCTTGATTCTCCTTTGGCAGCAGCTCCATATTAGGCTCTGTGAGCATTAGAGGGAGACTGTAAGGCTGGAGGAGGAAAAGGGACTACTCCTTTCCATTTGCTCCCTATTGGCTTGATGTCTGAATGCCACTGCTGCGAGCAGCCCCAGCCACATTTCTTCACTCGGCAGAAGCAGTTCTTTCCCACAGCAGTGAGTGAATCCAGGATTCAGTTTGTTCAAAACCTACAGAACCAGCCACATTGTGCATCCTTAGTCACCAATACCAGCCAAGCATCACCCCTCTCCAGAAGTGAGTTGTAGGTCCATAGGGCATCTCCAAGCTTCTAGATTTTAATAGTCCCACCCTCTTCCCTTCCCTTTGCCAGCCCGAGTATCTTAATATCTTCTTTTTAACACTTTTAGCTACCTTGTTAACAACTTTGTACCTAGTTATGAATTCCTTCTATTAAATTCTCCCCGTTAAAATAACTAGGGAGTTTCCATCTCCTAACTGGTCCCTGACTGATGAACAAGCTGACGGCCTGGATTCATGTGTTGACACTCCCACAGTAGTTTCTGTTCTGTAGTCGCTTGTAGGCAACATCTATTGCATTTGTCTGCCCAGAAACCAATCATCTTATTTTGGCAAGCCTCCCCAGACTCACTCTGTGTCCATGGAGTTTAGGTAGGACTGCTCCAGGGAAAGGGTTATGAAATCTAACCAATGAAATTTCTGCCTGTTCCAGCCAGAGTTACTGGTTTAGTAGCTGGACATGTGCTCCAGACACACTCGAAGTCAGTCACCTTCTTAAACTTCCAAGGTACATAAGCCAAGATGTTTCCATTCCTTAAAAACCTTAGCTTGACTTGTGTGTTTGCCACTGACAAGCTCTTAAACAAAAGGAATGAACCTTTCACGATAGTACTTGAGGAGAAATTTGGCAGATGTGTGGGTAGGTGGCAAGTAACTCTCCATGGACTTCCAAAAGTATCCCCAAATGGAACTGGTTGTAGCAGGTGGGTGTATGCCTCACGTGGTCCTGCTCCAACCTGCAGCCTGGCTGGGACCCTTCCCCACAGGACTGATTACACGTGACCACTGCTGGTAAGTAGAGGAACGAGTCTTGGGGCAGTGGCTTGCTGCTGTGACATCCACAGTGTGAAACGAATGTCACTTTCTAGATGCACATCGTAATTGACGATTTAGCTTAATTACCTTCATGGTGGTGGGGGCAGGACAAAAATACTTCCTCGTATTATCTGCTAAAAATGGTTTATCTAATAGAGATATCTATGCTAAGATCGGAATAAATAGAGAATTGGCATTTATTGAATCCCCTTGTAGACAGAGACTGGCCGAGTGCTTTCACTTCACAGCCTACGCAGGAAACATGTATCAGCAGCCACTTTTTTAAAGCTGAGAAAAGTGAGGCTTAGAAAGGTTAAGCAACTCATTCAAGGCCACAAGCTAATAGATTCAAATCCAGTTCCCTTTTACATTGAAGTCCATTCTCTCTCCCCACATCAGGTGATGCCTCCCTGAGGAAGTCAGTGGATCGTTCAAAGGGAAAGGATGATCACTGAGAACGTCCTGTTTCCCACCTTTCTCCTGGTTTTTCCACATCTAAAGCCCCCAAAGCAGCAATGTGGCTGGAAATCTGTCCTAAAGGCAAGGATTTATCCTGCATATTGGGGTAAGCATATCCGAAAGCAATAGTGCTTAGTGTGTTAGAAAAGTTTTAGGCTGTTTCTGGTCCAGCCACAAATAAACAGAGGTTTATATGTGCGGAGTGATTTACTATCGTTCATTAGTGTACTTTATACTTCACTGAACTTAGATAGGCAAATTATATAAACACTTTATATATAGGCAAAACATGTCAGATGTCAGGACTCAAAATATGTGTTTAATTAAAAAAATACATCTCTTAAAACCAAAGCCCTAAATACATATTAAACAATACCCTAGTCTGAAGGTAAATGAGATATGTCACCTAACAGATATTAAGTGACCCACATTTACAGTAATACCTCCATTAATGAGGCAAAATGCCTTCCAACAGCACACTTCAGTGTCAGAAACTTCATTATCCAATGAAGCGGTAACACAGAAATCATAAGGACCCATCCAAAGAGGACAGAGAAGAAGTGGGGATGGTGAAAAATTAGTAAATATTAACCAAAAGAATATAAGTAGGTTGCCTGAAAACAAGATTCTGGAAGTTCTGAGATAGAGAGGAGATTAAGAGGGGATGGGACCCTCAGGGCGAATCTGCACTAGCCAGAGAAAAGGTTTAAAGAAGCCTGCTGGAGTGGCCTGGACTGTAGGAGAATGGACTCCACCTGATTCGGTCACTCCAGCAGCCCCAGACCAGGTCTGGAGGGGCTGGAACTGAGCTTGGCCTGGACAAGTCTCTGCAAGGACACAGACTACCCACAGAGGAGAGACAGAAGGCACTTCTGATCCCACAAGGGCCCCCAAGCACACCAAGTGCAAGCTCAGTGTTGGGGTTACATGTCCGTGATTTCACTGCATCCCAGGTCGCCCCCATCCATTTGCAAGTCCTTTCACAAGGGGGATGTCTTTCATTTTTCCATTAGAATGAAAAGACTGAGTATACTTGCTTGGTTGAGGTTCCGCATTGACATCAAGTCACTGAGACAAAAGTTCCTCTCATCAAGGAATCAGACAATCCGTAGATGACAGTGACCCTGATCAGACCTTTTTCTTCCTTGACAAAAGCAGGGAAGTGGGGAAAGAGGCTGACATGGGGCAGCTGAAGGGACAGAGGAGGCGGCCAAGGGGTTATGAGAGTCAGAAACGCGAGGCTGGGGAACCCCAACATATTTGCTGATTTCATATTTATACCCCAAACCCTGCAGGACAAACATGCTTTATTCACTGAGGTATTTTTGTCCCGTGCAGCTGTGTGGCTGAGCAGGAGATTTGCTGCCGAGCCACATGAGTCATGCCAGCACTGGCGCACATGATTTATGAAGACTTAAAGAAGAAAACAGCCAGCTTCATTATGAAGGAGCTCCACTTCCAGAGGATTTGTTCACAGAGGACCAAGGTGCCATTTGTTGATCTCTGAGTGAAACAGTGGGGCTGCTTCCACCAGCAATGGGCTGGAAGACACCGTCTAGCTTCCCCCTCCCCCTCCCCCAGCCTGATTCCCAGCTTGAATGAGGAGGCCTCTAGGGTAAGAAGAGCCAGATACTATTATATACAAAATAGATAACAGCAAGGTCCTACTCTACAGCACAAAGAGCTATATTCAATAGCTTGTAATGGCCTATAATGAAAGAGTGTATATATATGTATGTATGTATAACTGAATCAGTATGCTGTATACTAGAAACTAACACAACTTTATAAATCAACTAGACTTCAATTTAAAAAAAGAGAGCGAGTGAGAAAGTTGTAGCCCCAGATGTGTCGCTGCCACAGGAGGCTCAGCGACTCTGAAAGGGGCCAAACCACCCTGTCAGAGGTGCTGCTTAGGCCTGGAGCTGATTCCCTCCAAGACGGGGTCTGCCCCCTGGCATGGGAGAAGGCTGAAAAGGGACTAGGTTTTATTGGTATCCAGGCTGGCAAATTTTGTCACACTGTCTCCCTGCCTCCCTGATCAGGAGACCGCCCCCACGGGATCTTCCTGAAACTTCAGCAGGACTCCTTTCCCCTAGTCCCACCCACATTCCCTACTGGCATTGGAAAGAAAGTGCCAGGATCTCGTATTCTGAAACATTTCTAACTCCTATCCTCTGAAACTTCCCGAGCTGGATTGACGAGTCTTGTCTCTTTCCTATTCTCCCTCTCTGTTTCAGCTTTTACTTTTGAACAAGGCCAGGTCTACATTTATTCCTTGAAAGAAGTGGGAAAATCAGGCCAGTGGGCAGCCCAGGTTTGTGGCTGTGACACCTAACAGCTGCTTTGTGACAGAGTAGCTTGGACTAAGAAAGCAACTTGGGTAATATCCTGTTCATCTGCTTCCAGGAATGTGCCGTCACCCACCCATACCCTCACCACAATGGAGCCAAATGAAAGTCCCTAAAAATCTGCGTGTAATAACACGGACATGGAGCCTGTACTGTGGACACTTTCATCTTAAATTAAATTGGAGGAGGCTCAGAATAGAGTTTGCATTCAGGCTGTCTAACTTGTTGATAAGATACAAAGTGTATCATGCCAGTTAAAGATGAGAATAAAGCAGGTTTGGAAATTTTGCAAAAAAAGAATTTGAAATGTCAAAATTTTAAGGTCAAGAGGATATACCAGTTGCCAGTGAGATTCTGTTCTAAATCAGAAAATAAAAGGAGTAAATAAAAGTTCTGAGTGGAATTTTTAAGTTTCCAGCAAAAGTGTTCAATTCAATATCCTTCCTGTGGTTGTAGGTAGTTTGGGGACAGTGCTTCCAGCGTAGCTTGTGGTTTGTTTAATTTTTGTGTGGTCCAGGCCCCGCCTCCACCAACACACACACAAAGACCTGAACAATCGGTTACAGGTAGTTGTCTAATCTCTCCCCCGGAAGCTTTGAAGGTGCTTCCAGCTGCATCAAAGTGCTTCATTGCTCTGTGCATCTCTGCCCAACTTCAAAGCCTAGCTGCAGGAACTTGCAGTGTGGTCTACCTTGTAGTTCTAAAGGATTTATTACTCTCTAGTTATTGTGCAAATTTTTATGGAGATACCCTGGTATCTTTCTTGACTCACCACTTAACCTTGCAGTAGCTTCTCCTAGTGATGATTAAGGACTGTCTAGGAAAATTATCCACAGGAATAGGTTAGGGTCAAGACTGCCTGAGACTAAAATCCTGTGGACTTTAGGTCCTTTCAATGTCTGTGACGCCACACCCTGTTCAACTATTTGAGAAGGTTTTACCAGCCCAGCAGCTGGGGAACTTTCCCTTAAGAGCCTAAAAGGAGCTAATTAGTTTGATTTAAGTTGTAGTTAAAGAAAAAAATAATTGTCACCTTCATAAAAACTAATGGTAAAGGATTGTGAAAGGGATGAGAGTCTTGAGATATAAGAGCAAATAGATACTCTAGGACAGGCTGTCTGATAGAAATTTCTGCAATGATGGAAATGTTCAGTAACTCTGTGTTGTCCAGTACAGTAGCCCCCAGCCTCATGTGGCTGCAGAGCACTTGAAATATTCTCAGAATGACTGAAGAACTGAATTTTCAATTTTACTTAATTTTAATTAATTTAAATTGTCATAAATGGCTAGTGGCTACTGTATGGGCACTCATGGCTCTAAGAATTAACAGTATGTATGTGTCTGTGTGTCTGTGTGTGTTTAGAAAATATAGAATCTGATGTGGAAGAAAAAGAGGAAACGGAAGAAAAAATAATGCTCACTTGGATCCTACTGGAAAAATCCTTCTGACCTGTTGCCATAATATCTCCACCCAGGCAATAAGGAGATTCTAGCAATCAGTCCCAAAGAGAACAGTGTCATCGTGCATTTCCATTAATCACTCAGGAACAAGGCTGCCATACCCACACACAGGCTGGCACTTCCCTGCATTCACGCCTCCTGATGGATAGCATGTCAAGTAACCGTGTGCGAAGCAATGGACAAGGGGGAAAGGTAATGAAATTGCCTCCTCATTGACCAGCCCAAGCCAATCACATGTCATGGTGCATGGCTGTTACTTTTATACATCAAGGGTGCCTTATACCAGGTAAGTCACCCGCCCCTTTAAAGCGACATAAATCAGGAGTTGTACAACTGGAAAGGGGTCATCACAAGGCCACAGGAATCTCAGGCCTGTCCACTGGGCTGGTCTGATATGGGCCTTGAAATCCTTCCCTGAGCTGGCAAAAACACAGGATTTTGAATACTTTGTTGGGGGACTCCAAGCCCTGTGAATGCTGCAGGCAACCTCCTGATGGAAGGGAGGAAGGAAATGCCGAGAAATGGGAGAAACATGGATGGGAGCTTCTGTATGTGTGAGGGGAGATCCCTGCTGGTGTGAGGCTGGGGGCTCCAAACAGCAGCAGGAAGACAGTCCCCCCGCTCCTTTTCCCCACTTGCTCCCCTAGGTTCATTTCCCATCTACCTTCTAATTAGGAAACACCAGAGAAATCTTGGAAAGTATAAAGAACCAGACATTAATCAGTTTTTCTCCTTCCGGGAGAAAAAAAAAACCTTGTAAATTAACCCACATTTCACTTCTGTAAAGTTGCCGTTTTTCCTTTCCCCCCGATGTCCGCATCTGGGCACGGTGTTAAGCATGGTACCGAAATGTTTAACAGCGGCTGCTCTGGCTGCAGCACTTGCTAGTCAGGAGAGATTTGCCTTTTTCATCATGAATTCTTTTGTTTTTCCCTGTGGCCAGCTGCTACAAAGATGCAGTCAATTTAGATTAAACAGCTGAGGAGTGCTATTCAATATGTCAGCCAGGCACATTTCTCGAAATCCAGCGTTCAGCAGGTACAGCTTTGGAAAAAAAAGTCAGAAGGCTGTTCAGGGGCACAGACTTTGGTTTTAAGTCTGGGAACAAGAGCTGGGGTCCTTGGTGTGCAGACACGGGTTTCTCCGTATTCAGCCCAGGGAGCGGTGGGAGCAGCTTGTGCCCTTTCTTTCTGCCTGTCTTCACCCTTGTCCTGCTCCTCCCCTTCCCCTGCTGCCACTGGTTTCCATCTCCATTGTTCCCTTAAGCCCAGCAGCCAGTGTGCAGCCAGGCCCAGCACACGCTCCCACAGCCAGCAACTTCCTCTGAAGCTGCAATGCATAATTACAACCAGCTGCTCCAGGCTGCTGGCCGGCCAGCTCTGCAAACAAGCATCCTGATACCCGGAGTTCCAGGGAGGCAACAGCCTGCTCTTGGCAGCCGCCAATCCTCTGAAGGAAGTGCCCACACCCTTGGAAGAAGCGAGAGCAGCCCTCCCTTCTTGCTCCTGTAGCTCCCAGAGGCCAGCTGTCTCTTCTCTCTTTCATGTCAGAGAGGGTCATTTTTACTGTTCAGAGGAAGGCACCCGCTCCATCACCTGTGGCTGCCCTCTCCCTGTTGGCCTATTGTCTGTGCTGGTGCCACCTCAAAGCAGGATGGCATGTCCTAGGCCTAACCTGGGGGGCAGGGGCATGAGACCCCGGCTTCCGGTCAGCATCTCAGCGGGGGCAGTCTTGTGAACGTGGACAGCGAGATGAGGGTGGGACATGCACCCTGCCCTCAGCTAGTGCCAGGCAGAGAGACAATTGATGTTGCTTTAAAAAAAACCACCAGTGAAAATCCAAACAAGCCTGACTGAGCCTCTCTAACTAAGGAGAGCAGTGTGTGGGCACGAGAGCTGAGGATTCACCCAGGACCCACCTCCAAGCTGTGGGTTCATCTTGGGGCCTCAGTGATCTTTAAGGCTTGGCTACAAGTATGACTGATCCAAAATTAGGCTTTGAATGTGTAACGCATGCCCCACCCATTGCCTCTCTCTGCCCTCTGCCGGTTCTTCAGAGCCTGGCTCCGAGCCAGACCTGGCCCTTCTGGCTCCTGGGGGCAGGGCCAGCTGCAGTGTTCTGTTTCCAGGCAGGGCTTTAGGGTGGGTGAAGGGGCACGGGCTATACAGGAAAAGGAGGGGAGACAGATGTTTGGGAAGAACACCCAACCCTCAAATTGCTCACCCCATCAACCCAAAGTTGGAGGAGACTCTGCAGGTGGGGCAGGCATGCCACCCAGGCTACCCACATTGCTTCTGCCCACCTGTGCCTTCCAGCTTGGGCTCCCAATAGGTCTTCAGCAGGGAGAGCCAAGCCAGGCTGGCTCTTTTGGGTCCAACAGCAGCCACAGAGGTGGGGAGCAGCTGGGAGCCTACTATTGAAAAGTAGCTGCTCATTTTACAGGGCAACTTCTCAGGGATGCTGGCCCTGGCAGTAGCAGGTAAAGTGGGGAAGACAGCAGCATCTTCGAGAGGGCCCATCCTCTCCATCTGAGCTTCAGCAGCCAGACCTTGGGCAGCAGCAGCAGCGGGCCAACCGTCTGTCTATCCATCACGCTGGGGTTCCCCTTTGCAGCCTCCTTTGTCTCCCTGTTTAAAAATCTCAGTAGAACTTTTTTGCAGAGTGATACTGCGCACGGGGATGGGGGCGGGAAGGTTCATCCTTGGAAGGAATTTTGAAGCTACCTGGATTGGCAAGGAGCATGCAGAGTACTAGTCACTCTTGAATGTGTGTTAAAAATGGGGTTAGTGCCTCATCAGCTGCGGCTTTTCTGCTTCTTCATCAGTCTCTGATAATCTTTGCAATTTAATTCCCCAAAGGAAGGGAAAAGAATACCAGTTTAAAGTGCTCTTTGGTGCTCAACCCACGCTCGTCCTTCTGGTGCGTAAGCCTGGGTACACTTTAGAAGCACATACAAAGCAAATGCGTGTCTGTGAGAGCATCACGACGCAGCTATTACAGCCTGAATATAACTTGTGCAGCTCGACTGGCTCCTCCACTTAGAGCAGCTGGGAGATCACAGAGCCTGGGTAATGTGATTTGGGGCAGGTTTTTCTTGGGGCTTGCAAAGAGGAACAAGCTTAACAAGCGAACAGTCATGTCTGAGCTTTCACTTTACCGCAGACCTTGCTCGAGGACATCAGGGATGTGTTGCTTTAGAGGGCTCCGTTCCCAGAGGAGGAGTGGAAGAAGGCACCGACAGACCTGTCCTGTCGGTAAGTGGAGAACAAAGATGTACAAGAACAGAAAGAGAAAAAAGTTTGGTCTTCAGGATTATAAAAAAATGAAGTCGAGAGGATTAAGCACCAGATTTTGAGACAGGAGACAGATTATTTTCCTAACTCTGTCCTTAATTATCCGTGTGGACTTGGCAATCCATTTACTTCTCCTGGTTTGAGTTTTCTCATCTATAAAATAGGGGTGATGATCCCATCTTGCTGCTAATCTACCATGAGGGAGTGTGTGTGTGTGTGTGTGTGTGTGTGTGTGCGCGCGCGCGGTGAGAACAAGGACTCTGAGAATGTTAAAAGTAATATAAATCCATTTTGTAGTAGGAGAGTAAACTAGTATGAATGACAGCAGCCACATGTGCATCTTGTACACGCTTAGGCTTATTCGTTTATTATTTAAACAAATATTTAGGTCCTACCTTTGACCTGAGGTTCATGGTACAGCAGCCACTGATAAAGACACACAAGGCCTTTTTCAGGTGTAAGATCATCTTCTCATTTAAAAAATATACGTTCTGTAATTTTTCACCCATGGGATGGGGTTTTATTTTACCACGTAAAGGGAAGCATGAAGTCTTTCAGGCCCCTTCTAGCATCTCCCAGGGCTTTACAAAGATGGTTCTGACACTCTGAGAGCCACGTATCGTGTATCACTCTTTCACCAACAGATGGAGAAACTGAAGCATGAACAGGTGAAGCGAGGTCACTGAGGGAGCAGGTGATGGACTGGCTTCTGGTCTCTTGCTCCTAACCCTGCTCCACTGTGTCTCTCTCATAAACAGCCAATAACTTTATCTCCAGGCCAAACACTGAAAACCAGGACCCACAGCATTTGAGTGCAAAAGGGATCTCCATCCTACGCAGAGCCCAGGGCCTGAGCAGAAACGGAGGAGAGACGAGTGTTACCACTGGAGGTGAAAACTCACAGTGATGTGCCAGAAACAAGGAAGTGATGAGAGGAAAGCCCCCTGTGATCAGTCCATCAACTGCTAACAGATCAAGATCATATAAATCTAACAACAGGACTACCTAAATGTTTACTTTTTTTAATAACCTATTTTTGACACTATAGTTAGAGATTTTCCTTCTTTAATATCAGAACTGTGCAGAGAAATAAGCTGATGACAAAATAATGAAATTTTCATGTGAATGTTCATACGTTGTGATAATGCATATCATCGTGTATAAGTCAACTAAATGCTTAGGTTGACAACATTTCTACTTAAAAATTGCAGTTGTGACCCATTTTCCTTTTAAATATTGTGTACTCAAATTCATACCTTATCTCTAGGTTTTCCAGCAGGCTTCACCACTCACTAGCTTTGTGACCTTAGGCAACAGCTCTGAGCCTCAAATTTCTTCTCTGTCAGTGGGGTAATCAGGCCTATCTCAGATTTTTTCACTAAGATTAAATGGCTTCATGTTTGTAAAAGTTTCGAACACAATCCCTGGTACATAGAGGGTGCTTAGTAAATGCTTTTTCCTTCTTCACCATCTTCGAATATATTCCTTATAAAGTGCTTTAATTGTTGGAAATACTTTCATATATACTGCACACAATTCAATATGGTAGCTAAGAGGTGTGTAATTATTCTTGCCAAATATATGGGAAAACTCTGTCTCTGAAAGTTTAAGTAATTTGCTCAGAGTCACACAGCAAATTGGTGTGACACGTAAACCTGGCACTTAGTCCTGTGATCCCTAGATCTTCCAGAAACTTCCATCTATTGCCACCACTGCCTCTACCTGAATAGAAGCACCTCATTTGCAGTCTACCCCAAACCAATTCCAACTCCCAGGAGGCAGCTCCTTGGGGCCTCTTCCTGGTCTTCCCTGCACTGCCCCAGCTTCAATCCCACCCCATTCCTCAGGACTCCCCTTTGCCTCCACCTGGGGCTGGATATTCAGGGACTAATCCCCATGGCAGAGAAGTCAAAACGAATTGGGAAGGAACGTTCTTTTAAACAAAAGGGGTTGACTTAACTACCACCATACACATTATGTTGTTAAATATCTGCAGCATGATAAAATCATCCCAAATGTCACCAATCCCTCAGGGACTTATTAATAATTAAGCATTTTTAGTTCGCTTAGGAATGCAGATTCCATTTAACAAGAGAATGTACACGAAATACATACATTATATCACGGCTTGCAACAGAATATGTTAAGGACCTCAGCTGGGTTTCTTCAGGACAGATGACAAAGTTAATGCAGGTATCAGCCTTTGATAAAGGCAGCACAAGAGCCCAAAAGCAGCATCCTGGATTTGTGTTTATTAGAAGTGTTTATTAGAATGACTAATAATGGAAGAGAGATACGCCAAAAGAAGCCTAAAGGAAACAGAATAGAGAATATTCTGCAGGATAGAGGGCAGAGCAGAGCCCCGGGATCTGAGGCAGAGTGAATCACTTATCCTCACATTGATTTTTAGGGTTTTTAAGGACTGGAACAGGTAAAGAAGGCCTTGTTCTCTGTGTTTCACTTAATGAAAAAGCCGCTTACATTTTTATATAGCTTACTCCAAAAAATACATGGCCCTGGACACACACACACACACACACACACACACACACACACAAGCAAGCACTTTTCCTTAAAAAGCAGATTTCTTTACTTGCTTTGTCTTCTTTATAACAATATCTGATTCTCTTTTCTTCTTCTCTATTTCCTGGGCAAAGTGAAATACTGAGTATCTTGAAAGAAAGAAAGAAAGGGAAGCTGACACAAGGTTGCCAATCTTCTTTATCTCTCTGAGAGATTTACTGTTTTTTTTCCAGGCCCACCGAAGGTCCCTTTTGAAGATGGTCAAGGAGAGAAAGAGACTGAGAGAGAGGAGAGTGTGAGTGAGTGAGTGAGAGTGTGTGTGTGTGTGTGTGTGTGTGTGTGTGTGTGTGTGTGTGTGTGTAGTGAGATCTGGGGAAATCGGTGATCCAGCCGCCCTCTGTGGGGTTCTCCAGACTAGCTCTGCAATGTGTAATCTTTTGGGCCTGTTATTTACTCTCTCTCCCCAGGTCCCCTTCCCTATCAATAGAAGTTTTCATGATCTAGAAATCCCTTCTAGCCTTAGGGTACCAGAAATCTAGGCTTGAAGTAGGGAGGTTTCTTCTCAATGGTGGCTGAAGAATTTTGCAATATTTTAGCAGAGAAGGACCGTGGATAAATTCTTCCACTTCCCTGTTTCCTAAACTGAAACTGTAGGCAAAGCAGGCCACTTGTTTCCTCCCTCACTTTCAGGACCTGGCAACTTAATAAAAGAGCCATACATTTGGTTGTAAGGGCCCCAACAGAAGAGAAGGATCCTCTCCTGACCAGGGAGGTCAGAGGGACAGGCTGTCACCAGGACACAGAAACTGCTAGGAAGGTTGTTCTTATGTTCATTGTAACTAACCTGGGGGCCAGAGGACTCAGCAAAGCCGAGAAGCAGCAGGACTTAATATGGAAAGTGGACTTGCTTTGCTTTACAGCCTCTACACTTTCATTCAAATGTTATCAGGGTTCAATGTCCAGCTAGGACTGCCTCCAGGGGACATCTGGTCTGAGAAAGGTATGTCTATAGGAATCACTCCCTCCCTGAGTGTTCTCTAAAACCAGTTCTTTCCAAAGTTAGACACAAGGTCCAGGCAAGTAGAGACTGTTGAGTAGAGACTCCTACCCTAGTCTCAGGAAGGAATTGACATGGCTGGAGAGGAATGTGGGAAGAAGTGGGGGGGGGGGGAGAAGGGAGGGCTATCATGCAGCAGCCTTGGGACAGAGGCAGAGGAGGAGGGGCTGAGTTTCAAAACAATTTGTAGACTTACAGACTATAAAAATGGTGGAGGAAAGATGATTTAAAGTCAGATAGATTAATAAACCCAATTATCCTGGGTAGTTTCCTTTAGCCACTGGTTTTCCTATCCTGAATGGCACTGTTGCCTTTTCCTGCTCTTAACCAGACCATCCTAAATGACAACTATTTCACCACTGATGGAAGCAGCTGGTGAGGTTTCTCACTTGGCCTTCACACACATACACACAACCACCACCACCCTAATAGTCTGAGGAATTACTGTGCTCTGTCTCTTTAAAAAAAATCCAGAAAACTCTTTGGGTACTGCCGAGGCTAATCAGTCAGAATTATGCTTATAACCAGGTGGGATCTCATCACCTATGGTTCATAAGTAGTTGCTTCAGATCAGGAGTGAGGATACATATCCAATAGAGTGTGGCCTCAATCTTTCCCAAATAAACAATATGTGTACATAGGTGCGTGCTGGGGGAGGGGGTTGTTTCCTGGTTGAGCTGCTGTAATTTCTCACACTTTTGGCTCCTGGCAAAGAGAAGCATCTTTGAGATTTCTAGGGCTTTCTGAGCATGATCACAGGTTTTCCACGCTTGTAGGAGTAGAGTCCAACCAATTCACTGCATGGGTGATTAAACTGTGGCCCAGAGTTTAGCCAGATTAAGTGTGGTCACCCAGCTGGTTAGCCACAGAGCCAGAGAAGGAACATGGGTCTCTAGCCTCCTTGTCCTGTGCTCTTTCCACCCAGGTGGATTCCAGGAGATTTGTTCTGCAGAACTTCCATTCCGCTTTGTACTCAGCTGGAGACAATGAATCATATTATGGGTTTATGTATCCAAAGTCTTTACCAATCAAATGTTCCCCAGCTCCACTCTCACCCAGGCTGCTGGAAGGCCACGTATCTGCATAAGGATATGGCAGGAGCTCTCTGCTCCCACAGGGCATCTGTTCTTTTTTTTTTTTTTTTTTAAATCAAAGTCCTTTTCCTTTGCCCCAAGGTTAATTTCTCCTTGGCCTCAATTTCTTTTATCTCTGTCTACTCACTTATATTAGTATATATGCCAAGACTTAAACACACTACCTTTAAATTTGGGAGATACTAAACACAACTAAATGCAACCCACAGCACCTAAAAAATAATCTAAGTTTGTGTGATATTTCTTATGCTCTGCCCTTGGTGATCATATGATGGGTGGGAGCTTTGATGTCATGTCAGTATCAACTGTTTCCTTCTGAAGAGGAGGGTGAGCAACTTGCCCAAGAAAAGCTAGCAAAGCTGGAATGGGATGGTCCCCGTAGACTCACTGACTTTTCTTCTTTCTATTATGCCACAACACCAACCTGCTAAAGTTGGGTTTTACACCCTCTCTTCATTTTCGTCCAACCCCTGGTAGACAGAGATACCAGTGGTCAGCAAGGTGGATGTGGTATGAGCACAGACAGGACAGGGAGAGACAGGATGAGGCCTGAACAACCCAGTCCACACCGCTCAACACACTAACCACAAGCCATGTGTGGATATTTTAACGAAAAATAATTAAAATTAAATGAAATTAAAAGTTTAGTTCTTCGGTTGCACTAGCTACCTTTCAAGTGCTCAATAGCCACAAGTGGCTAGAGGCCATTACACTGGGCAACCCGGACATGGGGCATTTCTTCCACCATGGAAACTTCTAGGGGACAGCTCTGCCAGGCCCCAGGCCATCAGGGCCTGAAAAGAACAGCCACCATTTACTGAGCCCCAACAGCATGCCAGGCCCTATTGTTGATGTTTTATGCCTATTATTTCATCAATCATCATGAAACCTTTGAAGTATTATTATTTGCCTTTGACAGAGGAAGAAACTGATGTCAAACATTCTTAGTAATTTGGCCTTTTGGTTTCATAGTAAATGGCAGAAACATGAACACAGACTTGTTAATGGCAAACTATAATATGAGTTCTAGTTTTCTGTAAGGAGCCATAAAGACGGATAATATAGCTAATATTTATGGAGCACCTACTATGTGCTAGGTACTGTTCTGACAAGTAACACATGAAATCACTGAATCCTCTATAGGGTAGGGAGGATCATTTATCCCATGAAGAAATGAACTTAGAGAGGTTAAGAAACTGTCCTAATGTCACCCAGGTAGTAAATGATGGAGTCAGGATGTGAACTCAGGCAGTCTGATTTTAGAAGCCAGGTGCCAATCCACTATGCCACACTGGTGACTCACTGGCTGCTGCTTCTATGTTGTATAAAAGGCAAGGACTAACCTGTGGCTTATGACTCCAATCCCTGTTCACAGGGCTGATTGCACTTTCCAGATGGGCTCTCTCAAAGAGCCATTTGTCAGATGCCTATGCTCAGAAGGATCAGCTCCATTTCTCCTTGCTTCTGGCCAGCAAGGCCTGTTGCTCTCTCTGCTATGCTGCCTCAGCTAGAAGTCATCATGAAAGTCATGCTTGAGCAAGTTCTGAAAGGAGTCCTGTGGTCTACTTCTTGGAATTGTCCCACCTCAGCTCACCACAGGGCAACGTCGAGAGCATCCTGTTGACATTCCTTCTTGACATTTGGTCTGCCCAGCGGACATCCCTTCAGTCCTGGTGGGCTGGCTGCATTCCAGGCATGTTGGTGAATCTGTTCCTTTAAAGTTCTGGTAGGTAATCCTCATGAGCTGACTCAAGAAGCTGGCTGTGATGTTTGTGGCACTGGTCTGTAGATGTCTGTTTACTATGGTCTAGAACCAGGTGCCAAATAGGCACCATACTCTACCTGCCAGCCTTATCATGATATCTTGATTATTTTTTGCTTTACTTTTATATTGCTTTGATAGTTTTAGCATTACTGCTATCTGAGAAGAAAAAATTCAATGGAGGTGTTTTTCTTGTATTACAGTGGTGAACATCTTCTGGCTACTAATAGGATTTTCATTAAGTGGGTTAGCATTTAATCTTGGTCAGCTTTTTGACTTTTCACACCCTTAGCAGAATTATAACTTTGCAGGATGGTCCAAAGTCTTTGGAGGCTGTTTCAAGTAGGGTGGCTTAGCTGTCACCATATAACAGCTCATAAATGGCTTAAAGAGAGAACCGCCTGTGGGTTGTGAAGTTGGAAGCACCTCCCTAAGAACTTGAAACTTAGGCTTCTTGATGTACTTTGGAACAAATAAATACTCAAGCCAGTCTCCAAATATTAATGGTGTGAACTGGCTGTGAGGAATACCAGTAAACAACTGGCAGAATCTTCAGGGAATCCCATTGCACTTCTTCAGGCAAGTCAATAACAGGTCTTGTGTAAGTCAACTCACATTATTAAAGATTTTTGTAAAATTGGTGGATACACTGCACTTCCTCTACATGATGTACCACAGATACCACAGGAAAGTCACTCCCACCTCACCCCTGCAGCCCAAATACACAGCCGTCTTTCAAGGGTACAACTGACCTTATTATGCAATCACTGGTTTGCCAGGATACTGACATGAACTTTGCTACAACAGAAAACTGTTGGAAGTTTGTAAGAGCTGTCTTAACATTCTCACATATTTTTCTCCTCCAAAACGGTGAAGAACTTGAAGTCCTGTTGTATGTTTTTGGCACTCTCCATAACAAAGAATGGTAAATACAGCTATCTGAGTAGCTTCTTCCATTTCAACTTGAGAATTTCTTCAGGTGCAGGCCCATGATTATAATTCATGACTCCAGCTTCCTGGTCAGAAAAAATTCATATTTTTAACTTAAAGTGGCATGAATGCTTCAAGAGGTAGAACATTCCTTCCTATGAAGAGCCTCAAGCACAAGGCGATTGGTTGTTTAGAGGGAGGATTATGAAGGGGATTTAAGAACTGGTCGGGTGGCCAGATGAAATTTCCCAATCAAACCCTGACAGGCTATGATTTAGCATGTTCTCTAGTCTGCAAAGTTTTGTATTCACAATGTTCTACTCCTTAAACACATCACACTTTTTTCTTCTTAGGGTTGTTGCCCACACAGTGTTTTTTCCCTGGAAGGTCAACATACGGCTAAGATTGACCTTTTTTATTGTTCAGATTTTGATTTAAATGTTTCCTTCTTAGAGAGGCCATTTTTAATCTCTGTCGATGGAGGTAGACTATATTGTTTTCTATCTCTGAATCCATTTAATTTCCTCCCCCCTAAAATGCATGCATTTTGTGGGTACATCAATACTTGTTTGTGAGTTGGTTGTCTGTAGACTGCAAGGTGGGGGGATACATTTTTGTTTTATTCATGAATGTTCTGTGTGTATTTAGCACATAACCGGCATTTAAACAATTGTTGAATGTCTGACTGGGCAAATGACTATTAAAATCAGATTAAAGTCATTTATAGAATCTAAGCTGCAGAACTTTTGAGCTGGAAGACATACCCATTGCCAGTCTACTCCATCGTTTATCAGTGAAGTATAAATGTCTTCAGTTTCTTGTTTTCCTTACTCTACAATGTTGATGGCTGAAAATGGCTATGAAAATTTCTAAGCACTACATAGCTATTTTTGATTAGGTTGCATGTTGGGACTTGTGTACTATACCATCAGAAATCCCAGCAGGAGAAAAGGAAGTTTTTTGTTTTGTTTTTTAAATAATACCCCAGGCTTGGATATATATGGATAGTCTATCAACTCCTTTCCAGATCATTTGAATAACATGATCATCCTGCAGTCTCCACAGATCTCCAGTTTGTCTGAATGCAGTGGGTATATCCTTGAGTTCTTCCTCTGGTCCTGTGGGTGGACAGTGACCCTGCCGGTCTGACTAGCGGTCACCATGGTGAACGCCCCATGTGGGGGCTGGTCACATTGAATATAACAGGACCAAAGTAGAAGGCATGGATGACCAGATGCATTAGGAACAAAGAGGGAAGGGAGCAGGGTCCCGAAAATAGAAATCACATCAAAAAATAGATGACGAGTTGATAATGCCTTGAGGCCTTTGTTCAGGAACACTCTGGTACTATAAAGGGAAAAATGACAGTAGCATGTTCTTCAGTGAAGTGTGAGTCGGTTTTTCTTCAAGAGTTCTTTCCAAAGAAGGCCTTGTGGGCTGTGGCTAACTCCGTTTTCCATTTTTATCTAGATTTGTTCTTCAACGCAAATGTTATTCTTTTGCCAAGGACTGCTGTATCATCACATTAACAACAAGATAAACAAACTTGACAAAAATTCACTGAAAACAATAACTGTGGTAATTGCATCTTCCTGTCCTAGGTATTCCCTTTTTGTTTGCAATTAAAAAGCAGTTCCAGCAGTTGTGTGTGCTGTATCATTTGTTCACCTTAAATAAATACTTTTGAATCTAAAAATATAGCAGAAATAAAACTTTCTGAAAAAAAATAAATAAAACCCTGAAACTTAGAATCACATCAAAAACAAGAAATGGATTTTTAAGGGATCAGGATGGTTTTCAAAAGTTGAGGTTTCCTGACAAGCCAGCTCTGTTTTGGCCCTAGATCCAGGGGACCTAAGGGGTTTATCCAAAACAGGCAGCCCCAGACTTCTAGATGAATGGTATAGATGCCGAGGAGGAGATTTTAGATTTGTTTAGCCTTAACAGAACTATGAGTTGACTACACTCATTGGCAGATATTTCAGGAAAGAACAGCATTTCCAGTAGCATTTGGTCAGCTCGACTATTATCTAGGAATTCATTTAATTCATGCTGCTTGAATTAAGCACACAACTCTCAATTGTGACTAACAGTGAACACGTGTGAGACCCCTACCAGAGGTGGTGTACAAGTGTGAGTTTGCCACTTTTAGGGACAGAGGCTCAGCTGCCCACTTTTCTCTCCAGAAAACTTCAGGAAGAAGCAAAGTGACTGGCCACTGTGGCTTTCACGCCTGATCCATGGAGCCGCACGGCTCTGAGCCCTTCAGGACATGGTAACCTGTCTCCTCCCATCTGACCTACGGGCTTTTCAGCAGCCATCTCCTAACAAGAGCAAAAGATCTGACACAGTCTCCTTTTCTGTGCTCACACTTCCCCCATGACATGCTGAAACCAGCACAGCAGAACAGACACACTCATAATAAGACCAAAAAGCAGTGACAGTGCTGGGATTTTTATACCTGGGCCAAATGCCAGAGCTGGCTCAGGGGAGGAGAGGGATGCCCTCCCCTCAACCCCTCAACCCGGTTCAAAAACAAAGGTCAGGGCTACTATTAACTCAGAGCAGCTGGCAGACTCTAGCTTGAGGTTTTTTTCTCCAGAACATTTGGAAGTGAGGCCTTCCTGTGAGGTCAACACGGGGGCTGGCTTTTAGACCCCAGCCATGTATATGGAGCCAGCAGTGCTGATGAAGCAAAGGAGCAGGACCCTCACTACCAGCCCGACTTTGGGCAATGGAAGCCCCCTGGCTCTTCTGGGTGTTGCTAAATTAGTCATTATATAGCATCTAGACACCTAAAACAGACTTAAATGGTTTTTCATCTGGTGCCCCCAAAGTGTTAATGAGCCTGTTTAAATGTCTGAGCTATACCTGTGAGGCTCTGGGGAGAATGTGCCCTCATTGGATTTCTTCTCTTTTTTTGAAGGGGAAATAAACCTTGCTGACTCAGAAGGGAGTAGAGAAGCTAATTGTTAGTAGTTGGGTTCAACTTTGGTGGATGTCTGTAGAAATCCCAGGGATCGTCCATTGTCTCTGCAAGATAATCTAATCTAATTTCAACTGTAAACTTAAAAATTTACTGAACAGATAGTACATGGCTGGCAGTTTATATGCATTACCTCTGTTCATCTTCACAGGAACCCTTAGGTGAGTATCATGACCACCATTTATCTAGAGCAGCAAACTGGAGCTAAGGGAGGTTAAATGACATGCCCACCTTGCCCCTTAGCAAATGGGGCAGTCAGAATTCCAACCTGGGTGTGTCTGACTCCAAAGCCCATATTCTATACTCTCAAGACCTTCCAACTGAGGAGGGAGAATGTGTATTCAAGGGAGGGAAGAAGGGAAGAACCTAACACAGCCCACAGGCCAGACTCAGGGGCAGGAAGAGGGATGGTGGCTGAAGGCTACAGAGGGGCAGATGGGATCTTCTGCTGGGAATGACCAATCGGAGAGTGTTCCTTGGCTCTCCTCTTGGGCCCCTTCTCCTCATTCTAGGCAACAGTGATGCCAATTCTGTCTCGGGGCAGCAAACTATATCTCCCTCTCTGTCCAAGGAAGAGTCGGTTGTTCATAGTAACAGTTACTCCAGCCTGGGCTCCTGCTAAATTAAGCACCACTTTTTAAAAATCCTCACAACATTGCTATGAGGTAAGTATTACTGATGCTTTTTACAGCTGGGGAGGTGGAAGGTTGGGGAGTTTAGGAACATCACCAAGGTCAGGAAGCCCCAGGTGTCAATGCTCACGTTTCAATCCAGGCCTCACGACTTTAGAGCCATCAAGAATCTTAACACGATGTTCTACTAGACAGAGGTTGGGGGTCGGCCGACCGCGTGGCCTGTTCATCGTCGGTGAACTGACAGCGCCAGCCCTCGCGCGACACAGAAGAGGCAGGGTCGCCGGACTCCTGGAAGGAAACTTGCTGATGGCGCCAGCTGGGCCCAGGCACCCACATGGGTCCCTCCTGCTCTGGGGCTCACCGGACGTGCTGCCTGGGGACTTGGTCTCCTCTCGCTGGCCTTGGCATTGCCCGAGTCAGAAGGCTGCCTGGCTGGACAGAGTTTGGGATGGGCTTGGGTTCCGATGCCCGGGATGGGTGAGCTGGGGAAGCAGATGTCCAGCCTTCGGCGGGCCCCAGCACCGGGTCGTGGGGCTCTGCACCCTGATCACCATTTCCCCTGTAGTGGCCTGTCTGATCGGCCAGGCGCGGCAGGAGGGTGGTGGGTGACCGCAGGGAAGAGAAGGGGCTCCGGGCTCCTGAGCAGCCGAGACCCCGGAGGCTTTGTGTATTCGGAACCGGATTCCCCACCTCCCTTCCCCGCCTCCCATTCCTGCTTTCTTTTCCCCTAACCGAAGTCCCAGTAGAGTATCCAGCAATTAGCACACGATGGGGTGGGGGTGGGAGGAGTGGAAAGGGGTGGGAGGAGTGGAAGACGGCGGCGGGCGGGCGTGGGGGCGGCGAAACCCCAGCCCCCCTCTGCCGGGATCGGTCCAGGGCTCCTGCCTGCGCTGCCTTCGTGCGCCACCTACCGGCTGCTCGCGGCCGCTGCGAGCCCGCCGCGGCTGTTCCTAGGCAGATCTTGATTTCGGTGGACAATAGACAATGGGATTTTTTAAAAAAAACAATGATTTATTTTGGGGGTGGGGATAAGGAGGAAGGAGGGAGGGAGGAAGCAGCAGTGTGTTTGTCATCGCTTTAGAAAAAATCTCTGTTCTATCATTGTTTCTGCATATCCATTATATTGAGGACAAAAGAATCCCGTTCTGGAACAACAAAGCCAAGGGAAATGTTTTCTGTGGCTGACATTTAATTGTGTGCACAAGGTGCTACATTATGATGGGGACAGATTGTCAAAAGGATAGGGCACAGCTTCTGTTCAAAAGCCTGACTTTTCTTCTTTAAGATGTGAGCTTTCTTACATGAGTCCCATTTTATATTGCCTCATATATCTCCCCCTCACCATGTTATGCAGTACACACAATTCTGTTTCTATATAGTTTTCCAACCCATCATAAGGCTTCCTTGTGGATTACTTTCATACCTCCTCTAAGGTCTATTCCTTTACAGCTAACAGGGATAATTGTGCTTCATTTCACAACCTCCCTACACATTCCTTACCAAAAGAATCCTCATTTTTAGGAGCCCTTAGGAACCTTGGAGAACACTTAGTCCAACCTCCTGGTTTTACACATGAAAGAGGTAGAATGCCTTGTCCAAAGTCACACACAATTAGAGATGGAGCCAGGACCAGAACTCTTGGATCCCAAGCCCTGGTTTCTGTTATGACCTGCTGTTTGATGTCCTGATGCCCAACACCCCCTGACTTGCTCACCCTCATGGTCTCCTTTCTGGCCTCAGAAACCCGCACAGTGAGCTGTGTGCACAAAGATGGGTGATAATTCAGGGTGGGGGTGGGGTGGGTAGAAGTATAACTTCCTTGCTTGGTGGTAACCCTTTCATTCCCTTTTCACCCCTTCCCCTCTGTACAGCTAAGTGGGGGAGGAGGGTATGGAAATCATCTTCATTTATTTATTTTTTTATTTTGCTGTGATAAGTTAATATGTCAAAACCTATGCAATTATCCACAATTCTCCAGAAAGTGATTTTCCTGGAATGTAGGACCTGAACATCCCTCCCGCATCCCACGACACACACACACACACACACACACACACACACACACAGAGCTAATCTGGCTGCTGGGAACACAGAAAGCATGTCTTCCATCTTAGGACATTGTTCTCCAAGGTCTCTTGACAAAGGTAGTTTGCCCTCAGGAACCTGAACAAGATTTCCTTCTAAGGTTCATGAAAAATCCTTGGGGAGATGCAGATAGCTGATCATATTGTGGAACAGAAACATTTTTCTTCTACCACCTTCCAAAACATGCTATAACAGACGGCGCTCCCCTTTAAACTCTTAACTGTGTCACAGTAACCGAGACAGTGGATTTTCAAGTCGTAGATGAGAAGCTCAGTAAAGATCTTGGCACATCCAAAAGAAGTCAACCCGTCATAGAAGTCTGCTTATTTTAAAGGCTGTTTGGTCTGTTTAAAGCAAATCGACCAATCTCACAGTCTGCAGACAAGGAGACAACAAGCTGAAGAGGTTTCAAAACAAAAGACCAGAACATTCCCTAACTCTCTTTAAACTGTCTTCTAAAAGCACAGAGAAGAAGAAAACACACTTGGATCGCAAGAAATTCCTAAAGCTTTCTGCAGAGTTTGGCACTGTAAGAGCTTTGGTTTGTACAGGCGTCATGTGATATGTTAACAGGGACTTAGATCTCTAACTCTCCTAGTTCTCATTTGTTCCTTTTTATTCCTACCCAGTAGTGATTCATCCTGTCTCTACAAAAAGATCCCCAGTTCAATGGTATTTTAATATGACAACCACACACCTACAAATACCTTGTCTCAAGGATTTTGTGAGAATCAAGTGTGATAAAATGAGATGATGTAGGTGAAAGTGCTTTTAAAAACCTAAATTATTGGTGCAGCCATTATGGAAAACAGTGTGGAGATTCCTTAAAAAAACAGAAAATAGACTTACCCTATGATCTAGCAATCCCACTCCTGGGCATATATGCTGAGGAAACTAATTTGAAAAGATACATGCACCCCAATGTTCATAGCAGCACTGTTTACAATAGCCAAGACATGGAAGCAAACTAATTTTCCACTGGGATAGCCAGATGACTGCATAAAGAAGATGTGATACACACAAACACACACACACACACAAACAAACACACACACACACACACACACACACTGAAATACTACTCAGCCATAAAAAAAGAATGAAACAATGCCATTTGCAGCAACATGGATGGATCTGGAGATTGTCATACTAACTGGAAGTGAAGTAAGCCAGGAAGAGAGAAAAATATCATATGGTATCACTTATATGTGGAATCTTAAAAAAATGACACAAATGAACTTATCTACAAAACAGAAACAGACTCACAGATATAAAAAAATAAACTTATGGTTACCAGTGGGAAAGGGGAAGGGGGAGGGATAAATTGAAAGTTTAGGATTTGCAGATACAAACTACTATGTATAAAATAGATAAACAACAAGATCCTACTGTATAGCACAGGGAATTATATTCATATTCAATATCAAGTATGTTGTAATAGCCTATAATGAAAAAATATGAAAAGAAATATATATGTATAAATAAATCACTATGCTGTACACCAGAAATTAACCCAACATTATAAAATGACTATACTTCAATTAAAAAAGCCTGAAGTATTCTTCAGATGTGAAGAATTATTCCCATGTATTTGAAGTTTTGAAAGTACTGAAATCATTTATTTGTAGCTGTCCCATAACTCTTCTGTAAGGTTGTGATTCAGCCCATTTTTCTGATAGGAACTTGAGGCTACATGTCAGGGGTCACGTTTAATGTAAATTTTAGAATATCCAAATCGCATCTTTAATAATACCCCAATAACATGTTGGAATAGGGTAAATGCTAGAGCCCTGGTGACTCACTGCTTCCCCCATGTCCTTATTTGGTAGTATGTAAATAGAAATGATCATTTTCAGATTTAGGTTTTCTCAAATCATGGCGCCAGCTGCTATTTTTGCTTTTGCTTTAGTCACCATTCTCTGTAGTAGAAAGTGTATTTAGAGTTGTAAAAACAGTTTTTTAAATTTGCAGCCTAAATTTAAATACAGAATACAGCAACTAAAGTACTCTCTTGGTCAGGTATAGGAGTCACCATAATTCAATCCAGGACCCCACATATATGGCCCTCATTTCTATAGGTGTAAGGACTCCCAATCACTAAGTTCACCAGTACATATGTCACAAGACTATACTTACATAGCACCTATTCCCATAGCATCTCTCTTCAGGACACCCTAAGTGATGTGCAGATGTTCTATAAGTATTTCCCTTAATATCTGTATTGGAGTGATATGGATCCATTGGGCTGATACTCAGTTTATGGAAAGTGAAACCTAACTGTCAGCTGGCTTCTGTATTACAGGCCCGTGAGGTGCAGAGCCCCGTCCTGGCTCCGCAGGAAGCCATGACTGATGCTACCAATGGACAAATAAGTCTCGGCCCCCCAATTTCCCCAACAGTTGTTGTCCTATCCTACTAAAAGTTTCTCCAGAGGTCAATGCCCAAATTTACCTCCTGCCTGTGAGGCTGGCTGCTGGGTCAGGGGAGTTTGGGACCCATGAGTTAATTTAACCCCACGCCTCTACACAGCCTGCATCCCAGACCTGAGCCATGACTGACGTCCTTTGATCAGAACTTCAGATGTGCATGTTGATGATGTCCTTTCCAGGATGACCAGCCCAGACTGGCCAGCTGCAAGAACCATTCCAAAGTGGCCTCAGTTACACCACATTCTGCTGTCTATTTCCTTTCTCTTTTACAAAACTTCCTGTGGTTCCTTGGGGCCAAGTTGGTGGCTCTAACTTCTTGGAAGCGTCTGTTTATGGGGCAGGTAGATGAGTGTCACCTGGTTCTCTTTGTGCATCCTTGACTGCCCTGCTCGCTCACGTTCCCGATTTTTGAAGTGGATTTGAATCTGACACCTAAACCTGATGAAATTCAGGGCAGGGTATTACCACTGAAGCTGCCCTAAGTGCAGGGGGCTGGACCAGGAGATAAAGAGGATGCTGGCAGGCATGGTGCCTTAAGCAACTGGGTGGGCTCTCTATGCCCAAAGTCACCTGCCCTACATGCCCCTCAGACCAGGACTAGGTCAGGGGGGCCTTCTTAGAGGTGGGGCCGGCCATGATTCATGTCTCTCCCCTCCAGCTCTACCAGCTGTACAGGGGACTTCTGCCCCCATAAATTCTTGCAGTGTAGGGAATGCCCAGTGGAAATGCAAAAATAATCATGTCATCCTTCACACGTTTATGGTATTTTGGCAATGTTTCTAATAGCCACTAAGGGACAAGAGTTTATCTTTCTATCTTACATCTCATAAATCTTTTCCCTTTTTTTCATCACTAGCGTAAATTGTGCTTAGTCCAATAACAACGTTAAAATTATAGTGCTCTTCATCATTACAGAGATGCTCTTGCCTATGATGGGGACGATGGCTATATGGGAAGCTTCGCAAATTTATTTTTTCCCTTTGCCTGCATCAGGGTGTCATCTGGCAGATAAGGGAAGATTTTTACTTAGCTGTTCACAGACATTGTTCAAGGCCTCTGGGAGTGTAAACATCTATGGGAGAGGTCTGTAGCCTAGGGAAAGTCAGTTAATCTGTGCCTCTGCTCCCCTCAACCAAGTTTCTTTTTCAGACCAAAACACCAAACAAACAAACAAAAACACCAGAGAGAGTTGAGATTATCTGGCAGTGCTGAGGAATACAGGCTGTGTAAATACAGACAAGTGATTCAACCTCTCTGTGCCTGTCTCCTCATTTGGGGGAAATAATAGGGCTTCATAAGTTTATTGGGGGGATTTAAGGCAATAGAAAGTATAAAGGGCTTAGTACAGTGCCTGGAACATAATAAGCACTCAGTTAGTGCCTGCCAGCATCATCCTCATTACCAACCATTTCAATCCTCCTGTTTCTACTTGACAGCCTTCTGCCCCAGCAGGATCCTAGAGCTGCCGGAAGAATCCATGCACCACTGTCTTCTGTGCCTCTGGGTATATCAGCCTCTGCTCCTTGGGCAGGGGCATTCCCAGGCACAAGTGCTGACAAAGCTGCTGAAATCCCGAATCAATGTGGGGATGGGGTCCTTGGACAGTCCTGCCTCTTATTCCTCTTGCCAACTGCCACTGCCCCTCACACAGGTGGTCACACAGCTCTGGCTCAGCCTGCCAGACCCACGCCACAGAGGGGGCTCTGACCCAGGCAGTCTGCAGGAGATGTTCTTTTCCCACCTCTGCTGAGCACTCTGCCAGCTCCATAGATTCTTTCCTTCTGCCCACACAGCTCCAGAAAGCCCAGATGTGGAAATTACCCCCATTTTCTGGCTGTGATGTTTATTAACAAGTTCTTGCCAGCTTTTACTCATATCTGAACTGACATTTCATCTTGTCCCTTTTTCCGGAAGTACATCCTCACTGACCACTTTCTGCCCCATTCTCTTATGCTCCTTCTTGAGGCCACTTTCCATTTCCAAATCTCTGAGAGACTTCTTCCTCCTCATCTCTATCAGACATCTAGTTTTTGACTGAGGGTTAGGATAAGACACAATCTGTATAATTACACTGTCCTTACCTGAGGTATTGGCTCTTTTCTCCGGAATAGAAGGCCAGTGCCATGCAAACCTGTCTCTCATTTGATCTCATTACTTCAAGTTCCTTATTTTCAGACTTGGTCAGACACTCATTCATTGTAGAAGCAGAACTCACTTAGATGATGTGGGAGTTGGAGCACAGCCTTCCCTTAAGGACTTCTGCTTTCTCTTCTTCTTCTGAGCTATTCAGTAAACCCCAAGAATAGCTTGCATTTTCCTCTTTTAGGAAACAAGTCCAATGTGGAAGCTAGAGTTCAGGTTCAGTTTTTTGAAATGATGGCACATCCTATGTGCTGACCATTTCCTCCTAATCATAATTCTCCTATCCACCAATCTGTCTATGCATCCATCTATCCGTCCATCCATCTACCCATTCATCCATCCATCTGTCATTTTCTATGGTTTTTTGCTAATTACTTCCTTACATCTGACCCAGCGTACCTTCACTGAAGGGCAGATATGCCCAGATATGACCGATCACTGATACAATAGCCTGGTTTTTGCCAGACTCTTGGTTTGCTCTCAACAAGTGGAAAGGGACACCTCTTGGTAACAGCTCACATTAGAATGCAGTAGAGAAATACCTGGAGATGCACACAGACAGGGGTATGACTGTAGCTGATATAAGTCCATGGAAAAATGCACTGGCAAGGCTCAGACACAGAGGAAACATCTTTGTCTACAAAAGGATAACCAGTGATCATACTTAGACAATGAAAAAGTTTGCCCATTTTGATTCCCTTCATTTATGTAGCCCCATCTTCCATTGGTCACTGAGTTCTCTCATCCTCCCTTACTTCACAATATCTCTCAAGATCACTTCTTTTTTTCATTCCTGCCATACTCCCATCTTGGTTAAAGCTGTCTCACCCGATGTTTGGTCCACCAGTTAGAACACTGGTCTATCTACGTCACATCTTTTCTCTTCACATCATCCTAAAACTGCCATCAGATTAATCTTGCAAATTAATACTTTCTCCAAACTGTTTGACCCCTACATCCTCCAATTTCCTCACAATTCCCTTGGCATGGCATTAGGAACCCCCACACACCACCCCCAACAAAGCCAGTCTCCAACTTACTCATCTATTTCCCACTGTTGTTAAACCTCCACCCCATCAAATGGTTTTACCCCTTCTCGTTTAAAATGTGCTCATGCCATCTAAGTCCTGGAAACACCCTTCCCTTTTCCTTCCTGCCTTTCCAAATCTTCCCCCATTTGTAGAGACCAGGCTCAAATGCACTGCCACCTTGAAACGACTGCTTTCCTTAGAACCTCCTGAGGTGTTATGAGTTATGTGATTAATTTCACAGACTCAACAGACACTGTCTCGCATGTCTAGTGTTTTGAGTTGCTCCCTAACTTTCATATGCTTACCTCTACTCTCATGCCCTGGTGAGTTCCTTACAGAAGATTGATTCATATTCAAAGTTTCTTCCAAAGTATCTTGCCCAGCCTTGCACTAAGCAGTCATTGAAGAAGATTGGGTTGAATTAACAGAAGAAAATGCAGCTGAAAAATGAAAACAAACCAGTCAAGCCATTTTCATCACTGACACAGAAATGACAGATCCAGAGTTTTGTTCCCGTGCATGTTAAATTTGGGGGGCCGATAGAGAATGTGTTTTTCATAGTATCACATATCCAGGAAGACTCTTGTGCGGCCACTTTGTCCATTTCCTGGCTCTAAGCCATCTAGGGCCAAAAGAGATCTATCACATGCTTAAAGAACCCAGAGATAGAATTCCTTGGCTCTTTTGGATAATTGTGTTTCAGAGTTGCATCAACTCTCCCCATGACCCCGTGACAGCTCTCTCACTGGTCACTCTAGGTCAATGTCCTGAAATTTTAGTTTACTTTGGCAACTCCTACAGTGCGTGTCTAAAATGTACATTCCCAAAGAATGACATTCAGTCATTCTGGGATGGGGGCACATGAATCTGAAATACATATTATTTATATATACTGTATGTAAATATAATTATTTATATATAAATAATATACATGTATATGTACTATATCACAGGTAATTCTAATACAAGTGGTCTGGAAAACATACTGTGAGAGGAAAAAAATCTGCTCTGATTTAATATTTTTAAAAAAGTTTTAGTTCAGGCATATTGATTCTACCACAATTTTTGTGAATATTAACACACAGCTGATTAATAATTTTCCTTAGTAATTATATGTCCTTACATGAGCATTTTAAACCTCATCTTTATTAAGCTCTAAGAAACATTTCATCTTCCACGTGTATTTACTGCACACCAATGTGACAGGCATCAGAGTTATAAAGATGAATAAATAATAAGGTAGATAGATCCTCATTCTCAGGGAGCTCATAGTAGAGTGGGGAAAGTGAACATCTATGACGATGACAGTGCTGACCTGTCACCTGTCACTGGTTTGTTGACATTATGTTCGTTTGTGGCAGTCCAGCAGGGGCAGGGACTTGGGGTCCATGGCCCACGACACTAGGTAGAAAGTGGGTATAACATGTCCCCTTGCTCTGGCTCCTGACTTTGTGACTTCAGAGATAATGAGAAGAAAATGCCATCACCCCACCACTCCAACAGCTTTGCAAAAGAGATGAGCATTAGTCAGTCAGTCAATCCTGCCTTACTGAACATTTGGAATGACTAGTATTGGGTAAGCATGTCTAGAAGAACGTCCTCCCTTCCCCCTGCCCTAGACTTTGCCATAACAGTGCCATCGTCCTTCCCTGTTTGTCTAGGTTCCTTTGATTTCACTGACACCAACTATAAAGGCTGAATACCATCTCCACTTGTGAAATAAACATTGAGTACCCCATGTGCAAGGCACTTATTAAATGATGGGATGAATATAAAGATGAATCAGGTTCAGATCCTACTTTTAAGGAAGTGACATCCAGTACAGAGATACATCATGTACAGGAATAACTTGTCACAAAGTCAAATATGTCACATAGTAAACATACTATGGGGTTACTTCCAGCCAGGACTGGGACCAAGGGGGCTGGAAGCATGGGAGGGGTGAGGAGTGAGAAGGTTGTGTCTAGGGGAGACAAGTTCAAGTGTAGATGTGTCGAATTGTGGATGTTAAGGGACATCCTGCTGAAGATGGCCAGTGAGTAGTTAGAAAGTGTGTGACCAGAGCTTGGAAAGCAGTAAAGACAAGAGACAGTAGTGGCCTATGAAGCTACGAGACTAGGTTTTATTGTCAAAGGAGTCTAGCCGACAGGAAAAGGGAAACTGAAACATGAGAGATGACTCAGACATACCAGATTTTCTTACTTGGCAGCACTGTAATTACTGGGAGATGGAACTTAAAGACGAACTAAAATATTTTATTTACTAATATAACTAACAAAATGTATTTTATTTTTTCCCTTTGCTTTTCTTGGATGACGAGCTTAAAATATCCCCGTGTAGCCTGACCAATATCTCTGCTAGATTGTGACAGAGAGAGGCTTTCTAGTATCCACTGAATCCCTCTGTGTTTGTTTCATTCAGGAGGAAATAGAAGAGGGGAGAAACAGAAGAAAAAGAAGATGAGAAAGGGAACAGGGTCGCTTTCTCATGGTGCCTCTATTTGTCGATACTGAGGAAAACATGTCTTCTGACTGTGACTTGACTGGAATGATATGCTGTTTAGCAGGCTGGGTTTACTGTTAGGGTCTCAGATGGCTCCATGTTGAAGACCCCCTTCTCTTTGGCCATAATCTCCAAAACTGCCCCTTAGTCCTCATGTGCTTTGCTTTCTCTCTTTTCTTGTCTTTTTATATCTTTCTCTCTCTTCATTTCTGATCGAGTTTTTTGGGCTCAATGATTTGAGCTGCTTGCATAGGAGCAGAGAAAGTGGGGAAGAAGAAATAGCTGTAAGAGAATAACATCAAATGTTGATTAAAAAATTCCCTTAGAGTAACTGTTTGAGGCACAGGCAAATGAAAGTCATGTGCGTAATCCTGTTCCAATGCATTTGTGTCCCTGGAAAAGATGACATACAGATGGATGCTGTCCTTGGAGGAGGTCCTATTGGAGATCCTTGCCAAAGTAACTACAGTTAATTGAAACTTGAACGTGGGGGTTAGGGGCAATGATGCCTGCACCATAGAAGAATCCCAGTATAACATCTGACTCCCTCCAAACATAACTACTAATAGCCTGTTGACTGATAGCCTTACTGATAACATAAACTGTCAAGTAACACATATTTTGTATGTTATATGCATTATACACTACATTCTTACAAAAGTAAGCTAAAGAAAGAAATGTGATTAAGAAAATCATAGGAAGAGAAAATATATTTACACATGCATATATATAGAGAGAGAGAGAGAAGAGAGAAATCCACGTATAAATGGACTTGCACAGTTCAAGCCTGTGTTGTTCAAGGGTCAACTGTAGTAGATTTTCAAAGACCTAGCGACTTATTATTACTTACTTGACATCAAGTTCCCTGGAGGAAAATGAGATCTTGTCTTCTGCAACTTAATTTTGGACCATCAGTGTTGGAGAGCCTACAACCCACCTGCCAGGAGGCCAGCGAGAATGTACTAATGCCCTCTGTGTTCCAGAGCTGCTCTCAGAGACGCTCGCTGAGCCGCCTGGGGCGGGGGCGTTGAGCTAATTGTCTGCCCCACTGGGGAAGTGGCCCTTGTTTGAGTGTCCCGGGGAGTAAAAGCAGGTTATGCTCTCTATACCTTATACATCTGACAGCAAATGGAAGAGCTCCGTGAGGTGAGGAGCGGTGAGGAGAAAATTAACGAGGCTCAAGTGGGATCACTGGAAAAGCAGAGGAAAGGCAGTAAATTATGCCTCTTTTACTTGGGTTAGTTATCATATGGCAAGAGTGGATGAAATAGGTCACGACCCAGGGCTGAAAAGCAAGATCAGAAGGGACCCAGGGGGTGAGCTAAGGACTGAGGGACTTCCCAGGGCCAGCCGAGATGGTGCTGCCAGAGGGTCACGCTTAGAAAGAGAAACAGGACAGAGTAAGTACACAGTTTTCTGTGATTATCTGGAGATCTTTCTCATGTTATCAGAGCCTAGACCTGTCAGTAGGGAATAGGTTGAGGGAAAATAAGTCTTATAAATGGAGACGCAAATGAAGAAAGGAAGTGGTAATGCTTCCTATGGGTTCTGGACTGTTTATGTGTAACTGCCACTCTGACCATCTTGCTGTTCTGTGACCTTGGGAGGTTACTTAGCCTCTTTGTGTCTCAGTTTCCTCACGACTGATAAGGAAACAATAAGTGTACTAATAATTTAATATATAAAATAATAAATGCTTGAAAGGGAGTGGAGAAAGAAGAACCCACCTACACTGTTTGTGGGAATGTAAATTGGTGCAGCCACTATGGAGAACAATAGGGAGGTTCCTTAAAAAACTAAAAATAGAGTTACAATATAATCCATCAATTCCAGTCCTGGGTATATATCCAGAGAAAGTGCTAATTCAAAAAGATACATGCACCCCAATGTTCACAGCAGCACTATTTACAATAGCTAAGACATGGATGTAACCTAAATGTCTGTCAACAGATGAATGGATAAAGATGTGGTATGTGTACACAATGGAATACTACTCAGCCATAAAAAAGAATGAAATAATGCCATTTATGGCAACATGGATGGCCCTAGAGATTATCATACTAAGTGCAGTAAGTCAAAGAAAGACAAATGTCGTATGATATCATTCATATGTGAAATCTAAAAAAAAATGATACAAATGAACTTATTTATGAAACAGAAATAGATTCACAGCCATAGAAAACAAACATGGTTACCAAAGGGGAAAGAGGGGCAGGGATAAATTAGGAGTTTGGGATTAGCAGATACAAACTACTATATATAAAATAGATAAAGAAGGTCCTCCTGCAAATGTGTTCAATATCTTGTAACAAACTATAAAGGAAAAGAATCTAAAAAGAATATATATATATATATATATCACTTTGCTGTACACCAGAAACTAACACAACATTGCAAATGAACTATACTTAAAAAAAAAAAAGCTCTTAGAATTGTTCCTAGAACTTAGAAAACACTCACAAAGGCTAGCTGATTAGCACGTCAGAATAAATTTTTCAATGCCCTTGAGGGCATTTTGGAAATTTGGGAAGACTTTTAAAATTGTTACAAAAATAGGGGGTATTACTACTGTTTAGTGGGTGGAAGTCAACAAGATTCTCCTATATCCCTCATGCATTTTGAGTGATCTACAGGATATCTCCATAGGTGAAAAATCTGACTGGTATTACAGGAACTTAAAACCTATTAAAAAAAAATTCAACTGAATATATTTCAAAGATCTTACTGACTTTATTCAATAATTCATGAATCAGGCAGCATCCGATCTAGCAGACAGAAAGGAGCTGGGAGGAGCTATACAGAGTGAAAGATTTGTACAGGGAGAAGGCAGCATGAACAAGGAAATTATACTAGCAAAGAACGACTGTTTGTGGCAAGGTCATCTTTCTTTAGGGGAAGACAGGGTCTATCAGGCAGATTACCTCACTAGCGTTAACCAGGTAATTCCAGATTGACTGGTTTAAGATTCCATTCCTAGAAAAGGCTGAAACTGTAATTAAATTAGATAATAAGTCTTGGTTTGGTGGTGTGCGGCTTAGCACAAGTGACTCTATTTGGGGCCTGTTGCCTTTTTTTTTTTTTTTTAACAAACCTAATGTAGTTTTAAAAGTTTACATGAGTCACTTTTGCATTGCTTTAATACACATTGAATTTTACACAATCATATAAATTAAGATGATTGTACTCTGCTTCAGTTTCTTTCTATTGCTATATGACAGTAAGTTAATGATGAAGATGTTAGAGTCTAGTCTGGCAAAATCAAGAAACAATAAAGAACCATTAAATCGTAATCCATGATTAAGATATATGAAGAGATGTACTGTTTCCCAAAGATTAAGTCTTCCTGTCTCTAGGAATTATAAGAAAATAAAAAGGAAGTGAGGGAGGGAGAGGTAAAAGGAGGGTGAAAATCTCTGAGAAAAACTATTAATTAAGATTGAGGAGATCTCTAAAGCTTCTGCTGGGTGCTAGTTGTACTTTCAAAGTCGGCCACAACAATATTTCCCATCCCACAAGCTCTTCCGCAAAGAAGTGGGGTCTAACCCTATTGCCCTTTGAATCAGACCCATCATGAGAGCAAAATGTCACCTTCCGCTGGAGAACAGAAAAAGCAAGAATATTTCCACAGTGAGAAAGAGAATTATTTGATACCAGCCCCAGGCTGTATCCACTCGAACTGGGGCTCACCCTACAAAAATGGATCATTGACAAAGGCAAATTAGTAAAGATGCTGGAGAGACAGTGAGAGTAGGTGAGCTAGAAGACAGCAGAGATGGAGGCAGGAAGAAGAGACCCTGGCTGGGAGGCTGGAGAAGCAGGTTGACCAAAGCTGGAGATGTGACTGGGGTGGAGCCTTAAAGAGAAAGGCTATTATTGGTTACATCAGTGCAGTCAGCATAAATGTCATTGGTTGAGACCTTTGAGCAGCTGACATTGACCTTGGGCTGGAGGATAGATGTGTGCAAAGTCTTGACTGAGTGAGAATAGCCTCCCATGTTTACTGCAGTGCACATCCTGGCTGCTTTCCCAGGGTCTGTTTCTTGCCCTTTCCCTACCCTTTTCTGAATCAAAGAGTCTGACCCTTGTAGGTTGCTTTACTGAGATTGGAGGATGGGAAGCACCGACAGGTGAATGGAGGGTGGGGTAGGGAGGGAGAAGCAGGTACTTCCTTTCCTCCATCGCTGCAGCTGTGAAACCTCCCTGGCTCCAGTTGTTGCTGGGCAGGTCCACTGTGGTTCCAGCCTGCACCTGATGACAAGGCCCTCTGAGCTCTGGAACCCTCTCCCTTCTGCTTTCTGCCCTGAGGCAGTGTCAGCTTCCTATCTTTGCGATTCCTAGATTCCTCACTGCCCTTTCCCTGTCTAGACTCTGGGCTCTTCCATCCCTCGTGTAATCAATCCCTGCATCCAAGACTTTCTGTTTCAAATTCTCTGGTGGTTTCTGTTTTCTGGTTAGATTCTGACTGACACGCTGCTCTGTACTTGGGAGCTGGTCTGCTCTGATTTGGGGGAGAGCTGCTAAGGACTAGCATGGGAACACCTTGCTGGGAGAGATTTACTGCAAAGCACAAGGTCTTCAGGACAGCTGGGTGTGTGCTGGCCTATCCCATCCCCTCCAGAACCAGAGCAGCTGTTGCCTTAAGGAAGGGACTTAAATAGAGGAAGAAAGCAGAGGGGTCACTAGCTAAAGAATTCACTGAACAGTGCAACCAAGGACACCAGAGGGAGGATACAGCTTATGTCAGCTTCGTTTAGAAATAATCAAGGTGGGGGCTCATGGGTCACTGAGTTATCATGGCACTCTTGGTCCCGGGTAATGTTTTTACCCTGTATCTGGTTTCAAATAGAATAGAGAATAATGTTGAGTGCCTCTAATTTAATATTCTGATATTTCCACCTCATCAGATTCCCACTAGGACAAATATATACAAAGTGAATCATAATTTTTCTCCTCTTACCCCAGACAAGCCACTTGGGCCTCAGCTAAGAATTGTTGACAAAAGTGATGAAAACAAAACAAAGCATACATTATAATGTCATTTAAAAAAATAAAAGATTTCCATGAGATCCTTTTTTGTACTGGAAGAGCACAAGCTGCACTTTTAAATGACTTTCTGTTTTCCCTTTTGGAGAATCAGAGAGAGTAACGCAACCAAAATAACCCTTGGCTGCCGCCGAGGTCATCACTGAGCTCCTGCTGATGTGTTGCGTCGGTCAGAGAGCCGGATCTCAGGGAGCCCAGCCCTGGAGACATGAGAGGGGGCGTCATTCAGACTTTTGGTGCTTAAGGTCAGAGACAACAGGAACAACGATCATGTTTGAATCGGCTGAATAGGACCCCATCATCTCGCTGCAGACGGGACAGGTGCATACCTGTATCACAGGCACTGGAGGCTACAATGGGAAAGAGAAATACCATCTGGGACTGTGTCCTTGGGGGATGTGCTTTGTCTTACTGTGTAATGAACCTGCAACAGGGAAGGGCGTTTCTCTGCGGCTTTTACTGCACTGGGCAATTCTGACAGGTATATGGACACTTACTCCCCCTCATAGTCATAAGATGAAGACAGGAGTGGGCAAGCTGCCTGGCTTGCAATGATATATTTGGGGAGAGGGTTTAACAGCAAAAGTTCACAACAGAGAATAACAGTAAAATTAGAAAGTCCCAGGGTCATTTGTTTATTTGATCTCCCTTCACTAGAAACAGGGCTGCAACCAAATGTGGGATCCTTATTGCCTACCCTTGAGTTGGGGGGGGGGGTGCTGGCGCTTGTAAGTGCTTTGACTAATAGAGTACAGCAGAAGTGACGAAATGGGACTTCTGGCACAGGGTTATAAAAGGCTGTGCAGCTTTCACCCCATTAGCTAGAACACTCTTACTTAGAGCCTTGAGATGCCATGTAAGGAGTCTGATTACCCTGAGGCGGCTACATGGAAAAATCACATAAAGGAGCTCTAGGTGACAGTTCCAGAGGCTGTGTCTAGCCTGCAAGCTGTCCCAGCAAGGTATCAGATATGCAAATGAATCATCCCATTGGCCAGGACAATATCTTTGAGTGGCTTCCATCAATGCTCCATGAAACAGAAGATGAGCCAGCAAAGCTCTACCAAAATCTGTGACCCACAAAATCATGGGATATAATAAAATGGCTGTTATTTTAAGCCACTAAATGTTGGGGTCTTTTGTTAGGCAGCAATAACTAACTCGGAGATATTCCTCAATAGACAAGTCTTTAAATCTACTCCCAAAGGTACCTGAGTAAGTAGAGTTTACCACACAGTCATGTTTCAACGTCAAAGAGCCATCAGCATCTTCTGCTGAGTGCCTACTGCAAACCCCAGTGATGTGCGGGATATAAGGTATAAGGTTCAGTCTCTGACCTTAAGGATCTGATAAAATAATAATTATGGGATATCATTTATTGAATGATTGCTATGAATTAGGTTAATGACTCTCAAAGTTGGTGCTGAAACAGCAGTGTCAGCTTCACCTTGGAGTTTGTTAGAAATGCAAATTACTTACTGAATTAGAAACTCTGGGGGTGGGCCCAGCAATATGTATTTTAATGAGCCCAACAGGTAATTAATTCTAAGGCATGCTGCAGTCTGGGGGTCGCTGTAGTAAGCACTTTACTTACTTTACCTCATTGAATCCTTATTGTAACCCTGGGTTTCTTGATTGACATTTTGGGAGAGAGAATTCTTGCTGTGGGGACTGTCCTGTGCACTGCATCCCTGGCCTCTACCCACTAGATGCCAGTAGCACCTCTTTCCCTAGTTGTGACAACTAAAAATGTCAACAGACATTGCTGAATGTTACCCAGGGATTAAAGATCACCTCCTGTTGAGAACTACTACCTTAACCCTATGAGGTAGTGTTTTTAAATGTACCCAGGTTGGTTTTAGTTATGTATGGGAAGACATGCAGACATGGAAATGATTGCCATCAAGGAAGAAGATTTTAGAAACAGAGGTTGGCATGCCATTTGGGGAAGCACTGGGGTCAGCCAGGAGGCAGAGGGAGCAGGGGAAATCGTGGGCAAGAGCATTTATTGTGGCTTCTGTGGGAAAGTATGGGCAAAGCAGGGTAAACAAACATACGATTGGCTGGTTTGAATAATTTTAGTGGGGCCTGGGGTCTGTATCTAGCTGCCCTGGCGTAATCAGGGCAGGGGACTCATGGTCCAAATAAAGGAGGCGGTTGGAGGTAAGGGGTGTGGACTGGTCGGTCTGCATATGAAAGGTGTATTTGCAGGCTAGTCCCTTACCAATCCTAGGAATTGGCTAGCCCTGGGAGGGACAGTGTCTCCAGAGTCAGCAAGGCCCCAGATGCCAAAGCATCAAAAAAAAAAAAAAAATGCTTAATACAGGTGGACACAATTACCTATTTACAGATAGCAAAGCTGAAGTCCACAGAGGTAACCTGTCACAAGTCATATCTCCACTGAGGGAGGAGCCAGATTGAAACCTAGGCCTACTGGACCCCTCCAACCATGCTCTGACCTGTGAGCTATCCTGCTACACGTCTAGCTAATTAAGTATATATGGGAGCATCTATAACTATATAAAAAGATAATTAACAGACAAAGGAGGAGGATGAATAATTTCTATATGAAATAATTATGCTAAGCAATGAAAGAAGAAGAGATTGATTGTAGTGGTCAAAAAAGGCTTTGTGGGAAAAAAAGTCATTCGAATTGCTTGTACCCCCACTCAGAGATGACAGCGCCGTCATGCTTGCTGGGTGGGTCTTAAAAGCTGGATAGAATGAGGCCAGACCAGATGAAGCATGGAGAATACTCTGAAAAGATGGGAAATGATGTGATCACAAGACTCAAAGGCAGTAATGTGCCAAGGCTGATGGAAAAAAAACCCAAGCGTTAATAGGCTGCCTTGGTTAGTTGAAAGTCAATTAGAAGGGAAGAGAAAAAGGAGCTGCAGCTGGATGCCACCCACTTTAACAGGCTTAATCTACCAGCAGTGGTGCATGGATGTACAAAACATTCAGTGTGATGGACTAAATATCCACAAAATATCCCCACCTAAAAGTAGCATTTAAATGCCTGGGCAAGAGGAAATGGAGAGTAAGAATCAAGTTGGAAATTTCCACTTTGACATCATGCAAGATAATCAGTTAGGCTGGGAATCTGTGACCAGCAGGGAGAACACAGACAGAAAGTTCTTTCTACTTGGACTGAACAGAGTATCAAAGGTTTGGCAGGTGGAGTTGACAACCGTTCGTTCATGTCACTGTTTCTGGGCCAGGCACTGTCTAGGTGATAGGTAGTTATAAACCGTTAGCCATGCTCATAAAACAGCATCTCTGCCATTGAAGGACTAACAGAGCAGTGAGTTCACAGTCTCTCCAGCACCAGGCAGAGCAGTGGAGGCTTCTGTGCAGCCTTGGAAAAGTGTAACGAATGGACATCCATCTGTGTGCTGAAATTCCAAGAGGCATCTGCAAAGATCCCGGCAGAACAAGTCTCCCACTATCTTTGGGGAGGGGCCCTCACTTTGCACCATCACAGATGGGTCCAGCTCACCAGGGGGTTAGCAATGCACACTCTACTGGGTCTCACCCCCAGAGATGCTGATTCCCTGGGTGACAAAGGAAGCATCATCTTAAACCTTTGATCACTCAGTCAATTACTTATGATCAGTTAAGATTTCAGTAGCTAAAATGCACAATTGAATTTAACTAGAAAGGAAGGTCCAGGAAGGCAGAGATGTTTGTCTGTTTTGTTCACTGCTATATCCACACTGTTTGGACCATATTCTGAACTTACTAGGTCCTCCTTGAATGAAGAAATTGGACACATAGGCATGGTGGATGCAGGGGAAGGGAATAAGTCACATCAAGAAAGAACAAGAAGAAAGGGGTACTTTGGCTAAGGGAGCAGGGAGGGTATTAGTTTTGAACTTGTCTTTTACTTAAGTTCTGCTATCTTGGGGGAGAAAGTCACAGATCTTCACCCTGCAGAACTAGAATTACAGGTTAAATGGCACCTCTTAAACCACTGTTCTAAGAAGCACTGTGCTTATGGAAAAATAACCATTCAGTACCTCTCCAATCCTAAAAAGGCTCCTTTATCTGACTATTTCTAACCCTCAGCCCATGCCACGTGCAGAGAGTACCAATGCCAACATTTCCATGCTCCAGGAATTCTTTCTCAGGGTCCCATGTGCTTATACACATTCACCAGGTCAATGTGAACTCAAGTTCCGCAGTGGCCCAGGAATGCCCTGCCTCCTCCCACCTCCTCCTGGAGAGAAGACCATGCCTGCCTGAAAGCACAGTGTGACAGGAACAGATCTTGGAAAAGATGGAAGAGAAAAATCGGGACACCTCACCAAATTAAGCAACACCTAATCAAACATCTGTAACCTGAAGGACTGCATTATCAGGTTTTTGTAAAATTCTTTTCAATGGGAAATGCTGTTTTTACTCAGTATCTATCAGGTGTGAGATTTTTCAAGCCTTTTCTTTTCCCTCTTAAATACTTATGTCCTTGAAACAATTCTCAGTTCCGGTTTGGAATCTAATTCATTCTTCTATTTAAACATTTTCTTGGGAAAGATACTATTTTCTTATACATTTCCCCCCTTTTCTTTCTCGCTCATCAATTCTACATATTTCTCCTAGTCCTCCTTCTGCTGTGGGCCAGCAATGGGGCTTCCAGAGGTAGGCAGGAAGGTAGCTGATCTCTTTAACAGGACCAGGCAGATCACAAAATGTCTGTCAAATGAACACGTCTGCCTTAAGCTTCCCACTCTGATGGGGCTCAGTGCCGAGCTCTGATTTGCTCTAGTTAAAAAAAAAAAAAAAAATTCCGCTAATTTCACTGTCAAGATTTTGAGAAGCATTCTCATGGTTTTAAAGAGATTATTGCATAATTTGTTCATGTTTAAAGAATTATATTGTTAAATAAATTTAGCTCTCCAGATTCTAAATGACAAAAACAAGTGAAGTTACATCATTTGAATTATGAAGTGATAATGTCTTCCAATTCTGCCCCAATCAAAAGTGTAACAGTTTAAAGCTTATAATAATCATTTCAAACATATTCAGATTATAATTACTTTTCTTCTGATAATGATAGCCCGTCTGATTGGATGATTACCTATTTGACTTTGATAAGTCTCAGAGGTCAAAAAAGGGATAATTGCAGACATCTGTTTTCTATGGAAAATATAATCTCAGAAAATAGTGTTTAAAGTGACATCTGCAAATACGTGTTTTAGAAAGAAACTCATTGCACATTTAAAATCATAGGGAAAAGAAGTAATTCCTAAGCTACTCTGTATCACACTGTCTTTGTAAATAGAAGAACAAGTTTAACTTACTAGTATTCATGTATGCATAAGTAATTACAAGCAGGCATGATTATATTTTGTACAGGTAGAATTAGAAATGGAAATAAACTGTGAGAAAGGAATTTGAAGGAGTCTATAATATAAAATGATACAGAGCCTTTTTCTCTTTTGCTTAATTCAGTCTAGACATACATAGATAGATGTAACCATTTTCCTGGGTGGTTTTTATTTGAAATTGGAGCTGGAAGATCTTGACCCTTTGATTTCTCCTTGTAGGTGACCTCCTCCAATTGTGAGATGGCTCTTAGTGGAGGAGAAGGCTCAGTCCTGGCTGCCAAGATTCTTTCCATACAGGAGGACCCAGTTTTTCTCTCTGCAGGTGCATCGACTCCCCAGCACTCTTAGGGAAATGCCAAGAACCCCTCCCTCCAGCCAGCAGCTGCATTCTGCAGTATAAAGGGAGAACTTTAAAAAATATTCCCTTCCACACATAGTAAAACTTCCTTGGTTTTAATGCATTCAGTCAGTCATGCAAGCCCTGGTTATCACTTTTGCCAGATTAAGATTCTTAAAATATAACTTTCACCCTAACACTTCCCTTTTCAAAAGTCTTCAATGGCTCTCCAGCTGTGTCAGAAGGAATTCCAAACTTCTCAGCAATTCAGGATCCTTCACCATCTGACCTTAACCTATTTTTCTTAATTGTTATCTTCTACATGAAACTCTCCTCTTTTGTTAAATCCAATCCACTTACCACCAAAGGGTGTTAATCTTTCTTTCCTCTAGTGTAAACTTTTGGTGATACCATTACACTTACCTAGAATTTTCTCTACATCATCTCTGCCTCTCAATCTACTGCTGTTGGCTGTTGGTTAGTTTCAGCACCTCAGGTGCACAGAACTGGATAAGTCATAATCTCTGGTTCATATCACACTATTATGACTGGTCCATGCAAGAGCTTCTTTTATATTTATTCATATGTATATGCATATGAGTACATATTACAGTTGTACATATTACAATGTACAATGTATAATTACAATACATATAAGTACATATTAAAATTTGACCCAAGTCTACCTTAAATCCTATCTTTCCAATAAGCTCTTCATCTGGACACATAGGGGTGATGACCTTTTCTCTCCTTTGAACTAATACAATGTTTATTAGCTGGAGTCCAGACCACCGCTTGCATGAAACATACTGCCTACTGTCTGGTGTCATGGTTGTACCTGCTCAGGGCTGCAGCCACAGTTAGCTGTGTCCTGCTATGGAGCTCATGCTCCAGGCTTCATCCAAGCCCTGTAATAGCCCTTACCAAGTTGTTTTGTATCTTACTGGGTCTGTTTTCCCTGAAAAAGATTAAGTTCCTTAAAGCCAGACTTTATTTCTCATTCATCTTTGCATCTCAAGTGCCAACCACAGTGCCAGACAAATAATGTTTAGCAAACAGTCATTGAGTATTTTAGGGAAATTAGATTATAAACTCCTGGGAAACAGTGAAGGAGCCACAGAGTTTCAGGCAAGGATGGACCTCACGACTTGTTCTGTCTCAGTGCCTACCAAAGTACTGAGCAGATATAAGTACTCAATAAAGACTTATTGATTGATGGGTGCGTAAATTTTTTCAGAAGATAAACAAGCCCTCTATATTAGGGAGGGTGTCCAACTTATCTCAGTTTTCTCCTACCTGTCCCAGTTTTAAAACAAAAAGTTCTGTCCAGGAATTACCCTGGGTCCCTGACAAACCAGGATGGTTGGTCAGCATAGAGTTCTCGTGCACATACCAACAGCACAAATGCTAATATTATTCTCCCTCCTAGTTAGAAATTTTTTTAAGGACAACTTTTACAATCTTAAGTGGAGTTTCTGTATTTTTGAAAGTGACTTTGAAAAATTTCTTGAAGATTAGTCTAAAATTCAGGCTCTTTGAGAGCGAGTAAACTTAATTTATTCCAACTGTTGTTTACAAGTTAGTAAATTTTGTACTGTACCTGGTTTATGGTTAAATTTTTAAAATAAAAGGTAAGAAATCTCAAAAAAAATTCAGCCTCTTTGGAGTTTTTTTTTTTTTAATGTATTGTTATTCCCTCTAGTCTAAATTAGTGAGATTTGGAAAGGCAACCAAGAGATTGCATTTCTCAGAGTGGGATTTCACTTCTGGGAGCTTAAAGAGACAGAGCTCAACACAGACTCCAGTCTGTGACTTTTGGGCCTAGCAGGGTTTGCTGCCCCTGGCACCTTCCGGTGGAGGCCACACCCCACCTAGGCTGCAAGCCCCTCCCACTTGGGGGAGGAGGCTGCTGTCAGTCACCAAGTTCCTTTCATGTAAGCCCAACCTCTTTGGATACCCTCGGAAATCTTTTATTAAATCTAAGAATTTTCGTATTCTCCACACTGCTCCATTTTTATTCCATTCCACATCCATTGTTATTGACGGAATATTTACTTGCTATTGAAGGGAATCATGTGGGATGTACAGTCAATAATTTCATCAAGGAATAACTTATCTTTGTGCTTTTGGTGGGAAAGGGAGGGAAATCATTTCACTCAAGTAGCTTATGAGCTTTGGAAGAATATTTACAAAGAGATATTTTTAGACAAAGAGATTATTATTTTCCCATTTTAGTAGAAAAGCAGCATAAAAACAAACAGAGCCTGAAACAACACAAAATAGTAGAGACATATCCAGAGGATGCGATTGCCATTGATTTCTGTATTAGTCACTTAAAAAATATCCACAGAGGATGCATGCTTATTTCTAGGGAGAAGTTCAAATTATTATCCTGGATATAACTTAATGATTAGAGATCTGTTTGCTCTCTAAGGAGAGGAAGAAGGTAAAACAAATACAAAAATTTAAAACGAAACTTTAAATTTTGTCAAAGGTGACAAAACTTCTAGAAAAACAAGTGTTTGCTACAGTGGATTCTGGAATTTTGGCACACTCACAATTCACACCATTTGCATAATTTTGTGGTTTCATTTTTGCCTCTTTTGAGATATCTATGTGAACTACATCCAGTTAGCTAAGGATATGATTCTCTCTTATACCAGGAAATTAACTGCTAGCTAACAACCATTTCCACACCCTGACATAACCCTGGTCTTAATGGTCCTCATTTCTTACCCAGGCAACTGCAATAATTTCCCTGCATTCACTCTGCACTCCCACCCCATCTATTCATCACAATAGACAGAGTCAATGTTCAGTTTGCATTTATGGTCATGTCACCCTCCTCTTTCTCCCCATTCTCTGCTTAAATCCCTCCTTGGGTATGAAGTACTCTGAGGTTGAAGACCAAGACCTTTATGTGGTCCTCAGGACCCTTTGTCGTTTGGTTCCACCTATCTTTCTGTCTTATCATGCATCATTCTCTCCCCTCTCCCTGCACTTCAGCCAGGCCTTCATCCCGTTCTTCACACCTGCCATGCTTTCTCTCACCACAAGGCCTTTGCACATGTTGTTGCTTCCACCTGGAACATTCTGTCTCTCCCATTCTCCACTTGGTTAAATCCTTTATTCTTTCAGAGTGTAGTTCAAGCACATGTCCTTAGAGAAATCTTCCCAGGGACCCTTACTTAGGTCAGATTTTTTTTCTGATATGTTGTCTTAAGTCCAGGTTCCTTCCTTTAAGCAAGCTAGTATGAGTACATAATCACAAATTCATTTTTGTGATTAAGTAACTTCTACTACCAACTATATGGGCCATGAAAGCAGGAGCTTTGTTTTCTTGCTATTTCAGCCCCAGTGCTCAACAAAGTGATGGGCACATGGCAGCCACTGATCAACTGCTTGGAATTTCTTGGAAGGATTGGCTTTAAGGACTAGCCTTGTATACAGGACATTCTAAATGAAGCAAGTACCAGACTTGGAAACATAAGAGGAAAATTCTAGCTCTGGTACTATTCTTTTGGCTTACTTGTTTGGTAATTGATTTGCCTTGGTTTCATGTCTATAACACAAGAATAAAAATTCCTGCTGCCACCGGGCTCATCACAACGAATGGACCATTCTCCAGTGAGTCCATACCTCTGCACATTGTATTAGCTCAAACTTTGGATGCTAGTTTCGCTGCTGTTACAAAGAGTCCTATTAAAAATACAGTGCTTCAAGGAGATAAAATCTATTTCCCTCTCACAGAACAACCCAGGTAAGCATTCCCAGGCTAGTGTGTTAGCTCAACAGTGTCAACAACCCAGACTTCTTTTTTTTTTAATTGAAGTCCTGTTGACTTGCAATGTTGTGTTAATTGCTGGTGTACAGCATAGTGATTCAGTCATATATATATATGTATTTTAATTTTCATATTCTTTTTCATTATAGGTTATTACAAACTATTGAATATGGTTTCCCTGTGTGGTACAGTAGGACCTTGCTGTTTATCTACTCTATATATAGTAGTTTGTATCTACTAATCTCAAACTCCTAATTTCACCCAGGCTTCTTATATCTCCTTGCCCTTCCACCCTCAATCTATAGCTTCTATCTTGAGGTCCATGAAGGATGCTCCAGCTTTCACCACCACAGCCACATGCCAGCTTTCCAACGAAAGGGAGAAAATGGAAGGGGAGGTATTGTTACTTCCTTTAGGGACACGAACTGATGGTTGCACATACCAGATCCAATTTCACTCCCTTGGTAAGAGCTGGATGACAAAGGCCACACCTAATGGAAGGTATATTTTATTGTGAAATTTTACTTACCACTGTGCTTTTCCCATTAGACTTTGAGTTTTTTGAAGTTAAGAATATTATCTTGTCCTTCTTTGTGTCTCTGCTTAGTGAGAGCCAGCTACTTAAGAGTTCCTCAGTAATTGCTTAATTAATGGAGTAAGTCAAACTTGATGTGGGCCTAGAATAACTGAATATTGGTTTGGCACATGTTTGTCAAATGTCAATGCTTTTATAAACTCCTAGAAAGAGCTTATTAAATCTTTCTGACTTGCTCTACGTATCAGCTTTTATAACTCATCATGAAAATGAATCAGGGGTGTTTGAACTGGTGTTTAAGCCCACATACGGGCTTCAGGGAACCCATTTTTCTGGGAAGAGAGCCGATGAGATTTTGAAAATGGTTTGTAACCTGAGAATGTTTGAGAACCTCTGGTGTGAATGTGGGATTTGAGGGATCCTGATACATCTGCTGGAGTTCAGAACCAATTGAGAAATAAGGCAAAAGACTAAGGCAGATGGAGACCAAACTTTCTCCTGTATTACTACAAAGCTGATATTCAAGAATGTGGTGTAACTATTTACAATAGCCAAGCCATAGAAGCTAACTAAATGTCCACTGACAGACAGAATGGATAAAGATGTGACATAGGTATATATATAAAATGGAATACTGCTCAGCCATAAAAAAGAATGATATGATGCCATTTGCAGCAATATGGATGGACCTGGAAATTATCAAACTAAGTGAAGTAAGTTAGAGAAAAACAAATACCATATGATATTACTAATTGTGGAATCTAAAAAAATGACACAAATGAACTTATTTACAAAACAGAAATAGACTTATGGCCATAGAAAACAAACTTATGGTTTTCAAAGGGGAAAGGAGGGTAGAGAGGGATAAATTAGGAGTTTGGGATTAAATATACACACTATTATATATGAAATAAATAAATAACAAGGACCTACAGTATAGTACAGGGAACTATAGTCAATATCTTGTAATACCTATAATGGAAAAGAATCCAAAAAAGAAAATACATATTTGTGTGTGTGTGTGTGTGTGTGTGTGTGTATCTGAATCAGTTTGCTGTATATGTGAAACTAACACAACATTGCAAATCAACTATACTTCAATTTAAAAAATAAGAATGTGGCATATATGTTTTGGAAGACAAATGGTCATCCAAATACTGAACACTAGATTTAAGGAAACTTACTGAAAAGCCCTGTACGTGATCAGACCATCATGTCCCCTCCCTACAAGGTGAGCGCCTTCCCTGAAGGACGCAAGCGGAGCATGCTACCAGTAGACCAACTGTACCCAAGAAAGACAGAGGAGGAAGAGGCTGGGTGGACCGATCTCTATACTGAGTGGCTCTTTCTTCCCTGGGGCAAAGTACAGAGTGAGGGTAAGGCCAGGGGTTTTATGCCATTGAGTCTCCTCCCATGGGTTTGGGGAAGAAGGGGTCTCTCCTAATAGGGAAGCTGAAAAAATATTTCTGGCATGAGACCCTGGTTTCTTCACTGGTTAAGTGAACAGGTTAGACTAGGTAGGCCCCAAATATGCGAAACAATTCCAACTATAATATTCATGGCTTAAACTTTTGGTTATTTGGGTTATGTGGGAAGTTTCCACAGGCAGTGCTGTATTTCCTGCTTTCTAGCCCCCGTCTTCATCACTTGGGTCCCAGAGAACTTGTCTCTACCTTGCAAGTCCCTCATCCAGCTAACCAGGGCTGGGAAGCGGGTAGCCTTCCCAGTATCTCCAGTTTGGGACCACTGGAGACACAGGGAATGGAACATGGGGAGTTTTGTTTAAACATTCTCTCTGCTCCCCTAATCAGCTTACTTAGAGAAAGAAGAAGAACTAGGAACTGAGAGAGTTGGAAATGAAGTCCCCTGAGCCACCAGAGAACCCCTGGGAAACTGGGGTCTCTGGGCATCTTGTTCTCTGACCTCTGTTATCCCAGTTTATAGGTGAACTATGCATTTTCCTATTTTAGGCGCTCTCTGGAATGCATCCTTTCTAAACTGTAAGGAAACTGAGTGTCCTATATGCATAAAAATAGCATCCTTAATCATCAACCGCCAATGCACTCTGCCCACCCTCCTTGAGATGTTTCAAGAAAGCAAGCAGGGCATTCCCATGGCCTTTAGAGGGATTTTCCCTGATTTTGCAAAGCCCTGAGCAACACTGAAGCTCTATAATAATACCGAGCTACTTTTGCATTTATTCTAGTCTTAGATTTGAACATTATAATATTAGTTGTTTAAATTTTCATAGATTCCAAGGTTCAGAAGAGTTCTGGGGAAGTCATTTAAATCCATCCTCCTGCGGGTCTCTAGGTAGGGCTGCAACTTGGCTAACAAAGACAAATGGTTTTCTATCTGATTCGGAAATGTCTCCAGGGGAAAGACTCTGTAACCAACCACAGTAATCACAAGTTACTAACGTGAGTGTGCCCCCACCTTAAGAAAGCCTGACACGTGAAGCCTAGGTGGCAGGATAATTTATTGAGATGCTAATCTGTGCTTTGTTCTCTGTAATGATGTTAGCCAGTCCTATTTCCCTTCTCTGGGAGGTGACAGAATGTACTTGTACTGTGTTCTTATTGCTTTAGTAGACAGAGGAAGGCGCAGAGAAACGTGGTGTACGTGCCCATGCGCTAATTCCAAAGTCAGAATCCAACTCCTCAAGGAACAGTGGAAGGAGGCAGGCTTCTTAGAGGGTGCAGCACTGCCCTGGGAGACAGGAGCAAGTAGCTATGTGTTCTCAGAAAGTGCTTTTTACCTCTTTGACCTCTGTTTGCTCAACTGTAAAATGAAAGGTTGATTTAGTGACATGTAGGTACCTCCCTGCTCTTGATTCTGTGGGATTATCAGCCTCTTTAGCGCTGACTCCCCAGGACAGCTGTGGAGCATTTGCTTAAAGGCTTTTGGACTAGGGTGGCCAGCTTTAGCAAAGGTATATGCAGTACTTGGAAGAAATTTATACTAAAAATTATTTGTTGTTTATCTGAAGTTCACATTTAACTGGGCATCTCATATTTTATCTGTTAATCCTATTTGTGGGCACCTGTGTTTTGGGGAGACAAAAGGCTAAGGGTGGAAGAAGTTGGCTTCTGTTCATGCCTGTCGAGACTGCACCCAGTGTTCAGCAAACAAGCTTGTATATTTCCTTTCTCTGTGAGTATGCCTGCTTTATTTTTAAATTTAGAGAATGGGCATCTTGGAATGAAAACTATGCCAGCACACTTTTCTTAAAATCTTCAAAATAAATATTTAACAGGAAAAATATAAATGGGGTCTTACCCACTTTATTCAAGGTCAAAGTTTCTAAATGTGATAGAAATTAGAGACCAGATCAATGAATCCTACGGCAAGGAGAAGCCAGCTGTTCAACTGATCAAAATGATATAAGTTCTTCCGTACCCTCTCTCCCAGGAAGGACGTGACAGGTGTTGCCAGTGGGAGTTATATTTTCCTCCTGTCCTCAAAGTTTTTACGACACAGGAAAGCAAATGGAGTCAAGGTTCCCCCTTGTCTTTTCTGTAACACTATAGGCTTTTTGATAAATGTTCCTTTGAACTTTACATGCCTTATTTTGGAATTGCGTTTAATATCACTCTATGATTTAAGGAAATCACCTGCGAATCAAGCCAACCTGATGACATGACTTGGGCTCCCTGTGATTTCTCAACACAAAACAGGTCAGGATCTAAAATTGAATGTGGAAAGAAACAAGATTTATATTTTGTCCAATTAGTGCATATACGATCTTCGTGTAAAAGGAACATAGCCCTGGGTGAAATGACTCTTTCATTGATTTATCCCATTTTAATCAAAGTAAGGTACCAACACACGTAGGATGCAGTAACTCACAGTCTCAAGATTGAATGCTGTTAAAATTTGTGACAAATTTTGTGTCAAATATGTCTTCATCCATAACAAGGAGGTCACTCTATTAGTGAGTAGGTCTGGACCCCAAAGTGGAAGTCCATTGTCCAATTTTAATACTTCAGTCAGTGAGAATGACTGACTCCTAATGCCATCAGTGCATCTATGTTTGAATTGAGATGAACATAAGGATGATGTGCAGTAAACAGGTACCCTTTAAAGATGCATGTGCATGTGTGTGTTTGTGTGTGCAAGAGAGAGAGAATCTGAGAGACTGAGTGAAAGGGATTCATTTATCAATGTTCAATTTTCCTCAGTGTCAGCCTGATCTCTCTCTCTTTTCATACTTCACAATCTAGAAATAGGTTTGCTTTGAGTCACAGGACATGCCCCAAACCCATCTATTTCTCTGAATTTGTTGTGTCAGGAGACTGTTCTTGCCTTGCATGCCTCGGACAGGTAAGTGGAAAGCATTTCAGGGCCACGAGAGAATGCCAGTGCGATCTGGCTGGGAAACATATTGAGAGTAATGGTCTGGATTCAGGACCCTGCTTCTGAAATGCATTTCAAAAACAATGTAACACGCTCAAGCATTTTCTGAGGGGCAGAACTGTCCTGCAGAATAGATAAAACGGTCCAACTCCATGTAGGTAGACAAGTGTTTCAAAGAAACAATTTTGGGTGCTTGGCCTTGGCAGTGTCCTGATGCTAAGGAGGAGGTGGACAGTCTAGTGCAGGGCTGAGCCCCGGAAGCAGGGGCCACACTGAAGGTGGAAAGAACTTGGATCAGACATGATGCTGCTTAATCAGGGTTAAAGCCTTAGTCTGTTACCAGGGAGAGGAAGAGCCAGTGAATCTGATGACATAATTGCTATTTCTCTCTCTCTTAAAAAAAGAAAAGACTGGGAAAGAAGGGAAGATTGAGGAAGGGACAAACTTGGACTCTCTGTAGGTTATTTCTGAATAATGGATATATTTTAAATGCTTATTATAATTAATCAAATCTATGCTCTTTCAGAGCAGAAAACTAAATAGATGCATCATTAATGGCTTACTGTAAAAATAAAATCATGCAAATTTAGCACAGCTTCCTATGCATTCCAACTGCAAACTCCAATGATAACAGTTAACATCCTGAACTTTTCCTGGGTGCTTAAAGCTTTGCACATGTTAGTCTCCTCACACCACAGATGAGAAAACTGAGGTTTAGAGGATCGAAGCGAATTACTACATTTCAAAGTTTGTATGTGGTATAAACAGGATTTGAATCTCTGAGGTCTAACTCCAAAGTTGTGTTCATACCCACTATGTTATATTTCTTCTGCCTCTGGGCAACAGACACATCCTTGCAATCAGGAACAGGTTTTTCTGAAGCAGCCAAAGGAGAGAAGAGCCAATTTAGATGATGGGAGGAAAATTGTGGCACAGCGCACCTCCATCACAAACAGGTCTTTGAAGATCCCAGGTGGCTGAACTGAAATAAACAGTGTGCTAATTGGATGCGGAGCTGGGTTTACTGCCACAGCAGATCAGCAATGGGCCAGGGGCCTGTCCCTTGAAGACAGACTGAGGACAGAGCCAGCAGGAAAAGGGCCCTTGGTCACTGCATTGTCAGTAGGGGTCGTGAAAAACTGGGACACTTATGGGTGTCTCTAGATTTTAATTTTTGTCTTTTGGCTGATGGGGGATGCCAAGAGAAATAATATGAAAATAGGGTTTTTTCAAATTTCTGAAAAAATTTAGATGCGAATGCAGTATTTCCCTGGAAACAAAGGTTAGGTAGGGAAAAGCCATCTTCTCCTTTCCAGTGGCCTCAGAGGATGCTGACGCTAACTACCATGTGGTAGCCCCACAGATAAGCAATACAGTGGGAAGGGCCAGAGAGACCTGGCTTTCCAGCCACGCTACTCCATGCAGGCAAGCCCCTTAAGCCCCTACACTCCATTTCCTTTGTGGTTCCGTGGAATGAGAACACTGACCTTGCGGGATTCTTATAAGGATGGGAGATCATGTATGATGGTACCTGGCGCTGAGTAGGTACTTGATAAATGGTTGTTACTACAGGTCCAGTTTTAACTGGGTGGGCAGGACACAGCTAAACCAAGAGAGGACATTGTAAAAGGCTGAACAAGAAAAAGAGGGAGGGGTGGGATGGTGGCATCTAGCCCGAGAGCCCTGCTGTCGCCTCTCCCTAACTCTGTCCTCTTAACAAGCCACGTGCAGTATTGGATGGATGAGACCTGGTGTCTGCACAGACAACCCGAGCCAAGAGGTGACGTGACGTGGAGTTACAGACTGCACATCTCCCTCTAATGAGCCAGCCTGCTCGTTAAGGGCGCAGTGCGGCGCGGAGCCCAGATGGGCTGGTGTGTGCGGTTGTGCACGCCCCCTCCCGTGCGTGCGGGCGGTTGGAGCGCACGGGCAGGACCGCCAATCTCACGGTTGGTTAGTTCCCAGCCCAGCACTGGGCTGGGCGGTGGGATGTGTGCGAGAGATGGTTGTCAAGGACAACTGTGGGAGTCACACAGCCCTCCAGCGACTTGGGAAATGGACTCTCGTCAGCCAACCATGCTCTTGAGAGCTTGCTTAGTGAATAGGTGCCTGGGAGTGAGAGGAGACACTAGCTGGTTTCCCAAAGGGCTTGCTGCCCAGCTAGATGATCACACCCTCCCCCACAGCACGCGTCCGCATGCCACACCCAGACCATACATATACACACACACCGTGCATCACGTGTGCACACGTCACATGCACCACGCGTGTATATCCACATGCATACCACACAGTCCACACACCTAAAACACATACCCTCTACATATACCACACACATGTACACACATCACTCACACCTGCCACAGACCACAGACACATACACACATATCACACAAATTTACACATGCCATATGTGTCACACATCACACATGTTTATATACCAAATGCACGATGCACACACCACACTACACATACCACACACACATATGCCACATGCAGCACACAGACACATCAACCCCACACCAGCCTCATGCACATCTACCACACACTATATACAGACACCACACATGGACATGAGTCATCCACTCCCGCATCACACCCCCATGTACATACCTGTGTCCCCCCACATTTCCATACGTATGACATCCATGTAGACACACACGCCACGTAAATACATACCACACAGTTACACATCTACACTGCAATATCACACAAATACACAACCCTCACAGTACACACTTGTACACACACACGCACCATACAAACACCCCACACAAAATGCAGAGGTACTCACATCATACATATGAAAACACATTTCTACACACTACAGATACTAACACTACACACACACACACCATGCACACATGCCTTACATATACACCTCACATATGCACAGAAATCCTCCCATGCCCCACATACATCACACACATATTCATATACAAACATGAACAAATATGCATCACCCAGTCCACCTACCACCACTCACACCGACACCACCATACATGTGTACACACACATATAACCCACCCACAGCACATACATACATACACACACACCAACACCTCCACTCCACATGCATACACAGCCTCACCATGCACACACAGCACAGAAATACACATGCCACATACCATACCCCTGATCACACACAACGTGCACACAACACACAGGCTGAAACTTCTTATATGTCCATAACACGCACACTACCACACACATGAGTAACCTCACACACACCCCATAAACACACAGAATATGCCTTGCTATCTCCCCTTGCAAGTGTGTGACCCATCAAGGACTAGGACGCTGAACCTGCAGAACTCAGAGCAGCGGGGACAGGATCACCAATTGAACCAGTAAGTCATGGGGGATGATGTTAAGTGGGGTCACTGCTGCTCCCATCTCTTGATTCCCAGACCCTTTAATTTTCCCTCCCGGGGACACAGCACCGTAAAGGGACCCCTTACTTCACGCACATCCCACGTCCTAAAGAAGGGTGTCCTGCCCTTGCAGAGGATTTCAGCAGTGTTTTTAGGAGATGGTTCCAGAATTCTGAGCCTGGCAGATTTTGGAAGGTGTGGTATGTGATACAGCAGCAGATCCCATGGGTTTACTCCCTTCTCTCCTTCACTGTGAAGTGGGTCCGTGTTGGATGCTGTGTTGTTCGGGATTCAAGTCAGTGGATCAAGCACACTGTAAACCCCTGGGTAGTGGTCCTGGCTGAGGCTCTGTAAGCACCAAGGACAAATTCATACTGAGATATGGATCTATCTCTGTGAAGAGGAACTCCTGACTGTTCCGACATGGGAGGGTCCTCATGTAGGTGACGTCACCAAATGGCCCATTGGTCTCGTTGAGAAATAGTGCCACCTCAGGGACTTAGGAGGGATCATTGCTGTCGACCTGTCAGGCCTTCCAAGGCAGCAGTACCGAGATCAGCCTTGTTAAGTGGAAACTAATACTACCGAGTCCATCCGAAGTCTCTGTCTCTGTCCCTGTGGCCGTCCCTTTCCTGTGTCCATCACGCCGTTTCTGAGACAGCTGGTGACAAAAAATGGCTAACACCAACTGGCTGATCCATTTTGTCCACTTAGTTGTTCAGCACCTCTTCTGTGAGGACGCTTTTTTAGCGGGCATTCAACTGTGATACAGCAAGCTTGACACTTCATGCTCAATCCCGTATGTCCATCTGCATGCTTCCACCCCAGGGCTCCTCACCAGGCTTCCAGGTCTTCTGCCCCCGGGCTTCTGGACAGTCCAGGAGTCTATATACTCTCACCTGGGGTCACAGAGCAGATGGCCGGGTGCACCACTCACTGCTGTGCCCACTGGGAAGCTTTTCCTTCCCCTCTGTCTTTCAAGGTCAGCCCTGAACATGACTGTAATACAGCTGCCACTCATTTTTGGTTTGCATCCCATGTCAAGCCACATGAGAGAATTCTCCGTGGGTCTCTATTGTTTCTGCATGTTTGCAAGGAGAGGCCCTGACTGCCTTGGTCCTAGACCATCTTTTCCAGTGTGTCTGGACAGTGAACAGCCTTGGAAGAAGAGAGAGTGTCTCCCTCCTGAGCAAAGAGCAGACATGCTTACTGTCCATAATAGAAGGTTTGGGTTTCCTCAGCTAAAGGTTTCTTTCCGGTAACGCAGCCCACTCCACGTGCAGGTATCCCCTAGCATTCTTTGCATTGCTTTACTAGAATTGGAGCTCAGGGAACTGGCACTCAAAAGTGCCGACCCCTTGGCTACTGCTATTGTGCTGAGTGATAAAGTTCTTTGTCTCTGACCTTGTATCTTCTGCTGGCCTCCATACAACTGTGGCAGGACAACTTGCTAGCTGACAAGCAGGGTAAAATCTCAGACTCTTTCTGACAAACTGACCCATTATAACCCAAGTTTGCACTTTCTCTCTCCTCCTTCAGTTGGTCATATGGGATGCTCCTCTGGCAATAGATGAGAGCTGGGGATAGGCACTGGGGCAACCAGTATGAGTGACAAGGGGACCTGGGCTCCCTGCTCATGCAAATTCCTCTTGCTTCTGGTTCCACTTATTTGCATCTTACAGCAAGTTACATCTGAGCCTGTCTGATTTCATGATGTGGCAGTTCTACTAGAACCCAGATCCGACTGGGCAGTCCAGACACATGGCCACACAATGCTCCATGGTCTAGCATTCTATCAGAATCATGCCTAGAAACATGCCAGGAGCTTTCTCAAAAGGCATACAATTCTGCTATACATAGCATGGCCTTCCTCCAGAACCCCAGCAGCCTGAGTTGTTTTTTCACTAGGATTTACCGTAAAATCCACACTATATCTTTTTCTACTATGGGCACTTCCAACATCAGAAGGTTTCCTGGATCGTACGGTCCAAGTGACAGGCCCACTTGCCCCACAGCCTGGAGCTGCCCCAGGGCCCATTCCTCCGCCAGGCCTCATAGCAAGCTGGCTGGCTCTGTGTCACCTGGAACACAGGCTAGAACAGCAAAGGTGTGGGATGTGGCCAAAGAGGCCTATCAGGTGCTGTGCTTCCTTCCTTGTGCTAGAGGATGCAAGACATTTGTCTTTCACTGTAGAGGGGTATCCTGGACCTCTGGAGGCTTCACTGCAGTGGCAGCTCCCTGATAGATCCTTCATCTATCTCCCCTCCAGAACGTCCATGTCTTCCCAGGGCCTCCAGTGTATAGCAACCTCTGCTCATCTTTCCCAGTCAACATGATGCCAGCAACACAGTGGACGTTTCTGCAGAACGCCCCGAGAGTCCAGACCTCCTGGGACCGGATTGTGGCAGATGGTGAGTGAGTTTAAAAAAAAAAGCCCTAGAATATACTTGAATTATAATAAATACTGTCTCTGACTCCCCAAATCAGTGGTCATGTACCATGTACCTGAGGCACATCCATCTGTTCTAGCAATGAAGTCACATCTGGTACGGCAGCTTTGGTCAGGATTATACTTGGCTAAGGCTGCAGTGGACCACTGTCATTTTCAAGGCCACACCTAGTTTCTGTGGGGGCCAGACTGGCAAGGAGGTGTGTTGGGGACCACCACCTAAGTATTTTTCACGTCTTGAATGGGCACAAATCTCCACCCCTGGAATATGATATTGTTTTTGATTTACTCTCTTAGCTGGGAACAGGGTGGGCAGAGGGCACCTTCAGAGGCATCCATTTGGCCTTTCCTGCTGTGAGAGCCCCCAACCAACAGGCCACATGTCCAATGTGGGGCTTACAGCAACTGCCCAGTATATCAATTCTGATGATCCACTCAGGACCTGGAGACATGACTACTAGGTGGACCTATAGGCCACCCAGAGGACGCCCTATAAGCCAGGCTTTAGCCAGGACTTTATTTCCTGGCGCTGTGAGCCCCAACTCTAAAAAGGAGCTGTGATCACACCTCAGGTCTCCAGGTGTCAATGCCAACTCAGACTTGTGTCTGATGGCCTCAAAATATCTGGGTATCTTCCTTTCCCAGTGTATGCAGGACTCCGGGAAAGAACTAGGGGAATCATCATGGTGTATACTTGCCACGGTGTTGCAGTTCTCTCCTCCCAGTGAAGCACTTGATGCCAACATGAAGACTAAGTGATCCCTGACTTAAGACACTGTTGCTTCAGTGTAGGCTTCGGCATAAGCCTTCCCTGCCTGCGTGAATGTAATTCCCTGATACCGGGCCCACTGCCAGGAAGGAACTGGGACTTGGAGAGTTCATCTGGGTACATGTTAATTGGCTGACCAATGGACTGAATGCTCTTGCTCAAAAATCTGGAAGGAATGAGTCCAGATTCTAACAGCAGGACATTTTAGTGGCTGTGCTCTGTTTCTCGGGCTAGTGGAGACCATGCTAAGAGTCACCATCTCTAGACCCACATCTGACCACTGGGTTTGCGGTTCTAAGTTTGTAGAATTTCAAGGTTAGAAGGGACCATACAAGCCATCCCACACAACCTGACATGACCCAAAATGTTGACAAGACTGTCACGTAGAAGTATAGACCTGGTGACGTCATCCACGTTAACTCTGGTGTCACATCTGCCTCCCTTTATGCAGCTCTGGACACAGCTAGAAGTAGTGACTAGCCCATGTTCTGGCTGTTACAATTAATTGTTGTCCAAAGTTTTCTGTGTCCAAATGTCTGGGCCCTGTGACTTGAGAGCTTACACATTGCCTGTAAATGTAGTTATCATAATAAATAATAAATTTGAAATCAAATCCCATACTAACTTCCCCTGGCCATCCCACACTCTCCTCTGTCACCATGCAATCAGTTGGCATATGGCTTAGGATATATCTGCCACACACAGCAAAAACAAGGCACAGTTAGGGAGCATATCTGCTGTCAGGAAACCATGCAATTAATTTCAAAGTAAAAAAATAATTGGATTATCTGTGGCATGGCTTTCTTCATTAGTGAAGATAATTGGGAGATTTTAGTAGTATATTTCCTTCCTTCTTGAAGAAAATGCTTCTAATGTAATGATGGGAATCCCTCTCCTTTATGCTGACACCGAGTCGGAGTTTGTAGGAGCTTATGTCTGGTACCTTTAATTGGCAGGTAAAGGGTAAAGTACTAGAAAAATGTAAGCTTGGACCATGAAAAAAAATCACTGAAGCCCTAACTATCACTGCTCACCACCACCCCATGTGGACATGACATCTGCCACACACAGCCACACTAGGGGTGAAGTCACACAGACGCATGCTCTCCAGAAGGAGTCAGTGGTCAGAGCCAGGCTGGCCAAGTGCAATCTGGCAGTGGAGTTAACAGACTAAATCCAGGCAGGAAGGATCCTGAGGGCAAGGTCTGAGAGTCAGCAAGACCAGCAGGCAGGGGAGGTGATACCCACGATGAAAAGAGACATGCCCTGTCCTCCACGTTATGCTGCCTGCTGGCTGAGCTTGGCTCCGAGCAGGGTCACAAGGCCACATGCAGGGAAGTCACCTGAGGAGGGTCCCTGCCACAGACTTGTTTAATCAGCATCTTTGGGATCCAGGCCCAGAATATACGTGTATGTATTTTAACAAGTTCTCTGGGTGATTCTTTGTTTTTTTTTTTTGGAAAGTTCGGAACATCGTCATTAGAATTTGGGTGATTCCTATGCAATGAATATTTCAGACACACTTCTCTGGGCACACTGTGCACACTCCAGCGGAGGACTTCCACCTGCCTAGGTGTGAGTCCGTAGCTGACGGCGGCCGGCTCACCACTGTGGGGGGCACGTATGTCTTCACAACCCCAGTGGCACTGATATTCGCCAGGATCAAATCCAAAATGGGTTTTAATGAGCATGATCTTTTTGAGAAATGCTGTTTCAAAATCCCCAACCAGCAATGGGCAATCTCTTAAGGCAGGAAGGCTGAGACATAAGCAACAATTTATTTCCTCGGAACCGGTCAGGGTGGAGCGGCTGTCTTTTCTAGCTGGATGTGCTGAATTAGAACCATGCAAAACAAATACAGTTCCCCTGGGGCCCTGCGCATGATTTATTTCCGGATTTAATGAATGGCCACGTGCCTGGGTGAGTGGAAAATAACCTGCAGACTGGCTCATCCCTGAAGTGCAGCGGAGAAGCCGCTCTCGCTGAGGCCACTGAAGGACGCTGACCCACTTCCACATCCTAATCTCCTGGCAAAGCAGGTGACACGGCGGTTGACAAGGTACACAGGCTGCCACCTTTGCCTCTGAGAACAGTTTCTCGACAGCCTATGAAATGTCTATTGATCTGAGCATGTAGCTGATGTCAACACTGATTGTCTGATGGGAGGCTACTCAATATCACAAGGTCACGATGAGGGAAAAAATCTAATAATTCACCCTCTTGGTGCACAAAGCATCAGGTATCGTTTTCTTCCTTCTTAATAGTGTCTTTCTGTGGCTGCCAAGCGACTCTCCCCCATCACTGGCCTTGCTGTGGGATTTAGGTCTTACATTTGCTGTTATTTACCTGTTTCTCCTCTGGCTTAACTTTTCAGATTCATGTCACAGCCAACACCTGCTTTATATGCTCTGGCCCTGCTGCAGCCTCATCGCACAACAGGCAGGTTTAACTCCTCAAGAGAAAGCTTTTCTTCACCAGCCCTGGGATTTTTCTGAACGGCATTTCCTGCCTGTAAGGAGCACCATCTCTCTATTAAAATAATGTTTATCGCTGCTTAATTGATTTAACAGTCACCTGCCTTGCAGGTGTCCAGTTGGACTTAACAAATTCATTAGTTTGTAAGTTTCTGTGAGATTCACAGAGGGGATGAGGTCTGATGAAGACATGTGGGCACTGCTGCTGGGGCCCACAGAGTACTAAGAGATGAATCACACAGTGTCCCACCCCAACCCCACCTGCCACCCCCACCCCACCCCACCCCCAGGAAGGGCAGCCATCTTAAGGGGAAGCAGGGCAGTTTTTAATAACAGAATTATCTCCATCCATATAGCTGCTCCTACCCAAAATTATGACTTAGGCAAAATTTGTATCCAGAGGTACCACTCTTCTCTTTTTTTGCACATTATTTGCCCTTTGATTCATTCATTCTCTCCTGTCCTCCCATGCCCCTCCTTTCTCCCTATCCTTCACCCTCTGTCTCCCTCCTTCTCTAGGGAACATTCCTTGCCTGTACCCTGCTGTCAGAAAAACATAAGATAAACTGATTCACATTGAGGAATAAGTGACTAATACAGTTAACATCCCTTTAATAGCATGCTATTTGAAGAGGACGATCTTAAATCAAAGGGCAAAAAATATTAGGATAGTGGATATTCACACACCAGCACAGAGGTGAGGGGAAGTGAGGTTTTCATTGTTCTGAAATCATCATACTAGTTAACATCCTTCTGCCTTTTCATTAAAGTTAATAGAAACCTGTTTCTTGGATCACACGTGAAAGGTGTCAGTTTCATTCCACATGTTCACATGTGTCAGAAACACAATTCTTTGCTTTCCTTTTTTTTCTTTCTAAGCCTCCGTTCCTCTGGGGTTGCAGAAATTGAATTTCAATTAATTTGGCTTCTCCCCTCCCATATTCCCTGGGTTGCATCTAAATTTTGGAGGCTTGCATAATGCCAGGTACTGGGAGGGGACATCTGGTCCTGGGGATCATTCTCTAGCCGTGCTGGCCTCCTCTGAGATGGCCCCCTTGCCATCTGGTCTTGGGTTATTGGTTCACCGGGGGGGGGGGGGGGCTGCTGAGTCATTCCTTGTTCCTGACCACGAGACTCCTTCCCACTCAGCTCTCTCTCAGCCACTTCCGGGACCTCCTGGGCACGTAGGTGTTAACTGCTTCTGCCACCCAAGTCCAGGCCTCAGAAATCTCCAAGAGGCTTTCCAAAATGCTGCCCCATGTCTTTGCCACTGTGTGGATCCTAGCAGCGCCCCACATGGAGGGGCATGAGAAGAGCATTCTTTTGTCGGATCACGTTGATGCCTGGACTTAGCCAGGAACCTGGATGCAGGACCCCTTCTTCCCTAGGCAGAACTGACCAATATGTATTAGAAGGGCATCTGTCTCCTCCCTAATCCTGCTCCAGGCTGAACCTGTGGAAGGGGCACAGGAACGTTTCTCAGGGGCCCACCAGCCTCTGAGTCCTTGGAACTTTCTTCTGATTCCCTTCCTCCCCATGGGTAATTAGTTACTCATCTTTTCTCTAATTTCTGCTGTGTTATCCTTTTCTTGAGGTCAAAAATGCAAAATGACTGAATAGAGGGAGGAGCCAAGGGATGCCAGAAAAAGGTGGACAAAGAAGGATTTTGTTATAAAACATCCAGCAAACTATAAAATCCTATGCTAGCCATTAGAAGGGATAAGTATCGGAAAGCATAGGTCTTGTCTGCAAGAACCTTACACATATAAAGGTAATGCTAAATACCAATTCGGGAGTCAAATGAATTTATAAAGAAAAAAGAAGTCAGTTCATAATTGTCCCACCCCACTTTCCCTTTTCTTTTCCTTTTTTCCCTTTTCCCTTTCAATGAATTAGGACTCAGGCTCTCAGTGGCAATTTATTAAAGTTAGAAGCCAAATAGAACACTGGTCAGACTCTATCAATAAATATGACTATAGCTCAAATCTGTGATTAAACTAGAAAAAACAAAGCTTTACCATGGAATTTACTGACTGTGTGTGGAACTGGATACAAATGAATTCTAAGACTAAAGGATGTGAACGCCCCCTTTAGAATTTGAATGTCATCTGCCTGTTTAAAGATCTGTGAATTTGAAGGCTTTATTTTTAATATTAAACACCTAGAGCAGCAGCCACATAATTTAGGGACTGGGGTAAAAGGAGATGATTGTATTAGTCAGGGTAAATCCGGCTAGCTCCTACAACAACGACCCCCAAATCCCCATGCCTGAACACAATGAAGGTTATTTTTCACCCACCTCACAGTCCATTGTTCCCCAGACTCATCCAGGGACCTAGCCTCTGCCTTTCACTCATGGCTCCCAAGTGCATCCTGGGTGTCGACATCGAGCCCCTGACAAGACGGGAGACTGCTCAGGGTCGGGCTGGGTGTCTTAGGGGGCTGCCTCACAGGTAATGACATGGCCTCTGCTCATCTTTCACTGGCCAAAACTTGGTCCCATGGCTCCGTCTAATCAAAGGAGGCTGGGAAGTGTCATGTATCTGTGGGCCCAGGAGAAACAGGTAACAGGTTCTGTGAGCACATCGCAGCTTCTCTGCCATTCTTGTGAGCAAAATTCTCTGACTGTGCAAGGCTCCCAGCGACGAAAGCTTTGTTAGCACAGAACTAGAATCGTTTCCTACCTGAAGAGAGCTGGAGGGTCAGAGTGGCAGGATGCTTCCATGTGAGCTCCCTTCCTGCTTCCTGCTCCCCCTTCCTCATCTCGCTCTGCCCTCCTTGGGAGGATGGAGAGGCAAGGCTAGAGCCTGCATGTGCACACTCGCAGGCACCTTCCAGGTTTCTTTAGAAAGCGGAGGCACCAGCCGTCAGAGCCCGGCTTCTCCTCCAGGTGCTCCGCAGCACCCGGCTCCAGATCCGAAAGCACAGCACATGAATAATCAGCACCAGTGAAGGCCAGTCTCATCACTGAATGTTGGCAGAGGCTCAAGACGGCCCTGAAGAGAAAGCCCGGTAGCCATGTGGGGCAAGTGGGGTAGGAAGGACCTAATACCTACTGAGCCTGTGGATGGAGGACAGTCTGCACCAGGAGGGTTCTGATGGGAGGTATTTTGGTCTTCCTTGTGCTGTTTGAGCCAAGCTGAGGCCCTGTAAAGCACTCAGGTTGCTGACTGAAATCGTTACGGCGCAGAAAACTGTCAACAGTGCTGATGGGAATTCTGCTTTTGCTCCTTAGCATCTGAGTGGCTTTAAGGAAATGGATTAACTTGGTGTTTTCAGACAAAATAGACTCAGACACAGCGAGTATACAGGCAAGGCAGCCTTCTCCTGGAATGAGCCGCCACCTTAGGACAGGGAGCTGGCACCTTCTTAATGGCGGTGACATTTTTATCAATGGATCGAGCTTGAGGAGCTGGTCGGCGTCAGCAGCCGCTGTCTTACATTAGACGCACCCCCAAAAACTGGGGCCCGAGGAAGGGATGTTTGCCACAATGAGCTTTGCTTACCAAAAAGCAGCAAGGATATCGAGGTCACAGTCCAGGGAAAAGGTGGTCGTCACCCTAGAGTGGGAACTGGGGATGGAAAACGATAAAGAACTAACCTGGGTTTTTCTCGCAACTTCATGATGGGGGCATATTTGAAACTGTAGGTGAGGAGCATGAATATATCTAATGGGGAACTTCGTCCGTTTTTCACTTCCTTGGTACTTCTCATTAGTTCTAAAACGGGAAGGTTTTGAATTCTCCTTCCTAGGGCCTTTCAGCTAAAAAATACTCCATCTTCCATTCGTCTCTACAGAATCACGGGGGATGGAGTGTACTGAATTTAAAAGTATCTTCCCTCTGATACTTCTTTACCAATGGGCTTCACAAATACCCAGTCCAACCAACTCTTCGCTGCTACATACAACCTCATAACCCTTTTATTTACCACCGAGGGTCAAGCTTTCCTCAGAGATGGCAACTGTGCCAGGTGTTGGCTCCAAAGAGATTCATGCTAAGGGTCTCCCAGCAACACCTTTTCCCACTGGAGTGAGGTCAGGTCCTGAGAACTTTCTTCTGGTAGGATCCTTGCCCAATCCTACCTGGCTTAGAAAATCAAATGGGAGCCTGGGTCTCGGCTGTGAAGTTACAAACAGTTACAGTGGAAAGCTGATATATGCAAAGTCCACATTTCCCCATACACTGTCAGCCTGCTGTGGAATTACATAAACACTCTTTTCCTGAGGATTTATGTTTCTAAAAAAGCCTACTCTCCAAAAGCACATGGAACATGCTTTTGATTTCTCAAATAATGGTTTGGATCACCTGGATTTCTTTTCAGATTACCAAACTAGAGACAAGGTCATTGCATTTCCTGTCCACAGAAGGGCAAGGGGGTCTCTGTCATTTCATTTTTCTTTCATTCTCTTTCATGCCCTCCTCACACCCTCCTTCTTATTAAAGACCTGCTATGGACCAGGGGATATGTTATACACGAAAGGAGAACACAGTTGACCAAAGGTATTAAAGAGATATGGTGCTCTGAGATTCTTGCCTTTAAAGAATTAGAGAAATTGAAGAAACAATCAGGAATCATGGATTTGATTTTTGGCATGGGCACTGAACCAATCAGTGTAAGACTGTGTAGAGTTGGTTGCCTATCTAAAGGTTTTCATTTCCCTGTTCAGATGAAAAATCCTTCGGTAAAATGCACTAAAAATAAGCCAGATACTATTTCTAGTCTTGAAGTCATCCTGAATAGCATCTCCAGAATGGATATCATCCTCAATGATAATCAGGTGATTCGCTAAGATTAGAAGGGGAAGTAAATCAGCTAAGTAATGCTTATGTCATTCACAAGAGACCAAAGTGAGTATCAAGAGACATTATCAAGGTAGGTGTTCCTATCCACGTACAGTGTTGGAAGCCAGTTATGAAAGTAGACTGTAGATGCAGTTACCCAGTTGAATATTTAAATGTGTCCTTATTTGACTGTGCAATCACACAGCCAAATATATTCAAGGGCGGTTTCCTTTATAAGAAAAAAAAAGTAAATGAAACACTCAAAGATGACATTAGCTCAATTTTATGTTTGAAAACTTAATTGCACCCAAGTGAGAAAATACAAAATTAAAGTTCTCACTGCAACAATTGAGCCTCACAGTGCCTAGTAACAAGGAGAGATTTTGCCACACATGTTGGAACTCAGTGTGATGTGTGCACTAAAACCTGGAGTGGGGAACTGCCTGCAAATCCATTCCTGCACCTTTCCTACAGCTGGATGGAAAGCTTTCTTTAGGGATTATACAAAGAGCCTTTATTTTGAGAGTTACACCCAGGAGTGGCATCTTGGATAGCACCAATTGACGGGGGTGAGAGAAAGAAATGACCATTTATTGAGTGTCCTCCTCCTGGCTAGACACTTGTAGAAACCTCTATCTAAAAATAATTTTGTCTTTCTTTGTCCCCTACACCTTGTCTACCAAGACAACCTCATCCCTTCAGAAAGATGAGGCAAAGCCAGTGTGAGAATGTGGAAGTAAACCTCAGGCCCTGTGGTCCTGCCACCAAGCTGGCTAGATTATTGGAGCCCACGAGAGACTAGAGAAGCCACAGCACTTTTCAGTACTGTGGTTGGGGTGCTGATCTGTTCTGTTCCTTAGCAGCCTCCTGGAGTCTTGAGGATGTCTGGTATAGCTTTCCCACACTCAAACCAGCCCTGAAGAGCCCAGGGTCCTCTCCCCTTTCTCTAGGACTGTCTCCTGAGCTCCACAGCTCAGCTGGGATGGTGGGACCAATACCCTTGACTCCTACTGTCTTCGTGAAACACCTGTGAGAATCCAACGAAGGGGGAGTGGAGCTCCGTCTAGTGAAACGGTGTTGAGAGACTTTTCACCTAGACTTCCTCTTAATCCCTTCCCACTCTTCTCGACAGCACGCTTCAGGGCTACAGGTGAGGAAGAAAACAAACATTGCCTGTGCCACCTCCACAGCCTGCCTGTAGATCATTCATTCATCCACTCAACAGACTCTCATTGGAAGTCTGCTATCGTGTGGTGCTCGTCTCTTCGGGACATTCAAAGATGACTGGTTGTGGTTCATACCCTAAAGGAGCTCACTGTGGAATTTAGAGATGACACACACATGCACAAATATCCCTACCACCAGCTCGAATGTGATGAGGGCTGTGGGAGAAACCCAAGGACGATGGGGGTTCCAACTTCAGAGGAGGGAGAGACATTTGAGCTGGGCCTTGAAAGGGAAGAGTACAGTGCTCTGGCATGGTGAACCGTAGGATGTCAGGGCCACTTACAGGATGACAGTAGATGAAGCAGGAAAATAGGGATTTATTTTTTGCCGGAAGATGGGAGCTGCTGGGCAATGAGGTCACAGGCAGGAGATGGAGAGAGATATGGAGATAATGCAACTGATTCTGGACATGTGGAGTCTCAAATACCAGGTGGACATCCCAGTGGAACTTCCCAGCAGACAAAACGAGCAGAGTCTTAAGGAAGTTTGGACTTGGGATCATATGTGCACACAGAGGCCTAAGATACTGGACGTTGCCTAGAAACTGGAGCTAAGCAATACAGCAACGCAATTAACACTCCAAGCAACAGATACTAATGTCTTCATTACTGGCAGTCAGGTCCTATACCAACACACAGGAAGAAATTCTGCTTTCTCTCTGCAGAGCTTCTGGGAAGGCTCAGAAACACGGGGAGGCTTTTTGCTAGATCAGTGCAGGAAGGTTGGTCTTGGTAAGTGGATACTGTTGGGGGCATTTTGGTGCAGTGATCCCCATGACCAAAAACTGATTTGTCTCTTTAAATGGAAGAAAAAAAAAGCTGCACTTTCCTCCTCATCTAGAACTGTTTTGAGCTGTTTTGAGGTTGACATCATAAGAATGCTTTTATTCCCCTGTTGATATCTGGTAGACCCTATCTTTTCAGGGTGATGCAGACACACGTTCCAGCCCTTCTGTGATTTGTCCAGTGCTGTACTATTATAAGCATTATTGATCACACAATCCATTCAGGCACCATTCACCATAAATAATTTATCTCTTCAGGCATGAGCTTGTCTCCAGCACAGATGCCATCAGCAAGAATCCCCTTCAGGAGGTTTGGGCTGGGGAAGAAACAACTGCCTTGCAAATGGAGTTTAAACACACAAGGCCCTGGGAGGACCAAAAATAATGACTGAGCAAACCTCATGCCTGGAGATTGCATTCTACTGTGGGTGGTCTGTCCAAGAGAGGACAGATCTGAGGTTTTTCAGTTCAGTGTTGCTCCCACAGAGAGCATGCTGTACTGACAAATAGGTATAAGCCCATCTTCCTAGCTGAGGGGATTTGTTTAGGCAGCATATCAATATCTGTTGAACACACGAGAACAGTGCTAGATGTTATAACTGCCAGGGGCTGGAAGGGCTAAGGGAGGAGGAGGAACAGGGAGCAGAAGAAATAGCAGACATGCTTGCATCGCTGTATAGACCCTGGAATTCTACTGGACCCAGAGATCATCCTACTAAGTGAAGTCAGCCAGAAAGTAAAAGAAAAATACCATATGATATCTCCTATATGTGAGATGAAAAAAAAAAGGGACACAAATGAACTTATTTATAAAAGAGAAACAGACCCACAGACAGAAAGCAAATTTATGGGAAAGGGGGTGGAGGGATAAACTGGGAGTTAGGCATTTGCAGATATTAACTACTATATATAAAATAAACAACAAGGTCCTACTATACAGCACAGGGAACTATATTCAATACCTTATAATGGCCTATAATGAAAAAGAATGTGAAAAGGAATATATGTATATATATGAATCACTATGTTGTATACTAGAAATTAACATAACATTGTAAATAGACTATACTTCAATTAAAAAAAAATTCTATTGGTCAGATAGGAAAGTGTGTATGATTAAAACTACAAGATCTCTGGCAAAAACAAACAAAAGCGCGCAAGGGCATTGGAGCTCAGATTGCATCTATAACTTGCTGAAGGACTTACAACCGTAACAGAGTGCTCAGATTTTAGGCTTTAAGCGGGGCTGCAAAGAAGGAAGTGCCATATAGACAGAGAGGTGAGTGGCAGAGATGCTGTCATAGGGGAGAGGATGGTTGTGCAATAGTCTGCAGTTGGGAACTCACGGACCATGGGTGCCAGCAAACAGATTTCAGAAGGGGAAGAGATTTGTGGTGTAAAGCCAGAGAGTAACAAGTCAGGATGGTGGAAGGGGGCTGCTGGGTTATAGCCTTCCTACACAACACTGCAGTCAGAGGGACCTGCTGTAGGTAGGCAAGGCCTGGGGGAAATTTTCATCTTTTTTCTCTCGAGTATTTCTTAAGCTTCCCAACACTTCCTTGCTACTATAGGTCTTGCTGAGAAAAAAAAAAAATCATCATTAAGCTTACTTATAATATGTTTGCGTATAACCCTCTGAATAAGCCAAGGTGGAGGTGAGAAAACAGAGCCCAAATCAGATAGTTCCATGAAAGGAATTAACAGGGGTCCTAGCTACAAGCAGACTGGAAGAGCTGAAGAGCCAATAAGAGATGGTGAGGCAGAGATCAGTAGCAGCTAGAGCTGGAGGTACCAAGGGAGAACAGCCTGGACTGTCTGGAGGATACTGGAACCATGGTCAAGTTGCCACGGGAGCTGGGACCAGGAGGAAACCATGAGGAATGCCGCCAGAGGGAGGAAAATACCCCAACTTCTCCTCTTCGCCTGCTCCCTAACTTCTGCTAGGGCCTCCCTTTGGCCTAACCTGACTGGAAGCCCACTGGTACAGAAACCTAGGAAATGCACTTCGTACATTTGTCCGTCTCAGCAGGAAGGGTGGGGAATGACTGGCATTCCCTCATTCAGTATTTGCAGGAGACTCAAAGAAAAGCAATGCCTGTCTCTCCCAAATGGATTTATAATTGGTGGAATTAGGCATCAAGTGAGGCAATATCTGGGGGCAAGACATTCTTAGTGACTGCAATTAGCACTACTCAGTCCACTGCCTGTCTGACGGGAGAGCAGCTGACACCAGAACCGTGGTGCAGGTAGGGAGCTGCACAGGCCTCTCCCGAGGAGTCTGAGATTCCTCCCATCGTGACTGCCCTCAGGTCAGCTCTAGAGAAGAATCAGCCACCACCCTATCTGGCCTGGGAATGAAAGGGCTGCAGGCTCAGTGAAAGCTGAGGAGGAAATGATCAAAGTCTGTGGTTTCTGCTTCTCCGACTCAACCCCAGAGGCAAGGTCTTGTGGTCCAGAAAAGTCTGCATCTCCCTTTCCTCAAAAAGGTCCTCTGCTCTTGCTTCTGAGCCCCTCTTGTTCCTCTGAGACCTCACATACCCCAGAGGAGCACTCTTGACCTGTCTGAGTCTCTTAGGCCTGATTTGAGTGACAGATTAAACCACACACATGTTCTGCCAAGCATTCCAAGGTCCTATGGGAGACTCCTGTCCCCATGGAGATGCTACTTAGTAAGCTGTAGGGGTTGTATGCTTTCACGTTAAATAGCTCAAAATTATTTCTAGTGATGGTCATCACTAGGGATGATAATAAGAGGACAGAGAGGCTCTGCTGGGTCTTGTCCCAAGAAATTAAAGCTGATGTATATCATATTGATTTAATACAGTTCACATAATGTGGACTGATCAACAACAGGCCAGACAGCCCTATAGAGACATGATCCCTGCCCTTACGGTAATTTAGTCAAGGCCAAGAAGAGGGTGTCAGATATTTGCTAGAGGCAGGAGCTGCTACAAGCCTAGGACTCTGGGCAGAGCACTGATTTTTGAGAGTAAGATATGATCACTGCGCTGTTCATCTGTTTGGTGCTAGTGCTGCAATTCACTGGTTCTTAAACAGAGCTTGACAAAATAGGCTTGTTGTGAAGCCAGGCTGCTAATTGTGCTGGTAATTAAAAATTGGCAGTACTGAGTTTGGCCCACGTTCCCTACCCTTGAAACCTTCCAAATCAGCGTTTGCCTTTCACAACGAGCAAAAACACCTGCTCTGTTTCCCCCACTCATTTCCTAGGACTTTCAAATGCCACTGAGCTGCGGCTTTCACAGACCCTGGAAGGATGTCTGGTATTTCATTCAGAAAGATCGCGTGTGCACTGTGGTAAGCAAGGCTATAAATAGCCAGGGCCGAGCTGAGGGCGACCTCTGAGAACGCTCGGAGGAGCCGAGGGCACCACTGCACCCGCGGCCTCATCTCACCCCTGCTGCCAGGCTTCTTTCATGAAGCCACATTCTGTTCAGATTTTCTGGCTCCCAGAGCCCGAATGTCGATTCTTGGAGGTTGAGGGCCACGTGGCAGTCTGCAGCTCCCGGGCTTGTGTGCAGGCACATGTACTCAGAGCTGATGCGTCATCCTCCTATATTTATCCAGTTGCTGTTTCAGTGGCTCTGTGAAGTGTCTGGAAAACAACAAAGCTGCCTCCTCCTGCTCTGCAAGCTGTCTGAACTCCTGAGACAGGCTCTGATGTCTCCGTCTGTGTGTATGTGTGTGTGTGCAGGAGCCCTGGTTCGCAGAGTACCAGGGTCACTGGGAGACGCCCACCCCAATCCCCAGCCAGCCTGGCCTTCACGATTCAGGAGCAGGCAGCTTTCTGCTTTAGCCAGGGACTCCTGTCCTTGTTCACTCCCTGGCAGGTTTCTGAGTGGGAAGGGCACCATGCGTGTAGTGGGGGAAGAGAGCTGGCTGGGCTTCTGGGGCAGGACCAGTTGGCACCAATAGCAGTAAAGATGAACCTGGCAAGGTGTCATTGAATGTTAGAGCTGAAAGGCATCCTTGATGTCCTCTTCCCAAGACTGTGGTTTTGCCGCTGAGGATGCTGAGGTGAAGCAGGTGAGAAGCCATCCAGCACCAGCGCTGATTCTGAAACTCTGTACTACTGGATCCTAGACCAGTGACTTTCTACAACCCTGTCCCCAGCAGCTCGAACCTTCTTCACCAGCAGGCCATTCTTCAGCAAACATCCTCCAAAATGGAAAGCCCAAAGACCATGTAGGCTTGGTATTGGTGATTGTACCTCAGATCTCCTGGCCAGTTCTCTTCCCCAGATACACCCATGGTGCCCTGCCCACTCAGCTTTTGTGGAGGGCTACCTTCTAACATAGCCTGTCACCACTCTGTGCTGGAGCCATTGTCACAGCTTGCTGTGCCTTTTGGCTACCTCCCAGGCACACATCCTTTTACAACCACCACTTCATACCGTATGGACAAGTTTGGTGCCAGTACCTACAGGGTAACTCACTCTAGAAAGACCCAAATAGATAGATGCAAATAAATCTGGGCTTCTTTGCCATTCCTTAAAGCCTACCTCCTCATGATAACTTATCCAAGAGAAAAATAAATCCCATTCCAAAACCCTGAAGAGTGATGAAGATCTTTATTAAAGCTTTCCTTGATGTAGGTTAGAGAGACTCAGAAGTGCCCAAGACAAACCTACTACTAAATCCCCATCTCCATCCCTCTCCCCCGAATCCCACAGCCCATGGCAGCAACTCAAATTTCTCTCTTCCAAAATCTCCAAAATCTCCAGCCCAGGCTACCTCTCCTGTCACTCCCACCTCCCTCTATTGCTATCTTTTTGGGTCCTGGATGTTTTGGGGGTTTTTTTTGTGTGTTTGCTTCTTTTGGTGACTCTATGCCTTTTCCTGTGTAGATCAAATTATTTCTCTTCACTTTCTCCCAATTCTCCTTTCTACCCATTTTCCTGACCAACCCCCAGAGGCATAGGAACTGAGCAACTGCGACAACAATCATCCTTAAAATGTGGGAGGAGGAATGGTTGTAAATTCTTATATGTGATCTTTTTTTACCTTTGCAACAGGAAAAATCATGTCAAATTGATCTTCAACTAGTTGTACTTGGTTGGGTTGCTCCGTTATTGAATTCCTAGAGTGCTGGAAGTAGTACAGTATTAATTAAAGGCTCCCTAAATTGGATGCTTCATTATTTCAAATAAGCTGCTGCTGCCTCTCAGACACGGAAATGAGCCAGCTTCTCCCCTTGACAACGATGTTCTTAGGATGCCATGGTGGGTGTGTTCCCAGCTATCTAACTGCTGCCAGCTGGATTTGTATCTCCTTTTTCATAGGGTATGATCAAATCTTAAATAAGCTGCAAAGAACAGGAGGCCCTTCAGTTACCTTCACTCCATGTGCAATGGATCTGTGTCCCTGTTTTACACCAATAAGAACTCACTGCAGAAGCAGCAACCAGCATGCTCAGAGCATTCGACACAACTGGCCTTTGAGGGACTATTTCCTCTCCCTCACAGTGTTCCAGCCTTGGAACACATGATCGGAACTTTAGCCCTTTTGAAAGCACTGGGTAGTAGCTTCAGCCCCTCTCTCACCCTGTGTATTCTTCCCCGGAGGCTAAGTCACACTTCATCTGTTTTGTGATGTCTGAAGGACTGAGCATGAAAAACTCCAATGTCTTCTCCAATGCTTTTAAATCTCCCCGTCTGAGGATGGATATGTTTTGCTTACCTCCTGCCACGTGGATGACAATCATGAGGGGTTCAGGGCCATCTGCTGCTATGACCAGGTCTGAAGACCTAGCTCTCACTTTGTTTCAATGGAGCTGCCAGAAGAGGCAGCTCATGCACCGGTTTGCTATGTGTGTATGTTCTGCGGGGCCAACCCTTTCTCGGGTGAGATGCACTAAGTTTTAGACTTGGGGAAAAGCATCAGGGAGTCTGACTATGGCCACAATGAAGCCTTACTCTTCATTCCAGCTCTGTCATTAATAAAACACATTTTTAAAAATCATTTGCCTGATTTCTGCTATTGTTTCTCAGTAGCACTTGTGAATCCATAATATAAATACCCCTAGGGTGGGAGCAAGAGAACTCATACCCTTATAATGAGTGAATCCATTTCATGCAATTAACATTTCCCAACCATCCACCATGAGTGAGTCTAAAGCCAAGAGACATGGTAGGGCTATCTTAGATTAAGTTTCGAGAATATCAAAGGTGAGGCTGGAGACCTCAAGCCCACAATCCAATTTACAGTGAATTTTTCTGTCACTGCCTAACAGACTATGAAACCTCCCCACCCTCCTGGTGAGCCTGGTGTGCTTTGGTGGTTGCACAGACATATGGTTACGGGGTAAGCCCAGGGTCAGTGCCTGAGTTCATCCTTTCTCCATCCTAACAAGACCTTGGCTTGGTCACTTAAACTCTTTCCCTTAGATGCCTTATCTGGGATATTGGGACAATATCTCTTAGGATCATTGTGGGGAATAAAATGAGAGAATTATGTAAAGACCTTAGAACAATGCCTGGCAGCTAGTAAGCCCTCCATAAATGTGACTATTAGTCACAGCAATAAAATAGTTTTCTGTCACCAAAAATATCCCATGAGGGTGCATCTTTGGAACGTATCAGTGGGAAAATGTGCTTTGCTGGTAATACAATTTTGTTTTACAAATATTTTAGGAGGAACACTGTTAAGTGAGAAAGAGATACTCAGCTTTCTAGCAAACAAAAATTGGAATTTACTTGTTAAAAAATAGAAATACCATTTTTATTGCTTTCTCCACCCCTACCATCTCAAGGAACATTTCTTAGCTGCTTTTATACAAAGACACATGTCAGATCTAAGATCTGGTGACAACTGCCTCCTGAAAGCCTTGACACGGGGCCCTAAGTGGGGACATTTCTAATTTTGAAACGAGCTACGTGGTTCAAAAGCTCTACGCTTCCCAATAAGTAGATGATTGATAAGACTTTCTCGTTCACTGATCAAGCTTGGTAAAAAGGAAAAACAAGGACTAAAAATACCCTTTGTGTGTGAACTAGGGCACTGAAAGTAAAAGGAGACCCAAATTTACATATGTGATTACATAATTATATATTTAATTTGTAGTGTAGAGTAAAATTATCCTTTCAATCTATGGATTTTTGTGGTCTCATCTCAGACATGGAGCTGTTACTACAACAGAACAGAATGCTTCTTTGCTGATTTTTTTTTAATTCACTGATTGTTTTTTAATTCAAAGCACTGTTCACTGTATCATCTAGGAATTCTGCAACCTATAGAACTACCAAGAAAGAAATTCATCTGAAGGTCACATCAGCCTTCACATGAATTTTCTGTAAAACTGAGATGACATTTTACATGTTAACTAAATAAAGGTGACATAAGAAATGATGGTCGATTAGGTTCTATTCCTGTCCTCCAGCTGGAATGTCCAGGTAAGAGGCTCCTCAGATCACCTCTCACTGAGTCAGTGCTCCATCTTTTCATGCCGGGGATCCTCGTAACATCTGATGCACTGTCATCAATTGTTGTACCTCTACTTGAACAAGTAAACTAACAGTCACCCCTCTGGAGCTTATTCTGCTAACGGTCACCCCTCGGAATTTATCCTGCAGGCAGAAAGTATCGAACTGCAAAAGTGGATTTTAAACTTTGCATATGAGCTAGAGTGAAATTAATAAGAGCAAAAAATTGATCTCTTTTAATTCAAGTCTTCGGTGTGCACCTGAGAGATAGGAGTCTCAGATCCAAGAGCCTAAGCTAGTATTGTGGGGAAGGTGGCCATTAAACTCCAGACTCTTGCTGATTTATAAATTAGAGCCAAGGGAAAAGGCAGTACGTCATCATTTTGCGAGAGGACTGGGTCCTGCTCTCTATATCCTTTTGGGATTTCAGTGCTTCCTGTGAGTGAGCATTCAGTGCCAAATCAGAAGCCCTACACATTGGAGGATAACAGAATAGCCCGGGCCAATTCTTTCTCTTGCGTATGAATCCCAAAGAGATGGGGAAGCATGAGCAGTAAATTCAGAAGTTGGCAGAGAAGCTGGACAGGTGTTTGGTGAAGACACTAGGGTCAAAGCAGTGAGAAGGTGGTCTTGGAGGGCAATGAGATGACCCAGGCCAGGGGAGCCCTGGGGCCTGGGATCCTGGGTAGCCATGAGCGCCCATCCAGTTCTCTAGGAGTCATGGCTCTGTGGCCGCTGAGATGGTTCCCTGCCATCTTTTCCTTTCCTGTCTATTCCTGCAATAACCCCCTGCCACCAAAGCGGTCTGAGTCCCTTGAAATCAAGAGAATCAAGCACTGGATTACACTTTCTATCAAGACCCTGAGGGCCAGGTGGCAAGTCAGTGTCCCCATAATATGCTGGGACTCCTACGGAAAGAACCTGGTTCTTTGACCCCGACAAATCCCGTGAACAGAATGCGATATTCTCTCTTCTCAGTGAGTGAAATAACAACAACGCAAGTCTGTATTCTTCCCGCAGATGTCAACAGACATTCCTTTTCTAGGGGGAAGTGACCTTTGAGTAATGACACAAAGTAGTAGAGCGTAGCTTAAATATTTTAAAAGGGAAGAATGTGGCGAACAATACCAACATTTAGTGTGTAGCTCCACAGGCCCCAGTATGTTCTGCAGGCCCAAATCTAATCCTCACTGGAGCCCTGTGAGAGATGTGCCGTCTTGTCCCCTTTTTGTATTTTAGTGACTAGCCTGAGGTCACGCAACTTGTAAGAGGTAAAACTGCGACTCCAACTCAGTTTTAACTCCAGAGCCTGAGCTCCTAACCGGTGTTCTGTAACAGGAATGAATGCTCAAAAACCCATTTCATCCCATCTCTGGATGGGCATTTCCTGGTCCAAGTACAGCCCACACCTTGCTTCTCTGGGCAGCACCCAGCTCCTGCCAGCACGACCACTGTGATACCCACACTGGTGGAATCACAAGGAATAACCATCCTCTCTCAGGAGACTTTTGAACACTTTAACCTAGATTTTTAGAAGTCTCCACATTACCTGGTTTTTCCCTTTTTTACCCCCTAGAGGAGAGAAGTGCTATAATACGATGCTATTAGATCAGAGAGGTAAACTCAACACGTGCAGCAGCTGTAAGCTGTCAGGTTTTGCCATGGCCTTGTGTGGCCATGAAACATTTCCAGAAATAAGAAAATGAGTCCCACAACCGGGTCCCTAACTATGTTTCCCCACAGTGGTATCAGACAGAAGCTCCAGAAGATGTAACACAAAATGTGTTATCCGCCCCCAACACTTACTCCCAGTCAGGTACGGTCTCATTGGTAAAAACACTAGTGAAAAACACACATCGCTGCTGTGGTCACATAGAGGAGGCTCCCCAGTATGCCAGTGGCAGGCCCGGTCAGCAGAACTGAAGGGGAGAAGTGCTTAATGCTCTCAATTGTGAGCTTTGAGGACATTTTCATTCAGATGTTTATGTGTGTTTCAGAGGATCCTTCTTACAGCCTCGGTGGGAGGCCGGGTCAGAAGGAGGACAGTTGCCCAAGTCAACAACAACTCAAGAAGGAAATTCAGGGACTATTTTTTCTCTTCCAGCCACAGATTCACAAATACACTTATTCTTTAGTTGTTTGTAATGCAAATAATGGTCATCATTTCAATTGATGCATGGAGCACTAGGTGTTTTCACAGAAATATGTTTGTTTTACTTGCACCTGTGTAAGAACACACCTCCTGCTTGAAAGAGTTAAACTGTGTCTTTGTTTCAGGGTCCCAAGTGAAAAGTAGCACACGCACCAGGAGAACAAGGGGCTCTCAGGGAAGGGTGGCCAAGGCGAGCTAGTGTTGGGGAGGAATAGCTTTCAGAATCACCTGGGGGATTCATTCAAAGTGCCTTTCCCTTGCTGTCTCTACCAACCCCACCCCAGGAACGGAGCAATCATTACCACTGAGAGCACATCAAACCCCTCCAATACGTCTAAGTGGAAAAAAATCTCGAGTCAGTAGAATCCAAAACATATTCAACAGAACAGAATGATAACTAGGTCCCTGGGAATGGAATCCTTTAGTAGCAGGTATGATCCTCAGTCCACAAATTAAGATGTGCAAGCAATACCTAAATGTCTAGTTCTAGAAATCGGCTGAATTTGAATTTGAGCCCCAATACGTCCCAGCTCATGAGAAGATATAATTTCAGTCATTCTGGTGACTGCCCCTCCCTCCCTCAAGGTCCCTCCCTCCTTCACAGCGCATTCTGCAGTGTGAAGGTGTCTGTGGAGGTGAAGTACTCTGGTATTTGCCATCTGTCCCACAGATTTCCATGGAGACATCATTGTCTTTGGTCCTAAGGGCTTTTCAGGACTGGTGGCACTTTGATGCTTCTGTTGACCTAAGTCAAACAGACTGCCAGGTATTTCTCCAGCAAAGATGGATTCATGCCATATCAGCAGAGAACTGCAGTTTGGGGTCTGCAACCATGACAAGTCATGTCCAAGTCCCCAGCAAGAATGGAGAGAACTCTTTCATAGAGGGAGAAAGGAAGTGGGGAGGGCGATAGTAAACCAAGAGTCCCTGATCTTTTATTGGCTGAGTCCTTGCCAGGAAAGAAGAGGATCTTTCTTCTTCCTGTTGGGCTCTGCTATTATCACTGAGCATGAGCATGCCCCCATCTGGACTCACGACGATTTTAATTGAGATTTCGGTTCATTAATTTTTTTACACTTTCAAGTCATACCTAAGGCAGGGGCATCTTTTGATGTCTGAGGGGTCCTGTCTGCCTGCATAGCTCATGTGGTGCTTCCCCTGTGGGTTCTTGCAGCCTCCTCCTGCTCTATTACAAGGCCTCCTTTGATTGACAGTCCCGTGACAGGAACCGTTTTTCTAGTCTGGGAAAGGCTCTTTTTCCTTCTGCAGTTCTCTTTGCTTCTTCTCACAAACTCCTAAGTGCTCTTTCTCAGCAAACCTGCTAAGTTATACTGCAGGCTCAGGCTTCAGGAAACAAAACCCAGAAATTTTTGGAACTTACTTCTCTCTGTCCTACCACATACCTCCCTTGAGGCACTGAAACACAGAATCAGCTCCAAGTTTGAGTGAGAGAAACATATGGAAAGGAAAATCCAAATAAATCAGTGACACAAAATATTATCCCGTCATATCTGTATACCCTCTTCATGGCTGATTCCCAGTTCTAGTGTCCAAATATACCTACAGAGATATATGGGGGCTGTTGCAAAAATTCTCCAAAACTTTCAAAATCACATTAATGCTTATGACATTGAAATTTTAAAACATAAATAATGGTTCTGGTTAAAGCTCAAAGATTTAAGAGCTGGAAAAAGCATTTTTCCCATCCTAACAATAAGAAAAAAGCTGGATAAATATAAAACTAACAACTTTTCTTGAACCTATCAAAGAACTGATATTGCAGGCAAACAACTAACTTAAAACCAAGAGAAAGACAGAGGACTGCAGGGAGAAATGGGTTTCAAGTGTTTGCTCACCTGAGACGGATGCTGCCAAATGCCATAAAAGCTGGTAAGAAGATTAAACTAGAAATGCTGACAGAATTGCTAAAGGCCAAGTATGGGCCAGCATGAGAGTGTGAAGTCCCAGAGGGCTGCAGAAGTAGGAGGGTTCACACTCTTTTGTAGGTTTTTCTTCCTGGAATATTGGGTGCTCACAGGGAAGATGGGGAGAATCCTATGAAAATGTCCTCTAAGGTGCCAGTTGGCTAAGGAGAGTAGCAGCCACAGCCCAAACCCTGAGACAGCTTTGATCTCCCCAACCCAACAAAGCCTTAACATGCAGAAGAAAGGGGTTTGAAACTGTATCCTGAGGGCCCTACTGGAAACTGACTGCAGCGAGGAGAGGAGAACAGGGGGAAAAAGAAGTTCCTGCCCTGGGTCCAGCACTACCGCTGGAGACCTAGGCTTGAGATGAGAACCTAAGGGGTCAACCCTCCCCCATCTCCTCCTAGCATACTAACCAGAGTTGCAGTAAGACACAGCTGGGAGAGATATAAGATGTAGACTCTCTCTGTGGGTTAGCCCAATTGAAGACCCCAAACCAAGAGGGGAGATAAGTTGGGGGAGGGTGTAGCTCAAGTGGTAGAGTGCATGCTTAGCATGCACAGGGTCCTGGGTTCAATTCCCAGTACCTCCTCTAAAAAGAAATAAGTAAGTAAATCTAATTACCTCCCCGCAAAATAAAAAAAAAAAAAAAAAAAAAAAAAAAAGAGGGGAGACAAAAACAAAGTGACACTAGAGGGCTCCAGAGGGTAACCATAGTACCAACGAACTCTCAGTCTAATTCCCACAGTTCCCACATTAAAGGCCTAGCAGGGGAAAGGCATGCTCAAGCCTGAGAATAAAAAAAAAGTTTACTTAGTATATATTGTCCTATACAATATTTTCAACTTTCAACAAAAAAAATGACATGACATTCAAAAAAGCAAGAAAAAACATACTCTGGAAAGACAAAGCAATCATCAGAATCAGATGCATGTTGGACTTATCAGATAAGGAATTTAAAATTACTATGATTAATATGTTAAGGGATCTAATGGAAAAAGTAGACAAAATGCAAAAATCAGATAATTTCAGTAGAGGGATAGAAATAAGAGACTCAAATGAAAATGTGAGAAATCAAAACTTCAGTAACAGATACGAAGAATATCTTTGACAAGCTCATTAACAGACTTAAAATAGTTAAGAAAAGAATTAGTGAAGCTGACTATTGGTCAACAAAATTTACCCAAACTAAAACACAAGGAGATAAAAGAATAAGAAAAAAATAGAAAAAGAATCTAAGGGCTGTGGGACAACATCAAACAGTCTAACATACGTGTGATTTAGAATCTCAGAAGGAGAAAAGGGAGAAAATGGACAGAAGAAATATTCAAGGAATAACAGCTGAAAATTTTCTAAATTAGAAGCAAACACCAAACCACAGATCCAAGAAGAATTAAAAAAACAACAAAAACAAAACAAAGTAAATAAAAGAACAAAACAAAACAAAAAGTAAAACACCAAGACATGCCAAAGACAAAGAGAAAATCTTGAAGGAGACCGGAGAGGGGCAAAAAACATTATCTACAGAGGGATGAGGGTAAGGATTAACAGCAGACTTCTTGTGAGAAACTAAAACAGAGTGATGTCTTCAATATGCTGAAAGGTGGGACAATGTCAATCCAGAATTCTATATCCAGAAAAAGTGTCCATCTAAAGTAGGGAAAGAACAAAGACTTTCTCAGACAAACAAAAATGCAGGGGCCTGTGTACCAGCAGTAGACCTATCTTACAAGAAATATTAAAATTAGTTTTTCAAGGTAGATATATGTCAGAAAATTGGACGTGCACTAAGAAATGAAGAGTGTCAGAAATGGAATAAATAAATGGCTTATAAAATCATTTCCAACTTATTTTAATTGCTCTAAAGGATGACTGTTTAAAGCCACAAAATTAACAATGTATTGTGTGTTTATAACTTATGTACAAGTGAAGTGTGTGGGAACAATGGCACATCAGAGGGAGAGAGGAACTGAGAATGTAGTGTTATAAGATTTTGGAACTACATGTGTAATAGTATAATATTATTTAAAGGTGGATTCAGATTTTTTTAAATGCATATTAAAAACCCTGAGGCAACCATTAGAAAAGTTTTTAAATGTTGAATTAAACCCAGAGAAGATAGAAAAGGATGTAAAAACAAAAAAAAAAATAAGTGAAACAAATAAAAAGCAGCTAGTAAGATGGTAGATTTTAATCCAACTATATCAATAACTATCTTTAATGTTAAGAGGGTAATCACACCAGTTAAAAGACAGAAATATCAGAATTGACTAAAAACAAAACAAGACTCAAGTATATGTGGTCTATGAGAAACCTACTTGAAATATAGAGGCATATTTAGGTTAAAAATAAAAGGATGGAAAAAGATATATCATGCAAACACAAAGTCATTTCATAACAAGAAATATTATCAGAGATAAAGAGGATATTACATTATGAAAAAGGTCAATTCTCAAAAAAAAAATTCTTAAATGTGTTTGCACCCAACAACAGAGCTTTAAAATACACGAAGCAAAACCTGGTAGATTATCTTAAAGGAGAAATAGGCAAACCTACAATTTTAGATGGAGATTTCAACACTCCTCTCTCAGAAACTCTTAGAACAAGTAGGCAGAAAATCAGTAAGGATATAGATGACCTAAATAACACCATCAACCAACTTGTCTCATTTGGCATTTATAGAGCACTGACTCCAACAGCAGCAGAACATACCTTCTCAAGTGCACAAAGAGTATTGTCAGCCATATTCTGTTAACACTTTAAAAGAACAGGAAATATACATAGTATATTCTGAAACCATAGTGTAATTAAATTAGAAATCAAGAATAGAAAGGTATCTGGTAAATACCCAAATATTTGAAAATGAAGCAACACATTTCTAAATAATCCATGGTTCAAAGAAGAAGCCTCCAAAGAAATTTTAAAATATTTTGAATTAAATGAAAATAAAGATAAAACATATCAAATTTTGTAGGATGCAGCTCAAGTGTTCTTAGACAGAAATTTATAGCATTAAATGCTGATAAAAAAGAGCTCCAGAAAGATCTAAATTCAGTAAAGTAAGCTTCCAACTTAAAGGGGAGCTAATTAAATCTTAAGCAAGCAGATGAAAGGAAATAATATAAAACAGAAATCAATGAAATTAAAAACAGAAAAATAATACATTAAATCAATAAAAACAAAAGCTGATTTTTTTGAAATTATAAAGTCATAAAATTGATAAGCCTTTCATCAGGCTGACCAAGAAAAAGAGAAAGACAGAATTTACCCATTTTAGGAATTCAAAAGGACATCACTACTGACCTCATAGGCACTAAAAGCATAATAAGGGAATACTACAAACAACTCTTGTGTTTATAAATTTATCAACTTAGATGAAATGGATCAATTCCTTGAAATGCCCAAACTACCAAAACTCATTCAAGAAGAAATGCTTAACCTAAATAGTCCTATATGTATTAAATAAATTAAATTTGTAGTTAAAAAATTTCAAAAAAGAAAACCCAGATGGTTTCACTAGTAAATTCCATAAAATGTTTAAGGAAAAAATAATGTCAACGGTACACAGTATGTTCCAGAATAAAGAGGAGGCAACATTTCCCAACTCATTTTATGAGGTCAGCATTATCCTAAAGCCCAAACCAAACTGTATACTGCAGGAACAGAAAACTATAGACCAAGGTTCTTCATAAATATAAAGGAAAAAACTTCTCAACAAAACATTAGCAATACATAAAAAAGAGAATATATGACCAAATGGGATTATCCCAGATCCCAAGGCTGGTTCAAATTCAAAACTCAATCAACATAATTCATTATATTAACAGCCTAAAAAAACACACACACATTTATTTCAATACAAGTGAAAACAAAATTCAACAGCCATTTGTGATAAAATTCTTGGAAAATTAAGAATGGAAGGGAACTTCCTTAATCTCACATAGGGAGTCTATGAATAACTTATACATAACATCAGACTTAAGGGTAAGATGCTGAAAGCTTACCCCCTAGTTTAGGAATAAGATAAGAATGTTCACTCACTATACCAATTCAACATCATACTGGAAGTCATAGCCTGTGAAATAAGCTAAGAAATATAAGTAAAAGGCACATAGATTTAAAAGGAAAAAGGTAAGACTGTCATTATTTGAAGACAACATGGTTGTTAACACAGAGAATTCCAAAGATCTACAAAAACATTCCTGGAACAAACAAGTAAGTTTTAAAAGGTCAATATACAAAAGCCAATCATATTCCTATATTCTGGCAATGAATAATTGAAACTTGATATTAAGAAACAATACCACTTATAATTATACAAAAAAGTTAAAAACTTAGGTATAGATCTAACAGAATATGTGCAAGATCTATATACTAAAAACCATACTGATGAAAGATAGTGAGGAAAATCTAAGTATCTTGAGATATACTGTGTTCATAATTTAGAAGCATCAGTATTATTAAGGTATCATTTCTCCCAAAATTAAACTATAGATTCAGTGCAATCTCAATCAAAATCCCAGTAAGTATTTTATAGATGATGAGAAGCCAATTCTAAAATTGATATGGAAAGGCAAAGGACCTGGAAAAGCTAAAGCAATTCTGAAAAAGAAAAAAAAGTTGGAGGACTCACACTGTAGGATTTCAAGACATAGTATAAAGCTACAATAATCAGGACTGTGTCACAATGGCTAAAGGACAGATGTGTGGAACAATGAAATTGAATAGAATGCTCATAAATAGACCCACAGAAATAGTCTACTGATTTTTAACAAAGATGCTAAAGCAATGCAATGAACATAGGAGAGTCTTTTCAAAGAACAATGCTGGAACAATTGGACATCCATATGCAAATAAATAAACCTCTACATATACCTCATTTCTTGAACAAAAGTTAACTCAATATGGATCACAAAACTAAATGTATAACCTAAATGTATAACACAAGAAGTTATATAAGAATGTTTATAACTTTATTCATAGTCATCCCAAACTGGAAACAATCAAGATGTCCTTCAACAGGGTAATGGATAAATGAACTTGATATATCCATACAATGGATTATCACTCAGCAATAAAAATGAATGTGTTTTTGATTCCCACACAATAATGAGGATGAATCATAAATTGATTCTATAAGTGAAAGAAGTCAGACTCAAAAGGCTACATACTATATGATTACATCTTTATGAAATTACTGAAAAGGCACATCTAAAGTGATAGAAAACAGGTCTGTGGTTGCCCCAGGGTTGGGGGAAAGGGGAGAGGATTTCTACAAAGGGGCTCGACCAGGTAATTTTTAGGTTGATGGGATGTTCTATATGGTACTAGGGTGATGGAAACAAGACTCTGTGCATTTGTCAAACTCCCATAGAATTGTGCACTTTACTTAACTTTATTGTATGCATATTGAAAAAAAAAATCAACCAGGATGTCAAGATTTTTATTGGAATAAGGGATGCAGAAAAATACTATTTGCTGAGTAGCAACTTTTAAAGTATGTCAAAGAGTAGAAAAAACAAACAACATTAAATACAGTGTCATGACTTCAAAAAAGTCTTCACTTTTGCCCACTCCTAATGATGGACCAATGCTATGCTAATGGAAGCTCCAGAGGAGCAAGGCCTGTGTTTGTCTCCCTCTAGAGGCTGGTGGGTTACAGTCCTTGAGTAATCTACAGACAACCCTTTTGAGGAGAAAAACTTCTTATGGGTTGTCAACTCACAATGTCGATGTCCTTTATCATCTTGTTTTAAGAATATGTATAAACAAACAAATATATAAATTTTTATTATAATTTATATACAGCTATGAAGCCCCAACAAAATTATAAATCAGACACAAAGAAAACTGTAACCCTAATAAAACTCAACCTAATACCAATAAATTGGTGAACTCAAATCACTCCTCACAATGTGGTTGGGTCCTTTGAAGCAAGCATCCCTGACGACCGTTAGGACTACTCAATGTTTCTGCCATTATTTTTTCTCTGCAAACGATTACACAAACCTCATTTTTTACAGCATCTCTGATGTCATATATGATGGATTGAAGAGTTTGGGAATCACCTCCCACGTTAACACCATCATGACTACTACTAGACCCTGTTATAATTATTCTATTCCCATCTGCACCTAGCCTGTGATAAATGAAATTTAATTTGAGTTAAACTTGGTCCTTGTCCTCTGAGGACCCTGAGTGTGAAGCCCATTGCAAGGATGCAGATGGACACGACTCTATGTTCAAGGAGAAAAGACTTTGTTGGCGATTGTGAGGGAAGGCTCTGCTATCTTTGTCCTGAGTCTCTGCCTGCTTTGGAAAGTCCTGACGAGAGAAAGAGGCAAATACCACCCTCAGGTGGGATTTCAAAATCTCGCACCACTTCACTGATCTGTTTTGAACTATCTGGGACTCCCTAAGGTTACAGCAATGTTTTCTACCGTGCTTTCAAGTTGGGCAAAAAAAAAAAAAAAAACCAAAAAAAAAAAAGGAAAGTCACTTACTAGTGGGCAGCACTCATAACATCAATTTGAATAGAAATTTTTAAAAAATTGTTTGACATCTGATTCTGTTGATTGCTCATGATTTGGAGAAATTCATGCCCTAACAATGAATAGTCAAGTGTTAATTCTGGAATAATTTTTCCTTTTATTTCATATGAAAAGAAAACACACTTGAAGTTTTATAATGGTGCAGCCAGCTTTTAATTGAGTCTGTCAGAAAGCAAGTTAGGAAGCTGGACTAAGGCTGTGTCAGAGAAAGATACTGACTGGCATATTTTTCTCTAGCGCTGAATGTGGCTCCTGATTGGGCAGCTCAAAAGACAAGAGAGTCAGCAATCTTCCTGCTCCCTTTGTGCCCTGCACGTGCTCCCAACACCAGGCTTGAGAAACAGCTTCAGGGAAGTGAGAGATGGAGTCGGATCCTGGCAGCCACAGTCACCAGCCACACTGTCCTTGGGCAAATCACCAGCTTCTCTGTGCTTTCATCTTCTCAAAACTAACGGTTATAGTGATGAGGTTCAAATGAGGAGACACACGTAACACCCGGAGAGAAAAGCTTGATACTGGAACACACACTCTATAAATGTTAGCTCTTATTACTGTCATACTTAACACACTGGGTTGGAATCACCTATGTCCACTTTTGCTTTAAACTCAAGTGGTCTATGAGTTCTGGGAGGGCGGGGACCATAACTTCCTCTCCTCTGTATCCACAGTCCTGAGCACACAACAATCAATCAGCGTGTTTTGAACTGAAGAGAGGGGATAGAATTGGAAAATTATTCGAGAGAGCAAAGAGATTGTAACCAAGCAAGGGAGAGAAATGAATAATTTTCACTTTGGAAGACACTAATAGCAGTGTGCCACCTCTGTACTGACATAATTTCATCTCAATGCATTTAACAAAATTTTCCTCACAGAGCCTTTGGGTAGACTACTGGGAGCAGTTCTGTAACTACAAGTCATTTTCGCTGCTGCAAAATAGACCTGAATGCTAATAAGCAAACCAATATTTAAAAAGTCTTATCCCAAGGTGCTGGAAATGTTTTTGATTTGAGTGTTGGATATATATTATATATCTATAATCTCACAATTTGCACACTTTACTATATAAAACAAAGTCTCCAAAGCCTCCAAAGTCTTGAAGGCCCTTGGCCCATCAATAGCAATTCCATCTGACACATGTTCACAAGATCACCATGGCTACCCCGACGGTCCTTTCCTTGGTACTTCCAACCTACTGCTCCCAAAGGCAACCTGTGTATACACAGTATACACAAATACGGGAAATCTCCTGTACTCACAATTAACAGGCAAAGCCCTCAAGGCTCCAAAACACTGAAGCTTTTAGCTAAAGAGCACCCAAAATTAATGTTCACATAATCTGTCCACCAGAGGGAACTAACAGAGCCCAAATAATAGGAACATACTGACCCCAGCAAGCCAACCAATCAAGCTTTTCAGACAAGGACTGCAGTTTCCACACACAAACCAAGTATCAATTTCTTGGTTTCTAGGAAGGTATGTGAAATTTTATTGAAGTCAGATTTAATTCATGGGTTTATTTTTTTTTCTCCTCAACAGTAGACATGTTTTAATAGTAAGAGGCAACTGACCTTGGAGACATTAATGCTAATAAATGTCTATGGACATGAAAATAAGGAGAGTACATCTTTGAAAAATACTTTACAGATTAGGAAGAATTTTCAGGTGGAGAAGTGAGTGCTGGCAATTTTCCTCCTCAATACGTGAATTTAATTTATAAACACAATTTGTGCCTGTTAGAGATGGAAAAAAGTTTTGTAGGACCATGTAGGACCACGAGTAGCATATAAACAAATTAGAAAAAGGTACACCTCTGAAGCCTGGGGCATGGCTTGGTGAGCAGAGCAAGGGATGGATTTTAAGCTCTGCTTTCCGCTAGCAGGCAGCTCTGCACAGGAACAATCGCACAACCATATTCGGCAGCCCTAGAGTCTGGGCAGTGGTAGCTCCAAGGGGATGCTTGAGGGTAGTTTTTAATCCTCCCTCTCCCCAATTATTTGATAAGAATGGAATGGAATTTTTTTAATCTCACCTAAAGTGCAAGTCCAAGACAAGTGGCCCACCTGCCCCCTTCCAATCAGAATGCCGACCTGAAATTTTTCCTAAAGAGAAATTCTGGATCCATCACTCTATGGAAACAGACATTTTCCATCCTGTTCTCCTCTGCTTTCAATCCACCCTGCTGGAAAGGTCTTGCTGATATTTTCCAAGTTGCCTTTTCCTTTATAATATCCCATTTCCTGATCACTCCCTACCTCCTCATTCTTGTAGCCATGAATTCTTTCATGGGTCAAAAATTTTTGTAGGAGACAACTGAAACCAGGCCTGCATGTAGGCCTGAAGGCTTGCATCTTATAAGTGACCAATTCTCAGTTCTTACTTTATTTGACCTGACAACAGCTCTTAACCCTATTGATCACTCTGTCCTTTGGAAAGTTTCTTCATTTGGACACAGGGAGGAAAGTTTCTTTCAGGACACAGCTCTCCCATGTCCTTCTCCATGTTGGCTGCTCCTTCTCAGTCTCCTGCACTGATTCCCCTTCATCTTCCTGATTTCCAAGGGTTGACATCCACTAGCCATCCTCTCCTTTGTTCTGTCTACACCACTGCCTCTGCGACCTCACCAGGTCCTTTACACACCATCCATTCCGGACAACTCCCAAGTTTATATCTTCCCCTGGCTCCTGCTCTGAACTCCAGACTCATCTTCAATGGCCTCCTCAACATCTCCATTGGATATTTAAAAACATCTTAAACTTGACAGGCCCAAAAGCAAACTCTTAATTTTCACCCCCAACCATTCACACCTGACAGCCCTTTCCACCTGGGCAAACGGTCCTCCTTTTTTAGTTGCTCACACAGAAAGCCTTGAAGTCATCCTTGGCTCATCTCTTGCTCTGTCTAACCACATCAGCAACATCAGTTGGTTCCAGATTTGAAATATGTCCAGAATTGGACTACTTCATACCAGCTATCACTCAGGTCTAAGTCAGCAACACCTCTTAGCCAGGATTATCACAACAGTCTTCTAATTCACTTCCCTAATTCTGCCCTTCCTTCCTTCCCCACTCTCCAAGCGGAGTTAACTTTCTTGCTGGCAGTCAGAGTGATGCTAAGTGAACCTAAGTGAGATTGTGTGTCTCCTCTGCATGTGGCCCACCTCCCAGAGAGAAACTCAAGGAGCTTGAAAGAGTCTGGAAGGCTCTATATGGAAGGCTTAGCCCTCTGCTGTATATCTGGGTATCACTCCATCACTATCCTTTGGGAACCTTCTGTGAACATGCCGACCCTGCTCCCACCTCTGGGAGGTACCTTTGTACTTTCTGGTCTTTCATCCTTCAGATGTCCTCACACTAACTCTTTCAACTCCTTTAGTCTCTGCTCACATATCATTTTCTCAGACAGGTTCTCCCTGATGCACTGTATTAAATAATACCACACTCCTAACACCCTCTGTCTCCCTTACCCTGCATTATTTTCCTTCATAGGACTTCACAATGCTTTTCTCCACTGTGTGTGTGTTTTGATATATATATTTGTATATACATATAGTGCATATATATACATATTTGTGTATGTATATGTGTGTGTGATCATTGTCTGTCTTCCCCACCAAGAATGTAAGGTCTGTGCCATAAAGCATTTTAATTCATTGTTATCTAACTCCAGCACCTAGGAAAATGCCTAGCACATAGCAGGCGTTCAATACATACTTCCTGAATGAATTTAGTCAGTTTATACACTGACTAAAAGTTACATGCAATTTTTAAAATAAAATGCATTAAAATTTACCTTAAAAATTTCCATAATTGGACATAATTGAAAGGCATTTAAAGAAATATGGTATTTACCTCTGAAGCACACTCAAGCCACGTTTCGATGAACAGTGGACTGAAATCCACCATCCTTGCGAGTAGACTGCCTAGCGGTAATTAGGCAAAACAATAGCCACTAACTAACATTACTTAACACTTTGTTGGCCTTGTGTTGAATTACAAAATGTTAAATTTACTACATGTTTGTTTTCACCAATTGCCATCAAATTCTATTACTAAACAGGATTTGTGTACATGTAGGACCCATCTAAATGAGTATATTATGTCGTGGTTCACTATTGTGGATGCTGAAGAATCAAGACTGATGTCTTATGAGGGAATATCCAACAGCGAAATCAGGAATCGTGTTTCTATTTACCACCCTATTGCCAAAGCTAATTGTGTATATAAAGATTTCTTAATGTAAGCTGTTAGCATATTAAAGAATATTTTCTGAAATTCAATACATGATTCAAATGACATACAATTTAAATACACTTGTGAAAACCAAAAGATAAATTCATTTAAAACAGGGTATAACTAAGGAAAAAACTTTACTTAAAATACCACACTAATAGCTAACTTAGTTCACAGTAGCCTAAAGAAGTGTACAAATCTAAAATTTCCTATTTCCTTCCTTACATATTTTAGTGTTTGATCCTTATCTTTAAACTCAACATGTAGATGTAAAAATACAATATTAATCAGATTGTGTATTTTAATGCCTGTGACTATAGAGGCCAAGCATTAGGATGGTTGGCATATGGGCTTTGGGCCTGGATGTGCATCTGGTTCTGCCACTTCCTGGTTGTGGGTCTTGGGCAAAGTATCTTATCCAAGTGTGTCTGTTTTCTTAAGGGTTGTAGCGAGGAAATGTGAGATGGTTACAGGTGAAACACTTAGAATAGTGCTTAGCATAGAGTAATCACTCAACAAATACTAGCTGTTATTAATAGCTACACATAATGAAAACAAAGTTCTGCCATCATATCCCCTCTTTGTAGTTAATGGGCTGAATTAATCCAGTTTGCTCTAATGTCAAAAATATCTAAATAGTTTCATGTGAAATCACTCCTAAAAGAAGAGAATCTTTTATACAGCAGAGGAATGCTTAGCAGCTTCTTTAGAGATGCCAGTTTCTCTCCAGGAATCTACTGATAACACACACTTCAAATGTCATAATTGGTACTCAGAGCCCTTAGAGATGTTTCTTGGGTTATTGCTTAGAAAAAGCTCTGAGAAATCCCATTGTAAACACTAGCTTCCAATGTGCTTCATTACTGATACTGATATTTTGAGATCATGATAGAATGTGAGAATCCTGATTAGTTTACTAACTTTCTTCATGTTGGACTTTCTTCAGCTATGTTACCCCCAACACCCATTAACGTGCACACACACACACACACTTATATCTCACACACCCCATTTAAAAATGAGAGAAGATGATTTGTTATATAACTATATTGACCTTTATGTTTATGCTTTTGAATCCTGTTTTTGGGAAGATTTTATTTTAATAAAGATTTGTATCCTTAACTTAACCTCCTTCCTAGCATTATTAATTCTGTGAGATATGGTAGATATGATACAAGGTCCATTCTAGTCTTATTAATTCTATGATACATGGGAGACTAGTCATGCTGAATTTGAAATTGTAGGCTATGTTAGGATTTAAGGTACTTAATTCCATTCATTCATTCATATTACGGAGAGACAAGCAACCCACAGATACTTTTTTACCTGATCTGATTTTCCTTATCTTTTTAAAAATTTTATTGAGGTGAAATTCACATAGCATGCAATTAAGCATTATAAAGTATATAAGTCAGTGGCATTCAGTGCATTCCCAATGTGGTCAACCACCACCTCTCTCCAGTTTCAAACTTCATCACCCCAGAAAAATATAATCATTCCACATTCCCTCCTTCCCTGTTCCCTGCTTTATGTCACTAAGAACTTGCCTATTTGAAATATATCATATACAAGGGATCATAAAATATGTGACTTTTTGTATCTAGCTTCTTTTACTTAACATAATGTTTTCAAGGTTCATCTAAGTTGTCGCATGTGTCATTACTTTGTTTCTGTTTATTGAATAAAATCTCATTGTATGTACATATCACAATGTATTTATCCATTTATCCATTGATGGGTATTTGGGTTGTTTCTACCTTTTGACTTCTATGAATAATGTTGCTATAAACATTCATACACAAGTTTCTGTGTGGACATTTCATTTCTCTTGGGTAAATATCTAGGAGTGGAATTGCTCGGTCACTCTATGTTTAACTTTTTAAGGAACTGCCAAAATGGTTTCCACAGTGTCTGCACCATTGTACATTTCCACTAGCAATGTACAAAGGTACTTATTTCTCCATATCCTTGCGAATACTTATTTGCCATTTTTGTTGTTTTTATTAAAGCCACCCTAATGGGTGTGAAGTGGTATCTCATTGCGGTTTTGATTTGCATTTTCTAATGGTCAGTGATACTGAATATCTTTCACTTGCATATTGGCCATCTGTATATCTTCTTTGGAGAAATGTCTGTTCATCTTCTTTGCCCGTTTTTAAAATTGGGTTGTTCATCTCTTTGTGCTGAGTTGTTAAGAGTTCTTTATATATTCTGGATATTAAACTCTTATCAGCTATGTGATTTGCAAATATTTTCTTCCATTCTGTATACTGCCTTTTCACAGTTTGATAATGTCTTTTGACATTATCAAAACACACAAATGGTTTTAATTTTTATGAAATCCAATTTATCTATTTATTCATTTGTTGCTCACATTTTTGGTGTCAAATCTAAGAATTCACTGCCAAATTTATGGAATCCTCAGATTCATATGGAAGAGCAAGGGACCCTGAATAGTCAAAACATTATTTAAAGAAGAAAATGTTGGAGTACTCACCCTTCCTGATTACAAAGCTTACCACAAAGCTACAGAAATCAAAACAGTGTGGTACTGACATACATACCAATGGAACAGAACCATGATTCCAGAAATAAACAAAAACATCTATGGCCAATTGATTTTTGACAAGGATGTCAATACCATTCAATGAGGGAAAGAATATTCTCTTCAAGAATTGGCATTGGGACGACTGGATATCCAAACACAAAAGAATGAAACTGCACCCCTACCTCACTCCACATACAAAAATTAACTCAAAATGGATCAGCAACCCAAATTTAAGAGCTAAAACAATAGAACTAGTAGAAGAAAACACAGGAGTAAGTATTTGCCATAGATAATTTAAATCCACAGATAACTCTACACTCCAATTAAAAGAACATCTTCTCCATCATAACTTTGCCCAAAGACTACAGGAATGGTAGCAAGGATGACTGACTTGAGTTTAATCTCTTTTCATCCTCTTGTCCATTAGGGTAGATATTTCATGAGAAGGTAATTAGAAGGTAATTGAAGGTAATTAGAAAGAAGGAAAAAAAATCAAATGCCTAGGCTAATCCTAATGAAAATTGGCCATGAGTAACAAAAATAAAACCAAAATACACAATTTGAACCAAATGCACCCTTTGATTTCTAAACTCTTAGCCAGGGACAGGGTATGCAGTGGTTAAGAGCATAGACCCTGGATCCAGAGGGCCTGGATTCCAATCCCAGACTAACTTCACTGCCTGTCTTCTATTTAATCTCTCTCCATGCCTCAGCTCCCTCATCTTTAAAATGAGAATAATATTAGTGCTTATTTCATGGCATTGTTTCCTAGCACATAGTAAGTACTTAAGTGTGTGCTATTATTTCTAGGACTGATAGATGATGGATCAGGCAAGAGAGATGTTTCTATGCTTTCATGATGATACAGAAAGTTGCTAGAATGAGCAGCTTCTATGGTGGCCATGAACATGTGCCTGGTAGACCTCCAACTTTGGTGTAACTGACTAAGGGCCCAGAGGCTGTGCTCTGAAATCCATGACCACATTGCACAAAGGTCTCACTTCCTACCAGCTGCTCCAGCCAGTAATTAAGTACTGCAGGAAGGCCATTCCTGAGAGGCACAGGACTCCTCTTATGGTTAATTTTGGCTCAAGTACTCTTTGACAACCTTGTTGAAATTTAGTCTGAAAGGCAAGCTGGACTTTCCATCCTGCTTTGTCTTCACTCTGGGACAGTCTTGCATTATGGTTTGATGGCTCTCCTAAACTTTCCTGGTTCCCTCTCTGTATTCTTTCACCCTTTTAATCCCACCTTAGTGCCTGATACTTAGAAGACTTGAACTAATAAAGTCTGGCATTCAAAGCTCTCTTACATACTACCTTAAGCCACATGCCATCTTATCTCCTACCTCTTAGCTTCGTGTATCTTTCCCTCTTGGTTTCCTAAAGTACCTAATGCTTCCCATCTCTGAGCCTTTGCCCATGCCCCCTCACTGAGAAAGCACTTACCTCCTGGCCACTTTTCCCTATTGGATGCCACTTGTCATTGATCATGTATCTCAAATGTCACCTTCTCTAAGCCTTTCAAGACCTGCCAACCAGGTATACTCTATACCCTTATCTAAACTGCAAGGACCCTTGCCTTTGAGCTTTTTATAAGCTTATTAACAGCAATAACTATCTCCTGCTTTGAACCCTCCAAAGTCTCCAGCTTGTACAGAATAGGCACTCAATATTTGTAGGATATAATTGGAAAATTAGGGGGAATTCTTCCCTAGGATTTAATTGTTAACATTCAGGATTTCCAACAGCTTACATCCATTTTGCTTGATATGGCAGCAATGAACTCAGATGAATAAAAAGAAATCCTATGTATCAAGTACTTAGGGTAGAATGTAGCATGTAGTAACTCAATTTTAATATCTGCTTAAAATTCTTCACCAAATTTGGCTGATTCCCACCCCCTCCAAAGGAAAGATGATGTGAAATTCTAAAACAGTTTTGGGTTTGTCTGTATATATAAATGGGGACTAGGGGATCAAGAAAAATAGTTGTAAAAGAATGCTTCCTCCTCTAACAAAGGGCCCTTGGCCTAAGGGCTGGCAAAGGCAACTTCCCTTCCCTTTAGCTCCTCCAGAAATGAAAAGGGAGATCCTGGCATTTTAACAAGCTTCCACATTGTGAAGTATATAAACAGTAATATGAGAAGGCACCGATGAGCTCAGTATGTAGAGAATCTTACTTTCTCACATATGTGTGATTGTCTGTGGTCATTACTGTAACTGACACTTATTAAGTGCATGTTATTCACGTTTAATCCTTACTAAAGACTTATCCTGATACAGGACAGGAAACAGGCTTGGTGACCAAGTCATGCTGCTAGGTCACTGACCCAAATCCCAAAGAAGTTTATTGTAGGCATCCAAAAGATATGTTGATCATATAAAATTCAACTTCTACCCCCAACCTTATCCAGGGCTTTTGGGGCAATGCTCTTGGGCAATTCAGCCCAAGGAAACTGACACTGGAAAGAAGGCAAGGTTTGGCATCTAGCCAGAGTACAGCAGCAGTGCAACTCAACAGCTTCAGGTAAAGGGTTGTAACTCTTTAACTTTGATCTCTAACCATTTCCGGCGAGGAACACAACATTCAGTAAGAACTCCTCAGGTGGAAAGCAGGAAGAGGGTGGCTAGTGCAAGGATCAGATAGCACCTGCATGGACACTCATTTATTAATGATTTATCAAGGGCAATCACATGAGAGGACTGCCATTTTTCCCTGCCCTCATTTTTCTCACTAACAGGCCTGAAAAGTGAACAAGATGGATGGGTCCAGCAAACAGCAAGAGGAGGATAGTACTTTCACCAACATTTCTCTTGCAGACGACCCAGGTAAGGAAGAAGCTGATGAATTCTGAAACATAAAATTCAGCAACTGCTCAGCAGTTGTTTAAAAAATATAAGTTTTATTGTTTTTATTATATGGTAAATCATACTCATTGTAGAAAACTTGAAAAAATATAACTACAAAAATAAAACAAAAAGTTTTCATTTAAGAGCTATTTTCTTTTTCCATTAAAATTGAGTGATTATTGTAAAACTTTCTCTACTTTTTAAAATAAGTCGACAAATAGAAAATGTTTACTTACAAAAGCTCTGGAAACATGACGTTAAAGTTGCTAAAACAACCTATGCTATTATTACCATAATTTGTTCAATTACAGTCCATTCTTTTCCTATTTTGTGAAATAATTTGATCATTTCTGAAAAATGAACAAGAATATGCTGCAATTTGCTTTTAAAATTATGTCAGAAAACGTCTGGTTTCTAAGCAAGGACCAAGTTTGCTGAATTCAACATGAGAGAAGGAAAAAAAGGGAGAGTAGTGGTTCTAAAATGCTGATGGAAGGGTAACATGGCTCATTCAACATCCCAGAGAAAACAGACAATGCTGAGTCACATGTTAACTGGAAACACTTCAAACCTATAAGCACCCACGTCTCGTGTGTGCGTGTGCGTGTGTGTGCGTGTGTTGGCAGCAGTGTTTTGCATCCAAGTTCCCTTAGCACAATCATACATAGTAAGAAGCCAGCAAGACTGCAGCTAAGCAACGGGGGTTACTGATTTTGATTAACAGAGAGCAGAGCATGAATATTTAACATCAATTGCTCTTTCATACAGCCACGCTTCTTCACTTTCTCCCTAAATGCTCAGATTCAAAAAGCCTCTTTCTAAACTGTGGCCAGACAATTAGCACCAACTGCCAGCCCGTCCGGGCTAAGCCTCCCCTCCTGGCACCGCATAAACATGCTTCAGGGGCTTTGAAAAACAAAGAGGAGCATTTTCAGCTCTCTGACAGGAGGAAAGGTACAAAGTACTGCAGCTGTTGAAGAAGTGGGATACCGCTGGTCTTAACATGCTCTCACCAGGGTGTTATAGAAAAACGACAGAGCTGCAGTCAGCAGCGAAAGAAACAAAGACCAAGGGAAACCTGCTACTTAGCTTCTAGGAGTTAGGAGTGCTGAACATGGGCGTGGGGAACCTTAGATGCTGTGGGCGGGTGCAGTTCAGACAGGGTGCTTGCTTGCTCCAAAGTCGCCCCCGCCCAGGATTCTTTCTCCGTCTAAACGTGGGCTGGGCCTGAAAGCCTGAAGCTGGGCAAGAGCCTTTCCATAACTACTCTCTCTCACTTCCAGCCCTGGGCACTGCCTCAGCTCTGCCCTCCACATCTCATCCTCAGCCACCCTCACATTTCCAGGGCAGACAAAAGCAGAGGAGGGCGGGGATTTGAATTCAGGTGTCCAATCCACTGTTGGCAATGGTTTTGAATGGGACTCCGTCAAAGTTGCTTGCTTACAATAAACTGGGATGTGTAAAGCGGGTTGGTGGTGAGACATGGCAGCCCAGCGAGGGCTCCGATGGTTCCTTGCTCTCACTCAAGACTTCCTCATCCTTGGTTGGCCGAATCACATAATCTTAGGGCACAGGGGCCTTATGGGATGGTCCAGCATGGGAACAAGGTGGGCTGAGGCACTAGCACTAATTTGTGCTGTTTCAGTATTCCAAGATGGCAAATGGAAATTCACGTTCTGGTAACAGAAAAGAACTGACACCCCATTTGGGGGGGGGGTGGTTGTAGACAACTGTATCGATTTGATGTGATAGTACTGGTTTCCTGTTGTTAATCAGAGGTTCTTGGTCTTTGATTAATAAAAACAGGAAGACAAAGTATTATGAAATAAATACAGCTTGTTCATAATTTCACATTAGACGGAGCTGCACTTCTTTCAATGGCATCTCTTTCCAGGCTGGGTTTCCTGTGGTTAGTGTGATAAAAAGCAAGTTCTGTGTATAAATCAACGTAGAACAGGTAGTAAGGGTGTCAGTTTGAGAAGACTGAGGAAGTTGTGAAATGCCCAAGAGGCACACATATCCTATGAAGTAAGTGAGTGGGTTTATTTCAGAATGAAATTAAAAAGAGACGGAAATTTCTTTCAGCTTAGATGAAATAGTTTTTTCAAATGGTTACTAAGTTTTAAGGATACAAATACTTATTAAGATGTCTGAACTTGAATACTTAATTCTTAGAGCTGTTTTGTATTTCTCCTGGCCTTGGAAACACCGTGAAAAAATTACTTAAAATGAAGGGCACTGTGAACTAAGGTAGTTTGGGAATCTCTGGTCTAAGCTGTCCTGCGGCTGCCCTGGCCTTGCTTCTGGGTGAGACACACAGTGCAGGACAGACATCTGATAGTATTGATCTGTCCTTCCTTCCTGTGTTTCTGATCCCCTGGCTCTGTGCTGCCACACTTCTCAGGTTCTCCTTTGACCTCTCCTTGTCATTCGTAGGCTCTTTTGGGAACCCCTTCTCTCAAGCGTTTCCCCAAGATTCTGCCCTTCGCCTGCTTTTCTCCTCTCTCTGGATACACGCTCCAGATGCTCTCATCCACTCCTCTTTAGTTCCATTCCTACCACCTATATTATATTCCAGTGACTCTAAAACAGAGCTTGTAAATTCAAACACCTTTAGGGCCAAGCCATGCACTTGTGGGAAAGAGGCAACGGTCTATGAATGTGTATTTCATTCAGTTTCCCAAACAAACTATTGACATTTCAATTCTTTTTTCAGTTTCCTAGGTCCTTCATCATGTATCTTTTTTTTCAGTTTTTAAAAATTGTATACTAATGCAGTAAGAGCACTTAAAATGAGATCTACCTTCTTAACAGATTTTTAAGTGAACAACACAGTAATTTTTTTAGGCTTTTTTGGGGGGAGGAGAGTTAATTAGATTTGTTTGTTTATGTATTTATGTATGTATGTATGTATGTATGTATGTATGTATGTATTTATTTATTTATTTATTTATTTATTTATTTATTTATTTATTTAATGGAGGTACTGGGGATTGAACCCAGGATACAGTACAGTATAATATAGTACAGTATAATACAGTATTGTTAACCACAGGCACAATGTTGTACACCAGATCTCTAGAACTTAATCATCTTACATTCCTGAAATTTTATAGCCATTGATTAGCAACTGCTACCAGCCCCTGCAGTCATCATTTGTTCTTTGCTTCCATGAGTCTATTTTAGATACCTCATATAAGTTGCAATCCACAATGTTTGTCCTTCTGACTGGCTTATTTTACTTAGTATAAGGTCCACAGGTTCATCCATGTTGTGGCATATTTCAGAACTTCATTTTGAAGGCTGAATAATATTCCATTGCGTGTATATACTACATTTTTGTTCATCTGTTCATCCGTTGATGGACGTTTAGGTTGTTTCTATATCTTAGCTATTGTGAATAGTGTAGCAATGGATATGAGAGTGCTAATATTTCTTCAAGATCCTGATTTCAATTCTTTTGGATAAGTATCCAGAAGTGGGATTGTTAATCATTGGTAGTTCCATTTATAACTTTTTGAGGAACTTCCATACTGTTTTCCATAGTGACTGTACCATTTTACATTCCTACCAGTAGTGTAAAAGGGTTGTATTTTCTCCATATCTTCGTCAACACTTGTTGTCTTTTTTTTTTTTTTGATAGCCATCCTAACAAGTGTTAGGTGATATCTCATTATGATTTCGATTTGCATTTCCCTGATGACTAGTCACAGTGAGCATCTTTTCACTTACCTGTTGGCCATTTGTATGTCTTCTTTGATGAAATATCTTTTGAAGTCTTTTGCCCATTCTTAATTGGGTTATTATTGGTTTTTGGTTATTGAGATGCCCCTTATATATTTTGGAAATTAACCTCATATCAGATATATCATTTACAAATATTTTCTCCCATTCTGTAGTTTGCCATTATACCATTTTGATTGTTTCCTGTGCAAAAGTGTTTTTGTCTGATGTAGTCTTCCTTGTCTGTTTTTGCTTTTGTTGCCTGTGCTTTTGATGTCATATCTGTGAAATTATTGCCAAGACCAATGTCACAAAGCTTTTCCTCTATATTTTCTTCTAGGACTTTTATAGCTTCTGGTCTTACATTTAAGTCTTTAATCCATTTTGAGTTGATTTTTGTGTATGGTGTAAGATAAAGATCCAATTTCATTCTTTTGTATGTGGATAGTTTTCCCAACATCATTAATTAAAAAGCCTATCTTTTCCCAATTGTGTATGCTTGGCACCCTGTTGAAGATCAGTTGACCTATATGTATAGATTTATTTCTGGGCTCTATATTCTGTTTCAGTAGTCTATAAGTCTTTGTGTCAGCATCACACTGTTTTAATTACTATGGCTTTGTAATATATTTTAATTACACTGAAATCAGGAAATGTGATGCCTCTAGCTTTGTTCTTTTTTTTTTTTTTTTCCTCTCAAGATATTTTGGGCTATTTGGGGGTATTCTATGGTTTCATATGAATTTTAGAATTGTTTTTTCTATTTCTGTAAAGAATTGAGATCCCAGTGGGGTTTTTAGTTGGAACTGCACTGAATGTGTAGATTGCTTTGGGTAGGATGGAAATTTTAAGAATATTAAACTTGTGCCCTGAAAATTACAAAACACTGATGAAAGAAATTAAAGAAGATACAAATAAATAGTGAATCATCATGTATCTTTTAAATATAGCAGATATTACTCTTCACAATGGTGCCTCAGGTTTCACTCTTTCAGTAGGGACAAGCTTTGTTTGCACATCGAATATATGAGAACATTCTTCATTTCTCGCCACCATTTTCCTTGAAACACACAGTCCTCTTGGACTGGACTTCATTTTCTACTTTTGATTAAGATAAGAGAACAATAAAAGTTTACTTTTCTCTTAACTCTACTGTGAGAAGGGCGCCAGAGCAATGGTGATGAGGAAATGGCAACCCAAGTGGACCCTCTGGGCCCGGGGTCTGGCCAGGTGAGGACTGAGGCCCCTGGAGAGCAGGGGTCCTGCTCAGAGAGCCAAGCTGCTTCCCCCTTCTAGCTGATTGTTGTCATGGAAGAAGAGAAATGCAAATAAGCAGCATTCTCAAGCAACACCAAAAATACCAATTTTTTTTTGGTGCAGCTTCCTGATTCTTCCATGTTTTCCACTTAATCCTAATTTTAAAAATGACATCATGGAAGCCAAACAAAACACATGTGCAGGACAGGTGTAACTGCAGAAGAAACTACTTTCAGATTTCTGTTCTCAAATCTTTATCATTTGTCTTTATATGAGTTTCTGATTCATAATCCTACTGCTTGCTAGACACCTAGGTACGGGGTCAGATGAACTCATCTTACCCCGTGCCCACCCCCTAATCTGCTTCCCACTTCTGACTCATAATTTTAATGAATGATCCTATCAACCATCCAGGTCCTTAAGCTAGAAATTCACATCATTGTCCTATTCTCATTTCTCACAACCCAATCAATCACTGATTCCTGTTGACTTGACCTTGAAAATGTTTCTCAGATCAATCTGGCTTTCTCCATCCCTGTCATCACTTCCCTGATCAAGTTCTCACTATCTCCCACATAAACCACAGCATCAACCTCTCAACTGTTCTTCCTCTTTCAGTTCTTCTCCCTTCAAATCTCTCCTCCACACTGACCATATCACACCCTTTCCCTGCAGAGAATAATCAGAGCCTTGCATCCCCTGCTGGATGAAGTCCCAGACACTAATGTGGCATTTAAAGTCTCCCTCTTCCTGGCTCTGTCTGTCTCTTTAGCGTCCTTTCCTGCCACACAGTTTGGCCTCAGTAAGAAATACTTAATGTTCTACCCACATGCTGTCTATTTCATGCCTTTGGACTTTGTTTGTGCTGCTCTTTGCCTGGAATAACACCACTCACCTTTTCTTGCCTGGCTAATTCCTGTTCATCCTTAAAGAAGCCACTCAGGCATCACCTCCTCTAGGAAGCATCTCTTGACCTTCCCAAGCTGAGTTAGGTTTCCTTTCTCCTTCCTGAGAACTCCAAACTTATCTCTATCTATATTTTTTTCACAGCATGTTATACTTGTATATGGGTACCCCCCTCAACCCCGCCTAAGAAGACTGTGAGCTGCGAGAAGATGCAACCTGGGTTTTAAAATGTCTGCACTCTGACACCTAGCCAAATGTCTGGCAACTAACAGACACTAAAACCATTTTCCCCAAAGAATTCTGATTGAGTCTGTGTGTATATTGGGATGAGGGCCAGTTAGGCAGGCTGGCCCCTAGCTGAGAATCAACTTTAGGGTCAGCTTTCCTAAGTTATTTCTAGTTTGTAGAGTTTCTTTCCCATATCCACTCCTGGGTCAGTCAGTTCTGCTTTCAGAAAACATTTATTGAGTTATCATAATATTATATATATTATTATTATAAGTTAACATTTATTGAGTTATTATACTATCACATGCCAGGTAGTAGACAGGACCTGGCTATTTGGAGAACTGGCTCAGGGTAGTGAGGCAGAAAGGGCTTTGAGTCAGAAATGCTTAGATTTGAATCTGTTAGACTTTGAGTAAGTTATTTAACATCCTTGAGCCTCAGTTTCCTCAGCTGCAAAACCATCATAAGAATATGTCTCAGAATTGTCTTGAGATTAAATGAAATAATAAAGGCAGCTTCTTGAACCAGCCTGGCCTACAGTGAATATTCAGTACGTTTTAGTTCCTCTTCTACCCACTTCAAGGAGATCACACAAAAGTTTCCTAAAAGGCTCCAAGATTTGGCCACATCAGTTGTCATGGTAACGGCAGTGTCCTGTGGATGCCTCTCTGTAAGCCGGGAGGGACTCTTGACGTCCTCCTGATAAAAAGGCTTGTGATAGAAGAGGGAGGTGGGTGTGAACAGACTCTTTAAACAAGAATGTGATTCTTTTCTGATACAAATAGTACAGCTCCTCTTTTTCCTCTTCATCCTGGCCCTCACCTCTTCCCCGCTGATGTTCTTCCCATCACTGTCCTCCATTATGCCTCCTTCCTGACTCTGCTCTCTAAAACCTCTCCTGAATAATATTCAAAGCTGCTTCTGCATCTGCTTTTGGCATCAGCCAATTAGCCCTCACTGGAAGGTTGTAATAAGCCTCCCGGAGAAGTGGCGCAATTGTTTGTGCTTTTATTTGATGCCGCTTCCTACCACTATACGGAAAATGGAACAATACCCGCCTCGTGCCCTGCTGAAAGCAGTCTGGGTTTGAAGAGCTTTCAGAAGGCCATCTGCCATCCCCTCAGCCCAGTGGAAGATCAGACACGAGGACCTGCATTAGTTAGCACTCCAAGTAAAAGGTATCAACGGTCTGTGTTCCTTTTCATCTTACCCTCCATTATTATTCGGGCTAAAGAAGGAAAAAGACTCGTGGCTCCCCAGCTGGGAGACACACTGAGCCACAGCAGGAGTTTGTCCACGAAAAGGGTGCAGGTTTTTCTTTTCTGTTGCTGAATGGAGCCTGTGTTTGCAGCCAGCACCATGCTCCAGAGTGTCCCCTGCAATGCTGGTAATGGCTTTCCTGGGTACACTGGACCTCGTGGGAGGATGCGGTGCTGACGAGTGTCCTGGAGTGGAGGCATCATTAAATTAACTATACAAGGATTAGGCGAGGGTGTGTGCTGGGCAGGGAGAGTGGAGTGGCTCCTGCGTCATCTCAGTTGACACCCTCTGATGAATCCGGCCATGGATATTAATTCAGAAGATTATTCAGACATCCTTAGAGATATCAAAAGAGATCACCTCTAGTATGATGGAAATATTTTTGTTCTTAGTGGATTGAACAAGTGTATTCATTGCATCAGCAACGACAGAAAGTTTCAGCAAATCTTAATTGGCATTTGGGATCCACAGAAGTATAGATAATGACATTGGCCAAGTGAAATATCTGTTCCTGTAAACTGAAGATAATGTGGACAGTGGCATTAGGCATACCTCCCTGGCCCAGCAAAATGCCTTAGAGACTTAGCAGAAGAGATTCAACGAGAAAAAGGAGATTAACTCTGCTTCCCAGTCACTTCTGAGAGCGCAATGGCTCTGGGGTCACTAATGTATTGCTAGAAACTGTAAGTGCTCTTTCTATGAAAAAGCTTCAGTCAGAGGAAATCCACTTACCTGAAATAAACAGTCTACCATAGTGCAAGAACTAGTTTTAATAAACAAGCTTAAGAAATGGAATATTAGGGCAGCATCAAAATGTTTTCAGTAATCTAGAGTGTTCTCTGATTTTCTCATCAAAACATAAGTATTAATATTTTGACTTCCTTTAAAAGACAAAACCATCCATCAGTTTCCTTGTATCAGCAGTGTTTTTTATTAGATTAACAACAAAAAGAGTAGGAATTTTTTTGTCAAATTTATATGAAATCCTTCATAATGTGCTAATTTTTTTTCTAGAGGAAAATCCAGAGGAGATTCAAAGGATCAAGGGTGAATTTGATTTACTTGAGCTCATGAGCTAATGAGACGCTGAACTCTCCCAGGTCCTTTTCCTGTTGAGAAGGAGACCAGCTGGCTATTTTCCAATACAGGGACCTTCATTTCACAAAGGCCCTAGTTGGACTGGATCAACTTTGGACACGCTTCCCCTCAAAGGCCTCCTGCCTGCTTTGTTCAGAATTTGAGGGTCCTTAGAGACCCTTGGGGCTCCCTGGAGAGACACTTTGAAGGTTCTTTTTGAGCCTGCAAAGAGAATCTGGAGTGTAGCGAGAAGGAGGGTAACCCTAACAGAGCAGGGCAACTGGATGAGCCAGCTTCAGCTGTCCTCCTCAACCCTAGGAATCAAATGTTTCAATGATCCAAAAGCTCTGAGTGACCCTATGGGAAATGATACGTACTCCAATCACAGAATCAGAATCAGATTCTGCTCAAAGCTGTTTCAGAGACATGTTTTGCTTTCACAGAAGACATTAGCGTTCATTTTCAATCCTCGAATTTGACGTTGGAAACGGAAGGGGCTTGGTGGCAGCCCATGTGAATGGTCCAGGAGAACAGTGAGCCTCCCTGGCAGCCCTTCCATTAGAGGGACCCGGGTCTTCCCTCCACCGGCCTCCCTGGGATGTACACAGCCAGCAGCCACCTCTTTTCAGCCCTAACTGGCTTTCTTTCCCATTTAATCATTGTTCTCTTGTTTCTCCACACACACGTTTCATTGTTAGCTTAATGACTTTGGCTCAGGATACTTGGCTGTGCACATGCGTAGTTCTGTCCTTGCTGGTAGCCTGACATTCATAAAAGCTGTTTGAAAAAGCTTGCATTTTAAAACACGTTCGTCCTTTCTTATCCCTCCTGAGAATCTTCACTATCTTTTCCTAGCAAACAAAAGACAACTATAATTTGTTCATCCACGTGAATATTTTGCTTTCATTTGCATTCTTTGTGGCAAGGTTAGTGGGCTTCTCTAAGGTCATGGTAACTCTTCAGAAAGCTTTGTTTATAAGAATATTATTTTCAACAATGCTTCTTAGCCTTCTTTCTTTTAGAATTTTAAGTGGCTTGAGCTTTATGCTATGACAATGTCCCTCAGCTTATAGTGGATTCCTGTCCCTTCTGCTTTAAAAGAGTGTAAAAACAGAATTTTCTGTAAATAAGATGTAGTTGATGTACCATCTGAGCAACTCGCTCAGATGGCAGTGACTGTTGGCCCGAAAACACTAACTCTCTCATTCAGTGCCTCTCTGTAAAATACTTGATGATCATCAAACACACAGGGAGAGCCTATATTTCAAGGAATTTCTCAAAGAATAGTGTTTGTAGAATTTTTTCTGCTAACACAAACAGTAATTCCTTTATTGGTCCAGTCTGTAAGTGGGGACATCATCCTTTTTCCATAGTATATAGTCATTTGACTATAAAAGGAATTAGGCAAATTTACAGCTAACTGGTCATTTTAAAGAAACAAACTGTGTGTAATATTTTGGTCATGTTCCAATGATAATATCCTTAAGGGTTTTTTTTAACCTTTTTTGAGGGGGAGGAGGCAGAAAAACTAAAGCAGATGTTGAAGAAAGATGATTAATCAGCTATCACTCTAGTTTTCCTATAGGTTCTCACTCCAGTTTTCCTATAGGTTCTCACTCCTGAAGATGATTAGAAAATCAGTTGGTTTCTTTAGAAATCCTAGTTAACTCTTTGGATATCTGATACCAGCTAAAAAATAACTCATCACTCATCACAAATAAAACTAAGAGTCACAAAATTAAATATTCGGAGTAAGCCCATATTTTACTATCTGATCATGTATCTCTTAGGTGGATGCTAATGACATTTACTGAGAACTTAATACGTCCAAGCACTGTGCTAAGAACTTCACATTCATTATCTCATTTAATCCTCACATACAGCATGTGATAGATATTATTATCCCTGGTTTCCACATTGAAAACTGGGACTCAAAAGGTTTAGTAACTTGTCCAAAACAGGGCGGGATAGCAGCCCAGGTCTGACCGACTTCAAAGCCTTTGTCAAATGACAATGCATCAGGATGGAAATTACCAGATAGCACAATTGCATTATACTGACAAGGTGGAAACAATAAGGTGCCTGCATTGCAGGTGTTGAACAGTGAAATATGGTCCCATAGTTATGAGGTCAATGTTCAAAATGTAATCACAGACTCAGAGGGCAGGAAGCGCCCCAGAGGCTCTCTAACAATACTGGAGTATGCTCAGACAAGGACGGTAGAATATAAAATTGTATCTATGTTGTGATTACAACCATGTGAAAGTAATTTATGTATAGGGACTAGGATGGGAAGAGAATGTGGAAAAATGTCTTTATTAGTGTGAAGGGATTATAAATTATTACATTTCATGTTCTATTTATACAATCATTTTTTTTTCTAAAAAACAAGGTTAACATTAGAGTTTTTCTGATCTATGGAAGTAAGATATCAATCCTAACTAGAGTGCTGATTTTTGAGAAGCATGTGAAAATACCAGTGCTAGGATTGAAGACATCTATCAACACATCACTACCGCCTTTTGCATTTTTAGTGATGTGTGCAAAAAGTTGTCTTAGGAGAATAAAATGTGGAAAGTGGCAGATTTGGCCATAGGACACACAAAGCACTGAGGGTGGGGGGCAGGGGAGATAAGACCTAAATTGTAAATGCCACCCTTCAACATAGTCATATCTTTTTTGTTGAAATTTTATTTTCATTTTGAAACAACCTCAAGTATCAAACATTTGCAAGTACATTAAGAAGGATTCTTTTTTCCTGAATTATTTGAGAGTAAGTTGCCAATCCAACACCCCCACTACCCCTAGATACTTAAGTGCGTATTTCCTACAAACAGGGACTTTCTCCTTCATAATCACAATACAACCAACCAAGTCAGGAAAATGACATTCAGACATCACAATCACCTAATCTTCAAAGTGCATTTACATCTCACCAGTTGTCTTGACGATATCCATGACAGCAAAAGCACCCGGTTAGAGTCACACGTTGCATTTAGTTGTCACATCGCTTTAGCCCCCTTCAATCTGGAACAAGTCTTTACTTGACTTTCATAACTTTGATAATTTTAAAGATTATAGAGCAGTTGTTTTGTAACATGTTCCTCAATATCGGTATGTTTGGTGAGAACATCACAGAAGGAATGCTGTGTTCTTCTCACTGTACTGTAACGGGTGGTCCATAGTTTCCATTTATCCTTTAGTAGTGAGGTTCACTTTGATGCCTTGGTTATGGTGGTGTCTTGCTCCTTTTTCTTTTAATAATTAGCAAGCCTTTTGGGGGGAGATATTTTGAAACTAGGTAATATTTCATTTCACATCAAACTATGTATGTATGTATTTATATGAGAATAGCCTCATGGCTTCCTACTTTATTGAGTAAAAGTCCTCAATATAGCCTTAGAGAAGAGGAAGAGATACCTAGTGCCCTGAAATCTTTTATAGGCAGTATTTCAATCAAGTGTATATAGATTCTCTTCCTACTGCCTTGAGTTACTAAAATTCTCACTTAACTTCACTTCATTTCTTCTTCTCTTATAAATTAGTCTCCAAAAGAGTCATAGGGAAGGATGGCCAACGAGGAAAAATCAAATATTCTTTTATTCATTCACCCATTTAATGACAGCCTACGAGGTACTAGGCTCTCCTCGGTTCAGGCTGTCACTTCAGTGTGTCTGCTTTGAACCTCAAGTCGGGCTCCCCCGGCAGTGATTGGCCACCGGGTAGAAGGCGGGTGTAGACAGCCTATGTTCCTATTACCATGTGGCTGGATTCCGAGAAGTTGTTAACCTTAATTTCTCTCAGAAGATGGAATGTTTATAAACCAAATGCTGGTATTTCCTTATGGCTCTCAAACTCATGACTCACGTTAGGATCATGATCTTAACTTTCACATACCAGAGATGCCACCTGACAAAATGATCAAGACACAGAGCAGAGCTGACTTTGTCATTTCACTAGGCCACTTTTCATAGCCCTTCCTCCTACACTGGTTTTAAAAACACCATTACATTCGGTCTCATTTTCAACATTCTAACACAGGTTGATTCACAGGAACATCTTTAATTTGTGGTACCTCGTGCCTTCTTTCTCCTTCCCATTTTCCATATTCCCTCCATGTGTTTTTTTAAAATCCACTCTGTTCTTTGTCTTTACCTTACCTTTTATCTCCTCTCAACTGCCCTCTCTGGTCCTGTGTTGCCCTTCTCTGCCTTGCTCTACCCTCCCTCCTTTCCACTTTTCTTCTCTCTCATCTACACTGTCCAAGGTCCTCCTCCTCCTTCCCTCCAACCTAATCTCATGGCCTGAACTTTGCACTTTTTGCTCCTTTGGTCCAGCCACTCCCTATTGTATTGTTGGCTTAAGGGTCTGGAGATGAAGGAAGATCTCACTAGTCTGAGCTGAATAACTTTTTGAGAAAAGTTTTAGTTTTATCATTTTAAGGACATGGAAAGAAGTCTTCAGCTCAGATAAATTTAGGTTTAAGCACTTAGAATCTGTGTATTACAATGATTGCTGCTGCGTCTATTAACTATTCACACACAAATACTGCTGCTAAGGCTGGTTATTTCCCTTATTTATTGTGCACTTATAGAGGATGGCTTTTTCTTAGGCAGCACTGAGTAATAATTAAGTTTCCAAGCTCTGCAGCTGAAGTCCCTGGAATCAAATTGTGGCTTACCTAGCTGTGGTAGCACTGGGCAAGTTATTTAACCTCTCTAAGCTTTCATTTCCTCATCCATAGCATGGGGATGCCAAGTACCTACTTCCTAAACATTTTGTAAGAATTAAGTAAGACAGTTCTTGTAAAACTGTGTGGCACCTGGTAAATGTGGAATATATGTTATATATATTATAAATATAGTAAAAAAAAATACCTGTATAATGAAAAATTCTCTACAATGAATATTCCTGACTAAACAAATAATTTTTGAAGTTTTAAAAAAATTGTCCCTGCTACCATACCAAAAATAAGCTCAGAATAGGAACTTTGTGTTGTAGTCAGTTAAAATCCACCACAGTTCTTTATTGTTCTACCTGAAATAGCAATTCTTTTCCTTTTTCTGTCACCACTTCAGTCCGAATAATCCCTTCCAGAAATTTCCATAAAGTTTACATATTGAAAGACATAAAAGGTGAATGACTTATGGTTAGGAGGCTTTAGAAACCTTTTCCCATCAGCTTGGTGATTGACCTACAGGGGTTTACAGATGTTCCAGTCAACACATAGGACTCTTCCAGAGAAATGTCACCATGAAGTGAGCCCTTCCCAACCCACTGGATTGCAGGGCAGGTAAACTGCACCAAACCCAAGTGGTGAGAGAGGAAGCACTCAACGCATCAGGAAAGGCCTGGAGAATCTGGAGATTCTCGGCTCTCTACACCGTGGTACAGTGTGACCAACCTACAAAGTCTAGATTCTGTGGTCACCATTTTAAGAAGGTGAAGTTACTGATGGAAGGGGAAAATCTTTCCAAGAAAATTCTTTGTAGAGAAAACAAACAGAAAAACAAAACAAAGCAAAACAACCAGCAGTTCAAGCTTTTGAGTTCAAGAAGAATTAAATTCAATGGACTTGGCCATCAAATGGGCTGGGAGTTCAGAGCCAGGAATTTGCTCAAAGTTAGAACTTTGGAACCAGTTCTTTCTTGGTCAAAGTTACAGTCTTTTGAGGTAGTTTATTAGACTGGGGAAGGACAAGGGTGAATAGGCTAAATATTATACAATTTCCAAAAGGAAATATTCTGCTAAACAATCATATCCTTTCTCAACTAGGCTTCCTCAAATGACCATGGAATGTGGAAAAGGATTTGAGTGACTGCTTTCTCAATTCTCCCAGAGATGGCACATAACAAGTACCTTTCTAGATGCAAGGGGAGAATTTATTTTATTTCATGCAATGGATACCTTAGGCAGGCTTAGCTCTCTCAGAACCTGGGGTGTAAAGGGGCTGGAGGTCCCATAGGGTGACGCATCCATGTGACAGAGTTGCAACACACTTCTAGCATTTTTTTTCTAGAACCCGAGACTGAAAACCATGCTCAACTTGGACCCTTCCTTCACTTTTATCTTCCATAGTTGATTTAGTCTGTTAACACATCCTGCTTCTACTTTCTTGAAAATGTTTATGGTAATATCCCCTTGTCTCCATTTCCACTGCCTCTACCACTCATGACTGAATTTTGTAACAGTCTTCTATAGTCTTATGACTTTGTACAGTCATAGAATTTAGCCTCTAGGAATATCAGTTTTCTCATGAGCAAAATAAAGATAATCATACTACCTGCCTTATAGGATTATGGTGAGGACTGAATGAGATATTTTATGTTAAGTGCTCAGTACAGCACCTTACAAATAGTTAGAACTCAATAAATGTTAGCTATTACTATTGTTATTTATGTCCCACCTTCACCCGCTGTGGCTTCTTCCTACAAATGGATACTAGCTCTACACAAATCTTTCCAGAAAACATGTCCCTCACTACCTTAGGAATCCAGTGTATCAAATTCCTATTTGACTTTCCATGTTCTTCTCAGCTGATTCATTCATTCACTCTTTAATTTATTAATTCTTTCTGGTTCAAACTCTAAATATCCAACTGACTTCCTACTATTTCCAAACATGTATCATTCAGCCATTTCTTCAATATGCTCACACTGCATCCCCGTGATAGGCCGAGTATTGGTGATACAGGAGAAACTAAGAGAGAAACGCTGCCACTCTCATAAATATTACTGCTGGGAGAATAGCAAGTACACTAGTCAGAAAGTCTATTTGTCACGTCCTCACCCCCACATGTGTTCCTAATATAGCCCAACTCTCTCCAAAGCTCTATCACACTTAGTGCCGTCCTGCTTTATCGGTGTTCTAACGTGGACACTATGTGTCTTACCAGCTAGATTGTGAACCCTCCGAGACCTCTGTATTCTCTTAAGTGACCAACACATGAGGAGTTCAAACTATGCTTTTTGATTGAGATTGACTCATTTGATTTTTACAGGATGTAGAACACATTTCCTCTTTTGGGTCCCTCATTTCAAAACGTACATATCTCTAATATCTGTAGTCTAATGGAAGAACTTATATTTCTCTCAATTAGAATATGTATTCATTTGGACTGAGAGCTCTTTGATTTATTACAGCTGATATTTTTGACTGTTAACAGAAGATTAACAGATTTTACTCATACCTGATAGGTTTACATTATTTTGTATTTTTCATTCAGTATTTTTCATAGAAGCAGAGAAACTTCCTAAATAAATTCTTTGTTCTGATTATTATCGCTGTGTAACATACCCCCAAACTTAGTGTTGTAAGGCAACACTCACTTTATTTGCTCACTATTTTGTGGCTCAGAGATTCAAGGGGGTGTAGCTGGGCGGTTCTGCCTTGAGAATTCCTGCTGCCCTTGCAGCCAGATGTCAGCTAGGCTGCAGTCCTCTGGTTAGAAAAGCCTCAGACTCATTAGACTTTTAGTCCTATGCATGAAGCGAGACTTCAGGCAAGTCACTTTATTTCTCTGGGTCTCATTTTCCACACAGAATGAGATAAAACTAACAAATTCTTTTGAGAGCTCTTTCAGCTCAAAAGTCCTGTGATTCTATAAAATGCAAAAATAAAGTTTGAAAAAAACCACAAAAAATTAAAAAAATAAAGTTTGGATATGAGCAGCTACAAATCACTGTGCATAACTAAGGTTATTCTACAAGTAGAAAATGTTACTAAATGAAGGGAAAACCTAAGGACTGAAAATAATAAAGACAATTTTTTTATGGTGAAACAGAAACTTATCTTGAATCAATTTTGCCACTAGAGGTCACTAGTGTACCATCTCAAAGAGAATAAATGCCGTCAAGTTCCTTATCCATGGCCCCTAAATGACGTTCATGGTGTCTTTTAGTGTATTCAGAGTATCTCCTGACGTATGTCATGATGGGGTGACATCGGTTATCACTGTAGATGATGTTTCACATGTGCCTAGGGTTCTGTAAGTGTGAAGGGCCACGACCAGAACCAAAAGGAAAATTAATTCTCTGGCTTTTCTGCCCTCTCACTGGGATGCGTTAAGGGGCAGTGAGAAAATCTGACAGAAAGATACATGAGCTCTGAGGTGAAAAGGCATTGTGGAAACACTGTATCACCCTCTGAGGCAGCACAGACATGTCTCCTTTTTAAGAGGCAGGAAAAGTAAGGATCTAGAGAAGAACGTTCATTCATTCATTCAACCAATATTTATGGGCTCACATGTAGCCAGTGTGCTGGCGATGGCGCCACATTAATGAAGGAGACCAGCTGGTGCCCTCGAGGAATCTAAGAAATCGGGCAGAGGAGGGTTTCTAGCCAGATGCTCTTAGTACTTACAGACCACCATGCCAGGCAACTTTCCCTCAGAATTTCTTCCCGCATCTCCCCCAGAGACGGTTAGGACAAGCAATATAAGTCCCATTTCGAGCGCAGGTGGTCACCTGCAGCACGGTAAAGCCAGTGACTTTTTAAAGCTGATGACACTTTTCTGAGGTGAAGTTAAGAGTTGACTAGATGCCTTTTACATCAAATCCAAAACTGAACCACAAAGATACGTGTGAGAAGATGTTAAAATGCTGAGTTGGGTTGTGGCCAATGATGCTTGTTAGAAAAAAAAAATAATGCCTAATATCTTTAAATGAGAGAAACAATGCTCTAAGAGACATTATTGCCCTGAAACATAAAGATCTGTAGAGGTCGCTGAAGAAACTTCCATGAGACAGAGAGACTCCAGGAGGCCTCTGAAGGGCATATCAATTTTCTCCCAAAATGAAAACTACATTTTCTTATATTTTGCTTCATGCAGTACATAAAGAAAACCTAGCAAATGGAAAAACTCACAATTCTACCATCAAGGATGAATAGCAAGGGGTTCTAGGCTCTTTCCATACCTTGAAGAGCTAGTTATTCTACAGCTTTAAGGGGGATTTTAAATTAGTTATCATCAGCCTTTAGACCAGACACAAAGTCTGTTTCTGAGCATAACAGGCAAGACCCTATCCCTTAGCAGCAAGGTATTCTTTTGTTTTCTGCCTTCACTAGAGAAGAAGAAGAAACGGAGTCTGGTCAGATCTCTGCTTCAAGTTGGGGAAGACTTGATCTACTTTTGCTATGATGAGTGTTACTAACTATTCTGGCAATTATTAATCTTAAGCACTTGTTTTAAAACAAACCACAACATGAAAAGATGCTCAACATCACTATTAGAGAAACGCAAATCAAAACTACAATGAGATATCACTTCACACCAGTCAGAATGGCCATTACCAAAAAGTCTACAAATAATAAATGCTGGAGAGGGTGTAGAGAAAAGGGAACCTTCCTTCCCTGTTGGTGGAAATGTATATTGGTGAAGCCATTGTGGAAAACACTATGGAGGTTCCTTAAAAAACTAAAAATAGAGTTACCATGTGACCCAGCAATCCCACTCTTGGGCATACATCCAGAAAAGACAAAAGGTCTAAATAAAAAAAAAAAAAACATGAACCCCAATGTTCATAGCAGCACTATTTACAACAGCCAAGACATGGAAAAAATCTAAATGTCCATCAACAGATGACTGGATAAAGAAGATGTGGTATATACATAATGGAATATTACTCAGCCACAAAAAGAATGAAATAATGCCATCTGCAGCAACTTGGATGGACCTAGAGTTTATCATATTAAGTGCAGTAAGTCCGACAGAGAAAGACAAATATCATATATCATTTTTATATGGAACCTATAAAAATAATACAAATCAACTTACAAAACAGAAACAGACTCACAGACATAGAAAACAAGCTTGTGGTTACCAAAGGGGAAAGGGGGGAGGGATAAATTAGGAGTTTGGGATTAGCAGATACAAAGTATATATGTGTATATATAATATATAATATATATATAATACATAAAATATTATATATATATAAAATAGATAAACAACAAGGATTTGCTGTATAGCACAGGGAACTATATTCAAAACAAAAACAAAACTGAACTACAGACAGGCTTGTCCTTTCTTCTGATTGTTGCAATGTTTGGTAAAACAGTGAAAAAGAAAGGGTAGGGGGAGAGCTACAAAATAGGACTTGATTTATTTAAAACTGTATTTACTATTATGCTGTTGACTTCTACTAATGCTTCTTCAATGCCAGCCAGTGTAGTTCTCCTCCTTTCTGACTGATAGGCAGCCCACCAACACTTTATGAGACATTCTGCAGTAATTCCCTTGAGATTACTGTATAAGGAAGGAGGAGGGAAAGTAGGAATTTGTCACAGAACTAAAGAGGTTAGAGGTTCCTAGGAGAGGTGTCTGCCAGGGCCCCGAGTGTCTCTGGTGTGCCAAGAGCACAAGGTCCTGCCTGGCCTTTATTCAGGCCATTTCTTAGGGTGTGTTTGCAAAGAGCAACTATACGGGATGAGGTCATTCCTCTCCCCCTGGTAGAAGAGTGAACTTGCTTCCACTTGCTGTAAAAACAATAGATTCCCTGAGCTCAGCTTCCCTCCCTGTACAATAACCCACTGTGTGTGCAGACACCTACCTGGGGGACTCGGGGGAGATGGGGAACAGAAGCAAATCATCATGAAGCTCACACTGCTGTGAGCTGTGAGTAATAGACTCTGACCCGGGCATCTCATGTCTCCTCCCAGCACCTGTGAAATCAAGCTAACTTATAAGCTTGTAAGTTGTGTAAAATCCCAGATTCTGACACAGCCTGACAGAACTCGCTCAAGGTGATTATTAGTATAAACAGTTACCGGGGAAACACAAAGCTATGAGGATTATGTCTGTGTACTGAAAGTAAGAAAATCCATTAGGAACCAAGCATTTTAGCACCTTGCTAGCAACTCATGTGCAGCCTTTTATAAAATATTAGTTTCCCTGTGACCCTGACTCCTACGCCCTTCAAAGAATCATGCTGTCTTACTAAAACAGAACACCTTTTACGTTCTCAGAGCCCAGTGATTAGTCTTGATTTTAAAGCAGATTATTTTATAAAAATTCAGTAGAACATGTACTCAGCTGAAATGACTGACAGTGGTAGATTCATGTATAGAGAATCACAGAAACTCAAAATCAAAAAGGTTCGAGTGGAGGGGCTTAGAGATAACTCACTCAGGAAACCTTTCAGATCTTAAGGCAGGCACAGTACTAAGGACTGGACTGTCTGACACAACCAAACCATCAAAGGGAACCATCCAGTCTAACTCACTGGTAGTGTTACTTGGTAAATTCCTCAATGTCATTTTATAGAATATTAGAGAAGCAGAATTAACTTCATGCCAGTCCCTCATCTAAAGACACAAGGGTGTATGGTAATTCATCCCCCTCAGCCTTACGGTCAATATCAAATCTTTGGATCCTCTACAGTATATAGCTCATAATGAACACTACATGAAACTTTTGAACTAGGAAATGAAGAAGTAAATGAACACATATACATTAAGCCAGAACTGGAACCCAGGTTCCCTCTTCTTCAAACCAATGCTTGTTGCACTGCTGACAGACCAGGGTTTCCAAACCACTCATCTGCGTATCAATATTGCAATTTTTTTTTGCCACATTAAGTTAACCATTCACTTAACGTTACTTTTGAACTTAGCTTCTTGTTCTAAGCAACAACATCTGCAAACTGAGCGTTAGCTGTATTATTCATATTTTTATTATGATAAAATGTATAACTATTTTTAAAAGCTCATAATGTTCAACCAGAGGTATAAGCACCAATCTTTGAGGAACATCGATTAAGACAATACTTTGTCTAGAGAAAAATAAGCATCAAGACCCTGCAGAGTCATTCTTCATTATTTTCAATTTTGTCAAAATCTTCAAAGCTTGATTCCATGGAGACCTGGAAATCCTTCTGAGTTTTCATTTGAGAAACACTAAAAATACACTAGTAATTTCTTACATTTTGTCTATTGAACAAACGAATGAAAATGATTCTGCTCAAATTAGCCAATGATTAGTTATTATCAAAAAACTGTAATCTTTAGAAAAGTAAACAGGCACAACTTAATTCACCAAATAGCAGTGTAGTATACTATTGAGTCTAGTTTTGAAATCAAGTTTCAACAGGCAGAATATATTCTTCACTCACCAAATTCAGGACAATATTCACTCTCCAATGAATTCAATAACCTTTCAAGGGAAAAAAAATAAGTAAAAAGGAAAAAGTGAGTTCTTTTTTAGGAATGAGACGAAACATATTTTGCAAATTAATGAGCATGGAAGTATGAGAGAATGCACCTGGTTACACTTGAAAGTTATCAAAATGTCTCCAGTTAGCATATTTCACTTTAAAATATCCACAGTATGTTTAGAACCCTCTAATTACTGAAAACAAGCTCAAAGTTTTTATTTCTTGATGACAGAATGTCAGACTAGAACATCAAAATGATCTTGGAAGTTCGCTATTATTTATCATTTCTTCCTCATAGACTACTTTGCCTTGTAACAATGGTGTTCAATTTGGAGTTTTCCATTCTCTATGATGAATATTTAAATTTGTGCTTTTATTTAGATGGTTTATAATATTAATATATGCACATTCCAGAGCACATGAATGTCCATTTTATAATCAAATATTTCTATGCAATTTCAGTGTTTCCTATTTGTACTAGTATGTTTTCCTTATTCAGAAGAAGGGAATTTTTGTGGCTATTTTTAAACCATTTTTTATTGAAAAATGTAATGCAAATATGGAATACTGTATAAAGTAAATAAACAGTTTACTGAATGTTCACTTCATGCCGAGTGTGCCAAAGTTTCTGCTCCCTTTCAATATTCACTTGGGTTTATTGTCCTTTCTTGTCACCTTTTTGCCATTTCAAGAATTTTTTTCTATTCAAGGACACATCTTAATTATCAGCAACACTGTTCATCCAATTTGCAAAATTTTGTGAATAATATGTTGCTTTTAATGTTATGGTTACCTTTTTGTATGTTATCTTTTTCAGATAGTTTGTCTAAAGATTTTCTTTAAAGTTTAAATTCTCTAGCAAGATACATGTTTGATTCTGAATTTTTAAAAAGGTGAATGCTCTAAAATTACCATATCCTACTTAATGGCAATCATTTTCTTGCACTTTAAAGGTAGTTTTATCATTCAAGGGTGCATCCAAAATAAGCCATAGGTTCTTTTGATCTGTTTTTAAAAATACATTTTGTGTCTTTTAATCTATAGATCTTCTTTCCATCCTTTTTATGCCCAGTGCACTTTATTTGGGAAAGAAAGGGGCTTTACTTTTGTTGTTGTTTGTTCTTGTCCTGGTGTTGTTTTGTTCTGTTGTCAGATTTTGCTAATTTTATCCAGATGGTAGATTTAACATATTTCTCAGTCCTCTCTATTTCCTGTTAAATTGCTAGTTTATGGGCGTGATCAGGTCAGGCTGCTTTCTGTTGTTGTTGCTGTTTTTCTGAAAGACCTTTATAGGTAGTGGTGCATTCTTTTGTCATCAGACAGTAAATGCTATCTGCTTAGTTCTCTGTGTGATGTTAGCGACATTGGTGCCCAGAGTCCAGATCAGCATTTCTCAACAGTCTTCCATTATGCTCCACCTTCAGAGCTTTTTAGACATTATTTTCCTAATCACCCTTTCCCCTTAGGAAACTGTCTTTTGCCAAATTTGAAAAACCATTAATTCTTCAAATATTTTTCAGTACCATACTCTTTTTCCTTTCCTTCTGGGATTCTGATGACACAAATGCTAGATCTTTTTTGTTATCCCTTCCTCCTGAGTTTACTTTTTTTTATTCCATTTCTACCATATTTTTTTTCCGTGTTGGAAGATTGGATAACTTCTACTGAGGTATCCTCAAGTTAACTAATTCCCCTTTCCTTGCCATTCTGCTGTTGAGTCTTTGCAGACAGTTTTAAATTTCAGTTCTTTTATTTTTTAGTTATAAAATTTCCATTTGGTTCTTATTTATAGCCTCTATTATGTTGCTTCTACTTTCAATTATAACTTCTGTTTCAGGATTTTTCATAATTGCTTGTTCAAGTATTTTAAAATATCTGCTTAAAATCTTTTCCATACAATTTCAACATTTGTGACATCTCAGAGTTGCTGTGTTGATTGTTATTCTCATGTGAATTGAGATGTTCGTGATTCTTCATAAGTTGAAAAACTGTGGTTGGGATCCTGGACATTTCGACTATTACATTAGGGGTCCCTGGGTCTTGTTTAAGCCCTATGAAGAATGTCGATTTTGTTTTAGTAGGAACTTCAGTTGGTTAGGTTGAGGATGCAGGTTCTAACCCACTTTCTTTGGGCTGCAGTTCCAAGTCAATTTTTAAAGTCTTTGCAGTGCTTTATTTTCATTTAATTCTAACAATCCTAATAACAATTAAATAAAGTAGGTATTATGATACTCATTTCCCAGGTAAAAAAGATAGGTTTAAATTCAGTCTGTCACTAGCTATCTGCTATGGAACAAGACACTCTTTGAGCCTTGATTTCCTCGTCTGTAAGATGCGATTGATAATACCTAGATCACTGGATTGTTTGAGGACTGAGTAAAATATCACATGTAGCTTACCTAGCATATTGCAAATCTTAAAGAAATCCTGGGTAGTCTTCTCTTTAAAGGAAAAAAAACAGTTTTATTGAGGAAAAATAATACATAATGAAATACACACATTTTAAGTTACAGGAGATGACTTTTGGCAATTGGATACACTGTGTAACCACCCCACCAATCAAGATATTATAGAACATCTCCAGTGTAGATCCTTTGTATTTCCATACAAATTTTAGAATCAGCTTGAGAACATAATCCCTGAAGAAATGAAACTCCTGGGGCCAGAATCACAACGGCCCAGGCTCTCTGCCTAGGGGCAAATGTTAGATTTGATTTCCTAGTAATTTATTAAGGACGTTTGTATCTATGTTCAGTTTTATGTTTTTTAATGTCTTTGTCTAGTTTTGGCATCAGGGTAATGCTGTTCTCAAAATGAGTTGGAAAGTGTTCTTTCCTGTTTTATTTTCTGAAGAGTTTGTGGAGAACTGATAAAATTTCTTAAAATATACGGAAGAATTTACCAGTGAAATCATTCAGATCTGGAGCATTCTTTGTGGGAAAGGTAATCTAGTAATGACATTTTAAAATAGATATAGAGCTATTCGTAACATCTAGTCTTCTTGAGCGAATTTTTAATTTTTTTTCTTTCAAGGGATTTGTTCATTTCATCTAAATTTTCAAATTTATTGGCTAAGGTTGTTCATAATATTCCCTTAATTGCCTTTTAATGTCTACAGATTCTCTAAAGATGTCCCCTCTTTCATTCTTGCTACCTGTATTTTACGGTGTCTTTTATTTTTTTTCCTAGACAAGCCTGCCTAGAGCCTTTAATTTTATTGTTCCTTAAAAAAACAAAAGACAAAAAAGCACCTTTTGATGTCATTGATTTTTTCTATTGTTTTAAAGCTTTTCAGTATAATTAATTTTTGCTCTATATTATATTATTTCCTTTCATTTGCTTGCTTTGAGTTAATTTGTTCTTCTTTTCCTAATTTCTTAAAGTGAACATGTAGATTCTTATTTTGTTTTCTCATATAAGCAATTAATGGTAAAGAAATTTCTGTAAGCATTGCTTCTATTGCATCCCACAAATTTTGACATGTTAACATTTTAAGTTAATTTAAAATATTTTCTAATTTCTCTTGTGACCCATAGTTTGTTTAGAAGCATGTAATTTAACTTCCAACTACCTGGGTTTTACAAATATCTTTTTGTTATTGAATTCTAGTTTAATTCCTTTGTGGGCAGAGAAAATATTTTCTTATGACTTCGATCATTTAAAATTTGATGATGCTGTTTTATGATAGAATATGGTCCACTTTGGTGAACATTCCATGTGCACTTGAAAAGAAGCCATGTCCTCCAGCTATTGGGTGGAATTTTCTATAAATGTCAAATAGGTCAAATATGTTGATAGAACTTTCCATACAGATCTTCTCTATCAATAGTTTCCACATTTGCCTGTACTCTGTTGAAATTATCTTTGTATTTTCCAAAAATATTAATGCCAGTATCCCACCCTAGAGATTGTGATTTAATAAGTCTGGGATGTAGCCTGTTCTTTGGCGTTATTAGGAGATTCCCAGGTGATTCTCATGTGAAGGCAAGCAAGGGACCTGGGTTTTGTATCCTTACAGATTTTCTGTATACTTGTGTTACAAATTACAGTGAGGGGAGTGATGAACTTTCCAACTAGAGTTGTGGGCTAGTTTCTTTTTATCTCAGTTCCATCAGTTTTTGCTTCAGTGCCATTTGGTAGCACTGTTAGGATTCTGCATCTTCTTAATGAACTGGCTCCTTTATCTTGTTTTAATATCAATTCCTCTGATCACTAGTGAAGGTAAACAGTAAAGAAATCTGTCTGGCCATTTTTCCTCCTCTGTGAGTTGCCTGTTTATGTTATTTGAACTTTTATCTTTCTCAGAATTCCTTATATTCTCAGAGCTTTACTATATTCTCCCAGTCTGTACATTGTTTTTAACCTGATTTAAACTGTCTTCTCTTCTGTTTATAAAACTTAGAACTCTTCTGTGTATAAAATAATCAAAATTTAAAATCTTTTCCTTAATGAATGGCACTGTTTTGTCTGATTTAACAAATTCTTCCCCATGGTGATGTCACAAAGACATCTGTTTTTTTCTCCCTAGAATTTTAGTTTTGTTTTTCACACTTCACATTTACTTCATTTGGAGTTTAATTTTACTTGTGGTGTGAGATGAGGATCTAATTTCATATTTTTATATAAATAGCTAACTTAACTAAAACCACCATGATTTGTCTTTTCTATAGAAACAAAGTTTCTATTAACAAAGTTATTGTACCAGTTTTACTCCCAAGAATAATGAATAACAATTCTGTCCCACAACCTCACCAACATTTCTTTCTTACCAGACACCCTTATTGTATACCAACTTCCAGGTACAGCTTCTCTCTAACTTTCTTTTTGTCTATTTTTGTGTTAATATCACATTTTTAAAAGTTGCTTTTTAAAATAGAATTACCGTATGACCTAGCAATTCCACTTCTGGATACATACCCAAAAGAATTGAAAGCAGAGCCTCCAAGAGATATTTGCACAGACCATGTTTATAGCAGCAGTCATAATAGCAAAAAGCAAAAAGCAACTCAAGTGTCCACTGAATGCTGAATGGCTAAACTGTGGTATGTCATATAATGCAATAACATTCAGCCTTTAAAAAAAAGAAGAAATTCTGATACATGCTACAACATGTATAAACTTTGAGGATGTTATGCACAGTGAAATACGTTAGCCACAAAAGACAAATATGTATGATTCTACTTAAACGAGGTACCTAAAATAGTCAAATTGATAGAGACAAAGAGTGGTGGTTGCCAGGGACTGTTAGTAGAGGTGAACTGGGAGTTGTTTAATGGGGAAAGAGTTTCAGTTTTGCAAGATGAAAAGAGTTCTGGGGACTGGTTGCACAACAATGAGAATATATTTAACACTACTGAACTGTACACTTTAAAACAGTTTAAGTGGCAGATCTTTTATGTGTATTTTACTCTATTTAAAACTAAAAGAAAAAACCCACCCCAAACCTTCTAGGAAAAAAAGCTGCTTTTTAATACTTCTAGTCTTTGGTATTCTGCAGCTTCACCATGATGTGTCCCTTTATGGAATTCCTTATTCTAATCCTGCTCAAGAATAAGTGCTTCTTGAAGCTAATTCAAATGTTCTAAAACCCTGACAAATTCTTGGCTATTACTCTTTGAATCCTGCTCACACCCATTCTCTCTAGTCTCTCTTTTTGACACTATTAGATTTATGTTGGCTCTTATTTTCCATTTATTTAGCTCCTGCACTACTGTCTAGCAAATGTCCTCATACTGTGTAATTTAGCTCCAAATATGTAGTTCTCAAACACTGAAACAAAGTTTTAAAAATATTCCTTAAAAGAAGTAAGACCCTATGTCAGGAAACTGCTAGAAGTAAAAAGTCAAGAAACAGAGACATAGGGCTCACCTCTACAACTTGGGAGAGTGTGCCAAAGCCAAAACAATAACAAATGTTAAAAACAAACAGGATGCTGCTTTGTGTAAAGTGCTAGGTAACTGTGAAAGATATCAAGCAAGATTACATTACATCCCAAAGCCTGACACATAGCATTTCACACTGTGCCTATGGCCTCGAGCAGGACATTAATTTACTTTTAAGCCTCTTTCTGTGGGTTGCTGTGAGGAACGAACGGGTTAAAGTGAACAAAAGCACTATATACTGAAGTAGTATTAAGGTATTTTCTCAATTCTAAAATATTATGAAATGGTCAGGAGCACTATGGATTTTATAATAGTTTGGGGAAGATGCGGAGAGGTATACTTCCTTAGAGGTACACTTACGGGTTTTCCAATTTGGGAAATTAAAAATAGGGAAAAGTCTGCTTTCAGAATTGAAGAACCACTGTACATTCCCTGTTATTACGTCCACACATGCCCTTTTCTTGAATTTGTTTCTCGTTCAGCGTTCAGTTTTACCAACCTCCTTCCTGTCAGCCGTCAGAATTTTCCAGACTGGATTTCTGACTCCATTTTCAGGGTCCTCCTGAGACTGAAGAGCTGCTTCTCGCGGACTGGCTTTCCCGCGCTTAATTTAGCTTCTGAACTGTCATTCGCTGTTGCTCTTCCCGGAACCGCCCACAACGGCCTCAATCCTGATTGGATGCCAGTTTCCTTTTGTTATGGCAAAAGGTGGATCCCGGGGCTTGAGATAGGACGATTGGGACATAGGGCAGCTAATGCGCATGCGTGCCTCCTTGAGTGGTGATTGGCTGGCGGCGGGCGGGACGGGGCGGGACTCCCATCTCGGCGCACGCTCTGTGGGCGGAGAGGACGGGGCTGCCGGTGCCCGTTGGTCCAAGAGTCGGGGCTTGAGGCGTCCTCCTGTTCCCTCCCCCTGCCGGCGTCTGAAACGGCAGGTGAGAGGAGTCATGGGCCGCGGAGGGCCTGGCTCCCGGCGACTGGAGTTGTGGCCTCGGTACCGCCGAAAGCCGGGAGGGAGGGGCGGGCTGGACGCGGCCCAGCGCTTCGGGGACCGGGGAAGAGCGTCCCCGGGCCTGGGCATTTGGTGGGCGGCTGAGGCCTGGCTCTCTGCAGAACCCCTGCGCAACCTCTTTTTCTCATCTTCTCTTCATTGGCCCAGAGGTTCCTTTGGGGAAGGTCGTCCGCGGTCCCTGGCAGGACCTCCTGCCGCCTTCACCCCGCAGCGCCTGAGCCGAAGGCCTCAGTCCAGCTGCCCGCCCTGAAATGGGGCTGCGGGAGGGGCTTTCGGGTGGGATGGGCCCTGGCACGCCTGGACTCGCCCGTGGCTGCTTTGCCGAGAACTCGGAGATGCGGGGAGAGGACGCCGAGGCGGGGGTGGGGGGGGAAGCGAGTGAGCGGTAAAACAAGGGCTGGCGACATCTTTCCAGGCGCTGAAAGCAGTCCGGGTCAGTTTCTTCAATGGGCATATCTCAGAGTTCCTCCTGGACAATTTTCAGGGTTAGGATTAGAAAGGAGAAAGAGGACACATTCCTGAAAGGCAGGACTTTTGCTGTTCAACGTATTGATTCCAGTACTATGACGTAATATTAAGAACAGATGTGGTGCTATGTTCTCAACACTGTATCTACCTGAGGTTCCAAAGATATGCCTATATATTCTGTGCCTGTACGAACCCATTGATTAAACTCAATATAGCTAGCCACTCTGGGGATCTAGTTTCTGATCAAATTCTTGTTTGGCCAAACATTTCTTAATCTTACGGAATTTAAACTGGGATTTATCTAACCAGGACAAGTCAGAATTTGAGGAACCTGAACAAACCATGTTGAAGTTTGATGCGGCTTGAAGGGAATGAAGTTTACCTTCAGTTGCTTAGATAGTAGAAATATCAAAGGAATTTGGTATCAGGGGTTGCAAAATGTTTGACAAACTTAGATTAGGATCATATTAAAGTATCTTCCATTGCATAATGGAAAAAGCAGGGATTTTATAGGTAGACCTGAGTTCAAATTCTTGGTACAAACTTTGCCTGTGAAATCTAAGGCAAAATACATAACCTGTCTGAGATACAGCGTCTCCATTTGTAAGTTGTAATGTCCTGTTGATTTGATAAACTAATAATGTATGCAAAGCATTTAGTATATTAATGCATAGTGGTATTATTTTAGTAGTATTACTAGTTCACTAATAGGTAGATGACAGATGATGAAAATTAGTATTAGATGCAGAAAAGTTGGGTGGTTGAGATTGGATGGGTATCAGGGAAAAGTCTCAAAATCTCAGTCTTGACTCTGATCTTGGGTAAGCCATTATCATCGTGGCCTTGGTTTATTTGTAAAATTGAAGCAGTTAGACTAGGTGATTTTTCTAAAATTCTTATGACCTTAATTACAGCTAAAAAGTAGAGAAGATAATAGCTAATACTATAAAACACCTACTGTGTACTGTTGCAAGCACATTATGGATATCAGCTCGTAAAATTCTCACAACAAAACTATAAGGTATGTACTATTACTATCCTCACTTTACAGATGAGGAAACTGAGGCAAAGATGTTAACTAACCTTACCTAAAATTCTAGAGCTTATAAACAGCAGAGCTAGGGTTTGAATCCAGGTAATCTAAATCCATGTTCTTAATCACTGTGCTAAACTGCGTCTTCTGAAGAAGGATGTTGTGGTACTGCTGGGGGTACTAGCAAAGTAGGTGGATGTGTATTTGGTAATACAAATGATAATCTCTGATCAGTTGGGTGTGTGCCACACTTCCTGATCCTTGCTGTCTCCATTCTTCTGCTTCTTGGACTTAAATTATCAAAGTAAGTCTAGATTCTCTTCCACTGACCAAGGCTAGATGAAGAAGATAGTTGCCAAAATTGACTGATTTTTGAGAAAAGTTTTATGATATCTGACCTCAGCTTTGGTCAGAGTTGAAGAATATCAGACAACCATATCTATTTCAGAACTCAGGCCGATTTTGGATAAATAGATCAATCTTAGCATCCTAAGTTTATTTCAGTGTTCCCACACTTGAGATATTTTGGTCTGGATTCTCTCTCTTTTTATGTCATATTTGCTTTTATGTGTAGGAGCAGGAGTTGAAAATGAACTCTTAAGAGCACATATGACGTAGAAGTGGTTTGATAGCAACTGTAGTTTGAGAAAAAATTTTATAGTTGAAAAATTCAATCTTACATGGAGTGCACGTTCTGACATAGTACTGTGCTAACGTAGGCATTGCAGAGTATGAAGATTGATCCTATTTTGAAGAAAGTAAAATCCGTGGCTCAAATATTTTGACATAAAGAGCTCAACAAACCTTTTGATCACATATATAAAATAAACCAGTTTATTACTCTAAATTTCCTGAAACTCTTAGAATATATTCAAGAGCAGCATTTTCAGGTCAGTCTATTTTATCACACCACAACAGGAAAAAATTGTCTTTTATCATTGTTGTGCAGAGGCAGCTGGTAGTGCTCGGGTCTACTTTAGTGAAGGGTATTGCCCTTTTGCACAGGGCTGCCATGCTAGTTAGGCAGGTTTTGCACTGTTCAACCATTAGCGTGTAATCTTATGTGTGTAACTATGTGTGAGTAGTCCTCTCTCGGGTTGCGTGGTGTATCCTATAGCACTGTCCTCGCACCATGCTCTTCCACCCCAACCTTGAATGTATTTTTCTAAGAGTAATTTTTCCTCTAATAAGCTCCCTTCACCCTGTTTTACTGTGGTTTTTTTTTCCTTTTATTTTTTTCAGATGAATTCAAACTGTTGATAAGCCATGCATAAATTGTCTATTGTTCTGGTTATATGTGGCCAAAACTTCAGAAACTGGCTTCTCTTTCCTTACCTACTATATTGGTTAATCTGGAACACTTCACTTTTGTAGAAGACTTTTTGGTTCAATTTTAGTGTTAGCTAAAACACAGGCAAAAGAAGTATAACCCATCCCTATACTCGATCTAATTTCAAAATCAAGTGCATAGATTTTGTCGTTTTCTGTTGCTTTAGCTTGAATATTATATAACCCTTCTTAGCTGTCATGAAAATTCTGTTTCCTCTGTAGTCTTCAAAACACTGTATAAATAGAAATTTGAAGCATTTAATATATAGGCTTACCCCACTATCTGAAAGTGTTTCTGTGAAACCTTTTATAAGCCAATTGGTGTAAAGTGAAGAAGCAATTATCTTAAGACATATCTTGTGAACAGATGCACAAAATAGAGATAAAAGCACAGGAGCTTACAGACACAGTTCAAAGCTATGGTGGCTTGATGCTGAGATGCTGTGTGTTTTCAGGGAAGGAGCTTGGTGGTATCACTCTCACTGCTCAGAGTGAACGCTGCCTCTATTATAGCTTGCTGCAAAACAAACACCGAATGCTATTTTTGCTTTTTGCCATTTTTCATGAAAGCGAAAATCTGCTTCAGACTTTTGTTTAGCAAAAACAGGTACTCATGTAGGTCTTTCATACAAATGAAGTGGCATAAAGTGAACTTTCAAAAAATGGGGGATACCTGTATTATGTAGCAGAGTAAATAGCCAAGTTGAAGTCTACTGTTGCTGAGTATTCCCAAGATCACTTACTTTTGCTTTTGGTTGTTACCTCTTATTCTTCCCAGACTTTAGCCAGATCAGTAGTTGAAGGGGTATGAAAATGCTCTTCTCTTGGGGAAGTGCCAAATAAAGTTTTCACTGCTAACACTCTTCCTCTTCAATTATAAAGATACATTATTTGAATGCAGAGGAATTTTTGAAGTGTAGTTTTCAAATACTACACAGGGTTGAAGAACTTCTGAAAAAATTTTCATAATCAGTGTATTTGGATTTATGTAGATGTGTGTGTGTATATGTACACACATATTTACACAGTTGACCCTTGAACAACAAGGGGGTTAGGAGCTCCGACTCTTTGCATAGTTGAAAATCCACATATAACTTTACAGTTGGCCTTACATATGCGCAGTCCACAACTGCAGACTGAACTAACTGCAGGTCGTGTAGTACTGTAGTAGTACTTACTGAAAAAAATTCTAGTTCAAACCTGTGCTGTTCAGCGGTCAACTCTGCATCTATATCTTCCTTTCTTTCTTTCCTTTCTTTCTATCCATCCATCCACCCATCTACCTACCTACCTACTTAAAACTTTCTCTGAAGTACAAAGAACCTGAGAATTAAAACCATGTGAAAAAGATATGAGGGAGAGCAGTGCTTATGCTGGATCAGTGGAAAGATGCCAGAATACTTGAGGTAGATTTATTAAGCGTTATTTTTATACTGTTTGTAGCTAGTAATTCTTTAATAATGCTATGTGTAAAGGAAGTTTAATATCTTTCTTTTTTAGACTGATATCTTCACCAAGATGTAGTTTATACCTGTGTACAGAGCATTCTGTTCCCATGTTCACACTAGTATCTGAAGTGTCACACAGTTATATTAACTGAAACTGTGAGGTAGTACACACTGATCACTGTTTTGATTGTGATTATAGTTCTAGTAGTAGACGTTTTTGTTCAATAGGTTTGGGTTCTACTGTTCAGCATTTGGAGGCATAACAATGCCTTGGATATAGTAGATGTTCAATAAATACTTGTTGAAAGAGTAACAAAACTGACAGGTCTAAGTTCCTTCAGTGAGTAGATTAGATTGGTTAACAAATCTGTTTTCAGTAATAATCTGGTAGCATTATTTATAAATTTTGAGCACATTGCATGTGAATGAATGTTAGCTATAGAGCAGGACATGTTTCACAAGAATTTTGTGCTCTAATATTTTGGAGCCTTTTATAGAAACAAAATGTTAATATTTATTTACTTATTTATATCCTAATTAATCTGTTTTAACCATAACCAGGAGGTGACAATGGACGTGTTTTCATTTAATCCATATTAGTGTTTCAGATACCTAGTATTTTTCTTTAGAATTTTATGTTTAAAAAGTATTAATTGCTATATATAAAACAATGCTTTAATAATGAAGACTATTTTAAGAGATGTCTTCCTTGCTACCATCACATAATGATGTTAGATTTTTTCATTTTGCTGTATTCTCTTTATCCATGCTTATATTTCAAATAATTTACATTAGTGTTATTATAGTCATCATAATTATTTTTAGTAGCCACTCTATTAGAAATGGCAACTACAATTAACCAGACTCCGAATGGACAGTTTGTTGTTTCCAATTTACTGGGTTATAAATAAGGTTGAAGTAAAGATTTTTATGGATATAATTTTTTCCTTCATAATTTTCCTTGGGCTACATTTCCAAGAGTAAAATTGCTTTGTAAAAAATATTTAAATGTTTTTATGAATCTTGTTTATTACTGCACTGCCTTCCAAAAAGATTACATGTTTATAATTTGTATCCAATATTTTGTGTTTGCTTTTCCATAATTTTTCTAGCATTGACCATTATCTTCTTTTAGAGAAATATTTTGAGAAATATACAGTGGTATTTTACTATGCATTTCTTTGATTACCAAGAAAATCAACATTTCCTCTTGTTTACTGAATACTTCTCTTTGTAAACTATTTGTACATATTCTTTGCTTATTTACCCACTGAGTATTTTATTCTTAGACACAGTAAAGTATGCGAAAAGGGTCCAACTGGGTCATTTAATTTTCTTTTGAAAAACAAGCTTATATTTCATTGCTATGTATGCCTGTGTTTCTGACTTTCTTATTGCAGACCATTTATCAAGAATTTTGTATCCAAGGCCCAAGATGATGAATGCTGACATGGATGGTATGTTCTTTGTTTTCCTTTCTGTATGTTCCTGGTTTTGTGGAACATACACTGCTTTATTAAGCAATGGAAAGAACAGAGAAGCAATATTTAGAAGGCTTGGATCTTGTGCAATTTACCTATTTATAATCCCATATAGTTCTAGAAAGGATATAAGGCAACTTCCATTCCTTAACTGTGAGATGTTGGCAAAACATTTTGCCTTCACCTTGGTGTCCTTATCTGCAATGTGGGATATAACCTTTTACTTCATAGGGCTCTTGTATAAGTCTAATAAGATAATGAATGTAAAACATTTTACAGATTTTTAAGTGCTATACTACGCAAATGGTAGCTAATGTTAATTAATAGTAAATCTGAACCTTTTTATTACAGCAGTTGATGCTGAAAATCAGGTGGAACTGGAGGAAAAAACACGACTTATTAATCAAGTGTTGGAACTCCAACACACACTTGAAGGTTAGCTTGTATTTTGTAGTTTTCTTGACTAACATCCAGGTAATTGAAATTGTAAGCATTTATGTTGCTAAATTTTGTGTTTTACTGTGCACAGTTTTTAAAAGTATAAACTTCAGAGTCTACTTCAATAGTTTTTTTCCCCTCCTGCCAGTAGCTTTGGCTGGTCAGTTTAAAGAACAGAGATGTTTCAATAAGAAAGTCAGTGTTCTTATGCTTCCCTCTTTAAGGTCTGACCTAATATGAGAGCCCTTTTAAGTCCCCTCACTGTTATACTAAGTCCACTTTAATAAAGCTTATATGAAAGTAAGAATAGCACATTAGCCTCAAAAATGAAAAGGGAATTGATCTGAGTTTTTTCATTTTCTGAATGTCTCGCATAAAATTAATTCTACCACTGAAATATACTTTGGTTTTTAAGGAAATTAAGGGATTGTGGTTTGCTTTGTTTGTTTTTGAAATCAGATTGAACAGATCATGTCACTCCAGTAGCTTCCCGTTTCACAGTTAATGAAAGCCAGGTTACTCTGTAGAAGTCTCTTACTTTCCTTTTACTTTCAGACTCCAGTCACACTCTCTGACTCATACATCCTGCCTCAGACACTCCAACCTCCTTGCTATTCTTTCATTAAGCCTCTAACTCAGAGTCTTGGCAGTTGCTGTTCCCTGTGCTTGAATCTTTTCCCTTGATCATTTGCATGTCAGTATGGCTCATTCCCTCACTTCCTTTAGATCTCTGGTGAAATTTCCTTAATCAAAATAGCTATCCCTGACTATACTATATAAAAGAACAGCTTTCCTTTTGCTTCCTATGACCCTTACCTTTCTTGTTTTTTCTCCTGATCCCTTACACGCCCTGAGCCCCATTAATGCACCTGTGCCCACATGCACATTAAATGTAAACTCTGAAAGGGCAGGGACCTTTCTTTTTTGTTACTATTGCCTCTAGACCAGTGCCTGTTACAGGCACTTAATACTTACTGAATGACTTAGAAGGCAGCCAATCCTTACTGAATGGAGGTAATATCTTTTTTTATCATCAAGAACTGCTATTTTGAATTTCTTGCTAATGTGAAAATACATAACGATCAGTTGGAAACTGACTGCCTATATCCAGTATGTGAATTCAGGTATGTTCACCTACTACATTTTCTTAAACATTTCTGTAAAGACATTATGGTTTTATGATGGTAAGATATGGACCAAAATTCACATTTTTAAAACTGTATTTTTAAAAATAACCATTTTAAGAATTAACTACTTAACAAAAATGCTGTTTACAAAGAATAACATTTAATCTAATGTGACATCTCTTTGTAGGAATTTTGACTATTGATTGGTACTCAGTTCACTTTGTTTAACTTCTAAATTAGCCTGAATTTAAAAGCAGAAAATTTAAGGACTGTGGTATTTCTTTTAAGAATGAATCTTAATAAGCACTTTATAATGTGGCATCATTGCCATCATTTTATTGATAATACGCTTTTTTATTTTTAATATAGATCTCTCTGCAAGAGTAGATGCAGTTAAGGAAGAAAATCTGAAGCTAAAATCAGAAAACCAAGTTCTTGGACAATATATAGAAAACCTCATGTCAGCTTCTAGTGTTTTTCAAACAACTGACACAAAAAGCAAAAGAAAGTAAGGGATTATCCCTTATGTTTTATGGAATTGCTGCTGATCATTTTTTTCTTTAAAACTTGGATAGATTCCAGACGTTATAATACTTTTGTTTGTGGCTTCACTGAGTATTTATGAAGATAATGTCAGATCTAGGCAAAATTAAGAGCATAACAGAAAACTCCCATGAGTTTGTGTATTATGTTAGTCTATGAAAACGTGCAAATGTGCTGTAGAGACTTTATAATTAGAAATGCATATATTTATGAAACTTGAAAATGAATGTTTTATCATATTTGCTTTGACTTACAGGTTTAGCACTGACTTTATTATAGGCATAGTTAGAGATACAAGAAAATAACCACCGTGTTGTGAAAAAGTGACCAAAATCATGTACTGAGTGCACAGCTTTATGTACCCTGTCCACCATTGTGTGCCTCTTCTCCGTTTGCTTTCTTCTCATTTTCCTTCCCCAAGGAAAAAATTGGTTTCACATTTGTAAAAAGTAATTTCTATAGTTAATCATATAGGGAGTAATCTGAACTCTAACTGTAAACTTAACCAAAATAAGATACTTTCTCAGTTAGGGCTTATTTGTTGTATTTAGGAGTAAGATAGGATAGTTGTTTCTCTTTAATCAATGAAAACGGAGGCTATAAAAATGAAGATTTTTCTTTGAATTGTCAAATGGGGAAGATTTGTTGTTAAAGACTTCCCTTGCACAAAGCTACCCACTTGGTTTTCTGAAAAGATGTGCTCTGGTTGTGTGTGTGTTTGAAATTTTAAAATTTGAGGAAAAATAGAAATAGGGTGTGAAAAGTACTTGGTAAATACTTGTAACGGATTCCAAATGTTTCTACTTCAGATTTGTGTTAATCTCTGGCACAGATTAGATTTGGGAATATATAAGAAAATGGACTGTTTGGCTAACATTATGTAAACAAGACCTGGAAGAGAACAAAGTTTGTTCTCAGGTTTATTTGTAGTACCCAGCAGATCAACTTTGCAAAATCCCTTAAGAGTGTGTTAGTATCAAAGTCATGAATAAAATGGGAGAGTTTTACATGTATATTAATTGATGCTTTCTCAGTATTTTATCTCACTACTTAGAATCTTCTGTAAACCCAGCTGCTGGTTTGCAAAGTTTTAGTCATTTAACAGTTTTTTTAAATTTAGTTTGTAGATTCCATTTGGTAAGGAAATGAGTATCACGAGTAATGTTAAAGTGTTACACAGGAAAAGAGATCCACTAATATAGCTTATGGTTACTAAATTTAGGCTAATCATGAAGTAATCTTATGTTTGTATTGGTATAAGATTTGATGACTTTAGCTGTATGAATATATAATAGTCATACGCAAACATTTTGCATCCCTTTGTGACCTAATTTTCAAACATTTAAAATTGTGTTGCAGTTATGCTTTGCTGTTTAATAAAAAGGCTGTTTCAAAAATTGTGTGTGTTTTGATATAGTTGCCAAAGTAACTGGCTGCAGTGGTGTATTCAGGGTTGTTCAAAGCCACAAGATAAGTAACGTATCTTATTTTTAAGTACCAGTTGCTAGATGTTTAAGGGAATACTATTTTTTATTAAAACAAATATAGGATATTATATATTAATTCAAAAAATAAAAGCAAAGAATTCAAAGGATCCAAGATTGCCAAAGTAATGGTGGTTGCATTTTTTAAGTTAGGCTAAGCTCTTGCAATGAGACACAGAGATAAAAAAACATAAAATAATATAGAATACAGACTCACAGACATAGAAAACAAGCTACGGCTACCAGGGGAGAAAGGGGGTGGGGAGGGATAAACTGGAAGTTCTGGATTTGGAGATACTACCATATATAAAGTAGATAAACAAGATCCTACTGTATAGCACAGGGAACTATATTCAGTATCTTGCAATGGCCTATAATGAAAAAATATGGAAAGGAATCTCTATGTATATGTAAGTATAAATGAATCACTATGCTATATACCAGAAATTAACACAACATTGTAAATTGACTATACTTCAATTAAAAAAAATTTTTTAATGTTTCTCATCCAACTAATGGTTCTGAGGTAAGCACGGTAAACCAGTAGGCTTTGTGAGCTAAGGATGGCCCTGCCATTTTCAAACATGGCTTCCAAGTCACTAATTATCACCATTATAATTTGCAGAAAAAGTGCATGGTGCATATATGCAGGGTTTTATGGGCTGGGCCTGCCTGGAAATGGCTCATATGTCTTCTCACATTCCAGTGGGTCGGGATTTAGTTACACCTAGATGCAAGAATTGCTGAGAAATGTCGTTCCTAGCTGGAAGCCATATTCCAGCTATAAATTTACTGTGGAAATGGATATTGGTGGTACCTAGAAGCATCAGCCACAGCCCCCTTCTCTTGCTGTTAAGTATCTTTGCCCAACCTTTTTCCCATATACAGAACATACTTAACCTCTCCTTTTCCAGTTACTGATTCAGCTCAAAATCCAGGGTCTCTATCAAGGTCTGTCAGTTGTAGATGTGGCTTCTAGTAGTCTGACAACCACTAAACTAGTGACAGACTATTTGCTCTGCCCATTTGTAATGGTGTAGTGGGGATAGGATACCCAAATAACAACTCTCAATTTGGAATATGGAATAAAGGGAAACATCAATTCAAAGCAATTGTGGAATACTAGGAGAGAGACCCTGTGAAGATTCTGTCCCTGATAGTGGATAAAGTTCCTTGATTTGACCCTGATTCTAATCTCTGGCAAAGGACTTCCCTTATTGCTCTCCATGGCTTCCCCTGTCTGGAAAGTTATTCCTTATTTACCCACACCCCGACCCTCCTGTAACTCTAAAGTTTGGGAGTGTTCCATTTATTATGGGAGTTGCAGAAACAGTCCACTTCTTGCTGATGTGATTTTGGTGCCCATCATTGGAAGGCCAAGCTCACGTTTCTTTGGCAGTACAATTCCCTCAAAAACAGCCTTGCTGTCTATATGCTTCAGTTGCATATGCTAGGAACCACAATCAAGCTCTTTTCTAGAACAAATTCTCAAGGTATGCTTTTTCCTTTTCCTTCCTCATAGGTTTCTGCCCCTCTAATAAAGGCTACTTTGAAGTCAACTGAAAATAAGACTGCACTGGGAATGCAACACCCAAGTATCACTGCAGGGCTGGGTTCTTTTTTTTGGCTTAACACTTGGCAGAAAAGTTTTAACTGGGCTTCCCCTTCCACCTCCCATACCTCAAAAATAAAACCATTTTGAATTTTTTTCTGCTTTCAGGGTACAGAAACAATTAGCTTTTCTAATCATGTGAGGTAGCTAATATAATGATCTTTCTCTATTTCCTTCCATCTCTGCTTGGAAACTGGAAAGCTCCTTCTTGTGATACCTTGCTAAAAAGCATAAGGGAACAGCCAGTTTATTTCACATTCTGGCTTTTCCAGCTGCTACCCCTACAGCTGTTAAATCAGAAGGTGACAAAATGTTACCCGAAATACATGCCCCACTTGCTTGTTATATGAATGGTAAACCAGCGCTACACATTTTGTTTTCATTACAGCAATGTCCTTCAGGATATCAATTTCTATAATAGAAATACAGGCGGTAAACAGTATGCACAGGGACTGTGCGTAGCTTCTGATAAAGACTCCTCAACCAAACTTTAGCCATGTTCTTCTGAGTCCTCTTTCTGACTAGAGCTCATCTTAGGCCCTGTCTTCAGCCTGCTTAGTCCAGTTTTAGTAAAAATCCTGCTGAGTCAGTTTAGAGAAATCCCCCACCCTCAGAATCTGATCACCCTGCCTGTCTTGAGCAAGAATCCTGTTAAATCAGCATAGCAAGCATCTCCCTACCCCTGATGTCTCCTCTTAGTAATTTTCTATCCACCTCCCTGCCCCAACTCTGCACAATAACTAAAAATTCCCAGCTGTCTTCACTGTATTTGGAGGTGCGCCCCATCTCTCTCCCCTGTTGCAATATTCTTGCCCCCTATTGCAACATCCCTGAATAGTCTTTCTTACTGTTTTAACCAATGTCAGAATAAATTTTTCTTTAAATACTTCCTAGTTCCAAATGCTGGTGGAATGATAATTGGCAGGGAAAATCACCATACTCCTTTTCCTCAGGGTCTACCTGTAGAACTTCCCTCAATACATACATTAGCATTCCATCCAAAATCTGTCCTCTATAGTCACTTTGGACTTTACTTATAGCAAGTTAATAAAGCTCACAATCCCTTATCTGGAACTCTTGGGGTCAGATGTTTCAGAATTTGGAATTTTTCAGATTTCATAAAGTATTATGACTCAAACACCAATACAGTTTGGGCAACACCTGTAATCAAATACATTAACATTTTTGTAGCAAAATATATTAATTTAGTACTAAGTGTGATAAATACACTATATATAGCCTATCAGGGAGGTCAGGTTTGGCTGCCAAATGAGTTTTGATGTCAAACATGAAAAAACTTTCGATTTTCAGAGATTTTTGGAATTTGGAATTGTTCACGTAACAAGAAAATTTGCAGAAAAGCAACCAAAATCATCTAAGCATGCAGTTCCAACCAATTCATGATACCACATTTATATCCTTGTCCATTACTCTTCCCTCTGATCTAGTCCCTTTTCCAAAAGAAAGATGAAAGGTGAATTACATATTCTAGAATTTTATGGTCCAAAACAAAGCAAAATTGATCTTAATTCTTTAGAATGGAGTCTTTCTTTACTTTCCCCAATAATTTTGTTTTTTCCTATCTTGAGTTAACAACTTCTAATGGTTGTTGTATTTCTTTAATGCTGATATAATCAAAATTACCAACAAAGACCTGAGATTACTTTAGCTGTTAAGACAATTTGTAAATCACTAAAGAATAGAGAATGTGATTACATGAAAGGTCAAAATTGGAAGAGTGAGTTAACTACCTCTTAGCTAATCTACCCCCCCAAAAAGCTACAGTTTATTTCACTTAAATCATAGAGATGAATTGTATATAAGGACATTTTCTATAACAAGGTCTTTACATTGGCCTTAGGACCTAATTTACCATATATTGAAGGGGGTGTTGAGGAGTGATGACAGAAGCTAAAGTAATATATAGTAATCACTTGTATAATGTATTTACCTTGTTTTAAATTTTCTGTATTATCTATAGATGGCTTATCAAATGTTTAAGTAATTAAAACTTGAAATTACTTCCAAATTTTACAAAGAAAGTAAAATTCTATTTATTTAACAAACACAAAATAAATGGTAAGATACTTTGTTAGGTGTTAAACGATAATTTTAAAAATTATCCTGTTCTTCATTTTCCCTAAAATTACCATTGCTCTTCCATGCATTTGGATCGCTGCAAACTCCAAATGCATTCAAAAATACATTTTCTCTTCCATCAACCTACTTCATCTGACCTGTCAGATTAGGGGTAATTTTATTTCCTAAACTCCTCACAGCTGTCATACTAAGGGAATAAGAGCTATAATTTGGGAAGAGATTATTAAAATTAATGTAGAAATGCCATTATTATGTTTAAATAAATTCTTTACATGAGATTTAAATAGTTATCTGGTATCAGCCATGTGATATTTCATCTCTAAATCCTGCTGAAGTTAAAACATAGCCACAGTTGAAAAGAGAATGAATAAACTTCATAGATGCCTAGAGTGTAATATATTAATATTTTAAACTATTCATAATAGTTTTCAATGAAAACTATTAATTTTCTAAAGTAGTATTCTGAACTGCTAAGGTACATTAAATTCATTGCTAATAGTTAATTTAAACATGTAATAAGCAATTTCATCCTCTGTCTCTTGGAAATGTAGACTGGCTCTTAGTTCTTGTAATATGTATCTTTCTAAAGAATGACCAATGAAAGCAAGGCTACCTTAAAAAAATGTTCAAGAAAAAGGAAGCTACTTTGCTTGGTCAAATTAAAAAGCCTCTAGAAAAGCCAACTAAAATAAAGAGCAAAATACATTCATTTTCTCCTTTTTTAGAGAAAAGGATAGAACTTAAATCATCTTAATAAAGTCAGATTAGGGTGGTAAAAGGAAAAAGCCATCCTGTTATTAAGGAAGACAATGCTTTGTCTACTACATGGACCTAGTACACATATTTATAAAGTTTAAGTTCGGGTTAAACTTTTCAGCCATGGTGCATCCACAGAGGGGACATCCACAGGTAGGAGCAGTGAACTGGCAAAACCGGTTGCTCAGATTTTACCACTGCAGGCTCATGGAGTTTAACCAAATGTTAAAGTTAAAATGAATCTGCAACCAAGAAAGTAAAAAAGAGCTTTAATAAATCTTTAAAAAAAGATCACTTACAAGACACTTACCAGGAAAGGAGGTTTCCATAAAAATAAGAACGGATTTACCCCATGAAGTAGTAGTTTACTTTCAGAAACATTCTCATCTAGAATTACTCAATGTCTAGTTCACTTCGACATTCCAAATGCAGAGTAAGAAAGGGAATCCTTGCAAGATGTATTAAGTTCAGTTAGTATTAAATACAAAGTATGGTTAACTGTGTATTAAGATTTTCCATCACTAATTTATGGAAAGTTCAGAACACAGCAATGGAATAAAGCACTTATTTTCATTTTCAATTCACTCCCTGAAATAGAGTGAATAGTGACTATACTGGCTATATTTGGCTTCCTTTAGTCAGAGGAGAAGCTAGAGACTCATTTTCCTTATACATAAGCTCTAAAATGTACTACTGGGAAGGGGGCTGGATGGGAAGGGGCCCAAGGATGCAGTTGTATGTCTATGAAGGAATCCGAAACATTACCCAACTAGTATAGACTTCTCTAGACAGTAGTGAAGTAGTTCCATGGTCTCAAAGATTTACATCACCTTCCAAAGCGTCTGTCACCCAAACATGAAAAACTCTTAGTATATGTTAAATGGAACAATACAGCTCCACTATAATGTAGTTCTGTGGCTTTTGGTAACTACAGTCTTCCCTTGGTATCCATGGGGGATTGGTTCCAGGGCCCGTGGCAGATACTAAAATCCACGGACGCTCAAGTCCCATAGTTGACCACCCATATTTGCAGATTCTGCATTGGAGGATTCAACCAAACATCATATAGAACCTTAGAGTTTATTGGGAAGAAAAAAATCAGTGTATAACCGGACCTACACAGTTCACACCTGTGCTTTCAAGGGTCAACTGTACTTTAAAAAGAGGAACGACATAGTTGTTATCTACCGTAGAGGCGGTTTTGAAGCTAGATGAGACAACAGACTGAAAACAGATTTGAATTTGTCAGGAAAAAAGATAAAAATACAAAGCATGATGATCGACATTTATCAGCCATTAGAATCTCTTTAATCAAAGAAAATAAAGACTCTCCAATAATAATCTACCTATTAAAGAGGGTATCATTTAAAGATGAGAAAATATTTAAATTTTATTTTCAAGAGCAATGTAGGCATAAGCAATCTTGTGAATAGGGTAAGCCATTCTGGCATAAAACAACTATAAAAGTTTGAAAAAAAATTTGTACACCATTTCACTTTGATAAACCTCTTTTCTTTGTATTCAAATGTAAATACGCTGCACTATTAACCAGTGATTCTATGAATGACATATAGACATTTGTTTTGTTGACCTGTTTGTCAACAAAGCACCTCTTTAAAGAATTCTATAATTTAAGTGAACAATGGACCATAACTATAATTTGACACAAACTAGGTAAATGTGGGTCACATACAAACACTTTGAATTGTTGATAGAATCAAACAACCATACAGGAACTTTATTGCATTTAGCCCTGTACAACAGAACAAACTGTCATTTATTTATAGAACTACCAGTCATATTATAGTATAGCCATTTAAGAGGAATTTCCAATAACTGACTCTTCTAACAGCGGTGAAGCTGCTGCATATTATTTTGCTCTGTAGAAACTAATCTCTCCAAACTATTAAAACTGTGTAACTTCTAATGATATTAATCTCTTAAAATCTGATATGTAACATGCACCTTTCTTTTATTCTAAATTCAAAGACCAGGTAACTTCAAAGTGTTTTTTTTTTCTTTCCTGAAAAAGAAGACTAAAACAAATGTCTGAAAGAATAACATTGCTAGATAGAAGAAACAGGATGTGCAGATTGATTCAAGTTCAGTTCTGGCACACCAACTTTAGAATGCCAACTCTCTCTTTTAGGAATGAAAAATACTTAAATATACTTTACTCCTTTCGTACTCTTCTTTTGCGTACTGACTTGACTGGCCCATCTCCAGATCCTGTGCTCTCATCTGCTTCTTTCATCTAGGAAAAAAATTATGAAAATGTCCATTTCCATACAGTAGGCAACTAATAGTAGTAAATAATGTATTTCTTACTATCTAAAATATATGTTCAAATAATCACATGCTTTATCTTTATGTTCCTTTGCTTAATAACTGATCAAAAATGTGTATATACATTGATATGTTTCAATTTGTTCATCTTTGGGTTTTATTACATTTTTAGAGTAACTCTGCTTGTCAAATATGCATCTGACAAGGAATAATGCTAACAACTCAATTCATGATTTTATGATTTAGAACTTAATCTAATCTCATAGTTAATTAAAGGTTACATGATATTTTCATTGTGGGATATTAAGCGTTAACTATACATTACAATGTTTCTGTAAGTAATAAATTGCTGAGCTGGTTTTACCGGGACTTTTTCAGAATTTCTGGCATGTAGTGCTTTGAGAAAAATTAGGAGAGAAGAAAAGGGAACATCAAATTTATGGTTTGGGGTTTTTCTTTCCTTTAATTCTTATCTTTCTTGAATAATCATTTTGACATAAATTAAAAACTTGTGTAACAAAATTAAATAATGAAGGTATTATACAAGATAGTTATAATTATATATTATATAAAAATGGATTTATTTTAGGTCACTAACAAGCATGTAAGACTAAAAGACTAAAAAACATAAGACTAAATGATGGAATTAAGACATTTTTAAAGATACACAAAATATTTTATAAAGCAAAATATAACTAGAGTATACATTCAATGAATGATTCCAAGTATTATTATTAAGACAGTGACAGCAGGAAACAATGACTATTTAAAACTCTGTTCTGGAAAAAATTATCTTCACCCAACTCCCTCTAAATAAAGATATTCATACTAGATAATGATCCACAAAACACATTTAAATATCTCACAAGGCACTTAGAACCAGTAACCAGGTATATGTACTGCATAAACTTTAGAAAACAATTGAACAATAATAATAAAACAAGTTTATTTGGGAGATTTCTTCAAACAGACAAAATAGAAAATTTATTTTATCACATGCATCAAGCCAGGGTATCTTTACCCTACCTAACTCTAAGCTATGAGAGTGGTGAGGATGGTGACTTCTGAGAGTAAGATTATAAAGTACTTACAGGGCTAGAAGGGTAGAGAAAATGGGCTTTTGTGGGTATATTCTGGGTAAAAAAAAGGAAGCTCTGGTTCTGAATTATATCCTGAATAGTTTCTGATTCCATAATATCCAACTTAAAAAAGAGGCACTGTAGAAAGTCCTACTATACCTCAGAATGGAAAAAGGGGCAGACATACCAAGTTAATGGGAAAACTAGTTTACTAAAGATTTGAGAAAAACACCATTATCAGGTAGATAGTACTCAACTACCCAATGAATGAAATCTTTTGAAAGTAAGTTACTGAGACAATGAGAATGTTTTCACAATGGTTATAAATAAAATTGTCTTGTAATAAACAGAATTACCTTAAAAATTCAGATGGTCTGCTTATTATACCTTTCAACACAACACTTTAATGATAATCATAATTTTTTCACAGACACAGATCTCTTTATATTTTGTAAACTATAGTGTAAACTTACTTTACACTGTTTCATCAGGCATTAAGATGATATAACATAGTATTTTCATGCTTTCCTTATTGATACATTTTAAAACAATATGGGCACTCTAAAGAAAGCTGGGAGAAATACAGCAAAAAATTCGTCACAAACCAGATTGCTGCTTTTATTGAAATAATTTTTTATGGATTAACAATCATACATAGAAAACTAGTTTATTTTCTGTTAAAGAGTGGCTTACCTCATCCTCTGATCCAGACTTATTTGATTTATTACCTTCTTCTCGTCCTTCTATGATTTCAATTTCTTCGTCACTCTTTTCCTCAGGTTCACCTTCCTCTTCTAGAACACAGATTTTTATTAAAGGCAAAGACTTGATGAATTAGCATTTTGCTACTGAAAAGTATTACATAAAAGTCAGGGGATGCATTTAAATTCCAATATTTAAAAGCAATTTCCATTAGAAATGTTTTTAAATGAAATACAAATACTCACTATTTAACCACATTTTATAAACAAATCATATCTGAGGAAAGGGACAGATTTAGAAATTTTTAAGGCATTCAATCTGTATGCAGAATGAAAACCAAAGAATATATATACGTATGTGTATGTGTATATGTATACACATATATATGTAAATATGTATGTGTGTGTTGTGAATCAGTATTTTTTCTAAGTCAATTGTTTCATCAACTATTGAGTTAAAAATAGTGCTCAAGATATAATTTAAGTTTTAAAGGGCTGAATCTGGAACTTGGCTTGTGATATCTAGCAAACATCAATAGTTTTACTGCTACCTAAATGTGTATAAGGAGGTCTCAATGGAGTCACCAAAAAGCCTCAGTTCTTCAGTTTTAACATCTTCTGGAATTTAATAGAAGATGGGAAGCAGACATGATTCAGCAATCCTTTCAAAAGACAGTACTATTTGTTCAATATGATAAACTATCTGATAAACAACAGCAGTTGGAAGACTTGGTGTGGACTCTGTTGCAATCACCTTCCTTAAACTGATCACTCCTCTACAGAAGCCATGGTCTAGTCTGCACCTCCCACCTAAACTACATTCTTGGAGGCAAGAAAAATCTTTGCAAAAAGCTATGTCATATGAGATTCATAGTTGCTAGGCTCTGAAGCAACTGAATAATTTTTACAATTCTTTCTCCTTAGAAGACAAAAATCATATGTAGGATGCCTGCTCAGGACCAATCCAGGCAAGGATCCTCTTTGCCATAGTCACGCATTCTTGGGGATTCCGATGGTATAAATATGACAATAAACAAGTGTGACGACTAGGGTTTACCAGACAATCTACTATTTTTAATGAGCTTTGCCCAGGGTAGCCATTATAAATCACCATCATCATCTTACCTTTTTCAAGAATTTCACCATCACTTTCCTTTTTTTCCTCTTCCAAGTCTACTGGTTTCTCCAGGGCTGCTTTCTCTTCCTTCACTTCTTGCTCTAGTGCTCCCTTTGTTTGTTGTTTACATATGTCAGTTTTTTTGAACTCCGCATCTTCATATTTTTTCTATGGCAATTTAACACAAGCTATTCTTACTAAAAGCAAAGCACTACTAAAAAAGTTTTTGCAATAACTGATACCATATACAGTGAACTATCAGTAAAAGCTTACAGGCAATTTATTACTTTTAAGAACTACCTGCTCTATTCACAGAACTCCTAAACACTAAGACATTTTTTTTTTTAATGTTGAAGGAAATTCATTTTCTTTACCTTTACTTTTCTTGGCCAACAAAATAAAGTAATTAATGCCACCGGAAGCCCTGCTGTCACAAGATAAATGAGCCAAAGCCATGGGCGATCTTCAGTAGCTGCCATCAACTGTTTAAACACGGTAGGCTAAAGAAGAAACAAGCACAAAAATGCAATTCAGATTTTATAAACCTTCAATCAGAAATACAACTTACAAAAACAAGAATTTCACCTAGATGTTTTATATTAAGCAGTCATGAATTTGTAAGCTAAAAATATTTTCCTGTCTTATACTTCATAAATTTTAAACAATCTTTAATTATTTGCATGCATCACTGCTTGACACTTTATAGTAGGAGGTATGTTATACTACATAGGTGGATATTGCTAACCTACCAGCAAGAATTAGGACAATTCTCTTTTTTGGTAAGGTTCACAATAGAACTACTCTTTATGGATGTTTTATCTGGTTCATTTAGAACTATACAACTCTCTGATAACTCATTCTGCACTTTAAAGGACTTACTTTAAAAAAATCAACCTGAGAATTACTGTGTTTTCATTTTCTTGTTAACAAATTTTGTACACAACCTTCAGGAAGGAAACTGTTTCTCTTATTAAAATAAAACTAAAATCATTAAATCTTTTAGTTAAATTAGAATTCCCTTACCTTTACTTACTCTTTTGATGGTTTTTGCTAATATCCAAAGAAACCAAATATAAGGTATGAATTTTTCTTTATAGTAATGAGTTTTAAAGTTATATTCTCCAAGGTGCATTGTGTAGAAATATTTAGCTTAATCTTTTCTAAGTAGTGTTAAAATTTGAAACTAGAGCATAATTAAATAATATTAAATTTAAAAAGTTTCTGCACTCCTCTAAGTGAAAAGTAGTTAAAATGAATAAAGAATATTTAGGTTACTGTTCTCACTTAGGCCTTGAATTGACAAGGTGACAAAGATACTAAGGAGTCTCATTTCTATAAACACCAAAAGGCATTAAATCCCATTATGCTATCATATTTTAATAAATGAAACAAAGACTTACATTCATTACCTAGTTTATAATGAAGTTATATCATAATTTGGTAAAGCTAAATATTCTGCCTACATAAATTTATTTAAATATGTTTCTTTAGCATTTAGTAATTATTGCACATTTATTTACCTTTAAGGCCATTTGTATAACCTATAACCAGGACCAAGTCCTATTGTTATTATACGGTGAATACTATACCTCATTAGCATTTTCTGCCATTATTTTCACTCCCCAACCATCTGCAGCCCAGCGATCTGCTACTTCCTTTTCTGAACAGATAATAAAATTATCAAAGTAGATATCAGAGGTCATAGACCAAAGCTCTAAACCAAGAGCACAGAAAGAAGTCAGAAGAAATGGATGATCATCTTCAAAATAATCTGGATTAGGAATTTTTCGAGGACTCCAGACACCCTGGAAGAAAAAATAATTTAAAGATATTTTCAAATAAAATAATTTCATTATAAATGTTCCTCAAGAAGAGCTGCTGTTGAATGAAATTAGCAACACTAACTGGGAAAAAAGAAAACTTAAACTCATAATTAATTTATTACGAATTCACTGGAAGTAAAATCTTGTTTCTTCCTATCCTGTACATGATGTTCCCTATGAATAACACTGACTTTAAACTCTGGGGGAAAAAAAAGAGGCAGAGTGAAAATCCAACACACACAGAAGCTTCAGAAATTTCACAAGTGACACTATTTCAGATAATTTTTTTTCACATTTAGTAAAGATATTGAAGGCAAGATGTCATTAAAACTGTTCAAACCAGAGAGATCACTATATGGAACTGTGCCTTTTAACATATATCCATGATAGGCATCAATAGTCAATCATAGTTGAATCTCAAAACAATTATTTAACACATAAGTTCCATTAGATCTTACGTGATTAAATTTAACCAAATCAAACTGGACGATAGGATCACTCACTGATTCATTCTGCCATCATATATATCTATTCTGTGCTAAGCACTATGCCAGATGCTAGAATACAGTGATAATCAAGGCAAACATGGTCCCTGCATTATGGTGTTTAAAGTCTAAAGACAGAGACAGATGTTAAACAAAAAAGTTACTAAAATAAGCATTTTGTGATAAATGCTATGAAGAAGAACTACAATGAGCCATTAGAATATACAACTGTACATATAAAATAAATGTTAGAAAATGTCAATGACTAATTAGATAAATCTACAGGGTTAAATGGATAATGTAAGGATTTCTACCCCCAAAACTAGGTATACTGAAGAAATATCTCATTTATATTAGGAAAAAAACAATTTTAATAACACCAGAAAGTAAGGAGCACATTAAGCACAGATTTTAATTACTAAAATGTATAATATGAGTTCTCTTGATCAGAACTCATTTCTTATATTTAATTCTAAAATAAAATTGATTCCAAAGTGATCATCAGTTGATTACTAGGGAAAAATATAGTATAAAGTGACTGATCTTTAGTTCTTCATTTTATTCCACCAGAAAATTAAATAAAGAATACTTTACTTTTTTTTTTTACTTTTACTTTTTAAATATAAATTAATTGAAGTCTCTTTTCTTTGATGTCTTAAGATAGCTAAGGCACACTATTACAAATCAAATTCCTAAAAGTTAATATAACATTACCAATAACTAGACATGTAATACAAATAGCACAACATTTTAAACTTTACTGTGGGATTGGAACAAGTGGTTACTACCTGGTAGTTTGGGTTATCTATCATTGGAGGTCTCCATATTCCTTTGTATTTTGGGTTATCTATCATGGGAGGGTGCCACTCACCACACCCAATCCGACAGGCTGGATTAGAAATACGAGGTGCTTCCCATTCTCCATCCATGTCTTCATTCCTTAGGATATTAGAACAAAGCAAATATAGTAACCTCAAGTCTCTCCTGTCAGTCATGTAAACTAGGAACAAAAAAGCAAGTAAGAAACATGAAATTGACATTTGAATATGAAGAATGCTTACCAATCCTCAGGTTTTTCAGCATTAGGATCTGGAATAAATTTTGGTTCATCATCAAGCCAGCCATCAGGTTTAACAACACTTGAATCTTCTATTTGGGCAGGTTCACTTTCATCCCTATAAATACAATATTCCATGCTAATTATTAATTATTTGAACTGTTTAAAAATGCACATTACAAAATTCAGAAGGTACCAAAACATATTTCTGACCCTTCTGTCTTTGTGCCTACTACCTCCACCACCTCTCATCTACCTAAATCTTCTGCTATACACTTTTTTGTATAAATTTCCTGTTATGCTCTATTCATACAAGCACTTATGTGTATGTATATTTTTTTTTACAAAAATGATTTATACAATTTACATAAATGATAGCATTCTATACAGAGTATGTTAGATCTTGCTTTCGTTTATTTAAAAACTCAATCTTCAACAAACATACATGGGATGCCTACTACGTGTCAACACTGATCTAGGCACTCTATTTTATAAAAATATAAATCTACTTCATTCTTCTTAACAGTTGCATAGTTTTCTATTTTGTGAATATACCATAATTTATTTAATGTATCTATTCTTGAGGACATTTAGTGTTTAAAATCTTACTATTACAAATAATGCTATAATTAATATCCTGGAATATATTAGAAATCAGTAAGAAATTAGTGGTCAGCTACATGAATCGAAATTTTTTTTCGAGTTTCTCATGTATTTTTTATGTAGTTTATGGTGGGGTTTTTTGCTATATAAAAAAACGTATTTTCATGTATTTGGAATGTATTAATATTTTTCTTTGTGGTTCTTCAATTTTGTCATATTTGGAAAGGTCTTCCCTACTCCAAAGTTATTTTTTAAAAACTCTCCATATTTAATTCTAGTAATTTTTCATATTTTCATTTAAAAATAATACTTAGTAAATTCTGAAGTATATAAACATAGTCATAGTAAGTACAAAATGGAATTACTAATATAATTTTCATCTTTATAGAAAAGCGGAAATTTTAAACAACAATTTACATCATGATGTTCCAAACAAAAGTTGAATACCAAACTGAAATAATCAACTCTATATGTAAAGACTGAGTAACAAACTGAAATAATCAACTCTTTATATATAAAGACTTGTATTTGCCTGATATCAATGTTATCTTAAAGTCTCTGAGGGCTCAAAGTAAGTAGAGTTTAAAATTTAAAGGCACATTTCTTTCAGCACTTCAGAAAATAAATTCTGACACATATCACCAACCAGACTGAGGTTGTTATGCAGTTTCTCTCATTCAAGGACAAACTTATTTCCCAGCCTTACCCTTTATGGGCAAACAAATACGAAGCAATGTTAGAAAGCCCATATGGAGGGACTGCATCCTACCTTTTCTGATAGTATGAATTCATGGAAATGCTGCATTAATAAGTGGTTTATTAATTTTTAAAAAAAGTATTATTATTCCTAGCACAAGTTACTTTCATATTATATTATTTTCCTGAAGGCAAAGACATTTTCATTGCTAATCATTACCCCTCTTCATCTACAAGAGTTAACAAGTTAACACTTCTGGTTATCCAGGAGCAACAGTCTATGTTCTGAATAGGTGGTAATCCCAATGTTTACAAACAAGAAAAATTTGAAGAAATACAAACAGACACTTCCCAAAATAAGCACAGAGAAAAACTGGTTTAAAAAATAAATACAACCTCAGTGACTTGCAGCACAAATGTTAAGCAGCCTAACATACATTTAAGGTGCGTCCAAAAAAGGGATGGGGAGGCTTATATAAATATTTAATGAAATAATGGTCAAATATTACCCATCAATACAAACTATAAAACCATATTCCAAAAAACTAAAAGAACCCAAAGCAAGACAAACACACACACACACAAAATGACACCAAGGCACAACAAAATCAAACTGGTGAAACTAGTAATAATAAAAATAAATCTTAAAACCAAAGAGATAAAATGACATATCAGGTAAAGGAGAATACGGATGAGAATAACAAATGACTTCTCATCGGAATCAGTGTGAGCCTCGTGACAAGGATTGGCTATTGCAAAATAACTATCAATCTATTTCCCATGGTGAAAAATCCTTCAGAAATGAAGGCAAAATAAAGAAATTTTCAGAAAAATAAGTTGAGAGAATGCAATGACAGCAGACATGCACTACAATATGTTAAGACAAGTTTATCAGGCAGAAAGAAAGTAACAGATAGGAATTTCTACCTACACAAAAGGAGAGTACCAGAAATGATACATATGTGGGTAAATAAAAGGACTTTTCCCCTCATAACTTTCAGATTAAAAGATACTGAAGAATAAATATGTGTGGTCTTCATATATATTTACTGTGCATGATAACAGCACAAAGGATGGAAGGGAGAAAACATAAGACTCATACTATTAACATAGACATAAAGTGGCATAATGATTTGAGAGTAGATTGAAATAAGTTTAAGATGTATATTGTAAACCCAAGAGCAACCACTAAAATAACAAACCACAGAAGAAAAGCCAATAAACCAATAGAGAAGAAAAAATAGAAGACTCAAATAAAATAAAATAACTCAATATAAAAAAAGGAAAAAAATTTATAGAAGACCACAGAATATATAGGACAAACAAAAAACAAGTAATGAGATGGTAGGTTTACAACCAACCATATCAGTAAGTACATTAAATGCAGATGGTTTAAAACACTCCAATTAAAAAGCAAGACCCAAATGCAGTTGCCTACAAGAAAATCACTTGAAAAATAAAGGCATATATATAGGTTACTGGTAAACAATGCAAAATACTGTTCAATGGAAACAAGGTTTAAAAGAAAATGAGAGTGCTGATTTAATATGAGACCAAGTAGACTTCAAGACAGAGCAGTATGAGAGTTTGTAACAGAAGGATATTTTATAATAATAAAAAGGTCAGTCTTCAAGAGGTCATGAAATACTTTGAATTGATCCAGTAATAGATCTTCAAAACACATGAAACAAAAACTAACAGAACTCAAAGGAGATAAAGACAAATCCACATAGTTGAGGATTTTAATTCTCTTCTCTCAGTAAGAGAATAGACTGAAAATCATTAAGAATATAAAAGCTTTTCAAGCAATCTGATGTAACTGACATTTGTGAATGTTTTCTGACCACAACAGAATTATATTGGGAGTCAAAATGAAAATCGTATCTGGAAAATCCATAAATAACTGACAAAGCAATATATTTAAAAATACATGAATCAAAGAGGAAATCACTAAGGAAATTGGAAAACAGTATGAACTCAATGTTCTCATAAATAACATATATTTATATAGTATAGTTAAAGCAATGCTTAGAGAAAATTTACAGCTGCTTCAATCAGAAATGATTTACCACCTTAATAAGGCAGAAAACAGAAGTAAATTAAGTCCACAGTAAGAAGAAGAAGGAAATAACGAAACACAAAAAGGCCAATAGAGGGGTTCTCCAAAAAGATCAATAAAATTGATAAACCTTTAGCTAAGCAATTCAAGAAAAAACACTACCACATCAGAAATGAAAGACATCAATACAGACAATCACAGACATTAAATAGATAATAAGAGATGTTGGAACAATTAGACATTCATATTTTTAAAATTAATCTTGATTTATACCTCACACTACATATAACAACTCAGAACAGAGCTTTAGTCAAAATTATTTCTCTAGAAAACAAAAAAAAAATCTTTGTCACATTTAGGAAGACTTCTTAGTAAGATGCATAAAAGCATAAAACATCAAAGACAAACACTGACAAACTAGACTTCATAAAAATTTAAAACTTCCTCTATTAAGAAAATTAAGACAAGTAACAGAGCGAGATGAAGTACCTGCATACTGCGTATCTGTATTTACTGACTATTGCTGCATAACAAATCACTCCAAAACTTAGGGGCTTAAAAAGTAACATTTACTATCGCAGTTTCTGTATTGCAAAATCTGGTTACCGCTCTGGGTCCTCTGCTCAGGGACTCTGGCAGGTTGCAATCAAGGCACTGGCCAGTACTGTAGTCATCTTGGACTGAGGTAAGCAGCTTCTGAAATGGTTTCCAATGATCCTGCTTCCTGGTACCCATGCGCCCACGTGTAATCCCCTCTCCTTAAGAGTGAGTGTGACCTAATAACTTGCTATTTAATGAACAGAAATTAGTAATGGGATGTTACTTTCAAGAGTAAGTTATAAAAGATTATATATTAGTTTCCCTTGGCTGCTGTGACAAAATACCACAATATGGGTGATCTAAAATGACAGAATTTTATTATCTCACAATTCTGGAGACTAGAAATCAGAAATCAAAGTTTTTGGCAGGGACAGGCTCTCTCTAAAAGTTTTAGGGCAGGATCTTTCCTTGCTGCTTCTTTACTTCTGGTGGCTGCTGACAACCTTTGGCATTCCCTAGCTTGTAGATGCATCACTGCAATTTCTGCCTCAGCTGTCACATGGTGTTCTTCCTATATGTTTGTGTCCAAATTTCCCTCTTCTTAAAAGGACACTAGTTATTTTGGATTTAGGGCCTACCCTAATCCAGTCTTACGTCATCTTAACTTGATTACATCTGCAAAAATCCTAATTCCCAATAAAGTCACAATTACAGGTATGGGTAGGCATGGATTTTGGGAGGACAGTGTTGATCCAGTATAGATTGTCACTTCTATCTTCTTCGCACTCTCTTCTCCCTCCCTTCCCCTCCCTTTGCTTCCTTTGAAGACAGCTACCATATTGTGAGATACTCCATGGAGAGGGCTAGATTGCAAGGAACCAAGGGATGACTCTGACCAACATCTAGCAAAGAATTGAGGCCCTCAGTCCAACAACAATTCAGTTTCTTGTGAGACTGAATCTTACCAGCACCCACTTGAGTGAGGTTGAAAATGGATCCATTCCCACTTGAGCCCTTAGATGACTACAGTCCCAGCTGACATCTTAATTGAAGCCTAAGAGACCCAGAGCCAGAAGACTCAGCCAAGCTGCACTCAGAATGCTGAATCACGGAAACTTTGAGATAATAAATGTGGTTTTAAGCCGCTAAATTTTGGGGTAATTTGTTACACAAATTTGATAACTAATACAATACCTGTATCTAGAATAACATTCATAACTCAATATAAAAAATAACCCAATTAAAACATGGGCCAAAAAAATTGAAAAGACATTTCTCCAAAGAAAGTGATATGAGTGGCAAGTAAATGAAAATCAAGGAAATTAGTGATTAGTCATTAGGAAAATGCAAATCAAAACTACAACTAGATACCATTATAAACCTTTTAGAATAGCCAAAGAAAAACAGAAACAGATAATACCAAAAGGTCAAAAGGTACAAACTTCCGGTTATAAGGTAAGTAAGTCCAGGGGATATAACGCACAGCATGGTGACTGCAGTTCACAATACTGTACTGCATATTTGAAAGTTGCTAAAAGGGTGGACCTTGCAAGTTCTTATCACAAGAAAAAACCTGTAACTATGTGAAGTGATGGATGTTAACTAAATTTATGGTAGTGATCATTTTGCAATAACTACATATATCAAATCATTACATTACACAATAAACTAATACAATGTTCTATGTCAATTATATCCCAATTAAAAAAACAGATAATGCTGTTACTGTATAACATGTGGAACTGATATAACGGTAGGAATGCAAAATCATTCAGCCCTTTGGTAAGGTTTGGCAGTTTCTTATAAATTTAAACACACTTACTATACAATCGCACTCCTAGGCATTTACCTAAGAAAAAGGAAAAATTATGTCCCCATAAGCCTTGTCCACAAATGTTTGTAACAGCTCTATTCATAATTGCCCCAAACTGGAAACAACTAAAACTTCCATCAACATGTGAATGGATAAACAAATTATGATACATTCCTACAATGGAACACCACTCAGCAATAAAACAAAACTAATTGCTGACACAAGCAAAATAAAAATGGATAAATCTCAGAAAGCATTATTCTGAGTGAAAGAAAGCAAAAACAAAAGCTATACCGTAAGATTCCATTTTATACGGTATTTTTGAAAAGGCAAAGCTATAAGGGACAGAAATCACATCAGTAGTTTCCAGATGAGGGTGGAAGGAGGGAATTGATGACAAAAGGATATGAGAGACCTTTTTGGACTGATGGAAATATTCTATATCATGATTGTAGTAGTAGTTACATCACTGTACATATCTGTCAAAATTCACAGAACTGTATATCTAAAATAGATGGATTTAACTGTACAAAAATTATACTTCAATAAATCTGACAGAAAAAACATGCAATCAGAACTTAGCAAATATAAAAAGGACAATACTTGTTGACCAAGTGGATTGCAAGGTTAGTCCAACATTAGAAAATCAGTGTAGTCCATCCACTACACCAAGAAAATAAAGGAGAAAACCCAACGGTTATCTCAAAATGCAAAAAAAGCTATTTACAAAATCCAACACCCAATCACACACAGACACACACAAAAAAAACCCTCTTAGCTAACTAAGAACATAACACCGTGGGAGCCCATGGTTGGGTTAACAAATTGTAACAGACTCCAGCCGCTTGTCACCTTAAGAAGAACAAATGTGCTTAGTAACTGCTTTACTAGCAGGCACCTATGCCTCCACACTCCTGTCTCCTGGCCTTAAAAAGTAGAGACAATGATGCCTTGTGTGTATAGTTGAGGTTTTAGATAGCACTCTGCCCTTAGGAAAGCAAAGGCCCAGGCCCTCAGCTATAAATGCTGGGCGTGCTTGCTGTTTAAATCGTCTGTTATCCCCAAAACAAGGAACTGGCTGGTCTGGTGGTCTGCTTTGTAATTCACATATCTAAAGAATGTATCTTGTTCCCCTCTCCCCATGACTTCCCTGAAGATAAATTAAGCCTTTGTACTCATTGTGGATTCTACAATCTTTATCCCATCCTGTCTTTCCCTAAATTCCTGCATTCCATCACACAACTGTTAGTGATTTTTCCTTTGATTGTACACAATAAATGTGAGAGCATTTGAGAGGCTTGTGGAGTTGGTCCCTGAGTCCCTCTAGCTCTCTTGACTTTCCAGAGTCTCCAGCAATTCATTCCGTCTTGGTGGGACTTCTGCCGGTCAGAACCCACACATAACATTTTTTACTCATACTTAGCACATATACTTTTGTTTAGTCCCCTCCCAACTGTACCAGGGTTGGTCTGTGTGACAAACAGAACACAGCTGAAGTGATGGCATGTCACTTCTAAATAGGTTATAAAAGGCCATGCAATTTCTGTGGTTGTGCTCTCTCTCTCCCTCTTGGGTAAGTCCTTCTGGGGGAGCCATCTGCCTTGTCATGAGCAGACCTAAGAAGAGATCCAGGTGGCAGGGAATTGAAATTTCTTGACAACAGCCACAAAAGCCAGTGGGAAGCGGATCCTCCAGCCACCCAAGTCAAACCTTCCGAGGCACGCAGCTCTTACGGCAGCGTGACTGTAACCTCAGGAGAGCCTGAGCTAGAACAAGTGAGCTAGCCACTCCCAGATTCCTGCCTCTCAGGAACTGAGTTCTTATTTGTTGTCTTCAGCTGCTAAGTTTTTGGTAATTTGTTACACCGCATTAGGTAACTAATAGGGGTGGGTTAAATATGTAAAGACAGATAACCTACTTAGCAAAACCATAATTAAGAGTTACCCAATCAGCAGGTTAAAATAAAAAGGTTCTTAGGAATACAGGTAACAAGGTCTTTATGGAGAAATTACAAAACATATTTGAAGGACAAAGAATACCTCAGTAAATGGAGATATACAAAGGTAATTCCAATCATCTGAACTTAAACTATGGGAACTCAGGAACTGAATACATTTATTTTAAGGAAAATATTCATAATCCTGTAGAATGGAAAGCACACAAGTACTGAGCTAGTGAAAAATGTATGAGTAAGCAAGCTGGTATGAGTGACTCCTACAGAGTTTTAAAAGATGCTGAGAGGATATTGCTATTGTAATCCAGCTAATCAATAACTGAAAAGACTGCAACTGTGTTTAAGTATGCACATACAGACATGATAAAGATCAAACTAGGAATTAAAGTACTGGCGTTGTAGATTCATGGAATTTTTCCCCCACAACACTGAAAACATACAAAATAAAAATACTTTACTGAAGGCAACAAAACTAAAATACTGATTTAAAAGAAAATTAAGACAATTAAAAAGCAGGGAAGTACAAAATCCATTTTAGAGAAGTATTACACCCCAAATAGTCAAAATAAGTAGTTTTGATGTTTGAAAGAATAAGTTCCATGGTTGTAAATTTTACTTATATGTTACATTTCATTACTTAATGCAGAATAATGTTTTGCTACTAAATTTTCTGCTTACCAATCTTCTGGTTTGACAGCAGAAGGATCAGGGATTTTCACTCTTTCATCCCAGTCATCAGGTTTCTTATCACTGGGATCTTCAATTTCTTTGGGAGGATTGATAGGAGGAACCACATCCTCTAACAGGCTTCCTTTGTTTACAACTGTCTGATCAATTAATACTTCAAATGTGTCATCTGGATTTATCACTAAAGACCAATTTAAACATATTACCCTTATCATATTGATAGGCATTTTAAAGATAATCTTCTAAATAATCAAACTACCTTAAACTTCATGGGTAAAATTTTCTTGTAACCAGAATAGAGAAATTATCAATGTATTAAGTCAAAATGTGCTGAAATCACTAGATATAATGCTTTCTAAAATCAAATGTGAAGTTTTAAGTAATAATAATAATAATTTAATAAAATGCTTCATTACTTCTCAAATAAAAAATACTCAATACCTCAGTTTAGGACTCACATGACCAGTCAGCTTAACTCTTTTATGGTTACTGAATACAACCCAATCTTTTTCAATATTTTAAAATAATTTTTTGGAAACAATCTCAAACTTTCTAAGTTGCAAGTATACTATAAAGAACTATTCTTTCTTGAATTTCTTGACAGTAAATTACTAACCTCATCCATATTATCCCTGAATGTTTTAATGTACATATAATTCCTATAAACAAGGACATTCTCCTTCATAACCCCAATCTAGGCACCAAAATCAGGAATTTAACATATACTTATTACTTCTTAATATTCTTATTACTTCCTAGAAATCTATAAAGCTCACTGGCATTTCAAATTCAATGATTCATACACTGTAGTGTCAAATATCTTAAGGATGATTGAAAATATTCAAGCTCAGACTTTAGTATGTTTGCTTTGAGGTAAATTCTAGCTCTAAAAGTCCCTAAGCCAGAAGTTTTATAAAACACTCCCTTATCATTGTAATGACAAAATAAAAGTTCTCTCTCCCTTCTGTAAACATGGGGTGGGGAGTCAGTATAATTTCTACCTTTGGAAAGAACAATAGATGAAACAGCTGCCTATCATGTGCTTTCAGTAAGTTAAGGAAGTAGGAGTTGTCAATAAATGTCAGACTCATTCTGACTTAACTAGGTAAGTGGCTACCACTTTCTTAAAAAAAATAGTTCTGAAGAATAACAATCTCCAGAGGTTGCAGTCACAATAATTTTAAATACCAAATTATTTATATCAAAATTAAATACTGCCAGTTATATACAAAATCAAATAATGTAAATGAACACTTGGTATTTTCTCCCTTTTATTTTTTCTCCACTATTTTCTCTTCTATTACAGCTGACATTATAAAACTATATTACTATACAAAGGAAAAAAGTTAAGACTAAAGTAGAACTAACAGTAAGATCTTAAATGCAAAAAAGTACTAGATCCTTCCTAATTAAAAAAAAAAAGGTATTTCTCAAGAGAAATCCTGAAAAGAATATTTTCTGAATAAATTTTGCAAATGAAATTTTTTAAAGTTACAATAAAACAAATAAAGCACACAACAATTATGCACATGTGAAAAGGCATCCTTGTCCAAAATCTTCAGCCAAAAAAAAATTTCCATTTAGAAAACTATTAAATATTTTAAATGAATCTACAATTAAAGGCATTGGATTACAAAGTCTTCTAAGATACCCTGTAAGGTTCTTAGAACAACTACAGAATAATATTATAAAAATATAATACTATTGCAGAAAGTTTTTTTAAAAAGAAAAAAGTCATTCAATAATCCTAATACAGTAAAGTTTTTGTGTACAGTAAGAAAGCAAATGTTTAGAAGTCAGACTTGAACTTCAATTCCAGTCCTACCAATTATGTTTGTTTCTTAGAGCAAGTTACTTAACCTTAAGGCAAAATAGAAACTGCTCACCTCATATAATGGTTCTAAGTAAAGTGCATAGAGCACAGTACCTATCAGGTGACTGATAAAAATTAGTTTTTTTCTAGTCTTTTTCTATTTGCTTGCATAACTTGTCTAGTGGTCATCATTATGTGCCTCCAATTTGAATTTTATTTTGTTTCTCCATCTTAATATTATAAGCATTTCTTTCCTGTTGCTAAACATTTTCATAGCTATCATTTTGTATTGTATAGAAAACCCCTATTGTAATGCTTGGGTTGCTTCCAATGTATAGTATATTTTTATACACAGGTAATTTTCTTTCTTCTGGATTATTCTCTTTGGATAAATTCCTGAAAGTGGAACTGTGGTATCAAAGGACATAAACTTCTTATAGCTTTTGATATACATTACCAAATTGCTTTTGAACAGGCCTGAACAAAGTCTAATTAAAATTCATTTGTTCTGTTCTAATTATTATTATCTCTATATTTCTACAGTTTATAATGTTCCCCAAAATGTCCGGTACTATTTTGCTATTTCAGAAAAAGGTCTTTGATATCAATGATGACATTAAAATTGGTCCCTGCCTTGGCAGACAAAATAAATGTTTCTGTGACTGCAGTCTTTGGAAAGAAAATTGAAATATCTTTGTCTTGGATGGATTTGTCCTGTTAGGTTCTGACATGCTGTGATTTTAAGTAATCATGAGCAGACCAAAGCTCTATAACCATATGTTCTTGGGAAAAGGAGAAACAATCCCATATAATGTTTCTCCCCATCAACATCTACGCAAACTCCTAGTTATGTAAGCAAAGCTAAGTATGTTAATAGACGGTTGCTCAATGCTTTCCCTGTCAAAGTTTAGAAATGTGCCACAACCAAGGGAGGAGCCAAAAATGACCACAACTGCCTGTAAACAAAGTCTAACATTAGGGGCTTCTTTCCTCTTTAACCTTATTCTCCAGTATTCTATTCTTTCAGCACCACTAATGTCAGGGTGTCTAAAATATCCCTTTCCCTTCCTGTCTTTCACATTGTATCTACACTTCAAGACTAGGCCAAATATAGTCTCCTTCACTAGGTTTTCTCCAAGTTTCCAAACTGGAAGTAATATTGCTTTTGAGCTCTTAGCTATACCTCATCTCACACTGCATTTTACTTTCTACCTGAGCTATAAGTATGTGTGTCTCATCTTCTTAAAAAGATAAGCTCCGTAACAAAAGGATCCATGTTTGTTTCTCCCAAAGCACTTGCCATGAAAACACTGGTAGTCAGCAAATATTCTGAATTAATTAATTAAAAGGGTATACCAAGGGTATAAAGATGAGTCTTCCTGTCTGTAAAGAACTTCTTAAGGTCTACATCTGGAGGTTTGGCATGCTTCTCTTCAAAAACTCCAGTTTTGGGATGTTTATGTCTGAAGATAAAATGAAGTTTATAATCTTCTCCACATTTATCTGGTCCAAACATAATGGTATAGGATGTTTTATCATAGAAGTTTTCCTTCAAAGAGAGATGAGTGTTGGGATTAGTCCAGAATTAGAATATTTAGTGAATTTCCCTATTCTATCTTATTGGGTAGAGTGTATAAAAATGTATTAAATGCTAATTTACTAAAAAATTAGTTGACACAGTTGACAGTAAAGGATGTGGAAACCTGACAAATTTTTCTACTTGTCAAATATGACAAACTATTTCAAAATAGATTTTTTTAAAAACAGACACACTACTCCCATCCTGAAGACGTAGGAGAGAAGCTGGAACCACCCTAGCAACATCATAGTAAGCTTTAATTACTTTACTTAGATCTACATTATTAATATTTTATTAAGAAAATTAAGGACAGAGAAAAGCATACTCTAACCTTAAGACTACAATGCTTACTTATCCATTACTATTAATCAGTAAGACACCAGAAAATGGCACTCCTTAGCACAGAGTGAAGAAGAGATTCAGACTCAAAAACAGATACAGAGACATGCTCCCTGTTTTACTACTAATTTCTCTTCATTTGGCATGGCCTATTGGTTAAGAGCAGGAGATCTGAAGTCAGATATTTGGTAGTCAAATCCTACCATTGCCTTTAAACCAGCTGTATGCGGCTCTGAGAAAAATTTCTTAACTTCCCTGTAGCTCTGTTTTATCACCTCTGGTGGAGATAATAATAGTATGTACCTTATAAGGTTTCTGTGAGGATTAACTGAGTTAATCAGATAAAGTGCTCAGAAAAAGACTTGGCATTTGACCTTACCATTGTCATTGTAGCTTCAGTGATCATCACCTTACAATACCTAGAGCTTCACCATATACTACAAATGGCCTCCCCTTTACCGGATCCTAATAATAATACATGAATCCTTTAATCTGCTTCATAGCCACGTGTTCTGACAAATATCTCATTAATGTCTTGTCTCATTTATCTTACTTTTGTTATACGCGGAAACCCTGACACAGCCTCCTGTAGGAAGATGCTATAAGAAATGTCTCCAAACTTCAAATGGTCCTAATATAACCTGCTTCACTATGAAAACATTTTTAACTTAGTTAATTTTTGCAGACTGCCAACTCCTGAACTTTTTTATTTGGTTCTTTGGTCATTTTGTTTTTACTGCTTTGCTCCATTATCTTACTCCTCTGAACAAACTTATGACATTATTTTGTAAAGAAAATAACTGTAAGCTGATCTTTCAGTGACATTTGTAAGCACCATGTTATTTTTTATTTAGACATGGCAAACTTTTTTTTTATGTCGCCAAAGATTACAAAACTGATGGCTATCAAGTAACAGCTGTGTACGAAACTTGAAAGCACACTGTAAAAGCTATATAAACTCATGTTGAATTAAAATTTTCAAAGTTATTTTTTACTTCATTTGAAAATGAAAATTTCAGTTGTGTCAATTACTCCTTAAAAATACTTATTAACTTTAACAATGTTTTCTTAAACATTAAAATATCATACCAGATTCAAACCATCAGTGTCTGCTAGGAGTTTAATGTATGCACCTCCACAATCAATACCATCTTGAAAATTTACTTCATATCTAAATGAAGGGAAAAAGAATCATACTGCTGATAAATAAAAAATACTAATTGTTCTTCAAAATCTAATGTATTACTTTTAATTCATTTAAACATAAACACTTTACATTACCAGAAAGCTCATACAAAGAATATCCACAACCTATAGGGAATAAGCAAGAAATGCCTTTTCTATGCACATCCTTGACATATTAAAAATAGAATGATTATAATCAGCTATAGAAAAGCCAACCAATCTGTGGAAATAATTTTTTTTATCAAAACTGCTGAATTAAGAATAGCTACTCTGACTAAACTGTTAACAAGAAACTTCAAATTGAAATAAGGTATGCACTATACATATTCTTTATAAACTACAAAACAAAGAGTATGGGGATCATAGCTACAATATAGATTTCTAAGAAATTGCTAATGATCTTAGATATCCAGTTCACTATTAATTTGTCTTTTAGTTCAGCTATACCTAAACTATGTTAAGTAAGTTGTACATTAAATACCACCAGCAAAGAGATTTCATAATCTTAGTCAATAATATGAAACATTTCAGATCTTAAAAGCCAGGAGACAGGTGAAATACAGTGTAACAGTTAAAAGAGTGTACTGACATGGCAGTCTTTTCATGGATTTACAACACTAACTCTCAGTAAAAGTTCTGTTATTGTTGTCTTGTTTAGGCAATGAGATAGACTTAGTGAACAATATTTAGAAGAGATTTTCAGTAAATTGGTGAATTAAGTATGACAAAAATCAACGAGGAAATGGCCATCAAAGTGAAAACCAAAAAGGTTATGATTTGGTTTAAAAAATTAAAACAAAAAGAGATGAAAACCAGAGAAGCAACAGAAATATTGGTAATTTTAATAAAGGACTGTAGTTTTAAAGTGTTTCTGAAGAAACTTTCATGACAAAGTTAAAAAAAAAAAAAAAAACTTTGACAATTTGAGCCCAACTAGTATATGTATTTTGCATAGAAAAGAATAGAGAAAATATAGTAAAATTCTAAGTGAACATCTCTGAGTTGCTGGAGATTATGGTGATTTCCCCTTCCTACTTCCTACCCTGCTTTATATCTCAAGGTGTCTACAATAGTGGTTAAAAACATGTGCTTTGGAGTCAGAAAGACCTGAGATTTATTTTTGATTCTGCCACTGACTCTGGTGACACCTTGGCTAAAGGCACTTTATTAAAGCTTTAATCTATCTGCTTGTCTATAATGTAGGGAGGACACTGCCCACAGCTACACCTCAAAGGACTATTATGATGATTAGAGACTGTCATGCAGAATGATGGGCAAATAAATGCTCAAAAATATTAGCTTCTGTTATAATCAGAAGAAAAGTTTTCTTTTGTTCTTTCTCATTCTCTAAATAAAAAATTTTATTTTCTTCAAAGCCTTATCAATACCTTAAGCAGTAGACGGTAAGAAACTTTTTTTTCATGAAACATGTCTTTGAAGACTATAAAGTAAAAGAAATGGTGCACAATCTGAATTAAAAGTAAATGTTCGCTATTCTAAGTAAAATAAAATAAAAAGAGATACAACTTTATTATAGGTGATCTAAGACAAAGGGTTCTATGAAAAGATAAGAACTAGAAAGAACCACTGTGTAAATGGTTTCTTTACATGTAAACATAGCTCTGCTGTCCTATGATGACTAGATTCAATCACTATGTCTATTTCATACACTGCAAACTTCAAAAGTTTTCAAATCATTATCTTGTGCCTAGTATAAATAGTCACAGTGGATTCAAGGATCAATGAAATGTATGTCATAGAGCTGGACAGCTGCTAATCTTAAATCACAGGAAAAATAAGGACGAATGCAAGAGTATATGTTAACCCTATTTTCTTTAGACTATCATTTCCTAAATTGTCCCATGAAATAGTAATTATTGTTGTATATATTTGAACTTCTGTGGTCAAATATGTTTGAGAAACACAATATTCAAGTTAAAAACAGGTTTTTATACATAGAACTTCTCAGTCTTTAATGGACAAATATGCTTCCTTATCTCTAAGGTATAGATACTCTTAATTTCTAAAACTTATATGACCACATAATGCATATTAATATGTACATAATTTGGGAAAAGCAGCTTTAGAGTAAAATTATAGTATTTATAGTAGTTAATACAAAATTTCTTCATTTATCCCATTTCATTTTTTAAATTCATTTTATTTATCGATATTAAGAAATACAAATATTCACTATCCTATGAATTGTTTTTCAAGCATATCAAAGACTGCTATTCAATTCTTCTTGATTCTCCTTTTCTTTTTTCAGGATAATAATTTCATAATTGCTTTAATAATTTTTTAGACTTGTTATCCAATCTTTGCTTCTAATCTTGCAAGCTATCTTTCGCTTACTTGTCTAGCAGTGATTTCTACTTTCTGAAAATACCAAATTTGATTCATTTTACCCTGGATAAATTAAACTCAATTTATTTTCCTTTACCTTTTCATTCAAGTCACAAAAAATTAAAATAGAAAATATTATATTCACCCAAGTTCAACAAGTAAGATTACTTTCAAATTTTCAAGAAAAAAGAAACCAAACTCTGAATAATGATAAATAATACAGAGCTCAAATATTAATCCCTGTAAGTACTTACAGTATTTTTAATTTGTTTAAATGGGTGTATACTCTGATATTATTTGATATTTTAAATTTATTGAAATAACAAGGCAACTGAGACAAAGAAAGCATTACAACTGAAAAATTAAGCTGATTATACCAAATGCCATATTGGCTTTTTTTCTTTACATTTTCTAGGTAACTTTATTTATTTATTTATTTAAGCTTTTTGTGTGTGTGTATGTGGGGTAATTAGGTTTATTTATTTATTTTTGGAGGTGGTACTGGGATTGAACCTGGCATCTTGCATGCTAAGCATGCACTCCACCACTTGAATTATACCCTGCCCTCCAAATGCCATATCGTTTTAAATTTCTAAAATACAAAATGCCATTTTAGTTAAACCAGGTAGGAACATATTTAACATGTTAACAAAAAACTGAAGGGGTTCTGAAGTGATAAGTTTACAGTTAATGGTATTTCTTTACACTGTAATTAACTTTGGACAATCTTTTGATATAAGGTAGAAAGTAACATTTCTACATTTCCTTTTCTTTGTTTTGAGTTTCACTGGTCTTGTAATTGTGTTCATATAGATCTACTATGGTTTTATATCATTATAGGTGAAATAAGCTTGAGGAATTTATACTTGATTTTATGACAGTTACACATGCAAACAACATCACAATAAAACTAGTTTATGTCACATTGCATGGGAGGGGAGAACTGTCTTGTGAGAACGTGTGCCCTTTAAAAGCGCATTTCCTTTTAAAAATAAATTTGCTCCCTTTGAATCTTATCACTGGTTTAACAGCAATATTTATGGTTACATTCTGAATATAATGATGTTTATATATCTTAACAGCAAGTAATTTTAAGAAAAGAGTTAAAATTAAAATGGTGATTTTAGTATGCATTACACAGTTTACTGCAGTGGAATGTTACATATTATAGCATATATTATATAATTTTTCAACTAACCTTCTTTTCACTCACTCAAAACCTGAGGCTGTTTGTGTATATACACACATTGTGTATTTAAGTAAATAATACGGAAAAGTAAATTCTGGAATTTTTGCCCATTTTATACCCATTATACCTATATTCAGAAACCAAATTACATAAAATATAAATGTCAGAAAAAATATTAAAAACATAATATTAAAAACTTACTGAACTACTAGAGGCTTATCAGCAAAGACAAAGGGTTTTGCTAATACAGCAGATATTGCATGATGCTTTGCTCTAGATTTCAAAACCAGTCCTCGGTCACCAGGTACTCGGTTTTCTTTCAATTCTTCTATTTCCCATCTTCCTAAAATATAAAACAAAGCAAATTAAATAAAATAAAAAATACTGACTTAAAAGATTTATCAGCAGGGGTGACCAATAAGATTTTTCCATGAAGGCTGATTTGGGAAAAATAAAACCAGATTTTAAATCAGGAAATAACATCTGCACCTGTATGTATGTCTGCTCTTTTTTTTTTTTCTCTTATCAGAGAATGGTTTCATTTTCTTAGCTAAAATTGTGGAAACTAATAAATAACAGACACTACAATATTTGATTAAGGCACTTAGCTGGCTTAGTTAAGATTTCTCTAAAAGATTTATAAATCAGTGAAATTACAAAATGTGATTTTTTTCATAGAATCTATCAACATTGTATTTTTTAAATGAGATACTTTAAAATTACATATGAGACAAAGTACATCCTTAATACAAAATGAGCAGTTTGCCTCAGTCTATTTATTTTTAAGGTATTCATCAGCTACTTTTCTTACTTTGCAAAAGTTATCATAGGGATTTAAATTTTATTTTGAAAACTGTATGCCCAAAGAACACCCTACCCAGGCTAAGCCAACCAGTTCTCAAAACTTCTGGCCAAGAAAGTAGCACACAGCGCTGGGATAAGCACTAGGTTGTAGCACAGCAAAGCTGAGGTAGGCCCTCTCTGGGCTGCAATTTCCCGTGTTTAAGATCAGGAAGCTCTGATGAAAAAGAATGCGACAATGAATATTTGCATGTTCATGCATAACTGAAAAATTGTGCTCTACACTGGAAATTGACACAACATTGTAAACTGACTATAACTCAATAAAATAAAATTAAAAAAAAAAAAAAGATCAGGAAGCTCCTGAAATTAGATCACAAGCTGCATACAGTGCAAAGCTAGGTGGAGGTTACCTGCAGCCCAAAAGCTGTAGGTTTGACTCTCCTCCTTTACTCTAAAAGAGTAAGAGTTTTAAACAAACAGAAAGTAGTTAATTTACTTTAATTTGTATAAAATGTTCTAGTTTTGAAAATTAGAGGTACTGCCTATTCCAAGAAAACTCAATTTTGGGAAAATTAGCTATTTTCCGGAATTGTGCCAACATGAAATATCAATGGGCACTTTTGAATTACTAATGTATTTTATATATATTTTTTCTTCCTAAAAAACAACAGTGCAAGAACCTGAACAGACTTATGAATCAGAGAGGGGTGTTTTTTGGTCTATCATTGTGCCTAATTTATTGGTCTTTTAAAAAATCACTTTTTAAAGTTTTCAGGTTTCTTTTCCTTTTTGTCCTCTAACTTGGTTATACCATACTTTTCTTAAAAAGATGAACTCATTTGGTTTTTCTTCTCTCACATGAATGATAAATTGTATTATCACTACTAACCTGTGGTTTGACCAAATCAAAAAGGTCTTCTTTTAAGAAGTAACAACTTTAGGGTTTTCAGGATATTGATAGTAAAGGACTTTTAAAACTATGTTGCCTTTTTTGCAATTGTGCATACATTTATTAGCTATGAAAAGGTACTATCTAAAGGCACTACTTTAATTTTAGAAAATCTCTGACAAGGTGATTATACCTCAATGACAAGTTTTCCCAATCTCAAATCAACAATAACTATTCATTAACTATTTACTCAAATTCTACACAATGCCAGGTTATATAAACTCTAATGTAAGTGAAATTTCAAAAAGAATTCACACAATTTTATAAGATATCTGAGAGTTAGTCACTTAAAGAAGTGGTGATTTATTAAACCTCTATATTTTTATTAATAATTTAATCTCAAAATTTTACATAAGTCTCCTCCAAATGCAAACTTCTTCCCCAGCACACAATGTTTTACACAGATTTGCTTGTTCCTGAAAACCTAGGAATTAGTTTTACTCAAGTGGCTCTTGACAGAGGCTGTGATTAAAGACTACAAATATTAAATATTCATGCAAATAAACTGATATTGGTCTCAAGTAACCACTATGTAAACAACACTCCTAAAACTGATACACAAAATGCCATTTTCAGGACCTGAAACTTTGAGGGATTTCATATTTTTCAAAGTTGCTTTCAAGAAATTAAAAACAGTCAACCAACCACACCAAATTTATTATGCTAAAAATTATTTTTGTGGCTATTTGGGTAGTAAGACTACAGAAAAAACTTAGATGTTACAAAGTTTGTTTTTTGCTTGCTAGTTTGATTTCTAATTTCAAGCTGGGGAAAACTCATTTAAACACCAAGACTCATATTTGTCTGGAAGGAAACAGAGACTTAAACTCACTCATAAAATAGACTGTATCTTAATTTTAGGAAAATTCCATCAATGGATCCTTCTAACAAATGGAAAGCAAATATCTACCCAATGTTGTTTCAGACAACTGAAAAGTAACATAAATACAGATGTTTTAAGTCTAGCATTCTGTTTGATGGTGTACATTTCTGTGGGTATCACTTTAGGTAGCGTTGTATCTCTGTATACTTGTTGCTTCTTCAAGGGAAGTTTTTCTTTTCTCTAAATGGATTTAGACTGAACACAGTATTGCTGTTCTGTGCATATGGTAGAGTTCTGTTTGAGTATACAGGCTTATACAGGCTCAGAGGATTTGTTGGGATGGAGAACACTACAAAGGAAGACATGCAGGAATGATCTTTGTCTCACACTAGAACACTATGAAAAGGAAGTAGACGGCTGGCATCCTACACATGCTGTTATTTGTTTTATTGTCTGTCTCATGTAATGCCTAGTGGGGTCAAAGTGTGAGGTCATATCCTCATGGGTCTGAGGTCCTCTGAGAGAGAGGAAATTCCCCCTATCTGTTACCTTGACTGAGGCTGATCTTGCTTTAGGATTTAACAACTGAGAAGGCTGGTTTTAGACTAGGAGGAGGAAGAAATTCTTTGGTCATACTCCAAGAGAGTCCTGTTAGGGAAGAAAATATGACCCCTGCACACAGGACTTTTCTTTCTATGGTTAATCCTATTAAAGACCCAGTGATAATGGATGCAGGCCAGGAGATGCATGCTCCAGGAGTAGCCACATTTCTTGCAGCTCTCGTAAATTTCCTGTTTGCATTCTCTAGGAGAATCTTGCTATAAAAGTTTTAACTTGGTCTAGGTAGGCCCATGTTTGATATGAAACAGTAGAGAATAGCTATGGCCTGGGAAATCCTGCTTCAGGAAATGTAAAAGCCTAACTGCAAAGGAATGAAAATTCAACTGTTCAGAGTTAGAACACTAGTTGGTGGCTTAAGTATGGATTACCCAGGGACATCTAGAAATATTGGAAAGGAGACAAGAAAAAATATTGTGAAGCAGGACGGCAGGACTCAGGCCCCATATATACATATTTAATAAAAATATAATCTATTTTTAAAAAGCTAGTGAACTCTGGGTCATACTGGTTATATTGATATTTATATAAATATCTTACCATCATATATAGAAATCTCTGCATCTGTATCATCTTTTTTTGCTTTTGATAAGACCCACCTATAAATAAAATTGAAAAAAAGTATATCATTAACATAAAACTAACAATTTACAGATACAAGGCATATCAGAAACACAACAAAATATTATCTAACACTCATTTTTCATTCTAAGATAAATGAATACTTAGAGGCTAAATAAGGATGTCTATACATAATCCTGCAAGGCTAGAGTTAAATTAAATTTGGAATCTGCAATTTATTAGCTGTATGATCATTGATAAGGTACAATAAGCCTCAGTTTCCTCACTGGTAAAAGGCAGATAAAGATAGTACTCACCTACCTACTTAGGACAGTGTTTGGCACATAATAATAAATAATAACTTTTGTTGTTTTTTAACCATTATTTAGGATTGAACATTAACTTGAATTTGTCATTTGAAATTAGATTATTAATATCTGTACTAAGAAATGAAGAAATAAGTTTTCACTTTGCATTCATAATTCATTTGTATATTTTCTTTGTATAAATGAGTAACAATTCAAATTAAACATTTCTATCAATAACAAAAATGTGTTAAGGTACTGGTTTATACCGTCGAATAAAGCAATTTAACATTTTTTTATAGTTCTGCAGTAGAAGCAATTTTCATAGGCTAACAACCAATAATTTCGAAAAAGCTAATCAAGGAAAAAATTCTCTTGAATGAATACTCACCCAGCCAACCTTCCACTATCAAAAGTTTCTGTAAAATATACGTTTCCTATAGGTTGAGGTGTCTTATATTTAATCTAGAAAACAGATTTTAAAAAGCTAAAGTTATTCATCTTACAAATATTTTAATTAAATAATCTCACTAATTAAGAACTTAGTATGGAATGCACATATAGATAATATAGATAGAAGGTGACATGGTCTCTAACCTCAAAATAAAATACAGAATATAAGAGATACATGATGGAAAAAACAGTATATACAAACAGAGAATACACTGTCTCCTAACACCGGAAGAATGGAAGGAAGTCAAGGCTTCATGATGCAGCTGACATGGCCTTGAAAGGATTCTAACAGGTGACAATACTGGGGGATAAAAATCATTAGAAGCAAAAGAAATAGCATGATCCAAAGCATATAAGATGAAAAACTTAGTAAGCAGGTAGATTAGTTTAAAATTAACTCTTAAATTTTGCATGTTATATGCCTAGAGAACAATGACACCATTCTGAGAAATTAGGAACCCAGAGGGGGGAAAAAAGATTCAATAAAGAAAGGATTGAAAAGCAATTACCTACAAAGCATTGTTTCAAGTGCCATGTAAGTCTTAACTGCAAAGATGATAATGGTGGTGGAGGCGCTGATATGATGGTTCTTTTAATCCTCATAATACTTCTATGCAGGAAGTACTATTATTGTTCCCATTTTATATATGATGAAACTGTGAGAGAGCGGCAAGATAATCTGCCCACTGTTGCACAGTTAGACACTTACAGGACTTAAAGATACTAGCCTAGGCTGTCTGGTTCTAAAAGTTATATACTTAATCACTGGACTATACAGAAAGCACCAATGAATGAATTTAAAAGATTACATTTATTGACAAATTATCAAAAGATAATTTAAATTGATGATGAATGTATAAAATTTCACCTACAGTAATAAATTTTTGTCCTTTCTGAGTCAGCCTTTGTGATTTTACCTATATGATTATGAGATTTCGTCTCTCAGTCTTAAGAGAAAAGGATGCAGAATAACTTTTTCTGTATTCATTGTCCCTACTCTTCCATAATAGTATATTTCCTGTCTGTTTAAGGAAGGAAAATCAATAATTAAACAAAATTCCACATAATTACTAACAGGGTCAAGATTCGGCTACCAAAATTGCCAATCTCCTATGAAGTGTACTGAATTACAATTTTACTGTTGTCTGTATTTTTATGGATTTATGCAAAAATGGGCAGTGGTATCACAAGAGGCTTCCATCTGTTAGACAACCCTTTCAATCACCAGCATTTTATACTTTACTTGTACTTTACCATATCTAGATTATTCATGCTATAAAATTAGAAGCATTAAAAATGATCCTTTTCCATTCCTTATCATCTTTTCAAATTATCACCAAATGTAATTAAGAATGTAGATATCTGTCAATTTCTTTAAAGTATTAATCCCCAGAAACCCTTGTAGTAGCTGTATCTAAGTCAGTCTATTAGCACTTTGATTACTACTTACTTTCTGTGGATCACAGAACCAAGTTTTAAAAGAAATGTCCTTGTGGAGCTTAAAACTCAACAGGAGAAAGAACACTTGCATTTGCAAATAAAGAACTCTAAAAGGAAGTGAGGCAAAGAAGTCTATAACAGCTATGTTTCTCTCCTTGGCCTTTAAACAGCAGCTAGCACAAGATAATTAATGTTTTCTCACAAACAATATTTCTGAAAAAATTTTCTGATTGTTCCAATATTAGATATGAATATTCTTCAATGTGAAAGTTCTTATGGATTGTCAGAATGTACAAAAACCTCTATAAAGTCTTACAGACTCCTATCAGTCACCACCTCAAAACACACATCTGAAGGCTGAGACAGAAACACTGTGAGCCTTACTAAATGTCTACCTCATCATTACTCGCCTTTCTAATTCATCTTGCTATTTAGCATTTTCTTTTCTCAGAGAAATATAGAAAAGCTACTTACTTTACTTCTAGAAGAACTGAAAATTATGCTACTTTTTCTTTTATCTGAAAAAGGCTGGCTGTGTCAGAAATAAGACTAAAAACCGTTCTCTTAGCTAAAGTATTTAGTCCCCTTTAGCCAGTGACATACTCCTAGTTTAACAGTAAAAACCTTCTGCGTATTTACTTAGTAATAAAACTCTGCTAGTTGCCATGCACAAATTTCTTTAGTACATAGGCACCCTAAAAGACACGGCAACAAAGAGTTGGAAAAAAGCAATGTTTTTCTACTTACGTAAAAACTAAAGACTACTGAAATGGAAATGGATCTTAAGAGATTAGTCACCGCTATATATTATGTAAAGGAATAACTTAAAGCTTATTTCTCAATAACCTTACCTCTGAGGAGAGTGCATCTTCATTAGCATCAATCTCTTCTGAATTTTCATCAAAATCTTCCATCTCAACCCTATCATCCATAAATTCTGCATTAATTGAGATGAATAGAAGACCCAAACATAGCTGAAAGCCTTGGAAATGCATATTGATTATCTGTGAAATTAACAGTAATCAGTGAAAGTAAAACAAAGTAGTGAAAAACATGTGTAAGTATACTTATAAAGAAATAATTTCTCCTTAATACCTTTCTCTTTTTCCTGGGATGGCTTTTAAAACAAATCATTAACAAAATTACTTAAATTATGCTTTGAACAAGTGATAATACAAACTTCAAATCTCACAGGATTCTACAGCTGAAGGAAGGCCTGCTTCTAAAAGCAAAGAGCAAACAGCACAAACCTAAAGATATGGATAACAGTGATCACCAGACTCGTAATATGTGGAGCCCTTTTTTAAAAAAAAAAGGAAAAAAGGATCATGATTCCTAAATGTTTGCTCAAGTTACTTTTTTGTTATAATGTTGCTTAAGTGTATATAAACATACAATTGGAAATTTTATAATTATAAAACCAAGTAATTATATAAACACCAAAAAAACCCAGAAAAGTAATTTTATCACAATGTAATGTGTTAAATCTTTTACTGAAATCAAATCACAGCTAAAAAAAAATCAAGCAAATATAGGTTTACTGCAATCAGGCTGACTGCTATAAACAAACTTCTTTTGCATTTATTACCCTCATAACACTATGATGACTCAATTTTATAACCATTTCTCTATTCAAATACTGCAAAATTTGTTTCTTACAGCATTAATTGAGATGAGTAGAAGCCAAATACTATTTAAATAATTACACCCTCCTCTACTCCCATTAGCATCTTAAAAATTCAAGTTTTATTTCTTTGACAGTGGACTTTTAAACAAGTAAATCTGAATCCTGAAATACTGTGACAGTCCTTGGTTATAAGGTGGTCAGTTATCCAGATGATCCAGAGTATAGTTATATTACCAACAATATGAAAAAAATTATTTAAAAAGTAAATTCTTAGAACTCTTAGATCCTCTAGAACCTGTATCTACAGACCTATACGAGTCTACTTAAGAAACACTGCATTTACAATACAGCACTCTACACCCACCAGAATGCTTACAATCAAAGGGAGACAATAACAAGTGTCAGAAGGATGTGGAGAAACTGGAATCCTCATACACTGCTGGCAGGAAAATAAAATGAACTTTGGAAATAGTGTGACAGTTCTTCAAAATGTTAAAAATAGAATTACTTTATGATCCAGCAATTCCACTCCTTAGATGTCTACCCAAGAGAACGAAAACAGATGTGCAAACAAAAACTTAGAATATAAATGTTTAAAGAAGCATTTTAATAATAGCCAAAAAGTGGAAGCAACCCAAATATCCATCAACTGATGAGTGGATAAACAAAATGTGAAATATTCATACAATGGAGTATTATTTAGCAATGAGTACTGATGTGTTACAAGAATGTGAAACATCATGCTGAGTAGAAGAAGTCAGTCATTAAAAAAACCACATATTCTATGATCCCATTTAAAAGAAATAGGTAAATTCATAGAATATTGGAAAATAGGTTAGTGATAGTCTAAAGAAAGGAGTCGGAAGAAAGGGTTAGGGAGTACAAGGTTTCCTTCTGGAGTAATGAAAATGTTCTAAAGTTGGAATATGGAAATGGTTACATAACTTGGTAAATATGTTAAACCCACTGAACTGCACTCATTAAACAGGTGAACTTGCAGGTATGCAAATAAAGCTATTTTTAATCAATATCGATAAAGCTATTTTTAGAAAAGAAACATGAGACTATAAAAAGTATTTTTCCATACAGTTAGTTTAACTAACCTTTTTTTTTTTAACTGAAGTATAGTTGATTTACAATGTTGTGCTAATTTCTGGTGTACAACATAGTGATTCATTTATACACACACATATATATATATTCCTTTTCATTTTCTTTTTTGTTATAGGCCATTACAAGGTATTCAATATAGTTCCCTATGCTATACAGTAGGACCTTGTTGTTTATCTATCAACTAACTCTTTTTAATGAGATGAAATCTCTATATGAATATAGGGTCAGTTAGACTTGATTTCTTCTAGAGACCACTGGTGACAACTCTAAAGTTTACTTTGAAAATGCATATTTAAAAAAATTAACACCATTCTACCATAATATGAACATTCTATATTAAAAGGTGTGTTAATGCCATCATTTTTATGCACCCAGGCAACAAAAAACATGATGCATACTAATCACAATTTAATTAGAAGAGTTTAATCTCTCTTGAGTCATTGAAAAGGTGTAACTGGAATAGAAAGTAAGTGTAAAGGGATCAATTTGACTCAGTAACAGTAAGGTTGAGTTTTAAAAACTTTTCCCTTATTGGCACAGGAATAAGTATATTTGCAAATTGCTTATTAATTGTTAATAACCCTAAAAGCTTCATTGTTCTAAAAGTTTAAGAGCCTTCCATAACTTAATAATGTAGTAAAAGGTGCTTTTCTAGACTCACTATCAATAACATTTAAGTAAAATAGAAATGCATAAAATAATAGCAGTATTCTTATAATATTTTTATATCTATAGAATTGGTTGTAATGTTTCCTCACTCACTTCTGATTTTAGTTGAGTCTTCAATTCAATCTAGCTAAAGGTTTACCAATTTTGTTGATCTTTCCAAAGAACCAATTCTTGGTTTCACTGACTTTCTCTATTGTTTATCTATTATTTTTTTCATTTATCTGTTATCTAATCTTTACTATTTTTTTCCTTCTGCTAGTTTTAGGTTTTCTAGTTCCTTAAGATGTAAAGTCAGACTGTTAATTAAAGATCTTTCTTTTTTAATGTAAGTGTTTACAGCTATTAATTTCCCTCTTAGCACTGCTTTCACTCTATCCTATAAGTTTTGGTCTATTGCATTTTTGTTTTCATTTGTCTCAAGGTACTTTTTAATTTTCTTCTGATTTCTTTTTTGACCTTTTTGTTTTTTAAAAGTCTGTTAATTTTCACATATTTGTGGATTTTCCTGCTTTCTTTCTGCTACTGATTTCTAGTTTTATTACACTGTAACTGGAAAAGACATTCTGAATAATTTCAACTTTTAAAAAATTATTGACTTGTTTTGTGCCTAATGTATGGTCTATCCTAGAGAATATTGCATATGTACTTAAGGAAAATATGTATTTACATCAATATTCATCAGGGGTATTGGTCTGAAGTTTTCTTAGGAGTATCTTGTTGATACAGGGTAATGCTGCCCTCATAGAATGAATTTTGAATTATTCCTTCCTCTTCAATTTTTTGGAAGAGTTTGAGGAAGACTGGCATTAATTTTTATTTCGGCCATTGTTAGGTAAAGTGTTCTGTGTGACTATCAGGTCCAACTGCTCTATAGTGTTGTTCAAGTCTTCTAATTCCTCATTGGTCTAGGTAGCTGTCCTAAGTTATACAGTTTTAGTGCGGCAAGAATTTGTTTATATGGTATAATATACAAAATTATTACTCACCCTGTTCCCTCCTTACAAATGTATAAAAGATAGCAAGCCTAGGGTTCTAAGTTTCCTGTGTGTTCCCCACTCCATACAGTTTGCTGTATCACAAAATATTTGTCCCTTCATCAGGAAGAAGGGAGGCAGTGAAGAAGTACATCTATTTGCATGTATCTTTGATTTTATGTATGTTCTCTACACTGCTTTACTCAGTCTCCCAATCAAATGTTAATCTTGTCAAAAAGTATCCTCACAGACATACCCAAAATGTTTGACCAAATATCTGGGCAGCCAGTGGTTCAGTTAAATTGATACATACAATTAACCATCACAGCCATCTATTCCTCAGGACACCTGGAATTATGTTAGGCCTCTGAGATTTTTTAATTTTCTACTTGGGTATTACTTTAATTAATACATACTGGTAACTAAAACTGGGTATTTCTTTCTAAATCATAAGTACCCAGAAACAATGAAAATATGGTTTAGGCAACAAACCACCAGATCCTATAAAACTGAGAAACTACTGAAGTCTGAGATTAGCTGAAATACTGGATATGGGAATATTATTTGGTTGTAGTAATTACAGAAAGAATGAATTAAATCTGCACTGAGTTTTAAAACGATCACTACAGATTAAAGTTCAAACTGACTAAATAGCACAATTTTCAAAATAATGGTTATGTAACCATTATAATGATACATTAATATTTATTTAAGATTTATATTACCTCTACATAGTTCCAAAAGAACTGCTTGAGGCAAATTGCAAAACAAAAAACAGACAAAAATACAAGCTCATCGAGAGCTAGAATTCTCATTTCTGTATTCACAGTGCTAGCCAAAGAGTACTAGTACATGATAAATAGGGACAGATATATGTTCATAGAATGAATGAATGAATGCATAAATAACAGTAAAAAAGGTTATGAGGGGAGGGAAATAGATGTTACTAAGCAACCAAGCAGAATAAGTTTATTGCTATAGCTGCATAGCAACAATAAATCTGGCAAGATGGTTCTAGGCAATTAGGGGAAGGCCAGAAATAAAATGAAGGAGTTGTCACTGTCTATAAAAGTCTACAAGATCCTTGGAGGGAAAAATCCTCTTCTAGAATTTAACTCCTAGAAAAATTTGTGGATTGAATCCTTACACAATAAATGTCTTTAACTATGGTTTTATGAGAGAGAAATGGTTATGTCAATGCTTCTAACATTGGCCCCCTGAAGTTTTTTAGAACATTGTTAAAAGTTAACACAGTTAAAGCATTTCTATAGAGAAATGAGGTAACAATCTAGAATTGCAGCTTTATGATCCAATTTAATACGGGGGAATTAATAATATTTTTCAATTTTACTCTATATCTATAAATAAACATCTCTTATTGTGAGTTATTTCAGAATCTTGCTATAGACATGCTGCATTTTAACAATCTAATTCATAATTTACTAGTAAACAAAAGTAAAAATTTTGTGTTACCACATCACAAAAATAAAATTGGATAAATTTTCACCAAAATAAAAGGGTATTCTTGGAAATATCTGGCTATGTAGCACATTAAAAAAAAAAAGGATCACAAGTAAGGTGAAGAGGTAGGTAATAGTGGCATCTTAAAGAGCAGCCTCCTTCCAAAGAAGCTCCAAGATTCCATTTGAAATGCAGGTACTTTCTCACAGAAAAAACAAGCATGCTTCAGAATAAGCTGCACCAGAGATTTATAAATTTTGTGGTAGCTCATGTTTCCAGAAATTCAGGGGAGGTTAGTCAGTAGACAATATAATTCATCATTCATGAATTCATTTAACAAATACTTATGGTTGTCAATTATGTGCCAGGCATGATGTCAGATACTGAATTTACAGTAATTAGCAAAACATAAATGGCCCTGATCTCAAAGAGCTTAGAGTCTGGGATGGAAAGCAGATATTAAACAAACTACCCAGGTATAACATGTAAACTTTAATGAGTGACAAAGAAATTTTAATAGTTGGTAACTGGGGAACTGAACTTACATGGTGGGAGAAGGGTTGGAGAAAAACCTCCTTGAGAAATTTACAAAGTGAAGTACAAGGGATGGAAAGGACTGATTTCCTTAGGCCAAGGACAAAGGAAGCTGCATGTGAGAAAAGGCACTGAAAAGGGAAGAGTGGAAGAAGGAGAACAGAAAGAACTGTTTTGAGTACTGACTGTGTTTTAAGCATATTCATTCCAACCATTATAGCTACTCTGTAGTGAAGATACTAGTAGCCCATTATACATAAGGAAAGTGAGGCTCAGGGAGATAAGTAACTTACTTAAGAATACAGAATGCTACTAAACAGAAAAGGCAAGACTCAAAGTCAGGTCTAGCTTCAAACTCTACGTTCCTTTCATTAAGGCTCTAAGGTTAGAAGGTTTAACAATTTAATCTTCACTAAATGGCATTAAGGTTATAGGCCTATAAAATAAGGTCAATATTTTCTTAGTATATTTCATGCCTTACACATACATTCCAATTTCTGTGGGGTTTATATTTTAAAATCCATATTTTGATGTGCATCCAAGTTATACAGCATGTACATATAGTTAGCTGGTTAAATGGCCTTTAAAATCCTTCCAGCAAAGATTTTAAAGCAGCTTAAAGCTACATAAAAATAAAAAAACTAAAAACTTTATAGTATTACTTTATATTCCTATGACACTTTAAAATTTTACAGTGTTCACACAAATTTTAGGATATGTAAGAAGTTACTTGCATTTCTTAGAAAGCTCAAGGATAAACAGTAAGGCTTACTATTGGAACTATATCACATGCTAGATAATGTAAATGTTTCTAGGCATTACCTTTCTTTAACAGAAGCACCTAGAAATACTGTCTTCATTAACTGTTAATACTTTTCCCTTCTTGTTTTAACTTCCTATGATAGAGAGAGCAATGACTCAAAGATGTCCACACCCTAATCCTTGGATCCTGTGTTACCTCACATGGCAAAGGGGGCTTTTAGATGGAATTAACGTTGTTAATTAGCTGACCCTAAAATAGGGACAGTATCCTGGTTTATGGATGGGCCCAATATAATACATGGACCCTTAAAAGTGGAAGAGGAAGTGAGTGAGAGCAGAAGAGATCTGAATAGTGAGAAGGACTCCATCTACCATAGGGACCTTGAAGATGGAGGAAAGGGGCCCCTGTGGGTGGTCTCTAGAAGCAGAAAACCACCTTCAGCTGACAGTCAGCAAGGAAATAGGAACTTCAGTCTACAACACAAGGAACTGAATTCTGCCACCAACCTGAATGAGCAAGGAAGTAGATCTCCCCAGAGCTTCTAGTAAGGAATGATGCACCTTGCCAACACCTAGATGTTAGCTCGGTTGAGATCTGTGTCAGACTTCTGACCTATAGAACTGTGAGAAAATAAATTTGTGTTGCATTAAGCTGTTAAGTTTATTGTAATTTGTTATGGTAGCAAGGAAAAACTAACATTTTTATCATTCCTGTACTCAATTCTAGCTTCTTTTCTTAGTTGGTAAGATCAATAACATTTTTCAGTCCTATTGCCTCCTGCTCCCTGTTGACCTTGCTGACTGCCTCCTTCTTGATGCCCTCTCCTCCCTTGGTTTCGATGACACTATTCTTGATTCTTTTCATTTTATCCTCCTCCTTCACAGGCTTTTTCTGTAATCTTCTGTAAATGTTGCTGTTCCTTACGGTTCTGTCCCCAGGCTTCCTTCTTACATAACGTATACTCTTGACTTCTACCTATAAACGCTAGCTAAGGACTCCCATATCTTATCCATAGCACAGAGATCACTCTTTAGTTTCAAATCACTATCCATATTTAAGGATGTCCCAAGCCCTCCATTAATTTGAACCTGGTCTTTCCTCCCAAACCCCTTCTCCATCTCCTCAATTCCCTTCTCCCATTAACTACACCTCTGATCAACTAAATTGACCAAGTTACTTTGCCATTATCTTAAAGTCTTCCTTCTTGTTGATATTCCGTATCATTCGTAACTAAATGCATTTGGGTATTTCTTGAATGTCTCTTTCTATCCCTATGCCACAGTCTTAATTTAGGAATCCACCATTTCTGAAAAAGATTAGTAAACTCCCACTTTGCCTCTTCACTTCCAGACTTGCCAATCAATCTATCCTCCACCTTCTCTCTAGCATGAATTTTCTAAAAAACAAACAAAAGTCTTATTTTACTACCTGTTATAAAAATGCTAAATAGTTTTCAGCATAAATTCTTCCCTTTTAAAAGACTCATTTCTTTCACTCTCAACACTCACCTATTAACATATTCATGCTTTTCTATATGCTTTCTTGTAACTGAGATGCCTTTCAGCTATCCAGTTTTAATGGCTGAGGACTCACTCAGCACGATTATGCCTCAAAAGTAGTGTATGAAAAATCAATATTTAAAAGTTCTAGTTGTCATGCTGACTAGGAGCTCAACTACAAAATATTATAGAAGGTACACTGAGCTTGGCACCATCACACCAAGATTCCAGTATTATTTTTAAAAGGCCAGGGGTTAAAACTGCTCTAAGCCTGTTTTTTTGTCTTTATCTTTGTCTTTGTTTTGTTTTGTTTCATTTGTCACGTGAAAGGATTAAGCTAGATGATCTAAAAGTCCATTAAAATTGACAATTCTAGCTTTCTGGATAAGAGCACTAAAACTTACTAGGTACTGAAAACAAGTAATGAGGCTACTAAATAGCACTGTTCAATTTCTACGGATCCATCAACATACACCATTCACACACAATAATTAACTTTATCAACTAGATAAATAATATTGACTATCTTCTAAGGATTTAGGGATAAGACCTAAATGTGACTGGAAAGTCAAACCAATTTTATGTAAAGGCAAAACAGTAAACTGAAAAGCAGTCAAATGATTGCCAAAAGGAAGGCTACCTAGAGTGATTAAATGACCTAGAGTGATGGAAATTTTTTAAAGCAAGCACAATCATGAGGCTAGATCAGGGTTTTAATGGCTCTTACGCATCAAAAATTTTCAATATAAATTAACTCTCTTCTAATTTCAGAGTTCGTCCCATTGTCATTCGATTTACTTTCCCCTTGGTGAGCTTCCTCGCATTTTGCTTTTTTTTTTTTTTTTTAATTTAAGTATAGTTGATTTACAATGCGATGTTAGTTTCTGGTGTACAGCATTGTGATTCAATTATACCTACATAATCTTTTTCATATTTTTCATCATAGGTTATTACAAGATATTGAATATAGTTCCTTGTGCTATACAGTAAATCCTTGCTGTTTATCTATTTTATATATAATAATGTGTATCTGCTGCCATTCGCTTTTAAATTCCAAGAAAACGCTTCCTCCTCGTTGCTTGGGCCAATGCTATAAATAAAATCAGCTAAGGTATCTGATCGTAAACAGGCTTTCGGCGATAATGAGTCTCTACTCATTAAGGTTTCGTCGGATTCAACACAACCCTCTGGCTCCCTCCCCAGCGGCGCACGCGGGGCTCCAGGCAGCGCCTCGAGGGAGCCGCCGCCAGGCACCGGCGTCCCCGCTGTGAGGTAACGTTAGGTCCCTCGGCCTTTACAGAGGCGGGGGTGGGATAAGCTGAGCCTAGTTGGGTGGTGTTCGAGCTTCTGTGAGAAGCAGCCGGCGGGGCGAGCAGCGCCGAGGACACCCGGGCCCCCTCTCCACCCCTCGGGAGCCGGCAGCCCGGCTCGAGAGTGGAACGGGGCTGAAATGTCAACCGCTGGAATAACGGCCTCGGCTCCCTGGGGCCGCTTAAGACGGGCCGGGCTGCGGGGGGACGCCCGGCCTTCCCCGCGCCGGAGCAGCAGGTGGGCACAGCAGTTCTGGAGGACCCAACCGACCTGAGGTGGCATCAAACTCCCGCCGCCCGGGGCTGGCTTCCCCACTCCAGCCCAAGAACCTCGCTGGCGGCACCCCCATCCCCGAACTCAACACCCACCCCTCACTAGCCCCAACTCGTTCCGCCCGACGGGTCGCCGAAGAAAGGGGCGCGACCCAGGCACCCCCGCCCTGAGGGAAGGAGCGAGGACTCCGATTCCTCACCTCACCTCGGCCCGAGTGCAAAAGGATGCGAGGAAATGGACTCCTGCCCACGTACCTGTCTTGCGGGCTGTTTTCGGCAGGGGCAGCTCAGATGTCCGAGTGGCTGCCACTTGGTCCGTGAGTCTTCCCAGACCGATCCCGCCGGCAGCCGCGCAGCCGCAACTACCAACTGCGCATGCGCGTGCGGCCGCTGGCCGGGTTGAGGCGGCGGCCTGAGGCGCGTGCCGCGCGCACTAGGGGCTCAACGGCCGCGGAGGGGCGCCGCTCCGCGATGCGGCCCACCAGGCGCTTCCTCCCGACCACGCGCCGCGCCGCCCGCGCCGGCCAATCGCAGCGCCGATCCGGCTCCCGGTCGAGCCCTGGAGGAATTCCTCCTTATCCGTCCGAAGACTTTTCCCTCCCGCGGAGCGCCTGGCCTCTACAACCAGTGAGGTTTTGCCTCCTAGTGCACGTAATTGGGTCCTGAATTTTATGTAAATCACGTTTTGAACGGCATCCAGTTAGTACCTAGGCCTTCCCTAGAATTCTGAATGCTCTGATGAGAGGTCATTGTGGTCATCAGGGAGGCTTACTAATTGGTGACAGTAAGTGGATGATAAATATAGGTATATTAAATGTTAACATAATAAATGCATTATATGTTTTCTTTTCGAAATGCTACTAATTGATAACGTTTTATTGCACTCACTGCTCTAACGGTTTTACATTATCTCATTTAACCGTCCCAACAACCCAGGTGAAGATGATTACTTGCCTTTGACTAGTAAATGGTGGAAACAAAGTCAAATTCAGGTCTATCTCCCTCAGAGCCTATCGTTTAAACCAGCACACTAAAAATAAAAATATAGCATAAACCTAATATTCAGTCACAAGCTTCTTTGCCCCATAGATGTTGGATCATGCAGCTTTTACTACTTGTATTTGATAGTAAATCTTGACTTTGACTATGATATTCACGATTTCAATTTTATTGGAAGAATAAAATGTTTGACTTGTGATATCCCCGTTAGAGTCTCAGCTTAACAGAGTTTATGATGCTCCATGCACAAGACATGATTATTAGCTAGATGTCACGACCACTGAATATTGTTCACACTACATCTGTAATAAGGCCACTATTTCTAGACTTTTGACGCTGTCATCTTCTGGAGTGTTTTTGGATAGCATTTAATTTATTGGTTAAAAAAGACAATTTTTATTTGAGGTATTTTGTGACAATATTATCCTCTTAATTTCTTTCTTCAGGCTTTCCAACTTATATTATTCAACATAATTCTGTGAAACTTTAGCTTTTTCTGTGGTAATTATTTTCTGGGTACCTGGCCGGATGGCACTTTTGCCCATTTGAATTTAAGGATGAATATGACTTACTTTAGCCAATGAAATGTGAACAAATGTGATGTGTGTCAGTTCCAGGTGTCAGCATTCAACTCAGTGCTCATCTCTAACCACCCTTTTCCTGCCACAGTGATTGTGGAAGCACATGTTGAGATGCAGCCCCTGTCAACCTGAATAGGAATATTAAAGACATTTTAAAGCACAAAACTAACATTTATAAAAACGAATGAAAAGAAGCAAATCAACTATACTTCAATTAAAAAAGAAACGAATGAAGTATATGTTAAAGGGAGCATACTGAGATGATACATTCTTCTCAAATTCATATGAAACACAAGAATTCATAACAATTCTCAAATTTTATCACAGAAAAAGTTCTCTAACAACAATGTAACTAAATGATAAATCAACAATAAAAGATGGCAAAACCAATATATTAAAAAAAAACACACTCCCAAATAACCCATGCATAAAGAAGGTGATAGTAACAGAAAATATGAAACCTTTAGAACTGAAGGACTATCAGAATACATATGCATCAAGATGTTTGGTAATCAGCTCAAATGGCACTTAGGGGTAATTTTAGAGTTTTAAATGCATATACTAAAAAGACAAGAAGATACTGTGGCACTGCCAGACCCAGACTTGCTTAAACTTGTTCTGTTTTATTTATTTTTAAATTTTTTTAAATTTCTATTTTAAATGTCTTAACAAAATGGATAAGAGCATATACACCAGTTCACACAGAACCTGTCCATGACAATAGCAAGTTTCTGAACTTTCAATGACTTATTGAGAGTATATGATAGCATCCCTAAGTCAACAAAATATATTTCTTAATTTTTAAAAACTTCCCTGCCTTTACTATTTTTATATTAAGGAATCGTAAAGGTACAAATATCATAAATAAATGTTCTAGTTTTTCTTGATGTAAGACGTAGTTTAATACTTTCAAGTCTACTAGTCTGTTTATTGTTTTCTCCTCTTCTATATAACTATGTATTTTCATTATTACAATTTCTGAAAGATGCCATTAGAAATCATGGTGATCTGAAGCTCCATGTATTACGGAGTTTCTTCTTGTTAAGCTTTTTTCTTCATATTTTCTGTAATGAAAATAAGAAATCGGTAACATCTCTAAATAACATACTATTAATTAATAAGGATGTAATTATTTTCATGAAAATTTCTTGACAATACTCTTCTTATTCTCTGTTGTATCAACTCCCTCTGTTGTATCTTAACATAAAATAGACACATAAAACTTTAAATAATAATTTTGAATAAAATACAAACATGCTGTATATCATTCTTTAATAAAAGTATTTAATAAAATAATTCAGTTAATGTATTTTGATGGGAAGTATTTGTCTATTCTCTCTCCTTCCATAACCTCCAACTAGGCTTACCACATTTAGTAAAACAACAAAACAAATGCATCATACACAAAAAGTCATTGTTTAACTGAAATTCAAAGTTATTTGGGTGTCCTGTATTTTATCTGGCAATCCTACCTCCAACACATTGAAACACTTTGCCCTATGCCCAGTGTACTGCAGTAAAAGGAAACTGGCTATTCATGCAGGCTGAAGCACTAGCAAATTATAAAACACACTATTCTCTAGCTTATCAACTAACAGAAAATCTTTAAGTATTTTATTTGAGTTTTCAGAAATTATTAATACTGAAATATTTTAGTTGAAATTCTTTATGTTTATTATAGATGTAGAACATGAAATGATAAAAAACATTTAAATTGAAAGGCAAAATTTTAAAAATTTTTAAATGGAGAAAATTCATCACTAAGATGAATTTCTATTCTATTAAATTGTTTTTTTTTAACTATAAGCTAGATGAATAGAGAGATAAGGTAAATTACTTTTCTACTTGATGAACTATAGATAATTTATCTTACATTATAAAAAGTTTTATGAGAGTTATAACATATAATTTAACTGGTTAAGGAACAAATTTTACATAAAGGTTTTTTAAAGGACTTAAAGGAATAAATATTAAGGAAAACAGCAATGAAAAGGTTGCTTTATTGGTCCCATTTAAAAAAAAAAAACAGGGTGACATTTATCTCTCCGAGGGCCAATGTATGTAAATCTTACTTTACTCAATAAAGTTACAAATTGAAAAAAATTGAAATGAAATATCCAAAGTCTTGATTCAAGGTGGTAGACAGCTAGGACTCCATGGAAATGATAATAAATGAACAGAAAAGGGAGTAATTCCAAACGACGAAAGAATGGATGGGGTTTCTGAACATAGGAGACATTAATGACACTGATGGAAGAATGGGGACTGACAGAGTGGAGATGAGGAATCTGTGACCCAGACATGGAGGACCAGAGCTACAGCGGAGCTGGACGATTTGATGGAAGACAGGAGCTAAATGGGGCAAAACCTGGAGACTGAAGTAAGAGTGTGTGTCAGGAGGACCCACAGTGAATACGTGAGCAGCCAGGACTTATGCTCCAGGCAAAGCACATGCACAGTCTTCTTAATGAAGGCTAGATGCACCATCTACATGTAAGCAGCACAGGCAGTGTGTGTACCGGTGTCCCAGAACAAAGCCCACTATATTCTGGCATAGTGGTGCCCTTCTCTCAAACCACTGGGGAAAAAAAGCACAACCAAACCTCCAACATAAAACAATCGCAATCTAGCCACTCACATACTCTAAAACATGGTTTGCAAACCAAAAATCCTACCCATGTACCAAAAATGCCCAGGAAGCCTCATCCCTTTCAATTTTATGAAGGAATATAAAGATAAATGCGGGGCAGGGATGGGGTGAGGGAGAGGAAATAAAATTTACCCATTTTGCCCCCAGACAATTAAGAATCACTAAACGTTTGAGAAAGTGCAACATAACAGAAAAAGATCAAATAAACAAGCAGACAGATTGATCTGACCACAGAAAAAAACAGTTCATTCAGAATGCAGAAGAGAATTTTTAAAAGTTTGGCGAAAAGACCTAATAGAGATCTGAGGAAAACAATGTATCATCAAAACAAGTCAATGCTAGGAAAAGGGAACAAAATAAAAATAAAATAAATATTCAATAGAAAAGTTAGTCAAGGAAACCACCTAGTACACAGGCAAACAAGGGACAGAAAACAGTAAATAAAAGTTATGACATATAGAGGATTGGTTCAGTAAGTTTAATGTCTGATTATTAAGATTTTCAGAAAAGAGAACTTAAAAAGAGGAAGGTCAAAATAATCAAAGTAAGAATATGCCATGGACTAAATATTTGTCACCCTTCCTCAAATTCATATCTTGAAGCTTAAATCCCCAATGTATTTGAAAGTGGGGTTTTAGGAGATAACTAGGTCATGAGGGTGGAATGCTCACCAATGGGATAGTGCAGTTATAAGGGGATAAGGAGACCAGAGTTTTCTCTGCTCTTGGCCATGTGAAGACACAACCAGAAGACGGCTGTCTGCAAAGCAGGAAGTGGGCCCTCCCCAGAACTTCCCAGGCTGCACCTTGATCTTGGCCTTCCCAGCCTCCAGAACCGTGAGAACACACTTCTACTGGTCAAGCCACTTGATCTGTGGTATTTTTGTTACAGCAGCCCAAACTGACTAGGACTTAATAAAAATAAGTAAGAACTTAAGCTAAATATTCATCTATCCTACAGGAAGAATGATAATGTGTAGAAATAAAAATTAGCAGTATAAGCATATTATTTAGCAGTATAAAGATAACTACTAGAACTTAAACCAGAAATGATTAAATGTTATTGCCTCTGGTGAGTCAGATAGGGCTGGGGAAGTGCGAGGGGACTGATGCCTTTAATTATGAGGTGGTTTTTTTTAATTAAATTTTAGCCATATGTATGTATATTACTTGATAAATATAAACAAAGCTAAGAATCTTGTATCACTGAATTTTATTCCATTTTGAAATGCACTGTTGGAAAATGAAAGGGATAATCCATTCTGCAACCCTGTCATCAGTTTGGAAACACCTAATATTAAATATCTAAAAGTCTTAGCAAATGGACAGTTCATTATTTCCCAGAAAGTTGTTTTTGATAGGGAAATGTGGTTTCAGTGAAGGATGCTGAAAGCACTTCAAAGTCCTATGTTAGGAGGGTAAAAAGGGGTAGTGATGATCTTCATTTTGTTTTTGCAGAAAAGAAGGGAAATGTTCTGAAAGGAGCAATGAAAAGAGAAAGACACTTGACTGATAGGGTAATGAATGAAGGTACCTGGGAAAATTGATACCTGAGTATGTTTTGGATATCTCTTAAACTCCACATACGCTTTACCATACCTCAACTTTGCTTCAAACTTTGGCTGATCTTAGTCTCACTAAAACATAAAAAAAAATTCTTCATCATGATGCAAGTCTAACTGAAACTCAGAGTGCAGCGTTATCTTCATGGAAATGCACCCACGTTTCCATGTTGAAATGGTATGTATATAAATAAAGCACATTTTTGATTATATATTATGTGCTTCTTTTACTGTTAAAGTGTGAAAAGATAATTTTGTATGAATACACTTCCATCCACATAAATCATTCAGAGGGCAGTATTAGGTGGAAAGTGAATGAGACTGGATTAGAAGGGAAGAAATTCAAATTCCAAAATGGAGCCAGCCAAGAAGATGGGAGTGGCTTTAAGAGGACCTAAGCTCAGAGGTGGTGGGAACAGGCAAGGGCTTTGGGGTTGAATGCAGAGCCACAGTTGGAATATCCATGATTGTGCTAAGCAACAGACATCAGAAGTGACTATTCCCTGGAAGAAATAGTGGCTGTAGGTATTTGATGTGGAGAAGAAGTAATAACCCAAGAAAGAATGAGTCTTCCCTACTTGGAAGAAAAGCTACCATACACTATGAGCAACAGAACGTAGAACGCCCCATCCCTTGCCCACTCCCTTCCTTCTTCTGCTGAAAGGCTGCAGAAAATAGATTCACTAATCACAGACTAAATAGCAGACAATCTCAAAAACAAGTAAGAAACAAATTTTCATTTTGGGGAGCCTGAAACACAAGAAGCAACAGAATCAAACTGAGATCAGTCAAGGAACGGAAGCCACTTGAGGTATTTTGAATAACGAAATAGATTTACTGCAGATAGAATAAACTAGAGGTGAACTCAACTCTTGGAAAGACTGGGGAGCAGATGTCAGGAAGCCACTCTCAGGAGATCTGGAAGCCACTGCAGATGATTTTAGATGTCTCAGCAGTACAACAGGCCATTTTGAGAACCCTGGAAGCTGCCTGGAAGTGAGTGTGATCTCAATTCCTGTCCACAGCAGGCAACTGCTGCCTTCTCAGCTGTCCACCATGTCTACTGCGAGTATCTCTCGCCCACAGAACCTAACGTGTAACTTTTCGGATAAAGACATTCCATGAGGTTTTTTCCCCAAGAAGTAGAGGAGAATGGAAAGGAGGATGGCAACAATGCAGAATTAACAACAAACAATAAGAATAGGAAGCAGTTCAAATAACAAATTATACTTACACTAATATACTGATGTTTAAGTGTAACTAATATTCTTTGAGAGAATATTTTCCAGAATTGAAGAATGAGTTTTCAGATTAAAAAGCCCCACCGAATAAGAAGCACCACAGATAAAAATAAACCCATACCTTCCTCATGAAATTGTAGAGCCCAAATACAAGAACATTTTCAAAGGTTTAGAAACGGGAAAACTGGTCTTATACAAAGAAACAGGAATTAGAATTGTTTGAATACCTTCAAAAATGGAAGAAATCATTTCCAATTCAGAACTGTTTCCCCAGCCAATTTAATAACTAAGTTTAATAGACTGCAGTCATTTTTAAGATGTTTTAATTCTCCAAAACTTTACCTCTCACACAGTCCTTCTCAAGAAATTACTCACAGGCATGCCTCACAAAAGCAAACAAATAAACCAAGAATGGTGGAGGTTGGGATCCAGAAAACAGAGGAATCAACTCAAGAGACAAAAGGAACCCCAGAGGTGCCTAAAATCTGCCAGAGCTGGTCAGAAGGCTGCAGGAGAGAGACCTGTAAAGATTAGAAAGTGAAAGAAATGCAGAGAAGCATTTGATAATATTAAACATTCATTTATGATTTTTTTAGATGTTTGAATGTATCAAGAAAAGATTTAGAGAATTCACAGAGAATCTGAGGTTGAATTAGTGATAAGTGCATTGAAATAAAGAAAACTTAAAACTCCAAAGAAAAAACATTGTGTAATAAGGAAAGAGTAGAAAGATTATACTATGTAGGTTTAATGTAAATAGCATTTATAGTCTTATAATTACAAAAATCACTGAATACTGAGCTAGCCAATGATAAAATTATATTGAGAGAGTGGAGGTTTAAGTGGAGTGGACCCTATTAAAATTAAAATTTTCATTGAACTTTATCAAAAGACACTGTTAAGAAAATGAAAGGGCAAGACATAGTTGAGACTTGTGGTCAAACTATTGAATTATTACAATTCAAAAGTAAAATGGCAAACAACCCAATTTTTAAGTGGGCAAATATCTGAATAAACATATCATAAAAGTATATATATTTCATAAAAATATATATCATAAAAATATATTTCATTATATATGTATACAAATATATAAAAATATGTTAAGCACATGAAAAGATGCTCAACATCATTGGATGTTAAAGAAATGCAAATTAATATCATAATGAGATATCAGGATCTGCCTATTTTAGAACTTTATAAAAATAGTAGTCTTTTGCACCTTGCTTTCTTTTTTTTCATTTAGCATAGTGTTTTAGAGATTCATCCATATTGCTGCATCTATTGGTAAGAATGAGGCTTCAAATTCAGATCTATTATCTCCAAATTCATTGTACATCTACAGTACATGAAAGGAAACACTAACTGGTTCTTCTAAAACAGAATATTGGCAAATGTCTCAGAAAGTTACATGCGTAAAACTAAAAAAAATACACAAAACATAAGAATATAAAATACTATAAGGTATATAAATATCTGATAATTTTCTATATATTTAAATCAATTTTTACACTTACCATTTTATTATTAAAGGTTTAACTTTTTTAAATATGATAAAATCTCTTATCCACTATGAAGAAAGTTGAGAAATAGTCTAATCCTTGTGATGCCATTTTTTCCAAAGAATGCTTCTGACCATTTAAAGAAGGTATTAGAATTATGAAATTCCTAGTAGTAGATATCCTGTTAGAAATTTTAAAAATACGTTAAATATAATCACACTTGACATACTAGATTGCTATTACTTTCTATTTTATGTTGTATGAAGAATAAAAAAGAAAAAAGCTAAGATTATAACATCAAAATAAAAGTGATTAGATGTACATTCTCCTTAATCTGTCATGACTTCACAAAGATAAGGTTAAAATAGCTTATCCAGCAAAAAAAAAAATGTAAAAAATAATCCCATTATAACTGCATCAACAAACAAAATGGTATACGCTAATTTCTTTCTGCATCATCTGTGGCTATGTTTTATGTATTTTGATGGTATTAGTTTTTGCATAAAGACTCATAACACTTAAGTTTTCATTATTCCAGACACTTCTTTGTCTTATTTAAAGGCAAACATGTTTAATCTTGATTTCCACCTTTTCTGAGAGCTAATAGCTAATGTTTACTGAGTTCACACTATGAGGTAGAGTTCTCAAGAGTGCAGAGCAATAAACATAGAAATAGGGAAAGGTGGCAAGAGGGCCGTCATAAACAGGAGAAGGATGTATATGTGCATTTCTCTTTGACAGAGGATTAAAGCAGTAATTTGCTTTGTTGTGTGAAGAAACCAAGAAAGAGACGCCAATATTATTTCAAAGGTGGAAGAAATCTTAAGGATCATTTAATTTACGCTCCTCATTTTATAGGTGAAGGAAAACAAAAGCTCGGAGGAATGGTAGGGCTTTCCCAGTATCATGTACACAGATCACCACGATAAACTATAGATGTTTTGACTCTGTGTGTAGTCTTTGCTTCTTTTACTCCACCAAGGGGAGCTAGGACAATTATAAAAAATATTATTTTCAAGAATCATGGAAAACTTAGAAATGTTAAAAAAACAAATAATGCTGAATTTTTGTTCATCTGGTAGACAGTAGTCTGAAATAAGAATGCTGATACATTTACATTTAATAATAGAGGTATTGGGGGAAATATTCTTTTATACTTTTAAATATTAGACTAAAATAGTGAATTTTATTATAATCTTAAAAACATTTTTTTAGTCTCATTATTTGAATTGCACAGCTGGGAACAGTAAGGCAAAGAAGTCCATGTACGCTGGATTTTTCTAAGCATGATAGGTAACTTGGGTCTTGTAAAGATAACTGCTCTTCAAAACAGTTGGGTCATAAGATGAATTGTGTTTAAACAATTTTTATAGTCTCTAATGTTCTCAACAATCCTTTTCTAAATATCTTATAAGTTCATGAAACATTGTATATTACTCAACTTACATTTCAAATTACTTACTTTGAAATATTGTTCTCTTCCAGGGAATGATGACTGTATACCCACATGCTGGAAAAGAGAAGGTTTATATCGAATACGAATTTGCTTATTTCGTTCTGTACATTTTTCCTGGAGAAAAAGTAAGAGAAACAACAATCTTATGTTAAAACCCAAATACTCCTTTTTGTTGCATTTACTGATGGAAGAATCTTTTGTTACATTAATTTTTGCTCGAATCTAAAAAAAGAAATACAAAACAGAAACAGACTCATAGACATAGAATACAAACTTGTTCCCAAGGGGGCAGGGGGTGGGAAGGGACAGACTGAGATTTCAAAATTTGTAGATACTGACAGGCATATGCAGACTAGATAAACAAGATCATACTGTATAGCACAGGGAAATATACACAAGATCTTGTGGTGGCTCACAGCGAAAAAAAAAAGTGACAATGAATATATGTACGTTCATGTATAACTGAAAAACTGTGCTCTACACTGGAATTTGACACAACATTGTAAACTGACTATAACTCAATTAAAAAAATGTTAAAAAAAGAAAAAAATTTTGCCTGAGTTCTATATTACTACTTCAAAATTTAAACATTTATTTCTTAGATTTTTCTTCGTAAGAATAATGGAACAAAAAAGATACAAAAGCAGGTATTTTCATGAACTGTTAGTTCATTAGAAAACCAGGCTACAGTTGTACCAACAAATAATTCTCCTCTCCTTTCTCTATATTCCAGTAAAATAAAGTTTTTAGTATTTTCCTGTCTATCCACTTGTCTCAGACTACATTATTCTCTCCTCATATTCATTGATAAATTCCTACACTGAATTACACCCTCCTCAATTTCTTCTTAAAAAGTGTATGATTAAAACAAAGAGCCAATATTATACTTAATGAAAAAATATATGGATAATCTCCTTAAAAATAAAAATAAGGTGGAAGGGGGTGGAAAGGGATAAATTTGGAGTTTGAGATTTGCAGATACTAACTAATATATATAAAATATATAAACAACAAGTTTATACTGTATAGCATAGGGAACCATATTCAGTATCTTGTAACCTATGGTGAAGAAGAATATGAGAACAAATGTATGTATGTTCCTATGTGACTGAAGTATTGTGCTGTACATCAGAAACTGACAGAACATTGTAAACTGACTGTATTTCAATAAAAATATATTTAAAAAAAAGAAAAAAGATAAGATGACCTGTGACATTGCTCCTATTAAAGACAAACATTTGAAATTATTATGATTGCTATGAGAATTATTTTATGTATTTTATATATGTATGCACAGAAAATTCATAAAAATATATCTCAGATTTATGTACATAAGAATTTTTAAATAGCAGCCTTATTTAAATGCATTTCTACTCAATGCTAACATGCAGGAAAACATTAAAAATTGCTTTTGTAACTGTAAAGTAATTAAATAATCTAGAGCTAATTTAATTTGAAACTAAATTAAGGTTGGATAAACTTAGTTGAGGAGTTAAAATTTAGCAAATATGGTAATATTTTCTAATCTATTAATAATAGTTCCAGTGGGATGGTATTATCAAATGCTGGCTCCCCATAAATACCCACCAAATAACCTGTCGATAAAGTGAAACTGAGTTCATTGCTTATTGCAGTAAGGGAGAAACTACCTTAATAGAGTCTATTCAAGTCTTGTGCCCATTTTTCAACTGGGTTATTTTCCTATTGTTGAGTTTTGAAGATTCTTTATATACTCTGAATACAAGTCCTTGCTGTACATGGAATTTAAAAATGTCTTTTCCTAGTCTGTGATGTCTTAACTTCTTAACGTGAGTTTTGCCATACAAAAGGTTTTAATTTTGATGAAGTACAATTTATTAATTTTTTAAAAATGGATCAAGTGTTTAATGTCATGTCTAACAATTCTCCACTTAGCCCTGGGTCCTGAAGATTTTTTCCTATATTTTCTACTAAAAGTTTATGTTTTGTATTTAGATAGACGACCTGTTTTTAAATAGTGTTTGTATCAGGTGCAATGTTTAGGTTCAGATTCTTTTATTAAATATGGATATAGCTATAGATATCCAACTGATCCAATACACATTTGTTGTTTTTTTGTTTTGGGTTTCTTTTTTTTTGTCCTTTTGTATCTGGTTTATTTCACATAGCATATTGTCTTCCAGCTTCACCTACATTGGGTGGCTTTGGTCTCACACATGTGCGTGTCCGCTCTTGGCCAGAGCCTCACATGGACCTTTCTATAAATCTCTGGGGAGCTCTCTTTTTGTGAGTCTCCTCCCTCAATTAACTTGGACTCCTGGGCTTTTTTGGGGAGATGTCCTCCTCCTTGTGCTGCATTCTGGAAATTGTTCCTGGGCAATAAACTGGAAGTTTGTAGAAATCACTGTGTTTGTTTTCCTTCTCCCAGGTAACACAATCCTGTATTGTCTGTTGTGTAATATTTGAAAACTGTTGTCTCACATATTTTGTTCAGTTTTCTAGCACTTTGAGGCAGAAGGATAAATCTGCCACCTGTTAGTTTATCTTGACTGGAAGTAGAAATCTCCAGTGTCCAATACACGTTTGTTGAAAGACTATTCTTTCTCCATTGACTGTAGTATGCTCCTTTGTCATAAATCATTGGCCGTACTTTGTGGACCTATTTCTGGACTGTTGTGTTCCATGGGTCTATATGTTTACCCCTTTGCCTCTAAAGCCTTGTCTTGACTACTGTAGCTTTACAGTAAGATTTTAAATCAAGTAGTATGATGATGCCTCCAATTTTATTCTTCTGTTTCAAAATCACTTTTAGCTACTCTAGTTCCTTTGCCTTTTCTTAAAAATGTTAGAATCAGCTTGTGTATATTCACCAAAGGAAATCCTACTGGAATGTTGATTGGAATTGTGTTAAATCCATAGATCAATTAGGGAACATTCACATATTTACTATGTCGAGGCTCCCAATCCATGATCGTGGTATGTCTAGTTCTTTCAACAGCATTTAGGAATTTTCAGCATATAAATAATGTACATATTTTGTTAGAATTATACACATACAATATATATATGGAATTTACAAAAAATTTTCCTAGTTTCTGGCATCTTACTCTCTTAACAGTAAATTTTGCAACACAAAAGGTTTTAATTTTGATGAAGTCCAATTTATCAATATATTATATATATATTTTATTATATATATAATTATATATTATAAAATATATATATATATATCATGATATTCTCTCATTCTAATGTTGGTAATTTATGTCTTTGGGTTTTTCTTATCAGCCTTGCCAGAGATTTGTAAGTTCCATTGCTCTTTTGAAAGAACAAGTTTTTGGTTTCACTGATTTTTCTCTACAGTTTTAATGTTTTCAATTTTGTTTCTTTCTGCTCTTACGGTTGTTGTTTTCTTCCTTCTCCATAAATTGGGTTTATTTTGCTCTTCTTTTTCTAGTTTCTTAAGGTAGAAGCTAAGATTTTTAATGGGAGATCTTTTTTCTCTTCTAAGATGAAGATTTTTTACTGCTATAAATTTCTCCTTAAGTAGTACTTTAGCTGCATCTCACAAATATCGACACCCCATATTTGCATTTTCATTCAGTTCAAAGCATTTTCTAAATTCCTTTGAGACTTCCTCTTTCATTTTTGGTTTATTTAAAAATGTGTTGTTTAATTTTCAAATATTTTTAGATGGTTCAGTTATATTTCTGTTATTAATTTCTATTTTGATTCCATTGTTGTCAGAGAATATACTTTTTGTGATTTCAATTTAAATATGTTCAGCTTTGTTTTATGATACAAGATATGTCTATTTTGGTGAATGTTCTAAGTGTATTTTAAAAGAATGTGTTTTCTACTGCTGTTGGATGTAGTGTTTTTTAAAATAGCAGTTAAATCCAGATGGTAGATGGTGTTCAGTTCTTTTATCTCCTTGCTGGTTTCTGCCTACTAGGTCTATTGCTTACAGAGAGGAGCACTGAAATCTCCAACTGTCACTGTAGACTAATCTATCTGTCCTTTCAGTCCTGTCAACTTTTGTTTCATGTGTTGTGAGATTCTGTTGTTGAATGTATGTCCTTTGAGGACTGTTATGTCTTCTTGGTGATTTGACCCTTTTGTCAGTATATATATTTGTCAGTATTTCTTGATCCTTGGTCAATTTTTTTTTTCTTTTGCTGTGAAGTCTACTATGATATTAATATAGCTACCACAGATTTCCTTTGATTAATATCTGCATAGTATATCTTCTTCTATCTTTTACTTTTTAGCTACTTAGATCTTATATTTGAATTGAGTAGAGACAGCAAGTAATTGAACAGTGTTTTTCAATCCATTCTGATGAATTGTCTCTTAATTGGTGTATTTTGGCCATTTATATTTGATGTCAATATTGATTTGTTTGGATTTATATATACCATTTTATTATTGTTCTTTTCTGTTTGCTCACTTTTTCTGTCGCTTTGTTTCCACTTTTCACTGCATCTTTGGCTTCTCATTACTTCCTCTAGTTGGTTTTAAGTATCAGTAAAACTTTAGCATATGGCAAGTTAAAAATTGATGCACTCATCAGATTTGGTTTGGTAAACAAAATTTAGGTAATTACGTTAAACAGTATTTTCATAAAATATTTGATATTTACAAAGTAAATAAATACTCACAAGAGTTTCTCCTGGTTTACACATCTTTACCTGAAAAAGGTCCCCCAAGAGCAAGTCTATGGGTTTATCTTTGTAGAACATTAAAAAAAAACGTATGAAGTCAGTTAAGTCCTCAGATTTGAATAGCTTTCCTATGGAGAAAAAGTAAACAATACAAATAACCCTTGAGTGTTTACACTTATATATCATAACCCTTATATATAATTGTTCATTCCATTAACATGGGAAAAGAGTAAAAATTATTAAAACAACTATATGCTATATTTCTTAGAAATAAAGATTAAAGCATTAATGAAGTTGGAGAATAATGAAGCAAAATAATATAATGGTTTCAGTATTAAAAATTACCACTTCTGGGTGGAAAAAGTGTGAAACAAGTTTAGAATAGTGAATACTCTCTGAAAATCAACTTTGAAAACTAATGAAGACCAAGTGTAAGATATGTAAATAAAAATGGCAACTATAGGAGCTGTAATCTTTACTCAGTTTTTCAGAAACTGTGAATTGTAAACTGACTTTTGTAGAACTGTATTAGTCTACCACATTTTTAAATTTTAATACTTAATTTTGATTACAGGGTTCTATCATTATTTAAAAATTATTTTATAAGAATGTTATTTTTCTTTTATATTTATGATTCTTAAATATTTACTACATTTTGGGGTATTATTTCATTACATCCAATTATTTATCTCTAAAATATTGCGTCTACAATTGTAAAATAAAGTTGGAGGCATAATAGGTTGGAGGTAAATGTTCACTTTAAAGTAAACAGTGTGAAACACATTTAGCCATTAAATAAACGTGATAGTAGGTTGTAAGCAGTTTCATTTTTTTTCACTAAGACTTCAGTCTGTCTGGGTCATCTGATCAAGTGTAAGGCTGTATTTGAATTTTTTTGCACCCTTTTATATAGTAACCAAAGCAAGTGATATAATGATAGAAATAGTTGACTTAATATTTATGTTTTCTTCATCTGCTGTCAGCATTCTGAAAATTCTATTTAGCAAGCTCAAATTTCTGGAAAATGTTAAATAACAGTACTGTTATTATGATAACCAAAAAAAAAAAGCCTTTGTAAATAAACGCTTAAATAAGACTTCAGTATCACATTATGTTCCTTGTTCAGTGTGCTCTTGTGATGATCAGAATGTGAATATTCTCCATCTTTCTGGTACCTGACTTTGTGCAGAAAAATAAAAGGAATTTAAAACTCTGAAAGTAATACATCAATAAAATTATTACCTCTCCAAGCTTTTCAGCAGGTATTACTGTTACCTAGAATTTTTCTTATTTTAACCAAAGCTGAGAAAAAAACAGACTTTAAGTCTTTGAGTTTCAGTATTTTCCTATGTAAAACAGAGAGAAGTACATCTGAGCCACTGCGGACAAGTGTGCCAGGCCCATAGCTGGTATGTAACATGTGGTAGGTAGCTACTTTAGGTTTTTGTAAAATGTGAATATATGTCAACCTGCTTATTTTTATTGTCCATCTAGAAAAAAATTTGGTTTAAAAATACATTTTCTGAAATTCAGATCCATGAATCTGATTTCACTACTAAAGTAAAAGTATCTTTATAGAAATCATGCCATTCCTTGCCATTTAGTAACAAACTCTCTGGTAAGTTCTTAAGAACTTAAGATTACTGTGTTCTAAAAAACTTGACCCCACAAAATAGATCCACTGCTTACCTATAAATCCAAGAATTGAAAACTCAATGTAAAACCAATTCTTTGAAGTGATTTTATGCACAAAATCTGTGATTTTTGTAAGGTACATCTTTTTAGCTATAATACCATCTTCTAGCTGGAAAAAAAACACAAAAAGACGTTAGTACCTTTGATGCTTCCATTGAACAAACTGTTAGCTTCAAAATTGAAAACACTTTCGATAGAATACACTGGAAAATGTCTTTATGAGGTAGAAGGTTGATTTCTAGTTCACTTCACTGAGGGAATTTCCTGTCAGTCAATTGTCCTTTTCTGATTCTGAGACCAGAGATTATCTGTTTCTTTCCTAAGTACTAAAAAGTAACAGGTAATCTAAATTCTCTTTGGGAGAGTCTATCTGAACCATTTTCATCCTCACAAATACTTGAGTTTCTAGTATACGAATCACTGGCTTTACGTTTAGATGATGGGTGCCATATTGTAGTGCCAGATCCTGTGCTTGGCAAAGAGGTGACAAAAGGGAGCTAGCAACCTCATCTACAACCAGCTGGCTAGAAGGACGGAGCCAGTAAGCCCAAAAACAGTCCTCCACAAGAGAGATGGGGGAAAGGGAAACTAGGATTTTCTTTTTAAATTTAATACATATTATGTGGAATCTATAGATTAAGAGGGCCTCCTAAATGATTCAGGAAAACGCACAAGTCCTCGGGCACAACACCAGGGCACAAAACAGAACTTGTTGTTTCAAAATGGGAAGAGTACATTGGCTGGACCTCACGTTTCAGTTCCATTGCCACTAACTAGGAATCAAAGGGGGTTTCTTCTTCTTCCAGTAAAGGAGAAGACCTGGCTTCAGGCCTTTTCCTAATCCCTCTCTCTATTCTCCAACGACACTCTGCAAACTTTTCTCACAGCTGCACACTTTCTCATGTAGTGAGGTACATACGTCGTGTTGGGAAACATAGTGTTGTTATTTAACAATATGCAGGAATGTAGGGTGTAGAAATTATACATAATTGATTTATTTCACAGATACAATCAGGCACTGTAGAACTGCATTACTCACGAAATGTGGCAGTGCAGGGTAGCAATGATAAGCATATATACTGTCTGACATACAATAAGTGCTCAAAATATGTTTGCTTAATCTAATATACTTGCAGGTAGAGAAATGTAAGCAGTACAATTTCTATTTTTTTCTAATTAAATAATTTATTTTCAGTTTGCTTCAGGTAACAATAATTTCCTCTATTAATAGTGACCCAGCAAGAAGATTAATATAGAATCAATTTTAAGATTCTTTTTGGCGTTTTAATATAATGAATATTTTCTGTTTTCTGAGTACAAAGTAAGTGGAGGAAAACAATGAAGAAGGAAAGAATTGAAGGAGAGACGGAGAACATAATACTTCCACTTTAAATTACATATATAACAAGATCTTACCTGTAAGTAATACATGGCTTTAGGCTGGGCATACAGCATCAAAAAACAAAAATCCAATACTTGTTTGATTCGCCAACTAGAGATAAGCAATAAAATCTGTTAATACTTTTCATTATTATTTTTATTTATTTATAAGCACACTTTAGTAATTAAAAACATAACTTTTTTCTACACTTGACTAACAGAGAGTACTGCCTACATTAAGTGAAATTGAATACATTACACTAAAAAGTTATACTAGAAGGCTTCCCAAATTTATTCAGTGGACAGTGTCTGCCATTGCTAGAATGGGATAAGCACAATCTATTTATTTTATGTTTTGGTTAGTTAATTTATGATCTCTATAATAAAGTTAACATTCTTCCTGATCTTAGGTCTTGTTCAAATGAAAGTATAAAGAAATGTCCTTCTAATTTAATACTAAGCTAGATACTAGGCCAGGTCCTGACGATCCAGAGAGCAAAGCACAGTGTAGTTCATGCTCTTCTGGGTCTCATAATCTAGCATGAAAGACAGAAAAACCATAAAATTGGAACAATTAGATAAGTGCTATATAAAGACATTGACAGTGGTGAGTTACAATAAGATGGGGAGGACGGAGCAGAAGGAAGTAGGGCATTCGGTGTAGAGGAGCGGTGTTAAAAAGCACTCACGTGTGAAGGAGCATACCACCTTGGGTTCAGAGCACCAAGAGATGATGGAAAGGAAGCTGGTGAAGGTAAGGTCAGCTGAGACCAGATCATGAAGGGTCTTTTATGATATGCAGGAAACTTTGGAATTGCTTTCATACGAAAAAGGATTCTTCTGGCTACAGTATGGAGAATGACTTGGAGGAGAGGCAAGGCTAGGATCAAGGAAAGTCAATAGATCTTTAATGGGCTGAACTAAGTCTGAGGCAGAGGAATGGGGATGAGAAGAATGACATAGAGAGAGAGATCTTTAAAACAGAAATGATGATAGAGATGAAAAGAGTAGAAGGAAAAATGAGGATCTAGGATGTCTCCCCGCTTTATGACTCTAAAAATTGGGTATAATACAGGTCATTAATTAAAAGCAAAACAAAACCCTTAAAATATTTCTAGATTGACATACCATTTATATTTAAAACAACAACAGTACTAATAAGTTTCCTGGGATAAGACCTTTTCCTGAATCTTAACATCTTGCTCTATTAAGTTTTGAGGAACCAAATTATTATACTTCTTGTAACACATACCACATTTCTAACCAAACGACAGCACTCCTTTGTATTATGTATAGAGCTTTCCATTTTCCAGAATTCTTTCATAAATACTACCATATTTTATTTTCACAGTGTCTTTTCCATAGATGTAATATGGATTTTATTATACACACTAGAAAGTTGAGGAAGCTAAGAGAAAAAAAAGGCTAAATTACTGCCTAGGATGCTTAGCAAACAGAAAAGCTGGGACTAGAATCTAGGTGCAAGCCAACAGGAGTTGGCTCCAGCACACCACTGTGTTGGAAACACTATCCATCAGATGCTGATTCTAGCATTTCATCACATGAAGTTACTTATTTAAGGATACTATTCTCTAATATGTCATACCTCTCTAGTTGTTGTGAGTCCTCAGTTGATTGCTTGGTATGCAACATGTTTGGATAAAAATAAGCAGGTATTGAAATGACTTCTAAGGATCCAGACTTCAGTTGCCTTTTGAACCTATAAACAGAAGTGGAGGCTTATAACTGAATATTTGATTTGCCAAAATAACATAAATACTCAAGAAGAATTTCCTTATGTATGTCCACATAATATTATTTGAATTATTTCATGATATACCCAATATCAACATTATAAAACTAATACTTTTAAAAATATTTAATTTATAATTTAGTGACAGGCATATCAAAACATTAAAATGTACAATATAAAATTAATTTCCCCTTATAAAATTATAGGTATTTCGAATTTTTCAAGTGTACAATCAGATATGTACTCTAACAGATTCAAGATAATAGAATCACTTAGCATAATACAGTAACCACAAAAGAGCAAGATCATTAGAAGATTTAAGTGCTTAATTTTGAGTTTAGTAAAAGTCCTACCAAATAGCAATGTGGCTCCTGAAATCAAACTGCCACAGAAAGGATTAAGTGTGACTCTTGTCCACAACTCATTGCAGGAGTATGTATATATTTTAGGCTCTATTTTTAAAAGTTAATATTTATAGACCAACAAGGACATCATTAAAATGCATAAAATATTGCTCACAAAAACTGTAATATAAATCTTGTACCATCAAGGTCAAGAATAGAGACCAGATAGAGCATTTTAAATGATTTTCCTTTACAGAAAGATAATATGACCGTAGAGAGATTTAAATTTAGGCATTATTCATTAAAATGGAGCAGGACAGAGTTTTATATGCACGATCTCAATTATGTACAAAATAGTTCTCGCTTTACACAATTCTGATACGCACGAATTTCAATTACCACATTTTTGTTAAATAACACCAGCCTCCCCAACAACACTGTTCAAATTTGAGCCATCATGGTATATTAACTGTGAATAATTGTATAAAGCACAAACTTTGCTTCTGGGCTCTTCAGTTCACAAATCACTACATAAACGACAGATGCACATCATCTTCCATCATCGCATTACTTCTCTCCAAGTCTGCTGGTGATTGGTCCCCGTGCATCTGTTACTCAGTTCACTGATAGGCAGCAAAACATGCAGTTCTGTAGCCTCCCTGTTTTCCAGTGATAAACAAACCCACATGACAGTGAACAAAAATAAATAACCAAGGGAGAGAATTGGCCAACAGATGAACGTGCAGAAAGTGGTAATTTGGAAGTGACTCTGGGCGTGATTAGAAGACAGCGGGCCCTGGGCATGTTGAAACCTTTGCTCTCCAGAGACTCTAGACGTGCAGCCACAGGCACTTAGTGAAGGTGAACTTACCTGATATAAGTGAAGAAAAGGAGAAAAGGATGTCCTGTAGGATGTGATGCTGGCAAGGAACTTCATATTAAAGAAACTCTCAGAGATGTTTCATGACGTTGAAATGCAAATGATAAAATGTAGGAGCTAATTCAGACTCAAAAGGGGTATATCCTTTATCCAAGGCATAAAAAAGATGTTCGCTCTGAATTTTAAGTTATACGACAAAAAGAAGGCAAACACTACTTAAACTACTTTTGATAAATATTCTTAAGGAAATACTTTATTCTAAATGATTCCCATGTTTTATTTTTATTGAAGTACAGTCAATATAGTTCAATATTATTTTATAATATTATATTTACAATATTATATTCATTTCAGGTGTACAATATAGTGACTCAATATTTTTATAGATTACACTCCACTTAAAGTTATTACAAAATATATTGCTGTACAATATATCCTTGTTGCTTATTTATTTTATATATAGTAATTTGTGTCTCATAATCCTCTACCTTTATCTCACCGCTTCCCCTTCCCTCTCCCCACTGGTAACCACTAGTTTGTTCTCTGTGAGTCTGTTTGTTTTGTTATATACATTCATCTGTTTTTTAGATCCCAAATATAAGTGATTACATATAGTATTTGTCTTTCTCTAATATTTCACTAAGCATAATACTCTCTAATCCATCCATGTTGTTGCAAATGGCAGAATTCCATTCTTTTTATGGTTGAGTAATATTCCATTGTATATATACACCACATCTTCTTTATTCATTCATCTGTTGATGGGCAGTTGGGTTGCTTACACATCTTGGCTATTATAAATAATGCTGCTATGAACATTGGGACAGACATACTTCTCTGAATTAGAATCTTCATTTTCTTCAGACATATACCCAGTAGTAGAATTGCTGGATCATATGGAAGTTCTATTTTTAGTTTTTTAATGAACTTCCATTCTGTTTTCCATAGTGGCTGCACCAATTTACAATCCCACCAATAGTGTGCTTTTTCTCTACATCCTCACCAACATTTGTTATTTGTGATCTTTTTGAGGATGGCCATTCTCACAGGTGGGAGATGACATCTCATTGTGGTTATGATTTGCATTTCTCTGATGATTATCAATGTTGAGCAATTTTTCATGTGCCTCCATGTTTTAAATTTCAGTGTACTAAGTGAATATTAGCTTTACTGTATTTTTCATTTTTCTATACATTTATAATTGACAGAGTATTAAAAACTCTGACAAATGTTAAAGGTTATGGAAAAATTGTAATTCTTTCCCAGTGATTGTTAATATCAACTTGCATGCTCTCGCCCTATGGTGCAAATCAAGGATAGCCTGAATATGTATAAAGGCGCACACACACACAGAAGAAAGCATATACTCTGTTAAGTTATGGATGGCATCAAAAGTTCTTGAGATAATGATACCAAAATTACTAGTTGACAAAATTATTATTTGCCAAAGTTATTAGTTGACTGGAGATCATAATATAAATGTACTTTGTTGCCATTATAAATGAGTGATTTTACCTTATAGAAAAGAGTGGAATGTTTAAAGCTCTATAGTTTTACATAATGTACATAGTTATATACAGTTTCATATAAGGTTACACATAACCTTAATTGGGTCCCTTAAAAATTATTATATAGTCTCAAGTTTAGGGCCAACAAAATTAAGAGCAATCCCTCATTACCCCCAAAGAGAAGATCTAGAAAAAACAGTTCATGGCTAAATTAAATATATAAAATGGGTGTGTAAGTGAAAAGTTACACGTGTTTATATTAACTTAGGTACAATCACATAGTTAAAATTGCATATTATATAATGTGCTATTTTTAAATTATGGTTTAATTTAAGTCTCACAAAAAATAAAGAGTTTTATACCAACTTTTTATCCTGCATTGTTAAATCTCCTTATCATCTCTGGTATTATTTTTTTGAATCATCAGACATAGTTCTCTGGTACACTTGATCTTTAAGCTTAACTAAAATACGGCAACTTCTGAAACTAATAATGTTGTATATGAATATTGTATAGCAAAACATAAGTATTCTTACACATTCAGTAATATTTTCATTTGTGATCTCCACCAGTAACCACATACTATAATTCTTTTTAAAGTCATCTTCGCAAGATTTGCAATGATATGCTCATAACCCCAGGAGTTATTTGTAAACCTTTGCCTTCTTTTTAAATGATTCTGTTAAGAATCTCTTATAATGATACCAAACTAGCATAGACTGAAGTCATTTCAGGCTCCAAACAGTGGATTATTATTCAGAATAAAGCAACTGAGGAGGAGAGCCTGGAATATGAGAACATTTTAAGGACTCAAGTATAGGGCAACTTTTTTCTATAGGGAATTTTCTTTGGGGAAAACTAGACAAACGTGGTGTTTTATTCAATCTTGCCCAGCTGTCTCCCTTTACACACATCACCTATTGCCCAGCTGTCTCCCTTTACACACATCATCTACTTCAAGCCTTCTGATCTCAAGTTCATCTACTGCCAATAAATCCCTCATTCTCAATAATACGATTTTATCTCCTTCACAGAGAAAAGAAAAGCCTTTAAGCAGAGAATTCTTTCATTTCACCTTCCTTCCCCAAACTACTTTTTTTCCTACTCCTTCACTCATTCTTATCTCTTTGTTTTAGTCTTAGTCCTGCCTAAATCTCCTTCCATGCATACCTTGCATCCAATTCCCCGTAGACCCTACTCCATCAGCGTCCTCCCTCTTCACTGGAGCACACAGGAAAACACTCAAGTTGCTCCCATCTCAAAACTCCCCAAACACGTCTCCCCTCAAGCGAGTCTGTTTTAACTTTTCTCCCCATCAGTTAGGCTTGTTGAGAAAAGTCTAAGTTTTTATATTTTTTATTATGAAAATTGCCAAAAACACACAAAAGTAGAAATTCAACAAATCCCAAATCACCTGGTTTCAACAATCATTCATTTTTCACCATACTCGTTCATCTATGCAGCCCCAAGTTTTCGCTGAAGTATTTTAAAACAAATCCTGGCCATTCTCATAGGTGGGAGATGACTTCAGTGTGAAAACTATAAACATTCATTTATTTACATAGCTACATGACATTATCATATGCTACAAAACTAAGAATAATTACTTAATATCACTTAATACTTAGTTGATATTCACATATCCCCAGTAGTCTAACTAATGGTGGGGGTTGGAGGGTGGGGTGTTCAAATGAGTATCCACTTAAGTTCCTTACTGTAATTGGTTATCTGTTATTACTTTTTTAAACTTATTGTTTAGACCAGTCACATTAGTTTTCCTTTCTTTTTCCCCATGCAGCTGTCTTTTTGAAGGAAGTGGGTCAGTAGTCCAACAATGTCCCACATCCTGGAGGTTTGCTCTAGATTGCTTCCTCTATTCACTGTGTATACTCTAAACTGGAGTTTAGTTTAAAAGACTTGATTAGATTTGACAGAATAAAATTTATATTTTAAGGCAGAATGAGAAAATTTAAGCATACAATTCTCTGACCCAACCCTCCCTCCTAGCTTGAATCTGCATCTGTATTACACATTAACCAGACCTCCTCAAAGATGGGAATGCCTGCGCAACTGGAAAGCTTTTTCCGCCCCTTTCTTCTGATGTAACTTCTTAGATTAGCATCCTTTCCCAATTCTATAAGGGGTCATAGTAACTTATTGCTCACTTTGTATGTACTTACTTGGACTATATATCTTTAATGAACTTCACTTAGAATATCAGTATGTCATTTTGATGTACAATCCTTGTCTCAAAAATGTATATAACGGTGCATTTGGTTTCTAACAGGTGGAACAGTTCTCAGAGCTTCTGAGAGTTTGTCTCCAGGGTTATAATCCTCAATTTGGCTTGAATTAAGACTCCCTTTTTTCTTCTTAACTTGATTGTTAATTCAATTTTCATCCGCAGATTCAAGGTCGTTTTATTTCCTTTTGTTTTGTTTTGTTTTTTGGAGGATGGTGGGCAATGACTCCCTACATAATTCCTTCCTGGTGTGTTTCATTTGCATCGTAGCAGGAGGCACAGAATGCCTGACTCTCTAACTTGCAGTGACACTGAAACTAATCAGAGATTCAGGTTAGGGGACTCGAACCCTTTCTGCTGACTGTCCATCTGCTCTCAGCCCACACTCTCACACTCCTGCTCTGCCCAGTATTGTAGGGCGGGGTCTGCACCCCGCAATCCCAGGCCCCTTACTAGCTAGCTTCCATGTAGTAGGTCCTATGAGAGGAAGTAAGTAACAAGAGACTAGAAGGCAGTAAAAGAGGAAGACATGCTTCCCACACTTGGTTTATGGTGAAATCTCCAGCAGCAGCATGAAGCACAGCAACATCAGCACTGGCAGGAGCAACGGAATTGGTGGAGGCACCAGCTCTGACAGAGGTGGCACCGTCAGAACCTGCTCTCAGGGCACTGAGCACAGTGCAGCAGCCCGTGCATCCAACGTCAGACCTTGGGGTATAGCCCAACTCCCTTTATGCTTCTCCTGTCTCCTTTCTTCTCCTTTTTCTTCTATCAGCCCTTGTAAGCTTTTTTGGCCAATTCTTCGTATTAAATTTTCTCTGTTCCTTCTTTTTGAACTACCAAAAGTTTCCTCTTTGGAAGCTGACTGGTACACCTTCCTTGTAAAGCTCCCCAACCACCTGTCACTTAGAGATATGCCTGAATCAGCTATGTTTCAAAATGCTGATCTTTTAATTCTATTCATTCTAAAGATACTAGCTGGAATTTTTTTTTTTTTTTTACTGGAATAACCTTTCTTCATCCACTAAAGCTATTTGATGAGGAAAAAAATAAAGTGAAATACTGCTAGCTAAACTAAACATGTCTGTTAGCCAGATTCAGCATGAAGGCCATGTTTGCACCCTATCCTGTAGCACAAATAACATATATTCCTCAGCAAGGCATGTAAGGCCTTTCATGATCTCGTCACGGCCTGCCTTATCTCCCATCAATCTTTCCTCCTTAATCTCAAACATCTACATTCCAGGATATGCTTACATTCCCCCAAATATAGCACACTCCCCTTTTGGCCCTTCTGTCTTCTCAAGCAATTCTATTTGCCAGGCATTCCCTTCTCCCATCTGCCCAAAGCACGTCTACCAATGCTTGGACTCAGCTCAACTATTACCTTCTCAAGAAAGTCCTTCTTGATATCTGCAGGTGGAGGGAAATACTTCCTCCTCTACCTGTTCTCATGCTGACCTCCTCTGCCATTACAATATCACTCGCTTCCTTGCTCTGATTTGTTTTTACCATCTGCACCGACCATTTGAATGTGAGGATTTGGAAGGCTGGGTCCATTCCACAGCATCATGCATGTTAGGTAACTTCATATGAGTTCATAGCATGTGCTTGTGCCTCCCCGGTTGCATACAGCAGGAGATTGTAAGCAGAAGCAGCAAAAGTAACCTCATACAGTAACGAACACAAGACTTTTTAAAAACAGCCCAGCAGGCTTCTCTCAGAGGCAATGGATTTCATGAGGAACAGATACTATAACAATAACAACATGACAAATATGGATTATCATAGGCAGAGAATGTACAGAATTGGGGGGAAATTGCAAGCTATATTTCATCACAGCGTAGACAGAACTACAGGTTCTTCCTGCACAGCCGCACTCATTAAAAAGAGTATGACCACTAATAAAATTATGTAATTGGACAGAAAATATAGAATAGAAAAATGAAAGAACAATTATTTTTAACTTTATAAGACTGTACTTACTTTTTTGTAATCATGTCAACCACAGATTTTAAATAATCTTCGTTACTCTAAAAATAAGAAAAATATTTTTCTGAAACTGAGCATGTCTCATAGATCTACTAATACCTGTAAATCTAGTTCATGTGTGGAATGTCATTACGTCTTAATTTCTAGTGTTTTCACTTTCAACGAAAGAATTTAAAATATCCATGTGTCTAAAAGATCTTACTGGAACACTGAAAATATTTCATTCTCCCTTGGTCACACATCACCACACAGTATTTATACTTAAAAATTAGTATACAAAAATTTATATATCTAAAACAGTTTTGTCCTAAAAGGGAGATGGCTTAAAGAATTGCTCTTTTCTGGAAGTGTCTTGATTGTATGAGTGTTATACGCAATAAGCTTACTTCAAAATTATACCACATTTTTCCAGATAGTATTTCTCAGCTTGATTCTCAAGTTTTCTTCCATCAACAAACTTTTTGTATCTACTCTGCTAGATTAGATGACGGATTCATTTGTAAGTTGCTTTTGCTGACTTATTCTCTCGGGTAACTTTTTAAAAAAAACATAACCTATGGTATTTACAAGATGTAGCCTCAGTGTCCAATATAAAATTCTGAAAATTTTTGAATAATAATAGTTCTATTGACAAATCTAAGTATTCTGGAAGGCAACTTTGAATGTATATGGTTAGATTGCTTGTTTAAAACTATCAGTACGATGCAGAAAATCCTATTATAGTACTTCAGGTTCTTAAGACAGCCAAAAATTGAATCACCAGCTATTTCTTGCACAGTGAAATATAGTACTACTAAAGTTATACTTCTTCTTAAGTATTCTATGTTCCATTTTAAAATTTGTCTCCCAATATTTTATTATTGGTCCAAAGATTTTAGGCAGATGTGCACTGTGTCAGCAGCAAAGAAATAGATTACAGTATGTAATACAGGGAAATGTGATATAACATTTTAGAGATTATGTATATGCTTCCAATATTAAGAAAGTAAACTTAGAAAGAATGGTTGTTTAATCTTTTATTTATGTTTTCATATTAGTTTTCCTATTGCTTGTTTGGTTTAGAGTTTTCCTAAAACTGTATTCAAAGAGTAAACTTGCAGTCAAAGATATGTTTATTATAAAAATTCAAACAACAGGGAAAAAATAAAGGACAACAAAGATCCCTTTAATCCAGATTTCCTTTGAGTCAGGGACAACCATTACGTATATTTTGGTTTTTCAAGCATGAAGGTTAGCTCATTCTCTTTTTTCTTTATATATTTCATCTGTCTGTATATCGTCTTTTTCTCTTTCCTTCCTTCCTTCCTTCCTTATTTCTACTACATTTTACATAGATAATATTATATGAAATATGATGCTCTACAACTTTTTTCAGTCAATAATATGGTAGGGACATTGTTTTATCTCAGTGAATACAGATATTCATTCTCCTTTCAATGGTTACAGATTATTGCAATGTAGATATAAATATTTAGTCAGCCTATTACTGATAGATATTTTGGTTGTTTCTAACATAATGCTTTTATAAAACAACAGTGCATTGAAATCCTTGAAATTATTACTTATTGAACACTTACTACATGCGGTCCATCATTGTATATAATGTAAATATATTAGCCAATTTAATGGCCAAAACCACCCTATAACATGGGCAATATCATCACTATTTTACAGATAAGGAAAGTAGAGCAAAGAGAAGTTAAGCGACTTGTTCAAATTCATGAGCCAGGAAGTGGAGAAGCGGACATTTGAACCTTGGCAATCTAGATCAGAGTCTGTGTCCTCAACTAGTCTACTGTACTGTCATATTTTTATTATTTTGAAATTCTTGGCTGATTATCTCCTTAGGGTAACTCCCAAGAATTAAGATTTCTGATTCAAAGGGTAACATATGTTAAATCTGACACATATTGCCAGATTCCCCACCAAAAGGTCTTATGGTGGTAATATTTATACCATACTTTGTAATTTTACATGGCATTAGAGGCAGGACACAAAACTTTGGGGCCATTAGCGAGACACAGATTTGAATCTGCTCTATTAATTACTGGGCAAGCTCCTTACTTTCCTTAAGCTCCAGTTTCTTCATCTGGATATCTACTTTACAGGGATGTAATGCAGATTATAAATAATGTATATAAAAATTGTCCACCATCCTTCAGATATAGAAAGGAGTCTCTCAACTGACAATAGCTACTGTGACTTAATATAAATTATCTCTTGATTCGTGTACCAACCTTTTATTGGGCTGGACAGGTTTTATTACTACAACATCAATTTTAATATTCTGTTTGTAAATATAATTTCTGTACCATATAGTGTGCAGGCCTCCCAATAATATACTTAACAATATAGTCATATTTCTCCCATTTGGAACCAGTATATTTCCTTTTTAGTTTGACATATTTGATTCTTTTGCAGTGGTACCAAACAAGCATTAAATACATTGTGTGCTATTCAAAAAAAGCATCTATGAATTGCTTTTTTAAATTTAAGAAAAAAATTCAAAATGATACAGTGATTACCATGGAGGAAGAGTATTTAGAGACTAAGGCTGTGAGTGAGGAGAGCTCCTTATTTTCATACGTACGTCTGAGACAGAGACAATCACCACGGAGTCCTTCTCTTCTGAAAGAGTCATCCTGGAGACAACAGAGGTCAGCGTCTGCTTCAGGTAACTACGATTTCCTCTGTCAACAGTGGAAATACCCAGTGCAAAAGAAACTGCAAATGTAGGAGCACAAAATCATCATTTCATACTACAGAGAAAACACAATTTAGCATTAATATTTACACTTATTCCTCTGTTTAGGTTAGTTGTATGGTCATCAAAAGTTTAAACTCTACTGCAAAACTAATACAAATCACTGTTAATTTTTATCACATATTTCATTTACTGTTTGAGGAAATTCCAATTTGCAATAGGCTGTTAGTTAAAGCATTAGACTCCAAGACGTTCTCATGTTGGAGAATTTCAATGTGGTGAAAACTAAAACTAGCCACTCTCCATTTATTATAGTTTTTGTCTAACTGGGTACGAAACTTCACACGTTACCTGATTCTCTATTCTTCTTCCTACGGAGACAATGGAACCCAAAGTGGGAAAAATACTATGAAATATTTTCATCTGTGAAAAAATTGTATAGAGTAATTCCCAAATGATTTGATGGAATGAATCCATGTCCCTAAGTGATTTTTACAGTGTATTAATGACAGGCACCGGGAGAACAGACTCCACGTTATTCCACATACATATTAAGGCTCTATTAGTGAAGTCTGTCCAAACTTAATCTTGGCTGCAGCAGCCCCTGGCTGTTTGAGTTTGGTCAAGATTTAGAGCCTCTGCAGCCTCAATTTCTCCATCTTTAAGATGAGGATAAGGACTTACAGAATAGCTAAGTGAGGAACTCAGAAAATCCTCTCCCTAAAAAGCAATAATAAAACTGGAAAGAAGTTGTCAAACCAATCAGAGCCCTGGACATAACAAACTAAGAGGCATTTATTTAAGAAAAATTATTGAACTTCAGTGAGAACAGTAAGAATCAGTATTTCCCTGATCACTATTCATACTTTCATGTGTTTATTGGCCATTGGGTAGTCTTTTGTGAAATCCCTGTTTAAGATATTGTCAATTTCTCAAGTTGTCTGTATTTTTCTTACTGATTTATTGATGTTCTTTACAGATTCTGAGTATGAACCCTTTGTTAGTTACATGTATTACAAATATCCCCCACCATGAGTTCAATGTTTTACGTTTCAAAATTAAGAGCAGAAAGTCTTAATTTTAATATTGTGTAATTTATCAATCATTTCCTTTATAGTTAGTGTTTTTTGATTCCTGTTGAGAAATCTTTGCTTATCTTCAAGTCATAAAGATGTTTTCCTGAATATTTCCTAGATGATTTATTGTTTAGCCTTTTAAATTTAGATTTACAATCCACCTGGAACAGATTTTTATGAATGGTGTGAGCCAGAAGTTAAGTCTCAGGCTTCAGGATCCACTCTCAAATGATTCCTGGAATGGCTTCCCACAGCTTAAGATAAGGAATACATTTGCAAAGGTCTGTAAAGCTTTCAGTGACCTGGTCCTGACCTACCTCCTCCACCTGCTCTCCAAAACAGTCTTCTTTAGTGTCTTTTAGCTTCTCAAACTGACCAGACCCCACTTCTCATCTCCAGGCCTCTGCAAATGCCTTTCCTTGTTGCCAGAACACTCTCCTGGATCCCTGATGCTAAACCATGTCTTCTGGCACCCTCTTCCCAACACAGTTGGCTTGTCAGAAGCATGTGACATAGATCAGCACTGCTTATTCCCAAGGAGTGCCTAGAACAGAGGTCAGCACACTTTGTCTATGAAAGGCCAGATGGTAAACATTTTTGGCTCTCAGGCCGTATCATCTCTGTTGCAACTACTCATCTCTGCTGATGTAGCATGAAAGCAGCCACAGGAAATAGGTGAACAACAAGCATAATCTCAGTCCAACAAAAGTGTATTTAAAAACAGTCAGATTTGGCCTGTGCATTCTAGTTTGCTGACCTTTGGCAGAGAGTGACTCGCTCATTGGACTGAAATAGGTTTGTGGGAATGAAAGGTGTTCTGAGACTTAGCCTAATTGCCCTGCTTCTAACGAAAATGCTTTTTCTCTTCTATACTTGGTGAACTTGAACTCATTTTTCAAGGCTTAGCTCAATCATCATCTCTTCAGTAAAGCTTTTGCTGACTTTGGTCTTCAGAGAGATGGAGAAATAAAAAGATAACCAGATAAGAAATAGATTTATCAAAACCAAGGGAGAAATAAGTCGCCAAGCGCTCAGCAGATGGTTAATGTACGTTTGGCTTATACTGACTTTCAAAGCATCTATATTAAAATTAAATTTAAATTTGTCTCCAAATAGAACAATTTTTTTCTGCCAGACAATATACTGATTTCTAGTAATCCAAATTAATGCCAGACAGGTTTGTATATATCAATCTGAATATCATATTAATAGATTACATTTTAAAACTTAAAAGGATATTCCCAAAGATCAAAATATCTGTATTTGATTTTCCAGTTCTAAGTTCACTTACCACCTGTTTTCTCTTTGCCAATAATTACATCAGGATAAATTCTGCCTACTTTCCTTAGATGAGGGAAAAAGAACTTCAGGACTTCAAATGCATTAGGGGTTGTTTCATTCCTATCCAATGCATTCACTTTCTTCTTAACTGAAAGAGAGGAAAAATAGGGTCTCTGAGTTCATGACTAAAGGGATTCTTCTTCTGGTACAATTTTTTTAAATGAGGATGAATAAATTATCACAGATTAATTCCATATTCAATATATAAGATAAATACTATTAAATGTGAATTATCAAAATCATAAGACTACAAAATATAGCTCAAAGATTATGAATTCATATTTACTTTAAAAGTACTATTTAATTTAAGTCTCACACACTGAGCAACACAACCAGAGGCTAACAGAACTAAAACAGTTCCAAACGAAGGAAGCAGAACTGAAACATGCTCTAACTGGCCTGCTCTCCTACTTTGATTAATATCACATCATTAAAGTTTGTCTCTTCATAACTTTGTTTCGTAGCCCCTCAACATTTAATGATTTTTTTGGTACCATTCATTTGAATTTGCCCCCATAATTCTGAAAAAGAGGTACAAAGTTGGAGTGCTCACACTACCCAATTTAATTCATAATACATAGTACAGTAATCAAGACAGTGTGGTATTAAAGAACAAACAGAAACATAGACAAATGGAACAGAACAGAGATCCAGACACAGATCCACACAAATATGGGCAATCGATTTTAGAAAAAAGCACAAAGGCAAATCAATACAGAAGGGACCTTTTAGACAAATGGTGCTAAAACACATGGACACTCACATGAAAAAGACTGAATCTTGACCTATACTTCAGGCCATTTATAAAAATGAACTCAAAAGTTTCGTAGCCCTAAATGCAAAATCTTAAACTATAAATTAAAAGAAAAGAAAAGAAAATCTTTATTGACCCTGTTCTAGGTAAAGTTCTTAGATACAACACCAAAAGCATAATATATAAAAAGGAAAACTGGTAAACTGGACTTCATCAAAATTATAATTGTCTGCTCTTTGAAGGATATCATAAGAAGCCACAGACTGGGAGAAAATATTCCCAAATCACAAATCCATCTGATACATGTCCAGGATATATATAGAACTCTCAAAACTCAACAACAAGGAAAAAATTCACCTAATTAAAAAATGTGCAACATATTTGAACAGGCATCTCACCAAAGAAGATATATGGATGGCAAATAAGCACATAAAGATGCTCCACATCTTTAATTTCCAGAGAAATACAACTTAATATGAGATACCATGACATTAGAATGACTATAATTAACTGGAGTGACTAACTCTCATACATTGCTGCAGGGAAGGCAGAATGGTGCAGCCACTCTGGAAAACAGTTTGGCAGACTCTTATAATGTTAAACGTACACCTACTATATTCCCATCAATCCTAGATACTTATCCTAAAAAAATGAAAATTCCCTTCATATAAAAAATTTGTAGATGATTGCTTATGGCAACAAGTATCATCAAAAAACAAAACAAACAAAAACCCCAAATACAATCCAGATGTCTCTCAAATGTTGAAAGGATAAACAACTATCCTTTGCACATCTATACGGAGGAATGTGATTCAGCAAAAAAAGGCCACATAACAACATGAATGAATCTATGCCAAATGAAAGAAGCCAGTCTCAAAGGGTTCCACATGTGTGATTTCACTTGTTCGGCATTCTGGAAAATAGAAAGCTATAGGAATAGAGAACTGATCAGTTGTGGCTGCCGGGGTTGAGCGTAGGGGGAGGTATTACAGGGAGCGAAGCAGGAGGCAGGACTTCTATCCTACAGAAATGGGCAGCCACTGAAGTTTGATATATAGGACAGTGTAGCCTTCACCTTGGCTATAATGAGAGTAAATAGGTGGGGACAGGTTGGAGAGAGAGAAAAAAAAATAGAAGTATGTTAACAATCATTCAGATGAAGCACGAAGGTGGCCTGACTAGGGTAGTAGAGATGGTGATAGGAAAATGTGGACAGACTTGTGAGATACATAGGATTATGAGTCAACAAGATTGCTTACTGACTGCCCTGGAAGTATTTAGAGGGAGAAGGATTCAGAGAAGATGCTCAGGTTTCTGGGTGCGGCCATTGGATGGATCACAGATGGTGCTGCAATTCACAGAGACAGAAAACACAGGGAAATCATTTTCGAGGTAGAGATGAGAGGAAGTTCATCAGTGATGTCTCTTACCTGACTTTTGCATGTCTCATAGTGAAAGAATGAGTACTGATTTAGTTATATTTATTGGGAAGAAATGCCCTAAAATCAGAAAGCATAAAATCTAAATTTCCAAGCACAAAAGATAAAACCAACGAACCACCATATACAAAAGCAAAAACAATACAAACCCGAATTTACTGATATATTCTCTCCTTGTGTGATTTCATATTTGATTTTATTCAAGGCTTTAATCAGCTCTTGGCGATTTCTTTCAGTTCTGTTTTTTAAATGTAGTATACCTTCCTTAAACTCCAAAATACGGTTTCTACAATTAATTAATTGATTACCTACAAAGAAAACATATATGTATATACATTTATATGTAGTAATGGTATCATACAGTTTTCTATAATATATAACAAATGTAAAATATATGCTTCAATATAACTATGGATATTTATATAGCACTATATATATATATATATATTCTGGAGAAAAGAGTAAAATGTTAAAAATAGTAATATCTGGAAGGTGGGAATTATCAATGGTTTTTGCTTTATTACTTTGTGCTTTTCTGTGCTTTCCAAATTTCCCATTTTGTGCATGTATTAGATTTGTAATTAGAGGGAAAAACCAGTTGAGAGAAAAAATTCACTTCTAAGAATTTTCCTGAAGAAAATGACCAGAAATATGTACACAGATTTGGTTCTAAGGATGTTCAACACAGGCAGCATTATTTTTCATTGTAAGAAAACTGAAAATAACCTAAATGCCCAATGATGGAACTATGCTAAATAAATTACAGAATGTCCTTTTAAGAGTTCTGGTGGCTCTCGTGTTAAACCACATGTAAGTGACTCCCAATTTTGCCACTTATCTGTGTGACCTTGGGCAAGCTACTTAATTTCTGTTAGCCTCTCTTCCTTCAGGTGTAAATGGATATATAAAAATCCCTGCTGCAGAGCTGTTTGGAAGTGGTAATGCTATTATATACATAAACCATACGGCAAAGCACACGAGAAAAAAATGCTTCAACAAATGTCTAATAAATGTTATTTATCAATGGGCTACTCTTTATTCATTTATCAATTAAATACTATGGAGCTATGAAAATCACCTTGTAGAAGAATATTTAATGTAAAACAATTGCTTTTTAAAAACAAAACAATAAAATAATTTCCTTTTTGCAAAAAAATACATTCATAGAGTAAAAAAAGAGTAAGTGTACAAGTTTATCTTTTGTTAATATATAATCTTTGGTTTGTTGAATCACTTTTTATTTCCTATTTTCACAAAATTCTTTTGTTTCCAAAATTAGGTTGCATTGCTTCTGTAATCAGAAAAAAAATTGATAAATTAAAAAATTAAACACCTTTTATTTACCAACTACTCTATGTCAATGGAAATACAGAAATAAGTAAGATATGGTCAGTTCTAGCCTTTAGGAAGTTTATAGGCTAAATGGTAGAACTAACTTAATTGGTAATTTAAACCAATGTGATATTTCTGATGTTATAGATTCCCTTCTTGGGTTTTAACTGATTAAACACATACACTGGTAACACCAGCCCCAAATAGGGACTATCAGCTTTATTTGGGGCTCTCTGATAATAAACATATTGCAGAGTGCACTGGGATTGTCCTAATTCCCCACCCAAGTTAACTTACCCCTACTCCCACCCCATTATTGAAAGAGGAGCTGGACAACAGTGGGGCCACATGCACAAAGGGGATGACTTGCCACCTGTGCTAACTACTTTAGGAGGGAAAAGTAAAGAGGGAGTCTGGCCCTTCCTATGTAGAAAGTACACAGGACAGATATTGTAACAAAAAGAGCCAGAGATGGCCCGAGTTGCCTTTTTAAGGAAGTGATTCTGCCTCCTTGTTAATTTGACCCACAGAAGTCAAGTCTGACCAATCTCACCATTCAGATGAATCTCCTAGTCTTCTGAGATTGGTAATGAGCTACTGGGTAAAGTTCCAAGTGTTCACTTTAAAATGCCCTCTCTAGGAGGATGGAATGAAAGATATCCCCTTGAAGGAAATATAGCCCTGCAGAACAAGGTTTCAACCCCTGTGTGCAGTGACAATAGTATTCACAGAAGACAGAATCTAGATGTATGTATATGTATGACTGAAACATGCTGTACACCAGTTTGACACATTGTAGCTGACGAAACTTCAATTTTTCAAAAAGTGTACAAATTTTGTAGTCCATTCCATAGTACAAATTTGCTTTAATAGAAAGAAAATGGAGTCACTCTTTGCCCCCCGCCAAGTTCTTTTTTTCAGATGACTTTATATACCTTGGAATGCCACTACAGACTGTCACAGGAACAACTCACTCAATGGAGAAGCACAGCAGAAGACTATTAGGTGGGACACATCCTTCAGAAAGATCATTCTGGTGACCACGCAGAAGATTCTTTCAGGGAGGCAAAACTAAAGCCAGAGAAATTACCCATTGGGAACCTACAGTGATATTAGTTCCAAGTGAGAGATGATAAAGAATAAACCAGGGCAGAAAGGATCAGGAAGCAGGAGATGGATATGAGAGATGTCTGAGATCTCTTCTTGGAAAGACTCAGCAACTGTCTGAGAGCGAAGAGATTAGAACCCCTGCTAGACTTCCGGTGTGACTCTAGATTTCTAATCTGGTGTTCAATCTGGATCGGCACACAGGAAAGGGAGCAGGGCCAGAGGGGCATCCAAATGTGTGGCAAATACATGGCTCAGAAAAAATGAGGGCACAAAGTGGCTTCCAACTTCGGTTGCTTTGTTAAAATATGGAACATCTAATTAGAGAAGCAATACCTGGGTTAAAATTTTAGAAAACAACACAGAAAAGAAAAAAAAAATCCATTGTTATCCCACTGCTCAAAGAGAACCACTATTAATGTTTAGCTTTATGTGGTTCTAGACTGTGCTTACTTTTCCCCTCCTGCTTTGGCATATAAATGTCAAATATAATAATGCAGAGGGAAAAAAAACATTAGGTTAGGTACAGTGGTTCATTTTATGTTGAAAAAGGCATAATCTATGATGAAAACAAAGTAACTGTTAGATAGTGAAACATCAAAATATATACAGAAAAAACTATTCAGAGACTCAAGAATATGGGAAATTATATTATTATTCACAAGGAAAGCACAGAAATTGGCTGTCAATTTTGGGTGGAATAAAAATAAATTCACTGGTTGGAAGACAATAAATTCCAGATGGATTGTTTTAATTAGGGTAAAATATAAAAACATGAAAGGAATGATGATATGTTTGAGCTGAAACATTTAATATTTTTTCACTCATCTGCCTTTTAGGAACAAGAACACACATATGTGCAACCTGTGCCAAAGGCTGGATGATGCCAGTGCCCTGCTCAAAACCCTCCAGAGATTTCCCATCACACTTAGACAAACTGCCAAAGCCCTCACTATGCCAGAGCCTACCTGCCCGGGGCCTTGGCTCTCTCTGCCTCATCCCCCACCCCTCCTACCTCACTCTGGGGGGCAGCTCCAGCCACACGGGCTCCATGCTGTTCCTCACGCCAGCCACTCTCCCACCTCAGCACTTCAGCTTTTGCAGTGTTCTCAGCTCACCCCCCAGATACAGATCCAGTCAGCACTCCTTAATTTCATTCAGTTTTCTGCAAAAACTTTACCTACTCAGAGAAGCCTACCTTGCCACCCTACGTGAAACAGAGCACTCTCCCTCTCTTCTTTTTCTTTTTCAGATCACTTATCACTCCCTGACTTCTATTACATATTTACCATTTTTATGTCTCTCTCCAGAGCACTCTGGAATTTCAGCTTGAGAACACCAAGAACTCTAGTTTTTTTTATACAAAATTCCCAATGCCTGAAACAATGGCAGGGATACAGCTTCTACACAAACATATGCAGAATGAATGAATAAACAAATTAATGAATAAATGGATTTGCCCAAATAGGAACTGATGTGAATGGTTCTAAAACTGCATCACGCTTTAATCAAAAGAACTGCAACTATCCCAGGTAAATCTTGAATATTCATGCGGTGAATACTATTTGATGATGCTTAAAATTTTTACAGTGGGTGTGGTTTAGCCAGTATAGCCCTATGTTATTGGGGTTTCCAGGGTAATGTTCTCTTTGCAAAATGGGTCATGTGTTTGGAGTTGATATATCATGGATGATGCAACATATCTGGACTTCCACAATGTAAGTCAGTCCTTGAGGGATCAATTTGGTAAACATGAGAAGAGTTTTCTCTAGAGGAAGTAGTATTTTCAGAAACAACTATACTAAAATAATAAAGGACATAATCTCTAGTCGTGTATCTGCTTCTTGTACATTTTTACCTGATAATTCATAAGTGTTCTATTTAAAACATATTACTTGCATATTCACTCAGGTATTTCGTGAGGATGAAATGATACAAAATTATTTTGCAAAAGTTTGAAAAATTAGGTGTTTTGAGTCAACTGTAGCGCAACTGTGAAAACAAACACCGGCCCATGTGTACAATGGGCCAATGTCACTTCCACCCATAAAAAGGGGGCCAGGTAAGATCTCAAGCACCACTGACCTTTGCTTCTCATAGCAGAGGTCCAAGGCACTGTTCCCCAGTGTAAATAAAATGCAAACCACATTTGTAATTTAAAATTTTCTAGTAGCCACATTAAAAAAAAACCAAATAGAAACAAATAAAAGTAATTGTAAATAGTATAAGTAATGTAATCAATATATCTAAAATATTTTTCAACATGTAATCAACATAATTAATAGAATAGCTTTTTTGTTCTAAGTATTCTAAATCCTGTGTATATTTTATACTTTTCTGGTATATCTTAACTCAGATGCTCAAATTTGATAGTTACAGTAAAAATGCAGTCTTACCAAAACAATAAAATTTTGCTTAATGGAGAAATATTTTGTACTGCTTCCATTTTAAAATTTAAGGTACATAAAATAAAATAAAATAAAATAAAATAAAATAAAATAAAATAAAATAAAATAAAATAACTTAGTTCCCCAGTTGTACTAACTGTATTTCAAGTGCTTGATAACCACTTGACTAGGGATGACCATATGGGACAGCATAGGTCTGTGGCACCAGCTGCAAGCTCATTAGAAATGCAGGATCTCAGGCCTCACCCCAGACCTACTGAGTCAGAATCTGTATTTTAATAAGATTCACAGGTGATTGGTATGCACGTTAAAACTTGAGAAGCACCATCAAAGACCCCTTTAACTATTTTATCTTTCTCATCATTCACTTTACCATAGTTCAAGTCTTTATTGCCTCTAGATGCACTGTTATAATTGCCTCTTAATTAGTCTCTCACCTCCAATCCACAATTAATCTTCTGGAAACACTGCTCAGAGGCTTTAAAAGATTCCCTGGGTGCTTACTGGATAAAATCAAAACACTTGCCTTAATACAGGAGGCCCCATATAGTACGGCCGCGACCTGACTTTTCACACTATTTCATTGACTAAACACCTGCAGCAATGAGAAGCAAGCTGTGGAAGTCATGCTTTCCTCCATTTAATATTCACCATGTGTCACTCACTGTGTTGTGTGATAGGTGAACAAACATGGATAAAGTCAAGTTTCTGCTCAAAATTAACTGACAATCAGGCTGCAAGGGATGAGAGAAAGGAGCATATATTTAAACAATTAATTATAAAGTAATTGTTAAAATGGAACTATCCTCAAGTGCCACAGGCAAAGGGAGGTAGGAATGATTAATTCTTAAGCGGGACTAAAGAGTCGGGGAGGGTGATGGGAAAGGTTTCAGAGAAGAGGGAGTATTTGAGAATTCGAAGAATATATAGAATTTTGCATACAGCAAAGAGCAGAAAAGGGCATTCCAGGCTAAGAAAACAACAACATAAATGCATAAGTATAAAATAGTATGGTGTATCAAGGGGAAAGCAAGTCCTTAACTCAGGGGATAGAAAGGAGGGGAAACAGCATTGAGTTCAAATATTGGCCCACTTTAAACATATTATTCATTTATTTGTATACTCAATATAGTTCCAAAAAAAGAGTATCTGAGGTAATTGTTAGCAGAGGAAGCTGCCAGATTACACCCCTCCACGTATGCTTTGCAATAATCAAATCATATACCACACCCTATAAACTATATACCACACCCTTTAAACTTCCTACAAATGGTTCCTCTATGTGTTTGTTTTATGGTGAAATATTTCAACATTACAAAGAGTATTGATGACCTAAAACAAACAGACTGCTAGTTATTTCTCTAGCAAAAAAAAAAAAAAAAAAAAGGAGGGGGGCCATTTATTCAGTATCGGCAGAGAATTGCAATTCAGAGTCTACAGCCATTGCAAACCATGTGCCAAGTCCCCCCACAGAAAAGGAAGGAGCATGCTTTTATAGAGGGGAAAGGAAGTTGGGAGGGCAGTAGTAAACAAAGGGTCTGTGGCTTTCCATTGACTGAGTCCTTGCCAGGAAAAAAGAGGAATCTTCCTTCTTACTGTCAGGCTCTACTATTGTCACAGGGTATGAGAGCCCTCCCTTTTGGTCACCTCTATTTAACTGAGATTTCTATTTATTAATTTTTTACAGTATATAAAAGTTTGAAATACAATAATAAAAATGAACATCTATGAAACTTCTACTACCCTAGCCTTAGATATTTTATCTATCTCCTTCCAAAGTCAAATTCCCCTTCCTCCCCACTCCCAAATAAGTGGAATTCTGAATTTTGTATTAACAATGTGTTGTTCTTCTTTAAAGTTTTACCAGTTCTGCAAGCTGACTCATATTTGGTTTTAGACATTAATAAATAAAACACATGTATTTTTATTCTTTTATGTATTTACTTCTTTTGCTCAATTTATGTTCTAAAATTAATCTACTGTAAAATGCTCCACTGATTTGAATATACAACATCTTTATCACTGTTAATGAAAAATTATTTTTAAATGTTATCAAGAATATTCTGAGAAATCTTCTTGGAAGATCCTCCAGCCCCAAGTGCTCCAGCTGACACCATGCAGATCACAAAACGCAGCAGAGCCTTTCCTGAATTTCTGATTACTAAATCAAGAGTTTAAAAAAAATGATTTTTTTTAAACTAGTAAGGTTTGGGAAGTTTTACACCAAACAAGGGGAAATGTCTGAAAACAGACCTTTTTCCTCTCCTGCCATTGCATTTCTTAGAACCACAAGTCTAGCCTGTCCCTGTCCAGTAGGGAAAGGAAGACAAAGCTTTTAATTGACTATGAGATGAAAAATTTTAAAAAGAGTGGGACAGAGTCTTTAAAAACAGGAATGAAACTCTTGGAATATCCAGAAGTGACCAAAAGAGGTCTTCAATATTACTATGAACCTGTGGTTATCAGAAGAGGGTGTTTGATAGAACACATATGGTCAATTATTGGAAAAATAAGTTATTCACATTTATATCCCAACAAGTTGAAAGCTTTAATAAATCGATTTCGCATGTGTGTAAGAGTATTAGTCTTCATTTTAAAAGCTTTTTGCAAAAGATCGATCGTTTCTATATTCTCAGCTGAACTGAATACTATATGCCTCCTATCATTTCAGTTTTCTTGCTTTTGTAATCTCATTATACAAATTCTTTCAATTTTTAAAAATGTTATACATACAAAAGAAAAACATGGAGTACACAGGTAAGCTCTGCAGCATAAACATCATTATAGTATTAGAATTGATTTCCTAATTATTTTAGAGCTAGATTCCACAGAATCACATACATAGAAAACGAAAATCCTGTTTTAACTGCTCTTTTAAGAGTAGTGTATTCTCAAGAACAGTACCTCATTTTCCAAACTTGAACATACGAATGACAGGAATATAAACGCTTTGAGGAACCAAACTCCTGGCCATAACTGGAAAACACATCAAAATGATTGTATATATCTCAAAAGTCTACAGTTTCATTATAAGAATACTAACTGTATTAAATGCCTTCTAAGGTTACCAATCTAAATTGCCATCCAAAATTACTAGAAAAATAAGTTTATTTTTGCTTTCTAATTATGAGTAACAGTTTATTTTTTGTTATAAAAGTGCACGTTAACTGTTCTAAAAGAAAAACATATTTGGTTAATGTTTTTATAGGAAATGAAGAAGAATAAAAGTGTATTAAATGATTGAAATTAGTAGTATAAATCAGATAAATAAATATACGTTTCTGGGCTTTGAAACAAATGAGATAAATTTTTGATATTGTGTGTACATGACAAAATTTAGTATTAGAGGACTAAAACATAATTTTAACATTAAGCAGACGACATAAACATTAATTAAAGAACTAAAGCTACCTCCAAAGTTGATCCTCCATGCTACTAGCAAGATTATTTTGTGTGCATTCTGAGTCATGAAGGTGTTTAATAAGAATAACGAAAATTTAACGGAAAACAACCTGACGACAATCTTGGAAGGCTGGGTTAATATATTTACAGGATTCCTAAGTCTTAAATTCAAAATTCAACTATATGAATGCTACAATGCTTAATATGGACTAGAGTCGAAAGACAAAATACAGGAAACCTAGTTAATTTTGAATTTCAGAAAAACAACTTTTTTAGTATAAATATATCCTATGCAATTTTCATACTTAAAACTTATTCGCTGTTCATCTGAAATTCAGATTTAACTGGGCAACCTCTATTTTCATTTGCTAAATTGGCAACCCTACAAACAGCAATAAAACTGTGGTGCGTTTCCCAGTTGTCCATGGAAGAAAGTTCAGGTGCTACACCAGTGCTATAAATTGTTGATTCTGTCTCTCTCCGTCACCTTGCCCCTTTTCAACTTCTCAAAAAAACAAAACAAACAAAAAACTTTAGGGAGCCTTGAAATACTGCTCAAAAATACAATGTAGAATAGGAAAGAGGAAAAAGGAAAGATGCTGGCTGCATAAGAGGAGTTCCTGGAGTCAGACTTTCACATGTTTCTGGAAACGATGAAAAAGTAGGGCAAAAGCTGGGCCCTGAATGGATCCATGAACCTTTGGAGGGAAAAAGAGCGCCTGGGCCAAGAGATGGCCAGGAAGCCCCCCAACCCCTAACGGCAGGCCAAGCCGTTAGCGCGAGCACGGGGCGGGGGTAAGCGCCGCCCAGGAGACCAGGGGCGCCCGTTACAGCTTAACTGCTGCCGGAAAAGGGCGTGGAGGGCTACATGTGAGAGCCTCTAACAAGAGAGCGGGCGACAGCCGCCAGGTTCCCACGTCGCCCCCTTTTCTCCGACCCGGCCGCCTCGCCTCAGCAGTCCCGGAGCCCTGAAGCCCGGGAGGCGAGAAAGGAGGCGGGAGAAGCCACACGCCACTTAACTGGTTTGAGTCATCCTGGAGATGCAGAAGCAGGAGAAACTGAAGAGCACAACGGCGACGAGCGCTATCAACAAGTTCCCGTGCCTGGTCCTCATTAAGCTGTCCGGGAGGGCGTGAGCCGGCAGCGGAGCTCGGGGCGGAGCAGACACTCAGTGTCTGCGCCGTGGAGGACGGGCACGCGCCGCGCCTGTGCCCCGGGACGCGCGCCCCCGCGCCCCCCCCTCCCCTGTGCGGCCGGGGACTCCATCATGCACGCCCTCTAGGAGCTCCCATCACAGAATTTCGGCACCATTTGCCTCCTCTCCTATGGCTCAGCCCTTAGACTCCTGAACCACTCGCCAGACCCGCTATTAAAAGAGATAAACTATGGGAAAGCTCCCCACTGCCTGGCTCGAGGTGAGTGGCTCAGTAACTTTATTGTCCTGAAATAGGAAGAGATTCCTGTGCCAGACTCTGGGCTAAACAGTTTGCATGTATTATCTCAAGCCCTCACAACTTGCCAGTTTTTTTTTTTTTAAGCATAAAATGAAGATAACAATAGCATTGTAAATTGAGCCACAATGAAGTGAGCTACTTGCTGCAGGTTGCACAGCTGAAAGCGGTTCCTCTACAAACCTTGTCCATAGATGAGAAGTGCCTAAAGAAAATGTCTTTACTTGAAGGTTACTAGTCTTAAATGGTAGCTATCAAATGCCCAAATGACTTAGGAGACTTTGTGTGTGTGTGTGTGTGTGTGTGTGTGTGTGTGTGTGTGTGTGTGTGTGTGTTGGGGGTTGGGGGTGGGGAGGGCGGCAAGCTGAAACCTTCAGCTTAATCCCCTTACCTTTATTTTTTAATTTTTTGGTAGTCCCTCCCCCAGGAAAGGAGCAGGGAGTCAACTTTGTGAAAGAAAAGAGTTATAAATAAAAATTAAACTATATAAACGCCAAAATGCTATGTTGTAAAGTTGTTGGTGAGCGGCAACCCAAGCCAAGTTCGAGGGGTCAGTTTCTCAGACCTTTACCCAAGGCTGAACGTCAGTAGGGTGATACTCTCTTCTGGCAGCTTGAACATGGTTTGTTATCTGGCTTCTCTGCTCTGATTGCTCTTCTTACTTAGGACTCCCTGGCAGTGTCTGGTAACAAGCATTCTACTTCAAATCAGCACTGCACCACTGGCTGGCCTAGTTTCTGGCCCCAGGAGAAGAGAAAAGATTTGAATACATTGAATACAATGCCAGCCTGAGGATGCCAATATAAGCTGTATTTTCTCATGAGCTAACAGCCTGGAGCTGTGGCCTTCAGTTGAGCAGTGACCCAGCCAGAGCCTAAAAGAGGAAATGGGAGGAATAAATACTTCAACTTTATTCTCCTTCATCTCTTCAGTCTCTTGCCAATGCTTTCCATTGGTTAGGCCCTATTGGAAGCCAGAGGGAAAGGGATTTCAGCTTGATGTACTGGATCATACGAACCTTCCTCCTGGGGTATGAAGCAGGGTGGAGAAAGATCTACTCTAGCAGATTGAGGTGGGGGAAGGAAGCACAAAAGTATCTCCAAATCAGTATTCCACTGCTCTCTTACTTGAACTCCAGGTTTACATTTTCTGAGGCCATCTCAACACTTCTGCTTGGATGTCCCACATTAAACTCAAGATGGCCAAACTTCCTCCCCAAACCAGCTATCTTCCCAGAGTCCTTCAACTTTTATCAATGGCACCACCGTTCTTCTGATCAATTTACTCTTTTTCATTGTATCCCATCATTTATAAATCTTTACATCCCTCCTTTGCAATGTCTCATTTTCCAGACTTGCATTTCTCTTGCTCTCTGCTACCCCATTCCCCAGATTCTTATGATGATACTCAAACTGGTAGTACTGTCTGCAGCATTTACCCACTGCAGACCACTCTTCACTCCAATCCCAGGAAATCTTCCCAGTTCACTAGCATTAGCTGTGACTTTTGTTTAAGCAGCTCCATTCTTCCTGGATGATAAAGTTCAATCCATCAGACTGCTCTCTGCTTTCTCAAGATTATTTCCCAATACTCCCTTACATGCCTCAAAGACCTCCCAGACTCTCTTCTTTATTCCACCCTGAACATGTCATGTTCACTCTTCTCTTTCTGTGCCTTCTCTCTTGATGTCTACCCTCTGCCCAGGAGGCCCAGCCTTCTCCCTGACCATTCAATTCTTTCCACATCTCAAGGTCTCGCTCAAGTTTTATCTGTTTTGTGAATAAAAACGTGATTACAACAGAAACAAAAGGAAAGCATGGAGATTAAACAATATGTTATTAAAAAACCAATGGGTCAATGAGGAAATCAAAGCTGAAATTAAAAAATACCTTGAGACAAATGAAAATGAAAGAACAACCATACAAAATTTATGGGATGCAGCAAAGGCTGTGCTAAGAGGGAAGTTTATAGCGATACAGGCCTTCCTCAAAAAAGAACAATCTCAAATAAACAATTTAACCCACCAGCTGAATGAACTACAAAAAGAACAAAAGACCCCAAAAGGCAGCAGAAGGAAGGAAATTATAAAGATTAGGGATGAAATAAATAAAATACAGATTAAAAAAACCATAGAAAAAATCAATCAAACCAAAAGCTGGTTTTTTGAAAAACTAAATAAAATCGACAAACCTCTGGCCAAACTCACAAAGAAGAAAAAGAGAGCACAAATTAGCAAAATAAGAAAGGATAATGGAGAAATTACAACATAAAATAGAAATGCAGAGTATCATACGAGAATATTATGAAAAACTATATGGAACCAAACTGGATAACCTAGAGGAGATGGACAAGTTTCTGGAAACATACTGTCCACCAAGACTGAATCAAGAAGAAACTGACCACTTGAACAAACTGATCACTAGAAATGAAATCGAAATAGCAATAAAAAAACCTCCCTACAAATAAAAGTCCAGGACCAGACAGCTTCACCGGGGAATTCTACAAAACATACAAAGAAGAACTCATACCAGTCTTTCTCAAACTCTTCCAGAAGATTGAAAAGGAGGGAATACTCCTAAACTCATTCTATGAAGCCACCATCACCCTGATACCAAAACCAGGCAAAGACACTACCCAAAAAGAGAATTATAGGCCAATATCACTGATGAACACAGATGCAAAAATCCTCACCAGAATATTAGCAAATAGAATCCAACAACACATGAAAAAGATTATACATCATGGCCAAGTGGGGTTCATCCCAGGGACACAAGGGTGGTTCAACATATGCAAATCAATCAATGTAATACATCACATCGACAAGAGAAAGGACAAAAACCACATGATCATCTCAATCGATGCAGAAAAAGCATTTGATAAAATTCAACACCCATTTATGATAAAAACTCTTACCAAAGTGGGTATAGAGGGAACATATCTCAACATAATAAAAGCTATATATGACAAACCTATAGCCAGCATAGTACTCAATGGTGAAAAACTCAAAAGTTTCCCACTAAAATCTGGGACAAGACAAGGATGCTCACTATCACCACTCCTATTCAACATAGTCTTGGAAGTCCTAGCCACAGCAATCAGGCAAGAGAGAGAAATAAAAGGGATCCAAATTGGAAAAGAAGAGGTAAAAGTGTCACTATATGCCGACGACATGTTACTATATATAGAAAACCCTAAAAGGTCCACACAAAAACTACTAGAGCTGATCGAAGAATTCAGCAAGGTAGCAGGTTACAAGATTAACGTTCAAAAATCAGTTGCATTTCTTTACACTAATGATGAATCAACAGAAAAAGAAAGTAAAGAAAAAATCCCCTTTAAAATAGCACCCAAAGTAATAAAATACCTAGGAATAAATCTAACCAAGGAGGTGAAAGAATTATACACAGAAGACTATAAACCATTGATGAAGGAAATTAAAGAAGACTTTAAAAAATGGAAGGATATCCCATGCTCTTGGATTGGAAGAATCAATATTGTTAAAATGGTCACACTGCCCAAGGCAATCTACAGATTTAATGCAATCACTATCAAATTACCCAGGACATATTTCACAGAACTAGAACAAATCATAATCAAATTTATATGGAACCATCAAAGAACTAGAATTGCCAAAGCATTACTGAAGAGAAGGAAAGAGGCTGGAGGAATAACTCTCCCAGACTTCAGACATTACTATAGAGCTACAGTCATCAAGACAGCATGGTATTGGTACAAAAACAGACATATAGACCAATGGAACAGTATAGAGAGCCCAGAAATGAACCCACAAATTTTTGGTCAACTAATCTTCAACAAAGGAGGCAAGAATATACAATGGAATAAAGACAGTCTCCTCAGCAAATGGTGTTGGGAAAACTGGAGAGCAGCATGTAAAACAATGAAGCTAGAACACTCCCTTACACCATACACAAAAATCAACTCAAAATGGATCAAAGACTTAAACATAAGACAAGATACAGCAAACCTCCTAAGGAAAACATAGGCAAAACATTATCTGACATACATCTCAAAAATTTTCTCCTAGAAGAAATAAAAGCAAGAATAAACAAATGGGACCTAATGAAACTTACAAGCTTCTGCACAGCAAAGGAACCCATAAGTAAAACAAAAAGACAACCTACGGAATGGGAGAAAATTTTTGCAAATGAAACTGACAAAAGCTTGATCTCCAGAATATATAAGCAGCTCGTACGACTTAATAAGAAACAAACAAACAACGCAATCCAAAAATGGGCAAAAGAACTAAACAAGCAATTCTCCAAGGAAGACATACAAATGATCAATAAGCACATGAAAAAAATGCTTAATATCACTAAGTATCAGAGAAATGCAAATCAAAACTACAGTGAGGTATCACCTCACACCAGTCAGAATGGCCATCATTCAAAAATCCACAAATGACAAATGCTGGAGAGGCTGTGGATAATGGGGAACCCTCCTTCACTGCTGGTGGGAATGCAGTTTGGTGCAGCCACTATGGAAAACAGTGTGGAGATTCCTCAAAAGACTAGGAATAGACTTACCGTATGACCCAGGAATCCCGCTCCTACGCATATATCCAGAAGGAACCCTACTTCAAAATGACACGTGCACCCCAATGTTCATAGCAGCACTATTTACAATAGCCAAGACATGGAAACAGCCTAAATGTCCATCAACAGATGACTAGTTAAAGTAGAGGTGGTATATTTATACGATGGAATACTACTCAGCCATAAAAACCGACAGCATAACACCATTTGCAGCAACATGGATGCTTCTGGAGAATGTCATTCTAAGTGAAGTAAGCCAGAAAGAGAAAGAAAAATACCATATGAGATCGCTCATATGTGGAATTTAAAAAACAAAAACAAAAACAAAAACAAAACAAAGCATAAATACAAAACAGAAATAGACTCATAGACATAAAATACAAACTTGTGGTTGCCAAGGGGGTGGAGGGTGGGAAGGGATAGACTGGGATTTCAAAATTGTAGAATAGATAAACAAGATTATACTGTATAGCACAGGGAAATATACACAAGATCTTATGGTAGCTCACAGAGAAAAAAATATGACAATGAATTTATATATGTTCATGTATAACTGAAAAATTGTGCTCTGCACTGGAATTTGACACAACATTGTAAAATGTTTATAAATCAATAAAAAATGTTAAAAAAAAAAAGTGACTACACCAGACCACTCTGATTTCCCTTTCTCTGAATTCCTTCATTTTGCTACATATCCATATGTACTTGGGGGTACGGGTCCCCAAAAAGAGCCTAAGTTACAACTAATGGTTGAAGGAGGAATAGATTCAAAGCAGATTGAATTATTGGTGGTTGTCCTAAGAAATATACTTCTACACATTAGTGTCAGCGTTTAAGGAGGATAATGGTCTAGAGAAGGACATTGGTGCGTGGGTGCCTGGGAACAGAGGGCTCCTTGTTTCTTTGCCATGCCAGATAGACACACTCTGGGGAAAAAAGAGCTGGTTGTGGGCAGAAGCTGGAGATCTGTTTCCACAAGGACCGTGGGAAACAGAGGAGGAAAAGCTGCTGAGTGAGAGCCAAACAAAATTCTGCTCAGCTTAATTATCTTAATCACTTACAAGGCCACTACTGTATATATAAAGAAAAACTTCAGTGTAAACAGGTTGTCTCGAACAAGCACATTTGCCCAGAAAAAGTCCTGGGGTTATTTTTCATACTGCTAAACTAAAGGAAAGCAATTTAATAAATGAGAATTTCTAATTGTTAAATATCTCTCAATTTGGCTCCAATTGCTTCTGAATATCACTCGATTTTCATTGGTATCAGAGAGAGAAAACCAAGAGGTCTAATGGAGGAACAGTGAGTGCTTTAATTTATCCACATAGTTCATTTCTGTTGGAAAACCCAATGAGACCATGATGCTAAGCATGGAAGAATAATTCATTTATTCAAAACACTTAGGCTTTGTGTGACAAACTCTGTGGTTGTAGAAACACTTTGTAATTGCATCAAGACTCTTAGATCCAAATAGTGAAAAGGCCAGCTTACTGCTTTTCTTTTTTCTGTACATTTTGGCATTTTGCTGTAAACTGTATGCTATTATAAGTCATATCTTTATATAATCCAAGCCACAAATCCACATAAACACATTTTCCTCATATCTGCTATATTTACTTTGTAATGATGATATAAATATAGTAACAACTGATTAATTAAATTATGATTGACTCCAGGAAGAAATGAATTCCTAAACCTCAATATTTTAATACAATCGAGGTTTTATTCTTGCTCAAATAGCAGTCGACTGACCAGCAGCTTTCCATGTGATCACTGAGTCCCAGGCTCTACTGGTGTGTGGCTCCCCTCTCCTCTTGGGTTTTGGAATCCTTTCTGTTCCACTGGGGGACTGAGGGGAAGTGTGTGGAGAAGACACTCAGACCAGAGTTAACACACTTTAAAAAAAATTGAAGTAGAGTCAATATTATATAACTAACAGGTGTACAATATAGTGATTCACAATTTTTAAAGGTTATACTCCATTTATAGTTATCATAACATGTTGACTATATTCCCCTGTATCCTTGTAGATTATTTTATATCTAATACCTCTTAATCCCCTTCCCTTATCTGGCCCCTCCCGACTTCCCTCTCTCCCCCAGTAACCACTAGTTCTCTATATCTGTTGAGTCTGCTTTTTTGTTATATACACTGGTTTACTGTATTTTTTAATTCTGCTCAAATTTTATTGGCAAGAACCAGATGTAAAAGAACTGGGTAAGGTAGTCCTGGATGGGCAACTGCTTCCCATCAGCACTTTTTTCTGGAAAGAGATTACATATCTTCAGTGGTCTGCTATCCATCTCTGCCCCATCAACTTCCCCCAAATCAAAATTATAATATTTCTCAGAATATTGCCCACCTCCAAATAAGTCAGTTACTAGTTTCTGGGTTCAAGAAACCAGCATAACGAAGAAGAAGTAGAGTATTATTAGAAAGGAAAACAAACTATCCATGTTAAAATATGGAACTTTTTTTACAGTGTTGGAAAGGATACAGTGCCCATCCACCAGCTGTGTAATGTTTGAAAAGGTTTTTAATCCTCTCAAAGCTTGGGTTCCTCAACCGGTAGATGGGATGAGTCGTGTCTGTCCAAGGTTGCTTGAGTTCAATAGAATAACATTCAAAACTGGCCTGCATTTTTCCTGTCATTATCTGAGTGCTTAATGCATTTTCATTCTCCTATTGTGATCACCAAAAGCAGTGCTGAGTTTCTCACTGACTCTGATTATTACTTTTCCCACAGCAGACTCTGCTCAGAGATCCTTCAGCGACTCCCTATTAAAAGTCAGAAGTGTTAGCCTGGAATCCAGGGCCTTATGCCATCTGGTTCATCTGGGTCTCTGGCTCCTCTGTCTATCCCAGCTGTGTATATGCCTCTCATGTGCTACTCGAAAGTTCACTCCGCTCAAATTCACCAAATGCCATGTTTTTAAGATTCAGAAAAAGCACTTCGCTCTCCCATCTTAATGTTTGTGAATTCTGCAAGTGTCTTCCAATCAATTTTTACATTTTATACAGTTACTTCTTTACTCTTTTCTTCCAAAGAAAGGAAAAACCAAAACCTTGCTAGTCAGTTAGTGTTTGTCTGAGTCAGAACCTGTGATATTTGTGGGTCATTTGCTGTGTGCCAGTTCCTGACTCAGGTGCTGGAGGTACAGGTATCACCTGAAGGTTCTTGGCTCTGCCTTCTTCACAGGCAAACATGGGCTGCCGCCCACACACACTCATATTCTGACCTATGAAATATTCACGACTCAGCTGAAATGCCACTTCCTCTGTTAAGCCTTCACTGATCACCTAAAGGAATCTCTATTCTCTTTGAACTCTTATAGCACTTGGGTTATCTCTCAGGACCCAATCTGCAACCTGTTTCATTGTTGTGCATGTACAGTTGACTCCTGAACAACGTGGGACTTAGGGGCATTGACACTCTGGGCAGTGGAAGGTAACTTCACAGATGGCCCTGTGTAGCCCCTGTTCCTCCCACAGCAGCAGACCAGAGGAACTTTAGATGTTGTCATACTGTAGCACATTATCTATTGGAAATTCCAAAATCCACTTGTAAGTGGACCTGCACAGTTCAAACTCATGTTGTTCAAGGGTCAACTGTATTTTATTTCCTCTACCATGTTATGAACCCCTAGAAGAGAAAGAGCGTGTCTTCCTCATTTTCGTATTTTCCCCACTGTCCATTTCAGGGTGATTTACAGGTCAGAGGTTTTGAATGAAACAGAAGCCCATGGTCTAACTGAGCTATATTCACAACCAACCACTTACATTCGCTACCTGCTTCCATTTGAGCCAACAATACGTATCATTCCATGGCATCCAGTAGATAAAGAATGCAGGAGCATTTTCAAAGGCCTTCAGGCTTCCCTTTTGTGATTTGCTTGTTAAAATTAGTGTCACATTCAGCCATGGGAAGCAGAGAATGGCCAGGCTAAAGAGAAAGAGTTGCTACAATTACAGGAAGGGGAAGAGTGTCCTGTGGGGGTATTACCAGTGCTACGGCCATTGAGGCCTCTTTAGTCAACCTCAGTCTCAACAGTGGTCTCACACTGCTATCAGCACAGAAAATAAACTTAGTAGGGACAGATGATTCTGGCCTCATAGCTATATAGGGTCCTGAAGGTGGAAACAATCTGAAAGACAATGACTCTTGATAAAATGCCAGTTGTCCTGGCCCCTGTTTTCTCTCTCAAGTTACTTGGGAGTGAGTCATCTGAACCCGGGGTGAGTGCTATCTGTTCAGCACAATTCAGGAAAATGACTGTTCCCTAAGAGACTTTAATGGGTTATCTATGACAGTGTTCTTCTCAAACTTTAGCATGCACAAGAATCACCAGGAAGCCCGTTAGACACAGATTGCTGGGCCTCAGAGTTTCTGACTCAGTAGGTTAAGGCTGAGATCCCAGAACTTGCATGTCTAACAAGTCCCAGATGGTATTGGTGCTGCTGGTCCAGGGACCACACTTTGAGAATCACTGCATATTAGCCTTCCATAGAGTCATAGGTTAGACCTAGAAAAACAGGTTGCCAAGTTTGTCCTCTCTGCCTAAACCATCCCAAGATACATATTTAATAAAGACCCCACCTCCTCTGCCACCAGTGAGGATGATTCCATCATGTCTCTTGGACATTATATTCTAGAAGTTAACAATATTTATGAAAATTTGTCTCTAATATCCCTTGAAGGTACAAAGACTAGCCTGATTCACAGAAAAAGAGCTATCGAGCTTCTAGGATTGTTCCCTAAATTGAGAGGCCCAACTGGAGGCAAATGGAGGGTGTCCCTTCCAGCAAGCAAAGCCCACGGTCCAACAACCATGTGAACACAAACAGGAATATGGTACAGACAAGTAGCGGGCGTCAGATGGTCCAACATGGTTCCACAAGGACTTGAGTGGTCTTTCTCTTTTTAATTGCCCTTCCCTTGGGAAGAGCACTCCAGTTTTCCTTAGCAAACCTTCCATCTCTGCTTGCAGCTTCTCTCATGCAGAGTGGAGCTTCTGGGCCCACCTTATAACTATACTGTCTATATTGTCATCAAAATTGTCGTCAAATTAGCACAAGGGATGTTGTGGAGCTCATGAGCCGGCTTTAAGAGGACTGGCAGCTTTTGTGTGCTTCCTCTTAGATCCCAAATGCCATGCCCTAAGGAAGCCCAGGCCAGATGACTGAATGCTTAGAGGCTACGTGGAGAGCGGCATCTTGGACATTCCAGCATAATCGTGCTCCAGTGGAATGCATCTGTGTGGGGGACCCCATGGGAAACCAGCAGAACTGCCTGGCTGAAGCCAGCCAACCCCTGCATTATAAGAGAGAACAAATTATTGTTTTAAGCCACAAAATCAGGAATGGCTTGTGTTCCAGCAGTAGATAACTGATCTGGGAAGCAATAGCTTCTCCTCTTAGTTTTTGTGGAAAGGGCTTACATGTAGCCCCACCATATTCATGACCCTGCACATGGAGATTAGTTCAGCACTTGACTTACGCTGGTCAATGAGACTCAGTTATGAGAATTTCTAGTCTAGGCCTAGAGTGTCTAGGGCCATCTTGCCAGTATGAAGGGAGAGCATGCCTGAGAATAAAGCCAATGCAAAACTGAAAGCAGAGCTAAGAGGATTTCATTTGATATTCTACCTGATTCAGTCATGCCTACATCTATGTTTATTTCCATTTTAGTTACATGAGCCAATTCATTTCTTTCACTAATTAATTAAGTTTGAGCTGGGATTCCTATCACCTGTAACTGAGTTTTGACTGATCCACAGAGGCTAGCAGATACGTAGAGGACAGGAATAGGGAATCTAGAAATAAGAGACAGCTTGGAGGTTCCGATAGGTGCAGCCAGCACCAGAAAATAACTACCAGGAAGGTTGGTACCCTGAAATAAGATTCCCGGCCCCAGGATCGCTGGGTATGGGAATGCTGGCTGTCTCCTACAAGAGGGGCCCTGCCTGGGGGAGGGCTGAAATCAGCACTCGCCCCAAGTGCACTTGGGTGCAGGACTGTGTCTGTTCAGAGTGAGGAAGCGTTTTATACTAATTCACACAAAAGCATCATGTAGGCTGGCTGAATATCACCAGCCCTGGGAGCAGTGGGACAAGGACAAGGCATTGTCCTGGTCCCCATGAAAACTAGAAAGCAACATAGGTGACTGCATAGGGTACCTAGAAAAGAAGCAGAAAAATAACCACAGCTGCCTGGAGATAGTGTCAGATCCTTTCTGCGCTCCAGTCTGGCACAGCTGCCTCCCACTGGCAGCAGGTAATGAGAACGCAGCTGGCAAGGTGACTGTGGCAAGTAACAGACTTCTGGTTCTGATCACACCAAAGAGAATTTAGAAGGGCATATAAAGACTGTCAGTAGGTAAGAGTTTTAGAAAGTCCAGGAACAAGACAAACTAAACAGCATATCATAAGGACATACATAAACTGACTTTTAAAACGATTCTAAGAAGCAGAGAAACAATAAATAGATAATTCAGGAGAGTAGTAATATCAGCGAGATGGGGTAGGAAAGGAACCCACTGTTGGAAGCAAAGGCATTGGGTAATGTTCCAATTACTGTCAGGCTGTCAGAAGAACCAATCACATGATTAGAGGGTTGGAACTTTCAGTCCCACCCCGCTCCCCACCAACTTCCAGTGATGGGAGAGAGTCTGGAGATTAAGTTCAGTCACCAAGGGCCAATTACTTCATCAATCATGCCTATGCAATGAAGTCTCCATAAAAACCAAAAAGGACAGGGTTTGGAGAGCTTCCAGGCTGATGAATAGGTGGGGATTCCAGGGGAGTGGCGTGCCTAGCTCTGAGCCCTTTCCGCATGCCTTGCCCTATGCATCTCTTCCATCTGGCTGTTCCTGAGTTATATCCTTTGAATAAACTGGTAATCAAGTAAATAAAATGTTTCTCTGAGTTCTGTGAGCTGCTCTAGCAAATTAATCAAATCCAAGGAGGGGGTCGTTGCAACCTCTAATCTATGCTAGTGAGTGACAACCTGGACTCGTGATTGGTGTCTGAAATATCTGTGTATGTGGGGGTGGGGGCTGTCAGTCTTGGAGCTCTTAACTTGTAGGATCTGACACTAACTCCAGGTAGATAGTGTCAGAATTGAGTTAACTTAGAGGTCACCCAGCTGGTGTCTGAGAATTGCTTGGTGAAATTGATGGCCAGAACCATACGGATCTCCAGTACCCAAAAAACTTTAGAACTGTTCCCACTTCACTACTCCTCACATTTGGACAAAACACACAGTTACCTAACTGATCTAGCCAGCCCTTCATATCTTTACACTATATTTTCGATAGTATTTCAATGACCAATTTTAGTATCAGTTGAACAACTACTTTACAGAGAGCATGTTGGGATTTAGGGGGCCCATTTCCACACACTGGGATATAGGAATGCACACTTGGGTCCAGACAGATGGATGACTGGGAACCAAATAGCCCTTGACAGTGTTTGAGTTTTAACCCAATATAGAATAAATATCAAACTCATTTCAATCCTCTAGGGGCTGCAGATAGTAATCCTATGTAGTTCACTGGCTTAAATGCTTGGATCTCTGTTCCCAAGAGAGTTTTCCGAATGCCACCTTCAAATGGCTACTTTTTTGTTGTTTTTGTTAGCACTCAACAGTCTCTTACCATGTTCATGTCTGAGGTAAGAGACAAGTGGAATATGTCATTATTCTACCCAGAGTAACGTGGTGTTGGCACCACTGTACCCGTGTAAGTCATCCAGGTGGCTACTTCCAGAGAGCAGCAGGGCATCAGCTTGGCATTCCATTACCCTTCTTGAACCAGCTCAGTCCTCAGAGAGGCCTTCTTTGTGACCTACTATGCTCCTCCGTTGGAAGTCCCACAAGGGTTTCAACAGCTGTATCCCCTATACTGGAAGCATTTTTATCTCTCATTCACCATGGTTTCCCTGTTGGTTGCTGCCTATGACTCTTTAAATGTCCAAGCATAGCCCTGAAGCAAAGAACTAAAATCTCCCCTCACTGTCTTGTGCGCTGCTGTCAACTCTGCCCATTGCTTGAACTTACCTTAACATTATTTGACTGGGTTTTTACTGTCCATCTAGCAAAGAGTAGCTGACTTTTATATTGAAGTTCTACTATACAGGACCTCTCATGGGTAAACCAAGAAACTCATTACATTTTAGTGGAAAGAGTCATGAGGTTTAGACAACAGAAGTGAACCGTGAAATGGTTGGAAAGCAGAGGTGCTACCTGCTCACGTGTTCTAACTCCTCAGGACACCTCTCTTGAAACGAATTCCATTTTTTTTTTTTTGAGAATTTTGTTGTGCAGCTTCCTCTTTACCGCAACCTCTTTCTGATATCACTCATATCATATCCTAGGTGGTTCAGATCTTAGAATATTTGCCGCTCTGAGGTTACGGGGACTGTTTTTGTCAGAGCCCAGCAGCGTACTGGCAAACGGGCTCTCTAGCGCCATCATTAGGAACATTTTGAGTCCAAAAATCCCAGTGGTCGCCACGAGGTGGCAGTGTTATACTTCATTCAAAGCCTTCAATTTGGACAGATTGTGGTGTCTGAAACTTCTAAAATTATCTGTGAATGTATTAGAATAGTAAGGTCTCAGCGGCATCCTTGGGCTACTACTCATTATATATTTTTCAGGAATATTCATTGCCAAATATTCCTTCAAGGTGTTGCCCCTTTTTATTGGCAGGGTCCTGGAGAGAGAGTAATTTATTATTTACCATGCATAGAATACTTCTCCTGGCCCAAAGTTATCTTTAGAAATTTCACTAATTTTGCTAAGCTTTCAATCTTAACTGGATTGATTAACCATTCGGCTAGTTATATGTGCCATGACAGCTCTCAAATATCCTGAATTTCTCCTTATAAGAGGAGAATGAACATAATATAATAAATATAATGAATTAACTTAATTTTAATGGTGATCATGTCTAAATCCAGTCTCACCAAATTGTAGCAGTGAGTTGGAGAGGTCAGACGTCCTTGGGGAAGGACCATAAACATATATTACATTCCTTCTCATGTCCAAGCAAACTGTGCTTGACCTCTCTGAGAGTGAGATCAAGATGATAGCCTAGCCAAAAGGAAACCCTCCTACACTGTTGGATAAGAATGTAAACTGGTGCAGCCACTATGGAAAACAGTCTGGAGGTTCCTTAAAAAACTGAAAATAGAGTTACCATACTATCCAACAATCCCACTCCTGGGCATATATCTGGACAAGATGAAAACTCTAATTTGAAAAGATATATGCACCCCAATGTTCATAGCAGCATTATTTATAATAGCCAAGACGTGGAAGCAACCTAAATGTGATGAATGGTTAAAGAAGATGTGATATACATACAAACATACAAATATATATACACACACATATATATACACACATGCACACACATTACTCAGCTGTAAAAAAGAATGAAATAATGCCATTTGCAACAACATGGAGGGACCTAGAGATTATCACACTAAGTGAAGTAAGTCAGACAAATTTATATATCACTTATATTTGAAATCTAAAAAATAGTACAAATGAACTTATTTACAAAACAGAAACAGACTCACAAACATAGAAAACAAACTTATGGTTACCACAGGGGGAAGGGGGTGGGGAGGGATAAATTAGGAGTATGGAATTAATAGATACACATCACTATATGTAAAATGGATAAACAACTGCATAGCACATGAGATTGTATTCAAACTGTATCTTGTAATAACCCATAATGGAAAACAATCTGAAGCTATACACCTGAAACCAACACAACATTGTAAATCAACTATAGTTAAGTAAACTTTAAAGAAGAAGATAGCATAACCGAATCTATCACAGACAAATCCCAGTCACAGTCAGCTTGTTGAACCTCTTAAACAGTTTTTACAATGCTTGGCACAACAGACACTAATTTAAATCATGGGAACTACCCTGTTTAAATCATGATAGTGAGCAGTTACTTCCAAGGATCTTTTCTCCTGGTCCACAGAGGATTAACAGGAGGTGGAGATTGGCACTCCTGATCCCATTGTTTCCTAATGAGAGAGGAAATTTCCTGTGTCCTTCCTGAATCTGACACTGCCTGATATGTACTACAAAGGAAGGCTCAAGCAATCCTCAGGGCTCCCATTTTGCAAGTCCAACTGAAAGTACATGAAGAACAAACTTCTCTGTCTCTTAAAGGCATTTGGCTTTAAGCTGGTAGTGACAAAGACCTTCACCACATCCATTCTAATATATTCATCCACCCACATATTCCAGTAAAGGCAAGAACTGGATGGATAGTTCTTTATTTCTCCATCTTCAGCTTCATGGTGACTCTGGTGCTACCTACCATACCATTTTCATTTGCCCTAAACTTCAATCCTCATACCTAAATATTGCCCTTCCATTTCTCTGATGATGTTATGGTACATTTTGCATCACCGTTAGTAATCCCTCACGGGTTTTACACTATCCTTTGCCACTTGACATTAACTATATCCTACAATCTTGGACCTCCTACCAGGGGTCAACTGAAGATTTCTTGACCCTCAAGTTAATCGTCCTTTTCCCTTACAACCTTAATCGGTGTATTAAAATAACTACCTGTGCTACACCTTATTTCCCTATTTATCTTCAGCATCCTTGACTCTAAACTCATCCAGGCTGGGATAATTGGAACAGATCTGATAGGTTAACTATCAGATTTAGATAGAGTAGGTTTCCCTGCTCCCAACTATTGTTAATGTGCCACAAATCCTCTGTAGGGCCCCTGTCAAATTTCCTGCTTATTTATTACCTCTCATCCCCCTGTTTTTTTTAAAAATCATATAAACTGTTCTGCCCGATTCAGTATTTATTACCTTTGGTCTGGTTACTGTCTTCACGCCAGCACATCAGTTTAATTCTGCATAACTGAAAGTTCCTCTTCACTGGTAATGCCCATTACTAGTAGCTGTAAGAACAAACATTCCTTGGCATTCTGTGTATTTCCTTGTTCTCCCATTGAAAGAAGTATATGGGGAGTCCTTACACAAGGGGTTCCCCCTAATCACAGTATCTAACATAGTTTCAGGGAAGTGCAACATGGGTCATCATAAAACCAATCGGGTTGCCACTGTCCTTAGTATTTTCAGTGCTTCGACAGAGGTAATTCATTTCACTGTTCATGAAAGGAGTGTACAGTTTTCCTTCTCAGTGTAACTTTGCTGTATTCCAAACTTCACACAGTCCAAATGAGGGCATTGATATTTTATTTGGGTCCTCTATGGATCAAATGCTGAACACTGTAACAAATTGTTGATTAACAGTCATACCAAACAACTGTTTCCATTAAGTAGTTTCTAAAATCAACAGTGCCTTGGGTGTTTAGTTAGGGAATTCAAGAAAGCAGAGATTTCTTAGTGCTACTCAAAAATATAACCAAACTCCATTATACCATAGCCTTTGTTTTCCATGTAGGTATACCTGATAAGGCTTGGTCAAAGCACACAAGTTAGTTCAGAGACCTAAGTAGATCCCACCCTCTCCTTGAAGCCAGAATCCTAGTCTTAGGATTTAAGTACCATTGAGCCAGCCACACGGAAGAAGAAAGCCAAACAGAATGAAAGAGAAGGCCAGCCTTCCCAGAGGGACAGGATAGGTTTAACACATCTGCTAGTTACATGCAAATGAATTCATGGAACAGAGAAGAGGAAGTCATATGCACATGACATTTTAATGTACACTGATCCTGCTTCCAATAAATACAGTTCAATCAACTTCTCAGGTTCTGACCAAACAGGTGAGCACTCTCTTCTCTTGGAGAAAAACATGAATAGAAGTGAGCCAACAGGCAGCATGGAGACAAGGAGAAGAGTTCCTCTCTGTACCCCCTGCTCTCAGTATTGCACACTGAAAAGCTAAAAAGGTTCTATAATCGTACTATGAAAAAATCACCTCACTTTCTGTTATATGAAGGTCTTGTGTAATAATGGAGAGACCTCTGAAATAGAAGTTCATATCTACTTCTTAATTTGCCAAATTGGCTGTGTACTTTGCCTTTTGGAATCTTTTTATGTATAATAAAAATATTTAATGAGATGATTTTTAAGTTCCTTCCAAAATCTAAGATTCTATGTTTTATTATTATAGTGTATGTCCAGATTTCATGTCCCTGGAGGTATAAAAAAAAGGAACTAATACTGGTTGCTTTTGAGCATGGAGGCTGAAGGACCAGGAATTGTGTGTGGGTGGGTAGAAGCTATTTTTCAGTGTAAGTTGTCCTTTGTGCTTACATTCTACCCTCCTCTTGGTCTTTCTCCTTCAGCCACACTGCCCTTCTTGCTATTCCTCCAACTTATGAAGTATGCTCCTGATTCAAGGCCTTTGCACTTGCCATTCTAGTGTCTGGAATACTCTTCCTCCGGATACGCTTATGGTTCACTCCCTTACTTCCATTCAGGACACTGCTCAGATGTCACCTTACCACGGAGACTCCCCAGACTACGCTATGTAAAAACTCTCCCTCCCTCCCTTATACCCCTTACTTTAGCACCATCTGACATACTAAATATTTGTGTTTATTTAGTGTATGATTCCTTTGGAATGCTGCCTGGTGCATAACAGGCAATCAGCATATACTTGAGTTAATGAATGTACTGTTTGAGGTTGAATTTTTTTTAAATCACGCGCATAAATTACTTTTTCAAGAAAGATAACTAGTTAAGGAATAAATGTTCAATGAATTAACTATTAGATATTTATTATTATGGGACAAAATCCAAACTTCTCTACTCAACATACAGGGCTCACCTTATGTGCCACGTAGTAGCCACGGGCAAGTCATTCAACATGAATTCCGTGTCCTTACGTATAAAGTCGGACTGGTACTAATTCTCTCACGGAATGAAGATTAAATGTAGGTGGAAAAACTTTTGTAACTCAGGTGCTGTGAAAGCTACACACAGCACCCCGCCGCTTCTCCGGTGCTTGGAGTCTCGAAACAGTACACGGTTTCAACTTGCGCAAACGACCCGAAGTTTAAGTCCAGAAAAGTCTACAGAGCCGCTCTGCCGAAGACCAACCTTTGGGGCCGGGCGTGCCTCCAGGCAGCCGTTGCCAGGGCAATCGTCGGCGTCCCTAGAATCCGAGCACGCGCGTAGCGGCAACGCAGCTGGACATCCTTTCAGAGCTAGCGATTGGTGGGGCTCGGGCCAATCGGAGACGCCGGGGGAGCGGGGTGGGGCGGACCGTGTCCCCTGGTAGGCGTTCCCGCCGCCTCACTCCCCGACTTCCGGGTCGCGGTGATTGCAGGGAACGCGCGGCGAGTAGCGTCGTTTCCGTTGCCGGCGGTTTGCAGTTGGGGGAAACTGAGGCAGCTCCAGCTTTTCCCCCTAGTTCTTCCGCTCCCGTGAGGTGGCTGCTGTTTCTTTTCCTTTCGCCCCGCGCTGCTTGGGTGCTGCTGCGCTGAGGGCGCTCAGCCCCACCGTGTCCTGCGAAAGTCCGCGGGGCGCCCGGGCCGGCGGGGCTTTGTGCGAGCGGTTCCCTCCCACTCGCGGCCGGGTGCGAGCTTGGAAGAGGGGTTCGGCGGGAGGCTCGGAAGGGGGGCTCGGCGCAGCGACTCCCCGAGGGCTGGGGAGCTCAGGCGCCGCGAGGGTTGCGTTCCCTCCGCTTGGCAGTCCGGCTTCTTTTGTCCTGATGAGCGCGGACCAGTTGGATTCATTTTAAAGTCACAGCCTGTCTCTGATTGCACTGTTTCTGCACTGACCTGCGGGGATTTCGAGTTTGACAGTCCGTAGAAGAGATGACGTATCTATGGGAATGTTTAAAAGGCAGGAAGGAGATGGTCATTTTTGTTTTTGTTTGTTTTTAAGTAACTCCTCCTGACTTGGATTTCCCCGACCCCGCTTCATTTAGGAGCTGAAGATTTTTCTTATGGCATAAAGGTTTAGTTTTATAGAGGGTGTAGTTTTGTTTATTACTCTTCTTAGCATTTCTGCCTTTCCCCTCTTGAATGGAAAATCAGCAATTAGCCAGGGTGTAATCTACTCCGTGTTCAACTTGTGTACTTCGACCTGTAAGCCGTATGTAGTGTTCTTATTTGCTGGGATCACCTGGCCGTGGGACAGATATAACTGGAATTATCCAGAGGGGTTATGAAGACTTATTCCTTTTACAAACAATTCTTAGATATCGTATATTTGGTTTAATTGTTGCTTAGTTGGGGTCCTTTTGTTCTTGAGCCCCATTCTCAAAGAATGAGAAATTAAGATAGAGAACTGAGAGCTTGAATCTAACTAGTTTGACTTTTACAGATAAATTGTTTAAAAGTGATAAATTGACCATTTGACCAGCCATCATTTAATTAACCTAAGTAGTATATATTACACCTATCGTTTCCTTAGATGACTTAACACTACTACAAAATAGACACGATGGAATGATATGATAGATATTAATATAATTTGGGGATTTAATGAGTTGGATAAACTGTAACTTTTCCTTTTTTAAAAATCCAATATAAGGTCATTAAACCTGTCATATATTTCCTTTTCCAGGAAAAAAAAATGTTTATTTCTTTGTGGGAGTTCTTCTATGGGCACTTTTTTCGATTTTGGATGAAATGGCTCTTACGACAGATGACTGGAAAATGTGAATTGCAGCGAATTTTTGATACCTATGTAGGTGCACAAAGGACACACAGGATAGGTAATGTTTTTCAAAAAATAATTAAAAAAATAAAAATTTAACTCTGAATGAATATTTTTTTCTCAGTACTGATAGTGACAGATGCACTTGTGTATCATAAGCAAGGCACTTAATCTCAGTTTCATGATCTTTGAAATCTAGCTTTGAATCCTTCCAGCTCTAAAACTGGTTATATAAAAGAAGCGAATTATTATTTGATTATTCATCCATGCAAAGCATTATCTTTTCTGGCTCCTGAAATTCATCAGTTGTACCTTAGATTATACTTGCAGCCAACTTTCTAGAGAAAAATCTCTGCGCTTTATATAAGCCTTTTGAAATTTTTACTCAAGTGAGGGGGAAGAGAGTATTTGGATCTAGATCCATTTTTATATTCATCTTTCATCAGAGAGTCTTGTAATCTCTTATGTAATTCATAAAAGAACAATAGTAGATATCTAGTGATCCCTGGGAAAGATGATTAAACTCAAAATCTGCTGTGTCCTGTACTATAGCCAGTAGCCACACTGAAATGTGATTAATATGAATTGAGATGTGCAGAAGTGTAAGATACACGCTGGATTTCAGTGGCTTTATATGAAAAAAGAATGTAAAGGTATCTCAATAATTACTTATATTCATTGTATATTGAAATAATATTTGGATATATAGGGGTAAAATGTATTAACATTAATTTTATCTGTTTCTTTTACTCTAACATGGCTACTAGAAAATTTTAGAGTATATATGTGATTCACATTTGGCTTGTGTGATATTTCTGTTGAACGGTACTGCTCCAGGACCTTCTAAACTATCGGCTTTTAATGCTTGATAGAAAATATTGCTTTAAATTTGAAAACAGTGCTGTAAATTAGAACACAGATGAGTGAGAAGTAGGATGGAGGTCATTTCCCTTTGGCCAGAGTCAGGAATCCCAGGGATCAGCTACAGTTCATGTTCACTGTGTTAAATGAAAAATCATGACTCAACCAGAGCCTCTTTTGTGTTGAATAAGTGTGCTTCAAGTAAGAGATCCACCCCTGTAAGATCTGAGGAGTGGGTGTTGGTATCCAAGATGACAGGAGACAAATGACAGACATAAAGAGGGAGTAAGCCTCAGGGCAGCTGGATGATTGAAGTTTAATTCCTTCCCTAGGTTTTTCACAACTTTGTGGCTGACTGAAATTATCGCCTCCTCTTGCCCTTTTGACTGCTCTGAGAAGAACAGAGTACCTCTTGATAAGAAATCTTAGCAACATCGGTTAGTGTTTTATAGCATGGGGGAAGAACATATTAAGGCTTTATTTTGTGGCAAGAGCATTTTTTCTTGAATTTCTCGAATTGCTGAGAAAAGGAGACTGTTTACTATTTGCCAGAAAAATTTGTAAATAGACCAGTAAAAACTATTCTTGTTATTCTTGAAGCAGAAAACAAGAACAGAAAAGCTATTTTGCTCTTTGATTAGAGGATGGTTGTCCAAATAATTTAAAGTCTTCATTTTTGTCCCTTTATTGTTGTGTGCTTCATTTGCTAGCTCCTCAAAAATAAATGCTTACTTCCTAAGGCTAACACGTGAATAAAATGTAATATAGAGCACTCTCACTGTTCTTAAGATGAGTTTCTGGAACCCAAGCTATTCTGAGGCAGCCATGTTGGTAGACACTTTGGAGTCTGCACAGAAACATGATTCTGGGGAAATTAGGTTGGTCTCACCTCTTTGGCTCTGGTATGTTGTGTAGGGTTGAAGATTTTGGAATTATACTAATACTGTAAGGATAAAATTGTAAACTGTTTTCTATGTTATTCATGTAGAAATTATGTCTTCTAGAACTTAACTTACTACTAGCTTGATATTTATACTATTTGTTTATGGGGTAAATCACAAATAGCATTTAAGTAATAATATTCTTTTTCCTTTTTCATTTCAGAAAATTCCTTGACATGCTCCAAGAATAAGGTAGGATCATATCAAGGTAACAATTCTAGAAAATTTAACTTGAAGATACATTTTCTTTAAAAGAATGCCTCACTTTTAGAATTAATTATTTTAAATGTCCTGCTAGAAGAGTCTTTGCTATAAAGAGTATTGAATGAAACCTTCACACTTTAGAAGTAATATTCTATGTTTAAAACGTTTTTCTCTTTGTATGTGTGTGTGCATGTGTGCTACTCCTGCACAAAGAAAGTATTTGAATAATTTGTCCTATTCTGAAGTTTTGCTTGTTTTTTGACTTCAAAAATTGATAGCTTTTGGGAAAGCAGGGTCTTGGGAAAACCTTCTCATGGACTGTGTCCTTAGGGTAGGTTCTTATGTGAGAGAAAAGCAACGAATTTTGGATAATTATAGAAAACCCTGGGTCATGTTCCTTTTAATCCAAAATAAATTATACCTCATGCTATTTATCAATCAGGTGATGCTGTGTAACAAAGTTATACAATCTCAGGGCTTATAACAACATATGATTCATTTCTTGCTCTTGTGTCTATGGGCCAACTGGAGAGGCTCTTCTTCAAGCTGTTGCCAAGTTTAGGTCTGTTCCAGCTGTCTCATTCTGGGACCCAGGTTGAAAAGGTACCTGGGAAACGTTCTTCTCACAGTGGATCATTGAGGGTCCAACCACACAGACATATTTTGAGCTTCCTTGTGTCATGGCCATTAATATCCCTAAAGTAAGTTACATGGCCAAGCCCAAGTCACAGGGTGGACATGCATTATCCCCACCATAAGGCCGTGTTAGGCATGTGGGTATATAGTTCAATTATAGAGGAGTGAAAAATGGGGACCAGTAATTCATGCTGTATTTCCCTGTAGTAATTCACAATATTTTTCTCTCAATTTGCTGTGGCAAAGGTGGAGTATGGGTCATCTAGACCATTGTTTGAAATCCCATAGTAAATCACAACAAAAGGAATGGAATAGAAAATAATTAGAAACACTGGTCATAGTAAGGTTAAATACTATTTTATGAAAATTTAATTTTAGTTATCTATATGTGTGTGCATCTGTATTTTAGATATCCATATGTATGTTTGTATTTGGTCATGGTGTACATTGTGGATCAAGAATGTAGGGTTAAAAAATATTGACTTGCTGCTGTCTAGTGGTATTGATACAAGTCACTGATTCATGCCAGAAAGAAAATGGACATTGTTGAATGTCACAGGCATATCAGTTTGATAGGAGTTCACTAGCAAAGCTAATATCAGAGGATTTTTTAATGCAAAATTTTAAAATTACAGATTCCATTTATTAGGCATATGACTATTTAGGTTTCTTACATTTCTTTTTGTGTTAGTTTTGATAAACTATGTTTTTTAAAAGCACTTTATCTCTTTCATCTAAGCGATCGAATTTATTGGCATAAAGTTGTCCATAGTATTTCCTTATACTTTAGTGACTATAGGCTGTAGTAATGCCCCCTCTGTCATTCCTGATATTGGCAATTTGGGTTTCCTCTCTTTCTTGATCAGTGTTGCTAGAGGGTTATTAGTAGTATTAATCTTTTCAAAGAATCACAATTTGAGTTTGTTGATATTTCCTATTTTTATCTGTTTACTATTTTGTTAATTTTTTAATCCTATTTTTATTATGTCCTTCCTTTTATTTACTTTGGATTTAGTTTTCTGTCTTCTAGTTTCTTAAGGAATAAGCATAGCTCACTGATTTCAGGCCTTTAAAAACTACTTTGGGTGTACTTCACAAATTTTGATATGTTGTGTTTTCATTATCATTCAGCTCAATTTTCTTTGTAAATTTCCCTTATTAGTGCTTCTCTGATCCATGGGTTACTCAGATTTTTAAATTGCAGGTATTTAGGGATTTTCTAGATGTTACATTTTTCTTATTTCTAATTTAGTACTATTGGGGACAGAAAACATACTCTGTAAACATTCAGCCCTTTGAAACTTACTGAGACTTGTTTAAAGACCTGGCATATGATGTATCTATGTGAATGTTCCATGTGTACTTGAGAATATGTATTTCGCATTTGTTGGGTGTAGCAGTCTATAAATGTTAATAGGTCAAGATGGTTAATAGTATTGTTCAAATTATATAGACCCTTCTGATTTTTTTTTTTTCTTTTTGTACTATCAATTAATGAGAGAAGTGTGTTAAAGTTTCCAGCTACGATTGTGGATTCATACATTTCTCCCTTTGGTTAAGTCAGTTTTTGCTTCAAGTATTTGACAGCTTTGTTAATAAGTGCATACACTTTTAACACTGTTACATGTTCTTGATAAATTAACCCTTCTATAATCAACAATAACAACAAAAAAGATTTAGTGTCTGTTAATGCTCCAAGTTTATACTTTCTGAAAGAAAGCTGCAGCAGCCTTTTTATGCTTATCGTTTGCATAGTATATGCTTTTACTTTCTATACGTTTGTGTGTTTATCTTTAGAATATGCTTCCTGAAACAACATGCAGTTAGTTAGGTCTTGCTTTTTTATTCAACTGTCAATCTCCAGTTTATTCTCTAAACTTTTGGTAGGTCTTTGATTCCCAATCAAAAACAAATTAACATGCTGAATGGAGGAGAAATATAACCCATTACAACACTGTCTAAGTTCTCATGGATCTCATTCAATACTGGAATATAGAGTAACGCAGGTCAGCAATTCTAAAACTTTCTTTCTTAATCTCAAACTATGTAAGCACTCAAAGACCCTTTTCTTAACAATGTTTACTTTTGAGCTGAAGAAAAAGTAGGTGATAATAAACAAGAGAGCAATATACACAACTCACATATATTTTATAAGAAAATAATACATGCTTATGCATATGATTTGATTATAAAACAACATTCAATGAACATAAAAGTAACATAGTCTTTTATTACACCTGCCCTGATGGTAGGTTCCAAATTATATGGCTAGCACACATTTATAGCATCAACAGTGAGTTTCACTCTGCAAGCAAATTTGGGGAAATTACATATACATTTGTATTCATATATTCACAGAATGTGAATGTTTCATTTTTGAATCATAATGCCTATGTGGTTATATACTTGAAGATTAGGTACTTGAAATCTAGTTTTTGGAAAATTATAGAGACAAAAAATATGCAAATGTGTATTACTATACCATCAAACCACAGAACACTAAACTGATGCCATAAAACTAATTTATCATTCAGTAGCTAGAATGTTGTCATTAATATTTAAGAGCTAATACAGCAGCTGCAATCGAAAAACAACCAATCAAAAACACTATTAGACTGACAAAGTATTTTTTTCCTAAATTTCAGATTTTTCAAATACTCATATAACCATAAGTACAGTGGAGCTTTGCAAAATTATACGTTGACTAGCAGCCAGACCTCTTAGAAGAATACTGAACTAGACTCAAGTTCTAATAAGGTTTTCATTTTCATTGATAAATCCCAAAGTTTAATAACCCTAAATAACAACTGATGAGTGGTCCTAATTAAAATACAAGCAAATGAAACTCAATCTTTAACAATCAAAGAAAGAATCCCCATATGGAACAGTTCACAACTCCATAGGACCACACTACCATTGCATTAGGAACTGGCCTTAATAGATTAAAATCACATTTATGCACAGCAATCATCAGTAAAGTATTTAAATAACTAAGAGGTTTTCATGTATATTTCAAACTTCTAAAAACTGTGTAGTATATATTGATTTAATCCCATCATCACTAATATTACTAGTAACTCCTATTTTTTGGATACCAATCAAATGCTGGGCATTCTCTTAGACTAATCCTAAAACAACCATGTTGGTATTAATACTTTTACCATGAGAAAATAAGTAACTTGTACAAAGTCAAACAACTGAGAAATAATAAAATCAGAATCTGCACCCAGACTTTTCATAGAAATAAAAAAGTAGATCAGATTAATAAGAAAAACACAAAATCAATTCAATTTTACTCTACAAAATAAATGAAATACACAAATGAGATGCAATACACACCATAAAGTACATGTTTAAACTGATGAGACTTCCTCCATTAGCTTATTGACAAGTTTACCTTAGATTTAAAACTTTGAGAAACAAAGCTCCTGTTACTTAATTCAGTAAGTATTTAACTACCCACTTGTTGACATTTCTTTTGGAGTATGCCCTCCAAAAATCTGAAACTGAGTTCCCAGTTCCAGAACCTCTCCAGAGATTCAGCTACAATTTATGATACTGTTACTTTGTGAAAGTGCATCCTAAACTTCAATTAGTGGAACTATAGGGGTAGATACATATAAACAAAATTTTGGAACCAGCAACTTGTTAACTTTCTAGATCCCTACAATCTCATTTAAAAAAAACAAAACAGTAATCACTCTATAAGATTTTGAACAAAAGAGTAGGACTCTAGACTCTTCCCCCTTAAAAATTCACTCATGTATATGTTATTCTTATATTGACCATTCTTAAGTAAAAGACTAAATCAGTAAAAGAAAAAAATAATACAGCTATTACATAAACTCCTAGAACATCAAGTAGGAAGCAACACATTTTATGAGGCAAGTTAAATCCTGATACTAAAACCAGACAAGGACAATATAATAAAAGAAAATTACAAATCAATATCCTTCATGAATATAGATGCAAAAATTCTTCATTAGCAAATTGATCCTAGTAATGTATGAAAAGAATAATATATCATGATTAAGTTTTCAAAATCAATGAATGCAACTTACCACATTAACAAAGTAAATTAGAAAAATAGGATCATTTCAGTAGTTACTGGAAAACTATTTGGCAGAACTCAATACCCATTCATGATTAAAAACACCCAACTAACTAGGAAATAAAAGGAACTTCCTCATCCTATTAAAGGCTGTCTATGGAAAACCTGCGGCTCACATGATAGACGACGCTAAAATATTGAATGCTGTCCACATTCAGTTGAGAACAAGGCAAGAATGTTTACTCTCCTTTTGTTCAGCATTGTTCTAGAGGTCCTAGGCAGCGTAGTAAGGCGAGAAAAAGAAATCTAAGACGTAATAATTGAAAAGAAAGAGGGAAAGCTGTCTTTACTAACAGATGACAGTTTGTGAGTATAGAAAATCCTAAGAAATCTACAAAAACTACTATCATTATTAAGTGAATTTAGCAATGTCATGAGGCACAGTCTACTTCTATACGTTAAAAACAAACTTGGAAAACAAAAAAAAAGAACAGTTCCATTTATGGTAGCATCCAGAAACATAAGATACTCAGGGATACATTTAATGAAAGATATGCAAGACTAACACAATAAAACTTTTCCTGAGAAAACTTAAAATGGAAACATATTATTGTATTCATCAATTGGAAGAGTCAATATTGTTAAGGTGCTAATCCTCAAACTAAACCTATGGTTTCAATGCAATTCCAATCAAAATCATAGCAAGCTATTTTTGAAGAGAGTGGCTAGGTCACTTAAAGTTTATACAAAATTTTAAGAGACCTGGTTTAGCCCAAATAAACTTCTAAAAGAATAAAGTTAGAAGACTTAATCTACCTGACTTCAAGACTTTCTAGGCAAGTAGATAAATATAACAGATGAGAGAACAGAAATACATGCATACTTTTTAACAAAGATACTAAAGCAAGTTAATTCAGTGAGTACAGGAAAGTATTGGAAAAGCAAGAAATAATGCTGGAACAACTGGATACCCAAATTGGGGGTGGGGTGGAGAGGCTTAGTTCCTGTCTCCCTCCACATGTAAAAATTAATTTGATATGGAGTTTAGACCTATGTTTAAACTAAAACTTTAAGGCTTCTCAAAGAATGCACAGGAGAATATGTATCTTCCACCATAAGTTAAGCAAAAATTTCTTTTGGAGAAGACACAGTGCTATCGCTTAAGAGAGATTAGACTTCATCAAAATAAAAACTACCTATCAAGGATGCCTTTTAAAAATGAAAAGGCAAGCGACAGACAGAGTATTTGCAGCACATATATCTGATTGGGGACTTATACCTAGTAAAGAACTTTTAGAACTCAGTAATAAAAAACAGTTTTTAAAAGGGCAAAAGCCTCAAATAGTCACTTCACAAAGAAAAAAAATATTATTTGTAATAGTCTAAAATTGGAAATGATGCAAATACCCATCACCAGGAGAATGAATAAGCAAACTGAGGTGTATTCATACAGTGGAGTACTACTCAGCAATCGGAAGGAACAAATTACTGATAAAAGCAAGAGTATGGATGAATCCTAGAAACATGTTGAACAAAAGAAGCCAGACACAAGAGTATGTACTTTATGATTCTATTTATATGCACAGTACAAAGTTGTGATAGAAATCAGAACAGTGGTTGCTTTTTGGAGGAGGGATTGATTGGGAAGGGGGCATGAGGGAACTTTCTGGGGCAATGGAAGTATTCTGTATTTTGATCAGGATGTTGATTATTGGGGTATGTGGATCTGTCAAAACTGATCAAACTGAATATGACATCCTTCCTTTCATTGTATTAAAATTACACCTCAATTTAAAGAAAAGGAATGGAATAGTGTATAATGGCAAAAGAATTTCCTGAGAGATAAGACATCATTTCTAGTCTGAACTCTGTCTCTAAATTTATGTGTTTTGGGTAAGTTCATTCAATTAGCTAGTCATTCATTCACAATATAAGAGCAAATAAAAGAGACAAAGTCTACTGAAGAGTAAACAGCTATGGTGTAGCAAGTGCTCTCTACCTGAGGGGTGAGCGTCAGGGTGGCAGTTAACTCCAGGGTGGAAGACTTCACAGAGGAGGGGACGTTTGACTGGGTTTTTCATGTTTTAGGTGTTTGTAGTTTGTGCAAAAGTTTCTACCCATGGTGAAGGTAACCCTTTTACTGGTTCTAGTGTTTTTAGCTTCAGGACATTTCCTTTAGCCATATTATCCCAGGGTTTGACCAACTAGACCTTGGTGACCATATCTGCATCCTACTGATTATAAGTCTTTGATCATTTTCCTTCTCACTTTTTTAGTTTGCTTTAGTTTCCTTTTCCTTCCTTTCCTTCCAACCCTAAGTTTCCTTCCTTCCCTCCAACCCTCCCTTCCTTTCTCTGTCTCTTCCTTCCTTCTTTTAAAATAATCTTATGCATTGCTATACATGTCTTTCACTGAAACAGTTGCCTTTCTTAAGGTTTTCATCCATTGAATGTTTCTGTTCAATAATTATTTGTCAGTTATTTCTTAAATGCAGGATGTGAAAAGATGAGCTAGGTATAGTCTCTGTCCTCAGAGAATTTTCCACTTAATATATACAAATAACTATAATATAGAAGGTGGTAGGAGTCATAGAAAGGTTACAGATAAATTATTATGGGGATTCCAAGAGAGGAGAGATTAATTCCACTTGAATAGAATCAGGGAATGCTTCCTGGATCTGGTAAGTGAGCTAGCTTAAAACCGGGAGGGATTAATATGTTTAAAGATTGGGGAAAGGAGCATTCAGAAGAAAGGCCCAGGATATGCAGAGGCTGAACTCCAGGTAGGATTAGATTATTTTGCCTGGAGTATAAAGAATATCAGGGAATTTTCATAGTAGCTTACAGAGGCATAAAAGTTAAAGAAACCTTTTAAGGGTAAGGAAAGCCTGAATTTGCTTTTGTTGAAAGGAAGGATCTGGTGGACATTTACAGGCTGTATTATTTAAGAAGTCTGTTTTATATGCATAGAAAAAAAGACTGGAAGGACATATGCTGATCTGTTACTAGTAGCTGTCTCTCATGGTAGGATTTACAGGATTACTTGACTTTTCTTCTTTTTGCTCTTCTGCATTACTTTTTTTTTTTTTTTTTTTACTTCTGCATCATTTTTGTACATATATTTTTATTATGGAACTTAAATTTTATGAAAAGTGTCTGCTTCATAAGCACAGTGTTGGGGTAGCTTATTTGCTAAGAACTATCAGCTGAGAACCTGTTGATTCTCAGTTAAAAGGACTTCATCTGATACATCATGCTGCTTTCTTCTATCTTATGAATGTATATATGTATATATCTATGATTTTAGCTCTACTGAAAATTTGAAACAAATTTGGTTTCTTTTTTTTTTTTGCATTTTAATACATGCATTATAAAGTTGGCCAAACACCTCAAACTTACTGTTGTTTTTCAGCTCTAAGGAATTTTTCTCATTCAGCTTTTTTTCCCCATATATAGATTTTACAGAAAGCGACACATGTTGTTCAGAGTGAAGTGGACAGATGTGTAGAAGATATAATGAAGGAAAAGAATATTAACCCTGAGAAAGACATCAGGTATGTGTTTTTACAGTTTTCTTGTTTCTCATGCACTCGCATCCTGTGAGGTTGGAGATCACACACGTTGTGAAACATTAGAGCGAAAGATTTGGAAGGTCATCAAACTTATCCCTTTTCCTCCCTCACTGAGGAAGTGAGGTCCAGAGAGGTGAGTGATAGAAGTAGGACTAAAGGCTCTATCTTTTAGTTCCCAACCCAGTACTCTTGCCGGTTAGTCACCTGCCTTCTTTAAGGAAACTTACCATCACTTTCCCAAAGTTAAATAACTTTGGCTCCTGTGTCCTTCTTGTCCTTCAAGATTCAGTTCCTCTGTCCTCCAGGAAGGTCCTCGATCATAGCATTTAGCCCGTTGTCCTGTAGGCATTGATTTGCTCTTGTTCTTCCCCTAGTAAATTCTAAGTTCTGTAGGAGAAGGACCGGACTTACTCCATTTTTGTGTTACCAGCTCAAGTATATTGAGATAGTATTGAGCAATTTTTTTCTTCATTCTCTATTTTCTATGTAAATATTGAGGAAGGAGTCATTTATTTTGGCTGGAACAGGGAAGGGTACAGGAGGGAACTGAGACTATAATTCCACAGAGGCTGGATCTTGTTGAATGGGTAGAGGAGGACATTCTGTGCAGAGGAACAGTGCCAACAAGTTACAGAGTCCTTGAGTATCTGGGAATGACAAGGAGTCCTCTGTAGCTGGAGCATTGAATAGGTGCAGAGAAGAGGTTGGAGAAATGAGTGGAGTGTGAGCTTGGAGATCCACTGCAAGGAGTCTCGTGTGCCACACTGAGATTTAGATGTTTTCCTCTGATTTGTTTTTTTTTCAAGCGAACAAACTTGATATATTATCAGATAAATCTTTTAGGAAGATGGAGGGTAAATTTGAGGATGTTGGAGGCTGGTAGAAGGAATAAAGACAGAACAGTTAGGAAACAGAGTCATTCAGGTATGAGACAATGAAGCCATAAATACACCAGGGTAAGAGGATATATGATGAGGGCTTTGAGGGACATTTCAGAGATAGAAAGGATAAGGGCTTGGGGACCTGTTGATGTCTTGTTGATGGAGAGGAAGTTCAGAACTCGGAGCATTCTAGCTTGGGGAACTACATGCTTAGTGAGCCCATTAATAGATGTAAAGCCTCAGTTAAAAAACGGCATGTTTCTTCAGGGCAGATAAGCTGTTGCGTGTGTGCTGTGTGCTTCTATATACTTAGAAACTTAGGTCTGTTGGTAGCATCTGGTAATAGAGATTTGGGAATGCCTGGAATTGCCCAGAGAAAACATGAAAAGAAGAGGACAAATCACGGATTTGCAAGGTTTGCCTTTCCTACCCTGTCTTGCTCTCTTTCTAGGCCCTATTTGATGGTATCCTCGTGATAATACTTTGTATAATGTTTTGTGTTTACAGAAGCTCTTGATGCTTATTGTGTTAAAGTGCAGGCTAGGAAGTGCTTTCTAAATAAACATATGACCCACAGACTGGGGAAGGCATTACTTTATTGTGGTAAGAAGGTATGATTTAAAAATTAATAATTTTATCATTTTCAGTTTTAAAATCTGCATGAAGGCATGCTTACTGCAGATATCCGGTTATAAACAGCTCTATCTGTCTGTAGAGAATGTGAGAAAAAGGCCGTATGATTCCGATAACCTGCAACATGAAAAGCTCCTTCTCAAGGTAAGTTTTGGTGTTGTATGTTTGGAGAGTAAATAAATTTACCTGAACCTTCCTGTTTCTTGTTCCTGAAGTATGAGTGCATAAGGCCAGTGAGATGCCGAAATGAGAGAATATTAGACCTGGAGTAAGCTTTCCAGATCATCTGATCTAGAACGTTCATTTTAGGGATGAGGTCAGTTCTAGGGCCTAGAGGAGATGAAGTAATTTGCTTTAGAAGGTCCTAGAATGGTGAATTCTGAAATACAGCTGAGTCACCTGCCCATCCACTTCACCTATTCTGGTTGTGTTTTTAAATGGTTAAAATTAGGGAAAATGGCACATTGCTCCTGGAGTTAGGCATTTGCTAGAACTAAAAGTGCTGGGGAAAAGTATGTTGATAGCATCTGAGTAACAGTAAGAGACAAGCTTAAGAACAATAAAACCTTTTACTTTTTTTCAGAAAGAGTATAAATATACACTTCTACTAATTTTAAAATTAAAAATAAAACTTGATTTTGTCAATGAGGATAATAAAAGTAACTAAAGGGCTGTTGCTGTGGATTGAATTTTTATATTTAAAGTGTTAGAATAGTGCCTGGCACTCCCTGAGGCTGGACCACTCTTTATATCCTCCTTGTCATCACTATTTCCTTAACTTCAGACCCTTTCTGTGCAGTACTTTCCCTTTTGAAGGGGTAAGACACAAGTCCTAGCATTTCAGTCAAGGGAATTTTCATCTTGGTGATTCATCATGAAACTCCTTTAGAGGTGAAGAGCCAGTTGCCAGCAGTGCCTGGCTAGCACTGTGTTCTTCTCCAGGAAGCAGTTTACCAATTCTGATATATATATGTTACTTAGTCAGTAAAGACATCTCATTGTCTTAGAATTTTGTGTATTTGTTGCCTTTTTAAAATCTACTGTTCTTTATATCAATCTTTTGAATTGGAATAAGTATGTTACATTTTTTAGGATAATTGAAAAGTTCTTTAAATACAGCCTTCATTGAGCCTATGATTTGTCTACAAAAGTTGCTTAGTTGAAAGCATTCAAGTTACTAGTACATCAGCTATGAGAAGGAAAATGTCTTGGTAAATGAAGAGCTTCACTATTATTTGTAATATGGAAGCATGTTTGTACAGCTTTGGAATCTTCTAATGCCCACGAAAAAGTTGAAGGCCAGAATCTCCAAGCAGTGGGCTGACATTGGTTTCCAGGGTGATGATCCCAAAACAGACTTCAGAGGCATGGGCCTGCTTGGATTAATCAATCTTGTGTAAGTGAAAATAAACTTTCTTTTCTTCTGTAAATGAAATTACATGTAATCTCCAATCTTGTTAAATTCTAGTAAGAATTAATCCAGTTGTTTCATACTATCTCTGAATTTTAATAGCTGTCATGCTTAAAGTATTTACTAATGTGCTGGCAACAATATGAAGATGTTGACCACATACTTTGTGTGTGTGTGACTGCTTTACTTACCAGTAACTTTCCTCTTTCTTTCTCTTCCTGACCTCCTTTCTGATGCCTTTTAAGGGACTATGTGTACTCTCTTCTCACTCTTTTTATCCTCCTGCCTCTTCTCTCTTGGCTCTCTGATTCTAGTTAGGAGATATAACCAGAGATGATAGTAAAGCCTCTTCACACTTATTCTTTGCCATCTGTGATGAGCGATCTACATCTCACTTTTCAGAGGCCATATGAGCTCCCTCTTTTTTTTTCTCTTTAATACTTATGCTTGGGCACACATATGAAATCTCAAAATATGCAACTAAAATCAGAATTGGTAGTCAAAACTGTTTTAGAAAATAAACTGTAAGGTTAATATGGATATGAATATGCAGATGGAGAGATTCTAGTGTTTGGGTCTGTCCTTGAACTGTGATTTATAGACTCTGTAGTACCTAGAATGGAAACCCTAGCCATTAACAAAGTTTGGATAATTGTTACCATGAAAAAATTAATCCTGAAACTGAGCTAGATTATGTTAATATTGAGGAAAAATACCTAGGTCAGTAGGGATAAGGGTGTTGTGGGGCAAAATAGAAGACACAGTAGGGCTTCACCATCTATAATTATTTTTAATTATAAAAGTATTTAATTTTCCATGATACCTAAGTTTTATGAGTATGAAAATTCCTTGTATGTCTACTTCTCAAAGATAAAACCCAGTAGTCTTAATAATTATAATTACAAAAGTGAGATTGCCAGTTTTCCACTTTGATAAACAGAAACTGCCATTCGGAATTTAAGTAGAATAAATGCAATGTGTTTTCACTTGGAAAAATTATAAAATATTTTAAAATTCATTGTTCAGAACATATTGATCTTTTGTTCTTAGCCTTTAAAGACCATCTGTCTTCTTGGTACTTGTAAACTACACAGATAATTGAACTTCAATTAGATACACATTCTTCTGGTGTTTCCTTTCTTCACTTTTGCTGAGTAACCTTGCTTTTGGCTCGTTTCCTCAGAAATCAAGATTTTTCAGCGTTTACTAGAAGAGAATTTAATTTAGCTTAAAATTTAAATAACTTACAGGATTTCATTCAAGACTCCGGAAGGGGATTCTGATAGATCTTTAAATGCTTTACAAGTATTTTTACTCTATTTAGAGCTAGTATCTACTAACTTGAAAAATGACCAGAATTCAGATGTATTATTTGATTGCCATTGACGTACTAGAGATGGTTGAAAACATAAAACTAGCTCTAATTCCTCTCTGACTATTTTTGTTCTGTGTATGGAGCTATGACTCTTCAGGGTCAAAATAAAGATACAGTCAAGAAGCAGGAGAGCTGTTCAGACACCCTTACATAATGAATTTTAAAAATTTCTTGGCCTTTGTCATCAAATCTCTTGAAATTTTTGTGGCTTTAAAGGATAGCTGGTAGTTTGATAGATAACCATGCTAGTGAATGCTGAGGCAGGTGTAGAAGCAAAGAGGATATTGTACAGAAAAATTAATTCAAGAGAGATTAGAAAAACCTAAATAGATGAGGAAATAGAAGCAGAAAGTAAAATATACAAGTTAAGGCCAAAAATGTTATATAGGACAAGAGAGAGGGTAGAAAGGAAGAAGGAGAAGGGAAGAAAGAAGGAAAATAAGTCAGTCCAGGTGATTGTAAGGAATACGCTTCCTTGCTGCATACGTGCTGATTTTCCTTAGACACTGTTAAGATAGGGGCCCAGCAAGGAAATTAAAAGTTTTACAGACTGAATATTTTTAAGGTAGCTTGATTATTGAAATAGTGATGTAAAACCGAATTGTATTAGGAGTATCATGTAAAAAAATTAAATATAGTCTATTTACTAAGGGCATTTTAGAGCCAGACTAGGAATAAAGTAGAAAATTAGAGTGTGTGAAGAGAGCATTGCACTAAAACAGGACGTTTTTCTGTTTGGGGATTTACAGGTCCCCTTTGAGAATTTGATGAAAGTTGTGTATATTCTTTGCCTGGAAAATGTACACACAGAAAAATGTATGAATAAATTTAAGGTGGTTCATGGATCCCCTTTTATTCATGAATGATCCTTTATTCGTGGGCTTCTAAGTTAACATACGCTGTTTTAATGGGCTGAAAATCAGAGCCAGTGAAGAAAAAATGGAAGTCTGTAGTATTAATCTACAGAAGGAAAAATAGAGAAGGAACATTTAGTTAGAAATTTCTATGCTTCATGAAATTTCAATGATTATGCCCTTTAAAATTTAAATAAACCACAGAAATCCATGTTTTACTCTACTTGTTATTCTTACATAAACATGCGGTCAGTCTTTTGTGTATGAGTATCAGTACCTTACGAGGAGATTCCAAGTGTGAACGGAAGATTTGATGCCTATCTTGAAGAACTCAGAGGTTGCATTAGTTTACTAGTATTAGGATATATGAACCTACAAATAGCTTTATGTATTTCTCTGTTGTACCAGCTGATACTTATGTTTTATGGCCAGTGTTTTAGTTACGTAACGTAGGAGGAATGTTAATGACTTTCTTCTGATTGCACTGTCAGTAGCTTTAAACAATACAGATATAAACTGCAACAGAAGGAATAAGCTCAGGTGAAAGGAAGTGTCCCAACAGGTACACGATGACTATTTTATAGAAAATTTAGAACAAACAAATGGAAGTCTAAATTTTTTTTAAGGCAGATAAAAAGTCTCTTGTTAGACCACTTGTTTGTCAGAATACTTCAAAGTCTAGCCAAGGGCCTATGTCCCATACTAGATAGGCCTGATAGCTCAGAATTAAGTTGTGTTTTTTGTTTTTTTACTGAAGTATAGTCAATTTACAATATTGTGTCAATTTCTGGTGTGCAGCATGTTTCAGTCATACATATACACACATATATTCATTTTTGTAAGAATTAAGTTTTGATTCAGAAGCATCTCTAGTCATTGAAGTGGTCTGAGATGGAGATCAGGATGATTTGGCAGTAGGACTGTCATTTTGACAGTAGCTTTTAAAATTGCTTCTGGATATCTTCAATTTGAATGACATGTTAATTTCATTATTTTTCTCAAAATTTTTCAGATATTTCAGTGAAAATTATACCAGTGAAGCTCATCAGATTCTTTCCCGTTCAAATCATCCAAAATTAGGGTAAGCTGGATATATTAAAGAAACTGTAAGCTCATAAATTTAAGTTGATTAGAGGATCTGAATTTGAAACTATTTCAAGGTATTTTTAAAGTGAGATTTTAATTAATAAGAACTTTATAAAGGCTATTACATGATATATTATTTTTAAGGCTGAGTGTGATCATAAACCAATTTTGTATGTATTTCAGTATATTTTTAGCACAAGATATAGTCTATAAAATAGAAATAAGGACCTTATAAAAATTTTTCTGAGAAACATTTAAAAATAGAGAGGAAACAGCTTTGAAATAGGAATAGGAAAATGAGAAATAGCTTTGAAACTTGTAAAGCAAAATGCAAATTGAGGTCATATTATTAGTCTTATCATTTTTTTTATATTCCAGTGATCCCTATCTTTGAAAAAATATCACACAACACTATTTCATCATAAAAATAAATACTCAGATAATGGAGGAGGAAATGTCAGATTACCCAGTGTATTTTAGAAATCAGTGAGAGTGTATGTAGTACTCTTTAGTTTTTTGTAAGGATTTTGGTTTTAGATATTCATGTGACCAGAGCTTTATTTTTGTTTCTTAGATTATATCCAGAAAATCAACAGCCTATAAAGAACAAAATTTTTCATCTATTCTGGTTTACTTTCTTAATATGTAGAGATTATTGTGAAATCAATACTGTGTTAGAAATGGATCAAAATAACTTTTTACTAATTCCTTGCATAATTTAAAATTTACTTTATGAGCTATTTGGCTAGCTGGTATAACTGATAATATTTCTGACATAGGTATTCTTATGCAATAGTTGGAATCAATCTTACAGAGATGGCTTATAGCTTGCTGAAGAGTGACGCTTTGAAATTTCACCTCTATAACTTTGTTCCTGGAATGCCAACAATGGAACACTTTCATCAGTTTTATTGTGAGTATTAAAATGAGTTAAAAATAGATATCTCTAAGAGAATTTTTAAATCATTAGGAAAGTAAAATATATAATATGTACTGCTATCAGATGTATAACTTACGCTTATCATTTTATTATTTAGGATCTTTGAAAAACTGGAAAATAATGGAAGATTATCCAAGAGTGTTATGTATTTCAGTTTATATATTTGCAAATTTAAAAACTTCAGTGAGGCAGTTTTTTACATGTATGCAAATTTAGGATTTATGCAGTTTTTCTGTGGGCATCCTTTTTCCTGTCAACTATAAAGTGACTTTTTCTTCTTGTGTACTGGTTAATGAATGCTATGAGTCAAGGATAGATCATTTGGTTACTCTTGTGAGGGATTTAATTTAAAGGAACTTCTCACACACATTCTCCCCACCCCACACCACCTTATTTCAAGGCCAGGTTTTCTTGTGGTAAGTTACTTAATAACTTTTCCTAAAGCAATCATATCACCACTATTCCATTAACTTTTATTGTGATGTTTGATCCCTGAAGTTTTAATTGAATAAACCCATTTTCTGAAGATATTGCTCAGAAGCAAAGAATTCATACCTAGCTTGGCTTCATATTCTACTTTTTCTTGATCTTTTTGTGTCTTTAGAAGGTTTTTTGCATGTTGCTAGGATATAGGAAAGCACTTAGATAATAAGTGGCCAGACCATAACTTCTTCAGCTCCATTCTTGAAGGAGTCATCCAGGTCTCTCTTTCTCACAACCACCTCTGCCCTTACTTAATCCTTAATTCTGGGTTTGTCTAAATCCTAAATTTCTCTTGCATTTGTCTGCTTTTTCCCATTCCCATTGTAACTGCACAACATTAGGCCTTTGTTACTAGGTTACTGTAATAATCTTTTCCCCAGTCTTTCAATGATGACCCTCTTCTAGATCTCCATACTGAAGGTATAGTTATTTAAAATGAAAATCTAGTCATTTTCTTTCATCTCGTTGCTGGGAACTGGTCCCTTTACTAGTCTTGTTTGATTTCCTCTCCTAAATCTCTCACTGACTTTTAGCACAGTGCCTAAACTCCCGGGACTTTGCTAACTGCCTCCAGATATTTGCTGTCTCTACAAAATACATGCTTGTGTAATGCTGCCCATCAAACATAAAGCAAGTATAAAAATAAACAAGCAAAAAACTCCTCTCCCCCAAATTAAGCATTTTATTATATTTACATAAATATAGGAGAGTGATAGGTAGAAAAGCAGTACAAAATGATCTCTGTCCTGTAATTCTTCCCCCAGCAAATGGGTAACTGGGACATCTTTGGGCACTGTTGCTTCTAGTGCCCTCAACACCAACATGGTTTGGCTCCTGACTAGGAGGAGCATCAAAGTAATATCTGAGATTGAAAGGTCATTATAGGACCTTCTCAGTTGCCTTGTTTCTGTCAGTCAGATCCACAAGAGCTGTGGGTCATCCTGGAAACAGTGAAGCTTATGTTTTTCAAATTTCTTAAAACATTTAAAGCAAAAACACAGACACACACGTAGACACATACACATCCATTATTTATGCAGTAGTTCCCCCTCCACCCCCAAATTGATTTTTATACCCTTTACCAGTAAAGTTTCATGTCTTAATTAAGCCTCTGCTTTTCTTAGAAGGGGCCTATTTTCTAACTAGAAAATAATATGAAAACCTTATTTTTTGAACAGACATACCCTTTTTTGTTGAGGGACGGAGCCCAATTCGTTTGTACAGATCTGTTCCAAGGTCATAGTTTCTGTCCAGAAGAAAGAGCTATAAAGAGATTAGTTTTCACAGTTTTTATTTCCCTGTGATCTGTCTCCATTTCCCCTTTCCCCATTTATCCCTCCTGCCATTTTGTTGTTGTTGTTCTCTGTGGGCAAGGCTGGACGCAGTGAGTGGTAATGTAGCTTCTTGGCTCCATCGTCACCTTGTGTACATCTGATATGTAAGCAGATAGTCACTCATCCTGGGAAGTCACTGACCATTGGTTTGGTGCTTCCAAAAAAATAATGCCTCAAATTTGTATAACAAAAAGTTATGACTAGTAACAACTTTACTGAGGTTTATAAACCATAAAATTTACCTAGTTTAAGTGTACAATTCAGTGAGTTTTAATAAATTTACTAAGTTGTACAACCGTTACCATAATCCAGTTTTAAAGCATTTTTACCACCCCAGTAAGATCCCTTACACCAGGTTACAGTTAATCCCTGTTTCTTTGGTTCTCCTATTTTTAATCCCTGTCAGAAAACCTGAAATTCTCCTGGGGTTTTGATTAGGGGCAGTAGAAGCATATAGGGCATTTTAAGTTTAGAAATTTTGTTTGGTGTTTCTACTAAGTCTGATGTTTTAAACCTCTTAGAGTCAAAAGGACAATAGATGTGCTTTATGGAAACAACTCTTTTCTGTCACTTTCTGCAAAGCTTTAGGAGTCTTATGCCATGTATGGGCCTGCCAGCATCCTAGAATTTTGGTGTTATCTCTTGTAGTTTCCTGAGGTCTCATTAAATCAACTTAACCATTACAGTCTCAATTTTTTGATTCAGTCTTTTTCTGACACCAATTTACATTTTAACAACTTCACTCTGAAGCAAGTAATTTCTGATATTTTACTGTTGAGTTTATTCCAGACCTGTATCATCATTTGAATAGGTAATGAAAAGCAATTTAAAGGACTTAAAAGAATGGTAAAGAGCTAAAGCTGATAGCCAGAAATACTAAAACAAATTGTATTCTATAAAATTTAGGTGGATGTTTGACTTTTCATATTACCTAGAACATTACTTTCCAAAGTTTTTAATTGTAAATCCCTATCAGTATATTGGGCATGGGGGTAGGGGAGACCACAAACTCCATCCAAACCTGGATGAGTAATTTCTATAGATGTACTATTGTCCTGATGTATACATAAAATAAATTTAGAATGAAATAAATATTTAAAGTATTAGTTAAAAATAATTGTAAGATTAGCATTCTCAGCTTGTCTTTTGGGAACAGGAAGCAGATGGCCCCCCTCTGCTCAAAGAGGCCTTATTCTTTGATTTTGTCACATGTCCTGGTTGATAAAAATCCATTTTATCATATATCAGGGGATTAATCTGAACTCTCTCTTAAATTGACCTTATGAAGTCATATTTCAGTGTTGAAATGTCATGGTTCTTAAATGTTTGCTTTAGGACTAATGTTTTCAAATGGAATTTCCATTTATTTCATACTAGGCTATTATGATAGTCTAGCCACACTTTTGTGTAAGGTCACTGGCTTTATCCCCCTGTTTATCTGAACTAAGTCATTTCTATCCCTTCTTGAACAGCCTTTCAGAAGAGGGAATGAGATTCTGATGGAAACAAAGTCTAATTTATAACATAATAGAGACCACTTGCAAACTATGTGATTTGGGCAAGTCATTTAACCTCTTTTGCTTCTCTGTTTCCTCTTTGGAAAAATGGGAATTATGCCATAGTGCATCACAAGATTGCTGTGAGAGTGAATGAGCATGTGGCGAGGACTCTAGTAGCATTTGTTAAATAATTAAATTCATACATTTGGTTGAATCCAAATAAGGTTTAGGAGTGCTTTTAAAATTCACATTTTTTTTTGTTGTGGTAAATATGTCTATTTACATATTTATTTTCATTAAATGCTTTTAACTGAGCATTAGTTTAGCTACTGTAATAAGGATATTGAAAAAATATTAAGTGTATTTAGAGTTCATGTATTCTTTTTTTAAAGAGATGGTGCTGATAGTTCATTGAACAAAGCAGAAATGACTCAGATTTATAAATCAAGTAGAAAACAGCTCCCCTGTACTTCACCTTCGTCCAACATTTTTTTGTAGTTTCAGGCTTCTAGGGATAACTTTTTTTCCTATTCTCAAGATATCCTTTGACAGTATCTCTTTAAGGGATTTTGTTGACTTTTTGAGACAAAGTAAATGTTCACTAGATATGTTATTGAAATTGCTATTTATCTTGAACATACAAAAATATTTCCTATGAAGTTCCTCAGGTTTATAGTAGTTTAATATGGTTTCTGATTATTGAATCTTAGTATGGAATTTAAAGGATGGTTATATACTTTTGAAATGAGATGGTTGGATGTGATTTCCCTATTGAGCACTATATTTTGTGTGTGTGTGTTTCTTTTCTTTTAACTGCAGGTTATCTTGTCTATGAATTTGACAAGTTTTGGTTTGAAGAAAAACCAGAAAGCATTATGTATTTCAACGTGTATAGAGAGAAATTTCATGAAAAGATTAAAGGACTCTTACTGGATTGTAATGTATCACTTACTTTAAACATATGAATCATCTGTAGCATCTTCTATTTTTACCACATTTTGCACACACGACAGAATTTATATGTTGTAATAGAAATTATCCGATCAATTACACTCCTTATATATAATTTCCTACAAAAATATTTCAGAAATTCTATTTAAGAAAGCTAGTGGACAATCAGTGTATGTTTACACTTGTTTATACACTGTCCTCCAAAGGTACCTTATTCTTCCAAAGATCCTCTCTGTAGAGTCATATGAACTACAGTTTGGAACTTGGGACTTAGCCCATTTAGTGTAAAAGTACAAATCAGGTATTTATAGAATTGGTTGATTAAAATGTGTAAAAATCAATTTTAATTTTTATATGTTGTAGCCATGAAGTTGGTATCTTTTCAAAGCTCTGTTACGACTTTGTTTTTTAGTCTGGAAATGATTGTTTTTTATTTTCTTTGTCTTATTTTATTTCTAGGTTAATAGAATAGTTCATGGTTTTCTTTCTTTGCATCTCAATCACACATCGTAATGTCTCCTTAGTAGGAGCAACAAGAGCATATAGAAATATCAGAGAAGACAAAGAATTATAGCCTCTTTTTTGGTTTCTCTGATAATTTCATGTAATAGATAACCAGAGAATGACAGTATTGATGATTAGCTTTTTTTTTTTAATACCACACTTTAAAATATCACAGTGTTATTTTAAAGCTTAAAGTCATTTTCTCATCTTCAGCATTTGCTTTTTATCAGTTAAAGAACCTTAGTGCTTGGTGTCAGGGCCTTTTAATGAGGCTTCCCTATATGTTTATGAAAAGAGATGCATTTGCTAAGAAAATCTTGATTGTATTCAAAGGACAGGTGCTAGTTCAATAAAGCTGTGTTGGAATTTTTAACAAGAGGAAAACAAAGCTTTTTAAATATCTCAGTTAAACATCAGTTGGTTCATTTTACTTGCTGTTAAGTCTTGCTTTTCTTTGCTTTGACTCCACTGGGTTTCTAGGTAATGATGAGTGGACTTTGTGGGTATCCTTTGAGTTAACAGTCTGTGGGATTCCACAGCAGCCTGAGGATGATGACTGTGCATTTTGTATAGCTTTATTCCCCCCAAACCTCAGGAGAGCAGCAAGTGCTGTCAAGGGTTATATAGTGATGAGATTCTAATGGGAATGAGTTCTTCTTTGTGTGTTTTAGACATTTGTACTCATAGCAAAACTAAAAGAGTTTAAAGATAGGTTCATCTGATTACTTAATTCTCCTTAAATCCTACAGAAACCAGCCTATTAAACACGTAATTTAATCTAAAACATCACAGTTAGCACACCTTTAAGGTGGTATATATCAGGTGTTAAAGGACTGTCTTTTATGTGACAAAAGCAAGACCTGAGACTTTCAAGTATTTATTCATGTCATCGATAAACCTCTCTCTTCAAACCTGCCAAGGAGAAGAGTGGTTAAAAAAAATATCCTACTGGAAAATAACAGATGCAGTGTTGTTGAGCACATATATTAAAAGTGCATGCATTAAAATTCTTACTTTCTCAACAAGATAAAACTTTAAAATTGGGCTCATTTTATTACAATAGTGGTAGTTTAGCTTTTCAGTATTATAGGAATTTTAAAACTGTTTTTTTGTAGGAGACTTCTCAACCTTGTGAGTTATCTTAACTTAGTTTCTTTAAATGTTTTCTGTGTTTTATCATCCAGCTAGAGTTCTGTGAAATAAGGATCAGGTACTAACCATTAAAGTTCATTTTATCCAAATGTTTACTATTACATGGAAAGCAGTTTTGTTAGTCTTCTAATTTTTGTTTAGAAAATACTTATCTTTTATGTTTTAATCTTTTAACAGATGAGGTATTGAACTGATTTAAACCTTGTCAGTGTCCTTAATAAAAGAATGTTTCAAGTAGGGAAGAGGAAACTTTTCAATTAAGTTTTCCCCTTCTATGGAAAAATAAAACTTTTTAGTAATGTTTTTTAAATGTCATTAGAAATTTTGCTCAATAATATGTCTTCTAAGTCCACCTCTTTGTATAAATAGATATTGTTCTGTTTTTGCTTAAAATAATTAGTAACCATTTCAAATAGTTCTGTAGTAAATTGGTAGTAAAAGCCACCAACAGATTCTAAGGTTTGATAGTCTGGAAGCCAAGTGTCACCAGTTGTAAATTAGAATGTAACATGAGCCTTCTGACTTTTATGTGATAGTGATGTACATGAAAAGAAAAATGTGGTAATTGTGTCTGCCTTCCTACTTTTCCTTGCTTTCAACATATGTATGTTAGAATTTTAGGTAGTCTAAAAATCCATAAACAAAATCTTAACCTGTTTCTATAATAATTAATAAAATACCAAAGTAGTGATAGACTTGAAGTAGCAGGAAAATTGTTTTAGCATCAAAAAAGTGCATCAGTGTTGAAATGAATTTTTGTATGTGCCAGACTAAAGAGTCTACCAGTGACAAAAATAGTCTAAGAATATAATTACAGTGGCTGTAGTTCAAATACGTTCTGAAAGACAATCTTTAAAGAAACGAGAGAAATCAGGGGATATCAGTGAACCTAGACCAACCCCTCTTTGTATATAAATGTGGTGATAGAGTTAGATAGAAAACTCAGTGTCTTGCTAGCACCACTTACAATTTGGAAAACAGAATCGTTTTCTTAAAAATGCCCTTCCTGATTTTTTTCTATTTTAGGAGCTACTTGGATTTGTATGTATTTTTCTATGTGAGAATATATGTACTCTTCATTTTTATTCCAGTGTTCATGATTGTTTATGTACCATTTCTCCCCTTTGCATTCAGTGAAACAGAACTTGGTCAAAGATTTGCTCAAAGGAGAAGCATTACATGAGTGTGAAAGTGGAATGTTCATTTCTTGAGCAGAAAAGGCTGCATGTTGTCTTGGCACAGAAGAGAAGTTTGACTTGGAGGGCAATAATGTTTATTCTTCTTCTTGAATTAATGATTGGGGACCAGCAGCTACTTTCTCAGGACAAATAGTCCACCCAACTTCTGGGGAGGCTTAATTTCCACTTTCATATTTATGCACCTCTCCATACAAGCAGTTTTTTTTAATTAAGATTAATGGAATTGGTAAAAATCTGAGAGAACCCATGAGCGAGCTTTTTTCCCCCTGGCTTCAACTTTGGATAAGAAAAATGTCAAATGTAGTGCAGGTGAGACCCAGCTACTACATCACTGTTATAGGGCAAGTCTATGTTTCTGCTAAACAAAAGTATTCAAAAAATATTTAAGCAGTAGCTTTCCCTGGGGGAAAGAGTGCTGGTTGGCAACTTAAAGAAATAGCTTTTTGTCTACTTTGGATAAAGCAATTAACTTCTTATGTAAAAGCAATAGTTGAAATGTGATGTCACTTTGTTCGGAATGTTGTGAGCAAATAAAAACACGTTGAAATTGTTATAAGCCTTTCTGTTAATACTTCTGCTCTCTTCCCATCTTCCCCATCCTTTATTTAAGTCATTTATGTTCATGAAATAATACTTTTCTTATTTGATCCTTTAATCATGTTCCTATAGAGTAAGTCAGAATATAGATATTGTTAAAATTTTTGTGACTTTAACTGTCCACCAATTACCTATTTAAGATGTTACTGGATAAGAGCAATTGGTTATGAGAACAGAAAAGAAACCACCGCCCTACTCCCTCATTCTTAGAAAGGATAGGAATATTCATACAGTACGGCAGTTTGTTTTTCTGAACTTTACAATGTATCAAAGATCTATTTTTATATTAACACATAGCTTCCTTATTCTGTATTTTTTACAGCTGCAAAGCATTCCAGTGTGTGTGTGTTTGTGTATCTAATTTTGAACTAAATAAAAAATACTACATATGGAATTGGCTGGGTACAGCTAAAGCAGTACTTATTATAGTTAGTACTAATTATAATTTTAAATGTATATTAGAGTAAAGAAGAGCTTAAAATGAAAGATGAAGCAAGGAGTTTGATGGGGAAGTACAAAATAAACTTGAAGAAAATAGAGAAGGGAATGTTAAAAACAACAGCTTAGATGCATAAAAAAGAAAACATGAACACAATAAAAATAAAGGATCAACAAGAATAAAATGTTGTTTGAAAAGACTTAACAGTATTGATAAACACTGAGGCTCCTGACTAAAATTTGGTCAAGGAGGAACAACTTGTCACTACTGCCCATGCCAGACCAGGATCCCAGCAAAGAAATGAAATTTTATGTTTCCTTCCTTGTTCTTGAAACATGCTACTCTAAGGCTGTGGTTGGCCTTAGTTTAGATTCTCCCAGAGTCAGCCATCAAAACAAGGATTGTAATTCATTTGGGAGGTGACCCCAGGAAACCCTGGTGAGAGAGTGTGGAACTGAACGAGGGACTTGAAGTCATCCCTGAGCAGTGTCTGAGGTAGGCAAAATACCACTCTGCCACTGGATTTCGACCCCTCAGAGGAATTCCACCTGACAGCAAGGGGCCTGAGATACTCACACCAACTCCCACAGTTACTGGTCAAGGGCTGCTCCCAGGGGTGTGTTACTTGCCCTGCTCTTCTAGTGCCCCATGCACAGGTGGGCAGGGATGTCTCCAGTGGCCAGAAGACCCTAAAAAAATACAGGTGCTGACATGTTGACAAGAAGTCAAGCCAGCGGGCACTAAAGTGTTCTGAGCAAAGTGATACCTGCAGCACACAATGTCTGCTGCAAGACACGTTCATGGTTAACACTGTAACAACTGGCTTTGCTGGAAAGATGCCGTGAACATTCATTTTCATCTCAGGCTGTTCCTCTAACCAAAGGTACCTTCTAGCTCTAAAATTCTGTGATTCGAGGACAGATACAATGACTCTAATAACAACAATGCCCAAATGAATATGGTGTCTTCGATGAGAGGTTGTCTTAGATGCCATAAAATAGACTCTAAAAATTAAAAATCTGTACTTAATAACGTTTAAAGTAAGTTTATGCCTATTGATTCTAAAGACCTTCCCTTGCTGTTTGGGCAATTTTATAATCTCGGTGAACTTCAACTCTTACATTCACTATAGACCCAAAACGACAAACTAAAAGGTATTAGCAATACTTTATTGAATGTATTAACTGACAACTGGGTTAATAAAAAGGAGACAGTAATATTTTCTTTGGTAACTTCATTTTTAAGTATTTATAAAGTGCATCTCACTCAGTTTTTCTTTTCCATCAGTTTGCATTAATAATTAAAACATTTTAAAGTTCTTCATATTCAATTATAAAATCCCTCCCATAAAAATGGTCAATCACTAGCAGTAACTTATCTAGATACTACATTTGCCAGTGTGTATGCTTTCCCTTCCTTAAAACACAGAATAAAAGTCAAAAGAAATAGGTATTAGTTTTCCTTTGAAAAAAAGAAAAATAGTCCAAAACACTCTACCAGAATTCCCTGATCTTTTTAGGGTGAAATAAAGTCAATAGGTTTGTTTGCTTTTTAAAGTTATGCAGTTAGCAAAGATGCCCACTGGTCTGTTACATCCCTTCACTGAAGATGATTATGTGGCACAGTCCACGGTCTGCCTTGACTTCATCAGTTCTCGTTTCAGCTGTTCAAAGCACACAAACATAATGACGTTCCAGGATCCGAGTCGCCAGAAGGAAGGTACAAATCTGGAAAAGTACATGTCAACATTCCGTTAGTTTGCATGAAGTTCTCAGAGCTATTACAGTACCGGCAGTTCATGCGTCTCCTTTCGCCACTCTTCTCCAGTGCAAATGCTCAGAAGTACCTATTCTTCATCTTTCCCTCCTCTGCCTAACATGAAGTTTCATCTAGATGCCCTATCCTGCATCAGAACCATACCCAGGTGATCACATCAGTACAAACAGTCCCACCAAACCAGAGCTTGTCTCCTTTTTCGTGATCTTTTCTCCTTTTTTGAGAGAAAAGGAAATTTTGTGTCTTGCTTTGCTTTCTGAAGGGGAAGTAGGAAACTTTAGAAGAGAAAGTAAGAGGAGAAAGCAAAGTGATGAGTACGTAGGACCATTTTCTGGAGTCAAGAAATTAATGCCAAGTCTAGATCTTGGCGATTCTTGTCCTAAGATTCTCAGGATCTAACTGCGTTTTGTTGTTGTTGCTCTTATTATTTTTAAGAATTCTGCCCAACTGCGCAGGCCTAATGATTGATTTCGAATTCCTGTTCACAGCAATGAAATATTCCAGAAGAAAAATGTCATCAGTTCAGTCTGCCTTGTAAAGATATTTTAGAAATCTGGCCCATAAAAATCAGCCCCAAAGATTTTGGCAGCTCTCTTAACATTTCTCCTGACTCCTGGATGTGTGTGTGTTGTGTGTGTTTTAACTGTGGTAAAATATACATAGCATCAATTTATCATTTTAGCCATTTAAGTGTATAATCCAGTCACATTCAGTATGTTCTCATTGTGAGCAGTCATCATCACTCTCCATCTCCAGAACCTTTGGTCATCCCAAACGGAATCTCTGCACACATTAAAAAACAACTCCCTGCTCCTCCACCCCTCATCCCCTGGTACCCACTGCTGCGCTTCCTGTTTCTATGAATTTTACCTCATATATGTAGACTCATACAATGTTTGTCCTTCTGTATCTGGCTCATTTTGTTTAGTATAACATTTTCAGAGTACACCCTTGTAGCATGTATCCCCCCAGAAGTTTTTAAATTTGAAAAAAATAAAATTATTGTTAAATGGCTACTGATTGATAACTGATACATCTATTTTCAGTTAATTTTACAATATATTCCGTTTGTGTTAATGTGTCGTAAATGCAGATTATGGTGAATTAGCAGCTCTTGTATAATGTGTGCCATGCATTTATGCTTATAAGGTTTGAGGCATTGCCTTACAATTTTTTAAGTTCATAGAATTCTGTTATTTTACCACATGTAATCCTTGTGGAGTATACCCATAAATTAGTTCATACTATATTTTCTTAAGAAGGTGATTATAATATTAATATAATATTGCTTTATGGAAAAATATGATCCATTATGTGATAGTAGTTTCTAGGTAAGTGTAATCACCAAACTACATCGTTTTCTACATAGCTTTTCTAGATCAATAACAATGATTTTTCTCTAGTTTTGCTTGAATACAATCTAAAAAACAGGGCCTATTAAATTAAAATAGTGAAAATCAAATCTTGTTTTCTCATAGCCTTCTATTATGCTTTCCTTCCATTTTATACTTCTGCCCAGGGAAGGCAGAATACTGTCTACATTTCCGATAGGTGAAGACCAAGGAGGAAGTCACTGGCTTTGAAAGAGCCTCTTCAAAGCCTGGGAGAATTTTAATATCACAGCTTTAAATTTTCTGGCACAGTGGAATTGGTGGATTGGAGAAATTTATGGCGAGGAAAAGTAGACACTAAGTGTACTGCACATACTAAGGCTGGTCAGCTAATTGTCAATTGTTTAGACGAGACAGCACCCCGCAGCACACAGATACCCTGACCACAGCATTACAGATGCGGAAGACCTACCCTTTGAAGAAAGCCGATGGTCCTTCCTTAGTGAGCATCGTCATTGAGCAGTTGGGCACACTTGGTGGAGAGTTAACAAACCTGGTTTTCACGGTTGTGCAAAATCCAGCGATAACAGCGGACACAAAGTGGCAGGGCACGTCATCTGAAACGGACCAATGAAACAGGTCAACACCAGACTTTGGGAGGGGCTTCTCATTTTCAGTTATCAGATCTTTGTAAACCTTTGTAAACCTCCTGTTGTAAACAGGAGATCAACACAGATGTCTTATCAATAAATACAATAAGGAAGGTTAAGTATAAGTACCTTACATTGTAAGTGCTTTAGGAAAATAACCTGTCACTTTTCCCTGTGTCCTTAGGTCATGACATAATGCTCGATACATAGGCATCGAATACTTTTTTATTGAATTAAAGTCATTGTCCAAGGAGAATTTCAATGTCTCCAGAACCTGTTAGAATAAAAACTTTAGGAACCTATTCAATGGTACTGTTTTTTTGCCGAAACCACTGAGGAGCTCCTTATGTAACTAGCTCATCTGGACTTAGTGTAGGGTGGACTCACTTCCTGAATTCTGCTTTATAAAGCATAAGATGCTAACAGAAATCTCATCTATTAGTATTAAATGAGAATAATGCTGATGTAAGAATACAGTTGCCTCTTGGTTTTGTTGCAAAACCAAAAACTGTTGCAGCAAAACTTCTAAAACTTAGGGTTTTAGTTATACTGTATTGTTCAAAAGTACTTAATTTTTTAAGAAAGAAAACTATTACAATTAAGAGATTCAGTATAATATGGCTGGAGAAACTCCAAGATGAAACTGTATATGTGCTGACTTGCTGTGTAAAAAAAAAAGTTACCTGCTAATAGTTTGTTTTTCACAAGGGCCGCCTTCATCAGGTCATACGTCACTAGCTCTGTACAATTGATGATGACATTTCTTGTCAGATTGGGAGTGGTCCCTGGAAGAAAAGAAAGTGCTTAATGGTTCCATTATATGATAAGGTGCCAGTTGGATACACGTGTCTGAAGATGGTAAAATGCATCTTGAAGTGAGTTACCTTTCCACAGCCCCGTCAAGCCTTCTGTAGTGGCTATAATTCTGTAAGCATTGTAGGTTCCAGTGTAGCGAGGTTTGGGACCATGGAGATGGCTCTGTGCTTGCAGTCTGATCTTCACCACCTCTGTGGGTTGCCCAGTGAACACGGCCACGCCTCCAGTTGTGAGGCCCGCTGAGACCTTGCTTCCTAAACTAGCTGTTGTTATCAGAGAGAAAAACGATGTGTCAAGCAAAAAAGAAAAAACAAAAACAAAAAACAAGACCCAGAATGTACCGTCTTTTTAATTTAGTGGTTAATATTATTGTGTCATTGTATCTTTTGTACTTCCCTAATACTGGTACACGTGTCAATCATATACTAAACATGTACTAAATCATAGCAGGGCTAGAAGACTTCAAAGGTGACTGAAATTTTTTAAAATAAAGGCTTTCAAGGAAAAGAAAACACACTGCCTATTTAAATAGCATCTTAGTTCTTTCCTATATTTTGCTCAGTTCTTTCTTATCTTTAGCTCTGTTTTTCAGTATTTCCCAACTGGGAGGAGGCACCAGGGATGCTCAGTCTTCCTCCCATCAATGAGAATGTTAATGATTGGACTTCAGGGTCTTAGGAAGAACCCAAGTGGACAACCTGCCCCAATATGGGACATCAAGTGGTGTCAGGCTACAAAGGGGACAAAAACAAGAAGGAAACTAATGAAGTGATCTTTCTGTTTGTTCGCAATTTTGAAAAATTAGCTTAGGTCACTCAAGACAGATATCATTTAGTAAAATTCCAAATAGAAGTCCAAGACCCATTCCTATAATTAAAGTATGGTCAATCACATTTACACATCAAGGACATTCTCAGTCTCTCTAATTCTGTTTCCTAATCTGTATAATAGAGGTAATAATGTCTACCTCACAGATCTATTGTGTGCATTAAAATAATATCAATACAGCACTTAACATAGGGTCTTGCAATAGGAATATGACAGATGTTTAAACTAAATTTACTGTGATAATCACTTTATGATGTATGTAAGTCAAACCATTATGCTATATACCTTAAATGTATACAGTGCTGTATCTCAGTTATATCTCAATAAAACTTAAAAAAGAAAGAAGGAAAGGAATGGAATGGAATGGAAAGGGGGAAGGAAGGAAGGAAGAAAAAGAAAGACCCCAGCAATTGGTTAGAACAGTCAATTGTGAACAATACCACCAGAACAGGCAGCTTTTCATCCTTTATGCTTCCTCTCTTGCTACATTTGTAAATAAGAAAATGCAGTATTGATCTAGAAACATCCAGACTTTATCTTTACTTTGAAAGTGTAGTGTGGATAAACTTAAATTTATATTGTTGGTATAAATAATAATTATAACGTGTCCCATAAAGTTACGTTATCCAAAGGTCATTTAAAGCAGAAATGATGAAATCTGCCAAGGTAGTCACTCATATTCACTTCCCCATCTGTACATCTCTCTGGATTGTGTGCTTTACATGGAAATGTTTCAGATACTTGCTAGCTGGGTGGTCTTCACTTAACTTTTCTGATACTCAGTCTCCCCATCTGAAAATGGGGACAGCACTTTGCACCTAACAGCATTTTTGTATGGATTGAGTGACACACAGAATCACATGCAAATTGCAGGAGGCAAGACTGTACTGTGGTTAAAAGCTGAGGTCAGAGGCCAGCCTGCCTGGATTTGAACTCTCACTCTGCCCCTTTCCAACTGTGTGACCTTGGGCAAGTTATAAAACTGCTCTATGCTTCCTGTTTTATCAAAGGATAAAATTAATAGTAATCTTTGCAGGGATGATGTATCTGAGGCACTTAGAACAGTATCTGGTTTATAGTAAGCACTCAAATAAATGCTAACTAAGCCATCAGGAACTCTTGGTATATACTCAGTTTCTTCTTTCCCTAAACAAACTCACTACAACTTAAGCCCACTCCTTTTACTCTGGTCTTCCCCAGTCTTCTTAAAGGAAATAAGCCCTTAGGGTTTGGAGTTAGGGAATTCTGGTTTTCTTCTCTTCAAACCAAAGGTTTTCAGATTTGTTGCATACTAAAATTACCAGGGAAACTTGTGATAAACACAGATTCCCCGGGCCTAATCCGAGTGATTCAGATTCAGGGTACAGGGCAGTCCTCAGCATCTGGATGTCTAACAAGTTCCGCAGGTGTTTCTGACAGAATTCACTTGGGGGGGACTTTGAATTAAATATTATTTCACAAAGTATGCTTCTTCTCCAGATGGATATCCAAATTAGGCCCAGGCCTTCCATACCTGAGTGAGTGATAAACTGCATCTGAAAAATCGATTTTGAACACTTCTTTCTCTCCCTATGAACAGTGAGTACCAAGCTAGTATTTTGGGGGTAGAGGAGGAATTTCAAATATTGATGTTTGCTTGCCAGTCTGTTATGAAGACCACTACTCTGTGCGCACCACTTTTTTTTTTTTTTTTTTAACAGAACTGGGTCCCGGAGGAGTCTCTGACTGTCGCCCCTCCCAGGACAGCTCCATGCTTGCTTACTTTCTTTCCCTGTGGTGAAGAACTCCTGGACGGTATCACAGAGGCCGATCCTAAGAGAGGGGAAGCTTATTTGTCTCTGGAGGCCAGCAGGCAGCCCGCTATAGAGCTTCCCTGGCCCTTCTGTTTTTGCCAGAGTGGTGATTGTTCCCAGGACACCTTTATACCTAACAGCTCGGGTGGTCTGGCATTCGCCTTGGATCTGGAAATGAGAAAGGGTACAGGTCAGAGGGCAGTGAAAATTGAGTAAGGGAGTCTCACCTGGTGAGAAAAAAAAAAATACTGGCATCAGGTTAGCCTCTGTAGAGAAACCGTTAGCCAAGATTCTTTCCCATTATTTCTCACTATTTTCAATTCCTTTTCCCTTCGCAGCATCATCTCCCCTTATCTCTCTATCTATCCAGAGAGAAAGAGGGGAAGGAGAGAGAATCTGGCTACTATGCATGTTTGAACATTCCCACTCCCATGAACTTTCCAGAAACCCAAGGAAGTAGGATCCGAAGGTGCTTCCGCCTAATTAGAAGGAAGGAGAAAGAACTTGGCTTGTAAACTCGGGAGAGGCTGATATCCTTAGCTCTTAGAACACTTAGCGCTCCCTAACTTTGGGGGAGTTTGGCAACAGTCATGGTGAACACATCCTCGGTGACCCTGTGGTTCTTCAGTTAATTTCGGAAAAATTCCAATTTCCCACCCTAACGCATCCATCCCGTGACAGGTCCAACTTTTTCAGGGTGGCCACCTGCCCTACCTAAAGTGAGAAAGGATGTTTAAACCAAAGACAGAATCAAAGAGGCGCACACACTAGGGGTTCGCTCTCTGCTTCTCCATCCCCATCGCGCTCGCTACCTGTAGCCGGACTTTGGCCGTGTCCAGCGGGAAGGTGATCACATCCGCCACGCAGGTCGCCACTCCGGCTGAGAAGATCTTGACCGCCATGGTCGGGGGCACGTCTGAGGCTGTCAGCCCCACCATCCTGACCCAGCGCGGAGCGAGGCACCGGTGCCAGCGCCGAAGGTGGAAGTTCGCCCTGGCTCCTCACTCCTCCGCGCCGAGGCAGCAAGGAGTTGGCGGCGCCGGCCTCCCCTCCCTTGCGCCCAGGCTGGCCGCGCGGTGCCCCTGTCCTCCCCGGGTGACTTATATCGAGGTGCTCGGGGGCTGAGCAGCTCCAGATCTCAAAGGACCCGGGCGTGGGCCTGACGGGGGCGTGCCCTGGGACGCCGGGCCCCGCCCACCTCCCCATCCTCGCTCGGCGCCTGGGGAGCCGCCCTTCACCTCGAAAGCCCTCGCTGCGCTCGTACCTGGCCGACTGCGCCCTGCCGTCGGCGCCTCGCGGAGCGCGCACCGCAGCGGGCACCCCGCGCCCCGCGCCCCGCGCACGCGCGGCTGCTGCCGAGGCTTCCGGCACCTTCCGCGGCGCGCTGTGGCGGGAGACCCTGAAACAAGCGCGAGCTCAGTGACCCTGGTGGAAGGTCCCGCCCAGCCGGAGCTCTCCAAGGCAAGAATGGGGCTCCTCTTACTTCTCTGGCTCCCCAGAAGCTTTGCAGGCACCCTTTGAGCTAGACTCCCTTTTCCTCCTGCCTCCTTTCAAACACTAAAACCAGACTGCAAAAAAATCCCAGTCAGAAAACAAGAGCTCTCAGAACTTTTAAAGTGTTTCATTTGAATACTTTTTGTAGGAGGATATCAAATGAGATAATAAACATACTAGAAAGCAAATCTGTAGTAAATGGCTAAAGCACTATGTAAAATGAGATAATCACTTGCTCCCTTTAATTTCACGCGCAGGGGCGTGCAGAGGAGAGGACAGGGGCAGGTCGCTTGGCTCACGTGCGGCCCCGCTGCTTCCCTTCTCTGTGGCCCTGGGCAGGTCATCTGTACTCCGGCCTTTGCTTCCGTCCGAGTGGGATGTGTTTCCACATCTATCCCAGGTATGAAATCCTGGTGCTAACTTACCTATAAATGAAACCATGTAATGTGTGTTTGTTGTGGGAGGAGGAGCTGTTCCTACTTCTGCTCCTATACAAGGATTTGTTTTGAGTGTTCATTTCTCCTTTTGGTCCAGGAGCAGGGAAAATAAGAATAATTGCCAAAGCATCCCTAAGAATAGGTTGTGTGTATAGTAGGCCACCTAATTTGATGCGGATACATTCCAAGACCCACACTGGATGCCTGAAACCGCAGGGTTGGACTGAACCTTGTATATACTATGTTCTTTTCCTTTACATACATACCTATAATAACGTTTAATTTATAAATTAGGCATAGTAAGAGAATATCCAATTGCCAGTATCACCACTCTTGCAGTTGGAAGCCATTATTAAGTAAAATAAGGGTTACTTGAGCACACATGCTGTGATAAGGGTGATAAGGTGACAGTCAATCTGATAACTGGTTGGCTACTGAGTGAGATAAGGTGACAGTCAATCTGATAACTGGTTGGCTACTGAGTGACTAACAGGCAGGTTATACTGGACAAAGGGATAGTTCCGGGGGGAACAGAGTGGGATGGCATGACATTTCATCATGCTACTCAGAAAGGCATGCACTTTGAAACTTATGAATAGTTTATTTCTGGAATTTTCCATTTAAAATTTTCTGATCGTGGTTAACGGTGGGTAACTGAAATGGCAGAAAGTAAAACTGTGGATGGAGTGAGCGGGGGGGACTACTGTACTGTACAAGAAGCCAGTCCTAAGGAGATTCCAGGGGATGTCCGGGTTGAGGGACAGATGTAGAGGGAGTCAGCGTTAAAGGTAGGTGGGCTCTGGATAAACAGAGGAGATGGAGGAGACAGTGGGTTTGTCCTCTGAAAAACCTGTTGAAATAAAGAATGCTTGGGGCAAGTAAGTGGCAGGCAGGAAGGCAAAGATGTCTGGGAAAGCAGGGGGATGATATGGGGATGCATTCTGTTGGCCTGACTGGGAAAGCAGACGATGGGGAAGGAGAGGGGGAGAGAAGAGAAACAGAGACACGGGGGGGGGGGGGGAGAGACAGAGACAGGGAGGGGGGGGAGAGAGAGAGACAGGGTAAGAAGTTGGTAAGAGATAAGGCTGTAGAAGCCAAGTGAAGCCAGTTGAGAAAATCTGTTCTGAATGTGGACTCATGCCTGTCTCGTACTTTACAGATTGTCAGATGCCCTCCGTTACATGTCACATTTCATCTGGCAGACAGCTTTATGAATAGCTAGGTATGGAGTCAAAGATTTTTCAGATATGACTCTAAGTTTAAGAACATGGTAGTAGGCTCAGTGATGGTGCCAACTGACTGTCATGAGACAGTTGATAAGGGGAGGTGGTTTTAGGGGCAAAGACATGAAGTCGGATTTTAAACTCTTGGAATTGTTTGAAGAGAAGGTTGTTTATAGAGCTACCATAGGAAACTGCATATAATAGGCAAAGAGTGAGAAATCAGAGCTGGGAGGTACTTGAGAGTCAGCAGTATGGAGGTGATGACAGAGGCTACACATTACATGGGAGTGAGTATAAAAGGGCTAGGAAAAGAGGTCAAGGCCAAGGGGTACTGAGGGGTACCAAGAGTTATGGTCTAGGAAGAATGGCCTTGTCAAAGGTACAATTAGGAAAGGAACAGCGTCCCCTGTCATGGAATTGTGGTATTTAAGAATATAATTAAGGAAAGATTGACAAGTGTACTATTCAGAAAAAAATGTCAAAAGAAGACAAAAACAAAGAAAAGCCTATTGGATTTGGCTCTAACATAATTGGCCCCCTTAGGGGTACAACTGTGGAGGCATTATTAGGTGGTAAGGCTGATGGCTAAGCAAAGATTTAGAATGTTTTGTAGAGTATGCCCAAATGTATAAAAGGGGGCATTATTCCTTGATAACTCTAGTGAACTTCTGCTATCAACTGGTTAGTCTCCAGCCCACAACCCAACCCTACCAACTCTACCCACTGTCCTTCACAGTGGTTCCATCTATAGTGGTTTTAAAGCATAATTGCAAATTCTTCCCATCAAAAGGTGAGGGTCCACGTCTCTTCTTTTTGCATCTGGGCAGGCTTGTGAATGCTTTACCATAGCGTAAGATAGAATTGATGCTATGTGGTTTATAAGGCCGAACCTTAAAGTCCTTTCATCTTATTCACTGTAATATTTGGAGCCCTGGGCCACCATATAAGAAATCCAACTTCTCTGAGGCTGCCATGCTGGGGAGGCCCCAAGTAGGCACCTCCAGTCTTCCCCACCAAGGCACCAGACATTAGAGGGCTGCTCTCTTGGACTCTTCAGATAAACCAACCTGCCAGTTGAATACACTAGGTAATCTCCACCAGTGGGGTAGGGCAGGAGAAGCGTCCAGCTGAGCGCTGCCCAAATTCCTGACCTGGGAACTCGTGAGGAGCAGTGCAGTGGTTGTGGTTTTAAGCTGAAACCACCTTGTCTCTTTTGTGAAGCTGGGAGTGACATACACTCTGCTTACCCTTTCCTCCAACACTACCTTCATGATGAGGAGTTGGATGCAGTGGGTGGCTGGAGGATTTTGAACTTGGACTATAAAAAGACGTCACGTTACATCTTTGAAGAAGCAGGGCAAACTAAAAGTTGTTTTGTTTCCTCCTATGTTTTAAAAAGTCAGAGTACAACAAACTAGATGATAGGGTGAAATGAGAGCTATTAGGAGGGGAGGGAATATGAGAAAAAGATCTGTCAGAAAACATGAAGGGTTGTGGGGCAAACCAGGTAAAGACACGCAGGGAGAGGGGGAGAGTGGCTGACTGATTTGAGACCACGAGGATAAAGGACAGCAAGGGATGCTGGGCACGTGAAAGTTTGTTTCCCCACCTTTGTGGTCTGAGGCTGTGGGAGAGAACAGGCTGCAATGGCTTTCAGGTAGTTCACGGGCAGTGTTGCTCTGGCATATAGACATCTGGTTAGCTGTGGCCAGGTAAGAGCCTTCTGCAGGAGTTCCTTCTGTACAGCACAGGGAGATGTGCTCAATATTTTGTAATAACTTTTAATGGAAAAAACCATGAAAACAAATATATAAATATATGTCTATGCATGACTGGAACATCGTGCTGTACACCAGAGATTGACACATTGTAATTGACTGTACTTCAATAAAAATTTTTCTTAATTAAGATAGAAAGAGCCTTCTGCAGGAGACACTAGCAGTTTATTCAGTGGTGAGTGAGACGTGCGAGGCACAGTGCCAGTACGGAAGGTCCCAGAGAAGCAGAAGGCAAAGCCTCCTGTGGGAAGACCCTGAGAGGTCACAAGAGTTCCAGGTTCTGAAAGATTCTGGATTCCAAGGGCCAGGCTACCTCACCCACTTCTGAGAGGCTCTGGGAAGTAGGAGAAAGTTTGCCCCAAGTTGGAGAGAACAGTAGGGGAGAGGGTGGCATCCCCAAAGGGTCAGACGTCTGCTCTTCTAGCACAAGAGGTAAAGCGGTAAAGAACAGGTCCGTGTCAGCAAGGGTGGCAGACCTTGTATGACGTAGCTGACAGGTGGCAGCAGGTTCCCACTGTGCTAAATTCCTATGTTCCTCTTTTAAAATTTAGAACGATGAGCTGTGGTCAAGGAGGAATCTCTGAACAAAACGTCTTTGTATTAAATAAATAAGTGATAAATAACAATGCTATGCATTTGAATAATGTTCTACACTTTTCTAACCACTGGTAGGAAATGTCATGTTGTAGTTTTATAGATAAATGGGCAAGTGACAGAAGAGACAGTTTATAAAAGAAGAAATACAACCTTTAAAATAGGGAGCTATATTTACTATCACTAATAAAAAAATTGTACCTTTTTCATCTAATACATTAATACTTGTCTCTACCAAAATTATAATTATTATAACACTTACATGTGCATTTTAAATTTACTGTTATACATATTAATAAATTATGACTATTATAACTATAAATTATAAATATGTAAAATATGGTAATTATAGTATCAGTGCTGTATTAATGATGGCACTATAAAGTCACATGATTCTTTTGGAAAACAATTTGGCAGTTAGCATTGAGCCAAGAAAATGTCCATATTCTTTGCTCCAACAATTCTACTTCTGGGTATCTACCCTAAAACCACTAGCCAAAATATGAGAAAGTCATATGTAGGATGATACTTATATGGCTTAACATTTAAAACAGCAGATTGGTGGCAGTACTAAGCTCAGTTGGGATTGCGCCCTGCGTGTCTGGGTCTGTCTGAAGGGCTGTGCATGTTTCAGCCTGTGGGTGTCTGCTGATGGGCACTGGTTGCAAGCGGGGCAAGGAACTGCCCTTAGGAGCAGGGAAACAGTAGGGAGAGGACAAGATGGGGTTTTCTGGGTCCAGCCCAGCCCAGCCCAGCCCAAAGAGAGGGAACCCCTCAAGTTCTGCATTAAGGAGAAAATATTGCATTTCCATTCTGCTTCAGGTGGTATAGCCTAGTGATTAAGAGAGCAACAGGCCTGTGTTCGGATTCTAAGATGCCTACTAACCAGGTGAGCGGGGACAAATGACTTCTCTGACCTCAGATCCTTCACGTTGGTGATGAGTATTCCCGAGTCGTTAGGTGGTTCTTATTAGGGGACCGCTCCTTGTGCTTAGCACCAGAAAAACACAATCCCCCTAATGCTAGGAGAGACTCATCCATTTCATGCCCTTAACAGATAGTTGTACAGCATTTGACAAGTGCCAGACACTTTCTAAGCACTTTACAAAATGCACCACGTGTAGTCCTCATCGCTGTCGTCTGAGGTAGGCGCTGCTGTGACCCCACTTTACAGATGAGGAAACTCTGAGGCTCAGCGGAGTTAAGTAACTTCTAGGTCACCTGACCATTTCATAATACACTTGGGATCTGTCTGACCTCCAAGATCTCAATCACTAAACAATACCCAAACTGCCTTCCCGATATATTTGTGACATGATACTTTACTGTATTTGAAGATGTATAATTGTTAAATATACTCATGTACATTTTTCTATAAGTCATGTCAAAGGTTATCAAAAAATCACATGAGATACATATCCTTTACTTGGTTTATGTACATTACCAAGGGACTTACAAAGAGAAGAATAAATATTATATCACTTTTACTCTAAAAATCACTTTATTTCATTTGATCTCAGTAGAACCTGGTGGAAGAGGTGGGAAAGGTAATATATGTGGGATTTTGAAAAATGAAATTTATAGGGATCGAGGCCCAGTGGAGAGAGCAGAGCATGAAGAGGAAGTGATTGCCTGGAGAACAGGACAGTCCTGTCCTCAGAACTTGAAGGCATAGCCAATGGAGAGTTAGATTTGCTTTGTACACGATTAAGGAAAAGAATCAGCGCTTCAGAGTGGAGAGTGCAGGTTGACAGATTTTAGATAAGTGTAAATAACGTTCTACTTAGTCCATGTGATCAGAGATGGTCTGTGATGCTATTTTTGATAACAAGTTCTCTGTCACTGCAGGTATTAAATTTCAGGTAGTTTGGTGTCATATTAATTCAGAGTATCAGATTTCTTGTCAGAAGGACCTGGATTTGAATCTGTCATGTGCAATCTATGTGACCTCATGCATCCTGTCTGTAAAGTGGGGACAGGAGTCATAATTACTGTGATATTGTGAGGACACAATGAAATAACACTAGTAAAAATCTTAGCAAAACAAGCACAGAGAGGCACCTAAAAAAGGCATAATAGGTGATTGTTTCAATTACATTTTTAAACACAGGTTGGATGACCACTTTGCAGGTTGTAGGGAACCAAAGCATTGAACTAAAGGGTTTGCTCAAAGATGTGAAAGATCCCTTCACACTGTGAGACCATGAGTCCATGACTCTGTGACCCATCCTGGGAAACAGTTACTACATAGGAGGAGCGGGGCTGGATCCCAGATCTCTTTACTGAGGGCGGCCAGGAGTGGGATGAGGGTGAAATGGGGACATTCCAGCTGAGGAAAATCCTTGTCGCTCCTGGTGCGTGGGGTGGGGGTGCTGGGCCTCTGTTCTGATGGGGAAGTGGTTACCGGGTTAGAGGTCATAGCCCAGTTCCAGGACCCTCTCCTCCCCTCACCCCTCCTCTTCCCAATCTCCTGGACAAGTGGAAATGTCAGAGTGGTGTGTCCCGCCTGGCAGAGAGGACTTGGTCAGAGATCAGTGATTGCAGCCCTGGTGCGAATGTGATATAGACACTGGGGAAAGGAGCAAAGACCAATTGGGGTTACATTGCAAGTGTCCTTGGTGATGTCTGTGGCTATTGCTTCGACACTGTTTGCCGATTTCCAGCGCTGTGTGGAAAACAGAGACCGGCCAGGGGCCTCTCAGCTGGCGTGCAGCCTGTGGACGCTGTGAGCCCAGGTGACAAGCTGTTGATCCCGAGTATTTGGGAAGGATGAAGCTCTGACACTAAGGAACAGATAGATTTTACTTCATCCACAGCATGATGCAGCAGGGCAAAATAAAGGAAGGGAAGTACTGCCCCTAAGCATTCTCACTTTGTTGTTTGAGTACAGAGTGTGAAATGCTGAGGGAGCGGGTCATGAGGAACCCACCGAGGGATTCAGCATCCCCCACTTCCCACAGTGCTGTGTCTGACGTGAGAGGACAGGGTATGTGCACTCTTTGTGCTGTGCACGCACATTTATGTGTGTGCATAGAATTCTGTAAAAGCGCTCTCTTTTACATTTTATTTGTATGTTTAAAATGATTATTTAGAAACACACATGTGACTGATTTTAAGATCCCTGATCCTCACAGACGAGAGAATAAAGCTTCCTTTCCCTTACTTTCCTGTAATCTCTAGAATGACCTTTTGAGGGCTTTCCAGAAGGCTTTCTTTGCCCAGCTGGATTTCATAATAAAATAGCTCACGTGGAGGTTAGTTTACTTAGAAGCTGTAAGCTCTAAATTGTCACATGCTCTACTCTGTTTCTTTTGAGATGTACCCTCTTTGTTTTGATCCTTTGCTAAATTATCTTGTTCTGCATTCCTTGGTTAGGTACGAAGGGGATTGGTATTTGGGGTATCTGTCCATTGGGCGGAGCTGTTCTAACATTCTTGGAGTAATTGTTTGTTCAATGAATGTCGGATTCCAGGTGCATTTATTGAGCACCCACTGCATGTACTGGGCTGAGGTCTAAGGAGACAGACACTTGAATAGATGATGATACAATATGGTAGGCACAGTGCTAGGGATGTGGAGATACAGCCAGGTGATTGGGGAGCAGAGAAGGGTGCCTGATCCAGACTCTGGGCATTTGGGAGGCTTCCTGAAGAAGATGGAGATGGATCCACATCTTGAAAAGTGAGCAGGCATTTCCAGGCAAGGGACAGGGGCATGGGACGTGGAGAGCAAGGTCATGCCAGTCAGATGAGACAGCACAGCCAAGACATGGAGCCAAGGAACAGCATAATATGTTCAAATAAATAAAAGCTCATTGGTATTTCTGGACTATCAAAGGCAAGGCAGGGGAAAGCAAGAGATAATTGAGTCCGAGATGCTCCTCAGTATTGAGGAGGCTTTAACTAGGGAAGTGACAATGTTAATTTTATACTGTAGCTAAATTTATGTCGCGTTGGGTTGAACTCTTGGGAGCTGTGAGAAGAATCTGTTCCACGCCTCTCCTTTAACTTCTAATGGTTTGCTGGCCATCTTTGAAGTTCGAAGCATCATCCCAGTCTCTGCCTTCACCTTCACGTGGTGTGCTTCCTGTGTGTGTCTGTGTCCAAATAGCCCCTCTTTATAAGGACACATATTGGGTCAGAGTCCACCCTAATGACCTCATCTTTTTTCATCTAATAAATAGTATATATATTTAAGGTATAAAACATGATGATTTGATATACATTTACATAGTGAAATTGTTCCTGCAGTCAAGCTAATTAACACATCCATCCCTTCACACAAGTTACCATTTTTCTCTTTTTCTGTGTGTGTGTGGTGAGAGCACCAGAAATTTCCAGTATTCATGTAGTACTGTTAACTCTAGTCTTCATCCTGTGCCTTAGATCTCTAGACTTACTCATCCATAGAACTGCAGCTGTGTACCCTTTGACCAATGTCTCTCCTTTTCCCCCACCTCCTCACCCCTGCTAACCACTTCAACTCTCAGCTTCTATGTTTTTAACTTTGTTAGTATCCACATATAAGTGAGATCATGCAGGTTTTTTCTATGTCTGGTTTATTAGCATAATGTCCTCTAGTTTCATCCACATTACCTAATGACCTCATCTTAATTTAACTAAATATACCTGCAATAACTCTATTCTCAAAAAGAGTCACATTCTGAGATACTGGGAGTTATGACTTAAACATATCAGTTTGGTGAGGGGGGCGCCATAATTCAGCCCATAACAGGTGCTAATGACAAGCTGCAGAAGCCTCTTTTGGCAAGTCCAAGGGTAGGTCACCCTTGGGTTAAGAATGAATAAACAGAAAAACAAACAAAGAAGAAACACAGTGGTGAAGAGGACTTCTTGCCTCAGGAGCCAGAAGAAAATGCAAGAAAAATTATGTAACCTGTTAAACATGATGTAAAGAAGACACAATTTTTTTTTAAAAAAAAGAAGCAGAAAGTCCAAAGAGAAATCATGCCTAGATGAAAATGAAAAGAGGATGAGATGCAGACAAACTGAGAAGAAAGGGACCTGTGGGAGATGAGAAAAATGCAGAGACATCAACATTTCAGGGGCCAAATGGAAACCTGATTTGATGGAAGAAATCAACAGAATTTGCTTAGGGCTACTTAATATTTTAAAAAATTATTTTATGTTTTTTTCCTTCCTATATTTTCCCTTTCCCTCTGTCTCATTCAAGCATATAGCTGGCTTTATGCTCATTGCTTTAGGAGATAAAAGGTAGGATGAAATGGATAAGGTGTCCTGAAAACTCTTCCTTCCCAGCTTTTGTTTCCAAGAACCCAAGTCCCAGAAAGAGAGAGGGTTTTCAGATAGAGGCAGAATGGCTTCCAAGACTCATAGTTGATCTCTCCCCTTCCTTCCCCCTTTGATAACCATAGTTTGTTTTCTATCATTTGATTCTTTATTTTAGTTTTCTCATGAAATTTTCCATTTAATCATTTATCTTATTAAATAAGTTAAACATAATCTTTAAAAAGTCTATGCCAATAACATTAATATCTGTGTCAATAGTAGGTTTGAGTCCACTATTTTTTACTTTAGTTCTGTCCCATAGTGTGGTTACTAATTTTTTTTTTGCTTATTTTTATTGAATGCCAGATGTTGTATATGAAAAGCATACAGTCTTTGGATGATACTTTCTTCATCCAGAGAAAGTGTACCTTTTGGAGGGATAGCAGTAAAAGTAGACACAGTTTCCTTATTCCAGAGATTAAGTTTATTTCTGGATTTTGATCTTAAGACTGATCTATTTTGGTTCACATTTAATTTTGGAATAAAGGTTTTCAGAAATTCTAACTAATAGCCTGGGGGTGTTTACCAGAATTCCACCTCCTTGGCAGGCCCTGGAATCTGAGCTCACCTTGTTCAGTGAGAATGCCTGAGGTTCTGCTCAGTTTCGTAACCTCCGGCCACATGCTGAAACCTTGAAGGGAAAGCAGCACCCAGTGCAGAGTTTGCTCCTCTTCACTGACATCCTCTCCAGGATCTGGACTCATGGTCTTGCTACCTTGTCATTCCCACACTCCAGTTTTCATCTCTCCAGCCTTGAGGGGCTACTCAAAGCTCTGTTCTGCACCTTTACCTCTTTGCCACTACTTTTTGCTTAGCTTCTCAACCTCTTAACCCTGCACTGATAAATAAGTGACAAATTCTAAGGAGAAAAGCTGAGCAGGTCTATGCATACTGGGATCACCTCCATGCATACTCCTTCTTCCCAAGACCTTAGTCCCTGAAGTCCTGGCTGCCTGGGTAGCTTCCGTTTGCTTTCAGATAAGTTCTTTGCTTTGTTTTGTTTTTGGTATTTTATCCAGCTTTTCTAGTTGTTCTTGTAATAGAATTGGTCTGACACGGGTTGTCTGTTGTACCTAGAAGCAGAAGTCTTCAACAATGTATTTTTTAAGAAGATTAAGAAGAGTGAGCAGATGCTTGATCTTTAAGGTATTAGAAGTTATTATTAAACTAAAAAACTAAAATATACTCATACCTTTAAATGTAAATTAGTCTGTCTGGATTTTAAAAATTGCTTTGTATGGGAAATCCTTATGAATATCAAATGATCTGAAGCAAAGCATCTCTTTTCCCACACATTCTCTGAATTTTTTGTTTGTATATATGAGGCATTCTAAATTACAATCTATATGAAACTTTATGGTACTCTGCAGCCATTTAACTTATATTTCGATGTCATTGGTACAAATTATGTAATTTTTACTGCCAGTTAAAAACAAAGAAAACTCTTTTTACTGTAAATAGTGAGAAGCAGCAGAGAAGTTTAAATTTCCATTATAAATGAATTCTGTTGTTTCTAGGGGGTGAAGTCAACCTGTAGTCACAGAGAGAGCCCACCCCCACAACTGTCTAGTGTGTGCTAAGGGAAAGCACTCAGCACATAAGCAGTCAGGGAAGGCTGCCTGGGGGAAGGCTGCCATCAAGGCTGTAGTGAAAAGCACTGTGAAATACTAGCAGTTCTCAAAGGGGAAACTTGACCATTAATATCTGTGCCTAACACATGCTTTTTTTTTTTTTTTTGGAGGAGGAGGGAGGTAATTAGAGGTTATTTATTTATTTATTTAAATGGAGATGTTGTGGATTGAACCCAGGACCTCGTGCATGCTAAGCACACACTCTACTACTGAGCTATATCCTTCCCCTATGCCTAACAAATGTGTTGACATATCACAAAGTGTCCAAATATCTCAGAGTTTCTTGTCTGGAAATCAGACAAGCCTGAAACTGAAATGACCAGATCCACTTTTATTCCCTCAAACTGAGTAAAGCTTAATTATTCTCAGTCTTAGTTTCTTCCCCTGTAAGATTGTGGAATTTGGACTGGATAATCTTTAAATATTAAAGCATGATTTTATCCAGATGGGTTTTGCTGTACTGTGGGTAGAAGAAATTTTTGCCGTCATTACTGCCTTAACCATTGAGAGCTTGGCACCTGGCCATTTTGATCTTCCTCCATCCACCTCGGCTGAAGTAGGACAGTCTGGAATTCGGAGAATCCTTTGTTGTCCACCTATATTTCTCAAGGGCCTGAGGCTGCTCAGCCAAGAAAAATGGCAAGGCTGGGGTAGCAAGAGGTGCCATGTGAATGTCTCATGATGAGGACAGAAAAGCAAGCTGCTACCAGTATAAGGAGGGGCTGAGGATAAGATAACAAGTGCATGACCGAAACCTGCCCAACTCGGGGTTAGCAGAAGGGAGGTATCTCTGGTTTCCAGAAAATAAAACCCAAATACTCCTGATAGGAGTCTAATCTTCAACTATCTAGGCTCCTTAGGATGTTTCCAGTTTAAAATAGGATAAAGTCTAACAAGCACATCCTCAGGAAGTTTGAAAATGTTCTCTCTTTGACTGGTGGTAGCAGATACCTGGTACAGGTGCTGCTATTTCTCCATCCTGCACAGATGGCAGGACTCGGGTAACAGATAATGACACCCTTTTTCATGAGTCTAGAGAATGTCTCAGAATCCTTGCAAATGTAATACACAAGCCAGGACCTGGCTTACAGGATAAAACTGATCAACCATGCCCATCTTAGGCATGCAAATGGGGCACCGCTTGCCATGAGGTGAATAGTGATGCCAATAAGGGTGTCAGCCCAGAGGTTAGACTCATTAGAGATCCTCTGGTACCCAGCATTAGTGCAGGATGCAGTCATACAGCAGGATTGCCTTCCATCCCTGCCCTGCCCCTGCTTATGCAAAGTGTTATGGTCTAATGGTTCCTTTAAAATTTGATTTCATACTAGAAATAACTGACTGTGATCCTTTTTTGAAGAACGATTTTTATCCCAGGCAGGCTCACTGCAAGCACTTTGGGTGGAGCAAGGGTACACAGGAGGCCGTAGGCTCGCCCCCTTCTCTATGGCCCCCTCCGAGTCTCACCATGAGTGACCTTGTGCACATGATGTGACACCCCAGCTTATACATCAAAGTTCCATGAACAGTGTGCTCAACAGGCAACTCACAGGCACCTTTGTACCCTAGGATGCCCGCATCTGGGTACATGGATCTACTCTCAGCGGGATGGGAAGGACACCAGGCAGAGAACAATAGGGTCCGGGTTGGAGTGTGGTCTGCTTGGTGAGGGTGACCTAGCTCCACTCAGCACAGTGTCCATGGTCCTTCTGGAGCAGTCGTCGGAGGCTATCTGACCTGGGTGGGTGGACCAGGCGGGGCCCGCTTAAAGCATGGTGCCCAAGACAGGACAGCAATGGCCCAGGTCTGAGGCCAGCACTGAACCCAAATGGCTCGCTGATTCCTAGCATTTGAGGTTGTATTATATTAAACAATATATATTTAAAAGTACAGGCAGAGGGAAGGCCAGATATCTGGGGTAAAGTCTGCCCACAAACTTAGCTTCACTGAGCGTTTTTACTGAATTTCTTCCTTTCCTCCTCTTAGGAACCAGAGGGGTCACTAAAATCCTCAGGTTTGCTTTTTTTCTCCCAAGAGTTTCCATGGCAGCTGCAGTCAGAGGGGAGGAGGGAGAGAAGACAGAGGAGGGAGTCCACGGGAAAGGGCAGAGGTGTGTGCGGGGGAAGATGCTTCTTCCCATAAGAGGTGGCGCCAGTGACCTGCCTTCTGCTTTGTCTTTTTTTGTGAATCTTTTTTCTTTTTTGCCAGAGCTCTTAGGTTAGAGATTTTGCACTGGGGTAGAGTATCTCTTCCCGTTTCCAAAGACTCCATCTGTAGATGGGGGAGGGAGAGCCATAGAAACATATGAGGGAGGGTGAGCCTGTGGTTGTCTCGCCTGCTGGTCCTGGCTCAGGCAGCACTGCCCCATCCCCGCCACTCACAGCCAGCGATGTCAATCAGAAATAGAACCTGGACTTTTCTAAGGGAGCTGGCCTGAATGATTCTGAAACTTGACCTAGCTTTTTCACTCAGTGAACTCTTTACGTCCTCTCCTGTGTTTCTCCCTCTTGCCAACCTGAGAAAGAACAGTACCCAGTTTTGTCTGCTGGTGTCGCTGTCTGAGAGCTTTCTTGGTGGAAGGCCTGCTCAGCATTGAGCCCGCTGTCAAGGTTAAGGCTTTATTGTTTTAAAAGTAGCACCCTCGGATTCTTAAATGATTGTCTCATTTCATGTGGATCATGTTGACCTTTGTTTATTTCTTCATTCAGGCCATCCATATTTTTAAAGAAGCTTTTAAAAGAGCAACTGAGGTTGCCTCTTTTGCGGAGAAAATACAAAGTGCAAGAGAAGGAAGACTTTGGTGGGGAGGGAGCTTTTGAAAGCTGAAGGATCTGACCTAGACCGTGCTTTTGGATGAGATTTTTGTACAGGCTTTGCACGAGCTTAAGACTGTCAGGGGAGGCCACCAGAAGTCACCGGGCCAGCCGGATGGAAGGTGCCCGAGGCGTGCTAGCTGCAGGCTCCGTGCCCCTGGGAACAGGCTTGCCCTAGCAGGGCTGTAGAGGGGAATGTTGCCAGTTTAAGGCCACAGACCCAAAAAGAAATTACATTTTAAGCTGAAACAAAATCCTGTGGGAATATTTCATGTTAAGTAATGTTTGCGTCATGAAGGACGTCATCTGTCTTCCACATAATCATTTCTCCCTTCGATCCTTTGGCTTCCTGTGTTCATGATGGAATAAAGTGCATTGTCTCTGCTGAGTGCTTCTGCAAGCTCTTCTTGATGATTATTTGAGTTACACTTGCATTCAAAGCTCTGCCCTCCTTTTCTGCCCTAGTTGTATGGAGCATTAAGGGGGAATGTACCCTTCTAGCTTTTACTGGAGAAGTAAAACTTTAACCAGAGTGTATTGAATGTGGGCCTCAAATTTAGTCACAGGGAATGAATGGTCTTTAGCCCAATATTACCCTCTAGTGGGATACAATAGAATCAGGTATCTGGGATGCAACTGAACAGGTGTAACTGGAGATTTTGCATCAGGTCTGCTCTGTGGCAAATACAAGTGGCTATTAAGACTAGAAAAAAGAAGAAGAAGGAAAAAGAAAATTAAAAATTTGTTTCCCATTTAGAAAGTTGCTAGCCTTCAGTGAGGGTAGAGCATTTTATTATATTTAATAACTTCCCCGTTTTCTTTCATTTCTTTCATTTTAGTCTCTCATTTCTCTCTGGAAATAGCTGACATTTCAATACAAATTATACAGGAGTATTGTCCAAATATCTGATGCAAAGATTTCCTTTTTGGCTTTTGATGAAATTTAATATTGATCATATATATATATTTTTTATTGAAGTACCGTCAGTTGCAATGTGTCAATTCTGGTGTACAGCACAGTGTCCCAGTCATGCTTATACACACATAGATCATACATTGTTTTATACCAAGGTTTTGTTCACTTCCAAAACTTCAAAAGTCAACCCTCTCCTCTATTTCTCACTCTTAGGTCTAAATTTGGGTTTAGAGTTGTTGGCATATTGCATGTGGTTCATGGATTTTGACAGTGTGACAAAGGATGCTGTAAATTATATACCAAAACCAGTAAGTGGGAAAAAGGAATAAACTGTAACCCCTCATAGAGTTTAGGTTCCTTACCCCACAGAATATCAATAAGGGCTGAGAAATTAGTCTATGGAGAATAGGCAGTGACTGATTATAAACATTCTTATATGCTTGTTTATTATTCTGTAGGAAGTTGAGGAGGTTTGAAGCAGAGGAAAACATGATTACACTGAAGTTTTAGAAAGAGTGTGTAAGCAGCAGCTTAAAAAGATGAACTGGGGGGTGTGAGAGGAAGGCCTAGGGGCAGACAGATAGAGTGGCTACAGTCCAGCCACCTTGGTTGTAATCAAGTCTTTATTCTTTTCAAACACATGCCATCAACATCATACACATGTTACGAAAGTGCGGCACCAGGCACTTACATCCTGGACCATTTCTTCCTTGCTTGCCAGTGATTGGAAGAGTAAGTATATCCCACTCAGACTAACTGATAGCCACAGGGTTATTCTGAATGACTGCCTTCCAGTTGTTAAAAAACAGAAGGAAAGGAAAAGGGAAAAATAAGGAAAGTTGCCTTGGAGTTGCCAGTGTCAGAGACTATAAATCCACAGGAATCTTCCATCAGAACATCAACCTATAAGCTCGCCCTTTGGGTCACACTTTGGGGCAGAGGGTTGGACCATCAGATATTGTGCAAAGATATCAAGATGAGACAAGCTGCTGTGAGCCTGCTCCATCACCGAAGGCTGAGACATACTTTGTTCCTTTAAGTAAAAGGCAATAGAGCTTCTCCCAGTATGTGGCAGGGAGTTAAGCTTGTTACTTTAAAGATAACCTATTTTTTTTAAAGTACAGTCTGTAGCAAAGAGGATACATCAAATATAATATAAGTCTAATAAAAGCCTCTTGCGCATATGAACAAATACCAGGCTGGATAAGACAGTATCTTGGAACTAGACAGAAGAACAGAGATAGGGGCTGAGAAGAAATAATGGGTTGGTCTCAGTCACAAGGTGGGTCATACTTAAGCAAGAAGAATCAAGAGTGATTCACATTTCTGGCTTCAGGAACTGGGTGGATATTGGTGTTATTAGTTAAGCTCAGAAACAACAAAGGAGAACAAGTTTTGGGGAGAAAATAGTCCAGTTTTTGAAGTGCATACAGTAAGTTCAGGAATGAGAGTGTGGACCATGCCTGAAACACCCAGGGCACTCACTGTCTACTTGTTGAATGAAGCAGGTCAGGAGAGAAGCCTGAGCTTAGATACCCTTTGAGAGTCAGCAGCTGACAGGCAGGAGCCGAAATCAGGGCAAGCAGTGGAGAAGACAACCTTGAACAGATCTTTGTGGTACCCAGTGTTGAAAGGATTCAAAGGAAGGCAGCCTAGGAAAGTAGATGGAGGATTTGTCAGAGGGGGAGAAAAAGGAATCCGGAAGATCCTGGTGTCACAGAGACTGTGCAAGAAAGGAAAGAGTTTTAGGGAATTCAGTGAGGGAATGTCAGCATATCTAAATGCCACTGAAAGAAGTAAGTTAGTTAAGAACCAGAAGGGATCTATTGGATTCAGCAGTTAAGAAATCACAGGTGCCCTCAGCAGGAGCAGCTTCCACGCAGTGCTGAATCCAGGCATCATATTGAAGGTGAATCGAAGTTAGATTGAAAGTGAAGAAACCGAGGCAGCAAGGTTATGTTCACTTTTCATGATCCTTGGCTGTGAAATGGTTGATGTCAGTAAATACAGGGTATCCCAGAGGGATTGAATAAGTATTCTTACAATAGGAGGCCAAGAAATCTGTTGTGAAGGAGATGTGAAAATAAAAGAGAGATGGGTTAAAGGAAGCCAGATTTTTATCCAGGGTGGAGGAAGGAGAAAAGTAGATTGCAGGAACAGACACGTTGGTAGTCGAGGGGCTAAAAGCTGAGACTTGCAACCAATTGCACCGATGATTTCTGTGAACTCAGAATCAAAATTTTCACCTAAGAGAGGGAAGGAAGTGGGAACAGGGGACTTGAAGAGACTAGTTAAGAATAGCTATTTAGGGGTTTAGGAGGGTTGAATCAGGGACAGGAAAGGGATTGTTGAGTGACATTCAGGACTCGTCTAAAGACTGAAGACATGACATTGTGGCAGCGCAAATGTACGGAGTGTGTATGCTCTCCCCCAGCAGCCCAGATGTGACTGAAGAAGGCAGAACTTTGTGATGATTTGAGATCTGGGGACTGCCGAGTGGTCACCCCAAGTGGCAGCCAAAGAAAATGAGGGGAAATGGAGTTGAGAGACCTGAGAAGACAGCAGTTGAAGAGATGACCAGAAGATCGAATCTGAATAGGAAAGTTAGTGAGAGACATTGGGAATGGATAGAAAGGTTAAAAGCCTAGAAGTGCCAAGAATAGGTGCAGTGGGACGGACAGAGGGGCTCACCTGTCTAAGGTACAGCAGGGGATGGAAATCCAGGAAATCAAGGCTGGAGCATTTGCAGGCCTCTCTGTACAGATGAAGTTCCCTGAAGGGTAGCAAACATTGGGGCAGAGGAAATCTGTGCACCAGCTGCTCGGTATTTAGTGAATTTTGGCGAAGGCTCAGGAGAACCCAGAAGAAGTTTGGTAGATGTGACAGAATAAAGGAGGACACAAATTCTTAGACACCCTTCTCACTGAGAGATGAGGTCTAACTCCTCCATTTGAGCCTGGCCTTGGACCATTAGGATATGGTGGGTTTGTATGGTCCTCTGGTTCCAGACCTCAGGATTGAGGGTGGAGAAAAAATTATGTCCGACTCTTACTTGAATTACTGCAGTGACCTTCTAACTGGTCTGCCTGCTTCTATCCTTGAACTTCTACCTCTATTCTCATTAGAGTGATCAGAATTATTGGTAAAACTTACGTTGGGTCATTTGTCTCTCCTGCTCCCAACCCTTCAGTGGTTCTACATCTCACTCAGAGTTAAAAGCTCAAGTCTCTTCATTGACCTCCCAGATCCTGTGTGATCTGGTTTCCTGTTACCTCTCTGCCTAGTACCTTCCCTCTGCTTCATCCACAGCTGTCTGGATGTTCCTCAAACTTACCAGGCACCCTCCCACCTCAGGGCCTTTGCATTTGCAGTTCCTTTTGTCTGTTTCCCTGACATATTGGCGTGGTTCTCTCCCTCAGCTTTTACTCAAAAGTCATCTTCTCTGTGAGGTCTTCCTTGATCAGCCCATCTAAAATTTCACCATCTTCCCAAGCCCAGAATTGCAAATCCTGCTTTATTTATTTATTTTATTGCCCATGTCACCAACATAACATCTGTTTATCTTGCTTATAGTCTGTCTCCCTGATCAGAATACAAACTTCTCTTAAGGGTAGGGATTTTTTTTTAATTGAAGTATAGTTGATTTACAATGTTGTGTTAATTTCTGGTGTACAGCATAGTGATCCAGGTATACATATACATATATTCTTTTCATTATAGGTTATTACAGGATATTGACTATAGTTCCCTGTGCTATACTGCAGGATCTTGTTGTTTGTCTATTTTATATATAGTAGTTTGTATCAAGGGCAGGGATTTCTGATTTGCACCATTTGCTGCTGTACTCCCAGTGCCTAATACAAACAGTATCTGGCACACGGTGGGTGGTGGACATTCCTGAAATAAGTGAATCCACTAGACAGTAGATTATCTTCAACCCAGTCCTCGCGATGTGGCACCAGTCCTTGATACCTGGCCCTTGAGGTGGTCTAAGAACAGCTACAGGATTTACACTTGCAGCTCTGGCCTCTCCGTGGAGGTGAGGAGGGGAGGTAGCTGTGAATCCAGGAAGCCCAAATAACCCACAGCTCCGCCCTCAGCCGCCTGCTCCTCCTGGCCGTGCAGACCGTCTCCCGGCAGCCAGTCCTAGGAACAAAACCCACAGGGAGATCTCCCAGTCCCTGCCGCCACTTCTCACTCGGTATCTTCCTCTGAATTCCTTTCTCTGGCTGCCTAGGCTTTCTTTTTGAAGAATGAGACTGTCAAGAAGGTGTTAAACACAAGGCAGACAGCCCTAAACATTAGGCAAAAGAGTCATTTTAACAGAAAACTGTGTGAAGTGCTTTGTACTCACCACATCAATTACTATTCTTCTCAGGTGAGAAGTTGATACTGAAACAAAAGAGCTGTCTTACAGGATGGGTAATGAAGAAGACACAGAGGGGCCCTTAACTGGAGGAGCAGGAGAAAGGAGGCAGCTGGTGGGACTCCCCCCTCCTCCCCGAGTTCCACTGCTGGATTCATGAACTAAGTGGCTCCGAGCTGAGCCTTCTCACGGCCTGAGGCGCCCTTGGAGCCACTCCTGCACAGTGTATCCCCCTCCCACCCAGAATCAGACTTGAAGTCAGGCAGGATGGAATCATGTGGCTGCATCTGTGGTTTCTCTGCAGCACTCACTTCCCCAGCATCCAGGCTCCACAGCATTTCTCCCTTTCCTCCAGCAGGAGATTTCTCTTTTGAGTTTTCATACATGAGCACTCCACTGAGGCCAGTACCCAAAGCTCTGGAGCCAGAAGTGCACTGGGATGTTGGTTCAATTCTATCAAGATACGGACATTAAGCCCATCGTCTGTGACAGTGTAAAGATTATCAGCATCAGAAACTCATCATCACAGAGCTGGATGGGAAGTGACCTTTCAGAGAAGAAGATGGTCCATCACAATACACTAAAATTAAGGAGAATGATCCATGGAGATACTAAAAAGACATAATGCAACCATTAAAAACTAGACAGGAGGTTTAATGCTCTTTGAAAGGCACTGTCCACCTTCTGGAGGCTGAGGAGGAAGGAAGGGCTGAGCCAACAAGCCTGTTTGTCTCATAGGTTGAGTTGGAAATAATCAACTCAAAGGCTCAGGGCTCCTCCCTACACAAGCTCATTCCCTCCCAAACCCACCTTTGATTTTGGAGAAGTAAAGTTGAGACAGAGTATCAGGCTTTACAGAGTTATTTCTTGAGGCATCTTTAAGTGACCTTATAGAAACAATGGAATACTGGGTAACAATCTAAGAGTCAAATCAAAAAACGACTACTTGGTTAAATACATACCAAGTGGTGTTACAGTGTACTAACGAGAGTTAAACAGAGGGATTTTCACCCCTCTACCACTTATGTAGGGTAAGTTAAATAATTTGATGACTGGTAACAATTGTCTTATTTTAAATATACTCATCCGTATGCATGTCACTACGTACTATATTTCTTATCTCAAAATATTGCCTATAAAATTTGTTTACTTAGTCAAAATAATTGCCTAACATAATTTCCCCTCAAAGTTGTCAAAAGAATAATGTTATTCCCTTAGGCAGGCACTCAAGCACCGAGAGAAAAGCCACATCTGAGTATCTGATGTATTTTATTTGTTCACATTTATCCTATTTGAGGTTAACACTACTTCATTGGACCGTTTAAAAATCATTCTGTAAACAAAATAAAAAACAGCAGCAACAGCTAAAATAAGGACATGATGGATACTAAAATAAAGGAATATGTTGGAAGGAATATTCTGAATAAGCAAAGGAAATGTGACCATGATTATGAATTCTACAATAAGAAGAAAAAAACACCAACATCTGCAAAAAACAAAACTCCAATAAAAAAGAAGGAAGAATTCAAAGTGCAGGTGCGATAGTTTCCACTTCCAAGTCCGTTCAGGAAATAGAGCATACTATTCTTTTAATATAAAGTGACAAGTTCCGCTTTAAACATTCAGATATGTTATCTTGCAGATTTTTTTTTCAGTTTACATTATCTCTACATTGGTTTAACTGGAACGACGGTCATATGTGATACATGGTATAATTTCTTGAACCTATGGAGAGTATGGAAATGATAAAGTTTATTGTTTTATTTTTTGCTTTATTTGCAATGAGTAACAAGAAGCTGAAAATCCAGCATGAGAAGCATCAGTTCTTTACTCTTCCCCAAATCCCCCCAAAATCCTGAGTCCGCTTATCATTTTTGCTGCCACTTTGAGGTTCTCTGCAGCAAAAGACTGTTCATATCCCCTGAATTCTGGCCAGCTGACTTAACTAATCATTTTTTTTAATGCAAAATTGGTCTGGTATTTGTCCAAATTGATCAAATAGAAGTGTGATTCTGGCATTACACAGAAATCACTCACACTTCTGTAACTGCTTAGAACCTCAAACGGGAATACTGGTTGAACATGATTTTTGAATAGAGGACTTTTATGAAATATATTTCAAATCTTAAAAAACATGTTTAATGCTCCCTAAAAGTGGTATAAGATCTACCTTAGCTGACAATGCCCATTCCATTGAAGAACATTCTGTGTTTGTGGCATTACACTTTCCTTTCAGCTCTAATTCTATTTTTAAAAAAGCCCAAATGCACAATGGCTGCTGCCTTCTTTAGCGTTAAACAGCACTATGTATTTTTTTAAACCATGTGGACAGCTCAACAGCAAGATTAAGAAGTTATAATACACACATATCACAGACAGAGTCATCTTTTTTTTGGAATTCACTGAATAAACTGCATTCTGGTAAATCCCCCTCCCCGCAACGAGAGTGTACTCTACCTACATTGAGGCGTTTAAATATTTCTCCAACAGTTTTCATTGTATTATATTATGAAAACACTAGGCTTCAAGCCGGGTACTAATAAATATTTAATTTAAAAGGAAGGAAAGAAACCCCAACACAGAAGAACATAAAAAAGACCCTTCCCACCCCGCCCCCACCTCCGCGTCCCCAGTGAAGGCGCCGGAGTCAGCCGGACAGGGCCGATATCTCGTAGTCACTGGCCGAGGTGAGGGGCTTGCCCATCATCCGGATGTTTTTTGCACTGGTGATCCTGGCCATCATGCACACGGGCTTGTCAAAGTACTTCACCAGGGCCGGCTCTGTCAGGAGGGAGGCCAGGAACTGCTCGAAGGTGATGGCCCAGTCCCGGTCCAGGCTGGTGCTCCGGGGCAGCGCCGCGGTGCCCTCGCCGCTGCGCACCAGGACCGTGTCCTCCCCGATGTCCTCGCAGTGCAGCTTGTCCTCCTCGTGGGAGCCGGCGCTCAGCACCGAGTACGAGGACATGGAGCTGTCGTCCTTGGTGTCGTCGTCGGAGATGAGCATGGAGGAGCAGACCCCGTTGTCCCGGGGCGAGGAGTCCTCCAGCTTGATGTCCTCCATCTGTCCCCCCAGGGAGTGTTCCTCGCCGTCCCCCGCCAGGCTGGCCGGGAGGGGCTCCAGGGACTCCCGCACGGAAGGCTGGCCAGGCCCCTTCTTGGGGAAGAGGACGCCCGGGAGGCCCTGGTTGCAGGACGGCCCGCTGCCCCCGCTGCCGCCCTCCTTGGCAGGCTGGCTGGCGAAGAGCTTGCCCACTTCCCCGATCTCCAGCAGGAGGCTGGTCACCGCGGCCGTGGCGTGGTACAGCTCCTGCTCATTGGGGTCCTCGCTGAACATGTTATACATCGTCTTACACAGCTCGATAAACTGCCCCTGAAAAGGGATTTGGGAAAACACAAGACTGTGACCGCCTCACCGGTGAGCAGAGAGGCGGGACCAAGGTGGACTGCAATGCCATTTAACATCAGGACTCCTACAAGATCCCTGGAAAGTCCTACGTTAGGGTAGATGGATGTGTAGTTCAGTTGCTTCATTGATGGTTCCTTTTTTTAAGTTGGAAAAACTTCCAACATCCATGAAGTAGAAAGAATGAAATAATACACCTTCATAATGGTACCCATAGTCTGGAGTCAAGAAGGACCACATTATACAAATGTTTCACTAACTCTATCCTTTCTTGAAGTATCTAAAGTAAATCGCAGACTTCATCGCCTCTCACGCCCACACACATCAGAATGCAGCCCAGTTTTTCCAAGGTCGGCTCACATCCCGTCTCCCATGACACATCTGCTGGGGTCCCTGGACAGAAGTAACGCCTTCCACCCCCACCCAGATGACTTATCTGTTCTTCTGTTAGAAAAAAGCATTTTCACCCTGTGTTATAATTATTTATATTGTTTTAGCTCCCTCATTACATTTCAACTTTTTGAGGAAAAAAAAAAAGTCAGACACCTTTAGAGCTGAGCACAGTGGTTTGAAAACAGCATGAGCTTGTCTTCTGAGTCTCTGAAGGTGTTTTTAATGATTAGGATGAGAATGCATGTACTCTCAAAATGGAGTATTTCATTTTCTCTGAGGAGGTCATTTTCTCAAAACAGAGCATACTTTTGATGCACAAAACAGACCCAAACAGGTATTAATTAAGTGCCCCAAGTAGCCATTCTCTTTGAGGGGTACTTACTCTACATGTATCTATGCCTGGAAAACAGAGCTTCAAGGTTCGAAATGAATGACTCGAACTGTTCAGTACTCACCTGATTCAGTTTGGGTAAATCTTTTGCATTCTTTGATTTAGGCTTATTTTCTGGAGTCCAGAGTCTCAGATAATTACGATTTTCTTGAGAATTTGCCCTTTTCCCTAAAACCCAGATGTTTAGAAATCAAGGCTCAAGAAGCAACTGTTGAACCAGCAGTATGGGGAAATACAGAGAAGGGAAAGTCTGTACCTCTGTCCGGCTTTAGACTCACTGTAACAAAGCCATCGTCGGCACCGTGTTTGCTTCTGCTGTCCAGCCCAACCACTGCCAGGAAAGATTCAGAAGAAAACAGGACCATGTCACATGATAAACCCATAGATTTAGCACGTGTCATAGAAAACAGAAAAGCCTCTATGTAGGGTTGCCTGATTTAGCTAAACAAACAAAACAGAAACAAAAATGAAACCATGGCACATCGAGTTGAATCTGAACTTGAGATAAACAGCAAATGATTTTTTGAAGCATTAAGTGAGTCCCAAATACCACACGGGACATACTTAGGCTAAACAAATTATTTTTTGTCTATCTGAAATCCAGATTTTACTGGAGTCTCATATTTTACCTGATTAACCCTGTCACATGTGATTGATTGACCAGCTTTGCAGGCAACTTTTTCCAATAACAGAGGGCCCTGTGGGAAGGAAAGTCACTTACCATGTGTGCATTCAGGGGTGATGTCTTCAAAGAAGTACTGAGTTGCTTCAAAGGCAGAATCTGGCTCATCTTGATCAGAGGATGGTTCTGGAGAGGGTGAGAGATGATTCTCATTCTGGTAGGGCCATGACTCAGTGAAAGTGTGCTTCAATTGTTAAAGAAATGACAGGGGAGCAGGAGAAGCTAAAGTTACAAAACTGGGGTGGGGGGGTCACATCACTGGGGGACCTTGAAGGCCCCCTGCCTCTAAAACCATATGGGGGAGGGGCTCACTTCATTTCTAACTCTACCTTCCTTTTTAACAACCCCACACCAAAGTATCCCTTTTTTTGTATTCCTTTTTTTGGAGACTTTCCTAAATCCTATAGAACGATGCTTTACAAACCAAATTTTAGGAAATTGTGTGCTATGATAATTCCCAAATCTATAGTTTTACCGTATCTCTAGCCTTAGAGCCATTCCCTCCTCATTTTCTTCCTTCTTTTCCTTCTTTCCTTCTTTCCTTCCTCCTTTCTTTCTTTCTTTCTTCCTTTCATTTCTCTCTTTCTTTCATTTCTTTCTTTCTCTCTTTTCCTCCCACCACCCCCTCCCTCCCTCTTTCCTTCCTTTCTCTCTCTCTCTGTGTCTGCTGCATACATCCAGCTGGAGGCCAACCTTATTTAAAACTGAACTCAAAACCTTACCATCTTTTGCACTGTTTCTGTCAGTGGTAAAACTGCTCCCCCTAGACTCAGAATCTCAGTCCTTGTACCTCATGGGTTACCCAACACTACTTACTCATTCTCTTCTGGTACTCTGCTCTTTTCTGTTACCACGACTCATAGGAAAATGAGGAAATGACTATTGAATCTAGCTGATTCAGGAACTCATGTAAATAGTATTGTTCAGTTTGTTCCTGGGGACCAATGAGTGGCTTTGTATATCAAAAAAGAGGCAAAGAGACAAACAGGCAAACAGGTCACACCAAAAAAGATTTCAGGCCAGGCCGGGGTTACACATGTTACTCTGTGGAGCTCACTTACCAGGCAAGACGTGCATTTTGTACAGGAGTTTGAGTTTCTCTGTGAGGTCCCCATGGCACGCGGCACCTAGGAGTCACACGAGTACCAATGTGAAATGCATCATACGTGCTGGTAACCCCTCCGGGCTGTAGTGTCCCCCCCGAAGAGTCTGCCCTACACAAACTGAAGCCAAGACATTGTGTGACAGAAAGTCTGGCCAGGACACATTTTGTTCAAAATCTCTGGAACCAGGATTTGTACTTACTATGTGCCCTTGGGAGCGTGAACCTCTCTGTACCTCAGTTTCCCCTCTGTGAGGCAGGATGATAAACAGAAATTTCCACCAGGGGGTCTTGACTTCAGGACCCATAAAATGTGAGAACTAAAGGTGTTAACACTGAGAATAGCGCCTGGCACAAAATAAATTAGTCTTATCAATAAGCAAGTTCAGGTCACTGGGCCTCAATACCCCAGATTACTGTAAAGAGTTCAGAAATAATCTCAATACATATTTGAGAGTGCTTCAGATTACTCATTTTAGAAATCCTTTTCAGCTGCTTTTAGGTTCTGTTAAATATTTCTTCAGTTTAATTTAGCCTAACCCAGCCGCCATTATATCACCATTGCTTCCACCCAAAGAATCCTGTAACTTTTGCCCTTACGTACATCAGGAATCAGAAAACCCTTTGTAAATACGGATTCTCAGAGCACCTAGCTGAAGATTAACTGGATTTGGGAAAAGAGGAATCACAGGATCTGGACTGGCTGGCAGGGACATCGGGGTTATCTTATCTGACCTCCCACTTAACGTGGGACCTCGTCACACATCCACGTCCACATCCACATAAGAGAGGACCCAGCACCTGCTGGAACGTCCTCATCGACGGGGAGCTCATCCCAACCAGAGGCGCCTCACGCCCCTGGGGAGTTCTCCAAACACTGAAAGTGCTTCTACCATCTTCACTTTGGACAGCATCCTCAGCCTGCAGCCTCAGCTTCATCAAGTTCATGGGCCGTGTGAAAGGTGAAATGCTGTGTCCACGTGCCTGTGTCATTTTGGGGGAAGACACTGTGCCTAGAACTCATCACATCTCAGACTTCATGATTCAAAGAAAAGCTTTAGAACAACTCCTCTCCCCCTTTCACGTCAGACAGAATAGGTCCTTCACCTCTTCAGTACGACAGTCCTTGGATTTTAAGGATAGCTGTCCTGTCCCCCTTAGGCTTATCTTTTCAAGGCAAATGTACGTTCCCCAGGATACACCTCTCTACATACTTCAGCTTTCTTATGTGACCTGATTTGTACACCTTTCCCTATTCTTACCCACATCCACCTTGTGTATTAATTAGTCCAGCAGTGTCCCCCTGGACAGAGAGCTCCAGAAGCCTCTTGCCCACTGAAGACAATAGTGGAACTGTTCTTGGCTCTTCCCCTAATGCAGCCCAGGACTGTGGTCCACTCTTCCTGCTCTTCACGCTGGAGTTTCGTACGGACCGCATGGTTAACTAAACCCCAGAGTGTCTGCATGCTCACTAATACTAATCATGAAGAGAACGACAGACCTTTATTAACCATTCACGTTGTGTTAAGCCTATGTTAACTGCTTTCCACATGTATTTCACTGCCTTGTCACAATAACTGTAGGAGATGGGCACAATTAGTACCCCAACTTAGATGAGAAAAGTCAGGCTTAGTGATGTTAAGTAATAGGCTCAAGGTCATAAGCTAGTAAGTGGCAGGCCCAGGATTTGAACTCAGATTTGTCTGAGCCTAGATTCCAAGATTGAAACCACTATACCATCTATGCAGCCATACAGTTCTTTTACAGTCACTTCTCAAAATTTAAGACTCATGATTTATCCCTATCAATTTGTTTTTGCCAATCATTTCCTCCTCTAATATTTTTTAATCTTGCTGTTGTCCTCCAATGCATTGGCTGTCTCTCCCAGCTTCGTGTAGCCGACACATTTGGGTAGTATGCCTTCCCTACTTTCATAGTTTAAATTGCTATCCAGTACATCGTAATTATAGTGACAATAATAACTTAACACTTTTTGAGTCAGTCACTGTTGTAGGAACTTTACTTGAATTATTTCTTTTAGTCCTGACAGGAACTATTTTACAAGTGAGGGAACAACCACAGAGCTTAAATACCAAGCCAAGGTACTAGAAAACTTGTTGCTGACCACCAAGCTCTGGGTGCAGGGTTCAGCCAGTCATGGACTCACTGACTTCCACATCCTTCCAACTTTTCCATGTATAGCGAGTTATCTGTCAAATGACCAGCTGCATCGTGACACCTACAGCATGTTTAGAAATGCTGCCTTCCTGCAACACCACTGGAAAAGGAGGTACAGCTAATTTGTGGATTTGAATAGTAGCCCTTCATCTCTACCTTCATATAGACTGTCTGTTCACTAATTTCTAGAGGGATCTTTCTGGGGATTGACATTAAGATTACTCATCCATCTTTTCCAGAATTCATGCTTTTAGTTTCTTAAGACTTGAACCAAATTTCTCTTTTCTGGGTCCACTTACCTCCACTAGCTATAATCAACCCGCATAACTGACTACAGCTCTGAGACTCCTAGCAATCTGGGTGGAGTTTCCTTTGCTCAAAGAACTCAACTGCACTGAAGAAGCCTAAGTACTCTTAGCCACTGTTTTCACCATCTTGCACTGGAAGCTTCTCTTTCCTTTTCTGAAGATTCTGAAGAGTATTTACCTTGTTGGGGTTTGACAAAACATGAATAAGTTAAATATTTATATTTATTCCTATCGCTTTCTACACGTGTCTGGTATTTTCACCTTAAACATCTTTGCTGCAAGCATATTCACCCCACAACTAATTGGCTGTGGAGGCCATTTTGCCGTAAAAGACAAAGGTAACTGGTCGGCAGTTATATTATACTAGAAAATAAGGGATCAATTTCTGTGAATCCTTCAGTGAGCTAATCTAAGCCAGATTCTGTTGACTGGATACCGAAGATGTGGTATATATGCAATGGAATACTGCTCAGCCATAAAAAAGAATGAAATATTGCCCTTTGCAGCAACATGGGTGGACCTGGAGATGGTCATACTAAGTGAAGTAAGTCAGACAGAGAAAGACAAATATCATATGATATTACTTTTATGAGGAATCTAAGAAAATGATACAAATGAACTTATTTACAAAACAAAAGTGACTCACAGACATAGAAAACAAACTTATGGTTACTAAAGGGCGGAGGGGGAGGGATAAATTGGAGTTTGGGATTAGCAGATACAAACTACTATACACAAAATAGATAAACGACAAGGTCCTACTGTACAGCACAAGGAACTATATTCAATACTTTGTAATAACCTACAATGGAAAAGAATACGAATCAGAGTATATATGTGTATAACTGGATCACTATGTTGTACACCAGAAACTAACATAACATTATGAATCAACTATACTTCAATTTAAAAAAGATAAGGCAGGTTCTGCTAAAATGTTCACCACTTTCAAGAAACTTATGCTTATCAAGACTCACACAACCACCTCCTCTTGGGGGAAAGGAGGAGCTTGAGTCTTCCTTTGCCTCCCACTTCTAGTATCGTGTGATCAGTTCGGTAAAGATGGCAGCAGAGGGCAAGCTGCTGTATCCACATTAGCTAAAGAACCAATCGTTAGTGCTCTCGAGGGCTGTTGTGGATAGGTAGCCGCTTCTTTCGCAGTTGCCACATAGTTGGTAAACTTTTGGTTTTGACGAGTGGGAGGGATGACTGTGTCACCGAAGGATTTGTAAAGATATCCTGCTCTAGTGTCCTACCTGTCAACCAGTTATTTTATCTCTTAGGGCAGCATGGCTTTATGGTCAACTAGCTGTGCTGTGAAACTGCTTGTGGCAGAGATGTTTACGGCAAAAATTCCTAGAACTCTTTCTATGTGTTGAACGTAGCTCTTTTTCCTCCTCCTTATTCTTGCCCAAAGGTGATTTTTAAAAAATCTCCTTTTTGACAGACACCAATGTGACAGTAAGTAGTTACTTTGGGGCAGAAAAGATTAGGAGAGGATCAAAAGGGTCTTCAGCCTTGTCTGGATTATTTCACTTTTCTAAAAAGCAGGATGTATTTATGTGTTACTTGTGTAATTAAAAATTAACACCTCCTTCTTCCCTTAAAAAAAAAAAAATCCTGTTTGCTGTCCTCAGCACAGCGTAAAGAGAAAAGGATGAGCTTTTGAGACAGCCCTTGTCTGAATCCTGAGTCAGCAAGAACTCACTGTGCCTTTCAGTTCAGTTCAATAACACAGATGTATTGACTTGCTAAAAACAAATGTCCCAGCAAGTTGCTTAACTTTTCTGAGCCTCCATCTCTTTAACTGAAAGTGGGGATAGTACTAGTCAGCAGATGGGTAGTAAAGCATAACAGCAACCACACAGACTGTGCTTCCGGGGCGCCTGAGTTCAAACTCCAACTTTGCAGATGTGCGCTGTCGGTGAATCAGATGCACGTAAAGCACCAGGGCAGTGCCTGGCTGAGCACGTGCTGTATAAATGTTAGTTATCGGTACTGTTACTACCTCAAAGGTCTATTGTTTGGATTATGTGCTAAAGTACAAGTTCTAAAGCATCAGAACAGTACCTGCATTCTTAATAAAGGCCAGGTTCCTCCCTGTCCTCCCTTCTAAACATACATATGATGCTTTACACAAATTGTTTTTTCTTACCTCGGAGGACCTCATCTATACCCCTTCGCCTTTTTAAATGCCATCATCTTCCTCTGGCCTTTAAGCCTTCCAATCATTACAGATGTAGGGTAGTTTTTGGAATCACTGTTAGCACTCTACCTGACACCTTCACCTTTCCCTGGGCAGGTCATTTTTGAAGTGCATGGACCAACATCATAGAGTGGCACAATTAGAATTAAAAAGATTTTTCCTTCTTTTCTCCTGGCAGCCTGACAACATAATGCCTGCTACATCCACAACCTTGCATTGGGCAAGCTAAGTTCAACAGCCATGTGGCTTTTTTGCTCAAATATTAATCGAACAGGAGTCCAACAGAAACAGGGCAGTAAACAGTCAGACAGAGAGGCTGACAAGCAGATGCTGCCTGTGAGTTGAGGGTATGCATTCTCACGATGGATGGCCCTCTCTCCCCGAAAAATGGAGAGAAAGATTTCCATTTATATTGCAGAGCTGTTGTGGGTTTTCTCCAGCCCTTTATTAAAAACACTATGCAATATCTTATATAATTTTATGAAATTATATGTACTATAAATATTTTTTTCTGACAGAGAAAAGCAATCCATCCAAACATTTCTTCTTCCCTTATAAAGTTATCATCTTCAGTTTCAGTGTTTAAGTCGGCACTCTTGCAAACTCTCTGATAATGTATTTTAACTAGTGCAGATTACTATCTAATGTAGACGCCAGTGATTTAATCATACATCCATTAACTAAAAACAAATTTTGGAATCAGCTTGCAAACCCTAAAGTGTGCTCCTCTGTCCTTTAAACCCCATCTTCTGAGGCAAGTGGGATTGTGGTCCTGAGGCAGCACAGAAGACCAGGGCAATTACTCTCCCATCCCCTCCCCCCCAACTCATGCAACACCATCACGTCCTTACTCAGCCCAGAGACAAACTCTCGGAAGTTGATCAGAGAGTCTCCATTTTCATCTAATAACTGGAATAAGCGGGAGGCCAGCACATCAGAGTGAGTTCCACAGGCCCAGGGAAAGAGCAGAGCAAACATGCCCTTGAACTGCTCAAAGTCGATGCGATACTGCTCCAGGTAAGGCAGGCTGGGGTCGTGCCGGTCCAGCGCATTGCTGCTTCCGCCCCAGTAGCAGCTGGTTAGATGTTCCGCCTGAAAAATCAAAGAACAGGGTTGCACCTCACAGCAAATACCAGGAAGAAAGATCTTCCCTCAGATTTGGAAAAAGGCTTTAGGTCCCCCATGTGTATGTCCTGGGACAGTGCTCTGGTCCCAGGGCACCCTCGTCTTCTCTTCTATATACATCTCCACCTGACCACCCTCCACCAACTCCATGGCAACCACCTCTGCGGTTTCCATTTGACATGAAAAACCCAGTTCAATTGCTGGAGTAGGTGAAGAAAGAAAGTGAATGCCCCCTTTTTTTCTTCTCCTTTACATACACGCTCAAGCATTTTAAGAAATTAATTCCTGGAAACCATAAGTAAAACAAAAAGACAACCTATGGAATGGGAGAAAATTTCTGCAAATGAAACCAACAAAGGCTTGATCTCCAGAATATATAAGCAGCTCATACAACTTAATAAGAAACAACCAAACAACCCAATCCAAAAATGGGCCAAATACCTAAACAAGCAATTCTCCAAGGAAGACATACAAATGATCAATAAGCACATGAAAAAATGCTCAATATCACTAAGTATTAGAGAAATGCAAATCAAAACTACAATGAGGTATCACCTCACACCAGTCAGAATGGCCATCATTCAAAAATCCACAAATGACAAATGCTGGAGAGGCTGTGGAGAAAGGGGAACCCTCCTACACTGCTGGTGGGAATGCAGTTTGGTGCAGCCACTGTGGAAAACAGTATGGAGATTCCTCAAAAGACTAGGAATAGACCCAGCAATCCCACTCCTGGGCTTATATCCAGAAGGAACCCTACTTCAGGATGACACCTGCACCCCAATGTTCAGAGCAGCACTATTTACAATAGCCAAGACATGGAAACAGCCTAAATGTCCATCAATGGATGAATGGATAAAGAAGCTGTGGTCTATTTATACAATGGAATACTACTCAGCCATAAAAACCGACAACATAACACCATTTGCAGCAACATGGATGCTCCTGAAGAATGTCATTCTAAGTGAAGTAAGCCAGAAAGAGAAAGAAAAATACCATATGAGATCACTCATATGTGGAATCTAAAAAAAAAACAAAAAACACAAAGCATAAATACAAAACAGAAATAGATTCATAGACATAGAATACAAACTTGTGGTTGCCAAGGGGGCGGAGGGTGGGAAGGGATAGACTGGGATTTCAAAATTGTAGTATAGATAAACAAGATTATACTGTATAGCACAGAGAAATATATACAATTTCTAATGGTAGCTCACAGAGAAAAAAATGTGACAATGAATATATATATGTTCATGTATAACTGAAAAATTGTGCTATACACTGGAATTTGATACAACATTGTAAAATGATTATAAATCAATAAAAAAAATGTTTAAAAAAAAGTTAACTCCTGTAAAGACAAACAAGTCTCTTTTTTTTTTTTTTTTTAAGAAATACATAGAATGTTAACCTGAAAAGGATCAGTAATTCAGGCAATCTGATCACCTTGTTTCCTAAGTGAGGACGGTACAGCCCAGAGGGCAAGTGGCTTCCACAAGGTCATCCAGCCAGCTAGTCAGAGCAGAATCATGATGCGATTCTGGGTTTCCAAATTCCTAGTTCAGTGTTGTGTCCCGTAAACCCCCAGCTTCCAGGTCACCAAAAACCACACAGATATTATCCTAGCCATCAAGTATTCAGGCCACAGGTGTGCGGTCTTCCTGGTTCACACATCTGAAAATAGCTCCATTAAACTCGTGAGCAGGGACCACTAGGGTGAGGATAACAGAGCTCCAACAAAAGGCTTCCTGTTTCTGTCCTTGGAAACAAGGCTGCCTCTTTATTCATGAGGTCATATTGATTCTGGCAGATATCCATGCCCATTCTAGGAAGACCACAAAGATAAAATAGCTAACAGAAAGGCCAGGAAGAATCCCCCCTCCCCTCACTACACAGGTGTTTACAGTGAGCACTGGGCATCCAAAGGGAGCCTTTATTTTTTACTTTATTCCCTGCTGTACTCTCTATTTCATTATCAGCATGTATAATATTTCAAACAGCAAAAAGCACTTTGAAAACAGATCTTTCCCTCTTGCCTGAGGGCTCTGAGAAGGGGGTGTCAGTGGTGAGTGTGTAGTCCTTCAGTGCTGCTCTCACTTAGAATGGAGCAAAGAAGACCAATGTCTTTATCCTGATTGTTTACTGCAGTTGTAGCTAACAACCCCCCAAAAAAGAGAGGAGTGGGAGTGGCAGGACAGGAGGAAGGAGAGGTTTCTGCAGTGCAGCCTTAGCAGAATAAAGGAAGCGTGTCAAGCTCACCTGGCTTTGGGCTGCACCCCTGCTGCTGGGCGTGGGGTGGGCAGTGGTGACAGTGGTGATGTCAGAGGGAGGGAGGCAGAGGCTGAGGTCCGAGGGCCACGTGGGTTAAGCTCTACTCTGAATTATCAGTGATGCCCAGCAGCCCTCTGGGGGTGGGACGGTGTTGGTGATACAACCTCCGGGAGGGGTCCTCTTTACTTGAGCTATGTCAGTGGATAAAGGTTACCCAGAGCATTTCCTCTAACTGGAGTGCCCACATTCCTCTGGAACCAGAGGATTGTGGTGCAGGCACCTTCACGGTGCTCACCCCATCACGAAACAACCAGCCATGCAGATCGAGCATGTCCCTCCTCCTTGATGAGACCTCCTACTCCATCACTTAGGGACTGGGGACCCGAGATTGAAAAAGGACTAACTGAGAAAGAGTTCAAGAGAAACCAAGGCACAGGGGCCCTGAGCCACATTTTCCACCAAATCTGCCTCAGGGTGGCAGCCTTTCACCTTTTTTGTTTTTAAACAAGTTTTAGCCCAAAGCCCAAGCAGAAAGCTCTGTGGGAGATGACTGTCTCTTTCCTTTGTATCCACAGAAACCCCCCTAGGAACTGGCTTTTTAAAGGACTAAAGAGTCTGGCAGGGTGTCTCACACAGTAATGCCTCAATAAATGTTTGTTCAGTTGAAATAAAGCCATTTGAAGTGTTCAGAAGACTCAAGAAAGAGTCCATTACTGAAATCTTTATCTTGGGTTCTGCAGTACAAGGCTCCTTCCCATCTTGACAGCAACCAAGGGCCTTGGGTTCCGTCTCGGGGTGCTCAGCAGACATGGGGAGCTCGTGTTTGTTAACACACGCTTAGGAGAGAGTGTACTAAGCACTTTCCTTATACTTTGGTACATAAGGGAAGCTTTCTTCAGGCATATCCTCAGCATACAAATGCCACACCCGGTACCTGGAGGTGCACAGACTAGAGACGGCAGGGGTGCCCAGAGAGAAGACATGGCTTTAGTGATCTCTGAATCTGGGACTTCTGCACAACCAGTCCTGGTCCTCCAGTTCCTGGTATCCCCCAAAGTCAGCCTCCTCTTTCAAATGTCATAGCCCTTCCCATTATCTGTCCATGGTCTTGCTGCCTCCAGCTGCTACTCCCACTTGTTTAGTTACCCCAAATCCTGGCCCTACCCTCACCACCCTGGAAGCAGATTTCTTCTGGTTCTCAGTATCCTTTTAAAATCTGATCTCAATGGGATCCTTGTATTTTGTTTGTTTGTTTTGTACCCAGTTGGGTCGTTACATTTTTCCTCCATGAAACAAAGAGGGACCCCTTCTTTACGGCTAGCCGACTTACACCGAGCCATTAACTACAGAGTTTTATGTGTATGAACAGAACACGAATGAGTAGAGACTTCACCGTCAAGGGCTGAATGCGGCTGGTGGGGGCACTGCTGTCCACTCCCTCGGTCAGGCTGCTGGGCTGCACAGAGTGCATCGCTATCCAGCTATGAAACCTGAATCTCTCTGCACCCACATCAGAGGCATGCAGAGATGGTACTAAATTGAAAACTGATCACTGATTTACGCAGGCATTCAACATGCATGTTTGGAACACCTATCAGGGGGAGACTAGACTCGGCATTTAGCGAAACAAAAGTAAATAAAACTTTTTATTTTATTTATCATCACATTCTCTGATCCTGAGGTCTGTCAGTGTCCCGTTCAGATCTTTATGTTTGTCCCTTTATGTCTGTCCCTGAACTACTGTTGCAGTCCTCAACACAGCCAAGTTTAGTTCTGGAAGTAAGAGGCACTGTATACAAGAAACCAGCCAGTTAGAGATAGTGATAAAATTGGTACCTGTACAAAAGGCATCTTTTTAAGACTTTCTCTATCAATTGCCACATTTGTACCTCTGATGTTGGTAATGACAGCTATGACAAAAGTATTTTTTTCTAGAAGGAAAAACATTCTACACTGCTGTATTTATTAACATAATATTTTCTTACTCAGGATCAAGATTGGTAATGGGCTGAATTAGAAATGGAAATAACAGAAATTTAAACAATTAGGCTTTTGCTCAGACATCTGAGCAGCTTTGGTCTTATTCTAGCTACATATCTCTCTTCAATAAAAAGTGCCCTAGCTTAGTATAGAAAGCTATTAGGATGCTTTAATATAGTTTAATATAGGAAATTATAATTTACAAGAGTTTCAGGCAGAATTTAAACTTGATTGCTGTTGTTCTAATGAATATTATAAAGTGATCCCCTGTTTTTTAAGTCCAGGGAGACGTCTAAAATATTGTATGGAGTGGAAGAAAGCTAAAAGATCAACTTAAATGAGTTCTACAAACACCTTTATTTTTCATATTCAGCACTCCATTTTTATACTCTCAGCTCTGTCTTCCTGTTTATGCATGTTGGCACTCATGCTGGCCCTTCATAATTTAACAGAAGAATCTAGAACTCACTGAATTATTCAACTCCTTTATTTCCCTGAATGTACACAAGTTTTCTTTGAAACTCACCTTGAAAAGAGCATAAAGTTCCTCCAGCTCATCAATGGTAAAGGAAGTTTCTGTCACAATAGTTCGTACCTATAAGAAGAATAAACACAATGAATTTCATAAACTCAAAAATATCCTAATGGGAAAAGTTCCTGATTTTCTCCTTTTAAATCATCTTCAGTCTGTCAGACAGGAATTTATGAGTCGCCAGGAGTGCAGGGAAGGACGGAGAAGGAAGGCCACGTGCCGTTTCTCGAAGGACTCACCACATTCCGCTTCGTGGTATCCTCCAGTGTCTGGATCACCTTCAGTCTCTGTTTGAATCTCATCTGCTCAATGAGATCTGCCCGGATAGTTCCAAATTTCTGGAAAGGAGCAATATTGACAGGTCTGAGAAATCTGCTAAAGCACACAGTGCCCTTTCAGCAGGACTGATGGAGGCACAGCCCTGATACACACAGGAAATATCCTGTCCAGTCAGAGGCCTCCTAGACCACATCTTGATTTACTGTATTATCTTTATTTTAAAACCATTTAACAGCCATCAATAAATAACAGAAAATTCTCGTGCTTCTTACCAGCTGAACTAAATTTCAAAGCCAAATGAGTCTCACACAGCACAGTTTGTAAGGAAGAAAAGGGTTAAATAAGGCTACAAGGACCATTTGTGTATTAAAAAATGCTTTAAAGGAAGAACTTTCTTGACAGGAAGAAAAGAACTATCTATGGCCAACTGTCAAACTGGGAGGTTGGAAGGGATGTTGGTGTGAGGCTCCTTGTCTAGACCTCAAGTTCAACAGCATTTGTCTCTGGGTGGCAGACGCTGAGGGCTAGCTACCTTTTCAAACTCCAAAATGCCTAGCATTGCCTGAATGTTTATTGAACTACATTTCAAAAGCCAAATGAGCCTTCCAATTAGAAGGCAGAGAAAGATGTAAGGTTTCCTCTCCCTTAGTGGTATGGAAGAAAAACAAAGAAATTCTGCCTCAAGTGCAACTCATGGAAGCAATGCTGCAATGGTCAAACACGTGTAAAGGGTACAAGAAGAGCTGACAGACAACAGCAAGTGTTGACAAAGGCATGGTGCAGCCAAAACTCTCATGTGCTGTTGCTCAGCGTATTAACTGGTACTACCATTTTGGAAATCCATCTGGCAGTATCCACTAAATCTAAACAGATACATACCTATGACGCAGAAGCTCCTCTCCTAAGTATACCCCAAAAAAAGTGTATATATATATTTTTACCAAAAGACATACACTAGAATATTCCTAGTGCCACTACTAGCCAAAAGCCAGAACCACTCAAATCTTCATTAACAGTAGCACAGATAAATACATTGTAGTATTGTCACACCATGGATTACTAAGCAGCAATGGAAATGAGCAATTTGGTTCATAATGCTGAGCAAAATAAACCAGAACCCAAAGAGCACATTCTGTGTAATTCCATTTACATGAAGTTCAAAAACAAAATTAATCTATGGTGCTAAAAGTCAGGAGAATTATTAACCTTGCTTGGGTGGATAGGGACAGGAAGGGGACACAAAGGGCACTTTTGGGGTGTGGTATTGATCTGGAAAATGGTCACGTGGGTACGTTAAATGGACAGTTTGAAGAGTGCTTTTGCACATCCATACTGTGGCATATTACACAGAAATTTTAAAAAAAGAAAACTAATGTTGATGTAGACAATGACTTGGATGAACCTCAAAGAACTCATGCTGAATGAAAAAAGTGAATGAAATGAAGTAAGCCAGAAAGAGAAAGAAAAATATCATATGATATCATTCATATGTGATATGTGAAATCTAAAAAAAAAAAAAAAAGACACTATGAACTCATTTACAAAACAGAAACAGACTTGCAGATTTAGTAAACAATCTTATGGTTATCAGGGAATGGGGGTGGGAGGCGATCAATTTGGGAGTTTGTGATTTGCAAATGTTTGCCACTATATATAAAAATAGATTTTAAAAAAGTTTCTTTTTTATAGCACAGGGAACTATGTTCAATATCTTGTAATAAACTTTAATGGAAAAAAATATGAAAATGAATATATGTACGTATATGCATGACTGGGACACTTTGCTGTACACCAGAGAAAGACACACTGTAATTGTACTTCAATAAAAAAAAACATTATAAAGGGGCACAGAGCTTGAAAGGGGAGAGAGAAAAAAAAAGACAAATCTTAAAAGGATACATATTGCATATTTCTATTTATGTAACAATCATGAAATAACATGATTATAGAGATGGAGAACAGGAGAGGGAGAATAGACTAATGGTTGCTGGTGTTAGCCGGGGGGTGAGGGAGGAGTGGGTGTGGCTGTGAAGGAGTAACACTAGAGGTGAGGGTGCAGCTGAGTGCCTTGGCTGTGATGGGAGTTACACAAGGCGATGCACAGAGCCACAGACACACACACACAAATGAGTGCATGCAGAATTGATGAAACCTGAATAAGCCCTGTGGATTGGGCCAATGTCAATGTCTTGGTTTTGATTTCATATGGAGGTTGTTTGGGATGTTAGCACTGGGGAGGAAGCGACTTGGGGAGAAAAGGCATGTGACTTCCCTGTACGTTTCTTTGCTATCTCTTATAAATCGATTATGATTTAAAAATTAAAGCGGCTTTTTGTTTGTTTTGTTTTTTGAAGTTATGATGAAACATTTTATGACAGAAAATGATGAAGGAATCTGAAAAGTAAGCGACCATCAGGCAGCTGAGAAATTACCTTTGAATCTAAGACTACTGTGGGTATAGAGAGAGAACACTAGCTTTTTGAAATCATGAAATGAGGCCTAGCATTATCTAGCTAAGTCACATGTGAGAGACACCCCATGGCTGTCACACAGACAGTCACACCAAGATCCACAGATCGTCACACCAAGATCCACAGATCTGCTCTCCCTGCATGCAGAAAATTCAAAATTTCAACTGAGCATCCGGACACCCAGCAAACGAGCACATTTCCACCCTCCCCTTCTGTGCCAGGTGGCTTGTTTCCGGCCAAAATAATGTGAGCACAAGTGACTGAGGAGGGCCCATTAAGGGAAAGGGGTAGACACTCCCTGTCTCCTTCCTGCAGGGAGGAGACACTCCTCAAGAGTGAACTAAAAGAAGCCCGAGTCCCTGGTGCCGCTGAGCTCCACACCGGCCCTGAACTGCCTTGCTGGCTCAGAGTGAGAGGAAAACAAATTTCTATCGTGCTGACCTCTACTTTGGGGTCTGCTGTATGACAGCCTGGCCTGTGCTCCAACTAATACAAGAGCTAAAACCTATAAACTGCTTACTATGGACTATGGTGTTTGGCATAAATTTACATGTTTTGTGTTCATTCCATTTAATCTGACTCTCCTGGTTCTGTTTATGCCTCACTGGCTACTCCCTTTCTGTCTCCTCTGCACATCCCCCTCCATCCTGAAACCTTGGGGAACTCCAGGCTGAGTCTTAAAACCTCTTTTCTCCATCAACACTGACTCCCCAGGGACTCCCAGCACTGTTCACTGCCTCTCCTGTCACCACTGTGGTCTAAGCCACTACCGTCTCTTACAACAGTCCCCACACGGATCTTCGAGGCCCTCTACCTTCATTTTTCCCCTAGAAGCAAGAGTGGTCTTTCTAAAACCTGTGTCAGATGTACTGCTCCCTTGCTTTCAACTCCAGTGGTTTCACAGCTCACTCAGCGTCAAATTCCAAGTCTGACCAAGGCCCACAGCCCCCACCTTCCCCCTCCCTCCCCCAGCTAGCTCTCCATCACCTGCCACCACCCTTTCCTCACCCCGTCCAGGCACAATGGCCTCAGCTGTCCCTCAGACACACCATGCTGGCTCCGCTGCCAGCGGGGTCATCTGCCCTGGCCACCCCCTCTTGCCTGGAAATTGCTTCTCTCAGACACCATGCACTGGTGTCCCCATGTCACCTGTGTCTCTGCTAAATGTCACTTCACCAGACACGCAGAGAAACTGCGCTCCCTATCTTTTCACCCGTTGTGTTCTTTCTGACTTGTCTGCCTCTCGCCCTGTACTATGAGGGTAGAGAGTGGACAGTCTGATTCACAGCAAGGGCTCAACACATGTTGGCTGAACACACTGAATCCTCAGCAGGAAAGACGTGCTCTTCTTACCTGCATTTCAGAAACGAGGGAATGGATGTTTACCAAATCATTAACTTGCCCAAGGCTGCAGAGCTGTGCAGCCAGGTGTGAATGCAGGCTGTCCGATGCTAGGGTTCGCACCCAGAGCCCGACCTCTGGGGGGCGCCCCAGGGGTTCACCTCTCTGACTTCCTCCAAGCACGGCTGGTGCTCAGTGATGCCTTGGTCTGCCAGATTCAGTAAATAAAGTACAGGAGATACAGGGTGCCCAGTCACATTACTGATTCAGATAAGCAATGAATAACTGTCTCCTCTAATATTAGTCCTGTGTTTTATCTGACAACCCTAGAGACAGTATCTCCCTACAGGTGGCTCCACGTGGTGGACTCTGAACTATGTAATTTAGAATTTCCCCAAACTGCGGTTTACAGCTAAAGACCCCACCTTTCTAGTACTTTCTACCTGTTTTGAAAGAGAATTGAGTTTTGACTCAGGCATCCCTTTCTGATAACTAAGACAGGATAGTGCACTGATATCTTGAAAGCTGACCAGTGAAATCTCTCACCACTTACGTGGTAAGAGGGTTTTGACCTAATGAATGCAGGGTTTATGGAAGAAATGTCTCCTCTCCAGAGAAGCAGCTTCTAATGACCAAGTAAGAATTCTCTTGACAATAAAGAAAGATGCAATACACTTATTTCCACTGAGAAGCCAGAATGCAGAGGTGGTTGGTAGGAGCTACCACTGGTGATGGAAAATATCACCTTTAATTCTCTCTGGGGTTATTACACCTTTGAAGGGGAAAGTTACCAGGGAAGGTAACTCTTCTGATCCTAACGGAAGGGTGGGGAGCATCCACTGCCAAGTTCACGCTGAAGATGTAGGACTGGGTTTACCTCAAACCGCGCCACAGTGTGCCTCTGATCAGCCAAAAACATCAGCTGTGAGGAAGAAGGAAACTAAATTTCCTGGCATCTACAACTGGCAGGGACGTTAACCATGTCATGGGCTCCTTACAGTAACTCACTCCTTGTGAGTTGGTCCTGTTACTTCCATTATACAGATGGTAAAACCAAGGTCCAGAGAGGTTATGTAAGCTGCCTGGAGTCCCACAGGGGCTGCGCTGTAATGTGAGGCCCAGCCACCGGCTTCATAACTCCACTACTTCCTGTCCCCTCAGCCAATAGGTTCTTCCTTGTGTCTGGGGAGAAGAGAACATAAACTTTGGAGCTAGACAAAATCTGATCTGAATTTTTGTTCTTTCACTGGGCCATTCAGTTGAGTCTTCTGACTCCCAGTTTCTTCCTCTGTAAAATGAAACCCCAAATGTGTCCTTGTGGAACCGCCTTTAGAAATAAAAATATAGTAATATATAAAGTACAAAAAAAAATTAAAAATAAAGTACAACTAATAGTAACTAGTAGTAGACATTGGCGTGGTGATCTCTGCAGATTGCTAAAGAGAGAGTTCTTTCCCCTAAGCCTGATATAATTTATATTTAATTGACATCTGTTTCTCAACTAGAAATGGGCCCAGCTGTCTGCTAGGCAGGGCCAGGGACTGGCCATGGACAGAACACAATGGAACACATACAATGTTTAAAAACGGAAATGGACCACAGAATCTGGATAGTAGAAATGATGCCTTCTTTTGGTTTCAGTTTCGCTGTGGTCAGCAGGTTTGTTCAGATCATTCCATGGACTTCGGCCTAAACTAAGAATTTTTTTTTTAAGCTCCAGCATTTAAATATTTCTAAGTCCTCTCTCTGGAGGACTTAGAAAGGAGGGACCTATTGCACTTGGTGAAGCCTGGCCCTTGTGGTGTCTTTCAAATGTGTATGTATCTGTTTTCCATCAGCCCTGCCTTCCCATCAATGCGAAGGAAAGCTTGGGAGGATGAAGGAAATCACAAAGAGGCGCCCAGCACCGGAAGGGGACTGCTTGTCCCACCCAGGAATGCTCTAGGGGTGGGAAGGGCCACAGAGCATAAAACCGGGAACTTGGGACAGACTTGTCTCCACCTCATTCCCATATCTGATCCTCCTGCTCCTCATCTGGAAATCTGCGGGGGTGGGGGGGGAGGGAACGTCACGCAAGGGTGGGTGAGGTGGTACGAAACAAAGGTCTGCAAACCTAAGACTTAGTTGCTGTCAGCAACCAGTGGGGAAAGCAGCACAGAGAGGAGGGTCTGCCTGCACTGAAAATTGCTTCTCAGCTCACAAAGATGTTAGGAATTAGACTGGAGAGTTAGACACAGGCCACAAAAATGTACAGAGAAACACAGAGTTGGAGAAGAGATAGAAACGAAGATGGCTAATTTGTTTATTGTTTAAGGAAGGGGGGATTTTAGGAAATTTAAAAACGTTAGGCTCTCTGATGCCCATCAGTGAATTTTGTTTGTTAGAAAGAGCATAATTCAATTAATGAATCGGTTCTTTTCATGGAACTGAAATTCCTCGGGAATTGCCCTTGTTTGGGGATGATGGGAAATGCTTGTTTGGAAATGCTGGCTCCTGGATCTACTGAGCCAACTTTTCTTTGCCTTGTTTTTAGCATTTCAGTCTGTCAGAGCCCCTTCAAAAAGGTGAGGGGCAGGGGAGAAGAGACCACCACCCCGTTGTTCTCATGGCCCGTTTTCCTTTAGAAGATCTCCAGAAATAGCCAGGCCGGAACTTGGAATTTATGATTTCCTTTTAGGCTGGGACCGTTTGCACCAGATGTCCTAATTCTATAGTCCATTTCTGTTTTTAAATAAGACTAGGTCGTGGGAATTATGCCCAAAGTGCCTTTTACATGTTTCTTAGTTTATGGGGTGCTTATTTTCCCAGTATACAGAATGGGGTTCACTCCCGTTAGCCAGAGGGCTGAGCCCCATTCACACTGAACAGTCCTTTCTGTATGAGAAGGTCTCCAAATGCCCAGAGCAGACAGTGAGGCTCTGCCTTGGAAGACCGCGTGGAGAGACAGGAGAAATGGTGGGTGGGGGACATGCGGGTCTTTGGATTTCCAGAAAACAGCATAAAGTTACAAGAGGCTGAGCCCAAGATGGGAGAGAGATTCTCAAATACAGCTGAAGGGGCGTTCCCCCCAGCTCCACCCTGCCTTGTTCTGTGGTGGTGGCACCTGTGTGTACCTGTGTGCTCACGTGCCGGGGTAGGGGATGGGGAAGGTGTTTGGGTGGAGGAAAGAGCAGGACAAGAAAGAAGAAGATAGGAGGGGACCAGTATATGCAGTCAGTGCAAGGATTCTGCTTGTTGGAGTCCCACGTCTGCTGAGCGGGCTGCCCTCTAAGGCCCTCTGAGCTTAAGTCTCCACTCACAGCAATATCCAGACCTATGGGACACCTTTGTAACTCTGCCAGAAAGCAGGCCCATATTTTGTAACTACTCTGAGGCTCCTCAAAGGACTATGTCATCTGAAGTCTCTGCCGAGCAGAAAGGGCTCAAAAAGCCATTGTCACATTAAGTAAATATGAACATTACACAAAACATGTTAGCGTCAGTGTCAGATATGCTCTGTGCACTGCCTGCATATTAGCTGTGGGTTGAACATGCTGGTTGAAACACAAGAAATAATGAGAAGCACATTAGAGATAAACAGACTTGGGATCTGAAGCCCTGCTCCAATTTACTGAGGAACCTTGGGCAAGTTACTTAACCTCTCTAAGCTGCCATTCTATTATCTGTAAAGGGCATTAACACATCATCTGACTCTCAGGCCTGTGATCGTTAATTTTGACAAGGCATGGAAAACTCTAAGCACAATGCCCAGTATCATTTTAATATTTACCTAGAAGTGATTGAAAAGTTGCAGAAATTATAAACAGGCTAGAAAGTTCATGATATGTATTGTTTGGCCCAGGAAGTATTTTTGAAAATTAGGATAATTAAAATCAAGACCTCCAACTTCTCTTGAAAAACCAAAAGTTCTGGCAACAATGGTTCCCCATCTCAGGTGGCAAAGAGACTACCCCCATCCAGCAGGCCTTTGCTGTCTGGTGCCCTGAGGACCACCTTTTCCCACCCCCACCACCGCCCCTCACTTGGTGTTCGCCTCATGTGCGTGGCCCCATAGTCATGCTAACTTACAACAGACCGTTTTCTTTAAATACACACCATTCACGTTCAGCTTCATTAAGACATACTTTTGACAACTGGGCATTGTAGAAAGGGCACCGTTTTGTGTTCAGATTTGGAGGCAAGTCCCAGATACCACAGAAATTTCACAAATTGATGTTCCTCGGCTTGCTTATCAGCAAGAAAGGGAAAATTATTTTCTGCCTGTTTGGGTTGGTGAAAGGATTTTATGCACTACTCAGGAAGAGCAAGCAGCATGATTGCTGTGAACTGTTCCCGGTGTTACCAGCGAAAGGAGGAGGGAGAAGAGGAGGAAGAGGAAGAAAAGCACGAATCTTTAAATCAGGCAAAATGTGCTAATGTTATAACTGAGGGTCCACTGACAACTGGTGATAACTATTATACAGGTCTATGTGGTTTCTGAAGGATCAACAAACTTGTACAAGTTACACTTGGAAATCAAAGCTATGCATTAGCAAAAAATGTCATGCCCCAAATGCTTATTAGAGATATATTATGAAGAGTCTATGAGTGAAATAATATGAGGTCTGGAGTTTGCTTTAAAATATATCAGAAAAAAAAGAAGAAGGCATTAGATGAAACAGAGATCGGGAAGATGTTGTTTACTGCTGGGACTGGGCGATGGGTTAATGGAAATGCATTATATTATCCTTTTGACTTATACTGTGCTTGAAAATATCTACACATTAAAAGTAAAGAAAGAAGAAAATTCACACCAAATTCTCACCAATTCACATCTCCGAGGCCAAGCATTATGAAATTTTAAAGATTTTCTGAATAAATGAATAGACACACACTGTCTTTTGCATCTCTTGGGTCTTCTCGCACTGACATAACTGTAGTATCTCCCTTCTTAGTCTATTCTTTTAGTTCTCCCCACTCAATTTATTGCACAGGGAGTCTCAGAAATAATGTACTTGAAGGAAATCTCCCCTTAGTTTCCAGTGGCTGTTGGGGGCCTTGCAAATCGATTAGTGGTTTCAAGACTCCCCACTAACCAGTCTGTATTGGACCAACTGACCTCATGCCCATACGTATGTCTTCAATTCCATCTCTGTTCTATCCAGACAAATCCTATTGGCTCTGGATTTAATGCCAGGGCACTTTATTTGGCTCCTGACTCTGCCACTTTCTGTGTCTTTGAAAAACTAGCTCAACCTCTCTGAACTTACATTTTCACCTTAAAGTGTATTAACATTCACCTGGTGGGGCTGTCTGGGAAGTGCCGGCAGGCTCTCCATGAGTGGCAGCTATTTTTGTCATCATTAGTAAGCCCGACACATTATTCTGAGCTTTCAAAACTGTCTGTCCTTCTGCACAAACTACTCCTTGTGTTTTGTCAGCCACCTCTTTTGCCTGCTTAACATTTCTGAGATTAAACCCACCAGGCTGGGTCATCTTGAACAAGAAGAACCTCTGGTCGTGTGTCTGCTGTAAGGGCTTTTATTAACGTGCCCCAGTGCCTTCCAGAGGCTCGTCTCAGTCTGTGAGTCAGCCTTGAAGGCTGGGACTGGGTCTTCTCCTTCTGTGCAGCTCTAACGAAAGTGCAGCGCCTCGCACACAGGCCCACACAGAAGAAAACTGTCTCTCAAATGGTCCGTACAACTCCTTCCAGCAGGAGCTTGGGAGAACTTAACGATGATGGAGATTTTTCCTACAAGGCATTTATGAGCAGAGTCATCTCTACGCATCAGGAGAAGGCTGACCAACGTGCAGCCACCTGGGGCACCCCTGCTCAGATCTCAAGGCTGAATGTGCTTTTGGTATTTTTCCTGTTTCTAGTTTCCTGATGATCCTGAAGCACAGAAAGAAAGAAGTAGCATGTCTCAGAACCCGGTGTCATGCCACGGTCCAAACCAGGTTATAACCGGCGTCTGCGTCTAAGTGCCCCATTCTGCGTCTAGGGCAGCTCTGCATTCTGCGTTCTCAGCCTTCACCGGGCTCTGCCATTACCTGGGAACTTTTAAAAAATACTCATTCTTAGGCCTTATGCCAGAGATACAGATTTAACTGGTCTAGAATGGAGCCTAGAAATTTATATTTTTAAAAGTTTGGCTTTAAGAAAAAGTTTGAGTGATTTTAATGCACAGGCAGAACCACCAACCTAACAGCTAGGAGGGGAAGAAAGGCAAGGTCTGTAGTGTTTTCTTTAGGACGATCTATAGGGCATCGGGAAGCCACTGGAAACTGATGAGCAGAATGGCAACACTAAGCAGAGAAAATAAAAAACCAGTCGTCATGCGTTGAAAGACCCAGTAATGTAGGCTCTGGTACAAATACACGGGGCTGTCTTTCCAGGCAAAGGAAGGAAACCGCTGCTGTGACTGCGATAGGATGTCTGGCAGCCTATGGCCACCGTAAGGGACCAGCCAGACAGGATGGAAGTGGAAACCAGCCCTAGTCGTGGCTCCATTCTCCTCTCTCTCTCATTAAAAATGGGCCAGGCGCTGACCTCAGCAAGATGTTCGCTTATCTGCTGTCAAGAACAAAGCTGAGTTTCCACATACCAAGCTTTATTACTTTGGTCTAGAATTCTCTTCACAATAAACGTTTTAGGAGACGCCTTTAGAAAAAACACCCCCAGCTACAATAATAACTATCGCCTTTAATCACATGGGCTCTTTTTCTGGAAAAACAATCATCCAAAATTTCTGACAGAGGACCATCCACAAGTCCTAGGGCAATGATTCATTTTTTAAATGCATTATGATGATAACCAGTTTTGGAGAGGATGAAGTGAAACAGCCATCCTTAATCTCTACTAGAGGAAATATAATTTGGGACAATCTTTACAGAAAATTGTGCCAGGAGCTTGGAAATAATTGATACTTTTTGATCCTCTGCTGTGAATCTATTCCTAAGAACGGACTCTAAGAAAATAATCAGAGATGTGTTGCTTGTGTACAAGTTTATCATATAATATATAATATCATACATATCATGTAATAGATATACATGGAATAATAGCATGTGAATTTGCCATATGGTACTGAAAATGTGAAAATAAACGAAGAAAATGTCCAACAAAAAGGACCAGCCAAGTAAGTTTTGACACCTCATGAAAGCAGAATATTAAGAATCTATGAAAATCTGCAAACAATACATTAAATATTAGAGAATGCTGGTGATATATTTAAAGTGAAAATGGACTGTTACAAAACACTTTTCAGTAGAAATTTGTTTTTAAGCGTAAAATGCAAATATAAAAACCTTTTTGAGGGAAATATGGTGAGATGCTCACAGGATACAGTTTTTTCCTTGATATTTTCCCACAGTTTCTACATTTTTTATTATTAACATACACAAATTTTATAATTTTAAAACACAGCAAAAATGTTTTGTTTACAATGTATATGGGGTACCAACAAAAAGTTTTTTTAAATAATAAATTACCAGTCTTTCTCCCATTATGAGTTAAGGATGCATATTTCTGAAAAGGCTTCCAGAGCCGTACCAATTTTTTTTTAAAGCACCACATTTTTCCAAGTGCTAAACTAAAGAAACTTGGTTTTTTAAAATCTATTTTTATATATAGTGGTTAACATTGGCAAATCTCAAACTCTCAAATTTATCCCTTCCCACCCCCTTCCCCTCAGGAACTGTAAGATTATTTACTACGTCTGTGAATCTGTTTCTGTTCTGTAGATGATGAGTTCATTAGTGTCTTGTAATAACCTTTAATGAAAAAAAAATGAAACGAATATATGCATGTATATGCAGAAAAAAAAAGCACCACATTTTTACTCTGTTTAAGTGAGACTTTATGACCTCAGCCTGTCCCTCACCATTTCTCCCTTATCCAGGTTGTTGCTCATTGAAATGCTGACGATCACTGGTCACACGATCCCAAAACACCTACAGATGGCACAGTGCTCTCAGCAGAACATTCACACTCTTTCTTAACGATCAGGGAGTGAACAAACCAGGAGGCGTTACGGGCACTGAGCCTGCAGGGCTCTACACACCCCGAGTGCTGAGGGGTACGCAGCGTGCTGGGTCCTTCTCCCCTGGACGCCTGTTAGTTCTATTCTGGGATTCAAGACCAGGTCTGGGGGCATCAAGGACCGGGAGGCGCCCTCCCAACCCAGGCCAAGCAACTTTGGAGGAATCCTAGGACTCTGGTTCTTCTCCAGGATGCTCTAGAGTATTCTACATGCCTCGGACTGAAAAGGATTGGCTTGTCTGCTTCCCAGAAGATCTAAGGACTTGACATGAGCACAGGAAGTGAACTGATTTGTACAGGTCAACCTCCCCACTCCTGTTTTCAACAGCCCCTCCCCAACCAGAGCTGAACACAAGCTGCTGCGTGATCAGGCGTCAGGGTGGGCACAGCGCAGAGCTGCTCATGCCACTTGTTCCGTGGTGCTAGACCCCCTCAGCTCAAAGCTGGCAGGTGGCAGGTAGCTGCTTGCTTCAGCAACAAGTTCTCAGAAGGTGGAAGGAAGCAAGTATACCCTGGGTTAGCAATGAAGTGTGTGGCCCCGTCTGATTGAGCCCCTCCTAGCACTCAGAGTGCTGGAACACTCAGGCAGGAAACCAGACCTACCTCATAGGACGTTCTGATGAGTCTGAAGATGTCGACCTCCGGGTAGGGCTCCACGTCATCACTGAGCAGGGAGTGGAGGTGAGGGATGGGAGGCAGCGTGCTGTCTTTATTGGTCACGCTGTCCAAGTATCTGGAAGAAGGAATCGGGAGTCACTGGGAGGCTAACCTGGAATTTCCCCTTTTACAGTTGTCCAGCCATTTTCTCCAAATTCTGCACATTAAAACAAAGGACTAGAATTTCCTTAAGAGCAGAATGAAATTCCCTTCACTAAAAGACAGAGCATATGAAAATAAATCCTCGGCCGCAGAGAGAAGTGGGCATTTTGACTCATGAATTATGTGGGCAATGAAGACTCATGAAACCAAGGAGACAGACAGATGGAGAGCACAGGGAAGAAACCCCAGAGGTGGTTCTCCAGGTGAGAAATACCTTCCCAGAACGGTCATGGCCTCCCCGTCATCCTTGCAGTTCAAAAGTTTGTCCACATTTGCATCCAGCACAGCCAGGGCCAACTGGAATATCACTTTGATTCCTTCATAGAAGAAACAGTCGACAACCACAACTGCACTCTCAAACGGCATCACGCTGAGAAATAGGGTGAGGAACCAGGACAGGGAGATGGTGGAAATCACGCCCAGGTCCTGCATGCAGTCGTACAGCTGCGGGACATAGTCTCGGGCGAGCTCCTCGAAGACACCCTGGTCCACCAGGGCACCTGTAGCGGGGGTGGACACCAGAGGTCATGGGTTAACCTACTACAGCTTCTCACGAATGCACCCAATCCAATGGCCTGACTAAAACCAGCCAGTTCACAATTGCTGCCGAGACAGAACTCCAGTTACTACGTTACTGGACCAACATATCGGCACAGCCAAGTCACCAGAGGAGTTCTGGCTGCCTCTTCTCTTCCTGGGAGGTCTTCCTGTCCTGGCTGTCTACCAGAAAGGAGCAATAGCATGACAATTACAAAGACTGTTGGAAGGGTCAGTTTACAAAATTTTCATGACACACAATTCTTTATTTTGTTGGCAACATAAATGGTTAGGCATGAAAAGTATATCTAAGTAGCTTCATTTCTTGGCAAACTCTTTTAAAAACAAATTGCTCTTTTGGATGCATGGTCCTCACACAGGAATTGTTTCTTTAAATGATTGCTTTTTAAACTTAAAAGCATTCCAGCTGAACACACTCATGATCGACGTCCTGATATTTCTGGAGAGTACTTCCAATGATTTAAATTACTGTGCAGAAGTTTAGAAATGAAGACAGAATGCAAGAGGGACACGTAAAGCATACATTTTCCTACACCAGCAATGAAAAGTGTGTCCTGCTAAAATGAATGTCTAACACGTGAGAGGATTATAATTTATTTAAGTACTCCCCATTGTTGTTTGCTTTGCAAAGAAACCAGTTCCAAAAAATACCTTAGAAACTTAGCTTTGGCAACATTTTATATGCTATTGTCTCCATTCCTTTTCTGAATACTTCTGCCTTTTGTAGATTCCATCCTTCTCATGAAAGAATTGCTAAACCTTTTTGGGTTGATGATCTGTGTGCTTGGTGTAGCTCTCACATGCCACAGAGTGACACCCACATCAGGTGTCTTAGGAAACAGTTTCCGTCAAGGTGATACATGTATACTCTCCTAAGCTCTTTGGAGCTCCTTTGGGTACCACCTGTATTGATTCAAGCCTCTCATCCCCATTTTGGAAAACTGGATTAGTCTAAAACTCTTTTGGCTAATGGTGCCTGGAAATGATATCCTGGCTCTAGAAACACCTTCCTGTGAGATAAGGGTTAAAATGTGAGCTGCATCACCACATACCAACCACCCTGGTGTTGTAGTAATCAGGAAGCATGCGTTCACACAAAGCCACCAGCAGCCAGAAAGCTTCCTCCTCTTTGGCATAAAGCAGCAGCACTGATGTGACAATGTTCATGGCCTGAATGAGTGGAAGGAGATGTCATGAAACACATTTTAAATACATCAGACACATTTGAACATAGAAGCCATTTTGTTAACCTAAAAAGTGACCGAGTTAGTCCCAAGGGGCCAGCAAACTTCTTCCATAAGAAAAACACATAATAAATATTTAAAGGCTTTGCAAGGGATATGCACATATTCCTCTGAGTTTTGTTTTCTTTACAACCTTTTAAAAATGTAAAAACTCTTAGTCCTTGAACCTGTTAACTTTAAAGGGCCTCCATGAACACCAGCATTCACCAAGGCCTGAGCCCCCGACACTTGCAAACCCTCATTCAAGAACTTGGTCCAAAGGCCCTTTGACAAAGCTTTGAACCTGCTGAAATCTCCTTGTTTTTAATCCTCAATTCAGTGAGGTAAATATTTCCTTTTTAATCTTCCATAATTGTTTCTATAACTGAGTACACACGGCTTGAGGCTCTCCTCGGAGAACAATGAAACCTTTCAGAGTTGGAGTTCTCGCCCACTATTTCCATCTGGATAAGGATGGAAGGTGATAAGTAACAGGAATTTAATTCTAAAGTAACTGACTTTATTAAAAGATATTATCAGACAGCTCATAACCACTCAAGGCTCAACTACTTTAATAGTCCCTTTAATTAAAAAGAGGAAGATCAAAAGATAAATATGAACTTTATAATATTAGAAGCCAACTCACTTCTGGACTGCTTTTGATCTTCTAGAAACCAGTAAGTGTTCATCAGGCTTCTACGATATAAATGTCAAAAAAGGAATTTTGGTCTAATAGGCTCTTTCTTGTAAGCCTTACTCAGTATGTTCCCAGGTGAAACCATTATTAAAATTCCACTTGATGATTAACCTGCCTAGTACATGACCATGGTCACAGTTAGTGCCTGAATCATTCAGTCAAGGTACGTTCTTTTGGGAGTCTCCTTGGTAGCAGGCTCTGGACTAGGTACTGGGGAAAGACGGGGACACAGTGGTGACAAGTCTCACAGGGCATAAATGCTTGGGTCAGAGAGACAGAACAAAGATGTAAAAGTTGATGCATTAATTTGGGGGTGTATTTAAATTAAGTGCTATCAAAAAGATAAAATAACGTGGTACAAGGAGGCCTGTGCTCTGCGCGCGTGTGTGTGTACAGAGGAATTAAGCCTGCTTTAGCATTTAGCTAGACGGTCAGAGAAGACCTCTCTGTATATGTAGCCTTTAAATCTAAGGTCACGTTATCTTGGAGCTTCCCAAACTGTGGCACTAGTACAAACGATCATTTTAGCTGGTGTATGAGCAACATCTTTTTCATACTGAATTAAGTATTTATTTTACTGTGCATTAAAATATAACCATAGCACATAAAAGTTACATTCTCAAGGTCACTAATTGCTTAGAAGATGCAAAGGAGGAGCAGCGTGGAACCTAGAATCCAGAAATAAAGGACAGGTAGGTATGCGGGCGTGCTCACGACTAGCTAGCGACCAGGCAGGTCACCAGAGGGTGATGGGTCCAGGAAGGACACCCCTGTATCCTGGTTCCTCTGCTCAGTTCAGTGGTTCTCAGCCCAGGGAGACTTTGCTCCCTGGGGGACGTCTGGTAACACCTAAAGAAATTTTAGTTGTCACAATTAGGGGGTTCTACTGGCATTTAGTGGGTAGATACTATTAAACATGTTATTAAACAGGAATGTTATTTAACATCCTAAAGGACAGCCCCACACAAAGAATTATCCAGTCCCCAAGGCCAACAGCACCAAGGTTGAGAGACCCTCGTGCAGCAACAGCTCTCTTGGCCATGAAGCCTTTCTGCTCATTCCTCAGTGGCTAATAACACGTCTTTTCTTTAAAGCCTCATCCGTCTGTGACACTCACCTGGCAATACCCTATGTTAGGGTTCCGGAAAGCGTAAGCTGTTAGGACTCTCCTCAGAGCAGCGATGCCCATCTCGTTCTGGAAAGCTGGGTGTTCTGGGAGGGAGCGGTGGAGGTCCCTCTCTATCTCCTCCGTGGCGAGGTTGTACTTCCCCATGGACTTCTCCACGAGGTCTTCATAGTACCCGGGGTGTGTGGCCTTCTCGTTGATGGCACCTGGGAAACACCCACCAGACCCAGCGTCAGAAAGTGGAAGCGGACCCCCAGCCTCGTGGCCTTCCCCACCCCTCAGAGGACATGCGTGAGGTGACAGTGACATCCCACAACGGTGCGTGTGCTGCAGTCACGGCCAGGCTGTCAGTTCACTCCTGGCTTCCCTCCCTCTTCCTCTTCTATTTCAAAACCTCCCTATACTATATGCTACCACTCATGTGTGGACTCTAAAAAGTAATACAAATGAATCCACATACAACTCAGAAGTAGACTCACAGACAGAGAAGCTTGCGGTTACCAAAGGGGAAAGGCGGGGAGGGGTAAAACAGGAGTATGGGACTGACAGATAGAAGTCATACATAAAATAGATAAGCAACAAGGACCTACTGCACAGCACAGGGAACCATATTTGGTATCTTGTAATAAGCCATAACAGAACGTAATCAGAAAAAAATAACTGAATCACTCTGCTGTACACCTGAAACTAACACAATATTGTGAATCAACTATACTCCAGTAAAAAATAATGATGATTAAAGAATAAGAGAAACCTCCCTCAGGTAGAGTTTCAAGGAACTCCCCCAGACTATCCCGAGGGGCTGCTCCGAGAAGGGCAGGGAGGGGGGCGGACTGCGCCGAGCTGAGGCTCGCGGGTCTCAGCCCTCCCATCAACCACGGCAGCTCTGCTTGCGTTTGACGGGGCTCCTCCTTAGGCGTTCACTTGAAAAAGGAGGTTCTGCATCTCAAAACAAGTCTGGAAACTGTTTGCTAAGGTGCAAGCTTCGAAGGGCTCAAACCGCCTTAGTGAAGAGGAGGTGGGGTTCAGATACCTGGAGGGATGTTTAAAATTGCAGTGACGGGCCCCTGCCACCGAGGGGAGCCCCGCAGAGGTGGGGATGAGGGCCAGGTGGTGGTGAGAATCACTGCTTTGAGATACTTCCATTTTAAGTTCTTTTTTAAAGTTTTTGCTTCTTATTTTGGGGGGGGTAATAAGGTTTATTTATTTACTTTAATGGAGATACTGAGGACAGAACCCAGGATTTCTATGCATGCATTCTACCACTGAGCTATATCCTCCCCCTGTAAGACTCCGGAGCACAGAAAAGCCCTGGATACAAATACCTTAATCTAAATCTAGTTAAATAAAATCTAAGTATGTATAAATTATATATATACACACACACACATAAATATACATAGAAAATACACACACATATGTACATACTATATAATTAAATATGTGTATATATATATGTGTTATCTCTACACACACACAAACACACACACACTTAATGACAGGGTAAACTGACTAGAAATTAGAGCCCCTGGGCTTACTCACTCCTTGTCGCTGACGGTCACCCAGAGAGCCAGCCTCATCACTCACACCTGCCCCACAAAGGCAGTCTGGTTGACTTAACACTAGCTTAACACTAGCTTCTGCACTCCTTTCAAGGATGGTTTACAAGCACTTCTTGCCATCTGGCCTGCACTCAATTTAGTGGGTAGCCAAGCCAGGTCCTGGGACAGTGGCCCTCAGAGTCATGGGAAGCAGGGCAGGTCCCAGGAGGCTGGGCTCTCCCCGTGGTCAAGCTGGCCTCCGCGTGAACCCTACCCACCCCCCGGTGCACTGGGTGGAAACATGGGCTCACTTCTATACCCAACAAACGTGGTGTGTACACTGCTTCACCTCTGGCCTCACGCAGCCCATCATAGTTAAAGAAAACACGGGGGCCGGGTGGGAGGGTATAGTTCAAGTGGTAGACTGCATGCTTAGCATGAATGAAGCCCTGGGTTCAATCCCCAGCACCTCCTCCAAAAACAAAATAAAATAAATAAACCTAATTACCTGCCCTCCCCAAAAAAGTTAAAAAAAAAAAGGAAAACACTGGGTCTAACTCTAAACAGGGCTCTACAAGGCTGTGGACTGCTGTATCCTGTTTCCCAGTGCCCACCGTAAGTTTCATTTTCATCTAAAATGCAGCTGTAAGTAACTCCCCATTTGAGTAAGGAAGATGAAAATGGAATTGTTTTGTTCACTGCAGCAGTGATCTGAATCAGGCTGTCAGGTGAGTAGCTCACCAAACACAGGAAAGATGGCAGACTGGACGGTAAGGATCTTCTTGAGATGGACTGGAAATTAGAGACAATTTGACTCAAATTTGGATTTGTAAATGAGGAGCTATGGCTGGTCCACTTGTGGCAAATGAAAAACAAGACATGTAAATGAGGACAGAATAAACCAGTTTTACATGAAACAGAGAAGACCAATTATTTTTCAGGATTCTCTACTCCTACTTCTGAGCTGTTAAAACAGCTCATTGGTAATTACCATTTATATCTACTTTTAGAAAGAGCTACAAGTTTTTTCTTTAAGGCTTTCTTGTAAGTCTGGTAACTTCTTTTCATTTTAATGTCATCTTTAAAATAAAAGGTTTTGATATAAGCACTTGTGTCAGACCAGCTCAGGTTCAAATAAAAATTTTCACATGAGCCTATTTAAAACGATTCCATTTCAGCCCTCTAATCAGGTAGAGCAACTGATTTATATATTAAAGACAAGACTGGTGACACCCAAAGAAATGCTCTGATGTTTGTGACAGAACAGATCCCTGGGATACACGGGATGCTTGAGGCTGGGAGGAAGGAGTGATGGGGGTTATCCCCAAAGGACCCCTGGCTTCTGTAGCGGACTCAGAGGTTTAACCTGATGGCGTCATACTGGGCGTGAGCCTAGTGGTGGGCCTGTGAAGATGGACACACCTCTCCCACGGCTCTGGGATCGTCCCCTTCTGTCCTTCCCAGCATCTCCAGCTTGGAGTGTAAGTATAATCCAGGTAGGCTTTTAGCTCCAGAGCCCATTCCGGCCTCTCTTCCCTGTTTCCAGTGAGAACCCGCAAAATCAAGAGAAGCCAAAACTCATTGATGAGGTTCTCTTATTCCTCCATTTCTACCCTCTTCCCCACCCCAACGACTGCTCTGGACAAGTGCCACATTTAAACATCCTCAATGAAGCTGACACAGCTGAAAAAGGAGAAAAAAAAAAAAAAAAGAAGACTCTAAAAATCACAAAGAATGCTACTCTTTTTCTTTGGGTTCTGTTTGTCCCTAAATAGAGTTAGAGGAAAAATGGAAGAGGTTACGAGGACTCAAGGGATGGTGGCTTCAACATCTGTTGAATACGTGTCCTGTGTTTTCATGGAGGGAAGAGTCATGGGGGGGTTTCAAGACTCTGGCAAGGGACGGCAATTTAGCCCTGAATGGGGGGCCGACATGGTGAAAGGGCCCTGGTGCACGACGGCCCCGCGGGCTCTGGGGCCAGTGCTCCCACCCCCGCCGGCCGTACCTGACAGCAGCAGCCAGAGCTCCCCGCGCATGCTCTCTGGGACGCCCTTCAGCACCAGCTCCCGCGTCTTTTCTGTGCGATACATGCAGATCCCTTGCCCATACTCGGCAAAGTGAATCTTCCAGGCCTGCTCTTTCAAAAACTCTTTGGCCTGAAATAGATAATGAAACATCAGTACATCCCAAAGTACCTGGAGGATGGTAAGAAGTTCAATGGAAGGTCAGAACATCTTCCTTAGTGAACACAGCGGCTGAGTTCTGGACAGAATGGACATAAGGATAAAGGACTCAGATCTTCTGGGGTCCTTCCCTGACTGATCACAGCCTGTGGTTCTGCCGTGACGCTTCCTGTACCAGAGTCAGAATTCCGCTTACCTGAGATGGGTCAGCAGAGTGCAAACCACATTTATGGCTTTATGTCCACACCTCCAAGTGAAAGTAAGCTGATGTTTTTAAAACGTGGTCTGAGAAATTATGTCCTTATTTGTTAGTTGACTAAACAATAGTTAAATACAAGATTGTATATCAAAACTGTACTTCAATTTTTTAAATACGCATAAAAAAGTTAAAAATATGACCAAAAAAAGTCATCTGTACTGTCTCTAACTCATCTCCTTCAGTGAAGAAGCCACTCTGAAACCTAATGACATATTTGACAAAATCTGCTTTACTTGCAGGAAAGTATCTGTTGACGGATTTATGAGTTTATTTTTAAGGTCTACAATGTGTTATATTGACGTATTTGAGTTTACTTTTTTTTAAGGTGTACAGTGTGTTGATTTACTAGATACTGCAATATGATACTACCATACCATGTCACTCAATTATCATTTCTTTTTGGTTGTGAGAACTTAAGATCTAATTTCTTAGCAACTTTAAAGTTAAAAAAAAGTTTGCTTTTATTAAGAGCATATTTTTCAAACGTTATGGTTCTAATATAAGAACATTCTGGGCAAGAGGAGGAGGCACCCACCAATTTCGGGTTGAACTCCTCGGGAGATCGCCGCCGATACATGGTCATCAGGGTCTGGGTGGCTGTGGGGACGCTGTTGCCGTTGAGGTTGAACTGGCGCTCTCCATCAGCGTCAGAGCTGGTGCTTCTCTGGGGGCTGGAGGAAAGCAGGCTGCTGGGCCGAGAGTACACCTGCAGGTGCAGAGAGGAGCAAGCCGCTGGATGGTCTGGGCTGTAGGATCTACTCTGGACAGATACCAACAGCTTGGCTCCCAAGGCTTCTTGCTACGTCACAAAGCAGAAGAAAGGCAGCAAGCCAGCACTTTGGTGGGGTCGTGGGACTCAGAGCCAATGCCCAAAAGAGGTCTCCTCTGTGTTTGTTTGTTTGTTTGTTTGTTTATCCTCTGTATTTTAGATGTATTTTTGCAACAAGTGGTTGGCCACACATCTCTCTGATTAGTATGCTGCATGCCAAGCACACTGTGGTTGAATCAACTGCTTATGGGACCACCTCCCTCACCTCCTCTCTATTTTCTGGTGCCTCAAAAATGCCCACATAGTCTTAGAGCAGGAGGACAGGGGCAGGGCTGTTACTCATGTGCTCACTATTTTTACAACTTGCTTTAACTACCAGTAACTTGTGCTATGACTTGAGCTAGTCACATAGCTTTCAGGGCTTCAGTTTCCCTGGATATTGGTCCAGGGCCTGATTCAATTCAACTGGGGATACAATTCGTATCTTATCATAATAAATGACCTCTGTACCATTCCCAACAAGATCAACAGTGCAATAAGAGGGTTAGACCAGATGATCTCTAAGGTTCTGTCCAGCCCTAGATGATCCCAAATACAAACTCCATGAGATTTAAATGAGATACTGCTCTGGGCAGAGGGTAGGTGGTTCATCTCAGCACAGCTGCAAAGCTTGAAGATCCAAGAAACGGGACAAGGAAGTGAGCACCTCCAGGGAAGAGTAATAAGATGAACCAAAACACCCGCAGGTGCCTTCCACAGACCTCATCATCTGAACTGTTGCAGCTTCCTGCAAATTCTTTGTCCGAGTATATTTTAGAGGTCGTCTGTTGCAGGAAATCAGAGATCCTCTGCACTAGAAAGTCTCTGTCTTTCAAATTGGCAAACAGGAAGGTCATCCTGTTCCTGGTGCTGATAGATAAGGGACTGGGGAGCACGCTGGAGCTGTCTGCCTTTTCTACAATCGTCACCTGAAAAGAAAGAGGACACAGAGCATTACTTTCTGGGGATTATGCAACAGCAATCTCTGAGCAGCACCGAAGAAGGAACACAGCATTTTTAAGTCCTATAGGAACCACCCATATTTTATTGAGGCAAGCTGAGATTCTTTAACTCTGTTCCCATAAAATAAAGCAGCTCACAACAAATCAAAGTAGAGCTGGAATTATCTGGCTGGTTTTTCTAAATCAGTAGTTCTAAATCGAGAATAATTTTTGCCCCCCAGGAGACATCTGGCAACATCTAGAGACACTTTCAGTTGTCACAAGTGGAAGTACCACTGGCACCTAGCAGGTAGAGGACAGGGATGCTGTTAGACATCCTGCAGTGCACAGGACACAGGGCAGCTGCCCCAACAACACCCAGGCCAAGACAAGTCCAGGTCAGTGGCACCAAGAATGAATAAACCTTGCTGTGAAGGAATTCTTTGATTTTCATTAAAATTTTATGGAGCCATAAGAGAGAGAACTCCCAGCTGCTACATCACCCTTAAGAGACAGAAACAGGCATGATACTGGTTCCTTTTTACAAAGCTTAATGTGGAGAAGGCTTTCAAAACACCACCAATCTTTCAAACGTCTCATTTAGACCCCAGGGCTTTGCATCCCTCACCTCCCACCACTTCAAAGTTTTAAAGGCTCCATTTTGAACAGACATGACGTAAACAAGTTAACTGCAACCTTATCTGCACCGGCTGACTCTATGTGTGTGTGGAGGTGGGGTGCTGTGTGTGTAGGTGTGTGGTTGGGTCTCAGAGACAGAGACAGCGAGAGAGAGAGAGGGAGCGTGCGTGTGTGGTGGAGTAAGTGAACCACACTGGGAGAAAAATAGGAAAGGGGGCATCTGCTTTAGCTTCGAAATGATGGCATGTGTTTGGTGCTCTATAATAGGATTTTCATCAACTGGAAACTAGGATAAATGCATTACAAGTTTTTTCTTTAGCCCACTGGGAAGAACGCCTCAAGGCCAGCCCTAGATCAGTGGTTTATTTGCAGCAGCTCTGACTAAATACTTAGTTTCCTTCCCCTCTTCATTTCCACTGGTAAGTCATCTAGACAGGTTCAACTTCAGCCCTTTCATCAGCATTTTCATGTGAACCACCAAAGCAGAACTTTGAAAACTTCAAGGTTAAGGAAACCACTGGAGTTGCCTAAAAAATTACATGGTCACAAATGCAAAACAGGGATTACTGGGGTCCATAAAGGGAAACCTGCAGGACCTGACTTCCATCCTCAGATTTTATACATACATAGAATTAGATATATATTTATACATTTTTTTCCCCTTAACAGAGGTACTGGGGATTGAACCCAGGACCTCATGCATACAAAGCACACGCTCTATCACTGAGCTATACCCCCACCCACATATTTATACATTTTTAAAGGAATCCTCTGAGATACTCGGAGTTGCACATAAAAGTGTTTATTCCTCAATGCAAATGAAGCTAGAAAAATGGAAAAACAAAAACAAAAACAACCTCTTTATCATAAAAAGGATCTTCCCATGACCCCTCAGATGTGTGTTGAATAATACTCATTTTAAAAGACCTATAAAAACTCCTTTTCTCCCAACGGATTTTTTTCTGATTCTTTTGGTCACCAGGTGTCTGGGACTAAATGACACATGCAAAAAGAATGAAAGGTTCAAGTTCTGTGCCTAAAACACAGACACCACGTGGATCTTGCTGAAGTCAAAGTGTAAAGTCCTATGTCTAGTAGGATCATAAATACAGTTAACTCAGTTCACAGAATCAGTTTAACTCAGTTCACAGAAAGACCAGTGTCTGCTCAAACAGACTCGCTGGTGGGTGGGAGCCCTGCCCTACTGCTTTCTGTCATTATCATTACCTACAGGTAATAAAAATTACATTAAGTCTTTTGCTTCTTCCATTAGTCGAGGTTAGAGATCTACCATTAATATATTTCAGCGATTCATCAGGTTAAAGGAAAGGGCACTGCTGTCTCACTGAGCATCATGTTAAAGCTGCATCCTCCAGCCACAGAATGCTTTATTTCTAAACGCTACCCCCACCATTGTCCCTTATCTGATTTATGCTGAAATATGACTGAATTATCTCTGCCTTACTACCTGTTAGAGAAAACTGGCAAGCAGAAGATGGGCTGAGGGTATCAGCCACCACTCTCTCAGTTCCCTGAGCTCTCACTATCATGCTGTAAATTGCACTGGCATGTGCAGAGAGTTAGCTGGACCGCACCAAGAGGTGGGGAACAGGAGAGCAGACGTCTGGACAGCAGCTCCAGCCCCTCTCTGCTCCTCAGTTCCCTCTGGATAAACAGAGTGGTGACTCACTCAGAGTCATAAATGACACATCCATGGAACATTCTTAATCCCAGGATGGGTTTCCTTAGCCAGTCCGGGTTACTGTGCTTTACTACAGTCAGGTAGGACTTGACCAAGAAAATTTCAGTGACAGTCTTGTGTATGGTGATAGATGTTAACTAGACTTACTGTGGTGATCATTCTGCAATACTGACAAATATTGAATCACTATGTTGTCCACCTGAAACTAATATGTCAATTACAACACACACACACGCGTATAATAACTCCCTAAGACAAAGAAGGTAAGTTTGCTGGAAAAAGTCATAAAATGCATTTCTGAGCCAGTTGTAAGTACTGATGAATTATCCATCTCAGAATTCACCCCCAACAATTCCTGGCCTCAAAAAGTGCTGTACACTTTATCAATTGCCTAACATTTCTCATTTTTTTTAATCTGACAATTCAACTTGTAGGAATTTATAACTTAAGGAAAGTTATACATATGATTAGAAGAAAACTAAAAACAATGCAAAGGTCCAACCACAGGTCACCTACATGAGAAGAAATAAATTATATGTGTATCCATTTATGGAATAATATGCAGTCATTAAAAGTTACATTGTAAAAGAGTATTTTATAATATGGGGAAAAGTTAAGTGTATACTGTTAAGGGAAATAAGCAAATAATAAAAATTCTTTATGTTTTATATGTAAATAATATAAATGACATATACACAGCCATGTATAGAAAGTCTGGAAAGCTGGATAGCAGAATGTTAACTAAAGTGGTCATCTTTGAATGGTGAGACTAGGGGTGAATTTTGCTTTCTTTTTATTTGTCTGTATTCTTACAAATTTACTGTAATAATGATGCAACAGTTTAAAAACAAACAAACAAACAAAAAAACCAAGAACATCTGCTTACATAAATGATTTAACAAAAAGAAAAGAAAAGAAGGCAGAGGGAAACTTGAATCTTTTACTATAGGGAATCTTAACAAAGGGTCAATCTTAATTTAATAGCCAAAGCTTCCAACCATGTTAACTTCTAGAAAATGACCAGAGAAGGTTGAAAGTTGCCAGGTTAGAAAGTGCAGGCCTGCCAGCCCCTGACATCTTAACCTGAGTTCCTTCTCAACCCCAAACAGCACAGCAAGGCTTCCACGCAAGTACCAGAATAACCTATCACTGTGAAGACATGACAGAAACCCACCTCCACCGCAGACACAAGATTGATGTTTCATAGTCTTCACTGCACATGTAAGTCAGCCTGGGACTTTATTAAACTACAGACTCCAAAGCCTGCACAGATTCAGAAGATCCGGGGTGGACTTAGGAGTCTGCCACCGTGGCAGGCGGTCCCAGTGGGTCCGATGCAGAGAATCGACAGACCAGCTAGATCTCAGCACTTGGCTTTCTGGTTCACAACCTGGACTGTCTCCTCTAAAGACTAAGCTGCTCAGGCTGTGAGCCAGGTGTACTAACCACATATTCTAGTTTCTGTATTTGATGTTTTCACATCTTGGGGCCCTGCTGACCCTGGAAGGACCACCCATCCCAGAGTCAGCCAACTCCTAGGGACAGCAGAGGACTCACCTGTGAGCGGCCCTTCCATAGGCAGACCAACCAGTGAGCCCACACTCCACTGACCTCCTTCACCTGCTCTCACACTCAGGGCCACCACTCACCTGCCCCCATCACCCTAGGGCCAGGCACCAGCCAACTGGAGACAGGCCCTCTGCCCTAGGGCCTGCCAAAACTATCCAACTTGCCAGTCTTAAGCCTGTTTGCCCTGCCTCCACTGTTTCTTCCCATGGAAACTACAGTAAAGGCTCTTCTCCACACTTCCCCTGCTCTTCTGCCTGCTGACCCGCCCTGGTGCTTCCGCGTGTGGTCCCCGTGTGGTCCCCGTGGCATGGCGTGCGCCCCCTAGAGGGATCTGCGACTATAACAAGCAATCTTTTCCATGACAGTCATCTGCTCTGTTGGCCTCACCTCACCTGAACAAGAATGAAACCTACATTTTTTTTTAAAACACCAGGCTGCCTCCAGAAGAAGAGATCTTGCAGGTCCCACGGTCACTTGGAGCAATGACAACACAGGAAAGAGTGGCAGATTCCATCAAAGAATTGTGAACAATCACCCTATGGTTAAAAGCCACCCAACGCTGGTAAAAAATACACAAAGAAGTATTACAGATTAAACTCTTCAAATACCCATCTTCACCTGACGCTTACCTCTCGGAGCGGGATGATGAGGCTACACAGGTTCTCCTCCTTGCTGGTAAAGCAGATGTAGTTTGTGGAGACAAACATCTGCCCCAAAATGTGCATTTTGTTGAATGGAGTCCAGAGGGTGCAGTCCGTGTGGCCGTCTAACTTTTCATCTTTGGGCAGCCGGAAAAGTGCGCGGTATCGCTCGCTCTTCGCCCTGGCATCGAGATCGCTGGAAAGCAACAACAGTAACGCAGCTTACGCAAGAGAAGAGCTTCAGTGCCTCTAAATGATGCAGCAACGGAGGTTCCCCAGCCCATCTTTCCCCTCCTCCAGCCTGTCAGACTTACTCCTACCTTCCTGGGAGTTAGCTCCAACCTAGGACCCAAAAACATAATAAAATTATTTTAATATATTTAGGGCCCCTTGGGTTGTCATTTTCACAATCAGTATTTGTAAATGTTCAAGGATCTTAGGAAAACAAGGCCTAGACAGGCATAATTCTCTTTCTAAAAGAATACGGTAATTGCTAAAGAGATTACTACATTTATACTCATCTAGATGTACTTTCGGGGTCTTATCTTTTAAGAATGACCAAATGGGAAGGCACAAAAGCCACATGAATCAGCTGACTGTCACTGTCTGCTCTGAACAGACAACAAACCTGCCTGAAACACAGGAGCAACCCAGCTCGGGACAACTCGCGTTTCTAACCTCTCTGGGTCCTCGGGAGGCTACAACCTCCCGAATCAGGTCCTTTTCTGTTTACAGTGGCGGTTATTTAAACCTCTCCCCTCAAGCTCTTACACCACCTGAGCCCCTGGATGGTCGAGTTTCTGGCTTCACAGGACACAGAGAAGCCCTCCAGCTCCCTCCCTGCTGTCTCCAAAACTGCCTCCATCCTCACCGACTCTTGCTTCCTTTCCCCGTTTGAAAGGGAGAGGTATCAGCACACACACGCATCCTTCTCCATGCCCTACGAGATGCCACTTTTAAAATTATTCATTTTATTATAGCTTTATCTCCACGCTCCCTTCTGCACCTGCACCCACACCTGTCCCTGCGCTTGCCCTCACCAGTAAACTCTTCCCATCTGCCTACTTCAGACTATCCTATTTTCAAACCTTCTTTAGTCTAGAAAGAGCAAGCCCCCTCCTTGACCACTGAATCTCTTGAGCAAGCGGTCTATACCTGCCCCTACTTCCCTTGCCTTGCTTTTCACGTGCTAGTCGATCCACTGCGGTGACCCAGCCTCTTATCACTCTGTCAAAACATGTCTCATATCACCAGACATTTTAATTGCAGTGACCTCTGGTCAGGTTCCAGCTATCAGCTGCGTGGCGATGATTACCAATTCCATATATCCTACTGGACCAATGTCCAGTTAGATGTCCTGCAGGCAACTCAACTCAGCCTGATCAAAACTGAGGCTTCATCTCCCTTGGAAACACTCATCCTTCCCTCATCCCCATCTCAGTAATTCCATGCATACTGTCACACCTCAGGGCATCAACTTTTCCCTTGTCTTTTCTCTAGCCCTCCTCCCACATCCAGTCTTCAGACTTCTCTGCAGCCTCTCATCCCATGCCCAGCCACCTTCCACACATGTGATGGACTTACTTCCCCCTGTGCTTTCCCCTTCTGTTTCTCCCATCATGTTATTCCATCCTACTGAATTTGCATGAGTAATTTCTTCTACGTCTTAAGAGCCCAGCTCCCAGCAGCCTCTGCTAAGAGGTCTTTCCTACCCTCTCAGCCCACCTCCCCACCTGTGTGCTCATGGCACTGTGCTCAGAGGACCAGAAGAGGTCCCAGCACATTATGCTGGAGTTGGTCGTGTCTACCTCATTTGCTGAACTGTGAGTGCCTTAGAAAGTCTTTTTCAGTTTTGTATCCACACCCAGCAAAGTGTTGTGAAACCCTTGAAGTTGTTCAGAGAAGGTTAAATTTCATAAATGAATGGATGAGCTTCTTGTCTAAAGTCTGGAAGGCTCAGAGTCTCTGTCACTCACCGTTTTAGAGCAGACACTTTTTTAGGAGACTTCTTTTTCAGTTTGGGCAGGGATCGGTCTTGTTCAAACCCCTCATTGTCTAAGAGCTGCCTCATGGCAATGTTGGCGAGCTGCTCCATTAGCTTGAAGGTCTCATTGATGTTGAGAAATACGGAGAAGAAATGCTCGCTGGACCTTGTGCTCACTTTGATCACATCAGGCAGAAGCAGCGTGGCGTTTTTCTCCAGCTGAGTGATGTCCACCCACCGGATTACCAGCTTGGCTGAGTGTAGGAAACAAGGCTGGGTCAACATGCAGCTGCTTAAAATCCTTTCAAGATACTGTAATTTCACAACCCCATGCCCCAATCTCACTGAACTCCTGTGAGTTTCTGTGCCAGTATTTATCATTATTCTGTTAGTTTTAAGAGACAAATCTGGACCACAAAAATTCTGAGCTATGATTATTGTGGATTTAAGTCCATGTCTGCTAAACGGATTATACCTTTGGTGACTCTTTATTACTTAGTAATCAATTTCTTTACAACTGTGGGATCAAAAATGATCGAATTCAATTGTTAAAATCGTTACAAAATAGTGTTGGCTCAGTTACAACTACAGATAAATTGTTGATGTTTGGATGTGGCAAACCTCAACAGACTTTGCAAAGCTTCCCTCCAAGATCCTAGAGAACTTACCTTCCCTACCCATGAGAAAAGAATAAAAGCAAAGGTGATTAATACTGAGGTACATCCAACCCTGACGGGGGACCTTCCCCTTCCAGTAGCTGCAGGAATAGTAGTTGACGAGCTTCTCTTCCTCCGGCATTCCAAACAGCCTGTGGAATTTCACAATGGCTTCCTTGAACTTCTCTGTGTCATCATCCTCCTTCACATCATTGATTTTGTTATACTCTGCAATGATACCCTAAGGGGTAAAGCACAAAACACACAACTGGTATTAATATGACTAGAGCTACATTTTTCCGCATGCTGTACATATTGGAAAGGGGTGGAGGCAGACAAACTTCAAAGGCTAGAGTTTTTAAAAAACAGAGTATTTTCAAAGCCAACTCCCAAATTCTAAGCCAGTGAACAAGAGCAACAGAGATCTTATCATCTGTTTACTGGTACTAATCATTTTGATAAATTCACATAGAATGAAGCCCATAGTTTTATTTGACCAATGAGGACATGGAAGGATTTTGTTAGTTCTACTGCTTTTCCTAGCTTATCATGATAGAGTCATCCCAAAGGTCAACTTCCATCTTTATCAAAAAAAAAAAAAAAAAAACAAAAAAACAAAACCAATGAAATTTCATCGTGAATTGGAAGGGAGGAAAGACCGAAACACCTGTCACTAACTGATTCTGGCCACAGACTCACTGTCTCAGGGCCGTGAATAACACCAGGGAACCTAACAAAAAGGAACAAGCAATCATTTGAGCAGAAAAGGAGTGAATGTGAGAGCAAAAACTTATATTAGATACATGATTTTTGATCAGTTGCACAGGAAACAAAATATATGCATAGCAAGTGACTGGCTTAATCTGTTTAATCATTATAGAAGCTTGAGAGGCCATTTCATTGTTACCCAGTTCCTCCAGAGCTCCCTGGAAACTGGCTTCTGTGTATGTCTCTGGATAGAAAATGCTCAGTGGAATTCCACCTTTGACTTTGTAATCACCAAATCCTTCTCACCTCATCTTCATTTCCTCTGATATCAAGGTGGCACGAGAAAAGCATGAACTTTTGAGCATGGAAGTCTTGGGTTTGGACCCTGACAGTGTCACTGCAGCTCTGTGTGAATCTGGGCAACTTCCCGGGTTCCCCTTGACATGACTGAGTCCTCTGTATTTCAAGGACAGAAAATTGCAATTGTCTCATACCTACAATTCCTGGCTCTCAGGCTTCCAGGATATCCTGGATGCTCTCTATATTTTATCTTCCTAAAATGGAAAATTCTTGTTAATCAAATTCTGAGTGTTTCCCTACTACCACCATATAACGTCCAAAATTGAAGACCAGACACACTTTTGATCCAACCAGCACTGCAACCTTTTCTCTCATGGTGCTACACTCGACAAGATTCCCTGTTAGTTACTCTGCCCCAGCCGGCCTGAGGCACGCTCGGGGCCAGAATGTGTCATCTGTGTGCCACCTTCTTGCCTGGGGCCCTGCCATTCTGTGTGCCTAAAAACTAGCAGCAAACTGTTGTCTGTTTCACTAATCCCGCCTAACCTCAGTGTCTGGTCCAACGCCCACCTCCTTACGAGTCTTTTCCCAACTATGACTGTCCTTCCTCATCTTAAGTACTGTTGATTCTCTCGGCCTGATGTACTGAAATTATGTCCTGAATTTTATTTTCACTGCCAGGCTTTCCACTCCGGTCACCGGCAGTTGTGGTAATCAGAAGTGATGGTGGGAGGGAGGAGAGTGAGGGCTTTAGACTTCTGCCATCTCCATCACTGTTCAATTCTAGTAAAAAAGCAAACTTGTAAACAATACCATAACAGCAAACACAACCCCAACGTAAGTCTCCAACCTATTTTCTATTGAGAAACCACCTCTTGGCCCCTTTACACAGTCCAGGAATTACAGCAATGGCTTCCCAATCGGCACCTCCTCACGAGTCTCTCCACACTCTAATACATATTTTATACGACTACTTTCTGAAACAGAGATTTTCACTGTACCATTTCCACCTTAAAAATGTCTGTACGCTATCAGTGAAAGAAGGAAAAAGTCCAATCTGCGTCTTATGCCATAAAACCTCTCCTCAATCTGCCCACATCAACCTTTCCAGGTTCAGTGTAACTATCACACTCACTGTGAAACTAACCCAGGACTAAATAAGAACTAGCATTCTCGTCTCTATGTTCTCTTAATTTATACGTCGGGTGAAAGTATTTTGTTTATATGTCCCTCTACCACTAAATATGCATTTCAAAGACAAATATAATGTCTCAAGTATTTTTTAATCACCATATCTAGCACCTAAAATTTAATAAAAAGATTATTAAAAGAGTGTATGTTGTCTTTCCAAATTAGCATGCATTCTTAAGGGGCCATATCTTAGTCTTTATTTTGTTCTCCAGAGTCACAGATATCTAAATCTAAAATTGTTTAAGAGCTTACAATCCTTGGGAAATTAAGCACCAAGTTGTCGACTGCTGTTCCTTTGTCATTCGGGAGGGCTGAATGGCTGGCACTGGAAGAGGCAATGCACTTCCCTGAGAGCATCTGCGATAAGGTTATTTTTTCTAGTCAGTTTTGATACTAGCACGTGAGAGAACAGAGATGTCCACTTTGGTGGAGGCCAGGGGAGACGCGTTTTAGAGCTGGGCTGCTTTGGGGGTGAGCAGGCTCTGGTAGCGCAGGGAACTGTAGACAGCCAGGAGGCAGCATGAGGCCACTGGACCTCTGAGTCGGGGAGGAGAAGAAGTCAGTTCAGAGAGAGAAGGGATGGAAAAACCTTTCCCCGTTGGCAAATACACCTACAGCCTATGTGACATTTCAAAGTTATCAGTGCCTTCAGAGGGCCATCAAAAAATATGTAAGGATGAATGAAGAAATAAATGAATGAATAGATGAAAAGAACTGAATAAAAAACCACTAATAAGAAGTAGCAGTTGGGTCCCTAGACAATCCCAATGGCCACTCAACTCAGAGTAACCTGGAGACCCTCAAGGCCAGCCTGCTCTTCTCCCGGGCTACTGTGCTGGGCTCTTACCTGAAGTCACAATAAGGAGACTATTAGAAGGGAGAGACATGTAACAAACCGAATCACGCCCAGATGTCTTGAGTGGGAAAACACTAGGTTCACACTATGCTCTCTAAAGAACAAGTACCACAATCTCTAGAATGCTCATTGAAATTTTTAAAGAGAAAATGTTTTTAAATACGAGAAGATTAATGAAGACACAGAAGTGAGAAACATCACTCTGAAACACTCTGGGGCCCAATACACTAACATCAACAGGCCAGGCCTTACCAACTGGTTTCAATGGCAAGGATAACAGTCCCCAAATTCCCCCTCCCAGCGTCTCTACCTTCAGGAAAAGAGAGAGTCCCGAATGCAGAACCTCTTTTTAGTTTACCATAGTCTTTTAGCCAGGTGGACCGGATGATGGAACAAAGGGATGGAATTATCTCCTTCCTGTATGTTCTAAAGGTTCTGCATAATATAAAACAGGTCACCCCGGTTCTAGGCAACAGCTCCGCGTAACTTTGGGAAATTACTACAATCCAAATATTCAGGCTGTCCAATAGAAATTTAAATACCCAAACGACATTGACAGGTAATTCACAAACGGGGGAAAATTAACTTAGGAGACATGAAAAAAGAAGTTCAACATTATAATCAAAGAGAAAATTAAAGCAATAAGACACAGTCTTTTTACTTATTAAATTTGAAAAACCATTTAAACAAGTGAAATGCTGAAAGTAAGCAATGGGAAAACTGCACAAGGATTCTAATGGACTGACAATATCTACTAAGGTCCACGAAAAGTGCTTAAACTTATTTAATCCATTAACCAACATTTTGTAATCTATCCCAAAAGGGGGTGAAAAATTATAGGAAAAGCTGCACCAAAGGATTCACTATAGTATTGTTTGTGCCTGACTCCCATGAGTCTAAAAGCTGGGGTGACGTCTAGAAAGAGAGGAATGGTAAGGTCAATTGTGGGATAATATTCAGTTACTACAGTAACAACTAAAAGTTATATAACAACACAGTAGATACCAGAGAAGAAAGATATGCTAGAAAGTTATATGTACAGCAAGACTACCGTTATGATAAATATGCATATTAGAAATCTAGGAAGAAACAAACAAAAGTTATTGATGGTATTTGGATTCTGGTCACCTCTGTAGTTAATTATTTCATTTATAATTTATAAAAGTTAATTAGATCTCAACACAAACAAATAGGCTGGTTCCCTTCATTACTGGACAATCTGTGCATGTTTAAACCATTCATTTGCACATGAATGATGTTCTTTCACACTTAACTGCATTAGTAGCAATTCCTCCCTCATAATTGGTTTCAGGGGAATTAAATCTGACACTTCTGGTGTAATGGAAATGGTGAGAAGAATGGCTATTTGATATAATTTGTCCTTGCTTTATTATTTATTTCTCCTAACTACTGTCACTTTGAAGCTTCAGTGTCTTCCTATAGCTCTTTATTTGTACCTATTTCCCAAAGAAGACAACATTTGAGGGAGGACTATGAAAAGGTAACTGAGAACCTCAGTAGTAGCTCAGGGACAGAGAAGATGCTTTGCGTCTGTTCCCCCACCAGTCACCGCCCCCTTTCGCCCAGCCCCTCCTCAGACTCTCCTCATCTACAGAAATCCAGAAATTCATCTACTTCCCAGAAATTTAGATACAGAACTTAGAAACCACAGGAAGATGTTAGCAAATCTGATTAATTTTATCAATAAAACTCTCAATGATTCAAGAATTTTTTTGCATGTTGTTTTATTAACTTTCAAATACAAAACGTTCCAAAAAGAAAAAAGTCATCTATTATACCTAAGTTCTATATTCAACTACCAGTTAAACAAGGAAAACATGTTATTCTTTTCTTTACTACCAGTAAAAAGCCAGAAGAATAAAGATAGATTCTTTTTCCAGCAGGATCAGAATTCAGTCTGGTGGGTCAGTAAACTATTTGCCAAACAGCTGTCTGTCATTAAGTATACTTCTTTAATTTAGTTAAGAATAATTTTTTTACTCAGAAGCTGCCATTTTTCCTAGCTTGACTGATCCTTTCCAAGGTTTTCCCCTCTCTCAATTTTTTTTATCTTCTTCACTACTCTTCTAATCATCTCTTTAGTAAGGATGGAGCAGAAGCTTAAATCGCCAATTTTAAAGCATTGATAGACTGCTCATTTTGAAAGGTAAGGGGCTGAATAAAGGAAGGGGCTGTATCATTGCACCTGCTGTGGTACTCCTCGGTCCTCACTAATTCTATGTGGTCCAGTTAAAATTCCCCTTCAAAAACATCAGAATCCAAAGAGCAGTGAAAATCCATTTATACTTTTCTTCTTTTCAATCATAAAATTACTACATGTGAGGGCAGCTCAAGCTGGTGGAGGAGGAGGACCTGGAGCTTGCCTCCCTCCACAAGCACATCAAAATCACTACATATACATGTAGAAGTTCAGCAAAGAAGAAGAAATAAAATACAAACTGGCCACTCTGGAATTTTAATGAGAAACACTGTCAGGTCACTTCCTAGAATTCCTCCTTAACCCGGGTTTAAAGAAGGGCTTCTAACTATAACTGAAAAAACCAGGTGCTGTAACAGAAAGAACTGGCTGATTTTGACTAAATAAAAAATTTTAAGTTTGGTGAAAACTATTGTGAGCAAAGTCAAAAGAAAAACAACAAACACATATAACTGATAAAGGGCTAATGGCCTTTTTTATTAAAAAGAGCTTTTAAAAATTAAGGAAAAATAAGACCAAAAGTCTCACAGAACAAGAGGCAAAAGACATGAACAGTCTACAGACAGGGTGTAAAAATGGCCCTTAAACACATGAAAAGATGTTCAACTTCAGTCATAAATAAGATGATACAAATGGAAACAGTACTAAAATATCTCTCCCCTTCAGACTGGTAAAAACTCGAAAGCTTGATAATCTACCTTGTTGGCGAGGCTGTGGGCAAACAGGCACTCCCATACATGCTCGTGGGAATGTAAAATGGGGAGGCGAAACTGGCAGTATTCAGCCAAACCATACATGCATTTACCCTTTGACCTGGCAACCCCATTTCTACCAGTGTATCTTAAAGATACAGCCCCAACCATACACAAGTGCATATGCATGAAAACGTACATATGGAACATCATTTATAATTGCAAAATATTGGAAACTACATAAATGTCACAGAATAGAAGAGTAGCTGGATTATCTATGGTTCACACACATAGTATGCAGCTTAAAAAAGAATGAAGAGGGGGAGGGATATAGCTCAGTGGTAGTGGAATTGGAGAGTCATCATACTGTAAACCGTAAGAGCAAAGACTGGCTCCACCAAAAAATCACTGATGGATGCTAAATCAAGGGGGAGATTTTGATGAAGAGCAGGATATTTGGGTAGCCTTAAAGTGTCTTCCTACAGAAAATTGCAAAAGTGAAATTAGTAACTCTACAGTGGAGAAACTGGCTAGCACCTTGCTGGGTTTTTATCACCAGTGGGTGGCAGATGGGTGTCAGGTGCCTCCAGAAATGATACTCTGAAAAGGACACAAGATCGCTTATGATGTCCCATCCAAGAATGCATAATCTGAAGCAAATCTTCCAGAGACATCTAATAAAGTCCCAAAGGAAAAGTGTCCCATTAAAAAAAACAGAACTATACACTGAGAAGTATCAATGTCATAAAAGATAGACTATTGAAATGATCCAGATCGAAGGAGACAAAAGAGATGAAAACTAATCCAATAGCTTCCTAGACTGGCTCTTGCACTGGAGTGGAAAAAAAAAATGTTATAAATGACATTATTGGGTCAATTAACAAAATCAGAAAATGCGCCAACTATTACAGTATTAGTATTAAATTTACCACTGGTGATAGTGTTGTTATTTAATAGAATAGTCCTAATTCTTCAAAATATACACTGAAGTATTTAGGGGGAATTTCCTATAAAATAGAGTAACTGAGCACACAAATGGTAAAGTAAATGGGGTAAATTGTTAACAACAGGGAATATGGGTAAAGGGTCTACAGGTGTGTTTTATACAATTCTTATTTTTGCAAATTTTCTGTAAGTTTGGAGTTATTCTCAGTGGAAGGTTAAAAAAAAAAAAACTCCACTACTCTAGAAAGAGCAAATCACTAAGTTGTACACCTAGAACTAACTAGTGCTATAGTCAATCAGACATCAATAAAAAAAATAATAATATAATAAAATAAACCACTACCTGTATTTTTCCTCTCACAAATGTGTTGATATCATTCTCATTTTCAAAGATGGAGAGTGTCTGCAGCAGATTTTGCTCGAGCCATTCCCAGTGTTCGGTGATTTCTTTTCTGGAACCACCTATTCGAATGTAAAATGATAACAGAAGTCAGAATTTAAAAGACACTTTAAAAATCATGGTTAACTTCATCCATATGCAGTGCCTTTAAAGAGAACTACTGTTCCCACCAGCTCTGCCTTTAAATGCTTTCTCTTCTCTAGGGGAGACACACAGAAATGCTCAAGGATGTGGAAACCTGAGAGTAAGTATTGTGTTATGGTCACATCTGATCAGGTAAGTCCAGAAAGTTTTCAGGACAATCTTCCAGAGTAGAAGGCAGCAATGTTTCTCCCGTTCGCTTTTCTGGATTGGGAGTTTAGCCCTATCCTCTTTTCTCCCTCCTAGGACTGGCATGTAGATCTTGTTGGAGACTAGGTTACAGTTGTTAAGTTGCAACAATACAGAGCTTTGGTATGCCCCTGGAGAGCTGATGTAACCACCTCCTATAATGGGCAAAAAATTATCCTCACTCCCTTCAATTATGAATGAGATGTGAAAATGGACTACAGCGAGGGAAGAGCAGCCCGGCTCTCACCAGCACAGCTGCCCTGAAACGCAACGGGATGAGGTCATCCTCACAGCCTCCATCCCGGCCACTACACTTCAGTCAGATACAAGAAGCATAGTCACCTCTCCTGGCAACCTCTAGATTTAAGCAACCTTAGCCTTGCAGCATATGTAACCCGGAACCCTGCTTCTGCTCACAACTGCAGGGCATAATAGGGATGCTCTCACGATGTGGTTGTCAAGGCACTGGAATAAATTCCTTTCCTCTTTTCTTTTCTTGCCCTGGGAAGGTTAATGATCTTGCAGAAGAACACTTAGTCAGAAATCATACATATATCTCACAGATGTAAACTGTGGGCACCACTCATTCCAGAATTAAAGAGTGATTCTGTGATTCCCTTGATTCACCCCTTCATGCTCCTCCTTAGATTTCCAAGTTATCTTTTTTATTGATTTCTTAAAAATAGCTTCTCTCTTCTCTGCCACCAGTAATTCAAGGTCTCTCAGCATCTCACTCTGATTCCTGGCCAGGAAAGGTAGGAGATACAAATGTATCCAGAATTGTACTCAGAACTGTGAGGAACAGAACTAAAATTTCTTAGAAAAGGAGAGGCAGGCTTGAGGAGTTTCAGATCCACTGTTCGAGGAAAGGAAGAACAAAACCAAACTCAACGTTCATTTTCTTTGACTTTATGCTTATGCAGAGGACGAAGAGCAAATTTCCGAGTGGAGAGGCAGCCCTGCAAGAACAAGTAAGAGGAGACTGTCTGGAGTTCTTCCTGCAGCTTCTGCAGCTCACTCATCCTGGGCTGCAGTCAATCGTGTGTGAAAGCCATGACTCTACTGTGCTGTCACGGCAAGAGCTAGAACTCAGGATACCTGGGTCCCCCTCCGTCCCTGCCACCAGCCTGGTGGGTGCCTTTAGACAGTTTGCCTCATCTCTCTCTGTCTCAAACTCTTTACGTGTAAAATGGAGACAAAAGAACAAAACAAAACCCTGACTCATCTCAGAGCAATGTAGTAAAAATCACAAGGAATAATGTCTACAGATACACTCTCGAAAGTAGAAACCACTTTTCAGATGCAAAGTACAATGACCATTTGGAATATTTAGGGAATGAGTCACTCTGGAGTTTGCCAGGAGTGTTCAAACATTTTAGGCATAAAAATTTTAAGTTGGCATTGGAAAATTTTCTAAAACATACTGCGCCCTTCCTTGTCTGTAAACAGGTCACCCCCCATCCCCAGCTGTGACTGGCTGTGCGTTACAGATAGAGCTCAGTCCAGCGTGAATGCTGGCCACATGCCCTGCACCCCACTGTCCCATCTGTGCCTGCTGGCCCTGTGAGAGGTTCGCACCTGAGGATGGAGGCACTCCAGGGACCCGCAGGATGGCAGAGATTCTGCAGACCCTCCGGGCACAGTTCCCAGCCTGATTCTGCCTCTCCTCCAGCCCTGCCTGCACTGATCCCAGATGTGCCTTCCACAGGCCGGTCTGCACACGTCTCTTAGCTCAGCTGGGCAGTCTGGCTGCTGACTGGTATTCCTCCATGCACTGCCCTTTTCCAGGTGGTCACACCAGGTACTTGACCTTAGAGTCCCTGTTACTCCGGTCTTGGAATCCAACCTCACTTCAACCTCACCATTCCTCGGTCATCTTGGACAAAAAAGTCCAGGATAACAAGCCCCAGGGCAGACCAGGTGTGCCTCCACCTTTGCAGGTGCTACCTTCAGTTTTCTCTATGTGCATATTCATACGGGTACATCCTCCCATCCTGCCACACAGCCATTGCGGAAATGGTGTGTGTGCACATGCACTCATTCAACAAACATTCACTCAGACCTCTGATTTTCATGGGCATACCATGAAAGTCTACGGGGTGGATCCCTGTCATCAAGTAGCCATCTGGAGCACTCCTGTATTGAACTTCAGTTTACTCGCCACATTGTTTCCCCACCTGTTGGCTTCTCTGCTGCCCCAGGACCTCCTGCTCATCACCCTGTCCTGCTGTCCATCATGTCCACAATCTCCACCTGCCAGCACCTGCCACCATGCTCACTGCCAGCTCTTTTCTCTACTTCTTGCTGCCCAGGATGTAAATCCCCAAGTTCCTGTCTGCGATTACCCCCTCTGCCCCCACCCCAATTCCTGCTGCTTGAGCTGCTTCTCTGCTGTCCTGCATCTCCTGTTGCTTCTCCCAGGCTTGTCAGTGTCACGTGAAAAGGCTGGCTCTCTGGAGTTATCTCCAGCCACTCACAGCTCCCATGCACAGGAAAGGTGCGAGATGGCAAATCTCAGTATCTTTAGTTCTCCAGCTCTTTCAGACCGCTTGGTGCCTGAGGCCTGCTTGTATACCACCAAAGAGGTGTCTGAGGTTTCTTCTGCCTCTATCCAGACCTAAGGTTCTAAAGTTCCAGAAGACTGGGCTGTAGATAACAAAGAAATTTGTGTACCATTATCACCATCACTGAGGAAAGAAAAAGTCACATATGCCAACAGCCAATGGTAGCTTCAGGAATTAACTATGGATTCCTATCTATACCCAACAGACACTTGTCGGGGGAGTGATGTAAATGTACCTTTTACATTTCTATTTACTGTGCAAATGCACCATATTCTCTGAACACTTTCCTTAATACACAAAGAATAAATGAGGATGGTACTCAAGGCTCCAGGCTCTGGAAGTATGAGGATACCTATAAGGCAGGGCTGGAGTCCCTCCCCCGCAGACCAGACACATTCTGAAGACGCTGATCTAGTAAAAATGATCTCTAGGAGCAGGTGTCCACTTCTCATCCCAGAACAAACGTCAGGTCCACGGAGCAAATATCCTGCTAACAGTTTGAGAGCAACTGTCACTTCTGCCAACCCACTCTTTAAGAACCAGTAAGACTCCAGAAGAAACATGTTGGAATCCTTAATGTTCCGTATAAATGCCTCTTTCATTTCTCAAGAAAGTAATTACAAGGGCTGCAATATTTAAGAGCTTGGAACGTTCCTTTTGCTATTGTGCAAACTGAGATAACATGAGACTGTTTTGCCATGACTTCTGAAAAGAGGCAGGTCTATTTACCCAACAGTTTGAGCAAAATATGCTGGGCACTCAGAAGAGAAAGGAAGGGCTTGGCAGTCAACTTTCTGGAAAGGCTGCATTTACAGAGATACAGCAGGAAAAACAAGCTGACCTGACTGTGCAATCAGCCAGAACAACAAAGAAAGCTGTGTCGGGTATGAGACTCCTTCAGGAAATCCAAGGTAAAGTTTTCCACCATGGTCAAAACTGGATCAACACTTCATGGGCTTAAGATTATAGAGAAATTAATTTTGGAAAAATGAGAATCTTTATCATTTGCAGTGTTATGTTTTGTTTTTAGAATACCAGCCACAGGCTCTGTGCATATATCTGGGCAAAGTTTAAATACTCCTCGCTAAGATGTGGAAAATACTAAATCAGCCTAGTCTAATCTCTCATCTAGTTTGAGATGTACCTTAAAGCACAAGAAATCTACTTGAAACTAAAAGGAAGCAGCATTAAGGTGGACCCACAAATTGATTCTATTGTATCTGGCCTCTGAGGATTAGGAACAAAGCCTTAGGTTCCCCACTGACAGATATTCGGTGGATATTTCTTTGCGATGCATAATTAGTAATACAGTTTGGTTCTGGAGCTGTGGGCCTGATTTAAAAACATGAATTGGAGAATATCTAAAATGGTAAATCCCCACTGATGGAGCTTGTGTGCACGCATACGTGTGGGTATATATCTGTGTGTATGTGCAAAAACAATAACCACTCACGACAGCAGAAAACAAAACTAAGCAAAACAAATCCACCAGACATCCCAGAGATTAAAAAGCAGCTAACCTAGTATTTTCAGATATCAGAACAGGATGCTTGGATCCCAAAGGTGATCTAGTCCTCAAATGAACAGCACTTGAAGCTACTTAAATAGAAGGAATCATCTTTTTTACGGCCTTATCCAAACACAGTCTTATTCACAGAGATGATAATTTTGGATTTTAAATACCAAAATTTAAATACTTTTATCTGTAAAGGTGAGAGTAATACCCAACACACTGGAGTGACACTTACTGTCCCCTGTAGTATTTACAAGGCCACCACTGTACTCTCTACATCCAGAAAAATGACAAACTCATATTTAGAGAGGGCAAGAGATACAACCCAAAATAATGTGGTGATTTGAACAGTTTAGAAACAAAAGGGAGATTTACATTTTAAAAATCCACATCCAATTAAAGCGAAAACTATAAACAGGTTAAATAGTGATAATGATAATGTTTTCCATGACTTACTTGTGCTCACCGGGGCCCGGAGCCACGCTTAACTACAGACACGGATTCTCACAGCAATCCTATAAGCAGGCCAATTACAGTCCTCTTGTTTATGAGGAAACTGAAGTTTTCACATTCTATGAAATCAAATTCAGACTCTTCTGTCTCCAAAATGTATGCTGTTCGTTGCTACACTTCCACCCCCTGACCTATTTTAGAAGTGCGGTTAAGTACACCTGGGGGATACATGATATGAAGTAATAAGGAGCCTGATTATCAGGGAGACAACATCACTTAATGGTTCAGACCACAGACTTGGATGTCAAAAGAGTACACATGGTTTCAAATCCCTACCACGCCACATATTAGCTTTGTGACCATGGAAAAGTGACTTAACCTCACTGTGTTTCAGATTCCTCATCCGTAAATGTAGGTAGCAACACCTACCACGTTGGTTTGTGCTGGAGATTAAGGAAGACAATACATGTAAAGTCCTTAGCACAGGTCTAGAATATACAAAGCACTAAACAAACAGTAACTTTTGCTATGACCGCCACAAGTAACAGAACACAAACGTCTCTTCTTGAAATGTGATGCAGAAGATACTTCTAACTTCTGATGTCAGAGCACTAAGAAACTGGCTGCTTAACTGTTGTCTCATCATCATACATTCAGCGCAGATCTCTCTGGCCCTGACACTGTTACATTTGGATTGCAAAGTGTACGTACAATTGAAGTAAAGCAGGCCTAGAACAACTCTTTGTGCAACTATTATAAGCTGCTTACATAGCTCTGCTTGTGATCTCTTACAGGTCATAACAGTACGTTCATAGCTTTATAATCACTCTGAGAAAAGAGAGGCCCAGGTAACTCATCCAGACTTAGCAGTAAGAATTAGTGGTTGGTGTTGTCAGTTTGCTTATTTTACTTAAAATGCCAAGGTCCTCACCAACTCTGACGGGCAGAACATAAATGGCTCTATTTCTGGAGGACAAACAGGCTCATGATCCTAAAAGCCTTACATACATGCATATTCTTGGACTCAGCATATGTACTCCTATAAATTTACCCTAAGGTGATAATTAAAGGAATGTGGAAATATTTTATTCAGAGGATAATCACTATGGTTTTTCAAAATTCAGTTAATATTAGAGAGAAAAACCCTAGATTTTCTGAATAGTTAGATAAATTACATTTGATACACAATAAAATACTATTTACCTATTAAAACTGACATTATAGGCATACATTTTATTGACATAGAAAGTCTATACACATATATGCATACACACACAAATACATATATATGTGTATGTACAGACACACAGACATACACATATATGTAAAGTCTGGAAGGTAAAGATTTTTAAAGTGTTATTACTGTCTTAAATATTTTATTCTCTTTGCTTAACTATATTTTCTAATTTCCTGCAATGAACATGTTTTGCTTACTGAAAAAAAAGCCAAGTTTTTTTTTTTTTAAGCTGCTAGGTTCCCAACAAAACAGGAATAGTTCCTGAGGTATACAGACCAAGAAAGGATGAAAAAAAACTGACCAACTTCCACATTACGTGTGTCTCATGTGGAAGGCAACTAAATTACCCAACATTTTGCATCTAGTGTAAATAAACAGCAGAAGCAGCAACAACTGGCAATCTTTAATTAAACTCTGGGTCTTACCAGCTTCTGACTAAAAGAATGTTTAATCATAAAAGCCAGTGTGATGCCACTGAAAAAGGACTGGGCGGGGAGCAGGGGTGGCCTGGGACCTTGATCTCAGCTCTACTTAACTAGCTGTAGCCAGCCATGTGAACTTGGGCAGTCCACTGTGCCTCTGCATCCTATCAAAACCAGAGTGCTGGACAAGAAGGGCAAATCTATCTCTCAGTTCCAAAAATGAATGACCATCTAGGCCCAGACGAGATTCTAAGACGGTGAAGAAAAAGGAAAGGAAATCAGAGGGCAATGAAATCAGGGCAGGGTTCAGGGCCATGTTATCAGCGAGGTGGCCATCAGGCACATACCCTCCACCTCATTTCCATTATCAGTCCTGTTGGAAGGTCCCATGTATCCAGAGGGAACCGTCAACATCTTTCTGATGGTAACTCTTCTCCTCTGCTGTCCCAGAGCTCTTCAAGCAGTGTCCGTGGAATTCTCTGCATTCCTAAGAGTCCACGTTCTCATGAGGCTGTATAGGCCTTCTTACTGTTCGTACCTTCTAGTTCTTCTCCTGGGGGGAGCCAAATGCACCGCCTTCTACTCAGGCCCCCTGAAGGTCGAGGAGGGCGGAGGACTGGGCTCTCTTACTTCTGGGGCACCAAGTCCACAACTCCAGCTGCTGGGGGAGCACCTGCAGCTGTTTAGTGCCCTAGTGGGGGCACAGGTGTAAAACAGTCAGTTACTGGTGGGAGGGAGGCCGACCTGGCAGAGCATAACTGGGGCAACGAAGCCAGTCGGGCCGGTTCCCGCGGTGCTGCTTCCTTTGTGCTCTTAGCGGCGCAAACAGCACTGAGCAAACCGCTGAACAAAGTGCAGCTCAGAAGGCTGGAATCGATGGCTCAACAGTATATCAGCCAAAGAGAACAGTGGCTTCATTTTGGGTAGCAGTGAAAGAGTCATCTGTCAGACAGAGTTTTGGCTCCCCTTCCCAATGAAAGGTCTCAGTGCCAAAGAAACATAAAAAATCAATTTCTTCAAACCAACTGCATACAGACTGATAGAGGAAGACAATAAAAAAAGCAGCATATGAAAATAATGTTTCACCAAATAACTCTTGCTTTTTACCCCCTCTTCTTTCCATATGCTTCATACTGCCAAGGGCTGGGTGATTACTATACGGGCATACACACACATACACACACACACACACACACACACACACACACACACACACACTATGAAATACTACTTGGCCATAAAAAAGAATGAAATAATGTCATTTGCAGCAACATGGATGGACCTGAATTCATACTAAGTGAAGTAAGCCAGACAGAGAAAGACAAATATCATACAATACCACTTATTATGTGGGGCCCAAAAAAATGATATAAATGAACTTATTTACAAAACAGGAACAGACTCACAGACATAGAAAACAAACAAGGTTACTAGAAGGGGAACGGGAGAGGGGGTGGAAGGATAAACTGGGAGTTTAGGATTTGCTGATACTAACCATTATATATAAAATAGATAAACAACAAGATCCTAAAGTACAGCACAGGGAACTGTATTCAATAACTTGTAATAGCCTATGATGAAAAAGAATATGAAAAGGAATATACATATATGTATAACTGAAACACTATGCTGTACACCAGAAGTTAACACATTGTTAACTGACTATACTTTAATTCAAACAAACAAAAAACTAGGTCCTGCCTGGCTCCAAGTGGCACAAGTCTAAAGCCATCGTATGATCAGGATTCACCACTACGATGACTGCTCTCGTGCAGACAGTGACCTAGGTGAAGATGTTGATGGTGGATGCGCCCTTTAGTTATATTTACACATATCAAAGATTCACAAGGCACATGGCACAAAGCAAAGGTTTTTGCGATCCTGTGGATTCTAACAGGGAAGTGAATTAGACTTTCAATTTTCTGCTGAAGCTTCTCTTATAGCAAAGATTCCTGAAATTAGAGCACATTAAAAAGCTCTTGGTGTGGTGTCCCACCAAATACCAACTCTGTAGCTGTAACTACATTAGCATTAGAATTACAAACCTAAAAGATCAGCATAGCCAAGAAATCTTTCTAAGGTAGCAGCTTCCGCTCTTAAAATCTTCTCAGGAAAGAGAGCCAGCCATTTGGGTTTTTAAAGGGAAATCGATAAGAAGGAACAACTAACGGGTGAGTGGGACTTTTGCAGTGGTTGTCACTTCCGTGGAGTCTTCCACGAGGCAATTCTGGAGCTGTCTCTGCGTGTAATCAATATATACAAAAGCTACAACCGGTCTGGGTTTATTATAAAGAGATCATGCCGTTGTGACAGGCATTACTTACTGGGAAAAGGGAAGTGCATCTCTTTGAGGTATAAATGATGGCATTGGCATTTGCCGCCCAGTGTCCCGCCAGCCTTGGCTTGGCAAACTATTCAGGAATAACTCAGCTTTGTAACTCTGGGCTCTTTCCCACAGGACCCTTCAGAGGAGCCTCTGCTTCGCAGGATGGCAAAGCCTCAGAAACAGACAGAGGAGGAGTGATGTCGGGCAACAGGGGAGAAAAGAAGAGAGGGCTGAGGAGCAGGAAGTCACAGATGGGAGCCAGCTCCTCGCAGCTCGGGAAATGGCGCCCTGACCTGGGCAGGCCAGGAGACCCGAGGGCGCTGAGGCGCTCCAGGCTCCCCAGGTTCTCAGAAGCCTCCGGGCACAAGTGCGGAAGTGCTGGACAGCGAGGGAGGAGTGTCAAACCCTGCTTAAGTCCAGGGGTTCTAGTGCTCCTGCCTGATTTCTAATTTCCTCTCTCTTTCTTCACTTGCTGGCTACAACGTCTATTTTAACACCATTCTACATTGTTTTCCAACTAAAGGTGACACTTTCCCCGCCAACTACCACAGGGCGCTTCCCTTCTACAGTAGCTATGCGGTGGTGTTTCCCTTCATGCCGGATGAATGGCACAGAAGGCCAGAACGCTGTCTTACCCAGCCTGGGTTACACTGATCAGTCTGTCTTCCTCAGGGTCCCAGCCCCCTCTCCCTTGATCCGTCATCCCCTTCCTCTCGCTTTAATCCCCATCCTTTACTCCTAGGTGGTTTCCTCAGTGCCCGGACTCCCAATACCACTCCTTCATTCACCACAATGCATAAATGCTGAGATGTGTCACCGTTTCTCATGGGGCTGTTTGCATCTTAACCAGAAGAACTTTCAAAGGACACAACTACAGTGTTAGAATTTCAGGTGCTGCTAAATCCTTGAGAGTGCATGGCTAGGGCTCCGGAGCTTTCCGGCAGCCTGAAGTCACTCCCAGATAATTTCCCCCTATCCCTGCAAAAGGCTGGTCAAGACTCCAGTATTCAGTTGGGAGCCCCTCCATCCACTGGCACTTACTCACCCTGGGCTAAAACTGAGTATTTCCTGGTATCCTCAAGAGCAGAAGCTGGATCTAATTATCTTTACATCCTTAGATCTCTACACTGCACTTCCTACCAAGCAGAGATCAATTTAAAACCTGAACAAAGTCAACTGAAAGGGCCCTCAATGGCGAAACCGGGAACAATTTATGTAACAAAATAAAGGAAATAGTATTGGATTATAACCCAGAGTATAGAGTAAGTATTCATAAGTCCCTGGTGACAAAAATAATTGAATAAATTAGAACTCCCCACTCTGTAAGTGTGGGCTGTGCACAGTGGCTTCCTTCCAAGGAGGACAGTGTGGAAAGGGGAAGGAAAAGAGTAACGTGACAACGGAGAAATCTGGAAAACACTCCTTCAGCTGGGTGATCAGGGACATCGTCAGACACAAGGCAGCTTGATAGTAAGTGCCCTCACTTGACACGATATGACGAAAACAACACTTTATCGCTGTGATCTCCCTCACAAAAATCTATCACCCCAGCCTAGTCATGAGAGAAACATCAGACAAATTTCAACAGAGGGGCATTCTGCAATACACCTGACCGTTGTCCTTCAAAACAGGCAGGGTCCTCAAAAACAAGGCAAGTCTGAGTGACTTCCACAGCCAAAAGGGAGACTAAAGAGCTGTATCAACTAAATACAGAATAGTATACTGGCTGGGATCCTGGACCAGGAAAAGGGTATCAGGTGAAACTTTAGGAAATCTAAATAAACTGTGGATTCTGTTTAGTAATAGAGCATCCACGTGGATTTACCAATTGGCACAAATGTTCCACACTACGATGTTCGTTGCAGGGGAAAATTGTATATGTGGAGGGCATATGGGAGCTCTCTCAACTATCTGTTCAATTTTCCTGTAAATCTAAAACTGTTCTAAGAAAATAAAACCTATTAATTAAAAAACAAAAATCAAAAGAGGGTTAAAAAAAAAAAAAAAAAAGACAGTGTTCAGTGACCTTGCTCTTCCTATGGTTATTTGCAAACAAATAACTAAAAAGTATCCGAGCCATTTCACGCTCACAGTTCTAGTGACCCAGTAACAGCGTGGGCATTTGTCACCATCTTACACACAGCACCCTGGTACAGACTGTCATCAGGAGAAATAAACAACCCCACTCAGCTGGAGGGACCGTACTAGGACATGGAAGCATTCCCTGGTACACCCAGGATTCCACGTGTCCCTCTTCACCTCCCAAATTCCCCTAAGACAGGCTGGGGCCACGTGACTAGTTCTAGCCAGTGGAGTGTGAGTGGAAGCGGTGACACTTCTGGGCCCAGCAAGTTAAACACAGGTGTGTCAGCACCTCCCACTTTTGCCTTGTAAGTGGACCTTGGAGGCTTTGTGTTCTACGGGGTGGCACTACAGGTGCAGGTGGCCACAGGATCTGAACAAGACTTCAGCAGAGTGAGAAAGAAATTTTCTTGTGTTAAGCCATTGAGATTTAGGGTTCATCTGTTGCAACGGCTATGGTCACTGACCCTGTAATACCAGGTGATTGCGTTCTGCAAATAAATGTTCCTTCCCTTCAGACAGAAAGTCACGAATCCTAATGTTTGCCGTATTTCCAAATACCGTACTTACCACAGGCGATGGTCCAATAGACCAGAGAGTCTGGAGTCTGGTACAGGATTCGGTAAGGAGCCACCCGGGCACTGGAGTCCAGCACGACGTCAAGGGTACCCACCAGGAGGCCTGAGGGCAGAGAAAGGGGGAGAAGTGTGTAAGTGTTTCCTCCAAATTCCCAGAGGCAGCAGTGCGGACGAGCCCTTCTGCTGGGCCTCCCCACCACCCCCTCCCCCCGCATTCCACCTTGACAAAGCTTGACCCTCTCAGACACGATGACGTCGGCTCTACTCTACATTACTCGTTTCATCAACCTCCAAGATACAGTGCACAAACAGAAAGACAGTGCTGGTTTCAAAAACAAAACCAGCAAAGCTTCTAGCTCAGTCTGGCATATGGTAGTATTTATAAACGCCTGTTTCAAATTAAAAAGCAAGGTATTAAGACTGATACGTGGGGATCTCTGCTTTACCTCCATTATGTCCAGTGTGTATGATTTTCTCACCCTTTTCATCCAAGAAACCAATCCTTAATGTGAGTAACTTGCCAAGGCCGTGGGAACCAGTCATGTACATGAGTCTGTGTGCCAGGCTGCCCCAGGTATTATTTTCATGTGCCTCACTTTTCTTTTGTATTGAAAAGGTACAGTTCCGCTCAGCAAATAAGAAATGCCTACTATGCGCCAGGCAAACCCTGTGGGCCTGAAGCTGAATAAAGCAGACCCCCTAAGGCATTTATAATCCAGCAGGGGAGAGGGCCAAGCAATGTTTCAGGGCTGTGTTTAGGAAGGAACAGGGCTGTGAAATATGCATTTGCCCATCTCAACGTCAGAGTCCCCTGCCATTTGTCACATCAATCATTATAAACAGAGATGACTGGAGCCTGGTCTACACTCTGCAAAGATGCAGTAATTATGCTGAGGACCAGGAAAGGGACTGTGGTAGCAAGATGTTGAGTTCTCTGGATCAGGAGGCTCAACAATCTGGCCAGGACCTGGGGGAAACTCGTTCATATCATCCACGTTAAGGCAAGCCTGTACACTCCAGAAGTGAACTTAGCAATTGATTTGTAAGAAATACAAATGCCCAGCGTACCGATGCTCACTTAAGAAGAGGCAGTGCCTTCTCTTGCCTGGATTAGATACCAAACATTTTCTACACTATTCCAGACTATCATGGACACACACACACACACACACACACACACACACACAAATTCCACAAGGTCAAATAAACTACATTCCTTCCTTGGCAGAATGAATCCAAAAGATTGCTATCAAGTAAATGCCCATAATTACTCTAAAGTCATATGGAACCCAGCATAGAGCAGGGTTTGGACTCAGAAGGACCAATTAGGAACTGTGATTAGCTGAAGCATCTTAGGACATTTATTTCCCATGCCTTTGTGTTCTGACAATGATATGACAATTAGAGTTTTGTTCTTAAAGGCTGAATACAACGGGACTTAGGGGCAAGAGGCTGGTTGGAATAAGGGGTTAGTCAAACTACCCAGCACTGCGATAGGGGAGAACAAATCTGACTCCATATTGGATCTGTTTCTTTTACTTTAAGAATACTTTGTATTCTGTTGCTTTTGCTACAAATTAATCAGTAAAGGGATGCTGCCAGTAGCTTAAAGTATACATAACGGCCCATCCCCTGGAACCCTGCCTCCCAGGCCTGAGCCTATGCTAAAACACCTTTGTTTAGATCACAGAAAACCTCCTGACCACGGCTACTTGTGAATGGCTGCAGGAAAGAAGAAATTAACACATCCCCTCTGGAGTCAGGGGACAGGAAATACTTGCAACAACTTACTGCCTTTTTTACTTTACCTCCTCACCTCCCCTTCTTTTTTCTATAAAAACTAGCATCCAAACCTGGGCAAGATGGTTCTTTAATCCACCTCTTCTCAGACTGCTGGCGTTCTGAACAAAGCTGTGATCCCTTACCCCAACAACTGGTCTCTTGGCTGACTGGCCTATCAGGTGGCGAGCAGTACCAAGACACGCCTTTATTTAGTGTGACTTTGACTTAGAGTGCATGTTTATTAAGGATGGCTTTGGGATGGAGCTGACGGTGGTTGAGGCTGGGACGGGGGTGGTAAAGGCCCCCAGCCTCCCCTGCTCTGCCAATTGGAAATAACTAGCTCACTGGAAGCACCAAGCCCAGGGCCTGGCCCCCAGCAGGCTTCTCACAAAGTTCCGCTGAGTCTGAACCACAGGTTCTTCTGAAACTGTCACCACCAGTCTCTCTTGGGGTGTTGTCTTATTACAATGTCTGGAGGCTTGTTCTGACGCTACTGAGTAACACACGATACCATCGAAATGCCCTTCCTTCTGCTCTGTCAGCCTGGAGTCGTGAAGAGCAGTGGACAGTCAACCAGTGTTCAGAAGAGCTCCGTTCTGGCTCTGACTCTGCTGTGACCAGGTCCGGGGCACATGGACATGCCATTTAACTTCTCTGCCTTTCATTTCCTCTGTTGTAAAGTGGCTGTAATATACCTGCCTTCCTGAACCAGGGGTATTAATCAAGGAGCCTAAGGGAGCTTAACATGAGGAAGCCCTACAGTTGTCCTCCTGGTCTGTGTCTAAGGCCAGGAATCCATTTAGGTTCATTCCAAACCGCCGTGACCATTAGCTGCCCTGCCCACATCAGGAAAAACAAACTTCCATTAAAGTGGAAATGAATTTGTGTGTTTGCTCCGGCCTGTGTGAAACACATCAAAAATCAGATCTTTGGCGCCTGCAGAGTTTCCCAAGGGGTAGTTTTCCACATAACGCCACACACACGTGCATTTTTGTTTTCTCAACTGTGACTCAGGTTTACTGCAAAGACCTCTAATTACTCTTTAATTATCTGCAGATGGAGGAGGATATTAATAGGAAAAGCAAGAGTGCCCACTAAACTGGATTCTCTTCTATGTGATCTAGAAGTACAAATACATGTGAACCAGAAATATAAATGCATCACTCATAATAAAACTTCTGTCTCCTTGAATCAAAATACTGGAAGTGTCACGCATGTTGTTTCTAAGGCACACAGACTTCAGCCTGGAATTAGGAGCTGCAGTCGAGGACTAGCCCGTGTGGTTTAATGAGCCACAGAAAGAGCGTCATGGCAGATAAAGACCCTTCCGAGGGAAGGCACAGCTCCCTGGGCAGAGCAGCTGACAGAGGCGGTCTGGGTTCGAGCGTCCTCCAGTCCTAGCTCTGCCACTGCCCAACTCCCAGACCCAGTCTCTCCAAGCCTCAGTTTCCCCATGCTAAATGTCTCACTAGACTTCTCTACTCTCTAACACCAAGGAGAGAAAGCCTCTGAAAAGGTCCAACCCCATCCGCACATCTTGACCACCAGGAATGTCCCCAACTAAAATCCATCTCCAACATCTATTATTCTAGTTAACAAAACCTCCACTGTCACTCACAAGTAAAGAAAACTGAGTGGCTTCAGGAAGACTCCCCTGGGGTGAGAGCTTCTGATTAGATGCCAGTAACCAACCCTGAGTGTGCATTCACAACTGGAGCCACCAACTTCCACTAACATTTAGAGGGACACTACCAGGTAGATTCGTATCTACCAGAGGGTCCCTACTGAAATATTTGTGAATTACAGACAGTATAATATTGCAATGCTCACATCAGGTGCACATAATATTATTTAAAAATGTGAAAGTCCTTTGAAAACTTAGGGCGCTGGATAGCCCAACAGAAAGTAATACTGTGAACTGTGAACTGAGGCCCACAGCTGGCCAGCGAAAGCAATAAACAGACTCTGCTGCCTTAACCCAGAAGTGCCCTCTCGCTTTGTAACACTGACCAGGATCTTCCCTCCACTTCCCTCCAGTACTGTGCTGGTCCATCGGCTCTCACTTCCCACCACCTCCAGTGACAAACTCCTAATTACCTAACGCCGTCTCTTTCCAGCCCAGATCCCCTCCGAGTTTTGCTGCTGTGATACCTATTCTGTTATTTAAAACCACCTGCACATCACGCCGAGTTCCACTTCTCCTCTTTCCAGGCTGGGAGCTCCTTGATGGCAAGGCCTGGATGAATCCTTCGGACTCCTAGGTCCAATGTTTTGCTTGGAGCACAGGAAGCCCTGAACACATGTCTGGTGGCAAGAAAAGTTAGGTATTTTTTGAAAACCCATATGGTAAATTTATCACTGTCTAAACTCTATTGATACAAGGAGTCAAGACTCTGGAAAACAGAAACTCCTCTTACACTCTCTGTCCACACAGAATACTAGAAGATGGGAAATTTAGCCTAGAGAATCCCCCAAAAGCAGCAGTCAGGATTTCCTTAGAAGTCTTACTACTCACCCCTCTGAAATGGCTGTCAAAACACTGAACCTTTCATCATTTCCCACACAAAGCACTGTTTCAGCAGCTGTTCTAGTCAGCTATTTCTGGTGTTAAACAATCTTTGATTGCCTGAGAAAACTGAATCAAATTATAGCCCTCAAAATAGCTCTTCTCTGCATCTACCTATTACATTAGTTCAGGGGCAGCTGGTAACATAAACGTGCTGTTTTCAAGGAGATTCAGAAAACACACGACGGAACTGGTACATTTAGGCATCCCACCAGCTGTGGGCGCTAGGGGGTGTGTGATGCAGACAGTCATTTCCACTCCTGGGCAGCCCCTCACCCTTCTGGGGGCAAGGATGTGTCAGGGGAGTACAGGACATGCAGGAATGTGCCCATGACAATGATCAATCCATCTGCTGGTGATCTTGGAATAATGTAGTGTCAAAGGGGACAAGACCCTAAAGCTCACTCGACCTCCCTCTCTCCCCTCAGCCTTGCAGCAGTCAGATGAGGCTGAGCCCTACAGAGACCATGCCGGAGTGGTCTGGGAGGTGGGCTGTGTCCCGACATGGATGCTCTAATAGTACCCATTCAGAGAGCGCCTGGGATGTATTGAGCACTACTGTTTAATAAAATACTTCAAAACCACAGAAAATTACTGAAAATTACAAAATATACGTCCCACCACTCTGTCTTTAACACTTGGCCTTATCTACTTCAGATCTGTTTTTTTTTTTAACGAAAGAAAACATAACACAGACAGCAAAGGTCCCCTTAATGCCCCCCCTTAATCCTATTTCCCTCTCCATTCACCATCCTCAAAGTTTTTATTCTTCCCATCCAGGTCCTTATATTTTTATTGCCCCCTATGTATGTACATGAAATACAGATTTAACACTGATGTATATTCTCAATTTTACATTAAGGATAAAGAGCAGATACTGTTCTGCAATTTATTTTTTTTTACTCAATAATATATTTATAAAACTTACCCAGGTTATACTTATAAATCTGATTCATTCACTTCAAATAGTGTGTAATATTCCACTGTTTAAAATATACTGTAATGTATCCATTTCCTAATAAAGGACGTTTGGGTTTATCTCCTTTTTTTTTTTTCTTTGCTATAATGGGCACTGCAATCAGTCTCTGTACTTGGTCTTTAAACATATGAGTACTTTTTTAGGATGAAATTGTTGGGTCACAGGGTAAGTATATTTTGAAATCTTATTCCTTATTACAAAACTGGTCTCCAAAGTGACTGTGCCAATTCACAATCGTACCAGGAAAGTGAGAGAATATGTTTATCCGTAATTTCCGCAACCCTTAGTATTATCAGATTGTTTCATTTTCACCAGTCTCAAGGGTGAGAAACGATATCTATTTGTTGTTTAAATTTGCATTTTTCTGATTATTAATGAGTTTGGGTATCTCTTCCAGCTTATCGGCCACTCCAATTTTCCATTCTGTGAGTTATTTGCCTTTCCTCCGTACTGACATTTGCTGAGAGATCCAGGTCAGAAATTCAGAGTTCACTACTTAGAGACTTCCTAATATCCACGCTGGATTTTGATTCATTTCAGCAAATACACAGATATTTCTAAAGCCAGAGGGGCTGTACACTTGGATTTACTTCGATATATTTATATTCTGTACAGATGCAAGACCTTGGGACCAGTATTTGCAATCCCTCTGCATCCCTCCCATGTAGGTTTTCTGTGGGTTGCAGGCTTCTACCTTGTCCTTCTGCCTGCGGCTGCCTTGATGTAAGTGGTACACCGCCTATTAGTCTCAGCCCTTATGTCTGCACATGACGTTAGGCAGAAAGGCTTAAACAGTAACGTCCTGAAGCAGCTGCTGACAGATACACAAACTCCAGCCACACCATAATTTTTACACTTCTCTTAATAAATCTTGCTTGTTTGTTTTTAAAGCCTTCAAGGCTTCACACAGCTGTTTTACTCCATCTGGAATGTCCTTTCTTTTCTCTTTCTGGCAAACATCTATTTCCCTCAATATCCAGGTGAAGTGTCACCTAAGGCATTTGTTTTGCTTTCTTCCAACACTCAACCCCCAAATCTCCTGGCAATTAACTGTCCCCTTGTCTGTGGTCTGCCAACCACCTTGCACATCATATTACTAAGGTAATTATCACATTGTTTCTTGCCCAGAAAAAAAGTCGGTTCTTCCTATCAGGCTGTGAGCTCCTTGAGGCAGGCACGGCCTTATTTATCTTGGAATTCCTGAAGCCTAGAATGATGTCCAGCACATCATGCTGAATGTTTATAAAATGGGCCACAAGCTTTTCTACCTGATGGACATTGGGAGAAACCAAGAACTATTTCCAGAGCTTATTCACCTCTGTGTCAGGGGACCCAATATAATAAGTTCTAGTCATTTGCCACAAAGAATCAGACAATGAAAGGGGACCAAGACTTGAGAAAAAGGCTAGAAAATCTCATCTCAGACTGTGGGAGGTAATGCTGCTCAAACTCATATCTGAAACTGAAATTTACCATGAGACGTTAACTTCTCTAATTTCTGGAAGTAATCTGTCCCTTTTTACTAAATGTGGAGATTGATCTGAAATGAAGTTGGAGCGAAAGCAGAGATATTTAGGGAAAGTACAAGTCTTTCTATTCTCCTACTTTTGGAAACTAGTCCAGAGATTAGATTTGGTTGCCCCAAAACCAAGAAAACCCAAAGATTTAATCAATTTAAACTCTTGCATCCTGCACACAGATTTTTAAACACTTGCTTGCTCACCATACTGGCCAGAGACCAGGAGAGAGATTAGGGACCGGCATGTGTGCACAGTCGCAAAGGAGAAGGCTGTGAGGGTCAGCTGAGGTGAGGGTCAGCTCCCTACCTACACATGCACCTGAGCTTGCAGCATCACCGTGACCAACGTGAGGGTCCAGTCGGCCACTGCAGGCCAGATACAGTGTGCACAAGAGACAAATACAGGTGATGGCTGCTCTCCACCCAAGCAGAAAAGGGACACGAGAGGTTTGCAGGGGAGGTGGCTGAAGATCAGGATGGGGGCAATCTGTTTTCCCTGTCCATAACCTCAAAAAGTCTAACAGCCTTTCTCAAGCGTGGGTACTCCTGGCAAAAAGGAGAGACCAACGCTGACACTGGGATCCTACCTTCAAGGTAGAACAGTCTGGAAGTGTCTGTGATTCCCTAAGTCTTGTACATTTCCCACCCCTTCTAGCACATTTAAGTAAAACTGGTTTCTCAACATGGTTCAAACTGTTGGTTGAAACAGATCATCCACAAAACCCCCCTCCCCTTCACAGCTGCTTCTCGGGACACCAGTCCAGCCAGACGTATATCATGGTTGCCGTGAAATAAAGACAAATTACTTGAGGGGAGGGAGCCCATCTACACACGTACACACACACACACACACACACACACACACACACACACAGGAGAACCTGTGACTGTCTGTGGAAAGATGAATTAATGAGAATTCTGCTAGCATAGCAAATACATTGCTGATTCTGTCAATTAGGACAGTCCTCAAACTATTTGCGGTTAAGAATCAGTTTTTAATTTCCAATGTGTTGCAGACTGACATGTCTGTAAAATACAGTGCCTATGAAATACTAAAATATATCTAGAGAATATGAAAAAAGACAAAGAAAATATAAGCCTTCAATTTTCTCATTATTTAACTCAACAGACAAATTGTTCCAGGTTTCTAAATGCTTAATCTCAATTTCCATTCTTGAGCTCAAGGCAGTCGTTAACAAACAGGCTGCAAACTGGCACTTTAAATAATGCTGAATTAGGGAAGGAGAGGCTGAAGGGCAGTAATTTGCTCAGGACTGTGTTTATTAGAATCATATATACTTTTAAAGTGGATAGTCAAATCTATGTCATAACTTTTTATTTGAGAAATGAAAAAAAATCATAGTTCTTCCACTGCAAACTAAAATAAAATTCAACAAAATTATTTTTCAATTGAAGGCAAGAATACATGAATGGGGGGGAGGCACGAGGGTTTCCCTGTATATTTATCTCAAGGGACCCGGGTTTTAAAGTGTGGAGAACCAACCTGAAACTAACATGATATTGTCCATCAACTATATTTCATTTAAAAATAATAATGAATAAACAAAAGTGAGGAGACTCTGACCTAGCATATGAGGTGGTCCCTGAGAGACCCTTGACTCATATCTTACCAAGAGGGGATCAGGCTGAAGAGGGCAGAAAGACAAAACTTGGAGAGGCAGGGCACCCCCTCTGTAGTATTTCAAACTAATTCTGGATAATGGGGTCTTTGAAACCCAAGCTTACATAAATACCCAGAAAGTTAGGGCTCAAAATATACATCCATATTTTCCTCTACAAAAGATAAAGCACAGACTGGTTTGTAACTAAACAACCTGGGCAGAAAACTGAAATCTGAAGAGGATTTGGCCTGCAGGGCCTCTGTCCGGCAGCCAGTTAGCTGCGCGCAGCTCAGATCTCCCAAACATCCTTGAAGGCCCGTCTTCCAGGAGCTGCTCCATTTACCCTGCAGGCCAGTCTCTTAAAGTCACACGCACCTCCTCCTGCACAAAGGGAGGGCAGGTGGAATTGATTTTTCCTTCTCTTTGGGGTGGCATCTGAGAAGGAATCATTTTATTTTAGTTATTTTAAATAACTTCTTAATACCTCACTTTACACCCTAGTTAAGATGAGCCACATAATTTGTGGAGCCCTGTGCAAAATGAAAATGCAGGTTCCCTTGCTTATAATTTCTTGGGGATTTCTAGACAGCCATAGGAAAACATTAAATCAAGCCTGGGGCTCTTCTAAGTGCAGGTCCTGGTGCACCAGCACGGACCACAGACCCCAGAGCTGGCCCTGACGCCAGCAGGCAGTGGTGATTTCATCTCCACGAACATGATGCTCAGACTTTTGTCAGGGATTCAAGTCTGCTCTGACACAGATCAATGAGGACAATGGACTGAATTGATTCAGAAACACTCCAGGCACCTGTGCAATCCAACTCCTCAAACAAGCCCTCAACCCAGGAAGAGGAAGGGAGATGCATTTTCATTTCATTTTCAGTTGCTTCCATTTATACGACGGGAAGGGGTATTGATTCCCATCTTGTCTGTGGAGGCAGGTCTGAACGTCTGAAACTGATGGCTCAAGGCCGGCCAAGGTCAGCCACGAGAACAAGGATGCAGAAGCCCTTTCGGTGCTGCTGAGAGCAGTTCACTGATGTGAAGCCCACTGCTTCTAAGAGACGAGCCACACCCACTGCCTCGGTGAAACCTGGGCTTGACACCCCTCGGACCCCTTCTGTCAGGCGGGCCAAGTTTTGCAGGAGCCACTTACTGTCCCAAACGACTGCCCACCCTTCTCCTAATTCACCTAACCCCCTTCTCCGCAATGAAATAACAGCATGAAGTTATTATGAATTTAAAATTACATTTAGGCAATAACCTAGAATGTCTATATAAATTATAGTACAGGTATACAATGATGCTTAGACATTTAAAATCACGTCCTCAAATAATTTTTTAATGATATGGCAAGATGTATCTAGTATGTTATGTGAAAAAAACCACAAAACTATCATTTTTGTTCTATATGATCCCACTCTGTCCAAGTACAATACTGTCTATATTGAATTATAACATATGTATTATTTTTAAAGATTACAAAAATGAACATATTGGTGGACAAAATAATTTTACTTTCTTTTGTGTTGTTCTGTGTTTCTAAAAGTTTCTCAAATGTACATTCAATACTTTTACGATGTAAAAAATTGTTGTTGTTGTTGTTTTCTCAATTATTTCCAACCTCCTACTTTGGGCTTTGTTTACTCAAAGAGAAAGCGTACCATCAAGTAAACAGACGGTTACCATGTTTACAGCAAAGCTGCTGCTTCATGGCAGATAACCACAGGTAAGTGGTCTTGTTGCTAGGATGCAGCGTGCCAGCTTGGGGTCAGTAGCTAAGTGAATGGCATCCCCAAAACAAGTTCCAGTGGAGAGGGGCCTGGCCTTTGTCTTTAGAAATTCTTTTAAAATTCATATTTTCCCTCTAGTAGACAAAGCACACCAATACAACAAATTGGTACATATTAATACACATAGGGCCATACTGCTTAACCCAGTTGTAGTGACTAGGTGTTTAATAACTAGCTTATCTTAAGACAGGAAGTTTGTAGTCCCAGGATAAAAACCACAAAAGCTGAATGAAATTAGTTTTGTTATTTTTATCACTGAGTATTCATTATATTTTATAACTGAACATTCATTATATTTTAAGTACCCATAGTGTTTCCTTTGGCTACATATAAGCAAGACAAACAAAGAGGCAATATGTGCTCATATCTACAGAGGAAACGCCTGGAAGGAGGCACACCCAACTGTTCATACTGATGACCGCTGGAGAATGACACCAGCCTGGGGAGATGTCCCCTAGGGAAGAAATCAGGAACTCTTCTGAATTATTAGAACTGCATTTTTTTAAGTAGTTGTTCTGCCGTTGGAACTATACTTTATAAAACTTTGTATTCATAATTATTTACAATTTGCATATGTTATAATATAGCAATAATAAAAGAATAACAGAACATCATTTTAAGATTTCATAAAAGATGAGACTATGTGACCCGTCAGCTCCGGCTACCACTTCCTGCCATGGGCACCGGCCACCCTAAGAACCGGTCACCCTATGATGCTCACGTTGGGGTGGGCAGGAGGACCGTCACGCTGCACAAAATAAGACTGCCTTCCACCAGGGCAAACGCACGGGGCTCAGGTGTGGCCTATGTGGAAGATGAGGCCGGCCCATCACACCCTCTCAAGGGAGTCTGAGCTGAGGCAGACTAGGAGGAAAGCCAAGTAGCTAGAGAAATGGATGCTGAAAGGATTTCGTGAGAAAGGAGGGCAGCAAGCAAGCCAGATGCCACAGAGGCAGAAACACTGAGCTAAAGAAGAGATACAAAGCAGAGGTTGAGACAGCCAGCTGTCAGCAGGATAAGTGAGCAGAAATGGAGAGGGCAGAGGAGGGACCACGCAATCGGGAGCTGAGGGGGAGGCAGGGAGCCACTTCCCTTCAGCTGTCTTGCTTCCTGTCAGCTCTCCAGGCCTGGTGCCAGGTCCATGCATCCTGCCAACGAAACCCAAGTACCTAAGGTAACTTGAGTCTCTGGTCCTCGCAACCAAAAGTGACCAACTAAAACCCTAACTACCCCCTTGGCTCCATCTAAGATGGACTATTGGTAAACGTTCCCTTTGTTAGGACAGCAAGGCGAGTGTTATGTAACACAGTGCCAAGGCATTAACAGCAAGTTAATAATACGCCTTCCAGCCTTGCATCCAAATATTCCAAAACAGATAAAAACAGAACTGTGATTAAAACAATCATGCTATTTTCAGGGCAGAAGTACATAGCAGCCTGGCATTTTGTCTTGACTTTCTCACTTTTAGGGCATCCAACCTCACCTGCATTCCCTCTTCGGAAGAATTCTGAGTCTAGCTTAGCCTTAAGTCACCTGGATGAGACTAAGGTCTATTTCACAGAGACATCTCAGTTTGTGATGGATCAAGTGAAAGCAATCTTCACCTAAGGTCTAGATAAAGCTTTAAAGAGAAAAATCAAGCTGGAAGGACCTGAAAATAAAGAGAATCACAGTGCCAACAAGTGGGAGAAACCAAACTAGGAAGCCTGCCAAAGAGGCTTTGACTTTGCAAAGCCCGGTGTGTGGCAGCAAGTAACGTCTGTATTTTGTCAAGTTATATATTATGACCTGATGTGTTTTTCAATACGTGGAAACGACCTGCAAATGTAGGTGAGTCCCTTATGGAATACATTAAATCCAATTAAGATTTCTTGAGAAACAGTGCAGGAATGGCCTGGAAATAGCTTGTATACTATTCTGAAAAATGTCAACAATGGATGGAAAAAAGGATCACCAGCAATAATGGAAAGCAGTGTACTGTGAGGTAAGGGGGGATAACCTTTGCAAAGTGATTTCAAAGTCATTTCCAAGAAATTGGGTTTTTTTTCATGCTATAAAACCTGACACAACAGACACAGAGAAGGATGGCAACCAGTTGTGTGGTATTAGCAATGTCACGGACTCATGTATCTTCAAGCAGAGACTGACGAAGGAAGATGAAAGCTGGGGGAAATTATTTTTTATATTATTGTTTTATTAATGAGTAGGGGAAATGAAAGTAATGAGGGTCTTGTTATGTTTCTTTCACCCTGAATTACATCTCCTATACCTAGCTCCTTAATCTCTAAGCAAATATGATAGATGCACACGAAAATGTATACACATACATATATACATACATAGTTTGCACACATATATATGAATACACACATATGACAATCTGCTCATTTAAAATGAGTTTAGAGCAGTGAAGTGTCTTAAAAAAACCCTCAAATTTTGGTTTCTATCTTTGGATTTAAAGAAACATAATATGTATAAAAGAATAGGATTAAATCAAAATCAATATTCTAAGACCTTTACATATAATCACCTTCAAGAACTCCTTTAATGCAATGTTTCTCAACCAATACACTTTTTGAATAAACATAAAACACTCTCTCCCTCAGATTCTGTTATGTGACCCTAAATGCCCTGATTCTGTATAGAATCAGCATATGTTCCGTGAATCCAAAAGACATAGGCAGAAGATTTTTGCCTCAACTTTTCTTTCTGTCATTTATATTGGGAGGGAGGTGGGAAGAGGGAGAAATACATGGAAAAGTGGAAGAGCCTAAGTTTGAAAATTTTTCCAGTTATAAATTAACAGCATTTATGATGCTGTTTCAAACAGCACAGGCTTCTTAGGGGACAGCTATCACACGAACGAGTCTGGAATGCCGATGATTCTTCCTCGATGGCTAATTCACCAGCCCTTTTCCTTTTAGACACGACTCTCCATTTCCTGTTGTGACAATATCTCATTTACGGCTCTGAGACTAACTTCTCAGCAGCATGTCCGCTGTGACCCCGGGTGGCAAGGAGGCAAAGGCTGTGGGAGAAGCCGGCAGCAGGAGGCATGTCATCACCGAGCTTCCAGGCTTCAGAACCTCTCCTCTGCCAGTGGGGGGCCGGGGCCTCTGAAACCTAGACGTCAGATCAGGAGAACAGATTGTTTCCACGGCTCTGTCTAGGCGTGAAGATTATATGATCAGGAAAGGTGTGCTCTTGAGGCGCTCAGGGTTTCCCCCAGGGGCAACCAGTGCATTCTCTGAGATGAGACAGGAGAGCAGGGTTCTGGGTGCCTCCAGGTGCCCAGCCCTTAACTGTCTGGCATGAGGCACGGCTTCCCAGTGGTGCCCAGGAAGACAGTGACACAGACTCCCTGAGGGCGGCTGGGCGGGGCCTTGCCCACATGTCATGCAAATACTCCCACTTCCTTAGTGTGCAATGATGTGAAAATAGGTGGAAAGCTCTGGATTGGGTGAAACAAAGCGAGAAAAGTCTTTAAGATAACAGCACATTACAAAATTCCTATACATTTACTTTTGATATATACGGACATCATTCAATTGAATTGATAGTATGTCGTTCTGCAAGAATCTGCCTATAAAAATACATTAAATGTGCTCTACTTTATTTGAATGCAATATATATTTTCTCTCTCTCTCTCTTTTTTTTTTACAGGAAAAGAATACATCTAGCTGTGTATGTTGGGACGTGACTCATGTGACATTTGCCTCATCTTGGCTTCCCTTTCTGTTCATTCTTTGAAAATTTTTATTAGACCAGAAAAATCCCCTTGTAAAAGTTTCAGGATCTCTGATCCTCATTCCTCACTCCTCTGAATGGACCTGGAGGAAAAGTGAGTCAGGGCCACCCTATGTAACCTATGGCCAGGGTCTCAGGCCTCCTAGCTCTTCCCGGAAGGTCCAATGAATAAACCACCACAGTGACCTAACACTTTCTCAATAAGCAAGCCAAGAGGTTAGGAAATTACCAACATGCCTATTTCAACTAATTTCCAAAAAGATCATCAGGGAAACCCCTAGAAAAACTAAGTCTTTTCACACTTGGGAGAGTGCCAGAGTACAAAGGAAACACTTAGATTGCACTGGTCTGCCTCCTCGGTGGGAGTGAGAACATTTCCAACATGGCAGGGCCCACCAGGGCTGCACAAAGTAGTCACAGGTGGTGAGTTCAAGTTCCCACCTTCCCACTCACAAGCTGTGTGACTTCCAACAAGTCACCTGGCCTCTCTGTGCCCTACTCTCCTGCCACTAAGTCAGAGATCATTCATCTCCTCTGCCAGTCTCCCAGGGTTGTTGGGAAAATCAGGTGACATATGTGCATAAAAGTGCCACATGAACTGCAGAGTATCTTGTCCATGTAATGTATGCAGGATTTTTTTTAAAATAATGCTTAATTTTACAGCATGAAAGGAGCTTTAGGTCATAACACTTCCATCTTCTATTATAGAGGAGACTGAATGACAGATGAAAAAGTGCCTGCCAAGCTTATGAGGGTTCTTTTTTTCCATTTTTTTTTTTCCTTATGGAAGTATAGCTGATTTACAGTGTTATGTTGGTTTCAGGTGTACAGCAAAGTGATTTGGTTAATATATCTATGCTTTTTCAGATTCTTTTCCATTATAGGTTATTACAAGATACTGAATATAGCTCCCTGTGCTGTACTCGTTGTTTATCTTGTTTACACCTGGTAGTGTGTATAGCCAAGGTTATGTTTTGAATCTGAGTAAGTAGTTACCATGGTTATTAGCACCCAGAAGAGGTGAAGGAATAATTACGATCTCATTCCTGCAGGCACAGGTTTTCATCTTTATCATCACGAAATGGACACTGAGCACCAAGGAGAGGCTACTTTGCTGGGCAATGGAATTAGAATCTATGTCTGCTGTCTCTGAGGAGACCAGGATCCGGTTGGGAAGGCAGAAGCACCACATACAAATGGCAACCATTAAAGTGATCATTTGCTCAGGTGGTTCAAGAGTACGTGCAACAGATGCTAAAAGGTGATCACCCAGGGCTGGGGTGCTCACGTGAGAGACTGTTTTGAACAGCATCCTGGAGTTGGACTAGGTAGAAGATAGCACTTCAAAGCACTGAGAACCTGAGTGGAACCCCAGTCTGACTTGAACCCTAGGGTCATGACCTTGAACCGAGGTATATAATTTGTAAAAAATGTTTCTTCATCCATAGAATGAAGGTAATAGTATCTTCCTGACAGGGTTGCAGTGGGGAGTAAAGGACACAAGGCGTATGAAACATACAGTGCCGGCACTGGGGAAGGATTCAGCAATCGTACTGCTGGTGGTTGCTGAAGTGTGGCAAGGCAGCCCAGCACAGCGGGAAGGCACACGGCCTGTCTGGGGAGTGACTGCGGGTCTGGAGGAAGGAGCAGATCGCGGTTTGGCGGCCCCATGCTGCACTGTTTGGACTTTGTAAGAACTGGCCATCATGTGTGTTGTGTAGAAATCTCTCCGGCGGCAGCGTGGAGTTGTTAGGGGAGGGGGAACAGAAACAGGAAAACCGCTTAGGAAACTATGAGGAGGAGGAGATGTATTGAGCCCCTTCACCCCTTCTGTCGTATCAGGTACTGTTCCTTACACAAGATCACCTCTTTCATCCTTGCAAAAAACCAGCAAGGTATTATCCGCATGTCACAGATGAGGAAATGGAGGCTCGGAGACATTCAGTGAATGAAGCCAGGATGCGTTTAACTGTCCAAGCGAGTCCACTAAGCTGCTTCCCACACGCAGGGTGACGAGGGCCGTTTTGTGGCAGGTGCAGCAAGAGAAACCGGACATCACTGCGTTACTTCAGTGGTAACACTGGCCACCCCAGGGAAGGTGGCACATTCTCTGCTGTTTTTATTTCTATTAGGAAGAAGCCTTCTTAATCCACTCTTTCTCTTCGGGGTGGGGGTAGGGAGAGAGGCAGGGAGACTAACCTTTGAAGAGCTGGTTTCCAAGGCTGCCCAAAAGCTTCTACCGACAGTGGCAAGTTCGGGCCTCACAAGTTCATTATTTTCTGCTTATTCTCCAGATGGGAACCAGGGACCCTGTGGGTGGGACCAGAGACCAGTGTGTGTGTACACCCCAGGGGGAGCCACTGTGGCCTGGCCAGCACACACAGCTCCTCTCCTGGTTCCTAGAAGGTGCTTTCTCTCTGAGATAAATGTCCTCACTATAGCTCAGCCTTCCTGCAAAGGAAGTTTCCAGAATTACCCTGGTACCTAACTGGCAATAGACAACTAAATCCAAAGAGTGGGGAAGACTTTAGAGAGCCTAAGGGTCTGGGGAGCAGAGTCCACGTTTCCACTAGAAGCCTTGTTTACAACACGCTAGTTGGAGAAATGAAATGAAGTGTACTACACATGCCAAGCATATGTATATCATTCCAACTGACCTTTCTAAACACCACCAAACAACTCGGCTAATGCTAACAGCAGAGGCCATATGTCAGCTGCTCTCCTAATCACTTTACATGCGTTTTTTAATTCAATCCTCACAACATCCTATGACATGTATGCAACTATTATCCCTACTTGATGGATGAGAAATCTGGGGCTCAGGGAAGTGAAGCCACTTGCCCAGGCGGCACACAGCCACTTTGGGACAGGGGGCAGCCCTGATCACCGGGCCCAGGATAGGGCACCAAAGCCTGTGCCAGTTTCACTGTATCAGCTCCTGTAATCATCTCCTTAAGGGAGCTGAGGCTGTTCAAAGGCAAGTGGTACAAATAAAGGAGTAATAATAAGGGCTTCTTCAAGCTCCCGGAAAATTCAATCTGATTTCAGCCCTTACATACATTAGATCCCACAGCATCCTTCCCATTTCCATTTTTTAAACTGACAATCTATAAAAATGGCAGTGTTCTCTTTAACCCCCACTTGTGTAACTGTTAGAAATTTTCATAAAGAAAGATGCTTCCCAGTCAGGATGAAACACTGACAGCAGGCATCACCTCAGAAACCATGAGGCAGCTGAGAGCACTGGTGAGCCTATTGCTGACCCAGATGTAGCCCCCAGCCAGGGTGCCTGCAGGGGTCCATAAGAATTCCTTCACCTCCTCTCCTTCAACCACCTAAATCCCTGAGTGGAGGAACATAAAATACCAGCCCTTGGCTTACAGGCTCTGTGTTGTGGCAAAGAGTATTTGATGAACTGCCACCTTCCTGCTCGTCTTATTCATATCGAGATCATCCTGGCCCAGGGTCTAGAACGATTCTCCTGTGGCTGACGTCTGTCTTGGTAACCTGCCCAACATTCCAATTCCCTGAGCACATCGTCTCCCTGCTTGCTAACACCTGCTCATCTCTGCCTAGGTCTTAACCAGCTGCCTTCCGCTGACACTTTCTCAGACTGCACATCTAGCCTCAGTGGGTATCAGTTGCTAACTCCATTCTCCCAGGGCTGGCCTGTCCATCTCCAACCCAGGATTTATCCCACCCCTGTCCTGGTTTCCTGTAAGGCCTGCAGCCTATCTTTCAATCAATGAAAGTAGTAAGCGATGCCCAATTCAAAGGCGTAGAGAGGATCTTTGGGGGAGGAGAGATTTACTCAGGCCAAGCTTCAACCATCAAAATAGCTCCGAATGACATAAAATCAAAGAAGGGAACACAGTATCACTTGGGTATATGGACCAATTACTGTTTGTCAAAGTGACCAACCACAGATGTCATGACTAAAAAAGCTATTTGGTCATTTGAGAAGTTCCACTGATCGCTGATCATTCTGCATCTCCACTCATTCATTTCCCATAAGTGGGGGGGAAAAAAAACCTCAGAAATAAAGAAGGAGCAGGGACAATGTAAACTACACCCAAGTGTGGTTGTTGAAATCCTTTCCATTAACCCCTCCATCTGGCTCTATAAACAGGTAGATCACTGTCATAATAAAGCCAAGACCAAAAATACCTTTATTCAGTGTGAACTGAGGTTAGAGACCTAAATGTGCCTCCAATAGATAATTCATTTATCATTCAATCGTTCATTCATCCAGCAAACATTTACACAGTGACTTAACACATGTCTGGTATGGGGCTGGGTCAAGGTAATCCTATGTTAATCCTAAGAAACCTTTGGTTTAGTGGAGAGTAACCAGTTTGGCAAAAAATACATGACAGATACCACTATGACTCTGGCCTCTTAATAATATTTCTTAAAAGTGATACTTTTGTCCACTTTTTGACTGTTATTAAAACAAACCCTTATTTTCTGCTCCATGCTGGAGTTATTTACTTGTTTGTTCGTCTTCATTCTACTTCGAAAAGGCACCCATCACCATTCTGTCTGATATGTCATCATCCTCCCCCCTCCCAAGTGTGCCTCTGATTGGCCCCACTTCCTTCCTTCCCAGAATATTGGATTCTTCTGGTTATTTCTCCTCCCTGGTCACTGAATTAGGGCTAATGAATCTTTGGGGTTCTCTCTCATCATCTTTCACTCTTTCTCTTTCCTCCTTGCCCCCCTCTTCTTCATTTCTTTCAAGTTCTTTTGGGAGGGAGGGGGGTGAGCTTTTTATTTTTCTTAGACTATCAAATTACACTATACGATGTAAATCATGGTACTTACTCATTAGAGTTCTTTCCAATGAGAAAGGCCACACTACGTCTGACTGGTAATGGCATCCTGAATTACAAACTCTAGTAATTCCTAGTAATTACCCCTTCTATGCCGTGAACTCTCAGGTTCTCTTCTCAAGACCCTGAGTGGTAGGCATAAAGAAAAAGATGTCCAGATACCACAACTTAATCATCACGACCTTCTTTGAAGGTTTGACATGAGAAGGCATCAACAGAACCAGCCTCGAACTAACCGATTCACGTAATTACTTTGCAGTCTTTGATAGCTTCCTTCCAATCTAGACAGGCTCTCGGAATCACTGAAATCAGAAAATATTAATGTATGGGCTCCAAAAAAAGTCAAGTTTAATAATTACAAAGTGCTACCTTTTAACTATACAAGTAGCATCACTTTCTGAGTAACGTTAACAAAAGCCACAAAAATAACAATTGATGGCATATTTGTGAAATGCTCCTGATTAACGCAAACAGGCACAATTAATGGAAGGTCACTGCACAGGTTCCAGGATCATCTGGCCATTTCTGCTCTACTTTTCTCTCTTACCACCCTCTCAAAAATTGCCCAAGAACAGGAGACAGGATACAGGACAAGGACAGAGTTGGTCTGTTACTGGTTCATAGGCAACTGAAAATGCCCTCATCCAGCTTTAGGTCTCTAAAGCTACGCTATCAACAAGAATGACACAAGATGAGCCACAGTGAGTGCCTATGTCATGGGGCTATGACAGAGCCCAGGACAGCAACCTCATCAGAGCTGGTGAGTCAGCTTTTAGAAAGATTTTTTTCCCCAAAAAATTCCCTTTGAATCTGGGAGTAGGAAGGCTTTCTAACTATGCCTCACAATCCAAAAAAAATTATTTAAAAAAAAAAAAGAGAGATTCTTCTACGTAAAACCCCCGAAACTCTACACGGCAAAAACACTATGTGTTAAGTCAAAAGACAAAATGGGAGAAAGAACGGGGAGATGCAACTCAGATCACAGACAAAGGGCTCACATCCCCAACATATAAAATAGTTCTTAAATGTTAGTGAAAAAAAGAACAGCCACCCAATAAGAAACAGGAAAAGAACAATAACCGTTTACAGAAGAGGAAATAGAAATAGCTTGTAAATATACGAAAAAATGTTCAACATCACAAATAAGAGAAATGCAAACTAGAAATACACTGAGGTACCATTTTCACTGATCCAAGTAGCAAGAATCCAAACTGTCTGATAACACATTTTCTTGCATGAGACTTGGAAAACATATGATAGGAATGTGGTTTGGTGTAGCCATTATGGGATACAGTATGGAGAGTCCTCAAAAAACTAAAAATAGACTTACCATATGATCCAGCAATCCCACTCCTGGGCATATATCTGGAAGGAACTCTAATTCAAAAAGATACATATATCCCAGTGCTCATAGCAGCACTATTTACAATAGCCAAGACATGAAAACAACCTAAATGCCCACCAACAGATGACTGGATAAAGAAGTTGTGGTATGTTTATACAATGGAATACTACTCAACCATAAAAAAGAATAAAATAATGCCATTTGCAGCAATATGGACGGAACCCAAGATCATCATTCTAAGTGAAGTAAGCCAGAAAGAGAAAGAAAATTTCCATATGATATCATTCATATGTGTAATCTTAAAAAAAAAAAAAAAGACAAGTGAACTTAGTTGCAAAACAGAAGTTACAAAACAGAAACAGACTCACAGACATAGAAAACAAACTTATGGTTACCAGGGAGGAAAAGGGGTGGGAAGGGATAGATTGGGAGTTTGAGATTTGCAGATACTAACTACTATATATAAAATATATACAAAAGTGTATACTAACTACTATATATAAAATAAATAGCAAGTTTTTACTGTATAGCACAGGGAACTATATTCAATATTTTACAATAACTTATAATGAAAAAGAATATGAAAAGAAAAAAAAAAAAGACTGGAAAAACAGGCATTCCTCACACATTGCTTGTGGGAGTGAAACGTGGTAAAACCTCGAGGGCGGGTGATTTGGCAAGGTCTACCAAAATTCCAAATGCACTTATCCAGTGGCCCGGCAACTTCACTTCTCGGTATTTGTGCTAGATATGTTCCACTTGGCTAAATGACATATACAAGGTTATTTATTGCAGCATTAATTTTATATTAAACATTTGAAAATAACATAAGTATCTATTAATAGGGAAGTGGTTAAATAAATGATGGCACTGACATATCATGGAATAAGAGGCAGCCATACAAAAGAAAAAAGAATGGCAACCTTCTATGTCTTGCTGTAGGAAAATAGATGTTCACTGAAAGAGTGTGACAAATACATGTATGTATATGCATGACTGGGACATTGTGCTGTACACTAGAAATTGACACACCATAACTGATGGTACTTCAATAAAAAAAAGAGAAAAGAAAGTGTGGTGGTGCAGGACAAGCTTTCTGTACAAAGGGCTGAGGGGAGGGTGGGATGAGGCTCTATTTTGTATTTGTTTGAATGTGCAAAAAGGATCTGGGGAAGATACACAAAAAATGGATACAGTGGTTACAAGAGGAACAGGACTGAGATGTTTTCCACTGTATACATTTTAATATCTTTGGATTTTTGAACCATATGAATATATTATTACTCAAAATTTATTTAAATTGTAAAAAGTATCTCTGTGACTGTGTCAAAAGCATCTTTTGCTCAGCACATTAGCAAACCATCAACCTCAAGAATTAGGAGACGTTTGAGGGAGAGCCGCTAAGGGTTATCATTTGCAATCTCTTCTCAAAAGTTTCCCAAATGTGAAGACCTTAAAGGTAGAATCATTCTCACAATCCTCCTCAGTACTACTTTTCCTTCAAATGGTGTGATTTAAATACTCACGCACATAAAGCCAATTATAAACTTCTCATGCTCAAAGCTCACTTATAGTTACAAAACCAAAATATGCTCACAAATCAACCACAGCAAAATTATACAACCAACAGAAGTCTGAAATAACCACATTAACTTATGGTGAAAGATGAGGTTGTTTTGCTGAAACTAACTTAGATGAGGAATTCTGTACAGGCTCTCTGGGCTCACTGTGTCACCTTCTGTTAAGCAATGTGGTGACTCTGCCGCCATTTTCCTCTATTCAAATTCAGGAAACCTTTGTATCGTGTGTTGAGAAATCATCTGACTCTCTTCTGGTCAAATGCATTGTGTACTATTCAAGCTGGCCATTTTTCCAATGGCTCAAAAACAATTGATCTGGAGCCATCACAATTATAAATCCAAGCGCTAACTTGAGCGTGTCCATCATAAGGTGGTCATAACAATAACCCAGAATAACATGTACTGACTTTGATTCGTATTGTTCATTACTAACATGATAAAAATGAAAATATCAAACTTTAAAATTATGGTGAGAACTCAGGCTGACAATGTGCACAGACCTCCCGCAGTTCACAGCTGCAAAATTAGCTATAAAATTAGCTGCAAAAAAACAGCTGTAATTAGTTAATACATTAAAGGGGCAGTGTGTCTATTCACGGCCCCAGTTGAAGACTCTTTGCCTTGGAATTGATGTTCAAGCCTCTGAGAGGTCAGACTCTTTGGCCCCTGAGTCTGCCTTCACCTCCGATTCTTTCTTTGTGTCACTGCGCAGCTCAGCCCCATTCCTGTGCCCATTTGCAGGCTCTCAAACTCCAGTCTGGGGCAAGAGTCTCAAACCACCTACAGCCTAGCGATGAGAGGGATGAGAGTGTAGATCACCTGAGTGATGACATAATTCCCATTTAGCACAAATATCAATTCCCCATAGAGGGCACACGCATTCCAACCTGCATTTCAAAGCCTCTCGCATTAAGTCTTGACAAAACCCAAGAAACTAATTTCAGTACTAGACATCTGTACAGATTCTTGCTGAATCCAGTCTCCCAGGCATAGGGATGATGTCATATACTTTTGCATCTTAAGTGCCTAACGTGGTAAGCGCCTAATATCTGTCCGATGGATGAATGAGGGAGTGAGTGAATGGATGAATAAACGAATAAAAATAAGTGATGAATTAGCCAGAGAGTAAAACTAGGGAAAAGGCAAAAAAAATTTTAAAAAGTTTTAAAAGCAAGCTCATTTAACTACCGCATGCACCTGAACCACCAGGCGGCCTCTTTTTCACATCTCTAGTGCCCCTCTGATCACCAACAGAAGCAGTGGTACCCTTTTTGAATTAAAATTGTTCTCCATATATAAACTTCTTTAAAAACCACAGTCAGGGGGAGGATGTAGCTCAGCGGTAGAGCACATGCTTATTAGCAAGTACGAGGTCCTGTGTTCAATCCCCAGTACCTCCATTAAAGATAAATAAACCTAATTACCTTCCACCCCCACTAAAAAAGTTTTTAAAAATTAATAAAAACCACAGTCTACCAGGAAACTGGAGTAGAGTTCTCTTGAGTATTTATTTATAAAGCATTTGTAAGTACAGTGTAGGGAGTCATTCTAATAGTTGGCCTGTCACCAAAGCTAAAGCTAAAACAAGTAGACAGTACAGGACTTCAGTTAGTAAAAACTGTGGTGTGGTAAACACCTTCCCATGCATTGTGATTCGTGATTATAAAGGTCAGTAGCTAAATATTTCAGGCACATTCTTTTGATACCAGGTTCCATGTTGCCAGGAATGTTGGCCACAACCCAACGAAAGGGAAAGAGGAAACATTTCTCTCAAGTTCAAGCAGTTTCTGAGTCACATGAAGACTTTTTAATTTGTTTTTACTTAAAATGGTAAGAAATAATGCTGCTGTTAAAAATTCCAATTAATTTAAATCGGCCACTGTGGGAAAGGTGGAATCTGCCTCCTCTGATGAGAACTCAGGCATATGTACTTCAAACAGATGGCAGTACTGCCATTCTGGGGTCCTGGTATTGCTCTGTTCCCCTCTGTATCCTTGATTCTCACTCTTCCTCCTTTTCGGATGTCCTCTGTGTCACACAGTCCTCATTCCCTCATAGCTACAGAACTGCCATCAACTGGTTACCCTCTCTCTCAAGTCGACATTTCAGGTTTCATGTGACAATGCAGTGAAGCCACCTCACTGGGTTTCAGAGCGTGAAGCTCTCGTAAAAGTAATGAGGGTAAAGATGTGTATCAGCTAATGTGTTTTGCCTAAGGTGTTAGAGATACGCATGGTTTGAACAAATCCCCTCAGTTTTAATGAGATTGTACCAATGCTAGAGGATTCGAATGATGGGAAAATGAGATTGTGTTTAACCACATTCCCAAAGATCAACTTGTCCATCACAACAGCCAAGAACCCAGTGAAGGCACCAGGGAGATGATAACTTCAGTTATGAGTGGTAGGGACTATGTCTTCCCCCAGAAAGACTCCTCGTTAGGTAGCAAAATCCTTCACCCACTTGGTCTCCTCCCATAACTTCGGTTTCACCCTTGACGCCCACTCTGACTCAAGGCACTAAAACTCTTTGTCAGAGAGTTCAGTCCTGGGTATGATTGGTAAGCCTGCCAGGGTCCACCATGTGGCTCATCAGACCCCTTTGACAATTAACACCTCTCCCACAGCCTGGTGTGTGCCAGCTGGCCTCTCTGAGACCAAGGGCACCTGGCCAGGCAAAAGCCCTCCCCTTTAGCTGCTGGGAAATCAGATGTCAGATACCCTGACAAAGAATGGATCTGATGGTACTGAGACAGCAACAAGAAACAGGACACGCGTCTGCCTGCACCCCAAAGTCACCGACACACAATGGTGAGGAGCTGAGTCTCACGGGGAGTGCATGAACTGTGGGTGCTCTCCACCCACAAATGGAGAACACTGCTGGAATGACCCCTGACCACCCTGAAGACGCGCTGAGCCGCTGGTCTAAGCCATCAACCAGGCAGTACTTGTCTATCCTAAGTGAGTTTCAAGTTAAATGTGACCAATGCCTGTCCTTTATCCAAAGATGGTCAGCCACATTCTTACTGAGACCATGGGGCCATTTAGACTAGCTTTGAAGGTCTCAGAAATGAATGCAAGGGGGAAACGGTAGTTGACTGCAGAGTTGAAGCAGGTGGACTCGAGGCAGACTGCCCTGGGCTCACACACCATCAGCTTGAGCACTTACTGGCTGAGGGGCCTGAGGCTCAGATCCTTCCTCTACCAACAGGGATAATGTTAAGTGCTACTTACTGGGGTTGTTCTGATGATCAGAGGAGAGTGCCGAACTCTCGGTAGGCAGGCAAGCACTCAACTGGTGTTAGGCATTATTATTATTAGGGTCACTAATTATTATGAGGCATCTCACTGCCAAAATCCAGAAATTTTCTTCTGACTAACTCATTTCTTAAAAAGTCATTGAAACCACCAAAATGACTGAGTCACAAAAGAGTGAATGGTTTGCAAGCTGGTGCCTGTCTCGTGGAAGGAAAACCTGGTCTAAGGAACACCCACGCGATCCCGTTATAAAAGTGAAGTAAGCATCCGGGGGGGGGACTTCAGCACACTCGATTCACCGCTCGTTCGGTCTTGGCGAGCCTTCGACCAACGTGAGAAAGTGAAGTTAGTAGAATTGTGACTCAAAGCCAGGCCTCCTTATTCCAAATTCTCTTCTCTTTCCACACCCTGTGAAGTGAGAATGTTTCTTAACTGGTGCACTAGGCCTCAAGGCTGAATCCAGTAAGAAGCAGGGCTACTTTGGGCTTCCACTTCTTCCAGATCATAGAAACCATCCTCTGACATGAATGGGGCTGAACACCAGAGGTCGAACAGGACCCTGCTTCCCTCCTCACTCTGTAACTCCCCGTCATCACCACGACATACTGCGCTCTTGCCAGGTTCCAAGGGCTGCTCTCAACACTCTCCCTCTACACATGCAAACAACTCCAACAGAAAGGCACTACTTTCATCCCCCTTTTACAGATGAGGAGACTGAGGCCGGGAAACAGAATTTGCCTGTTTGGCACAATTTAGCTATTCCATGACTGAGCTGTTTCTGCTCAGTTTGCTTAAAAGTACCTGGATAAGAGGGGGTAAATTATCCTTCCTCTTCTCTGGCTGACTTCCAGGACAGCAAGTCTCCACAGACCGCTGCTCACCCCTGTCAGACACCTGTCATAGGTCTTATTTGGAAAGAAAATCAAACACTAACAGAAACCTTTGTACAGTTGCAAATATATTCAAATTGCAACCACACTCTGCTTTAATAGCTAGATATTAACGTTAGATGTCTCAAACACAAGTACAGGGAGACTTTTGGGGAGACTGGAACACCTTTCCCAGTGAGGACATTGTTATTGTTTATTCACCCATGTTCTCCAAATCCTAAAGAAAACACTGCCCTGTTCTCATATCATTAAGTGCTTATTTAATTAACTAAAATGATACTTGGTCTTGTTCAGATCACGCCACTGCCAGTTATTACTGGTTTCAACATAGAACTCAAGTCTTCCCAGATCTGTTTACACCACAGGACACAACATTCCACCAGGCCCCAGAGTCCCCTACCTGTTACCAGAAAACCAGGTATTCTGTGGAGAGTGTGATTATTTAAATCCATAACCTATGTAGCTAATTTTAAAGACACTAAATGAATATCAGGGAACAAACATTTGATACAATTCAACTGACAACATATATTTACAAATTATAATAATATGCATCATGGTGACACTATACAATACAACAGCCAGTGTAAATATTAGCCTGTGACTAGGTATTTCGATAGAGCATGGACTCCCCAGTTTGCCTGGTCCTCACCACTCCCTACTGCCCTGCTGACACTGGAGCTAGCTTCCATGTATCACCTCGTACTCTTATAAAACTACAATCATTGTTCATAGGAATGAAATGTATCTCTATAACTATAAACTACATCTCCATCAAAGCTGGAAAAATAAAAGATAGACTGAGAGGGCTACATGTTTCAAAATATTTGGGAGAAGATATTTGTACAATAAAGAATATTCATAAATGTTTAATATTTTTTAAAAAAACTGACCTTTACAAGAGAGGCAATAGCCCTCTTCCCAACACTCCCTCCTTCCTCATGCCCCTTCAAAAATAATTATTTGAGTTCTAAATGCCAGGAGTTATTAAGTATCCCGACACTAAGCCGTCCTTTATTTAGCTAATGTCAGGACCAGACTTGCCCAGGAAAACAAGAGAAGTCTTTCCAGAGAAATTTCTTTCTGAGAGAGGCTTTCTAGATCCTTCAGGGGGCTTGGGGAACTGTAAATCTGATAATTCTTAATGCCTGGGTCTTCGTTTTCCTTGTTAATTTAGGCAAACAACCTTACAACTTTAAACTAAACAACATTAAATTCTTATTACGTGTGTTTACACACTCATTTCCATAAAGTCAGATTCTTCCCAGGCTACCTGGGCAAAAGGCCTCCCGAGACAGGTGAGCAGGCGCTCTGTTTCCTGCTTGGATTGTTCCATAATTAAACAGTAAACGGTACTTCAAATCTAAAGGTACATGGAATCTCAAGGTATGTGGAAATGCCTATGCTTCTTTCTAACTCTGCAGTTGATGTAAAAACAATGCATTATATTACTTCCAAAGTAATAAGGAATAGTCAGTGTCATGTAGACTTAAAAACCAAACAACCCGACCATTCATCACCCCAGTTACAGTAACAAAACGGTTTTCTTTTCTTCTCCTTTCTCTTCTCTTCTCTTTCCTTTTCTTCTTTCCTCCCCCATCCTCCCTCCCCGTTTCCTTCCTTTTCTTCTTCTCATTTTTCCCTTCCTGTTTTCTAGTGAACATCTGTTCCTTGCGGGCAAGGCTGTTTTATTATGCCCCATTTTCACTTGGTAGGCGCTACCACCAAGCTGATGGCTGCCCAGTAGACTTCTGATACCGTCAATAGGTTGTTCCCAGGTACACTAGGTAGATGGAGGCTACTTGGGCAGGAGAAGACTTCATTTGGAACACATAGTCTTAATACCATATTAAACTTGACACTTTTGGCTTTCAAAGGACTTTCAGTGTCTCATTTGGCCCTCACGATAAACATGTAAGGTGGGTAGAGGGAACCATCCCCATTTTCAGTTGAAACACAGTGTCAGAGAAGTTAAAAACCATGGCGCTGATGGGTCTCCTTCCGTTCCAGAAAGTCCTGTAAGTTAGCAACCACCAGAAATGTTTAAACTCCTTCACCCACCTATAATTTATAGTGAAAGATAAATACAGAATTTCTTATCAAATTCTTTCTATTTGCCATAAACTACCTCAAATAGGAGCAGATACCCTCTTTGACATTCACATTCTATTGGAAGGACATTTCCAAGGCCCTTTTAAAGATGATTATCCTCATTTACTAAGCTTTTTGAAAATACTCTCTCCCATTCTGTGTGGATATTATAGATCCTGCAAGACAAAGATGTAGTTGGTGAGTAAGAGCAAGCAAAAAAAGTATTCACCTTTGAAATTTTATGAAGTCTTGTGTTTTAAAAAGTGGGCTATCAGCACAAGAGAAACAGAAATCTGCAAGTAGCCATTACAAGCACACACGCGAGAGTCTGGTACAGCCGTACCATTCAAGTGATCAGACACTGTCCCCGCGACAAACTGAAACGTCCACAAAAAATGAAGAAGAGGTGTCCTCTGCTAGCCAAAGTTTTTATGGGCGCTAAGAAAGGAGGGACAGATCACAACTCATTACTGATATTTCCAGCAAGGGGCCAACCCAAGTTATCTGAGTTAGGAAAAAGTCACGGGGTGCTTGCTTGGTCAAACACACCCTAAAATTGGAATCATGTGGACAAGATTAGCAGGACTCTGAAAAGAACACCCCATAAATGTTCAAAAGCAAAACTACATGATGCCTTTAGGAGGACTCCATGGAATTCGCCATGAAGATGGGAGTTACGTCAGGAGAGAGACATGCTGACTTTTATCAAGGAGAGGATGAGGGGGAAGGGGACAGTGGGCTTGGATAAACAGGTTAAAGTCAGAGGGAATGTAGCTCCCTCTTCCTAAAGCTCACAGAGACACTCAAGTGGGGCCGTATTTGAGAGACTAGAGACGTTCCATTGCAAAAGAGAGAACGGGAAGGAAATAGGAAGGAAGTGAGAAGGAAGGGGAGTCTGCAGGATTAGCATTCTGACAGTTGTCTAAGCGCTGTGGAGTTCGGGGTCAGCAGTGATTAGCCACACACCATCCAATCAGAACAACACCGTAATTAGGCTCATAATTGAATTTTAGAGCGCAAAAGGGTAACGCCCACCACACTGTTCTGCATTTGAAACCAATTCTTCTCTCTAGTCACCAGTAGGTTAGGAGAATTAACAAGGGAGAACCCCAGGATTTAGCTGTCAGAACTGTGTGCTCTGCATTACAGAGCATCCCAGGGAGGGCTGCCCCTGGGGAGTATGTGCAGGGAAGAGAGCAGCTGGGGCAACACCAGATCTTGCCCCAAGGCAGGACCTTCCACTAGCTTATCTAGACACTGCTCCCCCCCCCCCACTCACACACTCACACACACACACCCTCCTAGGGCCTTCCCCACAATGAACTGAGAACTCTAGTTGAAGGGCCACATACCTGGGTATCAGGGTAAGAGAAAGAAAGAAGCACTAACTTATCTTTGCATTCGGGCAGTGATATGTTCCTATTGTTTGAACACTATATAGCAAACTGGACATTTCTAACTGGCTAGGAAGCTAACAAAATTACCTGGAAATGCTATAAGACTACTTACAAATTGTAATAATCCTGCTGCAAGCAACAACATTAAATTTCTGAAAATCACTTGGGTAGAAAATTCAAAGCTGATAAACGGAAGACTTTAGAGGACTGGCTCTTCATTTTTGGACTCCTAATCCACTCTAAGGAGCTGACAGACGTGGTGGAGCCTCAGCTCCAGAAAAATATGAACTCCTAATGAATTCCATAAATCTCATATATAATTTCATGTTGTTCCAAGATCTGAACCCCCACCAGCCTAAGTATCTTTAAAAGAAAAAAGTAGTTCAGGGAGCCAAACTATTACAAAGATCCTATTAAAAAAACTCAGTAACATTTTTACATCCACAAAGAGAAAAGAAGCAGGTACTGAAGAAAGAAAATACGATCTCTGACACAAATTACATTAGTGAAAATTGATATCGTTTCTCCAATATGTTGGAGATTGACTCCCCGCCTGCTAAACACGGATACTGGTTTTCCTTGTGGAATATCCATCAAAACAGACCTCTTCCTTCCCTGGTCCTCCATCAGCGCCCTCTCAACTGTTTAACTTGGAATGGCTCTATCTCATGGTCCAAAGACAGCTTAACTAGAAGGCTGGATATGGGGAAAGTTTGGAGACCTTTCTTAGGAAACTCCAGAGACAGTTTTCAGACTTCCTCCCTGGCACAGAGTCAGGTAACTGTAACCTATGACAGCCACTGGCCAACGACACCGTAACACTGGAGAAGGAGCAGCCTGGCTCTGCCTTTCCCTTCATATCCACACTCAAGATTGCATTTCTAAGACTGAGACTGACTTTGCCTCCGTTTCCTTTAGCTTTCCAAAGGCTGCGCTCCAGTTTCACCTTCCTCTCTTCTTTTTTCTTTGTTTCGCTTTTTATCCTTCTTTCTTTCCAAATGCAGTCATGCAGTCACAGCTAAGTACAAATCCAGACTCTGTCTGTTACTAGCAGGGTCTCCTTAAGTAAGATACTTAACTTCTCCAGCATGTGGTTTCCTCATCTGTAACACACGGAAGAATAACTACCCTACATGGTTGTTATGGAAATCAAATTAGTAACGTATGAAAAGTTCTCAGCTGAAAGCCTGAACCACAGAAGAATTCCATCAAATGTTAGCTCCTCTGCCTTTATCCTCTATGCTAATAGTAAAAATAATAGGAAGTACATACAACTAAGCATTAATAAAATAATATGACCACAATAACAATGACTTGGAAATTTAGCTTTTAGATCATGTAGATATGAAAATGTATTACAAAGAAGCTTTTAGAAATCATGTACTTTACAAACTACTATGTCCAAAATAGATAAACAACAAAGACCTACTGTAGAGCACAGGGAACTATATTCAGTATCTTGTAATAACCTACAATGAAAAGAACGCAAAAAAGAAAATATATATATATATATATATCTGAATCACTATGCTGTACACTAGAAACTAACACAACATTGTAAATCAACTATACTTCAACTAAAAAATAAAATTAAATAAATAAAAGGGTAGATCTTTAACAATTTAAAAAAAGAAATAATGTACTTCACAGTACTTCACATTATTCATTACAGTACTAGATATGCAAATATTATAAAAAGGCAATGGAGTAAAAAAAGTAAATAAATTAATGATTTCTTCTTTTAATGCTTTCAAGAGTCCAAATGTAAATCTGTTAAGTCCTGCTTATTTTTATTACAGATTACCTTGGTTCCCAGGTTAATATAAAGATTTTAAAAATTCATTTGGACTACTGAAATGTAAAGAGTTTCATTATTAAGAAGCAAGTAATCTAGAAAAAACTATATGAGATAAACAAAGAGTTCGGCTTTTCTGTTTCGAGCATAAACAGATCAAATCCTTAATGTTCTACTTGACCTTCCCTCTAGCAAACACTTAAACTTGCCCAGCAAGCCTCAGAATAATGGAGCCGAAAGCCAGGAATGCATTTCACAGACCTCACTTCCAGGGCTGGACAGTTAATCACCTGGCCTAGTGGTCCTTGGGCCCCAACAGAGAGTAGAATTAATCCAACTAAATGAAAGCTTCCAATCCAGATCTCGTGTGATGAGTTAGGAGAACCTTCATGGATCTCTTGAATGGATCCCACAGCCAGGGAACCCCCAGCTCCCTGAGAGCAAATGTAAATAACCAACAGCAAAATGTGAAATGCCTTTTGAAGCAAATCAGAAGCCAGTGGCAACTGCAGAAGAACTTGAAAAATGGCTGGCCAGTCCTCTGAACACATCCCTGACAGGAAAGGGAAACAAAGCAAAAGGGAAAGCAGGTCAATGATTTCTTCAGAAATCATTTAACTAACTACTATGATCTACATGATCTAAAAGCTAAATTTCCAAGTCATTGTTATTGTGATCATATTATTTTATTAATGCTTAGTTGTATGTACTTCCTATTATTTTTACTATTATAACTACTAGGTAATATGTCTAACTTACAAATTCCTGATTGGCTAATTAACCACATATCTTTATATATATAAATATAAAGAAAGGTGGCCACACCCCTGCCTCCCACCTCTGTCCTCTCCCTGGTGGTCCCAGTTTGCCACAGTCAGGGTCATTGGTGCAAGGAGACAGGGAGAGAAGAGAAAGAGAGGAGAGAATAGAGAGGGAGGGAGGGAGGGAGGGAAAAAGAGAGAGAGTTCTGGGTTTACTGCCAGAGCTTTCAAAATGTGCATCTCTAGGAAGAAGGGAAGGAGAGAGGTGTGCAGGTAGCATGGCTGAAAGTTGCTGATCAAAAATTACCTCCACCAAAAATTAACTATTAATATACATATATATGTATATATACACATCCTTCTTCATTACAGGTTACCACAAGCCATTGAATATAGCTCCCTGTGCTGTACAAGTAGGACCTTGTTTATCTATTCTGTACCTAGTAGTTTGCATCTGCCAATCCCAAACTCCCAATTAATCCCTCCATCCCCCCCTCTCCACCCTCCTAATCATAAGTTTGTTTTCTATGTCTGTGAGTCTCTGTCTTATAAATAAGTTCATTTGTTGCATACTGACTTATCTTTTTAAAGTCACCTAAATATCAGATAACCAGTCGCTTTATCAGCACCTTTTAAAACTGCAGTGTCTCTGTTAACTGCAGGACTCACAGAGGTGTGAATTACTCAGAGCCAGATGCCTCCTAACACCTGACTGAGAGCATCACCAGGAGGAGGGCAACGATGGACCATCACCTACGGCAGCTCCCTGTGTCTCCTGTCTTACCTGACTTACCTCACGGAGTCCTCACACCTGGCACTGAAAGGTTATTGAGCCTTATATAAGGAAATCAAGCTCATAAAGGAAGAGACACTTCCTAAATCACATCTCTTGGTAACGGATGGGGCTGAGATTTTAACCTAGTTTTGAATCCGGTGGTGTCCTTACTAAGGGAAGGACTGAAAAAGACTAGAGCCCTGTGAGGGGTAGAGAATGCAAAAGACCAAAAGACGCAGTGAAGTGAGCGACCCTGGAGTCTCCCCTGTTGCCTGCGGCCCTCGGTGCACTCAGGTACTAGGAACACGCCTGGGCTCCAGCCTCCCAGATCCAGACCCAGACTCAGACCCAGACCCAGGCCACAAGGTGGTCCCGGCCACAGTCATTAGCATCACAAGCTGCCCGGTTCCAAATGACAAATTCCTGATTTGTACACAACTACAAAACAACTACAAAAAATATAAGGAAAGGTGGCCACGCCCCTGTTTTAGTGTGCAGGCCTGGGAGTCATCCTACAGTGTACAACCTGATCTCTTCACCAAATGGGTCCTCTCTGTGCGCGATGACGGCAAAGCAGAAAATGTCCACAGTGTCCCTGCAACAGGAAGTCAGCCTCACCCCCTCGAATTTCCAAAAGGAAGCTCGGAGTTCATTTTCTCCTCCCTACTTTTAGAGCTCAGTTTATAAACACCTGGAAGATGTCAAAAGCCACCTTAAATCCTACACAAATTATGCGCATTCATTCTGACAGCTTCTTTGTAGAATAAGGGAAAGTCTCAAGACAAACTGGAATGGGTGACTAAATTGTTCTGTGGACAAAATTCTCTCAAAATTGGTACAACAAGCAGAGTGGGGAGGAATTCACGGAACAAGCAAGTAACATCTGCTTTTGTCTAATCAGGCTTCTTGCCAGAGCACTTGGTTATTATGTAAGTACAGGAGCCAACCCCATACACAGCTCCAGACCACCACCCGCCCCAACACACTCAAGTCACCAGTTACAACACTAGGCTCCCTGAGGAACTAACACTCATTTTACTGGCTTTAGATAGAATTAATCTACAAAGAAAAACATTAACTGCTAAGTGCAACTAGTTGCAACTTCATTAATACTACACACTGGCAAGAGGAAAGCGTGTACCCTAAAAACAAGCCCGGGTTAACTAGTGAGGGTTTCCAGACCATTGCTTTGTTATTCTCTCTCTCATTACTGGGAATTCTTCGGTGTACAGAAAGTTTTCCTCCATTCTCTCTGAGTTCCTGGCTGGGTCAGAAAATTAAACTGACAAAGACAGACTAGCAGAAGAGCATACAGATGTTACTGAATTTGGACAGGTACATGGGAGTCTTCACAAGAGAATGAAGATCCAGAGAAGTGGCCAGAACAGGAAGCTTTTATATCTTTTAGACAAAGTAACAATACATTTTTGAACAATGGACAAGACAAAGTGGTTAGGGCAAGGGTGTAATCAGCTAGGGCTAACTAGTCTTTGTCTTCCTTCAGTAGGAAGGTCAGTTAGTTTAACCAGGTTTGTTTGCTGTGTCTGGGCTGATAAGAGTCTATCCCCAGTAAAAGGACAATTTATCTCCTGCCTTTAGTCATAAACGGGGGGGGGGGGGGGGGCTTTCTCTATGTTTACTGCTTCTTAATTGCCTTTAGCTCAAAATAATTTCCGTATCAAAGGGGCATATTTTGGGGTGACATATTCTGATTTTCCCTATCAGTTATTAAATGGAATGTTTCCCTAGTTGTGATGGTCTCCATGTGGTGCAAAAAGTCCAATTCCTGGACAGCCCAACGCTGAATCTCAGATCAAAACTTCTAGATACAGCCTTAGCCTGCACTTGTTCCATCCCCATGCCTGTGTCGGTAGCTCTCCCAAATTTATTTATCCAGGTTGATCACTAGGTTCATGATGGCTCAGCAAGAGAAACTTGCCTTTTCCTTCCTGTGTATCTTTATAAAGCTCAGCACTCCAAACACAAGTGGTACTTAAACACATTCCTGACAGGACAGCTTACAGAGGCCATCTCACTTTGGACTTTGGGTAATGAGAAACTGTTTTGATCTCTTGGTGACATCCTTTAACTTGAAGCATCTATATTCTGATTCACCTGGCATCCATGAAGCTCCTAAAACTGCATGTAAAAATTTTCAGTGTCTTCATTTTTCCGGAGGTAGAATCAATAGTTTTTATTAGATTCTCAAGCGAGAGAGTGAGGAAAATAAAGTTAACCTATGTCATTATAATTGTCCTTATAAAGAAAAGTAAATACAAAGTCAAATAGGCCTCCCCTTATCAGCTGTGTGACCCATGGCAAGTCACTTCATCTCTTTAACGCCTTACTCTCCTTTTCTGTAAAATGGGCTAACAATAGCACCATCTTATAATGGCAGGGTACTCTGCACCACTCTCTGCTACTGAGAACAACTACACAAATGGGACAAAATATACTTTAAACTATCAAAGAGTTAAAAAGAGACACATCACTTGGGAATGCGGCTCAGACACAAGACCCCTACATGGGGGGCAACTATTATCTGGGGAAGCATTTCCTTCTTCCCAAAGGGGACGTACAGTAGCTGAGAGTCTGGATGTGCTTTTAACAGAATCAAAATCTGGAAAGACAGGGATAGACATCAGTGTCAGCATAGAGGTAGGAAAGTAATGATGCTCCTCTGCCTCTGGGTTGAGATCTTAGAGACCTACAACCTAATCAAAAGTGTGAATCTTAAGTAGGCAAAACCACCCAGGTTAGACTTAGCTTTGAAATACATCAGTACCTAAAAATAAAGTGATTTTGGTTTGTAACTGGCAGAAAAAAGTTCTCTTACACCACCTTCTATTTCAGATTACTTCTGCAAAGCAGAAGTACAACGTCTAGTACATAATGAAAAGTAACCAGGCATACATGGTGACACAATGAATGAATGAAAACTAGGAGAAATAACAGACAACAGAACAGACCCACATGAGCTCAAGATACTGCAGTTCACAGAGATTTTAAAATAACTATGCTTGCCATGCTCAGGAATGAATTTTTAAAAATGAGAGTTCTGATAGATTACTGAAAATATCAAATATTGAAAATATAAAAATGAACCAAATGGAAATCTTAGAATTGAAAAATAATTAAGAATGGGTAGGCTTAACAGATTAAATACAGTCAAATAGATAGTGAATTGAAATATAGATCAGAGAAAAAATCACTAAAATGAAGCAAGTGAAAATCAGAAGGTAACAGACGTAGAAAAGACAATGAGAAGGTATAACATACATGTAACTGGAATGCTAGCAAAAAAGATCAAGAGAATGAAGGAAAAGAAATATTTAAACAAACAGCAGATGAGAAGTTTACAAAACCAAGGAAAGACAAGTTAAACAAGTCTTACTACCCCAAGCAGGATTTTTAAAAATAACACAAATAACTGGATATACTAAAACTGCAGAAAACTAAGGTCAAAGAGAAAAACCTTCAAAAAAAAAAAAAAAAAAAGGGAGAGAGAGGGAGAAAGCTTAAAAGCAGCTGGAGAAAAAGACAATAAATATTATCTACCTACAAAAGAGCAATAATTCAGAGTGACAGTTTACTTCTTAGGGAAAAAAAAGTAAATCAGAAGACCATGGAACAATACCTTAAGCATTCTTTTAAAATAAATTATAACTACCAACTATTTTAAACAAAAATATCCTTCAAGAATGAAAGCATAATGAAGACACAGAAAGCACTTAATAAGGCAGCAGATTTAAACTCAAGTCAAATGTACATTGATTAAATAATCCAATTAGAAGGCAAAGATTTTCAAACCAGGTTAAGAAAAAAAAATCTACTATTTATAAAATACACATCAAAATACAAAGATACAGAAAGGTTTAAAAGTATGAAAAAGAGAACCAAACATTAGCCAAGTAAATCTGTTCTAACTATAATGATGAAGCAAAAAGCAATTCTAGAGGTAAAGGCAAACATTTCATAAGGATAAAATATTCAATTCACCAAAATACATTATAATTATAGATGTCTATATAACTAATAATATAGAATCAAAACATATAAACAAAAATTGAAAGAACTACAAGAAGAAAAACTCAACATTACAATTACGGTGGAGAACTGAACACACATTTCTCTGTAATCAACAAAATTAGAAGATTAAAGAATCAGTTAATATATGGAAGATGTAAATACTAGTATCAAACTTCACCAAATGAACACAAACAAAGCATTTATCCAGCAACTGCAAGATACATTTCTGACTGCAGTAAAATAAGTATCAAAATGTTTGTAAATTAAGAACTATATATCTAAATAACTCAAGATAAAAAAAATCATAATGGAAAATAGAAACTATTTTGAGTGAAATAATCACCAAAACACTATATATCAAAACTTAGCTTTGAAATGCAGGTAAAGTCATGCTTAGAGGGAAATTTATCTAAAATGCATATATTAGAAAATAAGGCTGAATATCAATTAACTAAACATCACTTTTAACAAGCTAGAAAAGTAGCAACCATGTATACCCAAAGAAAACACAAAGAAGTAAATAATAAAAGGTAAAAATTAATGAAACAGCAAATAAATATGCAACAGAAAAGGTAAACAGGTCCAGAAGTTGATTCTTTAAAAAAGACAGAAATTGATACATTTCTAGAAAGACCAATTAAGAAAAGGGAGACACAAATAACAATTGTCAGGAATAAAAAAGGGGATATCACTGCACATCCCTGTACATTACAAATATGAGAATATTATTAATAAATTTATGCCAATATATTTGAAAATCTAGATGAAAAGGATAAATCCTAAAAATAAACAGCTTGCAAAACTCACAGTAAAAGAAGATTTTTAAATATTTGAATAGTTGTCATACCATTCAACAAACCCACAAAGAAAACTTCAAAGCCAGACAGCCTCACCAGTGAATTTTGCCAAACATGTCAGGATGATATAACACTGCTATCACACAAACTCCTCCAGAAAACAGAACAAAGAGTGAGCACTCCGCAACTTACTTTTTAAGGCCAATATAATCTTGATACCAAAATTTGATAAGGATGTTATGAGAAAGAAAAACAGGCCAATCTTACTAATTTATAAGGACGCAAAACCCCTAAATAAAAGATTAGCAAGTGATATTAATAAACATAAAAATACATTACAGCCAAGTTGGATTATTTTATGTCAGTTAATATGTCACCACACTAACGGAATAAAAGAGAAAAATCATATGATAACCTCAATAGATACAGAAAAGTATTTGAAAAAATTCAGCATCCATAAACAACTAAAAGTTTTTGGCAAACTAGGAATAAGAACATTCTTAAAGTGAAAAAAAAAATTATCTACAAAAATCACTATAGTTGATGAATAAATGACAAGTGTTGAAAGTCTTTCTTTTGAGACCTATAAAGGGACAAGGACATGCTCAATCAGCACATCTATTTGACATTGTACAATTTGTGCAAAAAGGCAAAGAAAAAAATTTTTAAGCATAAAGATTACAAAAAAACAAATTTCTCAGATGATATTCTTGTGTATGTAAAAAATATAAAAGAATCTATAGATAAATTACTAGAATTCATTTCACAAATTAGCTAGGTTTTGAATACAAGGTCAAAAAAAAACTATTTCTATAGGTAAGCAAAAAAATATTTAGAAAATAAAATTTTATAAAGAAACTATACAGCAGAGTGAAAAAAAAACAAACCCTGAAATACCTAGGAATAAATCTAATGAAAGATGTGAAAGACCTCTACAGAGTAATCTATGAAACATCATTGAAAAAAAAATTTAAAAGACCTAGATAAATAGAGGAATATGCCACGTTCATGAACTAGAAGATTTGATATTATAAAGATATTAATTTTGCCCAAATTTATTTATAAACTCAATGGGATCTCAGTCAAAATCCCAACAGCTTAAGTCTCTGTTGCTCCTGGTGGAACTTAATAAGCTGATTCTTAAATGTTGTGTAAATGTAAAAGACAAAGAATAGCCAAGAGTCTAGTAAAGAACAGGAGGACTTGATCTAATAACCTCATTATAAAAGCACAGTGTGGCATTGGTGCAAGGATATTCTCACAGACAAAAGGAACGGGTTAGAGAGCCCGAACAGATCAACACATACTGGGACACTTGATTTATGACAAGGTAGCCCCACAGGGCAGTGGGAACAGAGTGGACTTACCAATAAATCATGCTGGGGCAACCGGATGTCCATATTTTTTTTAATTTAAAACTTTACCCCTATCTCACACAATATGCAAAAATTAATTCCCAGTGTATTCTAAGTATAAATTTAGGGGTTAAAACTGGGAAGTTTCTAGAAGATAATATAAAAGAATACCTTTATAAGCTCAGAGTAGGAACACTTATTAAACATAATAAAAACACTAACCATAAAGAAAAATGGAGTCTACAAAAGATTGATATTAAAATTAAGATCCACTTTTCATCCTTAAGAGAATGAATAGGCAAGCAACAGAATGAAGATTATGCCACACATACAACCAACAGTGAGCTCATATCCAGAATACATTTTTAAAAATCTATAGATCAGTAAGAAAAAGACAACCTAGCTGAAAAGTGGACAAGAGACTCGAACCATGTCACAAAATATTTCAAACAAACGGCCAATAAGCATGAAAAGGTGCACAACCTCATCAGTCAAGAGAAAGCAAATTAACTCCACAGTGTAGTATTACTGCAAAACCACCAGAATGGCTAAAATTACAAAGACTGACGATGCTGGCAAGGATAGGGAGCAAGGGAAATTCCCATATGCTGTGGGTGGGAGTATGTTGGTACAACTACTTTGGAAAACAGTTTGGTATTATCTACTAAAGTTGACGGTACACGTAACCTATGAGCTGACAGTTCCTCTCCTGGGCACAGACCAAATAGAAACGCATATCCACAGGCACCAAGAAACACACACAAGAATGCTCACAGCCACCCTATCCACAATGACCCCAACCGGATCATCCAAAGGTCCTCCAACAGTACAGTGGATAAATATGGAAAAATGATTGTGGTATACTCATAACAGTTTTCTGCACAGCACAGAAAAATGAACTACAGCTACAACATTCACGAATATCACAAACAAAGCAAAGAATCCAGATAACGTGTAAACACATACTCTATGATTCCATGCACTCCTTGCTCAAAAGACAGGCAAAACCAAAATATTCCTTGTTGGAAAAACTAAAAAGAAAGGCAAGGAAGTGTTTACCAAAAATTACAGGATAGTTTGGCTTTGGGTTTTTTTTTTCACCTTTGGGGGAGCAAAATAGTGACTAGTAGAGGGTCACAAAGGGGGATTCCAGGGCACTAGCAATGTTCCATTTTTTATCCTGATGTTGGCTGCAAGGTGTCACTTGTAATAAGTCACTGCGCTCTGCGTCTCTATTTTATGCACCTTTCTGTACATGATATGAAATCTCAATTAAAGAGGGTTAATGAATAAATCAAATGCATCTACAATAAAAGACTTTATTTTGTCAACACCTATGTATATTGCCTGAAATCAGGAAAAGAATAGCTTAATTTTTTTTAAAAAAGCAAGTGTCCTCATTGTGGCCCATTAAAAATAATATAACTTTTGCACTAACATTTATAGCTTTCTCACTAACATCTTAGCAAGCACTGGGGACCACTGAGCACTCCTGGCCAGTTCACACTGAGTGGGTTTCACTCATCTGTCATCCATTTGATGAGTGGACAATGGTGTATTGGTCCAGATAATGCACATTATATAAAAGATCTGAGATCATTTAGAAAATCTCCAACTGATATCTGATACTTGCTCTTCCCTTCTCGCCTCACAGGCCAATTTTTTTCTCTCTACAGTTCTCAACTCAGGTGTCACTTTCACAGGGAAGCTCTCCTTGCTCCCACTCCCACCCAGAATGAGGTAACCTACATCGCGTTCCTCTCCTTTTGATGTTAGGGATGGTCCTTCTTGGTCTGCCCCCATCTCCCAGATCCATCGCTGGGAGGCTGATCCTTAAGGACTAGATCACCAGGACACCCCATCCAGCAAGGACAGAAGCTGGGAAGTAGGGAGGAGAGAGAAGTGGGACATGTCCTCCCCATTTCCTTTTTGCTGTGGTCTGTGTTCCTAGTGGTGGCTGCTTCTCTGGAGGTCCAGATTCTTCCTGCCTGGCTCCAGTTCCCATGGCATCCAGCAACATCATTCCTGCCACCTAGGGTGGCAACAGCTCCCCACTGCTGTGCCCTCACTGGTTCTGGGAACCCTGCCTCCATCTTCCAAAGCTGTCTTGTCACTAAACTATCTTCATTAGAACTAAGTTGGATTCTGTCTTCTGCTGGGACCCTGTGGAGTGGTAATTTTATATTAATTTATAGGATACTTCCATCAACATCTGTCTTCTCCCACTAGGCTGTGAGCTTCATGACACTAGCACTTCGGAAGTTGCCAACCAGTATTTTAAATGATATAGTGAGTTAATGAAGGCATGAATGAACTCACATTAGAACTGGAGTATTCTATACATTGTACAAGGATTTCTAAAATGTCCCTGATAACATTCGATGTGGCACCAATCTATCAGAGCAAACATTTTTCCCATGTTGGTTGAAAATAGCCTTTGTTGGCAGGAATATTCGTACTCATTTCAACGATTTCAATTATTCTAGCAATAAGTGCAATAGCTGTGATTTCTCAACTGGGTAGGTAAGTTTATCTGAAATAAGTCTCAGTGATGAGATTCCAAGTAGACTGCAATTAATTACAGCTTGGAGAGTCAGTAGGAGCACCACAAGAAGCTTGACTAGAAAAAGAAGGCTCTGTATCTCTTATTTCTTATAACCCATTGCAAATGACTCCAGAAAATAAATACTTGTAATTTGTGGTATGGGAGGGTTAACTCCAGGAAGGAAGTATTCTTTGTTAACACAATAAACTATCTATTCTATACTGTTGTTTTAGACTTAAAAGACAATCTGGGCTGATACCAACATTAGATATGCAAATTTCTTATTAATGTATATACGTGGACAGCTTCTACAAAATGGACTGGAAAATTCTGATTCTAAGCTACTAATCAGAATTTCCGGAACACAATCTGGAGCTGGAGCTCTGCAGATTCCTTTTCTTTTATGATAAAAAAAAAAGTGCAGAAAAATCAGATTACTCATAGACGATCTGATTGCACCAGCAAGATCTTTCAAACCAGTCAATGTCGTACGCTTGAATTTGAATTTTGAGAAAACTAATTTATAAATTATAATCACAATTAAATGCATATATATCAAGAATTTTTAGTTCATAGCAGGGCATTTTGAAAGCAGCCATCTACCCAGCACGCGAGCTCCTGGTGGGTGATATATTCTGAACTCTGAAGAGGTCAAGGTTCATCTCTTTTCTGCAATCTCTTTCTGGTTAAATCTCTCCTGTTTCTTCTGTTAACTTTTCCATTGTAAAAAGTACCCCAGTTCTGTTCATTGTAACCAACAGAAAGAGGGGAAGGTCCAATTTCTCTAACATGGTTTGAGTTCAAGATTACCCGTAATCTCCCACCACGCAAACTAGTTAGTTAGTAAAGGAAGATCTTTCTAATACAGCACCACTTGGGACAGAGGTCTGGTTTTATAATTCAGAATAATACGGCATGTTTCAGTAATAGTTACGATATTAATACCTTGTGAGGGGTTTTGAGGAAGTAGTTGAGTTAAAACAGTTAAAATGCAGTTACACTTCTGATTATTTTTACAACCAGATAACCTGCTTTGTTATATATCTAATTAGGTGCAACAACAACAAAATTCAGTTTTCCTTATTCATTCTCTTCTGTCATAACTAATATAAGAAATGACCACACCAGCTCCTTACTAATTGCTTTCCTGGAAACAAAAGAGCATTTTATACCTGATCCTGCCACAACCAGTAAAGCGAATGAAGTAAAAATTAACCGTCCTTCACCTCTCTTGCCCATATATAAAGCAATATTTTTTAAAGGGGGGAGAGGGTTAGTACCGCATTCAATTCGTAAAGATTGACGCTGCCCCCACCCCAGACTCACTCATCTCCATTATCAACATCACCCAATTGCGGGGAGGTGGGTACACGAAGGGCCCCACCGCCTGACAGGGTCAGAAAAGAAGCATCTCTCTCACAGTCTGAAAATTACGGCTCCTGATGCCTTCCTGGCACCAAAGTGGGGCGGGTCGCCCAGCCCCGAGAGACCGGGCGGCGCCTCGGGTGCCCGCAGCCCAAGGCCGCGGGCGGCGCCGCAGCGCCCCGGGCCCCCCTCCCACAGGGGCCGGCCGCGGGTCCTTACCCGCCAGTCCGCCGCCGCCGCCTCCATCGCCCGCGTGCCCCTTCCTCCGCTGCAGGATGAAGTAAGGGTTGGCCCTCTCGGTGATCCACAGCGCGTTGGCCAGCAGCACCTCTTCGGGGTTCACCCACATGTTCCCGGGCGCCGCCGGCGGACGCACAATGGGGCGGCGGGTCGGGTCCGGCGCACACCAGCGCGCACAGGCGCGCACTCCCGGGCACACGCGCGCCCGCCCGCCCGCCGGCGAGGTGCGGCGGCTGAGAGCGACTTCACCAGGGGGTGGCCCGCGGCGCCCGGACGGAGACAAAGCCCCCGCGGCCGGTTAGGGAGAACCGCGAGGAGGCTGGCACCGCGAGCAGCATCCTCTCCGCGGCGCCGCCGCCCCTCGCGAGCCCGCGGCCGCAGATACCCAGGCCCTTCGCTCCGCAGCCTGGCTGGGGCGCACCGCGGCAGGAGGAGAAGGAGGAAGGGGAGCGGGAGGAGGAGGAGGAAGTGGTGTGGCTCAGTCTCGGGATCCGGCTCGGCGGACGGCAGGACTGGCTGCGGTCGACGCGAGCTGATTCGGCCCCTCGGGTCGGGCGGAGCTGGGCCGAGGCGCAGCTGGTCCCGCAGCGCCCACCCGGGGTCAGGGCCGCCTCGGCCTCTAGCGGCTCAGAGCCCTCGAGGTCACCGCGCGTTAACACTCCGCGTCGGGGCCACTCGCACCCCCGGTGAAGCCCAGCTCCCCGCTGGAAGGACGCTCCGGACACTGCGAATGAATGACGACAGCACGGCTCATAAGGAGCGAGCCGGGGTGACACCAGCTTCCGCGGACGCGAGCCCTCCGTGGGCCCTGCGCGCCGAGCAGGGCCGCGGCGACTGGCTTTGGGGGTACCTTCTGGGGACCATGTAGCAAGCACTCGGCCCCACGCCCATCCCAGCAGGGAGGACGCTGCCAGCCTCCGTGGGGTGTGTGCGCGCGCGCGCTGTGTGTGTGTTTATGGTTGACGCTCTGTAGGCTGGCGCCACCCCTTTTCCCAAGAAGTGTGTTTCAGGCTTCCAGACTTAGAGCTAGAGACCGGGGTCGGAAGTGGACGCAGCCAATGGTTGTCGATGTTTTTGTTTCCTGCATCTCTAGGGCAAGTCATGCGCTAAACTTGTCACCGCCTGTAACCCCTCCCCTTCTCCATTCCATTGTAATTAAAGTGGCCCAGCTAAATGCATTACATCACTTCTTTCCTTGACCTGTAGGGCACGAGCAATAGCGAAGTTGGAAGCAGCCCAAAAGCTTAGAGCAACTAATTCACACCACAGCTGGTCCCTATACGAGGCCTTTGGCGCTTCGAGGCCTGGACATGGCAGAATTCAAGGATTTATCCACACTTAATGGATGGATTTAAATTTTTAAAAAGAATCATGGAAATCAGAGACACAAAACTGGGCCTGCTTTATCCCAAGACAGTTTCACTTTCCCCGGTATTTCGAGCCTTTTTGTGGTGATCGCAGCCCTTCTACCTATCTGATGACCTTTTTTTTCCCCACTTCTTTTTACACCCCGGAGATCTGAAGATAGCTGATAAAAAAGAAAAAGGCTCCTCTTCCCAGATAATGGGAATTTACCAAGCTCTGCTTTGTCGTGAAAGTTGGACAATCCTAGGGACTTATCCCTTCCCCAATGAGCAAATCATTCAAATGAGACTTTCATGTGTGGACTTCACATTTTTCACTTTTGTAGTTCTCACTTGGAGGGCTGAATTCCTTTCAATAGCTGAGTGAGTCGCATCCTAGCCGTTTTAGAGAGGCTGCCTTTACACCTGTTGGTTTCCTATCCAGTGGGCTCTCAAGGAACGGAAGTCTCCCTTTACCTTACCACATTGACCTTCTGCCTCTTTAGGAAACATTTTGAATCTCCGGGCATTTGTGGAAATTCCACATTTTTAACATAGACTCAAAAATTTCATTTGGCACCACATAGTGGCCTCAGTCACAAAATCTATTGCAAATTTAAAAAATAAACAATAAGATTGCAAATTGTACATATGTAAAATTGTATTAATTTTGTATTTATATAATTTTAATATTTTGAACTGCTTCCATAGATATTCTTTTATTTTATAGAATATGCATTTTTTAAAACTCCACTAAGTGACTTCATACTATCTCCTGGAGTGTCCTTATCATACTGCTCAAAGCTGTGACTTAACATCTGTGCCTTGGCCCTAAAGTGGGACCTTAGTGTAGCACTTTTTGTCTGTTATTGCCAAAATGGTGTTTGCTTATATAATTCATATGTTCATTCACGCATTCATTCAGCATGGAATTATTGAATGCCTACTAGACTCTAGACCCTGGGGATAACAAGTGAACAAAACATACAAAAATTTCTGCCTTTGTGAAGATTAAAATGTGAAATAAATAATAAAAACCAAAACAAACTTACAAAAATTTGCTTTGAGAATAAGTTTGGACACCAAGAGGAAACAAGAAAAAGATTTAAGTCCTTAGCTATTTTCTGGTTTTTTGAAGGAGTTAGGCACATTCTTTCCTGGAAATCTGGGCTTCCACTATGGTATTGAGTTGTAATAATCTATAGTAAAAGGACATTGCAAAGAACCAGAGAAACTACAAGGAGTTCATGGCAGCTTGCCGGTCCCCTACTATTAACTGCTCCCTTACTAACGTGTGGCTTTGTTTGAAAAAGAAAAGATAAAGAACAATCAAATGTGCCTGAACTAGAAATAACACAAAGAGAACCTAATTAATCCAACTAGTTCTTCAGTAAAATAGATGAGTAGTTTTAACTTTCAAATCATTCTCATTGGTTTTAAGCCCAAGGATTGTCTCAAAGCACTTAAAGCATTCAGCAGATGCCTAGATAAGATAAGAGTAAATGACATCACAGTCTTTGTATCCCCTGAGATCTCCTACTCCCCTCTTCCACATGGAAAAATTCAACTTCAGTAGGGTTCTGATGGCCCACCTTGGAGCAATCAGTGGGTTTACTACTTAGTGAGCATATTTGATTGAAGCAAAATTTTGAGGGCAGTAAATTTGTCTTTGCCAACTCTGACCCTCATTCCTACATGTTTCTACCTTTCCCGCTTTTCCACCTTCACAGGGGTGTATTTCCCTCCCTATCCTCACTCCTCTCACAATAAGCCCTCTACTTTGTCGTCAGGGTCTTGCCACCCTTGGAAATACTATGGAGTCTTAGGAACTTTATTTCTGCCCACAGTCCCCACCCCAACTTCCCAACTGCACTGTCCACTTCTTCATGGCAAACTCTCCCGGAAATAAGGGCATGAAGGCTGCAGACTGCTAATCCAACTAGCCATTCCATTGCTCCCTAGCCTCAGGAGTGGTCGGGCCAGTAGAAATTCAGTTCTAGTTTCAGCAGAGAAAATTCACCCAGCAGATTAATAAAATGCTAAAGTAGACAACTTCTTCCCTTGCCTTCTAGCTGAAGGTAACATGTTAACAAGAACCTTTTTTTTTTTTTTTTTTAATGCCCAAATCTTCCCTGTGCAACCTGGAAGGCCAATAGTTCTAGGAGAGTATTTGGGATTTCTGGTACCCAGTGAGGCAGAAAGAGAGGGTGGCCAGCTGGGATAGGGAAGAGTAATATTGTTTCAAAGATCCATTTCTTTGCAGTAGCTTTGATACCTATATAGAGACCTCCTTGGTAGATCTAAGTTGCTAACCCAACTGGAAAAACCAGATCAATGAGTCACCACAACCATCTACTCTGCAAGTAATGGAGCTAATGGATGATACAGAAGCCACAGTTTGGTTCTTTCAGCTTTAAGTGGCTGAACAGGTCTGCAGCCAGGACCACCTGTGTATCTATAGTGTGATTTGAGGGAAAGGATCCTTCAAAGTAGCTCCAATATCTAACAGTTCTACCTTGCCTCCATTCAGTGGATCAGCCCACCTGCTGAATTCTGAGATGCTCTGGAGATCAAAACTGAATAAAGCCTTATTTCTCTTCATGTTAGAGGAAGTGACCAGACGACCTCTGTCCAATCTTGTGTTCCTGGAATGACAGAAGGAAAGAAAACAGCTACCTCTCAAGGGGAGAAAAATGAAGGAAGGTGTTAGTAGAGATTTATTTTCTGATTAACTGTTATTGAAGAGGGCACGTTTTAATGGTTGGGGAAGAGTGACGAGGTAGAGAGATTAGATCACAAAGAAGGGTGTGTAGACACTTTGCCTGCTTCACAGTCACCCAACAGCAAGTTCCCCGAGGCCAAGACTGTGACGTCATTGTCGTATTCCGAGGCTTAGCACTGGGGCCTCTGTACATGCCCAACAAGGAAACACATGACTCCTGAATGTCAAAACTTCAGAAAAGTTGCAAGCTTTAGGAAGAAAAGGACCTTGAGACACCCCAACTACAGTTAGGTTGAGCTTTTCATTTGTTACACAAGGAAACTGAAGCTCAGAAAAGGGAAGGGACTTGACTTGGAAGTTGATTTTATTATTTAGGAGACTATTAGGATCTCAAATCTTTTTTTTTTTAGGATCTCAAATCTTGATTGCAATTTTTTCTTCTTATTCCATACATTGTCACATTTGTCTCAATAATTAAAATAATTCATATTTACATAATGGTTTCATGGCCAGTATCTGTCACTGTGATCTGGGTGTTAGGATTCACTGATTGCCTGGAACTGAGAGGCACATGCTTACCCTGGGGAGGTGGTGATAGGGGGAGGGTCAGTCCCTAAAGGCAAATCAGAGAACTGTTATCAGAATAAGGTGACCAAAAAATAAAAATAAAGTGACAGGAGTCAGGGCAAGCCTGCACAACAGAGGTCTATGAGACAACTTACTTTTGACAACTTGTTTTTTAATGACCATATCTTCTTGGTTATAATTTTATATTACGTAAATATAACATATCTTGTTTTGTTTAATGCTAAGAAACCTAGTAGTTTGATCTTGTTTAAAAAAGGAGAGAGAGAGAGGTTACCGTAAGACTTACATAGGCTAAATTGGGACCAGAGACCCTCAGGAAGTTCTGGGACCAGCTGTGTCTCTGTCTCTGTCTCTGTCTCCCTCACTCTCTCTGAATCTCTGCTTCTCTATATACAATACATTCGTCCTAGTGTCATTTCTCTATCAACCAATTTCTTTTCCTTACCTATAGCTTTTGTTTCCTTAACTTAAGCATAAAAATAGACAGGTAGAACAATGGAACAGAATAGAGAGCCCAGAAATAAACCCATGTACATAAAGTCAATTAATTTATGACACAGGAGCCAAGAGTATACAATGGGTAAAAGACAATCTCTTCAATAAATGGTGTTGAGAAAACTGGACAGCCATGTTCAAAAGAATGAAACTGGACCACTATCTTACACCATACACAAAAATTAATTCAAAATGGATTAAAGACTTAAATGTAAGACCCAAGATCATAAACTCCTAGAAGAAAATGTAATAAAACAAGACAGTACACACCTTGACAAACATCTTAGTGATGATTTTTTTAATCTGACACCAAAAACAAAAGCAACAAAAGCAAAAATTAACAAGTGGGACTACATCAAACTAAAAAACTTCTGCACAGCAAAGGAAACCAACAATAAAATAAAAAGGCAACCCACTGATGGGGAGAAAATATTTGCAAATCATATATCTGATAAAATATTAACATCCAAAATATATAAAAACCACATACAGCTCAATAGCAAAAAAAAAAAAAAAAAAAAAAAAAAAAAAGCCCCAAACAATCCAATTAAAAAGTGGGCAGAAGATCTGAATAAACATTTTTCCAAAAAAGACATTCAGATGGCCAACAGATACATAAAAAGATGTTCAACTTCATTAATCACCAGAGAAATGCAAGTCAAAACCACAATGAGATATCACCTCACACCTGTTAGAATGACTGTTACCAAAAAGACAAGAAATAGCAAGTGTTAGCAAGGATGTGGAGAAAAGGGAACTCTTGTGGACTCTTGCTGGGAATGTATACTATAGAAGACAGTATGGAAGTTTCTCAAAAAGTTAAAATTAGAACTACCATATGACCCAAGAATTGTACTTCCTCCAGGTATTTATCCAAAGGAAACAAAAACACTAACTTGAAAAGTTGTATGAAACCCCACATTCACTGTAGCATTACTTATAATAGTCAAGATATGGAAGCAACCTAAGAGTTCATTAACGAATGAATGGATAAAGAATTGTGGTGTATATATATAGAAGCATATATTAAAAAATGAAACCTTGAAAAAAAAAATAAAACCTTGCCATTTGCACCACCATGAATGGAACTTGAGGACGTTATGCTAAATGAGATAAGTCAGATAGAGAAAGACAAATATTGTATGATTTCTCTTATATGTGAAATCTAAAAAACAAACTAACTAAACCCAAGTTCATAGATCCAGAGAGCAAATTATTAGTACAGATAAGCAAAATGTGGAGGGTAGCTGATAGGAGAAATGGATGAACTGTGGGGCATTTTCAGTTTAACTAAAATTAATTTAAAAATTTTTTTAATGACTTAAGGGGAAAAAAATTGCAATTTTCTTTTCAGAATAAGATAACTCAGCTGTCTTTCTTTTATACCGACAACATTCTCACTAGAGGAATACTGTATTCTATCTTGAATCTCAGATCTTCAACATTTTTAAGATACATTTAATAAATGATTTAAAAGAAGGAATATGTAGGCACCAGTACTAACACGAAAGGACAACTTACTACCGAAATCTTCTAATTTATCAATTATAGTTAAATCCCTTACCTTTTGAATTCCAGCCTCTCAGAGCTTCCAAACAAGATTACAGATATAAAACATATATGATCTGGAAGTCAAACATCTTTGAAAAACTTTAAATATAAAACATTAAGTGAGAAAATGCACTTATTCACTGCACCAAAGGAGAAATATCAGAGCTCTGATCACTTAATACCCAAAGGGTAAGCATGAGAGGTGGCCGTTGAACCACCTTGATCAGAATTGAGAAAAAGGCAAAAAATGACTCGCTCTGTAGCTGTCCCAAGGCTCTCATCACTCTGTTTAGGCATTTATCGCTGACGTTTCTTTTACAGAATGTACCGCCCTTCCATGATAACCTTTATTTCTTCTATAAAATACAGACATAAATAGGCATTTTCATCATAAAATTGTACTGGTGAGAAATTTTGCCTTTTTTTTTTTTTTTGTCACTTGCAATCCTCTTATAGGCTGTGAAAAGCAATCTTCCATAAAAAGAGATGTGTTAAATCACACTGATTTTCTATTCCAATGAAAATTACAGTTTGCTTTTAATGGGAATGACTCAGTCAATCAGATTGGAAGCTGAGACATTCTGTCCCTGAATGAAACTTAAAAAAAAAAAAAAATTTCCCCTTTCTTCCCTTGCACAGAGCCATCCCTCACTCACCTAAAGAACACTGAAAGGCACATATTGAAAACAAAAATAAGTACCTACTGAATGTATCTTTCTCTACAAACTGTGGCCTTGGGTTTTAACACAAAATCTAAATTTAAAAACCTTTCGAAAGAAATGAGAAAATCTATCTCAGATGTGCCAATAGAAAATCACAGAATTCTAAATAAAGATAGTTGGTTGGTGGTTAGTTGGAACAGTGTTGCATGAGAGATTTCACTGGATCAAATTAACTCTATGTAACTATCCTTACAGCTGCAGTGAGACCCCCTGAAGCTAGTGCCAGAACATACACTGGCTTTACCAGGTCGTGGAGCAAGTAACCATCTATATTGTAAGCTGTATGTGTGTTCTGCATGTGTGTGTGTTTTTGTGTGTAAGGGGGGTCACATGAACTATTCTACAAATTTAAACATCTCCAATTAACATTCCTCCTGATGTTTAATGTTTAATCACAGAAGTAAATCATGTGGATTATGGAAAAATTAGAAAATACAGATAAACAAAAAGAAAAAAAGTCTAAATCCAGAGTGTGTGATTTTCTTTCCAAACAGACATGAGTTCACACGACACATAAACTTTTGTAATGTGCTTTGGCTGCATAACTATACTGCAGACACATCCGCAGATTCTTTACAATGAACATTTATAGAATTAATTTTTTTGACTGTATGTTATTTAATTATGTGGTAGATCTTCATTTATTTAACTTGTCTGCCATAATTTTTTGCATCTTTAAAATATTATATAGGTGTCTGTGATGGACGTTTGCCTATGTATCTTTGCATATTTTTCTAAGTATTTTCTTAGTGTAGACTCCTAAAAGTAGAATTTCTGGGCCATCTAGAATGCACATTTGTAATGCTCTTCACACACATTGGCAAATCACTCCCCAGAAAGCTGTATCTAATCTTTTCTGCAACACCTGTTTCTCCACAACCCTATCTAATATTTTGCATGAAAGTATCTTTCACTGTTATTTGGGGTGGAACATAGTAACATGGCTTTGCACTTTTATTACATTTTAGGGCTTTCAGCAGACACAGTAATACTTCTTTTTCCAAGAATAAAATAGTTTTATTTTTTAGATTATAAAAAGAGTAAATGTTTATTATAAAAAGATGAACATAACAGAAAAGTATAGCAAGAAAATAAAATTTCCCAAAATATCTCCAGTTAGTGATAACAATTACCTCTTTGGTAAACATCTTTCCAAACATCAGTCTGTGCATATTAACATACACGGACAAAGAGATATCCTTTATTCCCATGGCTAAGTGCTATTTAGAGGCAACATGGCTTTGCATCTGTGTTCCAAAGGTTTCTTTGATGCTTCTTTACTCTGCAGAGTTAACTGAAGATCAGGACTGCAATTACGGCCTCTTTCTCTCACAGTGAACAAGGGCAGGTCCGGGTGAGGGAAGATCTGTTTGTGTTCCACTCCCTTGTGTATGTGTAGACTAGGCCCTGAAAAGAATTGTGATAATATATGAAAAGGTCAGTGGTTACGCCAGGATCTTGCTCAAACGTGGAAGAGAAACAGGGGATGATGCAAATGACTCTGAACTCCCCCCTCCAAGAGATGCAGGGTTCCTATGTAAACTCTGTGGTGACCTCCCCTCTGCAGCTGCTGGTGCTGACCCAAGGTTTCCTAAGCAGTGGGGGCCCAGGGGCACCCGGCAGCAGGGCCACCTACGAGCAGAGCTGCTTCACACTGTTCTGATGAATCGAACATGTTCTGAAAACTGATGCCTTCTAGAACGTCTTTGTACAGTTAAAAACAGAGGCTTTCAATGCTGCTTTATATTCTTCCCTAATCTGTTGCTTATAATAGGTTTTTCGTGTCAGCTGTGGTTTTGTCAACATGGTAGGTTCATGGGAATTGATATCTCTCCGTGACAAGGGGGTTCTATACGTGATAGTCAGGGTGAACCTCTGTCTCTTTGGCTGCTCATCATCTGAAAACTCTTCCTCTTCTCAGGGAAGCCCCTCCAAAGACAGCTGGATGTTCTCAGCCGGGACTGGCTGATAAACCACCGAGGTGTAGCTGGATCCACACTCCAGCCCTGGAGTCGGTCACACCACATCCTTTCGATATGACTTCTCCTTGTCCTAGTCAGCACAACCCTTCCAGGCCTGCCAGCAACTTTTATTCTTCCTGGTGATGGGCTGGGGTGGACCAAGGGAGGACAGACACTTCTGGACTCTTCTCTGCCTCTCCCGGTTAGGTCAGCCCTCCCACCACAGACACGGTGCAGCTCCACTTCCCGTTACAGCGGCTTCAATGTGGTGCGGTGTGTGTGCTGATGAGGCGGTGGGGGTTCAGCCTGGGGACGCCTTCTCACTGAGACACATGGCTTCACTTGCAGGAGAGGTCCGAGTTCTCCTTCTGCTGTAGCTTAACTTACAGCAGAAACTCTGCTGTCAGAGTTTAAGGTTTGATTTGCAATCTAGATAAGCCAGGAAGCCCAGAGTGATCTCCTCAAGATTTTAAAGATGCCTCCATCTCAGGGAGAATATCAGAGGACAAAGTCAGAAGATCTGTCTTCCATAGTATGTAAAGTACAAGATTTCTTAAGGAGAAAAATCTAGAATTGCACTATTATATTGCTAAAGACGTATCAGGTGATTGCTAGCTTCCTTCAAAATTGAAATGTGAGTGTTCATACCTACAGCAGACGCTGTCAGAGCAAAATGAAATGTGCTGTGCGCCTCATGTGGCTAACTGTGAGCTTGTGACTAATCTAAGCATTCCTCTTGACACGAGGCAGATGATACATCATGAGGAACTAGGGATCCATTCCTTCCTGGTAGTTTCAATACAATGAAGCAAGAGGATAAAAAAGGGAAGTAAAAGAGGAAGCCAAGTATACGATCCATTTTTTGAACGTATGCCTTCTGTTTCATGTACTGTACTTTTTGTCTTGTATGTAAGCGTGAGAAAGGAAGTGTGATGTGGAATCTGAACTGGCTTCTCTTTTCAAAGTTGGTCATTACTTTATAAATAAGAGCGTTTCTGTGCCTTGGTTCATCTCTCAGCAAGAAGGAGGAAGATATGTGACTGACACTGACTGTTCTGTGCCTGCCCCAGTGCTGGCATCTTACCTCTGATGTCACTGACTCGGAGCAGCAGGACCAGTCGTGTTAAGGGTGGACTCTGGAAACATGCTCCCTGTTTGGAATCCTGGTTGGGCCACTTACGTTTGTGACTTTGGGCAAATTCACTACTATTCCTAGCAACTCACACCCATTGAGCTTTCTCCCCGTACTAGGCACTGTGTCAAGTGCTTTTCTTATTCGTTTATTTTGATCCTCGCAACACACTTATAATAAGGTATTATTATTTAGAAGACGTTGCGGTAAAGAGAAGTTAAGGGAGGGGGAATGGTGTAAAGACTAAAAACATCTAGTTCTAAAGCAATGCTGCCTGTGTTCACATTCCAACTGGACCACTGATCAGCTGTGTCCGCTCTTCACCTCTCTTGAGACACACAGAGCATACTTTGAACAGTGCTTGGCATCTAGGAAAAGCATAGTAAATGTCAGGTATTACTGTGATTCGGGGAAGTGGCAGGTATGCCTATTTGCAAAGTATATTTACTGCTTGGTCTTGAGTATCCAAGAGAAGGAGCAGACATTTGTCTTTAGAACCCTGATTTGAGGCCAGTCCCTGTACATCACACACAAGTATGTGTACGTGGGTACTTAGGGCGAAGCTCTCTGGTCTGTCCCCACTCCACCAGGGTATGTGGTCCTCTTTCGGTTCCTCTTTGGGGTCAGGGTGGGGTGAGTGGGAAGGGGAGGGTACCATGTCCCTGTGATGTCTCCGAAGAGCAATCAAGGCTGCAGTATTGAGTGTCATGGAGTGCGCAGTCATGCCCGAGTCCAAGGTCACCAGCATCGTGACAAGGGGAGTGTCTGTGACATGAAACACACCCGATGGGAAAAAAATAAAACCTCATTAAGTCAGAATTCTGTTTGGGGGCACTCTTTATTTGTGCTCTAAGACTTTGAAGCCCAATGGTAGGGACCATTCAATAAATAAAGACATCTCTGTTTTATAGTCCTTAGAGTATCCTTTAACTCAAAATTTGTGAACACGGCAAAAAGACTCGTTTGAAAAGATGAAACTCTCACTCTCGTAATGACAAATTCGTGAAGTATTTATTGGTTCCAATAAAGTGACGAATTGGGTTTGTGTTTAAGCTCATTTTCAATACTGGTTCTTAGATTTTTAAAAGTGACCTTTTATTATCAAACCAATGAAGACTCGTAAGGGAAGACAGTCACTGTAAGGGCAGTTTTTTTTTTTTAGTAGAACATAAAGAAATTCATTCATACTTCTCCTTATGAATTGCTACTCTTCCTAAGACTCTTTAATTTTGAAGACGCTGTCAGCTATGATGGCCGTAAATACAGAGATCTCTTCCAGAATCAGCCAAGGTCCCCTGCCACTTTGACAATCTAAAGAGTGAAGTCCTTCACTTGGCCATCCCCAGAGCCAATCGGCCACTAGAGACCCTTGGTCAGGAATGCTCGTCCCCGTTTCTACCTAATGTTGCTATCTCTTTCTTTTCCTCAGCCCACTTCTTCTCAGTAGGTCTGACCCCCAGCCTACTAGGACATAGGTTTGGCCCAAGTGCATGAAAGAATCTTCAGGTGGAGACAATGATCTTGGAAACAAAATGACAACATCATTTGAATGGTTTCCGTGGATCTTCTTTGGGGATACTAGATTGAGCATCTCCTAAACAACCTGAATGGTTCAAAATGCAGTGTGCAGTGTGCCCCATCTGACTAGGGTTAGGTCTTCATAGAAATCACCATGGCAATCTGTTTTGAAGTACGAAAAGGGCCTGTTTAAGGCCAGCTAATAAAGAGAAAGCCTGTCCCCAGGTTTGGCACATAGACTGGTATCTGCTTTTTTCTAAAGACAACACTTTCTGTTTCCAAAGTGAAAATAGATAAACAAATTTTAAATGAACTGATAAGGATAGTCATGTAAAAGTGTGACACATCATGATAGTGTGTGCAAAGAAGAATGGCAGCTTGGTAGGACTTGGGAGAAGCTTACTTCTGTAGCTGCCTTGGGCATTTGCAGAAGCTCCATGAATAGCTCTAGCAACTTTGGCCATCCACTGTTGAAGAGACCATGAGATTATCAGTGTGTCAAAGTGAACCAAGAAATCTAAGTGCATTTGCAATATTCCCCCCTCCTCCCCTCTGTCCCACTGAAGATTTTTTGCTTGTTCCTTGGCCACCAGGCCTGGGGAATACTGAGTGGAGGTAACAAACCAGAGGAATCCAGGTAGAGGCCAGATTCCTCTCCGCAAGAGAAGCCACAGGAAGAAAAATCCAGGAAGGAGGAGAGGTTTGGGAGGAAATAAAGAAACAAGTCAAACATGGGAGGATTTTTGGACAGTCTTGCTGTGTGCTGTGTTGTGATGGCCTGTCCCTCCCCCAAGAGGAAATATTTTCTGAGATGTAATTTTCTCTTTATGACTCAGAAGTATTTCAAAATCTATCATTTTAAACAGTTTGAAAATAACTAACAAACAGGCTTACTGCGCACCAGGTATTTCCTAAGTGATTTTAAAATAATTAAGCCCTCATAATAACCCCAGGAGGTAGGCACAATAATGTTTCCTACTTTTTCATGGAGGATGTGGAGGCACAGACAAGAAAAATAGCTCAAGTTCACATGGGCAGAAAGGGACAAACCTGGGCCTCAGACTCACAGTCTGGCCCATGACTTTCAGCTTTTAACCATTGTATTATGTTTCTTCTCTTCCTTTTTTACACTGGATTTTTATTAAACATATACAAATGAATATTATCTCCTTGCTAAAAACAATTAATTATAAACAAACAAAAGCATTCCTGAACAACTCCCCATCTTCAAATTTGGATTCTTTTTCTCCTTAGAGATAAGCCAGATCTTTTGTCTCCCATGTATTTGTGTGTACATCCGTGTATGTGTGTATACATGTGCACCTAGGCACACACACGTGTTATACACACACGTATACCTGCACACTTACACATATGTACATATGTAATTGTAGAAAATACATAATACTCTGCATGTGTGCTTTGATTTTGTTTTATGTTTCGTTGTACTCTACAGTGCATCTCAGAGATCCTTCTAGGTCTACCTATGTTATGGCTGCATTTTTTAAAATTGTTGCATAATATTCCATAATATAGATATATTGTATTTTATTAAAGCACTTTCTCAGTGGGAGCTGGACCTTTAGGGCCTCTCGCCCCACCTTTATACTCTTTCAAACAATGCTGCAGTGACCATCTTTGTATACATGTCTCCTGTATATACACATGAGTGTTTTTCTCTTTTAATATAGCCCAGGGCCAGAGGGGTGGGGTCATTCCCAGCAAAGCCAGCTTCGCAAGTGCCAGAGCCATTTTGAAAGATTTCTTCCTCCCTATGATGGGAGCAGGTGGCAGCCTCAGGATGCAGCAGAGCACCCCCTGCAGGAGGACATGGAACATGGTTGGCTGTGGTGAGGGAGGCCTACGTATGAGTACTTTTTAAAACAATTTTTAAAATTTCCTTGAAGTATAGTCAGTTTCCAATGTTGTGTCAATCTCTGGTATACTTTTTAAAGATAGCTTCTGAAAAGTAGACATACTGGTTACGTACAATTACAGTTTTAGTAGAATTGCCACTTTTGTGTACAGTAGTAGATATAGGTATTCCTGAAAAATCTTATTTTCTGGGAAATAATTTTTCCAAAATAATAGCACCTATGGGAAAAAAGCAGCTAGATCAGACCGCTCAAAATCTAAGCAGCTTTGTAACCAGAGCACTAACAAAAACAATAACTTTCTTTTCCTCAGCTACCCCTGCTCCAGGCCTGACCTTCAACCCATTGTGATGTAGATTTGGCCTGGCTGCATAGAATGATCTTCCTGGTGGCCTCATCAAGGCTGGAGGCTGCCCAAAGGAGATACTAAAAATGCACCGCAATACTGCACTGGAAATGCTGGATTATAAGCACTAGCCTGATACAGCCGGAAGTGAAGCCCTGAGCCGGCGGGGCTGCCTTTAGGGTGGACACAGGAAGTGCAACCTGTCACAAGCCCAGACCTGGGCAAAGATGGGGAAGCACCTCTCCAGGAAGAGGGGAGGATGCCGGCACCGATTTTGTTATTAAGTCTGTTTCTACTCTTCCGGCTTTCCTTGCCAGGGAGAAACTGCATGACCCAACATAACTCCCTCATCACACTGACATCATTGCCCTACCTATCAGCCATGTAAGAGCTAATGCATGTTATGAAAATATACTGTAGCTGAACAGATTTATTAATTGAAGTTGACTTACAATATTATGTTTGTTTCAGGTGTATAGCATAGTGACTCAGTATTTTTACAGATTATCCTCCATTAAGAGTTATTATAAAATAATAGCTGTAATTCCCTGTGCTGTACAATATATCCTTGTTGCTTATCTATTTTATACATAGTAGTTTGGGTCTCTTAATCCCATACCCCTAACTTGCCCCCCAACCCTGCCTCCACTGGTAAGACTAGTTAGTTCTCTGTATCTGTGTCTTGTCTTGTTCTGTTTGTACTATTTTTTATGCTTCATGTGTAAGTAATAGCATACAGTGTTTGTCTTTTTTTGTCTGACTTATTTCACTGAGCATAATATTCTCTAGGTCCATGCACATTGCTGCAAATGACAGAAATTCATTCTTTTATGGCCAATATTCCATTATATATAAATTCTGCATCTTCTTTATCTATTGGTCTGTTGATGGACACTTGGGTTTTTTTTTTTTTTTTGGCTTTATAATAGCTTTATTTTTGTAACTTTTTTTATTGAGTTCTAGTCATTTTACAATGTTGTGTCAAATTCCACTGTAGAGCACAATTTTTCAGTTATACATGAACGTACATGTATTCATTGTCACATTTTTTTTCCCTGTGAGTTACCACAAGATCTTGTATATGTTTCCCTGTGCTATACAGTATAATCTTGTTTATCTATTCTGCATATGCCTGTCAGTATCTACTAATTTTGAAATCCTAGTTGATGGACACTTGGGTTGATTCCATATCTTGGCAATTGTAAAAGGCGACTGCTGCTATGAACACTGGAGAGCATATATCTTTTCTAATTACTGTTTTCATTTTTTCTGGATAAATATCCAGGAGTGGAATTGAAGGAGCATATGGTAGTTCTATTTTTAGTTTTTTGAGGAGGCTCCATGCTATTTTCCACAGTGGCTGCACCAATTTACATTTCCACCAACAATGTACGAGGATTCCCTTTCCTCCACATCCTCTCCGACATTTGTTGTTTGTAGACTTTTTGATGATAGCCATTCTGACAGGAATGGGATGGTACCCAGCTGAACAGATTATTGCTAATTTGCTTTCAAAAGCAGTGTCCACCTTCACTTTGGGAATTGGATTTATGTTGGAGTCGATGTAACACTCGCCATGAGAGGCGCAAGTGGACCTGATAGAATCAGGTAACTATAGCAACAGAATGATTTATTCTGCACGTTTTCTCTCAGAGTGAGTAAACTTAATCCCTCTGGGCCATGAGATTGATTTAGAGGTTTTCTCTTAAATTGTCTCACTCTTTGTTTTCTTGCTTTTAAATTAAAATGTTCTCTTACTCTTTTCCAAACTGAAGGTGAGCCTCTTCAACAGAAAAGACAGAACAAAGTAAGGACTGAATATCCCTGTTTTTTTTTTTTTTTGTGACATTGACTTTATGTTGCCAATGACAATCTTGATCTATAATAAGATATTGACAAAAAATAGGAGACATTAAAAATGTCTTTTTTTTCAAGAAAGAATACAGCAGTGCAAGTGGAAAATGATTATCACCATATTTCTAAGGAGGCAGAATATGAATGTATTACAGAGTAGGGCAGAGACCGTTAGCTTTTCCTTAGTGTTATGGGTTGAATTGTGTCTCCCCAGAATTCATCTGTGGGCATCCTAACCCTCGGTACCTCAGAATGTGACCACGCTTACAGATAGGATCTTTACCAAGAAAAGCAAGTTAAAGTGAAGGCATTAGAGCGGCTCTAATTCCACACAACTGGTGTCCTTATAAAAAGGAGAAATTTTGGACATAGAGATGTGTGTCTGGAGAGGAGGGCGTGAAGAGACACAGGGAGAAGACAGCCGAGTACAAGGAGAGAGGCCTGGAGCAGATTCTTTGTCACCCTTAGACAGAACCAAGCCCGCTTGGTTTCGGACTTCTAGCCCCGAGAGCTGGGAGACAGTCAGTTCTTGGTGCTAAACCGTGTGCTTTGGGGTACTTTGTTATATAGCCCTAGTAAACAAATACATCCCATCATCAGTTCCAGAGGTGGCCTCTGATGAACCCTGTCTCCCAGGAACCACGCCCTTATCAGTCTTCTCTCCTTGAATGTGGGCCCATAACTTCCTGTGACCTATAGAATGTGACTAAGTCACACTTAGTTCTAGGCTGAAGCCCTGGAAGGTCTGGCACTTAAAGTTTTGCACTTTGGGGAGCCCTGAGAGGCCACTGCAGAAGTCTGGCTACCCTGCTGGAGAGACCCCATGGAAAGACCTTGTAGAAAGGGAGCGAGCTTGACTCTGCATGCAGATAGAAAGGTCAGCTGTCCCCGCATGCTAGCTGAAGCCAGTCGTCCAGCTGTCCCTGCCAAGGTGCCGCAGATGCGAGAGCCATCTTGGACATTATGACTGCATATGTCACCCAACTGCAACTGCACGCAGATCAGCGGGAGAGCCACCCGTTCAATTCACAGAGTTGTGAGTCATAATAAAAAGTGTTATGTTTTAACCCACAGAGAGTTGGGGTAGCCTATTCCACAGCAACAGGTAATGATGTATTCGCTTATTCCACAGCAATAGAACCTCCAAGAGGCCAAGTACTGGCCAGAGGGATGTTGGGAGAAATCGTGTGTCCTGCTTCTCGAACATGTCCTTAAACCCCTTTCCTCCAACCTGCTCTCTGGGATGTGGACACAGTGTCCACCTTAGACAACAAGTGAATGATGTTCTAGAGTCAACTGAGCAACGGAGAGCCTGGCCAGCTCTAACTATCACATGAGAGAGAAATAAACTCCTATTTTACTGTTAGTCAGTCTTCAGTTACAGCAACTAAACCTGTATCTTGTGTTAATACGTAAGAGATAATTTATTGACGAAAACACTTTACATTTTTTTTCTCAGAAAGTTTCTCAATATGTTTTATAATCTTTTTCTCGGGGGGCTATTTCTCCACCTTGCCTTCAATGAAAGAAGGAAATAAAATACAAGATGACAACATGGGACCATATATGCATATGGATGACAACTTTCTCCGGAGGTGATACTTGGAATAGTAACTCTGTGTACTTAGCACTTAGTTCTTAGTCGGAAAGAGTTTGGGAAAAAGGGCAGACCATGTCCACCTTGGACCTAGCGATTTGCAGTGCACACGAACCTTTTACAATTCTGCAGTACCTGGATGCATCCAACTCACCCGGAACTCACTTTGGGAAACAGTCTGATCCAGGAGGGGCTAGACTGGTTCATGTTGACATTGTGCATCTTTTAGTGAGGGTGAAAACTGGAATCTGTACCCAGAGTCAAAAAAAATATCCATGCAAGACTAAACTGTGTTACTCAGAAGGTTTACTGGAAAATACCCTGCTTTTTCTTCAAATAGCTCTTTGAGTTTTCATCTGGGTTTCCTTGTGACTACTTTAAGAACACACTAGGCACCTTGAGAAGACTCCTTCCCAGCCTCCGGGCTCTCCTGCAGCTCAGATGCCTCCTCCTCTAACACAGCTGCCCCATTTTCCCAGCTGCCTGTTCCTTTTCCCTTGCTTTCTTTACCCAGAGTTTGTTTTGACTGGGCTCTTGCTCCTTCCTTCTGCATTCTGCCCTGGCTTCTGGTGCCTCCGCCTGGGCAGTGCCACTGTCTTCTTTGAGCTCATGGAAGGAATTTGAGAGTCACTGAGGCCTCTAAGCTGTGAGAAGGAAGCAGGAACAGAAGGAACTGAAGCTATCTAGGAGAAGCATTGCTGAACATCCAGGTAGATCCACCAGGTCCCTGGATCAGTTTGGGTCAACTTGAGGGCACTGGAGCCACCCTATCTTCTGAAAAACACTCTGTACACTTGTAGAATGACTAGAAGGATCAAAAGAGCTGCCAGGGAGTCTCAGACCTGAAAAGGTTGCAAAAAGAAGCCAGCGACTCAATTCATGTTCACCCCAGAACGAGAGTTACTTAGATGTCTTTCCTAGTTCTTCTTCATCCTATTTCTCATTTTTCCTTTTTGATGAAATCCTTTCTTCTACTTAATGTCTGTTTATGCCTTCCTCACAAGACCGCTGAATAAAACCATAGGCTTAAGGAGATAGAGGCAAAGCCTTTGGGAACTTCCCGTGGTTGGGTCACAACACAGACTGTGCTCAAGCTCCAGTCAGGCTCCTCTGGGCCAGATTCTGGACAAAGCCTCACACTCGGTCTATAGACACTGCAGACTTCCCCCCCAAACCCCAGCCCCTGACACACATGCTCTGTGAGACTTGAACCGACACCGGCATAGTTTCCAACTGTTCAAGGCCACTTGCTTAGGAGCACTCTAGCTCCTCCTCAAAATGCCTGCTTGAGAGGGCTCCGTGCTGCCAGGAGAATTTACGGTCTGTTCAGCTGAAACTGGTCGATCACGGGCAGATAGGCTGCAGAACCGTCTCACAGAGCAGTTACTTTAGAAAGCTCACAGTTATAAATGGTTTCTCTGCCCCTCTGAGACATCAATCTTCTGCCCCTCAGGACTGTCTTTTCAAGGACACAAGAGCAGTCTCTGAAATGCAAACGTTCAAGGAAATAAGGTCCCTCTCAGCGCTCAGCCTTGTGAGCGGGCACCTCCCTGACCGCTATCACTCCCGGGGAGGCTTGCTTCTCCTCTGCACAGGCACCAGTGGGTGACCCCAGGTGGCCTAGTCACGTGCGCCAGCCCCCTTCCCGGCCCCCAGAGCCCTTCCTGAGCACGCCCCTGCCTTTCGTTGCAGCCGAGTTGAGCTCAGCTTGCACGGGGCTCTTAGTAGTTACTGCTGAGTAAAATCTCTCCTCGCCGCTCCAACTAGACGCCAACTTTGTTTATCCTTGACATTCAGGGTGTTGTTGGCATTCAGCTTTTCCTGACCTTCATGTGCCCTTGATTTGTTCTCATTCCTCCCAGGTTTTCAGCTTTCCTTTCTACTGAATGTTGGGAGAGCAGTGGTCAGACTCTCCTGGCAAAGGACAAACCTGGCTCACCCTGAAGCACAAAAGATGGTGTGTGATAGACCCTGGCTGAATTACAATCATTAGCATATTATCTGATTCTCTAAATGATTGACTCAAATGTTGGGTAGGACTTAATAGAAATTCACTTTCTCTTTGCTTTTTACCTTTCTCCTTTCCTCAACCTTTTCTGTTCTTCCTGCTTATACTTTTTGTAGCAGAATGAAACCAAAATATCACATTGGAGGTCTTAAATTGTATTTGATGTGTGGAATGAAATGCATTTTCCCCACATAGCTTTGTTGCCCAAAAAACTGGGTTGGTCTCTTGGTGGATATCAAGCCAAAAGACACAGACAAGCCAAAGATCGGGAGAAGGAAGAATTTACTACTTGCAGCAAGTAGAAAGAACACCAGGGATCTTTTTGGGGAAGTGGGAGAAGTGTCTCCCAAGAGCAAAATAGGGAAGTTTTGGGCTAAGGGTACATGCATATTCATGAAGGGGCTTGGGTGGTCCACAGAGTCCAAGCTTTAGTTGACTGAAGTCGTGAAGGTCAGAAAAGGCCAATATTTTCATCTCAGTGGGTTCCAGCCGACCTGGTGGATTGAAACAGAACTGGGAGTCCTTATCCCTGATATCTTATCTTTGCTATTGTTACTTCTTCGGCCTGGTAACAATCCTTTGTTTATGCATTCTTTTGTTCCCTCAAGATCATTAATTACTGAGACCTGTTCGAAGGGCAAACTCTGTGGCCAGGATTAGATCACAAAATGGCTTAGTCTAGAAAGCCATGCCTGGTTCTCCTTCTCCAGGGACCCTCTACCCCATCTGCTTACAGCTCTGCTTAACTAGCAGATTGGAGGGAGGCAGGAGGGGGATCTGAGCTCCCTTTGGGGCAGAACTCCAGGGGGTTTGAGGAGGCTGATAGACAGCCAAAGTGGAGATGTTAAGCTGGCAACTGGCTGTCACAGCCTGGAGTTGGGGGCAGAGGCCCTGTTAAAAAAATGATTGCTCAAAGGAAACATAAGGTAAGATATTGGAGACAAAAACTGGCAAGCATTGGGAATGCCATTCTGGGTGGGAGAGGTAAAGAAGACCTGACTGAGAAGGTGATATCTGAACTGAGACCTGGGTGAAGGGAGGCAGAGATCCATGAGCGAGGAGGAATCCAAGCCGAAGGACCAGCATGTACTCGTGTCTTAAAGAACAGTAGCCAAAGTGATTCTCTTAAAATACTAGATTGTTAGAGCAGGCAGATCGCTAGATATAAGTAGAGAAAGAGGGGCACAGGCCAAATGGCAGGAAACTGTATATCTTGTAAACAATGGGGGTCCTTGGGCAGACAAAGAAAGGAAGGAAAATCCAGACTGATAAGAAGCCACACATTTTGGGATGATAAGGATCCTGGAGGCAGACAAAGAAAGGTGGGAAGAGGCAGGGATCTCTAGCATCTGAATGTAACCTTTTGCTCATTATGCCCTCATTACAATAAAATTAGCCTTGCAGATAAGATGCCATGACATTTCCAGTCAAGACTAAGGACTAAAATCCCTTCTTCCCTTGGGAAAGTGGAGCTGGGATGAAAATCTGGAAATAAAACCTCAAACCCCTCTCTCCCCAGTGGATATTCTGCCCATTCATTTTTACACCCTCATATAACCAGCTTGCCAAAGAAACTCAGTTCAGCTACTCACCTGAGTCTGCGTGTTCTCCCCTTGAAAGCATACTATCTCTTAATACATCCTTGCTTTGATTTCTTGACCTCCTTGCAAGATCATGTCACTCCTCTGCTCCAAACCCACAAATAGGCTCCTCTCTCACTCTGTATGAGCCGAGCCCTCCCAGGGGGCTAGCAGCCCCTGCCCTCTCTGCACACCATCACCTTTCCGACCTTGTCTCCTAGAACAAGAACTGGAACAGAGGACTGCAGTGTCTACTGGGAGGATGAATGAATCAGTAGCACTTGTTACAGGTCTGCTTGTTCGTCTGTTTGTTGTCTGTCTTTCTCCACCTGAATGTAAACACCACGCATGCAGAGACCAGCACATGGTAGGTACCCAGTAGATACTGAGAGGATGAATGAAGATCTAGCTGGACTCAGACTTTCTGACCATGACACCCACATGCTTAACCCACTAAACACTGCACCATACTACAGCTGGACTACAGGGCTCTCTGGTTTACGATACACTCCAAACATTTCCCCCATCATCATTTTTCACTTCTCTGCAGCAGTTTGACACTTTACTCCCGTTTTCTTCTCTCAAAAGAGATGCCGCAGTGTTGTACTTCTCTTCTATGCTAATGGCTACCAAACCCAGTATTTGAGGTTCTTGAGCTGAATTTTCAAACAGCTGCTGTGATGAAGCGTGGTCCTCGAGAACAAAGTCAAAAAACTCATGCCAACTGCCAGCACACAGGCTGCAGCCAGTCAAGGTTAGTTCTCTATCTTTTCTCAAGACACAGAAAAGCCACCCTTCGGTTCTGCTTTAAGCTGGGGTGCAGATATGGGAGGCGGGGCCCTAGGAGAGGGGTGGCTCTCTGGCCAGCAGAACGTCTGTATTTTATTTTATGCCCGCTCTGCAGGCTTCCCCTTATTTGCATCACCCTGCAGAACGTGGAAGTGAAAACCTGCCTGCGGCCACCCTGCTCCCCGTCAGGCACTCTTACGTCCTAAGGATAGGTGCTCTTCCTCCCCAGGCAGGAGCCACACGTGCGTCTTCTGGGCATGTCCTTCTTGAGTGTTTCAGCAGAAGCGGACTTCCAGCCACACTCCTGGCTGGCTCCCTGATGCAAGTCACATCACTTTTTTCCTTTTGGTAAAAATGGGTTCCTCATCTGTAGCATGGGTGCACTATTTACTCTGTCTAGTGCTGTGAGGTCCAAATTATGTAATAGGATGCAAGAGCACTTTAAAGATATTAAGTGTATACAATTTTCATTTGTATTGAAATAAAAGTATATGAGAAAATAGAAAAATGGTTGCCAGGAACTGAGGAGTGTGGGAGACAGGGAGAAGTCGGCAAAAGGTACAAACTTTCAACAATCTGGTGAATAAGGTCTGAGAATCTAATATAAAGCATGGTGACTAGAGCTGACAGAACTGTACTGTATAACTGAAATGCGCTAAGAGAGTAGAACTTAAATATTCTCACCGAAAAAAAAAAATATTAAATATGTGTGGTATGGCTATGTTAATTAACTGAATGGAGGGATCCTCTCACAGTGTGTACATATATCAAGTCTCCACAATGTACACTTTGGCTATTTTACAGTTTTATATGTCAGTTATACCTCAATAAAGCTAAAATTTAAAATGTAATAAAGTAAGAAAATGCAGCACTGGTAACGTAGTCTGTTAAATTCCTCTACAGTGTGTAAACTCGTCTTAGAAACACAAGGACATGCCTCTTCAAGTAAGAAATTGCTTTGTTCCCTCCAAAGAGCACTTTCTATAATTTGAGGCTTTCTCCCCCAATATTTCTAGCTTTTATAGAGAAAAAGAAAGGAGTAGACGTTTTTCCAATTTGAGACCTATTCTGAATTCTCTTTTTGCAGCTCAATCTTGCTTCCATTAGTTTTTAAAAGTTTGATGGTTGTTTACTGGTAAGATATAATAAAATACAGTTCAACCTTGGGAAAAGATTTCATTTAAAGAAAGAAAATAACATGGATTTGTTTCTTAGGGCTGCCGTAACAAATTACCGCAAAGTTGGTGGCTTAACACATCACATGTTTATTCTCTCACAGCTCTGGAGGCCAGAAGTTCCAAATTGGTTTCCCTGTGCTGAAGTGAAGGCATCACAGGGCTGTGCTCCCTCTGGAGTTTCTAGGGGAGAAAATGTTTCCTCGTCTTCTTCAGCTTCAGGGGGCTGATGGCATTTCTTGTTCCAAGGCCCCTTCCTCTCTCTTTAAAGCCAGCAATTTAATGTCTTCAAATCTCCCTTGCTTCCACTGTCATCACATCTCCTTCATCCTCTTCAGTGTCAAATTTTCCTCTGCCTCCCTCTCAGAAGGACACTTGTGATGCATTTATGGTCTCCCTGAATGTTCCAGGATGGTCTCCCCCTCACAAGACCCTTAATTTAATCACATCTACAAAAATCCCTTTCTATGTGAGATAATATTCACAGGCTTCAGGGATCATTGTCATTATTCAACCTTCACAGAGAGGTGTTATTGGTTTTTTTTTTCAAATTAAAAAAGTTTGTGCTAAATAATATCAATAATAAAAATAATACTTACATGGTGCATTCTATGTGCTGGATATTATCAGTGTGTATGTGAGAGTGTGTGTGTGTCACTTTGAAGATTTTTTGACTTAGGTCTATTTAGAAAGTGCAAGAGACCGTTTGGCCCACCTGCATCACCCTCTTCAACTCCTACTGGTAAAAGAATTCAGTTATTTCAGCAATAGCACTGAAATATCATTAAAGCAATTGAGAGGGGAAAGGGAGTTGGAAGTATTCTCTATCCATTTGTATTTACAAAAGGCGTAGAATCATTTCAATTTGAAATGCCGTGTATATCTACCTTAAAGTATAATTACTGGAAAGTTATAAGCCAAAAAAAAAATGTTGATGCAACTGTTTAATTAAAAAGACATAAGTTAATTAGATAATCAACAGTAAACAATGTGGCTAGCAATGAAGCTAAACTCATGGGAATTGATAGCTCCGTGAACAAAGAGTGGCCCACCATGTTACCTTTCTGCTGATCACAATGTTTTATTTCAGTAAATATGTATCCAACACTAGCCGTGTGTCAATCTCAGCATGGGGACCTAGTGGTGGTAAACTTGCACGTGATGCCTGCCTTCAAGGCATTTGCATCTAATGAGGGAGACAGACAATGAAGGAAGCATTAAGATGATACAATGATAAGGAAAATAGGGATGCTGTCTGAGCATATGGTAAAGGGGCTGATTCTAAAGAAAGGTTAAGAGGGACTTGTGAACAAGTGTTTAAAGTCAAACGCTAGAAGCTGAGTGGTGGTGAAGTCAGATGAAAGAGGGAGGGAGTGGTGGAGAGGTTTGAGTGTCCTAGAGGAGGGAACAGTCAGTTGAAGGTGCAGAAATAAGAATCGAGGAGCATTGGAGGGCCTAAAACAACTTCTTCAAGTTCTTGAGCCTGCAGCCCAAGAGGGAGAGAGGCCACCAGGAGGCTGGGGGAGTAGGCTTGGGCCGGCTCTGAGAGCGCTGTAAGGGTACGGATTTTACCCCAAGGCACTGGGAAAACACGGGAGGGCTTTATACAAGGTCACTCCCAAGGTCATGGACACTTCATCAGGGGAGGGCATAGCATTGCAGCCCGGCCATCAGCATCTCTTAGAAGTTTCAGAGCTTTTCCTTTGCAGGTTAACAGCGAAGAGCAATCAGCATTTGTTGATCGTTTTTCTCTGGACCGAGGGCTGGGCTCGGTGTTCTACATTGTGCTCTCCTTCAGTCATTTTCTGTCTTAGCAGATCAGGTATGGCTTATTTCTGGGAAATTAATTAGAGAAACGTGAAAACAAAACCTCCTCTTCTGATTCTCCCTGATAATCTCTCAGTGCCAAACATCTTCAACATCCCTTGCCTGTACCTCCCTCTCTTTCTTTTTCTCGCTCCTTCCTTCGGTGTCTCCTGATGCTACTGGTCCAGGATCCCTGGAAGAGGTTGGGTAGAAGTCACCGGTGTGTTAGGTTAGGATAAACCTCAGGGTTTCAGGGGAGGGACCTGCCTGCCCTTGGCTGATGCCCCTGACTCCCAAAGCCACACTCGGTACCTCCAACTCTGCTATCCACTTTACCTCTTTGCTCTCTTCCCAGTAGCCAGATACACAGTTTTCTGATGATCTCTCAGAGGAATGACTACAATCCACGGGAATGTGAACCTACATTCTTATGTTTGAGGGGAAGGTATGAAGAACTAAGTATGAGCGTTAAATGTTTCCATCTCCTATCTGCCAGGAAGGAAGTAGCTGTCCCTTCTTCAGAACTACAGGGACAAGAAAACTAGTGACCAAAACCTCAAACTGGACTGGGGGAGAACCAGGAATTGGAGCTGGTAGACTAGATATAAAGAGCCTGAGGCAGATTTTATATTAGGAGGCAGTGTATAAAGCCAGGAGAGGGAGGAATCCTGTAGGAAATGTCACTAGATAAAGGAACCTAAGCTGTGGGCTGAGGGTCAGGGCCAGAGCCCTTGATATGGCCTGTGGAGTTTCAAAGGGTGGGAGAAATTATGACACCCCTGAAAGTGTCCCTTATGGTAGTTTCAATGTCCCTTTTTAAGCCTAAATTGGCTGTGAAGGGAAAAGCCATCTTAGAAGGGTTGGTATTTTTTATTTGGTCACTCTGTCTTAAGGAAAATTTCTACTGTGATCAGATTTCACGCATTTACACACTAGGAAATCCACATTTTAGTATTAGAATCAACATTCTCGGAGCTTTTTAGGCAGCAGGTGGAATACCTGGTAAGGCAATTCACAGAATAGGAAATTGGAATTCATTACTAATTTTAATCTTGAAATTGATTTTGATATTAATTTTGAAATCAAATAAAAATGAAAGATAGGCTTCCCTAACCCTCTGGCTGCCTGGTAGTCAGGCATTTGAAAGGCTCTTACCACCCCCCCACCCCCATCCCCCAGACAAGCCACGTCTGCTCCCGGCTCTTCTCTAGGGTTCAGGCCTGACCCACTGTTAGGGGCACAGCTCCACACCAACTCTTCTAAGGCTGCCCTTGCCCCGGTTCCCCCCCTCCTCCCACCACACTCTTGTGGGACTTGTGGTCTCTCCCGCATTTCACACTCACGTAGCTTGTCTTAGGCCCTGTCATGTCAGGTGTTAAGGCTCGTCCTTGAGAAGACCTGAGTGAACAGGTTCCTCGCACTGTGTTCTCCGTGGGTAGGTCCAGGCTGGCGCTGGGCCCACCACTGGTTCTAGGAAATGACTTGTGGACTTAGGAGGATGCCTTCCCTCTCTCATCACACCTGGGTGCCCCGGTTATGAGGGACCGTGCAGGGGCAGGACCCCAGGCTGGCTCAGCAGACCTTGTTTTCCAAGCTTTCAGTGAGGTCTCTCGGTGACCATTTTCTCTGTGTGTGTGTGTGTGTGTGTGTGTGTGTGTGTGTGTTGGTTTGTTTCCTCCTTATTTTATTTCTTGCTATTTTTTATGAGAATTAATGCTACATTATTTAGCACATAGATTGTCATAATTGATGGAACTTTGTTAAGAATTTCACCCTTTATCATTACAAAGCATCCCATATTTTTTTCTGTTTTAATGTCTTTTGCCCTAAATTCAACATGAATGGTGATTTCTCTAAACCTCATAACCGAAAGGGGAACATTTGGAACAGGGGAAGATGGGGGCTTAGTCAGAGTTTTACAGAGAAACAGAACTAACAGGGTATGTTTTTATATATCTATGTGTACATCGATAGCTATATCAGAGAGAGAGAGATGGATTTTGAGTAACTGGCTCACACATTGAGGAGGCTTGGTGAGGCCAAAATCTGCCAGGTCGGTTGGACACTCAGGGAAGAGCTGCAGTCCAGGTTCAAAGGCAGTCTGCTAGCAAAATTCCTTCTTGCTTGGGGGAGGTCAGTCTTTGTTGTGTTAAGGCCTTCAGCTGATCTGATGAAGCCCACACACACAACGGAAGATAATCTGCTTTATTCAGACTCTGTGCATTTAAATGTTAATTTCATCCAAAACCAAACCAAACCAAACCAAACCAAAACAAACCACCCTCATAGAAATATCCAGGATAATGTTTCACCACATATCTGGGCACCATGGCCCAGCCAGTCTGACGCATAAAACTAACCATCACAGGGGAAGAAAGAGAGGAGAGGTAAGACATTGCCTTCCAGACAGGGGAGCTTCACTACCTGCTGGACTGAGTAACAAAAAGAGGCTTTAGCGGACAGATTTCTTAGAAACATTTGAGACTCGAAAACAAATAAACCAGCTCTCTAAACGGGGAAAGGTCAAAAGGGAGAGATGCCATTCAGGTCCAGGCTGTTGATTTTCACAGGGAGGTGAACAGATGGGAAGGCTCCCTGTTGAGAACATAAGGCATCTCTCTTTGGGAGGCCAGAGGCAGCGGTTGAAGGAGCCTCTGAGCTACAGCCTGGCTGGAGGCTGTTTCCAGCCCCCACTGTGCCCCCAGACCCGGCTGGTGGGCTCCTCCGCAGCCTGCTGCTGCCCCTGCAGTACCCCTTCCCTCTGGGCTTCCAGCCAGAGAAGCAGGCTTGGGCAGGAAGAGCCTCGCACACTGTAGGGTCCCAGCTGTCTTGCCTCTGCCACTGAGAGGTAGTCCTGCCCCCCCACCCCCCCCACCGCCCCCGGCAGATCCCCTTTTTATCTTCCGCGTCCTGAGGACACTTGTGCGTTTCTTCCAGGCGATGCTCAGTGCCACCTCCACTGTGAGGTTAGTGCTGAAGCTTCTAGCCTGCATTACTTCCTCTGTGTGAAACTGTCATGGTGCTTACGCTGAGCGGCACGAGCCTCGCTTCACCAGGCAGGATTTACGTGCTATCTGTGTGACCAGAGCAGCAAAATACTGCAGATGGAGGCAAAAGGAATACACTTTCTCAGAATTCTGTAGTCTAGAAGTCCAAGATCAAGGTGTCGATGGGGTTGGTTTCTGGTTAGACCTCTCTCCTTGGCTTGTCCAATGGCTGTCTTCCACCTGTGTCTTCACATCATCTTCCTTCTGTATTTGTCTGTGTCCAAATTTCCTCTTCTTATAAGGACATTAGTCACATTGGATCAAGACCCTCCCTAATGACCCCATCTTAACATAATCATCTCTGCAATCTCCTATCTCCCAAATCTCTTATCTCCCAAATCAAGCCACATTCTGAGATGCTGGGGCTTGTACTTCAGCACATGAGTTTTGGCAGGGTGAAGCTCACAGTCCAACCCATGATAGTGCCCTTGGGTGAGCTGCCCAACTGCTCACTTTTTTCACTCACAAATGGGGATAACAATCATGACTATCTGATAGTGTTTTTGTAAAGATGAAATGAGCTTAGAGAACAAACTTACCATTTTGTTATGGGGGGTCTGGTATAAACAGTTTGTTATCAGCGGGGTCAAATATAAATGGTTATCAGGGAGGAAAGGGGAGGGTAGAGGGATAAACTGGGAGTTGGAGACTTGCAGAGAGTACTATATATAGAATGGATAAACAGCAGGGTTCTGCTGTATAGCATGGGGAACTATATTCAGTATCTTGTAATAACCTATAATGAAGAAGAATCTGAAAAGGAATATATATATGTATAACCGAATGACCGTGCTATACACCAGAATTAACACAACATTGTAAACCGACTATGTGTCAATAAAAAAAAACTAATGCAAAAACAGATGAAATGAGCTAATATACATAAAACAATTCACATACAGCCTGATAAATGTTAATCATACAATAAACAACAGTGACTTTAATAATAATACTTAGTGATTATTGTTATTTATTAAATAATAAGCTTTATTAAATAATTTTAAAATGTTTTAAGTGTACCACTTAGAAGTGTTCTTATTAAAATAAGAATTAATAACAAGAACATTGGGTTAAAACTGTGGGCTTTGGAGCACAGACATGGATTCCTGGCTTTGGCACTTGTTAGCTTGTTGATCAGGGACAAGTCATTGAATTTGTTTGTGTTTCAGTTTTTGGTCTGTAAAGTGAGGATATGAAATAACTACCTCACAGAATTGTGTAAAGTTCTATTGAGCTAATAATGTATAGAAAGCCTATTAGTCACTCGGTAATTAGTAGGACTATCAGATTAGAAGCTAACATAGATGCCCAAAAACACAGCGTTTAAAGAGAGAGGCCTTTGTCTCCCCACTTTGTCCAAGGGGAGTAGGCTATTCTGAGCAGGCAGCCCTGCGTCACGCGGTCAGCAGCACCCTCCATCCCTTCCCCTTTGCTCTCTGTCGTCCTAAGGTGCTGTCCTTATCTGCACTGTTCATGCAGGATTGCTGTGTGGTCCATGTTCCAACCAGTGAGTAGGGGAGAGAGAAAAATCTAGAAAAACTGACTTTAAGCAAGGGGCACACATGACTCTTCTCACCTTTGGCAAGAACTTGATCACGTGGCCATACCTACCTTCCAGGGAAGCTGAGAGATGCAGCCTCCAGCCTGGCAGCTTGTGCCGAGCCAGGATTATTCCATTTTGATGGGAGAAGGAGAGAATGGATTGGGGGTGCTGAGAATCAGAGCAATAGTAGCCTTGTTATTATTCCTGTGCAGTTTAAAACACACCTGGCATGCCTTCCAATGTCTGACCACTGTAATTATACCCTTGGGTCATCGGGGGCAGGGCTGTCTGCCGTCACTTCAGGTCCTCTCATTACATCGACCGACGCAAGCCTGATGCAGCTTTGCTAGTTGTTTTCATAAATACTTGGACCTGGTTGTATGCATCAAGTAACTAACATATGTGTAGTTCAATATCGGGTATCCCTCAATTTTTGAAAATGAAAATTTGAATATCTTTTAACTGTGTTGTCTGTAAAGTAAATAATATTTTTTCTAGTTTACTTCCATTATAAACACTTAGAGGTGTTCCTAAGAGAATAAACCGATCTGATTAGCAAAGAAAAGCTAAGCCGTGTGATACACTTCGGAAAGGAATGAGTTGTGAAAACTTATCAATTCCTTGGTTGAGAACAGGTAAGAATTTAAAAACTGGTATTTTATATAAAATTATATAAAAATAGTTCAGAAATAAGATTTAACAAGTATCCCCTTGTGTCCCTTTCACAGTGCTGATATCTTCTTTAAATTTATGTTTTCAACAAATGTCTTCTTTTCTTTTTTTTCTTTTCTCTATCTTTTCTACCATTTCTTCTCTATTTTTAAAAACCATCTCTGGCAATATTATGTTATTGGTTCTAGTCTTTAGCCAATGCTTTCTACAATACACATCTGAGCTTGTTCCTTCCTTTTAAAAAGTTTTGTGGCTTTCCATGACCATTAGGGGACTGTGTAAATTTTTTGGCCAGAGATTCAGTCGTCATTGCACTCTGGCTAGTCCTTTGCACCCTTATCTCCTATGTTGCATAGTATGAAACCCACAGTCTGACTGTTTGCCGATCTGGCATTTCTTCAAAGTGCTTTATATAGTGCTATCTCTGGATCTTTGTTCATGCTGGTTCTTCTACCTGGAATATATAGAAAACCTGTAAGGAACAGGAGTGGTCACCATTGTCTGGTATCATCAGCAGAACATTTGTTTGAAGAGACGGATCTGCACTGAAGAATAACGTGGCACACGGTGTTGGATGTTCCTGGAAGGGAGAGATGTAGAAGACACTACATATAAGGGGGAGTCTGCAAATCTTTTCTTTACCATTTTGAACTGTTTAACTTTAGGGCCAACTCTTTTATCTCATAGAACCTCAGTTTCACCAACTAAAACAGGAAAACAGAGAGCGTCATTTGAGCTAACAACAATAACACTCCTCTGGGAGAGATTCTGTGTTAGGCTCCCTGAAGGTTGATGCTAAATGGAAAACAACACAACACAAAATCAAATAAAACCCTTGTCCTACCACAGAGAAGATCTGTTACCCAAATCAACACTGGACGCAGGCAGAACTGCTGCTGAGCACGCTGATGGCTACAAGGGGCAGCAAAGTGTTCGTTGAGAAAGTAGGAGCCAGGCAAGTCCTTTATGCTAATTCGCCCCCTGGGTATGCCTCCTGTCTTCTTGACAGTAGCTAGTTCTTCTGGAAGGTGGCAAAGTCAGCATTTCCCTGGGCAGCAATGGATCCCACAGAGCTTCCCTGCTGGTGACGGGTAGCATGGGCCGTGATGACGGAGTACTCGGCAAATATCCAGTGAATGATGAATGCAGCATCATTTAGACATCTGGATGTGACGGAACCGGCCATAAGGCTAATGCGGTGTTTCCCCACATGCGCTCAGGTCCCTAATGCTTACATTATCGTTTGATCATGTTGAGATGTATGCTCAAAATTGTTGTCATGAAAGAATTTGTTCTGTATAGTGCAGGGAACTGTATTCAATATCCTGTAATAAACTATAATAGGAAAGAATCTGAAAATATATGTATATGTATGTACATGTATGACTGAATTACCTTGCTGTACACCTAAAACTAACATTATAAATCAACGATACTTCAATTTTAAAAAATTAAAAGAATTTACTTACCTCATTCAGGGCATTATTCTACTGCCAGGGTTATTTCATCAGCTAAATATTGACTAAATATTGACAACTATTACTTAATGAAAACCTCATGGTGAGACACCGAACTCCATCAGAGCGAGCTGATTGTGGAGCAGTGGTGGAAACAAGACCCTGGGGTAGCAGGTCGGAAGGTGTGAGAAAGCAGCCAGGACAGAAGCAGGGGGCTGAGGATCTGGAGGACAGGACTGGCTCTAGTCTGAGAGTTTCTTTCACCTGCTAGTCCCACGGACTTGTGCCTGAGTTTCAGGTGGGAGGGATGAAGGGCAGAAATTCGAAGGGTAGTTTTCACACACAACTCGCCGTAGGGCGTTGGGAACCCAGGGTAAGTCTCTGGGCTCAGGGTGACAGAGGGTGGCAGAGGAAGTCACGTTCCCCACTTCGATAGTGCTGTTTTAAAGCAGATCTTGGCAGACTTAGTGTGAATTCTGTGGCAGAGGAGAATCTTCCCCATTTGACTGTCTGCAGATTGTGGAAGAGAGCCAGAGCAGAAGAAAAGGAAGAACAAACGTCCAGTAGTGGCATAAAGTGTTTGTTTGAGGGGTTCTCCCCCTACCCCAGGAAGGCTTGAGGGAGGGGCGTGAGAAGCCCTGCCCAAGTGAATGGGAGTGAACCAGTAAACACATTAGATAAAATCACCAAAATAAAGTGTCCCAAGTACCCATCGACTTATGCCAGATCTCAAGCTATGACATCACGAAAGAGACCGTTCACCATTCTTTTTAAAATTTAATTTGGTTTGGAGATTTCATTTGACACAGTCTTGTTAGATAGCAACAAAACTTCCACGCGTCTCTGTAAATTTGTTCTCCCAAGAAACGACTGAAAAGATGCATCTTGTTTATCTCCTGGATGTTCTTCCAAAGATAAATTTATTAAACGATGAACTTCATATTTTCAGGATTCCCCTATATATATGTAGTCCTTTTAGGGAGGATGTTCTCACACCTTGAATCAGCTACGTGTGGTTTTTCTGTGTATCTCCTACCATTTGGGCTTCTTAGGGATCATTGTCCATAATTTCTAAGCATCTGTTCTTGCTATCACTAATAATTGTACATTTTTGTGATGCTCTTAAGTTCACAAAGCACATCGACCTAACTCCTTAATGTAGTCCCTTCCCACAAGAAGGTATGGGCCACTTTCTGTGGATGAGAGACCTAAGACTTGAGTACCATCTTCAAGGACAAGCTGCTAATGAGACCGATGCTGCCCAAACCCAGGTCTCCTGCCTGGCATTACGCCTGTATTCTCTCTCCTATGCAGAGGAGTATGATGGTACCAGTAAGTGTTATTCATGAATGATTTATAAAATGTAATTTTATCTAGACTTTATCAACCACGTTGTTGAGCTAGAAAAAGTGACAGACTTCCCTTTCATTGATAAAATTGAGAAAATAGACCAAAATGCAGCCCGCAAGAAGAAAAACATTCTGAGAAAGCTTAGGCTGTAATTTTGGTATGTTTCCCAGAGAGAAGTTTGCTGATACGGTGTTGGCTGCGTGCGGTATGGCTCTTTCTTACTGCACTGATATCCCACGTAGAGTACATTGCAGGGGCGGTCTCTCTTTTTCCGTGAACTAGCTGTCTTCTTCGCTGTCTCTCTTCCTCATCTGAGGCTGGGCATGGTGCAAGGAAGCCCAGCTTCTCTGTTGCTAAAACAACAGCATGCCTGAAGCTGTTAAACCTACTAGCCACCACTCTTAAAACACCACAAGGCAAAGTTCACCCCAAATTCTGCCTGTTCTGATTTCTTTTCCTCTTCAACAGCATTTCTGGTGTTCACTTCAACTTGATGGCTCTCCTTTGAGAAAATGAGAGGCAGACCCATGATTTCATTTGCCCAATTTAGGCACTAAACAACTACCTTTTCTCTCGTTGAATGACAGACTTTGCACATTCCTCCTGGAATATATTGGCTTAAAAACATCCACTGACATTCATGTTGTCTTTATGTGAAAAACTCATACAACTGATGTGGGTAAAAAAGTTTAAAACCGTGGCGCCTGGTCACTGATGACTTGTGGGCTTCAGCAAACTGTCTCCCCTGCTATTTTTGGAGCAATGGCTCACTGCCAGTTCAGTGAGTACAGGAGAACTCCTTAAGGGCCAGGAGGACTCCTTAAGAACAAGGCACAGGGCAGAGCAGGAGAATTTCCTACCAGCTGGGTGGTGACTAAGAGGAGTTCAAGACACCGCTGAGCAAGTCAGGGGCCATCTTCCTGCTTGTATCATTTCAGTATCACTTGTGCTGTTTCAGTTTCTAACATACATAAGCAGGGACAATATCTGAAAAACGCACACTTGCTTACTGGTTAGAGCACTTTTTGTTTTTCTGACTGTGGTTGGCTCAGTTCCCCTAATTTAGTTCTGTTTGTGCAGAGCATGCCTCACAGTGAGTGGGAGGCCTGACCGTGCAGGGTGCTCCCCCATGGCTTGGCCTCATGGTGGGACCTGGGTTTGTCTTCACCCTGAAGCTGCTGCCCACTTGCTTAAGAGGGGCTGGTCCCTTCACAGGAAGCTGGTGCTATGGAGAGCCACATTTAGATGTCGGAAACCGAGGTCCCAGGACCTTTTAATCACTTGCCTTAGGTTAGTAACATCTGTATATTTGTACCTGAAATATATGTTTAAAGCACTTGCAAGTTGCAAAATCTTTTCAGTCTCCATAGGAATCCTGTTAGCAGCAAGGACCTATATCCAGAGTCCACAAATGGAGAAAATGAGGACCCTAGGATTAAATTATAAGATAAACAGGAACAAAGGTAACTCACGGATGCCATTTATTGAGTACTTACTATGTGCCAGGCACAGTAGTAGCTACTCTGCTCACGTTATCAATTCTAAAAAAAAAAATCTCTAGATTAATATCAAATGTAATACAATATAAATGCTCTGTAATAGTTATAAATACAATGTAAGTGCTATGTGAATAGTTGAATAGCAAATTCAAGTTTTGCTTTTTGGAACTTTCTGTAGTTTTTGGGGTGGGTGGGATATTTTTGATCCATGGTTGGTTGAATCTGCAAATGTGGAGCCTGCAGATGCGGACGGCAGTTTGTACTTATAATTTACTTATTCTCTTTATTCTGTGCCGTCTGTGTCTCCTCTGCTCAAATCTAAGTTCCAGAAGGGTGAGGAATCTTTATTTTCTTCTCTGCTGTGTCCCCAAAGCCTAGAACAGTGCCTGGCAAAATGCTGGCGCTCAATGAATGTTTGTTGAACGAGCGAACGAACATAGTCCCTCCAGGTCCAGGCTTCCTTTTTAGGTCCCACTTCGTAGTTTTGGAAAATATTCATGAAGAAATAGAGATGCAGAGAAAACCAGTGATGCTCTTAGCTGTGACTATGGGTCCCCAGAAAGGAATTAGATTTAGTTTGTTCACAGGGCTAAGAAATGAGGTGTGATTAGTAAGTGGAAAATTGCTCAATGATGGATGTGTGGCCATCATTTTCTCCTGCTTACTCTTTCTTCCATGTGGTCGATCCCACAGCAGCCTGGTTTTCACTCTGTCTCCTAGAGTCTTTGCAGGTTGAGCAGGCAGGGTAATGAGAGCCTGGGGTTTCTGGTAACGTGGAGTGAGTTGTGTCTAATTGGAACAGAATCAGCAGCCCTTACCTTTTATCCCCCAGAGAATGAGGAGATGCTGGGAGGTCACAATTGCATACCCTGAGCAGTTCAGAAAGTTTAAGGCTATGATTTTTCCAGGCCTTGCAGATAATAGGAAGTGATTATGGGAAGTGAAGGCACTCTGGTTGACCTCACTTTTCTGTTTGAACTTTGTTCTCATTTCTCTGACTGCGCTCTTAATGCTTAATGGTTTTGAATTAAGCAAAATTCTTTAGCTAAGCTCTTACCATTTTAATCAGTGGGGAGTCTGCTACAAAAACTTTACCTCATTATTGAACTAAATTCACACACAAACACATCCAGAGAATGAGGAAAAAACCCAGATCTCTGCGTCTCTTCTGCGGCAGCCTCAGCCTACCCAGAGTTCACTTCAGAAGGAAGTAAAGAGTTGCCCACTTGTGTTTCCCTGTCTCTCTTCTCTGTCTACCCTCAGAGTCTCACTTCTGCTTCTTCCTCTCTGGCCTAGGTTGTAACTAATTTTTTCAATTCATCTGGTTTTCTCTTGGAAGGATGTCAAGTTTGAACCAGATTTGTTTGCCCAACGTGCAGCAAGCCAAAATGCAAAGATGCCAAGGGTTGCAGCAAAGAAAAGGTTTATTCACAAGGCAGCCAAGCGAGGAGATGGAAAAACAAGTCTCAGATCCGCCTCTCTGAAGGTGAGGGGCTTGAGATATTTATGGAATAAAGAAGCAGGGTGGTCTTAGGCATGCGGAAAGGTGGGGAAAACAGGCGTATCTGGCACATGCTTCTTCATGGGATGTATGGTCATAAATGGAGGCACTTAGCATGACCTGAGGGTGGAGTTGTTGGCCCTCTGACCTCAAAATGTCATTCATTGGACACCTGCAGAGGCCCAGTTTTAGGGTCAGTGGTCCCAGCCAGGCTTAACCTGCTGGAGCTCAAACTAAACACAGCTGGCTCCAAGTTCCTGGAAAACAACTTGGGCAAATATCTTATTGTTTAGGCTACATGATTAAGTTTGGAGGGTACGCAATTTGCAACAGAATAATTAAGGCAGGCTTGCTTAGTGAAGGCCGACTACAGGCAGAGGGGTTTTTAACAAGCAGTAAGACAAGCTCAAGAACTTCTGTTAGTCCCAAGTTTCTGTTAACCCTATGGGGCATGGTTTCAAAGTCACAAAAAGGTAATAAAGGAATGAAGGAAAAAGATGTTTGAGGTCCAGACTTGCTCCTGGTACGATTCACCACACCTTAGCAGAACTCCAGGTGTACATCTTTTGTTTTTTAATTTTTTTGGATTTTATTTTTATTTTTGGAATATTTAACATGTTTATTTCTTTCATGAATTCAGCAAGGGTAAGATAATTGATAGGAACAAGTCCAACAAACAAAAATAGTGAAAGTAAATTTGAAAGTTCAGGAAACGGATTTAGGTGACCAAATTTAACGAAAGCTAAAGGTGATGTCAATTCCAATATTTAGTACTCATAACAATATTTTAAAATTAGTTTCGATGATTAAATTCTGATTTATGTTCTATAAGAAGATTTATAATTAGGATTTTTTGAAAATTGGAGTATAGTTGATTTACAATGTTGTGTTAGTTTCAGGTGTACAGCAAAGTGATTCAAGTATACATCTACATATTTATATTCTTTTTCAGATTCTCGCCTCTTTTCTTTGCCTTATCAATAATTCCCTTCTTTTATTATTATTATTATTAGTTTTTTGGAATGAGACAGGACCCAGAAATGAGGCAGACATGTGTCCTCCTGTAAGAAGAGTGTGAGAAGGAAGAGTGTGCTTTCCTGCCGGATAAATCTGAATGGAGATCAGAACTCCTATCGCAGTGAGTGGGAGCTCTCTTTAGGTAGCCAGAAGTGCTTGGAGAAGACAAAGTCATGTTTAGGAAGATAAATTGCAAAGTGGGGGAAAAAAAAAACCAAAAAACCCCACAGGCTTAAAATAAAGTGTGAAGAAAAGAAATTAAAAATTTATAATGAATTAAAAAGCTTGGTCACTTTGATTGAAAAAAATGAAATTTTATTATTGTTTTAAACTGCATTTAAAAGCATTTTTTCCACATTTGCTAATCTGTTGCATTTCCTCCTTTGTGGCTTAGAATCTAGATGTATGTAGTTGTTCCACCTGACTATGTTTAATAAGTTTTAAAGGAAACATTTGAAACCACCTATGGACATCTTAAGAGGAATATTTAAATAAATTTTGGTATGTAATTAGCAATGGTGTTTTATGTGACTCTTGCTTATTTTTTGTTTGTTTTGTTGTTCTTTTAGGATGTAGGTGGTCTTCATGCCTCAGTTAACAGCAATCTGTAATCATACATCCATGTGAGGCATTTTCTTTATTTTATTTTATCTTACAGTTTTCCGCCTTCATGTCTGTATTAGTCTCCTGTGGCTGCTGAAACAAATTAGCACAAATTTAGTGGCTTAAAACAACAGAGATTTATTCTCTTACAGCTCTAGGGGCCAGAAGCCCTAAATCCCTATCACTGGGTTGAAAACAAGTCATCGTGAAGGTCCCATTCTCTCTGGAAACTTTAAGAGAGCCTCTTCCAGCTTCTGGTGGCTATTGGCATTCCTCGGCCTGTGGCCACATCACTCCATTCTTCGAGGTCAGCATCTTTGGATCTCTCTCTGCTCCATCTTCCTATCACCTCCTCCTCTGTGTGTCAAATCTCTCTCTGCCTCTTCTGACAGAAGAACACTTGGGATGGCATTTAGGGCCCACCTGAATAATCCAGGATAATTTCCCATCTCAAAATCTTGCACTTAATCCCATCTGGAAAGACTCCTTTTTTTTCAAATAAAGTAACACTTAATAGGTTCTGGGGATTAGGATCTGAAACCTTTGGAGGGCAGAATTTCCCAGCCAGCACAGTCTCCCGTTTACACTCCTATGATTGCCCTTTGCTTATTGAGCACCTCGGCGTATTTAATGTATTTTCTTCCAATCCAAATCCACCTTTCAAACATTTATTATATACTTATAGCCTTATATATTCAAATGTTTGTGTTGTTATCTTTTAATATTAAAAAAATAGTGTTTAAAGTATGATATTGTGCCATAAAACCTTTCTGTTTCTTATTTTTTTCCCTCAATATTATCTTTTTGAGATCCCTCTAGTGTGCAGTGTAGTTCTTGTTCTTTCTTGAGTGCTGTTTGATTTTTCCCCATATGCACATCCCTCTACCTGTGGACACATGCGTGACCTCCAATTCCAGTTCAGCTGTAAATTTCTTTGTCATTAACTTGTTTGGTTTTGAGACAGGCTGGGACCTGGGACCTGGGACCTGGGACCTGGGACCTGGGACCCTTTGCTGCAGTGCTTGCATCTGTCTCCTCAAGCAACAGAACATAAAGAAACTATAAGGGACACACAAAAAAATAACTGTACATAGGCAGTTGGGGCAAATTATGAACAAGATACAAAAAGACCCAAAACCCAAATGCATTTCTGAGGTGTGGGGAGCAAAAGCAGGGTAACTGGGCATGATCCCTGCACACAGCACCGCCAAGGGGGTGGGAACACCACCTACATCACCCCTCCTGCCTAAACCATGGATCTGCCCTTACCCTCACCCCATTTAAGGGACAAGCTTGCCACCACTCGGGGAGCAAGCAAAGGAACCTGTTACTTGTTTTCGTTCCCTCATGCTACAGGACGAGTCCCAGTAAAGCTTTGCTTGAATTTCTCTTCCAGCATCTTATCAATTTCTATTGATTAAGGGGGTCTAAGAACACTGGTTGGTAACAGATTCAGAAATGCATTATGTATTGGCTTTTGGAGTCATATTGGCCAATGGTTACTGAATGATTACAATATGCTGGGCATCATACAAAGTGCATTTTATACACTATCTCATTCAACACTTCTAATGGGACTGTTTGATGGCTTTGTCTTTATCCTCTTTAAACTCATCAGGAAACAGCAACAGAGCAGCAAAACACCTTTCTGAGCCGGTAAGTAAAAATACAGCATGAAAAAGGCAGTCCTCATCCCCAAGGAATTCCTAGTGAAACATCCTAAAACTCCATGGCAGTGTGGGTGTTACAGATACAGACAGACAGGTGCACGCACGCGCGCGCACACACACACACACACACACACACACAAAAGCACTCAGTGGGGTCCTAACTTGCCTGGATGAGGGTGTCCTGGGAGACTCCTGGAGTGGCGTCCATGCCGGTGAACCTGCTCTCTTCATGGCAGACATGATCTGGCCAGAGTTCTGGGATTCCCATTCCTTGCTCTGGTGGTTTCAGCCCCTCTGTCCTGACTCTCTGATCTTCCCTCCAAACACACAGCATCAGAACAGTTGCCAAGATCTATAGATTGGGACCCCCAAGAAAGCTCTCCAATACATCTGTCCCCTCTGATCCCATTCTTGCTCTATTTCAGGTCTTCTTGCCAACACTATTTCAGTGTCGTGGTTTAGCCAACCTCCCTACGTTCCCCCTCAACTCACCCCCCTGCTCCCCTCTCTCCTTCCCCCCCACCCCCTACCAGCCCCAGGCTACATTTCATACCACCAGTAGATTTGTTTCCGTAAAGTGGAGAAAGGATCATGTTCTTCAAAACCTGGTGATGCATCTATGCTGCCGACATAACTAAGTACAAGTACCTTAGTGGACTATTTAAGGCCTTCCATGATCTGGCCACAGTTGACTTTCCAAGCTCTCTCCTCCGACAGCCTTGCAAATATTTGGTCCTGTAATTTTCTGATTATGTCCTATTATATACTAGCTATAAGTGGCCTTTTCCTAACCTTTACTATTATTTAATTCCAATCTATTTTTCAAGTAACATCTAAAATAGCAACACTCCCAATAATCGTTTTATAATTGTTGCCAATGAATATTTCCTTTGCTTATGGTTTCTAAAATTCAAGGAATGCTTATACTGTTCAAGCACTGTTCTAAAGCCACAGTACTAACTCAGTTTTCTTTGTTCAACTCGATGAGGCAGGTATTATTATTTCCCCCATTTTCAAGATGAAGAAACAAAGGCACAGAGAGGTTAAGCAACTTGCTTGGGGTCACACAGCCATACCTCACAGAGTTGGGATTTAATCGTGGCAGCCTGTAGATGGGGAGTTTTAACTGCTAGATATGCTGCCTTCCTCCCATCTGTTTCTCTTTCTCTCCTCATTCCTTCCCTCTTTTCATTTCTTCTTTTTTAATTAGCAAATTTTGTGTTATAACTAAGGATATATTAGTGAACAAAGCAGTTGCCCTCATGCACGTTTGGTAGGGATGAGGCATGCGAACAAACCAATGAGCAAACAAACAAAACTCACAGTTGTGATTAATCAAGGAAACTTGGGGTCCTGTGATGTTTTTCCTTGAGTAAATTTTAGTGTTTAAATATTAACTCCATTGTAGAACTCACCACATTCTTTTTTGAACTGTTCTGCACATATTTGCATACAGACCTTACCTGTCTTCCCATGGTTCAAATTCGGAGAAGTGTTGTTTTTTTTTAAACTTTTCTGCTCAGTAATAGGGGCACATGAGCATCAAATAAATACGAGTTGGAGCAAATGGATTGATGGGGTAGCCTCAGTCAGTGCAGAACGTGCTAGTGGGGGCGGGGCATCCTCAGGCTCCCAGATCGGCCCTGGAATCTGGCACACGGCTGACTCAGCATCCTGGCTGAGTTGGTTGGTCTGGGGGAGGCCGGGAGCCCAAACAGCGACATGGGAGAAGTCAGGGAGGGCAGCTCCAATGCTCAGTCAGGCCTGGTTTCAGTGGCTTTTCAGAGATTTCCCCAGTGTTAGAAGGTGGCGCTACATGCAGATTTATGCTCAACTGTAAGGATATCGCCACTGAACATGAACCTCTAGTACTTTGACACACATTTGAGCAAGACCTCGTGCTTGAAGTTGCAGCCACATGCAAAGAAGTCATCAAGGGATTTATACAAGGAAGAAGAATGTCTGAGATACTATTCTGGGTGTGTTTACATCCTGGGCTTCCTTTAGGGTTTTGCGAGTTCTTCAGCATGTAAAGCAGATCAGGCTGAGCTCTCAGAGAATCTGCAACAAGCCACACATTTTTTGAACCTGGCAGAGCTGGCTGGGGGTAAGAAATAATAGTAATTAGCAACATGGCAACAATTGAGTTTCCAGAAGAAAGGAGGCCCTCCTGATGGCAGAAACACACAGAGATGAAACAAAGTTTTCTCTGTGTGTAGCACTGCCTTCTAACACAGGGAAGATCTCTGAAAAGGCGACAGTGTGTATGAATGAGAAGCTGACCAAGAGAGGTCACTGCATTTAAAAAAGAGAGCGTATGCCTTTAGAAATCTTGAAACCAGGCCTGACTGAGCTTTGTAGCTGCCCTTCCCTGACCCAGCTGTCTTCTCCCACGTCGCCGTTTGGGGTAGCTGGCATTTCCTTGATGTCTTGGGAACATGGCTAGTTTGGTCTGGTTCCGTCCTACTGATGATTCTCTGCAAACAAGTTCTTGAAAACTTCCATTTCCTTCTCCTCGTAAACAATTTACGATCCTGTGCTTCGATGAGTGTATGAGACAATCCATGTGTCAGTTGCACCGAGTCTGTGGGAAGGACCAAGCTTGTAAAGCTTTGACCTAACTGTGTTCAGAGAATAACAAATCTTCCAGGAAGGAGAGAGTGCTTCCCACTTCAGTGGAAGCCATCACACCTGCTTCGAAGTACCTCTACCTCAGCCTCGAAAACTGTCACAGTCTCTAAAAGTGCACTTGTCCCCACCTAAGACCGGAGACCTGGCACAGGTTGAGAGACACATACAAACAAATTATAGCCGTTAACTATCAACAATTGTGGCCTAGACAGACAAGAAGACTAGGAACGTAACTCAGAATAAAATCAGATGGAGAATGGGGTGAGTAGTAGCATCCAGGTAAGAGACCAAGGGGCGGAGAAATTGGCGACAGGGGCAAATTTCCATCTACTCGAAGCAGGAGGCAGCGATATGTGTGGTACAACTGGGACCCAGGGACGTGGTCTAGGTAAGTTGAGTCCTTACTGTGAGAGTGACTATGAAATGAGCTCAGCCACCCATCAGAGACATCGGCAGGTTTGCCTGCAGGTCTCCAGCCCTACATCTGGCGTCCTGCACAAACTTTCTGGCCAATGAACCACCTCAGCCGGCAGGGATGGGCTGTCCTCTGCTCTCTCACCATGGCAACTCCAGCAGGATCTGCACTGAGGTCTCCCCTCAAATTTAAGTCACCTCGTATCTGTCAGTTTTTAATCTGCCATAATTAATTTTTTCACACCCCTTCTGGATTCCACCCCATACTCCTCTTTTTCACTTGTTGTCATTGATTCCAAAAACTTCCTTTAAATAAGTACAAGATTGTATTAGTTATCCACTCCTACATAACAAATTATCCCCAAACATAGTGGCTTAGATGAATAACATTCTTTTGCTCACAAATCTGCAAAAAATCTTGCAAGGTTTGGTAAGAACAGGTCATCTTTGCTAGGCAGCTTAAAGACTATGAGCTGGATTCATCTGAAACCTTGCTTACTTAGATGGCTGGTGCCCCTGGGCTGAGGAGACAAGAACAGCTATGGGCAACATCTGGGGCTCCCCGGGCATCACCCTCTCTATCTCTGTACACTCTCTCTACACAATGGCTTCAAGACAGCCCTCCTTCATGCATATTGGCTCAGGGCTTCCAGAGGCTGAATTGTCTGTTATGACTTAGTCTTTGAAGTCATATAACACAACTTCCTTTGCATCCAGTCAGTTGAAGCAATTCCACTGGTCCCAAAGTATCAAATGTCTCATCGTTAAGTAGATTGGGATTGGGTGTATATTGTTGTGAACATCTTGGAAAATATATTCTACTACAAAAATAAGTATAGGTTCATGAAATAGCCAGCATTACATTTTTTTGTTTAAATTTTAAAGCATCCCTAGGTACACCAAAATGTGAAACAGGTTAGAAGCAGTTAATTCTGCTTAAAAAAATGCAGTAGTACTCCTATTGCTGCATTTTGAAATGCAGCCTTCTTAAATTGCCACCAAAGAGCAGACGAAAAGTATGATCAGTCACTGAAAGAGGTTTTAAATGAGGGGCACAGATGGAAATTTTGGAGGCTTGCTTCCTCACCCCTGAATATTCAAGGAAGTTTTCTCTCTGTGTTACACACCATCAAATCAGCTAATTAGGGGCTTGTAGTCAGTGTGTGGAACCCCAGGTAACTTGGCCTTCCTTGTCTTCCCCTTTTGCTTGTCTGGATTGTCAACACTGTCATTTGAAAGCAGAAGCTAATGCCATTTGTTCTTGGACTGTAAGGGCAGGGAAAGGATGCTGCAACCTGTGGAGGCAGGATGACACTTAGAACCTGCTTCACCTTGGGTAAGTTACTATACCTGAGTCTGTGTCCTTTGCAAGGATACTGTTTATAATATTTCTTGAGAGCTGTTTCTAACCATCTTTAAAAATTTTTTTTTGGAGGGGAGGCACTTAGGTTTATTTACTTTAATGGAGGTTCTGGAGATTGAACCCAGGACCTCATGCATGCTAAACACACTCTTTACCACTGGGCTATACCCTCCCCCTCCACCATCTTTAACATTGAAAACAGTTGTACTTCTGAGCAATTGACTAGGATTTATGTATGGACAATGTGAATTACATAACTAACCAGGTTTCCCTTCCTTTATAGGTTAAAATTTAATTCGATGGGGGGTGGAGGTATAGTTCAACGGAGAGCATATGCTTAGCATGCACAAGGTCCTGGGTTCAATCTCCAGTACCTCCATTACAAAGTTTTTTTAAAATTAAACAAAACTTAATTTGTGATCTCCTCTAGCAAACATATGCATGTGTTTGGTATACATTTAAATTTGTTTTATCCCTAACTCCGTATTTTTATCCTTCGAAAAACTATGAAAAAGTATTTTTTCCTTCATCCTTATTTTTCTTTATTTTCACTTTTATCATCATTTTATGAAATGTGATTTTTCATTTCATTACAAAACTAATCATTTATTTATCAAACATTGGGAAAGAAAAAAGTATAAAGAAAAAATGAAAAACACCCATAATTTCACTAATCATAACATTGCTAAGAGTCTGATGTGTGTGTATAAATTGGGTCATGGTGTTTCATAATTTGTACCTCTTATTTAACAATATCCCATCTCTTCCACTTATTTTCTGATGTTTTGCTGTAGTTTATGAATTTCTTTAATTGCTCTTAAATCCTTTCTGGAATAACACATAACTGTACATAAGTAGATAAACAAACATATTTCTCCAATTTGTTATAAGGATCAAGTGAGATAATGAACACAGAAGTTTAACGTAAGCTGGGAGGCAGGGCATTCCTAAGAGATCACCTATTTTGGTATTGGCTTCCTTCAGTCCTTGGTATAATTATGTATTTTTTTTATAATGAAAAGCATATTAGTGATTTTAATTATATTGGAGCTTTCTGCTCCTATTCCAGCAAAAAGTAAACATGTCGGGAAACCAACCATTCCCTGGCAATTCACCCCTTCACAGCCTCCCACCTAAACTAAGGCGGTCACAGGTAATGATTCTTACTGGCTGTGGTTGCCATGGTTACAACTGCTCATAGCAGTTATAGAAAGTAAGCTTACCTCTTAATCACACTGCTTAATGCTTCTGCTCCCATCTCCTCCTTTTGCTTTTTGATATTCCTTCTATCTCCTGTTAGATGACTTTGGCTAAAAGCAATACATGTGCTTTTCCCTCTTTCTTTGCCCTGTCCCCGTCTGTTGTACAGCTCTCTCCCTTCTCCCTAGCACCCTCTCTGCCACCCGCACTTCCCCATCCTATATAACCTCCTCCCACTGGGTCTTGCTTTCAGACGGACGGGATCTGATAACCATATCTACCCCTTCCTGTCCTCCATCCTATGTGATCCCAATGGATTTTAATAGAAAACTACTGTATATCTAGGGTTTCAAGACTCAAAAGAGTTATTCTCTAATGAAGGAACTTCAGGCACAGCATTATTTTTAGTTTGGTCACTGAGATGTGTGCTGAGATCTTCACCTAGTGGAGTTTCATTTTTTTCTTTATAATCCTTTGTAATTTTTTTCCTGACAGGCTCTGTGGTTAGGGATTGTGGCATCGTGTCAGAGGTGTGGCACAGCCATCTCTAGCTCACCAGATACCAATCTGTCTACATTTTCCTGGCCCCCTTGCAATTGGGTATGTTCTTGTTATAAGTTCTAATCAAGGGACTATGAGTCAAGTGACGTGTGCCACTTAGAGTTGGTATGCGACCTTCCCAACCGGCAATTCTTTGCCTGACTGAAGGTGTGTTACAGAATGTGGATCTACAAATGGTGAACCTTCATTGGCTGGAGTGTTTGTTGGACCCAAGTTCCTCACAAACTCACGCTGAGCGTGTAATGTGAATGACAAATAAACATTTGCTGTGTTGAGCCGTTGACATTTTAGTGTTGTTTGTTAGACGATGTAGACTAGCTTATCCTGACCAAAATGAGGGTAGACAGTCTTATTATTTATTTATTTTATTATCAATTAATTAGTTAGCTATCTTATTATTTATTTATTTATTGTGATGGAGGTACTGGGGATTGAACCCAGGACATCGTGCATGCTAAGCACATGTTCTACGGCTGAGCTATGCCCTCACCCACTACAAGTTCATATCTTGTATCTTCTGTTGCTTTATTCTCTTTCTTGTATGAAATGTCCCACTTTGTCTTTTTTAATGTCTTCGTATGAATTTCTATCTTTTATGGTATTTATTAAGTATATTACAATCTTTTGGTAAACTTTGCCTGATCAATCTTTTTTTCTTTTCCTCTTGGTTATGAACCTTTCTGTATTAAATTTGTATATCTCTTGTAAATAACATAACATTGAGGATCTTTGGGTTTTATTTGTATTTATTGTGATTATTGACATGTGGATTTCTTTTTGCCATCCTATTTACCGAGCGTTCTCTTTATTTCTAATTCTTCTGTTTTCTACCTTCCATTGGGTTGTTTTCTTTGTTCAATTCTTTTCTTCTATAACAGTGTTAAAGTTACTCCATTTTCATTCTATTCTTCTAGGCATTATCCTTGAATTATTAATACATATATCAACTTTTTCCCTTAATAGTTCTACATTTAAACAATAAGAACCTCTCCCAAACAAGAAGTTTAGTATCTACTCCACTCCCCCGCTCCCCTTTGGGGCAGACTGTATTTCCCAAGGATCGCCACAATGCTATCTCAGTGCTATCTCCCATTGCATCAAGAGTTGGAGTCTGTTTCTCTACCACCTTGAATCTGGGAAGGCTCTGTAACTTTGACCAATTGAATAGGGTAGGAGTGACATATGTTCCGGGTAGCCCTTAACTGTTCTGACAGCTGCTTCCTGCCTCTTCAAACCATCATGTAGGAAGTGCAACTACCCGAGACTGTGGTGCTGTGAGAAGCCCTAGATGTATGGCGAGGCCCTGAAGAAGAGACAGCCTGCAGAGCAAGAGGCCAAGGAGCATCAGGGCACCAGAGAGTGAGGGCAGGAGCCATCGGGAAGTGGACGCTCTGGTCCTGGCCACTCCAGATGGTGCCACGTGGATCAGAGACAAAGCACCCAGCTCAGCCCTCCTTGAATTTCCATCCCAAAAAATTCAAAGTAAAATAAAATGAATGTTTTTAAAGCCCTGAATTTTAAGGAAGTTGATTACATGACCAGAGACAACCAGGATACCCTCCCACTCCATTGTTTGTATCATTTGGAATTTTAGTTCTAGATTTTATCTAAAGCTTTAAAAAAAAAAAAAGCACTTTTTCAGACAGCAAGTTTTACCTATTTATTTATTTATATTTAAACATCTTTCCTATGTTGAGTCCACCTGTCCATGAACTTGATAGGTTTCTCCTAACAAGTTTTTGTTTTTGGAACTTCTTCAATTTCTTTCATCAGCATTTTGTAGTTTGTAGTATATAAGTCAGTCTTGTACATGTTTTGTTATATTTATAACACATATATATAATAACTGTATTAAATACATTTGACCCTTGAACAGCACAAGTTTAAATTGCATGGATCCACTTATACATTGATTTTTTTTCAATAAATACGTACCATAGTACTACATGATCCGTGGTTGTTTGAATCTGTGGATGTGGAATTACAGATACGGAGGGCCAACCGTAAAATTATATGGGGATTTTCAATTGCCTAGGGGGTTGGAGCCTCTAAACCCTGCTTGTCCATGGGTCAATTGTATTTCCTTTTGTGTGTGTGATTGTCAATGAAATTGTATTTTAATTTCACTGTCCATGTGTTCATTGCTAACATATAGAAATACAATTGATTTTTGTATGTTGATCTTGTTACTTATGACCTTACTGAAATCACTCATTAGTTCTAAGAGTTTTTTGTAGATTCCTTAAGGTTTTCTATGTAATCTTGGCATCTGCAAACAGAGTTTATTTCTCCCTTTCTTATTTCTGTGCTTTTGATTTACAGCATTAGCTAGAACTTCTAGCATTAAGTTGCATAAGAGAGATGGGAGTAAGCATCCTTACTTTGTTCTCAGGCTTATGGAAAAAGCTTTCAGTCTTTCAACTTTAAGTATAATGTGAGCTGTAAGCATTCTGTAGATGATCTTTATCAGGTTGAGAAAATTCCCTTTTGTTCTTGTTTTTATGGGCGTTTCCTTTTTAAAATCATGGGTGGGTATTAAATTTTGTTAAATCCTTCATCTGTATCAATTGATATATTTATATACTTTTTTCTCTAGTCTATTAATATGGTAGACAACAATTTTAGTTATTTTATTTCTTATTTCTAATAGTTACATTTGATTCTTGAAAAAGTCTGTTTTAACCTTTTTAAGTATAAAACTATAAATCTGTTTATAGTTTCTCTTTCCCATCAGAGGTGATTCATTTTTAAACAAAAATTTAAACATTGTTACTTAATGTATAATGATATAATTACACTATATATTAGATTATATAATTCCAAGATTTGAAGTCTTTGCAATTTCGTTTCTGTAGTCTATAGTTGCTGCTGGATATCACTTATGGCATTTACTTTCATTATGTATCTGGTTATCTCTGAGTTATTCTTGAATTTGAAAAATTTATTGGATGCATTATCAGAGGCCTAATAGGAAATTGGCTTTTCCTATAAAGGATTCACATTTGATTCTGGCAGGCACTTGAAAGTACTATCAGTTTAAGACCACTCCAACCCAAATTCAAGACTTAAAATTTCTTGGAAAGTAAAACAGACGCAGGAAAGTTTAACTGGGCAGCAGGCAACTCTGTGCCAGGATAGGTCAATGTGAGTTTACAGCCCTTTGTGGTCTAGATTATTATGGGGTGAATCTCCTATTAGACCTCCTGTTTTATGAGGTCTCTGGGCTTTGACGTCTCTCTTCCTCTCTCCAGAAAGTCATTAAAATGAAAATCCAATACTTTTAGAATGAATACTCCCAGATCGAAAGATACTTCTGTCTTTCTTTGATCCTCTGAGATCCTGATTTCCCTTCATCATAGGCCTAGTAAGTCCTTACTATCTTGTCAGTTCTTTGATTCTTTTAAGACATATTATGTACATATTATCTCTATTTATTTATACATTTTCCCATTTAAGAAATAAGTTTTCTTTTTTTTTTTTAAGGGGGTGGGGGGAGGTAATTAGATTGATTGATTGATTGATTGATTGATTTTTAGGTGGTGGTACTTGGGATTGAACCCAGGACCTCATGCGTGCTAAGCACGCACTCTACCCCTGAGCTATACCCTGCCTCCCCCGAGAAACAAGCTTTTACCAGGAGCATTGGCCTGCATACATGAACTCCGCATTTCAGGAAACAAGATGGCCTTTGTTAAGAGAGGAAGGGTCATAGCACTTACACACTGTGGGCAAAGATACTCTCGTTTATTGTCTGTCTTTGTGGCTCCACTTCCTTTGAGGTCAGCAAGAATGGGTTTTCATCTCACTGGAAGTAGTAAATTCTGAAATCCAAGTGTTGGTTTTCTGAGACTGAGTGTTGGGTAAGTGAATAATTAATGGGTGTTGTCATTTTGTCATTCTTTGTGTCCTTGAGATTCAGCTTTCTCACTGTAGGATAAAGACTATCATACAGATGTGAGAGAGAAATGGCTAAGAACTTTGTAGTACTGTACTGCAGTTGGAAGTGTTGATATAAACTCAGGAGGTAGGTGTTTTCTTCTTTTTTAAAAAATTTTATATATCACCAAAGAGGCATAGAAACCATAACCAAGCCAGTAGCAATGAGTATTGTTACATAGTATTTCTTAGAGCTACGACTAATTCCATCTTCGGGGCAGAAAATGTACAAGATGATTCTGGAGTTTTTGTTATAGAAGAGAATGAGCGAGCTCTCATAGACAAGTACTATCATGTTAGAAGGACTTAGGAGCCAACTCAGAGAGAGCCCCACTGGCCAAAGATAGGACAACCTGAGCTTCTTAGAAGAAGGCCTAGGTGAGAGGAGTATTTTAATTGGTGTAACCCAGCATCGAAGAGTCCTACACGGAGCGTGGCTTTCCCTGGCGTCCGTTACAGATGTCCCTCTTTCTGGGACCTAGCTTTGCTAAGGTGAGGCTGAGCTGAGTCAGGAGCAGAGTTAGTACTAGCACCCTGCCGCACCTGAATTCATACATCCCCTGCAGCAACACAGGCATCCTGGGAGATACTTCTCTGGATAATATGCCCCTCTGATGACCTGTCTCAAATCTGACAAAACTTTTGTTTTGTCATTGAATCTCTTATTCTTTTCTATTATTTTCCCCCATATTTTGCAGTGAACATTTAAGTGCTTTGCTTACATATTTTCCCCAAATCTCCCAAGCAGCCTGGTATATAATACTCAAATATTACTAATTCTAATTCCTGGGTGAGCTATTTTCTCTTTTTGGATAAAAAGACTAAAACGGGTAGGAGGGGCCTGGACAGTGGGCACTGGTCCAGCTTGGACCTGGTCATTTCTTCCATCTTTTATTGTGTGAACGCATAATGAAAACCTACACAGAGCCAGGTCCTCTGCTGGGCGCTGGGAGACATGGAGAATAAACACATGAACCCTAAACCCCAGGAACGTGCGATTTAGAGAGGAAAATCGATACCAATCTAACAATTACATGAGTGAATTATTAATGCTAAACATCATTTAGTGCTTTGTTTAGCACATGCGATCGACCTGTCATTAGAGCCATAAAGGCAAAGTACAAGGTGTTGGGTAAGCATTTAACAGAGCTACCTAACCAGGGGCGAGCGATGCTTCCTCCGAGGAAAAGCAGCCAAGCTGAGAGCCAAAGGATGAACAGACAGAATTAGAAGACGAGGAGTGGGGCTGGAGCACGCGGAGTGAATGGGGACTAGGGTAAGATAATTCTGGAGATGTCAGGGGCCCGATCATGCAGGATTTTGGAGGTCGTGTTAAGGATTCTGTATCGTACTCAGACTTAATAGAAATGGGAGGGCATTAAAGGATTTTATTTGTGTGTGTGTGTGTGTGTGTGTGTGTGTGTGTGTGTGTGTGTGTGTGTGTGTGGTGTGTGTGTAGGAGCTGTTCTTGCTGCTGTGTTCAAAGTAAAGAATTAAATACGTGAGCTATCTTGTGAAATGCTATACGGATTAAGACATTTGTGGCCATTCAATGAATAGAATACTTGAAGAAAATTCCTTCCACATTACTTTTCAGGAACACAGTTCTGGCCAGGGAGAAGCATTTCTAGCTTTGTTTTTTCTAACCTGCTTTTCACTGGAGGATATATGGTTTCAGTAAGGGTTCTGTTTTCTGCTTTAGTCCAATACACTTTTTTCCTTCTCTGAAACACCCCCTACCTCAACCATGTTGGTTGGCATTGGCTAGTCTCCGACTTTCTACTGCAATAATCATCACTGGAGAAGATTTCTAAATAGTTAGTCTTTCTCAAAGTTCCCCTGCAAACTCTGTTCCAAGTGGAATCCACACACATCTATTCACCATTGCCAGGTCACTTTTTCCATTTGATGGTCAATAGAGCCCCCTACTGGGAGAAACAGTTCAACTACACAACTACACAAATGCCAACACAGAGGGCAAGTGCTCATTAACATTTGGTGCATTTGTGCGTGCGTGGCTTTCCATCAGTGTTCAGTGTAACTACTGTGCACCAGCAACAAAACCTACCCCTCACCTTGCAATCACTCTGACACCTAATTACAAATGATTAGCTTCTCATTCCATAGATTCTCCAGCGACTGTGGATTGAAGAGTCATTGTAACAATGAATACAAATCACAGATTTATAGTCTTGAAAAATCTGGAATTGATGTTGAGAAATAATTTGAACTGATCTCCTGTTTCAATAACATGTAACCTCTTCAGGATACTGAGACTTTGTTCTATTCCTAAAATTTCCTGGGAAGGACACACCACAGTAGAATCAAAAACCAATTTCTGTGTTTTCAGTAATCCATTGGGTTCATATATTTGGTACAAATTCCTCTTTTAAAATGAACTTATTTTACAATGGTCTTAGACTTACAGAAAAGTTACAGAGACAGTGCAGAGACTTCCTGTTTTCCCTCACCCCGTTTTCCCTGTGGTTAACACCTGACATCACCCTGGCACATTTGTCACAACTAAGGCGTCAACACTGGTACATTACTATTAACTACAGTCCAGCCTTTTTTCAGACTTTTCTAGTTTTTCCCTGATGTCCTTTTCCTGTCCCAGGATCCCATCCTGGATACCACCTTACATTTCATTGTCATGTCTTCTTAGGCTCCTCTGGTCTCCAAGAGTTTCTGTGACCTAGTTTTCGATGATCTTGACCATTTTGAGAGGACTGGTCATTGATTTGGAAGCATGTCCTTCTGTGTGGACTTGCCTGATTTTTTAAAACCACGGCTCTACTGGGGTTATGTTAGGGGTTTGGGGAGGAAGACACAGAGCTAAAGTAACACTCTCTTCACCTCGCATATAGAGACACACTAGCAACATGACTTGTCACTGTTGAGGTTGGCTTTGATCGTCTGGCTGAGGTAGTGTCAGATTTCTCCACTGCAAAGTCACTTTGTTGTGGTTGTTTTTAATTTAAACCTCTTCCCTCTTGTTTTAGAGACAGAGAAACTTGTCATCTTTCCCTTCAGACCAGGGAAGGCAGTGTAACGTGGTGGTGAAGAACAGCTTTCAGGAGCCAGAAGGACTTCCGTGTGTGAGGAATTTTGCTACTTATTACCTGTGTGATCTTGGACGCATTACTTCCTAAGCTTCCTTATTAGAAATCATAAAACGGGCATAATAACAGCACTTTCCTCAATGGATTATGGCAAAGGCCAAATGCATGATGCAAATAAAGCACTTACTGAGTGCCTGGTGCACCAACACGCAACTCACTCTACCACTCAAGTCCTCACCCTCATTACTGGCGTTAATGAGGGGCAGGGGTCGTAAACACTGAGCGTTTCTTTAAAGTCACTGTTGCGCTGGTTCTTCAGAGTCAATAGCAGCAATTCCTCAGCGTGTAGTTCTTTGCATTAATGTTCAGGCCTGGACTTGGGGCCTTTGGGCCAACAGGCTGTGCCCCGTGGAATTGTGGGACAAGGTGCTCTGGTTGTGGGCCTTTCCCTGTGGCCAGGCTGCGACGGACTAGTCATTAGTTCCTCTAGGGCCCTGAGGATACATCGTTGAGCCAACAGATATGGTGTGGCTGTAGCCCTGCCAGTCAGGTGAGGATTTTTCTGACACAGGGACAGGAGCTGTAGGCGGGGCTGGCGCATACAAGCCCCTGTGCATAGAGCATGAGGACAGCCTTGTTTATCCCTCCTCTACCTGCAAGCCAAATAGCTGTGGGCTGGAAAACACTTTCTGGATGAAATTCAGCCTCCTCCAAACCCATCGTCTTGAGACAGCTTGGCAGGGGCAGGGCATCTGGGCTGAGGAGTGGGGTTGGGGGCGGGACACGCAGCGTTTCTCCTCTTTATCGAGAACCAAGGCCACCACTGGTCAACGTCTGTCCCAACTCCTTCTGGCAGGCATGTGTCTTCTAGGCTACCCACTGAGGTTTTCCTAGTTTATCTCTCCAGTGCACCCTGGTTTTGGGGCCAGGCTCCCTGATTCTGACTCTGCACTTTGTCCCCGTCCCCTGCAGCAGCAACACCATCCCTTCTTTTGGCTTGGTTTTGAACTGAGAAGAGTATTAAGGGTTGCTAAAAAAAAAAAAAAACCCCACACACACAAAAACAACAAAAACCGAAAACCAAAATGTCATTCTAAGTGAAATAAGTCAGAAAAAGAAAGAAAAATACCACATGATATCACTCATCTGTGGAATCTAAAAACAAAAAAGACTAATTTATATATAAAACAGAAACAGACATAGAAAACAAACTATGGTTACCAGTGGGAAGGGGATGGGAAGGGATAAATTGGGAGTTTGAGATTTGCAGATACTGACTGGTATGTATAAAACAAATAAGTTTATACTGTATAGCATAGGGAACTATATGAGATATCTTGTAGTAGCTTACGGTGAAAAAGAATACAAAAACAAATATATGTATATTCATGTATGACTGAAGCATTGTGCTGTACACCAGAAATTGACACAACATTGTAAACTGACTATACTTCAATTAAAAAAAAAAAACCCAAAACAACAATGAAAGAAAATGACAGAAGTCACACGTGGCTCACAAAGCCTGAAATATTAACCTGGCTCTTTACGGAAAAAAAAAAGGTGGATCATAGACTCTCAGGGATCAGCATATACACCCAGGGGGAGCTCCATATTTCGTCTTCAATTTCCCCCCTGGCTAGTACTTTCTTATCTCTTCTGGCTTCCAAGAATTTTTCTTACTTTCTCACCAATTTAGCTACTCATCTTAAAGGAGATTTTAAAATATTTTGTCCAATATTTTTAAGTGTTCTGCAGTTTGGAGGGTTTCTCTGGACACCTGGTCCCCCATAATATAGGAAAAAGAAGTCAAGCAAGTCCCATAGCTGGGGCTGGACAGGCAAGCTGTGGTCGGTGAGCCAGTTCTGGAAAGCACCACATCACAACTAATTTTATTTTGAAGGAGTGAGTGCAGAAAGTAATAACTCACTTTGGGATCTTAAGGCAAGGTGCTTTCTTGCACAGCTAAAATTAGACAGCCTTTCCTGGGGCTCCCCTTGTGGGTGTGCTTTTGCATCCATCCTATTTCTGTTTCCAGATGAGAATTGTTCCTGTGCAGGGAATGTTTCCTGACTATCCAACATCAATATAATAAAGCCCAACTTTCAGTTTTTCTTGCTTGCCATTCCTGAGATTTTTGAGCTATCTGGATGTGCCTGTCCATTTACGGAGGCAGCGTGTGCAGCCCAGGGATCCCTGGCGACCGGGTCAGGAAACAAGTTCTGGCCCTAACTCCGGCCCTAATGAATGTCCTCCTGCTTCTCCCGCTCCTTGTTTCAAATACAGAGAATACAAAAAGAGAGAAAAAGAAAGTGATATGAGACAAACGGACCTCTTTAAATTTTCCCTGTTGTGCAGAAAGGGCTGTGTGTCATTAGCCTGATGGGGAGGGAGTTTCGCTGGTGTAACATCAGGCCCAGGCCCAATTTTATTCCCTGGTCTAATGCTATGGTGTTCTTACATTCTGGAATTAACTTCCCTGCTCTCACATGTATTTATAGATGATGTTATTCCAAAGCTCTGAAGTATGTTTTTTTTTTTCCCTTAGCAATTTGAGACCCTTGGCTCCCATTAGATCTATAAGTCCAATGACAGCTGTGTTGTGTGTACAGCTCTCATAGCAACCCAGGGCTCTGCCCGCCAATGAAAGCTGGCTCTGGTTTCTCCCCTGACTATTTAGTAAATGATCCTTAAGAACAAAGAAGGCAGGAATATTAGAGGGAGGCACAGATAGGAAGCCTAGGCTGTGTGTGTTGGGGGTGGTCATCACTACGATCAGACCTTCTGGCTGTTCCCACAGGGACAGGGTGGGAACATCTTCCACAACAGAAAGGTCTGAGGGCTTTGGGGAGTTTAATTGTCACCTTCCAGGGTGCCAGCAAATACAGGCTCCCATCAGTTGGAGATTTCGGTGGCATACCTACCTGTGCCATTCGGCGCATGTGACTGCAAATCAGTGAAGGGAGGTCTAAGCATAGGGAGCAGCCTTATGCCAGCTGAGTTGATCTTGGGACTCTGCTGCTGAAGTTTTTGTCATATCCTGGAATGCATCCCCCAGAACACTTTCCCCAATTTGGGAGCACCTGGTGGATGGAGTCAGGAGGGGTGGCTTCTAGATCCTTGGTAAGAGCTTCACATCCCTAGATGTCTGCTACATTGGCCACAACAGGTTTCTGGGCAGATTAAAAACTCAACGGTGAAAAACTCAAAAGCTTCCCACTAAAATCTGGGACAAGACAAGGATGCCCACTATCACCACTCCTATTCAACATAGTCTTGGAAGTCCTAGCCACAGCAGTCAGGCAAGAGAAAGAAATAAAAGGGATCCAAATTGGAAAAGAAGAGGTAAAAATGTCACTATACGCTGACGACATGTTACTATATATAGAAAACCCTAAAAGGTCCACACAAAAACTACTAGAGCTGATCGAAGAATTCAGCAAGGTAGCAGGTTACAAGATTAACGTTCAAAAATCAGTTGCATTTCTTTACACTAACGATGAATCAACAGAAAAAGAAAGTAAAGAAATAATCCCCTTTAAAATAGCACACAAAGTAATAAAATACCTAGGAATAAATCTAACCAAGGAGGTAAAAGAATTATACACAGAAAACTATAAACCATTGATGAAGGAAATTAAAGAAGACTTAAAAAAATGGAAAGATATCCCATGCTCTTGGATTGGAAGAATCAATATTGTTAAAATGGTCACACTGCCCAAGGTAATCTACAGATTTAATGCAATTCCTATCAAATTACCCAGGGCATATTTCACAGAACTAGAACAAATCATAATAAAATTTATATGGAACCATCAAAGACCTAGAATTGCCAAATTTATATGGAACCATCAAAGACCTAGAATTTCTTTCTCTTTCTACTGAAGAGAAAGAAAGAGGCTGGAGGAATAACTCTCCCAGACTTCAGACATTACTATAGAGCTACAGTCATCAAGACAGCATGGTATTGGTACAAAAACAGACATATAGACCAATGGAACAGAATAGAGAACCCAGAAATGAACCCACAAATTTTTGGTCAACTAATCTTCGACAAAGGAGGCAAGAACATACAATGGAATAAAGACAGTCTCTTCAGCAAATGGTGCTGGGAAAACTGGACAGCAGCATGTAAATCAATGAAGCTAGAACACTCCCTTACACCATACACAAAAATAAACTTAAAATGGATCAAAGACTTAAACATAAGACAAGATACAATAAACCTCTTAGAAGAAAATATAGGCAAAACATTATCTGACATACATCTCAAAAATGTTCTCCTAGGGCAGTCTACCCAAGCAATAGAAATAAAAGCAAGAATAAACAACTGGGAACTAATGAAACTTACAAGCTTCTGCACAGCAAAGGAAACCATAAGTAAAACAAAAAGATAACTTACAGAGTGGGAAAAAATTTTTGCAAATGAAACCGACAAGGGCTTGATCTCCAGAATATATAAGCAGCTCATACGACTTCATAAGAAAAAACAAACAACCCAATCCAAAAATGGGCAGAAGACCTAAACAAGCAATTCTCCAAGGAAGACATACAAATGATCAATAGGCACATGAAAAAGTGCTCAATATCACTAATTATCAGAGAAATGCAAATCAAAACTACAATGAGGTATCACCTCACACCAGTCAGAATGGCCATCATTCAAAAATCCACAAATGACAAATGCTGGAGAGGCTGTGGAGAAAGGGGAACCCTCCTACACTGCTGGTGGGAATGCAGTTTGGTGCAGCCACTGTGGAAAACAGCATGGAGATTCCTCAAAAGACTAGGAATAGACTTACTGTATGACCCAGGAATCCCACTCCTAGGCATATATCCAGAAGGAACCCTACTTCAAAATGACACCTGCACCCCCATGTTCATAGCAGCACTATTTACAATAGCCAAGACATGGAGACAGCCTAAATGTCCATCAACAGATGACTGGATAAAAAAGATGTGGTACATTTATACAATGGAATACTATTCAGCCATAAAAACCAACAACCTAACGCCATTTGCAGCAACATGGATGCTCCTGGAGAATGTCATTCTAAGTGAAGTAAGCCAGAAAGAGAAAAAAAAATACCATATGAGATCACTCATATGTGGAATCTAAAAAACAAACAAACAAAGCATAAATACAAAACAGAAATAGACTCATAGACATAGAATACAAACTTGTGGTTGCCAAGGGGGTGGGGGGTGGGAAGAGATAGACTGGGATTTCAAAATTGTAGAATAGATAAACAAGATTATACTGTATAGCACAGGGAAGTATATACAAGATCTTGTGGTAGCTCACAGAGAAAAAAATGTGACAATGAATATATATATGTTCATGTATAACTGAAAAATTGTGCTCTACACTGGAATTTGACACAACATTGTAAAATGATTATAAACCAATCAAAAATGTTAAAAAAACCTGTGATAACAGAAGCATGAACAAAATTTAGTGCCTTCTAATGTGGCACAATCACTATTGGTACCAACAATCCCCTTAGAATACCTCCTGACCTAGAACTGGCCCGAGGGCCAAGCCTCCAGGGCACTGATGCTTTCCAGCCTCCCACAAGCAGTTTGCCATTTGGGTAGGAAGGAGCTCTGGGAGGCCAGAGGACTCAATATGGTTTGGCTTTTTTTTTTTTTAATTGAAGTACAGTTGACTTATAATGCTGTTAATTTCAGGTGTGCAACAAAGTGATTCAGATATATATATATTCACCCTTTATTGTTTTCCATCATAGGTTATTACAAGCTATTGAATATAGTTCCCTGTGCTGTACTGTACAGTAGGTCTTTGATGTTTATCCATTTTACATATAGTAGTGTATGTATGTTAATCCCAAGCTCCTAATTTATCCCCGCCCCCTTCCCCTTTGGTGACCACAGTTTGTTTTCTATGTGAGTCTGTTTCTGGGTGTGGCCCTTGGAGAGGTGCCTGGCCAGGTGGAAGGCTTCGATCAGAGGCTGAACTGCACCTGACACGTCCGACTCGGCCCTGTCCTCCAGTGGACATGTCAGCACCTTGGAAGGGCCGGACCCAGAGGCTCTAAGCCACACCAGGGCCTGCCAGTTCGACGTGGGGGATAACAATGAATAGAGGGCACCTCTCCCCTTTTCCATTTTCCTTTCCTACCTTCCGAGGTTGACAGCTCCCAGTTTTTAAAAATTCCCTTAACATTCCCTTGCTCATTTGAAGGCATTGCTGTTTAAAACCCTGTAGGGGTGTACAAATAAATATAAAGAAGGACCTGCCGCCACAGTGTAACCCCCTTGACTTGCCCACGGCGGCTCAGATGGAAGTGCTCAGTTTCTATCCAACGGTGCCTCAAGCTAATTCAGCAGCCCTTCTTATTCTGAGTTGCTCAAATTATTTTAATTCTTTCCCTTAGAGGAACAGAGCTAAGAAGAGGGCTTTGTACCTGGTACTTGACTTACCCGAGAGGAATAAAGAAGTTACTAAGATCTCCTGTCTCACTCTTTTAACATGATCGTGATTTAACGATAAACATCGATGTTTTATAATCCACAGGGCCACCTCTGGAACTCCAGGCGAGGCAACACAGTTGGAAAATATGGATGACACAAAACGCAAGCATCTGATTTCATTTTATTAAAAAACAAAACCAAACAAAATTTTGCAATGAAATTTCCTGGAATTCACAATCCTTTTCAAAGCTTCAGAGTTGCATTTTTTTTTTTTAAAAACCAGTACATAAGAACACGATTGCACTTATTTACAGGATAGTCATCTGTATAACAAAAATAGCCATGTTGTGCGATTGAACGTTTCCAACTATTGTCTTTAATATTTCATCACTAGCTGCATGAGACAAATGGTTTATGCTCTCCAAGCACATAGAGAATAGAATAAAGCAAAATAAAAGTCATGCCTCCCAATAGAAGACAAATCCCTTCAAAGACAGTTTTTCGAAACTTCTGTGTGTTTCAAGAGAGATATAAAGTGCTTTGGAAGGAGTAAGGTCTGTGCCTGAGGTGGGGAAGAAGGAAAGAGAGAGATTTACACAGAAAACAAAACAAAACAAAACAAAAACCAGTAACTACACTGCCTTAACTAATCATTTAACTATGCCTGTGACTTTGGATAGAAGATGATGTTTGGGTAAAACAGCTACATAATTCACTATTAATTTTTTTTTTTTTTACAGTTAAGAGCTAACTGAAGTCCAAATAAAAAGTTACTCATGCAATGCCATGAGAAGTAACTTTTGTGATTTTGAGTCACACGGCAAATAAATCAAGGAAGCTCAGTCTCATGACCTGAATATGGAGAGGACGGGTAATGCTGTGAGGGACTGCCGTGCGTGGGATCTGCAGACCTCGTGGGGCAGCGAAGTAAAGTCCTACCAGTGACATCGTTTACTTTATACCAAAAGCACGTAATTCGTGTTTAAGAAGGAAAAAAAAAAATCCATCGGCGTTCTTGCTCGTTGGTAGATACTAGAGATTGATTTATGATGCCATGTCTGGATTATTTCAGAACAGTACATTCATTCTTTGTAGATTTTTTTTTCCAGAGGAAGTAATAATGTGCTATATACAAAGGGGCTAAAGTAAGCTGGGTTTTTCCTTTTCACATTATTGAACTGGTAATCTCTGGTCATGACCTGGAGTCCACAAAATCGGTGTCACTTAGATGCTGCTTGGGAGGCTCCCTGCATAATCATCCTCCCAGCTCGTGAACAATACCCATGGCCTTTCAGGAAATGAATGGAATGTAACTTCTCACAAGTACAAAATTACTTCAAGTTTTCTAAATATAAGGGACACCCCACTACAAAAGTAACCACCCCTCCCTCCCCCTCCCACATCTCTTTCTAATTATAAAACGGTACAACCATTTCAGATTACTAATGTGAAAGCAGGACGTAAATATATTATATGTACATGTACAAAACATGTCAGTATTTCACACCATTTACATTCATAAGAAAGAAGTCTGTTTATTGATCTTCTTTTGCAATTTGACAAGAAAAACGGTCGAGATACGTTACAAAACAATTAGAGCACACAATTCCAGCCAGAGGCATCATCTTTTGCAAACAGAGCAAACACCATTTTCCCAACGTTTTGCAGAAGAAAGGGGCTGCTGACAGTGAGATCTTCCATGGGGTCCTCCTCCAACTTTTTAGGGTTTGTGACATCCCTTCCTCTTTTTGACAAACGTGGACCAAATTCTCAACTACTGAGGAAAGTGGATGATGAAAGGCAAATAAATAACCACTCGCTGAGGAAATGGGGACCCTGGTCAAATTAGCTGGCTGAAAGAATAATGGCGATAATTCCAGCAGAGGGCACCCTGCCCCCTTGCAATAACATCCAGCTGAACACCAGGTACCACCAGACGCCAACACAAACACAGACTGAAAAGTCCCTCTGTTGGGAGTCTTTCTTCCACGACTCTACTAGCTAGTTCAACAGGCAATAGTTTGGTATTTTCTTCAAATGAGTGGGATATGCTATAATTAACTAGCTCTTATACATGAAAATTCTTTGGCTATTTAAAAATCTTCACATTCTCAAAGAGAACAATATTCTGAGTTTGATAAAGCGCTAGGTTTGTCTGAAACTTTTGAGGGCAAAGGGGACTAAACACTAGACTTTCAAGATGGTATGGTACTAAGGCCATGGTGCTTTTTTTAAAAATTAAATTTCTGGATTTAATAAGGTCAGTCACCAGCCTGCAAGAGAAAACCCCTAAGGATGCACAGTTTGATTGGACCAAGCAAACCACCTTCACTTATTCTGATGAGAACATTGGGAGGAAATTAAACTAGTCGCTGGAAGAAATATGTGTCCATTTGGATGGTGATCAGTCTTTGGTTTATATAGTACACATGGTCCCCACATTTTCCGTGGTCCTCCGAGCCCTTCACTTCAGGAAGGATGACAAGAGCACAGCCATTCTACAAGCAATGACTTTAAATAATTCAGGGTGAGCTCCCTTCACGGATTTTCCTCCTCCCTCTCTTCAGACATACAGAACCTCTTCAGAGATGTATATTCTTGCCTTATCATTATCCTCAACAAATATCAGGTGGCCAGAGAGAGAATGGCTTTGAATTAAGTGCAAACATCAACAGGTGCACAAGGATGAGGTCTTGCATCACGGAGATTCCTGAAGAAGCCACCTGATTATGAAGCACTCAAGGCAGGCAGAGTTCAGAGGGCAGTAAAGAGGTGTGAATGACCTCAGTGGGTCCTTAGTAGAATGAACAGGTTTGGAAATTAAAGGGCTAGATAATTTAGGGTCTCCATCCAGGATGTGGAATCATGTCTTGAGTTTTGGGATGATTAACTGAATGTCATCAAAAAGGCTCAAAGTGGAACAATGTAGCTACAGCTTCATGGGTCTTCACAAATCATTATTCCTGTTACAATGGGCCTGGACTTGTGAGATGGGGAGGAGAGCAGGGAAAGGGAAGACGTAAGCGATGAGGAACTCCTACTTGCTTCTCAGAATTAATTTATTTTTCAGGTAATCCCAACTGCCTTTGCAACAGGAATGTTTAACTCATGAGCATTAAACTCCTTAAAACATACACATCCAAAAAAAAAAAAAAAACAAAAAAACCAAACCCAAAAAACAAGAACAGGCCAGCTTTGAAACTAGGGGTGAGCATCCAGGTTCATATCCTGCCATCCTCTTTTCTGACTTCCTGCAGTATCCTCATCACCTTTTAACAGCCATCATCAAATGTACTTTTCAGTCCCAGCCACATGAGTAGCATGGATGAGGGACTTCTGTGACACGGGACGCTGCACAAAGAGTTGTTGTCTCTCACTTTAAAGAAATACTTTCTTTTTGCCTCTTTTTATGTCTTAAGGAAGAAGTGGCCTCTCAGATCACTTCCGAAGAGCAAGCTCTTGCGCTAAGATGTTAGGAAGCAGGGGTGGACATCGGATCCAGTTCAGCCCACACGTTTTCCCAAGAAGTCCTAATCCCGGGGCCGCTGGTGAACTAAGGGGGTCACAGCCGCTGGAGGTGGAAGATAATGGATTAGACAGCACTCTGCAATCCCTACCTTGCCATTGTTGGTGTAGGAGACTTTTCTGACAAGGAAGCCTTAGGGAAAAAAAAAGAGGCAATAGCTAGAGGCGGTCTGTAATAAAATTAGTGACATGAGAAGTGAAAAGGAGGCTGACTCCATTTCAGGGGAAGTTCATTTATAGCAAACTGACTCTCCTCCTCAGAAGTGCAGCTACAGACACTGCCACACAACACAAAGAGGAACACCGACAACAGTAACACCGGAAAACAATGGCAATCACAACCACGGTGACTCCACAGACCCAGGGCCACTAAGGGTTGTTTTTTTTCTGTCCTGAAAGATGGGAAAAGAATTTGTGTGTGTGTGTGTGTGCAAAGAAAGAGACGGGCAGTCAGGGAGAGCCCGAGATAGAGAGAGACACACCCTGACAAAAAAGGGAAAGAAATCAAAATGAGAGCATGTAAAAAAATGCTGCCAGAAACGGTCTCAGCGGCTCTACCTTACCACAGAGGGCTGGGTCCTCCCTCCACAGCGGGAGTGACTCTCTACCCCAGGTTTTCAGAAGGAGTTTTGATTTAATGAGATTTCTTTGTTTTCAGTCAAGGTGATGCATTCAACGGACAACGAAATGCCAATTTTTTTCTCCTCCTCTGTAAGAATTTTCATCTGAATATGATGAACACGATGGGGACTAAAAGAGTCCCATGTGAGGCTCTCTGTCGTCATTTTTGGTTCTGAATGTGTGGCAGCTGCAGGGACGTCAAGCACTGACTGAAGGTACCACTGGGTACTTGGGTGACCAAATCCAGACGCATGAACATCCAGGATGTTTCCATCAGAATGAGGGAAGTGCTCAAAGCAAAACAAACAAACAAAAAAGCCTCTTTGGACAGAGATCTGCCTCCATGGTCACGATCATGACTATGTGATGTCAGAAAAGGCAGATGCCTTTGCTCCTTTTAATTTTCCACCTTCTCCAAACTCTCCATCTCTCCCTGCCTAGATGACAGAGCTGACATTCTAGGGGTGGCAGGTCTCCAAACCCTGGAGACGAGATCAATATTTAGATGCTTTATTCATGATCAGGGCTCAGTTCTTCCCAAAGGGACCAGCCACACAGGAGATAGTGATTCCCAGAGGTGACTAAATTATTGTGGAGGAAATGGAAATGCTCCTTCTCTTGACCACAGCCTGGGGGTGACAGCAAGATGCCCCGTTCCCAACTGAGAGCTGGCGTCTGAGTTGCAGGCGGTCACAATTCACCAACTAGAGGCCCGACAGTCACAAGCCTCAAAGGTTTCTCAGTAAGTCTGCACAAAGTCTTGTATTTGGAGTGGAGATGTACCTTCCCGCTTTTCCCTCCCAAATCCGGGCATTTTAGCTACAGGTGTGGCGCTAGGGGGCACTGGGACTGGGAGACCTTCTGCCAATCAGGAAGAAGGCCGACGGGGAGCGGGGGTCAAGTTGGATCACTAGAGTCTGGAATTCTCTTTGGCTTCTGAGTGCCACACATCAGCCTAACGGTTTGTCAGAGAAGGGAGGGATATAATTTTGTCTCAGTACCAAATCAATATGGCATGTGTGTTTTTTAAAAAAAAACAACCAGTCAAGGAAGCAACAGTAAATGGTCATGGTCTTGCAGTTAGAAAGTTCAAGCAAAAAATTTGAAAAAGGGTGGCCGGAGTGCTTATTCATTATCAAAGAAATGGACCTGGGGGCCTCTCATTAGGCCACTGGGGTGGAGTCCAGTTGTCTCTGGAGGTAATTCAGTTTTAACCTTTTTTCCCTGTAAGTGTCAGGGAACCTTGCGAGAATCCTGGAGCGGCTCCAGCCCCACGCTGTCCAGTAGGGAGCCATGAGCCACACGTAGCTATGAACTGTTGGAGAAATTGCAAGTCCAAACAGAGATGTGTGTGAGTGTAAGACACCTGTTGCATCTAGATGACGTAGCACAAAAAAAGAATGTCAAGTAATTCATTACATGTGGAAACAATAATAATATTGGGTTAAATACATGTATTATTAAAATTGCTTTTACCTGTTTCAGCTCGCTTTTTGCAGTGTGGCCAGCAGAAAGTTTAAACTTGGATGTGTGACTTGCACTCTATTTCTATTGGACTGGGCTGGTCTAGACACTACGGGGAAATACACATCAAATCTGCACATTCTTTGAGGGGGTTCCCGCACTGTCTGGGAGCTGCAGGGCCCCAGGGCAGAGTTTCTTCTTTGGGGGAAGGTGCTGAAGAAGGCTGTGGGGAAAGGGCTGTTTCCTTTTTTTTTTTTTTTGGAACCCTTCCATGCCGATTAACATTTTATTTTTAAACTACCAAAACCACAGGAAAACTCTTCAGAAACAAACTTTCGTTAAAGGAGAAGCTTCTAGGCTCAGGGAGTTTGCAGCAGAACCTCCTTGGGGTCAGGCCCACAGGCCTCAGATCGGCCTCCTGGGTCTCTCATCATCTACGCAGCATCCTACAGGGGCTGCCGCGGCCACAGCACATATGCAGCCAACTCCTGCTTCACCTGGTCCCCGGCAGGAGGAGCTGACACCCATCAATCCAAAAGGCATTTTCTCTTTGGGCATAGAATACCACATGTCTTTTACTGTTGATTTCTTCTTCTAATTCCACTTGACTTAAGTTAATACCAACTTTTGTTTTGGGCAAACCTACTGAAGGCGGGGTAGGTGGTGCAGGCGTTTGCTGACCGAGAAAAAGAAGTATTTTGAGATGAAGAATTCCACCCTGAGAACTAGGATTTGAAGGTATCCAGAGATGGCAAACTCTGTGACTACGTGGGGTTTTAAGCCAAGGCAAAACCAAACGACTCCTACTTGGACTTAAAACGCCAGTCATTTGGACAGTCCTTCTCAGCAACACAGGAGTGCCAGATCTCAAAGGCTGTTTGTTTCTGTTACATGTCAAGAAACTCTGCCTCCCCAAGGTAGAAAGTCTGCTATATGTCATCACCATCAGCACAAAACAGATCCTCCTGGCAACATGCTCATTAGTGGTCCTAAGACCAGAAAGAGCCTTGGGCATAATCTTGTTAAACTCCCTCGCTTTGCAGATGGAGAAGTCTAGCCCTCCTGACTCCAGATTCGGTGCTGTCTTCCTTCCTCCCTGGCTGTAGATCCTGGATTTCATTACAGGAAGTATTGGACTCCTAGCGAGATGTGACATTTCTGAAGGTGATAATCATTTTCCTTGCCTTGCTGCCTACTTAGAAAGCATCAAATAGGAACTCGTTAAAGCTGGTGGTAAAAGAGCCACCAGTGGGTTCCCGTGATGTACACGGAAATGTTTCTGCAGGCAGCGGGGTTTTTCCAGCAGAACCAAACTCTGTTTTTAGATGAGTATGAGTGTAGCGAGGTGGAAGGGCCTCCTCAAATACGTAAATACCTCAGCGAGAGAAGCTTTCTTTCCTAGGGAACCCACACAGCGGCATGGCTTTTCACAGATGACGAGGTGACCCCTCTGATGGTCCAGAGAAACGAGTCACCCTGCCTTAGTCATCTCTGCATCTGGAGAGTCTAAATGTATTACAAAATTTCCCACTGAAAAAATAGCACATCTCTGTCATAGTTACAAAAAAAGAATAACAACATAAACAGTTTAAAAACACCTATGGGTTTTAGAATTCCTTTGATGCCCCCTTTCCTTTCCTTCTGACTTTCTCTCTCTCAATCAGGAGAAACTTGACTTCAACAATTCCTGTGCTGAACTTTTTAGATCAAATCGTTTATCAAATCACACGTCCCCCTAACTTGGTATCCAGACGCACTCAGGGGTGCCCCTGGAAGCAACCTCCTAAGGATTTACCTAAATCCTTCAAGGTCTGGTGAGGTTTACCAGAAGTGTGCTGGAATGAAGGGAAGACCTGAGTGCTGCTGCAGCCCCTGCTCTGTTGGATCCAAAGATGACTGGATCTTTTCTAAAACTTCCATCTCCTGCAGAACCCACTCGTGGAGGTAACAAAAGAAGACTGTAGTAGCCTTGGGGAAACCAGTGCAACAGATCCTTTGCTTTCAGGAATAGCGTGTGGTATCTGGTTTTAAAACCGGGTTTGCAGTCCCAGCAACCGACAAGCCCTACAGTCACAAAGAAAGGTGCTAATGCCCTGGAGGGGCCTTGTGAGTTCAGAATTCAGCCAAAGACTGTAAGGCTCAGATGAATTGAAATGCCCCCTAGAACTGCCTTCTCACGTCACGTGGGTCCCTAACTGAACCTGGCAAGTGGAAGCCAGCAAGAAGGAGCTGAAAAAAAAAAACAAACAAAAAAAAAAACGAGGAGTGGCCTCAGCAGATTCAGAGCTTGGTGTTGGGGGTCTCTGGCAGCTGGGATTTTCAAGATCCATGTGAAAGAATTTAGATTCTAAACGAAAGCTGGCCTTAGACTGTTTCAGGGTGCCGAGGCACTTCCCGAAGCCATGCACACTTCATGCTGAGAGGTCAAGGCCGTTAATCTCAGAGATGGAACACAAATGGGGCTGGTGCTTCCAAACAGAACTCTGTACAAAAGCTGGAGTGAATCAAAGGGAGAACAAAGGAGTGGACATAAAGTAAACTACACACAGACCTTAAAAAGAAACTACCAAGAAATCAACAACATTCCCCAAATAGGAAAACAAGATCTGGAAAAAAAAAACTGAAATGAAACTAAGAAGCCCTAAAAGTGTCCCTTCAGTCTGTTTTAGGAACTTCCAAAGTGTGTGTCTACAAGACATGGGAGAGAAAATCAGCTTTCAGCTTCCAAGGTGCCAAGGCCATGGGCTGTTGAGGAGATGGAGAAACTGCATCCTGATGAACGTGACTTTGGATATTGCTTTTCGGTACCTTTCTTGAGTGGAGCGCCCTGGAGTTGTCAAAGTGCTCTGGAGGTGCGTGTGCCTCGTCCAACTTTGGGGCGCTTCTCCCTTCCTTCCCCTGGGGTCCCACCATCCCTTTCTTCCAGATCTGCCATTTCAAGATTTCACCTCCTCGCAGTCTTGGTCAGTGGAAAGTTCTACATCAGAAAGTCCAACCTCCATCGCCATAATCAGTGAGATGTCAGAATCACTGCTTACCGCTGCCTCCTGCTCACCTGGGGGGAAAAGCAAAGTTCACAGTGAACATAGAGCTGTGTCTTCAGAGGCTGATGATTTCAATACAATTGCCTTTAATAACATTTCACTGAAGCCCAAGAGAAGGAATTAGGAAAACTGGCTAATTTGAAAAAAAAATCTAGTTAGAGCCTTTTCTCTCTATGCCCCCAAATAAATTCTAAATAAAAAGTTAAATGTAAACAAAATAAACTAATGAAGCTAGAAGAAAATGTATCTTACAAGTATATACCTAAGTAGGAAACAGTAGCTCTAATATCTCTAAGTAGGGCAGGAATTTCTGTTTGGAAAAACGATTGATCAAGCCACAGAAGAAAAGATTGATAAATGTGTGTGAAAATTTAGAAACATAAAAAACATGAAAAATAAGCTCAAAGGCATATATCACACCAGGAATATTTGTAAAACAAATTCACAGAGGATTATATTCTTAACATATAGAGAGCTTTTAAATAAACGAGAAAAACTGAATCCAACTCTTAGTTAGAAAAATGGGTAAAGGTTACTGTTACACCATTCACAGAAGAGTGTAACATAAATGACCAATAAACATCAGGTAAAAACGAGCAACTCCTTTTTGTTTATGAAATTTTCACTCTTTAAAAAAGAGTGTATTACAGTTCAGGGTATACTGAGGGAAGTACTGTGATCAACTGTACTCAGATGTGAAATTTTCACCCAGTAACTTCATTTCCAGAATGTTTTGTAGAGAATATAATAAGAGCTTCAAGAATATTCATTTAAGGAATAAAGAACAGCAGCAAAACACTGCAAATAACAAAGCCCAACAATAAAAAAAAATCTCGTAAACTAGGTCACTTCTAAAAGACAGTCTCCTGGTTATAATCATTAAAGTGATGGTTCCAAAGAGTTTGTAGTTACAGAAGAAAATGTTCACGGTATGCTGTTAAGGGAAAATAGAAGTATTCACAGCTTTATGTACAGTGAAGTCGACAGAGAAAGTTAGCCAGTAGCAGAAAAGCCAAAAATACTAATAAGAATTGTCTCAAGTTTGGGATTTATAATCACTTTCTTTTCTTTAAAAAAAAATTCAGTTTTACTCCTAAACATTCTTCAATGAGCTTATATCATTCATTCACTCAAGACATAAATTTCTTGCATTCTTTTAAATTAAAATCTAGTCAGTTTACAATGTTGTGTCAATTTCTGGTGTACAGCATAATGTTTCAGTCATGCACATACATACGTATATTCCTTTTCAATTTTCCGTATAGGTTGTGACAAGATATTGAATATAATTCCCTGTACTATACAGTATAAACTTATTGTTTATCTATTTTATATACAGTAGTTAGTGTCTGCAAATCTCGAACCCCCAATGTGTCCCTTCCCACCCTTTTCCCCTCCAGTAACCATAAGTTTGCTCTCTATGTCTGTAAGTCTCTGTTTTGTAAGTAAGTTCATTTGCGTCTCTTTTTTTCGATTCCGCATGTAAGTGATATCATATGGTATTTTTCTTTCTCTTTCTGGTCAAGACACAACTATCGAGTCCCTGCTATGTGCTAAGGATTGTGCTAACTGTAGGGATATAGGTGAGAGTGAGAGAATTCCGGTCCCCAAGGAACTTACTATCCAGTGGGCAGGCAGTCCACTGACTTGTCAATTACAACCCAACGGGATAAGCACTTTCCTGGAAAATGTACCTGGTATTATAGCAGAAGGTAAGGGGCATACATAACTATTTGCTGAGGCAAAGAAGGCTTCCCAAGGGTGTGATATTTAAACAAACTCCTATAGGATAACTTAGCCAGACGAATGAGAAGGATGTATCTCTTAAGCACTAGCAATAGCATTACAGATGACTGGAGGTGATAGGCAGTCTTGTGCAGATAGACATCAGACTGTATTTAACTATGACTGGGATGCAGAGGCAAGCTAGGGAGTATGAACAGGGGAGGCTGGGGAGCTCAGCTGCTTAAAAGGCAGCTTTAAAACCAGCAGATCTTGTATGTTCCATTACCTTACAGACGAAACACACAATTAAAAGACCAACAAAATATCTAAGGACTAAAGAATGCTGATAATTATCATACTTTTGCTCTCATAATCACTGAGATAATTTATTTCATGTTGAGATGCAGTTAAGAAAAATATATGAGTTTCATGAAGGACAGTAAACTCTTCAGATGTTTAAGAGGAGACAAACAGAGAACTAGCAAAGAACTCGAGTCTTAAGAATTCGTTTTAGAGAAATGAGGTGTTTCACAGGGATAGACCCAACCTAAAGACTGAGATCTGATATGTTTCCTAGACCCACAAGTGTACGAAGTTCATAGTAATGTAGACAGGTCAATGGCTAGAATAAAACATTGGAAGCAGATCTTGGAAGATAGTCATATTTAGTACTTGAAAATGGTGGATATTCAACAAATATTCCATAAAACCAGTCATTTAGATAAGAGTGTAACTGGATCCCTGCCTCACACCTTATACATTCTAGGCTGGCTGAATACCTATATCTGTGTATCTGTATCTGTATCTGTATCTGTATCTGTATCTGTATCTGTACTTATAGTCCATCCTTATTTTGTGTGTGTGCACTTCCTTCCCATTTATCCTCCTCTCCAGAGCCATCATCTGGTACCTTCCATCCCTGAGCCTTGGGGAATTTTTGATGCAAACCAGGATGGTTCTCCCCTTCCTCACGGCTGCTGTGCACTTGCTTTCTCAGCAGGGCTGTGGTTTGCTGTAGTCCAGGCTGCACTCAGCATCACCAAGAAGAAGCTTTCATTCTGGAGTCAGTGAGCAGTGGCCACTGGATTTGGACAGGACACAACATGCCCAGCCAGACAAAAGGGTTTGCTCTGATTTTTAGGTCCATTAAGTCATCGACTCTTTATTCCCTTTTTTCCCAGTTGCCCAAATTTTGTTACTGTCTCTTCTTACATTTTACCCATCCATGTTAGTTCATGCCTCACAAAATCCCTTTGCTATAGTTTATGTGGGGTTTTAGGAGGGACTGAAAGTTATTTCATGTGTTCAACCCACTCTTTTTACTCAGTGCTCTCCTTAAGCATCACTTTTACAATGAGAAAATTATATACTTAAAGTTATATTTATGAGAAGTGGGAGCCTGTCTTACTCTTTAGGAGATTGTATTCTAGTCTCAGCTATAAGTAACTACACATGTTACTTGGTATAAGTCACTTTCTCCTCTAGGGCTGAAGTTTAATTGCCCATAAAATGAGAGTTTGGATTAGATATCTTAGAGTCTTTTTCAGCTGTTATAGTTTATTCATGTATAGGTTGATGCCAACCTAGCACAGTGCCTCCCTCATATAGGGTGTGTTCTCAATAAGTAGTTTATCGAATTACCACTGAGAAATGAAGTTGCAAGTCTTTCTTTTTTCATAACATTTCAAATTGTTGTTTTCTATTTAAAAACTTTTTGCTTAATCAAAAAGAAAGTCTGCTTATTGTATATTTAGTACAAGTATGTACTAAATGGGAGAATTCACTACTTTGAGGTGAAATGAAAGCTAAAAGAGCTAAGGATATGGAAGTGTCCGTCAAAAGATGAATGGATAAAGAAGATATATACATATATAGAATACTACTACAACAGAATACTACTCAGCCATAAAAAAGAAGGAAATTTTGCCTTTTGCAGCAATGTAGATGGACTTGGAGGGCATTATACTAAAAAAAAAATGTCAGACAGAGAGAGACAAATACTGTACAATATCATTTACATGTAGAATCTAAAAAATACAACAAACGAGTGAATATAACAAAAAAGAAGCAGACTCACAGATATAGAGAACAAACTAGTGGTTACCAGTAGGGAGGAGGGGGGCAATACAGGGGTGGGTGAGTGGGAGGTACAAACCATTGGATGTAAGACAGGCTCAAGGATGCATTGTACAGCACAGGGAATATGGACAATATTTTGTAGTAACTGTAAATGGAATGTAACCTTTAAAACTTGTATATAAAATTAAAAAATTTAAAAAGTGAGAGCTATATTGTAGATATATAATCTCCTCCTCCTCCTCCTTCTTGTTTTTTGGGCAATAGTCCAGGAATCAATTCAGCTCACAAGAAGCCAAAAATTTCAGCTCACAACTAAATGGTAAGCCAACCAAAGAGCTCATCATGGAGTGGTTTTATTACTCTCAGATAGGCCTGGTACAGAAAGGAGGCACAGATAAGAGCTGACTTAGAGTTCTAGAGCGATAGCTCACAGCACCTGCAAATTCCCACCTTCACACCTGTCTTCTCAGCTACCAGCCTCAGCAGATTTCATGGATTCATTCTCGCCATGGTGTTTTCTAAATCGGAATGTGTGAATTGAAAGAAAAAAGGGCTGTGGGGACTGCTGTAACTATGGGCTGCTGAATTCATGATGCTATTTTGGAAATTGACTGTCCTGCACAGCTCGAGGCAAAGACGAGGTCAGATCAATAAAAATAGAGATTTGCCAAAAATGGTTCCACTTCCATGATGTGACATTGCATCAACCACAGTATCTAATCATTTTCCATTTTAAAACTTAAAAAAGTGATCTGAAGGCATTTGGAATTGTTCTTTACTCTGTCCTAGGTTTTTATTGAACTTGGTTTGTTTGATAATTTTTAAAAGCAGGAATGTGTCCTTTAATCAAGGCAGAGGCTTTACTTTGAGGCCGTAATAATACAAATCAAAATGCTGTCACTGAAACATTTAGAAGGTTCCCTGTAGATAGTACTAATTGGGCAAAGTAACTATTAATAATATAAATATTTACTAAAATTTATCTTCTCCCCTGAGAAAGCTAATACAAAACTCATGCAAAAATAACAATGGCCTCTACTGAATTCTTAACGACAACTCTTTGATGTAAGTATTACTATTCTTGTTTTACAGATGAAAAGAAAAAACCTCTTAGTCCATTTGACACAGTAGTATAATACCTACTTGACACATTTTCTTTCTTGGCTTCATGCATTGTAAAGACATTGAGAGAATTTAAACAGGGAGTAATATGATCTGCTTAATATTTTAAAAGATAATTCTTGCTGTTAAGTGAAGAACAGATTGGTATGACAAAGGGTGGAGGTAATCCAGAAGAAACTACTGCAGCAAAAGAGGTGAAACACGGTGGCGGCTTGTTGTAATAGGAATGGAGGTAAGAGGACAAACTGAAGTAATCTTTAAGTTTTTATTACTTTTTAATTTTTATACAATTTTAAAGGTTACTTTCCATTTATAGTTATTACAAAAGATTGGCTATATTCCCAGTACATCTTTGAGCCTATCTTATACCCACAGTTTGTACCACTCATTCCTCTACCCCCATATTGCCTACCACTCCCCACTGGTAAACACTAGTTTGTTCTCTGTTTGTAAGTCTGCTTCTTTTATGTTATATTCACTCGTTTGTTGTATTTTTTAGATTACACATATAAGCAATATCATATAGTATTTATCTCTCTCTGCCTGACTTATTTCATTTAGCATAATGCCCTCCAAGGCCATCCACATTGCTACAAATGGCAACATTTTGTTCTTTGTTATGGCTGAGTAGTATTCCACTGGAGATATCTATCTATCTATATAACTATCTATATTTATATCTATATCTCACACCTTCTTTATCTATTCATCTGTTGGACACTTAGGTTGCTTCCATGTCTTGGCAATTGTAAATAGTGCTGCTATGAACATTGGAGTGCATGTATCTTTTTGAGTTAGTGTTTTTGGTTCCTTTGGATATATACCCAAGAGTGGAACTGCTGGGTCACATGGTAGTTCTATTTTTGATTTTTTTTTGAGAAACCTCCATCCTGTTTTCCACAGTGGCTGCACCAACTTACATTCCCACCAACACTGTACAAGGGTTCCCATTTCTCCACATCTTTGCCAACATTTGTTATTTGTCTTCTTTCTGATGATGCACTGAAATAATATTTTAGAAGAAGGATATAAGAGAAAGGAGGAAGTAACTCCCATATGTATTGAGCAACATGGGTACCACTTACTGAGCTGGAGAAACTGGAGGACGAACAGGTGGGGATAGATCAAAGTTCAGTTTTGTGTATGCTGTGTTTGAGCTGCCTGTAAGATGTCCAAGGGAGACGGCAATTGGCAGCCAGATATAGGAGTCTGGAGTTTAGAGGCGAGGCCATGACTATCATTAAATTTTGGAGGCTTCAACATAACGAAGGTATTTTAAACCACGTGAGTAGATGAGGTTTTCTAGAGACTGCAGAGAGAGAAGATAACGCCAGGGGCAGAGCTCCTGGGAACAGCAAAAACTAGAGCCAGAGACTCAAACAGGTGCCCCCACCATAATTTGTTTGGCTCACACAATGTCTTTTTTTTTTTTTTTAATGTGAATTAGTTACCAATATTTAAAAGTCAAGCTGTTTTACATACAAAATTGAAATTTATCTTGGAAAAAGCAGTATCCAGCAATATATGTCCAATTCCCGGATGGAAATCCCTGGGGGAACCCGAGTGAACGCTGCCCCACCTAGCTCAGGGCACAGAGGCTCATGGCCACCACAGCCATCCAGCAGTCTCTGCACTGGTTCACATACTTGCTTGGCCAGTGCAGGCATCTGAGTTTGAAATCTCACATTTAGGGAGAGAGCAGACGAATAGCAGAGGGGTGTCCCAAATAAACTGCAAATAGCCAGGCGGAGTAAAAGAATATTGTGTCATTGATTAACTTCCTTCTTTTCTTTTAGATACATTCTGCTTTTTTTTTTTCCACCTCCTTTATAGGCACAGACTCAAAATTTTAAATCTGTACCCAAGAAAATGAGATACCATATTACTGAATTGGTTGGGGTGGATTTAAAGACTGATCCCAAATCATCTAATTCTCAGCCTTGAATCTCGTCATTGCAGTTACAGAGCATCTGATTAGATGGTGAGCAGAAAGCACTCTGTTTTAAATGGAGCTTTGTGACTTATTTTATTGACCCATAACTACTACTTTCATATATTTCTACATTTAATTCTAAGTAAAATCCATCAGTAGCCTTCTTGTGGTTAACCAAAACAATTCTTAGTGGTGGGGTTTGTTTTATTAATTCCACTTAGTCTGTAAATTATTAATATCTTTGGTCTATTCCTTTCCTCTTAAATACATAAAATGTTACCTAAAGTGTCATAGGTTTTCCTTCTACACTGTTCGTAGGAATGTAAATTGGTGCAGCCACTATGGAGAACAGTATGGAGATTCCTCGAAAAACTAAAAATAGAGTTGCCATATGATCTAGTAATCCCACTCCTGGATACGTATACAGAAAAGATGAAAACTCTAATTGGAAAAGATACATGCATCCCAATATTCTAACAGCACTATTTGCAATAGCTAAGATATGGAAGCAACCTAAATGTCCATTGACAGATGAATGGATAAAGAAGTTGTGGTATATTTATACAATGGAATACTCAGCCACAAAAAAGAATGAAATAATGCCATTTGCAGCAACTAGATAGACTTAGAGATTGTCATATTAAGTGAAGTAAGTCAGACAGAGAAAGACAAATATCATATGATGGAGTCTAAAAATGATACAAATGAACTTATTTACAACATGGAAACAGACTCACAGACATAGAAAACAAATTTATAGTTACCAAAAGGGAAAGGGGTGGGGAGGGATAAATTAGGAGTTTGGGATTAGCTGATACAAACTACTATATATAAAATGGATAAAAAACAAGGTCCTACTGTAGAGCACAGGAAACTATATTCAATATCTTGTAATAACCTGTAATGAAAAAGAATATGAAGAAGAATAATATGTATGTGTATAACTGAATCACTATGCTGTACACCAGAAACTAACACAACACTATGAATCAACTATACTTCAATTAAAAAAAATAAGAGTCACAGGTTTCCCTTTATAAAATGGACATTGCACAGTTGTAGTTCCACTGTGGTTTGTATAACTGTCCATAACGGGCCTGGCTTAACGTTCCCTCCAACCCGCGACCTGTCCTGTCTGGTCTCTGGGGCATGCAAGTCCTGTCTTTCTCACTTTCCTGGCTCAGCCCCATCCATTGTCAGTGTTCCCATTTCAGAGCCCCATGCACTCCTTCACAAGTAGGAAGCACTTGGTAAATGTCTGCAGCGGTGCAAATGAACTGAAGTTCCTCTCTGGACACATACATAGGGCATCAGGTTTTGTATTTTATTAACTAATCACAATATTGGTGCCTGCTGAGTACTTAGTATATGCCAGGGACTATGCTAAGTACTTTAAATAGATTGTCTAATTTAATAGTCACAGTTTACCTATGACATAAGAAGAATTATTATTTCTATTTTCAAGTGATAAAACTAAGGCTCAGAAAGGCTCAGATAAAAATCTTTGGAGCTTACATGGTAGTAAGAGTTGGATCCAGAATTCACACAGATGTGGGTCTGTCTGACACTGGAGTCCATGAACCTGATCATATCTACTCTTCAGAGCTGAGATTCCTAGCCTGAAGACTACTGGACTTGCAGGGGAGTCCAGGTACCTAAAATTACCTACTTTTATGGTTATGTGCATATATGCATTTTTCTGGTCAGAGGGTTGCTTTTATCAGATTTTCACAGAAACCAGAAAAGGCTAAGAAGTATCCACTTAAGAGGTTCTGCAACCTGGGTGAGTGGACACGTTGCTGGATTCAACAAGCATGGCTTGGTTTTTTTAAAAAAATGTGTATTTTGGTTTACATTTCACTGACTATGTGTTTTACTAACTTGACAGGATGATTTTCATATGCAGTCACTGCTTTCCTAGTTAATTGTTTCTATATGATGGTTATTCAAAGTGAAAGCAGAAAATTATCCTTCCCAGAATGAGGTTTGATATTTACTCTACGGCCTGACTTATGAAAGGAGGCATAGAGCTGTAGCAGGCTGGAATAAGCCCTCTCTGTTACGAATTAACAAACACTGCCCTCAGAATAAGCGTTCGCTGTGTTGAGAGAAAATGAGGGGGTGATGAATATAGTTCCCCAGGTGTCCTGATTCTCCAGGAGGTTTGGTGGACACATGCTCAGAGCTGTTCTGCATCACAGAAAAGCTTATTTCCCCCATGTACTGGAAAAACAAGTTTTCAAAGAAAAACAGCATCCTTCTGTCCACTGATCCTGATGCTTATCTTCTTGAACATAGGACATCGTTTCCAATCACCCTGTATTACACAAAAGCATCACAGGAAAGACACACAACCAGACTGGCCGACTTACAATGTTGCTATCTTTTCATTTCTTTTCAGGATTAAAGTTTCTTAGGGCTGGGGCACTGCAGATCTATTTCCCCAGCGTGTCTTAGTGGGGAAGTTAATTCGATTCCAAATGCAGAGTGTTTTTAATAAGAAAATGTGTTCCTTTCACATGCGTTCCTTACTTTTGCCTCTTTTGCTTAGAATTTCTCAGGAGATAACTTCTGATTTGGTTTAAATTTTCCTCCTTATGAGTGGCTTTTGCTGTGACGATGGTAAGCCTTTTGGGTCACTTTCTTTAGAGGCTGTGCAATAATGTTAATAATAATAGCTGTGTCAGGCATTGCAATTACATATGTCCTGCATATCACCTTCACAGCGATGCTCTGGATAGGTGTATGATCAACCTCATGACTGCTTCACATTTTACAGGTGAAGTCAACTTGTCCAAGGTCAAGAACATAGAAAGGGGCAGAAATGGAATCTCAACCCAAGTTGGTGCTCTTGACAGCTGTGCTATTCTGCGATGGCAGAGCTGTTAGACTTCTACTTGGCTGCTAAGTTGTTCCCATAAACAATGCTCGGCCACCTTAGAGAACCAAGCCTTCTAGGCTTACAACATAAATTCAGACATTGGGCCAAATGACCCCTAACAGTTGTCCAGCTTCAACTGGCACTTTTGTCTTTCAAAACTCTTGCTCCATAATTATTTTTTTGCGGAGGGGTGGGGATTAGGTTGATTTATGTATTTGTCTTAATTTTTTTAAATAGAGGTACTGGGGATTGAACCCAGGACCTTGTGCATGCTAAGCACATGCTCTACCACTGAGCTACACCCACTCCCCATGTTCCATAATTATAAATAAAAAACATGGTGAGCTCAAATCAGGAAAATTTTTTATCACCTGGGGAGGTTTAAAGCATTGATTTCATTCTGACTTAGTAAAGGAGAATTTCCTGGAAGTTTATACATTAAATTAGATCACAACTTACGATTTCACTCTGCTTTTCTCTCTTCATCACTGGTTTTCTTTCCCTGTGCCACTTCACCCAGCAGGAGAAAGATTTTCTCCAATTGCTCAAACTCCTTATGATTTCACTAACAATTCATTCATTGAGTAATTCCTTACTAAGTGTTGAAAGAAAGGACAATGTGATTTTGGCATTAGTTTTACGTTAGTTTTTGCAGGAAAGAAGGCATAATCTAGTGAATATGCATGTTGTTAACAGTTATTTTACAATTCCTAGTTAACACTACCTACAGAAAATCTTAAGCATTAAGCATAGTATCTGTTATATGGAAGGCTCTCCATAAATGTGACTATGACTGGAATGAAAAACGAGTAAAAAAGGGAAAGCTACCAGATGGATTTAGAGAGACAGGCAGATACCACGCAGACATCTGTTTTTGCAGTTATATGAAATTATCCATAGACTTCATTTATTTATTCATCAATTTATTTAATCGCTCATTTATTCAATGGGAATTTACTGAACACTTAATAGGTATACAGCAGTGTTGATGAGCTTTGGAGGAAATAAAGATGAACTAAACAAAGGTTCTGCTTTTAAGCTGAATTTGATCTAGTAAAAGAGATCAGACTTGTGTATATATAAATTTAATACAAGGTGATACATGCCAAAAAAGAGTTGTATAAATAAAATGCTAAAGAAACAGAAAGGTGATGAAAATTCTACCTCCAGTTGGGTAACCAAGGTTTGTGAAGTAGGTTACAATGGAAACCAGTGGTGAGATCTGATTAGCATTGGGAAGTACTATTGGGAGACAGGGGAGATGGTATTTTTATCAGGAGAGCCAACCTGACTAGGAGTCGTCAGAGCAAATTTCAAGGCATGTGGATGGTTCAATTTGGCGAGCTGAGGATATGGAGAACCCTCGGCAAAGTGCCAGATCTAGCCTGTAGGTACTCTGCCCCCTTCCTGCGCTCAGTGCTCTCCTGTTTCCTAGGAAACCCTTTGCCACGGGTTCCTCCAGTCTTCCAAACATTTTTTTTTTCCCGGTAAATCAACTTCACTGAAGCATAATTTTGATGAGCTTTTGTCATTCTTGTTTTTTTTTTTTAATTGAAGTACCGTCAGTTACAATGTGTCAGTTTCTGGTATACAGCACAATGTCCCAGTCATGCATATACATACATATATTCATTTTCATATTCTTTTTCATTAAAGGTTATTACAAGATATTGAACATAGTTCCCTGTGCTATAACAGCAGAAACTTTTAACTTTGATGAGCTTTGATGGATGTGATGGATGGATGTACCCGTGCAATCACCTTTACTATCCTGACAGTATTCAAAGTGCTAAACATTTCTACTTCCTCCCAAAGCCTTCTTGTGCCCCTTTATGGTCATTCCTTCCCTTTGTCCCTGGCCCCACATAACACCTGATCTGTTTTCCTTTTTATAACACTTTATCAGGGTTTTTCAATATTGGTATAATTGATGTTAGAGGTTAGATAATTCTTTGTTGTGGGGAAAATGTCCTGTAAATTGTAGGATGTTTTGTGGCATTCTTGGTCTCTACCCACTGAATGCCAATAGCACCACCCCCCTCCCCAGCTGTGACAATTGCCAAATGCCACCCCACCAGGGGGAAAAATCATCTCCAGTGGACAATCATGGCTCTAGATTAAGACGCATTTTCTATAATTTTATACACATGAAATTTTACAGTATGTACTCTTTTGTGTCCGGTTTCTTTCATTCAGTGTACTCATTTTGAAATCCAGCCATGATGTTGCATGTATCAATAGTTCACTCCTTCTTACTGCTGCATAGTCATCCATTGTATGGATATACCACAGTTTACTTATTCATTCATAAGCTGATGATCATTTGAGTTACTTCCAGTGTTTGCCTCCTGTGAATAAAGCTGCTATGAACATTTGTGTGCAAGTCTTTTTGAGGACATACATTTTCATTTCTCTTGGGTAAATACCTAGAAGTGCATTGCTGGGTCCATATGGTGAGTATATGTAACTATATAAGAAACTGCCAAATTTTTTTTTTTGGTAGCAAAAAACCACAGCATATTAAATTCACTCTCAAAACAACCTCCAAGTATACAGTACAATATTGTCAACGACATGCACACTATTGTGCAACAGATCCCTTTAACCTCACCATCCTGAATGATTCCTGCAAAATAAGGGTCCAATTTCTTTCTTTTGCATGTAGATTTCCAGTTTTCCCAACACCATTTGTCGAGAAGAATATTCTTCCTCATTGTGTAGTTTCGACACCCTAGTCACAGAGCATTTGACCAAATATATGAGGGTTTATTTCTGGGCTCTCTGTTCTGTTTCACTGGTCTGTATGTTTCTATGCCAGTACTACACTGTTTTAATTATGGTAGCTTTGTAATATATTTTGAAATTGAGAAATGTGAGGCCTCTAGCTTTGTTCTTCTTAGGATCCTTTTGGCTAGTCAGGGTCCTCTGAGATTCCATATTAATTTTAGGATTTTTTTCCTATTTCTGTAAAAAAATAGCATTGGGATTCTGATGGAGATTGCATTGAATCTGTAGATTGCTTTGGGTAGTATGAACATTTTAACAATATTAAGTTTTCCAATCCACACATAGGAGATATCTTTCCATTTATTGTGTCTTTTAAATCCCTTTCAGAGCAATGTTCTGTAGTTTTTAGTGTAAAAGTTTTTTATCTCCTTAGTTAAGTTTATTCCTAAGTACTTTATTCTTTTTGATGCTGTTGTAAATGAGATTGTTTTCTTAATTTTCTTTTCATGGTTGTTCATTGTTAGTGTATGGAGAAACCACAGATGTGTGTGTGTGTGTGTGTGTGTTTACTGTTTTTTGTGGGGGAGGTAGTTTTGTTGATTTTATTTTCTAATAGATTTACCGGGGTTTTTGTGTGTTTGGTCAAATGCCTTTTCTGCATCAATTGAGATGATCACATTATTTTTATGCTTTGTTCTACTAAAGTGGTGTACCACTTGTGGAGCTCTATGACCCACATCAAGTCAATTTTACATCTGGTACAAGGTAAAGGTTGGTGTTCGTTTTCTCCCAACATTTTTGTAGTCTATTTCTGGTATTACGCTCCCTTATTTTGAAATACCTAGAGTGATTTCCACTTTCCTGACTGGCTTCATTATATATAGGCAATGAGGTTGGAAAGATAGGCTGCAGTAAAACTGAAGAGTGATTTGAATGCCAGGTTGAAGTGTCATGACTTTATCTAATATACATGAATTATATTATATTTATGCATAGAAAGTACTTGCTTAAAAACTACTGAAAGTAAACAATCTCAGTTCCCTTACCAGTAAAATAGTGACAGTAATACTTTTTTGGGAGCCTGTAATGAAATCTGGTACGTTGGGGTGTGTGTGTGTGTGAGAGTGGGTACACACACACCTACACAGGGCTTCACTTCACAGTGTGTCTGGCACGTGCTATGTGAGATAATATGCAGCTATTATTGTATTTAGTACATTGACTGAGAACCTGCTTTCTTCTGATCTCATTAAGCCTCTCGGATTCCTCCTTTGTCTATCAATGTCCTGATGAAGAATGCCCTTTCTTTCCCTGGCACTGTTTCCCCACTGCTTCTGTACTGTTCTATTTCTTCTGTGTTACTGATGTAGGTGGCTGCATCAACCTTTCGTAAAGAGCTCAATTGCCATGTGACAGCCTTATTCCTCCTATGTGTACAAGTGTCACCCTGTTACAAGATAGTCCGATATAAGAGCCAAGAGAAACTGGAGAACAGGCTCTGATGGAAACACAGAGTTTAGTTTAAAGGTCAAGTCGCGGGACACAGCGAAGTAGGGAATTCTTTACTTCACTCTGGGGGGGGGGTGGGGTGCGGAGGACAGAAATAGGAACAGTTTCTTACACGTAATGTTTTCAAAAAGAAAGAAGCATTTTAAATGGTGAATCTGTTGAAATACAAGTCCTCAAGCAGAGCGCAAGCAAATTACAAGGTAAATCAACAGCTCAGCCAGGGACTGAACACTGCCAGGAGCACGTTCGGGGCTCTACAGACAGGTGTCATTTCACAGCAACCTGTTCTACTACCACAACCGATTTAAGGTTTTTTAAAAATTTTTTAATTTTAAAAAACTGAAGTATAAGATTAAAGGTTTTTAACATAGTTGTTTCCAACCCTTCTGACTACCTACTATCCCATAAAACACATGGAGACACCTGTTTAAAAAACTTCAAGACTGCAAGTCATTTGTTTGGAAGAACCCCAGATGGCCTCGACTTTCTCCAGTAAATACTGCATCATTCACTTTTGGCTGGTTGGAGAACAGGTCACAACCTGGTGTTCTGGGGCTGGAGGGGTGGGCTCAAAGCAGTGGCACCAATAAGCCCTCAAGGACTGACGGACTCACTCGGAGCTGAAGAAGGCAGGCCTGATGTTTTGAACCAGATCATGAGTTGGTGTCGCAACAATAAATTACTGAAATCCACCTAGAGGGATGTGTTTACTCGCCTCCCTGGAAAACCTAATGGATTCTATCTGATGCATATAATAGCAGGAGCAGTGTGCCAGTCATGCATGTTATTTAATCGTAACCTAACCCATTCCTCTGGCTCACACAATGCAATTTCCAGCTCTTTGTGTTTAGAACAAAACCCAGAATTTTAATCAATATTTGGCCGTGCAACGGGGATCCCTCACCATGAGTTTCAGGGTGAAAATAAAGGAGGTACAAAGAGGTCAGCTGTTCAACAAGGGGACGTGAAAAGGCAGAGGGAATGAGGGGGCACACTGAAATGGCCAGACATCGGTCTGCATGCCGCTCCCTTGGGGAAAGAAACCATTGCTCTTCTAATCTCTTGTGCCTCCTTCCGCTTTGTTTCGTGGCCAAGCAGATAAAGCTGGAAGAGCCTTAGTGCTTATTTCATCACGTACTTGGCCAATCAAATAAGATGATGGATAGAAAGCATTCAGCCCAGTTTCTTGTTCAGACAAGATCTTAATAAAATACAGACTGGGGTGGGGGAGGGGGTAGCTCAGTGGTAGAGCGCATGCTTACCATGCATGAGGTCCTGGGTTCAATCCCCAATATCTCCATTAAAAATACATAAATAGAATTTTAAAAACCACACAGGCTATAATGGTGCTAATGATATAGCTGGAGCTGCTGTTCAGCCGTTGTTTGAAGACAGATGAACCCACCCTGTCCCCTTTGTAAGGGAGGAGGCAGATAAGGAACCTGCCGCCACGTGCTGGTCGGATGGAACAACGCTTATTATGCCCGTGTTGAGACTGGGTCGTCTAACTCCTAAAACTGCCCTTTCCAATTGTATATTTCCCCTGTATGAGCACCTTCTCAAACTTTTTAAAAAATGCCATCTTCCGTTTTGATGAACATAAAAATCTTACTCCCCTCCAGGAAGGCTTTGAGCCCACATCCTCCCACAACCTGGCCTTTTAGAATCACTGCTATCTTTCCTGAATCCCCTCTTGTAAGAGACACTTTGTTGAACTTTAGAGTCAGTATTTAAAAAATGATTTACATCTTGGTGCTTTCCAGATATAAAATTAACTCATTATTTCATGGGAGGTTTTTTTCCCAGACACACTATCATCTACCCCCAATCACTGGGTCAAAAGAGTGAAACCCCTTAATACTTCATCTGGGTTTGGTACTTCTTTGAAAATCTCATGCTACCATGAAGCAGATTTTTTCTTTCTTTTTTTTAGTGTGGAGAGATACTAAAAAATGATTTAAAAAAAAAAAAGAGCAGGGAATAATAATGACTAATTACCAGTGCATTGAGTCTTTATTGAAATCATTGGTTAAATCCTCTCATTTACTTCATTAATCTGATCTTCATTTCCTGGAAAGCCCAAACAAAACAAAACAAACGTCTGGCAGCTACGATTAACTTCACCTCTCTTAAGGTGATACAACCAGGGAGCGGGAGGGACCTGAACTTCACTAGGCTCTATGCAGGGCACTTTTCACTGATGAGCTCAAGAAAACAAAGAGTTTAAACTTGCATCTTTACTGCATACTGTGTACACACATATTGAATTGTACACACAAAAGGGTCTGGATACTAAAAACCCAAAGGAAAGGAAGGGCATGGCCAACTTGAACCTTGACAATGGCAGTCTGCATCCTCACTTGGCCTCTAGTAAGTGGGATGGGAGAGCTGGGTGACTCTCCTCTTGGCTCCCGGAGCTTCCTTCCCATCCAGGAAGGGTGAGGCCAGAGGTTGGAGCAAAATCCTGCCCTCACAGTCCCCCTCTTTCTCTGAAGAGCACCTGGACTCCACAATATTCTTGATGCCTGACTAACAGTGCTGCCTTATGTCATCTTTTAAATAAATATTCCACCCACGGATGTGTTTTCTCTTTCCTAGAGCAGACTGTTAGCTGTAAGAGGGCAGGGGCTTATTTTGCATGGACACTGTCAAACCTCCATCCCCCATGCAATACAAATAAAAAGAAATACAATGGTTATCACCTGAATGCATTGAAGAAATGGATGGGAAGATCTGAAGAAATCTTGTGGTGTTTTGAAGGCTAAAAACATTGAGGAGGGACACTCCTACTCTTCTGATTTCAGTGCTATGTGGAGTCCGTCACACTATGGCTTCAGGCGAGCCCACAGGATAGGCTAAGGGAAACAAGATCTGGACCTGACAGTAAGTAAACCAGGTATTCACGTATTTATATGGCCCAGGAATCTTATTCCTGCTCTTCCCATCCCCTCCACCTTAGTAGGTATCTTCTAAGACCATTTTCTGGTTTCTTACGTCTCTCAACTGGTTTCAGAATTATGCTCAGCTCCTCCCTGAGAAGGGGGGGCCCCCTGTGCGGAATCCTGTCCCTGTGGCTGGCAGAGGTGGGGGTGTGGCCAAGCCAGCTGTTTTGCCAGTGGCTTGTTAAACTTGAACATGAGGAGAACTGAAAAGGTACCATTTATAGTTGGACAATCATGACTAAGTGGACATGTCTATGATAAACACAGAGTCAGGAAAATGACTGAAAACCCAGCAATTTTCTCATCTGAAGAATGGAAAAATCCAAGCCAGGAGTATTTCATCCTAATATTCCTGAATACGTGTTCAGAGGCCAAATGCCCTGAACAAGCCTGATGGGAGTTTCTGGAATTTAACATGGGGGTTAAATTCTTAGCATTTCCTGCACCAGCCCAAGTGATCATTCGTCTCTCTCTTTTGTAAACTAATGAAAGCTACAGAAATCCCTTATGTAGACAAAGACTTTAGCAGATCTGGCAAACGAGACCTATTTTTAAAAAAGAGCACTTGGGCAAAGTAACATCTACTTTGTACACACCTGTTTTACATCTGTCAGAATCTAAAGTTTTTCAGAGGAGGGACAATTTTATCCTAGCTCAAAATAGGCATCAAGAAATACTACACTAAATCACTCACATCATCAGCAAAATGGTTTTGTTTAATTAATAAACAGACTTCCAGATTAACCTCTGGCTGTGGTCTTCTAGATATTTTAAGAGTATTTAACAAAGTCATTTTCCCCTAGTTATTCTTAATATGTTTTGAAATTTTGCACAACAGAAAGTCACTTCAACATGTGGTCCATGTATATTTTTTTTTTGGATTTTTTTTTTTTTTAAGAATCATGCTGCTGCTCTTTGGAATGATTATTGATGTTTATAATGTACCCCCCTCACCCTCTTTTTTTATTCTACAGCTGGTTTACATACTTGTCTGGGCCAGAGCTCCTGCCTGACTCCCTTTGGTGGCTGTGTGCTGTGTTAAGCACTTTGTCCATGTTTCCCAGTAGCACACGGCCAATGAACATTTTGAACTTGTATTTTTAAAGAATCTGCAGCCAGGAGAATAGCCTGCATCCCAAACAGGAGGTGTTCTATCCTGGGAGAGGTCCTACCATGTAGTCTTCAATGTTCCTTTTTTTCCCCTGTTCTTCCTACTTGCAAGTATTTTCTGTTACTTTGCTACAGAGGAACAGCAGCCTGAGACTATTTCTAAAGTCTCCTGTAACGTGGGATGCTTTGTCAATAATGGTAAATATGGAGCAGAGCGGTGAAAAATCCATGAGCCCCCAAATTGCGTATAACTCGCTCATCTGGTGTGGAGCTGAGTCTCCACAGGTCTCATGGGAGCATCTTCAATTCCAGGGAAGTCCCAGGGAGGGCAGCTCTCATCCCTCGGATCCATAAGCCTGGCAAAAAGCAGCGAGGGTCCTTTACCTCTGCTGATCCTGTGCCTTAACCCGGTGACTCCCAGGTTGCCTTTGGTTTTCTTCCACGCCCCCTAAGAGCAAATCTCCTAGAGAGGAATGGGGGCAGGGGGCGGGGGGCAGGGGGGAGAGTGAGTGGGGACACAGTAAGCGCTGGTTGGGATTTCTGAGACTGTTTGAATATTTTCTCCTGAAAACACTGACTATAATTCCAGCATCAGAATGTTTCCTTTTTGCCAGCTGCATTTATAGAGCTAGGGCTTCTCTAGGGGGAGAAGGGATGCCTATGCAGGCACCGAGGGAGCCCGGGAAGTGGAAGATGAGCAGATTGTAAGCACAGACACGATCACTGTAAAAGCAAAGTCCCAACAACATGTCTCGGAGAATAAAAACATATTTGACTCAAAGAAATTAGCGATCTACACCATGAGGGTTAAGTCACGGTTGCAAACTTTTCATTGTTTATCAAGACAGAAAAAAGAAAAGCAAAGAAAGACAGAGTTCCTACCATTATTACCTCCCTCCCAAGTGTTAAGCTCCCCCAACATAATTTCTACACTTTATCTTTGGTGGAAGTTAATGCCGCTTAGCCGCCACCAACTAATTAGTGCTATTTTGCAGATCTTAGCTGCCAGGAACCCAAAGGAACTATAAAATGTAACTTGTTGCCTGATTCTTTCCCATTTAGCAGTTAATTTTGACACTAAAGACCTCTTTCCTCAGTAAAATTATATATCTGAGAAAACCAATTGTGATTCTTTTCAAATTCATCTTTGGCTCTACTGGATCAAGGACTTGCTTTAATATCTCAGACTGTGAAAGTATTTTCTCTACAGAAAACAGTTCCTTTTGCCAGTGGGCAATTCTGGACTTACTGCTTATGCTTACAAAGTAATTGAATGCCTACATCACAGCGTGCAGGTTACATGTCAGGTGCACAAGTTTTCACGAGCAAAGGAGGGATTACTATAACAATAAAAAGACTGTGGCCTCTGTCCCATGGAGCGATGCTGGCTTCCAGGGCTAAACTTCCATCAAGATCACAAACAAGGCAGGACTGAATAAAAATGTACTTGTATTTTCTATGGACTTCCTTTTGGCCTTGGGATCAGCGTCCCAGGGACCAGTGGTCATCTTTATTGCAGGCATCGAGTGACAGTGTGGGGTTTGTGAAGAAGGACCCACCCAGGGACCAGTCATACAAAACCACCCTCAGGCGTTCAGTTGGGAAATTCTCAAAGCTCAGTTGGCAAGAAAGAGGTAAAGTTAGTTAGACTGAAGGGAATGTTCCAATTCCGGTAGCCCTGAATAAAACTGATTATCGGGGTAGGTACAGACAACATTTAAACGGACTGTTGGGGTAAGACGACATTTAAGATGTGGGAGTCGTCCAGGTTTTGTCCTCCTTGGGCGGACATTCTGGGGGAGTGGCACATGTTTTCCAGCTCTGGTTTTTAGAAAAACTTGCATAGGAAGCCTGGTAAGGAGGACTGTTCTCAGTCACCCCTGAAAATTGTGATTTAGTATACCTAGGGTAGAGCCAGGGTCTGCATGGTAGTTACAGCCCAAGCAGGAGTTCAGACAACACTTGACAAATTCCAGTGTGTGGGAAAGACCCTGGGCTTCGGAGAGGGACAAGAGCCCTCATCCCAGCCTGACACCTACTCAACGGATGACTTTTGAAGAGGGTCCAGGCCTGCTCTCCACTTCAGTTTCTTATAGGTAAAAGAGTGATGTGTAATTGTAAAGGGTAAATCAAATACATAAAGTTCTCTGCAAGTAGTTACTTACAGTGAAAAAGAATATGAAAACGAATATATGTGTGTTCATGTATGACTGAAGCACTGTGCTGTACACCAGAAATTGACACAACACTGTAAACTGACTATACGTTAATACATATATATATACAAAAAAATCCTTGGTGCATGGTATATACTTAATAAGGTCTGAGTTCCCGCTCCCTCTTCCTCTGTCTGATAATAAGAGGACTTTTTTTTGGATGCTTTTAATGAACCAGGGGCTTTTCTAAGAAGTTTTTATTACATTTAATCCTGTGAGGTAGGTGTTCTCATGACTCCATTTTACAGGTGAGAAATGGAGGTGCAGACAGGTTGAGCCCACGGTTACACAGGCAGCAGGTGGCGGGGCCAGGCCTTGGCTTGGCTCTACTGCTGAGAACTCACCTTATTTTCAGGGGTATAAATTAGGGACAGAAAATTTCAAAACCTCTCTCTGCTGTATATTTCACTTTCTAGCAGCTTTCCCATTCAGTCATGTCCCCGATGTGTCACAGTCTGAAGGGGACACTCAGTGTGGACACAAGCACCTGCAAGTGTGACCTGGCTGTATAATGCGTCATTCTATTGTAGGGCACAGGTATGAGGAATCACTATTTCTCAAACATGGAACTGCTTTACATGTAGGGGCACATGTCCTCTTCCCAGATATTAGACAGCCTTTAGGACTCTTAAAGAAACAAAATGATGTACACGTTTGTTTGAGGAGTGGTTCCCTTTCTGACAAGTGAAGCTGGAACCATAGTTTCATTTTTAGGAGTAATACATTGAGAGTCATGACCAGGAACTTCAATTATCCCTGCTGAGAAGTGGTTAACTACTGTGACAGAAAGTGGACAGTACTGAGTCGTATACAGGTGCGCGTGTGTGCAGGTGCATCATCTGAACACAGAGACGTGTATGTGTGTGTAAGCACCGCGTGAGGCACTCTGCACATGACACACGACATGCAGGTATGAACGTGTGTGTATGCATGTGTCTGTGTGTGCAGGCAGGTGCACATCTGGCCTTGGAATGCAGTATGTGCCCATACGTGCATGTTCCTACAGACGACACCTGTGTGCCCATGATGCAAGAGGTTGCTTATCCTACTGCACAGATTTTCTTCAACTTGGTAACAGAGAAGACAAGCTTTTTAACCCACTGTGTTTCTGCTTAAACTTGGACTTTCAAATGCAATTTTCTAATGAACTCATTTAAATAACAGCTGCATTATTATTCTGGTATAATTTTTCCTTAAAAAATTCATTCCACCTTTGCTGCTGCCCAGCAGGAGTTTCGGTGCAGCCAGTACTCTCTTGTGCTGACAGCTCTGATTAAGGCATAAGCATTTATATAAATGAAAGATATGTTTGAAAAAAAAGAAATCTGATGGAATGTTAGTCTACAAATCTACTCATCACTCCTCCGTGCTGTGAACATCAGTTACCAGGGCGAGTGTTAACTGTGGATGTCGCTGCTTAATAGGCACACACATGATCGGCCTGGGTGATGTACCAAAAGGTATTATTTTAATGAGACCCGACAGGACAATTCAAAACAGTGATTGTCCCTGAGACAGCAGTGCCTATGAAGGAAGCACTGTTGCCCCAAGACTGTCCCTTCGTCCCTACATTTGGGGTTGCAGAGCTGTGGTGAACTGCAGACGGCACGCCTTGCCTTGGGGCTGCTACAGCTCAGATCCAGCCAATAGCCACCATCAGGGAATGACATCCAGGATTGCTGTTGCTTCCAATACTTTCTGAGTTGGAAATTCAGATTGTTATGGAAACCCTTGACATACTTAAATGCTGCCTACTCATTGAACGTTATCAGAAACATTCTCAGGGCCAAACCCAGCCCATCTGCAGGCAGGAGTCACATATGACATCGCTTTGCTCCCCTGGCCTAGAATAATTTCTGGGAATCCCTAGAGATCTATTTCCTAGTGGTTTGGGTGAGGAACCAAGGCCCTGGGGATTGGTGGTGGATGTGTGCGTGCATGTAGACATGTGTGAGGCCACGTGCATGTATGTGTGCATGCTGTGTGCACAGGGAACTTGGTTTGCTTCTCACCCTGGTGTCCTGGTGTGTGCTCCTTGGGAAGCCTCCAGAGAGAGGAGGAAGAACAGATCCCCATCCTGGCGTTCTGGCTTATCCAGACCTAGCTGATCACCACTCCTGTGTCCTGGATGGAGCTGGGGAGGAGAGCTGGGCTCACTTACTTAACCACAATATATTTTCTTTTCTTTAGAAGTTAACTTGCAAATTTTCCCCTCCACAGGAGGAAGTGCAGTAAGGCCCACCCCAAATGAAGTCGGTGAGTTAGATATTTCTGCATTTTATTTTAATTTTTAAAAAATATTTAAAAACTTTTATTTCATTTTTTCCCCCCTTAACAGAGGCACTGGGGATTGAACCCAGGACCTCGTGTATGCCAAGCACACGTTCTAGCCCTGAGCTATACCCCCACCCCGAATACATCTGTATTTTAAAGGGTCTCCTACTGGATTCTTTTTGTGGGGGTATGGGATCCATGAGCTGAAAACTTGGGAGTTTTATATCAATGGGTACTTCCAAAAGTTTTGCCCTGAGTTGTTCCCCAAGGTTTCACTTATGAACACAAAAAGCACACCAAGAATTGGCAAATCCGAACTTACAAGTTTATCCACAGATCACTTGTTTGTCGGTCTGTATGCTCAAAACACTCTCTAAGATTACCGCAAGGGCTGCTGTCTGCTGAATGTAACCAACACGGAGCCACGTGTAGAAAGACGTGATTCTGACTTTCTAGGAACTGACACCAGTGGGTTGACTGACTGACTGATGGGCTGCCTGGTGATGATGCTGATAATCTGAGAGGTTTTTCTCTGTAAATGGCGCTATAAGGACAGTCGTCGTTTTATATGAGACCATGGTAATAAAGATCGTAGATTATAACTCAGTAGTCCTCAAGTGATCAATTAATGGAAAAGATAAGTAACTAAAAGCGAGCATGCAGTTCTGGCTCAGGAAGTAAAGTAATTCCGGTCATTGATGAAGAGCAAGGTAACATTCGTTTCCATCTCCACAGGCAAATGAATGAGGGTACAACCTAGAGCCACTGGCCTTGGAGTCTACCAGAGAAAGGGGGTCTGCAGGTATTTTTTCCAAGACATTTCCAGTGCACCGAAAGGTACCTGTGATGAGTCCTTCCAATGTGCGTTCTCCTGGGGAGGTGGTGCACAGGGGAGGGAGGGAGGTAGTGTTTATGATTTATGGAGGGCCAGGCACCGAACCAGCAGCTGGATACGCACTGATTCCTTTCCTGCTCACAACAAACCTGTGAGGTGGATTCTGTTTGGACAGTTTTAAAGACAAGGAGATTGAAGCCCCGGGAGAGAATTCATTGACCACAGCTAAGTCACTGAACAACCAGGATTTGAGCCCTGATCTACCCGATGCAAAGGACAACTGATTTTCCTAAGCCTCTGTTACCTCTCAGTAGGGTCATCTTCACCCACCATGAGTTCACATGAAGTAAGAAGAGTAGTGCCGATTGTATAAAACCAAAAATGAGGAGCTTCATTTAAGCTGCACGGGTTCCTGGGCACTTGGGTTTACGGCATTCCCAGAGCATTTGCAGAAAGGATGCACAGTCAGGCCTCGGAGTCTTTCTCCATCACATTTCCCTCTGCTGCATTTTCTGCCACTTTGTCTCCCTCTGCTGCTTCTCATCTCCCGTTTCTGCTGTGTAGTCCCATATCAATAATGATAAATAATAAATCACCAATCCATTTCTACAAGGCATTAGTCTCCCTCCTGCCTCCTGACAGGGGACCAGTTTAGCATCTGTGCTCCCTGTCACATGGGGGTGGGGTCACAGTGTTGTCCCAGAGGAACTGGCTATAGGAAGCTCAACTGCGGGTGCTTTGGTCCAGCTTGAATGTCCTTGGCAGAATGTACACCTATGTTTCTCATAAGCACACAGAACACACAGATATAGTTGAATACGGTCTCTTCCACTTCTAACTAGTGCTAATGCTGGTTTCCTTTAAAATTCAGCATATTCATTCATGTATTCAACTAATGTTACTGAGTCTGACTGTAGCCATAAACAGTGTTGGGTTTTGGAACATGAAGTCAAAAAGCCACGCTTTAAGTCACCCCTCTAAGGTTAGTGGGGTGATAGACACTTTCTCAAGAAACAGTAACAGAGGTAATCGTTTGAAAGGAGAGTTTCTAGAAGCATCACCAGATTCTGCGGAGAGCAGCAGAGAAGGCATCTCAGAGAACACAGCAGATGAGATGTGCCTGAAGGATATGCACGACTTGGCAGCTGGAGGGAGAGGAGATGGGGGCAGGCAGTGTGTCTGGAACCACCAGCGGCTTAGAAATGCTTCCGTGTTAAGCCGGCCAGCTGGGAGAGGCAAAAAAAATCAGGGAGGGAGATGCAGAGGCCACGTGCTTAATGATTTGTTTAGATTAGCCAGCTTGAGATTTTAACCCATGGCTGATAAAAATGTTTCGAGCAAAACCGCACTAGGATGGGGTTTCTATAGAGGATTATCTAGGAAGCAGGATGAGGACAGTCTGGAGGCTGGTAAGGCTTGAAACAGAGAGAGAAACGGCAGCCAACAGCCCGTGGGGAAAACCAAGGTTGGAGATGATGAGGTCTTGAATTACAGCAGTGCAGGGGGAAACGGCACAGGGAGAGGTATTTAAAAAGCAGAATGAATGTGAGACGGTGACTATTTGCCTGTGGAAGGCAACAGAATGACAAAAACAGAGGTAACCTCAAGCTTATTGGCTTGACCACTGAGAAATACATTCACTGAAAAAACTGAAGTCACAAAACACTGACTTACTGCAAATACAACACAAATGTTGTGTTGCAAACATAACCATGCAAAAAGGAAACACTTACAAAGTTTGGTACCAAACACATTTTCTGAAGCCAGGTACGCCATGCGAGGCCGTCATTTTTCACTCGAGTAAAAAGCATGTTTTGCGAGAGGGCTGCTAATACAGACTGTGTGATGAATAAATGGATTAAGTCTTCAACGGCATGTTAATTGACCCTTTTTGCTTTTCCTTATTTTTAAACTTCATTTTTAAATCAAATTAAAATTTTTTCAATTTTTATTTCACATCAAGAACATAGTGTAACAAGACGAAGTTATTTTATCTTTCCCTCCTTCTATGGAAATTTTCACTCTGCTCTGTTTTTTTAATTTCCAAGAGCTCTTTCTCATTCTTGGAAAATTTCTATCATCTGTTTCTTTTCCATGGATGCAATATTATTCCATATCTCTGTAAGGACACAAATGACAATTTACAGAATTCTGCTCTCTGAATTATCTTGGTTTCCTTGGAGTTTAGTTTTATTTGTTATGTTCTCTCTCTCAGATTTCATGGCTTCTTGCAGTTATTTAGCCACCTCTGCCCTCCATTCATATTTGCACATGAGGCACTATGATTAAGTGGGGCTCGCCAACTAGGGAGGACACCTTAGAAAGGGCCTGAGGCAACAACCGGGCTGCTCTGGATGGGGGAGGCCATCTAGGGGACCTAACTGCTCTTAACCCAGTCTGTCACCTAATCTCGTGAGCACCACTCCGTCTCGCAGCCTTCCCTGGTACCTGGTGCCCTAGACACTGAGTTAACTGCAAACCTGCTAGCTTTTCATTGGCTTCTCCCTTAGAAGGCACTTAGATTTCAACTTTCCCCACTTCACTAAGTGAATTTCCACTCATTTATCTTCCAAAATTTGCTGCCATCTTTTCTCTGTCCTTAGTGTCCATGTAGGTTTATACCTTTTATGAACCCTTTGGTGCGACTTTGTGGGGCAGCAGAGATAAACCTGTGGGTTCAAACTGTCATGGAGAGACAGAAATCTTGCACAGTTTCTAGGTGATTCCTTTACCAAGACCAGTTTTCCTGATGCCCTTGAGTTTTAAGTCTTCTCATATGGGCTTTGATTCAATTTCTAACTCTGTACTATTGATTTACTACTGATTTGAAACAAGTGAGTTTTTCTGGAATATCTTGATAGGGAACCAGTTTAACCATGTGGTGAAATACTGGAGAGACAATTGGGCTGAGGCAGGGACTTGATGGATGTTATTATTTTTGGGGGGGGGAATAATTAGGCTTATTAATTTAATTTTTTATTGTTGTCATTAAGTGGAGTACTGGGGATTGAACCTAGGACCTCATGCATGCTAGGCATGCACTCTACCACTGAGCTATACCCTCCCTCTGGATGTTACTGTTTGTTTCTACTGTGCCGGACTGTTAGGAAGACAGAACAAGATAGTATGGGTGAAGTATGCTTTGAGATCTTAGGAAGAATGATCAGTCAATGAATTTATTTCTTTCTGCCAGAAGAGAGCCAGCCTCAAATCCTTGAAAGATGATATCAAGATTTCTTATACCTTTTGCTTTAATGACAGATGGAGACGAACTATTAAACTAAAAGTTCTTTACAAAATATTTTTTTGCATCATCATTTCAGAGTCATAAAGACAGAGAACAAGTCACTTTTTAGCATTCGACTTGTGGAACAGTTCAACTAAATCCTTAATAAAACATCTGAAGCTTAAATAATTTAGTGACATGTAAAACAGAATTAGTTCTAAAATATTTAGATGGACTGGAGCTATTCTTGGGTGATGATCACTAATTTCCTTTGAAATTATGTGACAGATACACGGATGGATTCACATGGAGTGTGGCCCACCCGGAAATGGGGGCCAGTGAGACGGGCTTTCTTCCTTAGTCTGAGAGCAACAACTCGGAAAGTGCTGCTTCTGCCTCAGCGCCTGCACTTGTGAAACAGAGACGGTGTCATGTTGTTGTATACTGCCTCCCCGAGAAGAGAAAATGAGATGACATGTGTGGTACTTACTACATTACAAAAAGCATTATGAACGTGCAAAAGACACGTGTAGACTTGCGATTAAACATCAAACTGTGTATTCACATACAGGTAAATACATAAATACAGACATGCAAACACCAACATCACTCTCTACTGAAGAAACACAGTGCCTTTTTCTAAGCGTTGTTTGCCCACCGTCTAGCATTAATACTAAAAACAGAATACAAAAGGGTTGCTCTGCATGGTATTTTTGTTTACGTGACATGCCGTCTGCCTGTTGAGGGCATCAACCACAGCTGTTACTGTTAAATCCACGCTCAGGGCTGCAGAAGGACCAAGTGACTACTGCTTAAGAGCTTTCCGTGAGCAGGAGGCCGTGATGGTCTGAGTGCAGGGTCCACTGAGCACGGGGACCCTAGAATGAATCTGAGCTGGGGTTGTGCTGCTGTTCTGGCCACCTACACCCACCTGTCTTCCCTCCCATCATTTTATGTGAAGGTAAGATCTGACGTGTCAGAGACTGAGAAGATGCTGCAGTCTCACAGCGACCCTCTACGGTCCCAGAGGACGCGCAGTGGGGGAGAGCAAGGACAGCCTTCCTCGTGAGGATGGCTCAGCGGTGCTGGAGGGAGAAGGGTATCAGGAAGGGCTTGTGAGTGAGGATGCAAGGTCTTGCCTGAGCCTTTCCTGGTGAGACTCAGAAGAACACCAAGAGAGGGATTCTGACTTGAATTATGGAGTCATGGAACTGGAAAGGGGCTTAGAAAGGAATAGCTGGTACCAGTGCTGCATCTGACAATTGAGGAAATGAAAGTGCAGAGAGAGGGTAAGTGACTGGCCCAAGATCACACCGCTCATTGGAGGCCAAATCAGACCTAATGCCTCAATTTTTTGTTTCTGGCTAATGGTGCTTCCTCTGTATCATCTTACCTCAAGTTGCTCCAGTGATGTTCTGGGAGTTACAGTTTTTTTTTTTTTTTTTCCTGAACCACTGAAGTATTTTGACTTATGGAACCCTGACTTTCTGAACTTTCAGAGTCATTCTTATGTTATCCAAAGGGCATGTTTAACTGTTCCTGCTTTCTTAATCTCTGAGTGATGGAACTCCCCCGTGACATGCTTCAGAATGGAAATGCAAAGAGAAACATTATCTTATTTGCATTCGATGCTGTTCAAACATTGAAAAAGAGCTGACCTGCCAATCATGTTTCCTGCCATCGGCTGCCACTTCCCTGCTGAAATCTAGGTTCAGCATATCAATATCTGGTAAAGCGCAGGTCTGCTCAACAGCCCTTTCCCCAGCTCACTTTTGGAACGGCTGCTGGGCCTAGAAACTTTTCAAAAGCGAGACAGCACAGGGAGGAACTGATCAAACTGGAGGTGGTGCTCTCAGTGAGTCACTCAGAGCATGAGACAATCTCCTAGTGATGGATGGATTTAGTCTGCTGGCTGGGCTACTTCATTTGAGGAAGACAAGTTTCTTCTGAGTGGATGGTGTGTGTCATGCCCAGGCTGAGTGTGCCACAGGCAATATATCTGTGGTCTAAATTGATTAATTCTCTCATAGGCAGATCCTTAGGACTCCCTTATCAAAGGCATCAGACCCACAAGACAGGAAAACTCTAGGTCTGGTCCTGACGGGGCTTTCGTAGGTTGGCAAGTGTTTTTAACCGAGGAGGAATGTCATCGCAAAAAAACCCAGTGGCTCGTGGATTGGCTTGTTGCCACCTGGGACACTTGCTGAGGAAGGCATGTGCTGATCACATAGATCTTTGCTTTTCAGAACAGCTGTTCGTCTCTTGATGCCATCATTGAGCTAGTGAGTGGAAGGCTTCGAAACAAAGAGAGGAAGTTCCTCCAGGGACCTGGCACCTCACGAGATAACGCAGATGATCGTGGAGAGCAGTATCACCATTTGCAAATGCTTTGTTGTGTATAGAAGTAATTCACCATGGCTAAAATATTTCCTGAAGGGCGGCCGACAATGGGGTTTAAAATCCTAAATGGTTGGCTGATTCTATTGTCTGCCACAATGGAATATGCTCACAAATCAGAGCTATCATTTTTCCAGGGCTAATGTGAATCTTATGGGTACCAAGGGAGAGCCTTCTCATTGCTAGCTCCAGCCAGCATGCTTAGCCACAGCCAAGGGGAGCTACTTGGCCAGTTCAGGCTTTGATGCAAGTCAAAAAACTGCACAGACGTGGCTACTCATTCTTGTCCTTTCTCATCAACACCGCAATGCTTTCTCTAGAGGTGTGTATTTCTGGATGCACCAGTGTATTTTGCAGTCACGTTAAAACACGGATATTGCTGCTTTGCAAATGGAGCAAAGTGTAGTTGTACATTAGAAACAGAAATGGGATGTTAATGCCAACCTTCCTGTTTCCCCTCCACTGCCTTGACCCCGAGGTTCAAAACCGGGTTCCCTGGACAAGTCTTGAATACACACACTCCCTCTCATGCTTCCCAGTTCAGGTTGCGGTCAGGGCAGCAAGCCTAGGGGCATTTAAAACTTCTGAATGTAGATGTTCTGAATGCTTCCTCGATGGCTCCCTAAATAATAAACACAGAACTTAAAATATACAAGAACGAATGTCATTTCTGGCCTAATTTGAAGAGAATGTGTCTTTAGGAATGAAGACTCTCCAGAGAGGTTTATACCGAGTTCCTCAAGGAAGAGAAAGCGACTCATTCCAGAAAGTACACACAAGTCTCTGAACAAACTCTCTGGTAGTGCTTTTCCAATAATGAGTGTGTAGTATGTGTCCCTGGAGAGCCCCTGCTGATTGCACTGATAGCTGTTCACGACCTTTTGCTGAAAATGACTTTTTTTCTGGGCTGTAGTTTCAGCTGTGCTTTAATAATTATTTTTGTCTTATGAGCGCATTTTGAAGAGTGTGAGCATATTTTTGTTCCCAAAAGGTTGACTTAAATTCAGGTTTGCGGAAAAGGGACTGTAGTTTAGTGGCCATGTCAGCCAAGAAATTGTCCTCTGGTGAAAATCATCAAGACATCCAGGAACTAATTCTTTTGCTCTCAGGGGACTCTTTCCTGACTCAGTTTCTACAGAAGAGCTATGGGTAGCAAAGAAGTGTGAGACCATGAGACAGCCTCTCCTACCTCCACGCCCCTGTGCTCCCCACCCCAGTGCTGGATGTAGTGGATGTGAGGGTACCTCCTTTATGATTCCAGACCCCATCACCCAGCTTAAGGCAATAAAAAGGGGAGAGAGGGAGAGAAAGGTGGGGAAATTGGTAATGAGATTGTGGAGAGAGGACTGTCATGCTAAATTCCGTTCCTCTAGAAAAAGGGGTGGGGAAGGGCTACTACCTCCAAAGCCCATGTCCAGCGAGGGGTTCCTGCAAAGGAAACACCCCCTCCCCTCTCCGTCACCAAGGAGATTCTGAACTATGCTCCCTGTGGGTGGGACTCCCAGGGAGAGCTGGCTCAGGCCTTAGAAAAGTTAATGCAGACTGTGGACTTGGGTCTCCTGCCTGCCTGGGGCCTGAAGAGAGGAGGCCGATGGCCTGCGTGGGGGCAGAGGCTGGAAACAGCTGCTGTCCTGGAAAGAGCCGTCAGGACAGGCGATGCCTGAGTGTCCCAGAGGTGGCCACGTGGGGAGCGAGCAGGACTGGGCTCAACTTGGGCTCTTCTGGGAGGGGTAAGGGCACCTCAGCAGACAGAGGCTGCAAACGGACTGCTGGATGCGCAGGGCCTGCAGGAGGCCTCGTGAGGAAGCCATGAAGGGAGGCCCACCTGTCCTGAGCCACGGGGATGGCAAGGGGAAGGGCCCTGCCGAGGAACAATCCTTTTGTCTATGTCTGGGACCTAAAGGGACTGCTGGAACTGTTACCTAAGGGTGAGCAGAAAATTCCTCCTGGAATTTTCATCCTGGGGCAGAGGGCTATCACACCCACTCAGTACGGTTAGGGCAGAGCAGCAAAAATAAAGATGCATTTTGCATACATCACAGATCATGTTTGTTCAAGACAATAGTTACATGGCACAGGATCAGAGTGGATAGCAAGTCTCCCAGGGGACACCCACACCAGGTTTCAATTCGACTGGCCGAGTTCTCGCCCATTAGCCTACATAACAACTCACGTGTACTGCTTCCTTCTGTGAGGTCTGAAGACCAGGGCTCCCAGCCAAACACATCATGCCACGTGCTCCTCAGGACGTATGGGGGCAGGCCTGGGATACCTTGATTCTGCCCATCTCCACATCTCTTTCTAGCTCCCAGCTCTCTCCGCCATCCAACCCCATGGGTTGAAGGCTGATTCCTTCTAGTTTGAGGTGGGACGAGCGGCAAGCGGGGAATGATCTAGAGGCAGTGCTGGAGGACTTGTGTGATGAGTCAGTGAAGGGAATGGATGCAGGTGTCAACAACTTCCTTGAAAAACAAAGGGAAGGTTTCAGACCCTCTTGAGAAGATGTGGAATGGTGCGGAATGTTTTTGGAAAGGAGTAATAGAGCCTTCTCCTTTTGTGTCTTTCTCTAGCTCCTGTCTGGAGTCTCCAAACACACAGGGCTGTTTCTCTAGCTGGGTTCTCCTTTGGTCCTAAGGAACTTTTTTCCCCACTGAAGCCAATCCAAGAAGCCACAGCCTGGGCTTAGGGAGTCAAAGGGGCAGAGTATGGTTTTGGTGCCATCACACATGCAGGTAAAAATTGACGAGTGACATCTAGGCACGCATGCAAATGACCCCTTGCACCAGCTGGAGGAGAAACACTGTGTGATGTGGGGCTGCCGTGAGAGGCTAGAAAAGCTGGGATGTCAGAAACATTAAAGATGCGCATACAAGAATGTCTTTCTCCCAAACGTCAGACTGGCAACCAGTTTGGATTTCCTTTGTGAATGTTTTTCCTTTTCTCCTTCTCCTGGAAGCTGAAGCTGATCCTTTAATGCCAGATTTTCCCTCTACACTTTTCAGTCTTCACTCTACAGGCAATCTGTTCTATGCGTTTCCCCCTTGAGTGCTGAAATGACTTCTACGTGCATTTCACTGCCTCTGCACCAAGGCTATTTGCCGGGAAGGGAAGAACAGAGGTAGGGATGAGGATGCGAATTGAAGCTAAACACATTTTTGAACTTTCAGAGAACTTCAGAAAAATGGAGGAAAAGAGTAAAAAAAATGAAATGAGAACTGTGTTCATTTTCTCCCCTGGTTCATTCTCCTGGATGAACTTAGAATTCCAGCTCCACCTGTCATGAGCTCATGACCTCGGGTCAGTTACTTTAATCTCTCCGTGCTGCTGTTTCTGCATCAGTCAAATGAGGTTAAAAATAATATTTACCTCATAGGGTTGCTGTGAGATAACAGATGTAAACAGTTAAAAGGGTGCCTGGGCCATAGTGGGCGCTGTGTACTTGTTAGCTACTGTTATTTTTTCATTTTCTAGTAGTTTCTTGGGTTTGTAGATGTGAGGTAGGAAAGGATAATGTAGAAAACAGTCAGGTCCAATGTCTAGTGGGTTATTTGTGATTTGTAGCAAGACTGGATCCCAACTATACTTCCTTTTCTAGCTGCGTTTTTTTTTCAATAGCGTTAGGAAGTTGGTTACAGTGATGTTGATAAGAACTTGAATCTTTTCACTCATTTATTCATGCATCAGTGTTTGTTCACTTATGGACTATTTATTTGAGTTAGGGCACTAGGCAATTTACAAACCTGTATAGAGCAGATAATTTTCCCCTTAAGGAATCTACAGCCATTTGGTTAGTGGTATAAACCATTAACATCTAATCAAAATGACCATGTTTGGAATAGTGTGTAAAATCCCAAGAAATAAAACTAATCAGAAATCAACAGTCTCAAATATTGTATGATATCACTCATATGTGAAGCCTAAAACTGATACAAATGAACTTATTTACAAAACAGAAATAGACTCAGACACACAAAACAAACTTATGGTTACCAAAGTCGGGGGAGGGATAAACTGGAAATCTGGGATTAACAGATACACATTACTATATATAAAATAGACAAACAACAAGGACCTACTGTACAGCACAGGGGAATGTATTCCATATCTTGTAATAACTGTAACGGAAAAAAAATCTGAAAAATTTGTGCGTATAACTGAATCACTTTTCTATATATCTGAAACATTGTAAATCAACTATACTTCAATAAAAAAAAAAAGAAAGAAATGGTCTAAGAAAAGTATTTGGGAAAAATTCAGTTTCTGTACTCAGAGACGGATTGGTATCTTCAGCCGTACTGATACACGGCATCAGTCTTCAGACTGCAGACGCAGCCTCATGCCTTCATCTTTACGAAGACCATCCTTTGAAATTACCTAGCATTTTTCCTTCTGTTGTGAACAAAAGCTCCCCGCTTCAAGCTTAATTGAGTCCTTTCACCTCACGCTGTTCGGTAAACATCTACTGAATCCCTGCTAGGAACCTAAACACTCTGAGTCTATTTTAGCAAAAACCATTTGGGATTATAAATTATATGAATACAGACCTTAATTTCCCATTTCATTTTTGGATGTGTTTTAACCCATAAACTATGCCTTTTCATTTGTCATCTGGGCTTTACTGAGATGGGTGAAGTACGTAGCTACTTTTCAGAATAAGGATGCTAACAGATGACACATTTTCCCTTGAAAATTAAATAATTATTTTATTGCAAGAAATATGACCCTTTTAATTTGGTTCTTTTTATGGGCTCAAAAAAAGGCTCATGCCTTAAATGTTTCTGAACTGCTAGCAAAATTTTATCAGGCTTTTAAAAATAACTTCACTTAGGCCACGATGGTGATATACCTGACGGTAATTGAAGATGTCCAATAAAAGGAAAAATTATGGAACAATCTTGTTCTCAGAAAAGAGAACTTAATTGTTTGACTTGAGTCAGCCACTTATTCCTCTGGGCCACAACTTTCTCATGGTGAAAATAAGAAGTTTATCACTGTGAAGATTAAATGACCTTTAAGGTTCTTATATCTGTAAATTATGAGGATTCTAAATCTGTGTTCTCCAATATGATAGCCACTGGCCCCACATGGCTTCTGAGCACTTGAAATGGGGCTAGTCTAAACTGAGATGTGCTCAAAGCATAGAATACACACCAGATTTTGAAGAGTTGGTATCAAAAAAGAAGGTGAAATATTTTAGATATATTAGGTTAAATAAAATATATTATTAAAATGAACTTGAACAACTTATTATTTTTATTTTAGTGTGACTATTGAAAATCTAAAATTGCTTTTGCGGCTTACATTATATTGTACAGTACCACTCCAGACCTTCAAAACAAATGAATCAAAATCTCTCTTTAAGGATTTTTTTAATGTTTAATGGTCAATGTTTCAATATCGAGGTCCTTATGCCTCTAAAAGTCTACCTAAAACTCATGTCCATCCCAAACTAATAAACCCTGCAAGGGCAGATATTTACCACCTAGTTCCTCTTGAAGTTACTCTCTGTCAAGGTCCTGTGGAAGTTCTAACTATTAGTGGTTACAACACTGAACGTTCACCCCTATGGTTATTGTCTCAACCATATCAGAAAAGATGATCAAAATGTTAGGAGTGATTATTTCTGGGTAGTGGGGTACTGAGTGATTTCTACATTTAAAAAAATTCTTTTCTTCATCTTTCAGTCTTTCAACATTGAGGACTGTCATGTTTCTTCATCAGAAAAATGTATCTTTAAATTTCAGTGTGAATAATTTTTTGTATTATATAAACATTACAAATATGTAAAAAAAAGAAAAAGAGGCTAACGTAAAAGGAACTATCCCAATACGCTTTCATCTGCTTTTCTACGTTTCCAAATTTTCTATAGTGAACAGGTTACTTCTATCAAGGGAAAAAATACACCTCATTTAAAAACTGTAATATCCATCTACCCTTTTAACCTGAACCTAAGTTCATTTGCATGCTGATTCTCTTAGAACTCCTGAAGCTTTCATCTCTCCCGTGTTAGTCTGTGGAGTAAATACTTTAGGTTTTAGCTTCAGTTGTTTGCTAACATAGCTATTTTAATATTTTGTAAATACCAGCAAATGGAACAGCACTTACTTCAAGTCTATGCCAGAGATGGGGAAGAAACCCCAAAGACATTTTAATATGTCACTGTGTACAGGGGTTTAGATCGCACTGCAGGATCGCCCATCTAAAGGGATGCCAGTTGCACCCGAGTCCTGTAGCAACAGGGGCGAGCACCGTCTTGCATGCGGTCCAGACCAGCCTAGAGAGCCACGTGCATACTCGGGAAGGCTCAAGCATGTGCACACACACACACACACAAGCACACGAGTGACTGGGGTTGTGCCCTATCCCAGCCCCACTGCACATCCCCTGAAGTTGCTTTTCCCACCTGCCTCCACTCTCAGAGGCCAGAGCCACTACCCAGCCTGCTTCGGGTACCACGGGATGTGTGCAGTGCCGTGGTATTGCTGTGTGGGCTAGGTCTGCTGTCTGCCCTGCTGGCTCTGGAGTGAGCTGGGCTTCTCAAGGTCTGTCAGGTATGATTGTTTAGCCTGGCAACGTTATACTCCTTTATTTATTTATTTCTTCTAGAGGAAAAGTGTCTTTTCCCAGTTCCCATGAGGCAACATCCCTTTGGAAGATGGCGCTTGAAAATGGCAAGGCGGAACTTACTGTTGGTAGTAAAGATGATTTCTCCCTCCTGCGGGGTGGCATCTGTATCCTGGACCACCTGCAAGGCTCCCACAGTCCGGACAGCAGGGTCCAAAGTGACCGAACTTTCGTTTACGGTCGTGTCGCTTGCGCCTGTGATCTGGTTGGTTGGCGGACCTCCCAGAGATCCCTCGAAGTCGGTGGGCAAGTCGTCCAGGCAGTCGGCATTGGGCTGACAGGAGCACAAAAGGACCTGTTCTTAGTGTATGTCATCAAGTGAGAGATGAGATGCTACAGCATAGATATTTTGTCCCGAAGGAAAACCAAGTTCTTTACTGTTTTCTTCCTGAACCACTTTACTTAAAGACATTTCACATATAGTTCCTGTCATTAACATGAAAACATCTTCCCAAATTTTCTTTCCAAAGGTTCCATTTAGATCTAGATACAAGGTTTTAATTCCAGGAGTAGCAATACCCATACATTACTATAGTTATGTAGGGGGAATAACATTTATTTATAATGATAGCTCCTCCTTATCAATATCAATATCAATCAACATGCAGTTGATCATACATTTGTTAAACCCTCTAAATTAAAATCTTGCAATCACAAAACTAGGGTGTCTAATTACCCACCCACTATAGGACTCTTCCCTTCAAATATTTGTCATGCCTTCACTCGAACAATAAAGAAATGGGCAGGGGCGGCGGGGTTGTGGCGGGGGTGGTGTGCTCTCTGCTTTGCAAGGCAGGCTGTGCCAGCCAGCTTTGTTAGATTATTCTCTTACAAGGTGACTTTGAAATTTTACTCTTTGGTCTTAGTGCTGCTGTTGGAAGTGGCATTGAAGATATTGATATCTCTTCCACAAGCAGCTTTTAAAAAATGATTTTCAGTTGTTCTGCCTTTACCAGAACTCAAAAAAAGTTATTTTAAAAAGGTGGTGGTGGAGAGATACGGTCTTGAGAAGTATTAAGAATAGCTATTAACCAATTTTTTTTTTGCTCCAGTCTGAACAGCAACATGGCCCCGAGTGATGACAGTGACACAGTTCTGTACTCCCAAAGGAGGCAGGTCAGGGTGGGCAGGATTAGGCGAGGAGAGTTCTGGGTTGATATTTATTGAATTAACAGCACAATGACTACATTGTGTTCGAAGCTGATTAAAAGATAAAATCTACAATTCCTGGGCTCGTTGGGAGCACAAGGCAAGAAATTCAAACCGCTGGACTCCTGTCCTAGATTTCCCCTCTTAAATCAGTCTCCTGAGTCCACATCTGTGTTTCCCACAGTCAGTTGGAAGTCTCTCCATCATCCCACAAAAACCTCAAATTCAGCTCATGCCCTCTTCCCCCGTATTCTCTTTTCTCTCTGCCTTCTCTGTCTCTATTAGCAGTGAGCCAATTCATGGAAATCTGAGCTGTCAAAAGTCAACTCACTGAAGGACTGATCCACCAAATTTACCGATTGAGATACTGGACATGGGCAAGTAGGTTTTGAACATTTCCCACCCTCCTTCCAGTCTCCTAATCTCCCCTGGTTTTTAACCCAGGATACTCCATTCTCCACTTTCTCATCAGAGCACTCTTTTTAAAAAACACATGTATGATTCTTTTTTTTTTTCTCCTAAAGAATGAATTATAAGCTCTGTAGTATAGAAAAACAGGCACTGGACAGTCTAACCCCAGCCTCCTTTTCTGGCCCTCCCTTCAGCCTTTGGAAGCACACAGAATCCACCATCTATGCCCTATCTCAGTGCTTTAGTGTATGCTGTTCCTCTATTTGGGATGACATCTTCCCCTTCCCCTCTCCTATCCCAAGGTCTCAAATCAACCCTGGTGAACTCCTCATCAGCCCTCAATTCCCAGGCCAAATGTCCCTTTTCTAAGTGGTGCTCCCTCCCAGGCAGTCATCTTTGACACTGTAACTCTTTTCACACTCTCCCACTCCGTTATGGTCATCTGTTACTGTGTTTGTCTCCCTTTACTAGTCCACAAGCTTTTTTTTTTTAATCCTAGTTTTAATGAGATAATGTAATTGGCATGGAATATTGTATTACTTTAAGGTGTACACCATAATGATTTGATATATGTATATAGTACAAAGTGATCACCACAATAAATTTAGTTATTAGTTACAAAAGTTCTATTCTTGTGATGAGAACTTTTAAGACCTACTCTCTTAGCAACTTTCAAATATACAATACAGTTTTAACTATAGTAACTATGTTGTACATTAAATCCCCAGGACTTACTTATTTTATAACTGGGAGTTTATGCCTTTTGACCTCCTTCACCCATTTCACCTACCCCCAATCCCCTGCAATTACCAATCACTTTTCTGTTTCTATTCCACATACAAGTGAGAAACAAGCTTTTTAAAGTGAACAAGCTTTTTAAAGTATATCGATCTTGAACTGCAAGCCCTCACATAGTGCCTGACAATTACTAAGTGCTCAGTAAATGTCGATTTGAAAATTTTATGAGTCTCAGTTTACTGCTCTGAAAACGTGGGAAAGTTAGTATCTACCCAGATCCTAGATCAATTAAGGGTAGAGTCGAGGGAATACTTTAAAAACTCAATTTCTGTGCAGGGGTAAGGCATGCCACTGTGGGGCAGAAAATACCACCCTAAAATATGCTAGGTTGGCATAAGGATTGGTAGTTGAAACAGTTGAGAAGTTGGTAAAGAAATGCTCTCCGCCCTTCCTCTATTTGCCTAAAAGCAGGAAATAAATGTGTAAGGCTGTCCCCTTCTCTGTGCCAGGAAGGGAAGGACATTCTTATCACCAGCGACCCGGAGTTGATGCCAAAATGGAACATACAACAAACCTGACTAACGTGCCCTTATCTGCCACTGCTTTCCCTCATGCATTTACCTTCCACCCCTTTGAGTCACTTATCACCAAGCGCTCCTATGTGTATGCACGACGCATGTGTTAATAAACGTGTGCTTGATTTTCTCTTGTTAATCTGTCTGGTAGGAGTTTAATTTACAGGGCCCAGCTGGAGAACCTGGGAAGGTGGAAGGAAAAATAATTTCCTTCGCTCTCCTACAACTGTGTAAATGTGCTTGTGAGCAGAACCAATTGTGTGTGGGTGTCAGGGAGGAGAGGCTTTCCCAGTGAGGGTGCTGTGCTGGTCGTCCGCTCAGCCGTAAGCATCTAAATGTGACCATATATGTATTAAGAGTTGACATCTTTTTCAAAATGCTGACTTTGTTGATATTGTTCTTGTTTTCTTTCTTATTCTCTTTAAAAACTACTTTATTAATTTTGAAGCAGGGTGTTCGCTTTGACTTTATGGACGAAGAGGAATAGTGTTACGTCTTGCACAGAATGGGGAGAGGAAACAAGAAAAAGTGAATTAGCTCACTCAGACTGTTAGCGGGAGCAGGCACGGATAATTTGGCTTAGATATAATATTTAATAGACCAACTTTACAGAACCTCACAGTTTATATCCCCTCGAAATGGTTCATCAAATAGAATAATATTTTGAAAAGAAACCCAATTTATACCCCTCTAAGAGAAATTACAGTCATAATGTTTAGTAAGAGGTGTCAAACCCCATTTATAAGTGAATACCGTATAGGGATTCAAATTCAGGTCAGCTGGTAAACGCCTCGAATAAACCAACTGCTAAATAGTGAGGGGCTTGTGACTACACCGGCTGCACGGGACTGTCTACTCAACAACAACCATCCTATTCATACCAGGATAATAGCAGTAGGAGAAGGTATTTGCCGGGATAAGAAAGACCGTGTTACACGGTACCTTACAGGGGGGCTCACTGATGTGTTCTGTCATCCTACAAAGACTCCCCTGGACCTGGCTGGACAGAAAGGACGGGGAAGCACTTTAATGCAGATAAAGGGATGAAAACACTCTGACAATAAGGACTCCCCATGCCCCTTTCAGTTCAGTATTTTATTTCTCTTGGCAAAATAAAATGGAAAAAGATACCGTTGTAATGGGAACTTCACAGTCTGGGAGCCATGCTCATACTGTTTGCTCACTTTAGAGAAGTCCACTTACAAAATGAAAATGTCCCCAGGTCTTAGCTTTCCACTTATATTTACTTGCCTTATAGCTCAGGCAGGCACAAGGCTACTCAGTTAAAAACGACAAAACAAAGCCCCAAGTCAAACACAAAACCCTGTATTTGGACAATCTAATGGATCAGGATCGCAACCGAGTCTTTGGTAAGTGGACATTGTTCAAAGGAGGATTCAGGGTGAATTTCATAAACACGACTCTGGGACTGGCATCCTTCACCCTCTGAAGGGCTACAATGCTGCAAACATTTACTGAACTCAGCATATTGAGAAGGAGGCAAAGAAATGCTCTCTGAAAGATGTAGGACTAAGGGGCACCAGTTATCAGAGAGAGACTGACAGGCTCTTTCCAATCTTCTTTGATTAAGAAGAAATGGAGTTAAAGGAGTTTAGGAAAACTGTAAAACAATTTCTTTAAGCTGCCAGGCAAGGGTTTCAGTTAGCTGCAGGTAGCGTTTTCTAATTGAGAAGGCTGGGAGCCTGTCCATTTACATGGAAATGTAGAAGAATGGAATAAAAACATCATCTCTTTGGTGTACTTTAGGCAGAGTGCTACCCGACGGCAAAGGGTGGAGCAGAACTTTCAAAATTCCTCCCAGATCCAGACTCAGTGTCATCCTCTGGGACAATACCAGAAAAGCCTCCGGAGGGCACGGAGGGCAGGCACACACCCTGGTGCTTTGTGAGGACTGGCACACACGCCTGCCTTCTTCACAGAGGCTGTTCCGTTCTCTGGGGGGAGCTCGGGTGCGCCCTATGTTCCCGTTCTGCTGGGCTTTAAGAATCCTTGGCAAAATCCAGAGATGCTACTGATGTTTATTTTTCTGGAAGTCAAGTGTGCCAAGTAAAATCCTATCCAGACTTGACAGGCATCAAACCATGGCCAGGACACCCAACCACTAAAAGTTAAAATATTACTACTCATTTCGGAAATAAGCCAAAAGGCCACACAATAATTCTATCTTAAAACAATTACTGGCTGTCTTTTCGAGTCTTTTTTTACAACATGGAGAAGTTACACCTCCCCATGAAAAGTCTGGAGTCAAATACTACTTAGTCCAAAATTTAACCACTGGGGATGGTCTGCTCCACTGTCCTGACCAAGGAGCACTGGGAATGATAACTGGGAGCTTTGAAAATATCCTAAGCAAGAAGAACTAGGTCCAATGATGTGACTGTTTACCTTTAACTGTGAATATGCTGAAGATTCTGGAGACCAAAGACACACATACACACATGCAAGCACACACATACCTACATTTCCCTCTTCCCTGGTAAGAACCAGTTAGAGCCAGGAATGTGCAACGTGCAAACGCTGAGTTTAATTTTGTAAGTCGCCAGTATCTGGTGGAGATGTTGGGTTTTTACTAATGTTTTGTGTTCATTGTCACTGATTTTCACCTTGAATGTGTTATGCATTTACAACTCTGATCTGAAAATTTAATGCACTGCCTTTCAGATTCTAGCTCAAAGCTATAGTCATACAAGTTGATCTGTGTTTGGTGTGTCAACTGGGAAAATCAGCATACATCTGCCACGGAGGCAGCTGGTACAGGGGAGAACACACAGCCAATTCAGGGCTTTGCGATGCTTCAGGTGTGCCCTCTCCAACGGAGACACTCTGATATTCCTGGGATAATTAGCCTTTTGGCATTAAAGAAGGCCTTTGATATCTGACCTGATCCTTTCTTCTTCAGTGACATCTTGGGACTTTAAAAATTCTATTTATTCTCTGCCATTAGCAGTGAGGAGTGACAAGAGGGAGGGGGCTGCAAAGCGGAGCGGGGAAGGGGGAGGCTGGTCTCTGCATCCAGCATGTCTAGCTTCTTCTAGACGGCGCCTATGTTTTCCTCACCTCTCTCTGTGCCGCCCTTGGATCTGGGGTCCTGGCTAGCATCCTGCCCTCACCCCAGCAGCTGGTAGCTCCCCAACCACTAGTCTGTGGCCTTCACTTGATATGGTCCTAGGGAAGCCCTCCCCCAGAGCACCAAGCCAGCCAACTGCTGTGGGGTGGGACAGATTCTCTGCACGGGGGTAGAGACTCAATTTTATAAAACATATAACTGGGGGCACCAGCTTGACGGTAGCGCTAGAATTACACTGTTCTGGCTCTGGTTTCCTGCTCGCTCCAGCTCTCCACGGAGATCTGAGCTCAGCAGAGGCCCTGGGCCAGATTCCCAGCGGCTGGCCTCCCCTCCGATTGTTGGGAAGAGCTTGTTTCCTCTGGAATTCGGCTGATTGTGGGTGATCTCTGAAAGTATGGCTGCAGGTCTGCTTGATGACAGTGCAGGGTGAGGACCCGGAGGTCAGCAGTGGACCGCCGGCCCGTCAGGCCTCTGCCGGGGTCCCACCCGCTCTCGTGCTCTGCAGCCTGGAAGAGAAGCCTACGAGCTGCTCAGGCAGCATCTCAACTCACGGACAAATAAGATGCATATGGTGGGAGGGTCAAGATGTTCTCAGACTGAGAAAAAGTGAGAGGGGTTTTCAGACGTGGGAGATCTCTTACGGCCTCGTCAGATGACGCCACTGCTATGGAACTGAGGGGACACAGGAAATCCAGGTATGACATTTTCTCCCTGCTTTGCGGGTAACGGGGAAAGACAGACATTACGATGCTGTAGACTGTGCTGTGCTTACCGGGATCCCTAGGGCTTTAAGAATGTTCATCTTGCACATGGGACAGGTGCGATGGTCTAGGAGCCAGGGGTCAACACAGGACTTGTGGAAAAGATGCCTGCAATGAGAACCATACAGCTTAGCGCGGCGGTAACTGCGGTGGCCACCTAGTCCCCTACAGCCCAGAGACGTGTCCGAGGTCACGCGCTGCTTTGTGGCAGAGGCAAGGCTCGGACCTTTGACTCCTAACGCCTGGGCTGGTGTGCCTTCTGCTATTCTCTGTGGTGCTACAGCCAAAATCTGTCTGGGTCCCAGGAGTGTCCCCTATCATTTGCATCTGAGTCTTCCAAATTTCAGAAAATGTAAAGTTTGTAGAAACAGAGAGACTTCTTGCTTTCTCGATAGGAAGAATCTCTTAGTGGAAAGAATGCACATGGGGAAACTTGCACAGACCTTTCAGGATAACCTGAGAGTGGCAACTTTTAAATCAATCCAAAATGTCTTTTCCCACAGTCAGAAGACAACTGCAAAATAAAGCCCCATTTCTGTTGATATTTGGGGTCTCACACAAAAGGGGCAGAAGTGCTCCTGGAAGCACTTCACAGCCCAAGTGACGTTTTAGGCTGTTGCCAGGCTGGTGGTTGTCACATCAGAGGCCAGAGTGAAAAGTATGGTTTACGGTTTATACAGCTGATGTGCTTGCATTACTGCCATCCTCACGTGCCAGCCCGCAGGAGCCGTGCTCCGAGTGGCAGGATAAGAGGGGCATTTGGTAGGTGTGGTGGGGGAACTTCTAACTGAGCTTTCTCTCAACTTGGCTCACAAGAGCCCACTCAGAGATATCAGGGACTGCTCGAGTCAGAGTCTTCTCACTGACAAGACTCCAGACCACAGGCAGAAGCAGTCAGAATTTCCAGCCTGGGGCAAGAAGAAAGAGGACTGTCTGTCTTTTAACAGGGCATCCTTAGGGCACACCATCCATGCCTGACTCTCTCTCCTCAATGTGCACTATTCTTGGAATCCTTCCCTCCTGTTCCCTCACTCTCATCTTCTATTGTTCTCACAGTTCTAACAGTTTTCTCTGTGTTAGAAGGCTTTAGGTGCGAATGCTTACAAAGGACACCCGAAATTAGAGAAGAGCTCAGGAAGTGCTACCTCTGAAACTGACACTGAGAAGAACCCACGTGCCAAGGATGGGATTAGCTATGGACGGGATCTGCTCAGACCGGGATGAGGAAAAGGAGAGGAGCAACCTGGACGTGTCGTGTTTCCAGATGATTGTTTAGAAGTCCTGCAGATTTACTGCTTGGAAGGTATATGTCACACTTATTAGTTCTTTTATCCATGCATCCGTCCAACAAGTGATATGTGCCAAGAACTCTGCTCCTCCCTGGGAATCAGCATGATAGTGATTTGGCACCTTCCCTTTGGTAGTTTAACAGGAGAGGGAGGCACTAATAAAATATAAATAAATGACTTAATGACAACAGTACTAAGTATTGCATTAGAAGAACACGGAGTTGGCGGGAGGCTTGTAACTGAGAGATCTATCCTAGTTTGGGTACACAGAGGAATTTCCCTTCACAGGTGCCAAAGCTCAGACCCAAGGGCTGCACAGACATTGTACACATGAAGGAGACGGAGGAAAAGTAGGGTCCTATAGGTAGAATGACTCACTCACACAAAAAGCCCTGAGCTGGGCGCTGGAAGAAGGCCGGTCCCAGGGCAGCAGCGTGAGGGAGGGGCTGACACAGGATGAAGTGTCCCCTTCACTCCCAACCCCAAAGCTGGAATCGACCTCTCTGTGTTCAGGCTCTACATTCAAGGAACAAGTTCCTAATCTAAATTTGCTCACTGACTGGTGTTCCTCCTGGGAAAAAATGCCGAACATTCTGGTCCCCTTGACCGTTCCTGGGAGACAGGGTCTGTTGTGTTTCCTGCACACATGCTGGAGTCAGAAAGACAGCAGGGCCAATCAATAGCTGTTTTAGCCATTTAAGTCGGTTGGCCTTATTTAAGCCACCTCGTATTCCCCAGTCTCATCTGCCTCATCGATAAGAGGATATATCTATTCACACAGAGAAGCCTTCCCTGAGTCTCCCACCCACAGAAGCCAGTACTTACTCTTACACCCTAAGTGATTTTTCTCCCTGCACTGGTCATTCTTACACCTCCTCTGTGAGGGTTAGTTTTACGTGTCAACTTGGCTAGGCTACAATACCAGTTACTCAATCAAATGCTAATTTAGGGTATTTTGTAGATGTGAATAATATCTATAATCAGTTGACTTTAAATAAAGGAGGTTATCCTAAATAATCTGGGTGGGTCTTCCCCAATCAGTTGAAAGGCCTTAAAAACAAAACTGAAGTTTCCCTGAGGAAGAAGAAATTCTGCCTTAAGACAGCACCATTAGCCCCTGCTCAGAATTTCCAGTCTGTATGCCTGCCTTACAGATTTCAGAGTTGCCAGCCCCTATAATAACATAAGCCAATTCCTTGAGAATATATAATGGGATATAGTGGCTTTCTGGAGAACATCTACATCCTCCAATGAGAATGTAAGCTCTATAAGAGCAAAATCTTCATGTGCCTAATCCACTATTACATCCCCAGCATCTAGAATAGATCTTGGACAGAAAATCAATGACACCATAGAGCAGTTAGATAATTGATATTTTCAGGACATTACATCCAAAAAAACCAGAATATGCATTCTTTTCAAGTGCACACGGAACATTCTCTAGGATAGACCACATACTCGGACACAAAACAAGCCTCAATAAATTTAAGAGGACAGAAATTATTTCAGGCATCTATTCTAACCACAGTGGCATGAAACTAGAATAGATCTTGGCACACAGATGATGCTCCAGGAATATTTGCTACATGAATGGATATTTATCAAAGGACCTGACACTCCTCACCACCTACACATGGTCACCAAGTCCCATCAACTCACTGTTCCTAAATCTCTTCCACATTCACTGCCTCTTTTCTTTTCTCCATGCTGCTCCCTCATTCATGATCTCATTAGCTCTTTTTCTGTCTTGATGTAATAGCATTGAAACTGCTTTCCACGCCACCAGTCTTTTCCTGTTCTTTTCATCCCACTCATCCTTGCCAGATTTATCTTCCTAAAATAAAGTTCTAGTGACATCACCCCCTTGTTCCATTCTGTTCTTTGCCTGGAGCTGGATACAAAGATGAATAAGACAAGGTTCTTCCCTTCAAGGTGGTACTGCAGTCCTTTAGTGGTTCCCTGGGAACTTTAATGAGAAAGGCCATTGAAAGGTCACACTCCTGGATCCATCATTTTCTGGCTGTTTGATCTTAAGCAAGCCTTAGCTCTCTAAGACTTAGTTCCTCAATTGTGAAATTTTATATGTGTACTTATAGATATGAAGTTCATAAATGATTGGGTCTGTGTGTGTGTGTATAAGAAGGGAATAAATAATGCCCACAAAGCTTAAACCAAAAGTCCTGGTCTTTAATTGTAAGTTACCATTAATCTTATACATACCTAATTAATATTACTATATCTTGGCTTTAAGTATTACATTATCACTCTGATTTCTACTCTAAACTTTCTAATGCTGAAAGCAAGTAACTGCAAATTTAAGAAAAAAAAAAAAATCAAAAGGAGACCTAAGGGCAAAAAAAGTGCTGAAATAATACACAAGGTGATACATAGGGTGATCATGCTGGTTATTAACTAACACTCATTTATTTCTAGCACCGTATTTCTTGTTGACCAAATATGAAGATTATATCTTTACAACTAGGGTTGCAAAATAATTTTTTCCTTCCCAAATGGAAAGAAAAATAAAAGTCACTAGACTAAATATATGAAGGGATAGGGAAAGAATCTGGAGTTTAGTGAAATGTGCCGACAGTTCAATAAACATCTCCAAGACAAAGTCAATCTTAATTCATCCTATTTGATGATTCACAGTGGAGCGCTATCCCTTCCCATGTTTTAACAAAGGCTGCATGAGAAAGTATACACAGAGGAACAACAGCACGAGATTTTCTATCACTTAACAATCCTGACAAGCTGGAAATACAACTGAAGGTTGACCAAAACTCTTCTCTCCTTCCTGATTCACCATAGGGAAGCAAACATTTGACAAAAGATGATGCCAACAGCTGCATCATGATGCTGAGATGATTACAAAAAGTAAATTAAGTTCTTACATGGTTTGGGCAGTAATGACAAACCCCACTAATCATTTCCATACCTATTGATTCTCGTTTTCTGTTGTCCTTTCACCCATACACACGTGTGACTCTCTCCTCAATTAAATGACAGATTTTCCCCACTAGGAGGCAGAAGGTGCTCTTCTGGCTTTCTATCTCATTTACTTTTGTAGGCTTTGTCAGACCCTGCCACCCTCCCATGGACATTAGGATCCTGGGGCTTTCTTTTTGGCACCAAAGCAAGCTGTTTTAACTCCTTTGGTGAAATGGTTGTCAAAGAACGTGAGTCACCCAGGGACCCAAGAATCCCATTCTCCCAGGCAACACAAACTGTTTAAATGAGATATAGCCAGTGCTTCTATGGGTAGTTGAAATGTTTCTTCTACGCCACTAAATCTTATTTGCTAAGCTGTCAATGAAGTAAGAGTGAGCTTTTAATTAATAGATAATCATTTATTAATAAACAGTATCTACTGATTATTGAATGCCTACTATGTACTAGGCATGTTCATACATTATTAATTCACAACAGCCTTATGGGGTAGAAATTATTATTCCCATTTTATGGAAAAAGAAGCTGAAGCTGGTTAAAGTAAATTAAATTATCCAAAGAGCTAGTAAGCTGCAGAGCTAGGTCTCAAACACAAACCTATTGTCAGTGTTTGTTCCCAAATCTATATTCCATTGCCCTTCCTCCCCACACTGAACTGTCATGAGCAAGGCGGGGGTACTGGAAGAATTCAAATTTGTATTCTTTCCTAGCTTATTTCTGTGCTCCACCTTCAAGGGGGAGGTACCTTAGTTACAGGGATTGGGAATTGAGCAAAACCAGAGGAAAAGCCATCTGCCTTACGTGCATGCATTTGGCTACAGAAGAGAAACACTGTCAAATATTGGCCTCATCAGGCCTACACTTAGGTATCAGCCTGCTTCCTTTATTTAGGAATGGGATAACATGAGCCTTAAAGTGCTCTGTCCTCCCCCAGTCTCCACTGCCCAATAAATCTAAGTTGGCAGCTCCATTACCTCTCTACAAATTTTCAAATTTGTACCATGAAATACCACAGAAAGAAATATCTACATTTCTTTTCCAAGGCTCTTCCCAGCCTGATCTGGTTTCTCTTTCTTGCCTTGGCTTTCTAAAAGACATATATGCTATCACTCCTCAGATTTGAAATGCTTCAGCTGCTCCCCACTGCCTACAGCACAAAGTCAAAATGCCTGAACACAGCATACAAAGAAGGCTCACCCAATCTGGCCCTTGGCACATCTGCTACACCCCCATGTTTACCCTGCACTCTCACCATAACTCTAGAATGTCCTTCTCACTTTAACAAATTTTTTTGATGTGGAAAATCTTGCTCATAACTCAAGTCACAGCTCAGATGTCCCTGCTTTTCCCTGAACATCCCACCCCTTTTCTCCAGACTCTGCCAAGGAGAGTCAGTTTCTTTTCCTTTTCCTCCTATTCTGTTTTTTCACATATGTTGCAGCAGCTGAGTATGTGCTCCGATTTCAGGGTTTGAAGACCACTCCTTAGCTTTGTGATCTTTGGCAAGTAACTTAAATTGCCTGTGGCTCAGTTTTCCCTTCCGTGTTTTATGACAATGTCCTTTAACTGACAACTCTTTGGATTAATATTCTTTGCAATAACCCTTGAGAGGGTTTTTATTACAACTAAAGGACAAAGGACACAGAGAGGAATAAATAAATCCCTAAGTTAGTAGAAGGAAAGAAATAACGAAGATTAGAGCAGAAATAAATGAAATAGATGCTAAAAAGCCAATAGAGAAGATCAATGAAACTAAGAGCTGGTTCTTTGAAAGGATAAACTAAATTTATAAGCCCTTAGCTAGACTCAGCAAGAAAAAGAGAGGACCCAAATAAATTAAATCAGAAATGCAAGAAGAGATGTTACAATTGATACCACAGAATTACAAAGATCATGAGACTATTATAAACAATTCTACATCAACAAACTGGACAATCTAGAAGAAACAGGTAAATTTCTAGAGACATACAACCTACAAAGACTGAATCATGATGAAACAGAAAATCTGAAGACTAATTACTAGTAAGGAGATCGAATCAGTAGTCAAAAACCTTCAACAAGTAAAAGTTCAGGGCTAGACGTCTTCACTGGTAAATTCTACCAAACATTCAAAGAAGAACTAATAACAATCTTTCTCAAATCCTCCCAAAAGATAAAAGAGGAGGCAACTCTTCCAAACTCATTTTATAAGGCATTACCCTGATACTAAAACCAGAGAAAGACCTCACAAGAGAAGAAAATTACAGGCCAACATCCCTGATAAACATACACGCAAAAATCTTTAACAAAATATTAGCAAACCAAATTCAACATTAAAGAGATCACATATCGTGATCAAGTAGGAATTTATTTCAAGGATCAAGGATGATTCAACATCCACAGTTACACCATGTTAACAAAATGAAGAATAAAAATCACATGATCATCTCAATAGATGCAAAAAAGCATTTGAAAAAGTTCAACATTAATTTATGATAAAAACTCTCAAAAAGCAGGTGTGGAGGAAAAGTACCTCAACATAACAAACTCATGACTTACATCATATTTAGTGGTGAAAAGCTGAAAGGATGTCTACTCTAGCCACTTTTATTCAATGTAGTATTGAAAGCACTACCAGAGCACTTAGGCAAAAAAGAAATAAAAGGTATCCAAATTGGAAAGGAAGAAGTATAACTGCCATTACCTGCAGATGATACGATATTATAGATAGCAAACCCTAAAGATTCCTTCAAAAACTGTTAGAATACATGAATTCAGTAAAGTTGCAGGATACAAAATCAGTACACAAGAATCTGTTTCATTTCTATACATGAATAACAAACTATCAGAGAAATTAAGAAAACAATCCCATTAGCAATCACATCAAAAAGAATAAAATACCTGGGAATAAATTTAACCAAGGAGGTGGAAGACAGTATGTTGAAAACTATAAGACATTGCTGAAATACATTGAAGAAGACACAAAAAATGAAAAGATATTCCATAGATTGGAAGAACCAATATTGTTCTAACGTCCATACTACCCAGAGCAACCTACAGTATCCAATGCAATCTCTATCAAAATTTCAATGACATTTTTCAAAGAAATAGAATAAATAATCCTAAAATTTGTATGGAACCACGAAAACCTTCCAAACAGCCAAAACATCTTGAGAAATAACAAAGCTGAGGGCATCACACTCCCTGATTTCAAACTATGTTACACAGCTATAGTATTAGAACAGTATGGTACTGGCGTAAAAACAGACACCTAGATCAAAGGAATAGAATAGAAAGCCCTGAAATAAAGCTACTCATATATGGTCAATTAATTTACAACAAAGGAGCCAAGAACATACATTGGGAAGGTACAGTCTTATCAATAAATGGTGTTGGGAAAACTGAAGAGCCACATGCAAAAGGATGAAACTCGGCCACTATTTTAAACCAAATACAAAAATTAACTCTAAGTGGGTTAAAGACTTGAATGTAAGATCTGAAACCCTAAAACTCTTAGAAGAAAATATAGGTGTTCAAGGAGCTTTCCTTGACATAGGTCTTGGAGATGATTTTTTGAATCTGACACCAAAGTTAAAAGAAACAAAAGCAAAAATAAACAAGTGGGACTACATCAAAATAAAAAGCTCTCCACAGCAAAGGAAATCATCAACAAAATAAAAAGGAAACCTTCTGACTGGGAGAAAATATTTGCAAATCAGGTATCTGATAAGGAGCTGATATCAAAAATATACAAAGAACTCATACAACTCAATAGCAAAAGAAACCTCCAAACAATTTGATTAAAGAATGGGCAGAAGATCTCAATAGACATTTTCCCAAAGAAGACACACAGATGGCCAACAGGTACAAGAAAATATGCTCAACATTATGAATCATCAGTAAAATGTAAGTCAAAACCACAATGAGATATCACCTCACATCTCTCAGAATTGCTATTAGCAAAAAGACAACAAATAACAAATATTGTCTCAGACGTAGAGAAAAGGGAACCCTTCTGTACTGTTGGTGGAAATGTAAACTGTTACAGGCACTATGGAGAAACAGTATGGAGGTCCCTAAAAAAATTAAAAAATAGAACTACTGTATGATCCAGCAATTCTACTTCTGAGTATTTATCTGAAGAAAATGAAAACACTAACTTGAAAAGACACACGAACCCACATGTTCTTTGCAGCATTACTTACAACAGTCAAACATGGGAACAACCATAGTGTTCATCCATGGATAAATGGATTAAAAAATTGTGGTGTATATATATATATACAATGAAATATTATTCAGCTATAAAAAGAATGAAATTTTGCCATTTGTGACAACATAGATAGACCTTGAGGGCATTATGTTAAGTGACACAAGTCAGGGAAAGACAAATACCATATGATCTCTTACATGTGGAATCTAAAAGCAAACAAAAAAACACAAGCTCATAGATACAGAGAACCTAGACTGGTGTTTGCCAGAGGTGTGGGGTGAGGAGCAGACAAATGAGTGAAGGAAGTAAAAAGGTAAAAATAATGAAAGAAAGAAAGAGAGGAAGGAAGGAAGGAAGGAAAAGAAAGAAAGGAAGGAAGGAAGGAAGGAAGGAAGAAAGTAGAAAGAGTCAGTTTCATTACTGCTTAGCTAATATCATTTCAGTGAACTGAGAACCACTGATTGCATGCTGATCTTATATAATAATAGACAGTTATTCTGTTGGTAAAAATATATTTCTTGCTAATATTTTTGCCCAAACTCATTTTAAGACTTAAGATAAATGTGTTAAAACCCTTGTAAAAATATTTCCTAACTAAAACCAGAAAAATGGAAATGAAACAAGATCATTCTTGCTCATAATTGGCATTTATTTTTTAAATTCAATAATAGCTCATGTTGGCAATGGTGTAAACAGTCTTATATCCTTTGGTGGGAATGCAAATTGATTTAACCTTTAGTGAAGGCAATATGACAGAGTGAATCAATTTTGAAATGCATAACCTTTTGATCCAGTTTAAAAAAAAAGATTTCCGTTTAGATTGATGTCTTCATAGTGAGAATAAATTTAAGCTGTTAAAAGAAAAAAAGGATTAAAAAAAATTACCTGGCCAATAAAAATCAAAAAAGTCGTGGTGTTTGGGTTTTTGTTTTTGAATCACTTGTTTATATATGGGTAAAATTAACAGTATTTTAACAACTGGTACGGCCCAGCACTGACCAGTCTCAGTAGACGTCAGTTATAAACAGTGAGCGTTACTCTATAGAGTTGTGTATTCCTAACACCAAGCCCTATGGCCTTGCTATTCACTCTGGTTTACTATTCTATATACCGAGTGAGGTTATGACATCTTGGAGAGCAGAGATGAAATGTTTCTCTCTCCAAAACCTAGTAGAGTAACGCATAGGCTAGGCTCTCAATATTACTTGCTCAAAAAGATGAATTCTGAAATGTCCATCACCCCAAATCATTATTTAAATCACAGTAATTTAGCTCCTATTCCTTGCAAGTGAGTTTCCCATGGTAGAGCTTACCCTGGAAGCACCTTCCTTAATTTGTATGGACTCTAAAACATGAAAGAATTCTGTCTTCTCCTGGGGGCCTAAAGAGGACAGTATGTGGTTGATGAGTCCACGCTCTGCTCAGACTGCCAGGTAGACATCACACGGGGCCCATCCTTCTATGCAGATTTCATCAATTTATGGATCTGGGTACAGGCATTACTCTGTTAGAATGACCAAAACAGCACTGGTGATGGTACCTACAGAATGTCCACGGAGCCCAGACTATGTAACGGCTAGTGTAGAGGAGAAATGGATTCCATTCCTACCCAGAGAAGAGAAATCTAAAGTATTCTTATTGATTTTCTTAAGATTCCACTCCATCCCTGCTCCTGAAATCACGTGAATTCAATGAGAACTTCACTGGAATCTTGACTGCCATAGCTTTGAAAAACACGGAAATCACTGGCTTTTTCTGTGCATTATCTTTGGCCCAAATGCCATGCCTGTGGTCCAGGAACCAGCAATCTTAAGTACTCAGTGTATCATGAAATTTCTCTATATTTTCTACTGTGTTGTATTATGTAAACCAGTAGGCTTAATCTCCATCCTTCTTACGGAGAAAAGAGCCTTGCTGACAAAGGGCACGTTCGTTCAGTGTAGTATAGAAGGTAGATTTCTTAGTTATATGTGAGGAATTCTGAAAAAAAGAGTATTTCTGCAAACTGTTAAAGAGAGTCTGAAACTGATACCGGAACTCACTACTAGGAATGCTGAGTTCTGAGAAAAAGTAGGAAAGTCAACACAGACGGAATGACAAATTAACGTATGACATGTAGGTAGCAGTACTCTATGTAAAACCTTGTGCTAGGCATTGGGGGTACAAAGATGCATCAGGTTCGCCTCCTGCTGGTGAGGTGTTTTAAATACAGAATTGATAAGCTGATAGGAAGATACACAGTCCATACTGTGTAGAGCTTAAAACTTCGAGCCTGGGGTCAAGTAGGTTTCATTTTTAATCATGGCTGACTTTCTGGAGTAACACCTAAACCCCTCCGAGCCTTATACACTGAGGATAATAATAGTACCTATCTGAGGCACGCATTAACACTGCTCATCCCTTATGAGGGCTTGCCGGCTTTCAGGCATGTGGGAAGATGACGGGCTCTCCTGGTGGCAGCTATGGCCACGTGACTACTTCTCGCCAATAAGTTATAAAGAGAAATAACAGATTTCACCTCAGGCTATGACATGTGATTACTGACCTGTCAATAAACAGTGTGCAAGATGGAGACTGCTCTGACAGCCTATCATGAGCTGATTCTTTGTCGAGACACAAATGGACACAAAACGTAACTAAGGTATCTTTGTTGTATTAAATCACTGAGAGTTGGGAGGTTTTTTTTTTTTTTTTTTTTAATTGTTGTTATTGTTGCTGCTGCAGCAAAGCCTAGCCTGTTCTGACTAGTAAATACCTTATGAGGTTGCTATAGGGATTAAATACTTATTTGTAAAGTGCTTAGTGTTTGGTAAATAGTAGTGACACCAACTACTTTAAGTGATGTCAGTACAATGTGTAAAGTGACAGGCCATAAACAGATACAAGCAAAAGTGCCACAGAATTCAAGGAAGGGAACAGCTACTTCCTGAGGAAATTAGGAAGCTATAAGATGGGAAGAACTCTGAAGTGTGGAGACTGGAGGAAAGAAATCCAAGAAGAGAATTCCCATGAGAAAAGGCATTGCCTGCGGTATCAGCAAACAAAGGATTTTGCAGCCACCCAGCCATCACATTGCAGCCATCCCTGAGGGTGCTACCATCAAGCCGTCAGCCATTGCAGCCACACACCCCCCCCCACCATGCCCCCTGAAGAGACTCAGGACAGGAAGCACAGGATACTGGCCTTAGGTAGCTAAGGGGCACATCAAAGGAATAATTTCAATGAGCCCAGACTTCTGCATTTTCCCAAAGAAAAACACTTAATTCCTTAACTTGAGATATCTGGTTTTCTTTAATTAATAGTAATCTTTTGATGTTCCGACTACCTGGTCTTTGTTGTAAAAACTTGTATATATCCTGGCTCCTCCCCTTTCTCTTCGGAGCAGTTCTTCAGAGTGATCTGAGAGGCTGTCTCTCAGGCTTGAAGTTATCAGAAAGTCCGCCAAATAAAACATAGTTCTCAATTTTTTGGTGTGTATTTTTTTCAGTCCATTGTATGTATGAAGAACTCAGTTGGAGTGAAAGCTAGACTATTTCAAAAGTAGGAACAGGAAATATATTTGGAAAAGATGGGTCCAAATCAGTGTTTTGAAATCATCTAGATGGGCTGAGCAGAAGGAGGTAGGTACAGTGAGGAAAACAATCAGGGACCAGAGCCAGACTTTCCTTCATCTTGTGGTCATGTGCTTAGTCCCTTCCATGTTGTCTCATCTTCCTGTGTCTCATCTACAGGAAGTCCCTGCAGTGGGGACCAGCTATGCAGACACCAGCCGACACCAGCCTCTCCCTACCATAAACTGTACCCAATGAGCCCGGTGCCTTCTGTGAGGGTAAATCTGCCACTGGGCTTGGTCTGAAATGTTTGGACCAATTGTGAGAAACTGTATTTCCCTGATTCCCCCTCTTTATGTTACATAAACATTGTTGGAAAAAAAGAAGAAAAGGAAAGGGTAAGAAGAGCTGTCCCACAAAACCAGGAGTAGCCGTATTAGGGCTGTCGTTACAAACACAATGACTTTGTTTGGTAAGCTAACATGCTATGTTAGCAGTTTTACCTGATGGAGGGGGTGGAAATGAATGCAATAAAGTCAACTGCTGCTTACCTCACTGGCGCGAACGCTGCCCTTCTGTAAAAAAGGCTGGTCTGTTTTCAGGCCCATGATAACAAGCTTGGAATCATTGTGGAGAAAGCAAATTCCCTAAAGCCAGGCTAGATTTGATTTGGCTCCCTTGGGGTTCTTAAACATTTGACTTAGAGTGAGATGGCGGCTTTTGAGGCAGGCTTTTAAGCCAAAACCAGAGCCCAGAGAGTTGAGTGTACTGCACAGCGCCCTCAGGGGACAGGGTGAGGGTTGGGTGAAGGTGTCAAATACATAGCAGTGATACCAGTGCCTTGGAAGTCAGAAACCCTAGCTGTGATCTGGGCTCTGAGATCCAGAGTTAAGGTACTCTTTTAGTTAAGTAAAGGGGTGTTAATGGTACCTTCCCTATCTATATTATAGGCTGTTCTGAGATGCATATTACACATTATATATAAAAGAGATTTGTAAACAGTAGAGCACTTTTCAACGTATTATAATAAATGGCCACTAATTTCACCCAGTTGTCCATAGTACTGGGTCTAAGCAGCATGAAAGACAAACCAACAAAACTTAAAGAATAAAGAAGCTGCATCAGATCCTTTTGCTACTAAACTCAATTTCTTTATTAGTGACTGGAAGAAATCAATCCTTTGGGAATGCAAGTTCTGAGGGAATTGCTGAACCCTCTCCCTTACAGTGTGTCTCACTCCCCTGGGTTCTGGTAGATGGAGGCTCTGCACTTAAAACTTGACCCTGGTCTAATTATACTGTTTGGCTGGGGCAGCAGAGCTGGCTGGCATTCGTCCCGGGTGTCTAGTTGATTAATATAACTGGGGATCATGACATTTGAAGTCAGAATGCCATATTTAACAAGGTTATTACAGTTCAAGACTTCTTTCCTAAGGCAGCATTCTCTCTGTTGAAAACACAACAGAAAGTAACACATCAGACATCATGTGCCAACGCTGCCATTTCCTTTCATGTTTCCTTCCTTTAATCCCCGAGATTAAGTGATAGCTAATTTTGGGCAGTTTATACCAAGTGATCAAAGAAAAATCACTGGAAAGCACCATTAGCAAACTTTGAACTTAAATTGTATTTAGTTTTGACTAATGTACAAAGTGAACGATTTTTTTTAAGTCCACAGCATAGTTTCTTTGGTACTGTAAAATTTCCTTCCATCCTTTTAAATGAAGGTATAATATACAGTAAAATGCGTAAATCTTAAGTAAGCTGGATGATTTCTTAAGTATGTACATATTTATGTACACGCTACCCAGATGAAGATATACACTGTTTCCATCACCCCCAAGAGCGCTCTCCTGCTCCTTTATCAGTCAGTACCCATTTCCTGCTATGAATGCATCATTAGGACTTCTGTCACCACAGACGAGCCCAGCCTGTGGTTGAGTTTCATATAAATGGAATCATAAAGCATCTATTCTTTTTGCCGGGCTTCTTTTGTTCAGCGTAATGTCTTCAGATTTGTCTGTGCTCTGATGTACATCAATCGCTTGTTTCTTTTTCCTGCTGAGGAGTACTCTGTTAAATGAATGTACCCCAATTCAGTTATAGATTTTTCTGTTGTTAGACACTGGAGTTATTTTCATTTTTTGGCTCTTAAGAATAAATGTGCTCTGATGACCATTCTTGTACAAGTCTTCCTGTGAATGTATGTACTCTTTTCTCCTGGGTATATATCCAAGAGTGAGATCGCTAGGTTAGAGGATAATGTATGTTTAACTTCAGTAGGAACTGACAAATTTCCAAAGAAGTTGTGCTATTTAAAACTCCCACCACATTATATAACTTTTACTTTTGCAGAGTATACAAAATTATGTTCCTCAAAGAATGAGTTTTTAAAATATCAACTTTCATAAGTAATGACTATTGAGTGGGATGCCTACACCAACATAAATTTCAGATAAACTTGAAAAACGTAGTTAATTGCTCAGTTATTTTATTTTTTTTGGTAAAGAAAGATTAAAGAAGAGATAAAAATAAGTAAAGATAAGAATTCATAAATTTTATGACATAACTTTTTCCCTATTAATCTAAAAGTATCATAAAATATTTAAATGATGAAAAACACTATTTACCAAAATATGAAGACAGAATGTTAAAAAAAATTAATATCATACTTTATCAGTTCTATGCCAGAACATTTCCCTCCCACATTTTAAGATCTCTGAAATTAGGAGGCATCCTACAGTCCATGATGATTTACATTAGATATGCTAACTAAAACTTGTCACTCACCATCTGTTTCTACAAGAATGAAGTTACTAGTCTCTGCAGTCTTGGACTTTCGACAGGGAAAGTCCAAGGAAAGGAGCTCAGGGAGATCAGGAATGAAGCACTCTGTGCTCTGGGATAAGCTGGAGAACTAGCCTCCAGGTAGCACTAAAATCAATAATGGAGACACTGCTCCTCATGACCAGCAGCAACCTTCTGTCAAAAAGTGTGCCTGTTTGCACCGTACCCTCTTCACTAAAATATATATATATGTATATATATTTGTACTGACCTCTCCCCTACCTCTTCAGAGCGGCACCTCAGAGCTATCTGAGAGGCTGTCTCCTGGGCTATAGTCCTCATTTTGCCCCAAATAAAACTTAACTCACAGTTCTCATGTTGTGCAGTTCTTTTCGGTTGACAGATATGTAAAGAGCTTAGGTAAGTCAAGAGCAATATCTCAGAGAAATCAGACATTGGAATTAAAACTAAGTGCTACCTTTGTATTAGGCTATCAGACAAGAAAGATGTTTAAAAATGGTACTGCTTCTTGGTTCCAAAAGAACACTAATGGAAGCACTCTCACATCCTGTTAGTGGGGTGCATATCATTAACACCTTTCAGGAAAGCAATTAGACAAACTTATCAAGATCCTTTGGAAATCACTTTTGACCAGGAAGTTCACTTTTAGGAATGCATTCTAAGGGATAAACATGGAAAAAAAAATACAAACAGTTAAGGTCATGATTTTATAATGATGAAGACTAGAAGCAATTAAAATGTTGAACGAAGTGGAGGGCAGTTAAATAAACTCCAATAATGGACTATTATGCAACCACTAAAATATTTTAAAATAATTTCTAAAGTTATAGGAAAATGCTTACCTTTTAATGTTAAATGAGAAAGTAGAATAAAAATTGTATTAGTGGCCTGACTTTATAATGTTTAACAATATACATGGAATGTTTATATATATATATTCATATATGTATAAAATAAATGTATTATACAAATAAAAGATACCAATATTAATAATGATTATTTCTGGGTAGCAAGATGATTATTTTTCTCTACTTCTTCATACTTTTCACTATTTTCAAAATTTCTTACATTGAGCAATGAAACCTTGAAGGTTATTTAAAAAACATGTGTGTATATATATATATATAGAACTGAATCACTATGCTGTACACCAGAAACTAATACAACATTGTAAATTAAAAAAAAGTTTTAAAAATTAAAATATAAATAAACAATAGAGAAAAGAATGACTAGTAATCTAATTTGCATAACACAGGCATGAAACAGTAAGAGAAATCTTATGAAAATCACCAGGCATTCATTACTCTTTTCTAAAAAAGGAGCTTGGAAAAAATCTGTTCCTAATCAAGCATGTGTAACAGGCACGACAGGGTAAAGTCAGGACAGACCACTTGTGCTCAGCTAGAAAGCGTTCCATTGTTTTCCACTTCACAAGCTACAGGGCTCAGTCAGAATCCTGAACACATTAGTGTTTTCTAAAAAAAAATTTTATAAAGAGTTTGGAGTCTTCGTTCATTTGACTCATCTTAAAATTAGATAGGTCCCTGGGGTTAGAAATTTTAAAGGACTAGTGTCTATTTTGAGTGCTTTCAGTAAATTTGTGATTTTTGAAGTTTCTGAATATTAAAATAATGCTCATTTCCATGTCTAGTTATAATTCTTCTTTTATGTTATCTTCTTTATTATGTCATGTTGTGTTGGGCAGGGAGAGTGAATGAGAACCCATTTCCTCCCTTAAAAAAGGAAATTCACAGATGACTATCAGAGTCCAACTGTGATGTTGCCTTGGGGTGTCATTGCCTTGGGGACCCAAGATCTGGATCCCACATCAGAGTTTCAGGAGAAGCAGGACAGGCTATGAACCATCCATGTGGGTTTGGTTGGAAGGACCCAATAAGAACAAGGAAACTCCCTGGGACACAGTGAACATGCAGAGAGAGAGGCCCATCTTCCAGAACGGCCCATCCAAGGCGAGCCACTGTGAGTAAAGCCCTGGGGTTCAGGCACACTGCTCTCATCCATTAGCTCAGTGAATCTTATTAATTCAATTTTAAGGAGGCTGGTCCTTGGCAGACAAGTCACTCTGGGAGCCTTAGGATTCATGTTTGTTCAGAAAACTTTACAAATGGATCCCTCTTCTGTTTGCCATGTACTTTATATGAGACCAGGGCTGCTTCTCCTGCACAGGAAAATGTCACCTGCCCAGGGGGACAGGAGTTAATAGATCACAGTCTTTGAGGAGTCAATAATTAGGCCCATGTTAAAAATATACATACATTAGTTGCATCAGCTGAGAAAGGAAAGCAGCCAGTTGTCTGGGTAGATGGACAAGGATGATGCACTAGCTTCTTGTCAACCCTAGACACATGGTATGTAACAGACCTTCAGAGAATTCATCTAAATTAGCAGACCAAATTAAGGCTTTGACTTTTCAACAGCCTTCAAAAAATTCCTTTTCCAAATCTCCAGGCCTGTCCCTTTCAGTTTCTCTCTGACTCAGATACTGGAATGTCATTAGAAATTCCTTTCCAAGCCATGGTATCTGTTTGCCCCAATTTGCTTTGTTTTGTCCTTCACTATTAATTTGTTCTGTACTTTATTAGTATCCATTTATTCTATTTTCTATTTTTAGTCTATCATATGATTGTGTTTAAATCTCCATTTCTTCTCTTTCAAAACCAGTGCAGTTAGTCACGTTCTGATCTTTGTAAAAATAGAGACTTAAGTTTCAAAGGAAAAAAAAAAGAAAAAGAAACAGTATGATATATTCTATGCCCCAAACTACTAAAGAGTTCTGTTAAACAGACACAATGGAAATTTAGCCTCGTTCTTAAAGCAGAGAGATGAGACAGAGAAAGGGTGGCATAGCATTTACGCAGAGCATCCAACAATTATCTATCCAAAATGGAACTCTGCCCAACTGACCCAGTTAGGGGGTTGTTTTGGGATGAATAACTCAGAAGAAAGTTTTAAAAAGATAAGTCAAAGCTGGCCCTCAAGTGTTGTTGTTTGTCTGTCTTTTTTTTTTTTTTTTGGAGTGAGAAAGAAAATCTGTTTCAGTGCTTGAAATCTGTTTCTTCTGTTATGGTTTTTGAGCAATAGTGTGCTAGCTGCTGAATTTTTTCCTATTATTTAGAATCCGAATGGAAAGACAGGAGCATTTTTTTCACTTTTTTTTAAAAAATTGAAGTATAGTCAGTTTACAATGTTGTGTCAATTTCTAGTATACAGCACAATGGTTCATACATGTACATACATATATTTGTTTTCATATTCTTTTTCACCATAAGCTACATATATATAAAACAGATAAACAAGTTTATACTGTATAGCACAGGGAACTATATTCAATATCTTGTAGTAGCTTATGGTGAAAAAGGTACATGTGTTAAATGCAAACAAATACAGATGTATCTATCAGTCACCATCTGACAGGGTCGCCATTTTCAAGTATCCGAATGGCTGACTCATGCTTGGTTTACCTCCTGCAACTCTCCTGACTAGATCCTTCCCTCTGTATGCCCAGGGCCAACACTCCAAATCAGACCTCCAGCATTTTGTACCTTGACTTAAGAATAGGCTCCTAACTGTCCCCCACAACTCCAGTCAGAGCCCTTTAAGCCACGTTCCACATGGTGCCAGTGAACTGTGTACAGAGCACAAGCTGAACCCCTCAGTAGGTCCCCCAGCACTTGGCCATAATCCTGGCTCCTCAGTGGGGCATTTAGGTCCCAAATGATCTGAGCTGGCCTACTTCTCCACCATTATCTTCACATCTGCTTTATATCCTGACAATTCAGGGTTACCACTACTCAGCTTTGCTTGTAATATTCTTCTTAGCTCTGACCGACCGGAAAACTCCTTCAGTACAACTTTATGGAAAGCAACTAGGCAATTTGAATTTGTAACCTTAGAAACAAAGAAATAACCCCAAATGTCAACTAAGGTCTACACACAGAGCTATTTATCACAGCCTTCTTTATAATAGCAAAAAAAAAAAAAAAAAAGTGTATGTGTTTGGAGGGGGAAACAACTTAAATGTCCCCAGTCAAATAAATTACGGCATAGGGGCTATCTATCAAGCAAAATGTTACAGAGCAAGTTTTAAACACACGGAAAATGTTTATTCTAGAAAGGGTTTAAGGTGACTTAAGAGATACAGATATCCAAAAAAAATAAAATGCCATAAGAGCAAAAGAAAAATAAACAAGAATAGAGACATGAAACAGAGTCAGGGATGAAGCTAAAAAAATCCCTTTTGGCTACAGATTTCTCTGTTGGCTTTCTATCAATGAACAGAGGAAAAAAAATCTGAAAAGTGGCACAATTTAGTATCCACAATCTAAAAGCATTCCTTTGCACAGGAGAAATGCGGGTATTCCATACGTGAACTGCTCTGGCAAGTCCTCACGATGAAAACAGAGTAGAAAATCCTAATGAGAGACACAATGGCAACTTTCCCAAGATTGCTCCTTACAGTGATCCCTGATCAAAACAGTGGCAATTGCATCAGCCAGCTCAATTCTCTTGTAAAGACTAATATGAAACAGTGACGTTCTTAGTTTTCTGTGAACCTACCTTGTTACAAGAATATGTTTCAGAGAAGCAGAAGGACTGAATTATATTTCAATTAATTTTCCTAAAGAAAAAAATTTCATCATTCTTCTGATACGCTTAATGAGTTTAAATTTGTACTCACTAAAAAAGTACGTAGAGTCCAGTGAACCTAGCTGGATAATTAAAAATAGACTTATCAGAATGAATAATTAAGGGGCAGGAGTAGAAACAGGGAGATGAGTGAGAAGGCTACTGCAGAAAGCCAGGAAAGAACTGACGGTGGTAATGATCTTAATTACAGTAACCGGAACAGTAACAGTAACTAGCAGTAATGGTAAGAGTGATATCATATTAGCATTGTAATAATACTGATAATAATAGTACCAGAAATATGTAGAATTATCACTCACTGTCAGGTTTCAAATTAGTTTGTAAAAGCCAATTTTTAGTTAGCCAACTTAAATTAGATTCTTGAATCAAAATCTGAGTTCCTTCATTGACATTTTCTCTGTTGATAAAAGGAAGGCCTAAATTACAAAACACACACACACACACACACACACACACACACACACACACACAACTCCAGGCTGGGGGAATGGAGAGCTACTGTTGAATGGCTACAGTTTCAGCTTGGGAAGATGAAGTTCTGGAGATGGATGGTGCTGGTGGCTGTACCATAATCTGAATGTACAGGATGTCACTGAAATATAAACTTAAAAATGGTTAAAGTGATCAATTTTATGTCATGTTTATTTTACCACATGCACACACACACATACCCCTTCCAGAATTCTCTGATCTAACAGGAACCTTGCTCAGGACAAAACTGAATTGTGCTGTGAAGAGTGGGGAACCCAACAGGCCACGGGCCGGCCGAGCCTCTCACTGACATCAACTCCCTGCTCTAAATACACACAGAAACCTCAGTAAACCTGCAGGCAGTATCCACAACACTGCCTCCTACTGTACCCTCCAGGAAACACGATTTAGGAAATGCAACTCCAGGAGGTAGTTTGTAGAACCAGATTTTTGTTTAAGATCAAGTTAAACGCTAGGGACGCAGCTACTAAAGTGAGTAACTTGAGTTTTAGCGGATTTTATTTGGAATCCAACTACGACAGTAATAAGCCAGCAGGACATGCTGCCTCCATGGGCCATTACTACCCAGCCAAACTGTATCATCCGTCTAAGAGAAATCCCTCTTCTGTCCCTTTAGTGCACTGGGATGATGAAATGTGAACAGCTCATCAGTGGATTACTAAGGAATGAGCGGAAGTGAGTCAGGACACACTCTTATTTTACCTCAGTAGACAATTCGGACTGGCCCATGAAAAGACTTGATTCTTGAGGAATAAGAGCCAACATCTCAGGGTCTTTGGTGGATTTATTCAACCTAGACTTCGATCAGCTTCTGTCTACAGAGTCAGAGGCTGAAGGAAAATGAGCCACAGTAAGTTCATACTATTTCCAGCAAATTCTATAATGAAAAGAGTTGGATATTATTGATGTTGACAGCAGTATATCAAACTTGCAGAAAATAGGCATAGGAAATAAACAGAAATCATAAAGACGTTAGCAGTAGCTACCTGATGAGGGAGTTACCCACATAATTATTTATCCATCTTACAAATTTTCTGTAATGTGAATGAAACAGGCAACAAAAACCAGTTAGAAAATATGAAGACATTTCTTTTTTTTCCCGTGGGGCCTTTCTTACCTTCCTTGTGCCTGGTTATTAGTTCCTCCAAATTTTTAATTCATTTTGCTATTACTGCTGCATATAGGACACTGTATTGTGATTACTTATTTACATTCCCATCTGTCCCCTGCTAGCCCAATTTCCTTTAGAGCAGAGAGCAAGCCATTCATCTTTTCATCTCTGGTACTTCACACTATTCCTGGCGTACAGTTGCTGCAAAATAAATGTTTGTTGTTCCAAATAAAGCATTTAGCTACTGAAAAGGTTATGGCAAGGGTCTGCTTGTTGCCAAGGAACTTTTTAATTTTTCCTAAGTTGTGTGGCAGAGTCTGCAAACAAAGGAAAAGACAGCGGTAGAAGCTAGCATCTCCCCAAATTAGTGATAATGCTTTAGTGACACCTTACAGATAGGAACAAACTGTACAGGCATGTAAAGGATGCGCACATTGCTCTGTGTTAAAAAAAAAATGACAAAAAAGGACTTTTGCTCTGCCCAAAGAGGTCATTTCTTTCTGAGACACTGCATTTGAAATTGGGTAGTTAAACAGTTTGAAATGAATAACCATTGAAGGACAGTGGGAACGCCACCGGATAAAAGCCACAGAAGAATCAGAGAGCCCAACTTATTCTCTGGACAAGAGAAGACAACAGAACTTCAATAAAGTACTTTTTTGTAGCTTAAAATCTTAATTACAAGTACTAACAGAGTCACAAAAACCAGCCCTAAAATATAGTGTGCTGTATGTTTTGGCATATGTATGCTGCCGCAAAACCAAAGTTCCTTGGAAAATATCTTAGTGGCATATTAGGATCAAATCCAAACCACAAAAGGCACTTTGTGTGCTGCTGTGGGTCCCTCCTTCACATTTAATGCACATATGCAGGCTCACCCAATGGGGAGGCTTGCCTTCAAGTGCTAGAGAAGGACCCTGATGAAGAAAAAACAAGGGGAAGAAACGGTAAGTGTGTATGTGTACGATTTAACTTTAATCATTTCCATGACTGCAAATAAAGAGGAAGGGTCATTTATTAATTCATCCTAATTTGTGCAAGTGTCTTTAAAAGAAACATACAAGAGGATGATTTTGAAAAAGTCATGGTACAAGATTGGCAAACGGCAACCAACAACCCCAAACGGCAACCATGGGGAAGAGAGGCACCCAGCATGTCAGAGTTAGGAGGCCACGGAAAAGAGTGTGAGAGAAGAGAGATAACAGCTGGAACATTTTCTGAGACAGTTTTTACTCCAAGGAGATGCAAAGAATTGGGTGGATGACTCAGCCTGGAAATAATGGGAAAGAGAGTCTATGAAGTTCATAGGAGCAAAGGCTTAATAATACCCCAGAGGAAATTATCTAGCAAAAAGCAAATGCCAGTGCATTTGTTTGATAACATCCATTAGTGCAAACTGCCTGGCAGAAACCAGCAACAGGCACAAAAATATCTTGATTTTAAAAGCCGCATGGAAAAACTGGATGGGCTCTTCAAAGAATAGGTATGCATGGCTCGTCAAAGATCAAACAGAAACTAATATAACCTGTACTTGGTAATGCTCAGTGTATTTTGTTGTTTAAAGCAAGGCCCAGAGGAAGGAAATAAAGGCAGATGGACAATAAGGGACTTGAAGCAAAAAAGAATCAAGTAATGAGCTCAAAACCAAAAAATGATGTAAAAAAGGAGGAGCCTGAGGTTAAACTGATCTGGCTTAGGGCGAGGGCTAGTATAAGTAAAATGAAAGTTCCTAAAGTTTTATTCTTTTGTGGTGAGTATTAAAGTGCAAATTTTTTTGTCTTAGTTACTATTTCCAAAAAAATACACTGTAAAAGGAGATTTGGACTAATATATCATGACAATCTAAATACTGCTAAAGCAATGTCATTTATCATAATTAAAAACTGAAATCAGGCAAATGGTCCACCACAGGGGCATGGTAAATTAAACTGCGGTACATCTATGACTTGGATATTATGCATCCTTTAGCAACTGTATGTAGTAACATGAAATATACCTATGAAAGAGCTCTAGGCGAACAAGCTATTTTATACAGGATGAACTACAGAGCTAAGTCCTATATATAGTTTTTACAACAGATTTTCTTAATTTCATTGGTAAAGTTCTTTGGATTTTCAGGAAAAAAGATGTTATTTAGCTTTAATTTTAGCTTTGAATATTTTTTATTAGTCGGAGCCTCACAGGGCTCTAAGCATCTCCAAAGGAAAATAAAAGCAAGCATTTTCCTTGCTTATAGCTATGAGGCTTTATAAAACCCTTAATAAAATACTGCAGAGAGGAAAGATGCTACCCGGAGAGGCTCTCTGCATGTCACATACCACCATTCTTTGCCAGTGTTTCTAAAAATCGCCAAGCAAATACCAAATGTAATGTCTAGAGGGAGAATTTATATATAAATATGAAGGAATTCATATACCCTCATATGAAGGACACTACTGAGTCTTCACGTGTCCCGATTTACGATTTGGTCTTTGAGACAGTCAAGCATCTATAAATTAAGGAAAGCGAATCCCACTTGAAGGCTTTGGGGCCACCAGAGTGCACTTTCCTCAGGCCCATTTTCCTAATGATCAACCTGCCTGCCAGCATTTCAAGCACGACTCATTCCCCTTGGAGTTTCCGCATCTATTTGAGTATCTTGTCCCTTTTTTGTCACTTCTTGGTCATTTAGGATTATTAAACTAATTCCTCTTGGGCATATTTCACTTTTTTCTGTGTTTCTAATAAATAGTTCTTAGAAGCTGCAATACTTTATGACCGAATGGATTGTTTTTTGTATCTTGGTGGTATATGTTTTCTACTTTATTTACTTAAATACTCGAAGAATTTTTAAAGCCAGTATTTCTAAATGAAGAACATTTCTTGAAGGCAGAATTTAATTTTTATTTTTAGGACACTTGCCCAGATGCAAAAACACTAAAAAGAAATGCTGTTGGCAACTTTAAAATATATTATTTCACTGAAGTATTTACATTTAAGTAATTTTAACTGTATAAAAAAGATCCAGACACCATAACAGTGAATTTCAGTTAGGGAGAGGGATTAAGATTATATGAGAATTACCTGGGAAGTTTTTCCAACTACACATGCTAGCCTCCTCCCCTAGATTCTAGAAGTTTTGGGGTGACTGTCACCTTCTCTTCTTGTGAGTAAAAAACAAAGGGAAATGGAATCTACCTTTGGCTTCTTCCTCACTCTCGACTGGATTCTGGTTGCAGATCATGGGATCATTCATAAAACGTTTGGAAGAGTTTATTATTTTAATTAAAATAGCACTCGTAAAAGCACGTATGATCCTGAACATCACTGACGTGATGTTAAAAAAGACCTGTCCTTGGAGCCACATCATCAAACTGTGGGTCACAATGTTCAGGGTCACAGCCGTAAACTTCCTTGGGTGCCAAGAGGATCAGAAAAGTATTTCTAACTTCACAAAGCGCTTTCCAGGAGAAAGGTTACACAAAAAGAATGAGCCTGTTGGTGGTTTCTTATTCAAATACGGAACCATCTGGGCGACTGACCTGGCAGGACGAGGCCAGCAGGCACTCTGCACACACGCCCCAGTCAAAAGCAGGCAGCCTAGCGACTCACCGGCAGGGCAAGATCCGGACAACGTCGTTGGGCTTGTACCCCTCGATACAAACTGCACAGTTGTCAAAATCAGGCTCTGTTTCCTGCAACAGAGAAAGCACGTATGAGTCTGCTTCCAGAGCATCCACTCCTGTAAACACACAAATAACAAGCCCACAGAGAGCGTGCCCGGAGCAAGGCTTTCAACCGTCTCATTGCCAGTTCCCTTCATCAATAATTCACTGTGTATTGGCTTAGCTTCTCTGCCTTCCAATCTCCCCTTTCTGTTTCCTGGTTCCGCTGCAAGAGCTTTGGTGAGGAATTCGTATCTTAATGTCCCGTGACTAATAATGCTGCTTATCATAATCAGAGGTGACATATCAAAATCTTGAGTATGAGAAACACTGTTCACAGAGAATTGTCTGAATGATATTTAATCTAGCCATTCCCTGGGACGCTAACGTACGCAACTCTAAAAAACTGTGGTTCCAGCTTTCTTTTCAAGAACATAAATCTCTTCCAATATCCCATAATATATCCCTTATATAACAGTCTTTGTTCTTTTATTATTCTCTGTTGGAGGAGAGAAAAGTAATAAAAAGTGTACTTTAAATTTACTGATGGCTGTAACTGAATTTTACCTTACTAAGCTCAATGGTATTTTTATACCGTTGAAAAATATGATATAATTGGTGAGACAAATCAATTACTCAGGCTAGAGACAACACCTCTTGTGCCCATAGAGTTGTGAATCTCCTACAATGCCCCAAGGAGCCCCAGAGTCACACACTGCAATCCACTACTCCAAAATTTCTCCTGGGGGAAAAAATTCTCCTGGGGAGAACAGAGGCCTCTAGAGGCCTGTGGGCTAGACTGGCCGGCTTTGTGGTCCTTCCTTAAGACATGCTTCTGCATCTGGCTTTATGTCATCATTTTGCAGCTAGGGAGGCCGCTGCAACTGACTCTGGGGTTCTGGAAACCAGATTTCAGAAGGACTAAATCTGCTTCTTGCATTTACTGCAGACGCCAGTGGAGGACATAACTCGGCATGTAACTGGCACTGTCTTCCTTGCAAGGATCCACGGGAAAACGTTCTCAAGCTGTAACACCCGGAATGGCCATTTTGTTTTTATCTTATGGGACACTGGAATAAGGTCATTGGATTTGTTTGGATATTGACTATTGTTTCCTTCTTTGCATTGTCTGCGGAGAGTCCCAACCTAAATTTGGGACCGATGTCTGCTGTTCATTTCAGGTAATGAATTTGTGTGCCATTTTATCCTGGTTTCATCTATTTTTGTTACACAATTTTTTCTTCCCCATTGTAGGCTACTACAAGGTATTAAATAGAGTTCCCTGTGCTACACAGTAGGACCTCGCTGTTAATCTATTTTATGGATAGTAGTTTGTACATGCCAATCTTAAACTTCTGATTTATCCCTCCCCCTGCCCCTTTCCCCTTTGGTAACCGTAAGTTTGTTTTCTATGTCTGCGGGTCTGTTTCTGTTTTGTAAATAAATTCACTTGTTTCATATTTTGGATTCCACATGTAAGCGATATCATATGGTATTTGTCTTGTTCTGACTTATTTCACTTAGTATAATAATCTCTAGGTCCATCCAGGTTGCTGCAAATGGCATTATTTCATTCTTTTTTATGGCTGAGTAATATTTCATTATATATATGTATGTATGTGTGTGTATATATATATATGTATACACACACACCCACACACATACATACATATGCATACCACATCTTCTTTATCCAGTCATCTATTGATGGACACTTAGGTTGCTTCCGTGCCTTGGCTATTGTACATAGTGCTGCTATGAACATTGGGGTGTACTACTACACTTACTTTTTAACTTCTCATATTTTCTATCCAACTCCTTCACCGTCCTCTTGTATGCATTTTATAAACTGCTTTAAATTATTTTTAATAATGATGGGTATAATAACTGAGGCTTATGGGAGAAGTATTAGCATGTATCCCCTTCTCATCCTTCCTTCTCTTCTACCCTGACTGCTAGAAAAGTCAGGAAGGTCTTTGACTAGCTCCTCATCAAAAAGAAAAGAGGCTGGTACCTTGTCGCCCTTCTTGATGGTCCTGACCTGGAGCTTGCTGATGGCTTTTTTTGCTGCATCTCCCAGCCGGCGCTGAAAAAACAAAAGCCGCTTGTTAGTAATACAGATGTGTAATCTTTGACTTTGTGTCTGACGGCATTCAGTGCACCAGGGCAGCTATCTTTCAGGTCATGCACAAGTGGCATGAATGCTAATGAAGATGGCTGGGAGAGACGGGGCAGAGCTATCTGTGTACTCTGGCTCTACTCATCGCGGCCTGTTAAAGAGCTCTGTCATCAAGAGAAGCTCTTCATGCCTGATGTTGAGCGGGTGGAATATGACATGGAAAGATCCTGCCATACTGTGACTCCAGCGCAGGTCACATCGATGAAGACTAGCATAAAAAAAAAAAAGGTTCATAATTGGCCACTGTAGTCACTCAGTTTGTGACGTGGAGACAGCCAATCTGGAGTAGTTGGAATAATCTTTATCTCCTCTTTTTCACAATCAGGGTTTATTGCTTGTGTATTCCTTTCAATTTGGAATTTTAACACTTTCCCTTGCTATATAAGCAAAGGTGTGTAGAAGCCTTAACCTAGGCTTCTATTTGGTGTGTACTATCCTATTCTGTCACCTTCTTACATGTCAACTTCACCTCCTTCCTGTGTGAGTGTGCACATAGGGAAATATATAAACATACACATTCAGTTTGCAAATAATTACAAAGCAAACACCTGGGTAACACCATCACCCATGTCAAGAAACAATATATTTTTACACTTCTTTTTTTGATAGAGAAAGTTACTATCCTAATGAGCCTTGCAGCAATGCAATGACAGGATAAGGAGGAAGAGTGGGAGAGGGAGGGGGTGGGAGAGAATTACGTTTTAATTTGTCAATGAGAAAAATGGTTCTCTCGTGTGCTAGTGAGTTTTCCACATGTTGTAATCTCCTTCTTCAGTATATGTACTTCTAGTCTGTAATGGATGTGTATTTGCAGCAGTGAAATGTATATGAAGGACTAAGATAAATGAGGCAAACCTTTAAACAGAATTATCATTTGCTTTCACTAACTTTGTTCCTTTTGTAAGTAACATTCAAGCTTCTTTCTTCTCTTTAAAACAGTGAGCATATATTAATGAACAGTTAACATGTCCCAAGTACCATGCTAAAGCTTTACATGCAGTATCACCTCTATCCTTCAACAACATTATAAGAAAAATACTATTTTATAGAATAAGTTGAGACTTACAGAGCTTAAGTAAATTATTTAATATCATAGACTTAGTGATAGGTCAGTCAAAATCTGAATAAAATTTAGTCTGACTTTAAAGCCAAAGCTAAACTACTATTCTCAGTTTTCACCAATCATCCAACCAACCAGTCAGTCAGCCAATCACTAAACATCTACCCAGTCAGCCAGCCAGCCAGCCAGTCAACCTATTAACCAGCTAGCTAACCAACCAATGTTTAGCCAGCCAGCCAGTCAATCAGCCTTTCAGCCAACCAGCCAAGCAGCCAACCAGCGAGCTGACCAACCAATCAAAATCTATGAAGTACCCACCAGGCGGCACTTCCCTAAGCAGATCACAGTTAAAGCAAATAGGTAGAAGAGGAGATGTTCCCCTCGTTAATTCATTTTTCTCTTTGATATTTTATCCTTAGTTTTTAAAATAATTACTGGCATTTTTTCCAGAAAAGTAAGCTTTGGTTGTTTGCTAGAAGGAGACCTATATACACCGAGACTTACGCAGAAGTCCATGAGTAGTGAGTGAACCAAGGTAGCAGAAAAGATGGGAAGAGTCTATAGTGATAAATACCAAGGGGGAGCATCGAGTGAGAGGAAACGGAAAGAACCGAGGTGAAACTGAACAGGACGTAACTCTCTTTCCTCTCCTCTTCCTCTAGCTGGTGCCGAACCATCCTTTGGTCTCAACCCAAGCCACCTCCTCAGGAAGCTCTTCCTTCTTCTGGGAGAGAAGACCCCTCAAGTCTAGATCCTCAAAGCACCTCGTTCCCTTTGCTTTGGCCCCAGAGAGACTGGGGCACAAGGCCGCATTAGCATAGACCAGGCTGTCTTCAGGCTTCTTCTGGACACCCATGTCCGAGGGCAGCCACCCTGTCGCGATCATTTAAACGGCATCTCTCTACCGATGACTCCCGTATTTCCACCTCCAGTTCTTCTCTCCCGACCTCCCGACTTGTGTACTGAGCTACCTACCTGGCATCTCTGTTTAAGTAACCAACAGGCTTCTAAAATTTAATATCTCCACACTGAAATGCTGGCTTCCCCAGCCCCTCTGGATCTCATCTTCTGTTTTTCCCATTTCAGTTAACGCTGCAGGAATGGACCTAACTGCACCCTCGATTCTCCTCCCCTCACGTATGGTAACCACAGGAGAATGATCTAAACTGGAACACTTGTGAATAAAATGTGGGTTATTCATAATTAGGCTGGCACATCAGGTATAAACTAGGATCTATTCTTTATGTTCTACATATAATCCATAGAGTTTTGAAGTATTGCCCTAATCTGACACCCCCCGGCTTCTCCACTTCCATCACTCAACTCCAAACCCATCGCCTGCCATCTTGACCACCGTACCGCCCTCCAAGTGGGCTCATATCTATCTTTACAAGACTGCCTATTGGTGCCACTACAATGTATGCTACGTGAAGGCACAGTCCTTGGGTATGCAATAAATGTAGAAAGGAACTTTTCTTATTTGTAGACACAGAAACTTCTGGAAGCACTCAAAGGGAACTGCTAAGAGTTGTTGCCTCTGGGGAGAGCTGGAGGAAGCAGAGTTGACAAAAAGAGTCTGAGGGGGAAGAATACTTACTTTTAAATAAACACTCTTTCATTTTGTCTTTTTTTTTTACAGTGTGCATGCACTGTTACTGTCAATTAAAACACACTGCTGCATGGAAAATTATTCTCCAAGAATAGTAGGTTCTTTTTCCCTAGTCTACATATAGAGTTTTATAGTCTTCTCCCATAACTCTGGAAAAGAACCCCATTTTGTTTCAAAGCGTGTCACCTGGGCTATACAGCCGTGGACTTAACTATATGTGAGTTATATAAGAACTGGACTATTTATATTTTGGGGAGAAATACTATTTTCTAAGAATTGCTTTATCCACAAAAGACAGTCCAGTTAACCACTCTCTGATAACCTGTCACACGTGTTTTCTCATTTGGTCTTTGCATCAAGTCTATGGGGTGACTTTTGATCATTCCCACCCTACCTGTGAGGAAATCTGGGCATAGGAAGGTGAGGCCCGCACAAGATCATGCCACTAGGAATGGCCAGAGCAAAACTTGGAATCCAGATCTGTCTGATTCGAAAGCTGTGTCTTTAACTATTACCTGGGCACTGGCGCTGTCTCGGTATAGTTGTTTTAGGAAACACAACACACCAGCCAAATCTCCCTCTCCACTTTGAGTGGGAGCTCTTAATCTCCCTGTCATCATCTAAAAGACCTTGCTGTGAGGTTACTAAGGTAAAGAACATCTAGCAAATCTTACTCCGTGGGACACTGCATTGAAATGATCTACTCCAGGCCCAGTGTGACATGGAAGGCCCTGGACGATGACGGTGGCTCCCCTCTAAGTGTGATCTGCGCAGAGCTGAGCAGAGACTGAGGCGCTCTTCTGGCTAATTCAGGTTCAGTCCTTCTGTCATGTATCTGAATGGTTAGGCACTTCACCAAGGTGACATTCATGCCTTTGACATTCCATTACAGGCGGTGAGCCTACATCTAACCCCAGAGTCACTCTTTCTGAAGGACCAATAATGTTTAATAAAAACAAATGACTTCGGTTAACCTGATGCCTACAAGTGCTATAGCTTTTACAGCTGAACTTCCTGTTGAATGAAATGAAGCACTGCCCATCAAAAGAGAAGTGTTTTTACAAGGGAAATTACATGTTCTGTTTCATTCATAAAAGGGCTAAAGTATGGTGTCTGTTTTGATCAAGAAGCAATGCTAATTTTAGCATGCTCCAAATTCACTGACTGACCCTGAGGGTAACATCCCGTAATTCAAGGAAAGTTAATAAAATGGGAGCAAAACCTTACACCCCATGAACCACTTTCATTCAACTTCTAATTTACTTTTCACACACATTACAGAGTACGCACATGCCGAGACAGAAATGTGATGTATATTACCTGCACAAAATGAACTCGCAATTGAAAGAGTTACTCAACTAATTCAAGCCTAAAATTTCATCCTTGCCTCAATTTTCAATGATGGCTTGGATTATCTGTAGACTCAAGGGAGACAGGGATACCATTTCTATTTATCGTTGTTGGGTCAGCTGGGTAAGTATCTTGGCAATAACTGATTTACATACATATGGTTTCTCCAAATGGACCCCTTAGGAACCAGTGGAACTGAACATATTAGTTCTATATCTAGTTTCAGTGTCTTGTGTCTAACTGGTAACGTCCATTTAAATTCCAGAATATTTAATAACAGTGGCAAAGTTGGAAGTGTACATGATTGTTATGGAATCTTTATGACAGTAGTAACAGATACTATTCATTGAGAGCTTTATAAGTGATCAATCACGTTCAGGGGCTTTAAAATATAAGATACACTAAGCCATTTAGTCCTCTCTATAACTATACAAAGAAGGTATATTCCCATTTTGTTTAGAAAACTAAAGCATAAAGTAACTTGCCCAGTTGGTAAGTGGAACCTGACTGCTATGTAGCCAGTAAAAGTCATGTTTCAAAAATTATTTAATGATGGGGGGAAACGCTCATCATTAAATAAAAAAAAGTACACAAACTTAAATGTTTTACATATGTGTTTATCTCATGCATATATACACAATATATGACAATTTACTGAATATATAGAGAGGGTTAAAAAGTCTGAAAGGTTATGCACCCAATTGTTAGCACCTCAGTAGGGTGATGGGTGATTTGTCTTCTATTTTAGTATTTTCCTATGATTGTCAAAATTTATTAGAATATGCAGGTATCATTTTAAGAGTCAGAAAAAGCAATAAAAATGTTTAAAAAAAATAGTTCCAGAAGCTATAGAAAATTTAAACAGACCGACTGCCATAAAATGAATTAAAAAAGTCAAAGAGCTGTTCTCCTAAAACAAACAACTTAGACCTTATTGGCTTACAAAAACAATCTTTAATACTTCAAAGATCGGCTAATTCCAGTGCTGTTTAAAATGCTTTAGAGCTGAGCTGTTTGATAGGACTTTCTGGGATGATAAAAACGTCCTATACATGCACCACCATATAGTAGCCACTTGAAATGCAGCTAGTATGATGGAATTTTAAATTTTATTTTATTACAACTCATTTAAATAGTCACACATGGCTAGTGACTACCAAGTTAGATACAACTCTAGACTACAGAAAATGGGAAGAAAATTTGTAAATTCTTCTGATATAGCCAGTGTAACTATTATCTAAACATGATAAAAATGTAAATGATGGACAAGTTTCACATGTGAATATCAAGGTAAAAAATAACTACTATACTAAATGCAATCTGAACAAAACAATACAGCACACATTAGAGGATTAGGATGTGCTGGAAATTCAGGATGGTTCAATATTAGGAAATCCATTCATTTAAACCACTCCTGTTAATAGGTCAAAAGAGAAAAGCCAGACTATAGCTGCTAAAAAGGCATTTGTTATAATTAAAAATACATTCTTGATTAAAACTCTGAACAAAAAAGGACTTTACATTACATGTTAAAAATATAGCTCAACCTAGGAGGCTACATGGAGAATGAATAAAATAATGGAGACATGATAAAAATAACCCATTAAATTCAGACTGTTCCCATTCAATCGTGAATGAAGGGTAGTATGATCGCTGCTGCCACTGTTACTTTAATTGAGTTTGGAGGCACAAGTCAGTGAAATTAGACAACAGGAAAAAAAAAATAGGAGGTTTAAAATCTGAAAGAAGTAAACTATCAATGACTGTGCATATTATTAGTGTCATCCTGATAAGCAATCACAAATATTACAGCGTAGTGGTTAAGAGCATACACTCTAAAGCCTTGATGTTGGTTCAATTGCTGGCACTATTCGTAACTAGCTGTGTGACCTTGAAGTTATTTAACCTCTCTGTTTCCTCCTCTGTAAAACAGAGACAATAAAATTACCTACTGTAAGGTAATTAAGAGGATTAAGTATGTAAATATATAGAGAGTCCTTACAACACACCTGTATATAATATATACTATATAATATTACTGCTATTAATAAGATAATTTTAAATGATAATAAATTATAAATATACAAATTATTAAATTATAATAATATAAAAATAAACATAAAAACCAAAAGCCTTCTTATATGAAAAAGGAGATTCCATTTATAATAGCAACACAATGACCTAGGAATAAACATAAAAATACTGTGCAAGATTAAACAAGGACATTTAAAAACGCTATTAGGGAATAAAAGGAAGAGCTGAATAAAGGGGAAACATATACTGTATTTGAAAAGGAAGATTCAGTATCATAAGATTATAAACTCCTTCTAAATTATTCTATAAATTAGAAAACTAGTTAAAAGTGATTCTAAATTCATATAAAGAAAAACATGAAAAAAAAGTAAAGATAGAGCAATAAAAGATGATGAGCACGAACAGATATGAGACATATTATGGTGCTAAAATATTCAGAGAAGTGTGGTACTGGAATCTGAATAGACAGATTAAAGCTACATTTTAGAGAGCACAGGAATAGAACCAAATACATATGGGTCTCTAATACATGCTAAATGAGGGTTCTGCATATGAAAGGGAAAAGATTAATTATTCAATAAATACCAGTTACAAAAACTGGTAGGCAATCTGAAAAAAAAAAAGTGTTAGCTCTGTACTTTATTCTCTACTCTGAAATAAATTCTCGGTAGATTAAAGTTTTAACCATAAACATGAAATTTAAAAAGTAGTGGATGAAAGCATGAGAGACTGTTTTTCTATAGTCTTGGCCTATAGAAGCTCTTATTATATAAAACTTGGGAGCTATAAAAAATTGATAAATTCAGTTATGTAAAACTCCAAAAGTTCTGCCTGGCAAAAAGCACCAACGATAAATCAAAGACAATGACAAGTTGGAAGGAAAATAAATTGAATATATAGGATTCACATAAAAAGGGTTAACTGATTTGACTAGTAAAGAGCTTATTTACAAAACAGAAACAGACTCACAGACTGTAGAAAACAAACTTATGGTTACAAGGAGTGGGAGGGGGTGGGAAGGGATAAAACGGGAGTTTGAGATTTGCAGATACTAACTACTGTATATAAAATAGATAAACACGTTCATACTGTATAGCACAGGGAACTATATGCAATATCTTGTGATAACTTATGGTGAAAAAGAATATGAAAACGAATATATGTATGTTCATGTATGACTGAAGCACTGTGCTGTACACCAGAAATTGACACAACACTGTAAACTGACTATCCTTCAATAAAAAATACATATATACCAAAAAAAGAGCTTATACACATCAATAAAATGTGACCAACAACTCAACTGAGGTGGTCTAATAATATAAGCAGATAATTCATAGGAAAACATTAACTTTTTCTACATTACTTGAAGAGATGATGAATGTTCCTTTTGATAAGAAAAACATGATACCATTTTTAACATTAAATCACATACAATAAAAAGGTGTAACATTCATTTGGTGGGGATGTGGGGAAACAGTGTGTGTTTGTTATTAGCATACTGTCTGTATTAGTACAAGCAGTATTAAATTAATATACTAATAGACAAATGTTTATATTAGTGTAAACAGTATTACTATATTGTTACTTAATGTATAAATTGGTTCAACCTTTTGGGCAGACAATCTGCCAGTATCTATTGCAGTTTAAAATACACATCCCATTGCCCTAGCTATAAAACTGCCAAAATATACCATACAGATATATTTACAAATGTGCTTAGTGTCACATGTACATGCTTGTGTGTGTATGTTTTGTTTTGTTTTGTTTTCTGATAAAAGAAAACATGTCCATCAACAGAAGCTGGCTGAATAACTGTGGTCTATGCAGAAAATAAAACTTTATACAGGCATACCTCGTTTTACTGTGCTTTGCGGATGTGGGATTTTTACAGATTGAAAGTTTGTGGCAATCCTGCATCGAGCAAGTCTATTGTGTCATTTTTCCAACATCATTTGCTCACTTCCTGTCTCTGTGTCACATTTCAGTAATTCTTACAATACCTTTAACTTTTTCATTATTACTATATTTGTCATGGTGATATGTGATCAGTGATTGTTGATGTTATTACTGCAAAAGATTACACTTCGCTGAAAGCTCAGATAATGGTTAGCATTTTTTAGTAATATTTTAAAATTAAGGTATGTACATTTTTTTAGGCATAACGCTATTGCACACTTAACAGACTACGTATAGTGTAATGTAACTTTTATATGCACTGGGACACCAAAAACTTCCTGTTCACTTGCTTTATTGAGGTATTTGCTTCATTGTGGTGGTCTGGAACCAAACCTGCAATATCTCCAAGGTCTACCTGTACAGTCCTGAGAAATGAGAAAGCACCTTGCACTGAGTGTTGATAAGAGTTAATCTTCAAGAAGAAGTAAGAAATAACAGTACAGAGTTACGTGTGCTATCATTTTATCATGTGTTTAAACACAGACACAGACACAGACACAGACACACACACACACACACACACACACACATGTGTTTGTAAGCCCATAAAATACCCCTGGAAAAGAAGACATTCGAGGGGGAGGCACTACATCACTGGGGGACAGACATGGGAAGGCAGTTACTTTTCACTATACACTATTTCATACCTTTTGCATTTTATACTATGTGTATGTGTTGTCTCTTCCAAACTTCATTGCTTTTTAAAATACCTTTTATTTTTTGTCTCCTTCTGTTCACAAGGAGGAAACCCGGCTCTTTCCAAATTAGGTTGATGCTATTAGCATGATCTCAGCTCCCTTCCACTATCTCCCTTTATTTTGTGCCTAAACAAATAAATAATTACCTAAAAAATGAGCATCAGGAATGTGGGACAAAGCACCACCATTCTAGAGAACCATGCTAGCAACACATCAAAAGATGTGTATTTGGAAAAGATCTGAAAAACTATATAGTAAATGTTAACTGGGTTCATCTTGAGTGGGGCCTTGGTATTTTCTGTGATTTCTGAAGTTTACACGATAATATGTCTTACTTCTGTAATGAGTTTTATGTCTTTTCTTTTTAAACTTTTTGCTGCTCACCTGGTTCCTGTCCCTGGCATTTGCATATCGAAACCTCTGGATATAATAGAAGACCAGCCACGCGAGGGAAATGATCATCAGGACGATGAAGGAGATGGAGACGAACACGACGGAGGTGCGGCTGACGTATTTCTGCAGGTTCCGGGTTCCGATGGTGATGTACATCGTCACGGTGATGTTTCGTTCCAGCAGGCTTACTATCTCCTTCCCTTTGGGCTCAGGAATCATGATTGCCACGATGTCTTCTACACCTGTTGTCAGAGGGGCAACAAGGGTCAGAGGATGAGAGAAAGGGAGAAAATCATAATAAAATGTCTGCACAAGGTGACATGCACCAAATAATGACACATCTTTTGATGACTGATTCTATGCCAGACCACATAGCCAGTCTACTTCTCAGATCTAATAGCCAGAAAAGGAGTCGAACTTTCTCTTTCTTCAGTTACCTTGGGATACTGCTGTCTTGTATATGAGAAAAGAACCTAAAACAAATGTATGACTTTGGTACCAGCAAGGTCATGATCATGCCACTTTCTAGCTCTCTAAGGTGCTGCTGACCCTGGTCTAGTAAAGGTGGACCCTCCCCAACCAGCCCAGTTTACAGCTCTACGTTGCATTTCACAGATCCCTCTGTAGAGAGGCAAAGGCACTCAGTACCCCACGGCAAAGGATAAAATGCCCTATTTTATGCCATCTGTCTTTCCCCCTCACAGATACTAGGAATACTCAATTACAGATTTCTATTAATCATTCCCAAGGCAGTTTCTCCTACAGATGAGTACTAAAAACCACTCCAAAGTAGGTTTTTTTTTTTAAATTAAGGTACGGTTGATTTATAATATTATACTCGTTTCAGGTGTACAGCATAGTGATTCAGCATTTTTACAGATTATACTCCACTATGAGTTAGTACAAGATGATGAGTATAATTCCCTGTGCTGTACAATATATCCTTGTTGCTTATCTATTTTATACAAAGTAGTTTATACTTGTTAATCTCATACTCTTAATTTGCCCTTCCCCCTCTTCCCTCTCCCCGTTGGTAACCACACATTTGTTTTCTGTATCTGTGAGTCTGTTTCTGCCAAAGAAGTCTTCTTAATGAGCTCTAAGACGACTTGCCAACATAAAATAATGGTTTCAGAAGTATCTTCTGCTTATTTTACCTAATTCAGTGTAAATAGCTTGTATCCTCATGCCAAGCAAAGGGAAGATGGAGACATGGAGACAGTATGGATAATTCCAGGACGGTTTTATCTCCGCTCTCAAATATTCTCACTACAAAGCCCCTGTTCTTGGACAGTTTGAGGCAAAAGTGGCACCTTTCTTGGGTCTGAGTTATCTGGGTCATTGTCCCTGTTCTTCACGACACTGTGAGGCACAGCCTTTTGGTGAGGAGTTCCAGTTCCTCCACAAGGGGTCTTTAGTAAGGATATGATATCAGCTCCAAATGAGCCAACTTGACATGCCATTGTGGCTGATTAGACTATAAGCCACTAGGACACTTCTCAGAGATCACTCCAATTCAAACGCACGCCTGCAATGTTCTTCATGGGCCCCACTTCCACACGAAAACATCCTACTACTTGGGGTCACTACAAATTAGAGTGCAAATTTGCAATTAGGATGTTGTAGATTCTGGACAAAATTAAACACCTCTTTAGCTGCTTAAAGCTGGCCTTACTCCCATGCTGAGTCAGTCAGCAAGATGGAACTACCAGATTATATTTTTTCAAGGTGTTGCAAGTCTCTCAGAAGCTCCTTAGGGTTTTCACTTGAACTTGACGTCTTATGTGGGTTTTCCATCCTAAATTCTTTGATGGTATTTCACTTACATTGAACAAATACTTTAAAAACTAACTAGATACAAAGTTGTCTGTGTACGTGCCATCAATTATATGATTTTAAAAATTCCTTAAACCTTTGCACTGGCCCAACTATAAAATCACAAAGCTACACAGTGTTTACACTTGGCTGTTATTTCTGGGAATTAATGAAACTGATGGCTTAGATTTCAACTGTGCAGAATTTACCGACAATTCTGATGCTTCTTCTCTTGTCGTGTTTACTTTGGCTAATGGCTACATGTGGGCTGAGGTTTTCTGAGGAATTAAGGCTGCTGGCAGGCTTTGTCTCTACATGATCTTCTTTGTATACTGGACTAATATGGCCTGGTGAGCCTCCTTCCAGTGCTCTAGCCATTTTATAGATATTTAGGTAGTGGTAGAATCTTAAGTTTTCACTTCATTCTTTTGTGTTTATATTTTTAAAGCATATCTATTCAAGGCTGCAGAATGAGGTTTTGTTTTGTTTTGTTTTGTTTGTTTTGTTTTGTTTGTTTTTCTTTTTCTGAGCATAAGCTCTTGGGGTTATAAATAAGCCTTAGGAAGCTCTTCTCCACCAAAGATGGCAAAAATACTCACCTAAAATTGCTTTTTGAAAACTTAAATGTAGTTTCACTGTTCACATTTAAAGCTTGAACAATCTGAATGTGATTCAATAACCACACAACCTTTATTGAGCTCTTACAGAGTGACGGGCAGAGAAGAGAGAGAGAGAGGATGCAATTTATTTTTCCCCAGATTACTCAGACAGATTGGGGTCTACTTTTGGATTCTGTTTGATTGTAAAGTTGACCTATCTTTTGCTGACCCTATTAATATCAGTTTCAGTTGGGTAGCTTTGAACATATTTACTATTTGGCAGCCTAATTTTTTCTTCACTAATATCCCCCCTACAATATGCCTATTAACTACTGATATTAGGAGACCATAGACTCTAACAGTGAAGAATTGGGCTCTGGCACTGGACAGTTTTTTTTTAAACCCCAACTTAGCATTTTAAAAATAGGCAACCAAATTTTGGATCTCCACAAAGTTTTAAATTACCCATCACCCATTTTCAGGGACATGAGGAAACATTTTCTCCTCCTTCAGGGTAAAGTATAATTAGCTATTTTAAAGCAGTTATTTTAAACTTAAACACCGAGTAGCAGTATGCTACCTGCATTGGTCATCCCACTATTGAGCTGCATGATATATGACGTCTGCTTGAAAAGACAGTGAAAATGGAAACGGGGCAGTTCTCTTCATCTGGACTTCCACCTCATTCATCTTCAATATTCATAATGAATTTCTAGGACTGATGATAGTAAAAAATTAGGTGGGATTCTGGGATATTTCTCCATGCTCTTTGGGCTATGTGTTGTGTGCATGGTTAAAAAAAAAGAGAGAGACTGCAGATATCCATTTACTCCAATAGAAATAGTCATCAAGAATTTATGTATTTAGGGTGTCCAAAAATGGTACAAAGTGAAGTGGATTTGGACGAATTATCTGACCAGTCGGATCAATGCACAAAATCTAGGACAAAATGCTGCTATAGGGTCTAATCTGTTCAAATGAGACACGTGCACCGATGTGAGTTATCAGACAATTCTCTGATCTTTGCTTCATTTTGCAATGTGCAGCCAGCGTCAGAGAGAAGCCGGCAGATCCTTCCCAGGTGGACTGCAGTGTAATTGCTTCTGAGGGTGTGTGTGAGGGAGGGAAGGCGAAGGAGCAGGGATGAGAAGAGGGGATGAAGAGGGGGGAAGGAGTGCTGAAAGGCTTGCTGGGTATCTCCTCAGAGCTAAGTGCTGCCCCGAGTATCTAATCTATGACACACAGGCAGCCCTGAGACTCGGGGATGAGAAGTTAATAAACAGCACATTTTGTATGGATAAACTCTACAAAGAGATCCTGCCATTTGGGCAATTCTGTTTACTTTGACGCCGAGTCACTGTAAAATAGAGTGCCTCTTTTTGCAAAATGATGTCAGCCTACCATCTATTTTCCTCCCAAAGGCACGTTCTGCTTCTGAGTGATCGCTGCTATGTAATTATCGTGTATTCTGGAAAAGCTCTTCAGCCCTGTGCGGAATGTGTGACCAGGACACACATGACCTGGCGACCAGATAAGCAGCAGGAGCATCCTGTGGTTTTAGTGCTTCCTCTTCCTGGGAGAGAGCTCAGTTGCCATTATTTAACTTGGCATATGCAGATCAGTAAGGAATCAGAACAAAAGCTCAGAAAGCCAAAGAATGTTGAAAAACCTGGAAATTCCTTAGTTATGAATTCAAAACCAGGTTGTTTGAACACTGCATTAGTAGAACGTTTGGAAAACCAGCAAAGTGTCAACATTTTATGGAGTTGGCAGCCCCGTTGCTCCCCATGCATCTTGGACGGAGATGATATCCCTCCCAAGCGCATGTGAGCAAAAATCCTTTTTCAAGTCCTTGCATCCTCTCTCTCCCAGAATCCATCCTTTCTTTAGTTTCACGGATGGCCATTTAGAATTTAGTCAATACTAAAAGAAACCTGCAGTTTCCATTTGTAGATATTTCATACTTATAAATCTAATATCTACTTTTTTAAGAGTTAGCTCCTGATTATCATCTTTTCTCAAGTGAGAAAATGTATGTGAAATGACTGAAAAAAGCTGCAAAGAACCATAGGAATGTAAGGTATTACCACTTTCTGCATGAATTTAAACATTATTTTTAATAAACACAGATGCCAAAATTCCAAATAAAGCACTCACAAATAGATTTCAATGATAAAGTAAAAAGTCTTCATGACCCAGGGGATTTATTCCAGGAAGGTGAGGGTTACTTAACATTGGAAAATGTGTTAATGCATTTCAGTGCATTAACACATTCAGGGAATAAAGCCTGTGAGTATCTTGTGTCGCTAGCTGTCCACTAACATCTGCTCTCTTGCACTTCCTTGGTGTCAGTGTTTCAGATGGACACAGACTGTTGAGGGAGAAGCATTCCTTGTCATCAGCCTCCCTTGCAGCTAGTTGTGGCTATGCAATGAGTATCTGTCACTGAGATGTGAGTGGAGATGACGTGTGCTACTCCAAGGTCTCATCCATGAAAGGGTAAGTGCACCCCAGAAGCTGTCTCCCCTTCTCTCTGACTTCACTTGGAGAAATGTAGAGCAGCTGGTGTCTTAGAGAAGGAAGCCGTGTGTTGACAATGGCACCCACTGCTGATTTCTTATTAAGAGGAATATACGGAAATGTACTTAATGGGATATAAAGGATCTTCCAGGAATAGTATATTGAATGGAAGAAACAGCATTAGACATTTCCAGCTCAAGTCATGAATCAGGCCAGGAAGAGCTAATACTGAAAGCAGAAGTGGTATCTGGTGTGAAGAGACACAGGAATGGGAGGGGTAAGTCTTTGAAAGGAAGGGAGCAAACTGTCATTATTTGGGGGATCCCATGACCACCTAAAAAACCAAGATAATTTAGCTATTAAAATTAGAAGAATGTGCAGAAAAACACAAGACTCAGGATCAACATATAAAAATGAAAAGCTTCCTATACACCAGTAATGCCTAACAGAATAGGTAATGGAAAAAAGTGATCTCTACACAGAGCAGCAGAAGTCATAAATATCTAAGGATAGACCTAATAAACACTAGCCCTATGTGAAGAAAACTATACAGTAACGTTTCTCTATAAGACATTGAAAATTTCTAAGAAGCAGATTTCATTTCAACCAAAGGATTATTCAGTACTATGTATTTAGTTTCCAAATATATGTGATTGTTAAAGTTATCCATTTGTAATCATTATTATCTTGTTATTGTTGCATTATGGTCAAGGAACATGGTCTCTTGATATTGATCCTTAATCATCTAATTTATTTTTTAGGGTAAATATTCCATTTATATTCAGAAACGCTGTATTCAAAAACATGATTTTGTTGTGCAGACATGTCTCATTGATTATGCTTATTCAGTATAGTTAGACCTTCCACATCTCTGCTTATCTATGTCTGCTTGACCGTCTCAAAAGGGTGTGTCAAATGTCTCATACAACTAATGCTGTTTTCTCTCTGAAGTTCTGTCAGTTGCTGCTATGTTTTGAGTTTGTACAGTTAGCTGCATGTATGTTCATGATAGTTATATCTGCTTAGTTATGTTGCTGTGGAGAGGTCTGATGCCACTTCTGATTTTTGTTTTTTGGGAGTGATCTGCTCTTCTTTGTAACCTTTTAGAGTTATATTTGAGATTAGTCTCTGATAGTCTTAAATATCACTGGTCTATTTATGAGTATTTATCAGTTAGTTTGGTGGCACATAAACACTTTCAACTAGAGCCATTTCATTCTTTCTTTAATTCTGAAACATTTGTCTTCATACTTTATTGAAATATTTCCTCCTATATTTTTTCTTTCCTGTGATACGTATTATCCTATTGGTGGCACTTATTTTTCTATTTGTCATGGTTTTTAAAAAAAAATACTTTCCCCCTCTCATTTAAAAAACGTTTTATTTTGAAATAATTATAAGCTAATAAGTGGCAAAAATAGTCCACAGAGGTCCCATGCACCCATCTCCTGGCTCTCTCCAATGGTGGCATCTTACATATTACAGTGCAGTATCAATACAAGAGATTGACTGGCACAATACAATTAACTAGATTATAGGACTTACTCTGACTTCACTAGTTTTGGCATGTGTAGATTTTAAAAATGTCTTTGTGTAAAATTCCATGACATTTTATTACATGTATAGGGTCATATAACTATGATCACAATTAAAATATTGAAATATTCTATCACCACAAAGGAAATTCCTCCTCCTCGCTTTCCCCTTCTCTAACCCCTGATGTCTACTTATCTATCTCCATCTACATACACTTTTATCATTTCTACAATGTTGTATAAATGGAATCATCCAGTATGTAATACTTAGAGACTGGCTTTTTTTCATTCAGTATAACACCCCTAACATCTATCTAGGCTGCAGGGTTGCATGTATCAGTAATTCATTCCTTTTCATTGCTGTGTAGTATTCTATGATATAGAATATGGTGCACCAGAGTTTATTTACCCATTGATGGACATACGGGTTATTTCCAGTTTTTGGTTATTAAGAATAAAGCTGTTATAAACATTAGTGTGGAAGTTTTTGCATGAATACAGGCTTCCATTTTTCTGGGATGAATGCCAAGATGTGCAATTGTTACACTATATGATAACTGCATGTTTGGTTTTCAAAAGAAATTGCCAAGGGGGGGAGGGTATAGCTCAAGTGGTAGAGTGCATGCTTAGCATGCACGAGGTCCTGGGTTCAATTCCCAGTACCTCCTCCAAATATAAATAAATGAATAAATCTAACTATCTCCCCCTCATTAAAAAAAAAAAAAAAAAAAGAAAAAGAACAAAAAAATGAAATTGCCAAACTGTTTTCCAGGGTGGCTATATTACTGTACATTGCCATCAGCAATATGTGTGAATAATCCAGTTTCTCAGCATCCTTGCCAGCATTTGGAGTGATCACTGTTTTTTATTTTAGCCATTATAACAGATGTATAATGATATTTCATTGTGTCTTTTATAATTTCTCTTTGTCCATTCTAGCTGACTTGTGGAAAAGTTTTTCAGACTAATCTTCCAGCTCACAAATTTGTCTTTATCTATATCCATTCTGTGTTTTATCCTATTTGTTGTGTTCTTTAATATTTAAACTATTGTACTTTTCATGCTAAATGTTTCCTATCAGTCCTTCTCCTTCTTGCCTGTGAGCGGTGGAATCAGCTACTGTGCCTAGTCATATTTTCTGGGGAACAACCAAGGCAGGGGCCCTTGTTTTGTTCTTCCAGAAGATTAAGGAGAAATATGAATAAACTCAGATGACCCCAAGCACCACAGGACAGCCAGTGACTCCTTCCACTGAGGGAAGTTCTGCAGTATTACGGATTGCCTGACCTCCTCTCAGATGGCCCCATCCCATTCACCTGAGGCCCTGCTTAAGTTCAGCCCTCTTAAGTCATGGGTTATCTTCCAGATCCTTACAGCTATACTGCTCTGTGCATCATTGAGTCCAACCCAATTTCCTACCCATGTCCTGCTCCTCAAACCCTTCCTTTCTGACTCTCAGAAATTTAAGTCTCTGGTCATCAAATTCTCTGGTAGCTTCCATCTCTTCTTGGAATTATGCCTTCACTCCCTTGATCCTTGACCTTCTTGTTTTGATTGATCTGGCTGCCCTGTGAAGACACCACTTTCTCTGCACCATGATTAAGGGGCAAGTATTTTAATTCATTTTTATTAAACCACACTCCACATACCTCAGGGCCAGAAGATGGTTTGGTGTCTCTGCCCCATATCACTACTTCTCAACCTTGCCTCCAAGCCCCATCTCAACCTCCTTCAAAAACCACTTATCTTTTGAGAGTCTCTCCACTTGGGTTTATTTATTTATTTAATTTTTTTCCCTTTCTTACTTTTTTTTTTTAATGGAAGCACTGAGGATTGAACCCAGGAGCTTGTGCATGCTAACCATGCAGCTCTCCCACTGAGCTGTACTGCACACTCCTTCACCTGGATTTATAACCTTCTCTCTCCTCTCCCTGCCTTATCTACATATTTCCTGTTAATTTCTTTTATCACCCTCTGTGGCTCCTAAGAGTCACCTCCTTGGACTGGAAATTTTAGTATTCATGTGGATAACCCACTCGATACTCCAGCCTGTGGGTTGTTTGTTCCCTTCTTCTCCAAAGACCCTCCTTTTCTTCCAGTCCTTCCCAGACACACATCCCCACTGCCTTACCCTGGACCTTGTCACTCCTAGAAACTTGCACTACCTCTGAAATCCCAGTTTCAAAGATGTCACGTTTCTAATGCCACCTCTCTTCCTCAGGCTCTCTTTGCTCAGGTACCTTCCCACTCATGAATGCCCTCTGCTTTCTTACTATCCATCAGCCGCCTCCTGGCTTCACTGCTGTCCTTACCCAGCCTAGATCACAAGGTCCACAGTTAAGAGAACTCCTCTAAAAATACTCTTAGCCCCCTTGCTCTTCTCTCTCTTGTGCCCTATAAAATTCACTCTTTCTGTGCCTCCACTTCCTCATGGGAACACTGTGAAGGGAAAAATCCCACAGGCCATCTGTTCTCCCTTTACATTTATGATCCTTTTCCTCAAAAGAACACCTCCTGCTCTCCTTCCTCTTCCCTAAGCCCTCATGTCCACTTACCTGTTCTCCATCTCTGTAATTTTGTCATTTCCAGAATGTTATATAAATGGAATCACCTAGTATATAACCCTCTGAGGTTGGCTTTTGGCTTTTTTCACGCAGCATAATGTAGAACACCTGCTCTACCCTCTTCTGGACCTGCCTTCCCTTTGTCCAAATGATGACCTCACCTCTTTACATCTCTCCGGAAACCTCCTATGTGCCCCTTCTCACCCACATTCTCTGGGAGTGATCTTACTGTAGAATCACTTGAGGAAAAATACCCATCAGAGGGAACTAACCTGTCCTATAATTACACGAGGTGATTCACAGTGAAGAATTTAGCACAGGGCCTGCCATAGAAAAACCACAATATACGTGTTCAGGTTTTGTTAGCATTATTATTGTTTTACCACTGCCGAATATATCCTAAAACCCACGTATCTTTCCTGAAACCCATTCATTACTCCACTTTTTGAGGATGAGAAGGATGGTGTCTAGAATACAGTCTTCGTCTGGACAGTAAAAATAGTTAGCAATAAAAATAAATTCATAGTAGGACTACTTTAGGAGTGTGGAAATTTATCATTCGGGAACCAAACTGATAACCTGCAGTGTAAACCAATTGACATGACTTCTCCAGAAGACCTCTAAGTTCAAAATATTAAAGTTTCATCTGAGTTGTTGGATAAAAATTGGTAATCTGTGCTCCCCCAATGCTTTGCTGACAACTTGAAATATGTCCAATGCTGGGTGTACAGCTAAAGTGCACCTTATTTATTTATTTTTAGGAAGCTAAAATCATACTTTATTAATATATCTTGGCCATATGGACCAGGTGCTTTTCTTTCAAACTGAGTGAAACGTTCTTTAAGATTCTTTAAATTCTATGGACCTTTAAAATTTTTGAAAGTGTCACACATAAAATTTCGTATCATCTCACAATAACCCTTTCTTCCCCCCTACCCTTATATTGCCCTTCCCTCCTTCCCTCTCCCCACTGGTAATCGATATTTTGTTCTCTATATCTGTGAGCCTGCTTCTTTTTGTTTTATCCTAAAGTCACTTTAATTATGCACCAGATCCCTCAAGTGGAGATTTGTCATTATACTCGGAGGCAGACACTCAACAACAACTAACTTTTATGAGGTCAAAAAATCTTTAAAGGAGATGCTAACAATAGACAACTTTATTTTCCTTGGAAAAGCTCTAGTAATTTAATTAACTCACTGATGTCAGTTCTTCATCTATGCTTGAGATGATCAATGAATCACACTTCTTGAAAAATTCATATTTTTTCCTAATTTAGAAGTGTGTTGAATTTTCCATGAATTTGTGATAACTGTAGGGGGAGTGATGAATATAAAATAAGGTAATTCACTTATAGCCCCACCTGTAAGCATTTTCTTAGAACATACTCAGTGCATCAGATTCAAAAATAACTTACTTATAGTTTCTGTGAGAATTTGAAATGGTTAAAAATGATACAGAGTTCAGGCTGACATAAAACAAATCACAGAATACTAAATTAATTTTTATGATTACAGTTTTTTATGGAGAAAATAATCATGCTTAAAGAACCTTCTGCTTACATATAAGATATTTTAAGTTCTAACTTTAGTTTGGACAAAAAACATTATACATGTAAGTCTCACCAAGGAGCAGGATAATGGAATCACAGGATGGGAGATTCTAAGAAAGCAAACCTCTCCAGCGTTTTCTCTTCCTAATAATCTAATAAATGAAATGAAATAGCAGAATCATTTACCATAGATTCCAACTGGGTGACCTTGGAAGAGTTACTAAATTTTTAAGCTTTTAGTTCATTATCTCCAAAACTCTAATAGGAAACGTACCTAATCCAAAGGGTTGAGTGAGGATTAAATGAGATAATGCATATAAAGAACCCAGGGCATAGTAAGTGCTCAATAAATATTAAGGGTTACTATTATCACTGACACCATCTATTAAATAATTATTTAAAACATTCCAGACAGTGTAAAACTTGCATTTAGACCAAAGGAGATAGGTAGGGGTGGAAAGGAGCACACCAACCTTGGCTTCCACTGGGGCCCAGAAACAAATGATGAACTTCTCGACAACCTAGGTGTTGAGTATTACAAGGACCCCTCCAAAAAGCTAGGGACCACGGGGCTCATGTTGAGCAAATTACCATTTTTGCAACATGAAAGGATGAACTTTCTATCTCACACTGGTCAATGAAAGAAAACTCTGAGGTATTTAAATGAAAAATTAATCTTCAAAGGGAAAAATGAATGTAACTGGGTTAGCAATTAATGGCCCAACTCATGTTGCTCTCTTAAGGTAGTGAAAAATAAAAATTGTATAATGTTTACTTTGAAACAGTTGCATAACCAAAGCAATGGATTTGTGTTTTGTTTTGCTTTGAACTGCTGGGAAAAAATCACATCAGTTATTCCCCACTAGACTGTTTTTAACAATGCACAGCAAGATCTTAAAATTACAATTAAAAATGATCATAATATCTTGGATCTAATGAACTTCTAGATGTTTATTTTCTGTACTATTTGCATAGAATAGGGAAATATACATGAATCATATCTTTTCATATTTTTTTCTTATTTGTTTGGTAGAAATGACCCAGAATTCCCAATTCATTGCACAATTATTAAATGCCTCATTACTTTACTTGATTCATTGCTAGTTTCTTTTTAGTATTCTCCAAAGTTGCTTTCAGTAGTCTTTGAAAACTAGAAGTGAGAATCCCATTTATAAAAAGTTCAGATTGGAAAATCCCTTTCTTAATAAGAGCAATTAAAGTTTACTTCTTTGGTTTCTAGCTAGGAGTCCCCACATAGCTTTCCCTGTGGTAAGATGACATGGACTATGAATTCAACAAATGACATTAAGGTCAGCTGAAAGACCAACTATTAATGTATTGAAAAAACAGCAAAAAGTGATAGAACTTGATGATATACCTTGGTGGATAGTAAACAGCTTCTCAAGGATCAGAGCCCAAATTCCAAAGTGAAAAACACTGTGTATCCTTTGGCTGAACCCATAAATTCTAACAACATTGGTATGAAATGCTTTTAGACTAATATGTAAGTGAATCACGTTTATAAGGCTCCTTGGTATTTATGCTCCATCAGTAGATCTCAGTGAAGGGGGAACTGTATGCCTTTTATCAGGATCTGAGGTCTAGGAAGGGGAGAGAAGTTGAGACATATGCATTCCAAAAAAGCTCCAAAGATCTGAAATACACCTTTCTTGTTCTTTGTTCAGTGCACTCCTCATCATAAGTCAAAGGGTGTCCATAGCAGATGCTGTCCCTACCCACCCAGCCCACACCACTTCTGTATACACTGTCCTGACTTTCAACTGCCGGCACCTGGCCTTCTGTTGCATAAATGTCTTTCCCAAACCACTATAATTACTTGGACTGTGTGTAGGTAAGGAGGAATTACCACCACCAGAGAGCAGTCCTGAACTAATGACTAAAGAACTGGTACATAAATACCTCAGCTCCCTCCTCCCTGTGCTGGTAGATCTATGGCACATTTCTACACCATTTCCCAGAGCTCCCCAGTGGGATTAAATTTCAGTGACTCACAGTGGTAACTTGCTTAATAACACACACTTTATTGGCTTCTTTCCTTCCCTGCCACATTTCTCTATCCCCCAACTGATGTTTCCTGGAATCACCTCTCAAATAAATGGCTTGTACTTGAATCCTTGCCTTAGGTCTGCTTCTGGGAAAACTCAAACTAAGTCTGTGCCAAAATTATTTATCTTCTAGTTTCTTTCTTTATAGTTCTCTGAAATCCTAAATAGTGTAGCTATATTGGCTTGTACTTTATAACATATACTGCTTCATGTATATCACTCTTTAATATGTTTACAAATAGAAAAAAAAGAAAAGCAAAAACATGAACTCCTCCCTACTTATTTTCTAACTGAAAAAAAAAAAAAAGGAAGAATCATTTACCAGAAATAGCTTTTTCAGAACTTCTTATGCCAACTTGCCCTGAAGATAGTTGTGGTTGCATAGAGCTACTGAAAACCACCATTCAAACCACCTATCTGAAGGGAAAGTCAAGCATCCTTCTCTCCCATCTCTACTATTATGGGAGAAGGATAGTCTTTGGATACTGAGCATTCACTGAGATATTGAACATATGAGTCATTCGGTAAGGCTTGCTGTGTAACATGGTAACCACTAGCCATATGTTGCTATTGAGTAATTGAAATGTAGCTAGTATGGCTGAGGTACTGAATTTTTAATTTTAGTTAATTTAAATTTTAATTTGAAACCATTACTCAGTTCAATTATTGGAAAATTCCTAAGTATGTTCAAGACAATTTGTGTATTAGAATCTACTTTTTTCAAGTGTAAGTTTTATAAAATCTAAATACAGATCAAGTATGTCTGATGAAATTTAACACCCAAATTGGGATATGCTGAAATGTAGAATACCCACTGGAATTTTAAGAACTAGTGTGAAAAATATCATTAGCAATTATTAATATTTGATATTAATAATGAGGTACTTATACTTTAATTAGTATTAAAATTATAATATTTTGGATTTACTGGGTAACATAAAATATATTAATTTTATTTCTCTTGTTTCTCTTTTTCTTTTTTTAAATGTGACTGCTAGAAAGTTAAGTTACATATGTGGCTCACATTATTTTTCTGTTGGACAGCACTGTTCAGTCACTTTATTCACAGCTTTTATTTGTTAGTCTAGTGGGTAAAATCACTGCTATATAAAAAGATTAAGACAAAAAAATAACATTCCCTTTTCTTAAGTAGTTGACACTTTAAAAGGAATGTCACAAGTCTGGTAATAATATTGAAGCCAAATCTAAAAGCAAAATAAAAAGTAAAGTCATATATAACTTTGTCATGGAAAGTAGCTGTTTTCTTAGATGAACAGATTATGGATATTAAACTAAATTACAGAAAGTGATTTAAGAAAAAATGTTATCCTCTTTAAAGGCCTACAAAGCTTGCTCTGCCTGAACAATTAAATAAATGTTCTGCCAACATCAGCTTCCTAGACTCAAATGGAATAAAATAACCAGGCAATAAAGTCCTAGATAGAAGGAGCCTCACCAGCTGCCTTGGCATTATCTTCTTTATTTTACAGATAAGGGAAATATGGTCTAACCAGGTTACGTCACTTTTTAAAGGTTAGAAGTGATTTTGTTCTTTCTCAAAGAAAAAGAAAAACATTAATTCTCAAATATAGTTTATGTTCTTATCAGTAAAACACTTTCCGTCATCCAAAGCTCATAAGAATAAACCAGTGGTTCTCAGATGGACCAACTCCTCTTGATATTTCCCCTCATATTTCCTTCCATATTTCTAACTATGTTTCTACTAATATTTCTTGGATTAACAATTTTGGACACTTTCTGTTCACATCCAGCCATGGTAGATGACTTAACTCACAGTGACTCTACCACCCCCACGTCCCCACCTAAGCCCTCATTGGATAATCAACAGTACTCAATGAAAATACTGTTCCTTGTCAAGCAGGTGGTCTATTACAATTATGTACCTTCTGAATTTTTCCTGAACTTAGTAATTGCATCACTCTTCCATTTGCCTGGCTTTCTGTGTTTCACTGTTCCCTTCTCCCCCCACATGCTACGATCTCTGTCACATGCTTACTGATAACATTTTCTATACTCTTCAAACGCATTACTTCCACTTGTCTTTTAGACTATGAAAATTCCCTCCTGGAACTCTCTGTCCTCCTGCTCCAGAATGGCCTGAATGCTTTAAAGATATGCAGAGATTATCAGGGATTTATCTTACCTAGCAATTTAATGATAGGAAAATTTTACTTTTCACTTTTACTTTAAAGTCAACTTTAAAACTGTCTCTTATTTGTATTTTTCAGACATAAGTTAAGTAACAGCAAAACAGTACTGCCACCACCACAAACAACCCAACACTCTACACACTGAAAATACTGATTGCTAGTTTTCATGAATATGTACAATGGAAAAGTGTGCCCTTATTTTAAGCATTTTGGTTGCTCCTCCAGCAATCAGTACCACAAGCCATAGAGCTTTAGCCTTATTGCTGCCCAGACTTGGCTGTTTCCAAGGTGGCCCGAAGGTCTGGAGTACACAGATGCTACTGTCAGCGATGCTTCCAGGGTTGCTTTGTGTTTAACTGCTAACTATCTAGCTCATCATTGTTGGAAAAGAGGATTGAGAGGCTTTTATGCCAAGTTTATGTGGTTCTAGTTGGAATTTCAAGACAGGGCTTTATTATTATGGTGGTGGTGGTGGCATCTGGTTCTAGCTTATTCAATCTCATCCAGAGACAGTGCCACTGAGGAGAGTCCTGATGCGGACAGACTTATGGAAAACTGTCATAGAATCACAGAACTCTTAACTTTGGGGAGTTACCTAGAGGCCACCTGCCAACTCCAACCTCCATATTTTGCAGAAGAGAAAACTGAGGTCTAGAAGCTTACCTAAGACAAAAAAGGAGGCTGGTGGCAGCTTCTAAGTAGGCTTTAAGAGCATTAAGATGAAAGGAACTGACTGCTAACAGATAAATTATGATCTTACAGATGGATGTTCTCATTTTTGTATAAGCTAAGCTTCCTGGAAGAAGCAAAATCATTTAAATATTCATATCAAAAACTCTAACTTTTTTAAAACATTTTTTATTGATTTATAATCATTTTACAATGTTGTGTCAAATTCCAGTGTTCAGCACAATTTTTCAGTCATACATGAACATATACACACTCATTGTCACCTTTTTTTCTCTGTGAGCTACCATAAGATTTTGTGTATATTTCCCTGTTCTATACAGTATAATCTTGTTTATCTATTCTACAATTTTGAAATCCCAGTCTATCCCTTCCCACCCTCCACCCCCCTGGCAACCACAAGTCTGTATTCTGTGTCTATGAGTCTATTTCTGTCCTGTATTTACGCTGTTTTGTTTGTTTGTTTGTTTTTGTTTTTTAGATTCCACATATGAGCGATCTCATATGATATTTTTCTCTTTCTGGCTTACTTCACTTATAATGACATATAGACCAATGGAACAGAATAGAGAGCCCAGAAATGAACCCACAAACTTTTGGTCAACTAATCTTCAACAAAGGAGGCAAGAATATACAATGGAATAAAGACAGTCTCCTCAGCAAATGGTGTTGGGAAAACTGGAGAGCAGCATGTAAAACAATGAAGCTAGAATACTCCCTTACACCATATACAAAAATCAAAATGGATCAAAAACTTAAACATAAGACAAGATACAATAAACCTCCTAGAGGAAAACATAGGCAAAACATTATCTCACATACATCTCAAAAATTTTCTCCTAGAAGAAATAAAAGCAAGAATAAACAAATGGGACCTAATGAAACTTACAAGCTTCTGCACAGCAAAGGAAACCAGAAGTAAAACAAAAAGTTAACTTACGGAATGGGAAAAAATTTTTGCAAATGAAACCGACAAAGGCTTGATCTCCAGAATGTATAAGCAGCTCGTATGACTTAGTAAGAAAAAATAAACAACCCAATCCAAAAATGGGCAGAAGACCTAAACAAGCAATTCTCCAAGGAAGACATACAAATGATCAATAGGCACATGAAAAAGTGCTCAATATCACTAATTATCAGAGAAATGCAAATCAAAACTACAATGATGTATCACCTCACACCAGTCAGAACGGCCGTCATTCAAAAATCCACAAATGACAAATGCTGGAGAGGTGTGGAGAAAGGGGAACCCTCCTACACTGCTGGTGGGAATGCAGTTTGGTGCAGCCACTATGGAAAACAGTGTGGAGATTCCTCAAAAGACTAGGAATAGACTTACCGTATGACCCAGGAATCCCACTCCTGGGCTTGTATCCAGAAGGAACCCTACTTTAGGATGACACCTGCACCCCAATGTTCATAGCAGCACTATTTACAATAGCCAAAACATGGAAACAGCCTAAATGTCCATCAACAGGTGACTGGATAAAGAAGAAGTGGTATATTTATACAATGGAATACTACTCAGCCATAAAAACCGACAACATAATGCCATTTGTAGCAACAAAAATTCTAACTCTTGAGCATTTATCCTGTAATACTAACAACTAAATGTGTAAATTGAAGCACGAAATCACAATCTTTCTATCTTGTTGTTGTTTTTTTCCTAACCCACATGAAACACAAATCTTGAGGACTATTATTTATTACTTATTATTTATTTTATATATTACTTATATATTATTTATTACATATTACTTTGGAGATGACAATAGTTGAAGCAAAGTATAGGTGAATGCTGATGGTCAGGCTGAGTCTAGAAAGACCCAGCGAGTCATAGGTTACCAAACAAAGAAATTAAGAGCATTTCACTTCTCATTCAGAGAGCGCCTCACCAAAATCATTAGACATAGAACTGAATTCACTGACTAATTCGTATAGACAGTAGCCAAAAAAGAAAAAAAAAAGTCAAGAACTAATGAAAGAAAAATGAAAAAGGATCTTTTTCTTTCTTTTGGATCTGTTCTTTAAACTTCTATTTGGATTTTCCAAATTACAGCTAGATTATTCTAGACAGCACTCCTAATGCACGGCGATGTCAGCATTTATAAAAGTCATTAGCTTACACATGCCCACAGACTGCATCCTAAACAGTAAGGAGTCAAAGGCCTCTTCTGACACCATCACAGGCTTTCCATGTGCTGCCTTCACAGTCAATGCAGAGTGTGCATTGTTTGGAGCTAATTGTTTCCCTTGCTTATTCTAGATATAAACTTGTTTTCTCTTTTGTAAACAACTCTGAAGTGAAACAAAATGATAGCTTTCTTCACCACATTAACAAATTTTATTTGGAAAATCATTTGCAAATATTAATTTCTGGAGCCTCAAAACCACTCTAAAAGATTACAGCTGTAAAACTTCATTTCCTCACTAAAAACACACCAGTCTGAATGTCAAGACTTCAACCTTCAAGAAGATTCTAACTAAAGCAAAAGATAGTTACATATTTGAGTTGCTAAGCAACCGATAAAGCATCTTTCCAAATCTGATGCTAATAAATATATTCTAAGTGAAATTTAAGAACAATAATTTATCTGGGAATAATATTAAGTAAAGGATAAATTTAGAGAGCAAAGAAAAGCATGTTTGATTTTTTTCCCAGGTGTAATGATAAAATAATTATACCAAATGTGGAAAGCCTGGAATCATGCTAATATTCTCATCATCAGATAGTCCAAATCTTAGTGGGGTCAATTTAAGAACTAAAATTCTTAAAATTCTTAAATAATGAAAAACATCTTCTGTAGAGAGAGGGAGGGGGAAGGGGCAAGATGGGGGGCAGATTAAAAGATACAAACTGCTATGTATAAAACAGATAAGGAACAAGGATATATTGTACAGCAAAAGGGAATATAGCCATTATTTTGTAATAACTTTAAATGGAGTATAATCTATAAAAATAGGAAATCACTAAGCTTTATACCTCAAACTAATATAATATTATAAATCAACTATACTTCAATAAAAAATAAAATAAAATTTAAAAACAAAGACCTAAGAAAGACATTCATTGGAGAAAAATTTATGAAAGTTAAAAACTGGAAACAAATGAAATGCTTAAAAACAGAAGAATGGATAAATCATTTGTGGACTATCCACACCATGAAATATCAGCAGCAATAAAAATAAATGAACTACCGATTTTTTTCATCAAAAGATGAGTTTCACAAACAAAATGTGAATGGAGATAATGCTTTTTTTGGTAGTGGTTGTTACTTTTTCCAGCTTTACTGGGGTATAATTAACAAATAAAAATTGTGTATATTTTAAAAACACACAAAAAATGAAAAAAAGCAAAATGTCTTCTGAAAATACATACAATAGTGTAAACCTGGTTTGTCCCTAGGAGGAAGGGATTGTATTGATAATACCAAAAATTCTTCAAATTCTTAGATTCTTTGCCAGAAAAGAATGTGCATAAAATAAATAAGCAACAAGGATACATTGTATAGCCCTGGGAAACATAGTCATTATTTTATAATAACTTGAAATGGAGTATCAGCTACGAAAATACTGAATCATTATGTTGTACACCTGAAACTGATGTGATATTGTAAATCGACTATGCTTGCCCATTCTAGAAATTACACTTGCTTTCCCTTTCATAAACAACTGAGATGAAACAAAATGATAGCTTTCCTCACCACATTAACAACTTTTAACTGGAAAATCATTTGCAAATATTACTTCAATAATATTCTTCAAAATACACAGTGCACAAAATACACAAAAATATACTTCAATTTAAAATAAATAAATAATATTACGTTCGCCTATTCTACTTAAGAAAGAAGAATGTGTGGCAATGATTCCAACTTGAGTTCTCTTTATTTAAAATTTTAGTATACTTGTAAAAAAAATTTAGTATACTTGTGTGTATTTTTATGTACCTTTCTCTCAACCTTCAGAATTTCCATCTGAGTGCATAGGAATATTCAGACAAACTTGTTAGGGATAAGGAGGTAAAGGGTTAACCAGGGACTGGGAAGAGAAAAGGAAGATAAAGCAGGAGGTTGAGTGGGAGAGCTGTATCTCTGGGGCAGGCTTGGGAGATGAAAAGGAGGCTGCAGCCTGGCCAGCTGGCCTGGGCTTTGCACTTGCAGCTGGTAGCAGGAGAGGGGCTCAAGGTCTGCTCCGGACCAGCCAAGGGAAGACCGCGGTGTGCGCCATCTTTCACTGAGTGAGGGAAGCTTTCCTGGACATGACAAGGTTCTCTGACCCTGTTCCTCCCTGGTGAAGAGGAGACACTCAGAAACACCTGTTTCAAAGGGTGAGCTGGGTGTTAACAAGCCATCCTCCCTAACCCCTTTCCCAGGGGTAACTCTGGAAGCTGGTGCCAGTCCTACATGGAGAGGGGTCTGCTTCTTGTTGAGGAAAAGAGCTGGGATCTGGTAGGCAGTGTCCTCCCACACAGGAGTGGAGGGATGGCCTTTGGAGCAGAGCAGGTGACCAGGAAGAGTGGCATCAATCATCCTCCCCAGGACCCATGAGAGGTAGAAAGGATGGGGAGATGGTGCTGTCAGGAGTGATGTGTCTTCCCTACGGTTGTCAAAATCAGTCTTGGAGGTGTATTAGTTTCCCATTGCTGCTGTGACAAATTATCACAAACTTAGTGGCTTAAAACAATCCTAATTTATTACCTTACAGTTCTAGAGATCAGAAGTTTGAAACAGGTGTCACTGGGCTAACATCAAGGCATCAGGAGGGCTGTGCTCCTCCTGGAGGCTCTAAGGGAGAACTTGTGTCCTTGGCTTTTCCAGCTTCTAGAGGCAGCTTGTATTCCTTGGCTTGTGGCCACATTGCCCCAAACTTTGTTTCTTTGTCACAGCTCCTCCTCTTTTCTCTGACCCTTGTTCTTTCTTCCCTTTTATAAGGATCCTTGTAATCACACTAGATAATCCAGGATAATTTCCTTGTCTCCAGACCCTTAACTCAATCACATCTGCACAGGCCCTTCGACAACATATTCACAGGTTCTGGAGATTAGGATGCTGACATCTTTGCAGGGGGACATTATCCTGCCTACCATACTGAAGGTGGCCATAGGACATATTTTTGGAGCAGGCCTCCCAGGGTCATGCAGCGGGAGGAAGATCTTCCCTGATCATAGTGAAAGCCCCTGGTTATCCTAGGTATTTCTGTGGCCTGGTGAAACAAGCTTGTTTATGATTCCTCTAAGGTCTTCATCCTGCTTGAACAGACTGACTTCAGCCAGGTGGTGACTTCAAAAAATGTTAAAGACATCATTTTTCGGAGTTGAGAAAGATAGTTATTCCTTGTCTCCTCCCTGCCCCCTCCCCACCATTAGCTCCTACACCCTCCTCCCCAAACCCAAATCTGAGCACAGTGGAAGGCACTCAGCCATGAGCAAGAACTTGGGGAGAGAATTCGAAGAAGGCAGTGACACTCACTCATCATAAAATTCTGCCCAGGAAGGATCACAGGCCTGGTCCATTTTGGCATGAAAAGAGTTGCATGTGTAAGTGTTGTTGGCATAACAGTGGTGACTTGCCTCTTAGAGCCTAAAAATAGCTGCCACTAGCATCTGAGAATGTAAAAGCTTTCTAAATAATTACCCACTCTGTCTCAGCTTCCTCTAGACCTTCGCAAGCCACGTGGATACACGCGTGCCTCCAGTCCCTCCAAGAGGGGGGTTTGTGGAAAGGATCAAAACAAGAACAGCAGATTAACCATGTTTGGAATGGAAATCCAAGGTCATGCATGCTCCAAACCAGCCCAGCCGAATCCGGAAAGCTTTTAAAGAGGGTAAAGTGTTGAAAGCTCTAGTCAGATTACCATCTTCCTCTTCCCCCCAACTATGAGTTAGCAAGCTGTCTTGAAGGCAGAGGCCCAAAGAATCCGACAGGAGAGGCTACTCTGGGACCTAGCTGATCTGTGTGCATATCAGACCAAGGGTGCAAGCTGGAGGTGGGAATAAAACTCATCACAAGGTTTCTTCATAATAAATACTGACCGGTATTGGTCAGGGGGCTGTTGCTCCACTGTGCATGTTCACGCGCGTAATCCATCGTCTTTTCAACCGGTCCTTGCAAACTCAAGCCAGAGGCTAATACTGAACAGTGAGTGACCTCACTGCATTGCTGGCCACACAACCAAAATCACATTTAAAAGGCATCCAGACCAAAGTAAGGCCTGAGAGTGAGGAAATCCTGGCTCTGCAAAATATGAAAAAAGACCGTGCATAGTCCCTGAAGATGGGAAGCTGAAAACTGAAGGCCAAAATGACCCATTCGCCAGGCTTGCTGGAGTCGAGAGCCAGGTGTGTTTCCACTCAAGGCTGTCACCCACCTGGGTTTCACCTGGACCATCTCGATGGATGTTCCTGTTCAATCAATCGATAGCTCTTTATTGAGTGCTCCGCTCTGCTAAATGTTAAGAGATAGTGTGAGACAGTGGAAAGGAAACGTGATTTGGAAGAGTTACCGGTTTAAAGTCCTGCCTTTACCACTTGATAGCTGCATGCCTTGAGCACTTAGCCTCACTGTGCCTCAATTTCTTCACCTCTATGATGAAATAATAATAACAATAAGTATATACTAATTATATGTTATAATTACACATTATTAATACTTTATGTAAATGTGAGATTGCTATGGCTACTTGAAAACATTGATGAAAGAATAAAATGTGAATATAAGCATTCTTTTTTATCCTATGAAGTGTTATAAAAATTATATTCTACTATTATAGAAGCAAGGTAAATTTTGGTTTCTCATTAAGGAATCTAGCTAGGGAAATGATATGCACACAAGAAATATTTCAAGAGAAAAACTGTATTTATTAGCAAAGTGTTAGAGAGTCCTGCCTGTAGGTGATTAGATTTCCTGATTCCAGGTACTGAAGATTCAGCGAGTGGAATGAACAAAGAATACAAGTGAAAAAAAAAATTGGTCATCAGGGAAATCTTCGTGGAAGAGAAGAGTTGGAACTGGGGATAATGAGGCAGAGAGGACTCGGGAGAATATTCTAGAATATGAGACTTGTGAGCCGCGGCACAGAGACAGCACCAAGCAAATCTGCAGAGTTTCCCTTTTTTTCTGGAAACTCTGTCACATCTCAGAGCCACTTAAAACTCTCTTCTACAAACCATGATGGGAATAATATGGTCATCTTCACATGTGTGCACATGCGTGAATACTATCTGTAAGATACTTACTGCAGCCCAGTTTGTATATTTGATAAAAATATAATTTAAAATCTAGAAATATAACCTAGGAGGTCATCAATAGGAGACTGGTTAGAAAATTGTGGTATATCCACAATGAAATATTTCAGATTTTATGAAATGCAAAGTATATAAAATTATTAGCTCCATATGAACTGATGCTGAATAGTTGTCATAACTTACTCTTAAGTGAAAAAAGTAAAGTCTAGAACTGTGAGTCCAATATGCTACCACTTGTGTAAAAGAAAGACTGTGTACAGATTGCTTGACAATGCGCAGGCTGCCCGTGTAAATGTAAAGAAGTCACTAGCAACAGATGAGGGGAGTGAGAGGCACATGCTTTTCACTACATACCCTTTGAATTCTGTGTCATACGATGCATTACCTACTCAAAAACGACTTTCAAAGTATGGTCCAGTGGCCCAGAGCTGTCAGAGACTTCAGATATATGTGTTCTCTGACTTCGATTTAGGGAAGCCAGATAAACAATGTTCCCTAAAGAGCTTCTAACTGAAGTTGCTTCCAGGTAGGTAACAATGCAAAATAAAGTCATCCAACACAGAGCCCAGGCCAGTTCCCTGCGGACTTTATTTAATGGTTGGGTACTGTCGTGGACTAAACTGTGTCCCCCAGTTCATAGGTTAAGCCCTCACCCCCAGTGTGACTGTATTTGGAGACAGAGGTTTTAAGGAGGTAATCAAGGTTAACTGAGGTCATAGGGTGGGGCCCTGATCCTTCCTGCAGGACCATTGTCCTTACAAGAAGAGGAACAGACATCAGGGCGTTCTCTCTCTCTCCCCCACCATGAGAGGACATCACAGGAAGACAGCCATCTACAAGCCAGGGAGAGAAGTCTCACCAGAAACCAACCCTACTGGCACCTTGATCTTGGACTCCAGCTTCCAGATTTGTAAGAAAATAAAGTTTTCTTGTTTAAGCCACTTAGTCTGCGATAGTTTGATATGGCAGCCCTGGCTAAGACAGGTACCATCAGGGAATCCTGAGGAGAGGTCGCTCTCAAGCCTTTAGCCAGAAGTAAGCTGAGCTCCCGTGGAGGCTGCAATGCCCGGCCTGCAGAGGAGAACCGCCCCAACACCATAGATCATGTGGTGCTGCGCAAAACTGGAAGGATGTAGCCCTGGGTGCTGGTTCCTGGGCCGCCCCCTTGACTGTGACCTTCAACTATCAGTCCCTGCAGGATTTGTCTGTAGAATCTCTAAGTTCCTTCCAACTTGTGGGTTCCAGGATCTATGACACACAGACAGCAGAATAGGCCGCTGCCAAGAGTCAAGCTCGCTTCCAAAAATAGTGCAGCTTCATATTTGTGAAAGATAAATAGCAGCCTGTAACCTAGGAGTTCGCACCAGGCAGGGCAGATCTACTTTAGATGGTAAAGCCGCCGGCTGCTGCTGCTGCTGCTGCAGACACGGGATCCTCCTCCCTCTCTCTGAGTCTTGCTGGCATCTTCAGGGCGGGGAAGGCAGAATATGGCCTCCTCTGAGAATTCACTACTCTGAAAAGCCACCTGTCAGAAACCCTGACATACCAGAAAAGGGCAGTGAAGAGGTCATTCCAACTCACAAACAGGCAAAACTCTGACAATTCCTATTGTGATCAAAGCGAGAGAGGGTGTTAAGTAAAACTCACATGCTCAGATATCTCTCGGACCAAATAAGGAATTGGCTCTGTTGATGGGTTGATCCCACACTTGAAAGAGAAAGACCTGGGAATACCCTCATGGTTGAAACACACATCAGAGTGAAATAGTAATATTGGAAAGTTTCACTGAAGTGTTGATACCTTTTTTTCAGCTTAAGATGTTTTTTGTTTGTTTTGTTTTTTAAACGAAGGTACTGGGAATTGAACCCAGGACCTCGTGAATGCTAAGCATGTGCTCTACCACTGAGCTATACCCACCCCTCCACCCCTTCAGCTTAAGGTTTTAATTCTTATTTTAAAGGGAATACACGATAAAGCAACGCCTAGGAAAGGATTTCCTATGGTCCGGGCATGGAATAACTTCTTTCATGACAATGAGGTTAGGGGATTGGTGACATTGTTTGTTACACTCAGATACATGGTTTCAGGAGAAAATAAAATTTAGGGCTGTGGGCAGCAATGTCAAATTACTGAACTCATCCTGAATTTTGGACAAAACATATTTCCATTGTATTCATTCTTGGCAAAGCTGAAGAAAAAAGTTTTATCAGATCAAGAGTTGAAATGGACTTGCAAACCGGTTTTGGAAGGCACACTAACCTCTTCAAGGAAATCAGTGTAGAGAAATTCTGCCTCCAAATCTCTCCTAGTAGATAGTTCCAAACACGTATGTCAAAATTTTATCCACTTAAGTAGTTCAAAAGCAAGAATGCTAAGCAATTTAAGCACAAATTTCATAAATACATTCTTAATTCCTCAGATCAGTATATATAAGGAAGAGCCCTGCTTATAGTTTTTAATCCTGGAAAATCCTTAGAACTCTGAATGCAAGCGTGGTTTACCGCTTGAATTGTGACTACATACTAAGTAGGTAAGACATATTGGCTTACTAACAAGTATATTCAATTTTCAGCAGCATCAAATTGCCATGCAGGTGGTAGACTAACAACTCAGAATATTACAAGTAAATGCAATTAAATTTTCATGCACAAACCCAAGGGTGTTCAAAGTATATCAACTTTAAGACAAATGCAGCTGCCTGTAAGGATTCAAAATTTTTGACTTTGTTCTTGCCACACACTTAGGTCAAGACAAAGGCAACCGAATTTGTTAAGAATGTGCCTTGCCACAACCCAAATGAGGTGTTGCCTGAAATGTTATATTTCAAACATGGATTTTGTTTGGGAAGCTTCATAAATGTTAACCCCTCGAGACAGTCATCCTTCTTCAAAAGTTATTTCAACTTGCTACAATCACAAATGGCACTGAATATAAATAAGTGTAGCAGTATGGAAACTTCTCAGTTGAGTTTTTCAAGTCTTATGTCATAATAACTACCAGAATGACTCATTCAGTACTAATTTATCTGTGGCCTTTTGAAAACTGCTACATGGAAAAGGAATTAAATAAATTAGCCTGACTTTACTTATAATTGAATAATTAAGTTGGGAAAATGTTTGAGATGCACAGATTTAAGATACAGGCCAGAAAATTTCACCTATCTACATTGTATCAGGTTTATGAAAAACTTTCAGGAGATTATGTTGCCACTATACCTAAGGTTGTAGAAATGTAACTTCTCTTTAAACGTTTAATCGGAAATCCTTCAAAATGAATTGAATTCTGTGTTATTCCACCAAAGCCTCTCTCTCGGAGCATCCTCCTCTGACTCTTCTCTATAGATACTGTTTTATTTAAACTTCCCTCTTTCACCATCTTTTATCTTTCTCCTATTTCCCCAGTTCCTCTCATTCTTGTAATAGTTCCTCTTCATTTCCCTTCACTACTTCTTTCTCTCCTGTCTTTTTAGTTTCAGTGATTATTCAGTAGAGATCTGTATTTTCTATTCATTGTAAAAGATGAAATAGTTTATATAATCTCCTAGGAGGATCAAAAATAAAACCAAATTTCATGATGGTTTTTGTTTGTCTGTTTTCTTTTTATGTTTCATTAATTTGTTTTCTTTACAGAACATATTTTCTTACCTTTGATTTAAAACAATATCCAAAATAACTGAGTAAGTTTTTATATTAAATGTAGGCAAGAGTAAATACATTTAATGAAGGAGAGTTACAGGAATTAGAGTATTCTTTTTTTTATTGGAAAAAACTTTCTTTAAAAATCAGGATGTTTCAAAGGCAAGTAAGATGTTTAAAAGTCCGAAATTCTAAAGACAGTGTCAGTAACTGAAGTCCATTTAAATTCTGTTAAATGATTTATACGTGCTTATTGTCAGAAAGAATTTTAAGCAGTTTACAATAAAAACACTTTATTTAAATTCACTCACTTCAACTTTTGCTTCATATAAATAAATAACACTTGTGAAACAGTGGATCTGGTGCGGTTGATATGTGCATGTATATATCTCTATACTGATCCACACATCACCTGAAATCATTTCACGGTGTAAGTTCCTACTTTGGTTTGTGGATTATCTCAGGTCTGCTTAGAGACAGCAAATAATTTTATTACAGATTATTAGACACTAAGCAGCAGTAATTGAAGAGTTACAATTCTGTATTAGAAATGCTTTTCACCAGGGTGTTTCTTGAACTTTTTTAATTGTCAAAGTCACATGCACAACACAGTCTTTATTGTTTTTGATTAAGCTCATACCAGGCAGGGCAGGTGATCTGACCCCTATCTTCATTTTATCAACAGCCTCTCATTCTAAGAACAGACCTATGATGTCAGCCCTTTATCCAACTCCCTCCTCCACCTCCTTCCTCTGCTCACTATCTTAAACCACGCCACACTGAATGATTAAGAGCCTGGGTCAAAATGATGTGGTTACATAAATACCCACTATTTCTGTCTTAGGGAAATGCTTCCCCTGGGAGTTACTCAATATGTTTCTCAGCTCAGAGAACGCCTCTCCACTCTGGGCTTGCGTTGAAAATAATACCGCTTAGCTTAATCCTACTGACAAATTGCTAACCCTTTTAAGGAGGACTATTGCATGCGCCAAGTGACGACTAAGATTCGAACAGGGCAAGCGGCTTATAGCCAGGCCAGATGTGGTGCAGAGGTAAAGAGCAGCAGAGGGAAGGCAGGGCAAAGAGACCCGGGTCCCTGGTCCAGCTTCAGCTCTGCCACCCTGGGCAACTCTCCTTCCCCACCAAGCCACCCTTTTCTCCGTGAAGAAGTCAGCTTTAATCACTTTCAAGGTCTCTTCCAGTTGTGATAATGAAGCTCTTCAGGGAGCTGTGTCTACATTCCAAAAGGGAAAGAATATCACGTGCAGTACTTACTCCCCACTGAATACTAATGCCCACGACACTGCCGGACACCTCGTAGGCGCTCAACAGCTCTCCGCCCCCACGGCCACTCTAAAGCAATGGCCGTGAATTTAGAAGACTCAGATTCTCTTTGTACCCTGGTAGAGATCTATCTCTTGAGTAGACACAAAATGACTTATTACTTACTGGGCCAAGTATGAGAGGTAAAAAGAAGCAATTAGGAAAGGACTGAATTTGGAGAAGAGAAAGGACCATGAGAATATTTTTAGGGAGTAAGCGTACCATATAAAATGGTACTACAGTGGGTGCTGGCGTTCAGGATTCATCCACACTGTAGAGAATGCATGTACCATGTGTCATGAAACTCTGGAGAGGGACCCAGGCGGTGTGCACCTCCCCCCCAACACACACACATTGGTGTTAAACTGAACTGCAACCTCTGTGAAGTACCAGGACAAACTGTTCACTGAAGTCTGTTGAGGAGACTGATGGCACAGGGAGCGGGAGGAAGGCCTGTCCTCTCTCATTCTCTCACCTTCCCCACTGCCTTTTTCTACTTCAATAACGTTTGCCACGTTCCAGTCTCCTCCATCCATGCAATCCCTGACGGTCACGCACACCCTGCCTGTTTTCACCACGACCCCTGAAATCCAAGTGAAGGGGAGGCAGGTCACAGGGGCACCTGCTGATCACGTAGGGAAGCGAGAGGCCGTGCAAGGACTGGATTTTCCTCCCTTCTGCAGGGAGGGGAGTGCCCATGAGGACGCCAGGTGATGGAAGGAAAGGGGCAGTTCCACCACTAGAGCCTCGGGGAGAAGGGGAGCAGCCCTGCAAGCTTCTCTGTGCCGTCATGTGGCCCCCACAGCTCAGGAGTTTCGCCCCACTTTTGCCCAGCACTCTATTTCTCTTCTGTTTCCCTTCCAGGTCTTTCCTCACTGTCACCTGTCCTCCTCCCCTGCCCTGCTCTGAGTAAGCCCCCAACTTAGGCCATCAGAATACCACTAGTTGCTTAAATCTCAGAATAGCCTGTGGATAGGGGAAGCCCACCAAGGCCAAGGGCAGAGAGCGGTTCTTCAAGCCAGTGGAAGGAGCGGGGCTGTGCACCAGAAACCAATTAGGGTTCTGAATTCAGTTTCTCAAAGACACGTTATGCCTGCAGTGGTTCAGTACTGTTTTCAGTGCATTCATTCACCAGCATCAGTGAATATCTATGGGCATTCACACAGTGCCATGCTTGGCTCCAGGGCCATAACAATGCAGAATGACAGCAAAAAAATACACTTTTGTAGGGCTTAAAGTTCAGTACAAGAAAACTATATTCATTTTTAAAAATCTCCAACCATAAATGTACAACTCCGAGTGAAATAATTTTCAAGAAGAAAAGAAATGAGATTCTCTGGGAATGTTCTACAAGGAAGCCTGACAGAGAGGTAGGAGTCGGGACGCGCTTTCTGGAGGACTGGCACTAACGCTGAGCTCTGAATAATGAGGAGAAGATTTCTCAGCACAGGTGGGGGTGGCAGAAGAAAAATGAGGAGGCAGGAAATTATAACCCCCTTGAAGTTTAAAGTCAAGTCTATAATTTTCTCCACTATTTCCTTCAGATATGGCTAATAGAATTATATCTGAAAAGTTTCTAGAAGACAGTTGTTAATGAGAATACTCATAAGATAAGAGGTTAAAGGTGAGTAAAGAGACAGGACTCTTATTAGTGACTCTTGTGTCATCAATTCTGTCTAGTAATCACCTTTTTTCTTTTATATTTTATAATTACATAATTGTCCTTGCTGGATTTTGTTTTCTTTAGGAAGCTGCCTTTATATGGACTTCAAAAGTGTTTGCCTTTGTGATATAACCATTAATCCTGGTTGTCATGAGAAATTGCTCTCTAAATAGTATTCAACAGAAGAGCTTCAAAACTCTGCTCTCTACTCTTCTTCCCTCCTGAATGAATAGATAAATCAGTGACTACAGCAGATGACTTCCTTCTTTAAAAAAAATAAAACCTCCAGTAAGGAGTTTTTGTTCCAACAAACAGCACAAGCAATGGCCCTGTGGCATAGACAGTTCAAAGAGTACTGGAGAAAACTGGATGGATCTGGAGGTGAAATCAACAGGGCCCATAGGGTCATGAGCACTGAGGGAGGGGTTGGTGCCAAGAATGATTCCACTATTTCTTGGGCAGATGGTGGAGCCAGCCATTCTTTGAGCTGGGGTGGGGGGTACATAGAAGACACACAAATTTGGGAGAGAAGACATGTTTTTGGACATGCTGGATCTGAGGTGACTTGGAGAATTCCCGATGGAGAAACTGTGGACAGATCTGTGGAGAAGTTCAGGAGGGGAGATATAAATTTAGCAGCTGTCAGAATGTAGATGGTACGTGAAGCATGGATGTGGATGAAGTTGAATTGACAGATGGTATAAAGAGAAAAGAGAAGGCAGCCTGAGATCAAGCACCGAGAATTCCACACTTAGTGCTGAGCAAAGGAGAAGGAGTCTGCAAAAGAGCCAGGCAAGAAGCACCCAGAGACAAAAGGGAAACCTGGCATGACCAGTGCTGCAACCACTCCTGGAAAGAAAGGAAGTATCTGTTCAGGAACTAGAACTCCAGGATCAGCAGGCTTCTTTAAAATGCTTTGAGAGCTTAAGCACTGTGCAAAACACTTCTTTTGGAAAATTTACCCTGAATTTCAGGTGAAACCCATCAGCAATGTGGCTACACCAACATAGGTGTTAACAAATCCTCCTTGCGAATTAATTTTTGGAACACAACCCATTTGTAACTTGAGTACATCATGACAGAGGGACACATTTCACTCTAGTTTTATCTTAAATATTTTGGGTGGATAGAATTTTTTAAAACAGCACTTCACTCCTGGAATTTGCTATAATTTGAATGTCTAATTTTAAGTATGAGAATGAAGAGGAAGGAGAAATGAGACAGAGGTACATTACTCCATTTTTTTTGCGTATTTTTCCTTTGCCTCTGAATGACAGTTGAGCTGTCAGTTCTACAGTTTCCTATAAACTAATTAAGCTCTGCCTTCTGTGTGGCAGCAGTAAGAACTGACCAAGACGATCCCTTGGTAGGAATCCTACTCCTGGGCATATATCCAGAAGAAACCCTACTCCAAAATGACACCTGCACCCCAATGTTCATAGCAGCACTATTTACAACAGCCAAGACATGGAAGCAGCCTAAATGTCCATCAATAGATGACTGGATAAAGAAGATGTGGTCTATGGATACAATGGAATACTATTCAGCCATAAAAACCAACAACATGACACCATTTGCAGCAACATGGATTTTCCTGGAGAATGTCATTCTAAGTGAATTAAGCCAGAAAGAGAAAGAAAAATACCATATGAGATCGCTTATATGTGGAATCTAAAAAAAACAAAACATAAATACAGAACAGAAACAGAGTCATAGACATAGAATACAAACTTGTGGTTGCCAAGGGGGCGGGGAGTGGGAAGAGACAGACTGGGATTTCAAAATGTAGAATAGATCAATAAGATCATACTGTATAACACAGGGAAATATATACAAGATCTTGTGGTAGCTCGCAGCGAGAAAAAAATGTGACAATGAATATATGTATGTTCATGTATAACTGAAAAATTGTGCTCTACACTGGAATTTGACACAACATTGTAAAATGACTATAACTCAATAAAAAAAAAAAGTTAAAAAAAAAAAAGATGATCCTTAGTAAAGTGATATCCAGCAACCGAGAACTACAGAAGGGAATACAGGTAAAACCAGAGACAAATGGCAAGTTCCTTTACACGTAACCCTCTCAGTAAAACATGACTGAACTGGACATGGCTGATGAGGCAATAGATGCTTGGTTGTTTTAGTTGACATTGGGAAATTTGAGGCTGCGGCTCTGTGAAAATCCTTATCTGCTTCCCAGGCACAAGGAGGTACCTTGATAAAGCACAGGCTCTGGACTCCCAGCTGTGCTGCTCATTCACACCCAATGGACTTCTGAAAATAGTGTGTTATTCCTAAATATCAAGAAGTACTTTGGAGATTAATACATGTTTGTTTTTTGCACTTGTCTTACATCTATATGTGTAAGCTTCAGAATGACTCCTGAGGGTGTAACACATGGGGAACCAACCAGATTTAGATATTTCTTCCTTTAAAGCAAAATGTATATATTCTTGAGTTTGTACTGCATTGAGAATAAATTTGGTCTAAAATATAGATGTCTGCAAGAAAACTAAACATGTCTGAGCAGGTTAATTTCTCAATGGAAAACAAAGAGTTCTATGTACAAGACTAGCTCCTAAAAGGCATTCCAGAGTTTCCAATCTTTGCTTGTTAACTCATTTTCTTTCTTTTTGATTTTCAATATAAAATATGTATAATTTCCAAAGGTTAGAAAGGAATTGAGGCACTAATCAATCCCCACCTGTTCTTGTAAGGTCTACCTCCTGCATAGCCCATTGATTTATATCCACACAACCCAAATACAGAAGGGTCAGAAGGCAGCCTGCCTCATCCTTACCATAACAGAGATGGACTGAACATTCAGCTGACCCATAAGTGGGAATAGGATAGTGGCAGTGACAGTCTTCTGTAAGGACTCTCTAAAAATACTCCTTCTGGAAACTGAAAGGCCACCAGCAAAGATGCGGGGGACTTGGGTTCATGTCTTGCTTCTGCCCTTACTCAGTGTGTGAATGACTGAATGAGCAGATGTCTCTGAAACTCATCTTCCTCTCTAACACACAGTGAGTGGACTGCATACACAACCTTTAATATTTCCTCTAGATCTAGAATCACAGTTTTCTTAGATTTCTGGCACCCTTATGTGCTCCCAATCATCACGAAAGGCAGCCTGATTTATTTTTCATGTACTTACATTTTCTTCTTTTTAAAAATAAAACTGGATGTTGAATTAGAACTCCCCGACATTTCATCAAAATAAAGATCTAAAGGTTTTATTTGATCAAAAGCAGATTCAAAGGCTGACACAGTTCCCTCTCCTTGATGTCAGTAACGGGATGAGCAGAAGCCGACTTTGTTTAGTTACCTCTCTTTCCATCTGAGGCTTAGAAAGTATACTATGAGATAAAACTCAGGTGGGATAGTGAGGACCCCTTTCTGTTGAGCTGCCAGTGGGCTGGCTTTATAGGATTTAGTAGGTTTGGTACAAACTCAGGCTTGGTTAGTTCCAAACCCCATCTTCTTTTCAATTTATCACTTTGTCTCCAGGAAAGCCAGTTAAAGACTGGAAATTTCTTCAATTATTAAAGGGAAAACAGCGTCCTGTTACCTACGTATCTCCATTTCTTCTTCAAAGGAAGGCTTTGTGTTGATAGTACATGCTCAATGATTAATTTGAGAAGACTGAGAGTGGGGGGTAAAAATTTCCATTGCCACAGTCCTAGGCTTATGTCATTTAACTTGTGGACTGGTGTACTGAGTCAGTGACAACTCTTCTTTTATTAATAGAGGTCTTTGTATACGTGGACCAAAATGAATGCATCTTCAATGTCTGATGTTCCGATTCTGGGTATTTCAGCTGCAGAGCCTTCAGGATTTTTGTGGGGCGTGTGTGTGTTTGTGTGTTTGTGTGTGTGTTTGTGTGTCTGCCTGCACACATCTGGCTGATCCCAGTGAGATACATAATCACCATCTTCATTCCTACCCACAAACAGTAGGCATCCCCACTAGAGGGATTCTTTAAGGTTTTGTGAGCACAAATATTTTTTCACTTGTCCAAGGGAAGTGAGTGAAAGCTCCAAGTGAAGTGAAACCCCCGAGCAATGAAGCCTGTGAATAAGAATAGGGAGACATGCAGCTCCAGTCCTCAACACAAATTCCAGCAGCACTCAGCAATCATGGCTGGATCCGGGGTGCATTCAGGGATTGATATTCACTAGGTAGGCACTCCTATTAAAAGATAAATATACACTCTCAGTAGCTATCTGCCTTGGCAATTCAGATCATTGGATTAGTACATAATTAAAGAAGTGAACTTCAATGTATAATTGAAAACTATTAGCATCATTTCAATTTTTAAAAATAATTTTTTATCCTCCTTTGTACAGTGTCTAAGTCGTTTGCTAATTTTTAATTGGGTTGGCTGTCTGTTCCTCACTGATTGGTAGGCGTTTTCTATTCTAAATATAAGTCTTTTTTATTGAATAATGTAATGCAGGTATCAAGTGTGTGGTTGCCTTTTCACTCTTGTATGGAATCTTTTAACGAATATACATTCTTAATATAATGAAGTCCAGTTTATCTATATTTTTATGATTAGTGCTTTTGATTTCCTATTTAAGAAATCTTCATTTATCTCAAAGTTACAAAAAAATTCACCTATGCTTTCTTCTAAAACGAAGAAATTGTTTGTTTTAGCTATCACACTTGGATTTGCAATCTATCCAAATTCTTTTATATGGCATGAAGTAGGGTTCAAAGATCCTTTTCTTCCACATAGTTCTAATTGACCTAGAACCATTAGTTTCTAAAAGACCACCCTCTCCTCTATGTTGTAATGAGGACTGTTCAAAGTGCTCCTATGTATTTTGGTCTGATTCTGGACTTTCTTTCCTATGTCGTTGTCCTCTTGTCTACCTCAGCACCAGTACCACACTGTCTTATTTACTGTGACCATATCCTAAATCTTGATATCTGCTCATACAAGTTCTCCTACTTTGCTCTTTTTCTTCAGTATTGCCTTGGGTATCCCTAATCCCCTTGCATTTTCATATAAATTTAACATCAGTTTGTCAATTTACAGACACATATATACACACATGCATGACCTGCTTGGGATTTTAATTGGGCTTTATATTATCTATGGACCCATTCTGAGAGAACTTTCACAACTAATCAGAGAGAAATTAAAATCACAGTAGGATACCATTCATATCCAACAAAAATGGCTGCAATTTACAAAAGAAAAAGAAAATCTGATCAAGTCAAATGTTGTCAAGGATGTGGAGCAACTAGAACTCTCTTACATGACTGGTGTGATACAAATTGATCCAAACACTTTCAGAAAATATTTGACAATAGCTATCAAAATTAAACATATGCTTAGACTTCATCCAGTTATTTCACTCCAACCTTGCATGCTGTTCCATGTCCAGTACACCCTTCCCTTTATTGTGTGGAATACTTTTCTCTCTACAGCGTGTGGTTTACAGCATGAGTTCTAGAGTCAGATTGCTTGCCTTCATATTCCAGCTCCACTTACTGGCTGTGTGATCTGGGCAAGTTACTTAACTTCATGTATCTCATGTGGATAAAATGGTTAGCATGTTTATACACTATTTATTATCAGCAACCTGGGGGAGGCAGTGGCTAATACCCACACCACAGGGCTGTTTTGCTGAGTGGACTAGCAACTAGGAACAGCACCTAGCAACTAGTAAGGGCTCAATAAATGTTAGCTATTACTATTATTTTCTACCTATTGTAAACCTACTTATTTTTCAATGCTTATCTAGTTCAAAATTGCACCTCTTCCATGAAACTTTTTTCCAGGCAAAGAGGAAGAAGATATTAATTCTGACAGGCATTTTGTCCCTTTCCCTCTCTCCCTACACTTACAAACTTTTCTTCTCCCTACACTTTAAATATTCTTTTTACTTTCCCATATTTGGCTTTGATTGTGAATTGTTCTGTTGGCATTTGCCCCTCCAGACTGTAAGCATCCTCAAAGTGGAAATCTCGGCTCACCTGAGTGCCTTTCTAGATCTCTTCCTGGTGCTCTGGACTTAAGTGTTCAATAGCTGTTTGTTACATTGCATGCAATTGAATCAAGGAAGGGAGATTGCTAGGCACCTTTGAATAATAATGTTACTGGACGTGTTTCCTTTCCAAGAAGCTTGTCATTTGGAATTGCCCTTAAACAAGTGGTTGAGCTCAATGGACAGACAGTTTCTTAGTGATCTAAGAACAAGACAATGAGCAATTGTGCTAAGGCCCAGGAAAGTGGCTTGAACACTGGCAGGAAAATACTTGGGCTGACTGGAACAAGCGTTTGGGGTAAAATCTGCCTTTACTATGAAAATGTAAAGTTGGAGATTTCTCCAAATATGATCTCAAAAGCAGTGGAGCATATTAAGATATTTGCATTTCTAAAAGAGAAAAGGACTTTCCATAAACTGGGCTCAGTCTTGAGTTTGTGGCTGGAAAGCTTTGGGTTTTCAGTCCTAGAGTTTTTATTTACTCAGGTTGACTTGAAAGGTCAATTTGTGCTCAAGGCTTTAATTTATTTTGCATTGAGTCTTAGTTACAAAAATCTCTGAAGTGCTTCAGTGAAAGAAGTTACATATCTCAGGCTTCCCACTGTGCAGACCCCAGGCAAGAGTACACACAGGGACCCCATATTGTATGTGTAAATATGTACAAGGTGTACATTAAGATAATGAACTGCTAAACAAAATATATTCTATTCTCCCACCTTCATAAACCTGGACGCCATGTTCAAGTTCAGAATTCCTGTGCTCCTCATGGTCCCACACTGGGACATGGTGGCACAGGGCTTCTCTTCTGTTCCAGCCTCAGCTGTCCCTGATCTTGGGGGGCTTCCTGAGCAGGTGTGGATGGTCCATATATCCAAGTTCCAGCCACACTTTCCACAAAGAGCTGGCCTTGGGGCCCCAGGGTGTGCACAGAGACAGCATGGTCTACCCTCTAGTTGATGGACTTAGAGGTGCTGGGATCCCGGAACTCTAGCGAGACACTGAAGGAAAGGAAGGCTGTGGCTCTGTGATGCCCTCCTTTGCACTGTAGGGAGGGTCTGTCTTGAAAAAGACCCAAATCGTGTGCTTTAATATGTCAGCCCTCCAGTTTGGGTCTAAGGACAGCACTGAGGCTACTTAAATAACATGTATAATGATAATGTATCTCAGGGGATTTTAAGCATTTACTTATAGGACCTACTGTCATTCTTAATCACCAATATTATAGCACTAAACAAAATTCTGGTGTTAACTCTTTTCCATCCCCAAAATGAAAAGTCTTAGACTTAAAAAATTTTTTTGTTAATACTGAAACATCAGTAGTTACCAGAGAGCAAGCAATTTTACTTGGGCTTTGTTCACACCATAATTCTGAAAGCCATGGACTTGGTGTCATTTCTACATCATTCAGACTCATCCAAAAGAAAAAGAGAAAACTGTGGGCTTTTTGTAAAACCATGCCATTATGGGTGATCATGGCCAACAGAGGATGGGTTATTACTGGTAAAGGCTCATCAGAAACTCTCTTCCCTGGTAATTGGAATTGAATGGTCTAACCCTACTCCAGTTTCTGCTTCTCAGGGAGTCCACCCTTCTCTCAGAAACATAGATACTAAAAGAGGACCCTCCTACACTGTTGGTAGGAATGTAAATTGGTTCAGCTACTATGGAGAACAGTATGGAGGTTCCTTAAAAAACTAAAACTAGAGTTACCATATGATCCAGCAATCCCACTCCCAGGCATATATCCAGAGAACACTCTAATTTGAAAAGATACATGTGCCCCAATGTTCATAGCAGCACTATTTACAATAGCCAAGACACAGAAGCAACCTAAATGTTCACCGACAGATGACTGGATAAAAAAGCTGTGGTGTATATATATATAATGGAATGTTAATCAACTGTAATTATACCAAAAATGCCATTTGCATAAACATGGATGGACCTAGAGATGATCATACCAAGTGAAGTAAGTCAGAAAGAGAAAGATAAATACTATATAATATCACTTATACATGGAATCTAAAATATGATACAAATGAACTTGTTTACAAAACAGAAACAGATCCACAAACACAGAAAACAAACAGGGCTACCAAAGAGGGAAGGGGAAGGAGGGATTAATTAGGAGTTTGGGATTAGCAGATACAAACTGCTATATATAAAATAGATAAACAACAAGGTCCTTCTGTGTAGCACAGGGAATTATATTCAATATCCTGTGATAAACCATAATGGAAAATAATGTGAAAAATAATATATATATATATATATGTATATATATATATATACACACATATATATATATACACATATACATACATGTATAACTGAATCACTTTGCTGTACACCTGAAACAACACTGTAAATCAACCATATTTAAAAGCAAAAAAAGAAACAGATGTTAGAACTTCAGATTCATTTGCTTACTCATTCGGAGAAAAACAAAAGCTACAATATATTATCTTAGACACCTCCTTGTCAGGATAATATGTGTGAATAACTCAAAAATAAGCTTTGAAGTCAAATAGATTTGATTCCCATTTTAGCTATGCTATTTTATCATTGTGTGACATGAACGTGGGTAACACCATACACTCCACAAGCTATAAAGATTAAGTGGAATCATTGATAGAAAAGCACAGTGCTGAGACATTCAATGAATGTTACCTTCTTTCCTCTCTATTCCTGTCCACTGTATTCAACTCAAATTTGAAAATCATTACCAAAGTAGATCCATAATGATAAATTAGAATATAAATGACTTTCATCCACTCAATGGTTATAAATGCTGTAGCAGAACGTACAATCAACTGTCAGGTTCACGAACACAAAAACCTTACAGTGAAAAGAATTTGGGGGGCTTATCCAGGGAGGTACCTGGTGGTTCTGAAGAACAAAGAACATTCTTGACATGAAATTGAGCTCCAAAACTTCATACTCTAAGACTGTAGCTGTATTCTGGTTAACCTCACTTTTTTTTCCACGAGAGGTTACAGCTAGTCTTTTTAGGAATAACTTTTCCACTAATCACTGCCAATCGTTCTGAAGTTATTGCAAAATAAAGGATCTTTTTCAAAAAGCCACCATTCAAATCACAGCATGTGGCCCTAGGAATCTTTCTGACAGCTTCTGAGGTGGCTGCTTCTGGAGACCTGCCAGGACGTCGCCTGCACACCAGCTCCGAGGCTCCCCGGCCCTGGGCAGCCGGGAGGGGTGAGGTGGGGCTGCTGACCCTCACCTGACTGGCGCTGGGCCAACCTGGCTGAGAAGCCACAAGAATTCAATTTCTCTGCCCTGAAATGTAATTATTGGTTATTGTCAAGGAAGTGAATCAGCTCTCCCTCCCTTTCTCCTTTTGCTTTGCAGTATTACAGTATTTTGAGTTTGTGTGCATGTGTGTGCGGTCTCAGCAAAATGCACATACTCACACGAAAAATGAAACTGTATATACACATATATGTGTGTGTTGTAGCTTTTTCTTTTTATATGTAAAAGATGCTCTAACTTCTTTACTAAAGAAAACAACTCAAAACTGCTTGTGACAGACACACCGATGATATATTTAAAGGAAATTGTGTGGGGACATGTGGTTTTTGTCTGCAGACAACTCATGGCAACGTCTAACTGAGGCACTACTCCCCGCTAAGCACTGGAGGAGACACTTCTGAAAAAAAAAAAACCACCATCTTTTAAGAGAAACAGTTCTTGCCGTGTAGGGTATACTAAAGTCACATTTCAAACATTTCTAAGAATGTATGAAAAAGAGCATGATGTCATCAGAATTTCTGGTCCTTTTTCATTTACTGAGAATCCTCAGGAGTCTGAGATAAGACCAAGCCGTGGCAGCTGCAGTGAATCCAAGGAGCTGTCAATCAGACACACAGAGAACACAGGCGTGTCCAGCATGTACAGAAGCAAATAACCGGGACAAAAGAGAACCTGGATGTGCTTTCCAAGTGGGAGCAAAGTTGATTTTTTTCCCAATAAATTTAAAGATGTTAAGAAGTGAGAGCTTCTGATAGCATATATGCTTTGGTGAGATAAACAAACAAAAGACACGCTTAAAAAGAATATCATTTCAGAAGGAGAATATGTCTTGAATCCTCAAAGACAAACCTGGTGAGAATGGTTTCTAGAAGCCGTGGGAATGATGTGGGAGAAAGAAGGGGAATCTACAACATTCGCTGGAGCTCTGTCCTCCTTCCTCCTGAAGACGTCCTTTATAAATGCCTCTTGTTCATCATCTTCTTGCTTTCTTAGCTCCGTTCCTTCCCACCAAGCTGGACCTCCAGCTCACTCCAGGGACACAGTAGGCTCGTCCTCACAGTGTCCCATCAAATGCTGCTTCTCCCTCCCCCTTAGATCCCTAGAACCCAGGGCCGCCCTTCTACTCCCAGACAGGCCTGTTGCTCCCACTTTTCTCCTCCTAGCTGAAGGTCTAGCTTTGTATCTCTTGTAAAACTTGCTTCTGCACCTCCTGCTTTCTTGGGGGACTTGGTCAAACTCCCTTTGGCACTTGACATCATTTGAACTCCCTTGACTCTAGGCTCATTTAAATGTTTAATTTGATTTGGAGTAGTGCTTAAGCACTTGGTCTCTGATGATGGACTTTTGGGCTTGGAATCTGAGCTCCAACATTCTCACGAGCTGTGTAACTTTAGGCAAGCTACCGAACTTCTCTGTGCCTCATATTCCTCATCGTAATAGGGAGCAAAACATCACCTAACTCGTAAGGTTGTTGTGAGGAATAAATGAGTTAATAAATAAAAAGTACTTAGAACAGAACCAGCCAGACAGTAGATACTGAGTAGTTATTAGCTGTTATGTTGGCATCAACAAGATCTTCAATTACGAGGCATTCTGCCCACCATTTTCTGCCTCTAAACTTTGGCTGGCTGGTCCAGCCCCTGATATCTTACCATCTCCACCACCAAAAGACTCCCATCTTCAATTGCCAACATGCTGCCCAGAAGTGGGAAAGGTAAGAACGGGAACTGATGGGAGGTGATACTAACAGAGTGCCGGCCACGTGCCAGGCCTGGACCAGGTGCATTCACACGCCTCACTTCACATGATTTCTGTAAGTCCTAGGAACTCACGTGCAACCACTGGCCCCTCTCTGAATCCTGACTGAAAATAAATCACCTGTAAAAAGACATCTTTGAGACAACTGGGTCAATCAGAGTAGAGATTTCCCAGAGTACAGTGTCAGAGGCTACTAAGGAATGTTTTAAATTTTGTTAAGTGGGATAATGTCACAGTGGCTGCATATGTCTTAAAACACGCTTCTCACCCAGAGATCCGTACTGAAGTAATGACGCGATGACTGGGATGGACTGTAAAATATTCCTCCCCATAAATTACGTGGTGGACAGATGATTCAATACTGGTACCATTTTGATAATTTTTGAAACTGTATGATGGGAACATGGGATACTATTCTCTCAATATCTGTCATATGTTTGCAAACTTCCACAATGAGAAGTTTTTTAAAGAAGGCATCTCATTTACAAATGAGGAAACTGGCCCTGACAGGTTGAGTAACTTGCCTAAAGTCACAAAGCCGGTATTCAACGGTCTCTTGAGTTGATGCCAATTGTACTCCTAAGAGTGGCTCTTCTAAGCTTCCTTCTTGGCTGTCACCTTTACATCAGAATTTCTCTATCAACAAGCATTTGCTCTTTTTTCACTCAGGGCTCTAAGGAAGTTTTCCTTTTCCCCAATGCAACCTTTCTCCAATCCTCAGCCAGTAGAGAAACAACTGAATTCTTAATTCCCCTCTTCTGACTTTCAAAGCTGGTAACATGATGCCTCCGCTGGTCCCCCCACCTTCTCTGGAGATTTCCCTGTTACAAAACTACCTTCTGATCATGCTCTCATCCCTTTGGTTTATTGCTTCCTGCTTGTATTCTTCCCTGACAACATCTCTGACACTTGCTGTTTGCCCAGATCTTGACAACAATGTGTTTCCTGTCCCCATCACTCAAAACAATGGACTCCTCAAAGGCGACAGCACAACCTAATTTCAGAACCATTTGGACACTTCAATCTTGCTTCGTTAACATCGCTGCAGCTGGCTGACAATCTACTTCTGCATAAAACTCCCTTCGTGGTGTGCTTCCTGTTCATGAGCTGGGTGGGTTCTCCTCCCCATCTCTGATGGCTCCCCTGAATTTCCTGCACCCAGTACATTGAGCAGTTCTTCCAGGTTCTGTGTTGAGCCCAGATCTGTTCCTTTTGACAACCTCCTCCACTGCCAATGCCTCAACATCCCCTTGAGGTGAGTCTAGCATCTCTATCCCACTTCCAGTCTTTTCCTGACGATCACAAAATCTCATGGGTGAAAGAAATCTTAGAAATCATCGTGTTGATCTCTTTATCTCATGTGTAGGATACAACGGAGACCACATCAACCCATGCCAACACACTCTGTAACTGTCAAGTACCATCAAATAATCCTGCCTCCCAATTACTTGCTGGATGGCTCCACGTGATTGTTATTCAAGTCCCTTGGACTTAAATGCCCCAAGCGTGTACCATCTTTCTCAGAAATCAGCTTCTTTTCCTAACATTCTTACTTCCGTGAGGAGCATTTTTATTGTTATTATTTCTGTTACAGGCTTAAGATCTTGGGATCATCTTAGACCTTCTTTCTTCAACTAAAGAATGTATTTTTCAGAGCAATTTTAAGTTCACAGCAAAACCGAGCAGCAAGTACAGTGTTTCCACATGCCTCTCTCCACCCCTCCAGCCTCCTCCACCACCAACATCCCTCGCCCCAGTGGTGCGTTTGTTACAATCAATAAGCCTACACTGAAACACCACCCTCACTCAAAGTCCACAGTTTATATTAGGATTCATTCTCTGTGCTGCCCATTCCATGGGTTCTGACATGCATATAAATGACACGCTTCAACCATTATAGTATCATACAGATATTAAAAACCCTCTGTGTTCACTTGTTCATCTCTCCATCCCCCCTAAGACCTTGGCAATCTCTGGTCTCTTTATTGTCTCCATAGTTTTTTGCCTTTTCCAGCACGTCATACAGTTGGAATCATACAGTATGTCACCTGTTCAGGTTGCCTTCTTTCCCTTAGTAATATGCATTTAAAGTTCCTCTATGCCTTCTCCTGGCTTGGTAGTTCATTTCTTGTTAGTGCTGAATAATATCCCATTGTCCTGCTGTGCCACAGTTTATTTATCCATTCACTGACCGGAGGACATCATGATTGCTTCCAAGCTTTATTACAAATAAAGCTCCTATAAAGATATGTGTGCAGGTTTTACACTCTTTGTTTTCATCCTCTATAAACCTCCAATAATAAATCCAATATAATAATACATAGCCTTTAATAATAAAACTCCAATAATAAAAAATTATATGCTGCTTAAGGTTTATAAACACTTAACCTATGACATTTCGTTTGATGCAGATATTATAATTTTTTAACTCCCAACAGAAAACAGGAGGGAAGGTGAGAAGCACTCATCCAAGGTCACACAGCATGAAGGTGGGTGTGCACAGACCTGAGTGCAGGCTTTTCTCCTTTAAATGTCAGTCTAGTCCCTCGAGGTTGCCAAGTCCTAATATTCTGTGTCTTGAATCCCCCTTTTCCTTCTCATGTCTGTTGTCACCACTGCAGTTCGGAAGGGACGTCTTCATGTTTTGCACATACTGTCACGATGCTCGTTTATTCGGTTACACTTCTCCTGGTCCACCAGAACCCCTGTCCACTTCACTGCCTTGACCACATCATCCAGGGTCTAAATACCATAGCATCTCCTCCCTGCTTGTGAAACCTCAGTGTCTCTTGTTTCCCTGCTGAATAAAGTCCAAATATCTCACCCTGGTCCTCGGAGCCCTCCAGCCTGGGTGCCTGTGCCTCTCTCTGTCCCCCCCCCCCGTACATTTTCTTTATCATTAACAGGCAAAGCAATACCCCCGGCCTTATCCGACTTCCTCTAAGTCTGTGCGACTCTAGTAAGCCTTCTGCCACGCATGCCCTCCACGTCACCTTCACTGGCTAGTTCTAGCACACGGTTTCCAGATTCAGGCAGCATGGAGAGGAGTGGCTGGAAAGAGTTTCCAGCTGTCAACTCTCTGCCAGAGTCCTCACAAAAAGGACTGGCAGAGAAGATGCCACAAGTCACTTCCCCAGCATTCTGCAGTTGTAGTCATGCATAAATTAAAAAAAAAAAAAGGAGGGAAAATAAAATCACCACAAAAACTACTGACCCTGTATTTTCTGACTCAAAGAAAGACAAGTGGAAAGGGTCATAATTATACTGAAATATGGCGCAGGTCTTTTTCCAAGGGGTCGTCCCCGTTATACAACACTGCTGGGTTTTTTCCTGTTTATCTGTAGTCACCAAAAAATCCTTTAAAGGCAACCTGACAGCAAAAAAAAAAAAAAAAAAAAAAAAAAAAAGTATATGAAAAAAGGAACTTTACCCAAAGAATGTTAGGAGAAATCCACTGCAATAAATAGTGTGAGTTCAGGATTTCCTGGAACATAACTTCTGGTTCTGTACAGACCACATCAACATTTTAATCTGGTTTACAAAAAGATGCAAACTCTTGGATCTCATAATGTAAATAAAATCAATGGTCTAGAACGAAAAGGTCCATGTCAAATGCAAAATACCTTATAATCACCAAGAAAATGATTTTAGGTAATTGTGGTGACACCTCTCTAGTTCTGTGTAATTAATTTAAAATTCTTTTCTCTAGGTATGAAAAAAGATTTTTTTTTTGAAGTATCACTGTCATGCTTGGTAAGAGTCATTGAAAGACTATATTTAGTTCTTATTAGATGAGAAAATCAACAATCAGATCGCTTTCATTTTAGTGGAAATTTTACCATAAAAAAGTCTCAGGACGAGAGTGTTTTAAAGTGATTTCTCAAGTGAACTGTGCTCAGGTATAGAAATATGTGCTAAATTTTCATAATCATTATCATCACCTCTCCCATCCCTCAACGTCAAATTCCCCAGCATATGTTGAAGAACTCAACGGAGATTTAAATATCTACCATCTGGAAATGCATATGAAAACCTTTTCATATTTCCCAGCCTGGTAAGAGCAAATGTCTCTTTCACACGTCTTTAAAACTAACCAATTCAAATGGATTTCTGAACAACAGGCATTTAAAGCACAGAAGGTCCCAGCAGCAAGGTTATTTCCTTGGTCCTCTGATGGACCCTCTCAAGATGATAAAGAAGAGAGCTTTAAATGCATAAACTGACTGGATTAGCAGTTTATGGTTAGATTCTAAATTCAGTTTATAAGTCAAAATTAGCCTGGCAAACTCCTTGAATCACCCATAAAGTACGATATAAATGTTGGTTTGTGTTTACTGCACCACCTGCTTGGTGATTTTATCACTTCCTTTAACTTTTTGATAGTCACTGCTTCTGTAGACTCGCCATTACTCAGCTGATGCACCCACAAAGTACTCTCCTCTCAGTTCTTTGGCCACTGGAGATTTTGGGGAGGGGCATGTTGGTTTGTTTCCATTTTATTTTGTTTTATTGGTCAATGGCAAGAAAAAAATCCTTAAACTCTTTCACACATATATTTTGTTGGTTTCTCTAACTGTGTCAGGCTTGACAGGTCCATGGTTTATGGTGCGCTTTTGCTGATTCTGTTCAGTAGGGATATTTTGAAAGATATTTTTCTTGCCCCCCTGCCCCCCCCCCCCGCAGTAAGCCAGAGTTTCATTTGGGTAATTTACATGCACATGTGCTATAACTCCATATTTTCAGGTAAAGCCACTATAAAAGGCAGTGCGTGCTAAGCCAGCACTTTAGGCTGAGGAGTGAGTGGGCTGGATTCCATCCTAGTCCCTGTGATCCAAGGCTTGTGCCCATGGTGCAGGGACCTGCTCATGGAATTTTTCGAATTTTCTCAGAGTCAACTTCCCAAGTGCCCTGGCTCTCGAAAATGCCCATTCTTCGTTTATTCTGTTTGAAATGCTTCTTCTACTGCCCAGGGGACTAAGAGGTAATTCTCAACACGAGACTACAGCAACCTCTATGAACCACGGCCAGCTACACAGTTCCCACCTACTCAGCTCTGCGGGCCAATTAGAGTCATTTCATGATGTGGTTTTTTTCTTTTTTTTCTTTTTGTTTAAGACACTCTTCATGATCTAAGCTGTTTCATTTGATTACATGATTGAGTAAGATCCATGCAGGGTTGAGGATGAGATCCTGGCTAAACTGGACCCTGCACACTGGCCAAGAAAAACCACTGTGGCTAAGCTGCACTGAACAGGTAAAATATTTTCCCTCTTTTTTTTTTGGCTGCACACTCCAGCAAAGCATAGCAACTTGCCCACAAACACTACTGAGTCGCATCAGAAATCTAAGGGATCAAGAGGTAATGGAAGAAAAGAGGCACCATCACAAAACCTGGCTTCCCACTTGACTTCTGGGACCATTTTTCCCGCTGGCTAACAAATAGAGGTAAGTGGGCGATTCCTTGCCTGCAGACTGGAACCCTAGACATATGGATGAAATCAGGACATCTGATAAAAGTTACAGATAACTCCACTTCAAAGGTGGCTGTGCTTCCCATTTCCAAAAGCTTTTATCATTTGGTCCATATGCCTGTCTCCCCAACACAGGGCCTTGGGGGAACAGATGTGTCCCGTTGTTCCAGGTAAAAGCCCAACATGTGGGAACCAGGCTATCAGTAACACCCCATGCCAAAGGCCAGCTGTCTCTGGTGCCCCACACGCATACCCCATGCATGGGAGAAACTGTAAATGAAATAGACTCTGGGGCAGTAGGACTCAAAAAGGAAGACATGAACCCTAGCCGAGCCACGCAGCTTGCTAACTGCTCCTGCAACCAGTGGACAGAGGAAAGGGTACTGGAACTCACGCTGCATTCATTAGAGCAGAGTCCTGGGACCACAGCTGCGGCGACTTACAACATCTGGAGGCCCAGCAAATGTCCTAAGACATGAGGGCCAATGTAAGAGAATAAGGGGTGACGAGAAAGAAATCTCTCTTTACACAGGCAAAAATGGTCACTGGGGACAGACAGCTGGTGCACAGTTTTGAAGCAAGGCTCATGATCTCTTGGCACCAGGGTGTGTTCTGCAGGCTGGTGGAACAACAGCTCTCTGGAAGTTTCGAATCTTTTAGATTATGATCCTCTTATATGATTTTACTAACCCCGTCTCCCTCAGGAAAAGAACATACAGACTTTGTTAGAGGGGCTATTGTGCAACGTATAGACCGATGAAGGCAAAATAAGGCAAAACACCTTTAAAAAGTCACATTACTGGCTTAATGGCTGTGCACAGATGGGAGTGAGGTGGTACCTTTGTAAACTTTTTGTTTGGTTGTCTGATGTTGCCAGTTATAGTTTGTTTCTCAACGTAAAGGCAAAATACCATTCAGTGACCAAGCAAATTTAAAAATATCCTGGTAAGAAACAAATCCTTTGGACATATGACATTTTCTACATTCCAGCACCATCTTTATCATTCTGTACACTCAACCAGTGGATGAAAGCTGATCCAGGGAAGCAGATTGGCTAAAATGTTGGAGAAAAATACAGTATCAAGTTGAGAAAGTTTTTTTTTTTTACTACATTTTTGAGATTCCTTGGGTGCTTTTCAGTATATAATATATTTTTCTACGTCACCTAAACAAAGTGTCACAAAAACATGGAAGACTATTATCAAAGATAGGTGTGTGGTTCTACTCAAATGATCATCAAAAGCATTTATCTAAACTCATTTCTCCTAACTGCTTTCCATCTAAATTTGCCACGTGGAGGAAACTAAATTCTATTCTCGCACGTCACACTGGATGCACGAATCTGATCCACAGGAAATCCAGTATGGGAAGTGTTTGTAGACATTGTGGGTCTCATTGCACAACAAGTTTAGGAATAAGGAGAGACAAGGTGAGTGTATTAAGTACCTTCTTTTATTCAGTCCAAGTTTATTGTGTACCTACAGTGCACCCTAGTACTGGCCAAGGGACACCAGAAACAAAATTTAAATTTTTTGAGGAGCCACATTAAAAAAAGGTGAAATTTAATTTAATATGTTTTACCCAACATATCTAAAATATTACTTCAATAGATTATCAGTGAAAAAATCTACTGGAATATTTTACACTTTTTTTTTTCATACTAAGTCTTCAAAATCTAGTTTGGATTTTACACCTTCAGCTTGTCTCAATTCCCCAGTCACACTTCAAGTGCCCCAGCCATACAGAGCTAACAAGTCAGACAGCAGGTCTCCAGACAAACCAAACAATAACAAACCACCTCTGTGCTTTCTGGCCTCCCTTACTCTTTTGCTCTGTTCTTTCTGCCAGAAAGTTCTTATTCTTTATACACACATTCATTTACTCATTTAACATGCATTAAGCCTCAGTTTATGCCAATATGGCAGAATAGTTAGCTGGTAAACTTATCTCTTATGAAACCCTAGGAAATGCTTGCTAAAATATAACAAATATTCTCTGAAATGTATAGCTTTGAAATGCAATAGCTAGGATTGTAAGAACATAAGGGAAATTTCCAGGACCAAAAATTAGACAGGGTGGAGGTGGTGGTACCTGAACTGCCAATGGATTGGTCCTAGATAACTGAAAAGTTTGGCTTCAATGTAACAAAAAAACGAGGCTTGGAAGATGCTCAAGACGTGAATTGGAGTTGAGATCCATCTATAGCAATGGGACTACAGAACGCAATGGTAATCCTACAGTAAAACACTGACTCTGGAAAAAAATTCTCCCTCAGTCACAGGAGAAGACAAGAAGCATAAATGGGGGGGGGGTGTCCTCCTCTTAAAATTCCTATCTATGTTTATAGAGAACAAACCAGTGGTTACCAGTGGGAAGAGGGAAAGGGCAAGACAGGGATGAGGAGTAAGAGGTACAAAGCATTGGGTATAAAATAAATGAACTACAAGGATATATTGTACAGCACAGGGAATATAACCGATATCTTATAACTACAAATGAAGAATAATCTGTAAAAATTTTGAATCACTATGTTGTACACACGAAACTAATATAATACTGTAAATCAACTATACTCAATAAAAAGAAGAATCTATAAAACAATGTTTTTAGGCCAACTTGAATAGAAACCTTTAGGGATACAGATTAAAACAGCCAAATGCTTAACTTATGGAAGTTATATTAATTTAGAAGCACATATAGATCTCAAATAACATTAATAAATCATGATAATTTTGAAAAAATTGGTATCTATGGGTTTCTCCCCACTTAGGCTTATGGTTCAAATTTAAAATAACATGTATGTTCCAGGAACTCCCAGAAATACAACTGGGTGCAGAAGCAAACACAGAGTATCTAGAATCAGAAAAAAAAAGATCTATAATTTCATAACCAGATAAACTATCATTTAAAAATTACATTGAATCCAGGGCATTTTTAGGCAAAGAGTTAGAGTTTACCACTAAAAGACCTTGTTAAAAAACAGTATTTAAATACATTGTTTAGGAAGAAGGAAACTGAACCCAGAAGAAAAAAGAAAAAGAGATAGAGAAGGAAGAATGAATAACAAAACTGGTAAAAATGGATTTATATACAAGTAAGCACCAATTGTTTAAAACATATATAATAATAATTACTATAACAACAAAACAATTTATTTGATAATGTAAAAAAAAAAAGGACCTAAAAATACAACAATAAGGGAGAGAGATGACTGGAGTTAAAGTGTTCTAAATTTCTTCTAAGAATAGGATGTTTATTAGCTTTATAATATGTCATATATGCATGAAACATTTTAAGGGCAAAATAAAAATTGAAAAAATTTTTTTTGTCTTTAAAATGAATAGAGAAGAAACAGGGGCAAACTAAACCCAACCATAACATTGTATGTCAGGCACTGTACTAGACACTGGAATCCCTATAATGAATAGAACAATAATCAGGGGGAAAAACACACAGTTGATGAATGAGAAACATAAGTAAATATTCATGATACAGTGAGAAAAGACACAAAGTGAGAGTCTGTTGGAGGGAGTGATTTATTTTTCATAGACTATTCAGGGAAGAATGAACAAGGAATCCTACGACAGCACAGAAATATAACACGAGACACCTGTCAAATGTGCAGTAGTCCCACGTTAGTGGCAATCACATTGGACCACAGGGGTCTACAGAAGCAGCTTCCAACTTGATGTTCTCTGTATCACTGTGCCCAAGGACACTTAGGTGAGGTATGTGATATATTTTCTGCATTTAACTCAGTTTGGTAAATTCTAGGATGAACAAAATTAAACTGTGTCTAAGCTGCACAGCTTCTCTGAGCCTTCAATACATGTATCCTCCCAAGAGGGAATACGGTATGCACTGTAATCTTTCACAAATGTATTTGTTCATGTACTACTTTTTGTTTACAGTACACCTGATTATGCCTCCCAGAAAAATCTGTTGGGGAATGTCAGTGTGAGAAACTCTGGTTTCAGTCATAGGGAAAACTCAAAGGGTTTGGCAAGATATCTGGCCACAATGGCATGAAACTCGAAATCAACCACAGAAAGACAAATGAGAAAAAAGCAACTGCATGGAGACTAAACAACATGCTTCTAAAACACCAATGATGAAATCAAAGGAAACTGAAAAATATCTTGAGACAAATGGCAATGAAAACACAACCACACAAAATCTACGGGATGTAGCAAAAGCAGTCCTAAGAGGGTAGTTCATAGCAATACAGACCTTCCTCAAAAAACAAGAAAAATCTCAAATAAACAACTTAACCTACCACCTATAAGAACTAGAAAAAGAAAAACAAAATCCCAAGTCAGCAGAAATAAAGAAATCATAAGGATCAGACAGGAAATAAATAAGAGATTAAAAAACAATAGAAAAAGATCAATAAAACCAAGAGCTGATGTTTTGAAAGAGTGAACAAAATCAACAAGACTTTGGCCAGGCTCACTAAAAAGAAAAGAGAGAGGACCCAAACAAACAAAATTAGAAATGAAAGAGAAAGAATAACAACTGATACCACAGATACACAAAAAACTGTAAGAAAATGCTATGAACAATTATATGCCAACAAATTGGACAACCTAGAAGGATTTGGGAAGACATAAAGTTGGAAACACAGGCAAATGTCAGGTCAGACTCTCTATCTGCCAGGCTAAGAAGTTTGGGTCTCACAATAGCGAGTATGAAGCTGTGAAGACATCTGAGCAGGGGAGTGAGAAGTAGCGCCTCTGGTTCTCAAACGTGGTCACAGAGAGCTGTGATGCGCTGTGACGCACTGTGACGCAGTCCCTCTCAAACAGTTACAGTGACTTTCCAAGGGCACGGTTGGGTGCTTTCCCCCAGTTAAACAGTCAAGGCTAACTTCTCTTTTGTCGGCTAATCACACCATCATTCCTTGTTAGTGGGCCATCCAACTGAGATGGGAGGAGGAAAAAAATCCCCAAATTGAAGAGCCCAGGTTATGGAGAGGTTTCCCCTGATTCTGGAATCAGTTTGGTTGAAAAGGAACTATAGTTTTGTTTTTGTTTTTTAATTAGAGCATGCTCATAAGCCATGATAAATGACAGCATCCTCTGGAATACATGGCCTAGAATCAGAATAAGGACCCTAAATGTTATGCAGATAATGACTTTCTTTGTCCCGAGAAATGTCTTTTATTTTTTGAATAGGTCATATATTCACATTGTTCAAATTATACACATACACACTCTTATACAATGAGATGCTTCAGCTCCACTCTCCTACCCAGCTGCCATCACTCTACAGCAGAGGCTGGGTAGCTAGTGTCTAAGCCTGCTTCTTCTAGATCTTGGCACACAGACTACAATTCCCAGCCTCCCCTGCAATTAGATATGGCCACATGATTAAGTCCTGGTCAGGGGAGTATGAGTCATTTCCCTGCCTGGCCCACAACAGCCTCCCACAGTCACCCCCCTATTTCTTTCCCAACTGCTGCCTGAACATTGACACTAAGGGCAACCCCAGAAGCCATGTAATTAGGAAAGTGAGGCCTCTATCAGTCCTGGCCCCTGAGAGACTGTGTGGAGCACAGCCCTCCTCCCTGCCCCTGATGTCTGCATTGTATGAATATATTCCAATTGCTTTAACCCATCTCTCATTCATGGACACTAAACAAGACACTGATTTTTAATCTTCCCTGTGTGAGGGTTCTTAAAGATCATTAGATAGTTAATGAGCTTGGAATTTTTTTTTTTGTCCACTCCTGCTTGAATAAGATGTATGTCTAGAACAGAGTAAATATGACAAGAACTTCAAGCTAGAACATAGCAGATGATGGTTACAAGGCTGAGAACACTCTGCTACTGATGGACCCCCTCCTGAAATCTCACTTGGCATACTGAGTACACAATGTTGGGACCAGCTGGAAGCCCGAAACCCCTCTGTGGAATTAATCATATTGTGTAGAGCACGAGACAACTGCTCCATTCAAATGGTACTGATGTCATGTGAAAAAAAGGCGGATGGGTTCACATTTGGCATTCATTAAGAGGTAGCGGCTGGAGTTAGTCAGAATCCTTGATGATTAACCTTCGATATGCATGGCCACAAATGGTGCTCGGTCCCTTAGCCAGACGCTCCCTGCGGAGTCCTCTGAAGGACTGGGGCATGTCTCAGAAACCATTTGCTTAGTCATTTAACCAGAGTGCTTGCTTTTGCCAACAGCTTGACAGTTTAAAAGAGAATAAAAGCCTGTTCCCCACTGGAACTTTCTGGAATTTTGCCATAATCATTACATACAGTGCTCTGAGGAAATTCTGGCTTTATGGCTCTTTAGATAAATGGAGTGTGAATTTTACTGTCAGGAGAGAACACTGAAAAACAAAGTAATAAAAGAAAGCAACAATTCAGAACCATGCTCTTTAATATCCTTTTTTAAAATTAAATATCGATTATGATTTTGCAATTTATTTTCAAGCAAGAACTGTTGAGTAGTTGATTCTCTGAACTTTAGTGTTGGTGCCGGAATTATGGTGAAAATGAAGTGCTTCTTAAATTGAAAACACTGTAAAATTCCCAGAGGTAATCTTGACACTTCCCTTTATTTCATGTGTTTTAATAGTGGGAATATCATATCAAGTTAAGGAAAAAAAGCCTTATCCATACAGCTCATATCCTAAAAGGTAACCAATTATTTTTTGGTCTTTCTTTGATACAATGACATTAATTTAGGAAAGATTCAGAAATCAACAATCAAAAATAACATGAATATTTACCCAAACCAATATCATTTATTAAAATACGCCATAATCATGAACAATTACTTGCTTTCTCCACAAGTCCTCAGGAAGCATCTGATTGTAAGAATGGGTGGCTTAGATATTTCCATCGCTATTCCTGCAGTCACCCATGAGCTAGCGGCATTTTAATGGAGACGCTGCCTATATATAACTTGTGAACACACTGATATTTCCTTAGATGAAAGGTTCTTTAGAAACCACAGAATGCACATATTTCCTTAAAAAAAAAAAAAAAAACGGCAATTTCCCTGGATTCTATCCTGGGTACTTAGTATGTCATTTCTTTGATGATTTATAGAAGCAAGCTCTATCCCCAAGCAATTCCAAGGAACTTCCAGATCGTCTCTCCTGATATAGCTTATATTTTTCTCAAATACCATGGGAGAGGCTGTATGATACAAACCAGACATCTCCTTCGCAAACTCAGGGTCAGGCATACAAGACATACAGCAAAACAGGCTCTCTGCACCTCCTCCTTCAGCTCTCGTTCAATTTATGGAGAGCTTCAGATCAGAGTGTCCCTTAACACTTAACACTGGTACAGTTACGGCAAGGAATGTGCTTTTTATAAAAATTTTACTGTACAGAAAAGTTTAAAAACATTGCCCTATTGTTACTGGTTTTATGGAAGTTGGAAAACCTTAACACAACACAGAACTGGACTTCACAGTCAGTACTTATATGAGCAGGAGAAATTACCGGGCATACGTCAGCAGGTCAGTCAAAGATAATTCCTCCACAAATTATAGCGTCAAATGTTAAAGCCAGTCCTATCAATCAACAGAGTGGAAAGGCAAACAACAAAACGGTAGAAAATATTTGCCCATCAAATATCAGATGAGTTAATAGACAGAATATGTAAAGAACTACAATAACGAAAAACCAAATGACCCAATTCAAAAATGGATGAAGAATCTGAATAGACATTACTTCAAGCATGATAGAGAAATGGCCAACAAGTGCATGAAAAGATGCTCAACATCACTAATCATTAGAGAAATGCAGACCAAAGCCACATTGTCACCTCACATCCACTAGGATGGCTGCCATCAACAGAACAAAACAAAACAGAAAATAACAAGTGTTGCCGAGTATGTGGGGAAATTGGAATTCTTGTGTACCAGTGATGGGACTGTAAAATGGTACAGCTACTTTGGAAGACAGTATGGGAGATACTTTCAATAGAATTATCATATGATCCAACAATCCCAGTTCTGGGTGGATACCCAAAAGAACTGAAAACAGGATCTTTTCTTTTAATTAAAAAAAATTTTTTTATAGAAGGATAGTCAGTTTACAATGTGTCAGTTTCTGGTGTACAGCATAATGTTTCAGTCATACATAGACATACATATATTTGTTTTCATATTCCTTTTCATTATAGGTTATTTCAAGGTGTTGAATATAGTTCCCTGTGCTATACAGAAGAAAATTATTGTTTATCTATTTTATATATAGTAGTTAGTATCAGCAAATCTCAAACTCCTAATTTATCCCTTCTCACCTCTTTCCCTTCTGGTGACCATAAATTTGTTTTCCATGTCTGTGAGTCTGTTTCTGTGAAAACAGGATCTTAAGGATACTTGCACAGCCATGTTCATAGAAGCATTATTCACAATAGCCAAGAGGTAGAAGAAACCCAAGTATCCATTGCTGTATGAATGGATGAGTACAATGTGGTATATATAAAAAAGAATGAAATCCTGTCACATGCTACAACATAGATGAACCTTAAGGACATTAAGCTAAGTCAAATAGGTCAGTCACAAAAAGACAAATACGGTAGGAATCCATCTGTATGAGGTATCTAAAGTAGTCAAATTCATAGGAACATAAAGCAGAATGATGGTTGGTAGGAGACTGGGGGAGGGGAGAAGGGAAGTTATTGTCTAATGGGGACAGAATTACAGTTTTGCAAGAAGAAAAAGTTCTAGAGATCAGTTGCACAACAATGTAGATATACTTAATGTTACTCAACTGTACACTTGAAAATGGCTGAGTTGGTAAATTTATGTATGTGTTTTTTACAATTAAAAACTTTAAAAAAATCTGACCAAAACAAAACACAGTCCTTTTGGCCAGTCTGAGAAGCCAGAGTTATGAACTCCACTAGAACCCTACGGTCCCCAAAGGCAAGGCTAGTTGCTTTTCATCTGATCAAAGCAACTGAGGGTGATGAAAGTTACCCTTTACTTTCAACAACTCTCCACAATTTAACTCAAAAAGTCAGAGCTCTAACATGTTCTAGTAACTCTGAGATTGTCAGGCACCCTTCTGTCCAAAGCTGAGTGAACAATAAAGGGGCATAACTGAAATTTGCTGAGAGTGGAACTTCAGTGTTCTCACCAAGAGAGAAGTGAATGAATAAATGAATGTGTAAGTGGATACGTGAGGTGATAGAAGTTTAATAGCTAAATGGGGTGAATCCTTTCACAGTGTCTAGCAAATCACCAACATGGACACTTCAAATATCTTACAATTCTACATGTCAGTTGATACCTCAAAGAAGCTGAATTTTTTTTTTAAAGGGACATAACTGAAAATGTTTACCTCAAATTAGGTGTTTGCTCTGGCTCTGGGGAAAAGAGAAACTGGCACATGCTCATCTTATCAGTCCTCTTGGTGCAAGCCAGGATGTGAAAGGCTCCCAATCAGAAGTCCTTTCTGCCGCTGCTAATGGGCTCAACTTCACAGCCCTCAAGGTCACAAACATGTGAGTCCTCCTCACAGTTTACACTAAGAAGAATGTCACGGAATGCTTAGTAGATCAACGGAGATGAGGACACACAGAAGTTAATTATGCACTTAAGATCCATGGGGAAAAATGTATGTATTCCTAAACTCCAAGTGGTAAAATAAATTTAAATCCCATAGAATGGCACTCTTGCTTCAGGAGACAATACTGGTTATCAGGACATGGCCTAACAAGGCAATGAGAGTCATTAATTACTCTAACTGTAAGTATGTTTTCTATGCCTGTAGGTCTATTTCTGTTTTTTAAATACGTTCATTTGTGTCTTTTTCTTTCAGATTCCAGTGTAAGTGATATCATACAATATTTTTCTTTCTCTTTCTGGCTTACTTCACCTGTATGATAATCTCCAGGTCCACTGATGTTGCTGCAATAGAAATTGTTTCATTCTTTTTTATAGCTGAGTAATATTCCACGCTATCTATCTATCTATATATACACGTATATATAAATATAAACATATGTATACCACATCTTTATCCAATCATCTGTTGATGGACATTTAGATTGCTTCCATGTCTTGGCTATTATAAATAGTCCAAAGGCAACATTTTTGTTACAATTGTTGATAAATAAATTTATCTGAAAAATATTGATAACGCTTGCTCATGGCACATTTAAATTTTTTAAAGAGGAAATTATTCAAAATAATATCCTAATGTCAAACAGCACGGCACAGCTCAAGATAAACGTATTCTCAATTTTATCTATTTATCTCACCTAAAAGGCCCTTAGCTCAAAAGTGCTGCAAGTCACGGACCACTGGTTTGAGTTTATTTCCAACAAGCACTCTATTCTCCACCAGCCTGGGTCCCAGCCTTTCACCCTTGCATCCCCCTGGCCTGGACCCAGTATTTAGCACAGATTCATCAGCATTTTATTTATTTCCTGAATGAAATTCTTTAATATGACATAAGAAGAAATACATTTACTGGTGGGTTATAGAAGAAAATTATACACTGGTTGACTGTCCTTATTTACTCCAATGGAAAGAGTATTCTATTTCTTTTTTAAAAATGTGACATTCTACTTAAGGTTTTTTGTTTTGGGGATTTTCTTTTATGAAGTAAGATCACTTCTGTTCATCATCTTCCTGCTACATCACCCGTTAGCTTTTTAGAAAGCACGAAAGCTAGTGCGCATCACTCAAACAGCCAGTGTAAATTAAACTACTCTATTTTAAGTCAATACCTCATCATATAAAGGCTTTAAGAAACTCATGAATAATGTTTACGGAAAAACTTTAATATGAGGATAGGCATATAACAACAAGAGAAATAAATTTCATTATGGGAATTTGGAAGAAGACAGAAAACATAAACATAATCTGATGAGCATATTAGCTCTGCATTTTCTTCTGAAGGAAATGAAAAAACAGTTCAAAGTTTGGAATTTCCAAATTACTTTGCAGGCATTTAGCCCCAGTTTCCCAATAAAATAATTTAATTTATTTTCTTTTTTCATCATGTAAACAGAAGCCTGAACCATTTTTGCAATAAACTGTTGGATCAAAAAAGCATTTTTCCCAAGATAGAAAGTTAAGGCGCTGGAGGCCAAGGACTAAACTACTTCCAGCTGTAAAAGTTGATTTCATTTTTCCTGGGAAAGCTGGTATTAGCTTTCAATGCGATTCGTGTAATATTTAAGACATGTCAATGGAAGATCAACAGTGCCAACATTAGTGAGCAACCTGTACACACACTTTTAGAATTAACCATAGCCTTAAAAAATTTTAAGTTCCCACCAAGATATATCTATGCTAGAGGGATCCACTCTTTACAACAGCCAGCATGCAAACAGTCAGATACACAAATAAATTGAAATATAAATAACTGCTTATTTGCTAAGTTAAAGTACCTAACAGTTTACAGAATTTAAATTATGTATTAGATAATTATAACACATGCAAAGAAGGAAGATTCTCACTTGGACCCCCACCCTGAGAAATCTGGGCCATCAGGTTAGTTCCCATGGTGCTTTAGGAGAAGAGAATGCTTGGCTGATTTTCAGGTCCCAGAATAAAACTCCTAAACAAAGAGGGAAGGTGAAGACTTCTCTCAGTCCCATGGAAACGTGCTGGAGACAGCTGGGGTGCACGATATACTCCGGGATGCTCCTCAGAACCTGACCTTTGGTGCTCCGCCTTAAATACCTTTCACCCTGTCCAGAGGACTTAGTTCAAGAATCAAGAAAGAAGGCTGAAGAAATTAACAGAGCTGGCAGTTTCTTTTGGTGCTAAGGTCTGAATGTTTGTCCGCCCTCCAAAATTCACATGTTGGAATATCAACTCCAAATGTGACTGTGTTAGAAGGTAGAAACTTTGGGCGGGGTAGAGCCCTCATGAATGGGATAAATGCTCTTATAAAAGAGACCCCAGGTGGGGATACAAGAATCTGTGACCCAGAGGAGAGCCCTCACCCAGCCAAGGTGGCACTCTGATCTAGGACTTCCAGCCTCCAGAGTTGGTGCGAACTAAATTTCTATTTTTTAAAATTAATTAATTAATTAATTTTTATTGAGCTATAGTCAGTTTACAATGCTGTGTCAGTTTCTGGTGTACAGCATAATGTGTCAGACAATTTCTGTTGTTCATAAATTACCCAGTCTGTGTATTTTGTAACAGCAGTATTTCAACATTACAAAATTCACAGCAAATTTTAATCATTCCGTATTTTCTCAATCAATGGCTCCTAAAAATACCATCAGCCTCATGTGCCTCACTGACAAAATGTTTAACTATTAAAAGTGTCAGCACTTATTTTTTGGTCTCTGTTATCCAAAGCATTTACTAAACTATTTAGTAAATGTTGGACATTATTATGAGCACTTGCTATGTGGTCCTAAGCCCATGGCCAGCACTCTGAATGTGGCTGCTAGCCTCGGGAAGCTCAGAGCCCAGTTAGGGAGACAGATGCTCACACACACCTTTATAACCTGCTGTGCTCAGTGCTGTAACAGAAGCACACGCAAGTGCTGTGGATGTCTTAGCCAAACAGGTAAATCACAACACACTATAGCCAAGGCCACACTGATATGTAAACAATGTGCTCTGGGGTCGTAGAGGGTGGAACGATTAACCGGGCCGTGGTGAGGAAAGGCAAGCGGGGTGAGAGGACACCTCATAATGAGGGAGCATGAAAGTACATCATGGAAACAAAGGATGATGGAGAATAGCACAGAGGAACTGCACACAGAAACAGTATCCTCACGCAAACCCCAGTTACCAGAAAACATACTTCTCCCGTAAATGCAGAGCTGCACCTGGCCTGAAGTCCCCAGGTGCCAAGATTCTGTAAAATACAATCTGAAACCTCTGGTCAGGAGCAGAATTTCTCAAAGATATTTCTTCTGTGGATTGTTTTGGCTTTAAAAACTAGTCCCATGGATTACTTTTGCTTGCCACTGGGAAGAAAAACTAAAGAAAAAAATGACCCACTCAAGGATTAATGGAAAGTACATCACTACTTTTGAGGAGATGTCAATAAAATAGTATTTGCTTTAAATCAAATATAGTGTAATAAGAAAATATGGAAGAACTGAATACAACTTTCATGAACATTATAGTCTGTAAATGAACGCTGTAAGTAATATATGACATTAAGCCATGGGCCATTTGCAGAGCCACCATGGCTATATCTAAAGAATCAACTATTTGGTGAGTGCATTCCATTCTTAGGAAATGATGGGCCCCCCCGATAATATAAGATCTAACTTATTTTCAAAAATGTTTCATGAAGGTATTTCATGAGAGCTAAAGAATTACGTACACAATTGTAGGTCTCAATGAGGCACCTATTAGAAAGAGAGCTACTTTATGAAAAGTTAATCATTCAAGAATATGAAATCATCAGTTAAAATTAAACAGGCATTTATCAGATACGTTCTGGAACTGACATTTGCAGCTCACCTGCCTATAACAAAATGAGGGAAAAAATCAATAAAACCCAGCAACTTCTAGTGAAGCAGAGAAATTCAATTTACTTAACAGTGTTGAAGGAAACACTTTGTATGTGGAGACAGTCAGTCTTACTGCATAAAGAATTAGATTGCTCAAGACAAACAAAACTTTAAATTAAGAAGATTAAATAAAGGGCAATTCAACGCCTCCAGGTCTCTCTACTTCGCCATCATATACCCCTGACATTATTATGAAAGAACAAACTATTCCAGAGTTCTGAGGCATTTCAAAAACTGAGCACTTTCTAACATTTCAGCTAGTTCAATTCAAGCTGGTTTTCTTTGCTTGAGGCTCTTTCTACACAAGAATTAGATGAGTCTGAAAAAATGCAATTTGGCCCTGTGACTGCATTCTTGATTTTTCACTATGTCCCAAAGAAAACAAATCCTAAGAGCTCTAGGACAACAAAAGATACTAGCAATTGCTACCAGTACGAAACAGAAAAACGAATACCAGAATGCATAATCTGAAAAATAAAAATCAGAGGTAACTGGTAATTTTTGTTGAAGGTAGTGATTCTCCTGCATAGATGTTCTGCTTCCTTTTTTGATATTCATTCTCTTTCTCTCCATCTCTCCCTGCCTCCCTTCCTTCCTCTGTGTTTGCCGGGGGTGCTGGGAGTGGTGGTGTCCCTTCTCTTTATATCCTCACCGAAGGCATACACATAAAAGCATCGTCAAGGAAGTTTTTGAAGTCCTTGAGCCTTGTCTTCAGCATATGGTTCCAAGTAAACCGAGAGGAGGATTAAACATTGCAGGGAAGACTTTGGTAGGGTTGTAAGACAATCTTTTCTCAGGCTGAAAATGAGTTTTGCATTTCAATCTGAGCTTCAGTGATCAAATCATTTGGGGGGAATGCTTTGACTTTTTATTAAATATAATCTCAGTATCAGCATGTAGAAAAATTCAAATATAGTACCTTTGTGTGTAGTGAGCTTGCAAATAAATAACACAGACCCATTTGGAAGGGAAAATGGGAAGTCTTCCCAAGAGCTCGGTAGGTAATTAGCAAAGAAGAGAGTGCAGGTTTTGAGACACACAAAATCTGGTGTGTTTGTGAAAGAGAGGGGCAGGTGATGCAGAGAATGGACTTCTGAGTCTCTCTGATAAAGGCAAGATGCCAGTCTAACATAGATGACAGCAAAGAAGAGTTTCTAGAAGGAGTTTACTATTAAAATGACAACAGGTCATGGTTTTTTAAATGTAAGAATTCATCAAGTATCCATCATTCCTACAAAGAGCTGAGCAAAAATGTTCTAAAATGCTCAGTAATATTAGAAGGAGGAGGCCTGATTCTAGGCATACCCTGTCAAATTCACATGATGCGTAAGGTTTAACATCTTGTCTACAAGGAGATGTAGGTTTGGTAGGGAGGCCAAACATATGTAAATACTTTCTTCTCCTCAATATGTTCTCGGCATCTGAGTCCAGGTTTGGATATCTGTTCTCTTGTATCATTAATCAGACTAGCTATGGGTGCACATGCAGAATTTCAGTCATTTTAGGAGGGTGAAAAATTGGAGGTTGGCATAAGGGGAAAGGGAGCCACTCTGATAGGAATGGCTGAACAGGTCAGTGCTTGGGTGGCCCAACTACCAGCCAGTTTCTGAATCCAAGGAACACAATGGTTTGATTGGTAATCATTCCTTTCTGTGCTATGGAAGAGAGTCAAAGAGGTCAGCCTATATGTGAAAATATACGCAGAAGTAAAAATACTGCTCAGGGTTCATGGACGACAACTTGGATTTCAGACCCCTAGAGTAATCTCCCTACCCGCAATACACGTGCCACGGTGTTAAGGTAAATGGAAGAATTAGGGAGCATCCAAGACAGCCATCATTTAAGAAGCACTTAGGCTCTTTATTATCTTCTTTAACCCTCGTAACCTTCTTGTGGGGTATGTAGTAGGTTTGAAGTCAGTATATTCTGTTGATATCTACCAAGATTTCCTTCTCTTCTTTATGTAAATTAAACACTCACATGCAAAGTAATCCTACATATTTTTAAAGGATGCATGCATAATTAAGGCGATATATCAAACACATCAGAGAGGATGGCTTCTGGAAGGGGGAAGAAGTGCACATAGCATAATGTGAGCAAAATGCTTTACTAATGAGTATAAAGTACATCCCAACAGAATTTCCATTTTATAGATAAGAAAACCGGCAGCTTTGAGAGGTTAGGAAACTTGTGCGAAGGCATTTAGCTAAAAAAGTGTTGGTTCCAGGAATGCAGCCATGTTCTGAATCATTAAGCTTTACTGAAACTCCCGATACTGACGTACTGGACTAGAACACAACATTTTTAAATCAAAATAGGAGAGTTTACAGAAACATCTTGTTAAGCGGAAGGTCACACCAGCCCTTTCCCTCTCTAACGTGGGCAGGTGCGTGCCCGAGCAATGAGATGAGCCCTGCCAAAATGATTTCCTTCAATACAGCAAACCCTAAATTCAACTCAGTGAACCCTTATTAGGGTCCTACTCCATTCAAAGAACTCTGTTTTGGATTCTAGGTTATGAACATTTATAAGTCAATGATTTGCATGATGTCAAGCAATTGTGCTGATGTAGTAACCTATGAAGTTTACTGACCCATTTTTATTTACACACAAATCTTGATCAATTATTAGAATCACTTTTAGATAAAGAATCCCAATAAAGGGTTCTTCTAGTCCTTAAGTATAAATATCTACAATATATTTTATAAGAAATTGAAATTCAGACACAGCATATTTTTTGGTCAAGGTCTCCACATGGAAGGCTGAGTTGATACAGATTATAAATGTAAAGGGAAAATGATTTAATAGGAAAGCCAAAGAGAAGTGTCTAAGTATTATGCAGGAGGAGATATAGGAGATGGCTAGAAATTGGAACATTTTAAAACTACAGAAATGCAGGAATTAATTATGATCCTAAGATGGGACGACAGGCAAAAGGTTGTCAAATATCATCTTGGTCTGATGGCTAGCTGATGAAATTTTGCCTTTCTTATAACTTTGGATGGGGGTTGGGGGAGCTATACTTCCACAAAACTTTCAAATGTTGTCTCCTGCCTAAACAGACACCAACACTCTTCTTTAAACGAGATGCACTCTTTTCTGTTACTCGCATTCATGACTGGACTAGAGTCTATTCTCCGGTTGCCAAAGCTGGGGACAAGTTATATAAACTTGTTACTGAAGCATTCTAGGAAAGACACAACCACAAGTCTGGGAGGAAGCTGCAGAGTAGACTTTGCTTTCATAAAACTGTAATTTACTGACACCCACCAGGGCCAAAATTGAAGTTCACACTTCCTGAGTCAGTGGTTCCGTATCTTTGGAAGCATGTGTAACAAGAATTCTTTTCAAATTGCTGACGGCTTCCTCAGCTTCTCAACATCTGCGGTGCCCTGGTCCCATGACCATTTTTATTTTGTTTAAAAAAGAAATTTTTTTTTTTCCCGGCCAGCTTAAGATTAATTCAAATCAAAAGGCAATTCATCGTGCTCAGTTCTCTCCCCATTTATTCCACTGGTGAGGGAATTACTGCCAGACAGTATGGTCACGTGGCCTCATAATTCCTGGGCCCACATAAGAGGAGGCATGTTTGTTATTCCTGACAAACAGATGTAAGGATAAAAGGAGGTACTTGCTTGTTTCACTGGTTTCATGTTTGGATCCCTTCATTTTCTTTGCCTTTTAAATCCTAACTTTTGCCCTAGACACCAATTAAAGAAATGACTCCCCTCTTCCCCCTCAAATAAAGGAACAAAAAAAAGCATCCAAAGTCAGTTTTAAAGTCCAGTCCAAGCCTTCTCAGGCTTATGACAGCACAGTGTGTGTGTGTGTGTGTTTGTGTGCACGCGTGCGCGTGTGAGTGTGTGCTTCCCTGATTTAATATTTCACAGCTTGCCTATATCTGAAAAAAGTTAAAAAAAACACGTGTGAGGGATTGGCTTTTTCTAGTTGCTAGTTTTCACCTACGTCGAAATGCTGTGACAGTACTCTGAACAAGTCAAATGCCTTCAGTCTTTCCTGCTGAAGGAATTTTGACCTCTTCCTGCATCCCCACAGCTCTCCACTGTCAACAGGAGTTTTATTTGCAGCAGAGAAAGGCAGGGACTGGTCCGGATCAAGGTTTCTGGCCTTGGTAACTCTGAGCACATTCCCAGAGCTGATCAAAGACAGACACACACAAAGATGTTGACTCACAGGACAAACTTTTCATCAAAAATAAAAAATTCAAGTGAAGTATCAGTGGATCTTGGTTATAAATCATTTTTACTTTGGGGAAGAAAAACAGAACATGGGAGCCAAACGAAGATTTTTTGAAATGCCCAAATGAACCCAAATACATAAAAAATCCTGTCAGATTAGGTTAAAATGGACACTAGAGACTTCTTTATGTAACTGACTCTTGAATCACAGGAACAAGAAGATCTTCCAGGGATCACAGTCAGAGACAAGTAAGGCTATACACTGACTAATCCTGAAAAAAGCCTCTTCAATCTTTGGTAAAGGTCCTCCGAATCCTTCCAGCCCTCCTTCTGTTAAAACTATATTGTTTTTTTCATCAATGAATTTAATACACCTCATATTTCTACAGGGTGTCATTTTCTCTCTTGGCACTCAAAGGCAGTCAAAGCCATCACTTGTAATGAAGAATTACCCAAGAAATCCCTTACCAGTGAGATTGTAATTAACCAGAAGAGAGGCAAACAGAACAATGAAAGGATGCTGCCCGAGAAACACAAGGTATCACAGAAGGACCAGGGAAAAACCCAAACCAAGAAGGATCATGACTCACTTTAAAGGCCAAGATCTACTCTGCACCCTACCTTCACCTTCATGGGCACACGTATCCATGTCATCTAAAGCCGTATCTTATACTCCATGGAAAGCCAAGTCTTCGATGGAACCAGTGCAATGCTGCTTGCTGGAGCACACCATCACTTGGCAGAATAAGGGTGGGGGAGAAGTAGCAGGTAATTCACAGCAACTGCTACACAGCAGCCAAAAGACGCTGCAGGAAGTACAATGAAGCGCAAGGTTTCCGTTCAGCAATGTCCTGGCAGAATGTTAGAGATTATGCATCTGTGGACCACTGGGGAACAAAGCCTACAGGAAGACCCATCTTGGCATGCAGCCATCCAGGATGGGTCAGAACTGTGGGTAAGTGAAAAAGAAACGGCTGCTGTTACTTTGTGAAGGTGAAGAAGGAAGTATCTTTGAGATACAGCGTTTGGTGAAAGCTACCTAGAGATACCAAGATGACGGAAATCAACATAATTCTTCTCTCATTTCTCACTCTCTCTTCTGATAAAATCTAAGAACTGGGGTAGAAGCAACAGATTTTCAAAATAAGAGCAGCAGGCAGGCCTGATATTCAGCCACAGGCAGGGCCAGGCCAATTCGTGGTTGGCACTTGTTTTGAGAGAAAGGTATTATGAAATATTGTTAATATCAGTTGTGTCTCAACTAAGGGATGACAGAAACCTTACAAGTAAGAAGCAAAAGGGAGAATAGGCGAAGCTAGATGTTTCAAGGGTTTATATTATGCTAATAGTGAAAAAGGAATTATGAATAGTCTGTCATTAAGTACTAGAGATAACAAGTGAAAGGTGTAACCAACATAATTAAGGATAAGAACATTAGTCTAAAAAAACTTAAGAAATAGATCTACAGAAAAAAAAAAGAAGTGTCACACTCGAGAGGAAAATGGTAAAAATAAGAGCTATTAGGACAACAGAATTAAGATAAAAAAGGTTAAAGGAAGAGAAAAAAATTTACAACAGTTACAACAAGGGTTAGTTTCTAGAAAAATAAAAAACATTCAAAATGTTTTTTAAAAATTAAGGCATTAAAAATTTTTTAATAAGACCACCATCAAACCCCCAATGGATAAGTGGACAAGAGATTCAAAAATTTAATAAAGAAGAAACACAGAAAGTGAAAAAAAACCCCACCACAAAATCATTGCCAATGATCAAAGAAATATAAATAAAGGGAATTCCGCCAGCAAATATTTCAGCAAAACTTTTTTTTTTTTTTAAATAAAAGTCTTTGGGGTTGGGATGGAGAAAATAAGTAAACTCATTCATTGCTGATGACATTATAAATAGCACCTATCTGGAGAGACATCTGCTGATGAAAAGACAATAAATATGTTCAGTTACTCCACTGCTGTAAATTTATCTACAGATATAAGTTTTAAAATGTGTATGATCCTTGCAATAAAAACTAACTGCAAGCTATTTAAATGCCCCTAAATGGAGGAAAAGCCAAGTATTTTAGAGTATAATTGATAAAACTGAATATTACACTGTTACTAAAAGTATAAACCTGATTTTTTAAAATGTGGAGACTTACAAAATCATTAAAGTGAGAAATATATGCAAAACATATACATACATATGGATACATATACTGAAATTACATAAAAATTACTTAAAACTTCTTTCCCTTTCAGTTTTATTGCAATATAATTAACATATAGCACTATATAAGTTTAAGGTGTACAGTATAATGATTTGACTTACAAACATCATGAAATGATGACCACAGTAAGTTTAGTGAACATCTATCATCTCAGACAGATACAAAATAAAAGAAAAAGAAGAATTTTCTTTCCTTATCATGAGAACTCGTAGGATTTACTCTCTTAACAACTTTCATATATAACATACAGCAGTGTTAATTATATTTATCATGTTGACATTTTAACCCTAGTACTTATTTATTTTACAACTAACTGGAAACTTGTACTTTTTAACTGCCTTCATCCAATGCCCTCTCTGGCCACCTCCCATCTCTAGTAACCATAAGTCTGATCTCTTTTATTATGAGTTTGTTTTTGAAGTATAATTGACCTACAACACTATGTAAATTCCCGGTGGACAACATAGTGTTTTGATATTTCTGTATGTTACAAAATGATCACCATGATAAGTCTAGTTACCACCTGCCACCAAAGATATTATGTTATTACTGACTATATTCTTCACATTGCACATTTTATACCTGTGACTATTTTGTAACTGCAAGTTGTACCTCAATCTCTCTCATCTATTTCTCTCATCCCCTGTCCCCCTCCCCTCTAGTAACTGCTTGTTTGTTTTCTGTAAATATGACTCTGTTTCTGTTTTGTTATGTTTGTTCATTTGTTTTGATTTTTAGATTACATGTACAAGTAAATTCATATGGTATCTGTCTTTCTCTGTCTTACTCTTTTCACTTTGCAAAATACGCTCCAGATGCATCTGTGCTGTCACAAATGGCAAGATTTTATTTTTTATGGCCAAGTAATATTCCATAATGTATGTGTGTACACATATATGCACATACATATATATGTATACACACTACAACTTCCTTATCCATCCACCTACTGATGGTCAATTAGATTCTTTCCATATCTTGGCTACTGCAAATAATGCTACAATGAAGGTAAGAATGGTTATCTTTTTGAATTAGTGTTTTCTTTTTCTTCAGATAAATACCCAGAAGTAGAACTGCTGGATCCTATGGTAGTTCTAGTTTACTTTTTTTGAGAAACTTCCATAATGTTTTCCATAGTGGCTACACCAATTTACCTTCCACTAACAGTGCATCAGAGTACCCTTTTTTTCTACAACCTGGCCAGCACTTGTTGTTTGTTATCCTTTTGTTAACAGCCATTCTGACAGCTGTGAGGTGATATCTCACTGTGGTTTTGATTTGCATTTCCCTGATGATGAGTGAGGCTGAGCATCTTTTTATGTGCCTGTTGGCCATCTGTGTGTCTTCTTTGGAAAAATGTCTTTTAAGGACCTCTGCCCATTTTTTAATCTGGCTGTTTGTTTTTTTGATGTTGAGTTGTATGAGTTCTTTTTATAATTTGTTTATTAACTCCTTATTGGATATATCATTTGCAAATATCTTCTTCCATTCAGTAGGCAGCCTTTTTGTTTTGCTGATAGTTTTCTTCACTGTGCAAAGGTTTTTTAATTTGATATAGTCCCATTTGCTCAGTTTTGTTTTTGTTTCCCTTGCCTGAGGAGACATATTCAAAAAAATATTGCTAAGACTGATATCAAAGAGCATACTGCCATGTTTCCTTCTAGGAGCTTTATGGTTTCAGGTTTTACGGTTAAGTTCTAAAAGTATTTGGAGTTTATTTTTGTGTATAGTATAAGAAAGCTACAAAAATTATTTTTAATTTATAAATATTTAATATTACACTGCCATTATATATGGAGAAGTATTTCTAAAAATATTACGAGAAAAGTTGAAAGATACATATTTCTATGTACACATAAATATATACATATGCATAATATATTACAATTATATACACTTATTATAAGTTTGAAACAAAAATCAGAAGGAAGCACAAATAAATGAAACTAGTTGTAGTGTTTGGAATATTTATTATGAGTCAATATTTTTCTAATTATAATTTAATTTTTTCCTCTTTTTTATTACATAAATAGATTTAAGACAAAAAGTTCTTAAAGCCTGAAGAAAAGCATTTTCCAGTTGACATATTTGAGTTTGGAAGAAACCCCAAAAGAAAATGTTGAGTTTATAGACCTAGATTTCTCAGAAAGGGAATTAGGTGAGTTTATAATTTTATGAAAGGTCACTGCTATTTGACTTGTATAAGAATCCCTTTCAGTGAGAAAATATTCAAGACAAAACTCAGCCTTTCTAATTTTCCTTTCCCTTTAGAAATATGTGACTCTAAAATTGATGACTGTAGTATTAGACAGTGGTATGTGAAGAAGTAATAACTATGCAGAGAGACATTGCTTCCAACTGGCAATGAGCAAAATTACGTGTGTGATACATGATTCATATTAATATACATACACATGCACTGTACATTAACACACACAGATACTCAGTGAATGATAACCTTTTAAGGTAGATAAACATTATTTGGTAACAGAGTGTGTCTTTGGGAGAGCTTTCCTGAAAGCAGCAGAGCTCTGACGTCATGCCTCCCTGTGCCCCAGCCACTGGCTTTGGGTCAGTTTCTTATACATGTGAACATGCCCTGCTTCTGGGGGCTCTGACCTTTTGACCTTGCTGTTCCTCCCACCTAGAACACTATTTTCCCCATATATTCACATGGCTCAGCCAGAGGTTATATGCAAAATATTCAACAACTGACACACTTGGGGGAAACAACCAATTAGTCCAAACATCTGACTAATCAGAGGGATGTTGTCTGTAAAATCCATAGGGCTGTCCAAGTGCCTCCCCACTGGATGCCAGTCTTCAGATGTGGGCTCAAACATCACTTTTTAGAGAGGTTGTCCTATCTAAAAGAGCATCCAGTCATTATCTCATGTCCCTACCTTCTTTTTTCCCCTAGGGCATTTATCATTACCTCTCAATATATATTATATATTTATCTGTCAAACTTTCTTGTGTCTATATTCCTCCTATTACGTAAGTTCCAAGAGAGCAGGGACCTTGCCGGCTCCTCTCAAGTTTGCCTGTCACTTCTACTTGCTAAATCCAATGGTCAAGTCTTCTCAACTGTGAGTTATCATCAGCCATTGCCCACTCTTTCTTCTTTAAATCCTTTCCCCTGCCAAAGCTCTAGAACATCAGAAGAGTGCTTAATTTTCTGTCCTTCTCTGGCTGCTCCTTCTCCATCACCCTCTCATCTCCCTGACCTCTGAGCCTGGCTGGAGCATCTCTGGTCTCAATATCCTGGTGTTCTCAGCAAAAATCACAGCTTTAAATAACACCTACATGCTGATAACTCCCAAATTTCTACCTTCCGCCTGAACTCCAGACTTATCTATCCAATTTTCTGCTTGTCATCTCCCTTGGATATCAAACAGGCATCTCAAACTCAACTTGTCTCAAGCAGAACTCCTTGCTTGCCACCCCTAAAACATCCTCCTCCTCAATCCTCCCTAGCTCAGTTAATATTAATTTTTCTGGTCAGACCCAAAACCTTAATCTCATCTCTGATGTTACTCTTTTCCTTATGCTCCATATCTGGTCTGTTAATAAAATGTATTGATTCATCCTTCAAATGATACCCAGAATCATATCTCTTCTCATCTCCATTTCCACCATCCTGGTCTGAGCTGGCATTATCTCTTATATGTATTATTGCAAAAGCCTCTTAACTGACCTCCCTCTCTTTCTCCTTGCTTTTTTTCAAGTTATAACAGCCCCAGAGCCAGGGTGCTTTTGTTAAAACATTTAGGTGAGATCATGTCATTGCCTTACTCAAAACCATCCAAGGGCTTCCATGACACCTAGAGGTCATCAGATCTAAGGGCCTGACGTGGCTACTTGTTCTCTCTCTGATCTCATCTGTCACTGCTTCTCCAGCCACATTGGGCTCCCCTCTGTGTCTCCAACAAGTCAGACATGCTACTGCCTCAGGGCCTTTGCACTTCTTTCTTCTACCTAGAACGTCATTCCTCAGATAGGCACCTGGGTGGCTCCTTCATATTCCTCAAACGCACTTCCTTATTGAAGTCTTACCCAGCCCGTCTATCCAAAATTTAAACTTCTCCAGACTACTTCACTAATACAATAACTACTTAGATTACATTTCCAGTACTCCTAGTTTAAAGCATTTTAATGGGAGGAGATCATACAGGCCAGATCATGAGAGCCCTGGTGAGCTAAGCAAAGTTTTGACCTTTCCCAGAAGGTGGTGAGGAACCAGTAAAGGCTACTAAGCAGGGATGTGATACCATCATGGTTGTGTTAGTAAATTATTATTTTGGTAGTGCTATTTTTTTTTAAACAAAACATAAGGAATATTAAACTCTGGCATAATAAGGAGACCAACAGAATTTTTTTGGAGATTTTAAGCAAAGCTAAACTTTTCCTTAGTCAAACTGCTTCCATTTCTATCCACCACTTTATGACAACCTTTTACTTCAGTGGTTATGTTCACTGAGTCTATTTCATAGGAACTGATGGAACTTCAAATTCTTTAACCATTTGGGATTTCACTTTAACTTTCCCTCCTCAAAGTTACAAATACTAAACAATCAGAAACCCCTAAGTAAAGCAAGATTTCACATTAACAGAAAAACCTTTAAATATTAAGTAGTACGATAAAATTCTAAGTGACTCGAGCCCCCCTGTGGCAGGCTGGGGGCGGAGGGGAGTCTATTTCCCTGCTAAAGGAACAGATTCTACTCAACTCCAGCAAATTGTTGCCAGACTTCTCTATTTTTCAAAAAAATGCCAAAACTCAGGTGTTTATGTGGAATCTCTCAAGTTTTGAAATACTGACATGAAATCAAACCTTTCCACCATCCCGTTCGACTCCAGTGGTGGCGATTTTTGCCATCTAACGGGTGATCTGGGAGCCTGCATCACCCTCTCAGTCATTTATTTCCTTGCTTAGCTGCTCTATGCCTCGGTTTCCTTGGCTGCAAAACTTGGATAGCAGCACCATCATCTAATCAGGTTGCAGTTAGGAATAAATTAAATAAAAAATGGAAAGTGTTTCACCCAGTGCATGTCCTAGAGCAAGTCCTCAAAAAAAGTTACTGTTTTCATGATCGCTACTCCTTTGAAAATGAACACTTAGCATCCGCCCTCTTAAAATTTATGCGTTTCTGAGTCAGCTGATGGTATTTCCTGATACACACTCAGTGGAGATCACTCTTCTGAAGACTGTGCAAATAGGCAAGGAAAATAAGCAGGGTGCCCGCCTTTGTCAGTGTAACTAGAACGAGGAATCAGAGTAGACGTGCATTAAGTCGACTTAAGGACATGCACTGAAATTCATGAAATGCATGAAACGGATGTTTGCAAAACCACAAGTAAAGCTGGGAATCTTAAGCTAAGGGAGCAATGAGAGTTGGTGGATGATAAGGCAGGGCTGGGTATAGGATGGGTCCACATCAGATAGCTCCCTAAGGAAAATGACTGTTTAGGCAGGTTTCAAAACAGGACAAGAGATGACATTTAAATTGGTGTATATAATGGGAAAGAAAAGTGATTTTTAGGAAGATCTCATGGAAGTCTTTCAACTATGTAAGCCTGCAGATTAGATCAGTTTCCCTGGCTGGAGTGGAGCTCTGGACAGGGAGTAAGGGAGTGTCTTTGGCATTTAGCTATGAGGGGTAGGCATGGGAAAAGATTAAATCAGTCAATGGTGATAAAAATGAAAAAGAAAATAAGATAAATGATCTAGCCTCATTTTCTCTGCTAAAGCTGCCTCTTCAAAATGCTCTCTCCCTCCAAAGGAAGATCTGTTTAAAATGTGGTCCCTTTAACAACACTCTGAAAGCTCTCTCTCACCAGGCAGTACAAAAATGCTGCAGGCACCTGGTCTGTGAGACAATTGAGGTGGACTATATTTATCTACACTTTTTTTCTTCACTCCTTAAAAAAACAAATCACACGTCTGCTGCAAAAACCACATAATGACATTTAAGGGAAATATTTCAAATGAACAGAATTATCTATATTTCCCAAAGTTTATACAATTCTTTTCATTTTTATATTTTCCTGTCTAATATATGTTTATATGTCTACAGATTTGTCAGGCTATCATTATTGTGTATATTCAGTTCTGTCTTCTATTTTGTTCACTTACCATGCATCCAAGTGTCCCCCTAAGTCTCTACAGTCACCACGATGACTTAAATGTCTGCGTCTTACTTCATCAAATTGATGCCTCCTAATTTGGTAAAATATTAGGCATTTAAATAATATCTGTTCCACATAGAAACCAAACTTGTGGTTACGAGGGGGGAAGGGGGTGGGTGGTGGTAAAAACTGGGAGTTTGAGATTTGCAGATACTAACTACTCTATATAAAATAGATTAACAAGGTCCTACTGCTAGGACAGGGAACTACAGTCAAAATCTTGTACAATGAAAAGAATACATGTGTGTATATATATATATGACTGAATCATATGCTGTACACCACAAATTAACACAACATTGTAAGCCAACCATACTTCAATTAAAAGAAATAATGAAAAAACAATGTCTGTTCCTTTTTGTCAAAGAAAACGCCGTAATGCCCATCGTTTGCACAGAATTATGGATTTAAAAAAATGCTATTGGACAGCTTCCTTGGATAAATTCAAAGGAGTGGGAGGACTGGGTCAAATGGTAGGAACATCTTAATTTCCCTTTAGCCCACATATAATAGGAGGAGCACAAATGGGTTGTAATGCTATGATAAGAGAAGTGGTAACTTTGGATGCATAACCAAAGACACTTAGGTGGGAGTGTGATTTATACTAACTCACACTTCCGTTCATGCTCCACAACCTCATACGGGTCCACACACACTAGATATTGGCCATTTAATAGAGCACAACTGAATGTCAAGTCAGGCCTTTTCCCCACCTTAGCTCCCTCTGCAAAGCTAATGTGCTGATAGTAAAGGCACAAGTAGCCACCTCTCTCTTTGGATAAATTGCTCAGGAGAGGTATGATAGTGAATCTGCAAGCTTCAAAATCTAATAAGCAAGAATTATCTGTTACTGAGAAATATGAGGGAGGCCTAGCTCTGAACTGTATTAGGTACTAACACAATAAAAGGATGAGGTGGGCGCACACATCAAATTGGAACTATAAATCATACAGAGCACCCGAAACATCCTTGAAGCAAATGTGATAATGGGGAATAAAACTGGAGTTAAAAAACCTGTGACATTTTATAAAACACCATTACTTTAAAATACTCGTGAAGGAGAAACGTCAAGGTTATTATTATTGAAGAGCACAATTAAAGTGAAACAGCTCTGACCGTAGTTTTCAGTTGAGCAGCTGGTAATTAAAAAATGCTTTGGAAGGGTAGTAGGATATTTTAATAAAGATGGAGGGCCTTGGGAATAATGACTAAATCTAGCTTCCTGCAGGCAATGGGAAATGAAGATTATTTAGTTTTATGGTTAACCTCATCGGGATGAAGGAACCAATCCTGGAAGTTTTGTAATTTCACTTGACCACCTTGGGTAATAAAATATTCTTCACTGCCAGGGGCCCAATGCCACTGGTTGGTGCTAGGCACATTGAGACCACGCCTCTACAGTGAAGATGTGCAGATCACAAAACGCAAGCATGATCAGCTCTACTTCCCTTGGCCATCCACTCCATGAACTGGTTAGAAGCTAATCTCTTTAGATATGCAGCAATCCCCAAGGAACACTCAAGCTAATGGTGCATTGTGTTCACTAGCTTATAGGCAGGGTGGCAGCCTGTCTCCATCTGGTCCTCCAGCAACACAATCAGCTGTGGTTTGGGGCACTGGTTTCTTGATTTTCTCTCAAACTATGTTCAAGGGATGTTATAATGTCAAAAGTTACATGATGCTATATAATTCTACTTCCAAGAGAGTGGTAATTTAGATGCTCTGAAGGGTCTTCTCAAATATAACACAACTAGCATGAAAAAGTTTTATTGCACCTCTGAACTCAAAGGATGTAAGAGAAATCTCTGAGGCAAAAATAAAAGATACCTCAGGGCTTGAAAAAGGGGTGTTTTCCTGAGCGTGCATGCTACTGTCAGCGATGCAATGGGAGCCTGGGATGCGAGGTGGCACCAAGGTGGCAGAGGACAGCCAGAGAACCTCGATTAAACCTGAGATGCTGGGCAGGGGCTAAAGTGCCCCTGAGTAGCAAGTCCTGATGACAAACACAAGGAATCTCTGGGGAAAAGTGACCTTCAACATCAGCCCTCTAATTTTTCAGTTTAGTATCAACCAAATCTGAACTCTACCGTGAGTAAGAATCAGCAGAAACAACAAAGAACTCAGACAACAAGGACTTCATGTGTTGGAATAAAAACTGACTATAGAATGCTTCAAAAAAAGTAAAAAATTTTGAATGCCCCAAATAAGCAAGCAAGAAGTGATTAAAAAATGATCAGGGATTGAGAAATGGAACTGTTGGAAAGAAAATTAACTATTGAAATAAAAATACTCTGCTGATGTTTAATCTCGAATATGTCAGAAAAAAAAAATACTCATCACCACTTACCATTTGAGTCCAATGGATCCTTTCACTGCTTATATTTTTAAGTTATCTTAATAAATACTCCATAGAAGAGTAAAGTGATAAATGATTCCATGTACCCATTTAATAGTTTCAAGAGAGAATGAATTTTAATCTATAAAAAATTAGTAAAATTTTCCTTTATAGTTCAAAAGACATCTAAAGAATAATAAGGTATTAATTTTTAACAAACAGTTCAAGCTGCTCATAAAAAAACCCTCCAGTGCTAAAATTGGGTACAGTGGGCCCTCAAGATTAAGTAATCATTTAAACACAGTTGAAGATAGAATAAGTAAAGAATAACGGACCAGAAGAAATTACTCAGAATGCAGCACAGAGACCTGGAGACAGAATATTTGCAAAAGAGGTTAAGCGATGTGGAAGACAGAGCATGAGATGGTCTAACATGTATCTAAAGAGAGCCTCAAAAGAGAAGCTAGACAGAAAAGAGGCAGTATTTGAAGGTATAATGTCTGAGGGTTTTCCAAAATTAATTTTAAAAGATCCAGAGACACAGAATGCACAATTTAAAAAAAAGATCAAGAATTCATATTTTAAGAAATGTTTTACTCATATACCCCATGCACAGATGCACATTTTAAGGAAAACATAGTGCATTTTGTGTCAGCATTAACTAAATGCTTGTGTCAGGAACTGGACTTAGCACTAATTTGCCAGAGCAATTAATTATAATTAAGGTGTTCCTCTCTTTATACAATGTAATTGTTGACCCCAAATTCTGCGTAAGTTATTTTTTTCTTGAATCATATTTTAAAAGTAATGTAGTATACTATACTACTATTTTAAAATCTCCTATTAATAGCCCTTGATAAAGAAGGGAATCTTTCTACACAACATATTTTAAGAAACTGTGATTTTTCACATGCTACATTTTCTAGAAACAAGATATAAACATATATCTGTGAAAGTAGCTATTTTTACAGTTGTTGTTAACATAAATTTCAAAATAATACCTAAACACCTGCCCGGGCCCTTAAAATAGAAGTGTCCACTGTATTCAATTTTAGCTTTGAGTTTCATTTTGGAACAAGAGTACTTAGAATTTACGTATATCAGTGTGCGGACTATGATAGGCCTTCAACATGTTAATTCTTACCTAAAAAATTATATTTGTATAATTATAAGTTATATCTCAATTATGTTCTAAATAATTAAAATTATATGTATAATTTTTGCATTATATATAAAAATAATTTTAAAATAATTTAGTTAAAGTCTGGAAGGATATGACCAAAAGGGTTCACAGTGGTTATGTTTGAGTGGGGACGTTAAGAGTTTGTTCCTTCTCCATAAATGAATTGATTTTATCTATATGCAATTAATACATATTAGCAATATACTTATAAAAAGAGAAAACATTCATTAAAAAACATTAGTTGAACAATTAAAACAACTATCATTTCAGTTTGGTTTCCCCTATATAAAGATGTTGAAAAATATTAAATATTTCCTTATGTGACTAAGCTACCCTAGCTTTTATAAATATGCCCAGTATTCTGAAATATTCTTTAAAAAATTACCTTTTTGAAAGACAGTATTCTTACAAAAAGACAGTAAGATTTCTTTGGCCAACATGTGTTCATTCATATCAATACAAGATTTTCCAAAATCCTACTGGCTCTAGAGAAAATGGAATTGAATGCTATTCCTTAAATTTCAATACATTTGATGGCATTGCTGTTACACTCTTGATCAGAGCACCGACAAAAAAAAAATTTTGTTTGTCAATGTGAAATTTGTAGTTTAATTCTATACATGAAAGAAATCAACATATCACAACCACTGATGTAGGTGTCAAAATTAAGCATTGTCCAACTGGAGGCTCTGAGAGCCAAAGTGGGTTATTTGATTAAAAAATAATACAGGATTAGGTATCTCAACCATTTAGATTCCCCAGCTGGGTGTTTCTAGCCACCCAGACATGATGATGGTGACAGAAACAACTAATTATAGTTCCTAATCAAGAATCACAAGGGGACTGATGACTGAAAACAGATTACTGAAAAGTCATTCTGTTTGGTTTTAGAATAAAGTTGTGATTTGTTTGGCAAATTTGTTCTCATTACTCCGAGAGTAAGCAATTCAGTCACACGCAGAGGAATCAAAAGAAACTGGTCAGTATTCACTTCCTTTTTTTAAAAAAACTATAAAGCAAATACCTCACGTTAAGGTAAGTAAGAGCACAATGCTTAGTTTGCTTTCTCTGTTTGCAGGAACAGTCTGCTTGATGACTACCTCTCTGATCCCTTAAAACACAGTAAGTGCCCATGAAAGTCCTGCTGGACAGTCACTGAGCTGCCAGACCACCACCTCCGCTCTCGATACGCATTTTTCCTGTTGACCAGCCCCACTGCCTCCCAGGCAACTTCCCTGTGCCGTGATAACCCTGCTACATGCAACAGCAGTGCCTACAACAAAGCCTGGTATCTGACCTCCTAACCCTCCAACAGCACCAAAACCCTTTTGCTCTGAAAGCGGTGGGCATGAAGACGCAACTCTACCGTGCAGGACTGCAAACTCCCAGTGATTTCTCCTAATTCAATACAGCATCGTTTGCCCTTTGACACAACTGAAATACTTAACTTTAAGCAACGATTGGAACCCACTGTGGCAGTATCCCATGAGCTACCTGATGAAACAAATCTGTGCACAAAATAAAAGGTATACCTTGTCAATAAAATGTGGACACACAATCTGTATTCTGATCTTAATATACTAAATAGATTCATTCCTATTAAGATGACTGAACATCTAGTATGTCTATAATTGAAGATGTGGTCCCAAGGAAACCTTCAATAACAGGTTTCCTATTGTAAAATTACTACATACTCACTGTAGTTGTTTGGGAAATATACAAAGGAAGAAGAAAGGGAGGAAGGGGGGAAGTAGAGGGAAGAGTGGGAGGAGGAGGAAGGCTCAGCCTCACCAGGAATAATACTGTGAATATTCTGGCAGCTTTTTAAACTTGAGAGTATGATATGCCCTCTGATTTTTGGTCTGCCTTTTCCCACGAGATATGTCGCAAATGTATTTCGGTCAATACATAATGACTGGCATCACGTGTAACAGCTGCACAGATTTCCATCCTGTTTGGCAGTTCCATGTAGCAACATGAAGGGCCTGCATTTGGAGCCAGACTGTCCCGTGTCTCAGTCCAGCCTCCATGGGTTTCAAAGAGTGTCACTCAACTGTGCTATGCCTCAATTTCCTCATCTGTGAAGTTGGGGGAACCCAGTAGCTACTTCATAGGATTATTGTGAAGATTAGTAAACATTGTAGGTTATGTATTTAGCACAGCACCAGTATATGGTAACATACTTCATAAACGTTAACCACTAAGTTTTCCCATCACCACAGTCATGCCCACTGCTAAACTGTACAAGCTTCTTAAAGGCAGCAACTGGGTCTTTATGGGCGTTGAGGTCCCAGTGCTTGTCACAGAGCTGACATGTGATGAAAATGTACAGAATGACTGAATGGATGAATTGCTGACTGTGTTAATGGCATCTAGGGGGGTTTTATAGAACAGAAGACTAAATACCATTCAACATCTGCAGAGGACTGTCATCTAGCCCCCCTCAGAACTCAGTGAGTTTGGTCGTGTTAGGCTTCTCTACAAAGCTTTGTGAGCAACAGGGGACAACATTTCGCCCCTGCCCCGGCTTGAGTGGTTTGTTCTGCTCTCCCTACTTTAAACCCACCATCTTCCTTTGGCTACAAAGTCTGCCCTGCTGTCCCCATTCCTTCTGAGTCACCCCCCTTCCCACTGGGACTTCCCTGGCCACCAACAAACCAGCCAGGGGACCACACATTCAGCCAAATCACTTATTCTTGAGGGTCCTCACCTGTATTCTGTGATACTTTGACCCTTTCTGGATACAAATCTCAATGATTTGGGTTTTGCATCATTTCCAAAAAGTCTAAGTATACTAGGTTGAAACAAAACTGACTGATCAGTCATCGAATGGAAAGTTCTCTTGCTGATTTGTTTTCAGTCACAGAGTCACCTTTTTTTTTTTTAATTTAACAAAAGTGTATAAACTTCATCAGAAGTTTAACGGTTTTATCCCAGGGCCAAATTTCCTGCATTTCTCTTTAGAATTCATCCAAGTTGCAGTTTCATATTTTTTGCAGTAACCTTTTCCTAACATTGCAGAAGTTTCTGTTGAATATCATCAATTATTAATTAAGAATTCTGGTTGAAATTTTAGCTTTCCCTGTATAGGCAAAGTAAGATGGAAAGCTGAGGTAAATTATGTGGAAATCTGAGATGTACAGAATCTGGCTATTTGGGGAAAGTTCACAAGATTATAAGAAATCATCTTTTATCTATGTTATCACACCTTAGAATAAGATACACAACTTTAACATCTTTAGTGTTCATACCTTTGGTTTCTAATATTCTTAGCCAATTTTTTTTTTAATTTTCAGAGAATAAAAGTATTTGATTAAAATTAAAATAAAAATTCATAATAAAACTTGTTTACTTAATATTACAAAACTCTAAATATATATCCTTTGCTATGTGAACAAGTAGCACTAACATCTCCAAGTAACTTATTTGATTGTAAGATGAAAAAAGGAATAATCTGGATTTAAGATTTTATTAAAGCTTCACTGCATCATACCTTTTTTGTAAGTAGCTTATATTTCAATTCCAATCATTCTGTTTTACTGAAAACACATTCATCTTCATGACTGAGAAAGCTGGCCATAAAACACTATTATATTAAAATCTATTTTAGCTTAGGAGACTCCATGCATCATTACAGGTAATTGTCCATAGTATTTACTATGGTTACTGTGGGTTACTATGGCTAATTGTCAAATATGTGATAGATAAATCTGAAAATTAACATAAATATCAAGAGGAAATATAGGCAGTGGTATGTAGGGGTTTTGGCCTTTTATCTGTGTTATTTAGTAGTGTAAATTATATCAAGCTATGAGAAATCCAAAAGGAAAAAAAGATGATGCTTCGTGTCAGCTCTCATATGCTGCTACAGCATGGATGTACATTCACATAAAGCCCCACAGAGATGCTGGCCTAAATTTTCATCTTTTACGACAGCATGGAGGTTTCATTATCCTTTCCATACCATTTCAGGAAATACACTTTGAGCTAGTGAGCTATCTGCTCACATCTTGGGGACAAATAGAATACACTCTTAAAGAACAGAATGCTTGGGAAAAGGAACTCATGAATGCTAGATATTTCCTAGTATTTATATGGGAGCAAATGAAGTAACTTTTAAAAATAATCAGACTAGTGGTATATACTATTTTAAGCCCAGTATGGTCCACAATAAACAAAACGCAATATGCCTCTTCTAAAAGATGGGAGATATGAACACAATACACATTAGTGAGAAAATGCCACTGAACTCATTGTAAAAGAAATCTGACTTGTCTCAGAGAAAATTAGCTACAGAGTCTCAAAGAAAAATGTCAAGAAATTCTTATCACTGCTTCAAAGGAACCCTGGTAAATGTAGGCTCACTTTGCCTAAAGAGCACAGCGGCCACTACACAGGAAAAAACATCAGAAATAAAAGACTCATAAAATATAACACACAATATTTTATCATACTTTAAATGAGTCATTAGTAAATCTGCCTATTATAGCATATTCCGCCTACTCACAAAAGAATCTGAATTAAGCAGGCTCTACTTCAATTGATATAAATAAACCAAATTTCAAGTAAAGGAAATGTCTCCCCAAATATATAGATTTTAAAATTTATTGAAGCATTTAAGGAAAGAGAATCAATCAGATAATTATGAGCTGCAGAATTGTAATAAGCACACTTTTCTCAATAACCTGTTATCTTTCGACTTCTTAAAATTTGAAGATTTGGGAGACTTATTTTTATACTACAGTAGAAAATCAAACTTTTTAAAGTGAAAAGAGAAAATGAAATATATCATGCCCAAGGTAAAGATAGATACAAAATTCAAGTAAGGAAAACTATAGCAAAATCTATTTCTTAAATGCATGAGATGGTATTTTCCTTTTGGGGTTTTATGTAAAATTGTTATTGTTTTAAGTTTCTTTGTATTATAAAAGAAAATACACACAGACATACACATACACAGACACAGACGATAGCCGGTTTGGAAGGTATAAATGTGTATAAAGCACTTGGGTTGAAAATCATTCATAATATTCAGCTTAGAAGTAGCACCTTTGAACAACATGGCATCCAGCCAGCTGACCTTGTTTTTACACATTCTTCAGATAGTTGAGATTCAACTGTATTAGCAATTTTGTATTCTGGGTTTGTTGTTTTTTTTTTAACAGATAATGTTATATTTGTTGTTTTTTAAAAAAGAATCTTTGTAAAAATTGTAATGACCCATTCATTCATAAATTTATTCATATAGATGCTGCATTAAGTGAGTTATTAGCAAATTAGTTCATTGATAGTATATTCCACCTCCTCACAAAAGGATCTGTATTATGTAGATGCTACCTCAATTGATATAAACCAAATTTTAAAACTAAAGGATCTGCCTCCCAAAGGGACACAGATTTTAAATTCTACTCAAGCATACAAGGTTTCCTAAATCATCCCCTTTCTGTCCTTACAGTTATGTGTGTCAAAGTTTTTATTTTTTGATAAGCAACTGCAGACAAGTATCTTTGTACAGAAAGCAAAATAATTTCCTTATGATAGAGTCTCAAAAGTTAAATTGGTAATACAAATTATTTTTAAAGTTCTTTTAAAAATTTTTTTTTTATTTTAAAGTTCTTAATAAAAATAAGCAAATTGCTTTTCTGAAAGAATGTCCCATCTCACATTTCCACCAGTCACAGGTGAAAGGTGCTGCTTCGGAGCTGACATCATTTTATTTCAGTTCTTCAAGAAGGATCTGACAAAACCGGGACTATAAGTAAAAAGGATCTGCTTATTTAGAACATGCTACTGGACAAGTTATTATGCCAGACTCCAGGGATACAAAAATAAATATTCTTTCCTTTGCAGATTTTACAGATTCTCACAGTTTAGAATGTGGATGTGTCCTGGTGTGTGTGCGTGTCTCTGATTGTGATAGTTGGGGGGTTTGTAATTACCAAAATTGAGTAACAAGTAGTCATACTCTTTATTTGAGTTGCAGGTTTTGCCTTTAGCCTTTCTTGCTCACTGAACTATAAGAATGACTTTACAATGAATCCATGACAAAAAGTCCTAAGCAACTGACTGAGCTCCGTAAACGGATATAATCAAAGTTAAAAAAACAACCAAGCAACTGACTAAACCAAACAACCTCAACATTTCTTTTTATTCTTTCTTCTTTACTTTTAAAGCTCTACTTAATAATCAGAAAAGACATACTGAACATTTGCCGTGTGGCAGGTGCTACTCTAAGCACTTAGCATGCTTTAACAAATTCAATGCTGGCAACACCCCTATGTGGTAAAAAATACCAGTTCCCTCACTTTACATCTAAGAAAACCAAGGCCACACAGCAAGTAAGTGGCAGAGGTGGGATATGAATCTTTGTGGACTAAAAAAGGAAATCACACTAGTCTGCCTACCCACACAGTAGGCACTCGGAAAAGCTTAAGCATCATTGGCTATGTATGTTTCTATTGTGGCCTACAGCCTGTGGATATGGTGAGGTCAAGGGTGATGACTAGAACGTCTTGGGTGTTGCTTTCCTTCATTAAAAGAGTGAATTAGTGATATTTCCATTATACTCATATTAAAAAAAGAACCAATGACAAAATAAAAGCCAAAAACAAAAAGTAGTAATGTGGAGGGGGGGGAATGGGAAGTAGGTAGTCTCTCTTAAGGATGATTTGTTGAATTAAAGGCAAGGCTGAGGGCTTGACACCGCGATGTGGTTTTTTTAAGTTACAAGTTCAACAGCCTGACCGATGGTTCTTAAATAAGTTCTCTGTCTATCACAGGGCTCAATGTCTCCAGATCAACCTGCTTCTCTAGTTTGAGGAGAGGATGCTTGCATCTGGGTTACTGTGATCTGAGGTGTGGGGCTGTCACAAACTTGGGATCAGTGTGTGAGAGGCAGAGGCAGCGAAGCAAAGTGTGAGGGAGAAACACACAACATAAAGGAATTCCCTGAGACTATATCTGAATGTTTCTGACCCACCCTCTCAAAACAAGAAAATACTTTTTAAAATACTGAAACAGAGACAGTTCCTAGAATTAAGTATAGGGGGAAAAAATCCTTCCTGTTTATAATATATTTCTAGTTTTCTATACCAGTGGCTGTTAGGAAACCATTAAGAGATGGCTCCTAATGAAAGGCTAACTTGAAAGGGCAGTGGATTAGGGTGTAAATGCTCTAAGAAGAAATTCATTATAATTCACTCTAAAGATAGACTCAGTAATTTAACAGTAATATTTTACAAGAGGTCAAACATCAGAAAAACTGGCTTTGATATCCTCAAGATCACTGGGGTATGAGACCCATGTTCATTCACTCCAATTGTCTATCGAACTCCAGTTCCTTCAACACGTATGCCCTCCATCTAACCACTCCAAGTCATGCGACCCACATATGATCCCCCAAATAGAGACGGTGTGCAACTAGTACACCCATCTCCATCTGGACGCTGAAATTGGCTGGAATCCCATATCTTCACACAGTAACCTCAGAAAAGGCTGGTTTTCCTGAAGCTGCTCATGTTGAAATAATTCATTGCAGGCATTCTCCCTGCCTGGGTAGTTTCATCTTCCCAATCTCTTCACTGTGATTATCTCCTAACCCTTCTCAATGTTATTTGATTCATCCGATCCAAGTGCGTTCAATTTGGAAAGAGATGGATCAGCATGAACTTCCTCCTCCTACTGTTAAATTATTTCTCCTTATGACCCTTCTCCCCTGGATGCAGGAAGGGTAGAGTGAGGTCCAGCTGTTAAAAGCTATCGTTTGTTCAGTGTGTGTGTAAAAAACATGAATCCGTTTTTCAGTAATTTTAGCATTCTACAGATTGCACTTCACATTTCAGAAGCAGATAATCTCCATGTTCTGTCAGGTCAGTTTATTCTTTGCAGCAATATCTACGTTTCCTTTCTATGGAGAAGGTGTTAAAAGGGACCTTCAAACTGTGAGCAAGTGAGGAAAGAGCCATTCAGACACTGAAGCCTAATCTAAAAAAAGATATCAGTGCCACCTTTATGGAATGTTTTAGTTAGTTTACACTTCCAAAGTATTTTAAGTACAAATTCATTTTTATACTAAAGCAGTTATCCATATCAAGAACTCACATCGAAATGTTTTATTTTAAATCAAACATATGTGTTCTAAAATTTTCTAAGCAAAGGGCTATAGCACCTTACTTAGCCCTGGGCTATGACAGTTTGTGAAACTGAAAGGTCTCTGTAATATTAAATCTGTCTGAATATTTTTACAAATTTTTGCAAAGCAGATCTTTTCCCAAAACACTAAAGACACACAAAACTACAAAATATAAATAATGTAGAAGACTTGGTTGACAACTAATGTAAATTAGTGTAAAGTCTGAATTATTAATACTGAGTACCCACTATATACATGTTTTTAAATAACTTCAGATTAATTACTTGCAAATAAGTTATGGCTTGCCTAATTCCACCTTCATGTGGAATTGCTTTAATAACAGACAAAATAATCTGCTGTTAGAATACTAACTGCTTATTATTTATTAAAAAATGTATATAGAGTGATTGAAGTTGTCAATTTTTGTAGAAGTTTGGAGTCATTCTTAAGCTATTAGCATTCTAAGTTATTTTTTTTAAGAGAGAAAACAGGTCAGTCCTATCAGAAGTACCACAAATAGATCAACTTTACTGCAGCTCAGGCAATGAGTTGACAGGTTATTTTTTGGATTCATCCAAAGTCTGCGGCTGGGTCTGTCTATAACATGTTAGAAACAATCTAACATGCAAACACCAGAAAGTTCTAGACTGAGCATTTAGTGCCTGTTTTGACATGGTCAAAACCAGAGCAGGTGCACCTTGATTAAATTCAGGGCATGTTATCTTCTTGCTGGTGGGGAAAAAAACTCCTTGCTCCTAATGATCTACATTGGTTTTCATGATTGGCCAATAGCATCACATAATTATTTGGTTACTTGCCAAGTGACCCAACTACAAAGTACCAAAAGACAGTGTTTCAAAGCTTTCATCTTTGATTCCCATTTTCCAGTTCAAAGAGAGTAATTTCTCCTAAAAGTTTTTTATACTAAGATGGAAAATGTCTCAAGAAGCCCAGAGATGAAGCCAAATAAAAGAATTTTGCAATCATCTGAGGATATAGGTAGAACTTAAGGATCTCTATGGAAAAATTCACAAATAAGATATGTTACTACCATCGAGATAGAGTCAAGATACATTCTTCTCCATGAGCTAACTGGTTTCTGTCACTCAAATTTTTATGTGACAAGCTTTAGCAGTGAGATCAAGCAAACAAAAAAGTATTCCCCAGGTTATTACTGGTGGATTTTGTCTTTTAAAAAACGGAAGAAGAAGACTGAACAGTGGAATATGGTCAATCATACTGTAATAACTCCATCTGGGGAAAGATGGTTCCTAGACTCAATGCGGTGATCGTTTCATACTATACGCAGATATCACATAACCAAGCAGTATAACTGAAACTACCAGAATAGTATGTGTTGGCTGCATTTCAATTAAAAAAAAGAAAATTGTGTAGCATTTCCAGCTTCATCCTTAAGAGCTTAAGACCTTGAATACTTCTGCATTGTCAACAGGAAAAAAAAAAAGGAAAAAGGAAAAGGAAGAAAATAAAGGCAGGTAGTGAGAGAGGAAGTAAGAGAAGGGGGAAGAAGGTGATTTCTTGCTGGAAAAAGCAAGAAACATTTGGCCTAGAGTTTAATTGATTTAAAATATGGTACAAGTCTAAATATGAGGTTTCTGAGTGTGGAACAGTCTCCTATGAGAGTACAGCTTTCTACAGCTCCTGAAGGGATGTGTGCCAGGAGGCACAGGGATAGTTTCATGGGTGACAGAGCACCCACACACTTTTAGGAAGTACAGACGTTTTAATTGAAAGAGATCAGGACGAGAGCCTTGTTCCTTCAGAATAAAGACCATTCACTGCTGAAATCGTGCCAGCACCGCATCTGCACAGTTCCAAAGCCCAAAAGCTAGAGAGCCAGGGCTGGCACCGATGAGCCCGGGGAGCATTTACTTGTTATTTTCACAGGAGAAGAAAAATACAAGTGGGAGACTCTGCCACACTTCCAAGCAACTTCTAGGGCCGTGCTATTCAAATTTCAATGTGCATTTGAACCACCTAGGGGATCTTGTTAAAATGCAGATTCTGATTTAGTATGTCTGGGGTCTGAGACTCTGCACTGACGCTGAGACTCTGCATGAACACACTGGGGCAGAAATGGTCCCGGGCACTAGCACTGAGGACCTTAATCACCCACAACGATGCAATGGTATCAAAAGGAACTGTTGCAACAGGGAGAGTGTTTTATATGTTGAAAGGGACAGATAAATGTGCTTTATCTTATGAAAGGATGAAAATTTTTGCTACCCACTGACCACTTCTGGAAAACAGACACTGCGTTATCACAAACCTTGTTGCGGCTGAGGGTCTCTACAGAGTCACAGCCAGTTGCCATATGTTAATAGAGATAGTGCAGAACGATGATTCTAACGTCCGTTTCTCTAGCGTTTTGTGGTTCGGGCATGTGTGTTTTTAGTGGAACAAAAAAGAAAGGAAGAGTTACGTATGCATTCAAAATACATCTATTAAGTTGCTTTTATTGAACATGCTAACTCTGTAATATCAGTGATGTAATATCTGTATACCATCAAGTAGCATATAAAAAGGCACTCACAAATAGAATTGCATTTTAAAATAGTTTTTGTATAAACTTTTGAAAACTGTAAATTATAAAATAGACAGATATGAGAGGTATGCCCGTACCATCCCTGCCCCAAGTTAACGTCAGTTCTCAACCTGATTTTTGTTCGATTTCTCCTCAGTGCGCCACCATGACCTATGAGCAGGACAGCATCATATCCAGTCTGGCTCCTTCTTGCTAAATCACCCCTAAGAGTCACAGCCCTAAAGCAAAGAGAGCTTCAATATTTAAAAACAATGAAGTTGTATTGTTTTGAATCACTACACCTTCTCCACTGAAAGTTTCTCCCTTATGCTTTATATTTGTCAATATTATCCACCTTGTTTGATAGTTAAGCCATCACAGAGGACTGTCCACACTGGTTCTGCTACCCCTGAGTTCTCAGGAATCAGGGTGTTGTATTGGTCAGTGGGGATGTTAACCACAGCTACTGTGGCAGAGCTAGCGACACGGGACCCAGCAGAAGAGAAGAGGAAGAAGAAGAAGCAACTGGAGTGGAAAGAGCCTTGGATGGGGGGAAGTGGCACCCCCCCAGGGCAGCTGCAGCCAGTCTCAGCTTTCTGGAAGAGCCACGGAAAGCGGCCGTGACCATCCCAGAGACAAGAACTCAAGGGGGCGATCTTGAGATCTGACCAGGCAACTCCTCTGCTTTGGATCCAAAGCAAACATCTCAAGCCTCATCCCGGAGGTAAAACGTCAGAAGATCAACTCTTATCTGCATCTGAGATCCTTGTGTCTCAGTTTCTTACTTGTTGGAACACAGCAATAATGCCACCTACTCCACTCCCAGCTCATGGGGGATGCAGAATAAGATGAGATACTATGAATAAAAGACTCAGAAAAGAGAAAGGACTATGCTATTCATCATTAATTATGACTTACAATACTTAACCACTGTTTTTTAAATTTATCACCTGCATTGCTACATGGATCCTAGCAGCCAACTGAAATGTGGTGCTCAGTGAAAAAGCCTGGGGGGATATGGCAGACAAGTCTCGTTTTTCAATTTAAATTCCACATGATTATTTTTTTTTTGTCTGATCAATTGATCTGGTACTCATCTCTACCACCTGAGCTCCATGGAAGACCAGAAATGCAAGTAAGATAGATGTTCTAGCAAAGATATGATGGATGAATAGGGTTGTCCAGGCTAAGAGAGGGCAGGGGCAGGGGCCTGGGAAAGAACCAGAAGCTGGTGGGACCTGACAGTGTTCAGCTCAGGCAGCTGCAGCACCAGGCAGGGTGAAGATTCTGGGAGTGGACGACTATCTGTGGGACTCTCCCCAGCCTGGACTTCTGGGGCAAGCCGAAGGATCTGGTAGTTTGAAGGCAGTGAAGGAAAGTGCAGCCAGTATACAGAGACCATGGCATAATTCAGTGTAATTACTGAACTTGAACTTTGAGAACACATTACTGTTAAAATAATACCCAGTGAATACAATCTATTAAGAAGCGGCTGATAGTAAGCAACAACCTTCAAGCAGAGAACTGGGTTTTGGCACCATGCAGGTCACAGCCACAATGGCTGGCAGGTAAGGCTGGCCTAGCTGGTTGTGCGGCATTACAGCAGACGGCTGACAGGAGAGGGCCGGGGGAACCTGATGGGCAGAATGTGAACCGGTGACTCCAGGATTATTCTTGATGGCGGGCTAGATGCCTCTATCCGTCAGGGTCATGTTTGAAAAACAGAAACCGCTCTCAGTATTTCAAACAAAGGAAACTGGTTCACAAGGGAAAGGTGAAAAGTAAACAGGGGAGTTGGAGGCCACCTAGAGATTAGCATTTGCAGGAAGTTTCTACCACTCCTGGGACTGGAGAAGTAAGAAGGAGTATGTTATTAAAGCCCAGAGGTTGGGGCTGGCTTGTAGGATCTAGACCCAAAGGTAAGGCTGCCCAGTGGAGAGAAGCCACAAAACAGACAAAACACTCCAGAGATGCTACCCAGATCGTAATGACAGAGAAATATCCTGGCTTCTCCTAGACCTGCTCCATCAGTGCTTCCCATTGTCAAATCTGCCTGGAAACCAGCCGGCAAGGACCCTGGGATGCTCGTGGGATACAGGAAGGGTGGGCGGTGGTTCTGACAGCTGACTGGCAGATGATGGAGAGCAAGGCTTCAGCTGGTCGGGTCATCCGGTCAGCTAACCCCTCACACTGCTCTCACACACCCAGACAACCGTCCCAATACCATTTGTTCAGTGAAAAGAGACTGTCCACTGACCAGCACGCTGAGTATTCCACTTCCCTTGGCAACTAAATTTCTGACTGTAAACTGACAAACTGGAATTCTTGCAGCTTAGAGTCTCCCCTTTTTGTTACTGAGATTCAGTCTCCCTGGATGCAAATCAAGATCTTGGTCCTAAAAAACCGAATCTAGACCAAAATCTCCCAACCAAGGCTAGCCCTGGTTTCGGGCTGCCTCTAGAGTAAGAGTGGGCCGACTCCTGGGCAGTCAGAAGGTAAATATTTTAGGCTTCGTGGACCATATAATCTGTTGCGTAGACGGCTTAACTCTGCACTAGAGGGAGTGAGCAGCTCTCAACGATGCCTAAACAGATGGGTGTGGCAGTGTTCCAGTAAAACTTTATTTACCAAAATGGGTGGTGGGCCGGATTTGGCTCTCAAACTGGGCCACAATCTGCTGACCCCTGGTTTAGCCCAACAACAATCAAGTAAAAAAAGTCCATCTTGAAGTGACTCTCAAAACAAAAGAATAAGCAGCTAAAAATTTGAGGGTATAACTGATACCCATTGCTCTTTACTAATTGGAATTATACCTTTTAACCTCAGTCTAATAAAAAGTTCAACATTTTACTATATTTTCCCCTGAACTTCTCCTTTATATTATAGATCACATTGAAAATCTCTAGTTTTATTTTTCCCCAATGCAATTTTTATATTCATGATGACTTTTGACATACTGCTTTTCTATATAATTTGAGTTGCATCTAATTGAAATAGGACTTAAAATTTTTTTACATTGGGCTTTTCAAAATACTTTTATTCCTAGTACTTTAAAAAACTTGCCATCATTCCTTTCTACTTTTCCTTACATGAAGTTTGGTGGGAAAAAATCTCTGGCATAAGAACATTTTCTCTTTAAAAACATTTTTTTCTAGATCTGATTGGAAAATAATACTAGCCAGTCACTTGTTTTCATAAAAATGTGCAAGGATACAATGCCCATGAACAGACTGCATATATTTTGTGAAATGCGGATAGAAGCAACTCTTTAAAGATTTCTTTGATGTTTTCTAAAATTGTACAGCATAAGCTGACATGTATAGGTCGTTTCCAGTCTTTTCCAGACTTTGCAAACTTTGCTCTAATGCCTTTTGCTGTTTGTTACTTGCTCCAAATTCATTTCTCCTCTCTACCAGTCTTTAGTCAGGCCTACTTTCCATTTCTATAATGAAAATTTTTTTTTAAAGTTATATCAGTGATATTCAGTTTTTCTTTGCATTTTCTCTTAAAATAAGATGTTTACTATCTCTTCCTTGAGTTCAAGCCTAAGATGAGGCCACAGATTCTAAGGTAGAAGCTAATCTGATTTGATTTAACCAGTCACTCAGGGTTTGGCCCCCTTATCGTCATAGTATGTGTGTTTCTGTCAAAGTTTCAAACTGGGGTTTCTATTCTTCATGTATTTTTCCTATTGCAGAATTTATTTATTAGCACCTTCAAGTCAGTGGACCCTGATCTCCATTCCTGACTTTATTTACACTATCAACTTCAAAACTTTTTCTTTTGTCAAATTGGCATTGGCTGGCCCTCTTGAGATCCTGACTTCCAAGTCTCTGATTAAAAAGAAAAACCACATTGGACTCTAAGAAAATGGTACAAATGAACTTATTTAGAAAACAGAAATATACTCACAGATATAGAAAACAAACTCATGGTTGCCAAAGGGAAAAGCTGGGGCAGGGCAGGGAGAGAAATAAATTACGAGTATAGGATTAACAGATACATACTACTATGTATAAAACAGATAAAAAACAAGGGCCTACTGTACAGTATAGGGAACTGTATTCAGTATCTTATAAGAACCTATAATGGAAAAGAATCTGAAAAAGTATATATATATGTATGTATAACTGTATCATTTTGCTGTACATCTGAAACTAACACATCATTGTAAATTAACTATACTTCAATAAAAAAAAGATTCTTGACAATTTAAATTTTGCTTATGTTTAAATATTTAATACAGTCACATGATAGTGAGTGACACTTCCTTCCACTGGTCAAAATGATCCCATTTGAAAGAGGACAGCTAATTCTAGCTCCACTCCAGTCATCTGACGCCAGTGGAATTGCAATTTTTGCCTCCAAAACCCCCAAATGTAAGTCTAAGTGGTACAGTGTGAGAGTAGAATCCTGGGGCCCTGGAAAAGTTGCCTGGCCTAGGGCTGTGTGTTCTTTAGCTGCACCTGGTACGCTTCCTTCTGACTATATCAGGAGGGAAGGAAGTAAAAAAGGGGATGGAAATCAGTGAGTTATGCCCATTCAAAACAAGAGATGCTCCAGAGAAATGAAAACATATGTCTACACAACAACCTGAGGTTAAGCTGTTTCTCTAACCTAAATGATGGAGGCTTTGATTTTTCCTGAAGCAGCTTTAAAACAAAATCCCGGCAGCCAATTCCTGCCTCAATCTCTAAGGTTTTGGTCGGGGTTAAAAAATGCATCTTTTTCTTTCCCTTGAAACCTAAGTGTCCCGAGGGAAGCACAACAATTTTTTATAAAGTGTAATCACGCTCTGAAACTGAGACAGCCACACAAATGGCATACTTCAGTGCTCTGAGAATTTATCCTGGTCCAAAGTAAGACTCAACACTAGTGTAAGATGCCTGTACTGGGTCAGTGGGTAACTGGTGAAGCCAGACAGGGTTGTCCTCAGCCAACATGGACTTCAATGAATAAGGGAACAGGCTCTCCGAAACCTCAGAAGTTAAAATCTTAGAAGACCCTGCAGGATTTCTGAAAAGGTACACTGGAGGGGAGGACCTACATTTTATAAGCTTCACTGCTTTGCAAGGGAAACAATTTCACTTTGTCCCATATTAAACTATTGCCAGGCATGCTTTCAAGATCGGAGACTGTGTCTATAAATAGTTTTTAAAAACGTTTAAGATGAAAGATTCTAAAAAGGCTCTTCCATTTCAAATGCAAAATATCTCTGCACAATTCGCAGTGATGGCATAGGCTTAGATAGTGCTATTTAATGAAGATCTGCCTTGTTTAATCATCTTTATCTGTTCTGTCAGGATCTAATAGAGACAATTTGTTAATTGATGTGTCTAATTTGTTGTAAAACGTGACAAGGAGTATTTAGCTGCTGTGATGCAATCTTAGTGTGGACACTGTTCAGAGTGGTCGATACTTGGCTAAAAATGTTGGCTTTCTGCTCTCCCCAACCCCAGCTACTTGCATTCAACACATCCTATCCTATTTTCAATGATCTGAAAATTAAGCCTTGGTGGTGAGGGTATAGCTCAGTGGTAGAGTACATGCTTAGCATGCACAAGGTCCTGGATTCAATCTCCAGTACCTCCATCAAAAAAAAAAAAAAAATAATAATAACAAGCCTTGCTTTATTCTGGAAAATTCTAGGCCAATAAAACTCCTAAGAAAGCAAAAAGGCTACTTTGATCTTTTGCCTGTCTTATTTTCTCTTTTCTTTTTCTTCCTTTGAGGAGAGTGTATAGTGACCAATTGCCGCCGGAGTCAGACCACCTGGGCCCAAATTCCAGCTCCATCATTTAATAGTCACGTGAGCTTGGGCAAGTCACTTAACGTCTCCGAGCTTCAGTTTCCTCATTTGAAGAATAGGGACCATCAATAAGAGTACTTATCATGCAAGATCATTGTTTTTTCAAAAAAAATTAAAATAGGTAAAGTGCTTAGAGCAGTGCCTGGCACACACCAAGTACAGCAAAAGCGCACGTAGCTGCTGTTACCAGGGCAACACCTCCAGAACACGCACAGAGGCGGGAAGAGAAAGATCTGGGGGGCGAGACGGATGTGACTTTAAATTCTGCCACGTTTTAGCTTCATGTCCTCTGAGCCTTGGTTTCCTCAGCTGTAAATGGGGCCTCCTAACAGAATGTCATACACAGATCTAACGCCTCGCATTTAGCCAGAATCCTGCCGCCGTATGGCAGTAGCCAGAACTGGAGGCTCTGAACCACAAAGCCTGCGAGACTTCGGGCAAACTGCTAACCTCCCCGAGGTTCAGCTCCCTTTTAAGTAAATGGCAATAAATGTAGTACTGAGTTCATAACATTGATGAGATGATTAAATGAAATAAGGCACTTAAACCACAGTCAGGTCTCAATATACATTGTTTAAAATTTTAAGACAGTCACTCCTCTCAAACAGCCAGCATATGTTATACAGGAACCTTGAAAAAATGTTCCTTATTTAAAAAGACCTATTTGTATTTCAGTAATATCTTAAACAGAAAATGAAAAAGTGTTCTGCCTTGAAAAACACCTCTTCCCAGTGAGGCCAGATTAGTGGGCTGTAACAGGAAGATTAACCTACAGTGGCACATTAAATCTCTCCGTAATCTGTCATGAAATCCCACTGCCTCTTCTTTCAGTAATCTCTGAAATCTGTCCTTTCCCTTCTCCCTCTATTACTAATTCCCAACCAGTTTATTACTTTTGTTTTTGCTGCAAAAGACAAGTATAAAACAAAACGCAGTTCTTCACCAAATTTGAAATCGTCTACCTGGATTCTGGCTACTTTGCTATCTTCACCCAATCCAGGACTAGCTGCCATTATCAATTTAATCTTCTTTTCTCATTGTCAAAATGTGTCACTATAACAGCTTAAAATGTACCTTCTAATTTCTTAATTAGCTTCATTCTATATTCCTTACTTATCTCAAGTATGTCCTCTTTTCACAACATCTCCCAGGAAAAATTGTATTCTGTGAAATGTCAGCTAATCTGAAATTGCATTTTTCCCCCTTTTCTCCCTCTAGACGAATCATCTTTGTGTGAGACAGGGCAAGGGGACAATGTGTCAGCTATTACATTATAAGCTTAGCTCTGCGGAGGGCTTTAGAATTAGTCCCCCAGACAGGCTGACGGTGATAAGCGCTACTAGGAGGCTGGGGCCGCGCGTGCGCACTAGGGGAAGGGAGCCGGTGAAGGTACAGGGCAGCTGTGACAGGGAGTCACCAGGGATCTCTCGGACAGCAGGGGGCGCTGCCCCAGGTGGAACAGGCCCCGGCCTACACGTGAGAAGTCTGATTACCAAAAGGGATCTGCTCCTGTGGCTCTGGGTCTAGTGACCTCAACAATGACAACCGTGAGTTCAGCGTGGTTGTCACCACTGAGGAGCAGCAAAGATTTCTAAAAGATCACCCCTGGGTAAGTGGCCATCCTGAGTCACAGTGCTCCCAACACAACTCTTGAGTCACAACCATCCAGCTCCTCCACTACCCTGTCTACAGCCTTCACGACAGTCAGCCCTGAGGGAGCAAACAGCGTCAGGTGCAAGCAGCCGTTACTGCTGGCACAGCTTCAGTGATCAAATTCTAGAAAGGCAGGCCAGGCTAAGGACATGTCAGCATGTGGGGGATTCCATCTTACTTTACAAATGGCTCTATCCTATCAGTCACTAAAATAAATGCCATGTAGATGTTAGCTGAGCTGTTACTTTGAGCTGGGTAAATTTTCTCTACTTTCTTCCTGTGTCTTCTCTGAGCTCCCTTAACTTCATCTGCCAAGCAGCTCACCCCAAGCAAAGACATCGCAGAGGAGGGCTTCTTACACCTACTGACAGACAGAAGGAAATAAATGAGACGAAAGGAAACCCACGCTACCCCAAATGGAAGAACCTAAAGGCCGTTTGCTTCCATTGGACAGAGATAAGAAAACAGCATTGTCAACCATATCTTAGCATGGGAGGGATTCTGTGTGTTCCATATTTAGGAGTTTTAGATTTATGAAATTTCTCTACTAAAGGAGTTGAATTTTTATCTTCCAAAATTTGTTGGGGAGAAAAACACCCCTGAGTACCACCTAAAAGCATAATGTAGAAAAATAAGCAAAGATAAAGTAACAGTCTGTGAGGTTCAAGATTTTTTAGAACAAAATAATAACTGATTTGTTCTTTCATGTGTGTGTGCAAGAGAAAGATAGAGAGAGAGAGAGAATCTACCTATATTTAGAGAGAAAATTGATACTTTTTTAAAACCAATTATTTCTTCAGAGACAGGAATTTTCATGGCAGTTTAAAGAACCATTTAAACTGATGCCTTCACTGGTGTCTGTAAATGGCCCCCACTCAGTGTCAATGGAATTGAAAAGCTTTTGGTTTTTAGATTTCTACTCCCTTTGGAGAATTCTGTTTAATTTTCAAAACTGTCAACTGTTCCACTTGTGCCCCAGAGTTCTCCGAACTCTGTGGTCACTCTGCATTCAACACTGTTTCACTGTCAAAGTATAATTATGTGTTTGTACCAAAGAAACCAAATGCCCTTTGCTTCTCAAAAGAATGCTTCAGCTCTGCCACTTAGATTAGTTGCTCAGACCCAACGCACGGGCTTGGGGCACCCCTGCCGCACGCCGATTTCAGCTCTGAGTTCCTCTGCTGTTCTGAGCTCTTCAGAGAAAAGAGACTAAAATAATCCAGAGTAAGCTACACATAGTAGTGACCATATTCCCGGAAGGTTTTTTTTTTTAAAGCCCAAAAGCAATGTGCATAATAATTGAGGGATTAAACAGTGCTTCTGATGCCACTGCTGTTCTGCTGTACACAGTACCGGCCACGTTTCCTGGAAACCACATAACCTTGACCCTAGTGCCCAGGGTAGCTGAGGGATCCCATTCAATTCCTGGTCAACAGTCACAGGCACCATTACTGGGTTTTATAACATTTTCTAATTGTTTTGGTCTTCGTGTCCTGAAATGACTTTGGGGCAGTTTTTCTTGTGCTCCTGAGCCTGACTTCCTACCTTTCTAACTCAGTCCAGGAAGAAAAAAAAAAAAAGTGCCTAATAGAGCCAGGAGTCTGCAAAGTCAAGAAACAGGACAAACTTATTTTTTAGTATGTTAAGTATGTTTGCATATATCACATTTGGTATGGTTTTCTTTAAATTCAGGTGAAGGACCTCTACATGAAAGCAATGGGTACACTAGTGAACCTGACAAAAACAGAAAACAAAAAACACACACCAATACATTGTTTTTCTTGCGTTAACAAACTTTCAGACCCTCTATAGATACTTATCATATGCTCTAAAGATAAGCTTACCCTGTTTACTGACTTCTAAGACACTGAGTAAAAGGCACACTCCTGATGAAGCTGACAGAATGGTTCATTAAAGATAGTGAGTCTGATAATGGCATTACCCAACCCCCGCCACCATAGGGTAGTTTCTCAACAACCCAAAAAGCAGAGAGAAATAACCAGTTCTGTTGAGTTTATATACCAGGAAATGAGATCCTTAGATACTGACTTTTTACCATAAGCAGGAAAAACATTATCAATAACCACACTCACAAAACCAATCAGATGACTCTCTGAAAATGCCTTGTGCTCCTGGCCACAATTTAAAAAAAAAAAAAAATATATATATATATATATAGAGAGAGAGAGAGAGGTATAGTCAGTTTTACAAAGTTGTGTCAATTTCTAGTGTACAGCACAATGCTTGTCGTACATGAATATACATATATTCATTTTCATATTCTTCCTCACCATAAGTTACAAGATATTAAATATAATTCCCTGTGCTATACAGTATGAACTTGTTGTTTATCTATTTTATATATAGTAGTTCATATCTGCAAATCTCAAACTCCCAATTTATCCCTTTCCTCTCCCTACCCTCTCAGTAACCATAAGTTTGTTTTCTATGTCTGTGAGTCTGTTTCTGTTTTGTAAATAAGTTCATTCACCTTTTTTTTTTTTAAGATTCCACATGTAAGTGATATCCTATGATATTTTTCTTTCTCTTTCTGGCTTACTTCACTTAAAATGACAATCTCTAGGTCCATCCATGTTGCTGCAAATGGCATTATTTTATTATTTTTTATGGCTAAGTAGTATTCCATTGTATAAATATACCACGACTTCTTTATCCAGTCTGGTCACAATCTTGATCCTAAACAAAATCTTTTCTTCCCTTACTCCTCTTCCTTTTCCACTCTGGCTTAAAACTACTAACAGGTTTGATTTACACATTAGTGGTGTTGGTCTCAGTGAGGAACTTTTGTTCTGCCTTGCCTGGAAGTTACAAAGCTGAAGTTACAGGAGGTGCTGAACCGAACTAAGACATAGCCTTATAAAAGAGTACAATGAGGATCCAGATCAGCAGGAAAGCCATGTCTCAGGAGGAGATCCCTGTTAGATATTTCCATTTCCCTTCTTTTTTGTCCAAAGACATAGAAACACTAAGAATGGACACAAAGTTGGTTATGGAGTCCTTTCTGCCAGTGTGACAGAATGTGTACACACAACTCACATCCAGATGCACAAAGATGCGTAGTACAAATCCCTCACATGACTGATACCGTTCTAGGCATTTATAAAAGCTATAAAGGCAGCTGACTAAAGTGCCAAAAAAAAATGCATCAATGAAGACTGAGCAAAGATTAAATATATGCTCTTTGGAAGTATAATGGAAAATTAAGTTAACAGACTTTGTAAGTGCCCCATCCCAACCCTTGCACACATATACCTGATTTCCATCTCTGAATAAAGTAGTATAATGTGATATGGATCAGACCACCCCTAATTTGAATCATTATTTAAATTTACGTAGAATGCATTGTCAAATAAATGCACGCAATTCATTCTTAGGCACAAGTCAGAAACACATGACAAAAAAAAAAAAAATGACAGCTCAGCGCTCCTTCATATTTACCATTTTAATGATTTCAGCTTAGCAGGTAATTGTTTCTATGACCTGAAGTTACAATCACTTTCTCCTAAATAGTTGAAAAGAGTGTTATCACTCCTCAGGCTTTGTAGTAATGCTATATATCTGAAACATCTGTTCAAGCTACACATCCGAAAGACAAGGAATATCCAGATTTAACTTTTTTCCAGGAAACCACACCAAATAAAGGGTTGTATCCACTAAAAAAGGGAAGTTGCAGAGCAAACACAAAGCTAAATACCAGAGATGTGGCATTTTGAAAATAATCCCAGCGTCTATTTTAACTGTAACTCTCTTAAATTTGCCAACTATGGAAAAGAAATGGACTTAAAAATAACAGAAGTACTTTCACATTTCTCACCAAGTCCATTCTTGGCAGTCTGAGGGTTGAGTTGGTACTAAAGGATGCTTGGGCTTCTGATCAACAGAGAAGCGGGTCTGGAAAATTCTAGTATAGACATAGCATGAACTAGAGTGAAGATTAGGAATAAGCTTGAAGACCAGAGAGGTGAAAAGACTGACTGGTTGAAATAAAGATTCATTTGGGAAAAATGTGGATTGGACAACGTGGAAGACCATATTTTGCAAATTTGCCATCATAATATCTCCCATCTCATGGATTCTTCTCATGATGCCACCCTGACACTCCTCCCATGGAGAGATGAGGTCTATGGCTCTTCTCCTTGAACCCAGCTGGGCAGAACTTTTAAAGTCTTTTTACCAATTGAGTACTCATAACAGCTCTGCAACTTTCAAGGCTCGATCACGAACATGCCTTGCCCTCTTGTGATGTTCATTCCTGGGGCCTGCCGCCATGCTTTAAGGGAATCCAAACTAGTCTAGGTGGACAGACTACATGCAGAAGCCATATGTAGGTCACCTCTGGTAAGATCTCCAAAGAGAGTCAGCATCAACCACCGGACACATTGAGTAACGATGCTGCCACACTGCCCCTGCCATCAAGTCACCCCAACTTTTAAGTCTTCTCAGCTGAGAGCCCAGACACTGGGGATCAGAGATAAGCTGCTGCCTCTGGGCTCTGTCCAGATTCCTGACCCGCAGAATCTGTGAGCATAAAAATGGTTGTTTTATGCCACCTAAGTGCTGGGGTGACTGGTTATACAGAGAAAGTAACTGGAACAGATATCTATTGTGAGACAAGTATTAGAACTCATATGACCAGGCTAAGAGGTGTACGGGAAATCAGGGGAGATTTTCATACAGAGTGATTTGGTAATTAAGAGCTTAAGACATGAGAGAGGATAAGTAAGAGGAAAAATCATTTAAAAAATTGTTACATTGGCCTGATCTAATTTTAGTAGAAGAGAATGAAAGAGGAGGGGAGAGATGTTTCATTGGAAGTGTCAGCGAGTTTTGATGCTAATGGAGTGTGAAAGACAAAGGGGTGAGGGGAGTTGCACACTTTTCCCAGGGGCCATTTGCAAGCAGGACAAACAGAAAGGACAGCCAGGCACCAGAAGTGGAAGACAGACAGCTTGTGTTTCAGACTCAAGACATATGAAGCAACGTAGAGCACCCAGGAGGACAGTACAAGCAGTCTGAAAGACAGGGCTAAAAACCTAAGGGAAAAGATGTGTTGAGATCTATACATCATCTGAATAAAGGGGACAGTTAAAAGGACAAAACAGAATTGCTCTATGAAGAGAAAGATTTTAGAAACAAGAGGGCGAAACACTCCAGATTTACCGGGCATCTACATCTTTCTGCAGTTCCCTGACTGCCTCCGTTCACACCCCGCCCTTCATCCCAGGCCTCCCCTTCGGCACTGTCCTCCTTCCCATCATCATGCATATCCTTTGCTTGTCACATTTGGTCGGCCTTTTAATTTCCTCCCTGTTATGGACTGCATTGTGTCCTCCTAAAATTCATATGTGAAGCTCTAATCCCCAACATGACTGTATTTGGATCTCCTATCTAGGGTCTATGAGGAGGTGACAAAGGTTAAATGAGGTCACAAGGGTGGGGCCCTAATCCGACAGGGCAGGTGTCCTTATAAGAGGAGGCAGAGATGCCAGAGCTCTCTCTCCCCACCATGTGAGGACACAGCAAGAAGGCAGCTGTCTACGAGCCAAAAGAAGAGGACTTAGAGTGAAACCTACCTTGCTAGAACCTTGATCTTGGATTTTCCAGCTTCCAGAAGTGTGAGAAACTTCTGTTGTTTAAGTCTATAGTATTACGGTTATAATGTTATGGTTATAGCAGCCTTAGATGACTAATACAATCCTTGCTCCAAATACTTCTTTTATGTCTTTCTCCAGACCTTACCTGACCAAGTAGACTTTGTCCAGGCATGTATGAAAGATTATCCTAAAATGGCTTAGATCATGGAGGGACAGCTTCATGGTCACCAAGAAACTTCATAATGAAAACATTTACAATAAGAAATAATCCATTACTTTTTGTTAGAATGCTATTTAGTAAATTTGTCAAATTTGTTTACATTTTATTTTAGTTATGTAAATTTAATTTACGCAAAAAGTACTTGTGGGAGTTATTTGGGTAGCGGTACATAAATAACACATCTGTAAGGCACAGAGGAAAACTGACGTATAAACGGGGCTAAGTGGAACTGAGCTTGTGCTAGGGGGAGAAACAGGTATGTGTCGGGCACTTGGGAGTATGACCCAGGGCTCCTGAAGGGAAGGCTGGCTTCTAACAGCATCTGCCGTCTTGACTTCTCTTGGCAAGACAAACATTGGAAATAAAATTAAAAAAATGTAAACCTTAGGGAAACAACAGACCAATACCTGCTAGCAATGGTCAGTAAGACCAGGGACATGAACTAGAACCAGGTGACTTAGAGCTAGAAGGAGACTTGGAGCCACATAATCCAGTCTACAGATGGAGCCGTTTAGGTGAGACTCTCTCAGGACCTTTTAAACGCTCCCCTCCTCTTACAACATTCCACAGCATGCCCACTGGAGTTAGGGTGAGGGAGAAACTTTCCTATCACGACTTCCAGATTTTCCCGCATTCATGCACGCATTCATCATGTATTCACTCCACCAAGACATGAGAAGCACTAGGCACCAGGTTTTTTTAAGTAGTTTGTATAAGAGATGAGTAAATTGCAGTTCATAGTGACATGAAATCCATTATATGGAAGGAAATGCTGATGTTATAAAAGTGCAACCAGCACAAAATCAGCAAAATAACAAAAACAATAACCACCCCAATTCTCAAATTAAAAAAAATCTGAATTGTTACTGAAATTCTGATAGGTGTCAAAGAGGCAACTATACTATAAAACCCCCCAAATGTTTAAAAATCCTCTTTTGACCTTGTAGTGGGTTGAACAGTGGCTCCTAAAAAGATTGTCCAAGTCTTATCCCTTTGAACCTTAGAAACTTGGCTTGGAAAAGGTCTTTGCAGATATAATTAATGATCATCTTGATATGACAAATGTCCTTTTGAGAGAAAGGCAGAGGCACAACTGGGACTCACAATTATAGGGGAGGTCATGTGAAGACAGAGACAAGGATTGGAGCCAAGCCAAAGAATGCCTGGAACTACCAGAAGTTGGAAGGGCAAGGAAAGAGTCTCCCCAAGAGCCTTCCAAGGGAACACGGCCCTGCTGACACTTTGATTTCAGACTTCTGGCCTCCATAACTCAGAATACATTTCTGTTGTTTTAAGCCACCCAGTTGTGGTAATTTGTTATGACAGTTCTAGAAAACTAATACCATCTCTTTCTCTCCAAAGGCCCATTACTCATTACAACTATTTGTCACAAATCTCTTTTTCTTCTCAAAACTCCAGCCAGTCTGGGTCTCCTCACTTCTCGCCTTCTCCATCCTACTCTTCCAAATATGCTCTTTTCTCCAGTGGGTCTGTGCTCTCTATGAACTTAGTAAATATGTCAAATTTTCGATATCCTTCAAATTATTTTGCTTGATCTACTTAATTCTCATGAAGCTATGCTAAAATCTTTAAGTGCAGATTTCTGAAGGTTTTATAGTGAGTCCACTGGATTTTCTTTATTTAGAATCTATAGTGTTGGTACAGCACAAATTCATGATTGTTATGTCTTCTTAGTAAATTGTTTCTGTTAGTAATAAATAGTATTTCTCTTTACCTCTGTCGATGCTTTTGCCTTAATTTTAATTTTATTCAATGTTATTACCATTGTTAAGGTCAGCTTGCCTTTAGTTAGTAGAGGGGTGTGTGTGCACGTACACACACAAAAGCAGTGTCTTGGCGTTAAATTAATTGGTACTACAGATGAGCTATACACAAATATACCTACCAGCTTACTAAGGTATACTTCCCAGTTTAGTAAGTAAAGGTAGATGCTTAAACGAACCACTAGGTCAGATGTGCACAGTGTATAGTTCGTAGTTAATGTCAGTGTACTCCTTTTGATGTCCCACTGAAACACAGAGCAACTCCTGCAGGTATTGAAGAGAGATACCTAGAGCAGGTGGTCACAGCTGACATTGTTCTCTGTCTTCAAGTGCAGAAATAAACCACCACTGTGTATTTGAAATAAAACAGCCACCACCTTTGCTACAATAGCACTAAGCCAACATCCCAACTGAACAGGTCATGACTAAGGAGTTTGTGCTTTGGAAACCTTTACTCTCTTTTCTCTATATTGCATATTTTTTTCTACTGCCTCTTTTTTTTTACCTCTACCTCTCCCTCTCCCTATTTTCCTACTCCCTCCTTCATCCTATTCTGAGAGGTTAATTATCTTTCTACCTTAAAAATTGATTTCTTCTTTCCAACTCTCTTTCTCTTTTTCCCCATCCCTTTTAACTTTCAACACTATGAAATTACATCTGCTTTGAAATACTAGTGGGACAGGAGCTAATAAACGCTGCGTTAGAGTCTCTGCTCTTAATTTAAAAGTCAGCCAAGCTTTTCTGTGTTTCTTTAAAAAAAAAAGAGAGACACACACAATGCACTATTTTTCCTTCCACATGTCCCTTGCTTATTAATTTCTTATTGTGGGTCAGTGACTCCCCCCCCCCACACCTTGAAAGAAAAGTTCCTCATCTAACACTCATTAGCTTGGACTACAAGAATGTCTCTGTAATGATGGCAGTTAGATCTTTAATGACAACTGCTTCACAGACGTATTTTTTTTAATCAACAGGAAAATGGAGATGCCTACAGGGTTAATTCTGAATTCCTCAGACTGGTATCCAAAGCTCCCCGCAGTGAATCCCAGCAGTGGTGTGCAGCGCCCTTCCCGGAGGGGAACAGCATGGTTTAATGGAAGGAGAGTGGGTTCCAAGGTCCTTAGGAACATGTCAGCATATCAACTTTGCCACTTACTAACTGGGAAACTGTGGGCAAATTATTTAAACTTTCTGAGCCTCCATTTACTCATATATAAACTGGGGCATCAAAAACCACTTTTCAGGGGCTTGCAAGGATCTATATGTTAATGTCTATAAAGCAGCTGACTCACAGTAGACTTTCACAGCCTATTAGCTGTCCTGCCATCTGTCCCACGGGCATATACCCTGTGTCCTGAAAGTCATCTGAGCACTCCTGATTTCTGCCTCTCCTTCCCTGGAGACAACAAAAGCATGTTATCAGAATGATCACAATTTAGGGAGGCTTAACGCCAACTTGACAGAGAAACTCTGCTGGAATCTGAACTGTGTGTCTAGTTCATATTAGAATGGTAGTCTGACAACTTAAAGGAACGTTCTTTCCTGTCTCTGATGACTGATAAAACCTTAGGAGAAATTTGCTTGGGAAGAGCTGCATGAAAAAAAAAAGAAAAAAGTAAAAGAACCTCTGGAAACGAGCATTCTGATTTTGTATCTACATGTTTGTTCTTGTTTGGTTTGGTTTGTGACTTTGGTGTCAGGGTAACGTTGGCCTTATAACATGAATTAAGTATTCCCCCCTCTTCAATTTTTGGAAGAGTTTGAGAAGTATAGGTATTAAATGTTCTTGAGACTGTTTGCTAGAATTCACCTATGAAGCCATCTGGTCCTGGTCTTCTGTGTTTTGGGAGGTGTCTGACTACTGTTTCAATCTCTTTACTAGTGCTCAGTCTATCAATATTTTCTTATTTCTTCATGATCAGTCTTGGAAAGTTATATAATTCTAAGAAGTCGTTTGTTTCTTCTAGGTTGTCCAATTTGTTGAGGTATAGCTGTTCAAAATGTTCTTATAATCCTTTGCATTTCCGTGGTATACATTGTTCTTTCTCCTCTTTCCTTTCTGATTTATCAGAGCCTTCTCTTTTTAATTAGTGAGTCCAGCTAAAGGTTTGTCAGTTTTGTGTATGTTTTCAAAGAGCCATCTCTTCATTTCATTGATATTTTCTATTGTCTTTTTAGTTTCTTATTTCATTTATTTCTACTTTAATTTTTTAATATAGCTGACCTTTGAACAACATGAGGATAGGGGTGCTGACCCCTCATGCAGTTGAAAATCCATGTATAAATTTTGACTTCCCCTAAGATTTACTGATGGCCTACTGTTGACTGGAAGCCTAAATGGTAATATAAACACTCAGAACTGCCCTCATATCCTGCCTCTTGGTCTGCAGAAGATGCTTCCCCTGTTTTCTTGACATTTTTTAAGCCAAACCTCTTTCTAAAATTACCAAACCATCCTTTGTTGGCGTTAAATTCTCCAGCTCTAGGTCCTTCATCTTCCTCTTGCTTCCTCTCGCCTCGAGTCATAAAATGACTTTGCTTCTTTTTGAATCACATTAGAGTCTAAACGTGTACCTTTCTACCTATATTCCCATTGTATGACTATCCTACACTCCCATAGAAGCTGCATTTTCAACAGGAGATGGGAAGGTATTTTGCAAAAAGTACAAGGTTTTCACTCCTTCAAGCATAGCTATAGCAATGGCTGCACAAGTTTCCTTTTATTTCTAATTTTTTTAAAATAATGATCCTTATACTGGAATAATTAATCTTGAAATAAAAAGCAACTGCAGCTGCAGACCTCAACCTATGGTACGTATCAAATGAGTCAACCTTTTCTTGTTACATCATGGCTTTTTTCTGCTGGGAGCACTTACAGCACCGCTAGGGTGGCACTTCATATGGGTCCCCTGGTAATATTAAGGTTTACAGTATTGCACTAAACATGAAAAATACACAATATCCACAAGAGATCACTTTTTACTAGGATATGCAATTTACCGGAGAGACAACTGCTCACACAGAGATGAGTGTCACATGGTGTTTTAAGTGGATATGTGCAATACTTGAGCTCACCACAATAGAAAAAGGACGTGGCTACAAAATTATTACAGTAGTGCAGTATGTACTAGTTAATTGTATGCACTTACGATTTACTAGTGCATCTTTATGTTTGTTTACATTTCTCTCAACTGTGAATGGTGTCATATATGATCTGTAAGTGTATGTGTATAGGTTTTGATAAATTTTAGCTTTTTATAGTAGATTTGTATACATTTTATGGTAGTAAGTGATACAGACTAGTATCTATATATATTTTATGCATTCATGATATACCTGTTACATTTTTTTTTGTATTTCTAGGCTATGCAGTTCATCTGTGAGTTTTTCAAATTGTCACAAATCTCCAAAATTTTCCCAATGTATTTATTGAAAAAGATTTGCATGTAAGTGAATCCATGCAATTCAAACCAATGTTGTTCAAAGGTCAACTGTGTTTCCTTCCTTCTACTGATCTGGGGCTTCATTTGTTGTTCTAGTTCCTTTAGATTATTTGAAAATGTTCTTGTTTCTTGAAGTAGGCTTGTGTTGTGCTAAAAACATCCCTCTGAGTACCCCTTTTGCTGCATTTGATATCACAGATTTTGGCATGTTGTGTTTTCATTTTCATTTGTCTTCAGGTATTTTTTTGGTTTATCCTTTGATTTCTTCCTTGACCCAATAGTTGCTCAGTAGCATGTAGTTCAGTCTCCATACAATTTTCTAGCTTTCTTCTTGTAGTTGACTTCTAGTTTCACACCATTATGAACAGAAAAGATGCTTGACATGATTTCAATCTTCTTAAATTTATTGAGACTTGTTTTATGTCCCAACATATGGTCTATCCTTGAGAATGTTCATGTGCACTTGAGAAGAATGTGCATTCTGCTAAATTTGGTTGGAATGTTCTGTGTAAATTGATCAGCTCCATCTGGTCTAATGTTTCATTTAAGGCTGCTGTTCCCATGTTGAGTTTCTGTCTGGAAGATCTATCCATCAATGCAAGTGAGGTATTATTCTATTTGTGGTGGTGTCAATTTCTCCCTTTAGGTCTATTAATAATTGCTTTGTATGTTTTGGTACTCTTATGCTAGGTATATATGTGTGTGTGTGTGTGTGTGTGTGTGTGTGTGTATAAACATGTTTTGTTGTGAACTGTCATCTTTATCATTATGCAATGTACATATTTGTCTCATCTTACCTTTTCTGGCTTGAGGTCTATTTTGTCTTATATGAGTAAAGCTACAACTGCTTTTCTCGGGGAGGGGGGGCTGTCATTTGCTTGGAGTATCAGCTTCCATCCCTTCACTTTGAGTCTATGTTTGTCTTTAGAGCCGAAGTGAGTCTCTTGGAAGCAGCATACAGTTGAGTCTTGTGTTTTAATCCACCCAGCCACTCTTTTTTGATTGGTGAATGCAGTCCATTCACATTTAGGGTGACTGATAAATGAGGACTTAGTACTGCCATTTTATTTTTTGTTTTCTGGTTGCTCTACATTTCCATTTTTCCTTCTTCCTTGTGTTTCTGTCTGCCATTTTAGTTTGGTGGTTTTCTATTACATTTCTCTCAATTTCCTCTTTTTTATGTTTTGTGTCTCTGCTTTAGATTTATGTTTTGTGGTTCCCATGAGGTTTGTACAAAATGTCTCAGATAAAACAATGCTTTTTATGCTGACAGCATCTTAATTTATCTATACAGGTTCCACCTTTTTCCTTTTCCCTTTTTATATTTTGCTGTCTCAAATTACCCCTTTTTAATATTGTGAGTCTGTAACCAAACTGAAGCAGCTATAGTTATTTTTTACTGCTTTTTTCCCCTTTAACTTTTATGCTATGCTGTTTTTAAAAGCCTATTCTGATACAGTGTTGTAATTTTATGATTCTGTATATTTATCACTTTAATCAGTACTTTCACCTTTTTGTTTCTGGTAGAAGAACTCTTTCCAATATTTCCCGTAAGGCAGGTCCAGTGTTGATGAACTCCCTCAGCTACTGTTTGGAAAAGAAAAGGCACTGAATTTTAACTAGTTGATCTAATTAAATAAAATTTAATGGGATGCATGAGAAAAAAATTACTCCTATATTTATTGACCCACAAAACCAGTCACATAAGACTAGAGCAGAGAATCTTGTCTACTGGCACACACAGAAAGCAATTTCAGAGGCTCGTGACTCCAGCACAAGACAATAATAATGCAGCAGCCCAAAGAGCCAAAGTGCCCTTCAGTTTCAGACAGAAAACGTTAACACCTGGATGCTGGGCTCATACCCTCAGATGGCTACAGGGTATGGAGGTCATGAAGAGACAGTGACCTAGGAACACATGCCTTGTCTTTAGACAGAGCCACTGCTTTGCCCCTAGCAATGGCTGCTTTTTCGGAATGAGAGCCCAGGGTTACCAGAGTTCCTGATTTTCCAGAGAAGTTGGAAAGGGGGATTTCTATGTGATATCTTCCTTTTTTCTAAACACTGGTTATTAATTTTAAATTTTAAAATAAAACTGCATATGCTGAAGAGCCATACCCTCAGGGCAGGCCTGATGGTTGCCTGTCCTCAGGCAACCTTTGCAGATGGCAGGAGAGGACAGCCCCACTCTGACCAATTTAGGTGAGTCCACACCTGGAACAGTGTGTTTTCCCAGGCACTAACCTTAAGGAGGAACAGGGAGAGGGAACAGTGGTAAATCGGTGAGTGAGGTCTGGCTTCTGGAGCCAGTGAGACCAGGGATAGAGTCCCAGCTGCACCTCTTACTAAGAATGTATCCTCAAGCAACTTCTTGGCGTCTGCAGGTCCAGTTTCTTCATCTGTAAAATGAGGGATAATCGTAACACCTACCCCGTTAGGATGGACATGCCGACTAAACGAGCTAATGTGTTCCAGGAGCTACGCCCATGCATCACGCACTTTGAGCTAAACAGGCAGTGAGAAAACAGGAAAATATTTGTTACGAGGAAATGTGGGAACTTGAGATTTCCCCTCAGATTAGAAAAAGATGAAACGGCAAAACAGTATTTGTCATCGAACGTTTGACTATGTAGGGGTGGCTTTGCCAGCCTTACTTACGACGTCCAAGGGCAGGACTGGAAAGAAACAATGGGTGAAAGTTAGAAGGAGGCATATTTAGATCCAGTCAAAGAAACAATCGAAAGTTAACTAGACTCTGCTGTCTCCAAAGACAGCATGGTAGTTTCTTCTGGTGGAGGAAATTAAACCTAAATCAGACAGCTGCTAGGCAGATATAGCAGGAGGGAGTTCAAATACTGAACTGGGCAGGGTGTAGGAATAAGATAAACTAGATGACCTTCAGATCCCTTCCAACCCCAAGACTTCTGTGATGTGCTTACACTGCAGCAAATACATCCAATTTCTCTGACGTCCTTTACAAGAGGCCCACTCATTTATGTGGAAGAAGTTATCAACAGACAAAGGAACTACAAGCACAAGCCAATAATTCAGATGCCAAAAAGGAATCACCACCAAGGGTTCCACTGATTATGCCAACACACAAACATACACATACAGGACCCAAGGCCAACACACCTGATCTCCACAGGTATACTGACTTATGTCAAGGGTACTGTGATCACAGAAGCTCCTAGATCTAATATTTCACTATGGTTGGCATCAAGGAAATGGGAGATAAATGTGACATCTTAAGGAAATTGGGATTCATTACTTTTTTTCTTTAAAGCCCTTGATATCAAGTGCCTGAAGTGTTTATTCTTAGTATCATTAAAAATAATGCCATACATTGATGTTCGATTTATTACATTCAAAGATATATTACCTTATTCTTTTTCTTATAATACATCATACGGCAGGTCAAGCAGAGATTTCCATTCTACAGACCAGAAAACTGGGCTCCAGGGTGGGGGGTAAAGTGAGTGAGCAGGAATGCAGAGTCTTCTATCTCCAAATCCCATCTTCTTCCCATTATCGCACACTGCATTTTTAAAGGCCTCAGTATTTTTCTTTTTGAGAAGAGCATAAGCATACGTAGTACACATAAATAGAAAAGGTCTGGTTTACCTACTCCTGTACTGCGTGAGTAAAGAAAGTAATTCCAGTAAAAAACACCTAAATATATTGGATGAAACATTCAAAACATCTCTTGAAAAGAAATGAGCTGGAGGACGAGGCCAGAAACAGAAAGAAGGGAGGATTCCACACAGGTAAACCAGCACTGAGGGCTGCCGCCCAGAGGGCGTCTTCTGCTTTCGGTGGCCTTGAACCAGGGTTTAGGAACCACACCTGTAGGGGGAAAAAACAAAGCTTGGGGCCCAGTAGGATAGGAGGACTGAGAGGAGACTCCTGTGTAAAGCTGGAACCCCTCAAGGGCAGCCCTGAAATGGATGAACCAGAAAAAAGAAAGAGAAAAAAAAAAAAAAAACAAAAAAACAACCAAACCCTGCCTGGTAGGAGAATCTTCTGTTAAAGCCTTGGATCTGAGTGTGATAAAGAAAAAAAAATCTCCCTTGGGTTATTTCTCACCCCAAACACACATTTACACAGTTAGGACCGGAATTCACCCTCCTGGGTGACCAGTAAAACCTTACCCTCCAAATTGTTTTAAAGCAACCTTGGGTTAGTACACTGAGGTTTTTGGCAGAAGCAAACCCACAGTCTCCCAGAAGGAGAACTCTATAAACACATGCCTCACAAAAAACCCTCTCATGGCAAAAGCTCTAAGGAACATAAACTCACAGTCAAATTCACTAAACACATGAAACACATAAGCCTCCAGGACTCGGGCTCAGAAAAAAACAAAGTACAGAAGCAGACGTGCAAAGCCAGCAGAGATTAACAGCATATAAAATGAATGGGTTTATTATTTTTAAGACAAGAAAGAAGAGACTGAAAAGATGATGAAAGATCAAGAGACTGTCAAAACTGACTAAACAGATTTGAACAGAAACAGAACGCAAACTTGCAGAAATGAAAAATGCAACTCAAAATCCATGCAAAAGATTACAGACACAGCTAAAGAGGCAGTGAGGTAGGAGATAAGAGCTGAAATATGATACAGAATGCAGAGAAGACAACATGTAAAAAGAGGTTCAGAGATACGCAAGATAAAGTAAAAATACTTCACATTTGCTGACTTGGAAGATCAGAAGCACACGGAGAGATGCACGAAGAGGCAATGTTCTAAGATCATAACTAAGGATTTCCTTGATAACAAGCTCCAGGCCCATATACCTCACAGTGAAACTGAAGAGCATGTGATACACAGGGAAGATGCTGAGAGCAGCCAGAGAGAAAAGGCACACTACAGAGCAGTGATGCATAACTATATGCTGACTTCTCTGTAGCAACGATGGAAGCTGAAAGACAATAGAATATTAACTTCTAAATGCCAGGAGAAAGTAACTGTCAATACAGACTATGACCAGAGGTTGGCAAACTTTCTATAATGTGCCAATTCATAAATACTTTAGGTTTTGCAGGCCATCTGTCACATATTACTTTTTGCTGTTGTTCTGTTCTTTATTACCACTTGAAAAATGTAAGAACTATGCCTAGCATGGGACTGTACAAAAACAGACCTCATTTCAGACTTGGCCCAAGTGGCCCCAGTTTGCCAGCCCTGAGAAGAGACAAAGTTTTCTATGAGGAAGGACATAAAGACATTATAATAAATGTATACATTAACTGTAATAAAGACATTGCTCAGAGACTCTCATTAAGGAAACTTTAAAATGATGTACCTTAGGAAGATGCAAAATGATACCAAAAAGTCTGTGATGCAAGAAGAAGCAATGAGTCAAGCATTGGTAAAAATCTGTGAAAATCCAACTAAACATTATGCATATTTTTATTAGATAGTGTGTGCAGCAAAAAGTACATAGAATTAAGTCCTAGAGAACAGGCTTCTGCTTCTGCATATGATTTCGATTGCTGAGAAGAGTGCTATTCTTGCTTAATGAGGAAGAAAAAACAAACAACTAGGAAAAAACTACAGAACTGTTAACTTTTCTTGACCTATCCGAGGGCTGAGGGCACAGGGAACCCGAGGACAATGAATTCCAAGGAGGGAGGAGAGGAAGTGTAGACAGGCTGACCTGATAGGGCACTGCATCGCAGGGTAAGAAGACATCACCTACCATTTTAAGAAATTGATGGGAGCCATATAGAAGCCAGGATGACATGCCAGCCTGGAACAGCTGGGAGCCCCAAACACAGGGGGGTCTGCAGTCAGTAGTAGCTCTCCCGGGAAGGACCAGGGACAGGGAAGGGGGCCAGAGAGGCCCCACCTGAGTACAGGCTTGGAAGGATGGAGCAGCTGCTTCTCCCAGGGAGGCACAAAACCCACTCCTCACCCAGACCCTCCTGTCATATGGAGTGGCCTTAATTAAAAAGAGAAGAGATCTAAATGTCTATCAACAGAGGAAATGATAAAAATGGATAAATAAACCATGGCACATTCATACAATGGAATATCCTCCACGCCTGCAAATGGATGAATCCCAAAAACAACGGTAAGGGAAAAACCAGACACAAAATGATATTACGTATGCAAAATTAATCTATTTTATACAGCTGTATAATACTTGTATGTAAAGTTTATCTATATTAAAGGTGACATATACATACAGTTTTATATAGCGTGCAAAACAAGCAAAAGAAAGACGTGTGTGTATCTTTAGGGGTGCACAAACAGCAAAGCAAGGGGACGATTTAAGAACTTCAGGATAGTGGCTGCCTCTGGGCCACTGTCCTGAATCTACCATGGAGGGGCGCCCAGGGACTATTCAAGTGCTATTTATGAATAATCTGGTTAGTACCCTGATTGCTGGGAATATGTTTTATTTGCAGTTGTCATTATCCTTCAACTTCACATATATGTTACATGCACCCTGATGCATACATGATACAGTTTGTAATTAAAGTGGAAGTTCTGGGCAGATGTGCATGTAACAGTTAACAGTATTTCTTGCCATGATGGGGAGGGTGGAGGAGAGAGTTAATGATCACGTTTACTTCTTGCTCAATGTGCTTCTGTTTCTGGATTTGTTTGGGGTTTCTCGGTAACACAAGGAGTAGTGTGCATTTATACTTCTTTTTTTTAAAACACTAAAGATAATTTTTAGCTCCTAAAACAATGAATTATGTTCATTTTCGAAAGATTTCTTTCTGTTTCATAGTAAAATGACCTCAAAAGGATGAACATGAGGTTTATACAACTTTCACATTTCTAAGCTGCAAAAAGACATGTAATCATTAAAAGAAACAAAGATACCATATTTAACGATAATTTAACGTCTTCTTTGCCATATTTGTTTGCTTTAGAAAAGATGGTAATTAAGTTAAGTGGTCAAATAACCTTTTTCGTTTTATTCTGGACCAGGTAACATGGTGATTTACAAGACCGCATATTCCTTTACAGAGACAGGAGATCCTCGAGTCCTGATTAGCCAAGTGGAGAGGATACTCTGAAAGCTTGGCTGACATTCCAAGAAACTTCAAGAGTCAGTGTTGTGTTTCTCTTATCCCTAAGAAACTTCAAAATTCCTTTGTTTAATTCACAATGGCCAGTAACCAGAGTGAGAAGATCTTTATGTGGGAGTTAGCACACTCTAATGCTCTTTCTAGACCTAAAAATCTTTGAGGCTTCTTTTAAACGCAGCCATGTCCTCAGCAACTAGAAAATGGGATGTAATTAGACCCTCTTTCATGTGGTTTTAACAGACAGGCAGCCTGAATATAAAAGCATTATTCAAAAGCAGACCATCATCTGCAGAACTGTGTTGTTTGGGAATCTCACTTCTCCCCCAAACAGAGTGTGAGTTTCATAGAAGAAAGGACCTTGCACGTGCATCTTAGCATTGACAGGGACTAGTTCAGTGCCACTAGCACCCTGGGTACTGATAACTGTTCGCTGAGTGCATTCGTTTGCTCTGCAGCTCAGAAAACTAATTTCTTTCAGCCATCCCTCCGTATATGTCACACACCTTCATTTTAGCACCAATTCTGAGCCAATATGACAGCAGATATTGAGATTATAAATATGATTAATACACTTTTATACCTTTAGGAGGTTAAGTCCACACCAAAGTATAGTTTGGAATTATATCCTCAACAATGTAGATAAAACTCATACACATAATGTTGAGTGAAAGATGCTAAACATAAAAGAATGCACTCTGTATGATCCTGTTAATATCAAGTCAAAACACACAGAACTAACCTGTGGAATTTGAAGTTGGGATAGTGGTTACCCTTGAGGAGACGAGTGCCTGGAAGGGGACCTGGAAGGGGTTAGTGGGGTCAGTTGATTTTTTTCCCCTTAATTTTCAAGTGATCACTCTTTGAAAATCTAACCAATAGTACATTTATGATTTGGGCCCTTTTATACATGCATGTTGTACTTCAAGTTCATTAAGAAAAAAAAGATAACACTTCAGAAACGCATATGGCTTGTCTAAGGGGATTTTTCTACTGTTCATACAATTCAGCACATTCTCAACACTTTTCTAATCTTGTTTTAACTCAAATGCCACCTCCTGCAGAGAGTCTCCACTGCTCCCCAAACTTGAATGAATTTTTCCTTCCTCGGAACTGCCAGAGCATCTTACTAATGCATCTCCCTTACTTTCTTGAACTCTAAGCATTGTGTTAAAATGTGAAACAATCGTTAACTCACACCACCTATCACAGTGCTCTGGATGTAACAGGCACTCAAAAATCCTTAGGCTAATAAACACGTAACATTCTGTTCCCTGAACTGCTCCTCGTGGCCCCTTCCTGTGCTTTGGGGTGCTCTTTAATCTGTCCTTTTATTCAGCATAACATCTACAGCACAATCTGTGGGACCCATCCAACTGTGATGTCAGTCAACCTGCAACCCTTTCTATGGATGGCTTGGACACATGAAAAAGAAAACAGCATTGTTCTTTCGTTCTAATAACAAGTATAAAAAGAAATTCAAAACAAAGGAAAATAAACGTTACCGGTAATTTACTGTGCGCATTGTCTTACAACTTGATCGTTACTCTCACAATGCCACACACAGCTTCTCCTGTCTGCACACGCACTTCTCACTGAAGTTCGTTGCTTTCTGGAACAATGGCTTGGCATAATGGCTGCAGGCGGAAAGAATGCATCCTACTTTGCTTAACCAACTCCCCATCTATGGACATCTGGCCTATTTCAAAATGTTTACTTCTAAAAACGAACATCTTCATTAAACAAATTGCCCATTCACAATAACTACGTAAGAGTAAATCCCTAAGAAGCTTATTTTCCAGATTAAAAGGATATACGTTACAAAGGACTTTCTACAGTACACACTGTCGGACGTGAAGACTGCAATAATGTATGTTGTTACAACAGTAAGCTCCACATTCCCTCGACGCATTGTTTTCCACTTTTAACATCTCTGAAATCATGTTCCTCACAACCGGTGGCATCTTCAAGCAGCCGGCTGTTGGGATGGGGTTAACAGGCTGCAACCCCTCAGCCAGAAAACGACTTAGAAACCATTCCAGGAGATGTTAGTGCTGATTATTGTCTGAAAACACTGTGATACTTTCTTGAAGATGAAGAAAATGCCAGCGCTGGATCTCAGAAATTCAGTGGAATTCTAGAGGCGTAAGCAGAGTTCTTTTATGAAATGCCGTACCCTCTGAGCTCTTCTTGAAGGCACAGATGACAACAGTGTAGAAAACATGGGTTCTGACACCCTACACTGAAAAATGATTCAGGAGCATCGCACTTTTATATGGACAGTTAGATCTGTGTTTTCCTTTCCATTTCACAAGGACTAGGTTGACCTGAAAGTCGAGGTTAGAAACCTCCAAAAGCCGTTTTGGACTTCTGACCCATTCATCTCAGCCAACACAGACTGGCCCTTGAAAACATGTCAAATTATTTTTTCCAGTTGTTCTTTGATAATCACAAGGATGGAGTTTTCTTTCAGGATTTCCTTCAAAAATCTATTCTGCAACGGCCTAACTCTAATAGGAATTTCTCTTCTTGAAATGGAGACTTTTGGGGGGGGTGCCTCCTCTTTCTCTTGTCCCCATTTCATTATGTTTGCCCCTCTTTATACAGTTATACTGAAAAGGAATCCTAAGATTCATTATTTCTAGTTTTAATATAATTTTGTATGATGACCATACTTATTACTGCTGGTCTAAAAGGGTGAAAAAAATATTACTTTCCAAAGAGCTGGCACCAGGATTACTCTAAAGATGGGAACTACCTTTGCTTGGGGCAGGAGATGAAAGAACTCAAGAACAGAGTGTCCACAGCTCCCAAAGCTCCAGGGAAGAGGGTGAAACTGTTGTGCAACAAACTAGGAGGGAAACACATTGTTCTGGAGCAGCAGCTGTAGGAGAAAGAGGGCAGGGAGAGGAGCCAGGGGAAAAACTGAAGACTAGACTCTGCACGGGAAAGAGAAGGAGCAAGAGGAATTTCCGGTTAGTGGTGGTCAAACTCCTGCTCAGCCACCACAGGAACTGTCCTCCAGCCGTGTGCCTCACACCAAGAATAAGGGGATGGGGCTCCTGAGAAGTCTTTTGAGAAACCACATGAGAAAGCGCAAGGGCTGGTAAGGACTATTTTGTCTTCTGAGGCAATATTTCCTTCAAGGGAGCAGATGGACACATCAGGGACCAGAGATGCAGGTGTGAACACAGGGTGACACCAGGGAGTGAATGACACAATGGCAATGACCAGGATGTGTCACCCACCCACGTCACCAAAGATGAAAAAAGAAATCTTTCCAGAACAAAAATATCTAAGATGCAATATTGACTACACAGTATGTAAAATCCTGTACACTAGAACAAGAGTATGATTGCATGTGTGTGTGTTTGTGTGTTTGTGAGTGTGTGAGAAGAGACACTTCATAGTCTTTGTCTTGGGGAGGGGAGGAGTGGGAGGGGAGGGGGAGAAAAGGAAGAGGAGGATGGGGGAGGGGAGGAGGAGGGGAAAAGAGAGAGTCTGAAACCCAATTAGGGTTAGCTCACCCTGCTGTAAAACAGACGGCAGGAAAGGTCTCATGATAACCATGAAAACATAAGTTCCCTGGAAAGCTCAAAAAATCCCAGAGGAGGATTTGACCTTTCATAGGACCCAGAATGATGACTCAAACCTCCATCATGCAGACCTCAAGAGACTGGGAGTCCCCAGCTGGTACCTGGATTTTACTTCTCTACCCAAACACTGTTTGCAAAACTCTATAGAGTGTGCTAATGGTGTTCTGGTCTTTATACACGTACGAACGCCTTCAAGTTCTTTCAAAATCTTTCCCAAGGACAGCAGTAATTTCCATAAAGAAATGTATAATTCTCTTTTGGAAGAACAGAGTGGGGGATTTTCATCTCCAATTGGAGAAGGAATTCTGGAATGGATTCTGGAATCCTTTCACAAATGGAGAGATGTAATATTTTTTTCTTTCTACCACATCCAAAGTGACAATCACAAATCTACTATTAGGTAAGTAATGGCATCAGGGGTGTTCAGACCTTCTTGTTGCAAACTGATCCAACATAGCACACGGTCAACACAAGCACGTGATTTTACTGCACTCGTTCTGTTTCTGACATTTTCCAGCCGCAGATGGTAACTCGGGAGCCACCTGACTGAGGGTAGCACACAAGGGTGCACCCTAGGGACATGGACATATTTTTATGATAAGCTTTTAAGCAAATCCACAGAAGGTGTATAAACAAAACCACAGTTTAGTCTCTTTCCAAGGCCTTTCTCTACCAATACTGTTAACTACATCAGTACTGTTAACAAGTAGAAAAAGTACTGGTTAGGATTTCACTGCTTAGTTGACTCTTCTGAAAAAAAAAAAAAAAAAAACCAAATAAACAAAAAACCTAGAATGAGCAAAAGACGTAAAATGTAAGAAATCAGAAGGAAAGCAAGAACCTGTACACCAGATAACTGCTCCCTGCCCCTTTCTTTTCCTAAAGGCCACGAACACGTCAACCTTTCAGCACACACACTCAGCCAGATAGCCACCATCCGCCTTCCCTGACCACGCCAGGGAGCAGTTGGAGGCCTGCTGTTTCCCTATTAACAGAGAAGAGGATGATGTCACATTCACCCCGTCACTGGGAAATTCCTACCTAAGTGGTGGTGTTTACAGATGCGATCCAGAAACCTCTCTACAGCAGCCGGGCTCAGCTGGACCTCAGCCCAGTGGCTGCAAGCATAGGTGAGTCTGCTGCTAATTTGTGAGGGAGGAAGGGCCTTTTAACTGCTGAATTTACAAAGCCATGTTGGGGAAATATATCTCAGATCATGGAGTGAACTGTACACTGTTTACCAAGCAGTGGTCTTCAGTAAATAACAGAATAATAATGGTAGAACTAAAAACTGCAGATAATTAGAGTGTGGTTCTAGTGTTACGACAGTGCTTCCTTGCAAGGTATTACTAAAACATAGCCTGGAAAGAGCAGGGGTCCAGTTTCCAGCCCACAAGCTCTTTCTTCTTGTCCTCGATCCTCTGTCATAGACTCATTCACTCCCATTTCTCAGACGCTCCCAGAATGAAGATACCAATGACAGAATCTTCATCTCGCCGTCCTCTGGGGTTTGGAGATTAAAGCATAGTCTTCCTCCTTGACTCTGGGCTCCACCAACAGTACTCACATTGCTCTAGAGATTCTGGATCCCATCTGCCCGTTTGCAAGACATGAAATTGCTGGAGACCCTTCTCCAGGGTGAACACACAGCCATCTGTCTCTGCTAAAAACTGTGAACACCTCTGCACCGTCGAGGGAGAGTGGAAGAGAGTCTCCTGGCTTTAGTTCAGGAAAGACTAGCTTCCAAGTTGTGAAGGCATCCCCTTTACCTAGAAGCCCTTACGTGTGAGCTTCTATTACCAAACATCTCGGCGGCGGCAGGGACCGGCCGGCTCCGTAGCTGCTGGGTACAGGGCAGGTTACACAGGGTCATAAGGCTTGACACTGGGGACACTTCTGTAGAGGAAAACCTGGTGGACCACTGGGACATTGTTGAAGATCTTAGCGTCTAAATCCATTGTGACCTTTCACACACACACGTGGATATGTAACAAAATACAAGTTTTGCAAAATAATAGCTATCTGCATGAGACGCAGGGAACTGTAATAGTGTCCTCTCCAGTTTCACTTTTAGGAGCGCAATATCACCTCCCAAACGCAGTTTTTTTGAATTGCAATTAGAAAAACAATATAAAAGGTTCATGAGACAGGTGGAAATATAATTAAATTGATCTGTTTATAGGAAATCTCAGAAGCACTAGTGTGGAGGTTTGCGAAATCAAGCTCTGTTCCCTGAGGTACTAGAATGATTCCCTTTGTACAAAATTCCAAAAAACAAAAGTCTGGGCATGTCCACTGAATTTTTATGAAAGAGTAAGTCAGTAAGACTGCAGGGTGAGAAAGTAATGTTTTACTTCAGTTCTGAACAAACCCAGAATAATTTAATAAGGTTACACCGCAATAGGGAAACACTTGATGAAGGTGGTGTGTTCGGATCCAGGGTTTTAAAGGGAAGAAGAGGTGAGGAGGTTTGGGGGCACAAGAGGACAGGAGCGAAGGTCAAATGTTCTTGGTTTGTGCACATCACCTAATTGGCTCACTCCTGAATCCAGTGGAGAACGTTGGCAGCTGCTGCTTGGAGCACAAAGAGAACAAAGACTCTAGCAATTCAAGTCAGAGGTCACCAGCAAAGAGCCAAAAAGACATCTGTTCATCCTTATTACATGGGTTCCAAGCATAACCACAGGAGCCTTCTTCCCAACGGCTTACACCAACATCATCACCCAGTAAAATAAATTCTCAGTGCAGAAACCTCGGTCTTCTCTCTGTGTTGAATCATCTCCAATAAAGCTAACAGCAGTGGGAGCTGAGTAGCAATTCGGCAGCAGAAGAGCTATGAAATGTTGCTATTCTTAAAGCGGGGGGAAAATTGTTCATTAAAATATTACAAGTTTCCAATGACTAGATTTTGCCTTTAGATTTCTTTATCCTTTAGGAATGGTGCATTCAAGCTTGTGCAAAACATGGCTTCCACCTCTCTGAAGTCTCCAACAAATGACACCCTGCCTAATAACTTGGTGATTCCACTCTGTGCCCCAAATCCAAATTGGCTGCAGACACAAGAAGAGCCCAAACTGTCAAACTCTTTTTGCAAAAACAAAAACAAAAGAAAAAAAAAGTACGGTTGCTGAAATGCCAGTCTTTGCAATGGCATAGACAATGGTCATTCAGATGATGAAGATTCTAAAGTATGAGTTTATATCTTTGTGAGTTTGAAAAGAATGTCTAAGTTGAAATCATCCTAGTGGGACCTAAGTAGAAACTTGGGCACTTTCAATATCATCAGAGTGACCTATTTTCTTCCTCCCTCCCTCTCCCCCTCTCTCTCAAACACACACACACACACACACACACACACACACACACACACAAACACCCCTACACCTCTATACTCCAGACATTATTTATCTCCATCATGATTTGGCATCCAAATACTAATATGATGGTTGTGCACTGCCCTCGTTTTTATAATCCCAGCCCTGTACACCTATGGTACAGAAGTTAAATTTAGAGTCTCCTGAATTCTATAGAGTCTATACAACCCAACCACTAGGAATTTCTTTCTGGAGATTTGGAGATTTAAATGCCAGGATTAGAAACGGCAGTACCAAATCCATACCCATAAACACGGAAAGGCTTCTGGTCATGGTTTTGTGAATTAAAGGATTTCTCTAGATTGGACTATTTACCTAATATTGCGATTTGCTGTTGGGTGACTCTAGAGAAAACTCCCAAATTCAGGGCCAGACTGCTAACTGGATGGGACTTTTGACATCATCTAGTCCAAGTGCATCACAGCACATCAAATCCAACAGCTGCAGCCTTTTGACCTCTTAGCAACATCTGGCATCATGTGTCTCTTGACTGAAATTCCCTCATTTCTAGGTTTCCCCAGTTTTAGTTATCTTGGCTTTCTTCTAATCAAAAACACTCCTTTCCACTACCAACTCCCCAAATGCTGCACTGCTTGCCCTCTGTTCTGTGTGCTCACCTGACTCCTCCTTGGTGTGGGTCTCATCCACCCTCACAGATTCAACCCTCGGGATTACGTTAGTGGAGCCAACAGCTATGTGTCCAGCCTCCAGGATCTCAAGCACAACATGCCCAACCCTGAATCCACACTTTCCTTCCTTCCAAACCTCTTCTTCTTGTTGTTCTCTTTTAATGTCACTCATCCATTCACCCACCCCAAAATGTCATTTTTTTTCAGTCCACCCTCTTTTTGACATCAGTTTCTGGAAATTGTTTCTGAAATCTGTATTGTTATCAGCTTCATAATTATCATTCTCTAAAACCAATTTCTCCTGCATACATTCCTCATTACAGCTAGGACAATGACTTTCTCAAATAGAGCTCTGACAATGTTTGCTTAAAAACCTATCAATCACTACCGGAAAATGCCCAACTTCCTTCACACCCTTCTCATCTCAAACAATTTTCTAGTCTCGTCTCACCATACGACCCATGTACTCATCACTCAGGCCCACTCGCCTTCTCTCAGGAACCAAATATATGGTCTCCTCTGCTTAAAGTACTCCCAACTTCTACTTTGTCCACAACTCTGATTACTTCAAAATGTCACAATGGAATATGTATATATTTATGCACACACAATGGAATACAGCTAGCCATAAAAAAGAATGAAATAATGCCATTTGCAGCAACATGGATGGACCTAGAGATTATCATACTAAGTGAAGTAAGTCAGATTGAGAAAAACAAATATCATGGAATATCATTTATATATGGACTCTAAAAAAATGAGACAAGTGAACTTATTTACAAAACAGAAACAGACTCACAGACATAGAAAACAAACATGGTTACCAAAGCGGAAGAGAGGGGGATAAATTAGGAGTTTGGTGTTAGCAGATATACACTACTATATATAAAGCAGATAAACAACAAGGTTCTAATGTATAGCACAGGAAACTATATTCAATATTTTGTAATAACCTGTAATGAAAAAGAATGTGAAAACAAACATATATGTATAACTGAGTCACTCTGCTTTACACAAGAAACTAACACAGCACTGTAAACCAGCTATACATCAATAAAAATAAAATACCACCTCCTCTATAAAGCCTTCTTCAAGTCTCCAGGCACACTTAACCACTCCCGGGGGTTCCTGTAGTACTTTGTTCACACTAACAATAGCACACATGGACTATACCCTTCTTGTCTGTTACATGGTAACCTGCTTTAGGGGGAAAAATAGTATCTTACTTTGTATAGCTAGGATTTAGTACACCCATCCACATAATGATATGACAGGCAAGCACAACGCCTGACTCACAGTAAAGTCTTGACAAATGTTAGTTTCCTTTTGCACATAATGATGCTCGGGTGACAATGATGCATGCAAGTGGTTGTGAAGTGTGCTACATCATCTGACCGTGGTCCCACGCCATATGGACTCCATGAAACGGGGATTTTACCTGTATGGTGTACTACCCTCTTTTCCATATGAGTAGAATTACCAAGAAAACTAGGGAAAAAAAATCAAACCATGTTAACTAGCTATTAATTCATCCATTCAGATGGGAGCTAGAAATATTTATTTTTTTTCTTTTGTTGAATTGTTAAAATGTCATTACACTGGACTGAAGCCCAGGTAGAAAGTTGGCCAGTTTTGTTTTGTCAGACCTCCTGGTTGTCTTCCGGCACATCCCAGCATGTCAACACCATCTTCTATTACCATCAGCAGGGTTCACACTGCGTTAACTTGCTCCAGCTCTCTCACCCCTTTCCTAATCTCTGAAGCTCTCCTCTCACAGGGATGTTGCTGCAGTTCCCTCTTTAGCCTATCATTCAGGGAGGAACACTGTGAAACACTCTCTCCAAATATAGCTCCCATCTCTGCTGTGCTCTTGGCTGGCACCCACTTCCAACCTGAGAAGTACATTTGCTTACACCTGTTGGGGTAGACCAGACTTTGTCGCTCCTCCAACTGGGTTCATTCTTACCTACATACCTTTGTTGGTACCAGTATGCTTTTATATTGTTTTCTTTACATATTTTTCTAGTTTAATACTGTATTCTATTTCAATAACATGATTTCAATAAATCCCATGTCTCTCCAGCTACACAGGGGTTCTTTGATTATGTACTGGAGGATTATCAACATTTGACAGTCATATTTAATAATAATTTCTTTAACACTTGCCCTGTGCCTGGTTCTACACTAAATGCTTTACATGCATTCTTATTAACTCAACAAACTTATAGCAACAAGATGATGAAGAATCTTGGGCTGAAAATGCCAGTAGCGCCATGATTGAGAATTCTGATTCAGAGGAAGTAGTCCTTCAATCTTGCACAGATAACATCCCTCCCAACCACACTCATCACCTGCTGTGTGTGTGGTCTCCAGCAAGGCACTGAACTCTTGGGGCTTTGTGATTTTCACTGATAAAATGATTAACTCATACTTTTTATCAATAAGATAAAATAGACTTGATCTGTAAAATCTTTCCTTTCAAAAAAGTTCTGTTTTTATTTTGTGGTTAATTTTAAAACAAAATAACATCTTGGTAATTTTGATAATACAGAGAAAAACTAATGATAAATCCATTGGCCTCTAGGCAGACGTAAGCTCACATTGTGAGGCCCCTTTTGGCCTGCTTGTCTGGAGAGATTCGCACAGCTGGTAAAACAGTGTATGTATATGAAGAAAAAAGTTTTAAGGAATACTTACCAATAAGAACCTTACAAGTGAAGATACTACGATTTACATGAAAATAAGCAACAAAAGGGAACACTAAATACAGACGGATGACCGAGCGTGAGAAATCACAAACGCAATTAAAGAAAATCTTATTTAAAATCAAGGATGTAGCAATTTAATGAGCAAGCAAAACTGCTCTGGGATTATGGAAATCAGGCATCATCCAAGTCTAATTAAAATTCTGAACTATATACTATATATGTATATACACACATTCAAAAAAAAAATCCCCAAGACAGTAACAGAGTCATTCTTTGATTTTTGATCTTAAGATGTTTTTCAGGTAAATGGGATTTGATATTGGTTTGCAAATATTCCCATAGTAATTACGAATTTAGGCAAATCAAAATAGGGTAAATGTAAAGGAAAAGATTTATTTATAGAACTCAAAACAACATTTAGTGGTAGAAATTTGCATAGACCCTTTTACTTCAGTAACATTATAACAGGAGCCTAACTCAATTCTCTAAGAACATTAGCATTTTTAACTAATGGGGAACACATCCCTTTGAGAGCTATAACTGCTCTTTAAGCCAAAATATACAGACAGGACTATAGTAGAACCAAAGACATTACCATATCCACAGAGGGAAGGTCTGACTTGTGGATTAAACCCACAGCAGTTTGTACTTTATACGTCAGTAAGAAATATTTCTCAAGCAACAAAAGAATTGCATTGCTGTAAATACGCACTTTAAGAACAATAGCAAATTACTGTTACCTAATTTTTATGGGAAACAATGTTTCCAGACAAATTACCTTTAAAGAAGTTTCTTTTTGTTCCCCCTTCATAAAACAATACATTGAAGCATAAAAATTAGTACAAAGTCAAAGAAATTCTACATGCCTCTCAATATAACTAAAACGTATACAGATCTGAACTGAAATACCAGCTTTACTTTTTTGTTCATCTGTGACTCTGGGCAAGTTTCCAACTCCCGGGGTGTGTGAAAGGAGTGAAGTGAGAGAGACACCCAGTGCAGTGCCCGGAGCCGTGTGTCTTCAGAACGCGTGCTGATTCTCTTCCTTCTAATATTTATTCAACCCAGCAAAGGTTCGCTGAGCTCCTCTAATGAATGAGGTGATGAATTTAACATAGAAAGCCTAGAACCAGAAGAATTGGTTTACAGAAAGGATGTCTTAGCTTATTCAAAAAAGGAGAGCATTTTCCTCAGTGGTCTACCCAGGGAAGAAAAGGCAGGGCTCAGTGACTGTTCAGAACGGCCCGTGTGCCCCTCACACAGTGGCTGCTGACAGACTCCCCAGCTACCACCCCGTCATCTCCCTTGAAACTCTTTTGTCAGAGCTCCACAGGCCCAGGTCCCTGGGGACCTGGTGTCAGGACTGCTGTCTGACCCTAAGCTCATGAATACCAAGGCACAGTCTGGGTCTGTCCATCACTGAGTAGCCAGACACCACGACACCGGCAGGTGGAGAGGGTCAGGTCCCAACCACTAGCATTTGAACCCTGCTGCTCTGTGACCTTAGTACTGGGACAGGCAAGTTTAGGATGATCCCAGTTTCCTCAGATCTCAGGTTGTTCTCGGCCTGCAGCATGTGAGATAACAGCAAACACAGTACACTGATGGGTGGCTTGCTACTTGGTGCGGAGGTAATCATACTTAAACTGCCTGCTAGCCACGGAAGGGCAGTGTCTGCTTCGCCAGAAATGCCCATTCCTCTGAAACAGATGGATGGAATCTGGGCTGAAACTCACCCAGAAGCACAGGACAGTGGAATCAATGCTCCAGGACAATGACTGGAACCATGCCCCCCCACCCCACCCCGCCCCGGAGAGTGTGTCAACCTTCGGGACAACACATCGCTTAGCAACATGGTGCTTACCAAATAGGCCTGAATAATGGCCTATTTCAGAACTACTGTTCCTTTAAAAAAAAAATGCCCTATTTCAAGTACCAAAATCAATCAAGGGCCAAAGTGTAAGCTGTTTTTCTGTTTTCTTATTTAAATTATTCTGGCGGTAAATGTGATAAACTGCAAACAGGAAACACAGCAGAATATATTTGCATGAGTCAATGAACCACAATTATTTTAACGCAACAGTGACAGCATGCCCTGTTCCAATATCTTAACCTACTCACAAATTTCCCTTTAATGTCAAAATATCACTTCTTCTGGCATGCACAAACTGTACTGTAGTGATTATGGGCCACCTTTTCAAAGGCTAAATATAAAACTAGCAAGCAGGCTCATGGTTGTGCTATGGTTCAAAATGAATTCTAATTAGCTTCACTGAAGAAAATGGCTTTTTCTCTTCTTACGTACAACGTAATGTATTTTTCACATGATGACTAAGTTAATGAAACACAGTCTTTTTATGAGTAATAAGCTAAGATATACTTAATATAGTATCTCAGTAGAAAAGCACGTTGATTACTTTCAGACAGCAGCAAGCCAAATCACAAGAGTCACTTAGTTTTACCAAAGAGAATAAGACTTCCTAATTTAGAAGACTCGAGTTTTAATTAGATGAATGGCTTTTCAAGACGGTGACAAAGGTCAAGAGGATAAAAGAGACTAATGACTTTTTAATCCGCAGACCTTGGATTGTAATAATGCATCACTTTGTGCTTTTTTTCTGAGCACGGCTCTGTGAGACGGACACAGACCTCCCCTGCACAGGTTTAGTGTTCACAAGGCGAGCCTCACGGGTGCTGATTATCTCCTTTGAACACTTGGTCTAAATGCCAGGTACCTTCCACCAGGTGGATGGCATCAAGATGGCCATGAGGAAGCAGAGCGATTAGCTAATCTTACTACAGACAGGGAATCATTCAAGATGCCGGTGCCAGATCCCAACTTGAGGGGCTGGGCTCACACAACAGCTTCCCTCAGGAAGCTCGGTGTAGCAGGAGAGACAGCCAGGTAAGGAATTCCTCTCAATGAAGTTTTTAATTCCTCAAGTTAAATCTTGCCTTCAACATAAGGCAAATAAAGAGTAGGGAATTCAAAGTTGTTACTTCATCCCATACGTGAGCAATGCACCTGAGAACTGTGGATGGGTTCGTGGTCTACCATTTACTTATCCACCCATATTCTCAATAAATATTTACTGGACACCTTTTACTTGCCAGGCTCTGGGAATATAGCCATTGACAAGACAAGAACCTTGCTTGCCCTTGTGCAGCTTATATTTTATAGGGGTGACAGACAGTCATCAAGTAAAAGAATGAAAGAAATAATATAACAATTTCAAATAGTGAAAGAGCTATGAAAAAAAAGAAGGGAGAACAAGGGAAGAGAAAATGGGCAGCAGATGAAGTTTTTTAACAAGGCCAGAAAAACTCAGAGGAAAGGGCAACTAAGCAGATCAGGAATACTATGGAGGGGTGAGCCAGGTAAATATCACAGGAAACCAGCAAAAACTGACGCTGGTGACGGGTAACTCTCCCTGCTCACGTGAGTAATAAAACTCCATGATTTTTTTTACTGAAGTATATTTTATTTACAATGTTGTGTTAGTTTCTGGTGTGCAGCATAGTGATTCAGTTATACATATACATATATATTCTTTTTCATATTCTTTTGCATCATAGGTTATTACAAGATATTGAATGTTTCCTGTGCTATACAGTAGGACCTTATTGTTTATCTATTTTATATATGGTAGTGTGTATCTGCTAATCCAAAACTCTTAGTTTATCCCCCTACTCCCCCCCAACCTGTAATCTTAAATGTGTTGTCTACATCTGTGTCTTTCTGTTCTGTAATTACTCTTTGCCGGAAGATATTTCCCTCAGTGTACAGGGGGCAAAAGAGCATACCGAATCTTAAAAAAAAAAAAGGTGGTTCAATAAAAGAGAAATAAATGCCTACCCAGATATTCTGGTTTGGGAGTCATTTTCACATACTGCAGAAGCATAAAGAGATGTCTGCTGTGTGAACAGTAATTCTATCCAAAAAACTGGGGGGAAAAGCGTGCCACAGCCCTGAGGTAGCAGCAGGTTGGGCGTATCTGAGGACTGGCGAGGAGACAAGAGGGATGGAGAGCGGTGAGAAGAAGCCTGTTTGGGAAAAAATGTGGACAAGAGGCAGGGACCAAATCAGGTCAGACCCAGGGGGTGATAGCAAGAATCCTGACTCAGTTCCGAGCATGATACGAAGGCCCTGGAGGATTTAAGCAGGGGAGTAATGTCCTTTGATTTTTCAAAAGTTCCTTCTGTCTGCTGTCTGGGGAACAGGTTGCAGGGCGGGCATGGGAGCTGGTCACCAGCAGGAGGTGACAGCAGCCATCCAGGCTGAGAAGATGATGGCTGGGCTATTATCAGTGGGTGATAATAAAGGTGATAAGATGTCATCCGGTTCTGAATCGTGTTTCTCTTGACCATAATTAGAGGTAACATGTATTCAACATTCAGAGCTGCCCCTTTGCCGCAGTCTGGAGTGTAAGAGTTCACAGCAGCTCTGATGGGGCCACGTGAGGCTCGTTTCACAGGTGAAGGCTTGGGTTAACTGCTGGGTCCTGGAGCTTCCAGGCCCTCTCCGCCCAGCAGGACCCAAGTCTTGGAGGCTCCTTCACCACTGTAGTCACATTGTAGAATGGTGGAGTCTCACTCTCCTTACTGAATGACTTCAAACTCCTATCTCTAGCCTGATGTTGCCTTATGTCTCCCTGGCAAGTGACTCTACCAGTGTTCAGACCCAGGTCAATTGTGTACCAGAATCATCTTGTCCACCACCACCCTATACTGCCCCCCAAACTGGGTAATGACCACCATGATGAGCAAAATGGGGTCCTCCCTACTTGATAAAACTATCATGGGATTGCTACCTCTTATGCCAGAGGTCTGCAGTTGAGATAACGAACATTTAGCACATCAGTGAAATTCTGCCCAACTCAGTCAAAATGTCTAATCATTTCTGACTCATTATTGTACTCCTTGACTATTTTCCAGAAGTTTGCATGCTTTCCTCCACTTGCAGTGTTTGCCATTTGTTTGTCTTCTCACTAGTTTCCAAAGTCTGGTGCTTCTCAGTGAGTCACTCCTAATTTGTGTCCTGAGGTACTACTTAACTGTACAGACCATCGTTTTCATCATTACAATTAATAAATTTAAAAGTCATTTTTTTTCATGTAGGATTTTGACATCATCAAAGGAAAAAACACTATTTCTTTCAGTAATTAATAAAGAACAGTGGGATGGCACAGCAGAGGAAGACTTAAGACTCACCCCATGTGGTGGCTGTCAACCCCGGCCGCACATCAGAATCATGTGGAGAGTCCCGTCCCTCCACCACACACATTACATCAGAATCTCTAAGGGTGGGACCTGGGCATCTGACATCTTTCAACTCCCGGGGCTTTTCTAATGGGCGGCCAGGACGGAGAATCACTGATCGAAACTAAGTTCCCCTCCAGGAACCTCCTGCTCATCATTTTCAAGTGAAAGAAAATGAGCCCCAGAGAGGGGAAGTGACTTACCAACGGTAAAGCCAATTTGAGGCAGACTCACAAATGAAACCCAAGTTTCCTAATTCCCTGTTCAATGTGCACTTACTGTCCCCAAGACACAAACGACTGTCAGGGAAACAATGGGGGTTTCACCAGCTGTGAGCCTGGTGATTCTGTCACTGAGGCTTTATTCCCCTTTTGATTCTCCATCTTCAGTGTCTTGCCCCGGCTGCCAAACTAGTCTAGCTTGGAGCAAAGGGATGCAGAAAGCCAGTCCTAGGTCCCCACAGCAGCACCATCGGCTGAAAGATACTCTCTGTTCCTCACAGGAGAGCTAGGGGGAGGGGATAGCTCATGTGGTAGAGTGCATGCTTAGCATGCACGAGGTCCTGGGTTCAATCCCCAGTACCTCCTCCAAAAAACAAATAAATAAGTAAACCTAATTACCTCCCCGCTAAAAAAGAAAAAGCAAGCAAAGGAGAGCCAAACTAGGGAGTGACATATATCGGGGTGACATCACTAAATGGACTTCTAAAAAAAAAATCTGCTCTACAGCTTCACGTGAATAGCCTTTGACTTACTAGTGCCATACTCAGGAACTTGATCTGGGAAAGGAATCATGGATATGCACCCATTTTTCGTACATAAGGGTGTTTATAGCAGTACTGTTTATGTAGGGGAAAAGTGGAATCATACAAACATCAAGGATGTTTCAACATGTGCCTATAAATTTAAGAAAGCTACAAAAACCTATGTAATACATTCCCAGTCTGGTAAAAGTAAACATGTATCCGCAGAATGAAAAAAAAAATACAAGAGTTGAGTGAGTGAGTGAGTGAGTTGTTGATGGTTATCTTCCTCTCCTTTTAAATATTTAGTATTTTCAAAATTTTTTCTGAGGCATATGTCTTTCATTTTAAAACATACACACATACACACACACACATATATATATTAAAACTGTGGGACAATAAACATATGGGTAAAATTGTGTTTGGTCACAATTCTTTTTGATACCCTGTGTCCTCCTGTTTGTCATGAGTATGTCTTTTTTCTCCTGAGATGAAGGGTGTGAACCAGGCACCCACTTCATGCCACATCCTACAGGATGACTCAATTACCTTAATGGGAGACTCAAATTAGAAGCTCCCTGACATCATTTACATAAGTCAAAAGCTAAGAACAAATTTTTTAGTGTCATGGAATATTTTTTCATGAAATCAGAGGCTAACATATTAACATAATCCATCTTTCCAGCCTTATTTAACAGATCTTAACAAGATATGCTGAGCACTTCCCATGCAACAGGGACCAATCTAGGCTTTGGGAACTTTACTATGAACAAAAAATGTCTAAAAGCACTGCTTCTTGTGGTGCTTACATTCTGGTGGGAGGAGACACACTAAGCTTGAGTGAAATGAAGCAGTTAGAGGGGCAGGGTGTGCTGGGGATGGGAAGGGGGAGGGGTGCTGCTATTCCAAAGAGAGTAACTAGGGAGTGCCTCAGTGATGAAGTCACAGAGAGGGGACCCTGGAGAGGCAGCCAGTCTGGGGGTATCTGGAGGAAGAACATTCCAAGTGCCTTGAGAAATAAAGGAGAAAACGACTTTTCTCTTCCACTATTTTTGGGTCATTTGGAATGCAGCATAGTAGGTTTTTGGCTACAGAAGGACCCCATGAATATCTTCTTTGGAAAGTTAGGACTGGGAAAAATAAATATTTATGGAAAAAAGGTATCTGTATATGTACATAGACAATACCTCTGAAAAACTTCAAATCTTTGCCTTTTCAGTAGTTCTTATGTGGACTGTGTGTGTAAAAAAAAACATTTATGATGGAGAGACACCAGGTTGAACTGGTTAAGAAAGCAAACATTTCCTGGATCTTACCTAATATACATGCTCATTATATATCTTTGCCTGGAAAGAATATGTCATATATTTAATGCAAAAACACTTTTAACTTAAAAAAAAATCTCTATTATGAAATATATGTTCATAGATTGAATATGGAAAAGCCTAACAATCCAATACATAGTCTTTAATTTTATGACAAGTGATGCTTATTTCTACTGGAAAAGATTTTCTAAATACCAGTATAATTATCGACTAGACAAGATTTTTTAAATGATGCTTGTAGAAATCAATTTATAACCAATGCTTTTGAGGCAGTAAAAGAAATTTAATTTTCCTCTCATACAGGAAAAATAAAAGAATAGATGTAAAGCATACTTATTCTACCATAAGTGAAACTGCCAAAGTTTAAAATAAAAGATTATAGTATACCTATAGACAAGATTTCCACTGAATAGAACCACCATAATTGCAGCTTAGTAGACAATCACTCAAGGCTACCTTATTTTTCTGGGTTTTTATATTACCAACAAAATCCTCAACACCTGAGATAAAACGGAACTCAAATTCTATTCATATTAATTCAAATTTAGCAACTCTCAATTTACATTCAAGCACAAAGAATTCCAGCATCACTTCACTCACTCAGTAGGAAGTAAAGGTCCTTCTTTGAGTATGTACAAGATGAAGAATCTCTTCAGGGGATAAACTGAAGACTTTCAGGGACAATCAAAGTATTAAGTTCTTCATATACCAAGTTTTATGTCCAAAAATGCAACAATACTGGTGAAGGTCTTCCTTTTTAAAAGTAGAGACTGGTTTCCAAACAAATTAACATTACAACAAGCATAATCAGTCCTTTCTGAAAAACTAAAAGAACAGTTATAAAGCCTTAGGTTCTTTCTGAACTTTCCTATATTTCATGGTCATAAAACTCCTTCCTTTCTGAGAAGCCAGGGGATTTTTAAGAACAAAGGCATCAGGAGAGATGAGGATGGAATTCTTACTAAAGATTAGAAGATAAAAGGTAAGATTCCTTCCAAATCCCCAGCTATGTATTTCTACAACCTGAAATGAGTGAACAAACCATACAGTTTCTTGAAATGCCCAGACAATATTAAGTTACACTGCCAATAATGTTATTTAAGATTGATGCTGAATTATGGCTTTTAATAACAGACTCTGGAATTCCTGGCTTATTGGATATCTGTCTGCCAGTAGAGAGACAGGTGAAAAGATACAGTTTAGTGCCCAATAAATAAATAAATACTAAGTGGGGTCAGTGAGACTGTTTTGGCCTGGGAAATTAAGACCAAGCACAAATAATAACTTGTCTATATGCATCTTCAGAGAAAAATGAAAGGTAAACTGAGGCCATTAAGAATATATATATGTTTGTGTATAACTGAAAAATTGTGCTCTACACTGGAATTTAACATAACATTGTAAAACAATTATAAATCAATAAAAAATGTTAAAAAAAAAGAAATGTTACTTGTAAATGCTGGAGAGGATGTAGAGAAAAGGGAACCCTTCTACACTACTGGTGGAAGTGTAATTTGGAGCAGCCATTATGGAAAACAGTATGGAGATTCATTGAAAAACTAAAAATAGAGTTATCATATGATCTAGCAAGCCCACTCCTGGGCATGCATCTAGATAAAACTCTAATTCAAAAAGCTACATGCACCCCAATGTTCACAGCAGCACTATTTACAATAGCCAAGACATGAAAGCAACTTAAATATCCATCAACAGATGACTGGATAAAGAAGTTGTGGTATATTTATACAATGGAATATTAGTCAGCCACAAAAAGACTGAAATAATGCCATGTGCAGCAACATGGATGGACCTAAAGATTATTACACTAAGTGAAGTGAATGAGACAGAGAAAGACAAATATCACATGATATCACTTATCTTTAAAAATAACACAAATGAATTTATTTACAAAACAGAAAGAGTCATAGACATAGAAAACAAACTTATGGTTACCAAAGGGGGAAGTGTGGGGAGGGATAAATTAGGAGTTTGGAATTAGTAGACACAAACTACTAAATATAAACTAGATAAACAACACGGTCCTATGGTATAGCACAAGGAACTATATTCAATACCTTGTAATAAACTATAACAAAAAAGAATAGGAAAAGGAATATACAGTTATATATGTATGTATGACTGAATCACTATGCTGTACACCAGAAACTAACACAACATTGCAAATCAACTAGACTTCAATCAAAAAAGAAGAGAAATATTTTTTAAATATCTAAATGACAGAGACTCCTAGGCTCTCAGGCTTGGGAAGGCCCTTCAGTCATCACCACTTGCAACTCTGTGCATCAGTCCTGTGTTAGGTTTCCACCTGAAGCAAGAGAAAGTTTCACCTCCCGAGAAAACCTCTTCCATTTCTCAACAGTTCTATCTTTATGAATTCCTTCTCTTGCCTAAATCAAGTCTGCTTTCCATAACTTCTCCTCACTAACCCTAGTCTGACTCCATAGAGCTGAGTTTCCAAATACATAAGCCTCAGGGTGGAGGCAGGGGGCACGTGGGAGTCGAGCAAGCCTCGAGAGCCAGGCCATAAGTAGTGACGGGGCCCCGGGCCACATAACGGGCACATTGCTCATCTAAACGCCCAGCCCCTGTTTGGCAGGAACACAGGCCCCGCTCGTCAGATTTTCTGATGAGAAATGAGAAATTTGAATTTAAGTAAAAATATCCTGCCTTTTGAATATGTAGGGAATAAACTGCAGAGTTTAAATAGCTCTTAGGGCTCAACTAATCCAAACCTCTCATTTTATAAGTGAGAAAACTGAGGCCCAGAATAGAAAGTGACGGACCAAAGCCAGATGGTTAATCAGAGGTCGGTCTGGAGGAGGACAGCCCCGAACACAAGGTCCCATTTCTCCTATCACAAAAATGCAGTCTGCGAGCCAATGTGCATTCGGCGGATAGACATGTTGAAGTATTTTGAAATCGGCATCAGCTTCACATCACTTCCCGTATCCACCATCAAGTCATCACCGTCCACATCTAGTTTTGACAGTCTCCTGTCAAGTTGAGCAGGTAAGGGCAGCAGCAGCTACAAGCACAGACTCAGGAGACAGACCGCCCGGGTTGGCAAGCCCGGCCCCACCACTTACCACCTGCATGACCGCGGCAACTCCCGTCTAGGCCTTGGTTTCCTCCTCGGGTGAACAGAGCTAATAACAGTACCTATTTCTCAGTGTTGCTGTGAGAATTAAATGCACTGATAATACACATAAAGTACTCACAACATGCGTGACACAGAGTTAGCACCACTCAGGCAATCTTATTACCACCCAAAGAGAGGGTGATGACTCTGCTGAGAGTTAAAGTAAACATATTACTTAAGGAAAATGTAAAACAAAACTGCACATACATGTTCTGAAAAATACAAGTCTTGCAAAAAAAAATACATATATATATTTAGCAGCTAGTTTCTTCACAGAGACTAAAGCAAAGGTAGACTTCAGCAGTTCAAGTAAATGTAACATGAACCTATGAATTAAAATCTCAGCATCCACTTGCACAGGAAAGAGCCTCAGAACACCTCCTACGTTTTCCCCTCCGACCTTGGAGAAGTTCTAGAACATATGAGCTACACCCCACTCAGGGCTCCTCCTCGCCACAGGCTGGGCTTGTTTTCTGGTTGGTGACTGTGACATCTCTTTCCTTCCCCCATCTTACTCCCAACAGTACTGTTAGAACCCAGTCTCTCAAAAGTTCTTCCAAGACAGATGTTTAGTTTCCTCCTTTCCCTTTAACTATGTCCTAGCCATAGAAAAAAGACAGCAAACACACTCTTCAAAAGAAGAAAAAAGAAAATGCATCAGTTATTTCTTTAGCATCACAACTGAGACACTTACCACCACCATACACTTACAGATCTACGTGTTTATCATACAACTAAAAATAAACAATATATAGATAACTCTTATATTGCTCTGATAAGATTTCAGCTTAAGCCAAGAGAAAGCACAAATGTAACAGGAGAATCCTCGAATGTTCACCGACCATCGGAGAGAGCTGGGACACCCTGTCTCTAAATCACAGAAGCAACAAGCAGAAATTGGCATGGTGGCGCTGGCCTTTAAAGCAGGAGAGGATAAACAGCTCTTTCCTCAGGCTGCCAGGGCCTCAGGGAGCCCTGGGGGTCTGGTGATCCACGCTGTGGCTCCTGTGTGTCACTGTGCACAAGGCTTACAAAGATTAGTGTGTACTGACAGCTATGTTCCAACTACAATCATAAGCACATACATGGATCAACTCATTTGATGCCCATAACAACCAGCTGAGGTTCCCCCATTTCACAAATGGGGAAACTGAAGTTCTGAGAGGCTGAGTAACTTGCTCACAGATCCGCAGCGAAAAAGTAACAGAGCCAGGACACACATGCAAGTGGTTGGCTAGAGGCTACGATCCTGATTTACCACTTCTCCAAACTGCCTCTAAAAGTAACCATTAGTTATCAGAGAAATGCACACAAAAACCTGAAAGCCACAATGAATACACCACTTCACAACCTCATGGCCAGAATCCAGGGTAGATGACAATGAGTGCTGATGAGCATGTGGAGAAATCGGAGCCCCCATACGCTACTGGAGGGAATGTGAAATGATGTGTTTCTTTGGAAAACAATCTTGTAGTTACCCAACAATTTAGGCCACAGCATTGCCATATGACCCAGAAATTTCACTCCTGGATATATAACCAAGATAAATGTCAGCACACAAACTTGTCCATGAATGTTCACAGTTGCAGTATCCACAATAACCAAAAAGTGAAAAGAACCTAAGTGTCCATTAATTGATGAAATTAAAAATGTGGTAAATACATACAATGAAATTCTATTTGGCAACAAAAAGGAATGCAGTATTGATATCCACTACAGCACTGACGAATCTTGAAAACATTATGCCAAGGGAAAGAGGCCAGTCACAGAAAAACACATATTACTGGATTCCATTCATATGAAATGTCCAGAACAGGCAAATACAGAGAGACAGAAAGTAGATTAGTGGTTCATTAGGGCTGGGAAGTAAACTGCTAATGGACACTGGGTTTCTTTTTGCAATCAGTGGTGAGGGTCCTACATCTCTGTCAGTACACTGAACGCTGTTAAACTGTATACTTTAAATGAGTGAATTGTATGATACATGAACTCTCCAATAAGGCTGTCGTACTTTTTAAGAGATTTTAAAAACTGGTTACAAACTAAAACTACTAGTCTATCCCAGGAGATTCTGTGTATTTGTGAATGAGAAAGCACAATTGCAGAAGTGTCAGAAGCCCAAAATCATATGCATGGAAAAAAAAATTGGAAAGAAAGTCTACATGGAGAGATAAATTAGGAGTCCGGGATTAGCAGATACAAACTACTAAGTATAAAAAAACAACAAGGACCTATTGTATAGCGCATGGAACTATATTCAATATCTTGTAATAACTATATATATAATATTTGTAATGCAAAAGAATCTGAAAAAAATATATATGTACATATATATATATATTTATATAGTTGATTCTCTCTGCTGTACACCAGAAACTAACATAACATTGTAATCAACTATACTTCAATAAAACTTTTTTAAAAGAAGGGATATATTAAAGGGGAAATGATTGCTATTTAACTGAATTTCAAGACAGTGGATGTGTTGGGGTTACATCACCCCAAATGCATAGATATTACATGGTGGATTGCACAACTCTAAATTCAGACTTTCTCCTCATCTGAAAGCTATCAGTTCTGAAAATAAAGGATCTAGAGGAGAAGTGAGATTTTTTTTAAAAAAATGCAAATGCTGACGTAAACTTTTTGGAGACTCTGAGCTAAACAGTTCAAAATGTAAGGCTCCTCTCATATATTGCATGCCATGTTGACAAAATGAGAATATTTGATTAGCATCTAAAATGTACACTGGACATTTCCTAAGATAAATTTGAGTCAGACTTCTAAATTCGACTGGAAAAAGTAAAGTCTTCAAGTACTGGAGCTAAGTGTAAGACACTGACAGCCAGGCTAGTGCTGGCACAGTTTCACATTCAGGCAGAAGTCCTAAGTGAGACGTTTGTCACACTACAGGGTCATGTATCTCCTTATAATGAGATTTTAGCAGAAATCAATGCAATCTCTGACTAAAGTGAAGCCAGTCTCCTAATGTGCAGCCTGTCAAATGAGAATATGGAAGCTTCATGGCTACTAGCAGACAGAACATTAACACATTTTTGGAAACAGAACAATTAGATAGTAGAGAATTTCCTTGACGTTGTTTAGTCTAATTTTTGAATTATTAATAAGCCCTTTCTTGATTCCCACTCTGTCTTAGTCAAGTATCATTTCTGTGGAAAATCAGCTTACTGCTTTCTGTAAAAAACAGGCAAGCCATTAATTGATCCAACGTGTTGGCAGTTCTGGAGAATCTTTTTAGACACGAATAAACGATGCCTCTTGTATTCAAAGCCACGAGTTTAGGATTTCATGCTTATGCACAAAGAAACATTTAAAGGATCTGCAAAGTCAGCTAACGATTTTGGAATTTAAAGAACAACAACAATAACAACCAAAAAAACCCCTCCTTCACACTCCCTTTGAGGTTTAGACATTAAATGCTTTTAAAGATACTTTACATGACTTAAAGTGCCCTTCCATAGTCCTCCAAATTCTTGAGTATCATAAAGTTTAAGTAGTGCTCCTAGTCTATGACTCAAGGTCAGAGTGCAATCTTTTCTCCTACAAGACTGTTGAGCTCAAGAAAGTATATCAAATGTTCTCAATGCTCTACCCTAACTTTTCTAAGGAGTTAACTGCCTCTCCTCCTCTTCTTTAATGAATGCACTGTCTTATTTTTGGCCTGCGTGTTTGAAGCATTGAACTTTCCCCAGCCCACCTGTTTGTGTTAGGCTGGACAAGTTCCATGTCTAAAACCGCAAACCAACTAACTGTATATTTCCTTAATAGGTGACATGAGCTCTCAGAATGAAAACTTGTCCCCAAAGAATGCACCCCCACCCCATGTGGCCAAAACTGGGTACTCCATTTCAGTAGCATAACTGTTTATTAAAATCTGGCTTTTAAAGAAAATCAAGCCTTTGATTAGGTGACTCCAGTTGGAAAATGTTATCTGTCGCTTCTATTCCCTTCTTTCCCTCTGGATGCCACACCCTCAACCCAGCAACCCCTGTGGGAAGGAGGGCTAGATAGGTTCTCCAGTGCACAGAAACAAGAAGCGACCCTGGACTCGAGGGGGCAAGGCTGCTAAAACGAGATGCTTATGCTGACAAGCCTGGAGAGGACTTTGTTGTTGTTCCTACCACGGAGGCACTGTTACATCAGGCACACGGGTAAACAGCGAGTTTTAGGGCAGTTGTGTGTTTCTAGTCCTGACACACTGAGATTATCAAGAAAAGCTTATTCTTTCTATCCTGTAATCTCATTCTTGCCATTAAGAAAACCTTCAGCATATTTAACCTCCCAAGCAGGCAAAGGAGAACGCGATACTAGAAAAGTAGGCATAACTTTATGGCCACCATGCTCTTGTCGGCTTGTTGAGGATTGTTATTATTTACCATCGTGCCCGCCCGTTAGCTTCTCCGGATGACAACTTGGCAGAGCACAGGATTTTCAGTATTATTTGTGACGTGCGTCAACCCAGCGGGTGGCCGGAGGAGGGGGCGGGAGGACTCTTAATCTCCCACGAAGAGCTGAAACCCAACTTGAGCAAGTTGGTGGTGGTGAGCGCCAGCACTAGTAACCCTACCCACCTCCTGATTACACAAACGCCGGCATCAGGACTATACCGGATGCACACACCCAAGTGCAGAGCTGAGTTATCAGATCTACGGGTTCCAAACAGGTGCGGGGTCGGTCACTAGCGGAGAAGAACATCCGAGCCCTGGCCCCCAAACCCCACCTTCCAGATCCTCCTCGGAAAAGTTAGCCCACCTCGGGCAACCTTCGTCCAAGTGGCGCTAGGCTAATCGGAACACACTCCCTGGTTCCCCCAAAAGCAGTCGGTCTTTGGAAGCCCCACTAAGTGACGTATAGAAAACTTAGGTCCAGGGCACAGAGAAGCGTCTTTCGCAAAGCACAGACCTCCCAGAAAGGAGCTAAGAGGCAGGCGCTGGATCCTTCTCGGTGCCTCCATCCTCGCCGGCTCCCCTTACCCCGCCCCGCGCCCGCCGGGGCCGCTTACCTGCGTGGGGCATGGTGATGGTCTCGTTGGTGTTGGAGCCCACGTTGAAGATGACCACGGCGGAGGCGTTCTGCAGGAACGCGTTCCGGATCTTATCTCTGTACGTGCAGTTGCCCTTGGGGATGAGGGCTATCCAGTTCTTGCCGTGGGCTGGGGCGGCGAACTTGGTGTTGGGGTCGCAGGCCAGGCGGTCGTGGGCCGAGCTGGCCATGACCACCTCCCCGCGGGCGTCCTGCTTGGGCGAGTGCTCCCCGTAGCGCCCGCACTCGGTCTTCTCCGTGTGCAGCTCGGCTGTGGTGCCGCCGCCGCCGCCGCCGCCGCCGCCCGCCGCCCCGGCCCCGGGGTCCGGCGCGGGCTCGGCGTAGGTGATGTTCACGAAGGCGGTGTACCATTCCTCCTTCTCGGCCACGGTGAAGTCCAGGCAGAGCAGATGCACGAAACAAAAGGAAAGCAGCCATGTTGAGAGAGCCAGGCTGCGGCACGCTTGGATGAGAGACATTGCCATCTTTCTCCGCCGGGGCCCCCTCCCCGCCCCCCGCGCGCTCCCCCCGCGCCGTCCCTCCTCCCCAGCCCCGGCCAACCCCGGGCCGGCCGCCTCTCCTCCTCCTTCTGCTCCTGCTCACTCCCGGGCCCAAGGGGACGCGGCCGGGACGCGCAGCCGCCGCGGGGACCGGATTCCGAGCGAGCGGATGGCGCCGGCCCCCTTCCCTCTCAGCCGGAGCGCGGCAGTTGCATCTCGCTTCGCGGGCGCCGGAGGGGTGCGGGCGGAGGGGGCGCTTCGGGATTGCGGCGGAGTCCAGAGGCCAAGCGTCCTGCTCCTTTGCCGGGCTTCTCCTTCTCTCATAGGGGTGGCAGGGGGCCCGGGAGCTTGCGGGGTGGCGTCCGGGCGCCCTGCAGCCCCGGCGGGGGCGGGCGCGGCTGCTCGAAGCCCGGAGTGCTGCTGAGGTGTCCGGGCCACCGTCGCCGAGCGCTCGGGCGAGCGGCTCCGGCTGCGGGCGCGGCGGCCGCCACTGCTGCGCCCCGGTTCCCTCCGGCTGCGGGCGCTCGGGTCCTCGCCGCGCCGCCGGCTGCGCCCGCCACACACTTGCCGCGGGAGGGCCCGGCTCGGGGTAGCCGGAGCAAGCGGGCAGAGAAGACTACGCGGTCTGTGCGTGTGTGTGTCTGTATATGTTTGTGTGTGTATCTAATGTGTGCATGCAAGGAGGAGCCTAGTGTGATGTCAAAGATTCTGGGCTTCGCTTGCCACGCTCCCTCGGTTTCTCTTTACGGGCAGCAGCGACCCCTGCCGGGTCTCATTTTCAACCCAGTCTGAGACTTGGTCCAGTTGGAGGCAAAAGGGGAAGCGATCCCTTGACCCATGAGGAGAGGAACAACTTCCTGCGTCTTAAATGTAGAGAAATGTGTGTGTGTGTGTCTCGCAAACAACACTACCACTTGCAGGAGGAACTGCAGTGAACCCCCTAATTATCCATCCTACGGCCAACAGGGTAAGGCTAGTTGTTAGCGACGTCCTTCCAACACCACGCCTGGAATTCCTAGGGCAGTGACTATCAAACTTCAGTGAACATCAGCATCACTTGAGGGTTGTTCAAACTCAGACTGCTGGGTCCTGCCGCAGTTTCTCATTCAGTACATGAGAATATGCTTTTCTAGCAAGTTCCCTGGTGGTGACCACTCTGTTAGGATGAGCATAGAAATAGGCTTCTTTCTTCCCATCTGGCAGTAAACACGTGACGTTTGTTTCCCTATAGAATGAGTGTTTTCTAACTCTGTTTAAAAAAAAAAAAGGAATTGGGTGAGATATTTCTTTACTGTGCTTATTCTGGTTGTCATGACGGGTAACCGAGGATTTAGGGCATCAGTGGTAAGGCAGGTTTGTTAGGATTATTATTGTTTACAGTGTATTCTCTAGTTGTGCACAGAGATCACAACTAGTCAACAGAGAGGACAGCCCCTCTAGAGTAGTGTTCTTAAAACGGTGACACAATACAATTCATTGCCTATTGAATGTTTGAGTGGGTGTTATCTTTTCACACCAACAGTTTCCTTGGCTTGAAATACCTGCCATATAAAGTCTCAAAAAACAATTTTCATGTTGGTTCTCAGTTACCCACATTGTACTGCCCAACTGGCACTCTTTCAGAGAACCCAGGAACCAATTCATGATGAAGATTAAAGTCCACCTTTTCCCAAGGACCTTAGTAAGTTTACCAAAACCTGTCCATCAGCACAGCTTCCCTTTCTCCAGAGGCAGTACAAACGGCTGGCAGCTGTTAGGGGAGAGCAAAGAATCCCAGCTCTACCCAAATTAGAAGCAGGCACAAGAAGAACTACTTAGAAGAATTTGTCTCTTTGGTATTGGATGTGCTGGATTTGTGTGTTTCCCTAACATTCATTTTAGTAAAGAGGCTTCTAGGCAATTGGGACAGTGCTTTTTATAGTGCCTGATGCCAAGAAGGCAGAAGTGGAGATTGCCTGGCTGCTGGTTCCTGAACCACCAGAGATCTGAGAGAGGAGTCCATTAGCTAAAAACCCCCAGTGAAGTTCTGTACAGATGCCTTAAAACCAAAGTGGTTCCCCAAATTTCTCTATCCCTTAGCGATTTTTCTTCAGCCACAAAACTTAGTGAATCTGTGTCATTAAGAATGCATGATGTGTAGTTGATTTACAATGTGTGTCGATTAGAAAATTTAAAAAAAAATTTAAGATCATATTTTATAAAACAAAAAATTAGCAGCTGAAGGGATGGAAAGATCCAGGAGGTAGCATCCTAGCTGGGAGATGGATTAATTACAGGGGCACTGGGCAAATAAGTAAAATAGTATAATAGGAGCCAGAGTTCTTAGCGTTGGAGGAGGAATTTGTAAGAACACTATAAAGAACCTCGTGGTGTTGGATTCAAAATGAGTGTGGAATCATGATATATGTACACATACATACACCATATATATTTTCATTCAGAGTCTAGAAGCAATGGACATATCAGGTGGCCAGAAGAGCTTGGTTTCTAAATACAATCCTCCATTAAATGGAACCAGGCCTGATTCCAGGGCTTAGGCTGGGAAAGTACAAAGAGAGTTGGAACCTCCTGTAGGAAGTACTCAAAGCATGATGGGAACCTGCCAAAAGAAAACATAAGTCAGCTGGAAGGAGCTCTCACTGGCCAAATCTGGGACAATTTGTGCATCAAAATAAATAATGATAGTAACTGATTACAACATACTGGATAAAACGGGAATCCATGCTAATATAAGTGAATAAAATAAATAATCATTGAATAAATAAATGGAAAATAAGGGACAGCTCTTCCTTATGGAAGAAGGCTACCTAATAAGATTGATGGAAATAATAAGTCACCATTTGGCAGTGTTGGTTGATTCTGGCAGGAGTTCTCAATGGAGGCTAAGGCTGGTGGGTGGGTGTGTGATGTGAAGCACGACGTTAGCCTAGTCTTAAAGTATCTTCTGAAAAGTACTTATTGACAACAGGGTGGGAAATGGTGAATTTATCGAAGAGAACTCTGGGAGACACCAAACTGACCAGGTGATCAAGATTAGCATCACCATTAGGGAACGAGTCACATCATGTGCCTCCTGATGTGATATGCTGAGCAGAGCACAGCATCTTTTCTGCTGCATCCTGCTAAGGGTGCACGGCCTGAGCCTGGACGTGGGGAAACACTGGATGGACACAGGGTGAGAAGCCTCTTACAGAATGAAAGGTCTGTATTCTTTAAAACTCTTAAGCTTATGAGAGACAGAGAAAGAAAGAAAAGCCATTTGATTCAAATTGAAGGGGACTTAAGAGATATGACAACTAAATGCAACAAACAATTCTGTATTGGCTCCTGGACCAGATAGGAAAAATAAAAAGTTGTCAAAACACAAATGAGATCTGTGGATTGAATGGTAGTGTCTTACAAATGCTGATTCCCTGATCTGGATGTTTTTATTGTAGCTATGTAGAAGAATGTCCTTGGGCGGGAGATACGTATGCTGAAGTATTCAGTAGTGATGAGGTATTCTGTCTTCACCTTGATCTTAAATGGTTCAGAAAAGAATAGTGATAATCTCTAACATCTTGGTTTCTACTCGTCATTATGTCAGAGAAGCTGAAATCCAGTTCATGATAAAAAGTCCACTTTGGGGGTGGGAGGGTATTCATTTGTTTCCAGCCTTGCACTGGTGGTTCTCCTTTAGCACAATGCTCTTTTTTCCCGATAGCACTGCTGGAACCCGAGCACTGAGCTGGGTATACAGCAGGGAATCAAACAGATAAGGTTCTTGCTTTCATGGAATTTACATTTTGGGGTGGAAGAAACAAGAAAAATTAACTTTTAGATTATGCCAGGTAAAAACAAGTGTTATGAAGAAAAAGGCAGCAGAGTGAAGGAGGGTGACGTATTTTATAGAAGGTGCTGTTTTACATCCGGATCAGCTGCTCTGATGAGGTGAATTTGGAACAAAATACTGAAAGAAGCGAGGGGCCCATGTGTGTACTCAGGGCAGTGGCTGCAGTAGGAAGAGGGCACCATAAATATAGTGGCCCGGAAGTGAGATTGCATTTGGTGTGCTTGGAGAATGGCAAAGAAGCCAGTGAGGATGGAGAGGAGTGAGACAAAGATAGAGTGAAGGAGATGAGATCACAGAGATGAGAGGTAGATCGTAAGGGGTCTTGTAGTCCAGGCTAAGAATTCTCTTGGATTTTATTCTGAGATAAGAAACACCTTTGGAGAGTTTGATGAAGGGAAGTCACATAGTCTGACATGCAGACTGTGCATCTTTGAACGTTTATTTTGACTGTATTGGAGCCAGGATGGAAGCAAGGAGAACAAACAGGAACTATAACCTTAATTTGGAAACAGAAGGTAGTGACTTATGCCAAGAAGGTGGCAATGAACATGGTGCGAAGTAATTGGATCCTTGATATATTTTCAAAATGGAACAGACAGTATTCTCTGGTGCATTTGAAATGGGGTATGAAAGAAAGAAAGGATTCCAGAAGGACCTGCAACTAGCAAGGGCAGGAGGGGTGGGGGGCTTTGATTACTTGAAGTCTGACCCCAGGCTAAGGTCTTAAGGGCTGTCCTGTTGCCTTGGTATCCTCTTTGTCTTATCTGTTCACCAGCTTGTTCATTAACTTGACTCTGACTCGTAACTTCAATTCATTTGCCTCTGGCAAATTTCTTTGTTCACTTCAACTCTCCAGAAGTCACTTCTACCTCATTTATATTTTCAAAGCCAATTTCCCATGCTACACTGGTGGGCTGTATTACTCCTCTGAGACCACATACTAGCTCTGCAAGCAAAGTAGAAGAATGTTGAGTCCACCAATCCCTGTAACTTCTGATGCAGGTCCTGCAGATGGAAAGGGAAGGTTGTGGGTTTTTTTTTTATTTTTTATATTTTGGAGAGTGTGCCTGAAACTAATGATATTTATTTCGTCACTCTTTGTTCCTTTACTAACTTCTCAAATTTCAGAACAGGATACTTTGTTAAAAAATAATCTTTCTTTTTCTTTTTTTGCTCTTTTGAATTATCAAGTGAGTTCTACTTATTTCAGTCTTTGATATAATTTTGACATATAATTTGGGCTTCTTTACCTTTTTTATTAGCCACAACCCTTCCAAACAACTTTATGTCATGAAATTTTTTGAATAGATGTGGGAAGTCAGCCTAGAAAAATTCACTTGGGACTTGAGCCAAAACCAGCAAAAACTTTTCCATCACAATCCATCTCTTTCTTTTTCTTTTTCTTAATCATTTTTTTCATATGGTTGTTCAAATTTTGTTCTAAACTATTACTTTTCATTGGGTATATATTTTTAAACTGGCTTCTTTTCTTTTTGTGTCCCTTTTAAGATCATCTTGTCCTCTTTCACCAGAAACCTGGGATGGGGATGGATGTATCTACAGGCCAGTTCAGAGAATTGCATGCTGACTGACAGTAACAGCTGTTGCACACAAGCAGCTTTAAACTGTACGTTGTCAAAATTACCAGAGGGGAGAGAATCCAAGCACTCTTCCTGCCCTTGTATAGCTGGCTGTTTAGAAGGATGCTTTTTATGAATAGTTTCCCATTTACAATGAAGCGCATTCCCACAGGACTGGTAAACAACAATCAGCACAGTTGCGGGAGATAGCCTTAGGAAGGTGTCAGGGTTTTAATCCCAGCTGTGTGCCTAATTTGCTATTTAGGTCAAGCCTGCAGGATGACTACTCATTCATTTTGGCATCCAGGGGAAGTGGTTCCAGGAGCCGCTGCCAGATACCAAAATACGAGGATGCTCAAGTCCCTTATATAAAACGGTGTAGTACCACGAATACAGTCAGCCGTCCGTATCTGCAATTTTTGAATCTGTGGATTCAACCAACCTGCAGATAGACAAGGCAGAGTGTACATTTGATACTAATTCCTAAATGTCCATTGAGCTATAGTCCCACAGACCTGTTGCAAGGTTACGGCATCAACTATTTTTCCATTGACTGATTCTCTCACCACATGGTAAGCTCACTGGTAAGGAACAAAGGATAGAAAATAACATCTCTTTATTCTTTCCCCATAAGCCTGGCCCTGTGCTAGTTTTCATATGCATCGTCTAGTCTGAAATCTTGCCACAGTGCTGCCAGTGACTCCCGTGGACACTCACGCCAGTCCCGTCTGAGTCTATTTTCTCTCCTGTAAAGTGAAGGTGTCAGAATTGATGATTTCAACAGACCTCCCCCCTCCTTCAGTGGATTTAATGATTCTCTTAATCAAGGTCACACTGGGGAAGCCAGCCACTCAGTACACTTGACAGAACAGGCTTCCTCTCTCTGGAAATGCTCCCCTCTTTGACGGAGTGTGATAAGAATGAAGCTTAGCAGAAGGTGACACCAGCTTGGCCAGCCAGTTCATTCTGTTCTACCATGGAGAGCATTGGGGTGACAAGGGTCAAGGAGAGTTCCCCCTCACATTCATTATCACCACCACCACCACCACCACCATCATCATCATCGTCAATCTCACTACTGAGCTGATCAGTTTCACTTTAAATTGGTGACGGAAATCTCATACTGGCCCTTCCAACAGCGCTGCACTGTTTCTTCAGTAGGTTCACTTTTCCACACCCCTTTGACTAGTTTATAGCTTTCCTCTTGGCACACTTTCTACGCACTTTTTAGTTTCTTACTTAGTTTACCATCTCACCTCAAATTTGATTAGAAAAAAGAGGCCTTCCGAATCAAATTCCTCATCTTCCCACCACCTAATCAAGAAGCAATCCAGTTTTACCCCCATTTTATCCTTCCGCATTGTTTAAATGAAGAAAAAAATCCTCCTGCCTATCAATGCCCACACCCCACTTTTGCTTAGAATCTTGTCCCCCTTTGCTTTGCCAAGGACTTGGCTTCTGGGACTGTCGCCTCCCTCTCCCACGTCATTCATCACTTCCTTTTAACTGGAGTATCCAAACAGCACACAGACATGCTCAAGTATCACCCAGAATAAACCTTTCCTACTCTTCCTACTCCTACCTCCTTTCTTCTCTCTTTTTAGAGCAAAATTTTTCAAAAGTGTTAGCTATCGAGACTGTCCCCCCATTCCATCCTCCACCCGCTATATTCTGTCTTCTGCCCAGATCACTCCCTGAAATGTCTCTGGCCTCCAATGACCACTGATTTGCCAAATCCAATGGAAACATTTCTGCCCTCACTTTATGCAACGTCTCAGTAACACTTGACATGGTCGACCACAGCCGCCTGCTTGAGATGCTCTCCTCTCTTGATTTCCTCAGAACTATTCTTTTGGCTCCTCAGTCTGACGTGTAAATGTTGGGTCCCCTAGGGCTCTGCACCTAAGGGTTCCTAATGATCCCAAGGGTTGCTGTGGCCCTTTTCTTCATTTTGTACTCTGTTTAGGTGATCTGTTTCCAGTTTTAGGTACATCGTCTTTGATACCTGATGATAACAGGTGATTCATGAATCTATTTTCTTGGAGCCTCAAACTCACTTATCATCTCATTGCCTAATTTACATGTGCGTGTTGATGATTTATGGACATCACAAAAGTAATCTCTCAGACTCTGAGCTCCTAGTTCCTCCCATTCTCGTGTTCGTCACATAGAGATTGGCACCATCACCCACTCAGGGACTCAAGCCAGGAGTTCTGCTTGATTCCTCCCTTTTCCTCACCACTGCCCCCAAACCACCCATAGATCTGATCCATCAGCCAGTTCCATTAAATCAATCTTGAAAAACTTGTAAACGTATTCTCTCCTCTGTATCTCCTCTGTTACCGCCCTAGTCCAGTCTACCGGCCCTCCTAGCAAGATGAATATTGTAGTCTCCTAACTGGACTGAGGCTTCCCTCCTTCATGGGACACAACACAATAGTTACAGTGAATTTTAAATGTAAATTTGATTGGGATAGACACCCCCAAACCCACCTCATTCAGTGATTCCATGACTTTCGTGAACTGTCCCTGCCTTCTTTTCAGGCTGGTACCCTCCTCTCATCAGCTCAGATGCTCAAATGAGACAAACTTTAGTCCCATTCTCCTCAGGACATTTGCACATGCTATTCCCTGTGTCTAAAATGCACTTCCCTTACCATTCACAGGGCCACTGCTTCTTCATTTGCTTTTAGACGCCATTTTCTTAGAGATACTTCCCCTGACCACCTTTCCTAGAAAAAAAAAAAAAAAATCCGCCTTCAATTATTATCTTCCTCAACCCTTGGGGGAAAAATAAAACTTGTGGAAGGGAAACCAAAAATCCTCACCAGATTGCGGGTATGTGGGGCTTATCCTTTTGTGAAGAACTCTCACCACTGTTTGCCCAGATAAGACTTTGTGATCTGTAATTCGACATGCATTTGCTCAAAAGCCATCATTCCAAACACATAATTCTGATCCTCACAGCACGTAGCTGACCAGCCTCTCCAATCCACTTGCCAGCAGCTGTGGCATGTTGACAAAGATTGAGTTTGTTGAAGTATTCTCCAATTGGCAATTGTCATACTCTATACAGCCACTTTGGAGTCTGGTACTCAGTGATCCTTTGCTTTGGAGGAGCCCAGTCCCATTGTTTAGAAATGAGCATGAATTCTATGCAGATTGTCTCCATGTCAGACTTTGTGGACGATTAAGCTCAATTTTCCAGTTGACGTTCCTGTATGCTTTTAGGAACATGAATATGCTTAGACTCCAGAAAATTTAGGGCATAGATGATTCCTTCCTTCAGTGACAAAAGACAGGGATGGGATGATTATATACACTTTTTTTTTTTCCATCAGAGGAAATGTAGGAAAGGAATATTTATTTACTTTGGGCAATATTTTCTACAGGGCTACTTGGTTCTTTCCTAAATACTAGAAATAAGTGTTGTGAAAGCAGGGACCCTGTCCATCTTCCAAAAGCTTAGAAAGGACTCACATATAGTAGATTCTCAATAATAAATAATGAAAGGAAAGAAAGAGGAAGGAGGAACAGGTAAACTAATCAGTCAAGGAAACCCCAGTAATGAGAAATGCTACTTCAGCTAAGCATTTAAATTTGGTAATAGAATATTTATATCCATAGGACTGAGCAACATATCCTCTGGCCTTAACCTTAAGTGTGGAGATTCCTCTAAGGTCCGGGTTGAAATGCAATCCTGGTCATTTAAAGACATTTATTTCACACTTGTATTACACCTAGTCCAGTAAAACAATTGGTATTGATTGACAAAATCAAATACAATAGAAAGTAGGCTAATTTAAAGTAAACAAGTAGACTAACTAAATCAAAATGAGTAGAAAGAAAAATGTGACCAGCACAGGAGTATATTAATTACTGCTCTTGAGTGCTGAATTTGGTCAAAATTTCCTAATAAGGCATAAAAAGAAACATATTGGATTAAGTAGTTTTTTCTTTGTGTGATTAAAAAAATGAAGACAACTTGTCTTTAGAGATACATGTTTTCCTTATAACTGATTTCAGTATATTCACATTCATTGTGATTGTCATTATAACATGGTAATCACTGTGTCTAACCACATCTTTGCAAAAAGCACAATCGTGTTCAAATGGGCATTTCTACCCTTTATAAAATTCAAAGGAAAGCATTAAAACATAATGCAACAGAGGCATTTCTGTGGAGCATAAAAACCAGAGATAATAAGCATTCATACAAAGTAGGAAGGCTAAAATTCATTTGTGTACAGTGCATAGGACAGTGATTTCCTATAGCAAACACTATACAGATATTAACTGACTGCTATAACTTATTACCACTTCTGCTATCACACCTTCTTATCAGGCATTATCGAGGACCCTAACATGTAATGATGATCTATAGTAGGAAGTATTCCTGTCTATTTAAGCAGACAGTTGGCAAGGGCCCACTCCAAGAGAGAAAAACAGAAATACATAATCATATACATATACAAACACATATATGTGTGCATGTGTGTGTGTGTTATCTAACTTTCTAGCTAGCTATATAAGTCATTTTGGAGATTTAAAAAAATTTAAGCTCAGATACAGGTATTTGATTAGATTTAGTGAGAGTATAAAATCTGGGTAATTTTCAGATTTTGAGTCACTTTACCCTTAATTTTTAATTCTCAACTCACATCCTCAGATTTACTGGTGATGGCAGTTATCAAAGAAAGGACAGTCAAATCATTTCATTTAGGCCAGATCTCAAACTTTGGAATAAATCAACATTCTCAACTCTGGCTTCCTACTAGAATCACCTAAGAAGTTTTTATTTTTATTCTTGCATAGTATCTGAGATTTGGATTCAGTTGACCTGGGGTGGAGCGCTAACAATGGTAATTTTAACAGCAACTCAGGTGCTTCTTATGTGTGGCCAGGTTGAGAACCATAGATAATTTGAATAATATGGGGAAAAAAGGTGAGGATTTTTAAAAATTGATGAATAATAACAATTATACCTTAATTCTCACCTTAGGCCGTGTTTATAAGTAGCTAAATAATTTCCTCTCCTGAATGTTGCCTAAATTAGTTGTCTTATGTAAGTTGCTCAATGGCAAATAAAACTGTGTAGAATTTAAATAGTTTGTGAAATATTATTAGGGTGACCAAAAAAACCACTGGCCTAGAAAGAAACACATACAAATTGAGTTATGAATATTTTCATTTAACATGAATAAGGTAAAACTAATAAAAGTAGGCAACACGCAGAATATTGTGAAGTCTAGTTTAATATGGGGCAAGTTAATAAAGAAACATAAAGCTATTATAAAGACAATTTTAAAATAAGGGAACCCAACAGGCTATATAGTGAAAATATACATGGGTCGTTTCCAGTGAACAGGAGTGAGTGAGTGAGTGTGTGTGTGTGTGTGTGTGTGTGTACATGCACACGTGTGTTCTTATGAGCAGTATAGTTGACCTTTTATCAGAGTAACTGCTGTGGGCCAGACAACAATTTACAGCTTATCTCAACTCTTGCTGTATTTTTGCATGGCTGCACTATACAGAATAATCTTTAAAACCAAGTATGACCAGAAGAAAAAGAAAAAGCTCATTTTCCGGGGTATAGGCAAGAAAGAGCAGACAGAAACTGTATCAATTGCACAACCCGTCTTTTCACTCAAGATAGAAGTCTCTCGTGAGTCAGGCCCTACTTGGATGTCTGTATCTTACGGAAGATCCAATGCTCAGGTTCTTCCATGGTTCAGGTTTCCAACTTTTATATCTCCTGGAGATTTCAAGAAGTCACGTTGTGTCTCAGGGTATCGCTGTGCCAGGACGGATGTAACATCAACCACAGCTGCTTCGGGAGGTGCCTGGGGTTCAGAGATTTTCAGAGTCCCACCACTTCTACCTCCTGCTCACTGGGACATAACCAGCTTCTCATTGGTCCCTTTCCCTGATGTATCAGAAGGGAGAACTCAACTTTACTGGTTAAATCTTTCTAGGTCTCAGGAAGAGGAGATGTGATATAACCAACAATGAGATTTACTACTTTATATTATGTAAGGATTCACCTTTAATGACTCGGAAACAAGGTTGGTTCTGTTGACTAAGTCAAAGTAATTTTTAAATTCATGTTACATTATGGACCCAAATAATAGAGACTTTGGCTCTGTTTTCTTGGGGAGGAAAAATGTCTGCAGGTGAAACATTCCTTATACAGAATGAAACCTTCTTCAACAGTTTTTATCCCAACCCCCATTATGATAGGATAATGAAAAAATAATTGCTTAATTGAAGAAATGTTCACAACCCCATTCATAGAATTTTAATTCCATTCTTTAGGAAAAGGGGTCACTTGTGGGTGTGATCAAGTAATATGAATCAACCCCGATAGTTGACTCATGTTTTTTAAATTTATGATTAATCATAAATTAATATGATTTAATTCATATTAAACACATAAAAGTATGTGTTTGGCCATCTTCTCATTTATGAAATGGGGCTGCCCCCTTGAATCATAGCCAATAACTTCTGTAATTATCAACAATATGGCACATAAAAAAACTCGCTGAGGGTGTAATGCAAGGATAAAAATATCAATATTTGGGATGGGACTGTACACTGCTCCTTACACAAAGTTGCCATTGGACATTAGCCAAAAGTTGGAGCCCTCTTAGACATGAGACTTACCAAACAGCCCGGCTGGCCCCTGTCTTGTAGGTCCTACGTCCTACATAGGGCAACTGTCTCATCTAATCCAAGAGAACTACACAATCTGTTGGAGGTTTAAAGAATCAATAAATAACACCCCCTTTCCACCCTCAAGCTTAGAACAAATTGAGAATATAGACAAGGACTCAGGCAGATGGAGGTAATATATTTGCTTCATGACTGATAATAATAGTAATAGTTCTTTGGAGAATTTGACTATATTTGTTATGATAAGTAATCCTGTTTTGTCAACAAACCAACTCTAAAATCTCTGTGGCCTAATACAATAAAAATTTATTTCTTGTTCATGCAAAATCCAATAAGGATATTCCTGCTTGGCAGGCAGCCTTCAACATGGTCATTCAACGACCTTTCATAATGTGGCTCCATTATCCCCGAGGGTTTTAGAGTACTCTGCTGAATGAAGTCTCTGTCTGGCCAATAGACTGAGAAGAGTGAGTGAGAAAGAGTACACAGGAGGTTTCTATGTTCCTCTACTGGACAGAAGTTCAACTCACATTCCATTGTCTAGAACTCAGTCACATGGCCTCAGCAGACACTAAGGAAGATTGGGAGAGAGGGAAATTCAGCTCTATGTCCACAAGGTAGAGAAAATGGATTTGGGTGGAAACACAGCAGTCTTGGCCAAAGTAAGTAAATCTCAGGCTCACTAATACTTTCTCCCTGAATGAAGGAGACTTACCCGTAAAAACAATAGAACTTCCCTGCAGGATAGAATCTGCCTCAGTTTACAGCACAGCTGAGAAAGGCTTAGCGTGCACCCTCTCTGTAGGCAGGCAGATTCCAGAGGGAGAGGAGGAAAGGGTGGATTGAACATTCCTAATCCTTCCAGCCTCATCAATCAAAGTGGGAAAAAGAGAATCCAGGAGTGCTGCTCTAGGAAAATCATCCACTTGGAAATATGATCCTTTATTCTATACCGGCCCAGCCTTCCTTACACAGCTGCTTGAGCAGTCCTGTTAAACACAAGTCAGATGGAGTCACTCCTTTGCTCAAAATCCCCCAGTGACACTCCATCTCACTCAGGATCAAACGCAAAGCTTTTAGAATGGCCTGTCTGGCCTTTCAAAACTGTCTCCCACACTCAACATCCCTCCATCCCTGTCCCCATTGCTCCTTTGACATCATCCTTGCTCCCTGCACTCTGGTCACACCCATCTCCAAGCCGTTTCCAAGACAGATCACATTTGTTCTCACTGCACGGCCTCTGCACGGGCTGTTCCCCTGGAAAGCTGTTCTCCGAGGTATCCACACAGCTCACCCCCTCACCTCCTTCCAACTTTGTTCAAAACTTAGGAGTCTGGGATTAATAGATACACATTACTATATATAAAATAGGAAAACAACAAGGACCTACTGTTGTAACACAGGGAACTATATTCAGTTTCTTGTAATGAGCTGTAATGGAGAAGAATCTGGAAAAAATATATGTATAAATATGTATGACTGAATTGCATTGCTGTACACATGAAACTAACATTGTAAATCAACAACAATAAAAAAAAGAATTAAAAAGAAAAACTTTTGCTTCCCTGATCACTCTATTAAAAACACACTCCCCCTCACCCACTTCCTCTCCTACTCTTTTTCCCCAACCATTTAACATAGAAGACAGTTGGCTTTTGTTTATTGTCTTTCTTGCTCTCTCCCTCCCTCATGAGAATGTAAATTCTGAGACAGCAGGGATTTTCATCTATACTCCAGCACCTCAATTAGTTCCTGGAATATAGTATGCACTCAATAAATAATTTTGGAGTGAATGAATGCATCAGTTATTTTAAATTAATTTTTTGTGTTATTTGATTTGTAAATAAGCTTTGTTTTTTAATACTGTATAAGAATTGTAAGGATAAACCTAGTTTTATGTTTGAATCTATTTAAGTAATATTATTATGAAAGTAATTTAAGCCAACACTGGGAGCTAAAGAAATGTTTTTCTTTAAAAGGTTACATGATTATTGCACTTTATTCTTTGAAATGCACTGTTCTAGCCAGGTTGATCGACTATAATCTAAAAGAATCAGAAAATTACAAGAATATTATAATTAGGTGGAAACTTAAATGTTATCTATCCTAACATTTTACCTTAAACGAGACTGAAACAATTCTGACGTTATGGGAGATTAAAAAAAAATTCTGTGACTCCTTGTTTGCCAAGTTGTCTAGCTTTTATGGGCAAAGAAATGATGTTCTTAATCTTTATAACATTTGTATTTACAAATAATTGGAAATTCTCCCAGGAAGGAAATGTGTTCCCATGATAAAATAAAATTCTTCATGGAAAACTTCTTTAGTATACCAGCTTTAAACTTCATTTAGAAATGAAACGTTATTCTAATGGATTTAACTGGTGGTTATTATTGGAAAATACTGAATTCTTGGAAAAATTTGTGATGTAAGTCTGCATGTGTTCTTTTACAAGCCCTTCATTTATGCCTAAAGAAAATATGTAGGTTAGTAACAGTGATAACATTGTCATGTACTCTATTTTAACAATGGCTTTTAAGCAATCTATTAATCCCTCTCAAGCAATTTGGGAAATGTTGCTGTGAATCATTAGAAATATATGAAGGTCTGAGCAGTGAAGTTTTACTAGGGAGTGATATTATGCCTCAGGGCTTCTTCAGTGGGTAAGACAATGCTGGGGTGAAATTCACTTAGGAATTCAGTTACATTGCCTGTGTCCCTGGAGAGTGGATTAAACATCTACATTGTGGAATTTTGTCCGGTCATACGAGGAGAAAACATGAGAATTCCTTTTTTAAAGGTATTAGGTTTGGGGACGATCATAGCTAAATAATTAGTGCTGTGAGGGAATATTCTACCCTCTTGAAAAAAGGAACATGCAATATCTGAATATTATTTCGGCCTGTGACATGACTTTGCCACTTTAATACAACACACTGCATATTACAAAGTGCCATCCACTTATTTCTTTTTCTTTCTAAATATATAATGTATTATCTAAGTATTATATATTGTATATTTTATTATATTTGATATATTATGTCATGTATATATGTATTTATTATTATTTCTTATAATTTTATTATTTATTTGTATTTTAAAGGGTGAAATTCATCCATAGGACTCATGGCTCTCAATTTCACTAAAGTGGATAATGGGTCTCACTACAAATTGTGTAATAAGATCTTGTCAACACTTCTATTTACTTTTATCCTCATTCTTAGGCCAACTCTTAATTTTATCTTACCCCAGAAGATGTTTGAGATGTAACTACTTCTGGGAGATAAAAAAGGGAAGTTCGACCTTTTTGTTATTAAGATAAACTTCACTTCATGGCACACATATATGTAAATATCTTGTGATGAGAAGAATGTTAAATTAGCCTATGAAAACTCTTCTAGGCAATGTTTTTGAATAACCAAACGCTTGTCCCCAGGAATCATTCACAACACCTTAATTATATACTTTGCTTCCACTATACATAATTACATTCTTCTTTCCCTGCTTCAAGCTGAGAAAGCTTTTAATTCTTCCAAGTGCGGGAGGTTTGTAGTCATTAAAGATGTCAAAGTACTTTTTGGAGAAGTTGGTGGGGAGAGGGAGTTAGTACAGGATAATGGGCTGAATTGTGTCCTCCCCCCCCCCAGATTCATATAATGAAGTTCTAACCCCCAGTACCTAAGAATGTGACTGTGTTCGAGAAAGAGGTAATTCTTTAAACAGGTAATTAAGCTAAAATGCTGTCTTTAGAATGAGCCCTAAGCCAATTTGACTAGTGTCCTTGTAAGAAGAGGAAATTTAGATACACATAGAGAGAGAAGACCATGTGAAGACGCAGAGAGCGAATAGTCACCTATAAGCCAAAGAGGGAGTCCTCGGAAGCAGCCAGTCTTGCTGACATCAAAATCTTGAACTTCTAGCTCCCAGAACTGTGAGAAAATAAACTTCTGCTGTTTAAAGCCATCTAGTCTGTGTTACGACAGTCCTAGCAGACTAATACACACAGGGAGGCAATAGTGATAAAAAAAAAAAAAAAAAAAAAACCACTTCAGTTGAGTCCTGACCTGTCCAAATAGAAGAGAGCAGGTAGGTGATTGATACCGAAGTTAAGAACCGTCAAGGGGGACATAGGGTCTCCATTACCTGTTTTCTATTTGTTTCCCAACTGGATTGTGGTATTGCTCAGAGCAGAGAAGATGCCTGTGTCTTCAAACCCCCTGCTCTTTGCACAGAGTAGGTGCTCACGCATGCCTAGTGAACAGATCAATAGCTCATTGGGGGTAGTGGCGGCACTGGGCACTCACAGTGGTGTAATATATGGGTAAGAGACCAGGCTCTGGAGTGTGGTTGCCCAGGGTTGAACCCCAGATCTGCCACTTGTTGGTCGTCAGCTCCTGGGCAGACTTCTTCCTCATTCTATGCCTCTGTTTCCTCATGAGGAAAACAGAAACCATCATTACGCCTTCCTCCTCAGTTTGCTGTGATGGTGAAATGCAAAAAATCATGATTACATTGCGGAATCGAAAAGCACTTAGTGTGGTCCCAGGCATATAAAGGGCACTTATTAAATCTTTATTATTAAATTAGTCATTTCAAGAATGTCCAACAAGTATGTGACTGGGGAAGCTCTGCCTTAATTGTTGACATAAAGCAGGACTCTGGGTCCTGGCGATAGTGCTATCAGTTCTCTGGCCAAATTCCAATTTGTGTTCTTCCCTTGCAAATAATCAAATCCTCCCCACTCGGGGAGGGGAAGTGGCTTTTATAAAGCTAAAAGGGAACTTCACAGCCTGCATGTTAAAGAGGAGGTCATTCTGCCCTTCCCGAGCTTGTCTGTGGAGCTCGGCACTACCATGCCAGTAGGGTTGCTAAGGCAGGGAGTTCTCACCAATTACTGGGTAACGACGATGTTTAGGTCAGAGGGGTCAGAAGGCTAAAAACACTGGGGGACTGGGAAAGGGCTGAGAAGAGCCAGAGAACACACATGCTCACAAATAAATGGAGCCCAACATCTCTGCTTTGCCTGACCTCCTTGCAGTCTTGGTGTGTGTCTACAGAAATAAGATATGCCAACATGCAGCAGAAAACCTAGCAGTTGTACTTAAACTCAGACCATCATCTTGAGGGCAAAAGGGGTCTAAATTAACAGATGAGTTTAATTTGGGGAAAGTTTGTGTGAGAAGGTAAGCTCTCTGTAAGTTTTGATGAACGAAAGGATATAAATTGGTAGAGACAAGGAAAAGAGGGAAACCATCATTTGATGAGAACTGAAGTTTCAGACTCGGTCTTTCATTTAATTCTCTCAGTGAGCCAAAGGTGGGTGGATGTAACTACCTCTATGTCCGGCACATAGTGACAGGAGAGAGAAACTGCGTGCTTTTTCTCAAAAAACAAATGCTGGGTGATGTCATCTTTATCAAACAGATATGTATATATATTTATTTACTGAGGTACAATTGATTTACAATGTTATGTTAGTTTCATGTGCACAGCAAAGTGATTCAGATGTATATACATACACACATATGTATATATATGTTCTTTTTCAGATTTTTTTCCATTATAGGTTATTACAAGATATTGAATATAGTTCCCTGTGCTACACAGCAAGTCCTTTGCCTATTTTACATATCATAATGTGTATCTGTTAATCCCAAATTCTAATTCCAAACTCCCCCTCTTCATCTTGGGAACTATGAATTTGTTTTCTGTGTCTGTGAGTCTGTTTCTCTTTTGTAAAAATTTCACTTGTGCCATTGTTTTAAGGTTCCACATCTAAGTGATGTCATGTGATACTTGTCTTTCTCTGTCTGACTTCACTTAGTATGATAATCTCTAGGTCCGTCCATGTTGCTGCAAATGGCATTATTTCATTCTTTTCTACGGCTGAGCAATATTTTATTCTACATATATACCACATTTTTCCTTATCCATTCACCTGCTGATTGACATTTAGGTTGCTTCCATGTCTTGGCTATTGTAAATAATGCTGTTAGAGTTTTTGTCTTTTCTGGATATATGACAAAGAGTGGGGTTGCTGGATCATATGATAAGTCTATTTTCAGGTTTTTTAAGGAATCCCCATACTGTTTTCCATAATGGCTGTACCAAACTACATTCCCACCAGCAGTGTAGGAGGGTTCCCTTTTCTCCATAGCCTCTCCAGCATTTGTTATTTGTAGACTTTTGAATGATGGCCATTCTGGCTGGTGTGAGGTGATACCTCACTGTAGTTTTGATTTGCATTTCCCTGATAATTAGTGATACTGAGTGTTTTTTCATATGCCTATTGATCATTTGTGTTTCTTCCTTGGAGAATTGCTTGTTCAGGTCTTCTGCCCATTTTTGGATTGGGTTGTTTGTTTTTTCTTACTAAGTCATACGAGCTGCTTATACATTCTGGAGATCAAGCCTTTGTCAGTTTCATTTGCAAAAATTTTTTCCCATTCCGTAAGTTAACTTTTTGTTTTACTTATGGTTTCCTTTGCTGTGCAGAAGCTTGTAAGTTTCATTAGGTCCCATTTGTTTATTCTTGCTTTTATTTCTATTGCTTGGGTAGACTGACCTAGGAGAACATTTTTGAGATGTACGTCAGATAATGTTTTGCCTATATTTTCTTCTAGGAGATTTATTGTATCTTGTCTTATGTTTAAGTCTTTGATCCATTTTGAGTTTATTTTTGTGTATGGTGTAAGGGAGTGTTCTAGCTTCATTGCTTTACATGCTGCTGTCCAGTATTCCCAACACCACTTGCTGAAGAGACTGTCTTTATTCCATTGTATATTCTTGCCTCCTTTGTCGAAGATTAGTTGACCAAAAGTTTGTGGGTTCATTTCTGGGCTCTCTATTCTGTTCCATTGGTCTATATGTCTGTTTTTGTACCAATACCATGCTGTCTTGATGACTGTAGCTCTATAGTATTGTCTGAAGTCTGGGAGAGTTATTCCTCCAGCCTCTTTCTTTCTCTTCAGTAATGCTTTGGCAATTCTAGGTATTTGGTGGTTCCATATGAATTTTATTATGATTTGTTCTAGTTCTGTGAAATATGTCCTGGGTAATTTGATAGGGATTGCATTAAATCTGTAGATTGCCTTGGGCAGTGTGACCATTTTAACAATATTGATTCTTCCAATCCAAGAGCATGGGATATCTTTCCATTTTTTAAAGTCTTCTTTAATTTCCTTCATCAATGGTTTATAGTTTTCTGTGTATAACTCTTTCACCTCCTTGGTTAGATTTATTCCTAGGTATTTTATTACTTTGGGTGCTATTTTAAAGAGGATTGTTTCTTTACTTTCTTTTTCTGTTGATTCGTTAGTGTAAAGAAATGCAACTGATTTTTGAACGTTAATCTTGTAACCTGCTACCTTGCTGAATTCTTCAATCAGCTCTAGTAGTTTTTGTGTGGACCTTTTAGGGTTTTCTATATATAGTAACATGTCATCAGCATATAGTGACACTTTTACCTCTTCTTTTCCAATTTGGACCCCTTTTATTTCTCTCTTGCCTGATTGCTGTGGCTAGGATGTCCAAGAATATGTTGAATAGGAGTGGTGATTGTGTGGAGCCTTGTCTTGTCCCAGATTTTAGTGGGAAGCTTTTGAGTTTTTCACCATTGAGTACTATGCTGGCTGTAGGTTTGTCATATACACATTTTATTACATTGAGATATGTTCCCTCTATACCCACTTTGGTGAGAGTTTTTATCATAAATGGGTATTGAATTTTACCAAATGCTTTTTCTGCATCTATTGAGATGATCATGTGGTTTTTGTCCTTTCTCTTGTTAATGTGATGTATTACATTGATTGATTTGCATATGCTGAACCAGCGTTGTGTCCCTGGGATGAACCCCACTTGATCATGATGTGCAATCTTTTTTATGTGCTGTTGGATTCTATTTGCTAATATTTTGGTAAGGATTTTTGCATCTATGTTCATCAGTGATATTGGTCTGTAATTCTCTTTTTTGGTGGTGTCTTTGCCTGGTTTTGTTATCAGAGTGATGGTGGCTTCATAGAATGAGTTTGGGAGTATTCCCTCCTTTTAAATCTTCTGGAAGAGTTTGAGAAGGACTGGTATAAGTTTTTCTTTGTGCGTTTGGTAGAATTCCCTGGTGGAGCCATCTGATCCTGGACTTTTATTTGTAGGGAGGTTTTTTTTTATTGCTAATTCGATTTCATTTCTCGTGATCGATTTGTTCAAGTGGTCAGTTTCTTCTTGATTCAGTCTTGGTGGACAGTATGTTTCCAGAAACTTGTCCATCTCCTCTAGGCTATCCATTTTGGTTCCATATAGTTTTTCATAATATTCTCGTATGATATTCTGTATTTCTATGTTATTGGTTCTAATTTCTCCATTATCCTTTCTTGTTTTGCTTATTTGTGCTCTCTTGCCATAAACCTTTTTTAAATAACAAGAAAAATCTTTCCCAGCATGGCCATGCATGCTGCTGCCCCCAGGAAGAATCCAGATCCTATTGACCTAGTTGGGTCGTATAACCATGGCCAAATCCATTCCCTGGGAAGGAGAATAGAAGTATGATTGACTTAGCCCCTTGTGATTCATAGAACATGGGAGGGTGAAGCCCAGAATGAACTAGGGCTCTCCCAGTGAGGGACAGTAGGATGAGAAGTGGACACCAATTGTGTCCACCTCTGTGAACTCACTACAGTCTTGGAGGACTTCATGTTTCCTTTTTCTGGCCCATTTGGAGTTGACTTCACATTTTAGTTTCAGAAAGCCATCTCTATCTCTCCTATTCTTGGGCCTCAACTGCACTGTTGCCCTTTCTTGTATCCATCCCCTATATCTTGACTTTGTTGGTATGTTTAAAAGACTCTCAGGAAGAAACCATCCATGGGAATGACATTCTACCATCTCGTTGCAATGTGCACTAGAGTATAAAGAGTGATCTGCGTGTGGTTTCCCTGTCACTCAGAACAGTGCTGTGAGAGGATCAAGTCTCCAGTAAGTGAAAAGTGGTCTTGTCCAGAGTCCAACAGCTTTTAGGTCATTGCGTTTTGTCTTAGGCTCTGCTCTTTTTTTTTTTTTTTTTAATTGAAGTATAGTCAGTTACAATGTGTCAATTTCTGGGGTACAGCATAATGTCCCAGTGATGTGTGTGTGTGTGTGTGTGTGTATTTTGTTTTGTTTTGTTTTCATATTCTTTTTCATTAAAAGTTATTATGAGATATTGAATATAGTTCTCTGTGCTAAACAGAAGAAATTGTTTTTTTGTCTATTTTTATATATAGTGGCTAATATTTGCATCTGAAACTCCCAAATTTATCCCTTCCCACCCCATTTCCCCGGTAACCATAGGATTATTTATTATGTCTGCAAGTCCGTTTCTTTTGTAGATGAGCTCATAGTATCCTCTTTCTTCTCTTCTTTAATTCTGACTCTTCCCCCAGTGCTTTTTCCACTTTTCTCTCCTGACACTCAGGACAGTGCCAACAACATAGCAAACACTCAGCACATACTTGTTAGATAAATAAAAAAGATTAACATCGAACATCTGGAGAAGAATGTGTACCATTTCTGTAATTGTTTTAGGAGCGTTGAGACAGTATAAAGCATAATAGCAAGACAGCCACTGGAGGTCACTGTTATTTCACAAGAGGAGAATTCGTTATTTCAGAAAGAACAGGTTGATCCAATTTTAAGATCTCAAGTGAAATGAGGATGGTTGTTATTAGGTAACACTTGCTGACGTCCCAAGGCTTTAGGAATTACAGTTATGCAGAGTTCACGCTTAGTGTTTCCAGTGTGAACACTGACCAAACATTCTGCTGAGCCAACATAGCCATTTTTTTCTGTGACATTTCCCATATTTAGAATTACCGTTTCTCTTTTATAATAAAAAGATGGGTAAGTTATTTTGTGAACAGAAAAGTTCCTTTCCTCGAAGTGGGTTTTTTCTGTATTGTTATATTCCCAAGGAAGAGCCACCTATACTTCCCATGGGTATAATTTGAGAGACACTTAGAACTCTAACCCTCTTGTTCCCTCTGTGATGCCTGCAGTGCATTCACAGAGATCTGAAATTTCATTATTAGCTCTTTGTTCCTTTTTCTCAAATTTGCATCCCCACTTTGAGGGCCTTTGCTCCAAAGCAGCATCTTCCAAATTGATGTTTTTAAAAATACATCTAGTATGAAACATTCCATAAAAAGGAGGGTTCTTCAGTCAAGTCAGTTTGGGAAACGTTGCAAGCAATAGCCTTCAACTGGAGCTGGGAAACCAGGCTGAAGTGGAGGGAAGTTCAACAGCCAAGAAACAGTTGGTGTGACTTTATTTAACAAGCTGTTTCTGCATCTTTGACCAGAGGTCAGCAAATTTCTGTAAAGTGCCAGATAAGGAAGTATTTTAGGCTTGGTACATCATCTCGGGTCTCTGCTGGAACTTCTCAGATCTGTCACTGTGGCAAAAAAAGAGGCTCTGGACAACATGTAAACAAACAAATTGTGCTGTGTTCCAATAATGCTTTGTTTATGGACACTGAAATTTAAATGTCATAAATTTTCACCCGTAATGAAATGTTACTGACATAATTGATTTCCTTCTTCCAAATATTTAAAATTGAAAAATTCACAGCTATACACATTTTGTATGCAGGTTATAATGGTCACCAAAACAGACAGTGGACCAGATTTGGCCCATGGACCACAGTCTGCTGTCCCCTGCTTTAGACCACAAGCTTTCTCATCTTCCCCTTTTTTGTATTTCGTGCAGATTCTATTAAGGTCTAAGGGACTGTGGGGCCTTCGGATGGAAGCCACCTTGATGGACATTTTGCTTGTTTTCATTTTAATATTGTAAACTATTCTGTAACCCATTAACCAATGAATTTCCTAGATCTATTTTTAGATATATCGTTTCCTTAAGTAAATGACCAAGGACGTATCTAGGGACAATTGAGGCACCTATGTGTAATTCAAGAAAAACTATAATTTTGCCTTTAATTCTGGACAGGTGACATTCTACCCTCTGTTTGCTAATAAGGTAGTAATTAAGTATCTGGGCATTGGCCCAGAGAGTAGGGAAAACAAAATTATCCAGCTTCCACACTTTTGTTTATCTATCCCAGAGGCTTCGAGTAAGGAAGGAAGAATGTGAGGGCAGAAAGACTCACAAGGATTTGACCACAAATTATTCTAGTAAAGCTGTAGTGCATTAGGGAAAACAGCATTAAGCCTAGGAATAGAGTTTTAACTTTTTTGAACTATACCTTGGAAATTAAAAAAAAAAAAAAAAAAAAAAAAAGAACAACTAAGTCCAGTAAAACAACATGTGCTTCTAGAGTGGCACTAGAGAAATGTCAGATCAAAGCAGATCAAAATAACTTTAAAAAGAGAGTAGAAAATAGTAGATATTCTATATTTGGGGGGATTGGGGTCAAGGTGTCAGACACTGTGGGTGGGGGTAGCTTTGATGGCAGCTTCAGGAATCCTAAAACCTCTCAATGTTTTCGAGTCTTCAGCCTTTGAAAGTTATTCCAACTCTAACTTTCTTATTTCTGATTGGTTTACTTGAGATTTCAGACACAACACTAGCTGTTAGTTTTTAACTCCCAAGCTACTTGCATCTGTTACAATCTGCAACAACTGTGAGAACTTCGCAACAATCCTCGGTTGTGTAGTTCCCTTGCCTCCCCATGTTATACAGCTGTGATTCTGGAAGCTGGGTTCCAGGTCAGCAGTGCCAACATCACCTGGTACTTTGTTACAAATGCACGTTGTCAGGCCCATCCCTGACCCATGGAGCTCGTCCTGCAATCTGTGTTTTTATTAGCATTCCAGATTACTCTGATGGTTGCTACAATTTGAAAAACCATTGTTCTACACCCTCTAGTCAGAAATACATCATAAAATAAGAAAAAGAAAGAGAAAGTCTGAAAGCTGTCATGGATTATTTGGCTAAGACAAATCAATTGTTACAAGAAGAGTTATGGAAAGGAAGCCTGTTGGAAGAAAATGACTGGAGGAATGAGAAATCTGACTTGCTGGAAAAATCCTGGTTGCTATCCTAATGACTCTTATTCCAAATGTCACATAATTGTCTAAGATGTCTTTGCAAAGAAGAATAAGAGGAATAACGGTAAAACTTTACAAATAATCTAAAAATGTGTGTCCTCATAGGAAAACTTAAAATAAAATTTGTTTCTCAATAAATATTTCTTAGATAATTTTTTAATGGTTCTAATTTGATAAAGATTCAAAGGAATTCATTTAGGAAGGAGAAACAAAGCACTCACATGCTGAGCAGCAGGAAGAGGTCCAAGAATCAAAATTAAAAGATTACTGTTTAATTTCAAAGGGCATCTGGCATGGAGCTCATGAGAGGGGAGAAGGTGGACACATTTTGAAGTAAATTTCCCCCTATACTCAGCAATATTCTCATCTTCCTTTGAGTGATCTATTCAGATTTGGATCTACTTCACCTAAGTTATTAAATTTAAGTTTCTAGGTGTTGATTATTCTACCCATTTCCCCCTTTTAGATCTAACCTTCATTTTGTTGCGTTATTTGTTATTTGTTTCTTTTTGCCATTTGTAAAGGTAATTAGAGTTCTGGTACTTTTACAAGAACTATTTAGCTTATCACAGTCATGAGTCATTTAACACATTTTCCTAATCTCTGTGACCCTCAAAGGTCCTCAACTCCTAAAATTCCATGATTCCATAATTTCTAATTTGTGCTGTAGTCTAGAAATCCCAAGAAGATAAAATAGAGGAGATGAATGAATTTGTTCAGAAAAGCATTATAGAAATAAGAATCCCAACATTAATATTTATTTTGCACTAAACTAAACATGAATCTAGATTTAGCGATGGTTCACAGCTCATATAATTAAGCTAATATTACAGAACTAAGGAATCTTGAGTCTGCAAATGAAAAGAAATGAAGTTACTGAATTAAATTTAGAGTTAATGAGCCTTTTCAGGCTTCGTCGTGTTAAACAATATATCCCATTATTATAAATATTTGGAACTGTTATAAGTCAGATGATAAACAATACATTGATGAACACACTTAGGATCAAGTATTTGTAATTTCTCAGTTATTTTGAGGAACTTTATCATATAAATGACATTTATTCCATGTCTTGGGGCACCTGTAGACGATTTTTTTTTATTGTGACATAAGTCACCATGTAATGCTTGAATGGCTGAAGGTTGCCTCCAGATTATTAGAGCTGTCAGAATCCATTTTTACACAACAGATTGGAAAAAAAAAAGTAACTCCCTTAATTCAAAGCTGTTATTTCTATCATTGTGATATAGTTCTTTCCCATTCCACTTAGGAAAGTGAAAGCAATAAAGATTTTTTTCTGTCTTTGTAAAGGAGAGTCTATGATTAAACAGTCAAAAATGACTCATTTTTCCTAAGATGAGGTTATCACTTTCATTCTGATTTCCAAAAGTGTACATCCAGTCTAGTGGGAGTCCGGGGTAGGCTTCCATACAAGGATACTAAAACAGTCAGTAAATAATCTCACTTTGGAAATGGTCACACAAAGCAAGTCGCCTCATGTGTCAACTTGCTTCAGAGTGTTCCAGAGAATAATCGAACATTTGCTGTTGCTCAGACCTGATTGCTATGTGAGAGTGTCAACGGGACAGGAGTGCCTCCACTCTGACTCTCTCCACCCAGTTGAGTAAGTCCATGTCCAAGATAGAAAGCAGCAAAGCTATTTGTAGTCCATAACACTTATTACTGGATATTATGTACTAACCACTGGGCTAGAAGCTGAGAATACAAAGAATAAGACATGACCCTTCTTCAAGAAAAAAAACAGTTTTCTGGAGGAACATAAGAGCAAAAATATAATTTCAATCTGGTTGTGTAAACACTATGATAAGTACACACACAGTCCATGTAGGGAAGCAAGGAGGAAGAGCCTCCAACACAAGCCTGCAGAGGCTGCTACGTGGAGGGCAGGCTGACAGGAGGAAGACTCCTCCTTCCTCCCAGCCCATCTAGTGTGGTCCTGGGGGAGGGGTGTTCCCACGAAGTAGCAGAACCAGGACTCAACCCTAGATCTTCTTCTATTTTGAAGTGCTCTTGCCACCAACAATGATGTCTCTTGAGATTCTCTTCCTTGTGGTGACCTATATGAAGATTGACCCTTATAGTGGAATCCCCTTATGGATGAATCCAGTAAAATGTGTTTGGGGAGATGGGTGGGATGGGGTGGAGGCAATAGGAGTTCCCACCGCTTGCCAGTGAGTAGCAGGCTGTGAGAGACTTGAATCTTCTCTTCCTTCAATTAATCTGTTTCCATGCACCCCTCAGGGCTGCTTTAAGACATTCTCTGAGCACAGGGTTAGGTGCTGACTTTCAGGATCTACTCCACCTTAAATCAAACTTGCTAAATTGTATCCACATCCTATATTAAATACAATTTACACATAACTGTAAAAAAAACTGAACTGAATTGCACTTGACTGGATGACATCAAGTTTTATATTGCTGCTATAATGGTCTTCAACAATTCCCTTTTCTTACCGAGCATTCAATTTTGGAGTGGTTTCTGTGGCAGAACGCTAGCTGACTCCAGTGTCCATTTCCACATTCTTCAATAATAAAATGATTGTCATCTGGGCACATGCAGCCCAGCATAAAGTGGCTTTTTCTACCCTCTCTGGCAGCGAGCTGTGGCCATCTGACTAAATCCCGGGCACAAGAATTTCCATGGAAGTGTCTGAGACAGCTCCTGGTTCCCTTCTGTAAGAAACAGCTAGCCTATACTGTTTGAGCATCTCCTTCTGTGTCCCTTTCCCCAACCCCTTGTCTGTAATGCAGATTATGCCATCTAGAACACAAGTTCGGGACCAAGCACAACAGAGCAACAAGATGTAGAGATCCAAGTGTCATTACTGTGGAGTGTCATAAAAGCTCTTATCTCCCTTCTTTGCTTAAAAGAGAAATACATTTCGTTTAAGCCACTCTTATTTTGAGACTTTCTGTTACTTGCAACTGGTCTTAACCCTAGAATCACGAGTGAACTGCAGAAAGTTGCAGAGCAGAGCATGGGCTACTGACTTGGTGGAGTGGTGAGGTGGCAAGGAATCGGACAGTATTGGCTGGAAAGTTCATGACCCATATGTGGCTCAGGGGTCCCTATCGTATCCTGAAAGCAGCCTGTAAGCTGAAAGAGGCTGTAGATTTGGGGCGGGGGGAGAGAAAATGGAGAATGTTGATGGCTGCCTTTTCTGTCTTCTTACTGCAGCAAAATCCCGCACCAGAGAGACAAATCCAGACCAGAGGATCTGGGACTAAATCTCGAAGATAGAACAGCTCCACTAAGGACAACCTTTTCAGCCTGAAGTCTGTCATCTAAGTTGTCTCAGTGGCTACCTGGGGCCCTATAAGAGAAAAAAAAGAAACTTTTTATACCCCTAAATGGAGTAGTTATAAGCAATATTTCTGAAATGGAGCTTTAGCAAGAGGGAGCGCTGTAGCCCCAAATCCTTTTCAATCACCTGATAAGAGTTTTCTTGAGTGAAAACAGAGTCTTCAGGCAGTAAAGTTTAGTGTGGAGTCAGATTGCTGGGACTGAATATATTAGCTGTGCGACCCTAGGAAATGGCTTAATCTCTCCACGCAGCAGAATTGATTGGGTCCCTATTATTTTGCCAAGTACTGTTCTTGGGCTGGGCTGGGGACAACATGGCAAAAAGAGGACAAAAAAGTTTCTGCTTTCATGGGTCTTGAGTCCCAGTGAGAGGAGAGAGATCATTATTAAGTAAATAAATTACCAAGTAAAGAAACCACCAAGAATCCATTCACAAGATAATTTCAGATAGTAGAAAGTGGTAAGAAACTAAAGTAGAGTGAAAGAGAGTGTGTTACCAGTAGTTATAATATCCAAGAAAAACTCAGAGTCTACATTATTTCTACGATCCTTTGGCATTAATCACTGCTGGAGTTTAAGAGTGCCTACCATATGGAAACTCTGTTCCCCGCTAGAACTCGGTACCAGCTGAGAGATCGAGCAAAGGAGTCAAGGCGATCCCACTCAGCATGTCAGTTCTATTACTGGGAGAGCTATTTTGAGTACGTGGCTTGGTCCATTCAAAAATGGACTTTGGAATACCGAACCTCAGAATTAGACTAACTTTCCCACTCAGTCATTGGGAGAACTGCTTTGTTTACATTTACTCACAAACTACAGTTTTAACACTCAATTTAACAGTAAAGCACAGAGCAAGTAGATAGCTGATGAAAAAGGACCTTCATCACACAAGACTATGGTTAGATTTTTAGCATCTTCAAGGAATCTATTTTATAACTATTTCCTCACCTTTTATTCTGATAACAAGCAGAATAGCTCATTCAGTGCCTTGTATTATTAAGATTTTATGTCGCTAGCTCAGAACTACTTAGCCTTTCAAGTGTTCTCTACTAAACATGCTCACATCTGCTGGTTTCATCTGAAGTCAAGGATTAATAAAAAAATTCAAGATATGAAAAATTTAATTCCACAATATCTTCAGTAAAAATACATAGTTATATCTGAAATTAAGAATATCACAAAAGAGAAAGTATCCTGGACTTACATAGTGCACAATCCTGTAAACAGGATTATTACAAGGCTCTCTTTTTTATTTATGTAATTTTTGTACATATTTAATTTTTATTGAAGTATAGTCAATTTACAATGTTGTGTTAATTTCTGGTGTACAGCATAGTGATTCAGTTATATATATATATTTCTTTTCATATTCTTTTTCATTACAGGCCATTGCAAGGTATTGTATATGGTTCCCTGTGCTATATAGTAGGACCTTGTTATTTACCTATTCTCTATACAATAGCTAGTATCTGCAAATCCTAAACTCCCAAATTATGGTTGCCCCAGGGTAGGGGGTGAAGGGATACAATGCTCTCTTAAAATGTGTTTCTAATTCTCTGCAGTTAATCCACTGTAGAGATGGGAAAATCCAGTCTTGGCTCTTTGCTGATCCATTCTGATGCGCCCTACATCCAGGTCCATGTTTCTACTGAGGATAGTAGGGTCTGGCCACATGGGAGATTTACAGAGCAGGTACACTGGTGTGGGCATGTAACCTTAAGCTCAACCTCCTCCCCACCCATGATACAGCTTCAAATGTGTATTAAAATCAGGGCAGAAACTATGGCATAGGGCATTGCACTGTCCTGGAATGTCAAACTCTCCTAAAAAGCCAATTTTTCTTTAAGAGAATTTCTGCAATCTAGATGCATGCCCTGACATTCTCTTTCTTGGGTCTGTTATTTCTCACACTCAGTTCTTGTTCTGTTTTCTTTGACATTGTAGAAGAAAATTAATGGAACAGAATAAATTAAGAGCCTCGGTGCTTTATCATCTCAACTGTTTGGCAAATCTAACTGATAACTTGGGGAGATCAGGAGGGGCCTGCTGATAATTCCTTTAAAGCAAAGGGCTTTTTGTTCGTTTATTTTTGTTTACTTTTATGTTCTGTTTATCATAAAGAATCCCACACTGTTATGGTGCTGCATAAATAAGAAATAAAGAGAAGATATGATAAGTAAAGGTTTAGGGGGAAATCACAATGTAGACTTTCAAATTAAACTGCAATATTTTGTCCCCAAATATCTATAGAACTGACAAATCTGGTCATTTGATTAGAAGGAAGTAAACTAAAAATCTTTAGGTTTCATTAATTCTCGAGTTTTTAACACATTAAAAAGAGGGTTGTAGAAATTCTTTTTGTGGAGGTGTCTGAAACGGAATTTTATTTGAGGAGAATTAAGGCTGAACCTTAGAATATTTTCTCAGAGTCTGTTGTAACCTCTGTGTGTGTGTGTGTGTGTGTATGTGTGTGTGTGTGAGGGGGAGGGGCATAAGTGAGCCCATGTACATGCTATTTTCTCCAGAGCTGAACTCACAGTGCCAACATATTGGAGGGTTTTCTATCGTAATTTGAGATTCAAAGCTGTATCAAGGTTAAAAACGCTAATTTCTTAAATGAGTAGTAAAAGATCAATCTTTGTATTTCAGATTCAAAGAAGTTAATTTTCTCTTACATTCTCTTTATGTTTTTCTTCCATGTGAGAAATGTGTCAGAAAGGACAAGTTCTTGGGGAATTTTAGGGCAAAAGAGCGGAGCCACTTCTCAACTGCTTCAAATTATCAGCAGAGAGGCCCCCTTGTCATTCACCTACCATCTTTAGCCTAAAGAAGATGAGTTCCTGGCCCTGAGAGGGGGACGGGGAGGGTGCAGATGGCAAGAGAACGGTGGTGCAGACAAAGCTTTGAACTTGAACTGATAAAAGCCAGGGCAGGTTGCATTCATGTGGATGTTAGTTGCGGTTCTCCAACTGTTTCTTAGCTTCAAGTTTAATTTTTTTTTCAAATTCAATTAGATATTTTTGCAGACCAAAGTATTCCTGCCAAGTTGAGTATTCCTATCTAGAATGCTGTCCCTGCTCTTCCTCTGACTAACACCTAGTCATTTTCCAGGTTCAATGCCACTTCCTCCAGGAAACCTTATTTTTCCTCTAAATTAGTACCTTCGAAATTTTTTTTCTCCCTTTGCACCATGTTCCCTTCTTTCAGAGGAATATATGTATAGAAATCCACATCCATGTACAGGAAGGTGATGGATAATTACATATTAAGATCTCTTATATGATAAAAGTCTCTCTTCCATATGGGACCATACCCTGCAGCAGGACAGGCACCATATCTGGACTGTGCGGCACCAGATGGCAGACAGCCAATCCATATTTCCTCAGAGAATAAATCAGTAAATATTGCCTCACTTTCTCACATTGGAATTTGCGACGTTCTCTGTCTCCATTTCTAATTAAACTTTGATCAGCATTATTTCTCACCAGTTTACATGACGAATTTCATAGCTCTTCCTTCATTGCCAAGGGGATGTAATGTTTAAAGGAGTTCAAGAGTGATACGTTTTGCAAAGAAAAGAGTCATTTGACTGTATAAATATCCCATACACTTTTCAAGGTGAAATTTATTTTCTCACAAATACTGCCTTGTTTATGGGGTTTTCTCTGCTAGGACCGTGTCCTTTCGCAACTGTTTAAAGCCGCTCGTATTTCAGTAAAGGACGCTTTCACCTTCCGCCACCCCCACAACACAATTTGATGGGATTTGGGGAGATTTGTTTCCTTTTTGCTTGAGGATGGCCGCAGGCAGTGGCTGTATCCTTGTCACCTCTAAAGGCGCGGTAGCTGACGGCCGGAGCTCTCCAGCTGCTGTCCCATCCTTATGCCGCGTGAAGCCCCGGGAGAAAGAGGAGGCAGATTAATTAGTACTAATTACTCCTGAGCCGGAAAATCTCCACTTGGTATGACAAAGCACAAGGAAATCCCGTACCCGGCGTGCTCAACTGGCCAGATAGTCGGGGCCGCACAGCTCAGAGGCGAGCTCTGTTGCTCCTTCCTGGGAACCGAAGCCCGGCCGCGCCAGCAAAGCAGAACACCTTGCCTGGGCCTCGCTGTCACCTCTGCGGCCATCCAGTTTGTCTTTCCCCTTTAATTCACAGGTATCTCGGATCATTGCGTGTCTATTTAGAATGCACTGCGCTCTAAATAACAAGCCGTCTGACAGTTGTTTCCGCAGGAGGAGACGGTTTTTCCCACGTCACACGAAATCCGGACGTTGGCTGTTGCTGACCTTCTTCCAGCGGCTCACCAAGTCCGGACTTTGGGCTGGGTCCCTGCGATGTCACGGTCCCATCCACACGGCTGTCAGAGGACCGAGGTGGCTCCCAGCAGCCTCTGCCCTCACCCCCAGGTTCAGGGCCGAGCGGCGGGGCGGGGAGGGGGCGCTGAGAACTCACCCCCACTCTCTCGGCCGGGGAGGGAGAAACCTCCTCAGCAGCCTCCCCCCTTCCATCTCACTGGCCAGAACTGGGTTATAAGACTGCTCCAGTTGGAAAAAAATGAGTAATCGGTTGTCCCTTACAGTGAGTGACAGAAAACGGAGAAGGGGGATTGGAAATAGTTTCTGAATAGGTGTAAGAAAGTCCACAATGAGAGGGAGGGTATATAGCTCAGGGGTAGTGTGTGCTTAGCAGGCAGGAGGTCCTGGGCTCAATGCCCAGCTCTTCTATCAAAAATAAAATTAAAATAAAATAAATAAACATAACGATCCCTCTACCCTCCACGCCCAATTTTTAAAAATTAAAAAAAAAAAAAAAAATCCACAATGGATCCTGGGACTCTGCTGTCTTACAATGTCCTTCGTTCTCTGTTTGGTGCCATACCTCCCATTTGAACTTTCCCTAAAAAGATTCAGCACAGAATCGGCAAATCGCGCATTTGTACGGTAGATTAAGCGTATCAGCAGAGCACATACTATTTTTTTTAAAGATTATTTTCTTCTTTTTCTTTTCAAATACCCCCCCCCCCGCCCCGCAACTAGGGTGTTATTTTTTTATTCTTTTTTCTGTGGACTTTTCTCAAGTACTGCAATTCCCAAGGTAATAAATGTAGAAGTTTATATCAGGTTGCTATAAATTCATTATTTCTATAAATAAGGTAAGGTCCGTAATTTCATGGTTTGGGATATTCAAGAGAACACTATGGTGAACTTCTCTATATTTACTGTTTTTTGAAAAGGTAATATGAGATAGAAGTGCCCCTCACCCACTCAGCCTTTCTAAAGTACACAATTTTACCAATTTAACCAAAATCTTTTCATGCTAGAGATGTTATCATGTACTAGTAACTAACCACTCGATGACATCCTCTTGGGTATTCAACTATTAGCACATGATCTGTCACTGAATTTCTACCTGTGGTATCTTAAGTCACTGGGTGCCCCTGAAGGGCAGGTGGATTCACATTCCATTTCACCAAGAATGAAAAGGAAAAGTGACAAATGTCTTTGGCAATTGTCAGTACTTCAGCGTGTGAGGCTCTAAAGTTGCCTATAAACTTTCACATGAAAGAAGGAAAACAGAATCTGCATAATCTTCCTATAATTGTGATTAGGTGCCAAAATTGAGTGACCTGAACAATTTAATTTTTTCATCTGTATATAACTAATAATAAATGAATTCTGCAAGCTTAACCATTTTTTTTGAAATTCATCTATTTGATAGTCTTGATTTGACCTCTTTATAAATACCCTGCGGCTCTGCTTTTTGTTTGTTTCTTTGACTGGAGACCGGCAACCACTCATGCACGGTTCTTACTGACTCAATGACGCTTTCTCTTTTGCATACAAATGCTCTCTCTAATTTTTTTTTTTTTTTTTTTTTGCTGTCATCAAATGTCCATGTGACGTGATCTACAAATATGAAGACCATGCTCATCCAAAGAGAATTCAGTGTTTAAATAAAAGATGGAGCAAAGTTAATCTGGCATATATTTAATGATGTGTATAATTGTGATTGTGCTGCATGGTAATTGGGCATAAGTGGTACGTTACTCATGTCATAGCAATGGGGGCTATATTTATACAGACAGACCCAGCATTTTTATAATCAGCAGTGAGAAGCGGTTGAAAGTGGAAAGAGTGAGAATGGGGAGGTAGTCTGTGGAAAGCCTCCACCTGATCATAAGAAGACTGAATATTGACCTGTTCTCTCCTAGATCTATTAGAGCTGACCCTAAGGAAAGGTACCTAGCATCTCAGAGTCTTTCCTATATTGACTTCTCCAGGATTTAGCTGGATCTGAATGTCAATCTACACATGGGCTTCTTAAGCACTTAGATGCAGGTCCCTGTGTTGATTGTTTTGGAAAGAAAAGAAATTGACTAAAGGACTGAAGTGTCCAACAACTTGTTTATTGGACCGGGTCTCATCTTACCTGAGACAGCTAAAATTCTGCCTTCCCTCCACCAGATTGACCCCCACTCCACTCTGTACTGCTGCAGAGATGCAAGGCACTCTGCTTCCAGAATCCTACATGTGAAGAGCAGCCAAGTTCTCTACTTCAGCCTTCCCATAGGCTTATCTATTACATTTCCCTCAACTCAGAGTAATGTCTGAAGAAGACAGATTTAGACACACATCCCATCCCTTGCCTCTCCTCCCTCAAGCCCCTTCTTAAAAGAGTGTAGTAAACTACAATCCCTTGATGCTGAAAGAAGCTAATTTTTGTTTCTCTTTTCGATTCTCCCAGGAACTCCCTTGAATACCCTTGGGCCAGGAAAGGAGGGCTTTGGGCTCCTAATACCTTAGCCATACTGGAGGACGGGGAGTGGTGGAGAAAGATGAGTTGGCCAATAAATAAGTCTAAGCTGGAAGGTATTTAAAAAATATTCTACCTAGTTACAGTCCCCCTCTAATAAGACTTCTCCACTCTCACAGGATATTTACTCTTATTTAGGGATCACCTCTCCCTTTTCTCAAAGCACAAGAGCTAAATCTTTGCTTTGAATCTACTTTCTGATTTGACCCAGCCCCTAGGTCTTCCGAGGGTGGCTGGGTGATCCTGGGGATTGGTCATGTACTTTGCCTAGGGACAGATCTTAGACCCAAGGAAACTGAGTTCCCAATACTGGCCCTCAGGGACCCTGGCCAGGTGGGCAAGGAGAGCTTCCACTGAACAAAGGTGAGTCTCAGGGAATTTTGCTTAGCTGAGGGTGAGATGTAGCCCCTGCTCAAAGACAGCAGGCTACATGGGGTGCCATCTCCAAACCTGAATTCATCTCCATGTTCTCTTTGGCCTTGATTCTGTGACTCAGAAGGGAAAAGAATGACTGCTGAGTTCACCTCCTGGAGACCAGAATGCCCCTGCTCTCTGTCTTTGTGGACTTCTCCAGCCAACCTTTGCTTCATGTTTGTCAGCTCTGGAAAACTTCCTGGGGTAAATATAGATATGGAGTCAGATCTCTTTCTCCAAATCATAATTTTTGAAATACGCCCTAGGCCCAAGTTATTGGAACAAGGCTTCCTTTTCTTGAAAGAGGCTCAGTCTTTTCAAAGAGAACAAGCCTTGCTTCCCCTCCCCTTCCTTTCTTTAAACTGTGGATTGTCTATAGTTGCCTGTATACATAATTTTCTTCATTATTCCTGGCCTCAAGATGCTTCAACTCTCAAATTCTCCCCTGGGCAATTGTTACCTATCAGCAGTGCAAATATGTGCTTCCCGCAGGGTCTTAAGGATTCCCAAGGGCCCCTTCATGCAGCAAACTTGCAGATTTTTATTCACTCAGATGTGGAAAGAAAACGTAGCTTATTTAATTTGGCAATAAGTGGTCAGCTTTTTTCTCATAAGCCTAAACTTTGTACGATGCAATCATTTAAACAGCCCTTTTAGATGGTACTCACATCTAAAACAAAATTTTAAAAAATGCACATTTCCATATATTTCCATATAGCTCCTGTGCAAGAGGGCATTTGTGTGTTTGATGGGGTGATATAGCTTGACAAGTGAGAGGAGATGTCATGCTTGCACCCTTAGGTGCGTTATAAATAATAAATACGGTAGCGATAAATACAACACTTACAATACACATATATAATACTTTATATCAAACAGTGACATACAAAAGCTTTATCTATGTCTATCTATGTAATTATACATCCACGTTTCCCACCCATCCATCCACATAGACAATGTTTTATATTGTTTATAAAGCAAGTAAAGAATGTCTTGGCAGGGGATGCTCCCTGGCCTTGCACCCACCGAGGGCTAACACACCATTTAGGTGTGTGCTCCTGCACCCTGAGACTGGTATATGCTGGCCTGTTTTTTTAATCAGTGTGGGCAGGCCTACCCATCTTTCCAGCTGCCTTGGCCCTGCCTTGGTTCTCACCTTTTTGTAGACTCTCTTGCCTCCACCTGCTCCTACATCCCATCCCCAGATCCCTATGAACCAGACAAGCACCAGTTGGGCTGTTTCCTTCTTTTCTAGACAAGATTTCTGTGACTCCATAATTGCTTTCTCTACTGGGGAAGCAGTGATTTAAATCCTAAATGCTTGATTCTTGGTTTCCTGAAGGATTTAGAAAATACTAGCTGTCTTCAATCCTATTGCCTTACTGCAAAAACTCTTATTTTGAACGTGAGAAAATGAAAGTGAATTCCTTAGTTCTCTCTCCGTTTCTAATGTAATAACCTTAATGTCTTCTCCCTACTCCCAGCAGGCAGTTGGATGCCCGCGGCCAGCTAGGGAGAAAGTCATGTACACAGAAACACAAGAGAGGAAAACACATTAATAATTTTCAGGCTAATTACTTGAGTACCCAGAGTGTTCGATAGTGAGTAAAACTGAGCCATCTCGGCTTCATGGAGGTTATAGTCTGGTAAGAGAAACAGATAAGATACAAACACACATATAATGCTAGTTCGTGGTTAGCACTTTGAAGGAAAACAGCTGGTAGAGAAAGTGACTGGTAGACAGTGCTAGGAAATGTAGGTTAGATGGGGCATCAGGGAAGTCCCCTCTGAGAAAGTGACACAGACCTGAGGATGAACAGATGTAGGTCAGGCAAAGCACAGGGGAAAGAGTGTTCCAGGCAGAAGGAGCAACCTATGAGATGGTCTAAGTTGAGAGGGGTGAGAAAGGCTGGCAAGGGCTTCCTTCCCATTCCACTCAGGGCCAGAAGCCAACGTCCTCCTCTCACCCCGTGATTCCCCGTGACCTTTCTGATCTAATGCTATGGTATCCTTTTCTCCCTCTGAGCTCACCCCCTACTTCCTTCCTCTTTACTCTCTCTGGAATAGCCACATGTGCTCCCTTGCTGTTCCTCAAACACTCCAGGCAAGTTTCTACCTCAGGACCTTTGCACTTGCCACTCTCTGGCTGAAGCCTCTGCTGCCAGGTAGGGGCAGGGATCACTTCTCACATTCTTCCAGTTTGTACTCAAAAACATCTCCATAACACCTGCCAGGGCCACCTTATCTACAACTGCAGTTCCTCCTACATTTTATATCCCTCTCCCCCACTTTTAGTGTTCTTCTTAGCACTTAGCATTATCTAATGAACTACATATTTTATTCATCTATCTCATTTATTGTCTGTCCCCACCTAATGTAATTTATAAGGGTGGGGACTTTGGTCAGTTTTATTCACTACTGTATCTTAGCAATTAGAATAGTGCCTGGCATGTAGTAAGCATTCAATGTTTATTGAATGAATAAATGAGTGGTTGACAGCACTGTTTGTTTTTTGGTGCACTTGGTTTGTTTTCTTCCCTGCCTCACGATGCTTGCTCTAATTCAGTCCCCTGTGCCTTTTTACCAATTTACCACTCTGCATCATCTCAGTCTGTTTGTTTCAGATTCCCCAACAATCTGAGACATCTCCTGGATTTTTAGCTGGTGATTCAAATTTCGTTCCTTCCTTGATTATTTGTGGGGCACCTGTCTTCATGAGGTTAGATGTAAAGCAAGAATTTTTTCCCCCAAAGATTCTGTTTTGTGACAAACACATCACCCCTGACTCCCTTCTGTCTCTACCTGAAAAAGGGCAGCTGTAACAGCAAAAGCCAGTCTGGCAGGGCACCCTATTGTTGAAGTCACCAAACGTGGCACAACAGAGTAGGATGTAGGAGCCAGAAACAAGAGATGACCCTGTCTGATGCAAATCTTGTGGAGGGAGGCAGAGATGACCGGGCAGTACCCCTAGAAGGAATTACTCCCTGGGAAAGGGCAGCAAGGTGAAGTCCCCAGCTGTAGATAAACACAACCTGGCCATCCAATTTCCCACTATTGTTTCACTTGCTCTTTACATGATAAGGAGGATGATCTTATTCTGAATTTGTTCTTAGATAAGTTAGAATGGTCACTGAGGAAGAATGGCTACATCTATGGAGGCTGTAAAAAGCAATGAAGCATGGCCATTCCAATTCCCATAAGCATGTGCTTTGACAAAACTTGACAGCTCACAGGACATGCCATTTGAAACACACATATTGTGTACTCTAAATTCCACACTTCCAATGTGGCGATGCCGGCAGAATGTTAACTGAAAACCTGACGGATACCCTTAGCTGGCACCGATGCCTTTCTGTAGGGGTCCCAACGTATCACAACAACTCCCCTGAATGCAATTGGACATACAGTATTGTCCACATTCGAAATATTAAAAAACAGTTTAAAATATTCTGGGGAAAATTAATTTTTATTAACATATTACAGCTCATTAAATAGGATCAGAAACTATATATATAGTACTTAGCTATTCAGACATTACATTTTTTAGTTTATCTAATTTTGAAATCATTTTCTTTCTCTTACTGACATTACATTTTAATGAACATACAGTATTTTCACACATAACTCAATCCTAATAGCTAATATGATCTTCAGAGTTTAGCTTGGACCACATAGAATTCTTATCTAATATCTGTCAAGTGTTGTTCATAATAATTTTAAATTTTAGTGTAATTATAAATAGAGAATCTCAGGCTATTTTTAGGTCTATTTGACAAAAACTACGGCCACCACACTGCCTATTACAGTATTACAAGCGGAAGTTCCTCCAGGGTAGGGGCAGAATCACGTCCATCCTGTTTCTGTTCAGACAAGGTAAGAGCACTGAGGGGAGCCTCACATGTGGGAGGTATTCAGCATGGGTGGAATTAACCAAAGAGCTGGCACGTCAGCCGACTGGCTTAGAGAAACACAGTTCACATGAAAGGTGGCGACAGGCAGGGACTCTGGAGCCAAACTGCCTGGGTTCAAATCCCAACTCTGTTTCTTACTTGCTTGAGCCTCAGTTCCCTGCTCTATAAGATGTGGATACCAGTAACACCAACCTCACAGGGTGCTGGTGAGGATTAAGTGAGGTAATTAAAACGTTGAAAGCATTTAGAGTGGTCTCCGGTGCGTGGGATGGATATATTGGCTACTACGATGTAAGACAGGCACACATACTCAGAGGAAACGTAAAATACAGGACTAATGAGCACTTTCCCACCCCTCCCCCCTACACATGCCCTTTCCAGACACACACACACGCACACACACGCACACACAACGCACATTTGCACAGACAGAAACCCTTCATAAAAATGAAAGGAGCAGAGCTTCCTTCACAGGCTGCCAGGAAAAATCTTTCTGTCCCGGGAATCCGAACATGGTGTCTGCCCCTTTAGTTGAACCCAGACTGCACTTGTAAACCTGAACTGGGATTATGCAAAAGGTCCTGCAAAGCCTCTGAGCGCCATCCCTGGATGAATTCCAGGTCATTTTCCTTCTGCCAGCAGTGCTAATCCTTGGTCTTAGTGTGATTAGATAATCTTTTATCAGATAATAATATTTGTGGCTTTCTCCCCGCATCTTTTCTTTAACAATGCCCTGGACAACCTCTCTCCTCTCTTTTTCCCTCTGTTGCCCCTATCCAAGCTGACCCTAGACTCTCTGCTCTGCTTGCTTCAGTGGTTGGTGGAGGTGAGGGCAGGGTCGGGGTATAGTTAGAATGAAAAGCACTAGTAACCCACGAAGTGTCCTGACTTTGCTCAAAATCTAAGCCAGTAAGCTAATTGGAGGGTTTGTAAAGTTTCTAGAAAAATTAAGTGAATGTATGGGGGTGAAATGTTTTAGAAGAAACACAAGGAGAGAAAGATCTCCTGAAGTATTTTTGAAGGGTCTGTTGGATTGTGACAGGGTTTGCAATCTGAAGGTTTTACTAGTAAGAGAGACTTGAACATTGCTCCCTGACCAAGTGCCAATATGTGACGTGACTCCAGGAGGAGTGGCTGCACAGCATGCTGGGAAGCTCTAATCACAGTCACCTCATTAAAGATTTCCGCATGCAAAGCTCAGGGTGGAAGTGATAAAGAGCTGGCAGTGAGCAGACACATGGACAAGATTGTGGGATTCTCCAGGTCATCTGTGTGGACAGTAGACCAGAATCTAGGTGCCCCTACCCAAGGCCTTGGTGATGCAGAAAGCTCTGGAATAGTAGCAAAATGCCTGTGGTTGGAGAAACCCCAAGAAATGACACACAGTTTCCCACCTGTCTGGTGGGATGAGGCTCAAAATGAAAATTAAATTGAGGTAAACAAAATACAGAGGCATGATGTATCTGGCAGGTGTTTCCACCTTGCAGTGTCCTTACTGTTTCTTTCCCTAACAAATCCCAGCCCCCTTTAGGGGTTTTTTATCTTCTCCATTTGAGGAGACCATGAAATTGTTGATCAAGTCTTCTTATAGCAAAAGCAGGAGGGCACAAGGTTTAGATTAGACCAGTTAGACTCCCTCCTTAGGACTTTGATTCTTTTATTTTCTTTTATTCTTCAGGATTCTTTTTAAAAAATTGAAGTATAATTGGTTTAAAATGTTGTGTTAGTTTCTAGTGCACAGCAAAGTGATTCAGTCATTTATATATATTTATATATACATATATATTCTTTTATATATAGATAAACATATATATTCTTTCCCAGACTCTTTTCTAATATAGGTTATTACAAGATAATTGAATATAGTTCCCTGTGCTATACAGTAGGTCCTTGTTGATTATTTTATATACAGTAGTGTGTATCTGTTAGTCCCAAACTCCTAATTTATCCCTTCCCCACCTCCTTTCCCCTTTGGTAACCATAGTTTGTTTCCTATGTCTTTGCGTCCATTTCTGGTTTGTAAATAAGTTCATTTGTTAAAAAAAATAAGTTCATTTGTATCATTTTTTAAGATTTCACATATAAGTGATATCATATGATATTTGTCTTTTTCTGTTTGACTTACTTCACTTAGTATAATAATAATAATAATAATAATAATAATAATGAAATAATAGCATTATTTCATTCTTTTTTATGGCTCAGTAATATTTTTAATCTTTATCTATTCATCTGATGATAGATATTTAGGTTGTTTCCATGTCTTGGCTATTGTAAATAGTGCTGCTATGAACACTGAGGTGCATATGTCTCTTCAAATTATAGTTTTCTCTGGATATATACCCAGGAGTGGAAATGCCAGATCATGTAGTAACTCTATTTTTAGTTTTTTTAAGGAAACTCCATACTGTTCTCTATAGTGGCTGCACCAATTTACATTCCCATCAACAGTGTAGGAGTTAGGACTTTGATTCTTGAGAGAAGTGATTCGAGTACCAAGAACTGTTGGATCTAATGGATCCATTTCAGAAGTCACCAGTTCTTGCCACCTGCATCCTCAGAGCTGCCCTGGGTTCTGCCCTTCCCAAGTCTGATCCCTCAGGTTTGCCCTGGATTCTGAGAACTGCTTCAGATACTTCCACTACATTCCTCTTCAAGTTAGAAAGGCTTTTGGTAGCAATAAAGAGTTACAAAGAATTAACATTTGGGGTTATAACTCCTAAAACTTACAGATCTCATACACTATCCCACCGTACATGGTTTTGGATAGAGGCAATGGTGATGAATTGCAGCTGTAGTTGACCCTGGCTCCTTGCCAAGATATGCATTTTGGCATCTTCTTTAGTTTCACATACTGACCCTTCTAGTAAGAGGGGACCCACTCTTTCTCTTGCCTCAGCACAAGTGACTGATTCTTTTGACCTCCTATCTCCCAGAATGTGCTTCACAGGGAGGAGGAACAGAGAGGTGGTTGGCTGACCCCGAAGCTGCTGATCGATTAGAAGAGGATGCATGATCTTCAGTATGTCCCAAGATGAGCTTTATTTCATTAATATCCAGTTTTCAAAACATTAGCACGAACTGATCTTGTTCTGATCTGCGGCTGATATCAAGAGCTGGATTAATTAAGTTTTGTCCCCAAACCAAAATGTTTTAAAAATGACTTTTCTTTTACCCTTTGGTGTCATTTCCTTTTATCTGAGTTGTTGCTTTTGTTTGCTGTACAAATGCCATGCTAAAATTTTTATTTTATTAAGAATTATTCATCTCAAAATATTAGTGAATTCACAACTGCAACCCAATTTTGAACGTCTTCATGTATTTGGTCAAAAATTTAATTTGAATTTATATCAGCGTTGTTTTGAATGATCAGTAATAAATTTAATTTTATACTTGTTAGATAGATATTTTCTTGATTTTGAGTGGTTTCCATTCCCTCCTTTTTTGCAATTTAATCACCTTAATATGTTAATACATAATTTAAAAAAGAATAAAAGGTACTCAATGTACTCATTTTAAAACTCTTAATATTTTGTATTTGCAACTTACTATATTTAGGACAAACCATTTTCAGAATAACAAAGAAAATTAAGCTAAAACGTTTCTTGTATTTTTCTAAGTTTGCTTTTATCAAACTTTTTTGAATATGTATTTTTTAAAGGGAGCAAGTTCTGTTATTTAAGAAGAGAGATGGGAAAACTTCCCAGGCAGATAAAAATAATAGCCCAGAGTGCACTAAAATGTCTGAATCATTCTTGTCTTAAACACAACCAGAGTTTAGTCAGAATCCTAGTATTTTGTTAATAAATATATTCATAAAGATACTTATATCCATGCTTATTAGGTGTGAATTCAAAGTTAGACTTTTGCTTAAAAATACCACACTAATATAGAATGATTATTTTTCAAATTAGTTTTTTGAGGGAGGTTATACTCTTCTTTAAAACATTCTGGAAATATTTAAAAAGTTTCTGAAATTTTTAATAAAAATGCTTTCCAAATCCATTTGTGAATTGCACAAGAAAATTATTCTCATTACTTTATAATAACATATTCAATTTTAATGTCTGCAGTCAAGGGTTTTTTCATTAGAATTTGTCTTAACAAGAGAAAACTCTGAAAGTTACTAAGTATATAGTGACAGAGAAATAGTTTCAGGAGTCTTTAGAGATCAGACCACTACCAAATTAACAAACAGTAACATTTTACTCTGCAACTGCAGACTAGTCCATAAAAGAGAATGCTGGATGTGGAGAATACATACAGTGGCAATAAATCCTTAAAACAAGAGTATGCTGCTTGGCACACATTTAAAAATAGAATTCATGTTCTCTTTGGAAATGCCAAGAGATTTATTTCCAATTTTGTTTCATAATACACACTTTGACTATATGGCCACCAGGTTGGATCTATCTTCAGCAGTATTTAAAAAAAATACACACACACACACACACACACACACACACAAAAGATCATGTATATTTATGCAGACAAAAAATATGTGATTATAATGAAAAGCATGGACTCTGATCATTCTGTGTCATTGACTGAGAATTATGTCTTGGTCACCATTTTCTCCAACTCCAGCCTTTGGATATACAAGGATCACTTCTATGTCATTTAGTAGGGACCCAAAGGCACCAGATCTGGAAAGGTTGTTCTCAACCCTCCTGAAACTTTTAGGGTCTTATTTTTGTATTTGTGCAAATCAGCTTGGGAGCACCTTCGAGGGAGATTTTGTTTTGTTCTGTTTTGTTTCTGCTTTTGCCAATGTGCTCCTTGGGTTCTGAGGTGGTGAGAGAAAAGGCTCATTGAAGAGCAAAAGTGTGGCTCTGGGCTGATCCACCATCGACATCACAGCACAGCCAGCAGCGCCATCCCCAACAGCCCACCAGCACCACCACCACCAGTATCACCAGAAAACTAGCATCACCACCACCAGCCCCACCAGCAGCACATCACTGACCAGCACTACTACAAGACAGTTCAGGTCTACTTGGCTCCTGATTATGAAAGTAACAGAAATATGCAATCCTTTGTACAATGAAGGAAAAAAATAACTTCTCTAGCCCTTCTCAGAGGAGCAACATTTCTGTTAAGAATTTTGGAAGGATGAGTAGGGGACAGGGGAGAGTGGGGAGAAAAGATCTCCAGGCCAAGGTGATACTGCATAAAATGGGTATGTTCAGGAACTGAAGGCGTTCTTCCTGCTGGACCCAGAAAGATCTTTGCATAAGTACTTAACAATGATCCACTCATCTTGACTTCCTTGACTTTCTGATGTTTTTCAAAGATGAAATCCCTTATCTAGTCACCTTGGCATCTCTAGTGCTTAATATATAGCAGACACTCAACAAGTACAAACACTCTTCAACTCACCTCCTTCTCCCTGTTCTATGAATACATGCCATTTAAATTGATCTTCTTCTGAGGCTGGAGAGAGATTTTAAAGGAGACAAACTGAGGTTACTGTCGGTGGCAGAATGCGCAAGAGCTCTTGGAACTCACGGTGACAACCTGACACACATCTTATCCAAATAAGGTAATTAAGGTAAAATCTCAATAAACTATAAATTGTAATGTAAAAATTATGATTATGTTCTTTTACCCATTTTGCATTTGCTGAGTTGTCCTCAGTCTTTGGTGGAATACTGATAAATGCTTTTGGGGTGAGTGATATGAATGTTCTAATTTCAGAGTGCCTGCAAGCCCAGCCTATTTATTATTTTAAAGGACCTTTTTTGTATAAGCAAAACCCAAGGGACATTTTACAGTATAAAATTTTGGCAAGGCCATCTGATGTATTCCTATAAATGCATGCCTGGAGGCCTTTTTCTGAATATAGTTAACCCATTGGGATAAATATTCTTAAAATTATCCTACATCAAATAAATATTAACATGCTTTTTAAGGTCATTTGACACAAGACTAGAATATTAACAAGAGGCTAGATTTGATGCATTTTTTAAACCAATAAGTGGAATTGAAATTCCCTGCACTTATTTTAGAATATATATCTTAAATATTAAGAAACCATTTTGTAGTATCTGTCAAGGAATACAGGTTATTCACATATACTGCTTATAAAATGTTCTTCCTATCCCATTTTTTTTCTGTAATGCTCAGAAACCAAAGGACCTGAGATGATAAAACAGAAGATTCTGTCGAGCTATTATTTATCTCTGCATATTTCATTTATTTTCCTTTCTGGACTATGTTTCATAGGCAATAAAGGAAACAAAAAGAATGAGAATGGGGTCTGGGAAAACAAAATTAGAGAGGAAAAATAGTTTCTATGATTGAGATGGATGATGGATTTACAGAGGCAGGACAAAGGGTTGTCATTCTTCTAATGAATATTTTTGTTCCACATCAAAGCACAAATATGTTTCAGGGCTTGTATGTGAGGAGGTATCCATTATGATGAGAAACATTTCTTCTTGGAGCCAAATAGCAGGGAACATAGCTCATTTCACTATAAATCTAGACACATATTATGTTTATTTGACAAGAGAATTGATGATGTCTTCTCATCCCACAGAACAAACTATTAATTTCTAGGTTCTAAGGAGCAATTTCAAATTCCCCGTCCACCTCAGGTCAGGCTTTTGGCAAAAACTGATTCTAAGAAATTACTATGTTTCCCAATTTTGGTTGCATGTGTGTGTGTTGGAAGGCAAGCTGCTCAATTAAAAAGAATTAACGTGTGCAACTGCTGGAGAAGGGAAGAAATTGGGTCCTGCATCTCGGCTTTTGAAAATGATATCACTCAGGTGATACCTTTATAAGATGATTCACTCTTCCAGGTCCATGCATGGTCACTCCTGGAGTACTTGTTCTCCCTCTAAAGTCACCTTGGGTCAGCTCTGTTATTGTTGTTCTCCAAAAATCAAGCATTGGCAGTGCCTTTCCATCTCTCCCTCTCTTACTCCTATTTAAAGGAATGTTCCGAAACCAAAATACCAGGTTAAAGATTTCTGCAGTCAAGGCAGATCATAAGGATTCAAGTGAGGATGTCAGATGAAGAAGATACGGTGAATACTATTCAAATGTTTAGATGATGTGTTAAGCAGAATTCACTCCTTCCCCCTCACCAGGTGACTATGCTCTAATCCTAGGAACCTCTGAATATGTTATGTGACTTGGAGTAAGGGACTTTGCAGGGATAATTAAAGATAAATTGAGCTGAAGAGTTTATGTTGGGTTATCTGGGTGGGCACAGCAGAGAACCTTCTCTAACTGGAGTTGGAGAGATGGAGCAGAAGTTAGATGACAAAGATGGGAGAGACTCAATCCCACGAGTCTGCTGCTAAAGAGGGCCACATGGAAAACATGAAAACAAATGTGGGCAGCCTCTAAAAGCAGAGACCAGCCCCTGGATGATGGCCAGCACAGGCACGAGGACCTCATTCCTACACCCTCGAGGAATTGAAATGAACCCACAAGCCGAATGAGGTGTGAGCCACATTCTCCACTAATGAATGCAGCCTGGCTGACACCCTAATTTTGGCCTTGTGAAACCCTAAGCAGAGTGCCATTTAAGCCCACTCAGACTTCTGAGCTACAGAAGATAAAAGAAACTTTGTTGAGTTTATGGAAACGTTATAGAAGCAATAGAAAACCAAGAGATGTGGCTACAGATCCTAACAGAATCTTTAGCTCTATTTTTACTGTTCAAGTTTTTACAATAAAAGGAGAAAAAATAAAATCAATTTCAAGTAGCTTTTCCTCAAAATTTACCTTTTGTTTTTTATGAGTCGGGGTTCAGCCAGAACAAGAGAAACCATTGCAGGTATTTTGAGCAGGAAGGATTTAACAAAGATATTAAGCACTTTACAAACAATAAAAACAAGGGTTGAAGGAACAAAAGTGAGCAAAACCACCTCTTGTGAAATATGGAGACAGAAGGAACTGCAAGAAACCACCACTGATGACCTCAGTTATCTGTGGCACTGAAATGAGTTATTCTCAGAAGAATGACAGGAAGCAGTTGGCCAAAGTTCATTACTGCTGTTTGTGAGGGTGAATGCTTGCCTTGCTCTGCAGGAGGAATAACAACGGATTCTGCCTCTCTTCTGCCTTCTGAATCTCATGTGATTGATGGAATCTAACCCAGAACCTAGGCTTCCAGCCCTTGCAATACAGAGACGAGCACAGGAGGAAGATGGCCCTGAGTGGCTGGCACACTGCTGTACTTTATTATTGCCATTACATCAACACCCATGTGTAGAAAAATAAAGAAAAATGAGGAGGAAAAAAATGCCACCTACCAAAGCACTCAATGAGAAACATTCAGACACTTACAAAGTGAGATTGTAAAAGAGCTTCAGTTCTTCCTTGCAAGCTCCATTTTATCTGGATGAGTGACTTTCTTTTACATTGCAGGGTAATTTTCCCTGTACTCACACAACATGGCACCATGGCATATCAAAGACTATCTACTTCAACTTTCTCCATTTACATGAGAGGAATGAAAATTCTGCAGAGATTGCTCATTAGTCCAAGACAAGATAGCAGGTCAGTGCCTAAACAGGGCCAAGGTCTTATGAAGTTTTTCTAGTCTCCCAACTTTCTGTCAAGGTCCATGAAGAGTCTGGGATTTTACTCACTGTAGAGGCTAGCAAGTTACTGTTACTGTTACTGTTTTATGGATGTTGGCAGATGACCCAAGACTCTTGGATCAGGGGCAAAGGACTTTAGTATTCATGGCACAGCAGTGGCCAGAGTGTCAGATGGTCATATTGGTTCCCTGTTGATTCTCAAATCTCAAGGAAGTAAGGCAGAGGGGCCAGAGGGCTGCTATGCACACAGTAAGGTTTGCATCATAGCCAAAGAACACTGAGCTTGAGGAATTCCTTGCCTTTTTTAGCAAATGGAAGCAAGAGTGCTCTTTGTCCGGTAAGACACGTTACCTCAATCTTCAAGTGTGCCCACTGCAAAAATAACTCTTGAGATATGGCCCTGCTAAAGGGCCTTGCATTCCTGGCACACCTACAAGAATGTGCATCTGAGGGTTCATGGCAAACTGCCACTCTCAACACCACTTACAATTTAAATTATTTAATATTTGCTACATGCAAAATACTATGTAAAATATTCTATTTATAATATATGTAAATATTCTATTTCTGAAATTTAACCAATTCTGCATATTGTTGTAGTTCACTCATTTCTACTATCATTTAGCAATTGCACTGGCCGAGTATGTAATGATTTATTATTCCATTCTCTTGTTGATGAACATTTGGTCTGGTTTGCAAAAGTTTGCTGTTATGCTACTATGAACATGTACTTTGTGTACATTTTCTGGTAACTTTGTACAGAAGTTTCCCTAGAATATTTGACTAGGTGTGAAAATTACCTGATTAATAATTAAGCTAAAAATAACTACATACATTTATCCACAATTTGTTTTTCCATGTCTATGAATAGCCTGTTCATATTTATTCATTTTTCTATTGGGTTGCTTTTCTTTTTAAATTTCTTTTTTAAGAGTTCATTGTTTCACCACTAATTCATGGGTAAAAACCAATTTCTTAGTAATAGAAAGGAACATTTTTAATCCACACCCCAATCCACTGCCATCACTGCCAAAAAGAAGAGGTATCTATTAAAACCTATAATTTCAAACATCTTTTAAATGACAATATGATAAAAGCATTCTCTTTAAAATCAGAAACCAGACAAAGATACCCCCTATCATGGCTTCTGTTCAACGTTGTACCAGAAGTCCTACCCAGGTCATTAAAGAAAGAATATAAAATAAAAGATATAAGGAATAGGAAAAGTAGAAAGAAAAAGTCATCCATCACAGATGATATCATTGTCTACATAGAAAAGCCAAAATTATTCACAGAAAAACTATTTGAAATGGCAAGAGAATTTATAAGTTGTAGGGGTGTGTTTAGAATCACAAATGAATGGTGAGTGAAATGTTTTTCTGCAGTTAATGAGGGGACAATTCACTTTTTTGCCTTTAAGCTGTTAATGTGATGAATCACTTTCGTAGATTTTTTTTGAGTATTTAGACCACTTCTGTGAGTATTTGTTCATCTTCTATTGTGGTATCATGCTTGGCTTTGGACAACCTGTAGACCTACACTGGCAATTTCTTCCTGCAGCAAGTATTCACATTTGCTTCTTGTTCAAGTCGAAGACACCACGCACCTGGGACCACCCTCACTGCCTTCAAGGACCCAGGTTGTTGCTGCCAAGAGGCTTAGTCTGCTTTATGCCTTGCTGATGTTGGTTTGGCCTCAGACAAACACCCCTTTCACGTCAGCTTACTTTTTAACACCCTGGTTGCAGTTCCAGCTCCCCCCTCCCAACCCAGGGAAAGGGAGGTGGTGATGTTAGAGATTTTCCTTACTTCCTGTGAGCTCACCAAGAGATTAAAAATTAAGTTGCATGCAGGACCTAGTGGTTTTGTACTGGAAGGGATTTTTAATGAACAGTTTCTCATTTTGACCCATTTTTTTAAAAAATTTAAAAAAATTTTTTTTAAATAGAGGCACTGGGAATTGAATCCAGGACCTCGTACATGTGAAGCATGCCCTCTACCACTGAGCTATACCCACACCCCCACTTTTTTTTTAACCCACCCTTAAAGTTTTCAAATTTCCTGTCTTGTGGAATATAAAAAAAAAATCAAAAAGTGGCTGCAACTGCTAGTTTCCTACAAAATATCCATTATTCATTTCTCCCTTAATAACAGAACCTCAGTTTTACTCAGGTTTGCAATGTGTGCAGCTGAAAAACCACATTTGCTGGCCTTTCTGGCAACTGGGCTTGCTCAGGTGATTCAATCTTGGTCAATAATCGGAATCTAGTCATTGGTTGGGTTTCAGGAAAGCCTGCTGACTCAGCCATTGTGGGTTGTTTTGCCTTCTCTCTCTTCCTCAAATTTCCTGCCTAAAAGTTTCTTTGAGAGCCTGTCCAAAAGAATCCTCAGCTCTTTGGCAGTAAAGTTCTATACCTGTTTTGGACTTCCTGTAACATGAGAGAAAAGTAAACTATCTTGTTGAATTCACCATTATCTGAGTTTTCAGTTGCATTCCGTTTCCGACTGATATATTTCATATCTCATTTTGATGTAATTTTTAATTGCTGTCTTAGCATCTTTAAGTAGCAGGCTTTAGGAAAGAAAATCACAGTAACAGATCTCATTTATTTTATGTTTGGTAATTTAAAGTGTTTTGCTTTATCATGGTTAATTATGGAAGCAGCTGGAGATTAGATGCATCTATGCTTGTTATTTTAAGAAATTTTTATTGAAGTTATAATTTGATTCTACTCAAAAAGAAATGAAACTAAAATTTAAGTTAATAGTTATTATCTGATGTTAGATATTTATCATGGTTAACACATTTTACACTCCTAGTTAGAAAATGATCTGATTCCATTTATAATCATGCCTTGTTATTTCCAAGTACAACCATTAATGTACTTCAACATGTATCATATTGAGTTTATTTTAAAGGCATTGAAGGTTACCTATGCATTGTTTTCCCACTAGCCCCCAGGTAGAAAAGTAATAGAATCAATGATCCCTTTAACTATTTTCATTTATTTTAATGTATCTTAATTTTTTTTTGGACATCTGGTAACTACTGTCATCCAGATGGCTATACTGGATAAAAATCACATTCTGTATTCAAAATTAACACTAACTGACCTTTCGGGTTTGGGAGATAGGGTACTTAGACTTTGTTGTATGATTTTCATTGTCAATATTTTGATAGATGTTTTAAAACTCATTCCATCTGAAGCATCACACTCAGGCAGAGTTATAATAATGGTCATTCCTAAAGCAAAGGGAAGACATTAATCAGGGAGGAAATCTGAAAAAAGTGGATGCTTCGCCCATTTTGAGTTGAGCCTTCACAAGTTGATCTATAAACACTCAATCTGATTTAAATATCTCAGGTCAGTGCTCCCAGAGTCCCCAGTGCTGCAAAGACAGTACCTCACTGAATACTCTGAGGACACACTGGTGACAGAGGCCTGAGGTCTCAAGGAACAGGGGACGGGGCTAATAGAGAAACAGGGTCTGAATCACAGCTGGGCTGAGGCTCCCTAGAGCCAGGGAGCCAAGGAAGGAATTCCACGCTTACTGCCTTCTGTGTGCCGGCCACTGTGCGGAGAATTTACATAGAGCACATGCTAAATCCAGTGAGCCTGAGGGAAGGGGTTTAAGAGCAACAGACCAGGATATTAAACTTTAGGGATGTTCTGGAGCCCAAACCCTTTCTTGTATTTGTTACTCTTACTTCACTGTAGAATACGGCAGATAAGTCTTAAAATCAAACAAACTAACAAGTGCCTGAAGGTGGGCTTGTGGTTAGGAATTCTTCTGCAGTGCTTTTAATTTTTATTTCTTCCCACTCTACTAAGAGGCAAAGTTGACACAGGGAATTAGCCCTACCATCTTCCTCTACGTGGAAGAATTTTTTTTAAACTTTGTTTTTGTTCTAGGGTGTTGTCCTTTGTGGGTCCCAGCCTTATGCAAGTCTCCACCTAGTATCCTACTCTTCTTCGCCACAGGGTGCCTGTCTCCAACGCACATGTTTTTCACTAGAATCCAAGTTCTAGGTTACTGGGGGTGTTCAGATAGTCTCAGCCAGATGCCAGCTCTAGCGCTTGGTTACTGTCTAGACTCCCACTTTTTTTTTTTTTTAGTTGAAGTATAGTCAGTTACAATGCATCAGTTTCTGGTGTACAGCATAATGTTTCAGTCATACATATACATACATATATTTGTTTTCATATTCTTTTTCATTATAGATTACTACAAGATATTAAATATAGTTCCCTGTGCTATACAGAACAAATTTGTCAACTATTTTATATATAGTGGTTAATATTAACAAACTTTCTCATTCCTCCCAGTCTTCTTGATCTTCTGTTACTTTCCTGTCAATTTAGTCATGCACTGGACAAAGTTTTTTAATGTGTTTACTTTTGTTTTGCTTTCTCTGGAGTTTTATGTGTTCTGGTCTTATAGAGTTTCTTCAGACATCTTGCCAGAAATAGATTATCTGGACTTTATTGAGGGAATGATCTTGACAGAGAGTTTTGAGGTCATAGGACAAAGGTTTAAAGATTATATTAATGGGTAGGAGAGACGGAGTGTCTGTGTTGACTCCCAGATTTCTGGTTTAAACAGATGGATCAGTGCCCTGTGTTCACCAACTTAAGCCACCAATAAGAGGGCATCCATTTTGGGGCAAAGATGTTGAATTCAATTTTGAACAGGTATCATTTGTCATGACCAATACAAAGAAACTTCAGCTTTCTTATTTGCAAAATGGAGATAGTATCTACTTTACAACAAATGAGTTTTTATGGGTATTAAATACCATAATGAATGTGGAAATCTTTGTAAACAATAAAGAACTACACACGCATTAGATACTGAGAAACCCTGCCTCTCTTCTCAACACTAATGGGTCAGGGTACTGAGAGCTTACCATAGAATAAATTGGGCCAGTGGATTTTAGGGTGTGATAACCGGTGAAAAGAGGAGAAATAAGTTGTTAGATGGTTATGGACACTGGAAGGCTTTTCCAAGAGACAAAAACCATTTGTCGAGGATCGTTTATTATCTTAACTCAAAAATGTGATGCTTTAAAGAACTGACGGGGCATTAGTCCTGCAGTTATTTTGTGAGCTCCAATCATTTCCCTTCTGATTTTTAAGGATAGTGTGATACACAAAAGATGGGCAACATAGGTATCTGGATTTGGAAAGTGATATTCTGAGCTAGAAAATGAATATTTGTTTGGAAAATTAAAATGAAAAGAAGCCAAACTGAAAAGCCCTTAAATGGGTAGGTTAAGGAGTCCCATAGTTCAGAGGTCCTCAGGCTGTCTTCCCAAGCACAGCTGTGTGCTGCAAATAAGTTGCAAGTGTGCATTGATCTGGGTCCTTGAGTTGGGACAGAAATGGAAAATCCTCCTGCATCTAGAAAAGATTATGAGAGGTGCCTGTTGCAAAAACGCAAAGTATACGTCTTCCTGACAGACAGATGAATAGGGATTTGTACCTTTCCACCAAAAAAAGAAGAGGAAAAGGGGAAAAAACTCACAAAGAGAGTTACCTCTGGCAACAAACAGACCTACACTCTGTACCCCTATGTGTCCTATGAATTTTATTTTCTGTCGAGGCCAGGACATGTTTGGGAAGAACTGCTGTAGATGGCTTCTTTGAAGACTTTCATCCAGATTTTCTGCTTCTATTTTTAATTGGTATTCCTTTAAAAACCTTGTAACAGGCTATTACTTGTATAAATGACATCAATCACAAATTTACAGATTGAGGAATGTTCAGAGTTTGAACACGATCATAGGTAGAATATTTCCAGTACTCCAGAAACCCAACTTGTGACCTCCTCCAGCTACTACCTTCGCCCAAAGGTAACCACTGTCCTGACTTCTAACCCCATGAGTTTTGACTATTTTTTGCCTTATATATAGGGAATTACAATTGGTTTTTTGCATTGCTGTTTTTTTTTTTTTATTACTGTTTTCTTTTGTTTAGCATTATTTTTGTGAGATCTTTCCATCCTGTTACATGAGGTTACAGTTTGTCCATTCTTGTTGTTGTATAATACTTTGTTATATGAATATGTAACAATTCACTTATCCATGCTTCTGTTAAGGGATACTTGGGTTGTTTCTAGTTCGGGGGCTACTGCAAATAGTGCTGTTATAAACATTCTTTCAAATGTACTTCAGTAGACACAGATATGTATTGTATTCAGTACATAGTGCTATGTGATTTTCAAAGGTGGTCCCAATCTATAAAATTTCCTGTTTACATCTTTTGTCTGTGATTCTTTTGGGTTGTTTGTGGTTTTCTCACTGAATAGTAGTTATTAATTGATTCTGTATATAAATATTTTGTCAATTACATAGGTGTCAAATTCCTTCCCCTAGTTTTTGGTTTGCTTTTTCACTTTGTTTATGGTGTCTTCATTCATGCTAAAGATTTAATTTTTTATTCAGTTACATGTATGTTTGTTTTCTTTAATTTTCTGCTTTTTGTGATGTCTAAAAAATCACTTACACCTCAATATCATAAAGCCATTGTCCCATATTTTCTTACAATAGTTTCATATTTTTGCATTGCATATTTAGGTCTTTAACTCATCTGAAATTTATTTTTATGTATGCTGCTAAACAGGGATCTAATTTTATTTTAGGCCATATGGATAGCCAATAGTCTCCACCTAATTTATTGAATAATACATCTCTTCTCACTGACGTTAACACAGATTATACCATTTACCAAGTCACCAAATATATGTGAGTCTGTAACCTAGGCTTTCTATTCAGTTACATTGGTTTGTTGATATCTGTTTGACCCAACACTGTTTTAATTACTGGAACCTATAGTAAAATATATTTTATTTTATAAAGGTATCTTTATAAAATATATCTTTATAAAAGATACCTTTATATAAAGGTATCTTCTTCTGCTGGTGTTTCAAATAGTCTAGGCTATCATGGCTCTTTACTGATCCATATGAATGTTAGAATCAATTGATAAAATTCCATTTGAAAATCTCTCTCAGGATGTTATCTGAATTGCACTGAATTTAGAGAATATTTCAGTTCCTCATAGTTTTCATATCCAACACTGTTTATTATAGTTTTGGTGTTTTGTACAGATAATATTTCAGATTTATCCTATATGTTAAATGAACTGATTATACACTGTTGCTTTTTGCATCCCCTTCTTCCTTCTGAATTCTGTTTTTATCTTCCTGAAGCTCACTCTTTGGAATTCTTTCAAAGAGGGTCTGGGAACAGCAAAGATTCTTTGTCTTTGAATATTTCTTTATTTTGCCATCACTCTTTGAAGTGAATACTGGGAGGTACTACCCAGATTGCTCTTCAGAAGGGAAGGACTTATTCTCTGAGCTGCTGGGAGTGCAGCAAGCTGACAAAACCCAGCTGTCAGCCCTCTGAAAGAGCAGTCCCACCCACGCTTATACCTGCTTCCCTGTTAGCCCACACCCAGTGACTGATGTAACAAGTGTATAAAGGCTGAGCCTACTTGCCTCAACTCTGAAGGTTCATGCCAGATTCAATGTCAAGGCCTTCACTGAGACTAAATTCCCTCTGTCCAATCTAGCTACCATCTCCTCCTCAGCTGGTGTTCCCAAAGCATGTCCTAACAAACTCCCCATGCTCTTTTTTGACTCAGAGGATGCTACCAGAGAAGTCAACCTAAGATGGATGATATCAGGGCTGAGCCAAGAAAGCAGGAGCTAATATGGGATTTCTGACTTGAATCATTGGCCACTTGATGGTCAGTAAGGACCTCTTCACTGGTGATAGATGTAGGACAGATGGACCTTGGCACAAGGTAACAGTACAGTAGTTAAAACTTTCATCAGTAGTGAACTGGGATGTATTATAATGGAAGGTAACACACTAGTGGGTGCAATGTATCACATGTTTAAGAAATATGAGGGAAATATCTTAAGGACAAGGGAATTGGCTTTGTTAGGCAAAATTGGTTCTTTGGAAAAAGCAAAAAGGTGAGAATGGTTAAAGGCTATTAAAAAACTTGAGAGTAAAATTCAGAAGGCCCCTTTGGTAGCAAATAAACCGGCTTTTATCTCCTGCAGTGGGAGGGCACAAAGTGCAGAGGAACAGGCCCAGCACTTAATCATAAGTGTGGGAGAACTCCAAAGAAGATTAACAACCATTTAGCTCAGCCAGACTGGCTATGCCATGGTCAGAATGCTGGACTGGAAAGAAAGAAACCCTGATGCCATGGGCCGGGTTGTGACACCGGAAAATCTCAAGTCTCCAGATTCTCCTGAACCTTCTGAGTCTGAACACGGTCCAGTTTTCCTGACCAATGGCTAGTGCTCCCCCACGCTTGAAATTTCACCATGCAGAGGTGTCCTCCTTTAGTCCACTCTGTGCTCCCTTCAGGATCTGTCCCCAGTTTCTCTTCTGGTCACTAGGTCAATAACTTGGTTTAAGTTACATTGTAACCTGGCATATATTGTAATGAAGAGCAAGAATAGAGTGGTAGGGAGAGAGAGGGGTCTGGTCCTCAGAAGAGTAGGGAGATGGATAACAGAATATGGTGCTACTGGGAGCAAAATGGATGAGTAGCATACAAAGATACTGCTCAGTCTGTACAATCAATAGAAATCAAGGGAGTGTCTGACCGGGAGCCTGAGAGCAATACTTCAGTTGAGTCACAATTCCTTGCCCAGTTTTTAAGACTGAGACAGTTTTTAGACCTGGAAACCATCAACAGAGAAGAGGCCAGACTCTAGTAAGAAGATCCTGAAATATCATAAAAGATGTACATTTTAATAATTCCCCCAGCCCTTCCCCAGAGGGGTCTTTGCAATTTCCTTGGCTAACTATCTGCAGGGAAAATGGAAACATCAAGACATTTCTCAGTAGAATGGCAGATATAGGAATTCACCTGCCTTCTATGAAGCTTTACATCAAAGAGATTTGCAAAACTATAAAACAGTACCATTCTTTTATGTTTTTGCTTGGGAAAATAGTCTTTTTTTTCATAGAAATATGTTATTTATACTAACATGTGATAGATTTATCAGTATAACTTCTAATAAATTAATAAACATTTAAAGTTTTATGTTTTAATTTTTATATGGTAAATATCAATTGAATATAACTCACATTAGAAAAGCTTATTAGGGTTCTCAATTTTTAAGAATTTTTAAGGGGTCCTGAGACCCAAAGTCTCAAGAAAGTTTAAGAACTGCTACAATAGATGATATTACAAGCTAAACCATCTACCCAAGTTTCATCATGTGTAAAATCAGGAATTAATGCTACACAAGTAAAGTAAAACAAAATTATAGTTTAGCTGTTACTGATATTATTCTGTGTTCTCTGTGAGATAGGAAGTAGTTATACAAAGTTGATGGAGGAGGTGGTTGAAGTTTGAGGAAAGGGGAGAAGATCTGATAATGCCCTCATGGAGATGGAGAATGATAAACTTGATTAGGAAAAGAGGAGGCTTGCTGGGTACTTTTGAGGGACTTGTGGAGGTTGGTGACTTTGGATTTAGAGTAGAATATTGATTGCATAATTTTTTTTCTCCTTGATAATACTCAGAAGTCAAGTGTAGGAGAGAAAAGACAACCTGATGAATTAACGGAATTGGGAATGTTCTAGCTGCTTTGATCGGAACAAAAACATGGGAAATTGTGAATGAAGTGATAAACTATGTTTTATAAACTGGGGAAGACAAGAAGGGAAGAAAGCAAAGGGACAACTGATAGAAAAGGGAAGGATCGAGAGACTCGAAGTCTTCGTCAGGAACTGAGTGAGAGAGCTGGTGAGATTGGATAGTTAGACGTTTGATGTTTGGATTTCCGTGGTGGAGTAGTTCTTTGATGATAAGGCCTGGGGTTTGGTCATGAGATTGGGTGCCCATAGTGGAGCAGAGGCGATGGCTACTGGAGAAGAAATCCAGGACCCAGGAGGATGGGTCTCCCATTTAGATGTTAATGTGACTGTGGGTGAGGGCAGAAGTTGGAAGTCAGGTTCCAGAGTTTTTCTATCAGTCAGGAGAGGATAGAGCATAGCAACAAGAAAGGATAAAAAGTGGCATGGCTACATACAAAGGAGGAATAATTATCTGAGTAGGGCACTGGGGAGCAAGAGGATAGACCCCAGCTCCTAACCAGGACATAAAGGGACTGTGGGAAAGTGAGCAACCTTCACCTTGAAGTTTAAAGCAAGCACACTCTGCAAGGGAGAGGATGTCAGGTTTCAGTGAAGCAGGCAGAGCACACACAAGAGGCCCAGAATGTGGAAGAATTGGTCACGGAAGAATGGAATTCCATAAGGCATAGTGGAAACAGGAGACAACGGAGAGCAGTAGACAACTTCATTAGGTAACGAGAGGTACAACTGGGCCAGCAAACGTGAAAAGTGGGATGTGACGCACAACATACTAAGGCAGCAGAAAGCTTCCAGAAAAATTAGGCAAGAATTTCCAGTTTGAGTCCACTGATCCAGTACCAGGTCATGAGTTCATGTCCTTCTTCCTTTTAGATTTTTTCTCTCCCTTTAGATTTCTCCTTTTTTGAAGACATAAAATCCAGGAGGCTTCCCGACCCCTGTCCTCCTTGGGTTCCCCCAGTTTTCCTCTTCTTTTGGTGACGCCCTCGACCCAGGATTGGGAGCCCCGCTCCGCTCAGGAGAAAGAAGGACGGGGCGGGGCGAACAGAAGTGGGCGTGCCCTTCCGGTCGACGTGCTGCGTAAGGACGCTGCTGGCGTCAGAGGACATCCGGTCCAGTGCCTAGTACCTACAAGCTGTTCCATCCGCCTTCCTCCGGTCTTAGTAACGTTTTCGCCGGAGTCGTGGTCAAAGAATTGGGTGTGCTGCCGCCGCGCGCCGGCCTCACGCCCTTCCCTGCCCCTCGGCCCCCGGAGTGAGCCCGGCCTCCCCGCGAGGGTGAGCGAGGTCGGCCCGGAGCGCGCGCGAGGGAGGGTGCTCCGCGGGCGGGCGACGGCTGTGGGTTCCCCGAGCCGCGTGGCACCTCCGCCGAGTCTCCTCTGGACGCCCCCTTGACCCTGCTGGGTCCTCGGGCTGCAGGCTTTGCCTCGAGAGCCACACTGACCCCGTGCTTCTTCCCTTGTCCCGTGACGGGCCGTGTCCTGAAGTGGGAGCGTCCCTGGAGAGGGCTTAACCTATTTAGAGCTGAGGAAAAGAATTCACTCTTCAGTTTGCGAAACAAGCTGGAGGGGGAAAAAATGGGGCTCAACTTTCACAGCGAGTTCACCCTTGGGGACGCAGGAAATTCATCCGATGATCACCCTGGGATTATTTTCTAGCTCCTTTGGCCAGGGCGGTACACATTTTTTTTCACCCAGTATGTTTTGTCATTTTAAATACTGGAAGGGTGACTAGCAGCGTTACTCCAGGTAACCACCTCCTAAACCTCTTGGCCTGGTTTGTCCATGATTTTAAGTCTCAACTAACCACCACTCGGTTTTTGTTTGAACATTCCAAAGTAAAAGTTGAAACGCAGAGAATAGGAAAACTTTATGAGTTACCTTAGTATTGTTCCAGGTACAAGCTGGTATATGACTATTGCTGTACTGTAATAAGAAATCTAAATTTCGAGATGCGCTTTCTTGGAGCTCTCTCCATGTATCATGGACATGACTTTGGTTTCTTTGGTAAGATTTTTTTTTTTTTTTGTCTTCAGGGAGGTTGTGTCACCAGTGAAAGGTGAAGCCATACTTGGAGGTTTAGAATTTGTAGATCTTGGATACAGTCTTGAAGTCCAAATCTGTATTTTTAGGGATTTCCACAGTAGGTCTTTGAGAACCACTTTTAGAAAATGCTTTTCAAAAAAATATGTACTTTGAAGAATATTAAGAAATTTGAGATTCTCTTTCAAAGCAAACACATGAACTCATTCCTGTGTGTCTCTTTATTTATTGAGTGCTTAATATATGCCAGGCAAGTCTGGGAGGCAAACATTGTCAACAAAGATAGAGCTGGAATCCTCAGGAAGCTTGTGGTCTTCAGATTAGATGAAAAGCCAAATAAAAATGTTATTTAGTGAAAAATCTTGTCTTTCTAAATGTGGTAGTTCTTTCAACTACCTGATGAAAGCCAGTTTTAAAGGTCTTATTTTTATGTGTGTGGTAAACACATACTCTTAAATTTAAACCCTGTTAAAATTACATGCTCGCTGCATGTAGAAGAAGGGCAGCTTTCAGAGAGTCTTAGTGACTCTAATGCCTTTAATATCTTTTCTGAGAAGATAGATTGGCTTTATAGTTAATGTCACTTGACTTAGGTGTTTTATTTAGGTATTATGTGGGAGAAATTAGACTTACTTTTCAACAAGTCTTGGCAGCATCAGGTCATATGAATATATAGCTAAAAAAAGTGATATAAACTGGATAAATAATGTACTTTTTAATGATTTCTTTCTAATGATGTATCTCTAATATTTTTCCCACTTGGTAAAATAATTTTTAAAGAATACTTAACGTCAGAGGAACTTTTTTTCTTCAGTGGGAAAGAAAACCATTTTGGCTGTTAGGATAAATCTGATGTTTACATTTTTTAGAATTGTTTAGGAGTACAAATAAGTGCTTTATTTAAAAAGCTATCTATGTTATTTGGGATGATGTGTATTTAATATCTCACAAAGGTTTAAAACACGCTTAACCATCAGCATGACAGGGTTGAGTTTAAAACTTAATGAGAATAAGAACATTTCATTTTACTATTCCTTAGTTTCTTTAAACTAGCAAATGTAACAAGACAGTTAAATCTTCACTGTTCTCTTGCGTAGAAAGAAGGAGAAATGCCTAAAAAAAAGACTGGTGCCAGGAAGAAGGCAGAGAACCGCCGGGAACGTGAAAAACAACTGAGAGCATTAAGAAGCACTATCGACTTGGCTAAACACCCATGCAATGCTTCAATGGTAACGGTGTTTTTGGATTTCAGTTGATAATTGAAAAACCACAAATATACCTGTGTTAAATGCTTGTCCATTGTTGTCATTAACACTGAATAGTAGTGAATTATGTTTGATTTTGTTATTTATAAAACCTTTCGTATTACCTTGGCTACTGTTGGTGACAAGTAGATATGTATTGAACAAGAATACATATGGGGAACTGTGCAACATTCCAGCTACTCTAACCTAATATACCTTACTCAGTTTCTCCTATTAATTAGAGCTTTTTTGTCATATGTCATTACCTCTTCCCTTCCTTTGATCATGTTTGTCTGAGTTGTCCCATGTCTCCCTATTTCCACTCCCTCTCTGCTTGTTTTTGTCCTTGCTTCTGTTTCTTTTCCCTTTTTTTCATCGACCACATGTGAAATGCTTAGTGTGACTTCATTCCTCAACTGTTTCTTGTGTGTCTGCTCTGTGCCAGGTACTATTTTAGGCACTGTGGGGGATACACAGATAAATGACACAGTCTCTGTTTCCACAGGCTTACAGCTCAGTTATTTTCTGTATTACTTAGAGTTTAAAAATAATAGAAATCCAGCTTAAATAACTTTAGGGAGAAATAGGGTTTATTGAATAAATAATGGACTAACTTTATAGTTAGTTGGGAAGGGCAAAGATACAGCTGGGATGCAGGAACAGCTCGAACCTAGAACAGCTTGTAGTCCTTCCTGTCTTGCTTGTACTTAGTTCCATTTTCTCAGGTTGTTTTTTCCCTTTTGTTTGGGTTCATAGCCACTAGGTTCATAGCTTGCATGTCTCACATCACATACTTCTGCTGTCAGTCAGGGAAAGAGCTCTGATAGGTTGGGCTTGGATGGGTGCTCATCCCGGGATCAACTAATGTTCATGACTGAGTTGAGGGGACGATGGGCAGCAAGATTATATAGCACAGGTAGGACCATGGGGACTCTTTTCTCTGTGTCAGGGTCATTTCTAGAGAAGAGAAAGAGGGCAGACAAAGAAATGACTCACTCATAAATCCATGCAGCGAGGGCTAGACTTTGGTGAGTGCTGCAGAAAAGGTACAATCAGGACTAAGGTACATGAGGACTCAGGTGGTAAAGATGAGTGTGGGGATGGGGTACAGTTCACCGAGGAGGGGGTCACCGGAACTTCCCGGAGGTAAAGATGTGAGGAGGGACTTTTTGGGGAAAAGTGTTAGAATAAGTAAGGCAGGGGAAAGAGAATACAAGACATATTTCGAGAATAGCTGACAAATAGTGACTTGAATCTAAAAAGGAATCTCAAAAACAAAAACAAAAAAACAAAGCATAAATACAAAACAGAAATAGACTCACAGACATAGAATACAAACTTGTGGTTGCCAAGGGGGCAGAGGGTGGGAAGGGATAGACAGGATTTCAAAATTGTAGAATAGATAAACAAGATTATACTGTATAGCACAGGGAAATATACACAAGATCTTATGGTAGCTCACAGAGAAAAAAATGTGACAATATATATATGTTCATATATAACTGAAAAATTGTGCTCTACACTGGAATTTGACACAACATTGTAAAATTATTATAAATCAATAAAAAAAGTTAAAAAAAAAGAAAGAAAAAAATTAAAAAAAATAAAAAGAATAGGCCAGCAAGATTTGAGAAGAGGTTAGAGAACAGATTGTGGAGCACTTTTCATAGCATGTTTAGAATTCTGGATTTTCTATGAGCTTCAGCATACTGTGTTCTCTACTATTTCTTGTGTCCATTCTGTATTATTTATCTGATTCCTTAAGGAAAAAAAAGAAAAACAAAAAAACCCACCACCACTGCATTTAGCTGTTTTGTGAAAATGCCACTTCTTCCTCTAGTGTGGCATACTCAAGAGCATGCCTTTGTTACTAATGTTTGTGTAGATGCTTGTAGACATGGGTGGAGTTGGAGGGTTTGGGCAAGTGTCACTTAAATTTTAACATCAGAAGCAGGGTATTTTTTGTAATGTAATGCTAGTAAATTTGCAACTTTCAGCCAGTAGAAAAATTCATGTTATGTTTTTATATTTTACAGGAATGTGACAAGTGTCAGAGGTATATTTTTATTTATTTCTTTTTCTTTCTATATGTAATAATATAGACTGACCTTTTATCTGATATTGACTGTATTTAAAATTTTTCTTTTTATATGACAAGGCGGCAGAAGAATAGAGCGTTTTGCTATTTTTGTAATTCTGTACAGAAGTTACCAATTTGTGCACAGTGTGGTAAGTATATGATAAGAACACATGCTTTTTCTTTTATCAAACATTTGTTTGGCATTTAATCAGTTTGAGTCCGTGGGTTTATCATTATCGTTTACAGTAATGTTATATGCCTTGCTACTAATAAAATGACATAAACTATCATCTGGCCTACCAAAAAATAATCAAGTCATGGTTTTGTCTCTTTGATATACTGGAAAATAATAAGATACAGTTTAGATAAATAATACCACATGTTGTTTTAAAAATTAAAAGATTAGATTTTGGACTAATAACATTTGGTGATCCTGTATTTTTATTTATACTGTCTTAATCTCATTGATGTCCTTTGTTTCTGTATTTTGATTCTTGCTAATATTGCCTGCAGTATGTTAGACCATTAAAAATGATTTTTTTCCACATTTACTTTGTGCCATTTTTTTATGGTCAGTTGTTTTCCTGTTTGGTTCTTAAGTTTATGATTCTTGAGTTTCCTCACATATATTCTCAAGTGAGTGGAATAGAATTCCTAAGCCATTTAACCTAGCTCCAAAGTATAAGTGGAAACTTTTATTCAGAGTAAATGGTTAATCAGAGTAAAAATAAATGGTAGTTCATAGAACAGCAAGATCAATGTTCCCAAATAGTCTCCCACAGAACACTAGATACTAATAGGTATTTCCAAAAGCAGTGCATACGTGTGAAACATGCTGCATGTCTCGTTCCCTCATTCCTATCTGGGAGAGTTCTGTTACATGTCTGTATGTTAAAAGGTTCTGACAACCTCCAGTAAAGGAACCTGACTGTTTTATTCACTCCAGATTTGCCTCCCAAATGTTTATTTGAACAAGTATGCCTTTCAGTTATGGGATAGTAGTTTCAGATGAAATACAGTTTGGGATATGCTCATTTAAGTGTGTTTATATATGTTAACATTGCAGAAAGTTAGGAAGGCTTAGGGCTATACCCCTGAATATTTCTGGTGTGGTTCTAGCTGAGGTCTGTAGTTAATGAAAAAGAAATACTGGCCTAGATAGACCAGTCATCTGCTGGTTTTTATATCCTTATTTACAAAAACAAAAACAAACAGACTAAACGAATATAGAGTGAGAAAATAGATTTTGGAGAAGACTGAGATAAGTTCTCGCTGGGACCTTCCCCTGTTTTTAGTGTTTGTAATGATACATATAGATGCATTTGCCACTCGCTGACTCTGGTACTTAGTGTTAGGCATAAAACATGCTGCCTCTCATTTCCAGTTTCTCTTTCTTCCCGTTTTCTGTTGTCTGGCTTTGTTTCTTAGGTAATCAGGTAATGGAATATTGAGCATCTTCCATTTCTTTCATGTTTCACTTTGTGGAATCTGAGATGGGTGATTAATATGTCACCATTAATCCTCCCATAGTTTGTGATAAGTGAATTTCCTGATACTGATTCGGGTTGGTAATTTGCTGCTAGATCAGAGCTTTTGTGGTTGTATTGTAATTTTTAGCTTTATCACTATATTCCTATTTTTTGTGCTCATTTGGGCACTATTTGACAATTCTTTTGGAAGAATGTTTACCTGGGGGCTGTGTTTGTAAGTTTTTACCTATGGGTAAACAAAAAATGAACCAGATAAGTTGCAGGATTATTATTTGATCTGGTTTGGTTTGAGATGTTCTATGGAAAGAAATAAACAATACCTTCAAACCAGACTGCCTTTATTGTGAATTATAAAATGTTAAATTCATTTTTAAAGCATAGTTTTTTAAAGTCTGTTTTAATTCATCTGAAAAGTCACAAGATTTTAAACTGCTTTAGTGATCATTAGATTACAAAGCATAGCGTTCAATTTCTGATTTTAGTACAAATATGAATTAGCATATAAATTCCTCATCTCAAAAGGTCTGACTCAGGTAATGAAATCTTAGGTATATTCATTATCTTTTTTAAATTATGTAAGCAGTAAACAATGCTGATCTATTTTTAAATTATTTCCATAGGAACCTGGGCTAGGTAAAAAGAGGAATTAGTACTTGTGTGTACTACTCTGCAAGGCTAACAGTGAACATTTGTTTCTTTGCTAGGGAAAACAAAGTGCATGATGAAGTCTTCAGACTGTGTCATAAAGCACGCTGGTGTCTACAGCACTGGCCTTGCAATGGTGGTAAGCTTCATGTCACTGTCTTTTAGATTAGTAGGTCTCTAAGGATGAGGAAAAGTCTTTGACCAATGTGTAGTCATTTTTTTCTAAATAGCACTGCTTTGTTCCTTGGTTCAGTTAGTCTGGAGTTATCTGGATTATATATGGCATGTTTTTGTGTGCTTTCCCACATTATTATCTACCTGTTTTTTACTGCTTCCTTCTTTCTTATTGGGAAATGTACAAGGAATGGAAATTCATTTCATGTTGATCTAAACAATTTGTTTGTCAGTGATACCTTTGTAATGTGTCTTAGACTTCACAAAACATTATTTACTATACTGAAAGCCCTGCTTAACTAAGTTTCAGGCTTTTGGCTAAATAAGCAACCTACTTTCAAAAGAACCTAGGATTAATTGGTTTTGTAAAGCTTTACGTTTCAAAAAAGAATACAGAGTTAACACGGAAATAATGCTCTTCATTACACGTAGTTACATGTAGTTCATTACATGTAGAATTTTCAAAGGAAATTCATTGTTTGAAAAATAGAAACAGTTTCATTGTGTGATGCATTTTGCTTTCTTTTTCACTAAAAATAGTTTCCTTTTTGACCAGTTTTACTGTATTCTATTGTGTGAATTTATGCTCGGGTCCAAATGTCCATGAGTAACGTAATATTTATAGTAGAATGTTTATAATAATTTCCCAAGAACATGTAGTTTTCCATCATAAGGCAGACCTTTATATTTTTCTTATCTTACAGAAGCAAAAGCTAGAATGATTCATAATCATCTTGTGAATTCTTCTTTCTTTATCTTCTTTATAGGATTGTCGTTGTTATTACCTTTATTCAAAAGCCATTATACTTTTCCTTGGTAGCTTCCTTATGTCTAGATTTATCAGATTACTTTTTTTTAATTCAATGGGTTGTATGAGTATGAATGATTTCTTACATGAAGAATACAGTTAAGTAGAATCATGCATCATTCATTAGCTGTACATTCTAGAAAAGTGATTTTTCTGGCCATCTTCTATTTGCTGATTGAGATTCCTCTCCCTTCACTATCCACCATGTTTTCCCCTGGGAACCTAACCAGTGTGTGGGGACTGGATCAATTGCTTTCTTACTTAATGGCTTCTTTTAGGTTCAGCCCATAGAGGACTCTGGCAAGAGACCTGACGATGGGAGGAAATGATGATCTCTGTGTTAATCCTCCCAGCTTACTCCCTACCAGGTTGTCCCGGTTTGGACGTGGATTTGCCACCAGGTCCTCTCTGTATGACCAAGTAGTCCTCTCCATACGATTCTCTCTTGGGGTTCTGCACCTCCCTCCCTCCCCTACCTTGTCTCTTCAGGCCTAGGTGTGGTATCTCCCATTATCCCTTGATGTTTCTTCTAAGCCCTTCCCTGTACTTTGTAAATTATCTTTTTTTAAACTCTCCTGGATTAACCTCATTTAGTGTATCATCTCTTTATTGCTAGAACCCTAAATAATCCAGAAGATATATTTGAGGATTTACTATCTCACTGGTAATCTATTTTTTTAAGCCCCAAGACATTCTTCCTGTTTGTCTTTTACCACTTTTGTTACAGAGCCTTGAATAGTAGAACACTGAATTGAGGTTCAGGAAACCTGGATGTAAATCACAGCTTGGTGCTAACGTAGTTCTGGAACTTGGACTTAGTGTCAGGCCCCTATTCTTCCTCACCTGTAAAGGAAAGACTGTCCGGTCCCATCTCCTTAAGATTCTTTCTAGCTCTTAGTGTTCTGTAGATGTCATTGTGTTCCTGAAAGGTATAGCCTTAAAGTCTTACCTTGATTGAGAATTGGAGAATCTTAACCTGTCATTTAGTTCCATAAATATTTTACTTTAGTTTTTTCCACAAAGAAATGCAATAATGATTTAAACCATAAGTTGCCTTAAAAAAGGATGCTGGCAGAACTTTAATATTTTCTTTCCATTCTAGAAAAGCTATATGATTATTTTATAAATTACACAGATGAGAAGGAATTTTTTTAAGTCAGAATTTAGTATGTGAAAAAATTCAGTCTAGTTACCAGAATTGCTATAGTCAGGAATGCTTCAACTGTGGACTCCAGACTTTATTTGATTTAAAATTCAGTTTGAGGGCAATACTGTCAGCTCTTTGATTTACTTTAATGATTAATATTAGGGTAAGTGTATAGTTTCCCCTCTGCTTTTTTTTTTTTGATTTATAGCTTAGATTTGTATAATGTAAATAGCTTTTGGTGAAGTAGTTTGATTTTCAGGGAATTCTTTAATTTTGGTTTTAGAATTTAGTTTTAGTACATTTTCTTTAATAAAGCCATTTACTATCACTGAAGGTTGGTAAATGGCTAAATGTATATAATTCTGACGGTTCCAGTTACTTAAACAATGGTCGCAGCCAGTCAAGTGTCAGAGATTAATTTTTCGTGTTTCTCGGTTGCAGGGTGCAATATGTGACTTCTGTGAAGCTTGGGTATGTCATGGTAGGAAATGTCTCAGTACACATGCCTGCGCCTGCCCGCTTACTGATGCTGAGTGTGTGGAATGTGAACGGGGTGTCTGGGACCACGGTGAGTACGTACAAACAGCGAACTTCCTAGAGGTGTAGACTGACTTTGAAACATTCTGGATGCTCTTCTTAAGATTTTTTTCAGAATACTGTCAATCCTAAGTACTGGCACTGTTTTGATTGTCAATTTAGTTGGAAAAGGGATTTGTACCAGTAGTAATAGGCAATGGTATGATTATTTACCTATGTAGGTAGGAGGAGAGTTACAGGAAAGTAAGTATCTCTGAGCATTATGAGTATGATCTGAGTAGCTAGGGCATAGTGGGAGTTTACTCTTTTATGGTTTAATTTGTCAGTTTTATTTTAAGCCTTTATCTGAACAAAAACTGCTGTACCATTTTGACATAAATCTAAAATAATTTGCTATCTTTTCTGAGGAGTTTTATAGGTACGAGTTTTTAAAATTAAACTTTATCATATTTACATTTATGGGTTTTATTCTTTAATCCAATAGGAGGCAGAATTTTCAGTTGTTCTTTTTGCCATAACTTTCTCTGTGAAGATGATCAGTTTGAACATCAAGCCAGCTGCCAGGTTTTAGAGGCGGAAACATTTAAATGTAAGTTTTTATATATTAGATGTTCTTTATACCCAAGATTCTTAATAATGTAAGTGTTAAACTTAATGAGAAAGGAATCCAGTTTTTCATGTAGCCTCTTATGGATTGTAATTTAATTTAATATATTTTCTTTTTCTATAAAAAATTCAGAACACATAGTCCATTTTTTTTCCAATAGGGGTACCAGTGGCCTTTTGGTTGGGTCAGTTCTTCCTTTTGTGGGATTGATCGGGCATTGCAGGACTTGTAGCAGTCTTGATCCTGAATGCTAACTGTCATTTTCGTCTCCCAGTTATTATAACAAGTAACCACCCTCCCCCCCCCCACCTCATTTCCTAATGTCCCCTGGTAAGTGGTATACCCCTAGTTTGTTCCTGCTAATTGGGTTCGGTGACTCTTAGGCAGGAGTGTGCATCAGAAACACCTCTGAAGGTTTTTTAAAAATATAGGTGCCCAAGCCTTACCCCTGGGGATTGTTTTTACGTTTGTGGTGGATGCCCAGTATCTTATTTAACTTGTGCATGTAATTCTCATGTATAGTCCAGTTTGAGAACCAGTGTTACTGATTGGTGATGGTTTCATCTTTACAGATAGATTGCATTTTATTTCTACTCTGTTAATCTCTCAAAAGCTCAAGTTTTTGATTCAAGTATCACTTGAATCCTACTTATTGACTGTATATGTTTGGGCAAATGGCCGAATCTTTCTAAACCTGAGTTTCGTTATGTATTAAATGAAGATGCTAATTTTTCAGAGTTCATTGAGATGAGAATTCATGTAAAGCATAAGTATGGTACCTGGCACTTAGAAAGCCCTTATTAAGTAGTAGATACCATTTCAGGAAGGACTGAAATTCTAAGTTCACTTCCTTGAATTTGATTCTTGTTCTGATGCAAAATCCCTATACTTATCTATAGAGTTGCTAAGTCATCAGTCTAAGACACACACACACACACACACACACACACACACACACACACACACCATGTTAATTCTTGCAGTATTTGTAAAGAATATCTCAGAGATTAAAGGAACATCTCGAAGTATTTAGCATTTTTGAGCTGTTCTTGGGCTTCTGCAGAACGTATAATATAAAAATTGGGTTACTTTATTTGGGGCTTGAGAGCTTTGTGTATTTTATAGCATTTAAACCCCAAAGACAGGCAACTGTGAGCTTAAGGCTATAATTCCATCAAGAAGTTTTTAGTGATTCAGTAAAAGACAAAGGAAAATAAAGGCACTGAATATAATTGAAAGGATTTTAAGATCAATCTATTAACCATGTCTTTGATACCTCATATTAAAGTCACTCTCATTGCACATAAACAGATTTCCTTGGCTTACTATAATTTATCCTCTTTACTTTTTTTCCCATTGCTTTGTTTTTTCTTTGCCATTCTTCCTTTACTAGTTACCATTCACTGTTTGAAATATTTTCTCTGAAATACTGTCCTAATCATACATTTAAGCCCCAAATAATTTGTTTTTATTCCCTTAATTGGTCACATCTCATCATTTTTGGATTTGACCTTACAGCTATGAATTGGAAGATTCAGAAATTCTTTAAAATACTTATTTACCTGCATAACTGGTGAGAAGGATGTTTTGAGGGGGAAAAAAACACGTGTTTTCTCCGCCTTTTATTTTTTTTAATAATTAAAATGGCCGGGGGGCTTCGAATTTAAATGGCTTATTGTCAGCCAGCTTTGGTGTAATCCCAGCCTGCTTTCTTTTAAAATACTCTGAAGATATAAAATAGATACAAAAAGAAAACCATTCCCCAGTCTAAAAACAGGAATGTCACACTATTTTGTAGAATCTGGGAGAAGTGTATTTTTTAATGTAAGTTCAAGATTTTAACTCTTGGGGAGAAAAATTACAGGGCAGTGAACTGGAGAGTCTGTGTGTGGGATTGAGGTATTTAGGGGAGGAAGACCTGCAGGGCCACATTTCATCCTAGTGGTTTGGGTTCCCAGAGGTAAAGGTAAGGGTGTGATAGACAGCGAATTTCTTGGGATTGTGTCTTTGTGGCACATCAAAGATTCAGGTGGTGGGAATGGGGAAAGATTCTATATTAGAAATGCCTGGTGCCCACTGAGAAATTGGATTGGGTGCTTTGTACTTTCAGTATGTGTTCTGGTTCTGTATTTGAAAGAGACTTGACTTCAGCATTTTGATTATATTTATCCTTTTTTTGACTGAATGAAGAATGAACCTAAGAACTCTTGGGCATATCTTCAAGTAGATATGATTGAGATTGCAGGTTTTTTTCCCCCACCATTGTGAAATAATATAGTTATTATTGGAATAATTTGGTATACTTACATATGCCTAACATATAGTAAGTACTTGGTTGATTTTTACTTTTATTATTAGCATATAGGACCAGTAATACAACTGTGTCTGAATTAGTGGTGTTACTGTGGAAGAATGCAGGATAGCTGGACAGAAGCAATAATAATACACATAATTGAGAACATTTTGAGTTAAAAAAAAAAATTTCCTGTTCAGATTGAAAAGGCTCCCCATGAACCAGGCAGACTTATATAAAAGAATCCCCAAGTTAGAAACAACTAGTCAGATATTTGAATTATAAAGATAGATATCCTTTTGTTTATTTTTTTAAGACCTCTAAGTAAATTGAAAGTTAATAGTTTATATTCAGACTTTACCAGAGTAAGGTTCAGTTTATTTTCTCTTTCCTGTAACTCTCCAGTTATTTTTGTCTTCCGTATTTTGGTATATTCAGTTGTGCCAGATGTTTTGGTGTTTCCAAAATATTTGCTAAATACTTAAGTTTAGATTTTTTTTTCTCGTTAATTGTAGATAATGACCAAAATTAATGTGCCTTACTGACTAAAATAGAGATAAAACATTTTGGGATTTTTTTTCCATCTGTTTTACTGCCACTTGAACATTATTTTCTGTGTATAGTCATGCTTTTCCACATGAAGGATTCTATTCTCTTATCAAAAGTTTGCAAAGAAAGGCAATAGTGTACACCACCAGGAGAGAATATATATTAATGGGGACAATTACTCTTTTAAAAATTTAACCATTATATCAGTAGGGGAATAGTCCAGCCAGTGTCATGGAAAAAATATGTTTTGCCATTTCAGTTTTCTAAATGTAATTAATGAAGTTTGCTGTCTCCTAGGTTTGGAGTAATAGAAGGAGATTGGAGGATAATGAGAGCTGTAGAAGTGAAAGAATGCTGGGCATGTGCAGTTGCTGGTTCCCTTCCATCTGGCTGGGGAGTCCATCTCATTTTATGTCTCTTCTAGGTTATGAGACAGAAAAAAATGTTGGTAATTGATAGTTTCATTCCCAGTTTGAATCTGGATATTATGTACTTTCCCCACAGGTGTTTCATGTAATCGGCTTGGTCAGCATTCCTGTCTCCGTTGTAAGGTATACTCTTGTATTTTTTATTTTGAGGTTGATTTTAATCCCCATAGTCATCCATCAGCCCTTGGATTATATATCTATAATCAATCTACAAGGGTCTTAAACGTTATATAGTTTAATTCTTTTATTTTATAGATTGTGGAATTGAAAGCTTAGAGACTTTCCAAAAGGCATCCAGTTGGCTTGTCTCAGAGTTGACACTAATGCACATGTTTTCTGAATCTTAGTGTTTTTATACCTCAGATTTATGGAGAACATTTGACCAAAATGATGGGAGTACATTTTAATTAATATCAAAGTGCACTTGCTTCAGAGAGTTTGAATAAAGTGAAGATTTCCGTAATGTTCTGTTTCCTTAGACCTTGTCTTGAGCACTTCCATTTGTCAAAGATCACTAAACAGGTGCAGCTGATTGACTTCCTCTCAGAAATATTTCTTTGGTTCTTTCTTATATTCCTAACTCTCTCTTAATTCTCTCCCAACTCTTCTTCAATTTTGTCTATGCTGTTTCCTCTGCCTTAGATCACTCACCCATCTTTGCTTACCCTGCTGCACCTCATTCTCCTTCAGATCTCAGCTAAGACTTCATGTCTCCCAGCAAGCCTTTCCTGAATCCGTGTCTGATTTAGCTCCTCTGCGCTTCCCTTTCAGTGTCTGGTGTCGTGTAGCTGCCTCTCTACTTGTCTGTGTCCCCAGATAGACTCTGGACTCTGTGTGGGTAGAGAAGCTGCTTACCATTATGTCATCATAGGCTTTGTGAATACTCAGATTTATGAATAAATGTGTCTCACGTCATACCTTGTGTATACTCTCTGCCCTGTGTTAGTCCATAGTTCACAAGAGTCCTGGCAAAGACCATTTCCCAATCGGGAGTGTGACCAATCCCAACAAAACTCTTAATCTCTGCTCTAACAAAAGTCTATCTTTACGTTTAAATTTCCTTGAAATACTGAGTGATGTCTTCATATATTTTTTGATGAATTACTTATTGCTTGTTTTTATTTCTTCTATATAGGCTTGTTTCTGTGATGATCATACAAGGAGCAAGGTGTTTAAGCAAGAGAAAGGAAAACAGCCTCCCTGCCCTAAATGTGGACATGAGACTCAGGAAACTAAGGATCTTAGCATGTCAAGTAAGGCTCTTCTTAAAATACCACTGGAGTGATTTTGCTTTCATGCTTGAACAAGATTTGTCTTTTTTTTTTTTTCTCTTTATATATATATATATAAATTTTTTTTTGCCTTTTCTTCATATTTAAAAAGATGAATGTGTTCTTTTAAGCAAATGGAATTTTGTAGCCTTGAAAATCTGTGGGTAAAATTTCTCGATTTAACTTAAGAAATACAGTATCAGTCACTTTGATATTTAGCATTTGCTTCAGTTAATGACATAGTGAATACTGAAATTTAAGACCAAAAAGAATGATTTTTCTGTTTTTGCTGAGGCTTCCTTGTTAAATAATTGAGTAGTAATAAATCCTTAATATTCAAGTGCTGGTAATCTTCAACGCTTGGAAGTTGGAATTCATATTCTTAGGTGTGTGGAATTTGAGCAGAGATGCTTATTATGTTATACATCACTACTGTAGGAAATTGTTTTATGGTTTTTATGTAACTTTTCTATGAAGGAATGAGACTACTACAAAAATGCTTGCAGTAATGCAACTCACAGTTTTGTTAAAGAGAATTTGACTCTTTACCAGTCATATCAGGATGGAACCATAATTCTAAATGACTCTGATGGTACTTTGTTTAATCAAAGATACAGTTACACAATGAGGTGAGACGTTATTTTCTTGCACTAAACTTTGTGTTGCTGCTAAGGCAGAAGAGGAAGTGAAAGGCTTTGTCTTTTAGGACATCTGAATTATAAAATAGTTCTCTCAAGAAAACGTAATGACATATGAAATCAACTCCTCTGTGATTTGAAAATAAACTTTTAATCAAGCAAAAGGCATTTTAGTTTTTAACACAGCTGATTTAACTTAGGTATGGAGAGTGCTGCTATTCTTTTATTGTTTTCCAACTTTTTCTAGATTTAATGAAATGACACTGTCATCTTTATTGTTTATTGTATATGATGTGTATTTAGATTCTGAGTAGGATAGAACTGACTGTTATTTCTAAAATCTCCTATCTTTCCAATTAGGTATCAAGTGAGGAAATAAGGAAAATGTGACGTTTTCATTTGAGGGTAAAAAGAACCAGTGAGGTTCACGTAATGTTCTCTGTTGTAGAGGAAAATGAGGATGTAGAGGATTGGAACTAACCGAGTGCCATGTCCTCATCTATTTTTGTAGCACGCTCCCTGAAATTTGGCAGGCAAACTGGAGGTGAAGAGGGAGATGGAGCTTCTGGGTATGACGCCTATTGGAAGAACCTTGCATCTGAGAAGTATGGTGATACCAGCTACCACGATGAGGAGGAAGATGAGGATGAAGCAGAGGACGATGAAGAGGAAGAAGATGAAGGGGGGAAAGATTCAGATGCTGAGACGTCAGATTTGTTTACTAACTTGAATTTAGGAAGGACCTATGCCAGTGGCTATGCTCACTATGAGGAACAAGAGAACTAGAAGAGCTGCTTGCCCGCTGGTGACCTTGTCTGAGAGGAGTTGGACCGTGTGTGCTTGGTGAGTCACGTGTAGATGTTCAAAAGTACGTACTGTCACTTAGTCACACTTACTGGGGCAAGGAGTAGGGCATAGCATTTTTATAGGAACTGATAGTCAGGCTTCTAGCATAAGAAAAATGAGTTTTAAATGCAAGATATTTATTGATTCAAGCAACTGAAGTATCATAGATTAGATTTTTACTGATTTCAGTAATCTAGTAGGTTTGCCAATTAAATACATATACAGGATAAAGGACTAGGATGGTAATATATTTGTTGGAAATTAAATTGCTGTTTTTATTAAAAACACTGCTTATAAAATCATTTTGTCTGATTTTGTAAAATGTAATGGGTAAAATGAATTGTTATATTTTTCCTTGTTTGTCCACAGGCTATAAGTCAGATGCTATATACTAAATTATCATTAAATGTTCATGTTATCTTAGGTAGCTATACATGTTTTAGCAACTGACTTATTGATCTCTTTCTTCGCAGTGTATGTCCTGAACAGTACTTGTTATTAACGTCTAAATGTATAGACAGAGGTGACTATTTTTCAGAGACACAATCAGTATTATTACACAGATGTTTTACCCAGGAAATTTCATTTCTCTTTGAATAAATCTAGTATTTCACTTACATATTTTTGATATTCAATTTCTTGTTCTTAGTATTTTAAGCCTGCTTTGGAAGGCATCCAGTATTTTTGTACAACTGTTTCACTTTGTGTCTAATGTGTGAAATGGGTAGCAGAGATGACTAGCGTGGCAGACACAGAGTGATGCAGCCGGGCCTGTCATTCCTGGGGGTGGAGAGCGTTGCTGGCACAGGTTCTAGTGGCCACACTTTACACTGACAGTGAATTGATGGTTTGTTAGAAAGGAAGGCATCATCAGACCGGCTGGCATTTGAGAAGTATGGGGAGGACTGTAGCCGGGAGGGTAACAGGGTTGGATGGCTGTTGCTAAGCCATCATTATTCCATAGAAACATAATGAACAGCTGAGGGCAGTAACAGGCATTAGGAAGCCAGGTGTGGAAGCCAGAGGCCTCTAGATGCGTTTGGAAAAGCCTTCATCTCTTGTGGCAGGAGAGCCGAGAAAATGAAGGACCAGGCCCAGGACTTAATAGTCTGAGTGGATAACCTTCAAAGACAGTTGCCAATCAAGGCAGGTCTGTTAATCAAAGGTCAAGGCACTGTTTGGGAAAATCCGGGTCCCTGACAAGTGAGATGGAGACATCTCAGCGGATGCTGCCAAAGATTTTTCCTCCCCAGACTCCTGAACTTTCTGAGCCTGCAGTCTCAGCCCACTTCTTTCTGTTTAGGTGAAGCACCCCTCATCCACTCCTAAGCTGGATGACAACGCAGAGGTCCCTTTCTGCAGGTGACATGTGCCCCCTTCAGGACTTGCTCTGCCTCCATACCACTAGACCTAGAATTAGAGTTGCACAACTGTAATTGGGGTTAAGCAAAACTTAGCCAGAGAGATGCGTGGCTGATGAGACAGGAAATAGACTGTACCCCAAAGGAGCTGCTAGAATTGGCCTGTATGTATTGGGAGGAGCTTGAGGGGTATGCCTGAGACTGGAATCTCGGGGGGGCTGATTTGGAGGGACAGAACATAAAGTTGGGGAGAGTCTGATGACAGCACCCACATTGGGTCCTTGGGTTGAAGGGTAAGAACTGTCTTAATAGAATTTAACAACCCAGCTAGGATCCTGCACGATGTTGTGAACTCTACCAGGATGGCTTCTAGAAACATGGAAAAAGCTGGGAGAGAAACTTGGAACAGATTCTCCCTGCGAGCCTCCAGAAGGAACACATCCTGCCAACACCTTGATTTCAGGCTGCTCGCCTCCTGAACTGTGACAGAGTACATTTCTGTTGTTTTAAGGCACCAAGTTTGTGGTGATTTGTTATGACGGCCCTAGGCAAATGCCACGGGAAATAAGAGTGGCAGCGGGAGTTGCCATCACTCTCAGATTGACTGGGAAACATTTTGTTTCCCATCTCTGTGACTCTGGGCTCAGATGGTTACAATTCTGTGTCCTCCAAGGGGGCACCTTTCTTCAGGGTACCCAGTATAAACACTCCATTGAATTATAAACTGTGTCTGCCAACTTGGCTTTTTATGCCCAGGGACCCAACAGGCAAGAGAAATCACTGACTTGGCAGAGAGAAGCAACTCTCTTCATCAGGAAGAAGTATGGCTGCTTTTATATGATGGTGACAGAAATTTGAGTGGAATCCAGGTGACTCACTTGAATTTTCTAGGTGCTCCTTTGCCCACTTGTGATAGTAAGTGGATGTGACCAAACACGCCAGCCTGTGAAGGGCGTGGTGACTTCATCCCTGGGGGTGCTGACTGGGCCATGCCATCAGGTACACCACCCAGACTAGCAGAGGTAGTAGCTGTCAGCCTGCTTCCGGGTCTACCTCAGCTGCAGAGCTGCCTTGTCTGGATCAAGCCCTTCCCAAGGCACGGCATGCATCTGGTGACGGAGCAACTGGCTTGGCTATTGTGGCTCAGTGTGGCTCAACCATGACAAGTAGCTATTAAGGTAATATCCCTGTACAAAATCTAGTAGCTGACACTTAACCACATTGGTTAAATATATTTCCCTCCTTTGCATTTTGCTCCTGGATTGGCAAGCTCTTCGATAGAATGCAATGATGTATGTGAGGCTGACCTTTATAAGTCACCTACCTCAAACTTACGCTCATGCAGAATGTATTAGCCCATTTCAGAAAGGGAATAGACCTTATAGCACGCATGCCTGTACTTAACGGAATGACCCTGGCTACTTATTTGACTAATGGGAACAATTCAAAGGATGCAACTTAATATGTCTAATCATATTTTGTGTTTATCCATCAGACATAGATAATACAAAGATAAGTTAGACATTGAAACATTCTTAATAAAGAATCAGTTAAAACACAACATACATAAAGGCCAGAGGGTTTCTGAAAAAGAATCTCTGTAGGAAGACAAAAGAATGTGCTAAGTGCAATTTGCTAATTTTCCCAAATCTACACTGAGAGGCTTAGCTGCAAACCTATTCAGACTCTCAGTTCTTTCTCCATTTGGGACATCTGCTGGGCTCCACTAGGGTCCCCCTTTCCTGAGCTGTGACTTGTAAAATCTCTTACAGATAGTTGGGGCAACTGTAAGGCTCATCTTGTTAGTTTCACATCTCTTAGGGATCACTGTTTCCTTCATTATGTGATGTCCTGTGTCTTGAAAACTCATTTCATATACCTGTCTCTTATTTTCCAGGTGGGAGAGTAAATCTGGTCCCTGTTTCTCCAATCTGACTGAAGTGCAGTCATAATCTACATGTATTTTATTACATAGAAACCAGTTCCTCAGAGCTGACTCAGACATATTTTACATCCACATTTATAAGGAATCTGTCAGTATTTTTAATCCACCAAAGAACAAAGGAATGAAAAAATCTCCTTGCAGTACTATGCATATCTGTCCTAACTCTGTTAACTTAGTTGTATTAGTAATCTTGCTTAAAAAAAAACCGTCAGTGCTTTTCCATCAGTAAAAGAAGAATAATTATTACTACCAACTTTACATTTAGGCGTTATATGTTTAAAAGTTAACGTAAGTACGTGTTTTTACTTGTCAGGAGAAATGACAACCAGTCATCATTATTTTTAAAAAGGTTTTAAAAGTTACATTTTGGAACTATAATTTGAAAAGATACATGCACCCCAATGTTCATAGCAGCACTTTTTACAATAGTCAAGGCATGGAGTCAACCTAAATGTCCATCAACAGATAATTGGATAAAGAATTCGTGAGGTAGGTAGGTAGGTAGATTGATAATGGAATATTACTCAGCCATAAAAAAGAATACAGTAATGCCATTTGCAGCAACATGGATGGATCTAGAGATTATCATACCAAGTGAGATGTCAGACAGACAAATACCATGAGATACCACTTATATATGGAATCTAAAAAAATGACACAAATGAACTTACTTACAAAATGGAAACAGACTCAGACAGAAAACTTACGGTTGCTGGGGGAAAGAGGGCAGGAAGGGATAAATTTGGAGTTCAGGATTTGTAGATACACACTACTATATATAAAACAGATAAACTTCAAGGTCCTACTATATAGCACAGGGAACCATATTTAATATCTTACTATAACCTATAATGAAAAAGAATATGAAAAGGAATATATATATATATAAGTGAATCACTATGCTATATTCCTGAAACTAACAACATTGTAAATTGACTATACTTCAATTTTAAAAAAAGTTACATCAGAGAAGAAAATTCCTAAGGCTACCTGGGTGAGGGTCCTGTAGTCTGGATGGACCTCTTGGGGAGCATTTTGCTATTAACTTCTACACCCTAAAATGTTAGGCATCTGTGTCTCCATGGTGACTGAGAGGCAGGGATAATAAAGGAGCCACACTTTGCAGGCCTGGAGCAGATTTACAAAGTTAGAAAGAACTGTAAGTGTCATCTATTTTAATTTCTCTCCCTATTAAGGAGTCTTCTGTAGATCACTGACTAAGTTTATCCAAACTACTTTGATACTGTGCTTTTTTTTTTTTTATATATAGTTGTGGCTATAGTTTAACAGGAAATGCATATTATCATACAGAGTATGGTTTGCTTACTTAATCATATGTGCTTGAGGCTTAAATAGATAGGATCATGGGATCCTGACTCATGCATAGTTTCAGATTTTTGGCAGCATTAAAAATCTATCTTAGTGTGGTAGGCAGAATAATGGCTTCCCAAAGATGCCCACATCTTAATCCCAGGAAACTGTGAGTATGTTACATTACATTTTGAAATTAAAGTAACACTGTTAAATTTGCTAAGCTGCTGATCTTAAAATAGGGAGATTATTTTGTGTTGTTTGGTTGGGACCAATGTAAACTGGGTTCTTCAACTTGAGGAGGAGGGAGGGGAAGAAAAGGTCACAGTGACAAGATGTGAAAAAAACTCAGGTCTCCCTTGCTGGCTTTGAGTATCAAGGAGACTGCAAACCAAGAATATGAGAAGCCTCTAGACAACGGAAAAGGCAGGGAAGCGGGTTCTCCCCTGGAGCCGTCAGAAAGGAACACAGCCTCACCAACACCTTCAGTTTAGTCCAGTGAGACCTGTGTCACACTCCTAACCTGTAGGTCTGCAAGGTAATAAATTTGCATCGTTTCAAACCACTAAATTTGTGGTAATTTGTTACAGGACAATAGGAAACTAACAGACTTAGTTATTTCCAACACCTTAGATGAAAGTGTCAACACCTTGGCCTGTTTCACATAACTATAGAATCAAACGTTATCACATAGAATAGTATTTCCAACCAAAATTTAAAGGCTCCCAGAGTTTACTGTGAAGTGATTATTAGCTAAATCATAAGTTAGGTGTAGAAATTTATAGCTTGAGCAAGTCCTCAAAAAGAGAAAGCAGAGGGTGGGAAAAAGTGTCTTGTACAACAATCAGCACGTTGTCTGATGGTGTTTACAGTAATGAAGAAATATAAAGCCGATACATGAAACTATACCCTTTGCGATATGGTCATCAGGCTGCAATGAAAACCAAAGATGCTAACTTATTGATATTAGCAGCCATCGTGGTGGTTATATTTGGTCTCTGGAGTTCTTTATTCAGTACTGCCTATGAGCTTTTTGTAGACCAATGAGGACCAAGTCGTTAATGCACTGTCAAAACAAACTCATTGGAGAAGTAAGATTTCTGTACAACTTCCCTGGGCGAGATGCAGGTCTAAAATTCCACACTTGAGTTAACATGAGAAAAGGTACAGAGAGAAGAAATGCTCTGTGACTGTTTTTCATATCTGAGACCTTGCACAGCCCTGAGAATGCAGTTGTGGACTCCCTGGGATGTATCAGTTACAAGGGCATAGCTGCTGTTGTGCAAAATCTACGAGCTAAACACCGGTGTAAAAGGCAGAGTAAAAATAGCAACGGACTCTCTAAATAGCTCACGCCACTGAAGCAAAATCTATTTTTTTTACATAGTTAATGCCAGGAAATGACTACCGTGTAGTAGAACCACAATTATAAATATTCAGGGCTCACATACATGTGTGTGCTCACACACACTTACACACACACACTGCTATTTTAAAGTTTAAGATTTACATGTTACCTGTGTAACATCTCTGTAAGTTTAGTATAAAGGGTACTTCATTTACTTGAATCTAATCTTGGATATCAAGTTTTTCTTAGCTTCCAAAAGAAAAAAAAACCAACAACAACAGTGTTTAAAATTTAAACATAATGACAGTAAGGTTTCCGTAGTCTGTATAGTTTTGACCTTTAAGTTTCTGGTGCCAACTACTGTCTAAGCCCATGAGTGTGTAATATACCTGATGAGCTCATCAAATCATCTTTGCTGATGACATCTCTATTATAAAATAGAAATGTGCTTAATGCTACCAGACAATCATGAGAAAAAGGAGTGGTGTCACTGAAGCTTTATTTAGCTGGAGACTTTTTGTTGGATAAAAGGAAAGTTTAAAGAAAATATTTTTTCTCTGAATTTCAGTCTGGAATGCCACCCAGGTCTCTCAACTCAGCTTTGAACTTGAGTCTAAAGAAAACGTTTGATCTTCTTTATCTTTCAACTTGACAAAATGTCCTTCTTCTTTGAAATTCCCTTTTTGTTTTATGCGTGCTTGTCCATGTGTTTTAGAGATATAAAGCTCTTGGGGGTAGGGGGCGAGTCTTTTTTGCTTAACCTCCTAAGTGTCTACTCCACCAAGTTTGCATTCCCAAAATATTGCTTATTAAAATCTTATTCTTCATCTAGTTTGGGAGTAATAGTAAGAGGTGTTGGATTTCTTTAGATTTTTCCCTTAGAGATTTTAAAAAATAAAAATGCTCAAAGGTAACAATTCCATTCAAATATTCCTTGAGGCCATTCTGTATGGCAATAGCTAATGTTCAATGAAAGATTCATGACATAGCCAACAGGATTGTTACCCCAAAAGGTAAAGACCTTGGTTCTTGTCATACCTGAAAGGCAGGTTTGCAGCTGGGAGACAGTGTGTTGTATAGCGAAAGATTTTAAAAGATTTATTTAATAAGAAAGAAAAAGTACACCCCCAAGAACGGGAGGCAGGCTGATCTAAGGGAGGACAAGCAGCAGTTTTCATCTCCCCTTTCTCACACCCTCGCTTAGAGGTGGTCTCTTGCCTGATTGACAGCTCTTACCCCTGGAGTGCTTAGTCCTGTTTGTCCCGTTTGCGCGTGCCCTTACCCAGGGCAAACACAGAAAACCCCCTGTGGTGGGGAGGAGAGCCTAAATCGCAATGTTAATTATAATACAATGAGCACTGGGCTGTGTCCCATTAAGTCTGTTCTGCTACCACTTAGTCCTGGCTGTCGGGTTTTAACCGGTTTCTTGCTGGCACTCCTGTAGAAATTAAGTCCCTTTACGCTGGGGGCGGGCATTTTCCGGACCATCCTCCCTCTCCTCCACCTATCTGATGCCCGATACCCCTGTTTATCTAACTACCTAACAGAATCAGGTTCTGTGGATGATACACAGAAACTTAAAAGTGATTCCTGGATTAAAAAACAATTTATGCTCTTATTGGGACAAGAAGACATAACTTGTTAGCAAATGACATTGCTTGGTCAAATAACCAAAGAATACCAGATTTCAGCCCTAGGATAGCTACCCCTCATAGGACAAAGTAAAAATACGGAGAAAAAGGCAAAGTCATACTTTGTCATCAGGTGGGGATTTTGCTTTAATCCGTCTGCAGAACCCTAGTGACTTGGGCTGAGCCCCACAAAAAACCCTTCCCTAGGTGCTACTAGCCTGAAATGCCCACTCTGTGTCTCTCTTTCCTGAAAGTAGGATGTGGACATGGGTGGGGAAGAGGAGCCAAAATAGACCAAAAGATCACGACAGAGAACAACACAAGGAAGGACTACAGTTTATCAAAACACGTCACATGAGTCTGCACAGACTAACGAGGGTAGCTCAACTCTCATTCTAAATGATCTTCCCTGACTCGGTGGTTAACTTTCAGTAGGAGGCCCCTCATGCTGCTTTAATTTTTTGTTGAAATAAAATAGAAGTAAGAATATTCTGCTTTTAGATCAAACAGCTTAGTCCACCAGCTTCTGCTTTGGCAGAAAGCCCAGCACCATTAGGAAGAATGTATTAGCGGCTAAGATAGCCATTAATAAGAAAGGATATAATCATATATAGTTCAAATAAATGCATCAGCGTAACACTCAACACTATGTCTCCAATAATAAGGCATTCAGTGATAGAATCAGATACTTCTTCCCCCTGGCATTTGTCACTTACTCACTTTTCATTCTAAAAAGGCTCTTCTTCTGGCCGGCCTTCAGAGAATTCTTGATCCCTCAGCACTGAACGTCTTTTAATACCAGAGTGCAAGGCTGCTGTGACCTTCATTTATATTTCAACCACGAGCTAAACCTAGAAATAGACGGGATAGCATTCTTTGAGGATACTGCTGTATTACCAAACCACGTCATAGAGACACTTTTACTTTTCATTTTTTTCCTTTTCTTAAAAATTGAAGTATAGTCAGTTACAACTATATGGTGTACAGCATAATGTTGCAGTCTTGCATATTAGAGACACTATTTTAAAGGATAACTAAACAGAGTGCTGTTCTTAACTGATCTGGGGAAACAGAAAAACCAGCACGACTGTGGCAGAGAGAACGGCCTGCCACCCACAAGAAGGGGAAGCACTGCATCCCCACGGGGCTCCCTGGTCCAGAAGGAGGGCTTCCGGGTGAACCTGGAAGTGGTGGTTGGTTGGTGGAGCTGTAGCCACACATGCAGCTTTTGGTAGAAAAGGGCAAATACTCAAAAGAGGATTTTGGTCTATGATGTCACCCCCTCATCCATTCTTCTCAATGCCAATCTGCTTCCACCCGACCCCACCATGCACTTCTTGGAGACCACTTTCGTGGAGTGTACCAGGGATCTCCATGCGCTCCACCCAATGATCACCTCCCTGTTGTCTTAGCCTCTCCTCAGTGTTTTACACAGATGCCTGCTCTCTTTCCCTCTGTGAATGACAAATGTCACCTGCCGCATCAGTAAACAAAGGATCTTGCAGTCATCGAGCCATCATATGGCAGCCACATAGATGGTAAGCCCTGAGGGAACTCAGGATGGGACAGCACAGTGAACTGATATAAATATTTCTTTTTTGCATTGTCCTCCAGATAGTTTCCTTTTCAAACTAAGAGTCAAGTCCAGGGTCTACCCCTTGAGTTGCAGTCCGCTTATTGCTTTGTCTTGTTCTAAACTGGGGGATACAGTTTGAACTCAGACCCTTCCAATTTTCCCCTTCCCTCATTGCCATTCCTTCTTAGTCCCCTTTGCTGGCTTCGCCTCCCTTCTCCACTTGAAACACTGTATCTGTGTTGTAATTAAACATATAACTGTACACATTCTACCTACACAATCTTATCCAATCCCAAGGCTTTATCTTCTGAATATAAGGTGACTTCAAACACAAAGTGTTTTTCAGTTTTCCCAGTGAGAAGATCATAATAAAAGTGTTTAAAATTTTATTTTAACAGCTGAACTTTTGGGGATTTAGATACACTAGCTAAATATATGCATACTTGTTAATTTGATTGCACATATTGTATAACGTAAGATATTAATGTAGGGATATTGCTTTTTCCATTCTCACATTTCATGAAATAAATACATGCGGAATCTTCACTTGTGGCTTTGGACATCAGTCTCTGTCATCACTGGAGCCATTCTCAAGTCACTGAAGACGGTTTTCCTGAGTATACCCATCTTCACTTCCATTTAAGTTTTTAGGGAGGGGAGGGTGTAGCTCAGTGGTGGAGTGCCTTCTTAGCATGCACGAGGTCCTGGGTTCAATCCTCAGTACCTCCACTAAAAAAAAAAAAGATGAAAAAGTTCTAGAGAGCTGGTGGACAACAATGTGAATAAAGTAAGCAATACTATAAAAAAAAAAGTTTTTAGGAGTTAGCCCTTTTGGAATTTTGTATGGTATTATCATTGGAAATCTTACCCCATTAGGGATCTTTGTACATTATTTGTACAACATTAGGAGAGCTATTTTAAAATTTGTTTTATAGATGCATGTTTGTGATCTCCACAATGCAATCAGTATCTTTAAGTAATTTCAGTAGTTTGCTTATAAGGACACCTAACACTTATAATTGTAGGATCATACCTTCCATAATAGTTAAATCTATGTTTTATTTCTTTGCCTCCATTTTATTAAAGGTGGCTTCCATCAGCAACTAAAACTAGAATTAACTGAAGTCCTCTGTGCCTGAGTTTTCCCTAAATATTACTTTGATTTTCAAATAGAGTTATCCACTCATCTGAGTTTTTGGTGACTTTGATACTTTTTTTGTCTTTTGCACAGAAATAGAGTTAATTTCTGGTTTAAAAATGTAATATTTAATATATTGAATTATCATAATGCCTTTTGTTCCTAAAGTACAGATTATTAATCTCTACATTATATTTATAAATATAGTAAATGTTAAGTCTTTTTAAAGGGATTTTTAAAAAAACATCTGTTTCTGTTTGTAAGCTTAGTTAATAAAATATCTTCAAATATTTTAAACTGCATTTACAAATTTAATCTATCTGATTTCATTTTGAACTACTTCAGTTACCTGGCTTTAGAGGAGAAACATTCCTAAGTACTAAAAAAATTATATATCTAATGAAATAAACTTAAACATATGGTGAAACTCAAGTTATTGTAAATGTCTCAATACTGTAATGCAGTAATATGTAGACTTCAAATCCCAAAGCATAAATTATTCAGTTGTGGATTTTAAGTTGTCACTCAAATAGGTCAAATTCTCGTAATCATTATAACCACATATATTGCCAAATATGCACAGATTCCTTCTTAACACAAAAAATGAAATACTCCGGTCTTGGTTTTCTAAACTTCTTAATCTTAATTTTCGATCTTACTAAGATTTAAAAATAGGTGTATACTCAAACAACTATAAATAAAATAGATAAACAATAAGGTTATACTGTATAGCACAGAGAACTATATTCAATGTAATAAACTATAATGGAAAAGAATCTGAAAAAGAATGTATAACTGAATCCCTTTGCTGTACACATGAAACCAACACAACATTGTAAATCAACTATACTTTTTTTAAACTTTTTTTATTGATTTACAATCATTTTATTGATTTATAGTCATTTGTGTCAAATTCCAATGTAGAGCACAATTTTTCAATTATACATGAAACATACATATATTCATTGTCACATTCCTTTCTCTGTGAGCTACCATAAGATCTTGTGTATATTTCCCTGTGCTATACAGTATAATATTGTTTATCTATTCTACAAGTTTTTAAAGAGCCAAGTCCTAAGAATACCCATTTGTTGGCCCAAGTGGACAGTATTGGAAGAACTGGGATATTTTCCTTTACCCTAAATTCCTTTAGTTAACTAAGAATTGGTAGAAATGTACACTTCATTTTTGTCTACTTTTAAAATATGAATGCATTTAGTAACTCCATGCCTTAGACATCTATCTACATGGACTTTATCAGCCTGTGTAGGTCAGAGGCTATTAAGATCAAGATGAATTTAGTGAATAACATAGCCCAGGGTTATCTCAGAGGCTGCCTTAAACCTTGCAGAGCTGTGGTCCTGAGCAAATTTTTTTCTGAAAGTCTTGGAGCAATGCTTCTGCGACAAGAACCCTAATATAAATTGGAACTAAGGAAACAAACACATACAGTGCAAAATAGAACAAGCGTTTCATTTATCACTGTGTGGATACAAACAAAAATAACAGGATGAACAAATCTTTCTACAATTATTTCATCATTTACATGGTTTTTACTAAATAAATTTGCTTTAAAGAAACCAAAGTTCTCATTTGAAAGAAATTTAACCTCTCAGTTTTTACGCAACTGTTATGTCCTTGGGGGCAAATATAAATATCCAGATGGGAATCCTTTCCTTATTAATAGTTTGTACATAGACTTCAGATGGTTCTCAATTAGACGTTTGTTGAGTGAATATTAATAGCTTTGAAATAATTCATAGGTCCCTACTAATGCTGGGTATTTTATACATAATTTGTTTTGTTTTTCAGTTATCCTCACAGTAACCATGAAATCATGTCTCCCTTTTACAGATTAGAAAAAGGAGGATGGTATATTTGAAGGAGCAGAGCTAGTGATTGTGAATTTGAGAATTCCACATAAGGGTCTCTGATTTCAGAGTCCCTGTTTTTATCTACTTTAGCACACAGCTTGCCAGTCTTGGAGTACACAGACAAAAAAGAAATTGCATCTCCTTTCATGAGTAGACCATGAATGTTCTTTGTAGATAATTTGTTATTAATGTCTCTTCTGCTTCCTTGGTACCATTGATGGGAATGTGTTAACGATGTGATTTCTTTTGTGTTGTGATTCCTACTCATCTTGCATGAAACTCATAGCTCTGTTAAGCAGTTCAAAATGGAGTCACAGTGGCCAGTGTGAACTTCCATATTAGTTGTTTTGAAACCTTGGGTATAGACTGCAAGTGTCTTAGACAGATAAACTAAGTGTTTCCTTAGATAAGGACCCTGATTGGCAACATCTGTGAAAGACATCACTGGAACAGAAGAAGCAACTGATAGCGAGACAAGACCTCCTGGGGCATAAGTGGCACACTCAACTGGCAGACTGCTTAAAATGAGAGCAAAGTGCCAAGGTACTTAAAGGCTCTTTGCTGGAGGACCTGACTCTGTGCTGCTAAGAGATGTTCCAGATGATGCTGCCCACGCTTTGCTGGAGCAGAAGGTGACTTTCCACTCACACGCGTTGGGAGACCCGGTGGCCGACTGGAGTCCACTGCTCACGCTGATATGTCTCCATCCCTGACTTCTCCTTGGAGTGGTTCGTTACCCCTTTTCCTATTTTCCCTACTCTGACTAACTTTGCTGCATGCTAATCGTGTGCAATAAACTAGTGATTCATGAATTGGATATTGGCTATGCTCTGTCGATCTCCAATCCCGTGATTCTTACCTGGCCTTACCCCTGGGCCCAGCAACTAAGAGAATGAAAAATAGTTATAACATTTCAACGAATTATGAGAGGGATAAATCCTAATATCCTAAGAAACTAATAACTTCAAATTAAACACAATTAACAAACATTACCAGGTAGACAACTGTGCATCTCTAAATTCGGGGCATTGTGGGAGATACAAAATGGAAAAGGCAAGATGCTCGCTCTTTAAAAACATTATAACCCGATGAAGAGGTAGAAATGTACATAAACAACATAAGGGTGTTTCCCTGGGGTCAGAAACTTTAGGCTCTTATTTGGAAAGGGTGGGAGGCCTGTGAAGGATCTTGACGGAACAGACTTGGATAATTTGAGCTGGGAAAAGGAGTGTGAATGAAGGAGCAAAGTTCCTCCCATTGGAGGGAATGAGGGTTAGGAGAGGTGACCTGGTTTTAATGCTGTGCCAGGGAACATGGAACATTCTTTAGGATAGACCACATACTACAACACAAAATAAGCCTCAACAAGTTTAAGAGGATAGAAAGTATTTGAAGCATCTTTTCTGACCACAACAGCATAAAACTAGAAATCAACCACAGAAAGAGAAACGAGAAAAAAACAATTGCATGGAGACTAAACAACATGGGTCAACAATGAAATCAAAGACGAAATTTAAATTGTGCCCGGAAATAAAATTGTCACAATTATAAATGTAGGAGCCTGCACTGTCCTCCTTACTTGTCTCCACTCTTCCAGTTTTGGATGCTTTCCTCCATCTCACTCTCAGCAGATAAGCTAAGGAGAAAAAGCAGTCCTAGATTTTAATATGACACATACAAACCTATCTATTTACCTTCTGCTCCTCCTTCTCTTATGGAAATAGAGGAGCTGTCTCTTCTAAGACTAATTCCTCTCCCTGCTTTAGATCCAATTTCCTTCCCTCCTCACCCCCAATCCTTATAGGAACCCATTTTCTTTCTTTTCCTTTCAACTTCAGTCTCTCAGCTGGATTCTTCCCATTGATTTCAAACAGCCCAATTCCTCCCTATTTACACTTTCCAAATAAAAATGAAAGCTTCACCAGATTCTTGATCCCTGTCCAGCTCCACCCTATTTCTCACATCTCTGCTCTTCAGAATAAAATGATGGGAAATAGTTATTTATTATTCTGTCCCAGTGTCCTCATACTCAGCTCTTTTGGCTTCCTCATGCATCCATTTCTCCACTGAGATAACTCTCCCTGAGGTCACCCATGACTACATTCTCGCTAAGCCCTGTTGAGGTTTTACATTCCCAACTGTACTAGTCAATGTAGTTACTGCAAACTTGCACAACAGATAAACTCCTAAAAATCAGTAGGATAACATAATAAATGTTGTTCTTTCTTAATCACGTAGTCTGATGTTGGTCAAATGGCCCCTTCCATCTTCTAGCTATGCTGTATGAAATACGTAACTGTTCCAGTTATTTAATGCTGTAACAAACAACTCAAAACTTTAGTGGCTTAAAACAATGATGATATTCATTTTCTTAGGTCTGAATTTGTAAAGAAATATATGGATGTAGTTTTATTTTCTATTGCCCTCAGCATCAGCTGGAGTAGCTCCAAGGCTGAGGGCTAGACTCACCCAAAGATGCACTCCCTCACTTGCCTGCAGGTTGGTGCTGGTTGCTGGCTGGGATCTCAATGGGGCTGTTGCTGGAACACCTACTCGCGGCCATCCCAGGTGGTTGCTTGGCTTCCCCGTGAGCATGACGTCTTGGGCAGGCATGCTGAGGAAGTGCAAGGTGAAAGCTGGATCCTCTTTTCTGAGCTACTGCTAGACGTCATGCAGCATCACTTCCACAGCATCCCCTTTAGAAGTGAGTCACTGAGACTGGCCACTACATCATTTGACTTGAGTCCTTAGCAGCACTGGTGCATCAACTCTGCTTCCATAGGAAAATTTCTCTTTCCTTCTTTTTTACGACTCCACATCTCCTAGCTTCACTTCTATATTTTTGCTCTCAGGACAACACCCCAAATCCATGATGTGGTCTGGCCCCACATACTTCTCCACTCTTGCCTTGCACTGTGTCCTCCTTTGATTTTTCTGCTCCAGCCTCACAAGCTGTTTTTTGTCTCCTGTCTAGGCCACGTTCCTTTGCGCCCTGACGCCTCTGCCCAGGCTGTTTTCTTTCCCTGAAATGCTCTTTCCTAAGCTCTTATGTGTCTTCTTCAGGTGCCTTTTCTTGACCTTTAAAATTAGTTCACATATACCTATTGAACCCTCTAATAGAAGCAAATATATCCTTTTCCAAAGCACTTACATCAGTTTTCAATCCTGAGAAACTTATTTATCAATAAATAAAATTATTTATTTCTTATCTGTTGTCTATTTTCATCTCTACATATAAGCTCAGTAAAAGGTGCCTGTTTTGCATATCAAATTACTTCTACTGTCCACCTAGCATAGTGTCTGGCACATAATAAATATTTATTGAATAAATGAGTGTACCACTCAGCCTAGGAATCTTGGGTAGCAAGAAATATCTTTTATCAATAGTTCTCAAGTTTGGAAGTGTGTGTGTGTGTGTGTGTGTGTGTGTATGTGTCTGTGTGTGTGTGTGTGTGTCTGGGATCCTGACATTTACTACGTAGTGTCAGATACGTTTACCATCCTGCAGGGAACAGAGCAGTCTAGCACAATAAAGAATCACTCCACACCACATACCAACAGTACCCTTCCCTGCTTTGAGGAATCCTAATTTGATAGTTTAACTGAAGCTTCTCAGCTGACCTTCACATTAGAAAGAGCATGTATTAAAGCCTGCAGAGGTGAAGGGAAGGGCTATAGCACTGAGTCTCTGCACCCCATCTCCTCATTCTGCAGAATGCCAGCTTCCTGGGTCTCTAGGAATTCCTGGTATGAGTAACGTTAGGAGTTGTGGCTGCTTGACTTTGCCGACTGTGGAGACCTGCAAACCTCTAGCAAATAAGCCCACCAGGCCTCTGAAACCTGATGGAGTTGCCTGTATATACTGGCAAGGACACAAGTTCATCAGCTACAAGAGCCAGTGTCTCACCTTTGAATGCAGCCAAGAGCGAGCAACAAACATGCATCAGATTTGCTCTTTTTTATTTGGTTCTTATGATGGAGGTGACTGAGTAGACAGGATAGAAAATTGACATGGTCAAAATGCTTATGGAGGAAACCGAAAAGCATATTACTAAGTGAAAGAAGCTAGTCTGAGAAGGCTACACACCATATGATTCCAACTATATGACATTCCAGAAAAGGCAAAACCATGGAGACAGTAAAAAGATCAATGGCTCAGTGGGGCTCAGGGGGAGAAATAAATAAATAGGCAGAGTACAGATGATTTTAGAGCAGTGAAAATATTCTGTATGATCCATATGAAATTATAATGATGGATATATGTCATTATACATTTTTCCAAACCCACTGAATGTACAACACCAAGCATGAACCCTTAGGTAACCTACAGACTTTGAGTGATTATAATGGGTCAGTGAAGGTTCATCCCTGGTAATAAATGTACCATTCCGGTGAGTGATGTTGATGATGGAGGAGGCCATGCAAGTGTAGGAGCAGGGGGCATGTGGGAAATCTCTGTACCTTCCTCTCAGTTTTGTTGTAAACTTAAAACTTCTCTAAAAATAGGAAGTTAAAAAAAATGCTTTTGGCATTATCAACCGTAGTGGGATGAAGTTAAGTGCTGACTGAGCTTTTTTCTTGCCCCCAGGAGTTAACTCTGAGGATCTGGGATTACAGTGGAGACAATGACTGTATTAGTTATCTATTGCTGCATAACAAATTGCCCCAAAATTCATGGCTTAAAACTATAAGCATTTAATACCTCTCAGTTTCTGTGAGTTAGGAATCCTTGAGCAGCTCACTTGGGTAGTTTTAACTGAGTATTTCTCATGAATTTGTAGCCAGATGTCAGCTGAGGCTGCAGTCATCTGAAGGCCTGACTGGGGCTGAAGGATCTACATCAAAGATGTCTCCCTCTTATGGCTGGCAAGTTGGTGCTATTGGTGACAGCCCTCAGTTCCCTTCCACAAGGGCCTCACACAGGGCTCTGTGAGTGTTCTCTGGATTTTCCCAAAGCTAGCGTTCCAAGAGATCAAGGGAGAAGTAGACATTTTTGTATCCTATGGTCACACAAAATACCTTGATTCAGTTTGGGAGAAGCCTTCCCACAAAGGCATTAGGATCACGGGGGACATCTTGGAGGCTGTCCACCACAGTGACCTATCCAATTCTCCAGGGCTGAGTTGGAAATATCTGATTATTGGTAAAGGATTCCTAGTTACTCGAGGTTCTGCACAGAGTACAAACTGGTCTGATGATTTTCGATATAAGAGAGAATATAGGAGTGTGACAGGCAGAATTATGGATCCCCAACCATAACTTGTGAGTATGTTAACTTGCACAGCAAAAGTGACTTTGCAAGTGCGACTAAGCTAAGAATGTTGCGATGGGAAGGGTATCCTGGATTATCTACGTGGACCCAATGTGATCACAAAGGTCCTTATACAAGAGAGGGAGGAGAGACAGAGGAGATGGAGTAACAGAAGCTTAGCTTCAAGTGGTGCAGGAGCATGAGCCAAAGAACACGGACAGCCTCTAGAAGCTGGAAAAGTCAAGGACTGGATTCAGCCCTAGAGAAATACAGCCCTGCTGACACCTTGATTTTAGCCCTATAAGATCCACTTCAGATCCTGACTTCCAGAACTGTAAGATAATACATTCCTTTTGCTTTAAGTCCTTTAGATTTGTAGTAAGTTTGTCATAGCAACAATAGGAAATTAATACAGGGAGTGAGAAGAAGGATACTTTTGGGAGGGGAAGTAGAGTGTTCTTTTCAACTGGTTTCTCTCCTAAACATTGCAAGGCTATCATCTGGGAACTCTGTGTGAGAGGAGAAATTTTCCCCCATTGATGGGATGTTTGCTGAGCTTCTGGGCTTGTGGTCTTGCTCTGCTACTACCAGAGACTGGGAAAAAGTATCGGGGAGGGAGGGCATGGTGGCACAACGAAGCTGAAAGGAAAGCATACTGTCCTGAGTTCTTTTTTCCAAGAGGAAGAGACAGCAGTTTTGTTTGAGCACGAAAGCACTGAGGTGGGGACTCATAGAAGATGGATGTGACCAGAAGCTGCCTGCTCGCTGACATGAGGCAAAGAGGGGCAGGAGCCAGAAGCTGTCGCCAAGTCTCACCAGGGACTTCCAGTACCCAGGAAAGCTGCTTGAGATTAGGCTGGCTCCAAAAAAAATGGACTGACATCTCAGAACGGACAGAATGACATCTTTGTCACCAAACTGAGACTGCCTTTATGAATCAAAATGACTGAAAAATTATGGAATCCCTCTGAGATGCACATAAGGTAGCCTGCTGAGTGTGGACTTCCACACAGCTGACTTGGAACAAGTTCCTGGCACATTCAAGTCTTTTTGTGTATACACCTCAGTAGTTGAGATGCTGCAACCAAGCTGGTTGTAGAACCATTCTTTTCAACACCAAATGACAATACTGGAGTAATGGGAAGGATAACCATCCAATTAAAGATAGACCCTGGTGGCAGAGGCTAAATTTTGTGCATTAATCAAAATTCTTAAGTCTCACTTGTGCTGTGTCTCTCTTGACCAGAGGGCTTGACAGGGCTGGGTGTGCAGCCTCCTGGATTGTGGGAATGATTGCAAAGCACGGAATACCACAGTGAGCCGCTAATGATTGTTATCATCCCGGTTAAACCAGGAAGGAAGTGGAGGAAAATGAGCACCCAAGTGCTGCTTGTCAAACAGAAATCGTGTGTTGTGATGTGGCAAAGACGTACAAAAGGCAGATGACAAGTTCGAGAGTAGGAGGAAGAGGGGTTGGACTTGAACATCCCCTTTGTGATGTTTGTTTTAAAATATTCAGATGTTTATATAGATGGAATTGAGAGAGCTTTCTCAGAATTTACCAACCAACCCATTTCCCTATTCTTTTAAAACAACACAAAGGGTGAGATTTTAAATTTTTTGTATGGTTTCTCCTGTGAATCAGAGCCTTGAAAATTACATTGTGTTTGCCTTTTAACAATGAATTGCAAACAATAAATTAATCAGAGCTTTAATGTTTTCTGCAGCCTTTTTAAAAAATGGGGGTAATTTTTCTGATGACATTATTTAAATTTTGAGCAGGCTTCTGCATTTCAGCTTATGCATATTTATTCAAGCTTTAAAAATACATAAGAGATGAAACAGCCTTTAACCACATTCTTTAGGGTCTGAACTTTTACAAAGTCCCAGGGCAAAGGCTGGGGGGGCGTCCTGACCCCATGAGAGGGTGTGGCAGAGGGGACATGACTTGGGCTTTTAGTCACACAGACCTGAGTTCAGGCTTAAATCTTTGATTCAGCCTCACCCTGGCGGTGTGAAGTTGGCAAATTGTGCTGTGTCTTTGAAGAAGCAGTTCCTCATTTACAAAGTGAGTGCAACCCTTCAGGCTTGTGAGGGAGTCAATGTTAAACATGAAATACTGATCTTGTCTCTTCTCATTATGGACTTTAAAAGTTTGTATAAATATGTAGAGACATAAGAATGAAAATATCAAAACCTAAACGCTTGAAACTTCTGCAAAGTTTTATATATTATATTATATATGAAAGGGTGTCCTTGTTTTTTTTTATTGTAGGTTCTTGCAAATTAATACACCATTATTTCTTTTTTTTTTAATAGAGGTATAATTGACATATAATGTTATATTACTTTCAGGTGCAAAACATAATGATTTAATATTTGTATGTATTGCAAGATGATCATCACAACAAGTCTAGTTAACATCCAGTACCATATACAATTATAGAATTTTTTTTTCTTGTGATGAGAACTTTTAGGACCTATTCTCTTAGCAACTTTCAAATATCCAGTACAGTATTGTTAATTATAGTCACCATGGTGTACATTACATCTCCAGGACTTTATTTATTTTATAGCCAGAAGTTTGTACTTTTTGACCCCTATCAGCCATTTTGCCCACTGCTCTCCACCCCCAGCCTCTGGCAACCAGCAATCTTTTCTCTAATACATTATTATTTCTAAACTGGAATAGTACGTCACATTTTATTACAAGTGTACTATTATTTTTTGTATGTCTCCAAAAAACCTTATATAGGGCTTAATATATGGGGTCTAAAACATGTAAGAGAGAATACATAAATGAGTATGAATATAGAAGAGTAACTTTAATCATAATTATAATAAATTACAATTATAAAAATAATTAAGTCAACACAATTTCTTTTGAAAATCTATTGTGTAATCAGGCATTGTCCTAAGTATAGTGGAGACAGTGGTAAATAAAATACACAAAATATTTGTTCTCATAAAACTTGCATTTCACAAACAGGAACTTGTAGGGTTATCAGGAAAACTGAAGCTAGGATTCACAAAATTCTGAAAGCTAATAAAATGAAATCAGTAAAATGGTGTTCTATTCTGAAGGAAGGACTTAGACCACTTCTTAGAGAAGGACGGTGTGAATTAAGGCAGAGTTGTGATAGAACTAATTAACGCCTCCATCACTGCATCTTCATTAGCACAGTCTTAGGCTATGCTGATAGATCATTTCAGAAGATGATACTGATTAAACACCAGGCAGTGTTAAGCACGGGTAGGAAAAATAAAGTACATTGGTTTCTTCTAGAGAATCATATATTCTGCTATGGAGGTAAGATAATTACTGAAGACAATACATGATATGTGATATAGTCCATAAAAGAAGGACAAACAAACAAAAACCACAGCAGCAACAAGAAACTAGATATGAACTTCAAAGGATGGAGAGAGCCAATCTGATTTAACTAGGAAAGACTCGCTAGAGGGGGGAAGCAAATGTGACAGACTCGAGGGCTGGGTAAGATTTATTCATGTAGACCTGGTGGTGAGAGCATTCAACAGCGGACTGAGCCCTCTGCATAGGAATCCAGGGTCCAGTTGGGGAATAGAAATAGTTTCACTGAGCTCTTCACTGAGTTGGAGAGCATACGTATAACGTGTTCTGGTCTGCACGACTGTCTATTTTAATTGCCAAAATATTTGGGACCCCACATGTTAAAAAGAATACGGATGAAATAGAAACTATTCCAAGGGTGATGAGGGACCCTGAAATGTCATTAAGGAAGGGTTAAAAGAGTTGTGAACTTATCCTGAGAAAAGAATCCTAGAGGGCACAACAGAATCAAAACTTAAATGGGCAAAGGTTGTCTTGTGGAACTGTGCAGAGCGCGAGTCAAAGGTGGATGGAGTTTACAGCTGTCAAATCTTAATTGCCTTTGGAGATGTTCAAACAAATTAGGATGATCTTTGGCTAGGAAAATTGTTCCTCACTGGATTGGCAGGTGGATTAGATAAAACCCAAGGCTCTTCCAATATCAATATTGTACAATCCTATTTGCAATTGTGATTCTATTAATTTTTAAAATAAAACAGACTAGCTAATAGAACAAAAAAGAAATAGACTCACAGATACAGAAACAAACTAGTGGTTACCAATGGGGAGAGGGAAAGGGGGAGGGGCAAAATGAGGGTAGGGGATTAAGCAGCACAAATAACTATTTACAAAATAAATCAGCTACAAAGATATATTGTACAGCATAGGGAATACGACCAACATTTTATAACTATAAATGGAGTATAATCTTTAAAAATTGTGAATCACTATATTGTACACCTGAAACTTGCACAAGACTGTAAATCAACTATACATCAATAAAAAAAGAATAAAAATATTCTACAATCCTAATTGCAATTGTGTTTCTATTACTTAAAAATATGTACTTGCAGAAAGACGAGTATAGTAGTTATTTTTAAGTGTGGGAAAAAACTTTTTGAGTGGAAATCTCCTGTATTCCCAGCATGCATTCACCCTCTGGTACCTACTGTTTCTGAATCCATGTGGTCTGGTGGTGGTGACCCCACTCCAGCTCTAGAGGTGATGCACGTGACCCAGGCTTCGGCAACCAGCCTATCCAATTGCCCTGGCCACCATGATTGCCTCAGGGATGGCACATAAGCCATTCAAGCCAAGACTATGCAACAGGATTTTCCGTAGGACTTCTGGGAAGTGTCGTGTCTTTTCCATGCTGGATGTAGTGTTGAGAAAATAATAGGGCCTGGAGCTTCCCCCATTATCTATCATGTGGAGCCTAAGACAGAAGCTACACATGGGAGGTAAGAAACGAGTGACAGAAACTGAGTCCCAGTGACATGGCTTGAATCCTCAGGGTCACCATGTTTGAAGCCAAACAGAGGTACCCCTGGACTTTTCAGGTTATGTAAATTAAGAGATTTCATTTTTGTAAGCTTGTTTGCGAAGGTTTGTCCATCACTGGCAACCCTAGGCTCCTAACTGATGCAGAGCTAATTAAGGTGTAACAGTTTAAGAAGGAAAAATAAAATCTGGCATATCTACTTGAGAACTAGCATGTAGCCACCTAAAGTTACACTTATAAAGACTATGGAACCACACGGAATAAGGCGGGACACAAAATACAGCTGATCCTCATCATTTGTGGATTCCATATTTGCGAATTTGGCAGCTTGTTAAAATTTATTTGTAATCCCAAAATAATACCTGAGGCTCTTTGCGGCCCTTCATGGCCACATGCAGAGCAGAGAACAATCTGAGTCGTCTGATGCCCACCTGCCCAGTTGAGGTTGAAGACCATGTTTCTCTGCTTTCTTATTTCAGCTCTCTTACTATAAAGTAATGTTCTTGTTTAATGTCTATTTAGTGAAATGGTTTCTGAATTTTTGTGCTTTTTGTTGCTGATTTCATTATTTCAAATGGTCCCCAAGTGTGCTTCTGAAGTGTTGTTTAGTGTTTCTAAGTGCAAGAAAGTTGTGATTGTGCCTTACGGAGAAAATCAATGTATTAGATACACTTAGTTTAGGCATGAGTTGTAGGGCTGTTGGCTGTGAGTTCAATGCTCATGAATCAACAGTGTATAGTAAAGAAGGTATCTTTAAACAGAAACACACATTAAACACGGTTATGCATCATCGGTTGATGGAAACGTTGTGACCGGAGGCTCACAGAAACCTAACATTATTCCCCCAGGAGAAATGGTTAATATTTGCTAACTTGGTGTTTGCTGCAATTTTACAGAACATAATTACTATAAAAAACTAGATTCAACTATATTTAAAAGGTATACTCAAAAGGACGAGATTGGAAAAAATGAAGCAAAATAACAGTGGTTGTGCTAGAGTGATGGAAATACAACTTTTTTCATCTTCCTAATTTTTAAATGTTTAAAATAAATTATAGCACTATGGTGAAAAACATATTGTACTTTAAATAAATACCACATATATCAAGAAAACCAGCAAAATATCCCCCCTTCAGCATTCTACGAGTCAGATTAAAGAAATATATTAAAATTACTTTACAGTCTCACTTTATTTTATAAAACACACATGTGCGTGCACACACACACACACACGCATGCACATACAGAAAAGATCTTTGTTTTGGTGTAATTTAGCTTGATTGTTCGAGTAAATCACCAGATGAGGCTCTTAATGATTTCCACCCCCATCAACTTTTTATCTAAGAAATGTGCCAAAGCTCTAAATACACAGTTTATAACAATCAGAGCAATGGCAAAGATGCTGGGGTTTATTTCCTCTAACCTCCCATTCAATATAAATATTCTATTTAAAACATCCCCCAAAGAAAAGCATCTAATTTTTAAAATATTCTTTCTCTGTAAAGGAAGTTGACTAGCAGATAATATCTATTTGGTCAATTATAACTGTTATGAATATTTCTTGTATTTATCCATCTTCCTATCATAGTCCTTCCTTTCTAACTACAGAGGATAAATCAAATCCTCTTTATACACTATAGCTCTTGAAATACTGTAAGAGAGCCATCATGTTATTCCTGGGGCTTTTCTTTTCCAGATTAAATATCCCCAGGAACTTTATCCAACCTTCATAAGAGCATTTGTCTAAATCCTTTGCTGTCCTGCTTACTCTCCTCTTCCTGAGCCCTGGCTGATCCATGCCCTTCTTAACCTTGTGAAATCAGGACTGAGAAAAACTCAGAATTTGTGGGTCCAGGGATACCACTGCCCTCACCGCACTTGACATTTTCAACAGAGAAACTTCATAAAGAAGATGAGAACTCGTGGCTTCTGGAATGAGTACCCAGTCTCCCAATGTGACTACCGCAAAGGGAAAACACTCATTGGGGCCAATAGGGTTAGTACATCTATTAAAAGGAGAATCAATTACAGGCACAGCTTATATTTCTTGCATTTTAAGTTGTTTCATCTTGTTCTATTTTCTGGTTCTTTCTCTAACTTTCCTTGATGATAAATTCAAGCAAATAATTCCATTTTGACCCCATTCAACCTTTTTCTTTGCTCTGCCTGTTCATATGCAAGTTATAGATTTCTTTAACAATATTGTTCATATAAGCTACTATTAAAACTTTCTCGAATTCTTAGGAGTATTTTTGTCATGGCACTTAGTTCTGGATTTGGTACCCCTTGTTTTCACACCATACTGTTATTTCACACACATATATTGCCAATGTTTTCATCTGTTAAGCCCGCTGATGATATAATGCAATTTTAAATCTCCTAAGATTACTCACTGAATAATAAAAGCAATCAACCATAGGGTACTGAATGATACAGAGGAATGTGTAAAGATTTTTGTTGTTGTTGCTAATTGTGTTTCAAAAAATATTTGTGCATTCAGCTAGCCCTAATGGTAAAATTATATAGTTTAGGTTTTTCTTACAAATAGTTTTATTGTTGAGTAAGACATCTGTCTTAATAAATGGCTAAAATTAGTTCTATATTTTATAAAATCATTATCAATTTTGGATTTGGGAACAGAAGAATGAACATTGCTTTACATTTGTATTTCCATACACTTTTCAACTCAAATAATCCCTTGGTTCACTTTATTAAATGAGGCTAATTTTACCTATTAAGATTCACTCAAAATAAATATCTGTTTCTTTTTTCTTATCTGCCTTAATAATAAATATAAAAGAATTCTAATTATCTTTTATGTAAATCTTCACCCCACAATGATTAATTCACCTATCTGCTCCATTCATATTTCCATGGAAATTTGTATTCCATAATTCCACATAAATTGATCCATAAAGAACAGATTAAGACAGAGTAAACAGGCTGGGGAATATGCAGCCTGACATCTAGAAGGGAACTTCGGTTCATTTGATTTTCCATGGCACGGAAGGTATATGGGTTGTTCATCAGTAGTTTCTGGTTCTACTCTTTCCAGGCACACTGAGGTTCGGGCAAGATACCATAAGGATGGGAAAGATACTATATTTCCACATCCGCTTCAGGTTTGGTGAGATCTTGTGACTCGCTTTAGACAGTAAAACATGAGCAGAGGCGCTGTGTGATGCTCTGTACCGAAGTACTTAGGACCCCCGAAACCCAGCAGGACCCTATGGGGCCTTCCTGGGACAGACCCCTCCCCCATGTCCTCTGTCTGCCTCTCATTTGTAGAAAAGCTGTCGTCTCCCAGGCCTCCCCCGAGTCACAAAAGCCTGGCTCAAGAGTTAACGATTAAAAGGGTGTGAACATATAGTGACAAAAACAGCAGCTGGGCCAGAAGAACTGGTAAGAATTTAAACAGTAAATCAGCCATGTGGCGGCCACAGAATCGTCAGCTTCTCTGAAGGACTTAGATAACAGTATCTGATAACGGAAGAAGCTAACTACTTGATGACAATGAGCACTAGCTCCTGGACCCCCGGAACCTGAGGACTGGATGTTAACCCCTGGGACATCACCACCCTGTTACTGCATCATCAACAAATCAAAGAATTGTGCACAAGCGGATCACACACCCTGAGACTCTCTCCTCTCACCCAGCCTTTAAAAATGCCTTCCTGAAATCTGCCAGGGAGTCCAGGCTTTCTGAGCATTTATCTCTCCCAGACTCCTTGTCTGGCACGTTAACAATAAACGCTGCACTTACCTTCACCACAACCTGTGGCAGTAGCTTGGCTTCACTGCGCAGGCACAGGCGAGCGACACAAGTGTGGTTGGTAACACCCATAGGTGACTCCCGGTCTGCGCTCCCTTCCTGCTGCGTGACCTTGGGTGCCAGGAGGGTTGCTTGGCAAACTGGCCCCGTACGTGGAGGGCAAGGAGAGACCGAAAAAGCGCGGCAGACCGGTCCAGACTGGTAGGCGGCAGAGTGAATTAACAAGGAAACTTACATAGGAGGCTCTTCTCGTGAGGCTGCAAGAGGAGCAACGTGCACAACGCCCGCCAGAATCTTAAACGTTTGTTGGCGGCCTTATCTGGCTTCAGTCAGGTATACCGAGACGGTCTCCAGGACACGTTGCTCTCCGAAGGCTGCGTCCTTGCAAAGGGGTCCCACGGTGTGAACTGTGAGCTGAGTGTCCATTCGGAGGAAAAGGGCAGGGGGAGCATCCGTTTGCAGGGTCCAGCTCTTGGGTCACCCGATGGTCACGTCCTCTTCATGACCTCCCTGACAGGAGATCAGGGTAGCCAGCAACGCTGAGACCAGGCCCCCAAGACAGACAGCAGAGGACTTTGGGTGAGTGAGAAACACTTTTGTTGTGTTAAACCCTTGATATTTTTGGTGTTTTACGTCACCACGACATAAATTAGCCAATCCCGACCAATGCTACATGAGTACCGTTTTTGTTCTTAATTAGGTTGTACTTTAAGTGGCAGCCACTGTAACTTTCCTCCCACATATATTTGATTTTTGAAAACTAGTTTTCTTTTTTTTCCTAAGGACTGTAAAGCTTTGGAGTTTTTCTGCCTTTTTGCTTGTACCTTCTTAAATGACAAGCATTAGCCGTAGTGTCTGGGTGCAATGCTTCCTAATCCATTTGTGCTGCCTGCAACAAGAGAATTTGTTGAAGCATCCCAGGAGGACTTTTTCCCGTTGGTTTGATTTTGTGAACACAGTATGCTACGGAACCAGAGAGTGGGATGCCAGCCAGGTAGCAGGAAAGGACTCTGGAACTGCTGGAGAAAAACAAAATGCGAAGTTGTTAGAAAATAGCATGCTTATCTAACTTTGATGAAAATGAGGATTTGACATTCTCTCTCCTTTAGAAACGCTTGTTCCTTAATAAATGAATGAAGAAGTACTTATTTTGAGGTGGAGACTTCCTTAAAATCCTCTTTCTCCAGGGGTGTATTTTATGCCATTATTATTTTTGTAGGACAGTGGCCTCTGGAAGGGAGAATTTGAGATATTTTACGGAGGAGGACGGAACATGGTGGTTCAAAGGTAACTGAATTCTTATCAGGCCTTTGGAAATCTTAGTCTGGCATTACCCAGCCAAGGAAAGGATAATTTCTGTTGGAAAATCAGGGACATTTGGGGATTCTGGGGAAAAAAAATCCATTTATAAAATACATTTAATCCATTTAGAAAATACACTCATCCAGAGCACATTCATTTACAGCCTAAACGAGGCTTGAATTGATCCAGCAAAGAATGCAATTGCAGTGCCAGGTCTCCAATGCAGATTGCAGGGCACTCTGTAATCTGAGAGTGTTATCATTGTATGCTGCAATCAGCCTGATGACACCTGCTCATTAGGAATTCATCGAGCGCTCGTGTGGCTGTAATGCACTTCCATTTGTATTCTGGAGCCATTTAGCACTGGGAACTTAAAAGTCATTTGATCAATCTTGTGTGGAGCTCTTGTTTTCACTCCAGGCAAATTAATGTGAAGATCACTGCAACATATTAAACAGATTTAATTGTTCATTGATCAAGCCAAAACTCTGAAATGCACATGCTTTAAGATGTAATATTTCCTCAAATTTTGAAGGTATGAAAATGTTACATTCCTAGTTAGACTCAATGACAAAGATAGAGAAAGGTGAATGTTGAAGTACACATAAAACTTATTAGGTTCTTTTTTTTTTTTTTACATGAGGTTACTTTGGTTTAGGAATTCAAAGGGTATGTTATGTAAGTATGCTTTGCTCGTAAGATCATAGTTTCATGTACAGTAATTTCTCTAATAGTGCTGACTTTATAGATTAGTTTTTTACTTTACTATTTTAATAAACTTAAAATGATTCTTAAATGTGCTACAAGCTATTGAACTTGGGAATTTAGTCTCTTCACATTTTTGCTGAGCTGTCAAATCCATCAAAACTTGAGAATAGACATCTTATGTTTATTTTTAAAACATAAAAAATAATGGTGGGATCTGGGCTTTTGTGAACTCTACCATGTTGTGCAATACAGAAAGGACTTATTTTTAGAAAAGAGATTAAAGGAGAGAAAAAAAAAAGGAGAAATCCCTCCACTTTCAAACTTACTGCCCACAAATGTTGCCACATGGAACTTTTCTAAACAGTCTTGTTTTTGTGAAGGGTTGTCATCAATATATTCTGCTTCATCATTTTAGCTTTTTAAAAATTGAACTGTACTTAATTTACAATATTGTGTTAGTTTCAGGTGTTCAGCAGTGATTCAGTTATGTGTATGTATATATATATATATATATATATATATGTATCTAAATATCTAAATATATATTGTTCTTTTCCATTATAGGCTATTAAAAGATATTGAATGTATTCCCCTGTGCTATACTGTAAATCCTTGTTGTTTATGTATTTTATATATAGTGGTGTGTATCTGTTAATCCCATACTCCTAATTTACCCCTCGATTCAGAGGGTTCTCAGATTAAGAAAAGGCTCTCAACTCTTTCCCACTTTTATGTATTTATAAATGTAAACTTAGATTTTCATATTTTGTGGAAGAATCCAGAGAAGGTGAGACTGTGAATCAAAGTCAGTTTTACACAAAAACAGGCCAGCCAGTGTATTACATGAGGGGCTAAACTGACAATATTTCTGATTGTCATATTGGAACAAATATCTAAAAATCACAAGTGTGGAAGTGCAGTCCTTTGAAAGAGATCATCACGATGATGTCATGTAATTCCCTCATCTTACAGATGAGGACACTGAAACCTAGTTATCAAATTAAAAACTATTTTATACCTTCAAGCTCTGAGAAAGAAGAGCACTGAGAAATGACACTAATAGCACCATGTAACAATTTGAATATTTATTTGATGTAGTATAACTCCAATCAACAGAACAATGTTAAGTTCTTACAATTATTTTAGGTTTTCTTAAAATTAGTTTGCATGGTTACCCTAAGGGTAACCAGATTTCTGAGCTAATACTGAAGATTGAAACAAGCATGGGGCTTTATTCACTCATTTATTTATTGAAAATTATCTTTTGAGAACAAGTGGAGTACTGGGGACTGTTCTAGATGCTTAGGGTATATCAGTCCTTGTAAGCAAAGAGTTCTGCCCTTGTAGGGAGAGACAGACAATAAATAATAAACATAATAAATAAGTCAGAAGGTAGAAGATGGCTGTGCCATGGGGAAAAATAGAGCAGAGTGAGAGGACTTGGCAGTTTGAAGTGGTGGGTTAGTGTGAAAGCCAGTTGCATCTTTAAATATGGTGGTCAAGGTGGGACTTGTAGAAGGTGACATGTGAGCAAAGGTCTGAAGGTGGGCAGGGAGTTAGCCAAGTGGAAATCTGGTAGAGGGACATTCCAGGCAAAGCAAGCAGCTAGCGCAAGCTTCTAAGGTGGGGTCGTGCTTGCTGCATCAGAGCAACAGCAAGGACGTCCACGTGGAGTGAATAAGAAATGAGGATTCAAGGGGGAGGGGCTGCTAGAGGTTAGGACCACGGGGGGGCCGTGTAAAGAATCTGGCTCACCAGCGCGTGAAACAAGGTGCCTTTATTTAGAGTGATTTGCCTGGAAGGGTGGCACCATACGATACGATGTTTTTAGAAGATCATTTTGGCTGTGTTGATAAGAACCTCATCTTTACACAAACCTTTATCTTCATACACAGACTTCCTCAAAACCTTTTTCCTTTGAGCTCCGCTGTTACCTTGTTCCTTGTAACCAGCGCTTCCCTTCAAGTGGAAGACTTGGGGTATTTATGACTCTTCTGGATTCAAGGCTCCTCCGATTCCCAGGCCTGCGAAGCCTTTGGTGACCTGCCCTGCCATGTCCTCCGCACCTGGCAGACCCTAGGCTTTGCTCAGGGTGGATGGGCCGCTCTAGTGCCTTTCCCCACGTGGTGCATTGTTTTCGCCATTGGAAGCATCACCACCTCCAAGTATAGCCACCATATCGCTGAGACTCCCATGCATGCGCCTGGGCTTTGAGAAAATTAAAATCTTCTGCCATCTTCTCCTTTCCTACCTTTTTTTTTTTTTTTTTTTTTTTTTTGCTGTTGTTGTTCTCAGTCAACATCATTATAAAAATTAATTAATTAGTTTTTTTTAAACTTCTGGGAGACCATGTTCATTTTAATATGAAAATGGCTGTTTCCCCTGGTGTCTCCTCTAAAATCCACACAAGTTCCATACCAGTGTGGAGGACTTTTCTAAAGATTTTTTTTTTCTTTTTTTTTTTTTTTTTGTGAACACCACATATAGCATACCAAAACCTCTGGAAAATTCCTCCTTCTCCAGAGTTTACTAATTATAGCAGCTGCTTAGGACTCATCTCTGTATTTCTTCTTATCCCTCTTTGTCTTTCTCTGTCTTCCACTCTCTCTCCCTGTGTCTCTTTCCAGGATCATTTTTTTTTTTCTCCTCTGAGTGGCGCTATGAAGCGTCTATGTAGAGGAATCCTACCCTCTCTCACCTCTCCATTGTGTCCTCACCCCTACCGTTGTGCAGCAAAGTGAAGCATCTTTTTCAGTATCCTCTTTCCTTAGGAGATGGGAGGAGGATGGGATTATAAATACTTATAAATAATACATTTTGTCCTGGTCCCATAATTTTTGTTGTTCTAATTATAAAACAACATATTTTTAAAAAAACATTAGAAAATAGAGACACAAAAAATGCCAAAAAAAAAAGTATTCACAATCCTGTCACAGTCTTGTTAAAGAGATAATTGTAACACACTTTTTTTTATCCTTCCATAACTTTTTTGCATTTGTGTATTTTTTAACAAAAATTGGTTCCTCCTATGCCTAGATTTGTAACATAAGTTCATTTAATATATCATGACTGAATCCATGTCAATAAATATTCCTTTTAAACAATTTTTAATGACTTATTTGTTTACCATTATATGAATGTACTGTTATTTAATCATCACCATATAATTAGACATTTATATGGTAATATAGATAATGTTTCCCCATATCTTTAATTTTTCCTTTGAGTAAGTGTCTAGAATTGGTATTTTAGGTCCAAAAGTATACATGTTTCTGTATTTTTGGTGTATGTTGCCACATTGTACTGAGACTGATAATACCAATTTTTCCATTCTCATCAATACTCTTTGAGGCTGGTCCCCTACCGCCAAACCATCTAATACAAGTTATTATTTTTTTTAAGAAATCATTGACAACACAGTTGACCCTTGAACAATGTGGGGGCTAGTGACACCAACTCTCCCCACAGGAGAAGATGAGGATGTAACTTTACAGCATAACTTTACAGTTGGCTGCCCACATCCTTGGTTCCACTTCCCCCAGTTCAGCCAGCCTTGGACAATGTGGTACTGTGATACCTATTTAGTGAAAAAAACCTTGTAAGTGGTCTTGTGCAGTTCAAACCCAGGTTGTTCAAGGGCCAACTGTGATAACATACAAACAAGTTGTATGTTATTGTGGTTTAATTTTTTTATTGCTTTGATCATCAATGGCAATAAATATGTGTCAACACTAAAGATTTCAACTTGGGTATCCTTCTTTCTCTCCTGGAAAGAGTTTCTGACTCCTCCATTCTGCACTGGCCCTCTCTCATGTTTTCCCATAGAACTCTGTACTTGGATTGCCACCTTCTAATGGCCAACTTAATTCCCTTTCTGCTTCTCTAGACTTTAGGATCTGTGAGGACAGGAATTCCACTCTCTTGCTCATCACGTGCCAGTGCACATCATAGCTTCTAAATAAGTAGTTGTTAATCAGATCCCGGAAACCATGATTTTAAATAGTCATTGGTTAATATCTTCTACCTTTTATTAAAGAAAATATATATTACTTAACTATTTTAATAGAAAAACAATGACCTTGTTTTGTAATTTCCAGAGATTAGAAACAAACAAACACATATTAACCCTGCTGAATGAATGAATAAAAGGATGACTGAATGGAAGCTTTTTCTGTTGTTCGTTCTATTTCTGGTCTCACAAAATCTACATAACTGGCTGAGAACATACCCCCAACGTCTAGATTGAAAGTTCAGTTAAAATTAACCAAAACAAAGCAAAAACACAGGCAAAGAGGAAACTAAGTAAAGGATGCTTGTTTGATACCTCGAAATGGATCATATTTTATTTTATAAATTAAGTCAAACTTGGAGTTCCACCCATGGCTGGGTTTCCAGATAATCCTTAGTTTTTCAAGTTATCTAGATATACCTATCATCTGGAAATCCTTTCCTAAACAAATAATGAGTAAAGGGATGTTTGTATTAAAAACTTCAAATCTTAACATTTTTCTGTTACATATACTGGGAATTTCCAACTAGATTTCTAATGGAATCCATTCTAAGCCTCAAGTGATCAATTATTTTACTAATATACATTCCAAATTAATTTTTATAAATCAGAATGTTATTTGGCTTAGCTAACTTAATAAAATTTATTAATAGCCAAACATTAATAAAGAGGTTAACTGATGAAATGATGTTAGTAATTTAAACATAATTATTGGAAAAGCAGAGAAGTGATCTTGGTAAAAGTCAGTTGAAATGAGTTTTGATTATTTATCTAATAATATCATCTAAGTTCAACCAACGCAAACATAGTAGGAAGGGGACAGATTTAGGACAAAGTTAAAATAGCAAAGTTATCTCTTAATTCCTGGAAAAGCAAATCCAAAAAGACATTTTGTTGTGTGAAAGCAATATAAACAATCTCTTATTAAAATTATATTTTTAAACATAATGAAGGTATGCTAGGGATTGGGATTTGAATGCAAAGTACTAAAGAGAGATCTTGAAATAACTTAATATATTGTTTTTTTAATTTATTTCTACTTCTAATTTTATGACTCAGCAATGGCAAGGGTTCATACCTAGAATAGGTGTAAATAGGACAATTACATGGTGGGTAGATTGTTAAAAAGAGGGAGCTCTGTTTCTCTGGCAGTCTGTTTATTTTTCAATATTTTTAAAGAGTAAGAAGCCTTTTCTGACATTTTTGCTTGAGGGACTGGATTTAAAAGTATGCCATTTACGTTTGGTATATTTAATTAAATGTTTGGTTTGAGCTTATAGGGAACTTCTATTTATTTTAGTCAGTTCAGATTGCAATAGAGTATTAAAAATTCCATTAGAGATTATTGTTGACATTATGTTAAAAAAATGTTTCTCTAACAGGACAAAGCCTCTCTGTTACTAAATTTTCCACTCTTCTTTGATATATTGTTTCATTTGTGAATGCGATAATCTCATCATTTCTTAGTGGTTTCCTGATTTTGTAGTTTATGACTCAGATAATGTGATTTAATCAATGGGTCAGATTAATAAACCCAAGCTCGTGCTCATTAAAATCTCAGCATAAACAGATCTGAATGAGTGTGTTATCTTGTCATCGCATTGCTGTTTTTGTGCAATTGCCCATTTAGTTATTGCCCCTTTTATGTTGAAGCTCTGGGAAGATGAGACATGTCTGTGTTACTTGATCTGAATAGTTTTTAGTGACATATCAAGCCAGGATAGATTAAATAATGACAATAATAATAATATCAATAATAATTTTAACAATTAAATACAAAAAAACCATTTATTTTATACCTACTCTCTGCCTGGCACTGTGCTAAGAATTAGGAACACATTATCTCTGCAAGATCGGTGTTATTACCTCCACTTTACATGAGTTAACTGAGGTACCAGAAGGTTAAATAATTTGCTAAAGATTTAGGGTTATTAAATGTTAGAAATAAAAAGCAGCCTGCTTAATTCCAAAGATCATAATATTCTATTACATAAGTTGTCACTGATAGTTGAATGACGTCTGTACCCTTAGGGATGTTGTGTTTTACTGTATTCCTATCATGAAAGAGCATAGTTTCTCAGAATTAGTATGAGGATCTAGTTAAAAGGCAGATTCTGATTCAGGGGGTTGGAGATCCTGCATTTCCGATAAGTTTGAGATCCTGTGTTTCCAGCAAGCTCCCAGGTGACACCAGTATGGCTGGCCTGAGGACACCGCTTTGGGTGACAAGCTCCAGAGTTGAGATGCCTGACACGGTGGGGAGGAAGTGTTGGGAAACATGCTCACTGGACCTTCACTGGAAGGATTTCAAAGTTTTCAACCTAGTGAGTTTTCCTTTTCCTGGAAGAATCTTGTAAGCCTTTCTTCACCTCCTAAAACCAGTGCTGAAGAGAGCCACGAGTACTGATGGGGATGCCTGCTACATCCCTCATCCCTCCTGTGTTTGGGATAGAAAAGGACTGACAATGACTGACCCAGTGAATTCAGAAGCTGGAACACTATAAGCCAGTTTGAGTCCCAGGTGACAGTGTCAGTGCTAAGGCAGAGGGGGAAGGAAACCTAAAGAAAGGGACCCAGTGTTGGGAAAGAAGAGAGGTAAGAGGAGAAAGGTGGGAGAAAGTGGAGGAAAATAACCGGCTACATACAGCGGTGAGTGATAGAATGGCACTGAAGAGTGCTGGAAAGGGCCAGTCTCAGATCACTACAGCACCTAATTTGCACAAGCTCCTCATCTCAAAAATACAACTTTTCTCGTTTTGTTATAGGGCCTCAGATTATAGTTTTGATTCAGAGCAACCTCTAAGACAGTACGCTATGTCAGTTAGCCTCTAATGTCTGCTAGCAATTTCAGGGTGAATATTTCGAGCTGAGTGAAAAATAATCTTTCACCTTCACTTATACTTTGGCATAATTGCTCTAGAGCTATCTTGTCTTTATAATTTGGCTAATGTGTTAGTGTAATTGGAAAGAGTGGGATGGAATGGGGGTAGTCAAATTCCATGAATGACTCCGTTCCTGAGAAGTGTGTTTGCGTGTGTGCATGTGTGCATGTTAAAACACAAGCGTGTGCACACACACACCCCACTTCTCATATCTGTGGACTGTTGAAAAATGAAAATTACTGTTTTCAGTTATGTTTTAAACAAATACAGGCATTGCTTTTTTATAATTCTTTGTTTGAAAAGACAACTAGCTGAAAATGCCCTGGCCAGTTTTAGATAGATGCCAGGTGGAAATACAGAGGGCACCAAGTACTTTATGAAATACAAATGTTACTGCAAGTTTGTTATTGCTTCTCCAAACCTTATGGGATATAGTAACAAGAGCAAATGTGGGTCAAAGTTACCATCGCTTGAACATAATACTGAAGACATGAACCCAGATTTTGATGGTCACCAGAGTGGTTCTCATTTTAAAATGGAGTAAGTCAACAGCAACTGCCCCAAACTCTATTGATCCAAGCCTTCTCAAATCATCTCCTAGTAGTGTGCTCTTACATGGAACAGCTGATTAAAACACTGAAACTCACTAAAACAGCCAGTTTATGCCGCTGTATCTCTGATGGGAGTTTTCTAATTCTTACTAATATGTTTAATCTCATCAGCACCTTGGTGTACATGGTTCCATCTTGATGGAATCTGTGCGATCCATCTCAAAATTTTAAAGAGCTTTCCTATATTATTGGTTCACTAATTTCTGTTTTCAACCTACAGTTTATGCCAATTTCCTCCTTGGGAAATTGCCAGTATGTGTTTCTTAGCCTGGTAGCTTACGTGAAATGTCTATCGAATTTTAGTCACAATTTTTTAACTGTCACTGATCATTGCTCTACGCCTTCTGACTTTGGGGAAAAAACTAGCAGGAGTGATATGAGATTGTTTGCAGCATTTATTGATAATTCACAGAGACTTTGACTTTGTGGACAACAGATATTATGGTCTACGGTCTAAGGTCCATGAACTTCTGATTGGACCTATATTACTAGTGCTTCTCCAGAAGCTGCATCTTAACAGATTAGCTGGTTAGGATCAAGCCTGAACCTCTCATGAAGGATTAGAGATGGATTCAGTATCCTTTTCTTCCAAGTTTGATTCTAAATGACTTGCTTTGGGATCAGCTGGATACATGTCCCCTGATATACAGAATTATAATATAAATCCTTTATTGTCTTATATATAGATGGCATAGTTTGATTTATCCCAAACTGTAAAGGACCTAAGATTCAACCAGTCTTTCTAATGCACTATAAAGTCTAGAAAAAGTGCACTTGAGATAAACTCTTTTAGAGTTTAAATCATGATTTTTAGAGTATATAGTCCAGAATATACTTTATTTTTACCCATCAGCTTTTTGTTTGTATTACTTGTCCACTTATGAAGTCCATTCATCACATTGCTTTCTCTGTCAAGAGAAAATTTGCTGATCAGGTTTATTACTTAATTAAAATTTAAAATTTTGTCCTAATGAATTGAATTATCATAATTTCAAACCATTATAGTTATTTACCCTCTAATTCTATCTTTAAGTGATAAAAATAATTCTGGTTTAGTAATAGTCTAGTAAACACATGTAAAAGTTAGGGTTCAATTAGTTTATTATTAGCTACTAGTCTAAATTGTTAACTAGTGGTACTGATTTTACTCAAAGTTTTCTGCCTTAATAGCTATTAACAATTTTATTTAAACTTTTCTCATTTGAAAATTTTAGTTTGGGATATTTTATATTATATTTTATTCATTTTTCTAAAGAGTATATTTGTGGAAACAAATACAGGAGCTTGTATTTCTGCACTAATATTGGTCTGGGCCAAAGTTTTCCTTTTAAATAGTGATTAATTTTTTCTTTCTGCCCCAGTATGAAAATTGGAGTGCAGTCTTTTTATTATTATTATTATTAACTAAAATCAATTCAATTTTTAAAACAAACAACCAAAATTTTCTATATACATGAACAACTTTGCTTCACTAAGTTCTATTACTGCTAAGCAAAATTACATGAATTAAGAAGGACAAGTCATTGAGTCCCCCTCAGAAATAGCTAAGTCTGAATTGGATCTTCATAAAACATTTGACTTTTTCTCACTTCTTACAAAAAAAAAAAATCATCTTCCCCTGTATTTTTCTGTAATTACTTTGTAGATATGTGTTTACTCAAAATGAAGGCATATGGAACCAGAGAGCCATAACTTTTAAATTTTTAATTGAAATTAAAATGTATTATCTTACTCAATAAATATTCTACTGTCACTGTGGACTGTTAAAGAAACTTCTTTGGGTTTTGAAACAGTAATTTGGGAATGACACTCCAGCTTCTTGAGCGAAGCATCAGGAAGGGACAGGTAAGTTCCCCAAAACCTTTCCAACCCACATAGGGCGCTGAGGGGCAGGGCACTAGCTAGGCTTCCCCTGTGAGCTCAGATCTATCTCAGGCACATGGGAAACAGAGAAAGTATAAAACACAACCTCAGTTCCAAAGAAGTTTCCAACTTCAGTGAGAAGTCAAGACCAAAATACACAAAAAGACTGTGTACAACCCTGGCCCCTTTTAGGAAGAAGAATTAAAAAAAAAAAAATAAGGAATTATAGATACAGAACTGGGAACAGAGGTGAATACTTAAAACCAGAAAAGAAAATTCTGATAAATTATGGGAACCTTGGAGTCTGAGGTACCTGTCTTCTGAGAACTTTCTAGGCAGTTTACCAGAGCTGCTTATGTAGAAATGCTTCCTGGGTGCAGCCGGGCTTCCCCTCCCCACCTGGAACCTTCCACAGCTCCAGGGATTTCCCAGCTCCCTCCGGGGCCTGAGCAATGAGGAGCCCTGGGGTCTCGCCTTCCCTGGCATCTCGGTGCCTCTGCCTACACCTGGTTTAATTAGCCACTAAGGAAACTGTAGAAGACACCAGCAGCACCAAGGAATGTGTTGAACATTCAAAAAAATCACATTTGGAATTCTTTCTGCAGTCACTTGCCTTAAACCTGCAGAGTGAAGAAATCGGACAACTTTTCTTCTTGTCACTGTTAACCACTGGGTCTCCAGCACAATGTAGAGATTCAGAGCAGGAGACAGGTCATGCAGCCAGCCAAGAATGAGCACCCCTTTCTTTTTTTTTTAATGATTATCCCATTGGGCATCCAGGAATGTAACAGACCAGGCAGTGGACCTTCCCCTTTGTGATATAAAACTGAGCTCTCCAAATAGACTCCCATGGATTCTAAATATCTTATTTCCCATGGACCCCATATGTGAAATCCCTGCATTTACTCATTCATCTCGTATTTATTGTGCACCATTTGTTTGCCACACGCTGCTCTGGCTGCTGGGACTCAGTAATGTGGACAACAGATGAAGCCATTGCTCCCACAAAGACACAGATATACCCCGTGTCATGTGGTGAGTGTCCAAAGGAGAAATAGAGGACTGAGAATGACAGGGTCTAGGAGAATGAAGGCAAGTCTCTCTTTGAGGTGACAGTGAAATAAAAGTGAAGGCAAGAGGGGATTTGTTGGAAGAACGTTGTAGACAAAGGGATTGGAAAGCACAAAGGCCCTGTGGATGGGCCCCCTCGGTACCTGAGACCCAGAGCAAGGAGGTCACTGTGGCCGGAGTGGAGAGGGAGCCTGGAGAGGAGGTGAGGTTAGGGAAAGAGCTAGGGGCAGGGTCACGTAGGGCTTTGTAGGTCATCGTCAGGAACTGGGAGGGCACTGAGCAGAGGAGTAACGTGACCTGACTTGGGCTCCAGGAGGGTCACTCTGATTGCTGTGTAGGAGCAGGAGATCCGTGGGGAGGCCAGTACCCAAGTCCAGGTGAGAGACGGTGGAAACTTCACTAGGGTTTGGGTAATTGGGAATGTTAAGAATGCTGAATTTGTGTTCTCTGACATAGTGTCGGGAATCCCAGCTCCAAGGAGACATACGTTTTCAAGGAGGTTAAGCGAAGGAACCCTACCGTCTGCTACCCTAGTGTTTATCCAAATGTGGCATGGGCCCACTGCATCAGAACCCCTGTGGCTTTTGTGAAACAGATTTCCTTGTCTTGCCCCAGACCTGGATGGAACCTCTGGCAAAGGAGGACTACGAGATTTTAACAACTCCTCATGTGATTTGTACACAGGATACGATTTTAATCATGGCCCAGTTCTTATAGAAAAGAGAGTTGAGCCCTTGCAAAGGCTTGTGTCTTGTTAGACATTTCAAGCCCGCACTTTAAATCCCTGCAGGCCAGACTGAGAACACATTGTGGGCTTAATAGTAAGAACTGTAAAAGCTCACCGGCTTTGCTTGAACTCTCAATATGGGATGCCTCCAGCAAACTGTCATATTTCAGCCTTTTCATGGGTTTCACGAAACCTTCTGTCATTTTTGGATTGATTTTCATATTACTGAAACTTCTGCATAAACTTGATTCTTAGCCTTAGATTAGAGATTATGAGTACTGACAAATGGATTCAGAATTTTCTTAAACTTGTGTCTATATGAGCCAGAAATGTGAAGCTCTAGGTTTAAGAGACAAAAAAGGAGATTTGGTATGGGATTCTAAGGCTATTTTGCTTTCTTATATATTCATAAGTGAAAATCTCTATTAACAAACTCTTAATGTAATAAACCAGATTTCCTTGGCTTCCAAAACAGAAAAGGGTGCTTTGAGATGAGGGAGTTGGGAACAAAGCATGAAATAATAGCTCGTGGTTTTTCCTGCCTTGCCTCCCCCCTCTCCCCTACCTTTCTTTTTTGCTCCATACTTCATTTTCATAGATAAGAGAGAATACTAAACTCTCACTATTTACTCTAAAATCTTTTGCCATTGTACACACTTGCATTGCAGTCAGAGTATGAACACCATTTCGTATTCTGTGTTTTCTGATGGTGTCATACACATAGCACATACATTATGTCTCTGAAAGTACAATTTTTAATGGCTTTATAGTAAAGCTTTGTAGTATGCTGCATCATAGAACCATTTCTTTACTGCTTGCCACGTGTATGTTTTTCCAGTTTTACACTACATAATAATGACATATGACACTCCTATAAGCATTTTTATATAAATCGCTCTATTTTCTTTGAGGCTCTTTTCTTCGAAAAAATATTCCTAAATGTTAACGATTACCGGACTAATGTATAATAAGAGATTTTTTTTAAAATTGTAACTTGTTGCTAGATCGTTTCTCAGAAAACGTGAACTGTTATTCCAAGTCATGCCAAGAATAATATTTCCTCTTCATCATAGCAGTGTAAAATTTAAGCACTTTAATTTTTTTTGTGCGTCAGTTTAATAGCTGGGACTTAACCTATTATTTAAATCTTTTCATCATCATTTCTGCAGTTAAAATAGGATACTTATAAAATTGGGACATGAATTTAGGGCAGAGTCAGAGTGACAGCTTTCCTACAAATGGCGCCCTGGCTCATCACTGTTGTTTTTCAATCTTTTTGGCCCATTTTGCAAGACACATCCTGACCGAATGAAAGTTCCGGTTACTTCGAGGTTGTTGCTTTGTAAAGAAGTTCAGCGGCTGGACAGAAGAGGGCACTGTTCTTTTGTACCAAGGTGGGACAAGCCTGTCTGACCCATTTAGGGAGAGAAATCTGTGGCCCTTCACGTGGGGTCCGGTGACCGCTGTGGTGGGGGCGCAGTTCCCTCCATACCGAACGAAATCTGTTAAGCATTCGATTTGCTATTAGTCACTGAGCTCCACAGAGTTCCAGCTGCCTGGATGGGTCCCCATGGGGCATTTACATTGCTGCTGCTAAGGACTTGGCATCCAGGCAGGTGCCTGTGCAGGTTGGAGAGTGAATTTGCCCCAAGAGGCACCAGCCCACTCCTCTGCAAAGCTCCTAGAAGCCGAGAGGTTCATTAGGACTTGATGAGCAGTGAAAGTCGGAAATTTAGAGAGGCTGGAATAGCAACCAGACTGGGAGAGTAAGGACATTTTTGTTAAAAGTGGGAAGCATTACCTGAGATTTTCAGGCCAATTGTATTTCTGTATTTCTTTTTCCCCCCCTTTTAAAAAAGTCACATAGGAAATGTACAAATTCATTATTATTGTAAAGGTTAAATCATAACATAGAAAGCTCAGTAATCCTTTAAGTTTCCTTTTGCTTCCTCATTCTACTCCCTCTCTCCCTCCAAGACCACCACTGATAATAGTTTGATAATTTTGCGGGTATTTACATACATTATACATCTATCTTTTTTCTCCAAAACTCAAAATTGGGTTCTTACCATACGTATTATTCTGAAACTGGTTATTTTTTCCACGTAACTATAAGGCTTATCACTGTTTCCCTAAGAGTTCAGGTAGGTCTACCTTATTCTGCGTAACAGCCTGTAATATAAATTATAAATTAATTAGCCATTATGATAATGAGAGACATTTGTGATGTTTTCACTCCACATCCTGGCCTTCCATGTATCTCCCACCCCTGCCTTTGTGCCAGCAGAATAAAGCCAGAGAGCAGGTGGGCAGAGAGAATAAGAGAGCAGGAGGGCTGGGCCCACGGGCCACTGCCCTACCCCCTCCAGCCACATGAGCTGCAAGAAGGGAGAAGATTAAATGCTAAGATAAATAGAGACATTCAGATGCTTTATAGCTATGAGATTGGAAAGTCAAATTACTGAATTGAGACTGTTTTACACAAAAGTGAGCAAAAGTGGCTACTACCTGTGAGTTCCCGGAAGTCAGGGACTCACCCAAACCTTCATTCAGACGCAGAGCCCTCACACTGCAGGATGGGTGAGGCCTGGCTCTCAATCTGGGCCTTGCAGGAGTGTCGCCAGGGGAGCTTTCAAAAGTCCCAAGGCCCAGGCTATGCCCCAGACCAAATAGAGTCGGATATTTCAGGGTGGGGCCCGGGTATCAGAATCCTTACAGTTCCCCATGGGATTTCAAACAGTGGGCAACCAAACAGTGACAGACAAAAACAGAGTTGTATTTTGATCATAATCAAGAGACTGTTCTCTATACTAGAAATACTTCTGTTTATGTATTCATTTCATGGCCTTGATCATCCTTGAACTTCTTCAAGAGCTGATGTACAAATTACAGATTTAAAAGTAAATTTTAAACTTTTAAAGTCTTTATGTGATCTTTTCCCTTACTCTGCAAAAGATACTCTTTAAATATATCTATCTAGGTAGATAGATAGATAGGTAAGTAGATGAGGGCTTATCACAGAAAAAAATGTAAACTCTGTCCAACACTGGGTTGTGAGAGGGCTGTTTAGAATGCAAGTTGTTAAAGTTGGAAAATGCATGAAGACTTTATAAACAGGCCACAATGTGATGAGTTCTCGATTACATTTGTGATGAGACACACTCTAATTTATTGATAGATCCCCAGCTTGACTTGAATCCCACTGGCCTTCAGGAGCACCGCAGAAAGTTTTAGTTGAGTTTGGCTGCCTTGTTTCAGCACCGAAAGGAAGACCCGTGGAGAAAACTGCACCTTGGCAGAATAGGCAGGAGCCTCACTTGTGATTTTTCTTTTTCATACAAACCTTCTTCTTCGTGGTGTTTGTGGATTCCCCAAAGCCAAGGGTTTGGACTGACTGCATCAGAATCATTTTGGGAGCCTGTTAAAAATAGCGATTCCTTGACCCAACCCTATACCTCCAGAACCAGCCTTTCTGGGAGTGAAATGTTGGCAGCAATATTTTAACAAGTGTTCCCAGGTGGTTCTGATGCCCAGCCCAGGCTGGGCAGGATTGGCAAATGCCGGCTGCTAATGAGACCTTACACTAAGTATAAAACCCACAGTGGGGACAGATAAGCCGCAATTAGGGAACAAACTACCAGCCGTTAAAGAAGTATTCGTGACCGTGGGCTGTGTTTCCGCAGAGCCGGCCGCCTGCAGAGCCAGCGAAAAGATTCCTCCGTGAGTATGGAGGTCATTTTAAGGGGCTTCGGGAGGACTTCCTGTATTTTCAGTGGGGTGAGGTCACTTGCAGAGCTTTCATGGGCGTTTTCTTCATCTGGCCGTGTGCTGAAATGATTACTTAGGGAAGTAGGAGAGAGGAAGAATCCTGGTCTCATGTGGGCTCAGACGTCTTAGGGAGTGTGAACTCCCTTCCTATCTTTCATGAATCTTTCCTCATCTTTCTTTCATCATATTTCTCCTCCATGTAGCCCAGGGACAGAGGAATAGGCTTAGAGGCCAGGCAGTTATGAAATAAAATCCTGGTGCTGCCACCTCCTAGCTGTGTGACTTTGGCCAAGTTCCAGAACCTCTCTGATCATGGGTGAGTTCATCAGTCAAGGCGGGGTTAACTCCTTGCTGGTTTTGTGAGGACTGAGTTGACATGTTTAAGCATGCATGTAACCAATCCTGAGTACCTTCTACAAACTGATGTCCCTGGCCCCTGGGATACAGCGGATGCTCACTGAGGGACAGCCAGAGATTCAAAAACAGACGAGTCAGTAAATTTCATGGAATCTCAAATCTAAAAGCAGTGCTAAAATATTTCTAGAAATATTCTAAGATAGAGAAAATTGTGTTTCTTTTTCCTTTAAAAAGGCATCTGTTAACAGTTACAGACTAGACATTTCCTACAGCCTTCTCAAGCAAGCTAAACCAAAACAGTGGAACCCAAGTGAACTGAATGGGCTTAGCAGACTGGAAGCTCTGAGGACTCCATGGAAGTTGATGGGGAAGACATTGGAATCCATCTTCTTTTTGCTAGATTTTGGCTGTTTTGTTTGTCTGAAGTCAGAGTCCATGCTCTTCAGTAATTTTGAATGGTTCTAATTTACCCCAGGTTTGAACATGAGGCAACAACCCCGCTAAAACAAAATTTTAAACCACTCTGTTCTGTGAGTTGGAAAGGGAGGAATGGAATGGAGTTGTTCAGATTGTTGATCTGCATTACCCAAATTCACCATCAGTCATCCTCTTGGAAGTCATCTCAGAGCGTATTCTGTGTGGTTGGGAGACTTTCTTTCATAAGCTGCCTGGAACGGGAGTGGAGTGGAGAAGTGTGGGTGTTGATGGGTGAGACCATAGACCGTTCCTTGCATGAGACAGTCTCAGTTGATGCCTGATGGAATAGCACCCCCTTTCACTCTCCCAAGTGTCTCAGGCTGGAAGCTAAATTATATTATCATCTTATTTAATGATCATGCTTTAGTAACGATCAGTAGTCCCTGAAGCACCTCTTGGGGGGAGGTGGGTTTACTGCAGAGCTTCGGCAGTCCTGAGCAGAGTACGCAAGCCTGGGGGCAGAGAAGAACTGCTTGGATCCTCCAGGAGAGGCTGAGCATTGCACCTAGCACATTTCCCCACTTAGTACTCAGTCCTTTTTCTAAACACATGTTGAACAAAACAGTAATATGAAGAAGCAGTAACAGACCCATAGCGCAGATGGGACTACACATACTCACCACCCCAGTCAGGTGGGAGAGTCATCTGTTGGGACGGGAAACAGGCTAAGCACCAGGAAGCCCAGACTTTGGTCTCCACCACTGTTTAACCTACATCTGACTCATTTTTCTCCATCACTTCTAGCTGCTGTCATTGTACGTGCCTCTCCTAGGCTCCCGCTAACTTCTCATCAGCCATATGCTGGAAATGAGATCACCAAGTTTGATAACTGAGTTTAAAGTAAAAGTAAGTCTGAGTGATGACCCAGCGGTCTCTCCTGTGAGTTGCAATGAACACATTTTAAGACTCCTTTTTAGCAGCTCTGGGGTTGCTCTTCTCCTTTCCTTAATTCAGGAATGTCCCAAATACTCCAGGCCGCTAGGTAGGTGTGGTGCAGTTGTATTGCGAAGGTGTGGCTGTGGTTTAAAGTTGCGCTGTGTTCTGCCAGAGAACCAGGGGCATAGACATGTGTCCCCTCCCTGTTTCTATTTATGCTCAGTCCCTTAATCGTCTCTTCTGGCCTCATAGATGGATTTCATGTCATCTCGCGTGGACGACTCCCACATTTAGACCCTCTTTCCCAAACTCTAGACTTTAGATAGAGATGCATGTTTGACATTTCGTCATAGTGTCTAACAGGCATTTCACACCTAATATGTCCAAAGTCAGACTCTTAACCTTCTTCCAAATCTGTTCTTCCTGAAGTTTTCTCCATCTCATTCCCTGGGAATTCCGTTCTTTCAGTCGTGCAGGCATAAAATCTTAGTCACCTTTGACTTCTCTCTTTCACTCATACCACATTGACTCTATCAGCAAATCCTATCTGTTCTATTTTCAAAATATGTCTAAATTCAACTACCTTGTGTCACCTCCACTGCTATTACTTTGGTCTAAGCCAACCTCCTGTTTATCTACTTCAGTTGTCTCCCAAATGAGGCTTTTTTTCTTTCACTTAAAAAAAAACTTTTTGTACTCTTGGTCCTTTATAGTTGATTGCAGGGCCAGGGCCATCTTGTTAAACAGAACTCAGATCTTATCACTTTTTTTTTTTTTTCTTAACATCCTCTAGTGGTTCTGCAAGTCAGTCCGAGTAAAAGCCAGGACCTTTACAATCACCTAAAAGATTCTATATGACCTGTTCTCCATCCCCTTCCCACCACCGCACCCCTGCCAGATCATCAGCCCAGGAACTCTGCTCTTCCCTGGTCCTGCTCTGGCTGCAGTGACCTCCTTGCTGTTGACAGAAGATGAACACGCACTTCCACCGGCTGGCTCCCACCAGGTGGCCTTTCCACCATGGCCGTGGCTTCTGCTCTTTCCTCCGTCTGGAATGCTTTTCTTTGAGATACCGGCTTGGCTTGTTCCCACCTCCTTCACGTCCTCACTTGGATGGTTCCCTCTCGGGGAGGCCCTGGCCTCGTCTCCAGCTGTATCCGTCCGTCTCACTCCTCTTCCTGTGCGTCGCTTTATTGTTCCTCTCAGTACTGATCACCACTTGACATACTTTCTGTTTTACTTATTTTATCTTTTTAAAAAAACTTGTTGGGGTGGGGGTATAGGTCAGTGGTAGAGCGCATGCTTAGCATGCACAAGGTCCCAGGTTCAACCCCCAGTGCCTCCACTAAAACTGAACACTGGTACTTTTAAGTTTCTAATTGCTGCACCCTTTCTCTTGCATCTATTTTCACTTTCCAGGGATCTTTTGAACCAGAGTATCTTTCGATCTTTTGTGCTTTAAAGGTAAGAGAGGTTGGAAAGCACTTGCAGCAAGCCAGCAGTAGAAACGGAAAGTAGAAGTCATATTTGCACAGCCGCGTGGGGCTTCCTATGCGTCGCCACTGTGGTATGTGGTTTGGGCCCTGCAGCTCGGCTCTCCCTTTCCATTTATGATGGGGTGATGGCAACGCCACGCAGAGGACCTGACGCTCGGTCAGCAGGTGCCTGTTGAATCTGACTCCCACCTGGTCTTCCACGGAACTCCCGGAAAGCACAGACAATGTGTGTGAGGCTGCACACAGGAACTCCACATGTGCCCACGGAAGAGGCACTCACTTTGGGCTTGGCAGGGGTCTTGCTGCAAATATCACCAGTGCCCTACACGTGTGTAGGTGGCTGGTCCTCCCCACCTACCCAGAGATCAGCTTAAGGAAACAGTCAAAACTGGAATATAGCTCAAGAAATGGTAGGATTCTAATGAAAAACCCAATTAAAGGAGACAGATGGCCGACACACACTTGTAACTTTCTTTAGAATATTTAGAGGAGTTATTTTTATAGCTTGTGAAGGCGATGCCTGACAGCAGGTGTTAGTCACCATCATTTAGAGAGAGTCTAATAGAGCCTTAGGTAGGGAAGCAGGGAGACTGACATTTTATTTTCTCATCTTCCTATTAAGATGTCAAACATACTTTCTTAACAGCATTTTTAATGATTTTGGAGGGCAATTTATCATCTCTCATCTCTGTGCTGCTGACACACCTTCTCAGAATAGAACAACCTTTCCAAGGCTTTATAAACCAAGTGTTGCAAGGAAAGTGTGTCAGATGTTATTCTTTTCAAATTATAATATTTAACTGAATTACAGGTCTTGTTTGCTATTTATCACAAGGGATAGAATTTTGAGGTTAAATTGCCTAATTGCAAATCAGAACTCCCAGAATCTAGTCCCACCTGTGCAGTTGAAATAGCAGCAAGGGCCAGAAAAATCAGTTTAGGTTTCTTGGAACATGATTTTCCAACTAAAAAAGAGGGAGAGAAGGGCACCCAGTGGAAGCAAATTTTGGAAGAACTTTGTTAAATTCTGACAGCTTTACCAGTTAATTCTGTGACCCTTTGTGCTAACAGGTACCTCACTGAAGACCTGCAGGGAGAAAGTTTATATGAAGAATAAAGAAAGAAATGGAATAAGGAGTAGGAAGGGGCTATAAGAGAGCAGGAACGTAGATGTAATTAGAGATGTGACTGAAGGGGTTTTCAGGGAGGATTTTTTTTTTTACCCAAATACTCAACAAGTATAAAACAACTCAAGACAGCAGATGGATTGGACCCAATGAAGAAAAGAGGACAAGGTTGTACAGGGTTAGCTTAGCAATGAAAGTCCCAAGGATAGGTCCTCAGGGATAAAATTACCAAGCCCTCCCTTGAGATTTAAGGGGTTGGAGAGCTGACGGCAAGATGAGTTGGATGACTCAAAAAATCTTGTTGTGGTGGTTTTTCTACAAATGAAGGAGCTTTAGGAATAGCAAGTAGTTCTGAAATAAATAACTGAAAGGCAATCCAGGGCTCCTCTTGGCTGAATTTTTACTAACAACTCTAAGCAATTCAATTTGTACCTATGTGTGTAACAATTACTGAGAAATGAAATTACTGCTGGAAAAATAAATCCCTATTAAAGGAGATGTTGCAAAATTTCAAGTTAGATATTGGTGGAAAATAAATTAAGTAGCAGACTTTTTCAAATTATATAAATGTAAAATCACTTATTTCTGATAAAATGTATTGGCAGTTTCTTTCTTTCTTTTTTTTTTGGCAGTTATTTTCAATAGACACTTGTAAGCTCCTAATATGAGTACTACTTTGAATACCAAGAGCAGAATTCCAAATATTTACTGAAATAAAGCACTGAAGTTTGGAGGAATACTTCGAGAAATATGCTTCATATTCCATTATTATGGTAAATCACAGGTTATTCTTTTACAAACTCAAGATCCTCATTGGACCTAATTTTGCAATCAAGGTGATTTTCCTCCTTTATTGTAGTGCATTCATGTCCCTACCTAGCTATTTTGGTCTTTCTTCTCTTTTAGACATCTCATTGAGCAACACTTCAATAATTCACTTTTGTATTTTTTATATGGAAGAGATAATAGACCATAGAGTTAAAGATGAGGATGTGAAATTCATCTTTAGCAATGGTGACCTCTTCATTATGGTCAGGCCACAGTTGTTGGATAATATTTGAGGACAATGAATAAATTAGTTATCAGGGAATGTTAGAGTTCAAAGGAGCTATGGAGCTCATCTGTCTTAAATAGATTATCTTATAGACTCAGTTCCAATCAATAAGAACGTCCTGACTCTGACTTACTGACTTCCAGCAGTAATTTCATTTCTCTGCATCAGCATTGGGCTGGCTGTTGGGATCCAAACATGGGAAAATGTAGGCTTGGAGAGGCTTGGTTATGTGTCTAAGATCACATGTTATGCCAGATACCTCTTCTTCGATCCATTCTCCACATTCTTCGCTCTGCTCTGTATCTTTGGATACTAACATTGTATCAGTACAGTTTCTAGTCTCCTGGTTTCCGGCTGAGATTAGACTGTGGGGAACATGGAGCAGAGGCCAGAGAGCAGCGAGGAGAGTGAGGGCAGGTGCTGACTGGTTCACCTACTGGCTCCTTCCCTGTGGGGTTGCTATGAGCTGGCTGGCTGCACCCTTGGACTGTCAGAGAGCCCTCTCCACACAGACTCCCTCTCTGGGTTCTGATAACTGTTCCCTCTCTTTGCTCCTCAGGCTCTGGGTAGTAGAGGCACCTCACAGTTACTAATCCCTGGTTCGGTATCATCCTTTCTGGTTTCCCTCAGTCCAGCCGACATCTTTGTAAATAGTGCTTTAGTTAAACTCTCTTTAAATGGCCCAGTTTTAGCATGCCATCTGTTTTCTGTTGGGACCACGAGGGTTATATAACCTATAGAATGATTCTCACTTTACCTGACTTGTAATGTCCTTTGAGATGTTTGTAAACAAATTTTTATTTACAGTTCACAAAATTCTGATTATTGAGAGAACTTAGCCACTCTTAAACCAGCGATAGATGAAGGAATTACATCAGGGACAAGATGGCAGAGTCAGTGTGGCGGCACTGGAAGTTGACATTCAATTTGCTCACGTAGGTATTTAAATATTTGGTGGCTCAGTTGCATTCTTTGATTCTGAATTCTATCAAGTGGATTTCTGTTTGGCGACAGATACCTGTTCTGTCCCTCCTCTCTAAAAGTTACAGTAAAGGCAAATCATGGTGTCTTGACTGAATTGTTACCACGTTTGATTGACAAAGCAACACAATTGAGACAGGGTTCGTCTAGCCCTGTGAAGTAAGGGGTGCCTTCAGAGGTCTGAGGAAACCTTGATGTCTGCCATCCCTACCGTCAACTGTCTAAAGTTCTATCAAAATCCTCCAATAGCAGAGCTCATTCTTAAGCTTAAGACTTTGATTCTTGTTCAGATTGTACTTTCCTTGAGGGTAACAACGCTTTAAAATATCGGTGATTAAAGAAGACCTCAGGCAAAAGTGGTTCAGATCTTTCTAAGGAAGTTTTGATTTGGGAACAGGGAGGGATCAGAAGGGTTTGGATCCTAGACTTGGTGTGCAAGTGAGATGGGAGGGCAGTAAGAACAAAGAGGAGACACTTTCATGTGGAGTAAATGTACGTCATACATTTTCCAGACTTGGGAATGAGACAGGGATTAAGAAGTTCAGAAAACTCTCAGCTACAGAATCGGGTGCAAGGGATGCCAACTGGGAAACCGTTGGAAAGACCTTTGAGTGAACTGCCCCTTTTTATAGGTCCTGGCCTTCGGTATTAAACGTGAATATATATTGCAGTTGTCATGAATAGGACTCAGCGAAGAATTAATCCTAGTACTTATTGACCACTTACCACACTCTAGGCAGTGTTCTAAGTGTTTACATGTCTTATTAACTCATTTGATCCTCATAACAGTTACACGAGGAAGATGCTGTTATTGATCTCTGTATTACTTTCCCACCGCCAGGACAACAGAGTACCACCAGCCAGGTGTCTTAAACAACAGAAATGTATTCCCTCACAGTACGGCAGCAGCAGTCCAGAGTCAAGCTGTGAGCAGGCTTGGTCCTTCTGAGAGCTATGAAAGAGAACTTGTTCTGGGCCTCCCCAGTGGCGTCTTGGTAGCCTTAGACTTTCTTTGACTTGTAGGCAGCCTCCTTCCTACGTCACACTGTCTTCCCTCTGTATGTGTGCCCCAATTTCCCACCTTTACAAGCACACTCATCATATTGGATTAGAGCCCGCCTTATCTTATCTGATTATCTCCAAAGACCTTATTTCTAAATAAGGTCACATTCACAGGTACTGGAGGTTGGGACTTCAGCCTCTATTTGGTGGACGTAATTCAATCCATAGCAGTACCCATTTTGAAGATGAGGAAACTGAGGCACAGACAAGACAGCTAAATTGCCCACCATCACAGAGAGAGTAAGCAGTGTTGGTGGGGTCTGTGCCATATTGAAGCCCAGATGCAGAGAGTCTGGATTATATTACAAGAAATAAATATTGAAAGGTTTTACTTCTATTCTGAAGTGGTGATGGGTGTGTCTAAGGAAGCCTTATAAAATGACTTTAAATTGAGATTTACACTAGCATTATCTAAAGATTATGTCTGTTTGAGGAGACTGATTACCTGGCCCTGGAGAAGAACATTACAGTTCCTTTCACTGGATAATCTGCTCTTTAAACTGAAACTTTATATAAGATGACATTAAAGAAAATTTTTTTTTATGCCTGCTGTTTTTTAGTTGTAATCTACTTTTCATATAGGAAAATGCACATGCCAGGTGTATAATTTGATGCATGTTGGCAAATGTGTCTATGTGTATGTTAACTCTGGGGTTGATGGTCTTTCACATTACTTGGCATTCTGATCAGCAGTGGAAGTTCTTAATTACAAGGAATTTTGAACACTTGTCAGATGAGATTATTTTACAGAAGTGATGGGAGAAAATGGTGCGTAGGCCAGGCCTAATTTTATTTTTGTTTTTTTTTTATCTAAAGGTGTTTTTCTCCTTTTTTTCGTGCGATTTTAGTTCACTCTCATCAATCATCCTAATCTGCTTACTGCTTTTTATTAGGCTCTGTCCCTTAATTGAATGATAATTCCTTAGGCCCTTGCCTTGGTGAATTCAATCCATAGCCTGATAAAGGTATTTGAAGGATGATCATGGTTGATTTTTTTTTTTTCTGCCACTGATATGAAAGCAGCAGGATGTGGAAAGCTAGAGAGGGGCTTAAAGCAAGATGGAGAAAGGAAGGTCAGACAGTGGCAGCTTGTGTGTGGACCAGTGTGGCCGCAGCTGGTGTTGGCCAGTCCTCGCCTGGAACTGTTCTCTTTTCTCATGTCACAACTTTGGCGGAGGGAAAGACACATGCTGCTGATCTTGAAGCACTTTCCTGAGCTCTGAGGACAGCTTGACGCTCAAAGTGGCCCCTAAGGGATGTGGTATCAGTGCCGGACATTGAGGTGGGGAGTGAATTCACTCACTTCAATTTTCTGTGTCCTTCTCTCTGTTCCTTCAATAATAATAGAGCTCCAGACATCAACAGTTTAGAGAAACATTTGCGATCACGTGGAAAACCTCTGGAAAGACTATAGAATGAGTTGTTCCTTAAGGTTGCTTCTAACACTGTGATTCTACAATTTGTATTTCAAACAAGGAAGCTGAGGCTCCAAGAAGTAAGTGACTTGAGAAATAATATGCCTGATGAATCTCAAAATTCTAATGTAGGGAACAACTTTCCAGTTGATAGTTTGATGGTGTAACTAGAAATCTGGGGACAAGAAGAGAAACAGTTTTTAATTAAAAGTTCAGATTTGTTCTGGATACCAAGCCAAAAACTGTGGTATCTGAGTTGTCACACGTGCTCGGTCAATCATAGAGAGCCGTGGGATTTGCAGCATTTTGTCCTGTAGACTAGACTGTACTTGGACAGACTAGTTCCCCTCCCCTTTTCTGTTTCCTTGTTCAGAGCTCAGCCAGCAGCATGGAGCTCTGAAATGACGCATGCCCCATCAGCGTGCAGACAGTTCCCCTCTCTGTCTTTGCTCCCTGGTCAGAATTTACATTTACCGAAAGTTAAAAAAAACAACAACCATAATGAACCTGGTCAGTAGTCCTAGAATATAGTGGCAGAAATCAAAAGGAAGGGACAAAGGGCATGGAATAAAATTGTGCTACGTTCCTAATCTTTCACAGTGAGAGACAATTTTGTTGCCAAAATCATCTTATAAACTATCTTTAGTGGTGAAAATTAGTGAAATCCTGTGGAAGGGCAATTTGGCAATATACACAATTTTTTAAATTTGTATGGAAATTGATTGCAAAGATGATCCTAGGTTTTCATACCTTTGCTAATGATCTCCCATACATGCTTTGGACTCAGCCATGTGGCTTGCTTGGCCAATGGGATAGTAGCAAACTTGACACAAGACTTGAAGACATGCTTGTATGTTTCCACTTCCTCCCATTGACCAGGCTAGGCTTCTAGGAGAAATGCTGAGGTTATCTAGACCAGCCAATAGCTAGTCAATGAGCAGACGTGTGGGAGAACCCCACCAAGATCCACAGAACTGCCTAGCCGAACCACAGCTGACTGCAGATATATGACTCAATCTAGCCGAGAAGAAGCACTAAACCAATATGCCATCTTATGAATGATAATAAATGATGGTCGTCAACTGCTATAAAAAGATAGTTAACTGTTACATGGAAGAGCCTTTGAAAGCAATTTTTCCTTTAGGAATTTATATGAAAGACACATACCTTCTCCAAGAAGAACTGTAACAATTCTTTTCTTATTGCAAGCAATGCTCTAGGAATATTTATTGTAGCATGTCTGTTCACAAGAATATTGTAGAATTGCCCACAGTATGAAAGTGATTAGAAACTATATACATAAAATGTCATCAATTGTCAGGGGAGTAAAGATCTTTTAGGCTGAAAAGTAAGTATGTGACAATTAAAAAGCATGGCTTAGATTTATATATTTTATAATACCACGACATGTATTGCTCAGTGAGAAAATGAGTTGCAAAATAATATTTAGACCTTCATGTTTTATAAATATACTTATTTATATATGTAGGAAAAAATGCCTGCAAGTGTACCCAAATCAATGAGTTATTATGCCAAGGAGCCATGAAGAGGGTAATAATGAGTGACTTTCATATTTTCTTTTATATACTTGCATGTGTCTTAAATTTATCATTATATGCAGTGCTTTTGTCCTTTAAAAAATAAGAAAGACTTCTTAAACATAAGGAAGGAGTTTTCTATGGAGCCATAAATTACTCAGTATATATTCAATGTGTGTGAGTCACCAGGTATTAGATTCATTGACATTCTTGTATTTGCATACAACTTGCTACTCTGTGAGTGCTTGCCCCAATGTGAACTCATTTCTCTGACTTTGCTAGGGCTGAGGAATCACTATCACAATCTCTATAAAACTGGGTTTATTAAGTGCATCCATATTGTTTATGAGTCATAGAAAACATGTTCATTTTCCTATTCGTGTTAAAAACCGCTTGGGGGATTGATAAAGCATTGCTTAGAAAATGCTCTGGAATTCAGATGAAGATGTGTTAGGATAAATCACTACTAGTTATCATATACTACACATACTTAGAAGATAAAGATCAGAAACTGATTAAGTGCACTCTCTCTTCTTTGATCTTTCTGTAGCAGCACCTGGCCCCAAACTCCTCTAAGAGCTTGGCAGGGAAGCTAAGAGGAGAGTTGCTCCTCCTCTTCTGATGTGATCTTGTGATACAGCAGGGTCTGGCTGAGTCTATTAGCAGCAGTGCTTACAGAGGGACTAAGAGGAGCTAGGAGGTGCAGACCTTTGTGCGAGGTGCTGCAGCAAAGAAGAAAAGACCTGGGCCATATGTCCTTGACCTCAGGGAAGGGCTGTTGGCAGTTATGCTGCCTCTGTTATCCTGCTCTCCTTGCCATATCTTTCATGAGACTTCCACTTACTACCGTCTTTTCTAGTGTATAGCTTAAAAAACACTTACATTCTTTTTTTTTTTTTAATAACTTTAATGAAAGCAATTTGAGTAGTTCCTTTTGCCTTAACCATAATTAAAACAGAATTAGTGTGTACTGTTAGTCTTTTCATAAAGCAGCTTTCACATTCTTAAGCATGTAATTTTGAACTGTATCTTAGTTGGATGAAATTTTATTAGATAGGTTTGCAAAACATAGTCATGGGTGATATATTTTCCGAGATCATTCACATCTAACAATCCCTTTTTGTTACTATGATACATAAATAAGCTGAGGATAGATTATTGGGTCACATATTTCCCCTTATTTATTTACTGTTTTCTCTAATTGGATACTCCTGTAGAGAGCCTTGAGACAGATGATACGTTTTCCTCCTTCATTCATTTAGCTCATGTTCACTGAACTTCCACCATGCGACAGGCACTATTCTAGGTACTGAGAATGTAGAAATTAAAAACATACACACAAGTATCTGTTTTCTTGCAGCTTAAATCCTAGTGAAAGGACAGACAATAAACAGAATGAATACATAAGTCCCCTACATCATATAGATAAATAAATAAATATAAGTAAAATGAGAAAAGGCAGGGTATGGAGTGCCAGAGTGAGGGTTATCTTTAAGTGGGGTTAGTCAGGAAAAGAGCCTATGAGAAAGTGAGTGAACAAGAGTTGCAGGTATTTGGGTCAAGAACAGGGTAGGTGAATAGCACAGTAAGTGCAAAGGTCCTGAGGTGAGCATGTTTGGCATATTTGGGGGATAGCAAAGAGGCCTGTTTAACTGGAGCAGAGGAAGTGAGATCAGAACACTAACTGAGGTTAAGATCAAGTTAGGTCAGATCATTTGAAGAATTTGATTTATATCAGATTAAGATATAAAAACACTAGGTAGATTGAATCAAAGTGACAAGGTCCGACTTAATGATTTAACAAAAATATTCAGGCTGCTTTTAGGTGACTTTTTATTTGTTTGTTGTTTGTTTTCTTTTCCCTCATGAATATTCAGAGAAAACTTTTAAATTTTAAAATAAAAGCTTTCTCGGGATATACATATTAGTTATGTGGCTTTATATTAATATTTCTTATAACATATTGCATCCTTTTGACTCACAAATATCTTCAGATGGGGAAAGTTTTGTACTGTCATATCTTTTAAGATCTTTCTACTTCAGTTACTCTATTTCGTGTTTAAGGGTCACTGTTTAGCTGTTTATTGAATTTCCAGTGATTGCTTGCCTTCCTGCTTGCGTTTTTGTTTTAATTACTTTCCCATCACTGCTTTCTCTGTATTGGGTGATTTCCCCAAAACTGTCACCTACATTGCACAGTTATTTTTAATTTTTGGAGGAATAGTGTTATATGAGTCTATGCTTCTCTGGCATCTTTCTGCAGAAGTTGCTTGTATGTGTTTAACTTCTTTGAAAAGTTCTCATAAAATTTGCTTTTGTGGCTAGTTTAAACCTCATCACTATTCCAGTCTTCATGATGGCTACTCTAACCACATGACACCTATCGCATGCATCAGAGGAAGTGGAATTGTGTGTAATCAATGTTAAGGTTTCTCAGGAGATAGGATTCTCCAGGCAGCATGTATGATTTCTCTTAAATTTATTCTTTCATCTTTGACCCCAAAATATATTGAAAAGTAATTTGATAGAGGATTCAGTTTCTCTTTCTGAATTCTTTCAATTTCAGAACTCTATTTTTTTTAAGCTGTAGTGAAAAAACCAGGAACCTGGCTGGGGGTGTCTAGCAAATATTGTCATGAGATGTACTTATTCATTTCTTTTTTTTTAAATTGAAGTATAGTTGATTTACAGTGTTGTGTTAGTTTCTGGTGTACAGTATAGTGATTCACTTATACATATGTATATTCCTTTTCATATTCTTTTTCATTATAGGCCGTTACAAGGTATTGAATATAATTCCCTGTGCTATACAGTAGGACTTCGCTATTTATCTATTTTATATATAGTAGTGTGTATCTACAAATCCTGAACTCCCAATTTATCCCTCCACCCACCTCCTTTCCTCCCTGGTAACCATAAGTTTGTTTTCTATATCTGTGAGTCTGTCTCTGTTTTGTAAATAAGTTTTTGTCCTTTTTTTCCCTTTCTTTTTTTCTAATTTGTTTCTTAGGGCTGGTGTAACACATTGCCACCAACCAAGTAGCTTGAAACAACAGAAATTTATTCTCACAATTCTGGAGATGAGAAGTTCAAAATCAAGTTGTCAGGGAGGCCATGCTGTCTCTGAAGACTCTAGGGAAGAATCTGGCCTTGCCTCTTCTTAGCTTCTGATGGTTGCTGGCAATCGTGACTCTCCTTGGCTTGCAGCTACATCACTCAATCCCTGTCTTAACATGGTCTTCTCTGTGTGTCTGTGTCTCTGTGTGTCCTCTCCTCTTGTAAGTTCCTTATTAGTCAACCCTAACCCAGTATAACCTCATCTTTACTTAACTAATTGCATCTGCAAAAACCCTGTTTCCAAATAAGGTCACATTCTGAGGTTCTGGGTAGACATGAGTTTAGGAGGGGACATTATCTGACTTAGTATGGTAGGGACTGCAGCAGTTAGTGAACACTTCAGGAGTAAGAAGTTTAAAAGTTTTGGTATTTTTAAATGAAGGAAGATTGAAAACCATGGCTTGTCCTCTCTATATAACTAACTACTCAGTGTAACTCCAAGGCTTGATTCTGGGGCTTCTCCAAATCTGGGCTATAATTGGGGATCAAGAATGGAAGGATCAAGAGAGGTACTATAAAATAAAGGACTTCACAGATGGACCTAGAGATGATCATACTAAGTGAAGTAAGTCAGACAGAGAAAGACAAATACCATATGATATCACTTATATGTGGAACCTAAACAAAATGATACAAATGAACTTATTTACAAAACTGACAGAGACTCACAGACATAGAAAACAAACTTATGGTTACCAGGGAGGAAGTAGGGTGGGGAGGGATAAATTGGGAGTTTGGGATTGGCAGATACAAACTACTATGTACGGAAGAGGTAAACAACAAGGCCCTACTGTATAGCACAGGGTACTATAGCCAATGGTTTGTAGTAACCTGTAATGAAAAAGAATATGAAAAAGAATACATGTATGTATATATATATATAAAACTGAATCACAGTGCTGTACACCAGAAACTTAATACAACATTGCAAATTAACTATACTTCAAAAAATTTTTTAAAAAGTTCATTGTTGTCTTATCTTAAGGGGATAAAAAGGGCTTTCAGTTTCACAATGAGCCTGTTTGTTTCTTAAAGTAAAAGTGAAAGGTTAGATCCTGACACAGGAGAGGACTACAGTGTGGGAGCTGCTCTGTAGCAAATACACACAGAAGCTGAGATGGTTGAACAGTGGTTTGAATAATGCCTTTCCAAGTACCTCTGGCTCAAGCAACTTCTCTCCACTCACAGCCCCAGGTCAAGAACAGGATCTGTCTTTCTTCTGGGAGAGAAAGCCTGTCTTCACCCCTTCTGTGGACCTGACTTGGGAGGAGGTAGGGTAATGAAGTGGGAGAGACCACAGTGGTGGGGAGAGTGGGGACACCAGCCTTTGCCATTTTATCTCCTAAAAGGAGACATTCACGCCTGGCACCTTTGCCACTGTCCTGCCACCCTGATCTCCCCAAATCGCCTGTGCCCATGGAGAAAAGGAGCTTGAATCCTACATCTCCTTGCTTAAGCTTAGAGTTCTTTTCAAAGCTCCAGAACTGCCGAGAAAACCTCTATCTTGTCGGGGATAAAGTATTAACTCAGTTGTCTCATTTACATAAATAAGTTGATTAGGTTTGAAAAATAAAGTGTATTGTTGGCTAGTTAAGAGAAAGAACTTCTTAGTCACTGAATTTCAGAAGTCTCCTGATGAAGAAGTAACAATGTCGGCAGGAAAAACTACATTCTCTATTTCAATTACCTTTTATTATATGCCTGAGACTTGGCCCTAAAGATACAATATAAACCTAATAAAGCCCAGGGTGATGTTCAGGGACCAAATGGGTTATTTCAGCAACTTGAGGCAGAGAAACCTGTTTCCTAACCAAGTTTCAGGTGGTGGGATTCCCTCCTTGTTTGCACTTTATAAGTAGAAAGGAAAGTGAAAGTCCAACCAAACACTCTCAGTTTCCAAGGAAACAGCATATTCTATTGAAAGAAGGGGGAACATGTGGACTCTCCAGTCTCGTTGACTGACTACAAGTCAATATCAATGAGCCTGAATAAATGGTTTGTCAAACCTCAGGGCCCTGCTGTCCTTGTCTGGATGGGAACTGTACACTGGAAAACAAATCCAGTGTTAACCAATGATTTCTTCAAGGGTGTGGCCTTGCCACTACCTCTTTTTAAGTAATTGGGTGGTTTTACTCTCAGTATGTCTTCTGATCCCTGCTGCTTAAATGAACAGCTACAGAGTATAGAACATGTAAGGGTATAGAGTCAATTCAGACTAGTGCAATTCAAAAGATACACACTTTGAGTCTTATTCTTCTGGATCCTGAGCAGCTAAGAGTTTAGAGGCAGGCTTGAAACTGTGGCTCCCTGTAGATGAGCCTTTCCTAATTAATTGGCTTCATGCAGGCTCCAAAGACAGCTCTGCTTGCTACTTTTATGTGATAAGATGACATCCCTTGGCTGTGTGAACATTAGGAGTAAGCAAGAAGAGCTCCAACTCAGCCTTGAGAATCAGATATACTGAGCATCAGGAACAGATCTTGAGTTGAGCATGGATTTCCTTCAAAATCACACTATTTCCTCTTCCAGTATGATATAGTGTGAAGCTTCCACGGAGGGAAAGATGATCACACCCTGACTATATGTTCCTCAAGCTTTGATTTAGTAACAGATTATCATGCCAGTGTTGTTAGAGGACTTTGCAAGCTTTTAAAACATTGAGCTCCTTGTTCTAATCATGAAAGAAAAAAAAAAAAAACAGACTTCAGGAAGCATTAGGAAAGCTTTCTTTAATGTTCATCTATCTGGTCTCTGGAATAGTGCTGAGTACATGTTAAACACTCGATAAAAAGTTATTCAACGATTAATTGGCTCTCAGACTATGGCACTGTAGAAAGTTATTAGGAATGAATGGTCATTGAGAAAGGAGATAAAAATTTAAAAAGAAGAGTGAAAAGAATTTAAATAAAAATGAGGTGTTTGCTTTAGATGAGCTACTGTGGAAATTCTTGAACATTCCTTAAAAAACACTGATATTTTCCAATGCCCAGGATTCCTAATCGGTCTTGTGGATATGAGCGGCTGGAGCATGTCGCCCTATTGTTCACCAGGACTGACTTGGTTGATTTCGCTCAATCAACCATTTTATTCCTCATGGATCTAAATACCCTCTGGAAAATGAACTCACAGATGAAAAATGTGTTCTTGTCACACAGACAGAGAAGAACATTCCTGGTTCCAGAGTCCCTGTCTCTTTGGATCATTTAGTGATTCTCTCTCTTAAGACGCTAAGGGTGTAAGAAGGGAGAAAGTAGGAGTGTTGGGTTTGTCCAGGTCTTCATCAACCGGTTTCACTCCTTCTCCCTTATATTGTCTTCTTCCCCACCGTCTTTGCTGCTTTTCTAAAATTATCAGTTTATTGAATGACCCAGAGACCGTATCAGTATTGCCTAGTCCTTATCGAATGCCTCAAACAAATGTTTGGCTACCAATCTATAATGATATTAAATTATAATCCAAAGCAAACCTAGAGTCTCTTGGTTTATATGCCACTGTTGACAGGATTGTGAACATATAAATTCCAGACAGATGTGTGGCCCTGCTTAGATAGATGGAGAACAAAACATCTGCTTGGATGTGGAAAAGAAAACCTTTGTGCTACTGAATTCAATGGGAAAATCTTGGTGACTGCAGTGCTGTTAGATTTTTTTTGATTTGGTTGGTTTTAAAAATTTATTTTTTTATTTTATTTTTTCTCCTTAATGGAGGCACTGGAGACTGAACCCAGGACCTTGTGCACACTAAGCATGTACTCTACCACTGAGCTGTAACCCCAACCCTGTTTTTTTTTTTTTTTCAATTGAAGTATAGTCAGTTTACAATGTTATGTCAATTTCTGATGTACAGCATAATGCTTCAGTCATACATGAACATACATATATTTATTTTCATATTCTTTTTCATTATAGGTTAGTATAAGATATTGAATATAGTTCCCTATGCTATACAGTGTAAACTTGTTGTTTATTTTATATACTGTAGTTAGTATCTGTAAATCTCAAACTCCCAATTTATCCCTTCCTACCCCCTTTTCCCACTGGTAACCATAAATTTGTTTTCTATGTCTATAAGTCTGTTTCTGTTTTGTAAATAAGTTCGTTTGCCTTTTTAAAAAGATTCCACATATAAGTGATACCATATGGTATTTTTCTTTCTTTTTCTGGATTACTTCACTTAGAATGACAATCTCCAGGTCCATTCATGTTGCTGCAGATGGCATTATTTTATTCTTTTTTATGGCTGAGTAGTATTCCATTGTATAAATATACCACAGCTTCTTTATCCAATCATCTGTGGATAGACATTTAGGTTGTTTCCATGTCTTAGCAATTGTAAATAGTGCTTATGTGAACATTGGGGTTTATGTATCTTTTCAGATTAAAGTTCCCTCTGAATATATGCCCAGGAATGGGATTGCTGGATCATATGGTAAGTCTATTTTTAGTCTTTTGAGGAATCTCCATACTGTTTTCCATAATGGCTACACCAAACTAAATTCCCATGAACAGTGTAGGAGGGTTCCCTTTTCTCTACACCCTCTCCAGCATTTATGGTTTGTGGTCTTTTTAATGATGGCCTTTCTGACTGGTGTGAGGTGATACCTCATTGCAGTTTTGATTTGCATTTCTCTCAAAATTAGCAATATTGAGCATTTTTTCATGTGCCTAATGGCCATTTGTATGTCTTCTTTGGAGGATTGCTTGTTTAGATCTTCTGTCCATTTTTGGATTGGGTTTTTTTTTTATTAAGTTTTATGAACTGTTTATATATTCTGGAGATTAAGCCCTTGTCAGTCTCATCTTTTGCAAATATTTTCTCCCATCCCATAAGTTGTCTTTTTGTTTCGCTTATGGTTTCCTTTTTTGTGCAAAAGCTTATAAGTTTAATTAGGTCCCATTTGTTAATTTCTGCTTTTATTTCTATTGCCTGGGTAGACTGCCCTGGGAAAACATTGCTAAGATTTATGTCAGAGAATGTTTAGCCTATGTTTTCTTCTAAGAGGTTTATAGTGTCTTGTCTTATGTTTAAGCCATTTTGAGTTTATTTTTGTGTATGGTGTGAGTGAGTATTCTAACTTCATTGATTTACATACAGCTGTCCAGTTTTCCCAAAAGTATTTGCTGAAGAGACTGTCTTTTCTCCATTGTATATTCTTGCCTCCTTTGTCAGAGATTAATTGACCAAAAGTCTGTGGATTTATTTCTGGACTCTCTTTTCTGTTCCATTGATCCATATGTCAGCTCTTGGACCAGTACCATGCTGTTTTGATTGAGTAGCATTGTAGTATTGTCTGAAGTCTGAGAGTGTTATTCCTCCAGCTTCATTCTTTCTCTTCAGTATTGCTTTGGCAATTCTGGATCTTTTGTGATTCCATGTAAAATTTAAGATTTTTCTGTGAAAAATGTCCTTGGTGATTTGATAGGGATTACAGTAAATCTGTAGATTGCTTTGGGTACTATGTCCATTTAACAATATTAGTTCTTCCAATCTAAGAACATGGAATATCTTTCCACTTCTTTAAGTCATCTTTAATTTCCTTAGTCAACATTTTATAGTTTGTTTTTAGTCTCACTTTCTGAAATTTCAAAATGTGTTAACATTTTAGCTAATGTAGTGTAAAATACGTTAAGATAACATTGTCTAAAATCTAAAAAGGGATGGAGGAGCCATGGGATTAGATGAGTGGCTGGTATGTGAGTGAGAGAACTATGCTGATGGCCTGACACTGGAAAGGCAAAGAGAACCCACACCTGGGTAGCGCTTTCTTATCCCAGGACCCATTCAGGCACTTTGACTAGAATAGAGCATTTAATACTTAGAACCACTCTGTTAAGTTTTAAGTTAACATTATTATGAGGTTAAACCAAATGAAATTGCCATTTTTGCAGGTAAAAAAATGATTATATATTGACAGTTTCCAGTGGTTCAACCTAATGTTTTCTTTTTATGGAGGAAAAAAGCTGATGTGTAGAGACAGTAAGTAATTTTCCCAAATCATACAGTTTCAAACCCAGATTTTATTAATCTCAAATCCATTCTTATTCTACCATACTGGGCTGCCTTCCAAAGAAGCTGTGTTGTTGCTTCTCTGTTGATGGTGAGGAAATCATTTAAAATGTCTCCTTCATGGTTTCCATACCCCTAATAATCTGTTAATACCACCCATCTACTTGATAGGGTTGTAATTAGGACCAGATGAACGTCTATGTAAGACTATTTGGGGAATATGTCCTGGAAACTTATTATCGTATTCCTTTTTTATTCTGCCCAGGAATGTGGCCAAAAGATATAACATTAACCAAAATGGAAAACTTAACTTTCCTTGATAGAAAGTATATCTTTACAGTCTCTCCCCTAAAATCTCTTAAATTTCTTATAATTGGGAAAAATTATCTTCTACTCTAGAAAAAATTTCATAGCTTAGAAATAGTTTGCATTTGGCGGCTGAAAAGATTAAAACTGTAAACATCATTGACTTAATTCTTAGGTATAGTTAAATATGTTTGCTGCAAGAAAAGAGAGACTCTTGACTGGATTGTTCAGGAAGTTTAATAAGTTTAGACACTCACAGCACCTAGTACAACTTTTCTTACACGTAGTAAATACTCAACAAATATTACATGGATAACAGAATATAGAAAGCAAAGGAGGGAGAATGAGAGATTAAAAAAAAAAAAACTCTTACCATAAACTTTGCAGGATTACTGATGTCAGAATGTCTTTCTAGACTGCTGAATTTCTGAAGATTGTCTGAGGAGTATAATATAGTTGTTTGAATAAGTAGGGTAATTGGTCTTACTTGAAGGTATGTGTGTAGAGTCCAAATGTTTACTTCCCTTTCCCTCGAGTGTGCCTGGAGCCACCAACTCTACTGGATGCTAATGAAACAATGGCTACCAGACAAACACGTTCTTGCCCTTAGCCAGCTCTCAGACACTCTGGTACTCTAAAGTCTCTGCTCAGGACATTGATTTTATGGAAGCTGAGTAGGCTCTTTGAGCAGGAAGAGCTTAAAGAAGATGGAAGAGCAGTTGTCATTTGGGTCATTAAGGAACATTTACAGGAACAGGGAATCACAGGAAATTGTTTGGGTACTTTGGATGTGCAGTCAGTGCTCAGCTGATGTGTACATTTCCAGCTCCCTCTGCCTGGAAGTGAGAATGTCAAGATTATGGAATGAGTATGTACTCTGGGAAGGGAGGCACTAGCAGCCTAGCAAACCTGTGTAAGAATGAGAAGACAGTACTTTTAGGTACAGATCACAGCCATTAATTCTCTGTCCTCAACCCCTCTGATCCTAGGAGTTTCTGCACACCTATATTTGTTCAGGTTTTCAGCAGAATATTCCGTGGTGAACTGAAGAGCTTGGCACAGGTAGTAAGTACTATTGCCATGTTATTTAATCATAGAAACATATACATATATGTATTGTATATATAAAATATATTAATTTATGTATATTTCTGTATTTATACATAATACATTTATTAACATATTTATGTTTTCTAATTTATATTAATAAACATTAATAATTATTATAATTAATATAACTTCATATTAATTATATAGATAGTTAATGATTACAAAATTTAAAATAAAAATTAATAAATAGATTTATTTATATTTATAAATATATTAAATGTATATATAGAGAGAGGCTTCTCATGTTATAGAAGAATTGGTACATACATAAAGGGGAACAATTTTCTGCTCAGTGTATGTAAAACTATGAAACAGTTTATTACCTTTTAAATAATGATAAATGTAGTATAGATGGGCTCATTAACAAGTCCTATAACTCTTAGTAGCATGATTTGGATTATAACAAAGTCCAGGAATACAAGCCTGAGTACATCACCCAGCGTGTAACAGGTGCCTAAGAACACATGAACGTGATGAGTTTCGATGAGAGATTGGAGACGTTGTGTGGTTAGAACCAGAGCATCCATCAGGGAGAAAGCTGGGGTCTGGGATGTGACCCAGGATATTCCTGGGTAATGGCAGGCGGCAAGTCTACACTCTTCGTGTACTATCTATGCACATGCTCTAAATGAATTCAAGTCCTCATTTTGCCACTTTGTAAAGATATGCACTGGACAGGTCTTGATGAGATTCTCCATTCAAGTGGCACCTGAAGATTTGGCTCCAGGGCTACAGGGCTCAGGAACAGCAACTATGTGTTTATGTGGGTATACACTTGTGTGCCTTCAGACAAGAACAGAGAATAACATAAAGTTGCATTGTTTAAATTTTCAAGTACCGTAACTATTAATGATTTATCTCAGGTGTTCCTTTATGAGGTTTCACACTCTGAAAATAGCATTCTTAACAAATTTGTAACTGAGGTTTATGAAGTATAAGACCAGATTCATTTAGCTTTATTTTTTTTTCCTGGGTAGAGGTTGGTAGGACTACTATATAAAGTAATTCTTCAGTGGAGGATATCCCACAGAAGGGAGGATTTCAGTGGGAACTTGCTGTGGGGAAAGCCCAGGGTAAAAACCAGAAATGGCATGAATTTGGGGAGTGCTGACTTGCCCAGGCAAAGCTCTCAAAGTTACACCCCTCTTTCCCCCTACATGGTCCTCTTCATAGCATTCGTAACAAAAGTTTTCATAACCAATCCAGAAGTCAGAGAAAAACACTGTTTGACCTTGACTTGTCTGACCTTGAGCTTTTTCAGATTCTAGTTCTGTTCCTCCTTTGGGGATGTGACTTGGACCAGTATGAACAGGCAGGGCTGGGAAGTGCATGTGGCAGTAGAGATATCAGTTAGTTTATGATTGCCAGATTTAGCAAACAAAAATACAAGACACCTGGTTCAACTGGAACTTCAGAGTAACAAGGAATAGTGTCTTTAGTATGAGTATGTCCCAAATATTGCATGGGACATAACACATACTAAAAATAAATTTATTGTTTACCTGCTTTTTAAGTTTAACTGGGTCCCCTGTATTTTATCTGGCAACCTTTACTTGATTTAGTGGAGGAAACTACCATTTAAAGGTTGCCAGAGTTTCTCTATAGATATTTGTTGAGATTGTTGTTTTGCATAGTGATATTTTATTGGCCCCCTTCAGATAATCAAATGTAAAGGAGAAGGGAGGACGCACCCAGCATTCTGGGCACAGAGTCTCACAGGAATTTTTTGGTGGCTTGTCAAAGGCCACTTGTCTCAAGACTTCCTTGATATTCAGAGATGATAGCATCCAGATAGGAAGTGGGTGTGTTTGTACTGACCTTGGAGTCTCCCAAGAGGAAAGGAATTCAGGTTCTCTGAAGCCTGTTATTGGAAGTTTTCATCTAATGGAAGCCTGAATAATGGACTGACATGGTCCTGACTGACATCTTTGTAGGGGAGCAAAATTCACCACCCCAAATGTCTCTTTGGCATGCAGATTATCTCTAGCTGAAGACAATAAGGTACACAAAGACTTAGGATGAAACTTTGACCTTCCCTCTAACTGCCTGAAAGAATTCACATGGGAATTTTTCTGCAATAGAACCTTTACATTTACAAAGAATATGTGCCAGGTGTGGTGGGGGCAGCTCGGCAGGGCCTCATGATCAGAGTCCACTCTGCCCCTGATTGTCTCTGCTTGGTCTAGCAAATGTTCATTTACCAAACGTTTGTCTTCCTCCCCTTTGAAGTCCCAAACCACTATCGCCAACATCCTCTCTTGTCTTTTGCTAGAGATGGTAGTTAGGAGGAGGGTTTCAGCCATTTTGGTGAGTTACTCAGTTTTCCTGGGTTTCTCCCACATACACATGTTAGTAAACTTTTATTTGGTCTTCTCTTGTTAATTGGTCTCATGTCAATTTAAGGTTTGTATTTTCTTCACAATAGTTCTTGCTGTGATGTTTGATGGACTTTTTGCGACTCAACAAATTCATCAAAGAGAACAGGCCAAGCTCCATTTTCATCGAAGTTACTAAGATCAGCATGGACTGTTCTGCTGAATTTTAATACACTGCACCATTTATTATCCAAACTAGGACACTTAAAGCATAAAAGGTGAAGCTGAAAATAATGAAAAGGCACTAATTGTTCCATAGAAGGTATTAAATGGGTCCTTTCCCAGAGAAACTGGTATGTGTGTTCTCCCCACACGTTCCTGGAAATTCTGACTCGATTGGCCTGGGGTGGGGCTTCAAAAGCTCAACAGGTGAATCTCATGAGCGACTTGCTTGTGAATCACTAGCATCTTCTTGAAGTCTTTTGCGCTCTGTCCAATAGGACCTTATGTCTTTTATACCCCGAAGCCAGTAGTTGACTATGAGTGAGTATCTAAATTCTGGGTATTGAGGTTTAGTCTGTAGTTGGCAGTACTCACTGCTTTTTCTGAGCCCTCTTGCTACTCTTTTCTCTTTCTTCCCGGTGACTCTACAGATCAGAAGGAAAAATCTTGAGGCCAGTTTTACTTATTTTTCTCTAAAGAGAAACTTATTTCTTAAGCAGTGTTTCTGGAACTGTGACCTACCATGGAGAAAGTAGATTAAAAAAATGGTTGCGCCCTTGGAAAGAATTTATTTACTCATTCTTGAATTCAGGTCATTTTAGTGAACAGAGATGAATGGTCTATCCAATTAAGGTGAGCACCAGGCATCTCGTGTGAAGATTACTCAGACAGTCACTGACCACAGCACCCCAGCGCCTCTGGTTTGCCCAGGGAAGGCACCTAACAGTCAGCTCTTTCAAATGAGAGAAAATCCCATTTATTACTTAACTAGGACTCAGTCTGCTAATGTAGATCTTTTACATTGCTCCTTATTGCCCTCTTATAAAAAAAATAAGCTAATTAAAAAAACCCCAAGAAAACAATGTGTCAGTCAGCGTTATCCACGCCGTATCTGTGGTTTCTAAAGGAGTCCTTAGTCTTCCCTGTGTCCTACCGTGTGATGCCACCTGTCCACTCAGAGGTTGTTGGATAAAGTTAGGCAAGGGAATCCAGAACAGCCACAGGCACAGCAGATGACGTGAGCCAATATAGTTTCCTTTCTCTAGAACATCACCTGGCAGAAGGGGAGGAGCAGAATTTGAAGGTCAGAATGTAAGAAAGGGTGGGGAGACTGGGAGACTGGGATGCAACCCAACCATATGAGTGTGTCAGGAAGTAAGAGAAAGCAGATGCGTGTTGTGGACAGTGTGGCATGAACATCAGTACTGGTCTGTGTGCTGTTGTTTACCACTCTGTGATTAGCAGAAAGAGAGGGAGCTAAGCTTTAGACGCTAAAACATCCAAATATTCCATTGTGTGTTTTATAGAAGTATTGGTCTGTGATGGATTGGGTAGTGGTGAGTAGGAAGCGTTCCCTAACCCTAGGTAGTTTGACAAGCCCTGGACCAGAAGCAGTGGGTCATAGTTAGGAAGTAGGAACCACCCGCAGAAACAGAGTCATATTAATGGCTGAGTTTTAATGAAGATTCGTGTGAGTAGTTGTTGCTGAAGCCCTTAGGGCCACCTGGAGTCCTGAACCATCCCACTGTCCATCCTATCCTATTCTTCTTGGGTTCTGATTTATTTATGGGCTTTCTTACATGTGGGTGAATTTCTGGTCCTTGCAACTACAGAACTGAAGAATATTTTTAAAAAAACAAACAAAGAAAACATCTGCACAATTGTATTTGGTGTTCTGATTTATTATATAGTAGGATTGAGAAGTGTCTTTAAATTTTTTCTTTTTGCATATTGAGTTGTCATACCATTGGAAATGCAGGAGTTAACAATTTATTGATTTAGTGACAGAAGTGTTGAATGGACTGGTGGACAGTTACTCAGGGCATAACATGAGTTTGTACGTGATCCTACCTTGATACTGACTCCTGGAGCATCTGTGTTCTCTACAGAGGATTGTAAAATTGAACAAAATGTATCATAAATAATTCTGATAGATATTCCTTCTTCTTTTCTTGCCAATAAATGGGTGCAAGGCAAGGAGGGGTAGGGGTTTTTCTTCCTATCAGAGACACAAATTCAGGGGACATTGAGCTCCAGAGAGCTGTAGGTGAGACCTGATGCCACAGTGTTATTGGTGGTCAAGAGCAGGCCAAATAAACAAAACCCTAACTGGTCAAGGTGTGAAATGATTGTTGGGTCCCTGATCTTCTACAAGGTGGAAGCACACTGAGAAATCTCCTACCCTAAAGAGGGCATTTTCCCAATTATCTCTTCAGATGTGCTCAAGGAAGATAACGGAAAAGAAAGGTCATCCCAGAGTGAAGTCAAGAGCCATGGAACACAATGGACAATGGACTTATGTGCTAGTGTCAGGGCTTAGACTGGCAGCCAACCAAGGAGAAGCCACCAGCTCCTAAGTACAGAGCCCTTGAAATCCTTACAAAGATTTCAGAGTTGCTGTGGATCAGTGTCTACTGCCTTCTTCCCATTATTTTCTTTTTCCCATGGGACCACTTATGGCCATTATTCTGTCCAAATTCACATAAATAGGCTTCCAGATCAAGAGGACCCACATCTGTACACCTGTGAGATGTTTATGAGATTCTAGACTTTGACCTTGGTTTCATACTAGTTTGTCCCTCTTGAGAGAGGAGATGAATGTGCTTTGCCTGTAGAAGGAGGGAAATACACAGTTGGGATCAAAAGGGAGAACTGTGGTAGATTATGTTATTGTCCTCAAATATTTATTGCCTTTCTGTGGGAGGATTATACCTCTCTGTTCCATTTGCATCATGTAACTTGCATTGGACAAAAAAATATGAGTAGAAACAGGAAGCCATTCATGGTTCTTCCTTATCTCTTTATTCCATCCTAGGAAATAGTTTCTTCATCATCTTATGTCCCAGGACAAAAAAGATATGTAATAGACTGAATCATGAACTAGGAAGGATATGTAACATGATCAAGAATTAAATTTTTGTGGTCGTATGCTCCTAAGACTATGGGTTCATTTGTTATTCCTGCATAAGTTAGCTAAGATGAGTGATTCTCTCTCTTTCTATCTTTTGATTTCTTAAAGCAAAATTTTGATCCTGTTTCATAGACAGCTGTCTATCCTGTATTTTTCCTCCTTAATGGTTTTGGGAGACATTTAAAAATATTCAGCAGTGGTCTTCAAAATATGAAGTAAATGGGTTTTTTTTACTCTTAAAGTCAACTGAAAAGTTGGGTGCATGAGAACGTATAGACAGACAGAGGTCCTCTGAGTGAGATATTAGCAGTCCCTTGGGATTTTTCTTTGCTTTTTCTAGGTGACAGTTGGATTTACGCCATGGCTTTATGAATTCATAAAGTAGTAAAAACAGTAGTAAAACTCTGGTTGGTTTTCGAAGCACCTCTGTCTGACCTGTGTGTTCCTTTATCACTTGTGTTCTAATAATTAAGACTTGGTCACCCAGAAGGTGGGTAACACAGAGAGCTTGAACATCCCTTCCTGCATTTCTTGTTATCCCCCTATTTCTTTTGCTCTTTCTTTAAATAAGAGAGAATCTACCTATTGACTTTAAGGGGATAAGGAAAAAAATATATTCACAAGAAATAGTTGAAGCACATATGCTTTAAAAGAAAATCTATTATATGGCTTGTAATTGTCTCCTATATTTATTTTTTAACTTAACATTAAAGAAGCTGACATTCCCATGGTCTTGGAGCTAGGCTCTGGCTTTCCAGGAAAAGTAATTCAGACACAGCTATTTTATGGCAATTAAACAGCTTAGAGGAATGCTTTTAACAATTCTGAGCCTGTCAAACAAGAAGACATTATCTAAATGCCTTTGAAAAGATTTTAGTTTCATTATTACTTCTTGTCCATTTGGGCAAATAAAATTCATGAGAGAAATGCCATTATTGTGTGTCTTATTTTAAATGTGCACAAACAATTCTGTCATACCTTCTGTAAACCCCATAGATAAAAAGATTGAGAACTGGGAATTATTCCTTAAAGAATCAATCAGAAAAATATGTGAATTATATTTCTTCAGAATATAATTCAATAAATTGCTTATGCACAAATTTACTTATTTACTTTTACTTTTTAGGCATCTATATCATACATAGCACCATAAACAAATACAAATAAAAACCAAAATATAATATGATAGAGATAGTGTAAGTCAGTTTCCTTCCCATAATTTAAGGATAAATAAGTGAATTTTGATATTTTTTGTTACAATAACTCTTCATTCCAAACTGTTGGTGAATCTCTCTTTTGACTTGCTCCAAAAGACATATTATTTTGGCTTTGGATTTACTTTTACAAAATGAAGTTTCCTAGCTTCATGATAAACTACATACTTTATTTCCAAGGGACTCAATCAAACAGGATACTGTATATCCATGTTTCACTTCCTAAAAATTCCTTTAGATGTTTCTGTTTTGTATTTCATCAGAATCAATACAACAGGCCACTGGGAAAGACACCGCTTGAAGCTGGCTTCCTAACGAGATGAATTTGTCCTTTAAGGACAAACATGGCTCTTTGAAAACAGAATTTAACAAAGTTAATGAATGAAAAATATGGATGATGGAATGCAGATACATCATTACTACCTCAGTATTTATAAGCCGAGAATCATCTATACTGGGGAGACGTCCTCTTCTACTTAGCTTGCAGGCAAGTCTGTTGCATAACACAATTTTAATAACATTTGGTTTTATAGTACAACCTGCGTTTTTATTAGAGGATATCCACTCAAGCTGAAATAACAAAAAATAGATCCACTGATTTTTTTATTCCACGGCTAGTCTTTTTAAAGGATATAAAATGTTGAAATGACTCTTCTTTATTATATATGTGTGCCCATATGTCTTAGAAATTTAAACGTAATAGGACACGGTGATACGTTTGGGAAGGAAAAAAGGCACTTGCAAGCCGTTATTACAGATGCTATGGATTATGGGCAGGGAGCTCAGTGGGAGGAAGGGAAAAGGGGACAGAGAATTCCAAGCTATCCCTGGTTCCTTCTAAGATGCGCAGATGTTTGGGGCAGATTTTCCAATTTGAGCTGCTTTGGTGGTGCCGCAGGGCCTCCCCCTGCTGGGCTCATCTGTCACGACGCCTCTCGCGCTTGTTTTCTGCACCCAGGGTTTACGGAACTACTTTCTTTTGTCTCTTTCTGTTCGAGGTTCATTACCCTTTGACAGAGAGTCCTCCTGGTCAGGGCTGAAAATGGACGGAGGCTAGCTCTCTCGGGAAGGGCCTCATCTCCTCCACCAGAAATACCTTATTCCATTGCCCAAACAGCTCACCAACTGCCTCTCCTGCCTTCCGTTAAACCTGTCAGATCCCAGTCCTCCCGTCTCTCACACTCCAGGAACACAGCTCAGGCTCTCCAAGTCGTCCCACTGAAGCCCTTTTTGCAAAGGATAGCAGCCCACCTTTTCCCCTGGAGGTGAAACTCACAAGTTAGCGCGCGCGTGCACGTACACCTCTTCACAAATGATATCATCATCTCCAATCCCTTGACCCTTTTAATATTCTCCTTGTAGTTTTGGAATGGCCTGACTGGTTCTCTGATATCCCTTTTAAAAATATGCATTTTGCTTTGGCACTTCTCTTTGGAATTCCAAATATAATATATTGCTGTGACTTAGCTGGAATTTCCAATTTAGCATTGTGTTACACTGTATTAGAAAAGGTTTTATACTTCTGTTGGAAGAGAAGGGGAGAGATTAGTTACAGGCACACACATAAAAGGCCAATTACCTAATAGGAATGTTGAAAATTAGGCAATTTTAAATTATACACAAAACACAGAGATGTGTGAGACAAGAAACTACCTGGAAGCCACATGTCCACCTCACCTCCCATCTGCACTCCGACAAGCTATTCCTCGCCATTCATAAGGGCAACGGGGATGGGCCATTTTAGTCCGACATAGTCTTAGGAAATCAACTTCCTTTGCTATGAAGAAACATGAAGGTGATGGTTTTAAAAGATGGTTTTTCCCACATCAGACTGCCCATTTCAAAATGTTAAAAGTAGCTAAACATTTGGTCTTATAGTACATTTATAGTACAAAATGCATTCCTGTGTGTAATTGTATCTTTTCTTAAAGAAAGTTTAGGCATAGGCATGGTTAACGGGTTCTTTATCCACCCCATCTCTAAAATTAGAACCCTCCACTTCCGTCCTCCTCTCTGGGTCATTCTTCCTGACATCCGATCATTTCCCAAGTACAATCAATTCTCTGCTGGTTCGATGGCTGGCATCTTAGAACATTAAAATTAGGAACGGTGTGGCCAGATTGTCATCTTAATCCTGAAATATTTTCTGAAGCAAATGTGAGGGAAAAAACGAGCACATTCACAAATAAGAAAGACTAATGTCTATAAAGTTTCTCCAGCTTTGTCATCTGCAGAAAATACTTATTTTGCAGCTTAGGGTTTTCTGTCAGTTGGAGTAAAGGATCACTGTTAACTGCTTTTCTCAGCTCACACAGGCAGTCATTTGCCCTGTTTTCTGTGATTATACTGCTGTTACTAGCACCTCCTGTGCTGTATTTTAATTGCTGTGTTAAATGGCGTCTCTCTTACTGTAAGAGAGAACTCCTTAAGGTTAAGGGTCTTACTCACCTTTGTGTCCCCGTGTCTAAGGACAATGCTTAGAACAAAGGACCAATAAATGCTGAGTGAATGAATAAGCAGTTGAATGAATAAATGAACGAAAACTAGGATGAAATCAAATATGATTTACTTTTGTCAACATTTTGAATCTTACTGTAATTTTTTTAATGTGTCTGTCTCGTCTTGACTGTGAGTCCTAGACGGTATGAATCTTTTCTTGCTTATTCCACCAACTTCAGCATTTAGCATTGTACCTAGTGCCTAAAATATAGTAGCTGCTCAGTTACTGTTTGTAAAATGAAGAAGTGAACGCATTAATTTATGAGATGTGCAAGAATTAGTACCCTGCGTAGTCTGTGTCTCATGCTTTCATTATGTTTACTCTTGTCCTCATTTTTGGGGGACTTGAAACTGTAGTTGAAATCCAAAAAAAAAAAAAAAAAAAAGGACCTTTGGGAGTCATTTCTCTTTACTGCATCTAAAATATCAATTTTGTTTTTTAAGATAATAATGTTTGCTTTGCCTTTCCTTTCGTTCCTTTCTGTCCTTTTCTTCTCTTTCCTTCCTTTTTTTTTTCTTTCTCTGTTCTTTTTCTTAAGTAACCCAGATCTTGAATGAAGACCATGTTAACCAGTGCACTCAGGATAAGTCTTTATGGAACTGATACTTTGGTTTATAAGCTCCATCGTCTTTGTCCAGTTCATGCTGCTGGTGTTGGATGACTTCATGAAAATGCCTGAGGTGGACAGATAAAAGGACTACAGAGCAAGGTCATGACATGGGCTTCCATCCTGAATAATACTTGTTGCAGAATGTCCCTGGCATTAGGTAAAAATAGATAAAATATAGCATTTTCAAAGCCCTAATCTTATATCAGCACAAGTGCCCTGCTCTTGTTTTAACCCTGGCTTGGCAACAGATTACAAAAGGAAGAAATTGCTCTTTCTTGTTCACAAGACAGATCTAGTCTGCATATATCAAAAGACCAGCTCTCTTTTGCAGCCTCTGGACCACTCTCAGGCCTACAGTCTGCTTCTCTGTCCAAAAGACAAAAAAGCAAAACAAAACAAAACAACAACAAAAAAAAACCCCACAACAACAACACTGGGAGGATGAACTTTTCAAATCAGACTTTTACGGGTAGTTGAAAATTTAGTTTGCCCCCAACTGGGAAAAGAAAAAATTAGCCTGTAAAACAGGAGTACAGAAAAAATTTTAACATAAAAAACTTGCTAAATGTGTCATGCTCTATTGTACAACAGAGCAAAATGAGATGAGCGTATTAGTGGCAGTTGAGACAAATGGCTTTTCAAATGCAGTTTTTTTATGAGAGTAATTTAGGAAGTGCCGTGTAAGAGTCATTAAGTACAAAATCCCATAACCGTCAATGTGAGTTGTATTCTGTTTTTGTTTGGCTCGCTGAGTGACGTAGCATTCCTTAAATCTGATAAAGAAACTCTTTTGGAGGCTAAAAAGAGAGGGCATTAAAACATACTCTCCAGGCAGCACCGGGTTTCCTGGGAAAAGGGGTCCCTAAAACAACCTTTGCCTGCCTCACTGAGGAGACAGGGAGAAATCAGAGGAAGCCTTTGCTTCCAACCCGTGATGGAATAAAATCAAGAACCTCCTGTGAGCCAGCCGCCCGCTGCCCCTGGGAAAATCAAGAGTGTGGGCAGGAGTAGTGAGCTGGTGGGAGATGATTCCAAGCAGGGAGGCAGGAGCCAGAAATGCAGCTTGAATCATCTGACTGTGAAAAAAGGAAAGATGAGCCCCAGCGCAGCTGTGGCTTGAAGTCTCCGGCGGGATGACATCAGTTGTTGTTTTGGGATGGACTGAAAAGGCAAAAAAAAAAAAAAAAAAGAAAGGCAAAAATAGGCCTCTTTCCCCCTCGCCTCTCTCTGCTGGCCTGAAAAGTTATGGTGTATGAAGTGGGACCCTTTGTAAGTACTTGTAGGAAGGTCTCACCAACTCCAGGGGATTTAAAAACCAACAAAACACACTCTAAATCCAAGATCTTGGGGGAAGAACATTTTTGCGGGTCCCTGTTTATGGGATACACGATACCTGGTACCGTGTGGCCAATTTAACCTGGCTGGATACTTCCTATGTGTGACTCACTTACGTGCATTTTAAGTTTAATCACATGACTTGCCCTCAGAATTAAGCCCTAACCCTTCATGCTCATTGTCTACCAGCATCCTTCTCATTCTTTTAGCAGTACTTCTCCAACCCTGCACAGAAAGAGATGGCCACATGGTCGAATCTTCCCGCAATTCTTTCATAGAAATTTTCTCTGGTAGCCGCTTAGTTCCTCTGACAACTGGCCATGGTTGTCTCAACTCTAAGCCTTTGCTCCTGAGTGTGTTTTCATCTGGGTTTCCAGTTGTCCCTCGGGATTCTGCCACATTGAGCTGGGCTTCTTACCGTTTGGGTCGAGTCACCCTTCCCTAGTCTTCCTCAGCCCTACCCCGCTCACACGAGTGACCCCTTCTCTGTACTGTAGCCTCCACACCGCCCTCCGACCACTGTCTCTGCCCTCCTCTGGTGCTGCGCATTTTCTCCAGGCCATTCTGGTCTCCTTGGCTGCAGATTCCATTGTATCCATCACAGAGTTTTATTTGTTTTTATGGAATTTTTATGTGCTGTGTGGCAACATCTGTGATGTTTTATGGGTGAGTGTGTGTGTGTGTATTCACATGCTAGAATAGGAAAGACATTTCCTTTTTGTCTTTTTCTCATTCCAAAGCAATATGCTTTATTCACTCTTGCCCCTACTCTTGGCAGAAACATCAGTGAACCACCACGAGTAACCCCATTGCCCTATCAGGGGCTGTCGTGGACCGACCCCCTCCGGTCTTGCACCATCCTCTGTGCTGCTCCTCTGCTTGCATAACCCCAGCTGGGACTTGGGGTGGACACAGCTGGCTCAGTGATTGCATGGGGTCGGCAGAATGGGCTGCGTACCCCATCAGTGTCGAGCACTCAAGATGGGCTGGGGCGGAGGAAGAATTTCCGGTTAGGAAAACATGAGCTGATAATTCACCATTCTTCTATGTGTAATGAGGTCAAATCCATGTAAATGTCATGTCATCCAGTTTATGGGATTGTATTCATTTGTTCATTCATTCGCTCAGTTCTTCATTCATTAACTCATCTGTCATATACTGGGATCTTGTCTGTGTGAATACATTCAGGAGGGAGGTGTAGAAATTATCTGTTGCCATCACAATGCTGCACTGCAACTAACCAGAAAACCTAGTAGCGTACAACCACAACCATATAAGCTTTTATTTAATGCATGAGTCTGTGAGCCAGAGGGGTGGGTTTTCTTGTCTGAGCCAGGCTTGACTGGTCTCAGTGGAGCTCACTCATTTATCTGTCATTAGCTGGTGGTTCAACAGGGGACCAGATGGTCTAGGATGGCCTTGGCCAAGACAGGTGAGATAGCTTGGATTTCGTTCATATGGTCTCTCCTCCTTCAGCAGGCTTACCTGGCCTTGACCACATGATGGTGAGGACCCAAGACAATGATGGGAATGGACAAGACCTCTTGAGTCACGGCCTCAGAAATGGCACAAAGCCCCTTCTGTCCTACTCAATTGGCCAAAAGAGTCTAAAGGAGAGCTCAGGTTCAAGGTAGCCATGGAATAGATGGGGAATAAACTCCTTAAGGGAGGAACTGCAAAGTCACATTCAAAGCACATGGATTCAGGAAGGCCACGCGGGGCACCCATGCACCTAGTAGGGGACAGTGGGAGCCAAGACTTTGCATTACCTTATATATCTGCCTTTCCTCATCTATCACATATGCAAGTTGTTTGCAAAGTTGAACTATGTCTCGTGGTGAAGTTGTGAACTTGCCTTTTTTTCAGAATCTAAATGTAGAGATGAATGTATCCAACACCTTTTGTCCATTTCCTTTTGTATAACCCTCATGCCAAGTTCAGGGTTTTTTTATTTTTAAGTACAAGGAGATAGACAGGTAAACCCCAAGTTTAGAATATAGTGCAACAAAGTCTACAAAATGAGAAGGAGGAAGAAGGATGTAGGAAAGAGGCCAATAAACAATTCCCGCGCTTCGTTTCTTCCCCTTTCCCACCAGTGCACACAAAGACACTCGTTGTGGAGATCTCAGTCATGTTCAAGATTTGCCTGGGTGGCTACTCCTGAGATGCGGGTCTGAGCAGTTGGAAGTCAGGTCCTGTCTGCAGAGGTGATGTGAATGCATGTATTCTTTCTCCGGTAAAGAAGATGCTTTGGAAACTCAGCTCTTATTGAAAACATCAAATGCTTCTCTGGGTCTTCAGGGAAGACTCTTCTGAGTTACTTTTTGTTTTGAAGTCAGTAACGGGCACTGAGCTTCACTTCAGTTTCTCGTTCTGCATTTGTCACTTGGTCTTATTAGATTTCTGGACCTCACTTGTCTGTCTGATTTAGACTCCTGTCAACTCCCAAGGCAGAGATGGCTGCCTGCTGTATTTTACAGAACTTAGTAAATCCTAGCTGTGGGTTTATGTCCATGAATCTTACACTTTCTCATCCTGCAACTCAGAACTTTCAGCATCATACTAATCACCTCTCAAAAAAGTCAATTGCTGCTTACCTTTGGGTGTTGTCACAGGAAAAGAGCCAATTAGAACTTCTCAATGGCAGTTCCCTTGGTCTCTGATTTTCCTTAGCATGGAAAATGAAGATGAGAAGGGAAAGGACTGCATGGTTGAAGGGACTAGCTAACCCTGAAGAAGTGTTCTAAACTCTTGAGTCACAATCTGCTTGTCCCTTTTTGAACTCCCAACAGGATCCTATTTTCAGGAGAAATAACTAAAATTGAAAAGGATTAGAACTTTCTAGCTGTAAGGGTCTCAAATTACTGGAATGGCATTGCAGCAGCATTTTCTTTATAAATATTTAAGAATAAGGTAGACAAACTCATGTTTGCTGAACTGGATGGGTTCTGTGATGCTGCTTACCAGAAAACGTTTTTTTGAGATGATCAGTTTTTCTTACTTCTTTGCCTTTGACACATTCATTTTGGTTTAAGTCCACTTGCTTAACAAAGAGTGTACGTGAATTTGTGTATGGTTGGCCCGCCATATCTATGGTTCTGCATCCGTGGATTCGACCAAGCATGGGTCAAAAATGTTAAAAAAAATTCCAGAAATTTCCAAAAAAAAAAAAAGTTGAATCTGCTGCACACTGGCACCTATTTTTATACACTGTATTAGACTTAATCCAGAGATGATTAAAGTATATGGGAGGATGTGCATCGGTTATGTGCAAACACTCTGATGTTTTATGTAAGTACTTGAGCATCTGTGGATTTTGGTAACCGCAGGGGGTCCTGTAAAATAATGCCCCCTGGATACTGAAGAGCGACTGTACATACATACATGTGACATTCAGATTAAGAAATAAAGCCAAAGTATATTCTGAAAACCCCTGGTTCAAACCCTTTATTTTACAAGCAAATAAACAGAATCAGACTGGGGAAAAAACATCTTGCACAACACCTAGCTAGTTGTGAGGGGTGTCCTGGCCCTCAGTGCACTCATATGGCACAAATTGTAGAGACACGCTCTTATGCATGGAATGGCTGAGAAGTGGCGGAGGCATTATCCAGAAACTTGTACTCTAGTTTGTTGGAAGTAATGCCAAGTGCAGCTACCTGCAGACAGACTTGACATAGAGGCACAGCCAGCTGAAGGAGGAGGTACGGCATGTCCTGTCTACGTGACATGATTTAGACTCTAAGTGTCTCTTTCCAGTCCAAATATATTCCCATTATTACTGGAGCCATCATGCTTCCCAGTTTTCTGAGATAATCCTATTTTATCCCTATTATCTTGGCATGATTCACTTTCACTTTAAAAAGTGTCCCTGTTTAGACAATACATTCCCAACATAGTGGGGAATGACACCATTTCTATTTTTTTATAGTAGTTTTTTTCTTTTAAAATTTTTATTTATTTTTAGTTGAAATATAAATTAATTGAAATGTTGATTTACAATGTTGTGTTAGTTTCAGGTGTACAGCGTACTGATCCAGTTATACGTACATATCTATGATTTTTCAGATTCTTTTCCATTATAGGTCACTACAAGGCACTGAATAAGGTTCCCTGTCCTCTACAGTAGGTCCTTGTTGTTCATCTGTTTTATATATAGTAGTGTGTGTCTGCTAATCCCAAACTCCTAATTTATCCCTTTCCCTTTTTCCCCTTAAAACCCTTATGTTTATTGAAAGCAATTAGCAATACAGGGCTTAATGAGTGTGAGGGAGATAATGAGAGACAGTCTTTCAGAGAAAAATCACAAGGCCACCAAAGACAAACTCCTGCCACCTTCCACTGGTGCCAGTGCCAATTCCAGTGTGAAGACTGGTCACCTGGCAGGTGGTGAGGGGCCAATAGAATGTTTATTGCTCAACTGCTTTAGTAGACAGTTGCGTCCTCATTCTGTAAGGGAAAAAGCCAATACAAGCTTAAAAGTACCACAGAGCCTCAGGAATATTTTTTTTCTTGTAAAAAATTTCCTTAATGCTTTAATTGTTACTTAATAATCACCCTTTGAAAAAAATCATATATATATATATATTCAAAATTAAAACCACATTAAAAAGCAAAAAAAAAAAAAAAAAAACCCCAAACCCCCCCACATTTTGAACAAATCAGAACTAGACTCAGATATGGCAATGGTGTTGAAATTACCACTGGGAATTTAAGATAACTGTAATTAATATGCTAAGGGCTTTAACAAATAAAGTAGAATGCAAGAAGGAAGACAAACACTAACTTGAAAGATATCTGTTCCCCCATGTTCATCGCAGCATTATTATAATTGCCAAGACATGGAAACAACCTCAGTGTCCATTGATGGATGAATGGGTAAAGAAGTTGTGGTACATATGTACAGTGGAATATTATCAGCCATAAAAAATGAGGACATCCTACCATGTGCAACAACATGAATGAACCAAGAGGGCATTATGCTCAGTCGGACAGAGACAGACAGATACTATCTGATCTCACTTATGTTTGTTGTTTTTTTAGATTCCACATATGAGTGAGGATGGAGAGTTCCGTGAATAATATTCTGGACTGTTCCCGTAACTCTACAACTAATATATGAAATTGAATCTAATATTTTATTGCTCTGGAAAAGAAAAACTTCTAATTAAAGATTCTTACCCAACTCTGAGACTGTTGGTGTATAGAATCCTATCACCTCCTAGAGGAAAGTCTCTAAAACATGTATTTTAAATCTTCTTATGCCTGCAACATGCAAAAACATTTTTACACGTTGAGGGCCATCTCCATCTTGGACTTGCAGGGATGAGGCAACAAAGCACCGGCCAATATTCACAACATATTTAAACTTGCTGTGAAATTCTAAGTAACTGGGATCCTCAGTTATTGAGTTTCAGGTCTTTCCAACAATGCATGATGAAGCCAGTCTTAAGTTTTTCATTCACCTATTTATTTGACAATTTGCGCATGACATAGAAGCCTCCATGTTAATTTTTTTCACTACTTACCGTAACACTTGTACATGGATTTACTTTAGTTAGTACATGTATCAAGTTATTTCTAACAAAAATCTGCATGGTTCAAGAAAGCCAATAACTTTAACATAGCCAGAAAATGTTACTGCCTAAAATGTTTAAAAAAAAAAAAGTTTTAAATATAAATCTACCATTACTTCTTCCAAAAAAAGAGAAAACTTTAAATATTATTTTATCTTAACACATTAGTTGAGTTTTGTTGTTGTTCTGTTTTGGTTTGTTTGTGTGTTTAATTAGAAGTTTTTCTTTTCCAGAGCAAAAAGATATTAGATTCAATTTCATATATTAGTTGTAGAGTTACAGGAACAGTCTGGAACATTATTCAGGGAAATCTCCACCCTCATTTATACATAGCCCCAGAGATAAAATCTTCTTGTTATAAACTCAGACTTAACTCCCTTGACTTCAGTTAAGAGTTGATAAGATTGTTAACTTCAGTGTGACAGGCCAGGCCCAGTTTGATTTACTCTGTGACTCAGGTTGCTAGCATAGAGGAAAGTTGATTTGACTCGTTTTGGTTGCCTCCTGAGAAGGTTTTCCTGACTTCACTCCTAGCCAAGCATCTGAGCCACTTTCTTTCCCTGGTTGTTTTCAAGCATGCTACACTGACAGCATTATCAGTACATCTTTTCCCTCTTTTCCAGGGCCACTGCTATTTCATTCCACCACTATATGAAAGCATCAAGTCACATGAGGGTTTTCCCCCATTTCCCCTGGCCTTTTTCCTCAGCACTGGATCTTCTGGGACTTTACCAAGACTATGATGACGCTGCCATTTGCATGTGGATGGTATGACCATGCTGTAACTAACTTTGCTAAGCTCTAATTAACTTCTCCCCCTTCTTTTCTGATCTCAAAAGCAACCTAGACTTGAAAAAAAAAAAAACCCCTAAAACACTATGAAATATGGGATGTAAAAATGGAAAGTCATCCACTATTCTAAGCCCTGGGAAGTTTTATGTAAATTATTATAGAATATTTTCCTACAAAAATACTTTAAAAGGGATTCTACTATATATATATACTTTTTACTACTTGAATTGTCCATTGTGCCCATTGTGGTCCTATAGAATACATACAAAGTTATAAAATTTGTTACTCCCTGAGAGGGTGTAGGTTTGTTTAATAATTCTTCACTGTGGTTCATTTGGATTGCTCTTTCCCTTTCCAAATATGTTCACTAATTTTCTGTTACAAGAGGACACCTAGTTTCAGGAGGGAGATTTCTTCATTGAATTCTGTATTAAGACATAGTGTTAAAAAAAATACATGCACACACACAAACACATGCTCTATATTAAAATACTTAATAATTGGTTCAACATAAGTATTGACGAATCAAAACAGATGTCAGCCCTAAGAAATCTCTTTTCGACAGAAATTTCCACTAAGATATATTAACTCATGCACAAACATAAGAGAGACAAACTTTTTATACAACAAGCACAACTTATATGAAAGGTAACTACCCAAAGGTAATATATGACATAATTGGCTTTCTCAACTTTTTCCATTACACTTTCTCCTAATGCTCATCCTTCTCTTTGAATAAACCTTGGCTGTATATGTAAGTTTTATATTTAGCTTCAGCTTCATGCTTACTCTGGTTTCCAGACCAAAACTCTTTAAATACTAGTCAACTGATTTCTTCTGTTTGAGAACTTTGTTATTTTGGGCAGTGGTTCTCAGGAGCTTGATGTGGAAACAGGGTCACTGCAGACGTAATTTGTTAAGATGAGGTCATTAAGTTGGGCCCTATTCCAACATGACTGGCATCCTTAGAAAAAGGGAAAATTTCCACACAGACACACACACAGGAAGGACACCATGTGAAAATGAAGGCAGAATTCAGGGTGATTTTTGGACAAGTCAAGGAATGCTAAATGGTTGCCAGTAATCCACTAGAAGTTTTGGTACTTTGTTGCTGTTTCCTGCTTGGTTAGGTTCCATTTAAAGAGGGTTACAACATAGTAGGGAGGGTATAGCTCAGTGGTAGAGCATCTGCTTAGTATGCACGAGGTCCTGGGTTCAATCCTCAGGATCTCCATTCAAATAAATAAGTAAGCCTAAGTACCTACTCCTCTTTCTAAAAGAGAGGGTTACCTAAGATACATGTTAAAGATGGAAGCTGAGAGAAATAAAGATAGAACTTTAACTCATTATTTTTCTCATAAAGCTCCTTCGTCTCTCTTTATCTTCTAAGTTATTGTGTTAGGTGTTGTTTTCTCTCAATACTGTCTTAAACTTTCTCATCTTCCATTTTTACCCATCAGTGTCTGCTCCCCAGGAGGTCATTTCAGCATCTGCTACTCAGATGCAACAAATCATTTTCCTCTTTTCAACTGAAGGAACCTCATTGTTTTTGGCATGACGTATTTTTTTAGCTCACACACCCCTGACAATTTTTTTGGAACCACTGCATGGCATGATTGTGACTCCTCTTCATTTGCAGCCATCATCCTGCCCACTTGCTTCCATTTATCATTTATTTCAAATCCTGTCCTTTTTAATCCATGTAAGCAGAGTTTGATTTTCCCAAAAAGTCTAACTTAAAACATATTCTCCAACCTCCTGCTTACAACATTTCATATAAACATTATTGTGTTATTCTGAACTTTCTTTTCCCCCAGACATATAATTCCAAACATTTACTCTGAAAACCACTTTTAACTCATTTTTGTATTATATAAACACACACACATATAAAATATACATATTATATAATGCATATACTATTTAACGTGTATATAATGTGTAATATTGCATGTATACACAAAATATAATGAAATATATATATTAATATTTGGACAAACAAGATTATTTCAACATTAAAGGAGATTAGGATATTTCCTATTTCCTTTTTCTGCCATTTTATAAAAAAAGAAACTAAACCAGAATGTAGCATTTGTGAGATAGTTTTGTGTATATGTGAGGTGCAGGAGGAGGAGAAAAGGAAAAAAGATGGGGGTTTAAGATAAGTGTTGAGGAAGGGAGAGCAGGAAGTCAACTCAATGGCTGAGAAAAGGTCACCTAGGAGGAACTGAAAGCATCAGAGTCTGAACTCCCATCTCCTGTCATCAAGTCCTGTTTTTTTCCCACTACACTACAGCTCTGGAAATTCCTATCTACAGTAAGGGGAATTACTGAGGGAAGACTTGAATTTTCCCCAGCAACGAGAAATGTTAACAGTTCACAGGAGTAGTGGACCCGTTCTTTTTTCTGGATTGATACGGTTGCATGTGGCCAGCACACGGCTCAGAGCTAGACATGTCAAATCTGTTTTGTTTCTGATGCTTCAAGGAATCTGCTTTAATAGTAAAGAAGGTCCCTTTGTTTTTGCTTAAAGGATGAACCCAGACAGAAAGATTTGCAGAATTTTGCAGGGATTTGTGGAGTCTTTTGGAATATATTGTATCCATAACAATGCCAACCCAGAAATGGGCATTGCTTGACTCCATTTTGTTTGGAAAATTAGAATTTTGTCTCTGTAGAAAATACATACGAATCAAGTATAAGTGCTAATGATTGAGAAGAAATGATGAACCTATAGTTTAGACTCAAACATTTTGGAAGCTTTTGTTTTTACAGAAATCCAATTTTGAAAATCAAAAGTAAAATTAAGCTAATCAGCATTTTAAAATCTGATTGAAACAGAAGTTTCACTCTCTTAAGAGAGATATAACTGTAGACATTCCAGCTGTATGCTAATAATCAAACATTATCAAAAAAACTTCTTGAAAGAACTCTACTTAGCCATGCTGTTCTCATTACTTTCAAGTTATTTTCTAAAAAAGAGAGTAATAAAATCATACACCTTCAAGTATTTCAAATTCAACTGTCCTTCGCTGATTGGTAGACACCAGAAAGTTTTACATTATCAATTAAAACATAATAGGCATCTATTCCTATATATATATATAGAAGTATTCAACTTTTTTTGCATATTTTTTCTAGGAGAGATGTTATAAACAATGGAAGAGAGAAGATTAAGGCAGATCAATGAATGTAAATGGCTTATTGAGGTTCCATGTCAGGACAACTTATTGAAGACTATTATAACTTTTTCTTTAGTCCAGGAAAACACAGAAGTATTTGCGACTTATTTCTGAGAAATGAGTTCAACTTATGATAAGTATGACACAAATACTAGATTTCTAGATACCAGTAGTCTTTGCTTTGTCCACAGGTGTGGGGTCATAAAAATGATGATGTATTTTGAAATTGTGCAAAACGATCCTAATGATCAATGGGAAAAATTATGACTGTTCCATGATCTTTAAACATTTTTTGTCAAAACATGAAGAACTCCCTTACCATTGCTTATAAATGTATGGGGAAAAGTACGAAAAAAAAAAAAAACCCAGTAATACTAATATTTATTTAGTACATTGTCATTTAAAACATTACAACATTGAGAAGTAAGAGTTGTATTTCTCGGCGGGTAGATATAGCTCAGTGGTAGAGCGTGTGCTTACCATGCATGAGGTCCTGGGTTCAATCCCCAGCACCTCCACTAACAAACAAATAAATAAATTTGAATGAATGAATAAATAAACCTGATGACCCCTCCCCCCAAAAGGAGAGAAAAATATTTCTAAAAAGGTACAAAACAAAACAAGCAAAAAAGTGTTGCATTTCTTTGCAAAGGGGTATCTAGAGTAGTTTGAACAATGTTTGCCTTTTCCTTCTCGTTCTAAAACTCACGTTACGGAGAGAGTATCTTTTCCACGCCTTGGTGACTTGTCATGGTCCTTTCCAAGTGTGTACCAGTTTCCAACATTTGCTCTTCTGTGTTTTCAGTGTCATAAAATATCCCCTAGAGTACCCATACTGGGAATTTTTCTGCCTGTGTGACTTCTTCTGGGACATCTTTTTGTCACAACCACTTTCCTCATTCATGTCAATAAGGTCACCTTTGCTAAGTGCCTTTTGTCGTGTAGCTGGAATCTCTGAAACAGAAGAGGTGTCAACACTCCCGTGTCAACATCCCCATCTTCTAATCACATCCAAGTTCACTTTCAGTGTTATCACTTTCTGCACTTTCGTCTGTGGGCCAGTTTCCCCTTTTGCTTGTCCTTTTTTGTAAAATGGGAGGCAAGGAGATGACACAGCCCTGCGGTTTCCTGCCTTTGCGTGACTGTATAACAGGTATGCAGTAGCCAATCACTGACAGACCTGGCAAAGAATGAGACTGGTCACTGACCAAGATGCGCATTTATGGAGTTATGTGTAGACTGGAGAGCTAGCACCAGAGTTTTTAATTTATGTAATCATTCACCTTTAACACATCATAGCGACTAAAATTTGAACTGAGCTGTTGGAGGACTGGTATTGCTTAACTAAACCATGATCATTAAAATTTGTGCATAGCATAGCTGTGTAAAGTAAGGACTGCCTGAATTAACCAAGCAGGACAATGACAAATTGTAGAAGGAAATGTACACTTGGTGGGAAAGCACAAATTTTCATAGTATATCAGATACATATATGCAGTATATATAAATATCAGCACAGATTCACATATTAAAAAATAAGGAGGTGGAGTTGATCCTCAGAATTCTATTTCATGTGTTTTGTTTCATTTTGGGTGTTGGGTGATTATTCAAACTTGAGTCTGAGGCACACACGAATGTGTATGTTCTGTGGATTTTCATTCCCACAGGAACCGGCCAATTCCTTGTGATTCAGGCAGAGACCAGTGCTTTACTTGAGATATTCTAAAGCTAGGAGATGCTTTGTAGTGTAAACTGATCAACTGTGGCTCAGTAATTGGCTTCTTCACCTTGCTGGTACTTTTGTTGGTAAGAACCTTACTCAATTTAGTTATCAACCTAATTTACTCTGTTAACTCCAAAAAAATGTTTATCTGGTGGCAAAACAGACTCCTGGCCTTTGCCCTTCCTTATTCTGGTCTTGTTTTCCAACAGAATTTTATTTTATGTGATTCCACTATGGTCTAGTGCACCAAGTCACATTTGGCGGAGGGATTTTTGGAGCTCTGTGTACTTCTGTGCTTCCGTCGAGAACAGAAGTGCAGAGAAAGGGCGTGGAAAGAGCACAGGCTTGGAACCCAGCCCGACTCGGCTTGGGTGTGGACTCCTGTGGGATTGCCTACAGACTGTGATCTGGGGCAACTTGGGTCCTCTGTCAACTTTAGTTTCCTCAGTCCTAATGTTGGAGGAGAATAGGTTCTTGCCTCATGTGGAAAGAATTCAAGAGCAAAGCATGATATAGTGAAAGCAAGTTTATTTAGAGAGAGACACACTTCACAGAGAGCAGGATCTGTCTCACTCAGAAGGGAAAACCGCTTAGGGGTACACACAACATAGACAGAATGTGGCCCATCTCAGAAAGGTGAGAGGAGAGAAGCCGAGAGGTGTGGGGGAGTTTAGTTTAAAGTAAAAGTAGATAAACATTCCATAGACAGAGTGCGGGCCATCTCAGAAGGTGAGAGAGAGTGACAGAGCAACAGCAACCACGTGGTGCAGAGCAGTTAGGTTTTATGGGCTTGGTAATTTCATATGCTAATGAGTAGGAGGATTATTCCAACTACTTTGGGGAAGGGGCAGGGATTTCCAGGAAATGCCCCCCACCCACTTTTTGACCTTTTATGGTCAGCTGGGGACCTGTCATGGCACCATGGGTGCACCATGAGGCTCAAGGTCTACTGGAAGTTGAATCTTCTGCCATCTTGGTTCTAACCAGTCCATCCTGTCAACTGCTGTGTCATTCCTTCAATGGTTGTGCTCTGCCCCCTTTCCTCTTACTTCACGAATGTAAGTCCTTTCCATTTCCACACCTACCACTGACCTCATTCAGGATGAAGTGCTCTGGGGACTTGAGCACTAGCTCCAATTGCTGGATGCCGGCTGCCCAGAGCACTCACTCTTTTAAGAAAAACAGGAAGCTAAATCAGTGTTCCTTGCAAAAGAATTCTGCCACAGTTAGTCTTGTCTGTGATGGTTGTGGAAATGAGAGTGGTGACAGAACTGTGCATTTTTTGGACCCCGGACTAGAGACTCTGCACTAATATCTAAAATTAGTTAGAATTTTAACTATTCTGAAATCAGGTAAAATTTTCATGGAAGAACATCTGATAGGACTGCCAGTTGTTTATTCCTGGTACAATCAACTGTGGCTGGTGGAGGCAGGAGGGACCCGAGTACACAGAGTCATTCCTTCTATAGAGCAGTTCGTCCTTCTAAGGGAACAGATGTGTGGGGCAGGTAGCAAAACATGTCTAGTACTTCTAAGTTTATTGCATCCTGAGGTGACTGTTTTGAGATGATAGCATCTATTTGGATATGGGGCATTGGCCCTATTTGTTCAGTCAGGTTTAATGTACAGTCATGCCTTGAAGAGCAGAATTGTATTCACATCCTTCAGTGTCGCCCACTGACATAATGCCTCGTTCTCCTTTCAGTGCACACACCTGTCCAAAGCCGCTTCTTTAGTGTTAAGGAAAAATTAACTTAATGAATCTTCTTCTTTTTAAAAAAATTTTTTTATTGAAGTATAGTCGGTTTACAATGTTGTGTTTGTTTCTGGTGTAGAGCATAGTGACTCAGTTATACATAAATATATATATATATTTCTTTTCATATTATTTTTTCTTATAGGCTATTACAAAGTATTGAATATAGTCCCCTGTGCTATAGCGTAGAACCTTGCTGTTTATCTATTTTATATACAGTAGTTAGTATCTGCTAATCCCAAACTTCCAATTTATCCCTCCACCCCTCCCTTTCCCCCGGTAACCATAAGTTTGTTTTCTATGTCTGTGAATCTGTTTCTGTTTTGTAAATAAGTTCATTTGTGTCATTTTTTAAAGATTCCATATGTATGTGATATGTATTTTTCTTCTCTGTCTGACTTACTTCACTTACTATGACAGTCTCCAGGTCCATTTAAATTGCTGCAAATGGCATTATTTTATTATTTTTTATGGCTGAGTAGTTAATGAATGTTCTTCTTGCCAGTGACTTGCTAAGTCACTCTAAGATTAAAACACTATTATTGCGAGGAGGGAAAGTGACAAGAATTACAATAAAGACAAGTTATTTGCATCTTGATTTCTTCCAAAATTATGCTTGGACTGCCCTTACCTCCTCAGATGCAGACTGTTTCGGCAAACTGAACAATTTACTATGAAAGATCTAGGAACTAGAGGAGGCAGTGGGAGGGAGGAAAGGCATGCGGGACTGGGTGCGTGAGGCAAATGTTCTGGCACTCTCCCTGCCCATCTCTCCACCAGTAGACTCTTCTCTCTCTTTTCCTATTTTTCCTTCCTCTTTCTTCTCTCCCATCCTTTAAAAAAAAAAATTCCTCATTCTTTTTTCACTTGTTTTTAAATCTGCCTCCAGGCATCACGTTGTCGGGGCTGCTGTGCACTTGCCCTGGAGTGCACAGAAGAATTAGCAAGGGCGTCTCTCTGGCATTTGAGAGCATGACTTCTCTGTAATTTACTACATCTGTTATGATGCAAAGGGCTTTTCCCATCTAACTGCTGAGCTTCCTTTCTCTCATCTCTAATACCAACTACAGATCTTCCTCAATTTACGATGGGGTTACGTGCTGATAAACCCATCATAAACTTAAAATATCGTAAGTCAAAACTGCATTTAATGCCACTAACCTACTGAACATTGTAGCTTAGCCTCACCTACCTTAAACATGCTCAGAACGCTTGACTACAGCTGGGCAAAATCATCCAACACAGAGCCTATCTTACAATAAAGTGTTGCCTGTCTTATGTAACGTATTGAGTACAGTACTGAGGGTCTATGGATACAGAATGGGTGTCAGTCGTTTCCCCTGTTGATCACGTGGCTGGCTGGGAGCTGCGGCTGCCACTGACCAGCATCTTGAGAGAATACTGTATGCAAGTTGCTAGCCCGGGAAAAGATCAAAGCTCAAAATTCAAAGTTCGGTTTCTACTGTGAATGCGTATTGCTTTTGCACTATGATAAAGTCAAAAAAATCATTAAGTTGAACCATCGTAAGGCAGAACTGTCTGTATAGGTTCTTTCTTTCTCACCTGTTCCCGCCGTCTGCTCCAGTGTTCGAGTGCACGTTTATGCTTTAGTGCTGCAGAGGACTTGGCATCAGCCAAAAGGAGCTGAGCCTTACACTGCTGGGTTCCTTTGCATGGATTTAAACCATTAAACAGCCCTTTCTAGACACCTCCAGCATCGCTCCCTTCTCAGCTCTTGCCGTTTCTTCCTAGACCCTTCCATGTCTTCAAAGCACAAAGTTCTCCGTGGTGCTTGGAAGGCGCCGCCCATTCTCCAGGGACCTGGTCCCAGGCTGAGCCATTGCCTTTGGCCTCGTTTTGGCTTCTGGACAGTTTTTATTCTTTCAGGTTTAAATCCTGGCTTATCCTTCCTGTGACTTCTGATTAAAGTGCCTTTTCTTTCCTTTGCTATTTTTTTCTTTTCTTTTCTTGTAGTTTTCTTTACCATCTTTGCAGATTCTGCCTGGTCTCTGACTGATTCTTTTATTTTTTTTTTTCCCTTCCAATTTTCCCTCAAATGATTGTTCTCACAGATCATGTAAAAGCCTGATGAACTGAGGGTTGGGATATCCCGGATTGCTTCGTTCTGATCTCAGTGCCTTTTTGTAGAATGTGCCCCAGTTCTGACATCTTAAGTAACAGCAGTTTAAATTTTAACAAAACTCATTTTTTAACCCTCCCCGTCTGTCTCCCTTCCCCGTGTTGTTGACTAGCTCTCATTTTAGAGCCTCTTAAGACCATTAGTGGTCATTGCCACTTCCTCCCAGTGCCAAGTTAGTCGATTGTGGAAAAATGATCGATTTTAGGCATGTCTGACCTTTGCATGTCATCTTCTAGAAGGGGTATGAGTAGTAGTAGGTCTCTGTTTGGCATTGTTTCTTTCCCAAATATTTAGAAAGACATTCTGTCTGCTATTGTATCTTTGGTGGTTGAGATTCTTCATAAACATCTTTTAATCTTACCATTTCATGAAAGACCTACACCAGATAAATTATGAGCTCAGTGCTTATAATGTTCAGATTAATATTTGTCATCTGTTTTACAAAACAAGTATTTCTTTCATTTGAGAACGACCAGGTTCTGTTTGTTTATAACTAGTAAAATAAACAATTTATTGTATATTTTGTTCTCTTTTCTATTCTGAAGCAAACTTTCTTATGAGTGTATGAATTTAATGACAGAGTAAATATCTCATGAGATGATTATTTTTGCATCTTGCATTAAATTATGTATTCCTTTTAGGACATGGGACAGTTATTCATCCTCATCACTCACAAAGTGCCTGAAATAAATTTGGTCCTCATTAAATACTTCAATAATTGCAGCATCAGTGAAAAATTTGTGAACGTTCAAATTTGGAATTAATGTACCATTTTTGTTAAACATTCTTGTCTGTTTCAGTTCTGGTAAAATTATTGAGAGGTATACATCATATAACTCAGGAAACCAAGGCTTAGTAAAGAGAATGGTGGGCTTGGATTTAGAAGACATGAAATCAAAGCTCAGTCCTGCTACTCTTCAAACTTTATGAACCTCGATTTCCTCAAATGTTACATAGGGAATAATATGTCTGAAAGTGTTAGTGGGAAAAATAAATCAGAGAAGAAAGTGTTTTTCACTGTGTTGAAAGGCATGCAATAAGTACTTTAGAAAATGCTAGAAGCTTCCTTGCTTTCCATTATCCATTCTTTAAGATATAAGAATAAAGATTTACAGATATTTAATTCTTCTCAGAAAAAAAGTATTTAATTCTACGTTTAAAAAAATCTGTCTTTTGACTTTTGAAGATCAGTGCAATGGAAGGAATTTTTTTTTTTTCTTAGCATCAAATGATCTGGAGGACTTTTGCTTCTGGGAATGACAGACCAAGGTTTTAGTAGAAGACTCCGTTGCAGAAAGCATCTAAGAAACTTGGGCTTAATACAAAGCAACTGCTTGAAGAATGAACAGAGCAATCTTGTGTACACACTCAGAAGATAGAACAATAGGGCTGTAAGCAGCAGTTCCTCATTTTTTCAGCTTTTAGCCTGGAACTAAATACAGTCTGCACAATTCCTGCAGGGGAGGCAGGAACAACAGTGGGAACACATACCGGCTTTCTGGCCGAGGGAACCAGGAGACCGAAGCCAGGGAAATGTGGCTACTGAAAGGAGTAGGGGAATCCCAGAATGGGAAGATCCAAAAATTCTGTCTGTCCACATATCCGGCTCATCTCTAGTCCATGCTGTGTTGAACAGACTCAGAGCAACTCAGCTAGAGAAGAAGTCTGAAGAGGGATAGGAGCTGCTGCCGCCAAATCAGAATCTCAAATTAAGCCCAGCCGAAATAATTACCTACAAAAAAGAAAGAAACAAAATGTGTTGGAAAACAAAACAATGTTCAGAATCCCCACAATGTAACATTCAAAATATGCAGCATAAAGTCTAAAATTACTTGACATAAGAAGATGGAACATCTTTTCAAGAGAAAAGAAAATCAAATGCATCGAATTCTGAGATGAACCAGATTTTAGAATTAGCAGACAAGGATTTTAAGTAGCTATTAAAACCATCCATACTTAATGAGATGAGACAAATTTCTCACCGTGAAGCAGGAGATATGAAATCCCAGCATATAAATGGAAATGTTAGAGGAACCAAATGAAAATTCCAGAACTGAAAGTTGCATAGGTAACAATAAATCTCACCAATTTGTCATGAGATTGTTGGTAATTCATCTAGTACAGCGCCTGATGTAGATATCTTCTATTTCCCACGTTCTTCAGCTATTCAGTCATGATAACATGACAGTCATTATATTGGGTCCAGCTTAGCCTTCAAGGTCTGTTCTTTAATTGATGCCCAATGTCCTGCTGGAGCAGATACCATCATCATCATCATCATCATCATCAGTATTATTTTGGTGGCTTAGACAGTAAAAGTGTATCATCTTTCAGTTCTGCAGGTCAGAAATCTGACACTGATGTACAATCAAGGTGTTGGCAGGGCTGTATTCCTTTCCAGTGGAAATTCTAGTGGAAAATCCATTCCTTGCCTTCTCCAGCTTCTGGGGGCCACCTGCATTTTTGTCTTATGACCCCCTTCCTCCATCTGAAAACCAGCAGTGAATGATAGAGTCCTTTTCATGAGGCCAGCTCTTCTGGCCTCTGCAGCCTGGGAAGGTTCTAGGCTTTTAAACATTCTGTAGTTAGACTGGTTCTACCAATGATCAGGATAATCTCCTCACCACAAAACCATCACCTTTAATCACCTCTGCAAAATCCTTTTTGCTGTGTAGGGTAATATATTCATAGGTTCTGGAGACTAGGATGTGGACATTTTTGGTGGACGGTAGTCATTTATCTCTCCTTTGTTTCTTATGTTCTCTCTTCTTGAGCTCTTAATAGGCAGATATTGATCTTCTGTATCACTTAACTTTTCTGACATGTTTTCCTTCTCCTTGACCCTTTGATTGTTTTATGCCTTGTCCAATTTTTTCAGATTAAATTTTTATTTTAGAACAATTTCAGATTTACACCAATACTGTGAAGATAGTATAGGAGTTCCTTATACCCTGTACCTAGTTTCTCCTATTATTAGTATCTTACATAACGAAGGTATATATATTTTTTTACAATCAATGGACCAATATTGATGCATTATCATTAACTAAAGTCCATACTTTATTTGGGTTCCCACAATTTTCCCCTGATGTTCTTTTTTGTTGCTGTTCCAGGATCGCATCCAGGGTACCAAATTACATTTAGTCATCATGCCTCTTCAGCTCCTCTTGGCTATGACAGTTTCTCAGACTTTCCTTGTTTTTGATGACCTTGAGAGTTTTAAGGACTGATAGGTATTTTGTGGAATGCCTCTCCACTGGGATTTGCCAGATGTTTTCCTCATGATTTGACTGGGGTTGTAGGTTTTTGGGAAGAAGGCCATAGAAGTAACTGCTATTCTCATTACATCACATCAAGAGCATACTACTAACATGATTTATCCCTATTGATGTTAACCTTGCTTACCTGGTTGAGGAGGGTTTTGCCCACCCTCTTTCCATCCTGTTCTCTTTGGAGGGCAGTCAAATTTCCTCTTTCCCTCCCTCTTTCCATCCTGTTCTCTTTGGAGGGCAGTCACTATGTGTAGCCCATACGTGAAGTATCCGTATAAATTATTTGGAATTCTTTTGCAAGAGAGATTTGTTCCTTTTCCCCATTTATTTACTTATTCAGCCATTTGTTTATATCTGTGTATGACTCATGGGTATTTATTTTATATTTGTGTTATGATTCAACATTATTTATTTTGTTTGTGCAGCATTTTCCAACTTTGGCCTTTGGGAGCTCTTTCCGTTAGTGCCAATGTCCTTGTTAACATTACCCCCATCATTGCAGGGTTCTGTTTTTTGTTTGTTTGCTTGTTTTTGAGCACTTCCTTACTTTCTGGCACTACATGACGCTACAGGCTCATCTTGTATACTTCCTGTCCTAGTCCTAGACTCAGACATTTCTCCAAGGATCCTTGATTCCTTTTATTGAAGAATCGTATAAGAAACTAAGATCTTTGCACTGAGTGTGCTTGTTACTACTAGTGTGGTATTGCTTCTCAGCCCTCTCAGCTGGCAGGACATGGAAATATATGGTGTGTACCAATGCCTGTATGTACACCTATCTATAACTATTTCTGTAGGTAATCATCTGCATTCCTGTTAGCTCAAGATGAGTTTATACTGATGTCCTCAACTCTATTCCATCACCACATGGAACATTCTAGCCTACTCCTCTTTCTTATCTGTAACCTCCTACTCCAACGGTGAGAAACCTAACTCCCACTAATACCACTTTTTGGACTACTCAGGATTTACTCTTCCTTTGATTGGTAATCGTACCCAGGATTTCCTCCATAAACCACCCTTGTTACACTCCCCATTCATATAGTTTAGTGGAGTTGATCCTACTTAGGATTAATGGTTTCATTCGTCTACTTGGCCTTGCTAGTTAGCACAGCCTTTCTCCTTGACTGTGGGTTTTGGTTTTGGGAGAGACATATAGCCCAGGTTAGTCCCATCTCAGGACTTCTGCTGGGGTAAGAAGAGAAGAGAAATTTTCTTTCTGTTGACTTCATTGCTAAGATGATGCAAGTCTACTCACAGGGGAAAGCCTGCCTGAGAAAGATGCAACACAAAGGAAAGGCTGACCAAAAGTTGAGTAGAGATACCTTCTTGAGGATACTGTCTGAACACCTGGACCCAATCACACCTCCCCGTGAACACTCCCATTGTGGATCAGAAACTTTCCTATTTTTCTTAAGCCCATTTTGATTTGGATTTATGCCGTTTGTAACCAGAATCTCTGTGTCCTTTACCCACCTAGGTTTAACTGGATTTTATTAAATTTATGATCCTGAGGCACTGGAATGCAACACACGCATTAGGATAACATCCTTTAATCCTGCAGATTTCAGTGAGCCCAAGATTAACCTGTAATCTGTGGAGAGTTATACCCTAACACTAGCTTTCCTTTTGTGTGAAAGCCAAGTAGAAATTTTATGCTGATAGCTAGAACAATTTTTAATTTAGGCCACTAGAAAATAAAATGCCCTATCTGTCTTTAATAGTAGACTGTAGCAGACTGAAAAATCATCGAACTTTTGCTTCCTCTCACTCCCTTTTGCATATTTTCTTTTTTTTTCAAACTATCATTTGTCTGAGAACATGTAAGCTCTAAAATGAATCATTTCCTTATCATTATACTCTTTTTCCATTTGATGTCATTATTAAATTCTGCACTCACAAAGAAAAAGTGGCAGTTAGTTTGAGTTTTTGGTATTGTTTAGATCTCTGTTTTAGCTGCATGTTAACATTGAAGAATTTGCTCTTAGAATATTAAAAAAAAAAAAAGGACAATTACAATTTCCATTATCCTATTGACCTCTGTACCTTGTGTGAAATTTTCACCATCATTTAAAATTTTTGATTGCTTACTTTTTGAAGGTTTGAGGTAATTCTCAACTAGAGGCAATGTTTGAAGTAATTACTAACTTCAGGTTGCTAACAGCAGGTGAGAGAATCTGTCAGTTATTTGGTTCTTTTGACCAAAGAATTTGGAAACATTGGTGTTAGGAGGATACCTTTATTCACGTCACTGATGTTTCCCTCCAGGCGGAGAGACTTTCATTGCTGCACCAGCTCTGGCCTCTCTACTAACCTTCACTGGGTCTCCTGAGAGTCACCTGATGGTGAGTGTGGGATGGGGAAGTTTGCATGCCCTGCTCTTTCCTTTCCTCTGCTCTGCCCCTGATCCACCTCCTCCAGGAAGCATGTAATATCTTCATTATCTCAGCCATCCAGGATAGTAGAGGTAAAGCCCCTGATCCCTGCGGAGCACAGTCTTGTTTCACTCTACGTGTAATTGTTACCTCTCTTTATAAGCCTTGGATGGTGAGTTTACTTAAAACTGTTTCTGATCTCACCAAGAATGTCCTTAGAAACTGCCAGATCTTTAAAAGGAAATATGCATCTTCTTCTGACATCTTATCTATGACTCCAGGTCATACCTAAAACAACAACAGCAATGATAGCACAGCTTTGTGATCTGATCCATGGCAGTAAGGTATAGGGAAACCTCAGTTTTGAATTTCTTTTCCCCCATTTACTCTCTGTGCAAAGATGTATTTGGAAATATATGATTGCCATGGACCAGGTGAACTGGATGTGATCACATCTTATAGCTCCTCTGTTTTATCCTAAGGGAGAGGAGCTGGTGATGTTGATGGTGTATGAGTCAAGACAGGAGAGGAGGCCATTTTATGCGCTGAGTTGGCTTGGATCTGGCAGAGAAGGTAGTGAGTAAGCTTGCGTGGATAAAGGAACAGAAAAGATTGGGGCTGATAGATTAACTCAAGGAGTCCTGAGTAAATGAGTTAATTGTTTAGAGGTGATAGAAGAAGAAAGGCAACACACTTGTATTTATTTTGTGGCTCTAGACTTTGAAACATATTGGGGTGAAGGGGCTCACTCTCAAACTGTGCTTGTCACTCTTTAAGCTAAATTAGAATTAAGGCATACAGTTGACATGGAGTTTTTCCTTTGCAACATCAGTGGGAAGATTCTTTCAGCCAAAGATAGAACTGTGTGTATAAAGCAGCCAAATGAGTCAAACCAATATCACAACATTTTTTAACAACATTTTTTGATTTAGTAGTCATTATTGGAAAGGCCAGTTGTGCATTGCTATAATCATCCTCCTTTTTTTAAATGGAGATAGGGAGTAGAAAATGTGAAAACACTTGAGAAGCGAGTCCAGACATTCTGTAGACTATGAAAAGGTGCGTATTTAGCATCCATCTCCCGTGCTGCTGAGATTTTCCCACGAGCATCACCTAGAGATTCTTGGCAAAAAGAAGGTAGTTGAATCTCTGGGCAGCTCTTGCCCTCAGGTGTAATGGATGTGCCAAACCTCAGAGTATCTGGCAAACCACTGCCCATTCTCTTTTTTTTTTTTTCACTTTAGATATGCCCAGTTCATTGTATGCCAATTTTAATTCAATTAAAAATAAAAAATAAAGGTACACACACTGGTAGATGTAGATACAGAAAACAAAGATTGCTTTTTTAAAGTGTGATCTGTGACCCCTAAGGTACAGAATATTGTAGACCATGGCTTCCTTCTCGTCTAAAGATTTTATGAAAGATATTATTCCATTTTTAATGGCTCGAGTGAAATTCACCTGCCTCTCACCCCGATGGGAGGATGGCCGTGTGAATCTGATGATTCTTACCCCAGTTCTAATGGGATGAAGCTGGTTAGATTTAGGCAGAGTAAATGACCCAAGGGAGGTCGTTCTAAGACTAGCCAGAGTGCTGTTATGTGTGTGGTCTGTTTTAAGGGGAAAAAATAAAAGCCACTCTAATCCTCTACTTCAGGAATTTGAACTAAGTTTTAGTTGACAGTGTTGTTTGAGGTAGAAGTTGGGACATGTGGCTATAATGGGCAGAAACTGTGAATACTCAAAGAAGCATGTTGACAGGGGTGAAATGGATATGTAGAGAGAAGCAGAGAAAGACACCTGCCTTTGACACCTTGAGAAAGAATCCATTAGAGGCAAAGGAGTCTGAAGGAGTATCCCGTCCTTAGACTGGCTGCAGATCCTAGGAATGTGCTCATTCCTGTCCATGGGTCTCCTTTCAATAAGTCCTCTTTTCCTTGAAGTTAGTTGAGTGGGTCTCCGTTCCTTGAATCCAAACTGCCAAATTAAATTTTCAACACAAAATGAAATAACACATCTTTATTGTTCAATGTTCCCATGGACTATCCCAGTTTAGCTTCAGTGGCAAGATGTGTGCTTCCTTTTTTTGCATAAATGAGCAAAAATCATGTTCTTATTCAACAACAATTTTTCAATATTTTAAAATAGAAATATCTCAGCTGTTTCAGGCTGTAGGGAAGTTTATGTTGGAACGTGCTGCCAGGGACTGTTACAGCAAAGCATCTATCATATTTTCTTTGGCCGTAAAATCTAGTGTGATGAGTACATTCTTTTTCAAATTTTCTATAATTGAATTTAATCTGAGCTCTCACTATACCCAGTGTCAGAAAACTGAATCTGGTCAATTCTGTAAACTCACTCCCTTCAGTGTTTTCTCAGTTATTTCCAGCTCCCCATGCTAGAGGGTATCACTGGCTTGTGGGGCACTGGGCTACGCCTGCTGTGTGGATTCCCCACCATGTAACATGTCCTGTGGGGTCTTTTGCTATTGATATTCATTCTTGTACCTGAGTAGTCTTCATCATAAAGGAAGACATGGGGTCTCCACCCCCCAACTTCTCTGGTCTTGGAGGTCCAACCTCATCTTGGGACTTATCATGGCTAATACCTACCTGGTTTGTGTTCAGGGAAGGGTGTGGATGCCCGGCCCTTCTCAGAGACTTACCAGCATTTAATCTCTCTTCATGTCCTCCTTTCTTAAATCTTCTCTATCTTAGGTTAGACAACATTTATCTAATATTGGGGGTGGAGATAAGAATAAACTGGTGCTTAATCTCTCTTATTTTCAGTCATGTTTTGATGTAGATTTCTCAGAGGACACAACCTGACACAGATTGGTAGCTTGTGTAGTCCTTGAAAACCACTGGTTTAAGGCACAGAACCCCGTATCCCAATAAAGAGTCTTGGGAAAGGTCAAGATGTAAACCAAGGCATAAACTGTGCTTTCGTGATTGAAGTCAGTCTGGGTTTCTGAGAGCTGGGTGGATTCTGAGGAGGTGGAAGACTAGACTCCATGGAAGAGTTGGAAATCATGGTACCCTCTACTGGAACTGGTGCTTGAAGAAAATGTGAAGAGAAACCACGGACCTTTCCTAGTCCATTTTAGGCTGTAATGTGTTCTGTACTCTGTAAGAGTAAGCAATTTGAGTCCTGACTGTTCTAATATGCCTGTCATTGGGAGGTCAAACAACATTGGCCCTTGGATGGAAACATGTGCCTAACAATGAACTTGAATTGTTGCTTCCCTTCTCATGTAACGGGCAAGTGGAAGAGTTTGCATGACATGCACACCGTGTTATTGGGGTATCAGCTAGTTTGCTTTCAAGCTTCCTGGGACTATTGCAAATAAATTACAGAATATTTGGAATATCTGGTAATATCTGAATAGTAAGGTATAATATCTAATGAGTCACACCATCCCATTCTTGAGGATGGGGATTTTTCATTCCTATGAGAAATAAATCACTAATTTAATTTGATTCGGTTTAAGTTTCATGACTTATAGAATGTATATTTCTCCATGTGAAGACCTATAAAATCTATACGTCTAACTTCCTTTCCTCTTATTTTGGAATGCCCAGAGCTTGTTCTAGTTAGGTAGGATGATTCAAGACCCAAAGCCAATTGTTTTGGCAGCTTGGTGCTGAGAGCAGGGACCCCACTGCCAGGATGATCACCGCCTGGGATCAGGAGGCTCCTGAATTGTTTGTTGTGCCAAAACCCAGCATTTGGAGCGCTGTGGACATTAAAAGATAGCTTGGAACTAAAGAAAGTGGGTTTCTCTTAAGCTCTGATTAGGAAATGTAAGATCATAGACCCAGGCTCCAAATAAAGGGTTTATTCAAGCAGAAGGCACGGATAGTGACAGCTCGCATCTTAGGACTTTGCAGCTGCACCTGTGAGAACTGACCACACACAACAGAGACTCTCCTCGCGCTATCCCTCCCTCTGCTCCTCCTCCCTCCATCCTCCTTTCCTTTCTTTTTTTGGAAGGACCTAATCAGACAGGCCAGGGCTGGGATATTGTCTCTGCTGTTTGTGACTGATGTGGCCTTGGACCGATGATGTAATCTACATGCTTCAGTACCTTCTCCTTGGTGCAGATAATAAAACATGTTTGCAAGGTCAGTGCGGAAATACTTGAGAAAAGATCTCTCCAGGGGGACACTGTGAACTTGGCCAGCTGGGATTTATGTTTACATAGTACTTTGTTGTACTCTATGGTGGCTGAGTTTTTAAAAATAAAGATTTCTTTTGGTGTTCTGTGGCTAGTGTGCTTTGAGCAGAGGGCTGGTGTAAGTCTTAACAGACAACTCCAGGGAAGGGATTCTCTGCAGAAGCCCTAGGCTAGTGGAAGCTGGCTTCACACCATGAGGCCTTCTAGTAATTTCATTGCTTTGCTGGAATATGGCTGAAGACTTAAAGGATCCATGGCTTTGGAAAAGTCGAAGATGATTAAAAAAAAAAAAAAAAAAGAGTCTCAAATGATTTAAGCCTTTTAGTTGCAGAGTTCATTCCTTTTTGAGGATTTATATTTTACCACCCAGGCTCTCCTGCCTCTGGTGCCAGTCTTCTCAATTTCCTCCTCATGCCTGCGAGGCTTTGTGAAGGATGCTAGTACTGGCCTCTACTTACAAGAACCATATGAAATGACTGGGTCGGAGGCACAGAGCTGGTTACCTTGATTCTGATCTTCCACTTATTTGTCCTGTGACTTTGATTTCTTCAGAATGCGGGTGAGGAAACTGAGTCCAGCCAGAGGTCTTATGGCTTGTAAATAGAGATGCCCCCTTGAACCCAGGCCTATTGACTTAAACTTGGGTGATCTTCCCAGAGTATCCTACGTAGATTGTTGCTTTGCCTTCTGGTACTTGGTCTCCCAGGCTCTTTTCTGTCTACTTATGTCCTGATCCTCTGCTTTATTCCTCATTCTCATTCTTCAGGCATGTTGTGATTGATTGCTTATCGTTTTGTCCTTTAATACCTGTTGGCCCCTTAAGACTGGCTTTAACCTTCCTGCTAAAGTCCATTACACTGTTATCAAAATCTGCTGTGGACATAGCCCTCCACCCTCCAGCTGCCCATGTTCTAAGGCATAGTAGGTCTGCACCTTGTGCAACATTTGGAAATCTTTTTTGGATTCTTAGATGCAACACTGAATTTCTTTTTAACAACACATCTCTCTGTATAATTTTGATTAATTTTATAATTTTAAGAGTCACTGCAAATTAACATTTGCCATAATTTCAAAATTGGAGAGAAATAATGTCAAGTTTAAGTAAGAGTCTGAAATTTATTTAAAGAATTTGGATTTGACTTTCTAATAGAATATGAGTCACTTCCCAAACATATTTTGTTATGGGGAGAATTTTCTGTGTATTTGACTGTATGAATTTATATTTGCTTTGTATTTACTTTAGTCTTATAAGATGGACAGCAGCAGGAACATGAGCCTTATCAGTGCAAACACTGAACCTATACACACTTTTTAAAAGCTGTCTGAAAATCTGAGTAGAAGACTCAGATCATATTATAAAAATTCTGTTCCTTTCCCCAAATCAACTACTAACTTAAAAAAAAACAAACAAACATAGAAAGCCGATTGTCCCATCACACTTTACATTGAAGAGGAATGAAAAAAAAAAACATTTTCGACAATGCCATACAAATAGTTCAGAATAAGATATTGAATAGAATTTTAATGAAAAATAAAATTTAGACAAAATATGATTTGAACAAAAAAAGGAGAAAGAAATCAGCCTATAAGAGAAGGACAACTGTAGATTTAAAATAACCAAAACTAAGTATTTGTCTGTTGCTCTTTTCAAATTGCAAATGGAGATTACAGGGTGTTTTATATTTTAAATGGAATTATTTTTCTAACTACCAATTGCTTTATGACTATGGACTGTCAAACAGAGCCTGTTAATGGAATCCAGTTAGATCAAAGGAATTTCAAAGGACTCTCTAAAAAGCACAAATGCCACCAGCAAAATGCCAATTTGGATTTGTCCTTTTATGCAGTTGGAAGAAAGCAACAAGTATGATGTTTAAATTTTAGTGTCTTGATATGCACCCAGCTTCTGTTTGGGTTTATTGCATTCTTCTAACACTAAGTGAACTTCTAAATTTCATAACCTCTAACAAGTGCCCGTCACCTCTTACTGAGAACTTTCTCAGTGTGGAATGCAATTAATTATTGGTCTATGGGGAAGAAGTTGCGAGAAGACACCAACTCTGTACCCAGGTGGCCAGTAGGGGAGGGAGAAGGAGAGGCAGAGAGGCAGGAGAAAGCTGCCTCACAGAGTTGCTTGTTTTACCCTGGAAGCTGCAAATGGATTCCGAGGCACTTCTGAGACAAGTTTTCCAAAACCCTTTGTTCCGGCAGTGATGTTTATATTCTGCTGCAATCGCTAGATGTTATAATCAAGAAATTCAAAACGCATGAACATTGAAAATTCATTAATTATTGATTTGCTTCAGCATCTCTTCCAGATCATGTAAAATGTGCATTCTGACCACAGATTCTATGAGAAGCTGGCTCATAGAAAAGATTCAAGCTTGTGAAGAATGGACATGATCATCTAAATTACTTGAAACAAGTGAAAGGAAAACCCAAATAAATTAATGAAGATTTTTGTTTTCATGTGAATAAGAGTTTTTTTTTCCAGCCCATATTGATAGGATATTTTATTCAAGTCATTAAAAGGGAAATGATTGCACAAATCTCCTTTCAAAAGGAAACTGTAGGTTTTAGCATTTAGAATGAAGCTAAAGACTATCAGAAATTTATTAAAAAATTATAAAATGGGCCAAAAGAGGTTGAAGAATGGTAATGTTAAAGCCTTTCCTAAATATTGTGGATCTTCTTCCTAAAGTGATGCTCCAAGTTCCTGTCATCTAAATCACCAGTTGTAATGTGTATATGTTTAAGTGTACAACAGAGATCTCCGCTGACTCAAACTAGATTCACTGGTAACAGCTTTACCAGGTCTGCAGAGGGAGGTATAAATGCCTGGGGTTTGTCTAGTAAGCCTAGACAGTGATTCTCAACCTGACAGCTTTTGCCCCTCTGGATACATTTGGTAAAAATGTCTGGAGCCATTTTTGGACGTCAAAGCTGGGGATGGGGGTGGGTACTTTTTACATCTAGTGGGTAGAGGAAGGGATGCTGTTCAACATCCTACAGTGCACAGGACGGGCCCTTACAATGAAGAATTATCCAGTCCAAAAAGTGAAGAGTGCAGAGACTGAGAAACCCTGGCCCAGACCCAAGCTTGATAGTGAAACTAATGAGAATAGGTATAAAATAAAAAATAATGAAAGCTAGTTTTCAAGAATGGGATAAAACCACCACCATCATGAAAATGTAGAGACTATAGGAAAGAGAGTTACTATCCATATGGCATAAATGCACACGTGTTTACTCCGTATCTTAATTCATAGCATTCCAGCACATATCGGTGCTTCTACAAAAACTTTAATAATAGTGGTACTTCTGAATTTTTAACAAAAGGTGAGCTTTTGAAAATTTTTTATTTTATTTTTTATTTTTTGGTGGGAGAGGTAATTAGGTTTACTTATTTATTTTTAGAGGAGGTACTGGGAATTGAACCCAGGACCTTGTGTATGCTAAGCGTGTGCTCTACAACTTGATTTATATTCTCCCCACAAGGTGAGCTTTTTGATGGGGGAAAAGAAACATTTTATTCTTATTCTATGTAAAGAATATTTATTCTTGTAAAACCAGCAGAATGTGACTAAAATGGGCATTGTTTTTTGGGTGGTTCAAATAACAAACCTTTATTTTCTCACAGTTCTAGAGACTGGAAGTTAGAGATCAGGATGTTAGCAGGGTTGATTTCTTCCAAGGTTTCCTTCCCAGGCTTTTTGATAAATGTCTTCTTCCTGTGTTTTCATGTGGTTTTCCCTCTGTATACATCAGTGCCCTGATTTCTTCTTTCTATAATCACAGCAGTCATATTGGATTAGGGAAGACCCTAATTGAACTAAAATGGATATTTCAATCTGTACATCTGGCAATTGACTTTGGCTTGGCTTAATAACAGAATTTTTAGATCCTTGATATGTTTGGGAGTGAGAAATTACAAAAATGTGTTTAAAGAATTCTTTAAATGGATAGAAAACTATTGGCATCACTCTGAAAATTTTCAAAAGAAAAATTATTTAGACTTTCAAAAAATAAAGCCAATAAAATAGATTCTCCCAAGAAACACATTATCTGCATGATTTAATAGAGAAGTTTGGCCCTAGGATGCGGTTGATGTTTCCTGGAAATGTATTTGCTTATTACCTAAGGATGTGAGAGGCTAAATTTCTAGCTGATACTGACAATACTTTATAGTAGAGACAAAGATTATTGATATTCTTCATGCAGTGGGGAAAGAATATAATCACCATTGTCCACTCTGAGTTACTAAATAAGAATGTCTGAATTAAAGATCTGTTGGCAGCAGAGCTGTTCTTTGGCCTTTATGTATTTTAATCAGTCTATTTCTTTTGTATTGAAAATTCGTTAAGGCTCCCATCAGCATTCCAAGAATCATCTGCATTTTTTGCAGAAACTCTCAAGAATTAGATATTATGTGTGAAAACATCTTATTCTGGAGGTGAAAAATCTGATCAAGAGATGACTAGTATATTTGACAGTAAGCAATGTTGGCTTAATTTAGCATTTATGTACAGCCATTAGAATGAAAAATAATCTATATGGCATTCAGAGTATTTTAAAAATATGCTCGGAATCTACTCTGCTTCTATGCCCTCACTGGCCTTACCTGCCATGGATTACTGATCTGTGACTTTTTGGCACAGGAGTAACCCTGTTGTCTGTAATCTTTGTGTTCTCTGCCCACTTGCAAATTATTGATACCATTCTTCTCACTGAGGACCGTGCACAGGGTTCCAGCTCATCCCTCATCTCTAGCGGAAGGCAGTGGATATGGAAGATGGCACCTCTGTAATATGGCAGGGAGACCCCAGAGCTTGTAAAAGAACAGTGAGCTTCCATGAAGGGTGTCCTACCACAATGGTAGCGATCAGTCCCCTTTTAGGTACTAGTCCCTTCACACCTGAGGAGGCTTATTATACAGGTATTCCTTTTAGCACACTGTGATTAAAATGCAAATGTTAGAAAGGAACAAAGAAGAAATACCAAATCAACTGCAAAAATAAGTTCAAAATGGCAATAAACACACATCTATCATTAATTACTGTAAATGTTGATGGACTAAATGCTCCAATCAAAAGACGCAGAGTGGCAGACTGGATAGTAAAGCACAATGCAAATGTTATTCTTACGAACTGAGGCTTAGGACAGTGCATTTTTGCATTTATGGCCAAATGTCCAGCTTCTCTTTGATTGAAGCAAGTTAGCTCATTTGAACAATTTGAGAGTAAGTGGTTAGTGAAGCAGGAAAGGAATGAAATATTCTTGGTGGCCCTTTAAAGTTAGTACTCAGAAGCCTCAAATTAAGCCAGGATAGAAATCATCAAGACATCCATCATTCACATTTCCCTTGATACTTCTCTTCTTATATAGAAAGATCAGAAAAAGTGTTCACACATCTGATATGAGAGCTATATAATAAATCACAAGTTTGGTAAAAACAAAACTCCCAAATAACAAAATTAAGTTGTGAAACTGAAAATCATAATTCAAGGTGAATCTTACGCATTGAAAAATGTGATTGATTATTCTTAAGATGCTTGCCTAGTGACTTAGTGTTTTGAGAATCCCATTACATTGGCTAGAATAAAAATGGCTGTACCTGGGGCTTCATAAGGAATGGTTTCTGTGCTCTCGGGCCTGAGCAGTAGATCAATGTTGGGAGATTTGAAGCTGCCGTTTAGCCTGCACCTTATTTTAGGCTGCAGTTTAGCAGCATGTAAGAGACCATTGAATCATCAGCATGTGCAAACAAATAAGCAGACACTCATTCTTTTTCATGATCAAAGAAATAAACAAGAGTGGTACTAGTTATCTGGCTAAAATAAATTATAATAAATGCAAACTTATTACTGTTGAAATTGCCGCATGCATAGCAGAAGGTACATTTATTGAAGTCAGCACACTTAATTACATTTGGAGTAATAAAGAGAGTAGCCATGAAGTCCAGTGTCTCTTGAGCCTAAACATTAATTTTGATCTAATTTTCTTTTCCTTGATGTTGAGAAAATGAAAAGGCAAATAAAATTAAGAGACCAACCTTAACTTCATTAGCTTTGTTAACAGGGGATTATAAACTGCTTGTACCATGTGTATTCCACATTGTGATCCAAGGAAAGGTCGCTTGATTTAAAAGCCAGTAATGTTATTATAAGAATAAAGGTAGCCATATGGTCTTTCTCATTCTACAAGAGTACAGGAGACATATGTAATGCTGAAGAGTCACAGTGACAAGGATAGAAGGTACACGAAATTTTAACACTGGAAGGAAAGCGTCTTAGTTGCTTGGGCAGCTATAACAGAATGTAGTAGACTGAGTAACTTAAACAACATTTATTTCTCATGGCTGTGGAGGGATGTCCAAGGTCAAAGTACCAGTACATTTGGTTCCTGGTAAAGACCCATTTTCTGGCTTGTAGACAGCTGCCTTCTTAGTGTGTGCTTATATGGACTTTCCTGGGTGCTTGCCCATGGAGAGACAGAGAGGTAGAAACTGAGATGGAAATCGAGATAGAGACAGAGAGATCTTCCTCTTCTTATAAGGACACTAATTCCATCATGAGGCTCTCCCTTCAAGATCTAATACAAACTTCATTGTCTCCCAAAGGCCCTACCTCTAAATACAGTCACATTGGAGGTTAGGGCTTCAATATGTGAATTTTGTGGTGACATAAACATTCAGTCCATAACAGAATCTATTCTTATGACACTTAGGCTTTTGTCCCAAGACTTTACTTTTTAAAATCTCTTACTCAAACTATGTCCAGGTTTTTATTTATTTATTTTGCTTTACAGTGTTGCATACTTGCTGTCAGCACTGGATTGTGTGTGTGTGTGTGTGTGTGTGTGTGTGATCTTGCTTAGACTTTCAGATGTGGTTTAACCACTAAAACATGAAAACTCCAACTCAGACTCCTTCACAGCATGTAGCACAATGCTGGACAAATAGGTATATCGTTGGGTAAATAACTGTCAGATGAGTAAGTGAAGAGCAGAATCCTGGGTATGCCTTGTGGCAGATGGCTCTGGCTGGAATGGCGTTTCACCCACTGAGAAGGAGAAAACATCTTGATCAGATAATTGTCCCGCTAGTTGTCCTTGTCATACTGCTTGGCTGTTAGAGATTGAGGCTCTGATTCAGATGAGAGTACAGATTCAGATGCCCCTTGAACAATATGTTTGAATTGCATGGGTCCACTTATACGCAGATTTTTTTCTCACTTGGTGCATACTATATAGCACTACATGATCTGAGGTTGGTTGAAACCGCAGATGTGGAACCTCAGATATAGGAATCAAAATATAAACTTAGTCACAGACTTTTGACTGTGCAAGGGTTCAGCATCCCTAACCCCCACACTGTTCAAGAGTCAACTATATTAATTTAGAATAACCTACCTAACACTTCTTAGAAGATACAGGACTACTGTGTCTCTTGGAATCACTCTATTTGATCCACATTTCCCACAGCTTCATCCTTGGGGCCATAATGATTTAGCTTCAGGGAGAATACAGTTTCTGTTGCTTTTCATCAGGAGGATTTTCAACTTTTAAAAATTCTGTTATCCATTGTAACTGTCTCACTATGGTAATCATAGGGCTCTGGAAAGAGGGGTACTGGTAAGCATTTCAGTATATTTAATTTTTAACACTTTCAGTTGATGAAATAAGAGAGGTAGATAAGCATTCAGAAAACAAAGGAATGCAATCTCTAATGGAGCAATAGCAAAATGTTACGTTGAAAAATGTCAAAAGTAAAGCTAAAACTAGTATGTTTATCCTATACCAATACACTGAAGGAGGCCTTTGTAAAGTCCTAGAGGAAATTTAACTGAGCTAGATGTTCAGCTCTGATCCCATTTTGGCCTGATAGGTGCTGTCAGAAAGTAGGGAAAGAGACTGATCCTTCTTCGTGTGTAAAATGAAGATGTTGGACAACATAACTCCCCAAGGTCTGATATTATATGTATCAAGGAGAAGAAGTTAATATGTTGGGTGATTAATTAGAGGTTTTTCTGCTCCATCTGTCTTTGTATTGATTATTAGATGACTTCCTGCCAACCTGGTAGTTTTCTGGTAGTTTTACAGCAGAGGTCTAAAGACACTTAAGTGGAGCCCAGATAAGATCTGTTTCAGTTAGGTTAGTCCAATGGTTTTCAACTGGAGACAAGTTTTACCCCCAGGCCCCAGTCCTCAGAGAGACATTTGACAGTGTCTGTAGATATTACTGGAACCATGTAAGAGTAAGTTGCTTACTTAATGCCCCATCAATTTCAGGTATTTGATAGGTATTTCCTAAAAAACAAGGACTTTCTCTTACATAGGTGCACTGCAGTGATTGAGATTGGGAAATTAACATCATTACATTACAACTCATTTGCCAGTTGACCAATACTGTCTTTTGTAGCAAAAGGATCTTGGTCAGAATCACCTGTTGTATTGAGTTGTCATGTCTCTTTAGTTTCTGTCAATCTAAGGCAGTTCTTCAGTCTTTCCTTGATTTTATAACTAGGCACTTTTGAAGATTACAGGCTGGTTTACTTTTTAGAATGTTTCTCAATTTGGGTTTGTGTGGTGTTGCTTTATGATTAGATTAGAGTTATGCATCTTTGGCAGGAATAGCACAGAAATGGTGCTGTATTCCTTTTCCTGGTATCTTTTCAGGCAGTGCCTGGTTTTGCTTCCTTCCATTACTGATGATGTTTGCTTTGACCACTTGATAAAGGTGATGCTTTCACAGTTACTCACCATAAAATATTTTGTGGGAAAGTACTTTGCAACTGTAAATATCTCATTGTTTGTCAGACTTTCAATTTATTCATTTAAGTATGTGTGAACTTTGGTATCATATTTTATCAATAGGTTATAATCCATTATTATCATTATTTATCTTTACACACAATTGGTCCCTGATTGGCCAGTAGGCACCCAGTCAAGTTGTCTTTTGTATTTTTTTGGCGTATCCGTGTCGTTCTTTGAGCCCTTCCTTGTTTCTTGGCACAAGATGTCCTAGGCTTCTATGGACCGAACTGTGTCCCCCCAGAATTCATATGTTAAAGTCCTAGCCCCCATTGTGTTGGTATGTGGAGGCAGGTCTTTGGGAGAGAATTAAATTTAAATGAGGTCATGAGGGTAGGGTCCCTGTGATAGGATTAGTGGCTTTATAAAAAGAGACCAGTGAGCTCTCTTGCACTCTGCCTCTCTCTCTGCCATCTGAAGACATAAGATAGCCATCTGCAAAGCAGAAAGAGAGCTCTCACCAGGACCCGGATCTGAATTGCCTGGCACTCAGATCAGGGCCTGGATTGGATCTGCCTGGCACTCCCAGACTCCAGAACTGTGAAAAATAAAATTCCTTTGTTTAAACCACCCGGCCTATGGCATTTCGTTAAGGCAGCCTGAAGGGACCAAGACACAGGTCCATGTCGTGTTTTTCCCTGTTGCAGGTCTCGAACCCAATGCCTATCCCCTCAGCCGTTCAGAATCCTGCACAACAGTGCTCTTTTTGTTTCCCTGGAATGCACTTCCTGCTTTGGGCTTTTTGCCCCATATCTGAAAATCCATTTCATTTCCACAGGGTTCTAATTTCTGTCCTCTGCATCCCTATGAACAGAAAGCCACATGAACCTAGTTAATGTCCAGCGATGCTCTAACACTTTTCCATGTCAGTTTTCATCCTCGCAGTATCTCTCTTGGGGCTCCATGTTGGAAGCATGAGTTTTGGCTGGGGCTCTAGGTAGTGCACTTGTGTGGCTGGCTGGCTGGCTGGCAGGTACGTGAGCCTCGGGGCAGACGGCTCTCCTGGTCCCCCATGGCCCCGTGGGGCTGAGCAGCCCAGCTGGGTGTGAGGCTGGCCCTGGCTTTCACCACTGAAGGAGAACAGAAGGACAGGCTTAGGAACACAGGTACCAGGCCAACCAAATTAAAAAGCATCTGAGTCTAGCTTCTCCTTTGCTCACTGCTGTTTCCAGTTAGATATTTCATTTGGGCTCCAGTGTGAAATACCCTTAGGATGGTAGTTGGGGGAGGTTGGAGATCGTTTTCTGCTTTGGTTCTCTTCCATACAGTTTTTCTCCCGAATTTCCTCTTGATGAGCCTTGTCACTTGCTGTAATACCAATCTACGTTAAATACAGCAGAAGCACTTTGAGACAGGGAGAGGGATGTCAAAACCTGTGAGTAACCTTATCGTTAAGGATCAATGGCCATTCATTGTGTATATGTGTACTTTCTTTGTTTTTACTTACATAAATATATATTTTTCAGCATGCTTTAACAAGTCAGGGACAACCATGTGAACATTTTTTTTTTTGGCCTTGGGGCTTTTAAACACAAATAATCATTAAAAGCAATCTCCAAATTCACTGGGGAATTCCTTTGTAAAATGTATTTGTTATAGTCCAGTGGAAATCACAGTGGAAAATGGTTTGTCTGGCAGGATTTATTATAGGTTATTACACAGAGCTACTCTACTTCACATGGATTTCCTTGCTGATTTAAATCTCAGAATTGAAAGTGACAGAGGCAGTGGCCAAGCGGTCCTAAAACAGGATGTGAGATCCCCAGAGATGACATCCTAGACTCCCCTTCACCAGCCTGCCTGAGGCCCCCAGGCTCCCAGCCTGAAGATATGGATTCTGAAAAACACTTAAAAGATATTAAAAAAATATATTCCCTGGGACAGAGGTTGGAATAAGAATATAATAATAATTCATGTTTTATTATTAGTATTATAGTAGATTCATTTTCTTCATTTCAGTGATGGAACTGGGAATTGGTGATTGGGGGGGCAGTCAGGGAAAGTATGTAAGTAAGAAAGTGGCAACTTTTTCCCACAGGGTGGTGACCTGCTTAGGCAAAGATATATTTGCCAGGTGCCCAAGTAGGGGACTCTGCATAGTATAAAGTCACTGGGCATCTGTTGAGAAAGGAGGGGAACGGAGTGGACTGGGGGACAAAGTTAACGACCTCACAGCATAGCAGAGAGAAGATCACGTTAACATGGCCAGTGAAGAAAGTGTGAGGTTCTCCTAAGAGCCAAAGATGTTAGCAGTTTCTGGAGAGCACAGCAGACGCCTTGCTTTTGTGCTGCCTGCAAAGATGGCTTATACTATTTGTAGTCTCTCTCCGTGGCCGTTCAATTTTGTTACATTTGTGTGATGGTGTAGCTACAATTTAATTAATTACTATTTATCAGGTACCATACAAACAGATGATATATTCTCATTTAATCCATTTAACATTCCCATGAAGTAGGTGTTATCACCCACACATCCCCATTTTATAGGTGAGGAATCTGATCTTAGAGGGTGAAATGAAATGATCAGCTTGAATTAGCAGAGTAGAGCCAGGATTTGACCCAGGTCTGTGTGATCATCAAAGGCCATACTTTGTTTCATGGAGGTTGTAGTGCCTCCAACTGTGGCTCTACCATTTTTTTAAGGTCACAGACAATGGCTATTGAAGAGTTTGCCTCTTTAGAAATTCTGGACTATGATGTTAACCTTATAAGCACTAAATTCTAACTAACTGGGACAACAAATTGCTTGGTTCTGCTATGTAGTAAACCACCCCAAATCTAGGGGCCAGCAGAAAACATTGATTTAGTTCATGATTCTGTGTGTTGGCAATCTCTTTGGGCCTGTTGGGCAGTCCATGTGATCGGGGCTGGGTTCATTTCCGTTCGGCTGGACTCGATCAGATGTCTGGAAGCTCAGATTCAACGGCAGGGAAGACCTTCTTCCATGGGTCTGTGAGCCCCCCGTAGGCTAGTCTGAGCTTGTTCACGCGGCTGCAGAGCCGTGTCAGGAGCGCCACGCAGAGGGAAGCCTGAATGTGTCAGCACTTTTAAGTCTCTCTTTGTGTCACCTTCACTAATGTCCAGTCGATCAGAACTAGTGCCTTGACCAACTCAGATTCAGAGTGGGGAAACAGACTCCTCTGTCTAGAAGAATCTGCAGCATCTCTTTGCAAGGCATCACGCTACAAAGGTGTCACACTACCAAGTCATGAGTGCAGGAAGGGGGAGAATTTGTGATCTTTTAAAAAATTGATCATACTTGACTAGTTCTGTCCAGTTATTTTTTAGATTTTTGGTACTTCCCATGAAGGAACATCAGACAAAAATTGGGGATGTGTCCTAGAAAACATTCATCATTGCTGAATATAGACTTACGAATGTGAAGCCCTATGTCTGGTCAGTCAAGTAGTGAAAACTGCCCATCAGACTTAAGCAAATGAAAAAAGTTGGATTGCCATAGTCATTACTTGGGCTTCTTTATAAATTGGCTCTTTTTTCATTGGAAGGAGGATTCTAAAAATTGCTTAGGTTTTAAGCAATAAAAAGTTATGTATGAGTTTTCACAAATGACTGTTACAAAGGCATCCAGAAAACAAAATAGCCTTTGTTCAAACATGCTTTAAAACCCAAGGAAGTCTACTTATTTGAGCCTTGGATTTGCCCCATGAAGATGAAAAAGCAAGTGATTATGTAATTCAGAAAAGCTTAGAGAAGCCAACTTATTAAAGGCTATAACAAGGAAATGTCCCTTAGGAAGAAAATTTATCATCAAATGCTGTGGGGTAAACAAATAACTACTACAAGAAGAGAGGTGTCCTCTATCACAGGAAGAAAAAGGGACTTCCATCAAGATTTTGCATCGCTGACATTTGTTTGATGGTTACCTGGCAGAAATGTTTTCAGTGCAATTTTCCTTTTTTTTTTTTTTTTTTTCCATTGTGTTCTTGATTGCTACTGGGTCTGAGTCTCTCCTCTTGAAAGCACTGAATTATTTCATCTTGACTAGGGAACTGAGGACCCATTCACATTACAGCCAGAAAAGTTGAAGCAAAAGCTGTCTCATCTCCTTTGTTATTCTTGCCCAGAACTCATTCCCTTGAGGGTAATAAACTCCCTTGCAAATAATCCTTGTCAACAGCAGATACTTCGTGATATGAAATAAAAATAAAATTTCATACTGGATGTTGAGATATGAGTGTGTTTCTGGGTATATGTCTATGGGAAATCATAAAAAGAGATCGAAGACAGTGACCCAGAATTTTCCTTGACCCTAAATCAGAAATGTGCCCCCACAAAATTCTAAATTCATATACTATTACAGCCTCAAACTTGACTTTTCCAGTTGTTTTAACAACTGAATATGTACCTTTTTTCCCCTCTGTGGCCAAAAAGTTTTTAAAAAAGGCAAATAGGTTTAGATTAAGCTCCAGGCATTGTTCCTTAGGCAAACCTTGGCTTTGAAGTGTAAAGCTCTCAAGTTAAATAAGTTTAGTAGTTTACTGGCCTTGAGATGATGATGAGTAACACATTCCATATTCTCTTGTGGCTTTTGTGAGTCATATATTATTGGCTGCAGGCCTGTTTTCTAAACATCAGTTGGCCAAAAGCAAGCTTCCAGAAGCAAATTTACCAAATTCCGTTTTCCAAGTGGTTAATTTGCAGTGTGGCCAATTTCTGAATTGAGTGGAATCTGTGTGGCTGAGCCCATGCCTAACTCCATTCTTGCTGTCACGGCTGCCTTGTTCATGTGCCCATTGGACAATGGCAGAGGGGGCTGGGGAAGGAAACTAACTGATGTCCATAGAAAGCGGCCATCCAATCCACCTGATTATTGAAATCTTCCTCTGTTAAGGTCATTCTTTGGTAAGCATCATGAGACACAAATATCGCCACATTCTATGCCTGTTCATAGAGATCTAGCCACATCCCTCTTACCCAGACCTCCTTGACCTCAATTTTCTTCCAAGTCCCTGACCTTCCAGCCAAACCATCGGCCAGATAGCCCATGGTTTGCTTGCTTCTAGGCAAGATGAATGACCAGATTCAGTACTCAAAAATCTGCCCACTGGGGGTGGTTTTCTCTTTACCACAATCCTGCAAAGGTGTCCCAGGACAGGGCTATAGGACCACCATAGCTGTCCTCTTTCAAGTGACTGCCTGTACATTGGACAGGACCATCAATCTATAAATCAAGCCTGGATTTTATTTTTTCCTTCAGTCAACTGGTCATAGGGAACTTCATATGAGCCACAGGTGTGTGTTGAGAGAAAAGAAGGCAAATAGTAGGACTAGGGCTTGTGTAACTTACTGATGCCTGCTGGGTCTGCTCTAGCCCAGGGGCATCTATTCCACTCCCATTTTATGATGGAGGGCGTGCTCCACTTTGTGTCTTGGTGGGTTAGACCACACCCAGTTCATGACTGGCAGTTCAGATCACATGGTACCTTGGTGGCCCATGGTCATGTGACCACTCTCTATTAGAGCCCAATCACAAGCCCCAAGTTTGTCTCTCAAAAGGACACCGGTTATATACAAAGAGTGGTGCGGTCTTGCTTTAATCACTAAAGGTCTGTGCTGTATTTACTTCTAAGAGTCTGCCAAAGGCTCCATATAATGTCCTTATGTGCCACTAACACTTGAAGCATCATCAAATCTGATAGGACATATAACTCACGTGGTGGAACAGCTTTTATGGAGGGGTAGACCTGTTGTAGAGCTTTCTTTTTTTTTTAGGGCCCTATTCAAAAGTGGCAGCTTTCAGGTCCCTTAGTAAATGGGTCAGAGTAGCATGCTCAGAGGGGATATATGTGGCCTCCAAAATCCCAAAAGGCCCACCAGATATTGTGTCTTTTTTCTTATGTTAGGAGGGGCCAGATGCAGCAACTTGTTTTTCATCCTGGAAGGAATTTCACTGATGTGGCAGACTCTCGAGTTCTTTTGGGATTTATTTCCTCCCCTTTGGCATGCAAATGTTTTAGCAATGTGTGAAGAGTGGTCACCACCTCCTGCTAAGCGGGCCCCATCAGCACCATTTCATCAATGTAATGGACCAGCATGATTCCACTGGAATGAAAAGGCAATCAAGTTTCCTGCAGACTAAATTATGACAATGCTGAGAGCTGATAAGCCCTGAGATAGAACACGAAAATATATTGCTGGCCATGCCAGCTGAAAACAAACTACTTCTGATGGTCTTTACTAACAGGTATATATATTAAAAAAAAAAAAAAAATTTTGCCAGATCAATATTTGGATAGCAGGTACCAGGGAATGTGTTGGTTTGCTCCAGCAATGAAACCACATTTGTAACAGCAGCTGCAATTGCTTGATAATGTTTATGATAATCCACTGTCATTGTCTAAGATCCATCTGTCTTCTGCACAGGCCAACTGAGTGAATATGGAATCTTTGCATAGCGAGCTTACATTAATCAATTTAGTCTCATTCATCTTTATAGTCCTTCCACCTTGATGCCACATTCTTGAGATATATTATCAAACATATCCCTCAAGCCTCTATCAATATAAATGGGCAAAAATCATGCAATCTTTTGGTATGTATCACATCTCTACGTAATTCATACTTCGAATCTCATTTTTTGGGACCTCCTGACGTATGAGTCTAGAAACCAAGAGAGATAGTGGAAGTAGGTTACGAGGAGGGTAGGCTGTCCTGTGCAAGACATCTACCTCAGAGGAGGCCACTACAGTTTCCTCCATCAAGGAGAGACTGTCTTAGTATGGAAAGGCTACTTCTAATGACAAAGAAGTCTCTTCAAAATTTAGATTTATGGTTCAAGGTATGCAACTTCATTGCAATCTGCTCATAAGTTCCCATCCCAATTTTCAGTGTCCCTTTCCGTCCCAGTTAATGCCCTAACTTTAATAAGAGACCACATGACATCAGTTTGTGTTGTAAGTTAGTTATGTACAGATTACACATTGGATATTGCTTTTAGAAAATGTATCCCTTGACTAAAATTTCTATAGGGTATAGACTCTAGAATGTAGGAGCTTCTTTTAGGGAAAACATAAAAGTTCTTAGATATCTTACGTGAACTAGGAATTTAAAGCCCTGAGCTCTTCATTTTCTTTCCTTAAATTATTTAGCTCATTTGGAGGAAACCAACCGATCCCCATTATTCCTTTTTTTTTTTCATTAAAATGGTTGGTAACAAATAACTGATCATTAAAATGGTTGGTAACAAATAACCGATCATCATCCTGCCTCCTACAGGCTCTCAGCTGGTGATAATTTGAGTCAATGTTTTGCTGTAGCATACCATCGACTATCAGTGTCCTCTTCAACACTGGAAATAGGGCCATTAATTTTTTATATATATAATTGGATTAGGGAATCAATTCCAGAAAACTCAGAAAAAATGAACCAATTCATATAACTCATTCTTAAGATTCTGCTTTTCTGGTAGCACTCTTGGCACCAGATTCTGTGTCAGTTAGGGTTACATTGAAGAGGCATGTTATATACAAATTTGACTTTACACAGTTATGGGATCTACTTAAGTCATAGACATAAGATTTTTGCTTTTGTCTGGTGCTGGAATTTGAAATCTTCAGAGCAGGTCATAGAAAAATGTCAGTAAGGAGAGATGTCTGTAAAGCAGGGAAGAACAAGATCTGGAACCCACAGCAAGAGCTGGAACTTGAGAGGATGGCCTGGAACCCAAGTCAGTTCTTGTTGCCTCCAGCCTTATGATGTGGGTGTCCTGCAGGAGAAGCTGACAGTTTTCATCATGGAGCTAAACACAGCTGGCCCAGGAGCTGGAGAAGCTGAAGGAGGAGTCAAGTGAAAATAGACACAGTTGCACTCTTGACTATTACCCTATGCCAGTGCAGTTAGCCCACAGTCAGGCAGAGTGCATCAGGACAAAAGAGCCCATCCTAACCTTCCAAGCAAAGAAACAAAATGTTTCACTGTTTCACTTCCACCTTTCAAAGGTCATGCAAAAATATTTTCTGTGTCCTACCCTAACTGGAAACACAGAGAATGTCCTTCTGGGAAACATAGTTCAGGGTGACCAAGTTGACACATTACAAAGTCACCACACAGACTAAAGAAAGAACCCATATGGTCATCTCAAATGTCAAATAAGTATTTGACAAAATTCCACATTCATGCATTTAAAAAACCCTTATTAAACTAGGAACAGGAAGAAATGACCTCTCGCTGACAAAGGGCATCCACAGTTTTCTCTCCCTATGTGAAGAGCAAGGCAAGGCTATGTGCTGTTACTGTTCCTATTTAACATCATACTGGGGGTACTGGCCAATATAATAAGGCAAGAAAAAAAAATAACATGTATACAGACTAGAAAAGAAGAAATAAAACTGTTTTCACAGAATGCATGACCTTATGTATCTGTCTAGAGATAATAATTAGAGTATTAAAAATAAGCATAGCACAAGTGCTGACCCATCAGTATAGACATGGGCCATAGCTCTAGACTAGGGTCTGTAATCCCTTGCCTCCAAGTGAGGGATTAATTTTTATTTGCTGGATTATGAGGAGGTGAAAGAGGGACCGGGCAGTCTTGGTGGCATGGAGGTGTGCAGAGGCTTGGGGTAGTAGCTATTTAAAAACAGGAATAGCCAGACTGGTGTCTATGATGCTGTGCTTCGGGTGATTCTCTTATTTTCCCTTTCTTCTTTCTGTGTCCGCAGAACCAAACTACTGCACAGAGATCTTACATAGGCAATTAAAGTTTATCAAAAAAAAAAAAAAGTAGAAGATAAAAGAAAATTCCCATTGAATATTTCTGGTCTTAGTTGGAGGATATGCCCTACCTCTAAGAATCTAGTGGAATATCTGCATCAAAGTGACCATGCAACATAGGAAGTGTGAAAGAATCTAAAATGATGAAGTGCTTGGGTCTGACGAGTTTGGTTCTAGGTCTCAAAAAGAGGATGTATGAAGCAGAAAAGAAGCATAATTAAAACCATCTATTTCAGGGACTCTCTGACAGCAGTGTTGGATGAATTAGAGTGGAATGAGACCTGGGTCAAAGTAATTACTTCCAAGGAATCAGGATGAAGATAGTTCTGACAGGAGAAAACAGTGCCAGAATCTGGAATCTATCCATTCTTGATTCTGGAAAGAGTGTACTGTATCTCTTTCCCTATATTCCACCCCGCAGCCACCTAGAGTTTAAATATCTCTTCTTCGTGGCATCTCCAGCCTTCTTTGGAACATCCACAGAGCTAGAGAAGGAGCAGGGTTATGGGTCAGCACAACTCTCAGCAAAACCATGAAAATTCTGCTGTATAGCACATGGAGCTATAATCAATAGCTTGTAATAACCTATATTGAAAGAGAATATGAAAAAGAATATATATGTCATTGAATCACTTTGCTGTACACATGAAACTAACACAACATTGTAAATCAACTATACTTCAATAAAAAAAGAAATAGTACCTAGTGTATTACAGTTGTTAAAGACAGACTTACTGCATAAATGATAAATAAATAAAATAAAACATGAATCTAGGGAGCATTATGCTAAGTGAAATAAATCAGACTGAGAAAAACAAATAAGCATGATCTCACTTATATGTGGAATCTAAAAAATGAAACAAACAAAACTAAACAAACACAGATGCATAGATACAGAGAATAAATGGTAGCCAAAAGGAAGGCGAGTGGGTGAAATAGGTGAAGGAGATTAAGAGGTACAAACCTCTAGTTATATAATAAATAAGTCACAAGGATGTAATATACAGTATAAAGAATATTGTCAACAATATTGTAATAACTTTATATTGGGACAGATGGTTATTAGATTTTTCAATGTGATCATTTCATAGTGTATGCAAATGTCAAATCATTATGTAGTACATCTGAAACTAATATAATATTGTATGTCAACTATATTTCAATAAAAAATAAATTAAAAAGAACATACAATGAAAAGGAATATAGAAGACCAAGTTGAAATTTAATAATGGAATTGCAGTCTTTTAATCATTTTTTACAAACAGAACCTGCTTATGGAGTGTTTTGCTGTACAGGGAAGTAGAAATCTCAACTGTGAAGATTAAAACTCAAGATCATAATTCCTTAGGGAGGTAGGGATTTGTTTTAAAGACAGTCTCTTTTAATGAAAACAGATTTTTAAAATCTGATATATTCTTATGCCTCTGAATGGTTTCTGGATGAGTCATAAAGCCAAGACAAGACATCCTGAGAGGTCAAGTTTTGGAAAATCCTCAAAGTACAAAAACCACAAAAGCAAAAAGCAAAATTTCATAATGAAATCTCTATTTCTCTTTCATCTTCCTGGGCCTGGATAATGTAAAGTTTTATGACTTGGATTTTTTTTTAAAGTTTGGATCATGAAACTGAATCAAGTATAAAACCACTAAAATATTTTATTAGTTATGAAGTTTTGCTCTGACTACTATAAGACTTATTAAGTCACTCAAATTTTAAGACACTGGGACACTCACTTTCGTGGATGGTTGATTATCTCAAAAAGTTTTACCCTGGCAGAATGGGTTTTATTATTTCAAAGTAAAAAGTTATGCTGTTTTCTGTTTGTGTCAGTAATGCACACAGGATAGTACTAATAATTTCTAGCTGTGACGTTAAAAACTATTAATATAAGTAGTAATAATACAGGAAGAATCTTGTTACAACAGAGAGGGTTAATACTCATTCTTACTTCTGCTTATTCTATGTTTATTTTTTTTTTCTGATTTTTCTAGTTTGGGTGAAAACTGAGATTGTTTTTAAAACCTGTTGTTATTTTTCATGTAAGCATTAGTTCTATAAATGTTTCTCAAAGCACTGTTTTAGCTGTCTCACATAAATTTGATGTATTTTATTTTCATTTTTATTCACCTCCAAAATTTTTCTAATTCCTTTGAAACTTCTGCTTTTATCCATTAGCCATTTAGAAGTGTGTTTTAAAATTTCCAAATATATGGGGCATTTTATTAGCATCTATTTTTGATATTTAGCTTAATTCTTTTTGTTCAGAAAACATATTTTGTATTATTTCAATTGTTTTAAATTTGTTAAGATTTTATTTTTGTGTGTGTTTCTTTTTTGCTTTTTTTTTTATAGTGCCAGGATGTAGTTAATGTTGTTGAATATCCAGTTGCAATAGAAACCTATGTACGTTATGTTGTCATTAGGTAGAATGTTCTATACATATCAAATAGGTCAAGTTGATCCATAGTGTTGTTCAGGTTTTCTACATCGTCACTGACTTTTTGTCTACTTGTTCTAACAATTATAGAGAAAGGAATACTGATGTCTCCAATTATACTTATATATGATCTTAGCCAAAGATTGAGAAGCAATTCCAACTACAATTGTGGATTTTTCTTATCTCTTTTACCATTTTGATCAGTTTTTACTTATGTATTTGGAAGCTCCACTTTTTTGGTGCATACACATATAGAATCATATGTCTTCAAGATGTACTGACACTTTTATCATTATGATAACCTCTCAGTATTCCTTTATTCCTGGTAAATTTCTTTGCTCTGAAGTTAATACTGTCTGATATTAATACATGGATTAGTGTTGGTATGGTATCTATTTTCCTTTTTTTTTTTTTGTATTTTAGCCTACATATAAATATACAAAATTATAATTACATGTGCTTTCTATACTCAACATATAATTGGGTCTTACATTTTTATGTAATCTGATAATCTCTGCCTTTTAATTGATGTTTCTGCCTTTTACATGTTATACAATTATTGCTAAAATCAAATTTAGGTTTTAACATTTTTATTATTTGTATTCTGTGTTCCCTCATTGTTTTATGTTCCTCTCTTCCCCCTCTCTTGCATTCTTTTGGATTATTTGAATATCGGCTATATTCTATCTTAATCAATATCTTGGATTTCTGGCTAAATCTCGTATTTTTTTGGAGCTGCTCTATGGTTTTTCACAGTCTACTAAGAGTTAACATTTTGCCACCTCTAATAAAATGCAGAATTTAAAAAATCATTTTAGGTCATTTTTCCTTCCTACTTTTGTTGTAGTTCTTATATATCATAATATTTAAACATTAAAAACTCACCCAGACAGTGTTATAAATCTTGTTTTTAACACTCACAATCATATTTAAAATATTTAGGAGGATAAAAGCAGCCTATTATATTTACTCAGATATTTGCCATTTCTGTTACTCCTCTTTCAGTCCTGAATCTCTGCATTTCCCAGAGGCATCGTTGTCCTTCAGCCTGAAGAACAGTTTTTTAGCCTTCTTTTTACAGCAGGCCTGCTGGCCATTAATTCTCTTAGTTTCTTTTATCTTCAGTCTGTTTTTTTCCATTCTTTTGGCTATAGAGCCAATCCAATAAAATTTTATTTCAGATGTTGTAGTTTTGATTTCGCAAATTTTCATTTGCTACTTTCACTCATATTTCTCTGAAGAAATCTTCTATTTTTCCATTCATTTCAATAGTATTTAGCTTGGTAGTAACAGCTGTTTTTAAAGTGTTGATAATTCGAACACATTGTGTTGTCTTGGTGTTAGCATCTGTTAATTTTCTTTCTCTGTGAGAGTTGGTCGTGTTTTCATGGTTCTGTGTACAGCAGGTGATTTTGGATTATAACCCTGGGCGCTTTGAATATTACACTGTGAGACTTTGGTTTGTTAACATCCTTTGGACACTGTTGATCTTTTGTCTTAGTAGACAAACATACCATCTTGGTTCTGATCTCAAGTTCTAGCTCTCCTTTAGTGTATGATGGTCTCAACATGTGTTCAGTTCTCAAAGTTGTTGTTACACTGGGTCAGCCTCATGCCTGAGCTACTTGGGGCTTAGTCTGGGACTTGGGAAGTGCTTCATAGAGTAGTTCAGATCTCAAAGCTTTTGTTACGCTGTTCTTAGTCTGTTCTGCACATGCATCTCTCAGGGGTTAGTCTAGGACTTGGGTGGTGGCTTATATTGTAGCTCAGTTCTCCAAGCCTTTCCTGCACTCTTTTGGATCTGTTCTGCACATGTGTAGATTGGCAGTGAGCCCTGGATTGAGTTGACTCATGCACCAGAATTCTCTCTACTCCAGGATTTCCCACCCCCTTCTTTAGTTTACAGAGGTCCTTTTTTCTTGATTCTTCTGGCCAAATATACAGGTTTTCCCTTTGAATTTCCAGTTTTTGTATTGGTGGTGTTTCTGCTGCCTCATTACATCTCCATGACTGGGGCTGGTCTTAGGGCAGTACCAAGAAGGAAAAAAGATGTTAAGAAGAAAAGAAAAAGGAAAAGCAGGAATTATCTTCTCTTCCCTACATGCTGGCTCCATAGGCATCCCCTTTCCCAATCTTCTGATCAGCAAAACCAGAGTTCTTCAGGAGTTTGTGCAGATTTAGGACTTGAGTCATTCACTGTACAAGAGGACATAAAAGAGGAAAATGATCAGAACACTTAATACTGTACTTTTCTTTCTTCAAAATTTTACTTCCAAGCCACCTACCATTCTTTGCTTCTTTGAGTCCTTCATAGTCACTTTTTGTGTTCTTTCTAGAATTTTTGGCTATATTCTATGGAAGAGAGAAATTGTAGTTGGCTCATCCGCCCTTTGCTGACCCAAGAAGTTAAAAGTTTTTGAGATTTATTCATGGTGCTAAATATAACACTACTCTTGTTTCTTTTCATTGCTGCATAATATTACATTGCATGACTACACAAACATTTGTTTATCCATTTATGCCTTGATGGACATTAGTGTTGTTTCCAGTTTGGGCCTGTTAGGAACAGTTTGTTGTGTTCCTGATTATAGAGGAAAACATATATGTCATGTATATGCTCTTTATTATCTTTATGTGACCTAATACTTTACTTACGTAAAGTGCTTTAGAATCATTCTTGTTTGATTAGGCGTTAATTTGCTGAGTAAGGGGAAATCTCCATGTTTCGAGCCTTAAAGAAAGGAACATAATATTGAGATAAACTTGCAGGAGGATTATGTGCTCCATCTGCCTTTGTGGCATATCAGTGATAAAGTGCTCTAGTCACTGTGTTCTGGCCCCTTGATAGTTTTGAGAGTAATTTAACTTCGCCTCTGGGAGATTCTGAGAATAAAAATGTCACATCTGTATTTTATAAGTTGATTAATACTGAAAATCTGTACAGCAGTTTAGTTAATTACCATTGTTAAGCATGACTATTAACTCTTTGTGATTTATGCAGAAATATTAATCTTATTATAGAATGTTTGGGCAGAAATTCTAAATCTTATAAAAAATAAATGATGCACTTTTTTTTCATTTGAGCTACCTCTTTCTATTTCATTACTTCCAAAATTTAAATATTGCAGGGTACAAAATCCATTTTATGGTGCAAAATTAACTAATTAATTAATAAAACAAAGTTTGGAATGTTATTATATAGTCAAATTTCAAAGAATGCTTTTGTTCTGTATTTTAACAGAGATCTGAAATCCAATTCTGATTTAAATTTAATTCAGGCAGGGGAATTTAAAAGAAAAAAGAAGGAAGGTAAACTGATAGGATAGGGCAGATAATCTCAGGCTTACAGGATGAGAGATCAGTTGGAAGAAGTAACCTGCAAGAAAAAATGAGAGCGACAGAGAGAAATTCTGCCAGTTCTTATTTTGCAATTTTCCTTTCATCTGCCTCTTTTATCTTCAATAGCACTGTTTTCGTCCAATCTCAAATGCTTACTGCTTCTATGTGGGAGCACAAGAAGAAGTTCAGAGCTTTATCTGTCCGCAGTCCCTCTGCAAAACCTACCACCTAGTGTAATCCCAATATGAAAAACTCCCTGTAACTACTTTTTGCCTATAAAATAAACTCAAATCTGCTCTGATCAGTTCTGTCCAATTTTCTCTCTCACAATTCCAAATGTTAAAGTGTATTACCAGCCAGGTCTGTGCCCCCATCCCTTTGCATACATTATTATACTCACTTCAGAACTCCCAGCGTCCTTCATATGGATTGATTGCCCAGATCTGTCCCATCTTGATTTCCCTCCTCTATGAGCAATTTTGGCATGTAACTATATATCATCTTACATTGGAGTTTATTTGTTGTTATTTTTTTGTTTTGATTTTTTCCACTCAAGTGGAAGGTATCATGTTTTACATTTCTTGTCATAGTGCTTAGCCCAGCGTATTCACCCTGAGTCTGGGGTAGAGATTTAGCTCTGGTATGTCCTGTGGCTGCGGAGAATCCTTCCCAAGATACCTAGCAAGGCAGGAGGATTAGGAAGCATGAGCTCCCCAGGCCTGATCTTCAAGGTTTAATTAACCCCAAGAGCAGAGTTCTATGAACCTGGGAAAATTAACAGATGGAGATTTCAGGAGACACTGTCTCAGTCTTCACTAGTTCTAGGCTAGAGCTGCATTAAATTCTTTTTGGAGTAAGTCAATAGAAACAAAAGAAGAAAGGAAAGTGGAAGGAAGTAAGACAGGAAGGAAAGAAGATCCTACCTTGTATTTTGTAGGGTTGGTAAGGAACCCCTGAGTGTTCCCTGGAAGTCATTTCTTTTTACTAGGATTCCTTTAGACGAGTCTAAAATGAATTCAAACTATGTATCTAGCAAGGAACTCTAGTCTAGTCTTGCTTATACTGAAAATCTCATGATAAAGGTCAATCTGATGCTTATATTAGGTCTGTGAGAAGATGAATTAATTACTATATGAATTCATATCCTGCCTTAACACATTAAAGTAACTTTAAAAGATGTATTAAATACAGCAAATTAAAATCGACTACACTTCAATTAAAATAAGAATTAAAAAGAGTACAGCAAATTAACAAATTAGAATCAATTAGAAAAATATGGTAGAAGAAAAGAAGAGGTAAATATCCCTCTGTAAAGTACCAAAGCGGTCCTCTGACTCTCACACTTAACCTTCAACTGTTTTGAAGAGCCCCTGTGTCTCTTTATCCCTCTGCAGGGCATCAGCACAGCCTAGCGATAACCAGCAATAGCTCCACAGCCTTTGAAAGCATTGCTCCCCCATATCTTGCAAATGACTGAAAAATCATGCCGGCAGGGGCATTTCCCTTCAAAAGCGTATTTTTGCAGATTACAGCCAGAAGTTGGGCTGCCACCTTGTGTCAAAAATCACTGAGCCTAAATACTACTCAGGAGAGAGTCTTTGTTGCCAGGCCAGTCTGCAAACTCCTTTTTACCACCTACTTCTCAGACCATTTTCAATCCCACCTTTATCAGTTTCTCCTCTGAGAGCCAAACACCCAAGACAGGATTAGACATCCAAGAGATTTATTGAAGAAATGCCTGTGACAGTTAAGGGGCAGACATAGGCAGGCAGGAACTCCAGATTGAAAAGCAGGATCTGATACCCATGGAAAGAGACAGGGGAGAGAACAGAGGGTCAGGTGGGAAGAGTCTCAGACTGAGACAGTGTTTGAAGAAAGTTTTGTACAAGCTGAAGGGTATACCTGGAGCCAAAGCTGACCATTAGAAAAGTCCCCCATGTCTGCAACCTGCGTCTCTATTAGTACCCCCATCATGCAGCCTGGGGGAAGCGTGGCCTCAGCAGGAATGGGTGGTGTATCGGAAGAGTGGCAGTTGTGTCCCCATGTAGAGTGTTTCCAAGGCCCCCATGGGTGGTGAGACCTGGCTTATGAGGTATGTCATCTCTGGCCTAGAGTCTCCTGTATTGGAATGTTTGGTGACACTTGAACGGTCAGGATAATGCAAGTTTGTGTATTGTTTTATAGTTTCTTACAAATTGGTTATTATTATCTTTTGTAGCTCAGTTAAAATACAACATTGAATGGTGATGTCAAGTATGTCTGTGTATTGCCAACAGATTATCTTGGGCAAGACATAAGCCATTTTATAAAATTTTTTTAACTTAAAAATTTTAAAATTTAAATAAAAAATGAATTAGTCAAAAAAAATAGACACAAGCCATTTTAGAGCTCAACATGTCTCCAAGATCTTGGATGGGTCATATAGAGAACCAGGACTTGGGGGGTTAGGCACTGGGGAGGAAAGGCAAGCAGTGCATGTCAAAAGAACATGTATTAATGGAACAACGAAAATGATAAAAGAGTCTTTTTAAAAAGAGGAAATTATAAAAATACCATATGAGATCACTCATATGTGGAATCTAAAAAAAAAAAAAAGCAAAACATAAATACAAAACAGAAACAGACTCTTAGACATAGAATACAAACTTGTGGTTGCCAAGGAGGCGGGGGGTGGGAAGGGACAGACTGGGACTTCAAAATGTAGAGTAGATAAACAAGATCATACTGTACAGCACAGGGGAATATATACAAGATCTTGTGGAAGCTCATAGCAAAAAAAAAAATGTGACACTATGTATATGTTCATGTATAACTGAAAAAAGGTGCTCTACACTGGAATTTGACACAATATCAATAAAAAAATGTAAAAAAATAAGTAAATAAAAGAGGAAATTATAGAAATGGAATGAGCATGTTTAGACACCATTACATTTGGAACACAATTTATTTTTCTTTTGGTTACGTGAGGGGTCAGAAGCAGGTTTCCTGACATTAATAGGTAGCCAGAATTTCCTGCCTTTGAAGTTTCATATCTTTGTTATAATCGCATTAATTCCAACTTAAAATAAATCAACTAACAAAAATTTAACAGGGTCATATTTGTGATCTAGCCTCCCTCCAAATATTTACATATTTCTGTGTTTGTTAATTGGAATCAGTATTTTCCCAGAAATAGAAATTCACTATGAATTAAGATTTTTGTGCCAAAGAATGGAACCTCCCTCTGGATATTCAAGATCATCAAAGAGGATGCTTATGTTTCCATTTTCACCTTTATTATTGTGTCCATATGAAATTACAAGGACATTTAAAAGATTTCAAAGACAGAGGTAAGAGAAGTAGAATAATGGTAACTTCTCTAAAGCTGTGAATAAAAAGCATTCACTCTGCATTGTGTGATAGAATAATAAGTCATTTTCATTTTAAAACAACTCTGAACCATGGAGAAGTTCAAGGTTGGGAAACGAAAGGATAGTTTTTCCCTTTCTTTATTGAAAATGTGTGAAGGAACGAATCCTAGAGAATTAAAAAGAAAGGCAAGGTTGTCACAAACTTCAGAAATAAGGAAGGTCACCTGAAAACCACAGGCAAAGGCTGAAGAGGAGTAACAGGGCTGAGAAATCAGACGGCTGCCTGGAAGTCAATGTGCCTCTACTCAAAACTGCTGAAGTTAGAGAGTTCCAAACAGAAACAGGATCTCCTCTGGGGGAAGGTGGACCCATATGAGAACAAAGCAACCCAAAGGTATTCAAACTGTACTCAAAGTCATTTGAAGCAATAAGTATATTTCAGAAATGTTGTAATCTCCGTTTCGCAAAGAAACCAAAGATGTCGACTTGTGGGATAAGAGCACAGCTTTTCTTTCCTGGTGGTTGCGATTAGTGAAGGTCAGTCACACCCACCCTCTCACCTGCTATCAATTTACAAGATGGTCCTCTGTGGTCAGTGAGAGCACTGAAGCTCTGGGACACACTTCCTTCTTTTATGAGAAGAGGACTGACCTATGGATGGAGCCTCGCTGCCTTGATGATGGATTTAGCAGATCATAAATCCTTTGGGGACGGGCCATGTATATTCATCTTTCTCTCTGTCTCCGGACTCCTAGTTCAGAATAATTAATTATTTAATATCTGTCTAATTAATGTGAAAAAAAGTTGGGAGGATTATAGAGAAAAACCTAGTCTCATCTTGTTTTGTAGAGGAGAAACATAAGTGGTTTGTTGTTGGGTAACATTTTGCCCACCATCTCATGGTGAGTCCTAGAAACTCTAGCAAAGAATGCTTTTCATTTCTGAAAGGAAAGAAGGTGGTAGCTATGGTTGACTTAAAAGGGAGACCTTTCATTTTTGTGTGGTATACTTATTTCATAGCCACATGCCTATAAGACCTTTAATAAGCAAATAAAGTAGTGGCATGAAAGGGCATATATCTGAAGTGAAGGAAAGCTTTCACCTTATTTTAGCATTCACCAGCAATCTTTCTTGAAATCTTCCCTGCCAAGGGGAAATATCACTGAATGAGTAGTGAGAAACCAAATAGAAGACGTATTTTTGCTGAAATTTAGTTTTGTTGAAAAATCAATTCAGAATGTGAAAACTTTATTAGGGCTTATAGTATCTCTTCAGCTTGCCTAGAATTAGATTTGAAATCCTTGTGTATTAATTTATGCTTGTTAATTATTAGAATTTAATGAAATTCTTCTGAAATAATATCACAGCTTCTCACTTGGAAGTGTGGCGTTTTCAGGCTTGCTTTATTTTTTAATCTCTCTTTATTAAACAAGAAGTGAACTAATCCTTCAAATCATTTTTTTTTCTTTCTGCTAATGGATATATACTCAATGCTAATAAAAGTTATTATTCTCTAGATAATATGTCCAAGTTTATACATGTCATCATAATTATAAATCCATATTAAATATGAAATGATCATGCATGAACATGCAAAATGATCAGATATGTCTACTGAAACATGTACGTGTTTGCATTTATGAATACTATGTTCCAGCCTCTGTCCTAGATTTTTTTATATACATAACTTTAATTTACTCTTTACAACACCTTTTTTGTATGTGTAGTTATTTCCATTTTATAGATGAAAAACCTGTGGCTGAGATAAGTTAAATAAGTTGCTTGGAAATCAACCATCAAAGCTGTGATGTAGCCTTTCTTAAAATAAATCTTTTTAACCAGGCTATATTCCTTTTACAAGGCCAAAATATGTAGATAAGAACTGAAAAAAATGCAAGGAAATAAAATTATCACTACTCTAAAAAAGCAGGTCCTGATAACCAAAAATGAATACCCTTAAAACATCTGACTTCCAACTTCCTATGTTCCACAGTAGCTTCTTCTCTTCCTATTTATTTGCCCTTCTGTCCTGTGATCTTAATAATCTTTTTCCTGTTGCCACGGGGTCATCAGAGCAACTGACATGGACAAGACAAGAGAATAACAGGATCTAAGGGCAATTAGGTCCTCACCCATGAAAGACAAGTTCAGAGAGAAATAGACATGATGGAAATGAATATTGCACATGATGGGAAAAGCTTAGCAGCTGTCATAATGGTGAAAGGGATGGCTGGGGTGGAGATGGTGAGTTGAAAGATTCTATTTATGTGTATATCCACACATATCAAATGATTTACGTTTTTGTCTTTATTGGATGGGCCACTGGGGGAAAAAAATGAGATTGGTTGTGCTCTGTCAGTTTTGTTGCCAGATCAGATTAGATGGTATCACAAACAGGAAGATAAAGCCCCTTCAAGGTCTACGGCTCCTTGTCAGTCACATGCTGAGTTTTTAATATGTTCTCTTGCAAGCGAATTATCATGGTTCAAAAAAATGAGAGAAATGAAATGACATCCTGTTAAAGTCAAGATGGAAGGACCATATCAATGAGTCTGAAAGGTGAAGGATAAAGTGAACAGGAGATATGAGACCAGAGACGATGGTGTGCTATAGTTTGCAAAAATGTCAAAGAATAATCTTCGGAACATAGATCGGAGGACTGTGGCATAATGGGTGAGGGGTCTCTGCGCTCCCACTGCCAATACACTCTACCAATTGCATTCAGAGACCTGGGGAATGTTGCTTAACCTTTCTGGCTGCAATTTCCGCACCTAAAACGGGTTTAATCATAATTATTGTGATAATAGAATGAACTAATTTATGTTAAGTGTTCGGGCAAAGCCAAGCATATAATAAATGCTCTATAACTATTTGCCATTTTCATTAAGATCAGGAGGAAGTAGCCTGGGACAAAAACAGGCTCGTGTCATACCGTGAGAAATTAATGTCAGGGAGAAGGCTTTCTCTAGGGCTGCTGAATGAGCAGAGGCCTGTTTTATCTTTTCCCCTGCAGAGTCACTGCATAGATTGAAAAGAAAGGGATTTAAACAGTTGATGGCTCAGTATATCAAGCCTATTGGTCTTTCAGAATATGTCCACTTCAGTGGTTTATTTGAAAAAAAAAAAGCAAGTACTGTGATTAACTGAAGATAAATTACTTTTCAAAGTAATATCTGCTTACTGTGATAGTAAAAACAAACCCTGACACTTTGGGAGTATTTTTAGTACTTTCCGGGAGGTTATTTAGACACACACACATGCACACCACTACCACAACTACCACACTTACTCCATTTACCATTCCCTGTAGAGGGGTAATTTGGTTCAACTGTAAATGTAAATTCTTCTCAGGAGAGATGTTGATACTGGTCAAAACTTCTAATAAAATTAAACATTCTTTTGTCTCCCATTGTCATTATTTATGGGACTTTTGACACTAAAGAATTACTAAATCACTCTCCAAAGACCCACTTTGTCATTAGCAGCTGCCATCTGTAAGTATTGTGCTTGGCTGCTTTTAGTAAGTATGGTAAAGAAAAAAAAGGAGTATTACTTGGGCTTTTGCAGGCAGAAAACAACATAGACTTGATTTTAAGGAATGAGGATGAGTGATCTTTAAGGTCTACCGGTTGCCTGGTTTTGGATCTGTCTACTCCAAGACAGCAATAAAAGGATACTCTATGGAAAACTTCCTTTCACTTGTTCATTTTCATTGATGTGCATCTTTTGTGTAGGTAAAACTATTCTGTGCATTTATAATGAAAAACTTATGCACATGAAGAGAAAGAAAGAAAAGAATTGGATTGGAATTAAGAACGTGACCACTTCCATCATGCCTACTGCTACCTCCCAATTCCAGCCATCACCATCCCTGGCCAGGATTATGATGATAGCTGGGCCCCTGGCCCCTCCGTCTATGTTTCTCTCTCAGACTCTGCTCTCAATACAGCTGCCTTTAAAGGTAGGTCATGTCCTCTGCTCTAAACTTCCCGTGTGACAGAGTAAAACTCAGAGACCATACTGAGGTCCTGGCAACTCCTGATCACTTCTTCTACCTCTTCCCCCTCATTCCTCCCCCCAGCCTCACAGGCTTTGTTGCTATTTATGCTCTTTGCACACCATTCCCACAGGTATCCATATGCTTTACTCTCTCACAGCCCTTAGGTCTTTATCTATGTGCCATCTTATCAAAAAAGCCTTCCTTGACCACTCTGTATATGATAGCACACCCTGCAATTATTTCTTCTTGACTTAACGTCCCCTAATGAAATGGAGCTAGTTGTTGTATATTCTCCATCACGTGGTAGGGGAGTAACACCTAGAGCTGTGCAATGTTCCTACAGGGGTTCTGACTGTGAACGGTAATTTTGATAGTATCTACTAAAATTTTTTAAATTGCATATATTCTATGACATAGTATGTCCAATGCCTGGCAACTTTTGCAGACAAGAGGATTTTCACTAAAGTGTTGTTTGTCATGCAGTGACTGAAGAAATTATAGTGTTACCACCCTATAGAGCACAATGTGGCAGTCTAAAATAAATGAGGATTTATTTTATATCTTTTTTATTTTTTATATTTTTAATATTTCTCTTATATTTTACTTAAATATTTTGTTTATTTATATTTGTTATTTATATATTTATTTTATGTTTTATATATTTTGTATATTATTTTATTTATATAACATATTTATTTTATTTGTATTTTATTTAATCTATATGGTGTATCATTTTCATATTTTATTTCTGATATATATTTTTTCTTTCATATTTTTATTTTATATTTCTACATGTATAAATGAAATAGTATAAATAGCTTTCTGTATGTAATGTGTGTAAATTTGTCTTCCTTTATACCACTCTTTGCTTGCCTAATCCAAATATAGCTCTCTTTTCCTGTCTCATTTTTCCTTCATTTCTTTCACATTTTTTCCTATTCCTTTTCTTCTATGTCCAAATTCAGACCCCTAAAATAGTTATGCAATACATTGAAGAAAATTTATTATTTATTGTATTTACTAAAGAAGGTTTAAAGTTTCTGTGCTTAATTTCCAAAGCCAGAATCTAACAGTTTGTTTCTATGTCCAGAACAAAGAAAAGAAAAATAACAACAGTAAAATCTTTTGTGTCTTATTTGTGTGAAATTCCAGTTTGCTTTCTCCTGTGGGCTTTGATTGAAAGAAAAAAAATCCTAGAGCTGGTTTATGCCTTTTCCTCTTTTTCCCCTTATACTACCTTAATCTATAACTAACAAGCAAACAAAAATTCAGAACGAGAAATTACAGAGTAGGCATGTCCAAGAAACATTATTTATGCAAAGATCTAAAACAATTTCTTTGTAGGTAAAAATCCAAACCACATGTTGCTGCCATAGATTTCAAGAGTATCTATACATTTCTAGTTTTCCAAGCTCTCCTGGTTCTCTTCATATGAATATTCATTTATTCAACAATTATTTATTGAGCACATTCTATGTATCTTAAGGTGTTTTAGGTGCTAAGGAAGCAAAACAGAAAAATAAAAAACCCTACTCTTTCCTACAGAAGAGTGACAGTGGTGAATCTGATGAGCAACTAATATATATTTTTACTTAAATCGTTTCATGTGTGGTATTATTAGGAGGTAATCTATGCTATGGGAGAAATATAACATACAGTCATGAGGATAGAGGTGGGGAAGGAATGAAGTTGCTCAAGCTTCTGCCATCCCATGGCCTTCAAGGAAAGGGGAGATCTTGGAAGGAGCAGAAGAGGTGGGAGAGAATGCTCATTCTTTAGAAAGGTGGAATCGGAAATTGCAGTCATTTCCACTCACGTTTTTTTGGCCAGAACCTAGTCACATGGACTGGCAGTGAGGAAGGCTGGGAAATACTGTCTTCAGTTCTGAGACTATGTCCCCTGCTGAAACTTCTCTTGCTGTAGGAGAAAGGAGAACAGATATTGAGGGGGCAACTAGTCATTTTTGCTGTTAGCAAACAGCACATCAGAGGGACAAAGATGGGAGAGGAAAAGGAGTAAACATGCTTGTTGAAAACATGCGTGCTACCTATGCTATTTTAAAACTAATGTGTTCTAAGCAGAGCATCCTTTAAAGAGTAAAATCCATATGGCTTACCTTTTACCAGAGGTCTGAAAACATCCTTTATAAATAATCTGGCAACATCCCTCCCACCTCTCCATCACGTCTTAAGGTAAATTCCTCCTCTTCTCCACTGAGTGTACCAGAGCCTTGCAGTCAAAGGAATCTCAATAGCAGGTGCAGAACTAAGTTTGTGGAGCCAAGTGTCTTAAAATACTGTGTTCAAATCCTCTTTAATTCTTCATAGATAATTATGCTTGCCACACCTTTTCTCCAGAGATAGTGCCTTAGAAGAGTAAAGCAGCAATATTTCCTCTCTGTATCGTCAGGACTCCAACAGCCAGGGTCCTCTTTTCCCTTCCTTCTCCTGTTGTCCTACTCCTTTTTGTTTTGCCTTCTTAACTTCTCTGTTTATCTTCTTTTTTTATTCCAATTTTTTCATTCTCTCAATTTTAAAATTCTTGAATGTATCCAATTTCATTTTTATAGTGGATTTTATTTGCACAATGGAAGCCAGTAAAGATATATACACACATACATATGTATTATTTCAATATGCAGAAAGCATAGAATTAGTATAAATTATATTTAGATGTGTTTTAAAGAGTAAGATTAAAATTAGGATCAGGTAAGATTAAAATAAGTTCTATGATATGATAAATTCATATGCCGTTTTTTTGACACATATTTAAATGTCAGCATATTTGTTCACAGCTGGATTTCAGGTTTTTGGCTAGCAATTCAGTTACATAATAAATTACACTGGCCATAATCAAACATATCTATAATTAGGGTTCTCTGTAAATATCATGGTTTTTATTTTCTCCAGTATCTGGAGATGCTCTTTTCCCTCTGAACTTGCCACATTAACTGAATCTTTCCAATGAGATACCAAAGTGAACTTCTTATCACGGCCATTAATTTATTATCATATTATTAACATAATTATAATCTTTCTAGCACCCGAAGTCCTTTCAGTTTGTTCCTTCTTTTCTCCCCAAATTTAAAAGTTTGCGTTTGACATAAAGGCTGGCATTCCTGACACCCTGGGAGATTTTGCATGTTAATGAAGGAATAATCTAGATTTAAAAAGTTACTTAGGAAATGAATCATATTTGTGACTCTATTGTCTAGACTCTTTAATGCTATGCTTTTATCTGTCTGGAAAGATTAGGAATTGTGACTCCAAACATATGAGAGCTTTACTAAAAGCAATGGCTGGCTCGCTCTCTCTCTTTCAATTGCTTGGTATCTTTTTCCAATAAGATCTTGCTCTTTGTGTCTTGCCTTGTTCAGGTCTTCTTCTCCCTCTGTTATTCCCTCCCTCACTCCATGTCTTCATTCTTTTCTTTCTTCCTTTCTCCTTCCATTCATCTTTATTCTTCCATGTGTGCCTAATTTTGTTCTAAAGACTAGAACTACTAAACTCTCAGTGAACAAACATAAAACAAAGCAGCTCTTAGGAACAGGTGGATTAAAATCTGTTTGACTATCTTATACTACCTTATTAACCCCCTTGAAGGTACTGTGATTTTTATTTTACTAGTTTCAATTACACTCACATACATTTGAAAAGGAGATATTATGTACATGAGACAGGTCATTTCTCCAGTCTAGAGACAATGCTTTATTAGAAGATTGCTTGTAATAATTCTGTGCTCAAATCTCTCCTCTCCCACCCACCAGACTGGTTTATGAGCCACAAATTACAAATCAATGATCCAGCCAGGACAGCAAACCATGTCTAGAAGGCCAAAAAGAGCTAGCTTTTCTACAGCCCACAAGATAAGAACATTTTTATATTTGAAAATGGTTGAAAAAAAATCAAAAGAAGAATACTCTTTGGTGACATGTAAAAATTATGTGAAATTCAAATGTCAGTGTCCATAAATCAAGTTTTATTGGAGCACAGCCATTGTAAATATAGTGTCTTTGTCTGTTTCCCCCTATAACAGCAAAGTGGAATAGTTGCAACACAGAAGATATTGTCCACAAAGCCTAAATGTTTACTATCTGGTCCTTTACAGGAGAAGTTTGCCAGTCCTTCAGCTAGGCTTCATTGTAAACATAAAAAAAAAATCATAACATCTGAGTAATTGGGAGTTGGTATTTTCTATCGACTATAGAAAATTCACTAAAAGAAGTTGGAGTTAATTACAGAATAGTATGTGGGGTTTTTTTTAAGACAGAAAATTCATATTAAAATAAGGAAAGAAACAAAATCACTTCTGCATTTGTGTAGGATATGAACTTTGAAGCGTTCACAGAGGATGCATAAGGCTGCCTCACCAGGCACCTTTAGCTGCAAGCTACTAGGTTCTTCTTTGAAGGCTTTTTGGCACATACCTGCAGAGCTGGAGAATTTTCTAGAAAACTAAATCTAGAGTCTCTTCCTCACCATTGAAGTCTTTGGTGCTCAGAACATTGTTGCAACATTCAGTTTTTCTTTTTCTTTTCCTTATTTCGCCATTTTCTTTTACTAAATTGTTGATTATTTTCTTATGTTTATAGATTCTTAACATTGCCAGCCAAGAACATTTGGAATTTTTTCTTTTTATTTTGGTTGTCACCAACTTAGTTCTATGATGTAAAGATACCCACTATTTGGATGACGAAAATGATAAAGAATCCATTCACTGGAAGAATTTAAACTTTTGACCAAACTGGCCAATGTGCAGCTAGAAACCTGATGCTAATAAATCAAAGTGTATTTTCCTCTTTTTTGTGGTATTAGGTGTTATTCTGATACATACATACATACAGATTGTATATATATGTATATGCTTGTCAACCATGGGCAGCAGGCTTGCTTACATAGTAGTAGGAAGCAAAGAGATTATTTTTATGGAAGCAACAATCAACTAACAAGTAACTACTGAATTCCCACAGGAAATGAACTAATGAACTGTTTATATGGCCAAAATCGCTTCTGGCGAACAGGCACAGTGACTCACTTTATGAGACTGTGAATTTTGGGGAACAGTTTGGAAAGCCAACAGCTCAGCCAGAAAGATTCAGATTAGCTGAATGTTGTTTAAGGGAAATCTTACTGAATGTAATCAGATATGAGAAGCTGAAATTAATATAGTTAGATAGTTCCATTTTCCCTAGACCAATCGTGAGACTGCTTTTCACACAAAGAAGATGATCGTGCTGGTGTGACCCACTAAGGTAAAATCAAGGGCAGTTTGAAGCTCAAAGCAGGCTGCTCCCAGCCAGATGCTGCTTCATGCCTTCTCAGCTACCCAGGGGGAAGAAGGGATCGATATCAACTTGACACCTTGGTCGGGGAGCTCTGGGCTGGAGATGTGGCATTAAACGGACTGTATCTCAACCCGTGTATGAAGCTTTCTCTGACTAATTCTGTTTATATAGAACCCGCCTTTTTCTGAATCTCTCTAATAGACTGTCTGTATCAGACAACTGGCAGTAAAAATGATAAGTAGTCTTAAAATATCCTCTAGTTGTTTAACGAGTGTATTTCTCATCCCCCAATTGACAATAAAATCTCCCGGCGAGCAGTGATTATGTTTTTCATGTCCTCCGAAGTATACAGCACATGCTGGGCAAAGAAAAGGAATTTATTTCACTTATTTATTATTTATACCCTATTTCCAGAAAAGATTTGAGCTGGCTAATAATAATAGACATAATAGGACCATTAAAGTAATGATTTTAAAAAAGCAAAAATAAGAACCATAATGCCCATGGAAATGATTACACCGTAAGCTCTAGGGCATTTTGCCACAGAATTTAGTGCTGAGTTTCCTAAGAAAAGGGCTCAAGAGAGCATGCGGTGTCCCTAGGTGCTGGCTGTAACTCATGGGTCCCCTGGGGTCTCTGCCTCCTGTGCCGTGGTTGCCTTAGTCTGGGTCTGGCTGGACACCCTTTGGGGCTTTGCTCTTTTGTTATGAAAGGAACCTAAGAGCAGCCTAGAAGGTGGAGAAACGTCAGTTTGCTGGTAGATGGCACCTGACGAGCTATGGGGCATTTAATTTGAATTTCTAAGGGGAGAAGCCTCAGGTCCAGCTGGCTCACTGCTTCCAAATCTTTCATTTTTCTGTCTTTCTATAGGCCTGAAACAAATGCGGAAGCGTGAAGAATTATTCAGCCCTCATCAAACTAAAAATAAAAGTATGGGAGTTTACCAGGAAGAACTAAGTTGTCTCTAATATTGAATTCAAGACTCCTTTATTGCAAGTAGAAATACTACCCATACTTTTCTGACATAGTCTTACTGTCACTGTAGATAGTCAACTAAAATCCTCCTTTAACATAGTTCCCCCAAAGAATACTGCATGATCTAATGGACAAATACTTGAACGTGAGTTCTATTTAAGATACAGCATTGCTCTTTGGGGGACTAAGGTCAACCTTTCAAATTACAGTTCTGTAAGGAATGGCCATGAAGAAACAAAGCAAAGAAATCAAGGGGTTGGAGCTTTCTGATCTATAATTTCTTACATACCAGAACCTGGAGAACCTCAGGGTTAGCGTGCGCATCCTTGAGATTACTCCTTTCAAGTGCAAATTGTGGTTTCTGAGAGAATACAGGCTCTAGGTTAATTCAGTAAGCCTTACCCAGCTTTTAGCCCAACATTCTTGCTAAGATGAAATAGGAGGCAATTCAGAGTTTTAGATGCTCAGTGAGTCCTCAAGGTGCAAGTACTTACTTACTATTATTGATTTAAATTGGGGTCAACATACTGTTTCCTGTGAGGGGCAGATAGTAAATATTTTAGGCTTTGGGGTCATAAGTCTCTGTCGCAACTACCCAACTCTGCTGTTTTAGTAGGAGGATGGTGTCGTGGGAAAGGAGGGGACTCTGCTGTGCATATTTCATTTGTTTTCACTCTGACTGCAATCTTACGAGATTTATATGATGATATGCCATTTTATACACAAGGAAACTGAGCAACAGAGCTCTAGAGCAATCCAAGAATTTAAACACTCCTGTGGAGCTCTCTGTGGTTGGATCTGACTTGATCAACTCTGTTTTCCTTGGTGAATATTTTCCCACATTTATTTTGAGATTAAGAATTGTCTCCTACACTCTAATAGATGTCTGGCCAACAGTAGTCTTCTCACAGAAGACACCGTGTTCTCACAAGAGAAGCTAATGGCTTGATTTCTTTTTTATTATTATGAATTATTTAAGGTTTGTCTAACATAGGTGAGATTCTAGGGGACTTTCTCATTAATGGCTCACTTAATTTTATGTATGAGCTTACGAGCCTTTTATCAGCTTAACTCCATGAGTGTTTCTACCTTTGCAGAGTGAGAGTTTTCTATGCTTCACCTTCTCATCCCTGTACTGTCTTGCCTGGAATGCTCCCGTATTCATTCATCCAACGGACATGTTTATAGTGTTGTGTGAATCATCTGTGAACCTTTAACCCGGGGTCAGTGCCTTGACCCCCCAGCCAGTCCTGGACACAGTCGTCTCCTGAATACTCCCCAGCTCTCTCCATGACTGCTTTCACGGTCAAGCCCCTCTGACTACTTTCCTCTGGTTTAGCAAACTCCTCCTCTTCCTCCATACAGCCTTTCACAGATTTGGGCAAGGATTTAAGCATCTGCATCCCATCATGGTAACTTCCTCATTGTAAGGAATATGAGCCATCAAAATAATTGCTAAAGAAAAGCCTGTCAATTCATACAGCAGAAGGAAAATAAAATGTTTTTCCAATACACCCCAAGGCTAGGACAAGAACTCAGCAGGCAGCAGTGCTAATCAAAACAGACCTTCTGCCATGTTGGGAAAAGGGAGGAACAGACTTCCCACCTGCAGTGCTCTTCAGAACGAAAATTCAACTCTCTGATGGAGACATCTTCCTACCATAGTTGTGTGGGTAATGTCTTGGAAATAGAGTGAAAAACCTCAGACACTTGATATGTAAAATGAGACACTGGCTTATGATCTCCAAGCTTATTTTAATATTCTACTATTCAAAAATTTTACTTCATATCTTTCAACTCTAGAAATAAGGTTAATGGGGATACCAAATAAAATACATTTTTATTAGGCATGTTGTAGTTATAAATTAACAATGTGCTTGCACTTTGATTTTTTTTTTTTACCTAATCTTAGAAACAGAAAAAAAGTCTCTTGAAAATTGGCTAAGAAATTAGACAAGTGGATGAGGCAGGAATTTGTGACAGAGCATTTCTAGCTTTGCAAAGCCTATGAACTTATTTCAGGAGATTTAACCATTTCTTCTGTCTTTAATTGAATTCAGTTCTCTAGCATTGTGTACCAGTGAACAATCTGTTTACTTTGTTGTTCTTTGTTTTAGTATTATTATTATCAGTGCATGAATTTAAGCATATTTGGTGTATTTTAATTTATTACAGTTGTTATCCTTACAAAATGACCTTATTTTTGGCCAGTGAAAGCCTCTTTAAGCTGGTACTTACTGGTGTTTATTAATTGCCTTGCTATCTGTTGTGACAGGACATTTCAGGCTCATCTTGTGTGTTTCCTGCTGTGAACATAACTTTAAGGAACCCTGGTTACTCTTTGTGGGAAATAGTATTTTCAAGACAATCTGAGCACTTTGCCATGGGGTCGGTCTTTGCTTCTTGGTCTTTTCAATGGACAGAGCTAGGACATATGTTTTTTAAAAAAATGCTTTATGAAAAAAATCTCAATATGAAGATGAGCTTCCAATCAAAATTTAAATACAAAGAGTTTTTAATCTCTACTAACCTTAAATCTGTGTTTACTTTCTTGTCCCTCAAGAATCTCATTTCCAATGACCCTGGGAAAGGTAAAACTCTATAGAATATCCCAAAATTATTCACTGGCTTCATTCCACTACCTACACAACCACACACACACACACACACACACACACACAGAAACTCAGAGCAGTAATACCAGGACCACTGCAAATATGGTTTTAGGTTGGATTTCTGAGATGGGGAATTTTCTTTTTTGCAAGTAAGTGAGGATTTATTTGGGAAAAAGGCAAGGGGATAAGGGAAACAGAACAGCAGGGCAAGATGGGCAAAGATACAGTTTCATGGGAAGTCAGGCATTAAGCCTTATACTTTGGAGTGTGAATTGCACCAGAGGTTTTCTCACCCAGATGGGAATGGGGAGGCTAAGCCATTATACCATTGTCTCTGGCTATCGACCAACTGAAATGGGGATGAGTGCATAAATTCCAAAGCATTTCTGGGTCAGGTGGCTCCTGTCAGCCTAAGGCAATCTTCGACAGAAAGCCAGAGGTGTGAGCCATTAAAGGTCAAAACTCAAGCAGCTGAGAGATGGTTACAGTGTCTAGTAAATGAGATCTTTTGCACCATACCAAGAGTATCTGTAGAGTCCCACCTTATACTACCGAAATCTATTCACTTTTCCCAGTGAGTGTTCTCTGTTCACTGACAGCTTCCCTGTGATTTTGGTTAGCTCCAATTTCTGGGAACTTTACAAGAGGAGAGTCAGTATGACAAATACAAGTGTTCACTTGTTGGTTCACAACTTTGGGAGTTTCCTGGATGAAATTTGATACTGGTTCCTGTACACAGATGTCAAAGAGACACCAAACAAAGGCACAGGCCACGCCAGCTTTGTAGGTAGCAGTTTTAATAAGCAGGGAAACTTATGTATGAGGCTTGTCTTGGGCAGCTGACAGATGAGTAGATCTCTGCACCGGCCCGCCAGAATCTTATTAAATGTTTACAAAGAAGCCTTAATGGGGTTCAGTCATGTATTCAGTTCACATGGTTGCCAACAACACATTGCTCTCTCAAGGCTGTGTCCTTGAATGGCTCCCATGTGGGGACAATGGGAGGAGCATACATTCCAAGGACAGAGGAGGCAGTAAGGAGCCTCCAAATGCCTGGGTCCAGCTCAGGGGTCAACTGGAAGTCATTTCCCCTCAGTGACCTCTTCTAACACCACTGCTACAGTTGTTTCCAAGAAAATTGTTGACCCTGAACTTCTCTTTCCTCGACCACTTAGTCTAGATTCTCACCAACCTCATCTAGCATTTCTGATGGTGTAAGGGGCCTGCCTGGCAGGGTACCTCAGACCCTCCAACCTAAGCCTCTGATTATCATGCCTTTGTCAGCCTGTGATTATTATATGTATCCATTTCCAGTTAAAACTGGGCATGCAAATTCAAAGAGATGCCCAGTACATCACCCGAGGGCCAAAGAGATTCCTCTCTGCTCCACCACCCCCCTGCCCCTTTATTCAGCAGTAACCCAGTATCCTCATGATAATTAAAGTCACTTAACCCTGCCAGTATGGAAATACTTTGTTTGACAGTTGGTTCCCTGGCATGAGGAATCCAATGTGGCCGGGTAATAGTTGTAACTCTAGACATATAGAGCCAAGAATTGTGGGGATGTGAAGCATAAAATCCTCAAGTATGTCATCATGAATGAACAGGAATAGGAATAGGCATAATCATTATGAGTGGGAATAATCATTCCTATTTCTACCACCTTGATTCCTGGACTTAGTTATTCCAACTATGGCAGACATAATGCCATGGCATGGCCATTACTTTAAGATGAACCTCATCTTGAAGGATAGTACTCTATTCCTGCAGGGATTTATCTCTAAACTGATGCCTCAGTTATGCCCTCAAAAAGTCATTCTGTTGGTCTATCAGTCAAGTAGCTTCCGGACATTGCAGTGTGTGGTAGACCACAGTGGAACCCATAGTGATTGTCGATAGTTGCCCATCTCTGAATGGGAAAGCATGTCTTTTGGTCCAAGGAATTATTTAACATGATCCCATGTCAATAACTCAAACACTTCAGGTCTTCAAATGGCTGAGAAAGTGTGGGAAAGAAAGGCAAAACCATACCCTGAGCACCTGTCAATCTAGGCCAGAATGAATTTTGTATTTCTAGGGAGTAAAGCGTTGAATCTAATCAACTTGCCATCAAGTGGCTAAGTTAATTGCTTGATTTCTTCAAGGGGTGAAACCATACCAGAAGGTTTCAGCCTTAGACTTTGTCTTGGCAAGTTGGGTAGTCATAGCAGCAGTAGCTAGATCAGACTTGGTGAGACAAAGAAGACTGAAAAATGGAATTTTAAATTTTAGTTAAATTTATTTCATTTAGATTTAAGTTTAAATGGTCATATGTGTCTGATGGTTACTGTTTTGGATAGTGCAGCTTTATGTAGTACTTTGGAGTAGGCTCCAGCATAAGTAAAAAGAGCAAGATAGATAAAGGAATCATTTATGTATGCTACCATTACACAGAAAGGTAAACCATGATATTAAATTGTTTCCTGTAAGAGGAGGGAGAAATTAGGTTGCAGTCAATAAGGTATAGAAGTGATACTTTTTTGAATTTACTTTGCTTTATAGGTTGGACTTTGTAAACACGTTTAAAATAATTATAATTTAAATTAAATTTTAAAAAGCAATCTTTAAAAAGTGGAATGCAATCTAAAACAAACAAAAATGTGATGTGACAACCATAGAGATACGAACTATTTTAAATGACTGCGAATCACAGTAATTTGATTGTACAACTATGTTTTCAGTAATCACATTTTTGGTGTTAACATTGGCATTGCTACCATCCTCAGACTATGCGTGTGTGGTGTAAGCTAACTTGATAAAACTTGAAATTGGAGTGTTCAGCATGAAAGAAAAGACATGCATGAAATTGATGAGGATAAGCCAAAACTGTGTATTCTGAAATTTGAATGATATATATCAGTATAATTTCATAATGATTTTTGTCTGATGCATATATACTTATAATATGTAATGTATGATAAAATAAGTTTATAATATATAAGATTATATATATTTATCACATATAAGGTTATATATACGAACAACATGATATATAGGTATAATTATACTATATAACATATATTATTCATATATAATCTTACATATAATAAATATATAATATATAAATGCAACAAATAATATGTACACATGTGTGTGATCTTATACTGTACACAAATATTAGACATATATATGTGTGTGTGTGTGGGTGTGTGTCCTCCATGGAGATATGGCTGTTTCTAGGTCTCAGGTAGGAATATACAATATGTGTCTAGAACATCTATGCTATCAAACATTGGTGCTATCAGAGACCGCTAGAATTCTGTCAAAAAGGTGCAAAAGCCAACTTGAACAGGCTCCTACTCACCAAAATTGGGATAATAAAGATAATAAAAAGAAGAGGTTGAAATACATTTAATACATTTAAATCCATGAGCTCATAATGGTACTTTAAGAATCTCTTTGATCATCACTGGAGATACTAGGGAAACAATGTTTTATTTAGAAAATGGATAAGTAAATGGAAGGCATCAAGTACTTACCTAACCACTGCTAATAAAATTATTACTTTGGTGTAGCTGACAAGGGGAAATTTCTGTTTCTAAAAGTATCCCAACTAACAAGTAGAGACCAATACGATTAGCAAATCATTTTCCAGCCCATAAAGAATTGACTGATCCAGGCAATGTTCATCAATGGCTGCTAAGATTACAGAGAATCAGACAGTAAGCCAGTAAGTACCTACTTTTCGAAGTAACAATACCACCTATGAAGCAGTTTTGTAAAAAACAAAAACAAATAAACAAAAAGCCCCCTGAATCATTCAAGTGCTTAAATCTGACAAGTTAGAGGAAACAAAAGAGCCAGAGTCATGGAACATGTTAAATGACACCACAGGGAGTGAAATCAGTAAAACAAGCTGTGGGAAGCAGAAGCTACAGGTAAGTTATTGCAGGGAAACAATGGCAAGGGAGAAACCAACAACATGAATGGAGGTAGGAGCCTCTACCTTCATACAAGTGATGTATTAACCAGTCCAATGTGTGGGCTTTGTTTGGATCTTAATTCAAACATTCAAAATGTTAAAAATCACAATATAATTTGGAAAATGTGAACATTGGCTATTTGGTGGTATTAAGGGAATGTTTTTGTGTGTAGGTTTAATAAAAATGCTATGTTTTTTTTGTAGGGGAAGTGCTTATAATTTAGAGATATATAATGAAATTAATTTGAAATTATATGATGTTGAGAATTTGCTTAGAGATGATCTGGGTGGAGAGATAGGAGGTAGCGATGATACAAGAATGGCTGAGTGAGGAATTTGTTTTATTATCCTCCTTTTTTTGTATGTGTTTGAAATACTGTATAACAGAAGGTTACAAATATAGATAGATAGATAGATAGATAGATAGATATAAAATATAATAATGATTTTTAAAATACAAGATCGTATTTTATCTTTTGCTTTTTGCCTTAAAATGCAATTAGTAAAGATGGATGGAGAAATTGTGGGGATTTTTGGGTTTGCTTTTAGCTTTTCCTTCAACAATCTGCAATTCTATCATTCCTTTTTTGTCTCCAATTAATAAGGACCTGACCTGATTTTCTTTGGTTTAAAATGCTCTCTGTGGCATTACATGTCTTCAGGAAACCATGGTTAAGTGACCTCACTTTACATATCGTTTGGCCTCCCGAGAGAAAACTAAAGACCTAGCTGAATTTTTAGATGTTTTGAAGAGGTGGGCACAAAAATCATCTTCTTCTTTACTTTTCCTTTTCTCTTTATCATTCTCCAAGTTTCGCTTTCTCCATATAACTTGGGCCACCATCTTGCCATTTTCCTAATCACTTATTTTTACTAAGACTCCTAAACAACAAGAAATACCTTATTCTAACACAGTGACCAAGTTCAGCTTTGGGTTGATCATACATTGTTTTATTGAATTTATCAATGCATATTGTCCAGAGTGCTATGTGGATTCCAGCTAAGGCATTATATACTCCTAGCTATCAACAAATTTATAGCTTAATTGAAGAGAGATAACTAATATGCTCACATGTGAAAGAAAAGGAAAAGCAACCAGTTTTATCCTAAAGTGACTAGTAGAGATTTTTAAACCCAGTATAGTGACAAAAAATGGAGAAAACAGTGCAAACTAATACACTCATAGAAGACTTAAGACTTGAGCTGATTTAAAAAAACAAAAAAGAACAGAATTTATACTGTTGGAATGAGAAGAGTAGGGGAGAAGAATATGAGCAAAGACACCTGAGTTGAAATGAACATGTAAGATATGGTCAACACTTGTTTAAGGATGAGTGTTAGAGAATACAGAGAAACTGGGTTGCAATGACCAAAGAGGTCAGATTATGCTGAGTCAGAAAAAAACAGATAAAAGGGCACCATGGATGTGGTTGACAGTAATAAGACATGAATTCTTGGACAAGCGGTGTTTTAGGAAGGTTGTCTGGAAATGATACTGGGTAGGAGGGTATTACCACTCTTAGGTGCAGACACATGGGGTCCTGCCCTGGAACCTCATGTTTCAGAGCATCTCCATACTTGGGAGCACCTTTCATAAAATTTTCTTATTTCTTGTCAAATACCAAGACCAGCTGGAGTTGGCAGTGACCTCAAGCAGATTTCTTTGAGCCTAGACCAGGGTAGCTGGTACTTACATGAAGTATGAGTATGAAATAGTCAGACCCATAGAAGCAGTGCATAGAATGGTGGCTGCCATGGGATGAGGGGAAGGGAAGTGGAGAGTTGTGGTTCAGTGGGCATAAAGTTGCAGTTATACAAGATGAATAAATTCTAGAGATCTGCTCTACAACATAGTGCCTATAGTTAACAATTTAGTTATCAATCTGTATTGCGCACTTAAAAACTTAAGAGGGTAAATCTTATGCCAAGTGTTCTTAACACACATACACACACACACACAAACAAGGCAAGAGGACACAAGAAATCTTTTGGAGGTGATAGATACATTTATTTCCTTGATTGTGGTAATGGTATCATAGATGTATGCATATGTTCAAACTCATCAAAGTGTACACATTAAATAGGTACAGTTTTTTGGTATATTAAGTGGACCTCAATAAATATGAAAAAGTTCAAAAGTGATCACATTCTAGCAATACAGTGGTGAGAGACCCCAGAATCAAGAGAACACATGGTAGGAAGAGGTATTATTTTCTGTTAATGCTGAATGGTAAATTAACGTCGCCAGGAAATAACTATCTTTTATGTTTTCCTGCATGCTCTGGGCAAGACACATTCAGGCAGAGCATCAGTGATGCCCAGTAATAACCTGTGAGAGCCACAGGCAGCACAGTGAGCGAGGGAGCATCTTGAGTTACGGTGTCAGCAGCATCACATACATGGTATTAGGGAAGTTCAGAGGCAAGAAGATGTATATTCGTCAACATAAACAAGTTCTGAAGAATAGCAGTGTTATGAGTAGTCACATTACTACCTTTTTCTCATGATGGGAGATATACAATTAGCCAGGAAAATAAAGAACTTGGAAAGGTGTTTCCTGGACTTGAACACTGTGAAGAGTCTTCATATGCACTGATTATCAAAAAAAAAAAAAAAAAAAAAAAGCATCTCTTCTCTATACATTATTCTAAAGCACCTTTGATAAACCATGCTACCCTACATGGGGCCATGAATTGTATAATACATTTTTAATCAACTGGTTTATATAGACAAGGATCCTGCAGAAAATATTTGCCCAGGAGTCTGCCCACTCTACAGTGGGCCTGGAGGGCGTGATCAGTGGAAAACATGAAAAACTATAGAAAGGAGGATCGGTTAGAAGGCATCGCAGTGATCAGGACAGAAGTGAGGCCAGACTAGACTAAGGTGAGAAATATAAGATGAAGAGAAAGGGGGTAAAACCGAAAAACATTTTAAAGAAAAAATAAATAGAATTTGATAGTAGTTTGAAGAGATGGAGCAGAAGTGGGGAGGGTATAGCTCAGGTGGTAGAGTGTATGCGTAGCATGCACAAGGTCCTGGGTTCAATCCCCAGTACCTCCTCTACAAATAAATAAATAAATAAGTAAGCCTAATTACCTACCCCCCCCCAAAAATAAAGCAAAATAAAAAATAAATTAAAAAAAAGAAAAAAAGATAGAACAGAGGCTCAAAGAGCACTTTAAGGCGTGTATGCTTAAAGACTAGAAAAATGTGCCAAAGTAGAAATAACTACTCATGGTAGAGAAGAAAGACCAGCTTGAGATACAGATACGTGTTGGGATATGTGGCAAGTTCTCAATCCAAAGAATCCTTCTATGGAATAAATAAAGGTCAGTTATGAAACTCTTAAGAAATCCAAGAAAAATGTTTGTCTCTTCTTTCACATGTGACAGGACATTGGAACCCACCTTGCAGCAAAATTTTCACAAATGATATCAGAAGTTGTGAGTTTAAATGTCAGTTCTTCCCTTTGGGCAAATTATTTAACATTTCTGAACCTTGGCTTTATTCCACGAGAGTGGGATAAATGATGTCTCTTTCACAGTGCTATTTTGGGGGTGAAAAAAGATAACCTACGAGGAGGTGCCTAGCAGAGAGGGTTCAGTGCAGTTAGACTCAATAAATGTTGGTTCAAGTGAGATTAAATGAAATTTACTAGGGTCCAAATTGCTCTGTTGTCCCACGTGTCCGATAACCCCATCCTCATTTCACATTGTGGCAGGAGCTCATCTACCATCGTCTGGGACACAGGTCTAGGACCACTACCTTCAGGAGTCTAAGATGAAACTTTTTCTTAACTGGGGAGAGTGAAAAATTGAAGATGTTAACCCCTGCAGGAAAAATGGTGTATCTCTCTATAATATGCCCTATATCTTTTAGAAGTCTGCTTCCAATACTGCTTGAGATACAGTCACAAATAATAGCTCATTTGTATTATATGGTGAGGTGATGTCCTCTTGAAAACATAAATTAAAATAGCATTCAATGAAGCTTTGAAAAAAGGAATGGGAGCCAAGACAGAGAGAATTTTAAATAGAATGTTACCTTGATGATTTATTTGAATAACAATGTTCTTGGCAGCATGCTAGTGGAGGATGGGTGCAAAATCTCTATTACTCTCTGACCGCCTGTTTTTATGGCCTTCATTTAACATGATTAAGTACCTGGTCTGTGCTTAGAGGCACCTAATGGCTTTCATTTCTCCCCAGTGCCTACATCTCTCTCTCTGGCTGTTGTTAAGATTTTGAGGAAAGGCATGCTGACTCCTTGGCCCCAGTAGGTGAGGGTTCAGTGGCCTTCAGCCTTGTAGGAATGGCTCGGTGTGTTCAATAGGAAAGCGATTTTGCTTACTATGGCTCTGAGGTAGTTTGGAAATGCTTCTTTTTCCAAGCATGAGAAAAAGATGCTCATGGTGACTTACCAAACTGTAAAATAGTTCTTACCCTAAAGGGGGAAAGTCAGGTAATTTGTGGAATTTAAAACTTTATTGGGGAAGGTCCTTGGAGAATTTGCTTCCAGTAGCTTGAAATAGGCTTAAAGCTTGGGAGAAAGTGGTGCATTTTATCACGGTGAGGAGGAAGGACGTGATGCAATCACAGCAGAGACAGTTGAGAATAATTCGGGCCAGGCCAGGGCCCAGAACAATGACTGTCTTCTGGTTGACAGAACGGGTCTGCATTCTGATTGGATAATGGAGTGGGAGCAGGTTACCATTCCAGAAAAGTATGTGTGAACTGATTCAATGACTTTCTCTCCATCTTTCACCAGGCTTACGAGCAGACACTAAAAGAATTCTGGTGTTCACAAGTTAGCAGATTGACAGCTTCGGTGTTTGTCATTGTGGTTGCTGATCGTCCTGTTTTTCCCCAATGTTGAGGCAATTAGGGACTCATTTACCCACTTACCTCACAATCACTCTTTATTTTTCTTTTCCATTTTCTTTCAACAAAACAGAACCCATTCTTGCAATAGTTGGTGTGCACATAGGTTTTTTAATTCATTATATGTTCTTGCTTTCTTCAACCTGAGCACTCCTCTCAGAATTACCCACACTGATCCCAAAGGCAATGTATGTGTGTGGTTGTTTAAATCCACAGACTTGCTTGGATTCAGATGCTAGCTCTTTCATTGACTACCTGTGAGATGTATGACCCATTGCTTATCCTCTCCAATCCTCCATTTATTCAACTTCTTTGAGTTGTCTTAAGGATTAAATGGTATGTATATTTTTTCAGTCAACAATATTCACTGAGAACCTTGGATGTACATGATAAACAGCAGCCAGTTCCGGGGGACACGATGGCTAAAACAAGAGCAATGACAACAAAACCTGTCTCTCCTGAGGGATCTCATGCGTTATCTAGGGAGGCAAGCAGTAAACATAAATATAGAACCAAATGATTTGGAGTAGTATTCGGTGCTATAGAGAAAACTAATTCATGGCCAGTAAACAAAGAGGGGCATGGAGTGCTGGTTTAGACTGGGGGACATGAAATTCTTGTAGAGAAGTAGAGGTCTGAATCAGTGCTGGAAGGGTCCATGTAAATACCTGCAGAGAGGATTTCAGGAAGAGGAAGGCAACAGCACAAAGACTCTGGGGTGAAAACATGCTTATCTGTGTCTGTATCTGAGGAACAGTAGGAAATGGTTGTGAGGAGGAACTTAGCTTAAGAGTCTGATGCATAGTAATTGATTAGTAAACTGACTATTTTTAGCACTATAAACAAAGACGCTTGATTTAGTCTTTAATGGAAATGGTCCTGCAGACAAGTTGTCTTCCTCTATCCTGAATATTGTCATAAAGTCATCTTTGCTTGTTGTATTTTACCTGGCTCTTGTGATATCTGAGTGTCCCTTTCTGATTTTTTTCAAACTTTTTTTTTATTGAGTTATAGTCATTTTACAATGTTGTGTCAAGTTCCAGTGAAGAGCACAATTTTTCAGTTATACATAAACTTACATATATTCATTGTCACATTTTTTTTCTCGCTGTGAGCTACCACAAGATCTTGTATATATTTCCCTGTGCTCTTTCCCAGTATAATCTTGTTTATCTGTTCTACATTTTGAAATCCCAGTCTGTCCCTTCCCACACCCTACCCCCTTGGCAACCACAAGTTTGTATTCTATGTCTATGAGTCTGTTTCTGTTCTGTATTTATGTTCTTTTTTTTTTTTTTTAGATTCCACATATGAGCGATCTCATATGGTATTTTTCTTTCTCTTTCTGGCTTACTTCACTTAGAATGACATTCTCCAGGAACGTCCATGTTGCTGCAAATGGCATTATGTTGTTGGTTTTTATGGCTGAATAGTATTCCATTGTATAAATATACCACAGCTTCTTTATCCAGTCATCTGTGGATGGACATTTAGGCTGTTTCCATGTCTTGGCTGTTGTAAATAGTGCTGCTATGAACATTGGGGTGCAGGTGTCATCCTGAAGTAGGGTTCCTTCTGGATATATGCCCAGGAGTGGAATTCCTGGGTCATACAGTAAGTCTATTCCTAATCTTTTCAGGAATGTCCATACTGTTTCCCACAGTGGCTGCACCAAACTGCATTCCCACCAGCAGTGTAGGAGGGTTCCCTTTTCTCCACAGCCTCTCCAGCATTTGTCATTTGTGGACTTTTGAATGATGGCCATTCTGACTGGTGTGAGGTGATACCTCATAGTAGTTTTGATTTTCATTTCTCTGATAATTAGTGATACTGAGCCCCTTTCTGATTTTTGAATGTCTTCTATACAGCAGCGAGTATAAGCCTGAAGTCTGGGCTCCACATGTAATTTATACATCAAATCTAGGACGCTTCCTCCCTCCCCCCATCCCTGAGTGAGGATGGCTTCAGTATGCTACCAGATGGCTTGGGCATGTTCTTATCAAACCATTTAATATACTGCAGTGTAAGGTGTTTTGTGCCACATATTAGTCTATCTTTTCTGTTTTCTTTATTTCTCACCATCCATAAACTTCTGGAAAGTGTTAGCAGATAGAGGGACCCCAAATTGGAAAGCCGACCTAGTGAGCAGGCAACCCCCACTCCCGCCCACTGTGGGTCCTTGCCCACCAATTGAGAAAGAATTCTCAGGGGAGTCAGAGGGACAAAGTGAAAAAGAGCTGCTTTATTGCTAAGAGAGAGAAAGGAAAGAAACCAAAAAAGAAAACACTCAAGCGGGTAGCCATCAGCCAGGTCAGACAGCTCCAGCCCCCTGTCAGGAGGCACGGTCTTTTATTGGAAGGCTCTGCCATCAGTGTTTTCATTCTGGTGGTGCCAGTCATCTTTTGTTATGGGATCTTTCGTCCCATGGAGCTCAGCCCTAAGAAACAGAAACTTCAGTAGGAAAGAAAAGAACAAAGAAAGAGATACTGGGGTATGTCCTTGGGATTGGTGCAGCGTTTGTAGAACGTAAAATGTCTTGAATGGCTATGTCCTTGGAACCAAGGAGCCAGCTTCGGGATAAGAGAAACAACCTGTTTTTGTTTGTTTGTTCGTTTTTTTTAACAGGCTGACACCTTCTTTCCCTTGTTGTTAATCAGCCTAGGCCAGTCAGCCTGCCTAATCCCTTCTCTCAAAAGGAGGGATTATTGCACGTTTCCACTGAACTTCCAACAAGGAGCCCAGTGCTTTGCACATTGGCAAGCCCATAATGCATATTTGTTGAGAGATGGGAGAGACTCAGGTATTTAAGATACTGGGGAGAAAACTCAGGCAGTGTAAAGCCTTTGAAGGCTTTCATGCCCAGCAGGGATATTTGCTCTCAGGTAGGTGAGAAATTGATGTCTATTGACTTGATGAGTAAATCTGGAGAAGAGTTGGGGAGGGTAAGTGTGGCCCTCAGCTACCCAGTCTCTGGATGAAGGTAGCAGTTCCTGTTCAGAGGTGGGGTGTGTGCGTGAATTTGAGTGTGTGTATCTGTACACGTCTGTGCATTATCCAGGTGGATTTTCTCGTGGAATAGACTCAACTGTCCATTTGCATTTATTGTGTGCATCCAAATTATAGCAACATTTTTTCAAAGCATGATACGTTCAAGAACTATGTTTTTCTTTTTACAGTTTTGTTCTATACTTTCTGGCAAGTGATACTGGTTTTTCATGTACAGTAATGATGTATTTCCATCTTTAATAAATGTACTTGTGAATGTAAATAAAATATTTAACATAAAAAATAAAATAGAAATGATACATGGAAATGCCCAGTATTTTAAAGGTGGTAAGAACATGACTGAAGTTTGGGAAATAAAACCTTGACAATTTTTTTTAGAAAACAAAAATATATTTTTACTCCTTAAAACTTCTCCCTAATTCTTAGCTACTGTCTATGAAAAGCAAGCTATGGACCCTGTTTTTTCTAGTTGTCATTCGATTCTAGGAAGGAAAAAAACCATTAGCAAAGGAAACAATTTACTTTTTACTTTTTTGTAAAATGGTCTTTACATCCTATAATTTCTATTAGTGCCATTAAAAATATTGTGACTTTGGAAAACTGAAAAGAAATAGACAGACAGAAATACATACAAAGAAACTGAGACAGACAGGAGATCCAGTCATGTCTAGTATGATCGCCTAACTTTGCATCCATGATTTGTACAATTATCTCCTGCAAACCATGAATTTCAAGGACACTTTGGTCAGTCCTGATGACTAAAAAAACAACAGAAGTTGAACTCAAACTAGAGAAGCTCCTGTACCCTTTCACTTGTCAGTCTGAACTACTCAGAGGAAAAGAAAATAATTTCTTTTTTTGATTACTTTCTGAAAGTTTCATGTCAGTCAATTCTTATTTCTGTTTTTAACTGAATGGTTCATCTTTGGTTAATTTACCAATTAAAACTTGCAGTGGGCCTTGGGGTGTCAGATCTCTGATATTTTATCAGATATCTAGATACTAAATTGTTTGTGTTATTTTCATAGCATCATGCTCCCAAGGAAGGCGGTGCAGATGATAGAGAAATTATCCTCATTCCCTGGCAAAAGGTTGGTGGAGGGGATCTAGTCCTAATTTCACACCTTGGCTTGGTTTAGAATACCTACACAAGGCATCTAGATTGTTCCTTTCTTCACACATGCCAAAGATACAGCAAGCTTTTAGAGCACAGTCCACATATGAGTGATTTTATACCTCTCCACTTAGTTGAGACTCTGAAGACACAACATGTTTTAGAAATTATCGTAATAATTATTAAGGTAATTAAAATAAATTATTTCTACTATGCAGTTGTATGTACCATACCTTTCTGAGACCAATTTATCATTCTTTGGCATCCAGTTACACTATACAAAAGGAAGAGAAGCAGCCAGTCAATTAAGCAAACAAGCGCAGTGTGTATTGTTTTATGGCACCCTTTTCTGACTGTGATTACAAAAGTACAGTGCCAGTAAGTTCAAATCTAATCAGAATAAATCAAAAACTTTTCAAGGGAGGTCAGAGAAGAATGCTCATGTTATTCTGGTTAAATTGTTTTTTTTTTTTTTTTAAGATCTGTTCAGTGTAGTGTATTGAATACACATGTCTTTAATCAACACCCCTATTATTTTATTACTTATGGTCTATAAACAGGAGATTAAATTATAAATAACACGGCTGGGCCAATAGCTAGTTCAAAACTCAGACAACTGCATGTTGAAACAACTCTACCAGGTGCAGGGCACAAATATCGAGCACCTAAAATGAAGTGATTTTGTAAGATGCTGCCTCATACCTAAAAACAAGGTGTCTAAGAGATCATAGATGTGGGTCAAGCAGTATGATAAAGGCATGGGGTAAGGGAGAGACCAATTATAAATTTACATCAGTGAACTTCTACGCCACCCTTTACAATCTTGTGTATTGTCAGTGCATGGTAAATATCCAGTTCCACAGGTCCAACTGGTTCATGCGAAACCCATCCAGTTTCCATGACAGTTGGCTCTCCTTGATGAATCTCAATTTCCACATTTGCTTTGGATCCTCTGCAAGGGCCAAATACATGTTCGTCTTGGGCAGGTTTTTGCAACATTTTTACTGAATGGGATGGCAGGGTCTGCAGAGTGTTTAGATGCTGGCCAGGAGTTCTTGGCCTGTGATTATGGCAGGATTTCAGGACATCTTGGTAGGGCCCATTTCATCAAGATTCACCCGCCCAGTACTGTGTTAATTCTTCTATCAATCAACATTGAACAGCAAATTGCTTGTTTGTAGCCTTCACAACATATTTTTGCCTCTTGGTTAAATGAACAGCAGCCAAAGAGATAATAAACACTATAATTGTCTGCCAAAAGGATGCTCTATACATCCAAATTGTTTTCCTAGGAATGTTATATTATATGAAAGTGTCATCGAGCAAGTTTTTCTCTAATAGTTACATGAAATAACTTTTTGTGGCAAGAGCTTGCTTTGCTATATCCAAAGTCACACATGCTTTTCTTCCCTACATTGTTTTAGAGTGATATTTTAGGTGGTTTGTAGAAGTCTTTCTGGACAGATCACTTGCTCATCTTATGTCTCTTTCTGATCTTTCTGAAAGTAACGAGAATAAAAGCATATACATTTCTAGGGACTAGTTTGTAAAGACTGTTCCTGAATTTGCTGAAGAAATAGAATCTTATTTGAAAATTATTGCAAAATAGAAATTGGTGATCTTTACTATTGCACTTCTACGTTCTTTATACAGTATGTTGTACAGTTTTTTCACTTACAAGCTTTAAGCAACAAAAATTAATTTAAGTGATACATATACTATTTTGAGTTACATAGCTAAAAATTCATGTTTTAAAGGCATAGCAGTATGAGGTTCTATGGAATACCTAAGCAAATTCTCATAATCATGGTGGAATCATAACGCAATATCATAATGGAGTCAACAATGACCTGTTCGCACCTTGCTATTCTGACTTGCACTGATTTTATTTTTCCAAGTAGAAATTCTCTGTTACGGTCGATGCATTAGAAAGAAATGTCTGAGTCACTGGTGATAGATGTGGGCTAATGTTTATTTGTACTTGATTAACACTGGGATTCCAAAATTTAGAGATTCCTGATTTAACACGTTCATTAGAATTATAATACTGTTGGATCCAATTACTACCCAAAAAATTGCTGTGGGTTTTCCACAAAATTAGTAGAATAATTCATTTTGAGTTGTTTATTGGATTGTAAAAGTGCATCTGTATTATGGGCATTGATTGAGAAAGTTACTTTCATAGTAAAGCATTTGTTAAAGATAAATAGATAAATAAATAAATAAATAATAAAATTTTCTAGCTAGAAGGAGCCTGTGAAATCATCTACTCTAAAACATCGGCTTTACACGGGGGGATACTGAGACCCATATGGATTTAGCAAATTATTCAAGGTCACCCAGCTAGGCAGACCGAGAGTCAGAACCAAACCTCAGGCTCTGGTTAGCAGGGTTCATGGGCTATTGGTCAGCCAACCCCGGATTTTGTTTCTCATTTTGACAACAGACCTAGAACTGCTTCATTTCTTCATACATGAAGAAGTAGGGATAAATGATCTGTCCTGTGGGGCACCGTGCAGATTGAGCTGGTGAGGTGATGTACAGTAAGTGCCCAGCACCTTGTCTGGGACACTCAACATGCCCGACTTCCCTTCTTTCTAAAGCTTTTTGTAGAATAACCTGAGACACAAATGTTCTGCTTGGTGCACCTGCCACTTCCCACTGGTCAGTCTTTTATAATATAAGATTTCTAGCTATATTTATTGGTTTCTCTGAGTACCAGAACTTTAAGAATTTGATCTTTACCAAGCAATGTAAATCATACTTTTACCATTTGTGTTGTGTTGGATTTATCTCTTCCCAACTCTAAAATACAACCTCACAGTGACTTCCAAGAGCCTGTGAAGCTTCATTTTAGAGTTGGCACTGAAATTTAAATTATCTGAGATGATAACATACTGCTCACAGTCTAGTTTAAAAGTCCTGAGTGCTGTTATTCATTCCCTGGCTGTGAATTATGTAAAAGTCCTGAGATCACCAAGATAAAGTAAACTAAGATGGTGTTTTAAGCACCATAGTTGTGGCTTGTGTTATTAAGAAAACAGAGATTTTTTCGGATCAGTTAAAAGTAAAAAACATTATTTTGTAAACAGCTGGCAGGAATGGCATGGGATATAGCCAGGCCCTGCTAGATAGAGTTGCCTTAGTATCTAGGAAAAGGAAAGCTTTAGCAAATAAAAGGCAAACATTAAGGAGAACTGCCTAAATTCCAGGTACTCTTCTAGAGAAAACCAGCTCTCAGAGGATTAAGTTACATGACTCAAGCCCTACCCCAAATATAAGGCTAAAAGCTAAGATTAAAAAGAATTAGCATCTGACTCACAAAGCAGTGCCCATTTCTCTTGACCAAGTTTACTAAGTTTCCAGATCACCCCCTTTTGTGACTCCCTTTGCCAAGTATAAGTTCATAATTCAGTCTGAAATACTCTCAAATCAGAACTGAGAAGTCATTGCAGAGTTACCATGAAAATGGCAATAGTAATTCTTCATTGCCCTTGACTTACGAGTTTTGAGCTGTAAATTATTAGTTGCTCTTGTTTTAAAGAAAAATTAGGTCTTCAGATCAATTTGTTTGAGCTTTTGGTTGCTCAAATGGAATAAATAAAGCAGCTGGAATATGGCTTAGTCAGAATGGGCTGAGGAAGCTCCCGTCTCTAATGGACTGAGCTGTCATTCATGTCCTCAAGAAGGAAGTGTGATGACAGGAGTTCATTTTTCAAAAATAAAAATAAAAAATAAGATAAAATTATGGTCCAGGTCTGTACTTGATAGGACTGTGGCAATAAATTGCCACAAATGTTGTGGGTGGCTTAGAAGAGCAGGTATTTGTCGTCTCACAGTTCTGGAGGCTGGAAGTCGGAAGTCGAGGTGCCAGCAGAGGTGGTTCCTTCGAGGGCTGTGAGAGAGAATCTATTTCATCCTCCTCCCTAGCTCCTGGTGGTTTGCTGATAATCTTTGTCTTTCCTTGATTTGCAGCAATATAATTCCAGCCTCTCCCTATGTCCCCACGTAGTCTTCCCTGTGTTTGTGTTTGTGCCTCTTCACATGGCATTCTTTTTATAACTAATTACATCTGCAATAGCCCAATTCCCAAATTCAGTCATGTTCTGAGGTGCTGGGGGTTAGGACTTCAACATAGATGCATTTTTTAACGGAACACAATTCAAGCCATAAAAGGTTCTAAAAATTAAAAGTGAAATGTTGTGGCAGCACTGTCTGATGAATTTAGGTCAAGCTCAAAAGGAAAACACTGATGCCTTAGAACGAAACGAATAGCATGGCTGTCTGCATAACTGGGACTGCAAGAGTCTGGATGATTAATCTGCGGGATGCAGGGCAAGGAAGAGGAAGGAAGTAGACAAAGGGGGAGTGAATAAGGAAGGAAAAGGAGGGAGACAAGAAGGAGAAAGAGGGCAGGAGAAGAAAGGGGTGATGGAAAAGGAGGAGAGGGTCCAGGAGAGACCACACAAGCCAACGCTCACTTTTGTAGCCCAGCTCAAATCCTGGTTCTAACTGTAGATCTGGATGGAGCCTGACTACTGAGTGCTTATCTATTGAGCTATCATCCCAATTAAAGCTAGTTTATGAGTTTAATAATTGCTCACATCTTATGTCCACTCACTGAAGAGAAATGTGTCTTCAGAGTCCTTTTAAAATTAGGTTGCTTCTGCAGTTTCAGACCTACAGGAGCTTTTAATTTGGACCATTTGTTCCCTAGTAAAGAGAATTGGTCTTTTGTTCATACATGGAACCCACAGCAGAAGTCACAATGTGCCCACTCCTGATATGAATTAGCTCAGTGGGACGTTAGGGCAAATACCAGTTGGGTGCTGGGAAGTTATTGTTTCTACTACCTCAAAAATTAGAGATTAAAAATCTCTACTCATTTATCCAGTACATCTTTCTGCCAAAGCCTAATTAATTTTAGCAGTTTTCTCCCCCAGGACTTTGAATAGTAACTGTTTTAAAGCATCAAGGTCACACAACCTCTGGAAAATCAGGTCTGCCAATACACTTAATGATGATGTGGTTAAAGGACAGTTCATTATGGTTTTATTATTATAATATTTTATTATTATATGATTCTCAAGGATCAATGTATGTGAAGGACATTATGACTCATCAAGGACCAATGTATGTGAAGGAGAACAATATAGATTAATTATTTTTTTTCTCTATTAAGATTAATATACAACATTTTGTATTGGATTTTGTTTACCAAGGTTGTTATTGGGTTTTTTTTCGTGTATTATCTCAGTTCTTACTGCATCCCTGTAAGCAGTTGTTTTTACATCCCTTTCACGTGTAAAGAATCTGAGACTTATGAGTGATGGAGCCGACACTACAACTCTTGTCTGTCTTCTCATCTTTCCCTTTTTCCATTCACCTCACAGACTCAGCAGGGTATGAAGGATTCCCAGTTTTGTACCTGAATGCCCAGTTGTTGCTCTGAATATAAATTACATTAAAATTACACGAGAGAAAGTAATTAAACAAAGTGGAATGTGAGAAAGAGGAATCTGTCTATGACAGAGAGAGGATATCATGAACATGATTCTACAGTGGAAGGGCTGCCTGCGCATCTTTACGGTAGGGCTGAAAGACATCTGTTGTAGAGTGAATTCCCTAGAGGACAGAGCAGAAGATTTTGAAACTGAGATGCAGCCACAAGCCTTCTTTCTCTCTGAACAGCCTCTTCCCATTTTATTTGCTGTAATATGTGTCACATTGCAGCATTTCCATGGTGATGTACTACAACATTATAAACACTAACCTAATCGGTCTGTAGGAAGAAGAGCAGGGAACAAAGAACTTCCTGTTTACACAAAAATAACCTCTTAATCACCAGTTCTGAGAGAATTTAAAGGAAAATGAAAGAATATTGTGAAAGAGAATCTAAAGACTATATCTAATTTAAACACAAGGAACTACCGATCATTCAACTCATTGAAGGTCTTAGATGCAGTAGACAGGTCAGTTCTCAAATTCGGTAAATTTAACAATTGATTCTCAGCTCACTAGACATCATCTTTTCAATTCATTTGCAAAGTTTGAGGGATAATTACTTAGTGTTATTTTTAAGTGGCTTAGTGGAAAATATAAAGATGTTATAAGGCATAAAAAAATGTAAATCATCAACAATTAACAACCACAAAACACCCCCCAAATCTCTGTCCTTTCTTAAAGGTTAACGTGCAGCCACTGCTTCCTTGAATTATTCACCACAAAATATCTTTGGGAAGCAAATTCCTGTAGTGCATGACTCAATCTGTAAAACTTAAGTACAACTGTCCTGTTATTCCTATATACCTTGAAGAAGAGAATCCTGGAAGATGAGATTTCTGTGTTTCCACTATAAACAGAACAAAAGAAATAGTGTCTCAACTATAGCATAAGAAATTTTGATTGGAGGGGAAAAAAAAACCAAAGAAAACAAAGAAAATACTTCCTTAGAGTATTCTCGAGATTCTGGAATGGCTAACAGAGGCATATTGTAGCATCTTGTTATTTGAGCACATTAACTTGAGGCAGTTCTGCCTCAGGCTCTAAACTCAAACAGAGCTGGGCTTGAATTCCTACTCCTGGACTTACCAGGTGTGCAACCCTTGGGAAAACCAAACTCTCCATGCCTTTGTTTCATCATTCATTCAATCATGGACCAAATGCTCATCAAGCAATACCAAGCAGGTGCTGCACAAGGTACTGGGGACATAGCAGTGGACAAAACCAAGTGCATCAAATAACACACTTGCCTTAGGTTATTTGCAAGGATTATAAATGAAGTATATATAATGTGTTAGCAGAGTTTCTGGTTATGATAATTATTATTAAAAGTGTGTATTTTCTCAAAGGAATAGGTAGCATTAGATTGGAGTTAAAAATCAGTGGGGATTTTTACTAATAGCCTGTGACAAGGGTTAGCTACCCTCTGTATCTCAAATAGAGCTTAGAGAAAAAATGAAATAAAGCTCCCTCGTCCCTAAAACACGCAGAAAATAACAGCAACAAACTCCAAAGTCTATGATCTGTCCTGGGACACTGAGCAATCAAAACGGTTCAGAGCCACATTGGAAGCCACTCGCTGTCTGTTCACCACCGGATATAATGAGTTACTGCTCTCCTCAATCTCTTCACTTCTTAGGAAAGAGAATGTTACTGATAAAAAGAAATAATAACCATTTGTGTGAATGTTTACGTCCCCCAAAGCATTAGCACAGAAATGTGGAGCTGAACAGTAAATTTAGGGACAGTTTGTCCACCTCATTAAAATTTAAAGAATTCTCTTGAAAAAGGATGTTCTTGGAATAGAGTAAAAATGAAAGCAGAAAAAGACCGAAACTTCTCTGTTGCCCCTTGAGATGTGAGCAACTTACTTATAATGGAATGGAACTTTGGAGTACACATCTGTTACTGGACAGGCAACAAGAGATCAGTTACCACAGTCCCTGCAAACGCAAGTGTGAACCACTGACACGTATGGAAACCTATCACAGAGTTAGGCCCTTAGACTTGCATGTGAAATCTGCTAGAGCTACTAACAGAGTGGAAACACTGGACTTTTCTTCAGGTTATTACAGCTCCTGGCAGACTGTAAGTTTTGACAGTGTTATTTTTTTTCCCTCCCTCCCTTCCCTGTCTTTGCACACACTCTCCTGTGCAGGAAAAGATCCCAGAGAAGACAGCAGTAAATGAGTACTGCGTTTAACTTTGAAATCAGTCTCAAGGGCTCCTGTGCTAGGAGGTTGTGCAGCAAAAATAGCCACCAGGTATCATCCCACCATCCTGTTTGCTTTCTGAAAGGCTTGTTTGTGTCCAGTCCATCAGACCGGTCCTTCAGTTAATCTCATTTGGATGTGAAGGTGTTGAAAATCTTGAGTCTGAAGACTTTTAAGTCCATGTTTTATATTGAAGAGATCTGAGTTTCTAGCCCATGCTGATCAGGATAATACAGATGGTCTGCATTAGGAAGTCATAACTCCCCTTTGAAAATCTGTTTTAAAGCTGCTTCTATTATAACAGCACTATTTACAGTTGCCAAGGTATAGCAGCAACATAAGTGTCCTTCGATAGATGAATAGATAAAAAAGATGTGATATATATATAGATATATAAAGTGGAATAATACTCAGCCACAAAAAAAAGAACAAAACTTTGCCATTTGCAGCAACTTGGATGGACTTGGAAGGCATTATGCTAAGTGAAATAAGTCAGACAAAGAAGACAAATACTGGATGATATTACTTATATGTGGAATCTGAAAAATACAACAAACTAGTGAATATAACAAAAAAGCAGCAGCCTCACAGATACAGAGAACAAACCAGTGGTTCCCAGTGGGGCGGGGAGGAGGGGCTGTATGGAGTGGGGGAGTGGGAGGTACAAACTACTGGGTGTGAGATAGGCCACTAGGATGCATTGTACAACATGGGAAATAGAGCCAGTGTCTTGTAACAATTGTAAATGGACTGTAACCTTCAAAAATTGTATAAAACATAAAGTTACATGGATGGAAAGCAAAAAAAAGCTGCTTATGTTACTCATTGATACTAGAAATTAATGTTTTCAAAGACTGTTTACATCAGTGACAAATATTGCTGAGTTCAATTTAATGGAATGGAAATTGTTTAAAAAAGTTATAAAGGAGGGGAGACTGATGTGTAAATTGAGTGAAATTATATTCAGACCAGCTCTCCCTAATATAGATACTCTACAGAAAAAAATTTTAAATGAGAAACAAACAACTGACCACACTTGCTAACATGGAATTGCCCAAATGTGGTTGAGATGAGGCCAAATTTAAACAGCCTGGCAGCTGTGCAGCCCGCGGTCTGCCCGCACGCACTGCCGATATGCTGGATTGCTTTGCGCTCCCTGAGGCTGATGTCTCCCAAGTGCTCCTCTTTCATGAACTGTCACCCTTTGTCCCTGCTTGGACAAGCGAACTTCCACATCCTTTCTATTCCTCACACTTGACCTCTTGACCCCTTAGTTATTTTTCTGTTTGTAGAAACAAATGAGACTAGGACAAAAAAGAAAGAGAAAGTTACAGTTTTTTAATTAAAAGATGTTCATTTTTTTCTCCCATTTTGTTAACTTCCTTAAAATGTAATGAGATAAACTTTTCAGAGCATAATATTTTACTCTATGATTATGTATTTACTCCTCAATCAAGCAGTAGCTAATTACTGGAAATCTACTCTGTGTTAAGACATAGTAATGTATGATGAATTTAAACTTGAGAAAATTTTAAATTTTGGATTTTAACATTATGTCACCAAGAAATTGGATTTTAGTGAGTAATGCAGATCTGTGAAAGAGAGCAACACACACACGCACTCACACACACACTCACACACACACACACACACACACACACACACACACGCTCACAGTCTCTCTGTGTTCTGTGATCTTTAAACAAAACTTAAATAAATGAAAACATGTTGACCCTAAGGGACATAAACGAAAGTCTGTGCTCTTCATGGCTTGTTGATGCTGAAAGTGGAATTTAAGTCAAGAAAAAAAAGAATTTTTTTTTTTGGCTTGGACCTTCTCTCCTCATTTCCCATAGCAAATCCAGCCAACATTCCTTGGGACGAGCTCAGTGATGAGACAGTTGGAAGGCAGAAACCTTAGGAATTGATCCAATTAAAAGTGAAAGGAGAAGAACTGGCTGGTTGCCTTCTTACCCCATCTGACCCACCGTGGAAGCATCGAGATCTACACCCCTCGGTCGCTGCGCCAGCTAACGTTCACCACCCATTTGGTAGTTAGGACAGACTTGCACAGATCCCGTTTTGATAAACTTGAATAGCATAGCTGATTTAGGGAAGGTAGCACTTTTAGCAGATTGGGGGGAAATTTTTCCAGAGTAGCACAGTAATGATCTAACATATATGAGGTTATATTTTTCCTGTCCCTTCTCTCCTCCGAGTCGTGACCGCTAGTAACATCTATACACACGTGGATCCAGACCACATGCCTTAGATCTCCAGAGCATGAATTGGTCTCCCACAGAGCCTCAGATTTAGCAAAGCATCCGTTTCCGTCTTCTTCACTATTGGGTCCACATTCAAAGCACATAGTATCCTTTAGCTTTGTTCAAGAAGAGGCTTCCCATGTTATATTGACTATATGCAGTGCTGTGGAGTTACAGAGATTAGGCACTAAGAGACTTGGATTCTGGTCTGTTACCTTTGGAATGAAACTTAAAATTCATTTAGGCCACCACCCTCATTTTACAGCAGGTGGAAGGAAGGCATGAGAGGAGACTGGCTTACCCAAGGGCAGAAGGAAACTAGGGGGAGACTCTCCTGGCCTCCCTCCGATCCTGCTCACCCTGCCAAGAAGCGTCCCTCCCCCCCACTTCTTGGCAGCTCCACCTGTCATAGAACCAAACCTCAGCTCCCATCTGTGAGACAGAAATGACAGGCATTTTGCAGCATCGTCATAAGTAGAAAATAGTTCTGAATGTCCCCTGAGAAGAATATCACCTCCTGTATTTCTTTTATTCATTTCTCATCATGCAGAAGGGTTCAACCTCGTTCACTGCAGCCAAAGCAGAGAGCCCGTCTCAGAGCAGGCCTTTAGGTCTTCTCACATTTTCATGTTGTGAATGATTTTGACTAATGAATCTGATTGATTAGAATAGAATTGAGTTTATTTTGCATTTTTGGTAATGAATTGTCATATTTAGCAGGTCTTTCCCCTAATTAAAAACTATATATTTTTAAGTGTAGTCTGAGTATGACGGAAATATCTTAGTACATTAACATGGTTCTGGCAGCTTCTCTAATGTGATCAGTCTGATCTTTGGCAGCATAAGAGCCATGGTAGGTTGGAGCAGTGGTCTGTAGCTGCAAGTGCTGGATGTTTATCCTGGCTGCTATAGTGTGACCTTGGCCACATTGTTTAAGTGCTTTCATATTCCATTCCTTTCATGTAAAATGCAGGCAGAGATGGTTGATTTCTAGGGGAGGGTATAGCTGAGTGGTAGAGTGCGCATCTAGTATGCACAAGGTCCTGGGTTCAATCCCCAGTACCTCCATCAAAATAAATAAATACCTTATTACTTCCCCCAAAACAAACAAACAAAAACAAAAGACAAACAAAAGAGATGGATGATTTCTAAATTCCCTAAATTCCTTTCTAATTCTAAGATACAGACAAATCTTAGCTATGGTAATCATAAAACCATTGTTAGTGGAGTAGAGTGGCATTTTCTGTGAAAATAGATCGTCTAATACATTTTTTGAATTAAAGGTACTAAAAATTGAAGCAAAAGAGTGGAACGCCTTAAATTAGTGGCAGTGGGCCTTCTATAACAATAAAATGTGCTTGCTGGAAATTTACAGTAGCTGTAGAATGAAAACAACTATTAAATCAAAATTGACTTCGTACATTCAGAGACACAAGAATAAAACCTATTAACAGCTCAACGTAATTTAATTGAACACTGTGAGTAATAGAAGAGAGGTCCAAGGGTGAAGGCTGAGAACACTTACGGATGACTCTGAATTGCAATATTTGACTTTCTGTGAGAATGAAGAGCTGAGTTCCAGCTGTGTGTGTGCTGAGTTGATTAAAGGAGCTAAATTTACATGGGCACGGAGGTGTAAATGTGTTATCATGGTTTTCTCTCCCAGTATATTCAAGACAGCCTGACACTGTCTAGACAAGTACAGAATAACCTCCTATCCGACACCTGGCTCGCAGGGGCCCCTCGCAGCTCTGACTGTGAGCCCCCCGCCTGGGCACCTCTGTCTGGCTCTGTGTTACCAAGTGCATGGAGGCATGAGGGAGACCAGAAAGCCCAGGTGGTGTCACGTAGACTTGAGGTTTGAGATTCTGACTGGCTACTTGAGTGAGTCACTTAACCTGTCTGAGCCTGTTTCTTCACCTTCAGAATGAGCTTAATAAGTAGTAACTGTTTCACTGTCCTGACTTACTTTCTGACTTAATCTTTGCTGGGGTTTACATTCCAATTTGAATTTCTAGTCTAGTGTACTGTAGGTTTTGTGCTTCTGGATTTTGTTTGTGGAATAGGTAGCCTTGCCTAAACAATGTCTCTATTCTGTTACTGTAGCTCTCCACTCAGTTCCGTTTCTTATTTCTCAACACCTAAGTGTGTCCCCACACACACATCATGACCAGGCAAGACAGAACAAGCCTTCAAACGAATAACAGGTATTTCTAAGTTAAAGCATGAGTGGCATAAAATCAATGATTTGTTTACTAACTAATAAAATCCAAGTGTTCAGATCAGTTGATTATTAAATATAACCACGTTTGCCTAATATAACTCTTAATATTGGAACCACCTCCCTCTCCTTCTTTCTGAAAAGAACACATACCTCTTAATATTTTCTCTGTTATTCAGATAGGCAAATACTTGGTCACATTCACGAGTCACTAAATATTCAGCTTAGCTGCTTTTTCATTCCTCTGTGTTGTTTCCTTTTGCCCTTTGTGGGAGTGGCAGGGAAATCGTCCTGTAATGGGACACTGCTCACATGTTTGGTGCTTTTCCTTCTTATGGGATGACAGAAGAGTAAATACCTTATGCTTAGAATTCTTCAACAAGGTGACCCAAACCCACTGACTATTTTTCTGAAAGATAGACTGTTTACCTGGATGTAAAATGAGCAGATCTGCTAATTCTTTGGCTGATGGTCTTCTTGTTTAGGAAACCCACATGCTTGCTCTGAAAAGAAGTTAAAAAGCAATTTTCACTTCTGTATGCCAAATAAAATAAAACGAGATGACAATTGGGTTTCACCGTGAACCCACAATCTCTGCCTGAGGGAGAGTGACAAAAGCTGAAGAGAAGGTGCTTATATTTGCTGGAGCCAGTCATCCTACAGACTCTGGACTATAAGATGAGGGCAAGCCCTTTCTCACTAACGGAGCAAAATCGGCTCAGGGCCCACAATCTCCAGACACCCAAAGGTTCCCTTGTTCGGAAGAGGGTTGGAGAGGACAGTGAGGACTATGGAAGCTGGTGAGACCCTTTGACTGGCTTGGGTGTCTTGATGTCCAGAAATGCCAGTTACCACAGAAAAGAATATGAGCATGGTCCTGCTCAAAGATGGAGGGAGCCCCGGTTCACACTCAACATTGTTGGACTAAAATCCTGGGACCTGCCTTTTCATGTTTGACAGCAAACACTTTGTTTTTAAATTTGTGCTCACCACTGCACCTAAAATAGTCTCCTCTCACACAGCAGGAGCTCACCTACCTATTAAAAAATATATATTTTAAAAAAATCCTTCTACCTGGACTATATTCAAGTATTTTGAAAAGAAACACAGACTGGCAAGAAAACGAATTTTTATGACAACTCTCTTTTGCCCTTTCTCCTCCCTCCTTGATTTTGACACATATACCGCTTGAATATCTTGCTTGCCATGATGGATAATCATTTTAAGTTACCTCTTAAAACCTGGAGTTAAAAAATATGATCACCAAACACCTGTTAACATCTCCCTAAAATTTCACTCTCCATTGACCTAAAGGAGCAATATATTTCTGCCCAAATAATTTGCTATGGATTCACGGTAGTAACTGAGTGGTTTCCATTCTCAGCTGGACAATTGTTTCTTCAGGGTGGAGCCTCCCTGGTGGGGTTCGTGCCTTTATAAAAGAGACCTCAGGGAGCTCCCTTGCCCCTTCCGCCAGGTAAGGACACAGCAAGAATTCAGCCGTCCTAGCTGTGCTGGCACCCTGATCTTTGATTTCCAGGCTTCAGGACTGTGAGAAATAAGTTTCTGGTGTTTATAAGCTACCCAATCTGTGGTATTTTGTCATAACATCCCAGAAGGACTTAGGCCACTTCTTTCTTAGTTAGGCGCACATTTCCATGAGCTCTGCAATTTTCTATTCTCCGTAACCCCCCACACCCAAGATACAGGACGTTCCATCACGCTACAAAGTTCCTTTACACTCACCTCAGCCCTCCTCAGGCCTTGACCACAGGCAGCACTGGTTTGCTTACTCTCACTCATATAGGTTATGCTTCTTGTCTGGAGTTTTATTTGACTTCGCATCAATTTTAAAATTCAAAGGCTATTTGGGGCAGTGGGCATGTTCTAAAACAAGGTTGCAGTAATGGTTGCAAAAATGATTGAGCTCTGTCCTTACAATGGATGAATCTTCTAATTTGCAAGTTATACCTAATAAAGCTAGGAACATTGTCATAAAATTTAATGACTATATTTCCTTTTTAGAAATTTTATTTGGTTCTGTTTTATATCTTCTATACTTACCTATTCTTTCATGATAGTTTCTCTTCCTTTCTTTAAACTCTTTAAGCTTTTTTAATAGAGTCTCTTGATGGTTCCTTTCCAATTATTTTTTCTGTCCTGTTTCTTAGAGTGAAAATTTAGTCGATGGCTGACCTGTATGTAGACTCTCCATTCTTGTGGTGTGCTTCATTTTTCATTGCCAGTTCTTCTTCAAAAGTTGTTTTAACTGTGCAGGTTACAAAAGTGTCCTACAGGGAGATTCTGATGTTTCTGGATCAGATTTTGTTGTTGTTGTTGTTGTGAATTCTCACCCACAGAGGTGATATATGTCCAGATGTCTCAGGACTGACCCTTTGTCCTTCCTTCATTGCTGCATAGGAACAGCAAATACTCTTATTGCTTTCCCATCCAGTGTATACAGCTTTTTCACTTCCTTTTCAAAAGACAGGGCAGCCCTTTGAAGCCCTTCCTGCCTGAAACTCTTGTCTCCATGGTCTGCTTGGGTATTAAAAACCCAAACTCCAAACCCAGAGCCAATGTGGGTCTGAACACCGAAACTCCCAATGCAGTATTAATTTCTACACCCCATTAGATATTTGCTTTCAGTCTTCTTTATGGTGTTTTGGGATTTTTCCCCTCCTTATCTTTTGAGCTCAGCTTTGTATTAAAAATATTTTTGATTAACTTTATCCATCAATTCTATTTATTTCTAATGTATGAGGGACTTGAGTGCATTAGCTTAGTTCACCATGTTGCTGAAATTCCTTACTCTTCAAATTGGATAATCTCTTTTCAATTCTTGTTTCACTGATTCCTTGATACATTCAACGTGACAATTTCTAATTTCAGTAACTTCTTATACTTTGGCTTCTGTGACATTATCATTCATCTTTCCTCCTACTTAAGAAAAACTGTTGGAAAATCATGAACTTCACCATCAGTTAAACCAAAATTCAAATACTGAATCTTCCACTCACATACTGTGTGATCTTTAAGTTAATAATTGAACTATTTTCCCTCTCTGTAATCTTTTATGACTTGAACTACAATTTAAATCTGAGAATATATAACTCATAGTGATGTTTATTAGCACTACAAAAGAATTCTTGGCAGCAGTGAGCAGTAGTGATGGGTCATTTTTTCGTGCTTTTTTTCTTTTAACTTCACCTTGAAACGAGTTATTCCTTTTTTTAAGGTATAATTGACTTTCAACATTATATTAGTTTCAGGTGCACAACATAATGGTTTGACATACATTGTGAAATGATCAGCACAGTCAGTCTAAAAAGGAAAATCTCTGCACAGGGCCAGCTACATGATTTGCAAGGGCCCAGTGTGAAATGAAAATGCATGGTCCTCATTCAAAAGCCAGGAAAATAATGCCACTAAATGCATTAAATGTAGAGCTTTTTCCTTTCTTCCTGGGCCTCTCTCAGTGTGTCATGGTGTATTATTTGCTGTCCACTGTTGAACTCTTGGTGTGGGGTTACTCACTGGGTACAGATGCTCACAGGCACCCCATGGTTTGGCGAGCACACCACCATCTGCAGGGCTCCTCCTCCCCACAGCCATCCCTGCACAGCATCATGTCCCAGTTGGAGGCAAGGAAGTAAATCTTCCCTTCCCATGACCTGCCACCCAACTCACTGTGGCTGGAGATGGCTTAAAAAAAGAACTTTAATATCTGGTTAAGTCCATTATCAGGACGGAGAGGACAGCAAACACCTTTGCCTAGTGACCCACTGAACGAACATCCAGAGGCGCGTGCTCGCCTATAGCCACTGCCAAGTCTGCCCTGAGACGCTGCAGGGCGCCTGCCCCACTGGACCTCCCCACATCCTCATTCAGGCCCCCAGAGGAGGCAGAGCACACAGCAATTGCTGGGTCGAGAAAGGAAGTAAGAAAAATGGGAAGACAGGGTGTGGGGCAGGGACGGGCTGTGGAGAACCTATCCGGGGAAGGCAGGAAGGGGTGGGAATCAGGGCTGCCTCTGAGCAGGACTACTTGTGAGCTGAGACTCCAAGCCCTCAGTACCTGCTCCACTGTTTATTGACTGCACTTACAACATGCAAATTCAAAGATAAAATTACTAGGAATTTTAAGGTAGTGACCAAAGAGCATTGAATCCCAAGCACAGGGCCCTTCTGAGCTTGAGCCTCCTGGGACCACACTGGTCCCACCTGCATGAAGCCCACCTTGTCTGTGAACAAATGGTTTTTCTCTTAATCTGGCCAGTGAGAGCTCAGCAGAATTGTAATGTAGAGCACGTCTCTCAAGCCATGTTCACCAATGGAACAGTGGATCTCTAACTCAAAAGTAAACCCCACGTGTAAACCCCTTAGGCCCGCTCTGCTTCATCAGACAGAGGCAGGAGAACCCAGCTGCAGATTTTCCCGCTCGCCCCCTCCTGCTTCCTCTGATGCTACCTGTGGACCAGGAAGCACCAAGTACTCCATGCAACACAGTTTGAAAATTTAAAAAAAAAAGTTTATTTATATTCAGCAGTCTAGAAAAACTTTGGCATCTCAAGTTTAATTTGCTTTCATTTTCTATAAAGATTCAGAAGGTAGGCAGCCTGTATTTAATAAGATAAATAATTATTTTAAATAATTCAAAAAGAAAATAATCCATTTGGCTCTCTAACTATCACAGCCAGGAAAAATAATAAGTTTTGTGTAATTGTTTTAAAATCAGGAATTTAACATATGTTCCCTTATTTCCCTATGACACACCCATCCCCTATTTCTGTTTACTATTCTTTTGTTCTTTTTATCCGATATTATAGACCCTGATTATGAATTTTCAACATCAAGTTTTAACTGTACGAATATTTTTGAATTTTCACTTTAAATTTAAGAATTTTCTGAAGACACTTTAAAAAATTCTTTGCATACTTGTAATCAGTTTCATTGCTCAATACTCACCAATTCGTAAGTTCTTCCTCATTTTAGAGACCTGGATCATGATTAAACTCCTAATTGGATGAAGTACATCCATGAGGTTTTGTTTTGTTTCTTTCATTCATGAGAGGTGCATGAGTATTATATTTTTTGGAGGTTTTGCACATATAAAATATTTTTTGTTACTATCACCCATGAATGAAATCTTGGCCTGATTTTGAATTCTGTGTTCCCAATCTTGTAATCTCAGATCTCTATAGACATTATTCTCTTCTTTACTGGAATTTAATAGTCAAAAGAGCATACTACTCTTTATACTTGTAATTTAAAATAATTTATTTATTAATTTTTCCTGGAACACAACGGACTCTGGTCTTTCCTATCTAGAGAAGCTTCTATTATGTCTTCAGTTATTGTTTCTCTCCTACTTGGTTTGTTTTCTTTTATAGAACATCTTTTTATCAACATATTGGATCTCTTCTCTCTGTTTCTCACATGTTATCATATTTATCATTTCCATGATTTCTTCCCCTTCTTTGGGGGAAGTTTTGAAGTTTTTTGCTAACATCACTGATTTGACTTGTTTGGCATCAATTCTGTTCTAATGACTCCAGTGAGGATTTTAACCCCATTATTCTGTTTCTTAATTTCTTCAAGGTGTTGTTTTGCTTATATGTTTGTTCTTATCTCACCCTGTTCTTTTTTTGGGGGGGTGTGTTTGGGGGTATTTATTTATTTATTTACTTATCTAATGGAGGTGCTGGGGACTGAACCCAGGACCTCGTGCATGCTGAGCACGTGCTCTACCACTGAGCTATATCTGCCTTTCACCATCTCACCCTGTTCTTAGCTTACTCTTTGCAGCTTTTTCATTCTAGTATGTAGTGAGTTCTGTCTAGGCCGCAGGTTTGCAGACACATCACTGGCATAGGTTTCCCATGGCCATCCTCGCATTGCTCATGTTTTGGTAAAAACCATCATCTCAACGGTGCACAACCCCAGCTCAATTTCTGATACTTCAGAAACATTCACGTGGAACTGAAATGGAACATTCTGCTCTTACTTCTCAGTGTCTTTGCTATAAGGGAGATAACGTATATCCTAAGGTAGAGTCCATGAAAAATTGTGTTTTTCCAGCATGCACCATGCCCAAGACCCTCCCTGTCTCTGCTTCAATTTATATAGCTTTACCTGAAAGGCCCTCTCCCTAGAATACGAATGACACTCTCCATTGCCCCCTGCCCCTGGCCGTGTTATACAAGAGGCACTGTGTTGGACGAGGGCTGTTGAGAAGAGAGGGACAAGATCTCAGCTGTCTCAGAAGACAGGAGAGGGTGGCTGCTCAGCTTTCAGATTAATGTAATATCTGTCGCTTTAAAAGCAACCAGTAAAAATGAGTCAAAGTCTCTTTTTCCCTTTTCATTTCCGGCTTGTCAGTCTAGTTCAGGAAATAGATTGCATGCAGGTCACCAATAATGCTTCTTCATCCAATTGCTGCAAAATTAAAATAGATGAAAATATCCATCAACACCTGTCCTATACATTTGATTCCTGTACTTATTTTTTAAGCTCTTGTTCATTATTGCCTTTCGTTATAATTCTGCCTGTAATTTATTTGCAAGTTGGTAGATAACCTATTGTGATCTCAACCCAGAGGCCAGGGTCTTCTAAATGCAGGAGTAATTAATAGGTGAATGACTGTCACAGTTACTTTATTACTTACATGGAAATGATTAACAAAATCAAGTTGAAGCAGTGTTATTGGATGCAAAGGACACCAGTGTCAGAAAATTGAGGGTCAAGTGTTTACCCCCATTTGTTAATTGTGAGACCTTAAATAAGCCCCTTAACCTTTTTTGAATCTGTTTCTTTTTCCATAAAGTAGCAATAATCATGCTTGTTCTAAGGAGCTCACAGGGCGATTGCGAGGAACAAACGGGTTGACACGTGTAAGGGCCCCCTGTAGTCATCACTGCCGTAGACCCAGTTATTGCTCACTCCCATGCCTTTGGCCTCGTCAGGGCACATTGAAATAGCTGAGCTAACAGCTAACGAGTGATTCATTAATATTAATTTTTGAGCTTTAGTCATTACTGAATATAGGTTTTGGACATAAAAAGTAAATGGTAACTGTGAATGTTCTAGGCTCTGTCATTAAAGAAAAAGGAAAAACAGATATCTTTTTTTTTCCCAAGTTGTCAAATTTACATGAATTTTACCTACCACTTCCTAGGGTTCTATAAATAGAGAATTTCTTTCATATTTTTCTCTTTTATCTATAAAAACATGTGAATTTTCAGACTTTACCTATACCTCCTCTTGGTGGCATAAAGAATAGACCGAGTGAGACCAGAGTCACAGATAAACTTTTGCTGTTACTATATTACATTAAAACAAAAGAGTAGACAATTAACATTGGAGAATATTGTGTAGAAAAGGAAGCAATGAAAAATTGGTCTTTAATTATCTTTAAGGCTAATTGAAGGCAGGGACTTCTAAATAGAGTTCTAATTTATAGGCTAATAAAAGCCACAGGCATCTCATTATTAACATGAAAATTAGCAAACATATAAGAGACTAGTTTGGGACATGGCAATTCTAAGCACATGAAAATAAAGCGCATATCAATTACATATTTTATTTTTAATCAGTGTGTAACAGAGTGCCCTGAGAGGAGAGCATAATACGAACTTCAAGGCTTTTGGCCCCAGATGCAAGTGCTAATGAATGAAATGCCCAGCCTTCACGGCACAGCAAACATTTTTAAAAGCAAGGTCCTTGGATGGAATAGGACAAAACCTTCCCTTTTTTCCTCTAACCATAGCTACTGAAAGAAGTCTGTAAACTTGTCTTCATTTTCTATATACTATGACTTCTCTCTCATTTTGCAGGTAGGAAAACTAAGCTACAGAGAAATAAAGGACATCAGTGTCCTTACCATTTTGCATTTTGTGTTATATTTTCATTCTTTTCTTCTTAAAAACTAATTATGCCTAGAGTTAAAGATGGTCTTACCCATCATAGACTAACACAGCCTTGGGTACAGTCACTCAGTGTGCACCGCGGCAGAGCTACGTCCCTCTAAAACGTGTTGCTGACACGTGCGAGGAAGGAGAGGGCTAGCAGCAGGTCTGTGATCCTTCCTCTAAACTTTGGGATTCCTGGAAACATTAACTTAGGAAATTCACAGGAGGATGTTGCAAGTTCTGGAGGTTCCTCAAGACTACTCTCACGTGTAAGGATCTGCTAGAAGGAATCACAGAACTCAGAAAGGCTGTTAGACTCAAGGCTGCAGTTACTTATAGCAAAATCAGCAAAGGGAAGGGGTACAGAGGGCGGGTTCCTGGACCCACTGTTCCAAGCATGAGCTTCTAGGTGTCTCCCCTGGTGGAGTCTTGTGGACAGTGGTTAGTTCTCCCAGCAACAGTGTATGCCAACCAGGGAAGCTCCTCAAGCCTCCAGGGTTTTTTTTTTTTTTTTTCAGCTTTATTGAGGTGTAATTGATAAATAAAATTGTAAGATATTTAAAGTGCACATTGTTATTACACACACACACACACACACATATTGTGAAACGATTCTTCCCTTCTAGTTAACACATCCATCACCTCACATATTTATCTTTTTTTTGATAAGAACATTTAAGTTCTAATTCCTTAGAAAATTTCAGCTATATGGCTAGTAAAAGGGTGCAAACTTTTAACTATAAGATGAATAAGGTTTGAGGATCTAATGTATAGCATGGTGACTGTAGTTGATAGCACTGTATTATAGAATTGAAATTTGCTAAGTGGTTTAGAAATTCTTATCACAGACTGACCTCATAGACATTACTGTCTGTCCGTGGCTAACCTCAGTCTCCAGCCCCTTCAAAGTTCAAGCTGATACCATGTGGCCTAAGGTCCCCACGATAAATCAAACTGTTAGCATGGACTATAACAATGGCCTAAAGCTTCCAGTTAAACGGGTAGAACATCCCAAGGGCTTATAGGTTACCTACTAGGATCTGGGGACAAAGGGCAAGGTTAATCTTTAGATAGATAGACAGACAGACAGACAGACAGACAGACAGATAGATATTATTTACACTATCTTCAGTATATTAAGACCAGTTGCACTATATCCAAGAAGAATCAGAATTGGTTGAAGTTGCTATGTAACTCATTGTACTTGAGACTGTGCATCAGGTAATTATAGCTGCTGCTAGTGGGATACATTTGTACTGGAGTCAGATAGAAAAGCTCAAGAGATCCCAGAGCTGATGGTTTCTCCAGTCTTCAGTGGTCTGTGTCTAATCAGTCTATTCTCTTGTAACCACAGCCCCACCCCACCCCCAAAATGTGGAGAGTATTGGGGTATTTGGAAACTATTTCTAGTTGGAGAAATGAGACCTCCCCTATGCTGTGGCTAGCCAAGCTGTGGGTTTTCTATCCCATATGCTTTCTTCTAGCTAAGTGAACTTGGTACTATGGAAAACCTATTGTATCCCATGAATTTTATAACCAGTCCAAACCCAAGACACCTCCTGGTGGTTGAGCAGAGTGACTTTTGAATTATAAAACTAATATTGTTTGTGATGTCTCCAATATGATTGCCCTCTTTAATTTTTTCCAGTTAATTACTTTAGCACCCACCAAACATTTTTAGCAGTAAATGCATTACTGCTCTTTTGGGATCTTCCTCACTGTTATTCCCATCTCTGACCTTGAACTGCTCAAGAAATCTGGAGGCACACTCAGGCAGTTTCACTGTGGTCCATACTAATCCATTATAAATTTGGAGAAAAGATTTAGATCTATGACATCTCCTTGTGAGATTCTTGGGCTTTTTATACAAACTGGTCTGTAATGAGGAGAGAAGAGAGAGCATTGCTAAGGTACAAGGTGTTGGGAAGAAAATAAAAACTAATGGGTTAATAGAGCCTGTGTGTGTAGAGGATACACATGCAGTGTGTGTCCACCATTGTTCCTTGATGCCCTATTCACAGTGTTTCTGATCCCCAGTGACCACAGAGTGCTGGTGGAACTACTATGCTTGGGAGTTCAGTGAGATTTCTCTTGGAAACAAAACATGCTAGAAAGAAGGCAGTAGTATTCTGTAAAGCACAAACAACCAAGGAAGCCTGTCATTTCCTTTCTTACTAAAGTTACTTCCCTGTATTAGCCAACCACTTATGCTGAAAATGATGACATAGAAAGGAAAGGAAAGATAAGGCAATTCATATTTCTCTGCTTTTTAGTTCTATCTTACTTATCAGTAAACTGAAGATAGAAAGTGTTAGTAGAATGGGTGTGTATCAAGAAGCAAAAAAAAAAAAAACAGCCTGTAACAGAAACAAACAAATTAATTAATTAAATAACAAAATATGACAAACACTGGTGGATGGGGAGAATCTGATTTCCAGAGCTGCTACATTGTTAGATTCAAATGTCTAGTTCTCAAAAAAAATACCGCAAAGTATACAAAGAACAATAAAGTGTGGTTCATTCAAAGGAAAAACTACATCAACAGAAACTGTGTCTTAAAAAGACCTGATGGCAGATTTACCAGACAAAGACACAAATGTCTTAAAGATGCTCAGGGAACTAAAGGAATATGTCAAGAAAATGATGGCTGAACAAAATAGAAATATCAATAAAGGGACAGAAAATTTTTAAAAGAAACCAAAAAGAATTTCTGGAGCTGAAAAGTAGAATAATTGAAATGAAAAATTTATTAGGATACAAAGGTAGATTTTGGCAGACAATAGAAAGAATAAGTGAACTTGAAGACAGGACAATGAAAATTATTGAATCTGACAAAGAGAAAGGAAAAAGATTGAAGAAAGGTAAACAGAGCCTAAGGGACCTGTGGGACACCATCAAGAAGACAGACATATATATCACAGAAGTCCCAGAAGGAGGTGAGAGAACAATAGAAAAACTCATCCCAAAATTCACATGGAATTTCAAGGGACCCTTAATGGCCAAAGTGATCTGAAAGGAACCAACAAGCTGAAAGACTCACACTTCCTGATTTCAAAACTTACTATGAAGCTACAGTAATCAGGACAGTGTGATACTGGTATAAAAACAGATGTATAGACCAATGGAATAGAATAGAATTTCCAGAAATAAACACTCATATCTAGTAATATTATTTTTGACAAGGATGTCAAGGCCATTTGATGGGGGGAAGGACAGTCTTCTCCACAAATGGTACTTGAAAAATTGGATATCCACATGTAAAAGAGTGGAATTGGACCCTTACTTAACACCACATATATCAAAAAGTAACTCCAAATGAATCAAGGCTCTGAATGTAAAATATAAAACTCTTAGAAGAAAACATAAGGCAAGAGATTCATGATATTGGATTTGGCAATAATTTTTTGGATATAATACCAAAGGCACGGGCGACAAAAGAAAAAAAATAGACATATTGGACTTCATGGAAATATGAAAAAATTGTGCATCAAAAGACAGTATCATAGAATTGAAAGGAAACCCACAGAATGGGATAAAATGTGCAAATCATTTTCTGATAAGAGATTAATATCCAGAATATATAGAGAACTCCTAAAATTCAACAACAAAAAAAGAAACAATCTGATTAAAAAGTGAACAAAGGACTTAAATAGACATTTCTTCAAAGAAGATATGCAAATAACCAATAAACACATGAAAAGATGCTCAACATCCTTAGTTATTAGAGAATTGCAGGTCAAAACCACAGAAAGAAAGATACCCTCACAACCCTCACAAGATAGCTACCATCAAAAGAAAAACCTAAACCAAACCAAAACAAACAGAAAATAGCAAGTGTTGGTGAAGATGTGGAGAAATTGGAATCCCTGTGTACTGTTGGTGAGAATGTAAAATGGTACAGCCACAATGGAAAACAGCATGGCAGCTCCTCAAAAAATTAAGAAGAATTGCCATATGACCCAGCAATTCCATTTCTGGTTGTTTTACCCAAAATAATTGAAAGCAAGGTCTCAGAAAGATGTGAATACGTACACACCACGTTCATGGAAGAATTATTCACAATAACTAAAACCTAGAAGTAACCCGTGTTCATCAGCAGTTGAATAGATAAGCAAAATGTGGTATATACATACAATAAAATATGATTTAGCCTTAAAAAGGAAGGAAATTCTGACATATGCTGTAAAATGGACAGACCTGAAGAATGTTATGCTAAGTAAAATCAACCAGTCATAAAAATCCACCTTGTGCCCTCGTTAATATGAGATACACAGAGTAGTCAAAATTATAGAGACAGAAAGTAAAGTGGTGGTTGCCTTGGCCTGGGGAAAGCAAAATGGAGAGTTATTGTTTAATGGGTATAGTTTCAATTTTACAAGATGAAAAGGATTATAGTGATGGATAGTGGTGATGGTTCCACAATACTGTGAATGTATTTAATACTATTGAACTGTGCCCTTAACATTGTTAAGATGGTAAATTTTATGTTATATATATATATATTACCACAAGAAAAAGAATTAGAAAAAAAAATACTGTAACGAGTCAAGAGTGAGACCTCAGAAGAAAAGAAAAAAAACATTCTATTTTAGTATCCACAATGGCATTTTTTTCCTGCTTTTTATCAAGTGGCCTTGCATTTGTATTTTTCATTGGATCTTGCAAATTATATAGCGAGTCCTGCAATGAAAGTGTTAGTCAGGCATTACAGAAATACCATATGACTGGACCAGCTGAAATATAGTTGAATTAGCCGACAGTCTTCTTCAAGGAGTACAGGCCAATAGGAGCAGTGTTACAAAGCTACAGTGCAGCTGGGCTTGCCGGAGCCTTATGCTGCAACCACACGAGTATGGTGGGGCCTGGACAGACTTCCTAGCCAACAACATATCTTAAACACTACTCACCACACTAATGAACATTATTTTAGGTTAAATCACATCACATATTTTAGGCTAATTTTAAAACCCTCTGGTATAGATTTTGAGAACAATATTTTGAAAGCAGCAACCTCTGGAGTGGTGCATTTCTGATCAGGGCACTTTGAAAGCTAACCAACCAACCCTAGAGTACAGGTTAAAATTCACTTGCCTACATATGTATTTAACCAATTACTCTGACAATATAACATCCAGGCCAGTCCCCCTTGGGAGATCTAGAACCCTTCCCTTCTGGCCTAACAGGGACTGATTCTCTCCCATTAGTCTTATGTATATTGAAGTCTATCACATCGTTGAAATAAAAACTAACCCCCCATCCCCATACGTGGGATGTGTGCACGTACACAGACTCAGAAACACACCTACACGCACCCACATAAGCAGCTGCCTTGACTCCAAGGTATCATTTTTATTCCCACCAAACCATCTAACCTCTTGGTGCCTTAATTTCCTTACTTATAAAATGAGGACACTAATATTTACACTTGGAGGATTTTTATATTCTCCCCACCGTCAATTTAAATATTACTTCCCCTGCGAAGCTCTCCCTGACTTAGGTGTCCTTCCTATTTCCCTCGTAATACTTTCTCTTGCCTTTCACACCACTCATCCCACTCCATTAATGCTTTTCTTGTTTACTTACTTAACACGCTGTAAGCTTGGAGATCAGAAAATTGACATATATTACTAACAACTGTCTCTCTTGTGCCTGACAGAATGGCTGCCTAATAGGTATTAATTTAATATATTTTGTATTCATTTAGAAATATCTACATGGTCTATAGCTGAATCTGCTGCTAGATAAAGAAAGTTTCTTACTCAGGCTGCCAATGATCTTTTTTGAAAGATGTAGCACTTATAGCAAGTCACCTTTCTGAACATGTAAGTGCTTATAAGGTTTAGAGATGCCTTCTGGCTAACTTTGCAAAGGACATTTGCAATATCATATCTATATATCTTCTTTCCATCCATGTTCCACCCACCACTACCCCCTCCCAAGGAAATACATCAATTTGTTTTCTCTGGATGTCTATGATTGATAGCTACAGCAAGAGACTCTCTGAAGGCTTGGTTGTAGCCGCCAAAATGTCATTCAAGCAGGACTGATGAAAGCAAGACTGAATATCACTGTTTATTGACTTTAATTGTCCCTGCAAAACCTTCAGATGTTCCCTATGGAAAGATACAGTTATCAGAGTTTAAAGTTCCTCCAGAAACACTTTATTACTTTTTAAATAAGAATTCATGCATGTTATCAAAATTGCCACACGCACAGATACACACACCCTGCTTATTAATACAGTCTTTTAAGATACATTTTGTCCTTTGTGTTCAGTTCAAAGAACAGGAAACTGAGGCTCATCAGGAGGACTTAACCTGAATCTAGAAGTTAGTGAGAAGAGGGACTGGTGTTAGAGGTCAAGCCCTGGGCCCTTGTACCTAAACAGGATGCTTCCAGGATGAAACAGCCTACTCTCAGTCACTTTATATAGTGTGTCATACACATATGAAACTTAACTGAAACTGAAGAATGGGAATTCCCTCAGGATTCTGACTTCCCTTTGGGCTTTCCTACTATTAGACGTCTTGCCCCTTGAGCTGTAGAATTATCTCTAAAAGGCCAGGGGCGTTGAAATACAAATTCAATGCCAGTCCATCCTTAGACACAGACTTGATGATTAACTCTCACAGAAATCACTGAAATATAACATTAGACTTTATTGTTTCAGAGTGCTAAAAAGAATTTGTATTTTGGAGTTCATCATGAAGTACTGAATATTCTTTGTGGTCAAAGGGCAGAGTTGATTTTCCTTGGTATCCTCCGTGCCGCAAACTGCACCTGGCAGATAAAGGGGGAAGGCTGGCTAGCCTGCTCTAGCCTTCGGAAGCTCACTCTGACAAATCCATCTCTTAATGAGAGGCAGTGCAGATAGCTGTTAAGTGGACCCTGAAACCGAGTTATCTAACTTGAAAGTCCAGACTTGACAATTCTCATCCATGTGACATTGGGCAAGTTACTTACTTTCCTGAATGTCTATAAAGTGGTTTTAATATCATCAGCAGCATCACAGGGTTATATCATTGTAAGGAGTAAATGACTTATATGTGCTTAGAATTAAGTGCCTGGCACTTAACAAGCCCTGTATGTGTTTGCAGTTATTACAAACATGGGTCCTAAGGTCATAACTGTGGATGTCAACCACAGTTTAACACATACTACATGTAAAGGATTAAGTGAGTTCATAGATACAACACGCACATTTATAACAAAGATATACATATGGAGCTTATCACTATAAAGAACTTTAATGAAATTACTTTGTGATTATCTGCCCTTTTTAAAATTGCTTCCCTCCTGCCCCTACCAAAGAAAACTGGTCAGTAGACACTTATTGCTAAGTTCTCATTATCTATTGTAATGTTTAATTGATCAAGCCAAAATAAGCATTGGTAAAGTAATATTCTGACATTCTGAAAGGGAGATGGGTTTCATGATTCATATAGGTTGTGCATATACATTTTACAATGACAGCAATAGTTAGGGAGAGATTGCCCGGCCCAGATATCTCTTGAAACAATCCTAGGAGAAGATCTTCATTCAAACAAGAGACATTGATTACGACTGATGTTGTAATGGAATTACAATGCTGTTATGGAATATATGGTAACTTAAGCGTAAACTATAAATACCTATCAGGTACCAATATACAAAATTTTAAAACAATGAATGGAATGATATAGAAAAAGCTGGTGAAAACCCTTACCCTGCAGTATGGACTTTTCTCACCTGATCTAGCTTTTTCTACTTTTCTTATGTTGGTCCCCCATTGGCCATGTCCTGTAGTGGTACCTTTTGGAACACTACTTCCTCCTCTCAGGGTTCTTATTTCCATTTGGGGAAAGTTCTTAAGTCATATGTATGTAATTGCTCAAAAAGCTCTGTATGTGTGAAGTTATGGCCAACTAAGCCTCTGGACGCAGTTTGTGCAGTAAGCTGGGCCCCCGGGTCTGTTCCAGGCTGCCGCCCTTCCCACCTACCTGAACCCAGTGGTTTGGTGTGCGCTGAGCTGGTCTGGAAGGCGCTCTCTGGTCCTTTGCTGGAAAGACGGGCTTCCCGGTTGAGATGTAAGCTGAAACCAAGCTGCAGGCTCCCTTTAGACAGAAGCGTGGGTGCCAGGATGCACTTAACGTGACTTCATACTCTGCCCACTCCAGACTGCAGCACTCTAAGAGAGTTAAGCGTTTCCCCATGTTCTGGTCAATGTCAATGTGCTTCTCTTGAGTTAACTTGCCATTTGAAAGAGGAGCATTTCCTTCTCGAAAGAGAGACGTCAACTGATGCACTATATTCTCAGAGTTTTGAGTTTTTTCCCCTTTGGAAATTGAGATGTCATTTGTAACCTATAATAAATTTTAATATTCTGAACTGTATAACATGCTGAAATTGTCACCATTCCTATCAACAAGCATGCAAAACACATCAGTGGAAAATTAAGAAAAAGTGAAATTATTCCCACGGACAAAGATGAGGTCACAGAAAGTCTCACAAAGTCAGGAAGAGTATTCAGGGAATGATAAGCACATAGAATCTCAAACAATTCACTAAAACTGCTACACTTTTTTTCACAGTGGGAAAAAAAAGTATGTAGATGAAATAATGTGACCCTTTGCTATTGAGTTAAACTGAACAGGAAGCATGTTTACAGAGTTAATTCATATAATCACAAATTCACCACTAGAAGAATTTTTAAAAATATTTTTATTCTTTATGTGAAAGATGTGTTCCTTCAAACCTTTAATCAAGCTCAATAAATCATTTCATCAACATACTATAACATATGCCATCACGATATAACGTCTCATAGATCATTCTACTGACAGCTCTCCATAAACCACAGAATAAGTGGAAATAAATCACATTGTCTTCTATTTTGCCTTGCAAGTAAACGTGAATCCTCATAGAAAAGAATACAAAAGGAAAACCACAATTTGTGGATAAAATGTAAAGCATCATTGAAGACTTCAATTAAAGTTAAGTACTTCATGTGAGAACAGAGCCCATCAAAGTAATGTTTATTCCACTTTAAAGATGTACAGGATCATTTGTGATTACACATTCCAGTTCCGCAGCTGTCTGGATGCTATAGTGAAGGTGGTTAAAAGAGAATAACGTAGTAAAACCTCATGCCAGGCAGTCCTGCACAGTGCTGCAAAATTAATCTTCTTCCAAAAGCTAGCTCTGATCACACCATTCCCTTGCCCCAAAATCTTAACTATTTACCATTTGCCTAAAGAATGAAGTTTCACTGTGTAGCTGTTCTCTGACACCTTATGCTCCAGACAAACTTCATTATACCTTTAACTTCCCACTCTGTGCCTCTGTCCACAGTCCTCTCTGCTAACAATTTCTTTCCCATCTTTACGTGTTCAAATCCTAGATAACTTTTAGGGCTTGATCAAATGCCAAATTGTTATGAATCTTTCTTTCCATACAGTTCTTCCAAACCCCTGCCTAGGATAAATACTTTCTATCCTAAATTACAATTACTTTCATATATGACTTTACTTCTTTATAAAACCATAAGCCCTATGAAAGCAGAATCCAGAAATGAATTTTAGAATGCCTTAGAATGCATTGGATGGAGTAGCCTCTGACTGACATTACGTGATGTATCTTTGGGATTAAAAGCAGTTGATTCTCATTTATGTGATTCTTTCCTTTCATGCTTTCTTGTATCTGATGCTCATAGAGATAGAGGGTGGGGCAAAGGAGGAAATACTCAAAAGCAGTGAGTTCACTCTGGTTTCTTTTTTAGGAAAAAAAAAAGTGACCTACCTTTTTATCTTCCCAAAAAGTACCTAACTACTTATTTACTTACACACATTTCAAATTTTAAATTAGTCATTTAAACCCCAGAAATAAATGAGTCAAAGCAAGGCAAAATGTCAAATAAACCTCGGTTAGAAACAATACAGAAAATTTCCTTTAAGTGGAAGGGAAATAAAAATGCAAATGGAGCGTATGACTTATGTCCTCAATATGTGAACATACAGTTAAAACAGAAGGCTTGCCAAGTTGAATGAATTCTCACAATTCCCATTAAAAAGCCCCATCTTCCTTAATGTTGAAAAAAAGACACATTTTAAAGTATTGCAAATGTATAAAATTAGAGAGGATCTGATATTTAGTTCAAACAGTCAGTAAAATTCATACCAAAATAAAATTGGAAACAGTAATTATATACATAGCTCCATATTTTGGAGGGAGGTCACACTTTAGAGTTCAGAATAAAGGTAAATCCTAGACTCCCTAAGCAGATACTTTTTCCCCCCTTAATTTAAAAAAAGAAATTTGTCAACCTGCTTCATACATCAGCTTCAATAAATTACAGCACAGAAAAATTTCACTCAGATTGAAAACAGAGTGAAGTTAACTGGACAGACCATGTCTTGTCTTCAAATACTCACCTCCAGCATCAGATATTGAAAAAAAAAAAAAAAAAAAAAAAAAAAAAGAAAGACTTTCAGTACCTTGACATTGATGAAGGCAGAATTTGTTCTGGTGAGTTTTTCTTCCCTTTCAATCTTTTGGGAGAACATTTTCAATTATTTTAAGCCAGCAGAATAATAAAATCCCCAAAGTTTTACTATCCACTTTTCCCCAGAGTACTGTTAAATTAATGTGTGAAAGCCTAGAAAATTTAAGGGATCTGTCTTAGAATTGAATGACTATGAAATTTGGACCCTCTCTGGCACATTAAATGCCCAAGGATATCTGTTTGACTCTCATTTTAATAGTAACTCTCACTTGACCTAAACTCATGCCCTATGTAATGGACAATATCATGGGCAGGGCTTGCAGTAAATTTCATTCATGAAAGTGGTAATAGCATGTTCTAAATTTTTAAAGTGTGGGGATTCATATTTTATTCTTTTTTTTTTTTGTACTTGAATCTGTACAACATGATTAGTATCAATTCAACCAAATGTTGCCTTTGACTCTGTTTTGCCATCTGATCACAAATTGCTTGTATTCTGTCAATAATGTTTTCATTAATCTATCCACGCTCTACATACTCTCTCATTGCCTCTGATCCCACTTTAACTAGGTTCCCATCTGCTATCACTCAAATGAACCGCTTCCCTCAAGGGCCACTGATGATGTACTAAATCCCACACTCTCTTCTTAGCCATTCTCCTTGGCCTCTCAGCAGCACTTGGATCGTTAGCCACCTTCTATTTCCTGAAACTCTCTCTTTTTCTATGAATCTGATTACTCCTATGTATCTTCCATGATTCTTCTCCTGTATCTGATCACACTTTCCTATTTCACTTTACTAACTAGAACTTCTAATCCCTGAGTATTGGCATTTCTCTGGGTTTTCATCTTGGCCCCTTCCTTTCTATTCCTTATTTCCTTGAGTGATGTTAAAGACAAAACAGAGCTGAACAGTAGTTAGGGCAATAAAACCAGAGTTTATTGAGTAACTATTGTAATATGAGAAAAGAAACTTCACTGTAGAACGGGGCTCAATTCTGAATACAGCATGGACAAGTGGGAATTTATGGCCAAGGAACAGGACAGGGGTCTGTGGTTAGAAAATTAGTAAGAGGAAACACCAGGAGTAAGGGGGGATTCCGGCTAACCAGACTTCACGGGATTCTTATTGAAAGCCAGCTGGGGTGACCAGATATCAAACTGGGGGATAAAGGCTTTTATCAGGTGTCAAGAGAGATCAGATACCAAGGGTCGGGGATTCCCTCTAAACTGACTTAACAAAATTATTGCTAAAACTGGGGAATGCAGGCCCGACGAGGGTGGCCACTCGAGCCCAAGGTTGAAGTCTAGAGGGCTTAGAGGAGCCTGACTAAAGGGTAGTCAGAGAGACAGTCTTTATCAGTGATGCCCTTCTCAGTGATGAAGGCAAGTACATCTCAGTGCTGTACCAATATACGAATTTCCATTTCTAAATGTATCCTGAATGTGTCCACCTCGATGTTCTGCAGACCTCTCAAGACTAATAGGCCCCAAGTGAGTGACTGTCCTCTTCTACAAACCTGCTTTTCCTCATTAGATATTGCCCGTTTTATTCATGGCCTCATCTGCTCTTTCACTTACACATTTTTCATTGAAGTATACTTGATGTATAGTATTACATAATTTATAGGCGTACGATATAGTTATTCACAATTTTTGAAGGTTATACTCCATTTATAACTATTATAAAATACTGACTATATTTTCTGTGTTGTACAATATATTCTTTTTCCCACTTTTTATATATATTTTATGGAAGTATAGTCAGTTTATAATACAATGTATCCTTCTAGCTTATTTTATGAATAATAGTTTGTACCTGTTAATCCCCTGCCCCTATATTGACCCTCCCCTCTTCCCTCTCCCCACTGGTAACCACTAGTTTGTTCTCTACCTCTGTGAGTCTGCTTCTGTTTTGTTATATTCACTAGTTTGTTGTATTTTTTTAGATTCCACATATAAGTGATATCATACAGTATTTCTATTTCTCTGTCTGACTTATTTCATTTAGCATAATACCCTCCAAGTCCATGCATGTTGTTGCAAATGGCAAAATTTCATTCTTTTTATGGCTGAGTAGTATTCCACATCTTCCTAATTCATTCATCCATTGAGGGACACTTAGCTTGCTTCCATGTCTTGGCAATTGTAAATAATGCTGCTATGAATATTAGAGTGCATGTATCTTTTCCATTTAGTGTTTTCGGGTTTTTTGGATATATACCCAGGAGTGGAATTGTTGGATCATATAGTAGTTCTATTTTTAGTTTTTGAGAAACCTCCAACTGTTTTCCACAGTGGCTGCATCAATTTACATTCCCACCAACAGTGTATGACGGTTCCCTTTTCTCCACATCCTCACCAATATTTGTTATTTGTGTTCTTTTTTATGATAGCTATTCTGACAGGTGTGAGGTGATATCTCATTGTGGTTTTGATTTCTGTTTCCCTCATGGTTAATGATGTTGAGCATATTTTCACGTGCCTGTTGGCCATCTGCATTTCCCCTTTGGAAAAATGTCTATTCAGTTCTTCTGCCCATGTTTTAATCAGGTTATTTGTTTTTTATTGATGTTGATTTGTATGGGTTGTTTATATATGTTGGATATTGTTAAACTTGCCCTACTTCCCAAGGCAATCTACAGATTCAATGCAACCCCTATCAAAATACCAGTGACATTTTTCACAGTAAATTTGTATGGAAACACAAAGGACCCCAAATAGCCAAAACAATAATGAGGAAGAAGAATAGAGCTAGAGGAATCATGCTCCCTGACTTCAGACCAAACTACAAAGTTAGTCGTCAAAAGAGTATGGTACTGGCACAAAAACAAACACATAAATCAATGGAACAGAATAGAGAGTCCAGAATTAAACCTACACAGTTATGGTCAATTACTCTATAACAAAGGAGGCAAGAATATACAATGGAGAAAAAACAGTATCTTCAGTAAGTGGTGCTGGGAAAACTGGACAGCTATGTGTAAAGAATGAAATTAGAACATTCTCTAACATCATATACAAAAATAAGCTCAAATATATATGAAAAGATGTTCTGCATCATCTGTCAGTAGGGGAATACAAATGAAAACAATGAAATACCACTACACACCTATCAGAATGGCCAAAATCTGAAACACTGACAGAATATGACAAGGTTGTGGAACAACAGGCATTCTCATTTATTGTTAGTGGGAATGCAAACTGGTACAGCCACTTTGGAAGACACATTGGTTCTTTACAGAGCTAAACATACTCGTCATATGATCAACCAACCGTGCTCCTTGGTGTTTACCCAAAGGAGCTGGAAACTTAGGTCCACACAAAAGCTTACTCATGGATGTTTGAACCAGCTTTATAAGTAATTTTCAAAGCTTGGAAGCAACCAATGTCCTTCAATAAGTGAGTGGAAAAATAAACCATGATACATTCAGACAATGGCATATTATTCAGCACTAAAAAGAAATGAACTATCAAACCATGAAAAGACACGAGGGAACCCTAAATGCATAAGCACAAGAAGTCATCTGAAGAAAGCTACATACTGTATGATTCTAACTATATAGCTTTCTAGAAAAGGCAAAATTACGGAGATAGGGAAAAGGTCAGTGGTTTCCAAGGGCTTAATATAGTTAAATAGGCAGAGCACGGAGAGTTTTTAGGTCAGTGAAGCTATTCTGTCTCTATGTTCTATTATATGATGCTGTAATGGTGGATACATGTCATTATACATTTATCCAAACTCATGGAAAGTACAACACCAAGACTGAACCCTGATGCAAACTGTAGACTTTGGGTGATAATGTTGTATCAAAGTAGGTTTATGGATGCCAACGAATGTGTACCTCTGGTGTCGGGTGTTGGTGTGGTGGGTAGGAAGTATTTTGCAGCTCTCTGTCCTTTCTACTTAGTTTTGCTATGAACTCTAAAAAATTAACTTCATTCCAAAAAAAAAAAAAAATTAAAAACCAAAAAACACATGGGCACCCCTTTTACCTGCCTTCACCTCTTACTCCTGGTAGCTGCACCAGCCACGGGGATATCCAGTCCAACACCTTGTCCGTCTTCTTCTCCACTTCTGATAAAACTGAGAACTTGTCCTGCCTCCTTTTGAAGACTTGTTCTTCCATAGCTGCTCAAGGTCCTGGCAGCCTTGTCTATCACCAGTGTAAGGATTTTGTCCACTAATCACCACCTCTCTTCTGGACCTTAAATGTATTCCTCACTATTGCATTGTTACCATCATCATAAAAAGACATTCCTTAATCCTGCATTTCCCTCCAGGTTCTAGCCTATTTCTTTTTTCTTCCTCACAACCAAACTTTTTGACTTGTTTTTTTTTTTTAAAAACAAACTCCGGCATAGGGTATAGCTCAGTGATATAGCACATGCTTAGCTTGCACGAGACCCTGGGTTTAATCCCTAGTACCTCCATTTAAAATAAATAAAAATTGTATTTTGATCATTCCCATCTGTAAAAGCCTTTTATGACTCACTTGATGCTTTGCATAAAATCCAGTCTCCTAACAATGCTTTAAAACACTAGAACTGATCTGTCTACCACCCACCTCCCTATATGCCCCTTTCCCCTAACCCTCTGCATTCAGGCACACTGGCCTTCATTTCTCAAACATGTGAGGTTTATTCTCATCTCAGATACTCAACACATGCTCTTACCTTCTGATTGTACCTATCTTCTCTGGTTCTTCCCACAGCTGAATTCTTCTATCTTCCAGGGCTCAAGTAAATCTCTCTCTCTTAGAGCTTGTCTGACACCCTACCTAGTCTCATTTATCTCCTTCTACCAATTCATCATTGCATCCTACTCAGTGTTTATTATGATTTGTATTTATAGATTAATTTGTTAATTTTTTTGTTTATTTCTCCCTTTAGACAGTGTGTCCTTTAGCATATGTAGGTAGCTGTGAGCAACAACAAAATAAATCTTATTAACAATGACCTAAATATATTCCTTTATTCGGACTGAAAGTTTGAGGGTAGGTTCAATGGGTCAAAATGTCATGACCAAGGTCTCTGTGTATTTCTTGACTTTGCCTGCCTGATCCCAATGTAGCTGCAATAGCACCAGCCTTTATATCTACATTCCAATCAGAATAAAGAAGAATGAAGAAAATCAAGAAGCAGCAATATTTAATGCAAGAAAACAAAGAATTTCCTAGAAAAAATCTAGAAGATTACTGATCTTTCATTGGTGAGAATTCTGACACATGGACATCCTTACTAGAAGGAGTTCTGCCAAGGTGCTTGCTACATTTTCTAGCCTCTATAATTTAAACACTGAAGGAAATTCAGTTGGTGTTGGTATTAAGTGAACTACTCAATACATTTACCATTCTTTCTTCCCCATATATATATATTATATGAAATGTCTTCACTCCTTTCTCCAAGGAAGATAACCTCAAAATTACATACAAATCTTCATTCATTCATTTAAAATTATTTATTAAGAATTTATGGAATTCCACAAACTGTTCCATGCCTTTTGAACACATCGGTAAAGATTTGGTGATCTCTGCTCTCATGGAGACTTTATGTAAACCTCTCAAGTCTGTTATAAGATCCCTAGATCACATTTAGTCCTTTCCTCTCCACTGGGTCACTGTGTGGCTTCTTGTGGCCTTTTATAAACTAAAGGACATGTTGTTTTCCCTTAGCCTACCCGACATACTATGTGAAGAAGGAAAGGCATAACTCCAATAAACATGCCCCTTTAGTGAAAGTGGCCAGCCTTCACTTGACTATTATTCAGCAGTTTGATACTTCTATGATTTTCTGTCAAATATGATTATTCTTTCTTTTCTCTCTGGAAACTTGTAAGTGACTGTCTTTGTTTTTAAAGTTCTGAAGTTTCATGCCAAATGAAGAGTGTTTTTTTTGAAATCCATTGTGCTCATCCCCTCATAGAACTTCTCTATCTAAAAGCAAAGGTTTTATTTTTCAGTTAAAAAACACATCTCTGGATGTTTTGGTATAATTCTCTTTCCTCTGCTTTTTATTTCTAGAACTCTTACTAATCAGATGTAGGGTTTCGTGGGTAGATCCTCTAAATATATTCTTTTATTCTCTTTTTCTTGCTGTCTCATGTGGTGATTCTATCACATTTAACTCCTACAATTACATTTTTAATTTCCAAATGACATTTTAGTTTTGGAATGTTCTACATTATAGATTCTACTCTTTTTCCCTATATACAATATTAATTATAGATTCAAAAATTTTTCTTTTACTTCCTGCATTGCCCATATTCTTATTGGGTTTTTTTTATAAGTTTGTTGATTTTACTGCCATTTTTATTAGAGATCCTCTGCAGCTTCCTTTGATCTGTGGCCAGCTCACATTTAAGAGGTACACAAAAAGTTAATTGGGTACAAGCAGCCAAAGGAAAAATAGATAAATTGGACTTTGCTGACATTAGAACTTTTATGCTTCAAATGGCACTATCAAGAAAGTGAAAAAATAATCCACAGATTGAGAGAAAATATATACCTGTTAAGGCTCTAATATCCAGGCTACCTAAAGAATTATTAGAACTGAACAATAAAAAGACAAGTTGCCTAATTTTTAAAAAATGGGCAAGGAATTTGAACATCTGTATATACAAATGACCAATAAGCACCTGAAAACATGCTCAGCATCTTTAGCTGTTGAAGAAATGACCAGGAGAAAAACTACAATGAGAAACCAGTTACCCATTAGGATGTCTAATGGAAAAGAGTCAGGTAGTGGAGAAAGTGGGACCTTCATAAGTGGCTGGTGGGAATGGTGCAGACATTTGTATGACTTCACATAAAAACTTGTGTATGACTGTTAAGAGTAGCATTATTCAAAACAACTGGAAAGGGGAAACAACCCAAATGTCCATCACGTGATGAATAGATAAAGGAAATTATGGTATGTCCAGAAAATAGAATGTTATTTAACAATAAAAAGGAATGAAGTACTTACATACTACCCAAGAGATAAACCTCAAAAACACTATGATGAGTGGAAGAAGCCAGACACAAATGGCCACATGATGATTCCATGTACGTGAAATGGCCAGAATAGAGACAGAATGTGGATTAATATTTTCCAGGGGCTGGAGTTGGAGAAGAATGGGGAATAACTGCTAATAAGTATGAATACTGCTTTGGGGGCGGTGAAAATATCTGAAATTAGATAGCGGTCTAACAGTTGCACAACATGATGAATACACTAAAAACTACTGAATTGTACATGGTAAAAGGGTGACTAACATTGCAGCAAAAACAGTTAACTGGAAGTTCTATGAGTGTGGACAAAACCTTGACTAGTAGTAACTGTTGGGCTTCACTGTAGGATGATGAGGTTAAGAGGATGGGCAATTTTAATTTGGCTTCCAACAGTTGTTGTCTGTGGTTCTTTATTTGGGGCTTTGTTTAATCCCCAGAAATGGATTTATCATCCCCCAGAATTCTCAGGACTGATAGGGAAAGGAGACTGGGGTCTTCAGTATTTAACACTTAGACATGTACTTCATCCAGCTGCCTCAGTATATTTCATTGTCCAGCTGTGCTCAGAGTCCCTGAATCCTAAGTCTTCCTGACTCATCCTCTCACGAGATGAATCTAGTTTCTGAAGGCATTATGAAGAGAGACAGTCACCAGGAGGCTGAAAATTGAGGAGATCTGGAGGCTTACAGGTTTCATGTTATAAATACATTTCTCCCCACTTTCTCTACTACGTGTTACGGCTGTGGGATGGGATCAGCTTGTTTCTGCACTTTTCCCACATGCTGATGAAGACTGTAGCGTACTCTGGTCTGCTGAGTCAGTTACCACAATTCTCAGTTTACAGATTTGTGCTTCTATTAGCTCCCTACCCCGTCTCTCTTTGGATTTGTGAATTAATGGCCCTTTTTCTTCCCCATCCCTTTACTGTCTGAGGTAGGCAGAATAACAGTCCTCCAAGGAATTCTGTAGCCTAATTTGCAGGGTCTGTGAATATGTTAGGTTATATAACGAAAGGAATTAAGGTTGCAAATCAACTGAATTTAAGGCAGGGAGGTATCCTGGATTATCAGAGTGAGCCAGATGTGATCACAGGGGTCCTTAAGGTGGGAGAGGGAGGCAGAAGAAGTCAGAGGGGACTATGCAGGATGGGTCAGAGAGATGCTGGCTTGGAAGGTCCTGTAAGGGGGCCATGAGTCAAGGAATGTGGGTGTCTTTTAAACCCTTTAGAAACTGGAGCTGGCAAGAAGATGGATTATCCCCTAGAGACTTCAGAAAGGAATAAAGCTGTGTTGTTTCAGTCACTAAATTTGTGGTAATTGATTACAACAGCAATGGAAAACTAATACATTCTCATCACAGGCAGTGTAGAAGGTACAGTGTTTAACTTTCCATGTTTGATCAGAAATCTTTCCCTTTACATTTCACGTTGCTGAAATTAGTTTACCATACTCTAAAATCTTCTCTTTGGCTTGCAATTTCTTTCAGTCTATCTTTTCTATCATGTTTATTTTTTTAGCCATTTAATAGGGAATTCTAAGAGTCACCTCGTGTGGATCAATACAGACTAACCTCTGGTTTCAGTTCTGATTGGTTTTTGTGCCATAGCAGTCATTAAATATTTTCATTATTACACCTGGTTATAAACCACAACAACCCTTTTTCTACTGTGGAATTTAACTTAGAAGACTCTTTATTCAAAGAATGTTTTACTTTTCTCTTCAGTCAACACCCTCTCCCCTCTTTCCCTCCTATACTTTGCATAAAACATATACTGGGTTTTGTAGCCATTGAGGTCTGCTGGGTAAATTTCTAGGATGCCCTTTATCAAAGATTAGGGAATCCAAGTAATGCTTTTCTCACTGACTATAAGCTTCCTTGAAAATCATAACAGAAACTTCATAAAATTGACACCTCTAAACTTGGAAACTTAGCACTCTTCCAGCAATTTTACAGCAGGATTCTCCGTTAAAAAATTATTTTAATTTGCCTCTATCCACATCGACACTAAAATTTCGATAGCTTAGAATCAGTATGATTTCTTTAGCATGCTATATCCCTGGTATTATGAATCTGTTTCATAAATACGCAGTTTGAAACAACAGAAACCAAACAATAACAATAGAAATCAAAAGCAATCGTAGTCTTAGATTCTAAGCCTTTCTGAATTCTAAAGCTGAACCGATACAGGGTCATCTTCTCAGGGTACCCCCGACCAAGAAAAACAAATACTTCAAAAACCAGGTCATATGTCTCCAGTGTTCACGTCTAATCCAGGCTCTGGAGTTGCATCCTCAAACTTGATTCCACTTTGAACCTTAGCTGAGCTACAGCTAAACTTGAGCTTTTAATAAATCATTCTTGATTTAGTCACAGCACAATACTCAAATTTTCTCTTCTGCTTTAGAAATTATAGTTTACAAATCCTTGAATATTATTTAATTTTACAATATTCTCCCTTTTTTTCCCAAATGCCACATAATTTAATTACAGTGTAAGTTATTTTGAAACTTAAGAAATTTATTATTATTTTCATTATTTAAATGCACAATTATTTTGATGCTAGAGCAGCTTTTGGGAAATAAACCATTCTTAGCATAAAATCTATTAACCCAAATCCTCCTAATCCAGCATGTTGAATAAAATCTACTAATAAAGCCACATTTTAAAAGTTGCTTACACGTAGAGAGAAGATGACATCTCAAAATTATTGCTGGGATATTTAAATTTTATGGGAAAATTCAAGGAGGCCCAGAGATTCCTGACAGGCATATTAAAATATCCAAGAATTTTCAAGAGCTGATTTCTTAAAGAAGTCTGAGATGAACCAGTTGGCTTCCAACAGTTTCAGTTTTCTTTAATCACTTTACTCCCCTCCATGGAGCTGATTAGGCAGGTTGGAGCAGCAAGTCTCTTTCCACCCTGGCGAGGACACATGCCCTGTGATGACCCTGTGCCTCTTTCTAGAACCTCATTTGGAGCTTCTGATATTACACCTCTCTAAATATGTTAAGTCCAGAGGAGTTCAGACACCTGTCTTTAAAAGCTTCTTGTGATTCTGATGCATAGGAGAGAACCACTTTTTTAACAGTGGTGGCACCAAAGCTGGAGGAGAAGGATAAAGAATCCTCAGCAAGTCTGTCGAGAGCCTACCAGGAACTCCCATATTTGGACGTTGATCAGATTTGAATTTTTCATTACAATTGGTACTTACTATAATGAGCATGTTCTATTTCTCGAACAGAAGCGAGCACATGCATTAAGACCTGTGTTTTAATTCTTAAAAAAAAAAATAGAATCACCTGCATTTCAAATTCAAGTAGCTTGCTTTGTCTAGCCTTTTTATTTTTATTTTATTTTATTTTTTTGAGCAGTGAGAATTTAGATTTTTTTCTTCCAGTGTTATTGAGATATAATTGACACACAGCACTGTGTAAGTTTAAGGTGTACAGCAGGACGATTTACATTACATTATGTTACATACATTATAAAATGACTACCACAGTAAATGTAGTAAATATCTCATATAGATACAAAAGAAAAGAGAAAATATATTTTTCCTTGTGGTAAGCACTCTTAAGATTTACTCTCTTAACAACTTCTATATAAAACATACAGCAGTGTTAATTATGTTTATCATGTTGTATGTTATATCCCCAATACTTGTTTATCTAATAACTGGAAGTTGGTGCCTTTTGACTGCCTTCATCTAATTCCTTCTTCCTCCATCCTCCACATGTCCAGCCTTTTCAAATTTTATTTTTGAAATCAGTTTGGATCTTGGATTATTTTGACTGTATTTTGTTTTCCTAATGATGTTTCTCAATTTTATTCAGAAATAAGATGCCCAAGTGGATAGAATTTTATCAGTGAGTGCTTATGAGTGCATCCTTGAAGGTAAAGTTGAGAACTTTTCACCTTGCCAAGTGGAAGTTGTGTATCTAATGATTAAGTGCTGAGCCTTTAAGACAGTGTCTTGGGCCTGTATCCTGGGTGGAGCTGTGTGAGCCTGGGGAAGGAACTTTTCTAAACCTCAGTTTCCCCTTCTGTAAAAGAGAAATGTCTTGCCTTGAGTGTTCCCAGCAGCTAACTTTGTGATGGGAGTTTGAGTGCAAGCACTTTATTTAAAAAGTGGAGGAAAAAAAGTAGGAATGAGTAAAAGTGAGACAGAGGGGAGAAGGTAGCCAACAAAAATGTGTGTTTTGAGGCCGTTAACATGTGAGCCTTGGAGCTGAAACCCACTGGGGAAATTTTGGAAGTCTGTGCAGTTACTGGACAAGGTTGGGGGTAGTGGATGGAGGGTGGGGAAGATATCAACTCATGTCAGACTTTAGAAGAAGGCTGCTCCACAGGGAGTTAATTCCAGCCTCCTTGCCTACCACACAAGCTAGTGCTGTAGGATTTGGCAGTCAGAGAAAGGCCTTGGGTAAAGGTTGAAGAAACGCAGTTGCTGGAGATTGGAAATTGGACAGTGTGCACTGAAGCAGGAAGGGGGAGGGAATATGGGTGGGACAGCATCAGCCCTTATTTCACAGGGAAATAATTCATTGGGAAAATTGAATGAAGTGATGCATATCAAACACGTACAGCATACTGAATACTCACTGTGTCGGTCCCTCAACCTCAGACTGTCTATAAAGGTTTACCTACTAATTTTCTTAAATATCGAGTGGCTGCTTTCTTATAATCATCAACCTTAACTTGGATATTTTTGTAACAATGCAATAAATGAATGATTATTTGAAATACAGTCTTTAAAAACCAAACAATAAAACAATTCCCATAATTATAGTCTATTCCTGATAGCACATTAAGGTGACAAGGGAGTTGTGAGAATCACTACGTTTTCCCTCTTTTGTGTACTCTCCAAGACCTGTTTAAGAAAATAAAAAATAAAAAATGTGTTCTTGCTACTGTCATACAGCAAAGTCAATATAGCAGCCAAAGAATAAGCTGTGTTCCATTCTGTCTCATACATCAGCCAGAACTGCCCCCTGAGTTCAGACATGCTGTTATTTGAGATAGTTGATGATATATGGGTCTACAGAATATAGCTGGATTCCCAGTTACAGCTCAGTTGATGGCAAATTGTAGTTTGATTTGTACAGAGAGGTAAAATTTTACAAAAGATATTGATAGGAAATGCAGAGCAGCAAGATGCGATTTTAACTGTCCATCCTGGGCTATCGAGAGCTTCAGAAGACATCGTTTGATCTGCTGTTGCATGACAAATCTCTAAAAGAGAAAGGAACAGTCTTTCTTTCAGTTCATTGGTAAGACATGTAACTTCCTAAAGGCCAAGCTGTTAGATACCGTGGATTTTTACAGCATAATTATCTCCATTATTGGCAGGAGTCTTGCTTTACACACCCAAAGTATGAAAGAAGTTTATCTGGTCCTCGTACAAGTTAAGTGAAGGTTTCAACAAAGCTTTAAGTTAAGAAAGTTTCTGCTGTCATCATCTGTTCCCTGGACCTAAGCAGTGACAGTGACTTGGAAAGTTTTCGGATCTCTGCTTCATTTTGTCCTGGGAGCAGTGTTTCCTAAGGCTCATTGGTAGGGATGGAGCTAAATTTCTCTAGTTCTGGTGAGAAGTTCTCCTCTTCCATATTTCAGTCTTCTTGCCTCTTTACTAAGCCTTTTCAAAAGAAAATTGGTGATGGTATTAGATATCTCTTTGGCGTAAGTGCATACCCATCCACGTTTTCATGAAAAATGAAGAACCGAATATATGGAATTAGATTCTTTGGTTCCTGTTTTTCTTCCTGGGAAGGCAAATAAATGTACCAAAGTGAAAACAGCCAAATCCATGTCATATCGTGCAAACAATTTCACCATGAAAGCAGATAGCTCTTGGTGTAAAGTCTGGTTTAAAATGCTCGAAAGATCGTGGTAAAGCTAATAGATGTTACATTGAAGTCATATGAATCCTGAATGGGATTAAAATATTTAAGAAAGCCCAGGAAAGTATTTGGAGAATTATGTTCTGTGTTCCTGAGATGAGCATAGGTAAAGAAAAAGTGTTTCATTAACAAAGGTAACATGTACACATTTGATGATACGATGAGGAAGATACCACTTGATTATATTAAGTAGATGTTCTAAAGAAGGTGTTGCTTTGCTACTTAAAAGAGACAAAACGTACAAATTAAATATGCAGTTTGTTTTTTATGAATATAACTAACCACTAAGATCAGATTTGAACATCCAAAGACAAATCCCCTGAGTACTGAACTTAACCTCTGGCTAATGCACTATGCATACTTGTCCTTGTCCATCTCGACTCTAGAATCTCAGTTTCTTTCCCCTCATCTCATTTACCTGCACAGTAAATAAATACCTGGAGTGCTTCCCTGATGTAGGATGTGTTAGGGGTTGTATGTATAAAGAGCATCAACAAACACACTTGTGCTTTTCGATCTGTGAATTTTTAAACAAGAAAGTACTGTAATCAACTTTGTTTCTCTACTATAACTCGCATGACCACATACACTGTGGATGATGGTTGGGACTGAAAGGACATGAGAAGGGTTTCCTGAAACTCAGAGATGAGATTATCAGCTCAAATATGAGTCATATAAGTGAAAAGAGATTAGGATGGATAGATTGGAATATTACTGTTGTATTCTAATCAATAGAAATTGGTGAATGATCTTACATTTTTAAAGAGAAAGATGGCATTTTTGCTTCCATTTCTCTAGAACAAACAAAAAAATTACACATAACAAAGACACTAAAATGTTCTTTTGTGGAAACTTCAGAGGGAAAAATAAAAGGGCACCATATTCATTTCTTAGTCCTTCTTGAGTCATGCTGGGATCAAATAACATTATTTATGAGGTCAATATATGTGGTAGAGCACCAACTAATTATATAATTATCCTTGAGAATAGTTTTGCTGATTATAATTAACATAACTTAGTGCCTTATGGTTTACAATGTGCTTTAGGATATATTATCTCATCTGATGTCTCCTTGGTATCCACATAAATATTCCAACTTCTCTCCCATGTTGTGTGTTTGTTCAAGCCATTCCTTTTGCCAGGAATGCCTCGACTGTACTCTTTCCCTGCTTACCTTGCTTAGCCTGAAAGTCTTGGCTTAACTGTCACTTGCTCCTCCAATCTCAGTTGTGTCCTTCTATATACCCTGCCATAATACATAGGAGAATACTTTTCCTTCAAAACACTTACTACTACTTGTAATTATGTACTAATATGTCTGATTCTGTTGTTAACGGCCTTCTTCTCTACTCCGTGAGATTCTTGAGGGGAATGTTTTGTGCCCTATTGTATCACCAGCCCAACCAAAATGTCTGGCACATAGTAAAAGATAAATAAATACAGTTTTAATAATGTAGAAAAATGATAAATGCTAAAATTCCTCTTTGTGTATGGAAGACATCAATTCTTTCACTGTGTTGAACTTCTGTTCCTCTCAGTGTTTTTTTTTTAAGCACCATTGTTATTAACACCATACTATATTGCAATTTTTCTGAGTCCACTAAAGCATAAATCCCTTGAGAAAGTTTATTCATGTCCAATTCATCCTTGCACTCCATCTTTTTAGTTCAGGGCATAAAATAGAGTAGGTACACAGTTTGCTGACTGAATGAGTCGGTGGGACCCAGAAGGAAATTGCACACCCAGACTTAAAGTGAAGGAGGCTCACCTGCTTGTAGTAAAGTGTTGGCCTGAGGGGCATCTTTTTTAACACACATCTGGGAGCCCACTGGAACAGTCCCCAGCGAAGAGACTAGTGGGTACCGCCATCGAACTTTCCTCTCCCCTGCTCCAGGCACTAGTATTTCTCAGAAGGGAGCTTTTACATGCACCTGCTGTCCTGCTCTTTGTGGTTGCAGCCCAAGGGACACTTCCTGACTGCCTGACTCTGGAGGTCAGGGCTGATGGCGTTCTTTGTCCCATGGGACTGCAATAACCGTCTCACCCAGAATTGAGGTCACATCCCTGGTTTTGCAGCTACATCCCAGGGGACTGCATCACCTTGCTCTGGCAGCCAGTGGGGCTTATGCTTGTGGGTCCCATAGGACTATAACCAATGGAGAAAAAGTTCTTAAACAGCTGCCATCCCCAGGGCACAGGAAGAGGCAACAGACACAGGAGATCATTTTTTCAGCGAGGGAAGCCTTTTAGCTAATTATCGTGGCTGCAGCCTGAGGGGCAGTCTTCTAATTAAACAAGTGTCTAAGGCTGACTGTAATTCTTTCTAGACAGAGACCTTGAAGGGTGGGTGCTATCTTTGTGGTCACTCTCTGCCACACTCCTATCTCCTGGAGGGGGGCTTTGATCACCTAACTCTGGTGACCAGGGGGCCTTGAGTCCCTGGGTCCCACGGGGCTGTGGCAGCCAGAAAGATGGTTCATGGCAGGCTGCCACCCCCCAGGGCACTGTGCAGAGCAGTATGAGGCATGCCTCACAGTCTTTCTGCGAAGGAAGCCTCTTCTCTTGCCTTAGAGCTTCATTTTGAGCAGTAGGCTTCAGGTTTGGCTCACGTCTACGGGACCGTGGAGTTGTTTGTATGGAATGTAGCTGGGGATGACATCTTGCTTTTCTCCCTCTGTCTTGCACCAGGACGCCCATATCTCCCACAAAAGAGCTTTTACATTCATCTATAATTCCAGTTTTTGCAACTGTTGGACAGTTGAACCTGAACACTTCCAGATCTCCTTGCTCCGATGGCCAGTGGGGCTTATACTTGCAGTCCCACAGGACTGATATATTTGCATACACTTAGAAGCTGCTGCCTGAAGGTCTGGCTTCCAAACAGTGTGAATCTAGGTGCTGAGATCCTCGCCTTTGGGACGCTGACGAGTCTTGGCACATCCTCAACTATTGGGAGCTATTAGAGATAGAATAGCCTGTTTGCATAAGCATAGAAGTTTGGGAGAAGACAGAGGTGGGGCAGGGCTGAATACAAGGTTTATTTCCTGCAAGAGACCATTCCTTCAAGACTGGGAGAAGTGGTTGTTTCATGTACTGTATAGAAACCAATACAGAAAGTCAAGGAAACCTATAAAACAGAAATATGTTCAAATTAAAAGAATAATATAAAATCTTAATGAAGCAAAGATAAGCAATTTACCTGCTAAAGAGTTCAAAGTAATGCTTATAAAGAGGTTCACTGAGTTGGTGGGGAGAAGAATGGATGAACACAGTGAGAATTTCAACAGAGATGGAAAATATTAGAAAGTACTAAATGGTAGTCACAGAGCTGAAGAATGTAAAATACCCTAGAACTGAAAAATACCCTAGAGGGGTTCAATAGCAGACTAGATGAAACAGAAGAAAGGATCAGCCAAACACAAGGTGGTAGAAATCAATCAGAGCAGTAAAAAGAAAAGAAAAGAAAAGAAAAAAAGGTCAAGAGAGCATAAGGGGTTTATGGGCCAATATCAGAGCGACTAATATTTGCATTATAGGGGTCCTAGAGGACAAGGAAGGAAGAGAGGGGAATAAATCTTGTTTGAAGACATTTCCCTAACCTGGGGAAAGAAACAGAAAACCAGATCTAGGGAGCTCAGAGAGTTTCAAAAAGAAGAACTCAAAGAGACCCACACCAAAACACATTATAATCAAAATGTCAAATGTTAAAGACAAAGAGAGAATATTAAAAGAAGTGAGAAAAACAACTTGTTACATACAAGGGAATCCCTGTAAGAGTATCAGCAGAAACTTTGCAGGCCAGAAAGGAGTCCAATATATTCAAAGTGCTGAAAGGAAAAAAAAAAACAAAAACAAAAACTTCGAACCAAGAATATTCTACCCAGCAAGTTATCATTCAGAATTGAAGGTGAGAGAAATCATTTTCCAGATAAGCAAAAGTTAAAGGAGTTTATCACCACTAGACTGACCATACCTGAAATGTTAAAGGGACTATTTTAAGCTTAAAAGAAAAAAAGCTAATTGGTAACAAGAAAACATGAAAGAATGTATCTCACTGGAAAAGTAACTATATGGACAATGTAGTGGATTACTCACTTATGAAGCTAGTATGAAGGTTAAAAGACAGAAGTAGTAAAAAAAAATAACTATGATGACAATAATTAATTAAGGGATGCACAAGATTAAAAGATATAGAATGTAATATCAAAAACATAAAACATGCTGGGTAAAGTAAAACTTCTAAGAGGGACGTGGGTAAATAAATGTCTACCTCAAAAGACAAGAAAAGTCTCAAATAAACAACTTAACTTTACACCTCAAGAGACTAGGAAAAGAAGGACACGTGAAGCCCTGTGTTAGTGGAAGGAAGGAAATTTAAAAAGATTAGAGCAGAAATAAATGAAATAGAGCCTAAAAAGACAATAAAGAAGATCGATGAAGCTAAGAGTGAGTCCTTTGAAAAGATAAAGAAAATTGACAAGTCTTTTAGTTAGATTAAGAAAAAAGAAGACTCAAGTAAATAAAAATCAGAAATGAAAGAGAATATATTACAACCAATAACACATAAATACAAAAGATCAGAAGAGACAACTATGAAGAATCATATGCCAACAAATTGGACAACCTAGAAGACATGGATAAATTCAGAAACATACAACTATTAAGACTTTATCTTGATGAAATAGAAAATCTGAATAGACTGACTTTTGTTTTTTGGGAGGATTTTGATTACTGATTCAATCTGCTTACTAGTAATAGATTTCCCTCTGGGGACATTTGTCAATACCTGGGACATTCTTGGTTGTCACAATTGGGGAAGGGCTACTAGCATCAAGTAGATAAAAGCTAGGGATGTTGCTATCCAGCCCCAAATGTCAACAGTGCTAAGGTTTTAAGGTAATTCAAGCTAACTTAATTTCACATATATGTGTTGGACTACTATTACATGCAGGACATTGATAACACAGCAGTAACAAAAGTGATATGGTTGCTATCCATAAGGAATAATGATATTTGTAATACCTGAATCTTATATAATGAGTGCTTTATAAATTAGTAAAAATCATATTAATTAGAGGAGAAAAATGTGCTTTAAAAATATGCTTTCTCTTTGATCTTTTAATCCCACTTATAAAAAATTTGAAGGGAATAATAAGAAATTTGCACAGATTTATGTACAATATGTTTTAATGAATTATTATTTATAGTAGTGGAAATTTGGAAACAATTGTACAAAACAAAGGTAAAATAAAATGTGAACATTTAGTTGGTGGACTGTTATGAAGCTTTAAATATTCACATTTCTGAAAAATTCTGATATGAAAAAATGTTCATTTTGTAAAGCTAAATGAAAAACACATGACAAATCTCTAAGTACTGCATGCTCCTAAGTTTTAAAAACATATATGGGGGGAAAGAGCAGCAGGAAATATGCCAAAATGAGTTCTGAGTGGCTTTCTCTATGGTGTTGTATTGTGAGCAATTTTAATTTTTTTCTTTACAGTCCAGGTACGTTCTAAATAATTTTAAATGAACACATACTCTTTTTATAATTAGAAAAAAAGGCATTCTATATTGAGTACTACGTGCAATCCCCTAAATTAGTATAGAAGGAAAGGAGATATGATTTTTCTACCCTTAAGAGCTTATATATAAAATTAGAGAAATGAATGATACGTATGTGGGAAGTTTATAAATAATAATATATATAAAGGTTAAAAAAATTAAGAAAAACTTATTTTGAGTACCTGCTAGTCTGGCACTGTACTGGGTGCATTCACCAACATTACTACATTTCTTGGTACCAATAGTCCTGTGTGGCTCAGATTATTATCTCCTTCTTAGTGAAAAGGAATTTGAGGTTCATTGAGATTATCTTGTCCCAGGTCACCCACAGATATGAAGAAGTAGTTTGAAAATTCAACCCCAGGCTTGATTCATTTTTGTAAAAAATGATTATTTCTACCTTGTGTGCTCTTCCATTAGGGAGACACAAGAACAAATGATCATAATCATTAACCCAAGTATTTTGGTGGAATCCATGAAAACTCACTCATTTTTCTTGGGAGACTTAGGGGTTGTTCTCAATCAGAAAAGCTGAAAAGCATTTTTTAAATTCCTTCAAGGACTAGTTCAGTGAATGTCTTATATGCTCAGTGAGTTATGAGTACAGAATTTTTATGTTTCTGATACTTAGCTGCTTTAAGAGACATAACAGGAATCTGCATAGCAATCAGTTGCTTCTGCCAAAGGGGAGTTCTTAAACACCAATGGCGAATCTACGATGCGTGATTAATGACTGTAGCTGGATTACTTTTCAGGCCCATCTCCTTATCTACAAGTGATGTAACTTGGCAGAAAATCAGAAAATGGATGTTTTAATCAATTCTGCTTTCATCTGTGACAGATCTCTGCCTGAAAAGGAGTGGGCAGTCCCGTGTCCTTCCTCTCCTTTGTCTGTATTACAGAGTGTTGGGCTCCATTTTCTCTGACACAGAAGAAGAATTTATTCAAAATAATGATCCTCATTTAGATAGAGGAGTTAGATCTATCACTCTGCCCAGACAGCACAACCAGATCTAATTCCCCCCTCTGTTAAGCAAATAAAACATCACCCTTGTGTCTGCTACCGAACAATGCCAGCAGCTCAAGATTTATTAGTTTGTTCAAGCCCCCATTACAAGAAGTCTAGAATTTCTTCTGTTGTTTAACTCAGAACTTTAAGCAAGCCAAAGTTCTTAGGAGTAGTGAAGTGGGGAAAAAATGTAGGATGTGTTTTATTTAAGAAAAAAAAAGACATTAAATAGTTTATTTCACTTTAACTTTTATACATTAAAATTCAATTTTATGATCATTAGTTTCATTGCTTTAAGGACCATCTTCTTTTCATTTCTCCTGTAATGTGATGTTAAATGACTTGGGAAATAGAGAGTTTCTTTGCTGTCAGAAAAACAGGAATTTCATATGGAATTTTTCGAGTATAATTAGCATGCTGATATGAAACATTAAATTTATTTTCATATTATTACTAACAAAGACATTATTTGGGTGTGCACCTTAAACCCTGAAAAATAAATATGATTCCCCTCACTTTCTAAATGAAGACACTGAGGCTCAAAGAGTTTAACTACATTATTCCAGATCACATAGTGGTAATTATTTAATTTCGAATTCTAACCTAGTCTTCTAAATACAGAAATTCCATACACCATACTCGTTCCATAGACCATACTCACTCTCGTGTCAGTTAGAATTGTCTAAGCCCATGAAAATGTGTCCATCACTAGTCATTATGGAAATGCAGATTAAAACTACTTCAAACCCATTAAAATGGGTCTGTTATACAAACAATCAGAAAATAACAAGTGTTGGCAAAGATGTGGAAAAGTTAGGACTCTTGTGCATTGCTGGTGGAAATGTAAAATGATGCAGCCATTGTAGCAAACAGTATGGCAATTACTCAAAAAAAGAAACACAGAATTCCAGCAATTCCACTCCTAGGTATATGCTCCAAAGAATTGAAAGCAGGGACTCAGACAGATATTTGGACACCAATGTCCATAATAACACTATTCACAACAGCCAACAGGTAGAAACAATGTCACGTCCATCAACAGATAAATGCATAAGCAAAATGTGCTATATACATGCAATGGAATATCATTCAGCCTTAAAAAATGAATGAAATTATGATACATGCGACAGTGGATGAACATTGGAGATATTATACTAAGTGAAATAAAGCAGACACAAAATTATAAATAGCATATGATTCTACTTATATGAAGTACTTAGAATAGGCAAATTCATAGAGATAGAAAGTAGAACAAAATTACCAGGTGCAGGGGTGGGCAGGCAGGGAAAAATAAGGAATACTTGTTTAAGGAGTATAGAATTCCTCTTTGGGATAATGAAAAAGTTCTGAAAATGGTTAGTGGTGATAGTTGCACAATACTGTGAATGTACTCAAAGTGAACTGTGCACTTACAATGGTTAAAATGTTATGGATATTTTACCACAATTAAAAAAATATTGTTGAAAATGATAAAATTAGGGTTTATGAAGCTATCACTGATATGAGAGGTTAGCTCAGTGTTTGCATGAAAATAAGGTTGTATTCAAAACAGATCAAGTTGTGAGAAATGCTGTGAGAAGTGCTGACTATGTGGATAAGAAAATGTCTGGGCAGAGGAAGACAAGATAGACACAGTGATACAACTTACCGTCTCTAGTCTCATGCACTCCCCCAAATTTGAAAGATTATGGAATTCAGTCTAGCAGTGCTGAGGTGGAGGTTCCGTGTACAGACTTCAGGCTATGCCAACCGGGTGTAAGAACTGGGTATGTGTGTGAATTGAAAGCTCCTGATACCGTAGCGACTCTAAAAAGGAACTAAGCATGCCAGTTGGAGGCTCACAAGATCCCTCTGTGTGATGTGGCCCTTGCGTTTTGTTCCTGGGCTCTGATTCTTAAGTCATCATATTATTACCATGAATTGTCAACCTCACTCCTCTGAAATGGTAAATATGCTTCCATTGATGATTATGTAGTCTATCGACCACAGGAAATTTTAAATTAAATAAAGAGATGAGAAAGTAATATATTAACCCAAGATCACTTATATTTTGAGTTCAAGGTCTGGAATAAACTTTTTAGCTCCTGAGGTAGCTTTATAGGGTTGGTATCTAAAGAATTTATAATGTTTAATAGAACCTAAGTGAAAGGATCTGAGTGTAAATTAAAATGTGCAGTAGATTTTGGAATTGAGATTTTAAGCTAAAACTGTATCTGAGAACTTGACTAAGTTTGTAAAAATACAAAAACTGGAGATGCATTTTATTTACTATCCTACTTCATTATATTTACAAGACTGTTTTAAATGTATAGACAGGTTTTCCTTGTTATGGTTTTGATTTCAAGTTGTCAGAAGGTTTTTTAAATGCTTTAAAGATAAAATATATAAAATTTCTAAGTGCAGCCTAAAATATTCTGGAAAATGTAGTTTACTAAATTTGTCAATGGGATTAATTATTTAAAGTAATTCAGTCTATTCAACTCGAATTAACTGAACATTCATCAAAGTAAAAGAGAAAATAATTGCTCTTTGCTTATTAGTTTTATAAATAGTAGAATAAGATTTCTTAGTGAAATTAAAAGCTTATGAGAAGGTAGTTTCCTTTATAATTACAACTTTAATGAAAGTTATTTTAATTTAAAAACTAAGTAACTGGACGTAGTTTTTGCCATGCACAAAGGCCCCTTCAAGACACTTAAGAACTCGCACTGATGATCTTGATATGAAAACTATACTAAAGCAATGGTTCTCAGCTCCAGTGGGTACACTTTTGCTTTGGGATCAAGTAAATTGCTATAAAATAATAATGTGCCTACATGACCAAAGTGTACAGATCATTTACATTAAAGGATGGAGTAGATGCTCCGTTATCCCTGTAATAACACTGACCTCCTTCTTTGTTTTACTGCATGCTTTCTTCAGTGGGAGCATTTCTGAATTACAGTGCACTGGGCTATGGAACTATCATCCACAAAGATTCCCTGCCCAGGAGCAACCCCAAGGACTGTGGAATGACTAGGAGAGAGAGGTGATTAAGAAATGGGAGAGTAAGGTGAAGAGTTCACCAGGCTGTCCCACTCTCTTTGGTTCCTAATGCAGAGTGTCATTGCTTGCTGGATGTACCTACATGAATATTTCTATGTTTCTGTCTGTGCCCATAAAGGATCCAAGGATGAGGACCTAATGCATGGAATTTTAAGGTAGGAAACATTTTGCCCCAATTTTTTTTTTATTCTAGTTGTGTATCATTCAATAGAAGTCAATTGAATACAAACTGTGTCTACCTCTGAGTATTAATTCTTTAAGAAAGTTTGTCTTAAGAGTGGACAAAAAGAAAGCATAGAATAGGCCTTGTATATAACCTCTAAGCAGAGTGTGCTGGTAAATATTTAACAACCAGACATCTTGGGGAAAAACAAACAAACAAGACCCTGCTATGCAGCATTGGCCAATGTCCCTGTTGTAAATAGTCTCACCATGGCCAATTTCAGACTTTCAGCATCAGCTCAGGTGGGAGCCAGCTCCAGCAAACCACTTCATTTAAACTTTCACTCTTCCATTCCTGCTCCTTTATTCTGGAAGTTGATCATGCTGAAAAAAAATTTTTTTTTTAAATATATTTATATGATGCTGACTCATGACCATGAGTCCCAAATAGACCCTTAGTCTGCCAGGCAGTTGTACTAGACATTCCTAGTCATTTGCGCTCCCATTGTTCTAGATAACTATTTTTGTATCTTTACTGGAAACAATGCCTCTCCCATTTTCACTCTCAGCTTACTTCCTTTCTTGGTTTCACTAGGAAAAATAAAACAGTCAGACCAGGAGCATTACAGACTTCCTCCATCCCAGGACCCACCTTCAAACATCTGTACTCTCTTCCTCCCTGCTCCTGTCTGCTTCTGCCTGAAGCCAACACTGGCATTTGTGGGTCAGAGTTCATCATCTGTTTTTCTCAAGTCATCACTCCTGTAATTCTCCCCTACTCTCTCTTAAAGCATCAGTTTCTTGCTTTCTGCTAGATCAATACTGTCTACTGAAGTGTTACAATTATTATCATTTTGTTAAAACTTCTCTCAACCCCACTACCTCCATCAGTTGTTGCTCCATTTCTTTGCCCCTGTTTTAGTAGAATTACTCCTGAAAGTTATCTGTACTCTCTCTCAAAACTGCTACTTTCTGGCTTTCATTATCATCTCCTCTCCACCAAGAGTGCTCTTACAGAGATGGTATAATGTCTCACTCCTACCCGTTCACTGTGCTAAAGGTCAACTCAAAAACTCCCAGGATCAGCATCTCTGCCTGAGTCTTTCCAGATGCTCAGGAAGTCACACTCATGTGAGGAGGAAGTGAGAAATATCAGGGAATTAACATCACCCACACTCTCCCCACAACAGTGCTAACTAATTCCTGGGAGTGTAAAATACACCGCCTCTTGCCTCCCAGGAAAAATAATCCTGAGTGATACTTTATTAGACTCTTTCCCAGAGTTTTCTTATGGGATGGAGCACCAGTGGTCACGTGTTGCTCCATAATGCACACTTATTGGCTGCCTTCTCTTCTCTTTCTTACATCATTTCTCCACTTCACTACTGACATTCCTGAACCTCTCAAGTGAACTCGCTTCTCTCAAGTTCTTGTTTAGAGGTGGCTGCTGCTGGAGCCAAAACAAGCACCCTCACGAGTGATCTCCACATCACCAAACTAAACGATCAGTTTGCAGATTTCTTCTTTTGGGGGCTTTCACTCTCTGTCTCTTTTCTTTGTTCTGTTTCTTCTCACCACTTCTATGCTTGGAGTGCTGCAGGTGCGCCAGTTCTGGGTCCTCTTATTTCCCCTGTGACTCTCCAGGCTTTATAGGCCACCTCTATGTCAATGACTAGCAAACTCATATCTGCAGCACAGATTTCTCATCTGAATGTCACGTTCATATACACAACCAAGTACTAACGTCTCCACTCTGATGTCCAATAGTCATCTGAAACTCAGGATGTCCAGAACTGAACTCCTCTCCTACCCACCTCCCGCCAAACTTGCTCCATTTACAATATTCCCCCATCTCATTTAGAGCAATACCAGCCTTCCAGTTATCCAGGCCAAGAGCCTTGGGTTAATTCTTGACTCTTGTATTTTTCTCAGCAAGTCTTGGTTGTAGCTTAAAAATATATCCAGAATCCGAATATTTCTTACCACCTCCACTGCTCTCATCCTGACTCAAGCCATCATCACTTCTCACCTAGACTACCTCCGTAGCCTCTTAACAGGTCTCCCAGCTTCTGTTCTTGCCCCATTACAGTCTGTACTCAACATAGAAAATCGAGATATATTTTTTAAAATAAATATTTGATCATCAGTCTACTGCTCAGAACTATGCAAAGGCTCTCCTATGTCCTCTGGAGCAGAAGCCTGAAACCCTCTCCTTTCTGTGCATTTTTTAACCCCACCTCATTTTACTGTTCCCTCTTCCTCCTCAATCCCATTTCCCATCTCACTCTGCTCCACTCTTGCTTCCTAATTATTCTTTGAACACAATTGGCATATTCTTGTCTTAGAGCCAAGGTATAGCTGCTTCCTCTTGTCTGCAATAATCTTCTAGGTGAGTCCTAAACCTCCCACCAGGACATTTTTAGACTTTGCTCTAAATGAATTCCACCATGACCAGTGTAAGCCTGCAATCTGCCCTCTCCTACGCCCACACTTTGATTCCCCTTACAGTGAACTACTTTTTTTAATCTATCAAATTTATCATTTCCAACATACCATCTAATTTACCTCCTGATTGCTTACTGTTTATTGCTTACGCCACCCTGTATGCCCTCCCCCAGAATATCAGGCCAATGAGAACAGGGACACTTGACTGTTTTGTTTAGTCACATACGCCATCTGTTGAATGAATAAATGAATGACCTCTTGGGAGGAAAAGATTGATTAATTCAGTAGTCATCTCTCCAGTGTCTCGGGGTGTTGATTTTCAGGCAGTCTATTCTTTTAGGATTTCATTTAACATTACAGTAACAAGAAATATCTTTTTTGCTGTCTTCTCAGCACAAATTCAAAACTTCAACAACAACAACAAAAATGTGTATTTGTTGACATATGAACACCAATAGTTCTCAGATATAGATTTTATACTTTTAGGATAAAGTTTTGTATAACTCAGTGGTTGTCAGTGGCTGGGGGTGATTTCATCTCCCAGGAGATATTGGCACCATCTGGAGACATTTCGTTTGTCCTAACTGAGGGGAGATGCTATTGGCATCCAGCAGGTAGAAACCAGGGATGCTGGTAACATCCTATGGTGAGCAGGAAAACCCTCACAACAAAGAAGTATCTGGTCCAATATGTCAAGAGTATTAAGTTTGAGAAAACATGGTGTAACCTAAAAATTCTCCTAACAGGCCACTGATTCAATACATCTATTCAACACAAAATGTATTTAGGGCCTGCTCTCTGCTGGGATGTATCAGTGACCCAGACAGTCCTGTCTACATGGAGCTTATATTCCAATGACAGTCCTCGAGCTAACAAAGCAGGGAACCATTTATGTAGTTCTTACTATGTGCCAGACACCAACTCATTGAAACTTGAAGACAATCCTAGGAAAGAAGGTGTTGTGATCTCCATCTTAAAGAAAAGTGAGGTAAAGAGACGCAGAGCAAACTGCCCAAGATCATACAGCCAGTAATGAGCAGAGGAAGGACGTGAATCTCAGTGGGTTGGCCCCAGACTGTGCTCTTCATCACTTCATTACAGCAGCTTCAGATACAAATGGGGGAATATTATCTGTTAAATAACAAAACAGGTTTAATGTTTTTAATTGATCTGATGCAATGTTCCCAGAGTTTTAGATTCCAGAAATCTTTATTATGATTCCAGATGTTTTAGCAGTTTCTGCTAATAGATTAAATATTCAGCAAGTATCCATCATATAGAGTTGAGACATCAAATGGGAATATGGAGAAGATATCCATCTTCACGTCGTTTCAGATAAGCCAGTGAAAATTCATTGAGCAGAAATGTCTGTTACATGATTCTGATCCTATCACACAGAGGTCCTGTGAAGGTCAGTTGGGAAAGAGCAATCATATTTGGTCAATCCACAAGAAGTAAGTTACTGTTGTTGAATACACAAAATCTCAGCTCAAATGCTTATGAAATTTAAGGATTACCAAGGCTATAATAACCATAAACTCTGTGAGAATTTGGAGTTCTTTGGCTTTACTTCTTTCAATCTATACATTAATGAGAAGAAATGTAAAGAGATTCACTGACTTGTCCAAAATGAAACAGGCAAAATTTGGCAGAGCCATGGCAATCTATTACTACAAATTTATGGTTCAGTTATTTTTCCATTATTATCCCAAAGAATTAAAAATCTCTTTGAAGAAATATACAAGGTGTATCCATTCAACTCTGTATAATACCCGTTATGATAGTTTACACACTGCACTGCACCTATTTGGAAGATAGTTAAGTACTCAATATACATTTTTGAAGATATGACAATTTGGGGGAAATGATTGTGTTAAATCATGAGGTAAAAATTTAAATGCTATTGGAAGTAGAAGAACATAAAAACAAATGAGAGTTGAAATGTTGAAGAAATACCACAGAAGGGAGACTACACTCTATAATTAAAAGACCCTTGCTCAATGTAGAAATGCTTCCCAAATTTGCAGAATTCAGGTAAAGCAAATATATTCATGCCAAAGAAATCAGTATAACATTCAATGGACCAGAATAGAAGACATAGAAATTAGGCATGTGTATTCATAATATATTATATAGTAAACTGGACATTTTATATTGTGGGGAAATTGTTTAGTGAACGGTTGTAGGGTTACTTGCTTATTTCAGCCATAAGCAAAGAAACAAAAGAACAACCAAATAAAATCAATGTGCTGAAGATTAATATTTGAAGAATAATATACCTTTCTCAAAATCTAGAAAAAAAATGGCCATTTACTTACAAGATCTTAAGAGTTTGGAGGAAGACTTTTCAAAGTATGCAAAGGCAGAATTCATAGGTAAAAATGCTTACAGATTTTATGACACAAATTAAAAGAATTTCCATAGGTCAAAAAACGCCATAAACTAAATTTTAATGATAATCTGAAAGAAATAAGTCATACTATGTGTAACAAATAAAGTAAAATATCCTTGATATAAAGAGTTCTTCCAAATAAATATGAAAAACATGAAATAGACAACATAAAACTATAAAATCTAATTTATGTAATATAAAAAATTCTTTTACATTGATTTCAATTGCCCCTCTTAGCAAATCATATAATCCAGCGGGAGAGAAGATAATTACAGAGATATAAGTAGGCTATAACTGCCATTTGTATGCTAAAAATAAAGACATAGTGGATTGTTTTATATTTGTGAAAGTAATATAACTGAAATTTTTAAAATTATATTTCTCAAACCATTCATTAATATGCTCACTTTTTCTCTTCCACTTGATCACAAATGTCAGTTTTTTTTACATTAACTAAAATTAGATTTAGCTGTGTATGACAGAAACCCCCAAATAAGAATGGCTTCAGCAATAAAGAGGTTTATTTTGCTTTCACTTAAACAGAAATCCAGGGAATCGTGGGTTACTAAGGGTGCTATATAATGTGGTCAAGGCTTTAAAATAGCAAAAGGACCCACTTCTCTTAGCTTGCTGTTTCATCATTGTTTATTTTACAGTTCAGGATGGCTGCTGACCCTTAGCTGTCACATTTACATCCCAGCCAGAAGGGAGGAGGAGGAGGGGTGAAGAAAGTTATGCCTTGTTCCTTTATGACCTCTTCTGAGAAGTTGGCTAGGACTTGATCAACAAACAGTTGAAAGGGAAGCTGGCAAAACGTAGTGTGTCCAGCTAACAATCAGGAGTTTCTATTATGAAAATCAGGAAATTACATTATGAAGGAAAAAGAAGAAAATATGTATGAGGAGACCTAGCAGTCTCTGCTTCTGACGTAATTCATAAAAACACATCTGTTGGAAAATTTATATCTTTCAGAGTATTGTTTATTTTTAAATGAAGGACTGTAGAATTAATGTGTCAATGCTGTATCACTCCCAGAAGTAGTAAGTACCAGAATTTATCTGTCTGTCTTTCTGTCTATCTATCTAACTATCTTACTTGACTTCTGTTAGATTTGTATTTGATATCACTTCTTTATGCAAATAATATATATTTAGTGGGGGAAATTCACTTTATTTAAAGCCTCTAGATTTGAAGTGGTCACTGCACTTAGGTAAGTGTAATGATACCTAAATTTGAGATACCTAAAAAAATACGAGTAATTGATGGGTGCATAGAGGGATGGAAGGAGACAGAAAAATCTGTGATAAAGCAAGTACAGTAAAATGTAAATGATAGAAACCAAGTGGTGGTCATATGGATGTTCACTGTAAAATACTTCATCTGTGCTCAATGTTTGAAAAGTTTTGTAAAGAAATGTTGAAGTTTAAACTCCATCAGCAAAACTCACAAGTTTGTGAGGAGGGGATTAAAAAGAGTTAGGAAGTAAGAGAATTCAAAATGTCTTGTCACAAGTCAAAATCAATAACAAAAAAGATGGTGAGAAAATTCCCGAGTTTTTGTAAATAAAGTATGGTATTTCTAAATTACCCAGAGTCAAAGAAGAAATCATATATTAAGTTAGGAAACATTTAAATTAAATGCTAATAAATTAATTAATTAAATAAATAATAATGTTAAATTTAATAATACATAAAAATGTTAATAAATAAATTAAATAATAATAATATTTAATTTAAATGTTTCCTACCTTAGTATTAAATTTAGTAAGTTTATTTATAATTTGAATGGTAAAAATAATGCCAAGAAGGCTTAGCTTAAAGAAAAAAATGTGATTAAAATAAATAGTGAACAATCATCCAAATTTTAGCATATTCTTATACTCCTGTTTTCCTTTCTCATTGACCAAAAGAAAATTATATTTAAGACTCTGATCTACCGATCTTGAGTGAATGATAGAGAATTAATTATTGAAGAAAAACTTCACTTCTTCCAGAGAGGTGGACCTAGTGTAAGTTTTCTAGTGACATGTGTAACAAACAGGCCAAGCTCTCAGTACAGTGTAGATCCATCAAGTCAGAGTTCCCAGGACAGGTTCTATGAACTTTTAATGAATGCCTTATGAAAAGACAATTCTGGGTTGAAATAAGCTGGTTGAAAGGAAATAAATTTAAAATATTATTTTTAACAGCAAGACATCTAATGGTGGTTAATGTGTAAATTCTCAGGGACAGATTTCCCACCTTACCTTATCATGGTCGAGTTCCTGATTGGCCGCAGGGAGTGTGGTTTACTGATTTACTTGTTTTATATTCACGAGGCACTCTCTTAGAACACAATTTGGGCAAAGATCATCTAAAGATAAGAGGCAAAATTGTGAACAAGTTAAGTTTGTTTTCTGCACGTCCATTTCCTTTTTCTGCCTATGTTATACCTTTGAGTGACCTTAACTGTGCTTTCAGGAGTTGTTGGCTTTCTGATTTCACATCATAACATGAAAGCCTTTCTCTAGTGATGGGTCTTAAAGGAAGAAACGATTGAGGTGGGGAGTGTAGGGAAGCCCAGAGCAGGAACACCAACATCCCCTGGGGGGACCTGGAAAGAGTTCAGACAGCGGGCTGGGCTAAGCCTACTTCTGCTGACTGAAATTTTAGGTGAGAAAGTAAACAGCTCTTTTCATTAACAATCAGATAATTACTTTCTGCAGCTTTGAGGTAAAGACTCTGGAAATCCCAAACTACTTTGAAAGGCTGTGGATTTTATTGCTTGATTTCATAGTTTGTTCCAAGTGTCTTTACATTTTGATACAGGACCTGAGCTATTTCACCTCTCTGGGTTTCCATTCCCTTATCTCTACAAGTAAAGATATAGGAATGATCTCTGCCATGCTCCCTAGACTGGCACCGCCAATGCCATGTGCGCCTGGATGGATCTGGCTTGTTGAGCCACGTGTTAGTTTTCATGTGCTGGACCTGGAGACTCCCCTAGACCACTGGCCCTCTCATCACCCCTGTTTCCCCTCACTGTGTCATTTAGGTACATCTCAGTCTTTGCATGTCACATGCATGCAATAAGGAACCAGGAAGTCTGAATCAGGCTTGTCTGTATCACTCTGTCCAGCTGCTGACATTGCCCCAAACCATATTGGATAACTTCTCCAGGCTAACAACCTCTCCCTATTATTCTTGAAAAAGCATGCAAAGCATACTACTTCTTTTGTAACCTTTTGCTAAAATAAAATTGCATAACAAATAACCAACAAACCTTAGAGGTGTATGAGTTATATGTGTATGGCTCACACGTCTGGACTCAGCTGGGGATCAGCTAGGCAGCTGTACTGATCTTGGCTGGACTCACTCACCTGTTCAGGGGTAGCTGGTGTTCACTGCTCTAAGCTGCTTTGAAGGGTGCAGGGCGACTCAGCTATGCTCCGTGTGCTTCTCATCCTCTAGAAGGCTGGCCTGAGCATGTTCTCATGGCAATGACAGAGGCACAAGAGGACAAGAAGAGACAGGAAGACTTCTTAAAGTTTAGGCTCAAAACTGGCTCCCTGCCACGTTTGTCTTAATCTCTTGGCCAAAGCAAGTCAGTGGTTGAGTTCAGAATCAAGTGGCATACAGGTCACGCTGTCTGCCGAGGCAGGCACTGCAAAGTTACGTGGCAGAAGGGCATAGATACAGGAAGAGATGAGGGAGTACAGTCAAATGATGCAATTTCCCCATCCTGGTACCAGACACATTTGGAGTTGAGTGAGGGCAAACCAGAGCCTTGGTGTTTGACTTCCCTGTTTTCTGCCCTCTGTCTCAATTTGGCACAATTCACCAGGATTCTAAGGAGCTAGCTCCCTCCCTTTCCTTTTGTGATCTGGATGTGTTCTCCCTTACGCAGTAGTGTATAATCAAGCGCATCAAGCAAGCTTTTTAATTATGAACGAGTGAAATAAAATAACTTAGAAAATTCTTTTGTGACTTCTGGCTTGTAGGACTGAAATGTTGCTAAAGAGACTGAGAAATTCAGGTTTAAATCTCAGAGTTGACTGTTGGCCTCTTTGCTTTAGGCAGTACCTTGCTCTTCTTCCCTTGACAAATAAACTTTGAGCGTAGCTTCGGAAATTTAAGGCTGCCAGTAAACATGATTGAGTGGAGAAATAAAAATGCATCCATTTAATATTTACAAAATACACTCCCATTACGTTTTACTTCTAACTTCAGGTACAGATTTTACTTCAGGCAGTGGATTTTATTGCTTGATTTCATAGTTGGTTCCAAGTATATTTACATCTTGATATAGGACCTGAGCTATTTCACTGCTCTGGGTTTCCATTTTCTTTTCTATACAAGTAAAGGTATAGGAATTGAAATGGGTAAGCTAGGAAAAGTTACTCAACCTTTCTGGGTTTTAGTTTCCTTATCTGTCAAAATTCTATTGGAAAGCCCTTGCAACCCACTATCTTATTATTCTTAAAATTCTGAACACCCTCAAGACCTAAACTCAAAACTCCAATTGTAGTGAAATAATTTTAATACTATGCAAATGGGGAGGAGATATTTGGAATCAAAGAGGTCTATTCAGTACAGTTCAAGTCAGGCCATGGGACTGTAGTACAACTGCTAAGGCCAGTTCTGCTAGAGACTGGAACACTGCCTGTATAAAAACAAAGGATTCTGGAAAATACTGACTTTCTGAGGAAGCAAGCCAGGGGTACCTAACCTATTTGCACCTAAATAGCTGAGTCATTAAAAGAAAACTGGGAGTCTAGGTAGAGGAGATGGTCAACTGAGAGCACATAAGATAGCAATAAAGGCAGCAAATACAAAACATTTATTTATCAACATTTACATAACGTTATACGTCAGTGTTTAAGGTACTATACACTAATCTCCACTCATCTTCACAAATACTCTGCAAGATAAGCAATATTACCCCAGGTTCCAAAAGTGTGAGTGAAAAGTACCTATCTTTCTGGGAGCACACAGGTATTGGGGGTGTGGTGGCTGGAGGTTTCCTTCATGGTACCAGTTTCTGGACACATCCAACACAACGAGGGGACACACCAAATGGCTGGGGCAACAATATTGTATATACTTCCTCCCACAACTTCTCACATTGCCAACTGCTTTGAGAAAGAGTTAGCTGTCTTAGCCACTCTTGTGAAGGTACTAGTTTTTCTATCATTGATTGCCCTGCATTCTGTCCTTTAAAAGGTGTCAGCTACAGAGATTTACAAATGCTAGCTGCTATATATAAAAGTAGATTTTAAAAAAGTTTCTTCTGTATAGCACAGGGAACTATGCTCAATGTCTTGTAATAACTTTTAATGAAAAAGAATATGAAAACGAATATATGTATGACTGGGACATTGTGCTGTCCACCAGAGACTGACACATTGTTAACTGACTGTATTTCAATAAACAAATGAAAAAAAGATATATATCCTTTTACCCTACTAAACACATTCATAATCCAGCAAATATGAGAATTAATTTCTGGAAGGTTTTAATCACTAATCAGATTAAACTCAAAGTAAAAAAAATAAAAAAAGGTATCAGTTACATTGTGTGAAAAAAAAAAAGTTGAGAAAAGAGAGGCAGGCTATTGCTGGTTGTCTTTGAAAGTTCACCATGAGTTAAAATGAGAAACTCTGTTCCCTTCACATCTGTGTCAGCTACTTCTATACAAGACCATGGCAGGATGTGGAAGTACAAAGAAGAGGTCTGTCAAATTCATCCTTAATTATTCTGATGCCACAATTCACAATAATACTTTGCTTAAAAAGAAATGGCAAAATCTGAGAAGAAAGTTCGGTGGAATGGGAAATTGACAGGTAAAATCCAGGACCATCCCTGGCAACATAAGAGATGTGGTCATAGTAGTACTTGATTTCTTCAGTAAGTTATCAGGGATTTAGAGCCAGGCTTGGTGGAAAGAAGAAGTTTTGGCTAAATTCCTTTTGCTCCTATTTAAAAGATCAAGATCTAGTTCCAGTGTATTGATCTTGAAGATTCCTCCATAGGGTAGGGAGGATGTCTTAGTCCTCGCTGACTTTGAACTTAGGAAGGAAGACTACACAGAAACCATGGCATTCAAGCCTTTTAAACCCTGATTTACAGCAAGAAACACATTTTCTTCAGATACCCAGCACGCACACACACACACACACACACACACACACACACACACACACACGAGCAAAGTATCACAAAACAATACTTGTACACCTTTCCAGTTTGCAATGCATTTTAATAGTTTTCATTCTTTTTCATTGAAAAATAATAATAATTACCTATTAAGTTAATGTCATGTCCTGGTAACTAGAGGGTAGTGATCAGCAATTTGGAAAATGCTGATGGAACAGTAATAAAAGAGGAAGCATACATCTTCCGTCCTCAAGGAAATATAGGAAGAGAGGTGATAGGGTAAAGGAGGAAAACTCTTTCTCATTTCCCCAGTCAAGCCTAGGGGTTGAGAGTGGCTTTAGAAATAGCCAGGAAAGTACAGGAGCTCCCCCAGTGTCTGCTGTTCCTCCTATCAGTGCTTTAGAAAGGGGTGGCCTGGATGTGTGCCTGCACACTCATCCAGGGCATCCTGACTGAAATACGTGCAGCGGTGCACTTGGGGAATGGGAGACTTCCAGGCTGGCTGCCCAGAAGCTCCCCCTTGACTTTCATATTTCATGTCCTGAAGACTGTTCAAGGACCACGTGGGGAAACTTAGTAGGTATCTCATGAGGTTGGTTGACAAGTCAGCCAGAAATACTCACTTTAGTAATGAAAGGAAAGACCTTGGACCTAGGGCAAGGCAGATGACACTCAACCAGGAACAAATGGAATTACAAAGCAAGCCTCAGTGGGTGATGGCAATGTGAGAGCTGAATGGGTCCCAGGCAGAAAGTGAAGATAGTCAGTTCCTAAGGCGACTTGACTATTTATAGGTTGGCATTAGATAAAATCAGTTCCTGAGGTGAGGTACCAGAGTCAGAGAACAGTCCACAAGGTCACCAGTCACAGACTTCAACACAGGAGATCAGCAGAAATTATCAGGTGGGGAAGGACATCGCTGTGGAATCTCCAAAGACCAGGGGTGATACGAGTATGCTGCCCCTGGTGTAAGCTAGTGCCTACCCCTGCTCACCTACCTGTCAACCCGTGAGGGCACAGTCAACTCCCAGAAGTAATCGTAGGGCAAGGGGATGGCATAACAAGTGAGTAATATCTCAAGACTTGACTATTTATAGGTTGGCACTAGATAAAACTCTATGAGACAACACTAAATTTTGTACCTGCGCCTACATGCCAACTCTCCACCTAGGTTCATGGGGTCTTACAAAAACAACAGCTCAGTTATGAAGAAATAGAAACTCCATTTCCTCTTCACATTTGAGAACAGCAGGAAGAAATTCCCAATCATAGCATAAAAGTCACTGTGAATTTTTTTCATTGTTATATACACTCACTGATGAGTAAAAGAATTCTTAAGACCATTTCTTATATGAATGTCAGAAATTTTTACCTTGATAACAGTGTTATAAATGTCATGAAGCCTTTTTTTTTTTTTTCCCAAATAAGGCACTTTATGTGTTCTTCAAAACTGGTTAATAAAGGAATTCTGGTGCCTACGGGAAAGACACATCACTGTATTTCTGTTGCCAGTGTATGTTGGGTAGAATATTTTGTCATTAAACTTTCATGATAATATTAATTGGTGAAATTTTGGAGCCTAGAGACTGTGCCCCACATGTGAAGTTAAATGCTGCATTGAAGCAATTTTTAGATAATTCCAGTAAAGTGTTCACTTCTACAAATCATACCAACAAAAGCGTATTTTCTCCACATTATCTTTGCTTTTTATGTGTAACAATCACATGACTGATCCCTAAGGGTAAAAATACAAAACTATTCTTTTTTTTTAATGAGTACGTTTATGTATCACATAAATGTCAATTCCTTAAATGAAGACTTGAGAGTGTGTTTGCCACAACACCTTGTCTTTTTGAAGAATTATAGTTACCAGTCCAAATTAGTATTAAAGTATATTACAAATAATAATGCTTTTATCTTACTTGAAAAACATCTGTACATATCTGGTTGAGTGTAACCATAAATATAATACTCTGAACTTTTCTTATTTAATAGACTTTTTCTGAAATAAGAGACAATGTATGTGAAATAGAGTTTTTTTGGGGGGGAGCTTTTTGAAAAAATTAAGTATTATTATAAAGTTTTTATTGTATTCTTTTTACTAGAAAAAAAAGATTGAGGTTTAATGGTTATTTTAATTTTGCTAAGTTTGCCGTGGGCTGGTAATGAAGTGAGCAACAGAAATTAGACAGGCAAGGCACAGCTTTAAAACACATTACTTACAGGAATTTCAACAAAAGAAAAATGAGTGTTTGAAAAATACCTATACCAGTTTTCAGAACTTGGTAACTCTACTGAGGTGCCAACTCACCACCAAGAACATGGAAATGATAGGAAAATATGATCCTCTCTTGGTAAATAAACTGTAGGATAAACTCAAAGGTCTGGACAACATGTGAAAACACAGAACTCTCAAGACAGGAGGATTGAGTGTTTCCTGATAGAGTGTCTAAGCTCCTCAAAATGGTATCTGTAGCCCTAAAAGCCTGGGGGTCGGGGCTGGAAGTGTTACTGAGTTCAAACTCATTCTGCTTGCTGCAGGAAAGACCAATAAATCAGGTGACAAGGTGTTGGGGCAGGAAATAATGACTTTATTTGGAAAATCAGCAGACGGAGGAGATGGAGGGCTAATATCCTAGAGAACCATCTTACTCATCTCACCCAAGTCAGAATTCAGGCTTTTTTTAATACTAAAAAGGGAGGGGCTATGGTTGGTTGCTGTAAACTTCTGAGTGTCAGGATCCTTTGTTCTTGCAGCTGTCCATGTAGGTCAGGTCATGATGTTCCTGTAAACCTCCAACACAACAAATGTTATTTTCTATTCTGCAACTTTTTTTAAATCTCTGTATGAATGGAAAAGTGTTATACCTTAAAGGTCAGAGCCTTAAGAATGGGCTGTCCTGTGTATTTCAGGCTCTAGGCAACATTCTCTTACAAAACGTGCAGAACCAGCAGGACTAAGCCCAGGAAACAGAGCCCAGGACTAGAGCTAAAGGAACAGATCTAATGTGGAGTCAGATTTGTTCTTCCCTACTGCAGGACAACAATGTTATTGCCCATCCAAGCACTATCCAGAGAGAGAGGCCTTACTTAACAGCCTTTAAGTTACTTGGCCCCAGTGTGAAGTTAGTCCCAGTCATTTAATTTGCTAACTAATGCCCTTTCTTGATTTTATGCTTAGGAAACAACCTTCTGATTCAGATTTGTATTCGTATTTTAGATCTACCTACAGAGGAGAAAAATGCACTGGTCCTATGAGTACAGCTATTTCAGTCCATGTGAAAATTACATTTCACTTTATACTTAAATAAATAGCGCTTCTGTTAATATGTTAATTTTGAGTATTCTATCCATAGGAGCCTGACACAGAGATAGATCCAAATCTCTACATAGTCTCACCAAAGTAATAAATGACCCTGAGGTGGGGTCCAGTGGGAGCTATCCAGCCTGATTTCTTGCTCAGTGGCTGCAAGAAACTTTATCTTTTAACAGCCTTGGCATTTCAGTATGATCAGTGCTAAGTCTTAGTGTCCCGTCTCTAAAATGTGGGTAATAATACTTCAACGCCTGTATCATTTTGCTAATTCTTTGCTTGACAAACACTATTGGACCCTACTCTGGTCCCCTGCCCTTTATTTCATGGCTAGAAGAGCCTGCTTCCCACAATAGTGAATATTCTAAGTAATTCTAGATAATTGCTTTCCTAGCTTCCCTTGAAGTTTTACAAATATAAATGAAGTCATATACGTGTAAAGATGTTTTAGCCTTAGAGATTGTGGTGGGCAGAATTCTAAATGCCCCCTGCCCCAAGATCCCTGCCGTGTATGTACACACCTGCATAATTGTCTGGGCTGTAAATATGATGAATTTTACTCCTGTGATGAAGTTACATTAGATGGCACAGTTGACTTGGAGAAAGAGATTATCCACATGGGCCTTTTCTAAACTTACATGAGCCCTTTAAGTCTCAGTCTAGAGGTCAGGGACTGGGAGAGTCAGAGATCTGAAATAGCAGAGACATTCCCCTGCTGACCTTAAAGAAGTGACTGCCAATTTTGGAAACAGTGACATGGCAGGGAATGGCAGGCTGCCCCTAGGAGCTGAGAAGGGCCCCTGGGTTAACAGCCAACAAGAACTAGATTCTGCCAACAACCTGAATGAACTTGGAAGTGGATTTTTCCCCAGAGAACTCCAGACAAGAGTTGGACCCAGCCAACACCTTGCTTTTAGCCATGGGAGAGCCTGAGCAGAGGGGGTATTCGTGCAAACTCCTAACTCACTGAAACTGTGAGATAATGAAGTTGAGCTGTTTTATGCTGCTAACTTTATGGTACATTGTTACACAGCAATAAAAAGGAATGTGGGAGTCTTGCCGTATAATTACTATAATGAAAACAGAGTGTTCAAATAAGAAAAATCCAGGAAATACTTCAAGCCTAAGTGGAGCTGCTCTTGCTCAGAGCCTCATTGGGTTGCAATCCATTGTTGGTTGGGACGGTAATCTACTTTGCCTGATAGTTAAAGAGTGTGAACATCGACTTCGCTGTGTATTAAGAAGAATGGAAGAGAGGCTGTGGAGAAAAGGGAACCCTCCTACACTGCTGGTGGGAATGCAGTTTGGTGCAGCCACTGTGGAAAATAGTATGGAGATTCCTCAAAAGACTAGAAATAGACTTACCATATGACCCAGGAATCCCATTCCTGGGCATATATCCAGAAGGAACCCTACTCCAAAATGACACCTGCACCCCAATGTTCATAGCAGCACTATTCACAATAGCCAAGACATGGAAACAGCCTAAATGTCCATCAATAGATGACTGGATAAAGAAGATGTGGTCTATGGATACAATGGAATACTATTCAGCCATAAAAACCAACAACATAACGCCATTTGCAGCAACATGGATGTTCCTGGAGAATGTCATTCTAAGTGAAGTAAGCCAGAAAGAGAAAGAAAAATACCATATGAGATCACTCATTTGTGGAATCTAAAAAACAAAACAAAACAAAACAAAACATACATAAATACACAACAGAAACAGACTCATAGACATAGAATACAAACTTGCGGTTGCCAAGGGGGCAGGGCGTGGGAGGGGACAGACTGGGATTTCAAAATATAGAATAGATAAACCAGATTATACTGTATAGCACAGGGAAATATATACAAGATCTTGTGGTAGCTCATAGCAAGAAAAAAAGTGTGACAATGAATATATGTATATTCGTGTATAACTGAAAAATTGTGCTCTTCACTGGAATTTGACACAACATTGTAAAACGACTATAACTCAGTAAAAAATGTTTTAAAAAATTAGAAGAACATATTTGTAGGGGAAAAAAAAAGAAGAAAAAGAATGGAAGGAGATTGAAATCGCTTTCTGTGGTCTGACCAGAGTCTTTAAAGACTATTGTCTTGCTTGGGGCGCAAAAATCTTATTTAAAAGTCAAAGCTGAGGAATGACTTTATTGTTCAAGCTGCTACTGCCTCTCGCTTAGAAGAAATGACCCCTATTGCTCCATTAGGTTGGGACCCACGGAGCTGCACAGTCTACAGTTTAACCTGATAGGAAAGTTTCACACGTACTTTTTATGACTACCACTACGTGAAATATATGCCAAGCTCTTGTTTCCACCTTAGCTGTGAAGATGAATAAGATAACATTTCTGCCCTGGAGGAGTTTCTAGCCTCAGGACAGGAATAGATGTGTAAAGAGCTAACCACAATTGTACATAATTAGTCCTATAATAACGGAATGAGCAAAGCATTGTGGGACTACAGAGAAAGCTCTGCTGGAAACTGCTCAGGAATAGCTGTGCCTCAGGCAATATGAATATACTCCTGCTAAAATAGCACTATTTCATTTGGCAAAAGGTAACATAATTGAGAGAAAGTAGATGGTGCATGTATATCAGAACTGTGGGACAGAAACTGTCAACATCCTTTACGAGAAAGGAAAATAGTTTCTTGCCATTTCAAGATGCTTCACCTAGGGTCACAGGAGGAAACGGTTTTTGGCCTTTCTTATTTCTTGTTTGTTGGCTTTGTTACTTGCCTTTGTTACGATTTGGTTTTATTAATTAAAGATTGCTTTCTAAAACTATTTTCCTAAGCTTAAAGATGCGTGCAGTTCTGTCTTCAAAAATTAACTGTTTCCCTATTTAAATTTTAAATTTTCCTTTGACCTTTTATTTGTGATGACCTAGTACTTGTAAGACATTGATGAGATGCTGTGGGACATTTCAAGATGGAAAAAGAAAACTTATTTCTGCCCTTAGGAGGCTTACATTTTAGTAGGAGAGACTGTGGCATAAAAATAATATAGTAACAGGTAAAATAAAATAAAAGCCATCAAAACATTAAAGAAAATGAGATGAATGTGCTTTGCGTTTTGACCTTCCTGTTTACTGGTTTTGGGAGGGCCTGTAACCTCAACAACATAATGTAACTTCACGTTGAGGTTTTTAGTATTTTTATAACTTCGTTGTTAGAATGTCACAGCTGGAAGTGACACTGGATGAGGACACTGTTAGAGAAGTCTAATATTCCACTCTGGGTCACATGGTTAAGCCATGATCCAATGTTTCACAGTTTTTACTCTCTAAATCAGGGACTTCAAACTGGAGGCCTGTTGCTAAATTTGGCTCACAGTGCCTCTTAGAGTTATTATTTTTAGCGATATCAGTATTTCAGAATAACTTCTTTGAATTACTTCTGGCAGGGCACACCTTCATGTATTATATCTTAATACTCACAGTATATCATATATATATGAGACTTGGCCATCTTACAATGATGAGCCTCCAAGGGCATATGAATCTGAAATTCCTTTATGCTCTACAATATGCGCCATATACTACATGAAATACAGTACTTGAAGTTCACAGGCCCTGTTAGGTTCTGTTTAGCTTCTGGGTCTTTGACTTACAGCTCCCATTTCTTGGGACAAACATTCCCATCTTTTCTTTTGCTAAACTGAGTATTATTTCTATCAAGACTTAGCTAAGGAGCCACACATGTAGAAAGTTGCGCCAGTCTGGTTTTGCCATATCTTATGCTTGTAAGCACTGCATCCTGAGTTTATCTCTACACACGCGCACACACACACACACACACACACACGCACACTTTATATTGTAATCATCCTTTTACTTCCAAACAAACTGAGGGCAGGTGTTATCTGTTTGTCTTGGATTCTCTGGTGCTGTGCAATGTATCTGGCACATAGAAAGATTTAAATAAATGTTTATTGACAAAATGTTATTTTGTTAAATGGTATGGAGATGGTAAAAATGGCATGAGAGCTCAATATTTATTTGTACTGTCTTAGAAAAGACTCTAGCATTAAGCACATTCTTTGGATGTGACTTAACATTGTATCCTTTTTTGTCTTTAAGAATATTTTAAGATCCTCTAGGGAAAATAATTATAAATCTTAAATTATATAATAAATAGTTCAAATGATATTGAAAAAGGGTGAATAAACAAAGAGATTTTACTATCTTAAAAAACATTTTTGAAAGTATGGCTTAATAAAGTTGGATCTAGGCCAAAGGGAAATAAAATATTTAAGAAGGCAGAAGAAGGAAATCAGTAAAATTTGGAGTGAAGCCTGAATAGTAGTTGACAACATAACTATAAATTTTCAGGAAACTGTTAAGCGATGATGCCTGAAAAACAAGTAGAGATGTGGAGACTTTCCAGTGGTTTCAACAAACCATGGGACTCGGCAAAGATAAATAGGACGGGAAAAAGCAAAAATATTCTGAAAGTCTTGTCAGTATTATGGTTGGCCATTGATACTGATTAATTCTGAATATTGATAGCAAATGTGATGATCAAAATGCATGAGTTAAATTTTACTGACTGATTGTATGTACCTTGTGAGAGAGAAAAGTTGAGAGTTATTCCAAAGCATTGGGTCTGGGTAACTGGAAGGATAGAGTTGACATTTCGTGAAATACTGGAAAATACCAAGAGCCCAGTTTTTAGCATAATAGATAGATATTTTCATTTAGAAAAGCAAGTGGAGATTCTGGAAAGGTAATTGAATACAGGTGTCCAGAGATCAGCACTTAGGTCCAGATTACAGCTATAAATTTGGAGTCATTGATACAGAGATAATATCTAAAGCCCTGAGACTGGAGGAAGTCATCAGGAAGGGACTGTAGACACAAAATAGAAGACGTTCAAAACTGAGTCCAAACCAAAATTAAAAGGTCAAGAAGCAGAGGAGGGAGCAGCAGAGGAGACAGAAGGAGGGTGGTAGGAGGAAAAAACCAAGAGACTGTGGAGTTCTGCTAAGTCAAGGGAAGAAAGTGTTTCAAAGAAGGAATGATCAAAAGTGTCAAATACTATCCAAAAAAAAAAAAAAAAGGAACATATATACAAAACAGAAACAGACTCATAGACATAGAATACAAACTTGTGTTTGCCAAGGGGGTGGGGTGGGAAGGGACAGACTGGGATTTCAAAATTTGTAGACACTGACAGGCATATGCAGAATAGGTAAACAAGATTACACTGTATAACACAGGGAAATATATACAAGATCTTGTGGTAGCTCACAGTGAGAAAAAAAATGTGACAATGAATATATATATGTTCATGTATAACTGAAAAATTGTGCTCTACACTGGAATTTGACACAACATTGTAAAATGACTATAACTCAATAAAAAAATTTTTTTTAAATAATTTTAAGTGTAACTTTTCTGCTTTTACTTAGGATGTAGAAAGTTGCATTCCCGCCATGAGAATGAGAAGGAGCTGGATAACCAACAAAAATCATAGCTTTATTGTTTAAGCCCATCTGAGAGCTAAGATCACAAAGCAACTCAATGAACCAAATGTGAAAGAAACCAACCCCTCCTAGGAAAGAAGACATGTATGGCTAATTCCATCTTTGGCAGGGGAGAGAGAAGAGGAGGAAGTGCCCACAGATACAGGTAATAACAAAACAAACTTTTCAATGAGTGTTTAAAGTCCAGATGTGGGCTAGGTGGCAATTTCAAATGACTAGAAACTCCAATTACAAAAGAAGTCTGTACTCGCCTGTGAGCTCTTTTCCATGGGCCTTCACTGAATGGTTGTGAAGAGAGGAAGGGCAGAGCAAGAGGGCCGAGGTAGGCCCTATGGGTATTGTGGGCATTAGACTTAGTAGGAAGCAGAGGCTGTCCGTTGCCAGTGGAAGAGCAAGAGAGCTGGAAGAGACCCCTTCCTCTTTCCTGAGGTCCAGGCATGTGAGTTCTGTTGACGTCTGGAGGCAAGGCAAAGACAAGGAAAGAAACCCTATAGTCAGGCCAGACTTCATGCTAAATTCAAGGTAGTGGCTTCCATCGTTCTAGGCAGATTTGGAAAACTGAGAAAGACCCCTCCCTAGGTGCAGTTTTATGGGGTCTTCTGAAGGCAGAGAGCAGAGCACAAGAGAACTGACAGAAACCCTCCAGGCATTCAGACCCAATCTCTCCTAATAACAGGGCTCTGATCCAACCATCAAATAATTTGAAGCCTGTGGTGAACAGAGTCTAATAAAAACAACAATGAAACCTAGGCTCAGCTCAAACCCACCTTAGCAGCCTGACAAAGAAGAGGCCTCCTTTTCTAGAAATAGATATTGGTTACTCAGTCTCTGCTGTTAATTTACTTGTGAGTGCCAGCATTCAATTAAAAATAATTGAGACATGCAGAAAGCAAGAATTAATGACCAATTATTGAGAAGTAATAGCCACTAGAACCAGAGCCAGAGATGACCCAACTATTGGAGTTATCAGACAGGGACATTAAAATATAAGTGAAAAATATTTTAAGAAAGTTAGTGGAGAGGGTTGGCTAGCCTGTTAGACTGATGGTGCATTAATTTCCTGTTGCTGCTGTATCAAATTACCATGAACTTAGTGGCTTAAAAGCATAAATTTATTATCTTCAAGTTCTGGAGGTCAGAACATTGAAATTGGGATTGTGGGCTAAAATTAGGTATCATCAGGGCTGCCTTCCATTTAGGGGAGAATATGTTTTCTTGCTTTTTCCAGCTGCCAAAGGCTGCCTTCCTTCCCCAGCTCATGGCCCCTTCTTGCATCATCAAAGCCAACACATCATAGCATCTTCAAATCCTGTCCCTCCCTCTTTCACTTATTAGAACCTCATGATTACATTGTGCCTACCTGGGTAACCCAGGATAATCTCATCCTCCCAAAGTCAGATGTTTAGCAATCTTAATCCTATATGAAACTTTAATTCCTCTTTGCCATGAGACACACCATTTACAGGTGCTAGGAACTAGGACATGGAAGTCTTTTAGGGGAGGAGGCATTATTCTGCCCACTCCAGACAGGGAATTTAATGGAGAGATGGATTACAAAAGTCAAGTGGAAATAGTAAAAATATCAAGATCAAGATATCTTTTGATGGGTCTATTGTGAACAAATAGCAGATTATATGCTGAATTATAAAGCATATATCAATACATTTAAAAGTATTGAAATGATGCACAATATGTTCACTGATATAATGTTAAATTAGTTAATAATAAGTATTAATTAAAAGTGTAATCTCAAGCCATTAGGAAATTATACAACTAAATAACCCATGGGTCAAAGAAGAAATCACAAAGGAAATTAGAATGTAGTTTAAATGACTAGATAATTAAAACAAAGCATATCAGAATATGTGGGTTACAACACAAAGGAGTCCTTAGAATAAAATTATACCTTTATGTGGCTATAATACACAAGGAAAGTGTTGTTAAATCCATGATTTATGCTGCAAGTTTAAGAAGATAGAAAAAGAAGAGCAAATTATATACAAAGTGAGGAGAAGTGACCAATTTTGTTGATCTTTTCAAAGACCCAACTTCTGGTTTTGTTAATTTTTCTATTATTTTTCTATTCTCTGTTTCATTAATTTATGCTCTAATCTTTCATTTTCCCCTGCCTTCTGCTCTCTTTAGGTTTAGTTTGCTCGTCTTTTTCTGTGGTCTTAAGGAAAAAGGAATTTTTGGAACTTTTTTTACTCCATGTAGGATATTGGCATTCAACTCACCATCCTACCGAGTCTTTTGGAGTTTAGAAGGCACCCAAATTCAGATGAGGAATTTGAACGGGGTGTACAATGGGTAAGGAAAATTAAGAGGACATTGTGGGTGGAGCCTTTTAGACCAATTCAATGTACTTCTGTTATTGCTTCTACATCTAAATGTGTAGTATGATTAGATGTGTCATAGGCATATACTTACTAATCCCATAAGTGACAAAGGAAAAGCTAGATGTAAAGAAAGTGCTAATATCCTTGGGGACTCACAACTCTAATGACTCATTTGAGCTGTAGGTCTCGAGGACTGATAGTTCCACCAATTGAACACTCTGGCAAAGGGAGCTGCTACTGGGTGGGGGGCAGGGTACACCTGGCATTTTGGATTCATCACTTTCCAGTCACATCTAGCTACTAACTTCTTTTAGGGTTCTTCTCAACTCCCAACCCCAGAAGCCCTGTGTCTCTCTGGCCTAATATTTCCATTTTGGGGTATTTCAACTCAGACTCCATAGCTAACAAGGTGGGAAGGGTACATAAAGCTTTGCTTTTAAAATGAAAATGGTATATTCAAAAATGCAACTGGCCTGGCTCCAGTGGTTTCTTGACTTTACAAGAAAAAGTGGCAGCTACCACACTAGGAGAAACTTCCTCCCCCAGTCTGCTGCCTAAAGCAATGCCACTGGATTTTCTTGATTCAAGGAGATTCACTTAAATGCGTGGGCCTTGTTCACTTATAACTTAACCAGGCTGAAACTTGATAGTGTCTACTGGATTGCAGCCTCAGTTCAGCCTGAGTCCCAGCTGTGCAGGATCAAAAATAGACATGGTTAGTCCACTTAGCTGAGGACCCAAGGCATTTCACGTATCTCTGTTACGGCCCTCAGTGAACCCTGCTGTGCTTTTCCTGACTCTTTGACCTTTGTCAATAGTCTGGCTGTTTGGTCTACCACTTGAAAAGCTACATGGCAGATTAAAGACATACCTCTTCAGAGCCAGGAACTATAGAAATAAAATCATGATTCATGATGATACTGTCTGAGTCACACATGTAGATGCCCATGATAAGGGCCTGTTTTCTGATGAGACTGCATGGAATCAAGGTACCAGTGGGGACTTCTCCACCTAGATGCCACCATTGCTGCCTGATTCACCATTGTACCAGACCTACCAACACATTTACCATCAGAGACTTGGCGCAAAGTAAAGTAAAGTAAAGGTGTCCTTGTTTTTGATTCAGAGAGCATCACTATCAGACTTCTATCAAAAGTTGACCCATTTGTCTTGCAGTGGAGAAGACCACGTCCCACAGGGCATTGCCGCTGCTATTCCTAGAAGACTGACTATGTTAGATCTTTGAACCCTTTCAGGGCTATCAGTAGTGCCTCGCTGCTGCTGATAGTTTTTCAGGTTATAGTGTTATTCTTCCAGTTTGATCAGCCAATTCTAGCCACATTATTGTGTCCCTTGAAACTAATCTATGTTATGTTTTTGACTCTCTGGTCCATTTGCAATTGGGAGAAGATGCACCTTTTATCACAAAGGCCACTCAACAATGAGTAATGATCAAGGTATTCAGTGGACTTTCCACACTTCCCACCATTCAGAGACATCTGGTATGTTTGAGTGTTGGAATGGCTCCTTAAAAATAGATTCAAAACTATTTCTGACTCTATGTCTCTTATCTCTTTCTTGTCCACAAACCTTAGTAGGCAGTTTGGTCCCCAGAAGGAGATAATCTTATCTCGGTCACTTCCTGAATAATTATCAGGATAAAAGAGATGGGAGAGTTTATGGACTTATTTTGAATTTTGGGGATTCTGCTCTGAACATTCCTGGATATGACGCTTTTTTTTTTTTTTTCCTTACAGTAAATCAAGGCCAGCCTTGGGGATATATCATTTAGGCAGCAGTAAACCAACTGAAAGAGAATCTAAGGCTCTTGGATTCACTTGTTGAACTGACAATATTTTTAGAGCCTAAAGATAATAACCCCTTGGCTGAGTGCACTGTGAGCTGAGTCCCCCTACAGTGGACCATGCAGGCCAAATGGGGCACAAATCTCTAAGATTTATAAAAATGCCCGTTCCTCTAGCACCTGACCTTTCTGTATGGAAAGTATGAGTGAGAGTAAGAGATGACTGGGGAGAAAAAAGTGCAGTTGTAGCTACCAGAATGAGACACACCAATTTTATGATGATTGAGGGAGAGTAACAATCCCAGCACCTGGGGAAGGAATGTCTTAAATCCTAGTGTGGTAGCTGCCACTTTTTCTTGTAAAGTCACTAATGATGTTTGTCTTTCAGAACTACTCTTGGAACTTTTTCTATGAAGGGAAATGGTCTACTGCAGTTCTACCAAAGTGTTGCAAATGCCTTGAGTCTAACTGACTGCAGAGTTGGCCAACCCTTTCCAGATGGTCCTGACCATCATTTGATTTCTATTCCCATTAACCTTATTATAAAGTATACTAGAATGAGCAGGGAATGATCCCAGGTCTTCTCTGTCTCATGCAAAACACTAGTCATCACATCTGGATATCTTTCCCACTAACTTTCTCAGTCATTCTGCAGAGCAGACAAATGTTGCCCACCTGATCATATGGACAAACAGCACAGATTGAACTGTCTGTCCTCAGAGAGTCCCTCCAAAAAAAAGAATAGAGTCAGCTATTTGAACCGAACTGGGGACCCTAAAAACCTACCAGTCAGCTAGAAGACCACACTGGAGGCACTGTCAACCTCCTTGACTCATGTAGGTCCCACTTGAAGGGCCCCTAAGTTTATAAGCAACATTTTCTTTCCAGATAGCACATGTGCCCCTGAAATGATACTTCGTGTGCCAACTTGCCAGGCATTAACTTGCTTCCTTCCTGAAAACATGGTGACTTGGACCTTAGGATGCTTATATTCATGTATTTAAGGAAACACTACAGGTAGTTCGTGTGTTTCTCAGATAACTGCAGAGACCTCTCCAAAATGAGCTTATCCTTGGCTATTTGGGAGAGTTTCCCAAGGGGAAGCTGTCTAGTTATTTATCCCTGTGATGAGAATCATTCAATTTCAACTTGTGTGACATTTGTCTTTGATTTTAGCTGAAGTAATCAGTGGCACCACTTCAGATCTGGAAGGGGTTCAAGTATGCCTCAACTCACTGACCAGCATTATTATGGATGATGGAATTTCCCTAGACTTCCTTCTTGCAAGCCAGGACAGACTCTGTGTAATTGCTAATACGTCAGGCCATACCTGGGCCAAGAGGAAAGGTCCATACAGAAATGTCTGAAGTCTCTGGATGTTCAAGGTATGCCCTGACGGTTTATAGCATTTGTTCAGCTGGCTTAGTTGAAACCCTGGGAGGGAAAGCATGGTGGAGGTCAGTACTGTAGGCTTTCCTTCTCCTGGTGTTTGGAGCCCTGTTGACAGTAGCCTTATTAAAAGGTGTATAAGGCAAATAAATGTATTCTGTTCTAACATCTATTAGAGTAATCAGAGTAACAAATAGGGTGTCATACTCATGGGAAAATTTACCAGAAATCAATATGGCATAAAAAAGCAGGGGTCCATATGGCTGGGAATAATTCCCTATAGGCTGGGTGTTTCCATGTACTATGTGACCAGTGACACCAAAAGCCTTGGTTCCAAGCTATCTTTTTAAGGATTTGTTTGTTTGTTTTGTTTTGTTTTAAGTAGCCTTTGTTTTTTAGAACGGTTTTAGGGTTTTGGAAAAATTGCACATCAGGTATAGAAAGTCCTATATACTGCCTACCACCCTCCACCACTGTCTCATCACACACAGTTTCCTCTTTTATTAACACTTTGCTTCAGTGTAATGTATTTATTGTAGTTGATGAGCCAATATTGGTATGTTAGTATTAACTAATTAGTCTTTAGTTTGCCTTAGGCTTCACTCTTTATATTATACAATTCTGTGGATTTTGACATTCCAGTATCAATAATTTCACTGCCTTAAAGATGCCCTGTGCTCCATCTGTTCATCCCTCTCCAGTTCCCACTGAAACCCTGGCAGCTACTGTTCATTTCTTTTTCTCTACAGTGTTGCCTTTTCCAGAATGTCATATATTTGGAGTCTTAGACTATGTAGCCTTTTCAGATTGGTTTCTTTAGCAATACATTAATATTCCACCATGTCTTATCAAGTCTTGATAGCACATTTCTTTTTATCATTGATGAATACTCCATTGTATGCATCTACTATGATTTGTTTAATCATTCACCAATTACAAGACATCTTGGTTTCTTCCAATTGTTTTGCAATTACTAACGCAATTTCCAAAAACACTCCTGATTAGGTTCTTGTGTGGACATAAGTTTTCAATTCACTTGGATAAATACCAAGGAATGCGATTGCTGGATCATATGGTAAGAGGATGTTTAGTTTTGTAAGAAACTGTCAAGCTGTCTTGCAAAGTGGGTGGACCATTTTACATTCCCATCAGCAATAAGTGAGAGCTAATGTTGCGCCGTGTCCTTATCAGCATTTGGCGTTGTCAGCATTTAGCATTGTCACAAACCCCCTGCATGCATAACAACCACTTGGGCCTCATCACTTCAGCTCGTGAGACGTGGAAGCAGGGGAAACTGATGCAAACATATTGATAGTCAAGCTGTTTACTGTGCCCTGAGGGACAAAGTCTTTTGCCTCTGACTCAGTAGTCTCATATCTTATGCCGGAATCCATGAAATTTTTAGCTTGTGAAAAAGTAAAATCCCAGACTGTTTACAGTTCTTGGCGTGTACATCCACCAAGAAAGACTTATACAAGAATGTTGATTGTAGTTTAATTCACAATAGCAGACATTTGCAAACAAACAAAATATCCAACAACAGATGAATGGATAATCAAATTCTGGTATTTCGTTCAATGGAATACTACTTAGCAAAATAAAGGCACACATTGCTGACATGCACAATAACATGGATGAAAACCTACCAGATACACTGACTAAAATAAGGCAGCCATGAAACAGCACATGCCATGTACTTCCATTTATATGAAATTTTGGAATTCGCATAACTAATTTATGGTTATAGAAGTGAGAACAGCATTTTATTTCTGAGCGGCAGAGACTGATTGGGATAGTTCTAAAGGGAAATTTCTTAGGTGAGGGAGAACTTGATATGGATACATCTTCAACATTGGGGTTTGTGTCATCCAACATTTCCTTGTCCTGAATTTGCCTTTTTTTTAATGTAATTAAAAAGGGACAAAATGGCATTCCAAGAAAGTACAGTTTCAAAACTGACCAAACTGTACACGCAAGGTCTTTGTACCTCACTTACATATAAATTTTACCTTAATAACAAAAAATTAAATATAACTACTAAATGAATACAAATGTGATATGGGATTTCTAAACCAAAGAAAACTGATTCAAGCCAACAATATAACATAAAGGAACAAATAAAGAAGAAAGTAAGAGTATCTATAAACAAGAAAGCATAAAATAGATACTCAAATAAGTCAAAATATATCAATAATCACAACTAATTCCTTTCAAAAGACAGAAGTTCCCAGAGTAAGTGACATAAAATACATTTTAAAAACAAGTGTTAACATTCCAGTCATTAGCACTTTGCAAAGAGACACCCATAAAACGAAATGAAATGTTTTAGGGTTAAGGGATGGATACACACAACTAACTAAAATAATTCTTTATGGTACTATCAGAAAACAAATATTCCCAGTCAGACAAAAGAAATTCAATGTGACAGTTTTATATATTGTTATAAAGGTACAACCTACCAGTATGTTATATCTCATGAATCTTTTATGCACCTAATATCATAGCTTTAAAGTAAAGGAAAAACTATTAGAAATTTAAGAAGACCTGACAAAGGTCAGTTATAGTTGAATCTTTTAACACAACTTTCTCAAAAGTTGGCCGAGAATGGAGACAAAATGTATCGATATGTATGATCTGACTAATTCTGTTAGTTTTCCATTATTGATTGAACAGTGACATATTTGGTCATACAGTAAACCACAAATAAAATTGCAAATATTTCTCCATAAATGTGTCTAGGGAGAGTAGCATTCTGCTGTACCGCTGATGATACAAGTGGTTATAACAGCTTTGCAAGGCGACTTGGGCATGTCTATCAAGATTTAAAGTGCACATATATCTTATCCCAAAGGACTTTGCTTTGAGGAATGTATTCAACAAAATCACTCACATATGTGCATAAGGACATATGAATGAAGATGCTATATAAGACATCATTGTAATATCAAAAAGCTGGAAACAATCTAATGAAAATCACAATTAGAATATTGGCTAAATTATGGTCAATCCATACAATGGAAAACTATGAATTCATTGAAAGGATGTGTGTGTATATGTATACATACACACACATATATATATATGTATACACATATATACATATATGTAAATTTGTAACTGTGAGGTGATGAATGTTCACTAAATTTATTGTGATCATTTCACAATATATACCTATATCAAATAATTATGGTGTGCATCTTAAACTAATATAATGTTTATGTCACTTACATCTGAATATCTGAATAAAACTGAGGAAAATAAATAACTTATATACATATGTATATATACATATAATGCTACAGAATTTATGAATGAGTGGAAATAAGCAAGTGACAACAGAATTATACATATTATAATATGATCCCACTCTTTGTCTACTTTAATACCTGTAGTAGTGGAAAGATACACCCTACAATGTAGGCAAGGGTGACTTCTGAGGCAGAAGATGGGATTTGGATGTAAAACAGTGAGGAAGTTTGCTAAATAAGACTTATACATATTATTCTATATTTATTTATAGTTTGAGTATTTTTTATAGCCAAATATTCATTTATTAATTGTTTAACCAAATTTAATTCTAATTTAATTTGTAAACTACCAATCATCAAATTTTTAAAGATATCTTAACCCATGAGTTAAGTAAAGAAAAACAAAATTTTATTTTTTAATTCACTTAAAATATTTTTTATGGAGAACCAGATTGAATACAATTATCATCTCTGCTTAATAAAAAGTCTTTCATTATGGAATACTTAGCAATAGATTAATATAATGCTCCTCTGTTGTGCACTCAAGAAAAATTTGTTAAATGAATTAATAAGCCTTTAGTATTTACAGAGTACATGGACAAAAACAATGACAGCAACAATATATATTGTTATTAACTTGCTTGTGAAAGGAAATCTAAAATATTTTTTATAGGTATTTTCCATCTCCATGGATTTCCTAAAATTTGTTTGTTACAGACTTTGGAGCCAAATAGGAGATCAAAACAAATAGGAGATTTTTTTCTTGATGTGAACAAAAGAGTAAAATGAGTTGAGCAAATATGGGCAGGGTAAATTTAAGAAGCCATAAAGGCTTTGCCATACCATGCTTTATAATTTAAAACAAAATCATGATTTGTGAGTACTATAATCACTACATAATTTTCTTTTTTACATGTTTTAGTGTATTTGTGTCTTTGCTATAGATCTATCTCATCTATAAGTCTCTGAATATATTCAGAGAGTCTACGTCATGCATTATATGGAATATTGGACTAGATCAGAGGTTCCTGAATATTTTGGATTCATGATGTTCTTAGTTCTCAGTAATTTTTCCATGTCTAGACCAAAAGAACTACCTTACAGCTCCTTTTGTAAGTCGCTAGGTCCAAAAATGTTAATAAATATTTACATCTTCAAAACTTAATATCTATTTTAAATAATATAAAATCATTTGAAAAAATGTTAAATATTTTTATTCTTAAATAAGCACAATTCGTGATTAACGGGCTGTGTGCCTTCACTGAGCACTGCACAACTTCTCAAACCTTGACACTAGACTAGATCCTGCCCCCTTCATCTGGTGCTTCACATTGATTGTGCTGCGGTACTTTTTACCATCTCAACCTAGGAAACTAACAGTTTTGAAAGGTATCATGTCGCTCAAAGGAATTTCACATTATCTAAAAACTGAAACCCAAATGCTTTGAGTGAGTAGTTCAGTATCTGACAGATGCTTGAAAAGTCAGTGTGTTTACACTGAAAAATTTAAAGGCCCTACTACCCTGTGGGTTTGTGAATTTGCTACAATAGACCAGGGCACGTTGGCCCACAACATGGGAACCACAGGACCTCATGGTTTGTAGGGTTTTTCCAGCTCTAAAATGCTATGATTCTGTGTAGAGAGAAGATTCTGACATTGGAAGACATTTCGTCTTTACAGCAATTAGGTTTAAAGACACCACTACATTCTGAGATCTGTACCCTTCATAAAGAAAAACGTTGAAGTGCAGCACGTAAAGGAGTAAATAATTTGAAACCAAGCACCTGTGGATTTTTATCCTGCATCCACCACTTACTAAATGGGGACCATCAAGTCATTTAAATTCTCTAAGCCTAGGTTTCTTCAAGTGTAAAATTAAGATAACGTACACAGCTCATTACAGCACTGTGATAACTAAATGAGATAACGCAGGTAAGCGCTCAACCAAATGCCTCACAACTTGTGTTTAATAAAGGTCAATAAGTGCTAACAATGAGAATTTTTACCTTTAGTTGAGTCTGAAGACATTTTTTTTAAAGATGATGAGCTTCTCATAAACAAATCAAGTAGCCTATAATTGTCAAATATATCATTAAATGAAATTAGGAGATTGAGAGTGAAAAATAAAGATTTATGAACTAGCTTAAACAAACGTTGATCATTTTACTGAGTATAGTCTGTCTTGTTGAAGAGCTTAAAACTTAAAAAAAAATAAATCTGCATTAATTTCTACTTATTTCATGAAAATATAACCCCAAAACTATATTTATTATTTTTTAAATTCCCCAGAGAATTAAAAGATGGAGAGGTCCTAAGAAATTCTTAACAGCATTAATGACTTGTTTTTAATAATTTTTAAAACCCATATAATTGAATTAATTACATGATTTGTTTAATTAAAATTTGTATTTAATACAGTATCCCATTCATCAATATAAAGGATAAATGATAGAATCTCCTTAATCTTTCTTTTTTCCCCATTTAAGCTTATTGCCAGTTTCCACTCTGTGCCTGTCAAACAATTTTTTTCTCAAAATGAGCAAAATAGATTTTGAAATTAAAGCATTTTTCATTTCCAGTCTGAAAGCAGAGCAGAACTTGGAGTAGGAAGAAAACAGAGGCATCTACGTACACTAATATTACAGATACATATTCAAGAGTAAAAGAGAACACTTGTTATTGTGGGTTTCCTCATTTTTATCAGTTTGCAAATCATTTGTGATAGTTGTGCTCTGGTTGAAATGCTAAGAGTTTGAGTTTAATAGTAACTTAAAAAAAATCTTTGATGCAAACCATAGTTACTGGATAAGTTTCCAATCCGACTGAAGGAGTAAAGTTAATATCATGTTTGACCATGTTTGCGGCTGAGACATACATTTACCTCAGGCCTCAAGCACATGCTGTTTATTGAGCAGCATTGTTCCTATAAATGCTGACTTTGCAGAATCTAAAAGGTGACAAGAAGGTCACCCTGGACCAGAGCCAGTGAGCAGCGCAGCTGCACTGTTGGGCAACAGCACTCCCGTTGATCTGCTGGGACGAGGATTGTGCAATTGTAGTGAAGGGATCGCCTCGAGTAGAGGAAGAAGAAGATGCTCTGTGGGACCGAGTGAAACCCATCTGCACTCTTGAGCACAGGAACTGGAAGACAATAGTAATGGACGAGAATGACCTAATTTTCTTGGCATGAGATCATTGGTAGGAGAGCATAGGAAAAGAAAACCACCTACCCCCTTGAAGAGAAAGCAACAGTATCCCAAGAAGAATCTGAGACTCTCTCTCTCTCGATAAAACCTTGAAGAATTTATCTACATATTTTCTGCGCATTTTCCCCTACCTCTGCTTTTTCAATGGTACTCTAAGGGGAGATTTTCCCTCCCTATCTCCCCACTTCTACTATGGGACAACACAGAGGCAAAAATAGAGGCACAGAAAGATCGCAGAGTGTTTTAACTCTTGTTTGTAGAAGCTAAACACGAGTGGGGCTGGGGAAGGATGGCAGACAGAATTGAAAGGAAAGACCTGGCCAAGAGGTAAGGGGTAGATGGGACGGCATCATTAAATAGAGACTCAGCATTGAGCGGTCTGTCAGTGTAGACCTTCCCTGTAGTCCATCCTCTGTGTTCGACTTCTTCCGCAGCAATCGTAGACTTTTGTGCTCCCACCTCGTATAGAAATATCTTAAGTGTAGATGAGGGCTTGAAAGGAAAACTCTACTCCTGATCAAGGTGGAACTAAACAGAACCAGCTGGGCATTTCTCTTTCAGCCTGAGCAATGGTAAACACGCTGTCAATGTTAAGATTACACAGAAGGTCATTGGTTTCAAGCAACACTACTGGTTCAAGGAAATTCTGATAAGTTCTACAGGAACTATCAAAAAATCTTTCAAGTGCTGAATAAGTTTTAAAAAATAGCAGTTACATAAATGAATGAGATCTGAATAAATGGATAGAAATTCTCTGAAGCCTGAAATGAAGCAACAGCAGAAGTCCAGGAAGTTAACTAAGGGCTGAAGCTGCCCCCTGACCCAGGAAATATGACCTCTGAATAGTTGGTTTCCAGCTTTGGTTTTAATGACTGTGCTTAAGAGAGGGGCAAGTCAAAGATTAGGGCCTTGACAGTGAGGAGTCAAGACTGCAGACCCTCGTATAAAGCCCAGATTTACAAAGGCCTAAATCAGAGAAGGAAAGAAATAGGAAACTTCTCTGACTAGGACTGGCTTTGGGTAAAGGGACAAGCAAAGGGACAAAATATTTTTGACCATGGGCCTATTCTTTAATGGGCTTGGAACCTGAATTCACACTATTCATAATGAAATACTTTTGGTTTAAAGAAGATCAGAGCTGATAGTTTACTGGGACATACAGAAAGTTGGCAAACTCTTGGTGAATACATCCTTGTACCAAGCCACAGCAAATTCCCACAGAATTTTAACAAACATGCTTGAATCCAAGCTCATAAAACACATTAATAAAACAAGAAATGGTGAGTGAAAGAGTAGGTATGACAGAATCAGACAAATATTGGAATTAATAGAAATATAAGATTAGTATGACTAGTAAATTTATATAAATAAAATATGGAATAAAAAATCTGATTAAGGATCAAACATCTATCCAAGATAAGCAGGCATAGTTGAAAAAAAGCAAAATTAGACTTTTAGAAATGAAAGATGTAGTCAGTGAAATTAAAGCTAAGTTTACAGAAAAACACTTTGAGAGTTAATGAAGCCAGAATATACAGATTAAGAAATCATATAATTGGTACCCACAAAGACAAAGTGATGGAAAAGTATAAAAGAGAGATTAAGAAACATGGATGATAGAATGAGCTAGTCCAACATATATCTTTTTTTTCTCTTTTTTTTTAATTGAGTTACAGTCATTTTACAATGTTGTGTCAAATTTCAGTGTAGAGCACAATTTTTCAGTTATACATGAACATACATATATTCATTGTCACACATTTTTTTTTCACTGTGAGCTACCACAAGATCTTGTATATATTTCTCTGTGCTATACAGTATAATCTGGTTTATCTATTCTACATTTTGAAATCCCAGTCTGTCCCTTCCCACACCCCACCCCCTTGGCAACCACAAGTTTGTATTCTATGTCTATGAGTCTGTTTCTGTTCTGTATTTATGTATGTTTTGTTTTGTTTTGTTTTTTAGATTCCACATATGAGCAATCTCATATGGTATTTTTCTTTCTATTTCTGGCTTACTTCACTTAGAATGACATTCTCCAGGAGCATCCATGTTGCTGCAGATGGCATTATGGTGTCAGTTTTTATGGCTGAATAGTATTCCATTGTGTAAATATACCATATCTTCTTTGTCCAGTCATCTGTTGATGGACATTTAGGCTGTTTCCAAGTCTTGGCTCTTGTAAATAGTGCTGCTATGAACATTGGGGTGCAGGTGTCATTTTGGAGTAGGGTTCCTTCTGGATATAAGACCAGGAGCAGGATTCCTGGGTCATATGGTAAGTCCACTCCTAGTCTTTTGAGGACTCTACTATTTTCCACAGTGGCTGCACCAAACTGCACTCCCACCAGCAGTGAAGGAGGGTTCCCTTTTCTCCAGAGCCTCTCCAGCATTTGTCATTTGTGGACTTCTGAATGATGGCCATTCTGACTGGTGTGAGGTGATACCTCATTGTAGTTTTGATTTGTATTTCTCTGATAATTAGTGATATTGAGTATTTTTTCATGTGCCTAGTCCAACATATATCTAATCAAAGTTCTGGAAGAAATAATAGACAAAACAGAAGCAATATTTAAGTGGATAATGGCTGAGATGGAATTTCATGAGCAATAATGAACTTATTTTTTGTAGTACCCCAAAAAATCACAAATAGAATAAATTATCACACCTAGGTACAAATTTAGCAAAACTGCAGAGCACCAAATAAAACAGCAAGTCTTTACAAAAAGCAGAGAGAAGAGATGGATTATGAACAAAGGAATGGTGACTAGATTACCATTTGACTTCTCAGCAGGAGACAGAAGGTACTATAATAACATCTTCAAAATGCTGAAAGCTTCTTTCAACCTAGAATCAGATGCAGCAAAGATATCTTTTCAAAGAAAGCCAAACTAGAGACATTTTCATGTAGTAAGTGGTCTACCACAACAGATTCTCCCTGAAGTAACATCTGAAGTTTATACTTCAGAAAGAAGGAAAAAGATGCTTCAAGGACGATCTGAGAGGTATTTTAAAGTGGGACACAAAAAATGGGGCACAAATGAAAGTAATTTAAGAGGATTTCCACAGGGTGGGTAACATCCTATTTCACTGTATTGTTACTTATTAACATGTTATATGTGCTACATATGTTCTTTTATGTACTAACTGCTCCATAATTTTAAAAATAGATGAAAAACATCATATGGTCCCTCTAAGAAAAATAATATGGTAGCATAAGAGAAGCATATTTCTCTGAATATCCAGGAAAATTAAGTCTCTGGGAAAATAATTTATGAAGGGAAGCAAAAGAAACTGAGACAACTGTTTGGTGTCTGCAAAAGGATTCAAGCAATTGTCGTTCCTAAGAATTATGAGTATCAGAAATACGTAAGGAACAAGCTGAGAAGGGAGTAACTGACTGCCGTGCAAAAATAAGAAGCTGAGAATAAAAAGGAGGTGGATGGAGAGAGAGAGATGGGAGGGGGAGGGAAGAGGGAGGAGAGGAGACAGAGAATGAATCAATTCCCAGACTAGAGCTATATTTGATTGCAGTCGTACCAAGAGGAAGGAATAAAATATGAATCAAGGAAGATTTCTGGGTGATGGGAGCAGAGAGAAGGAAGGGACTTGGTAGGGCTGCCCTTTCACAGACCCTCAGAAAAAGTGTCTTGATAAGATGGCATACTTATTTGATTGGGCTGTTGAGAAGCGGGGCACATGATATTCTGCAATCCCAAGATCTGAAGGCTATTAAACATCAAATCATATAACAGAAACCTGGGCCATATTGAATTTAATATGGTGAGAACTCCTGACTACCACACAGCTGGCCTCATGTCAATTTGTTTATGCCAATGAAAACTTTTATCATGTAAATGATCTGTGAACACTTGGAAAGTAGGATTTGCTTGTCATTATTTTATAAATGTGGAAACTGCAGATGAAAATGGACTTGTCCAGGGTCACACAGAGATGAAATGGTGAATCCAGCATTTGAACTCACATCTCTCTGTCTCTCTCTCTTCAAAATCCCATGTTCCCTATTATATACTTACTGCCTACCACTTGCCAGGCACTCAACTCGAACCGTAAAACCTGCCCCATAAGGTAGGGATTATTAAACATACAAACAAACATTCTGTGTTCTCTTCAATCTGTCTCAGCTCTAAGACATTTATCTGATTTTGGAGATGCTAATCACTGGAAAACTGATACCACCATCTAAGTGAGGAAACAGGTACACACCCAAAACAGAGAACAAACATGCTAATACACAAACAAGTGTGTTCAAGTGCAAAGGAATTATTTAATATGAATTGAAGTTAATATGGAAAGTCTTCTTGAAGGCGAACTCTCTTGAGAAAGCCTTTGAGAGAAGGGTTTGGGATACCGTGTCAAATACTAACCAGAAAAAGGTCTAGGGAAGCACATCTGAAGGGTTAGAAGTAGGAGGCAGCAAAATGATGTGTTCTAAACTATAATTATACAAGATGGTAAGGGGAGATGAAACTCAGTGGATCAACGAATGGGAGGCTTTTTAAATAAGGGCCTAAGGAGTCAGTATCTGATTTTATATAGAATCTTAAGGTTCAGCTCTGATTGCTGTCCAGTACGTAAAATTGGTGTTTGATCTTTTCTTTTCCTTTGCAAGTCAACATAGCACTTTCTCACCTATTTCTATGTTAATTCAAAAAGCTACCCAATAAATTATGTTTTATTCTTTATTTTGAGTCATTTTTTATTGAAACTTTGGGTGCAGGCATGTTTCCCCCCCCCCCCCATATTAAAGACTATTGAATTCAGACCACACAAAAAATCCAATGGCTCATTTATAAAGCAGAAATGTCCAAAGTTTCCCAGAAAAAAAAAAGTTCATTTCACAGTTGCTTTGAAGTAATACCACAAGGTCATTTTAGTTGGCTGGGTTTTCCTACGGTTGTTTATTGATTCAGTCTCCAAACAAGCATATGTAAATCTGTATGTGTTTTACTGAAACACAGGTGGAATTAAGAAAATGGCACTTCATGTATTTCTCCAGCTATCCATCCTTTTGTAATTGAAAAGAACAAATCTGACTCCATATTAGATCTGTTCCTTTGATGTTCATCCTGTGCTGCTTCCTGTGTTGTCATGCTGAGTGTCCATCTTTTGTAAAAGAATGTTGCCTATAGCCTGAAATATACAGGATAGCCCATTTTAAAGGCTCTGACCTCTAAGGGTATAACACTTTCCCATTCATACAGAGATAAAAAGTTGCAGACTAGAAAATAAGATTCGTCTTGCTGGACGTTTGCAGGAACACCATCGCCTGACCTACACGGACAGCTGCAAGAACAAAGGATTTCAACAGCAAGAAGTTTGTGACAACCAACCACATGCCCTCCCCTTTCTAGTATAAAAGGAGCCTGAAATCTGACTTGGGGGAAGATGATTCTCCAGGATGTTAGTCTGCCATTCTGTCAGTCGGCCAGCTTTCTGAATAAAGTCGTTATTCCTCGCCCCAACACCTGGTCTGCTGATCTTGGCCTGTTGTGCAGTGAGCAGAGCGAGTTTGGACGCGGTAACACTTTGGCACATTACTTAGTTCTTTGAACCCCACTTGCACCGTAGGTAAACTGGAGATAATGATCCCTATCTTGTTGTATTCAGTTTTAGGATGAAAAATGACGCATCTTAAACTGCCAGGTTATACTTGCCGTAGGATAGACAGCTGGTGAATAATACAGCCATTGTTCATCATTTATTGGCCAATCCTTAACTAGCTTGTAATATGCTAAGGAGGGTGAGGCTTTGCTCAAATATGGGCTTTGATGGGTTCAAATATTGGATTCACCACTTAATTTCTGTGTGATCCAGGTAAGTTTATCTCAGATTTTCAGTTTCTTATTGAATAAAGTGTCCCCTTTGGCCAGATTTAAAACTAGGCCCACATTAGCGTGTGTAACAATTTAATACTTTCCACATTATATCATCCTGACATCGCAACAATACCTTGTCTTAGTGAATGTACATCTATCTATGAGTTAAGTTTGTATGACTAATGGTGCCTACGTATATAGATCAGACTTTGAGACTTTAATTTCAGGCTTCCTTTTCTCTCTGTTTTTGAGTGCACAAGAATTAGCACACATCTGCCATGAAAAGTCCCACTGAACAATCATGGGGGGAAAAGCTAGTCATTTAAAATGACATTGTGATTTTTACCTAAAAGTAACTGTGATAGGAAATGCTAGCAAATAGGATTATCTGCAAGCCACTGTTTGCAGTTATATTAACCCACAAAATCAACCACCACCTGTTGTAAACTTCTCAATGGTAGCAATTATGGCATATATTTTCCCCTTGGAAAGGAGGAACTAGACCGTATACTTACTTCTGTATAATCTGTGCTACGTAGTAGATTCTCAGTGCAGACTTAGTAATAAAAAAAAAAAATGCTGGTGAAAGGCTGGTTTGGTAACATTAGTTTTAGGTCTGTCAAAGCCGATTTTGAATCCTCAGATCTTCGATTTCCCAAACTAAGCTTAGGTATAAATGCAAACAAACATAGATTTTAAAGGGAAGATTTGTATCTGTGGGGTTCAGACCAGCAAATGAAGCAGCAAAACTTCCAACACAATTTACATGCCATAATTATTCATGTAGCAATGAAAGCACTTCTGAACACCTTGCATACCTATTTCCAACACTTCTTTTATTTCACTGTGTTTGAGCATAGTGTCGATTTTGCAAACATAAAATTTTCCTTCGCCTGCACTAGAACCTCATTTCTTATTCATGTTTCAAAGGAAGAAAAAAGCCAACCCTCCCTTTTGAAAGTCATTTTTCAGGGAAATGCCCATTCACTGTTTTTGTGAGTTTTTGCAATCAATAATAAACTATGACATACTTTCTTGGAATACAGCAGATTTTCTCTGTTATATTGGACAAGAATCCAAATACATATTATATTACACTTATCTGAATTTTACTTTTTTGTTTCAACTATGTGAGCGGGTTTACTTCTGTGGTTTGCTTAATTAATACAGGGTTTATTGACAACTCTTTCTTATACTGGAATGATACTTGTTTTTAATATAACTTTATTGGAGATATTTTGGAACATAATCATTACTGTCAGTTTTAATTTAAGACCTACAAGTGAGGAATTTTAGTGATAGCCTTATCACTTTTTAAAGCATGTAGGGGAGGAAAAATAATTTTCCCTCTGCCCTTCTATGTTTTTGCCTGAGACTCACTCGTAATAAAAAAAACAGATAAACAAGAAAAAACAAACAAAAGTTTAATAATATGTATACCTCCTGTACATATGGGAGATGCCCAAGAAAACCAAGTAACTCACTGAAATTACCCAGCCACCACCTTAAAATGTCGTCTCCAGCTAAAGACAAAAGAATGACGTGGTGGGGTCGGGTAGGGTGGGGGAGGCCAGTTATGGGAGGTTACCAGGAAAAGCACAATAAACAAAAGTGTGATGGTTATACAGATTTAAGTTCTCTAATTGATTCTCTAATTGATAAGAGTTTCTAGAATATTGGTCCTTCTCCACTTCCTGGTACAGAGAGGGAGACACCCTTAAAATGGAGATTTCCCTTATACATGTATATTTCTCTTATAAAAGGGTAACTAGTTGGTTTTCAGAGCTTTCCCTATGTCTGTTGTTTCTTATAAATAATCAGCTCAAGATAATCCTTACACCAAAGAGGCATATTCGGGCGGGGGGCAATATTAAACAGGAGATTTTTAGTAATTGGTTGTCATTTTTTACCTTAAAAAGAGAAAAAAGTTTATATTTTGATGAAACCCAATTATTTCACTTTTTTTCTTTTACAGGTAGTACTTTCTGTGTTCTGTCTAAGAAATATTTACCTACCTCGAGATTGCAAATCTCCTATGCTTTCTTCTGTAAGGTTTATGCTTTTAACTTTACATTTAGGTCTATGAACCACTTTGTGTTAATTTTCATGAATAACATGTGTTAGAAAATTGAAAATATATATATTTTGCCCCTAAAAAGCACAGTTGTTCCTATATCATTTGTCAAAAAGATTATCCTCTCAATCTCTTACCTTGGCATAATTAATCAAAACCAATTGGCTGTATACGTGTGAATTTTTTTCTGGACTCTTTATTCTGTTCCTTTGATTTGTCTGTCTATCTTTATGCCATTACACATTGTTTTGGTCTTTGTAGCTTTACAGTCAGTGTTGATATATGGTAGTACAGATCCTCCAACATTGTTCTTTTTCAAAAGTGTTTTGCCTCTTCTAGGTTCTCTACAGTTGCATATCAAAGTTGGAATCTGCTCACTGAGTTGGATAAGAAAGCCTGCTGGGATTTGCACTGAATCTGGAGAATTAACATCTTAATAATTTTATATCATCTTCCAATAGATGAATATGGTATTTCTCCAAACGTTTAGATGAAGGGTTAACAAACTTTCCTGCAAAGGGCAAGGTGAGTATTTTAAGCTTTGATAAATAAAAATGGTCTCTGTTGCAACTTCTCAATTGCAAAAGTGGCCTTAGCCACATGTAAACAAATGGGAGTGGCTGTATTCTGAATACAAAAATAGGCCAAAGCAGCAAGCCCACCCTTGATTTAAGTTATTTTCATTTTCTGTCAGCAATATTTTGCAGTTTTCAGAGTAATGTTATTAATTTACTCTTCAGTATTAAATACGCTTCAGTATCTTATTCATTGCTGTATACAAAATATAATTTATGTTTATATATTTACCTTGTATCCTGCAAAAAATTCACTTTTAGTTACAGGAATTTTTTGTTTTCTCAGGAACCCATTGTCTACAAATAAGATAGTTTACTTATTGCCTTCTAGTTTTTATGACTTTTTTTCTTTTTCTTATCTTATTGAACTGCCTGGAATCTCCAGTACCAGCTGAATACGGCAGACATCTTTGCTTGCAGCTGATTTTAGGGGTAAGTCATTCATCTTTCACTACGAAGTAAGATACTAGCTGTACACTTCTTTGTAGATGCCCTTCATCAGGTTGAGGGAGCTTCCTTCTATTTCTAGTTTTCTAGTTTTTATCATGGCAGAATGTTGACTTTCGTCAAATACTTTTTCTCCTTTATTCAATTAATATGGAAAATGATATTGATTGCCTTTAAAATGTTAAACCAGCTTTGCATTACATAAATAATACTGTTTGTTCTTGATGTATTATTCTTTTTAAACATTGAATTAGATTTGCTAATATTTTGTGTTATTTTATGTTAAAAAAAGACTTCCACTGTAGACTTATCTTCATGGTAATATCTTGTTGGGTTTTAGTAGGATAATTCTGGTTTCATAAAATAAGTTGAGAAGTATTTCTTCCTCCTATATTCTTAAAGAGTTTGTGTAAGATTGGCATTATTTTTCCTTAATTGTTCAATAGAATTTACTAATTAAGCCACACCTGTACCCTCTGCCTTTTTCTTCTGTCCTTTTCATTGTGAGTTTTAGATTGATTTCACTAACCATGTTGTTTGAGTATCTTAATTTGGTCTGTAAGCCTTTTTGTTATGATACTTATAGGATAGTGATTAGAGGCTACCATTTCATCAAGGTAACGTCCCGCACAACAGTTACCATAATTAAAAAACCAATGATATTTTTATCAATGATTATGAGCCTTCTGTTGGTATAGCTGCCATATGTCAAGAGTGCTTCTGAAAATTGATTTTGATAAAGGTTTTGAAGAAAATTTAGTTAAAAATGCAATGAAAAGTGACTGTAGGATTAAATACATATATAAACCATAGAATTGTTATGTAAATTATCAAATACATATATAAACCACAGAATTAAGTTATGTAAATTAGCAAATTATTTCATGATAATTTCAAAGAGCTATTATATGCATACACACATATACATACACATATATCTGTAAGTTCTCAGATTTTGATTCTAGCAAGAATTTAAAACTACGAAATGACAGGTGAAATTATTTTTGACCAAAAATAAACTCAACAAACATTTTTGGAGGGCCTATAGGGTGAAAATCAAAATAAATGTCAATTTAACTTGGCTGATGTAGATACATTATTGTGTTGACTTTGGTTCACACCGTTTTGTTAAAGTTATTACATATTACAACAAGTGCATGAATTTAAATTAGAGAACTCAAGCAATATGTATTTTCCATATGTCAGGAAGTACATGTGATGAAAATAAAATCCCTTTTTACAGTTAGTCATTGAAATAAATGCCAACAAGATCCATTCATATTGTGTACGTTTATAATGTATACTTTCATTATATAATCTAAGTAAAGTAATTAATGTTTTTTGAACTAGATTTTGATTGATAAGTTCAGCTTTAAAAGACTGTTCAGAATAGTATTATTAGCACATTGAATTATCTCTTGGTTCTGTTTAAATCCCTTCTCCCCCCACCCAGCTAAGTACCAAAATATTTAAGATACCATATACTTTTAAACATATTAAGAATTGACTATGCTATTATTTAATTATTTTAAGTTCATCTGCAGCTTGAAACTAGGTGTCCTTTCTCCTCCTTTGCCAAGGGCACACTCTGACACTGTAGTTGAAACAAAATCACCATCTCTAATGGGCATCAGCCAGAATGTGCCATCTACTAGTTGTGCTGTTTCTGACTTGCAGCAGCGCTCAGACAGCCTGTTGTCAGTGACTTGACTCAGATAACCTATGCTCTTTGCGGGGCTGCAACCCTCACAGCAGTTTTATCACAGAAACACAATGAGATCAGGAAGCAGAAATTCAAGGAAACTAATTAGTTTCCTCCCTGGCCTTGGCTAAAGTTAAGCTAGAGCAAACAAGTTTGGATTGAAAGATACTGCTTGAGAGTCAAAGGCTTTCCTCAGGAACTCTTTGTTCTAGAAGCAGTGGAGGGTGGTTGTCAATTTAGAGCTGGTAGAGAGTAAGGGTGTGACCTCAGGCCAGACCACCTGAGGTCAAATCCTTGCAGGGCCACTCAGTTGCATGTGAATTACAGGCAAGTTGTGACATTTTTCTGGACCTTGGTTTCTCTATCCGCAAAATGGAGATATAGTTCATATTTCATAGCATAGCTGTGAGGATTTCATGAGCAAATATTGAGCATCCAGGCACACAATGTAGGAGCTACAGAAGTATTAGCTAGTCTTGCTGCGCCACGGAGAAAGCAGTAACCTAGGAAGCTTTTGAAAATTTAAGTAATCTTTAAGAGGAAGGGTATCCCTCTATTGTCAGGACCACCAAAAAGACAGAGATGGGAAGCAATCTTGAGGTAAGGCTACATTTCAGGCATGCTTTAACCAAAATGGAAATTTGAGGAGTTCCTCCTGGCTATGTTTTTCAAAGACCAGAAGATCAACTTGTTCTTGGCCTGTGATTTGTTCCTTAGGAGGACCACAAATAAGGTCACAGTGACGGATTTTGAACACTAAGTCAGATGAGCTAACTTTCAGCTACTTCCACGTAGTCTCCAAAGCTATAGAAAACATTTATTAGTCATTTATTTTAAAGAGAACTAGCCAGTTGGCTAACATTGTCTTTGGAATGAAAAATCAGATATTAAAAACTTATTCAACTATGATTGTATTATTAATTTTTTAAATTCAAAGAAAGATTATTATGGTCACTTCTGTAAGGTTTAATTAATCTTTACTTCTTTCCACACTGTAATTTTATTAGTTGCCTTTAGGCAGTTTCAAATTATTCCATCAATCTTGGTCTTTGCTTTTAATTTATACAGTGGAATTTACTTGTTCATTGGTGTGAGTAATTTTCAATATCTTGCCAAACGGCCTGTGGCAACTGAAAATACAAGTTGCATATGTTAGATTTCTCTGTCTGAGGCAGTGCAACAAAAACATTATGCTGAAAACCCAGCTTCATTGAATTGCAGGCATTTATATGACTAATTAAAAAACATTTTTTTTTCCTGGAATGAAGAAAACAAATTTGGCCTACATATTCCAGAGTCAAGTGATAGAGCAAAGTCCATCTTATGGCTATAGTCAGTTTCAATTTCACTTTATTATCATGCATTTTATTTTATCTTCCCAAGCTGACTAAATGCTTTATATATTATTCAGCTCATTCTGTTCCAGAACTTACATGTATTAGAAGCTCAATCAATATTTATAGACCAATTTTTGTTATTCTTATGTCTTCAGATTGTACTCTAAAGCTTGGCTCTATGAAGAAAATTCCCATCAGTTTTACACTGTTGTGAAAACTTCTCCAGTAGCTCAGAAAATTCATGGTGGCCACATGTTAAAAGTGTGCTGTCAGACATTAATGCCCCTCAGCCTTGGGGACAGCAAAAGCCCCCAGGCTGGTGAGCCCTAGCTAAGAGTTGCCTCCTCTAGTCCTCCTAGGCAGCCCAGGTGAAGCAGGATCTGGGATGTGATGATGTGTCCTCTGGCTGCAGTGATACCTGGCTCTGCTAGTTGGTACTGAGTGTGGCCAGTGAGGGGCCTTACTGTCTGCACAACTACTTCAGCGACCACCTGCAAAGCACACAGCATCTGTAAGGGAGCTGAAGGAGATATAAGAGTTCACCTTGAAGGAGAGCCAAGAAGCACTGGAGCAGTTCAAGGTGAGGTGCAGACACAGATCCACTTCTCCATCACTAATGTTGATATTCACCTCTACACATACTTTAGTCCTTAGGGTGCTGCTACATCTGTTGCAGCAGAATCCAATCCAGCTGCAAAGCCTGATCTCATGATGCATACTCATGCTGCAAACCAGAGCTTCAGTGTATTGCTGTGAAAAAGTCTGACTGGATGTGACATCACTGGTATCATCACAAGAAAATGCAACATTCCATTGTCTTAGAAAAGAATGATTGCTTCATTTCTTTAAATATAATTTCCAACTATGGTAAAAGTTTGAAAGATTGTGAAAAAGTTTTTACTTTTTCAAATCTTACTTATTTTGTTGGTAGTAACTATCTAGAGTTCAGGCGTTTCATAAAAATATTAAATGATTTTATGTGGAACTTTATGCACATTTAATATTTAAACCATTTCTAATATTTTTTTTTTATTTTTAGCATACACTTAAGGCAAAGAAAACTTAGTTAAATTATGTTTTACCAAGCTCCAGGGAGCTGTATCATTTTTTTTCCGTGACATGACTCTGAAAAATTTAGGCCAGCACCCTTTCATTAGGGATTTTCAGTGATTCACATGTGCACAAGGTTGTCCAAAGAGTTCAAGTGTTCCCAAAAACTGGACACGAGACTTTTTCTGCAGGCTCCGAGGCACGATCACTCAGCCTCAGAAAATTCAGTACCTTCTTTCAACTGTAAAATTCCACAGGAACATTTCACATGGTTCCATTGCAATGTTTTACACTGGACTACGCCCTATTTGAAAAAGCGGTCCGCTGACAGGCTTACTCCTTCAAGTCACTGACCCTCGGTGCCAACTGCCTTGGACCAAGTCGTTACCCAGCTGTCTTCCTCCAACGTTGTCTTTAGTAAGACTTCAGAGCCACCTTTCTTATAAGCCTGCGGGGCGGGTCAAAGTCTGGAGTAGCTGCCCACCCTGATCCGACACAGTTTTTTTCCCTTTCCTCTGGGCGACTTGGGGCCGCGACCAGTCTCCAGCCTTGGCTCGGGAAGCCTAGCATTCCATGCGGGGCACCGTGGAAGTGGCAGGTGGGCTCAGGGCCACCTCCTCATGACTACTGTGCAGGGTGCGTTAGAAGGGCTAGGCCAAGGCCAGGGCCACTGTCCCCGCGAGGCAGAGCCGGCGCTCCCAGACCTCCTCCCTCTTGCCCTCCAGGCCCTGCGCCCCCCGGGCATCGCAGTGGCGGACACCTTCCAGGGGGCGGGGAGCCACGACACCTGGGGCAGTCGTCCAAGAGCCGCTGCCACCCGCCCCTCCCCCAGCCTCATGGGGGTGTTTATCTTCGCCTCTCCTCCTCGCTATTTTCTCTTTCACTTTTCTTTTCGCTGGGGGCTGGGACGCCCTGGGTTCCCGGCGCCCAGGGAACCCCTGCTGTCTCGCTGGCAGCCGCAACAGTCCGACGTCGAGAAAGGGAGCCGGGTGACCGCGCCCGCCCGGCTGCGCTGCCTGCCGCCCCCTACCCTGCAGCCCGGACTCGATGGAGGTACAGAGCTTGGCTTCTCCGCTCTGGGAAGGGAGGTGGTGGTGGTGGCAAGGGCGAGGGAACTTTCCCCGAAAGCCTGCGCCTCGGACCCCTGCCAGCTCTGGCCTGACCCACCCGTCTCCCCCCGACCGGCGGCCGGTCCGGCCGCCCCGCCCTCTTATATGACCGCGACTTCGGTTTTCGGCTACGCTACGTGCAAAGGTGTTTTCCCCTTCTGACCCTTTATTCCTGTCGTGGGCTCTCCTCGCTTCCAGCAGAGCACAGATTGCTCGTCCACTTGCGGGTCCCGCGCGGTGCCGCCGAGCGCTGCGCTTTTTCCGAGTCGGCGGCTGCGCAGGGCGGCGTGCGCTCCACCGGCAACGCGCCGGCCGGCGGAGAGGGAGGGACGCGCGCCTCGCTGTCCCCGCTGATCTGCCGGGTTCGGAGGAGGCGAGGTCTCACTGCACAGAGCGCTGAGTTCTGCACCTCGTGGAGCTCAGAAAGTTCAAGAAAGGTACTGCAGCTCCCCGCTTCTTTCTGCCTCCCTCCCAAACTCCCCGCCGGCCTGTGCCAACTCGTGTGTGAGCCCGCTTGTCTGACTCGACCATTGTTAGCAAAATCAAATTACCCTCCTCTTTTTCGTTCTGGACACTTACCTTACTTGGGAGCGGAATTTACAGGAATGGTCTTCGTTTGACAGTCAGGCTGAGCTTCTGTTGTTTCCAGAAAATCAGTGCTAGAAATTGGGAAGAAATGCAGGAGACTCGTATTGCATTGGAATTATTATTCAAGGTTGCTTTAAAATCCAGTTAATTTTTTCAAGTGTTACTGAGATTGCATGTTCCAAAAGTATACAATATATTTGAATTTAATTAATAATATATTGAATTTAACTTCAATTTCCATGCATTTAAAATTTTGTCAACTTCAGAGTCTGTGTAAAGCAAGGTTAATTCTTAGATGATGCTTATAAACAGATTCTTAAATAGAGTGAGCAGAAGTTTTGAAACTGGAAGTAAAGTGGTTGTCACTCGCTATTTACATTATGTTTTGAAAAGCTACTTTCTAATGTTATGACACTGGTGATGGCATCTCCTTGTAACTGATAGACATCCTTATCTTGTCAGTGTGCCTGAAGAGGCTTTTTTGACCTATTGAATAAACAGATCAGGTCTAGGTGGTTACAGCATCCTACTATGCAGAAGATGGACTGTTCTGTGGAAAGCATCCAGGTACAATATACATTAAATTTTGAACTCCTGTCATTTCACTAAAAAGCAGTGTGGTGGGCATGGTAGACAGAGGCAGGAGGTACAAAGGAAAGGACTAAAGACAAAGTAGTAGCCATTTGAGATTTAAAATGAGGAGAACATTTTAAATTTTACTCAAAGTTAGAATACTAGAAAACTCTGAAGGTTTGTTCTGGTTGTGTTTTAATGTCACATCCTCGTATTTCCCCTTCCATTTTCTCCTTTCAGAGTTTTCATCATATTCAGAATGGCCTTTCCAGCAGTACCATCCGCTCTGTGACAGAGAGACAGACAGGGGTTAGTTTGGTGGCTGGTCTGGAACTTGTGATAGGCAGAGTGTTCCTATACTTTCAGATTCAGTGTTTTCTGCTGATATGGAGTGGAAACTCCAGAACCTGATGTGAAGCTATAGTTCTGGAATTAGGAATTTTCCTGCAGATTACTGGTGGGTTAAGGAAAACAATTTGCTGCTTTTTGTTTTAATCCATGAAATTAGTGTGTAGATGTCAACAGCTGTATCACAAGACATAATGTTTGTCAATGAAATGCATGTTTATAAACTTCTTTGGAGGATGCGGGAAAACAAGGGTGTAAAATTGTTTGAAATAGAATTTGATAACTGGAGAGTTTTAAAACCTAGAGGATCCTCCCTCTCAGGTTTGCTGGCCCTGGGTGGACTTCAGGAAGGCTGTGAGTGAAGCTCAGAAAAGTTACATGAAGGGGATTTTTCTGAGGAAAATACCTGTAACTCTAATAAGCTTTTTAAATACATCTCAACTCTTAAACGATTTTTTAAACATTTGAAAAGTTAGAAAGCTGCCCTTTCTTCCTCTCTCTTTTAAGAGTTTACTGTTTTCTTCGTTATGTAACTATTCTTTTGAAGGTTAGTTAATGATAATACAGAGAGTAGGATTTTAGCCCACAACTTGAACTGTGAGAAATAGTGAGTCATAACCGACACTTGCTGAGTTCTTCTTACATAGCAGACATTATTCGAAGTATGTGTGTATTTTCAAAAGTTGTCATCATAAACTTATGATGGTGTTGGGGACTGTATTTTATAACTGAGGAAATTGAGGCTTAGAGTAATGTAATTGAATAACTTCCCCAAAGTCACAGAGCTAGAAAGTGGTAGAGTTGGAATTTAACCCCAAACAGATCTAAGATCCCTGGCACTTATGAATGGAGATGTTATCTCCATAGAAACAGTTCCTGCAATTGGACAGTGACAATCAACCCCTATTTCATTTTGAGGCAGAGTGATATAATGATAGAATGTTGGTTTTAAAGTAATACTTATGGGGTACTTGTATTGTTATTATTAGTTATATATTTAAAGATTATCTTTATGATCAAATAATATTCACAGGAGTTTCTATATATGCTTGGCTCCTTGCAGAAAAAAATTTTTATGGTTCCTGAATGAAAACATTTGTCCAGTTTACATAGTTTTTGCTGATGGAGTTGGACAAATAGTAGGCAAATATGAATTGATCTGTAAGTTTGTATTTATCTATCTAACTGTCTATCCACCCATCCATCCAAGTCAAAGGCTGGGATTCGTGGAGAGATCAGAAGATTCTCACATATCACAACTGAGGTGCTGTAGTCAAGTATTTGGGAAGTCCCCTTTTCAGAAGATTTCATGGTCTGAGGGTCGGCAAGAAGCCAGCTTCTTTCTTTAGTTCAATATTTACTCTTAGATTTATTTACTTGGTGGTTACAGATTACTGCGTGAGCCTGTTGAGGGTGAACATTCCTTCTGTGCTCACTGCTGTCCGGTTTTGTGGATTGGATGAAAAACTCCATAGGAGAGTTGAGAGAACATTTGTGGGTTCTGCTGGTAGTGTTTACTACTATTTAATGGTGAATTTTATTAATTCATTATAACCAATTTTTCATATATTATTATTTATTAATTTGCTGTATGTCAAGGAATGTTACTCTTTAGAAAAAAAGTTATTCAGTGCTGGTATCAGAAATAGGAAATAAGAAACTCTTTGCCTCAGTTCAATATAAGGATATTATTGGTATGCATTTTCTACCTGGAGGCAGGGTATTATATACATGTATTTTCCAGTGTTTCTTCCCACTGTGAATCTGGTGGTGCCTGGCAGGTCATTGTTAGGGCAGAGACTGAATATAGACCACATAAAAATGCGTTTAAAAAAACTCTGGATGTTTACTAGCTGGTCGTGTTCAAAGACTGCATAGTTGTTTCTTTTCCAAACCCTGACAGGAGAGTGACAAAGTATTTTGTCAAATAAAGGAACTGAAACTGAAAATGACCCCAGAAGAGAAAAATATGATGGCTGTAAGATTGGTGGTGGTGGTAGGGGAGGCAGGGGAAGAAGCTAATTATCATAATGACACTAAAGGAGCCCAGTGACACAGTCAGTGATCCCTTTTATCACTGAAGTCTCCTCACCGGTTCTTTTGCTCATGTAACTCTGATAAAAATTTGAGAGAAGAAATACGTTGGCCTTTGAACAACAGGGGTTTGAACTGTGAGGTCCACTTCTAGGCAGATTTTTTTTCAACAGTAAGTCCTGCAGTACTATCAGAAATCAGGGGTCGGCTGAATCTGCGCATGCAGAATTGCGGTTGCAGAACGGCAGGTGCGGAGCCGCGGATACAGGGGAACCAGGACCTCTAGTAAATTACAGCAGATTTTCCACTCAGCAGTGTTGGCGCCCCTGCTCCCTCTGATTGTTCAAGGCTCCGCTGTACCCTTTGCACACTGTTGGCACTGACCTCTAAAATTTTCAAATAATTATTTTTAATTGAACATTTTGCTTAGATATTTCCAACTTCTTTGATCTCCTTACTCCACAGCAACAAAGATAAGTACATACATTGAGATTTAATTTTTTAGCAGAATAAGTGTATTGTTTAAAATCATTCTTTATGTTATTTTAAGTGTTACTAGTACACAGTTAACCAGAATAACCCACTAGCCTTTGATAAGTAATCATCAACATAAAACTAAACTATATTGGACGTGTATATATGGACGTGGATGTAGGTAGTGCTGATATCACTGCTTTGATGAAAGAAGGGAGCTCTAATATTCATTTTAACACCTGTCCCTCCCACCTTGGAGGGCCAAAAGTGCAGAGTAGGATTCTGGATTGGGAGAGAGATACGCCTCTCTTTTGTAAAATGAGAGAAGGATAATTACGAAAGGGGAAGTGGGAAAAGAGAACTTGCTAGAAATCTGCTTGCCTCAGACACATTTCAGGCACATAATTTATGAAAAGGGGTTCCTATGGAAGTAGCGGATATGGAAGTTCATTTCTTTGGAACTCTCGATAGTCACGCAGATCGTGGAAAGTTGTGGGGGTTCCCCAGGGTTGTTTGCTCCTCACTTTGAATATCTCTGATCTAGTTCAACCTTATCCCCATCCTCTGTGCTTGATTTCTGGACTGCCATGGCTCACTGTGCCTAAAAATAAAGTGTGTGTGTGTGTGTGTGTGTGTGTAGGGGCAGTAAAAAGGGGTGTCTGGCTGCTATAGAGGCTTCCCACTGACAGCTCTGGTGAGGCTTGGAGAGCCTCTGTAGCCTTATTTCCAATCACACTTCCTCTGTGCTCTAGACACACTTGCTAGATTCCCTTGTCAGCCTTCAAGTGTCCTGCTTGGAATGCCCACCCTCTCTAACTTCTGCTGCCCTCTTCTACTGCCCAGGCAGAATTATTCTCTCCCTTATATAAGTGTATTTGGTGCTGTCTGCATCCCCCTACAATAGCCTTTCTCCCTGTAAATTCACCTTATTGTGTGTCTGTCTCTAAATTTATGTCCTGGGTACCCAACAGGGGGTTGGTCGTACTCACTGATTTCAACAATCATTGAACAGTTTGACAGCTGAGCAGAGGAATGCAAAAACAGGTAGGAAACATAAGTAATATAGCAAAACTCATTGCTGGAACATTATAATAAAAACATTATTTTAGGAAAATTGGTCTGGGTTAGGATTTATGGAAGAAGAAACAAAAAAGAAAAGAAAAGAAAAGACATATTGGAGCCAAGGAAACCAGCCAGAAATCCGTCGCAGTCATTCAGGGGTGTGGTCTCATTTCTTAACCCATGTTAAATCCAGCAATTAATGCTTGGGTCTCTTCCTTGATGCCTTGTCAGCAGGACTGGAGAGTTCTTCATTTGCCTTCCTGGCCATCCCCCTCTCCTTAGTTTCCTTTTTTTCCTCATCAACACCTAGTTCAGTCTCTTTTTCTGGTTCTGCACTTCCCTAACCTTTAAATGTAGGCGTCTGAGGGCTCAGTTCCTGGCCTTTTCTCTGTCTTTGCTCACTCCCTTGGTGATCGTTTCCTGCAGTCTCCTGGCTTTCAGTACCTTCCAACGCTGATACTTCATAAATGTGTGTCTTCAGTCATGGCCTCCCTCTGATCTCCAGACTCGTATACGCAAGTCTACTCAGCATCCCTGATCGGATATTTAGTATTCATCAGATTCCTGGCTTCAGCCCCCAGACCACTTCCCTCACTACTGCCTTCTTTATCCCACCTGAGAGCAAATCCGTTCTTTCAGTTGCATGGATAATCAATCAGTCAGTCTTGGAGTTTTCTCACACCCCACATTTAATCGGATTTTCTTACCACCTTCACCACTGCCACCCGGGTGCAGGCCACCACTCTCATGTCTCATGGCATAATGGCAAGAGTTGGTGTCTCTGTTGCTACCCTTCCCCTCCCTCTCCACCAAGATGGTTTTAATTATCTGTTTCCAGTGATCTGCCCTGCCTGCATTAAACAAACAAATAAAACCATGTAACAGACAGACAGAAAACACTCTGGAATGCAGGGGCTTAAGTGACAGTAATTTGTTATTTGTCATGATTCTACAATCTGGGCGACATTCAGCTGGTTGGCTCCTCCTAGGCTGCTCAGGAATGAAACATTCGAAAAGATTTCTTCATTTGTGTGTCTGACACCTCAGCTGGGCTGGCTGTGAAGTTAAAGGTTCCTCCTTCGAGCCTTCCTTTTCCATAAGAAATAGCCATCACAGCCCGTTAGAAATAGCCTGTTAGCCATTACATAGGCCACTCCCTGATCGCAGAGAGTTAATGTTCTAGAGACATTTTGTGTCCGTCTTTTTGTTTAGCTGAGGGTACTTTTTTTTTTTTTTGTACAATCTTCTTATAAACCTTGGAGACTCCCTGTAAACTTCATTGAGGTTCATTCCGTTGGGAAAGACATACTTAGAAAATTCTTAAAGCAGTCTCCAGTTTACTTTGGCTGTAAGTCAGAATGCTGTGGGAAAAGCCCTTAAAATTTTTATAAACACTTTGGTCTCACTGACAGGGTCTAGAGGTACTCTCTTAAATTTTTTCCAGCTGCATACCTGATTTGATCTTTAACCTGTGAGTACGTTGTGCTAATAGACTTTGGATTTGATCTTTGCCCTAAGACTGTTTCTTTCTTTGAGAATCTTTTGCTGCCTTGAGAGGCAATTTTTATTTTCCAACCTAAATGATTTCCTCTAAATTCGGGTTGAGTGATTTCCTCTAAATTTGGCTTGAGCGTTTTAGTTCCGTTTTCTCTTCCTGTAATTACTCCTCGGCAGGGAAATGAAGCCAGGTATCAAATTCAGAAATCTTCTTAGCCAGGTCCACAAGTTCATTTGATACCTTTTCTTTCTACCATATTATTGTAGCCAAGCATCTGCCACTATGTTACATGAGTTCCCCTTCCTCCAGCCTCTAATAATAATTTCATCACTGCCTTTCTAGCTTCACTAAAAGTGTCCCTGCTACTTACTCCTCAGGTGTCTCCCCATCACCTGCTTTCATGTCAATTTACGTGTCAGTTATTAATTGCTATGTAATAAACTACCCCCAAGTTTAGTAGTGTAAAATAAGAGTCCTTTTTATTTATTCAAAGTTCCAAGGTTAGAAATGTGGACAGGACCCAGTGGCAATGATTTGTGTCTACTCCAGCATGTGTGTGGTCCCAGCTGGTATAACTCCAAAGATCAAGGACTATCTGAGATTTTGTTCAAGAAATTGGGTCATTTATATGGGGCCTTAGTGCTGGCTGTTGGCTGAGTTCCTTCATTCTTGGCTTTTCCACATGGCTGCATTGGGCTTACTCACAACATGGTGGCCTCAGGGTTGTCAAGTTTCTTACATAGTATCCAGCTTCTGTAAAGGAGGAAGTCAGATTCGAGGGGAGAGGACAGAGACTCAGCCACTTGCTGTGTAGAACGTCATGCTTGTTTGTGGAAGGAAGACATTGACGGCCACCATCTTTGGCGATAACCAGTCACACGTTGTGGTCCTGTTAAAACATTAATCAGCTCATGCCACACCTTTATTCAAAATCCTCCATTGCCTTCTCATCTCACTTCAGTAAAAGCCAGATTCCATCAGAGTGGTCAGTAAGGCCTCAGTGATTTGTACCTCTATTGCCTGGTCTCCTCCTCCTCCCTTAGCTCAGGGCTTCAGTCGCACCGACAGCCTTTCTAGCCCTCAACCGTGCTGCTGTGTTCTTGTCTCAGGGTCTTTGAACTTGCTCTTCCCCCTGCCTAGAATGCCCTTCTCTCAGACATGGCCCACTCCCTTACCTGGTGGGGGGCTCGGCTCAGATGCCCCCCTTGCAGTGAGGCTTTCCCTGACTGGTGTACTTCATGTTACACTCCCACCAGCCCTCTCTGCTCAAATTCTGCTCCGTACCCATAACTGCCTGATATACTACCAAGTTTATACTACCCTATCCAAAACTCGGGTTCAGGTGTGTTCAGAATTCAGATTTTTTTCAGTGTTTAGAAAGGTAATTGTTATAGACTGAGCTGTGTCTCTCCCTGTCCTCATCAAATCTGTATATTGAAGCCCAACCCCTAATGTGACTGTATTTGGAGACAAGGCTTTCAGGGGGTAATTTAGATTAAATGAGGTCGTAAGGGTGGTGCCCTAGTCCAGTAGGACTGCTATCTCTATAAGTAAAGGAAGGGACACCAGGAGTGAACGTATGTAGGGGAAAGGCCATGTGTGGATGTAGTGAAGACAATGGCTGTCTTCTAGCCAGAAAGGCAGGCCTTAGGGAAACCAACCCTTCCAGCACCTTTATCTTGCACTTCCAGCCTCCAGACGGTGAGAAAATAACTTTCTGTTGTGTAACCCACCCTGTCTGTGATGTTCTGTTACGGCCGCCCTCCCAGCGCACACTGATGGAGCGATACAATGCCTTTGCTGTACCCCATACGACAACTATGGTAGATGGTAAGCTTATTCAGGTACCTCCTCCAAAGTGAAATTAAATACAGATTATAAATAGGCTTATGCCAGTTCATGTTTTGTTACTCAATAAATTAGACAAAGACTTTCAATTTTTAGAGACTTTTTGATGTAAGATTTTTCAGATAAGGGACAATGGTCTTATATATGTTTTATTCACCTATTTCTTTGTTAATTCCCATCTCTCCCCATTTGTGCACGAGCTACAGGAGAGCATGTGTTTTTGTTATTTTGTTCATCGCTATATCCCCATCACCTGTCAGTGCCTGGTGAATGATAGTCTCTCAATAAATACTTGCTGAATGGATGCTAAAGAGTAGGATATTTTAAAAGTAATGGGAAATAAAAGCGCTATTTCAGGAAGATCTAGTTTATTTATACATTTCTTTATTTATTGTGTTGCTTTCTTTCCCTCAGCAGTGAATGATTTGGAGTGCCTGGGGTGGGCCAGGCACCGTTCTAAGCCCTTGACTGGCTTTGGCCCAGTTGGAGGTACAAAGTGCAGGAAGCATCCTGGTGGCTTTGAGATTTCAATCCTGGGAGTCAGGAGAAGCTAACGTTGCAGGAACTGATGTGGGTTGTAGCAGAAACATGGAGGTGAGGCAGGGAAAGGCATGCACTTCGTTGTGGAAATGTGAGGATTGAGATAAAAGTAGAACATAAAACCAAAAATGCCCTGTAAGCCATTAGAAGTACTACACTGAAGACTAGCTGAGCTATTTGCAAAAGAGATTTTGGCTCCTGGGCTAATAGTCAGGAATTTTTGACTGAAGCCAACTGTCACAATATTTCCCCAGGAGGCAAATGTACATATGGAAGGTTTGGGGTCACATAAGAAGATGATAGGGACTTTACTGAGTTAGGCACCCTGAAAGAGGAGATGTTCAGGCAGTGTCTTCAAGAAAGGGCTGGCCAGTTTTCAGGTCTTCAGAAGAGAGTGTTAAGCTTTTCACACCTTCTACCCTTTTCTTGCCTGTCATAGCCACTCTGTCTGCTCCTCTCAGGATGGATTCTAGGTCCCTCATATGCCTATTCTTACCCACACATCTTTTCCTCAATTAAAAATTGAGGTATAATTGACATCTAACGTTATATGAGTTTCAAGTGTACAGCATTATGATTCAATATTTGTATATATGGCAAAATGATCACATCCCTAAGTTTAGTGAACATGTCACCATACATAGTTATGATTTTTTTCTTATGATGAAAAATTTTCAGATTTATTCTCTTAGCAACTTTCAGATATTCACCATAGTACTGTTAAGCATAGTCACCATGCTGTACATTGCATCCTCATGACTTATTTATATTATAACCAGAAGTTTGTACCTTTTGACCCTCTGCATGTATTTTGCCCCTCACCTCTGACAACCACCCATCTGGTCTCTCTGTGAGTCACCTTTTCTATGAAGTTCTCCTGGCAAAACCCCAACTTTACCCCATCTCTGGCCACCTGGAAATACTGACCGTATCCCTCCTCTGCGCCATCTCCACTGATGGATCTTTCTCTAAGAATCTGCGGTATATTCTGTATTGACTCGTGTTCAGGCTGTTCCTCTCCTTGGGTAAATGACCAAGGTGGTACAAAGGATGACACGAATTGTGATGGTGGAGTTGGTAAGGCTGAAGTTTGGGAAACGCCGAAGTTTGGGAAACGCCACATCCTTATGTGCCTGCCACCTTGCCTGGTACATAGTAGACCTTTAATTATGTTATTTTTGTTGTCAGTAACCTATCACATTGCTGAGCGGTCAAGTAACATAAGGTTCTGAGAACAGGAGTTTGACTAGATTTGACTGGAAATAAATCACTCATGATCACATAGCTATTAGAATCTGCCAGCATTTTCTTTATTGTTAGGGTCAGGACAGGAAGTAGAAAATTTCCTGAAGGCCCATTTTGGGCTAGGCTGCCAATGGAATCCTTATATTCATGTGTAGGATGACACAGATGAGCTTTTTGAATTAGAATGATTTTTTTGGAACTGAAAAAAAAAAGGGATGTTTAATATTTTGTGTCAGTTTTATTAGTTGACAGGATAAATTATATAAATTGCAAAGTAAATGCTTCAATAAATGAAAGGAATGAGAAGCAAGCCACACCCTAGTCTCTAAATTCTTCACGTAAAAATTCTTTCATTTCCTTAATTCTGCAATATTTGCCAACTATCTTGGAAAACAAATTCAATTGTACAAAGAAGATTAGAGAAATTTTGTAAGAAATAGTAGTATTATTAATATTGAATTTATTTGGTAGCTCTTTTCCTGAGAATCCAAGAGAACAAATGTGCAGGCATAACAACATTATTCTGTCACTTAAATATCTGCAGTAATCCCAAATGTCAGATTAAAGAAAAATGTATTATTTCGTATCTTTTGACTCCTCGATAGCAAGATCTTCATTCTCATTGTTTTGTGAAGGACTTCTAAAACTTTGGACATGCGGTTTTATGATGGCTTATTTGTTTTGATATGAGGTATTTCTCCTCTAAAATTTGACCTCTGTTAATTCGAAGTGTGTTACTCAGCCTCTGCAGCTCACACGGCATTGGCTTCTAGGCTATGGTTTTGAATCAGGCAGGGTAATAATGGACCAGAAGCTCTCGGAAACAATAGCAGATATGTATGATTTATTCAGTAACTTTTCTGTGCATGGCTCTCTGCCAAGTGCTGAGAGGGATAAAAAGATGAACCAAGCATGATTCCTTTTAGGACTTATTACCCAGTGGAGCAATTAATGTTCATCTATGAAGAGCTGAGTTACCCAGTGCACTACTGTCTGATCTCTGAACAGACCAGGCTTTCTTTCATTGCTCAACGTGTGAACGTGCCCCTCCCTCATTGGCAGTTCACTGTTTCATCCAGTGTCTCTTCCTCTCCTGTTTTTCCTAACTCACTTACCTGGGCCAGACACCGCATTCTGATACTATTTCCTCTGGGAATTGTTCCCTTAGACCTCCCAGGTTGGGCTAGGACTCTCTCATTCCTAATTTCATTTAGTACATATTTCAGGACAATTGGACCTCCATATCTGCAGGTTCCACCAAGGGGAGATCGAAAACATTCAGGAAAAACAAATTCCAGAAACTTTTAGAGAGCAAAACTTGAATTTGCTGCTCACCTTGCAAGGCAACTATTTAGGTAATATTTACATTGTATTTACATAGCATTTACAATGTGTTAAGTATTGTAAATAATCTAGAGTTGGTTCAAAGTATACAGTAGGATATGTGTAGGTTATATGCAAATACTATGCCATCTTATATAAGGGACTAGAGCATCCTTGGATTCTGATATCCAGGGGGCTGAGGTGGGGTAGGGGGAAGGGGTTGTCCTTCAACCAATCCAGGTGGTAAAAAGAAAGAAGACTATAGTTAGCATTTATTTTCTGCCATATGCCAAGCACCTTCACTTTGGTAATTGTCCCAAGCTCCATGAGGTGATTTCCTCACCACTTTTCAGGTGATGAAACTGAAACACCAGGCGTTGAAGGTGACTTGGCCAGACTCCACAGTGTGTTGGAATTGGAGTTCGAATCCAGGTCTCTCTCCAGAGCCTTCCCTCCCTGGAAAAACTAATAGGAGGCATGAAGATGAAAATGGAGGGGATCAAATTATCATTGTTTATAAGTGAAAGCCATGAAAATTAGCAAACTACTAAAATAGTAAGCGAGTTCAGCAAGATTGTCAGGCAGAAGAGCAACAAAAAGTCAGCAGCATTTTTCAACATTAAATAAAATGTTAACTAACATAACACAACAGTAAACACTCAACACAGCAAGAAGATGCTCTTACCACAGTCACATAGGGCTTACTTGAGGATTGTATGGATGGTCCAATATTAGAAAATCTATCAATATAATCCTAAGGGATTCAGGAAGAGTTATTATCTTAGATAAGAGCTTGGTAAGATTAGACAGGATCTTCCAAATAAATACACTAACGAGTGAGTGAAAGAATCAACGATCCATACTAAAAAGTAAACATCATACTTAATACAGAACTTTAAAAAGCAATTTTCTTAAGTTTTGGGAAATGATGTCACTATCAGTACAACTATCTAGCAGAGTGTTGAAGGCAAAGATAATAATAACATCTCATTTTCACTTGAGTTCTTACTATGTGCCAAGCACCATTTTAAGTGCTTTATATGTTTTGCTTATTTAAACAGTAGTCGACTCTGAGTTCTTTATTTATCTTTGTTTCTTATATCTTTTTGCTTCCTCCCCAAATTATGTTAAACAGGGTCAATGAAGGGTGAATTTTTCTGAGATCTCATATGCTTATGTATTTATTAATTTGGTCTGTGCATTCAAATAATGGTTTCTCTGGATATTTAATTCTCGGTACAAGGTTATTTTTCTTCCACATCGTGGGGTCTCTACTCCATTATCTTCTTGGATCTGTTGTTTCTTTGGAGAAGCCTGATGTCAGTCTGACCTTTGCTTTCATGCTAATGAATATTTCTGAAGTTCCTCCCAGGCTTGAATGTTCTTCAGTGCCACTAAAATATGCCTGACTTTGCGTATGGGTTTGCTTTTAATTTATCTTCTTTGCCACTCTACTATCTTCTTTATTTTGTGGTCTTAGGTTTACAGGTTTCAAAAACATCTTGCTTGTTTTCTCATTTATTTCCTTTCTTCTCCCAGACCGCATGTGGGCAGAAGCTGCAGTTTCTGCTTTCATCCTCCGTGTCACTTGACTGTTCCTTCAGTTTCCCCAAATATTATTTCCCTAACATTCCCCACGATGCTGCTGATCTAACTGTGTAGCTCATTCTTCCACGCTCCAACAGTATTCACTCTAGCATTCAAGCTACTTACTTAATTCCTTACTTATTCCTTATTTTTTAAAAAATTTTATACCCAATTATTTCTTTATAATTTCTTCCTCCTGATTCATGTGTCCAAGATCCATCTCACTGTTCTACAAGCTTGTTTTGTTTTGTTTTTTGTTTTTTCAGTTCCTGTTTAAATTCTTATCTCTTCCACTAGGCTTTCCCCATCTGGCATGCATTTTTCCAGTATTTGTCTCTCTTTTAAAGGGTTTCCACTATATAGTCTTCCCTGTAAGCATCTCTTTCTTAAATTGAGAGCACCGTCAGCCTAGTATTGTCAGCCAAGAGACAAAGCCATAGCTTACGTCCCTCCAAATGTGTTGGTTGGGGCATCCTTCAGGTTAAAGACCCTTTACTGTTGCCTTCTGGATTTAACAACTCCACGACTCTTCACTCTTCCGATACCTTGTTCCTCAAGGATCCTTCCCAGTCTCTTGCTTTTGGTGCCCCACCCTCTGGTAGTAGTGATGGGAAAAACCTTTACTTGGACCCAGTTATGCAATTGTGCTGCCCGTTTTTCTGAAGGCCCCATGAACAGGCCCACCAAGTATCAGTCAAGTGAAGCATCTCCCAATGCTGCCTTTCAGGGACAATGAGAGAGGGAACAGGATGCAGCAACTAGAACCTTCCTACTCTTCTTGTCCTCCACTTCTGACCCCTGATTCTGTCCAGTTCTAGGCTTCCAAAGTGGCATACAATTTCCTTCTCCCTCCCAAGGGATTTTCACAGATTTGGCATCCCTTCCTAAGCATGGCTTGGCATTCTACGAACCACCTTATTTCTTCAGAACCCATAGAGCAGATTTCCAGAGAGGAAGCCAGCTGCCCTTGCTGGCTCCTTGTCTAACTAGGAGCTGCCTGAGATGAATTGCTCTCCCTCCTCCCAACTGATTTATTCAAGAAACAGTAGATATGTGATCTTAGTGGATGTACTTACTGGAAGGGACTTTAGACACCTTCCAGTCAAGTCTCCCTACTTTAAAGCTAAGGACACTGAGGTTAAGAGACATGAACTACCTTGCTCTGGTCACATAGCTGTCTAAAGACAGGACTGGGACCAGGGCCCAAGTCTCTGGGCCACCAGCCCATTCCATGGTTTTGGTGAGATTAGGGAGGCTCCAGTTTTCATCAGGGAGCCTTCAGTCTCAATATTACATCAACTACAGTTTTGGAAATCATAGCATTTTAATACTGAATAGGATGGAAAGATGGCAGTCTGCATGGAGTCTAGTTGGTCAACACCACCACTGTTTACATGAGTCCAAAGAAAGAGATTTCATTTCTGTAAAAATGAACGTTTGTAGCCCCAGCCCATGGTAGTGACACATTTAATGTTAGTTGCTTAGAAGGCTCAGTTCTGTAACTGAGTGGAGATAATTTTCTGTGTTGCAGAGATATTCTACAAGACTTCCCATCTGCTTGGTTCTCATTCCATGCTTGTTAAAGAATCTTCTGATGAGTAATTCGATCATTTAAGTTCACCCTCTGTTATTTAGGGATGGTTCTGGTTCAAGAAGCAGCCACCTGTATTTACCTCTTCATGACCCCTTCTGAAAACAAACAAATAAAGAAGCCCTCAAAAGAAATCTGACATTTTAAACTTCAAAATGCAGCCACCTTGGACATCCTGTATAAGGACACACAGCAGAGAGGGTCAAAATCCTAAAGACCATAACAAATATGGAGCCCAGTGGCAGGTATGAAGCACACTGACTGATGATGTCAGTACAGCCCGTTTTCTTTGCACAAAGGCTGAGGACCATGGAAGAAGTGGCAGAAAGCAGAGAAAAATGGAAAGCGAAGATTAGAAAGAATAAACAAAGGCAGTCTATTCATAGTAGTTTTAGTAACTACTGTTTAAATAAGACTACTTAATGAGACCAAGGAAAGAGGAGGTAAAGAACTAAAACAGATTAAGTCTCCTAATCTGGGGGCAGGCATTCTGTTAGCTGTGTCCCAGGTAACTACACACAGCTCTGGTGGAGAGGAGCGGACCAGCAATGCTGAAAGGGAAGACAAGTTCCACCATCCAGACCAAGCAAAGCCAGCAGTCACATGGACCACACGAGAACTCACCAGTGCAAGCACTCTGCCAATTTTTAAATAAACTTTGTTAATAGAGACAGCCAGCCTCTTAGCAGTATTGTAAGCATTACTGCTTTGCTATGTAGACTTGAGGAGTTTAGTCTCCTTGTCAGGGAGGAGCCCAACAAGCAGCGTCTTAGAAATAAGACGTTTGGGACCACTCCGGCACGTGTGTGGGCACTGGACCCAGTTATGCAATTGTGTTGCCAGGCTGGGTTAGGTCGTTTGATCTATTACATAGAAAGCCAAATATTTGGAATGGGAAACACCAGAGATATAATCAGCAAGAAAAATAAAACATTAGGAGAATGAGAACCAGCTCTAGCAAAACCAGAGACAGAGCGCTGAGGGGTTGTCGGTCTAAAGTGCATCTGTATTTAATCCAAGCTCAGCTTTGCCTTCACTTTTTTCCACTTAATTGTTAAGTGCTATTTCTGAGGATTGTGGTAATCGCACCTCTTTTGCTTCTGTTAGGGATTAGTGAGAAGCAATAGAAATGTTTGAATCCAGTTATTTGCCAGCGGGAGACGTGGTACATAATTAAGCTGCCATTTCCACTGATAGGTTATTATCAGCAGGTAGTAAGAAGTGTGCATCATTGTAAATGGTCATATGGCATTTCATGCTGCAACAGATGAGGTATGTCTTCCGCGGCAGCACCGAGCATTCATGTAGAGATCAGTGTCATTACAACTGTTATAAATCACAACATATGCTTTAATAGTTAAACAATTATCTGTAGTGGCAGTACTGGAAAATTGCTTAGTAATGACTGGCTGATTTTTATGATGAAGAATGATTTTTGTATAGATCTTTTTATACAACTACCTGAAGAATGCCAAAGAAGAACATTCATTTTAAACAGGTTCTTAGGAACTTTTTGCTTTTTGGCTCATTTATTTTTAACTGCAAATATTTGAAGGGTCAGAAGGTCACCAAAATAGCTTTTTTTTTTTTTAGAGTTTAAAATTATAGATATTGAATATTCCGATTATATGAAAATACTTCATGTAGGACTAAGGCCAAAACTGGCTGCTACTAAATTCAGGTCTACCTGGTTTTCCGTTTGGGAAGCCTCAAGTTAACAAGGGGATGTCTTAGTCTATGAGATAAAAGGAAAATATTGTTTTATTCTTGGAGAGCTCAAGCTACAAGTTGTCTCTCCCTTTTTTCTCTTCCCTTTCTCTCAGTGTTACTCCTTTGCCATTCTTCTCCGCTTCTCTCTCTCCTCATTATGATTTTTATGTTCTTCAAAACGTGGCTCAGATTTATCAGCTGTAACAGCCTCACCTGAGCCAGCTGTCTCTTCCCCTTCAATTCTGCTGTCCTAGACTTTGCCCTATTCATGGAAAAGTTGAACAGATTTCTTCTTCGTGAGAATTTTAAAGTCCTGTCAAGGGGTATGTGTTCCCATCTAGACCACTGCAATCCAAAGTATGAAGATGTTTGTTCCCAGAATTTGACCCAGTAAAGAGCTTGCACCAGAATGTAAATTCACCGCATCACTGACAGCACATGTTGAGTTCACCCAACACTTTTTTTCTAACAAGACTTCCCTGAAAAAGGAATTGGTGCAAGCTTTCTTCATTGTAAACTGGCACTGTAATACCATGGAACTAGACTCTGAGGACATTAATGGCCTCTGAGGATGTTTCTCTTTCCAATCCTGAGGGTGGAAGAGCCTGTTTGAGGGATGAGATGACTGTTAATAGTGAGGTGTCCTATTCACAGCGGGGATAATCACTAAGGGATCGCATGTTCAGATGCTCACTGTGTCCTGTGTCGTCTGCATGGATGAGCTCACTTGAACTTCACAATAACCCAGGACGTAGGTATCATCATTTTCCCTAGGCTACAGTTGAAGAAACTGAGGCTCTGAGACATTAATTAACTTTCCCTAAACCTTACTGTTAGTAAGTGGCTAAGCTGGAATCTAACCCAGATGTGCCTGAAACCAAAGTCTGTACTATACCTAGGTCAGGGCTGACCAGAAGAAGTTTCTGCAGCGATGACAATGTTCTCTGTGTGCTGTGTCCAGTATGGTAGCCACTAACCACGTGTGGCTTCTGAGCACTTGAAATGTGGCTGGCTCAGCTGAGGATGTGCATTTCTAGTTTCATTTCATTTCAGTTTTACTTGTGTATTTAAATAGCCACATATGGCTCATGGCTACTGTATTAGACAGCACAGCTCCAGATACTTTTAAATGTTGCTGACTACAAGCTAATAAGGGGAAAACCAAGTCAGGAAAATACATTAAGAGAATGTGCTGTTCTTTCTCTATTTCTAGATTTTCTCTGGATCCCACTTTAAAAAAAAAATGTTTTTTTTAGAAGGAAAGAAAGAGACAGAGAAAGGAAGGAAGGAAATGAAGGAAGGATGGAAGGAAGGAAAGAAGGGAAAGAAAGAAAGAAAGAAAGAAAGAAAGAAAGAAAGAAAGAAAGAAAGAAAGAAAGAAAGAAAGAAAGAAAGAAAGAGAGAAATGAAGGAAGGAAGGAGAAAGGAAGGAAGGAAGGAAAGAAAGAAAGAGAAAGAAAGATTAATTTTAAATCCATTGCTATATGGAAGCAATAGGATTCAATTAAAAAACAAGTTATTGACTGCCTCCTCTTGGTTGATGCCCTGTGCTAGGCTGTAGGCATTATGAATAAATGAATAAGAAGTGGTTCCTGTCTTCAAGGAGCTCATAGTCTAAGTAACTTTGTAGAGGATCTTATACATTTTTTTCTCCAGAGTTTCTTTTTTTATGATTACACAAAGTATTTAAATATCTGCTAATAGTTTGTGGTGTTTTGCTTTTAATTTTTAATTTTTCAGTTTTTTAAAGAGGTCATCTATTTCCACAGTTTAAAATTCAAAAGGTACGAAGTGCTTTTAATTTCCTTCCATAGAAACAACTGGTGCTCCCATTTTCTATTGTGCGTCTTTGTCAGTAGTTTGTGCACACACAGGAAAATGAACACATGTATTTCTTCCTTCCCCTTTTTAGAAACAAATACACACTATTGACTAATCTTGCTGTTTGGACTTTGAAAATATACTTTGGCTACTTTTTCATTCTAGTACTGAAAGAACTTCTCATTTTTTTTCCTGTGGATGCATAATATTTTACTTAATGGACATATCTTTATTTAAGCATCCTTCTATTGTTTTTTATTGTTCCCCTATTGCTATTTCCATCCTTCTGCCATTACTGAAAATATTGAGCTGAGTAACTTTAGTAATTATACAGAGTGAACTGCATTCGTGTTTCCCAGAGCATATTCCACAGAACACAAGTCTCAGAAGTTGTTCAACATTAAAAGAGGTTCTGTGACTAAATAACTTTTGATATCTCTGGGTATTCATTGACAGTTCACAGTGCATATCGTCAAACTAAAGGAAGTCCCACAATACTCTATGTCCGTTTAATCCAAGTCTTTCCCAACCCTACATTTTCTCAACTAATAGAATGCACTATCCGTGTAGGCTGAGTTCCCTGGGAAGTGACTCCGAGATAGGAATGTACATGCAGGAGACTCACCAGGGCATGTTCTCAGGAGCAGCGCCCGATGGAAGTAAGGTGGGTAAGAAGGAGAAGGGGAGTGGGATGCTGGCAGCAGAGGCCTCAGCCGACAACTCCCATGGGGAGTGTTCTCAAGCTGAGATGACCCTTTAGAGATGTTCCAACTCCAGGGAAGCAGGCTATTCGCCCAGGGAGGGGCTGTGACCTTGTACTAGGCAGCTCTCTTCCACTGAGAGCATTTCTGGGAAGAGACTCAGCTCTGAGCTCTCAGCTGGGGTGATGGGTGCCTCAGTGTTCACTCCAGCTCTAAAGAGCATCTTTGCATCTTTTATGGAAATGCATATCTATTCTTAGAGAGCCTTGCTGGTCAGAGAAAGTCACTTGGCCTCTTTGGGACGCATCTTTCTTCTCTATGAAAAGTGGGTGCCTGACTGGACCTTCTTTGGAGTATCTATCATTTTTTGCTTTTAATTCCATTTAAATATGTACTGATTGAGCTCCGGGGTAAGAGCCACATTTCCCCAAACATGTGTTTGTCCACATGGAGGCCAGCGATCTGAACAGGTCAGCGGTAATCTTCCATTATCACTGCTCTGCACTTTTGGAGAACATCTATTTTCATAGCACTTTGAAGGGTATGTCACTTAACTTGAAATAGATTATTGGGGCAAAATGGCATAAGAGCTGAGTTGAACGTCTTTGTTTTTTAAGTATTTTGATTACCCCTTGTTAGATGTTTCCTGGAAAAGCTAGCCTGCTAACTTCCTAGAAACTAGTAATTTATTAGTTAATAAAGATAAGACTACATGGGGTATGAAAGGCAAGAGTCCATCTAGCTTTGAACCACAGCCTTAGGTGCTCTTATTCATTCTTTCGAAGCTCAGGGGGTAAACAGATGTAGCCAAAAAGCTATAGCAGTTCCCGGGGTCCTTCCATTTGAGAATCCAGTGGGTCTGAGTGCATTTCCTGTGCCTTTCAGCGCACTTGCTAATTTCATTCTCTGCCTCCTGCAGAGTTCATCAGTTGTGGTGGCCATCCCGGAAGCTTGTTTCCTGGGTGGAAAAGAAAAAGGCATAAGGAACATTGCTCTTAGGTGTGTCCTGTAGAGTTGGTGAAGGTTCCACAGAGAGGATAGAAAGAAAAAAAATTCAAGAAAAGTCTCAAAGGAAAAATTGTTATCGGATAATAGAATTGGGAAGTAAAACCAGGACTAAGGAGTTGGCTGTTATATGAACATGATGTAGAGGAAAAAGCAAAAATGAAAAAACAAAAAGCTAATAAGATTGATGGCTGTGTCTGAGATCAACTTTTGAATTGAACAAACATTTCCTTCAAAAGACGTAGTCATTTTTCCTTTCAACAAAAAGCGTCATAAGGATTCTTGCTCTTCTTATTATTGTATAATAATAACAGATCAGGTGAGAGATTGTTAAAAAGGGAATTTGAAAGGGAATAAACTAGAAAAGACACTGCTAGAGAGTGGGAAAAGTGATGGAATAGGAATTTGTCTTAAATCGATCCAAAATGAATTACTCTTTTCTGAACAATGATTGCCTCTTCCCCTTTCCTGCATAACTGGTGGTATCTAAGACCTATTTATACTAACTCTTTAATGTTTCCAGAACGCAGGACGACTCCCCCCATAATCCATTTTTAATTACCCATTTGCAAAAGCGTCAGATCCTATAGCATTTTGGTTGCTTCCAATTATTCAGTTGTCTAGTTCATTTAAAATCCCAGTCTCCTCTCCGTATGTTCCCTCAGCTCATGTTAGAAAGAGGATGTGGTCCGCATTTTCATGCTTTCTAACCTCCTTCTGGTTTTAACCACGGAGAGTTGGGGACTGAGAGAGTGGCCTAGGGCAGATGGACCAGACAGGCCCTGACCTCACCAGGCCATCCTCTGGTGGCTGTGACGTCTCCTTCCTCACTAACAGTAACCAGGCATTGATACCTTCTGTGTGGGGGTTCCCACAGTTGGGCTCTCCTGCGGGCCATGTGTGTGAGTTCTTCCACACACCTCTAGTGGCCTCTCCACCGACACTCTGTAGGCGATTAGGCTTAACCTCTCTCTACCTCTCAGCTCCCTCCCCTGGTGACACAGCCCTTGAGTCCCTTTGCAAGGAGGCCAGCCTTGAGCCATGGGAAATTCACACAGCTTTGCTGGATCACACGCTGGAAACAAAATGTGATACTTTTCTCTGTTTTTCTTTTTCTTTTTTCTTTAGTCAGGTAGGTTTAAGAGCAAATCAATCCCACCAGTGGACATGATGTCCAGCCAGGGGATGAGATGCCAGCCTGTATTAGCTCAGGCTGCCATAACAAAGTCCCATACCTGGACTTCTGGAGACAGGGAAGTGCAAGACCAAGGAGCCAGCTGACTGAGTGCTCTGGTGAGGACTCCCTTCCTGGCTGGCAGATGGCTGCCTTCTTGCTGTGTCCTCACTTGGGTGGGTGCGGGGGAGCTTTATGAGGTCTCTTCTCATAAGGGCACTAATCCCATCATGACGGCCTCACCCTTATGACCTCACTTAACCCTAATCCAAAGCCTCATCTCCAAATACCATCACAGTGAGGGTTAGGGCTTTGACATAAGAATTTGAGGAGATACAGTTTAGTCTGTAGCACAGTGTCTCTTGTATAAGTCCTGCCATGTTCCTGGCTGATGATTCCAACCATTGCCTTTCCCTTACCTTCCTGATATTTCAGTCTTCTTATATGGACCAGAAATGGGGTCTTGGGGTGCAGTTGGTGGCTTGGAGGTAGTAGAAGTAGTAAGAGTTTGCCTGCCTTTGAGTTCACTCTGGAGCAGCTGTCTGGACCTAGCAACAAAGCACTCCTTAGAATGTGGGACAACTTAATGCTTCTTCATCCCTAGCATTGGGTTCAGTTCCAGGGCAAGAGTAAAGCCACATTCAAAGTCTATTCCTCACCCACCCTCCTGAATTCTGAGCCTCTGCAAACAACATCCCCTTTGCTGGAGTAACATTATTCACTCTTCAAGGCCAGCTCAGCTGCACCTCACTGATGTACTTTCAAGTCCCTCATCTTCCTCTTTTCTATAGGATTAAGTCACACTGTGGTTTTTCACGGGGCTTTCTTCATTCTGCTATTAAAATACTAGGAGCATTAGTGAGTTGTTTGCGGGGTTTTTCCTCCACTGGTTGGCATGTTTCTTATAGATTAAGACTAGTTATCAAGCAAAGGTCCTCATACACAATAAGTTTTGAGTAAATACTTTTAAATAAGTAATTCAAGTAGATGCCAGCTTGCTGGCATGCATATTGAATGGCTAAACTTTTGGAACTTACTACTGTATTGAACTTTTAGTAAATAATAGAAATGAGATTACATGGATAATTTATTATTACTAATAATATAAGTATTCTTTATATCACAGACCATACTGAATTTTGTTTAAGATGTTTTTTGATTTATTTTATAAGTTAGGAATTACGTTGCTTAACTTTTTTAAATGGCCTACATAAGTTAGACTACCTTTTTTTAAAATTAAGAAATATACTATTTTAAGGCTTTCTAATGGTGTAATCTGTTGGTATATTCAAAATCCTTCAAAATCACATATCCCTTGGAGCCATGATGTTATAATATTCCATGTTACTACTGAGTGTCTGAGTGGAGACTTTGCCATTTCACTCTTAGAACAGATGTTTGCAACTTATTTTCAGCATCTTCCTTAGAGTTGCTCAGTAAATTGACATGAAGTCCACAAATACATTTGACATCACATTTACTTTGTGCTGTTTTGTGGGAAAATTAAAACCATTTTAGGAGGGAACTGCATGAAATGTTATAGTTTATTTTAAGTGATGTATGATTATTTCTTTCCCCAAATGAAGTAGCTATAGTCAATGTGGATGTGAGTTAAATTACGAGGAAGGCTGAAGATTTTAGGAATAAAGCCAAAGAAATTCCTATTGACTTCTGAAGCTTTCTGCATATGAGTCTTCCTGCCTTTTCAGGCATGATCAGGTATGGATGTAGTCATAAATCCAAGGAATGAAGACTATTCAGTGCATAATTTTTAATCTTTTTATCTTACCTTTGACTCCTACAGAATCCATTCCTATGTATGGTCATGTGGCTCTTTAAAGCAATGTCCCATCATGTGTCACGCTGGTGATGTCACAGGAAGCAAAGAAGTCAATGGTAGCAATAGCCAGCCTACAGAAGGTCATGTAAGTAAGGTTTTAAGAATTACATCATGCAGTATAGACCCGTTTATGTAATAATGTAACTAATAATAATGAATACGTGGAATCCACGTTATAACATCATATATATATATACACCCGGAAGTTTTTAAGAAATGAGCATCTTAGTTGAAAAAGAAAATGCCATTTGTCACAGAATGTTGAAAGAATTTTCTAAGGACAGAGAGCATTGCACATAACAGAGGTGGGTAAATTTTCTTCTGAAAAGAGCCAGATAGTAAATATTTGATTCTTTGCCAGCCAAACGATTTCTGTCACAACTGCTCAGCTCTACTGTTGTTGGTGGAAAACAGCTGTAGGACATGGGTAGGCGTGGCTTTGGCCTGACAGAACTTCATTTACAAAAACAAGTGGCAGGTGAAGTTTGGTCTGTGGGTCATAGTTTGGCAACCCTGGGTATATAAGGTGAAGAAATTCTGCATCTCACTTTCTACTATATTGCTAAGTTAATTTTAAAGAAACTGGGGTGGTTGAGGTTGATTAATAAATGTAATGCAACTATCAAATTGCTGAATGATTTAACTAATGTGAGGAAATTAGAGAATAATGTAGATTAAAGTGTTTAAATGACTACTTGAAACTGTGGAAAATGTTTGCGAATAATGTAAAATTAAATACAATCTCAAAAAGTAAACAAGCTAAAGCCACAGAAATTGAAATCCAAGGAACTGGCTTCTTCTTGATAAAGTGAACACACACTTAATTTTTACTTTCAGTTATAATCTTTAGGTCATTAGAAAAAATTTCTGTACCATGTGTATAGAACAAGAGAAGCAGTGGAGTGAATATAGGAGTTTATGAAAAGTGAAACTTTTTTACAAAAGTCCTAAGAGGAAAAAAAAGTAATTCCTTTCTTGTGCAATCATTTCTGGCCTCAGAAAATAATAAAATAAATGTAAATTGAAAGAAAAAGTATGAAGAAAATGTTGCTCATAATTACCTGCAAAGGAAAATGTATCCTCCAACTTCATGTGCTTCCTTGAAACTCCTCTGTTTCCTAGATTTTTTTTTTTTTAAGAATTCAGTAAACTCAAGAAACAACTTACTGACAGTCTTAGGGTTAAACATGTTTTGTGTGTTGCTATCATTGAGGCTCAAAGAAGAAGACGTTGGGCAGTTTGGATGTTGAGGGACAGAACTTGGACCATTTTTATAGTAGCAACATAGCTCTGAATTGTCTTGTCACTGTTTATGAAGAGGAATAAACAGACGATTTCTAAAAATTCCATTATGAGCAATTCCAGGGCAAAAACCAGGGGAATTTTCTTTCAATAAAATCATACTTGAAATATGCAAGAAATTAAACAGGACTCTCCCATCAGTTGTTTTGAAGTCATAAGGAAAGTGCTTTCTGTTTTGAAATTCTTGATGGCAAGATTTTCAGCTACAGCTTCCTTCCTTTGTAACTTAAAAGCAGAGGCATTTAGATGTGGTGGTTTTGTGGAGGCCTGTGAAAGCTACTCTTATCTGATGTGAAGGAGGGTCTCAAGATTTCAGCTGTATTTCTCATTACCTTTCTGATTATCGAAGTAACGTGTTCACTCTAGTAAGAGTGAAAACTACAGAAAAGTGTAAAGTGGGGGGAAATGTCACCAATAGTGTAATAACTAAGAGACAGCTTATTACATGATTCTTTCCAGGGTTACTTTTTCTGTATAGCTGATGTAAAAATACTGAAAATCTGCCTTGTACTTTTGTTTATTTAACAGCAAACTGTGACATTTCCCTGTGACATACTATTTTTAATGTGTATGTAGTACTCCAACTTAAAAATGTATCACAACCATTATAATATTTTAAATTTGTGGTTATTAAAATAATACTTCAGTAAATATATTTTTGAACAAATCTCTGACCAGATTGCTGAAAATTTTATTAGGAAAGTTTTCTAGGAGGGAATTAAGATATTTAAAGTTATAAATATTTTAATGGTGCTGAAGACATATTCCAGAAATTATGTACATGTTTACACCCTCGTCATCCCTTTGTGAGTCTTGGTGACGTTGTACCCTAGTAAGTGCCGACATTTAACAATTTTAAAACAATCCTTTCTGGTTCCACAATGAATGGGGCAGTGGATTGTGCCAAATGGAATTCTCTTGGAAATCACATAGGATTGTGGAAAGACCCACAAACTAAGTCTATAGCAAGACTCAGAGACAATGACAAGCCATAAAATTCAGAACATGTGTAAAGTGTTGGTAAAAGCAACTGAAGCCAGTAGAATTTGCACGGGAAGTTCCACTGGAGTGACAGAGGAATGTGGGAGTATGAGGGGGCCTAGTGATGACAGCTGTCAAGTCACCAGCAGATAATATTCCACCAAGGAAAAAGCCCTTTTCTGACTGGAAGCTGAGCTTGAACATGGAGTCACTGCTGGGAGACGTGGAGAAAGATTCTTCGTCCACGTGGGTGGTGGACTGCAACACGCACATCTCTCCAAAAGGAGGGAAACGCGTTGGTAGGAGGGGTCTGTGTCCCTTAGTGGTAGCTTCTGGTGACAAAGCTGGAGGAGGTCAGAACTGGTGCGGAAGCTCTGACGGACTCCACAAGGTGCATCCTGCCAGGTTGGGCTGTGCACCTGCCCGCCTCATAGGTTTCCTGCCTGGACTTTCCTCCTGCCGTGGAAATGTGGGCAAGTTAACAGGCTGCCTGGCTAATCTCTGACCGGTGGGATGCAGGAGTTAGTAACACATTCCTGTGCCTCTCTCTGCCTGGGCGTGACTGCAGCAGCTGCATTTTCGGTAGCTCTGCGCACTGAGAAATGGCCAGCCCTGCAGCACTTCCTTCCCTGGCTTCATCTCTTTTCCTGCTGCTTTCCCATTTCTACTTTCTCCCGCTTTCCTGGAATTGCACTCTTTACTGGCATACTTTTTCTGTGCCTTGTGATGGTGTCATATCCTTATTGTTTGCCTGAATTCCTTTGGGATTTCTTCTCTGATTCTTGAGTTATTTAAAAATATGCAGTGTTTATTTTTCAAACAATTGAGAATTCCTCATTAGTTTATTTGTTACTGACTTCACAACCAGAATTCTGTCAGATAACAAAAAACGAATCATTTCAGTCCTTTAAATTTTGTAATGACTTGTTTTAAGGTCATTACGTAGGTGAACCTATGGGCATCTTTGGCAATTATTCCAAAAGTAAAAAGGGTAAATTTTGCTCTTCTGGGGCAATGCACCCTACATGTCAGGTAGATCATGTGTGTTAATTGTTTTTTCCTGCTTTATCCTTGCTGAATTTTTCTTTTCCTGTTGCTCTATTACTTTTGAGAGAGAGATTTTAAAATCACCCACATGATGGTGAATTTGCCTCTTTCTTTTTTCTCTGGTTCTATTGATTTTGCTTTATAAACTTTAAAGCTATGACTTTAGGAGGCTGCATTTTGTTTTTTATCGTGATATCCCCCTGGTGAATTGACCTTTTTTTGTGAATGAAATGCCCCCGTATCTTTCTAATAAGTGACTTGTCTTCAATTATGCTTTTTCCAATAATAGTATATCTACCCCAGCATACTTCATTTAGTGTTTGCAATGATATATATTTTCCCTTCCTCTTGCTTTCAGCCTGCCTTTGTCCTTATGTTTCAGATGTGCCTCCTGTAACATGTAGCTGTGTTTTTACATTTTTGTTTTTAATTTAACCTGACAACCTTAGTGTTTTACAGAGAACATGTAGTCCATTTTCATTTAGTATAATTACTGATATAGTTGTGTTTCTATTACCAACTACTATTTCTTTTTTCTATTTGACCCATCTCTTTATGTAGTTTTTTCTTCCTTTCTTGCCTTTGTTTGGATTAACCAACTTTTATTATCCTGTTTCCTCTACCAATTTAATTAACATTATTTTACTCTTTTATTTGATACCTTAACTATTATTATATCATGTATCTTTTAAAGTTGTTACTCTAGATATCAGTTGTTAAAGATATTACAATATGCATTCTATCTAATGATTTTTTTTAAAGAAGAGATTATTTCAGTGTGATTTAAACTTTTCCAGAGGAATACAAATTCAAATTATTATAATGAAGTGAGGCTATCATTGACACCTAAACTTGGTCAAAAGTTCACAAGAAAAAAACTATTCCCAGTTTCATTTATGGATATCAGTGAAAAACTTCAGAAAATTATTAGCAGCAGCTGATTAAAGGAGTGATATATCATGATGAAGTAGGGTTCATTCCAGGGATGACAGATTATGAACCGTATTAAAATAATTCATCATAATAGTTGATCTAAGGGGAAAAATCATGTTAACTTCTACTCATTTGACAAAATTCAACAGCCATTCTGGATTTTTTTTTTTAAAGAGATAGCTCAGTAAAGAAATAGGTAAACATTTTATAACCATGACAAGCTGACAAACTATGTATGTGTTCACACATCTATATACATTAACTCAGCCCAGAGACAGCATCATAAATAATGGCAAAATGCTAGAAGCCCTTCTGCTATTTCTGCTCAAAAGTACAAACAGGGTAAGTGTGTCTGTCTCTCACCCCTGGTAGTGACGTTGTATTAGAATTCTTAGATAATAAAGCCAGACAAGAGAAAGAAATTGGCAGTGTAAAATATAGAAAGGTGGAAGTAAAACTGTTATTTGTAGAAGACATAACACTTAGAAGACCCAAAAGAATCTAACTGAAAAATTTCTACTACTCAATTCCAGCATCTTAAAAAAAAAGATAAATCTGACTTATTAAAAAAAAAAATCTTTTGGTTGGCAAAAACCAAACCAAAACAAAACAAAACAAAAACTCTGGGGAAATTCTAAAGAATGATAAACTGGGAAAAAATATTTTCCTCTCAGATCACCAGGAGTTTTCTTTCTAAATGTATTTTTAGAAGTTATGAGTGTGGGGAGGTCCCAAGCAGTAGAACAGTGGGCAAAGGTGAATAAACAGTTTGCATGAGAAAATACAAATTGTATTTGGATTCACGAAAATAATTCAGCCTTGTGTAAAATGCTAGTTGTTGTTTAATTTTATTTAAGGAATATGAGAATATAAGCATATATTTCTAAATCTGCTTGCATTTCATAAGGAAACTTTCAAGCATCCACGAGAACTAACTAAGAATGGTTGTCGAAATCAAGAGAAGCCAGTGGAGGGAAAATAGGGTGTTTCACAGGGACAGGAATCAGGGCGCAGTTTCTAAGTGAATATCTTTTCCCTTGTTCTGTTTTCAACCATGAAAATACATTACCTTTACAAAAAAATATAATAAAATGTAATTTTTAAATTTTGTGTTTCAGCTGTACATTATAACTTGACATCTGCATGCATAGTTATCACCCCCATAAGTCAATAAAATGTAATTCCTTCCCAGATTTGAAAAGCGAGGAATTGCATTTCATTTTATTTTGCTTTCTTGATGACTGTAGATATTGGATTCCTTAAGGTGTTCATTTATTGCTTGTATTTTCACTGAACTATCTGTTCAAGTTATTTTATATTTAGAGATACTTTTGTTTTTCTTACCTTATTTTATAATCCTTTAAAATACAAAGAACCAGTACATTTTAACACATTTATTTTCCTTTTTTTACTCTGTTCATTCTATCATTTTGTTTATTATACAGTGATTTATAAAACTTACTAATTTTTATTTTTCTCAAGTCTGTCAATTTTATTTTGTTGATTTGTTAAGATTGCTTTAAAACTTATCCAGAAATCAGATTCTTACATATATTTTTTTCAGATGTAGTTTTTCACAGCTGGAATTAGTCATATGGTTAGATGAGAGTATAATTTTTCTCCTAAATTGCTAACCAATGACTTCATAGAACCTTTATTAAATAATAACTCTTCCCATGCCTGCTACTTTAAGGTTTAGTGTTATGATATTTCATTATCTATCAGTACTTCTGCAACAAACTTATTTTCATCTCGTGGTAAATTTTAACACCCACTAGGTCTAGTTCCTCTTTATTATTTTTCTATTTCAAAATCATTCTCACTATTTTCACCAGTGGATTTCCCCCGATGAACTGATTGTCAATTTCACTTCCAATTTCATTTCTTATGAAATAATTTAGAAAAATGATATTTCTGAAATAAATGGTGTTTCCATCCAGGAATAAAGTATACTTCTCAAATTATCTGTCTTTTTTGCTTTTTAATTTAGTTTTATTGATTTTCATATAGTTCTAGTATATTCCTTTTCATATTTATTCCTAAGTGTTGTATAAATTTGTCGCCAATGTGAATTAGATAATTTCATCTACATATTGCTAAGATATACAATGATGCATATGAAAATTATTGGCTATTTAATTTTTATTTATCATTTGTGTTGTTCCAAATCATCTCACAGAACTTGCCATTTTAGTTATTATGATATCTCAGGTTCTTTGCTTAGTGTTGTTAATTAAATAATTGCAGAATTTACAAGTAATGTTCTTATTCTTTTGCATAGTTATAACCATAGTTTGTTATTTTTCTGCTTTATTTTGTTGATCAGAAATTCCAGGAAAGTGCCAAAGAATAACCACCAGGGTATCTTATTCTTATCCCTGAATAAAGTGGTGATACCGAGAATGGTTTGCTAGTAGGTTTGAAGTTGGTATTAGTTTAAAGAAGATTTGATTAAATTAAGAAATTATTCTATTCCTTTTACTAAGAATTTCTTACTTTTTTTTTTTTAAAGCATGGGTGCTGAATTTTGTCCAGTCCATTGTTAGGGAGCTACTGGTGCAGAGACTGGGATGATTGGAATCTGAAGCCCAGCTCTACCACATGGTAGTGTTGTATCAGACCTCAAGCTAGCTGCTGATGCTCCCAGTTTGGAGACAGCATTCCTATCTTCCTCCCGGCACATGAGCTGGAGTCTTTAACGTGTTGTACACAGCCTTGGACTGCAGCTGGTGCTCCCTAAGCAACGTCTACAGTTGTTGTCATCTATTAAGATGATGGTGTGATTTTTCTATGGGACAACCTAAGATGAGAGATTCGAGCAAAGCAAGTCTGACTAGAATTTCAAATAGCAGGGGCTCACCTTATTAAGACCACATATCTGTCTACCCTGTGCTTGAGCATCTATGGTTTAATTTACACACTATTTTTTCACCCTCAGTATGCCACTCATCTCTGAAAAAAAAAATGTATGTGCTTCATCCAGTCAGCAGGATTTAGACACAAGTTTGTCTTCTGCTTTTCAAGGCTCTTTTTTCAGGAAGGAAGGGTGGAGTTGAGTTAAATACTAATTTTGAAAATCGTTTGTTTTTTTTAGTTCTCAAAGTGGGTGATAACGTGGAGTGTGTTTATTTTTGTCTTGGTAACCTAATATGCATGATACTCAGGAAGCTGTCAAAACACTCTGATTGGTTAGTCACATGTACATATATACCAAGGGCTAGTCATGTTGCGTATAAGCATGACCCTCACTACCTCATCCACCATCAGTAAGCTAGTTATTTAATCCTTTCTCTTATCTTAATTTTAATTTTCTGATATCATAGGTTATTTTAATATTCTGTGGAAACCTAACCTGATATTGTTAATATTTTTCATGGGACAACTCTCACTGTTAATAAAGCTCACTTCATATAACTGTAATTTGTTCATTTAAAAAGTATACAGGAAGGGTGTATCCCTTTTATTAATATATAGTATATAATTGCAGGTAAACCACTTTGTGATATTATTAAAACTTGTTAAATGATTGATTTTGTGACAGAGATAATGCTTAGTGCTACACATGCTAGAAAATATAGGCACATCCTTGTTAAGATGTGTTTTCTTTATAAAGGAGGGCTTTTTGAAAGACAGGTACTGCAGATCCTCTGAACCTCAGTCTGCCTATCTAGGTCACACCTTTAAGCCATCTCTGCTGTGCTGGGGTCACCTTCCTGTATGCCACCTCACCACTGCCTCTCCCTTGCAAGTCTCTGTCTTTCTCCTTAGTTGTCATCTGTGTTCTTTTGTGGGTTCTGGCAAAAACTTCTGGATTCCTTCTAGGGAGGAAGCTTGGGTGTGTTAACTCAGTCCTTCTCTCTGCCTAATGAGTCCTCACCTTTGCTTTTCTATCACATTTAGCTGCCCTTCTTCTTGGTGTCCATCAGGGATTCCCAAGTAGGGGGCAGGACCAAGCCCTGCCACCAAATGCACACTCAACCCACTCCACCAAGGTACCAGCCCCTCGGTGGAGGCTTTATCACGCACCCTTCTGGCTGAAACATCTACTTGCCTCCCACTTTCTGATCCTGAGGGCAACCTGTTGTCTACCCTTCATTGACAGGTAGTGTGTTCACTCTCTACTGTAGAATTAGCTCTGTTCAGGCCAACTTTCATTTTCAAGGTAGGAGCCTCAGGATAGCCAGGCAGTAGGCATTTTCCAAACAGGAAGTGACACTGGTTTAATTCTGAGAGGAGTGTATTACAATGGTAAAAACATGGAAGGAAGCCAGGCTGCCTGTTTCCTGCCCTGGTGCTGCCACTCACTAGTTGTGTGACTTTGGGCAAGAAATCTCTGTTCCTCAGATTCCTCATCTTTAGAATGATGATACACTAACTTCCTTATAAAGTCAATGAAACAATAAATTAGTTAATAATATGTAAGTAACTTAGAACAGTAACTAGTAATCAGTACTTAATATTTGTTAGCAATTACTCTTTTCCCATTATTATCAGTAATCGTAAAAAAAAGTCAGCCTTCTTTTATATATTTGAAAATGTAGAACATAAATAAAATAAAGTGATGGCCTGACTGACGGGAGATGAGTAACTTCCTACTGGCAAACATTTACATGGAAAATAAAGTTGGAACCAGAAACTGATACATTGTAACCAACTGTACTTTAATTAAAAAAATAATAAAATTCGAAATGCAGGTACCTGATTAAGTAGGACTTTGAAAATGCCATATAATTTCAACAAACAACAGTGAGAATAGGAGGCCTTGATAAAATTTGAGTGATGGTATAAAGAGAGTAAAGTTGTTGTTTAAATTAACCCATTAGAACACAGACAGTAGAATCAAAGAGTGAAATAGAGATAGTGATCACTAGAATTCAGCCTTAAGGTGATGTAAGCCTCGATTCAGTTGTTGCAAACAGCACTGGTGACAGAGAAAAGCACAGAAATGGTTATCAGGGGTCAGAGAGAGACTCTGGCAAAGGGTGTTTCTAAGCTAAGGGTCATGGTTTAATTATGGCTGATTTTAAGAGAAATGGAGAATTTAAGAAGAGGGTATTGTCTTCACAGAAAAACTGAAAATTAATTTTAGATTAATTAAGTTTGAGATAAACGCCATTTGCAGCAACATGGATGCTCCTGGAGAATGTCATTCTAAGTGAAGTAAGCCAGCTGGGAGAAAGAAAAATACCATATGAGATCGCTCATATGTGGAATCAACTGAAAAAAAAAAACCCCAAAAAATAAAAACAAAGCATAAATGCAAAACAGAAATAGACTCACAGACATTGAATACAAACTTGTGGTTGCCAAGGGGGCAGGGGGTGGGAAGAGAGACTGGGATTTCAAAATTGTAGAATAGATAAACAAGATTATACTGTATAACACAGGGAAATATATACAAGATCTTATGGTAGCTCACAGAGAAAAAAATGTGACAATGAATATATATATGTTCATGTATAACTGAAAAATTGTGCTCTACACTGGAATTTGACACAACATTGTAAAAGGATTATAACTCAGTAAAAAATGTTAAAAAAAAAAAAAGTCTGAGATAGTGACAGGCTATTCATGAACTATAGAAATAATCCCTGAAAGTATAGTCTTAGTGACAGGCTATTCAGGTAGGGATTGGCAAATTTTTTTATGTAATGGGCTGAACAGTAAATATTTTAGTCTTTGTGGTATAAATATGGTCTCTCTTACATAATCTTTTAAAAATTTCTTCTTTTACTATTTTTAAATTTTTTTAAGTAAAAATGTAGAACAAAAACAATCTGCCACCTGATTGGCCCCTTTAAATCCATAGTTTACAAACTCCTGCTGTAGTTTATAAGAACAGAGCCGTAGCAGGTAGTAGGGCTGGAGATCTAGATTTCTTAATCTCAGCATATAAATATTTTGAAAAGTCATTACTGAGTATGGAATACTATATGCAGTATTCTAATTAGAGTCTAATTTTCTTGTGAAAATAAAATTATATAAGTATTTAAGTTATAAGTTTTTTTCCCAGAAATAGATTTTATAAAAATTATGTCTTACTTCTTGTGAGCCCTGTAAAGTTACTTTCTAAGGACTTCCATCAACTAAATACAAAAGTAAGTTCAATGAAATTAATACAGATAAGTTTTATAAATTATTGTTTAGAATTTAACATAGATAATATAGTTTCTGAAAATTCCTAATTCCATAATTCTGTGAAAATTAATGCAAAATAAAGTTTGACTTACTGGGTGTCACAGAGACAAAAAGTGCTACCTCTGGTTTATGAGAGCATCGTGATAAATGACAGAACAAAACAGCACATAATGGTAGCCAACTGCACTTGGCGTCAAGAAATATATACAAAATGTTACGATAACTCACAGAGAAAAAAATGTGACAATGAGTGGGTATATATATGTCCATGAATAACTGAAAAATTGTGCTGAACACTGGAATTGGACACAACATTGTAAAATGATTATAAATCAATAAAAAATGTTAAAAAAAAAAAAAGAAAGAAATGGGGATTAGTTATGTGTTAACTATGGGATTTGAGGGTGTTGTATTCTTTTAAACCTGATCAAAATGAATGAATTCTAGAAAGAATTTAATAAAACATTTTGAGTTCTTTAATTCTTTTTACATAAACCAAAATCAATGGCACAATTTTAAGAAGCCTCTTAAACTAGCCAGAATTAATGAGTCCATTCATTTATGCCCTCAATTCAAGTAGATCACTAGAGAGTAATTATATTTGCCAGACAGAATTTTATTGATCTCGAGTTATCAAAGGCATTTTGCTTTTTACAACAGATTTTGAGAGAGATTCAGTCTTTTCCCATTAAAACCAAGAAATTATTTGATTTGTCTTATTTAAGGTGATACCTTATTGCAGATAAACTTTTGACATCTACAAAGAGTATAATTTTCTTATAGATGCAGAGTCCAGATTACAGAAAGTGGTTTTAGATAAATTCAATATCATGTTCAATTCAGGTACTAAGTTTTGAGAAAAACATTGATAAATTAGGTTTTACTTAGAAAAAGACAACCAGAAATATAAATTATCTAGGTACTAACTCAAGTGAAAAATGGCAAAATCAACTAGCATGGAAAAGAAAGACCTTGGAGGGGCGTGGGGGTGGGCTACATGTATATCAGTTTTCTTAAGTAGCGGAAATAGCAGAGGAAGCAACAGGTTGATTCATCCATCCATTCATCCATCCATCCATCCAACCTTTTAAAAATAGCCTTTTTTATGTTAATCGTCTTGCATGTGCTTGAAACACAGGGATGAGTAAGATATCGCACACCTAAGGAAGCTCATATTAATGAAGATACAGTTTTGTGGCAAGGTTATGAGCCAGCTAGTCTAATCAGCCTTTGTTTTCTTCTCTCTAAGTCTAGATAATAATAAAAATAATTAACTAGCTCATAAGATTAGGGGGGAAATGAGGTTGTGAAAAATACTGCAAAGCGCTGTAGAAAGTTAGATGATTTCACATTATAGACTGAGGGATTTATTGACAAGAGATTACTAACTAATGTTTTCTAAATCTTGTGTTTTAAAAATTTACATATGGTGATCAGTTATCTATTGCTGGGTAACAAACCCCTCAAAATTTATTGACTTAAAGCCACAATGCTGTATTGTTTCTCATGATCCTGTTTGTTGACTGGTCAGTTTTTCTGCTGGTCTTGTCTTGGTTTAATCAAGATTCGTCATTCATGTGTCTGGGGCCTTGGGAGCTGGCTGTGGTCTGTGTTTTTCTCTCCATGTGGTTTTTTCATTTAGCAGTCTAGCTGGATTTTCTTTCGTGACAGCAGAAGCATTCAAAGATGGAGAAAACAGAGAGGCAAGGCTTCTTACCCCAAGCCTTGAAAGTTGTACTTTATTTTGACCACATCCTGTCAGTCACAGTAAATTATAGGACAGGGCCAACCCCAGTCAATGGGAGGGAGAGTCCACCTCTTGCTAGGAGAAATGGTGACATCACATTGCACAAGGGCACCGGGATGGAAGGGACAAATTGTTGTGGTCATCTTTGCAACATGGTAGGTTTTCATTTCACGTTTGGTAAAATGTAAGTCTTTTTCTATATACAATGGCTGACAGTTGCATTTCTTTCTTGTATTTCAGTAATCATTTCTATTAAATAATAATATGAATTAAGATAAAGGAAATATTGCAGCATCTTCTAACTGATGTGTTATGAGTAAACGGATCTGTCTGTATCTAAGAGGAAAGTCTGCTAGTTTCAGAATTTTAAAGTCTCACTAGTTGATCATGACACTGTCTTCAGTGGTTTAGCAATAGAAATAAATTCTGCCTCTTACTAGCTTTCACTTTTGTTCTTTCATGACGAAACAATAAATATACTTTAATTCAGTTTTCTTTTTATCTCAATCCATAACCAAAGTTTAGAGAGAATAGATTGGGGAGAGGGAGTCATTTTGCTTTATTTTTTGTTTTAATCTAGTAGTTTCAATGTCATTTCTAAGTGGTTAGTCTCCTTATTTTTTAAATGACCTCGTGACAAAATATTTATTTTGTGGTGCTGATCTATCATTGCTGTTTCGTAGTCTCAGTGACTTTATAATTTATATACACATCTTGAAGGTATGTATGATAAAACAGAAACAAATGTCTCCATTTTGCAAAAAACAAGGATTTCAGACATTTGGGAGTAGCAATAATCTTCCACTGAAAAATACTCACAGAGTATAGACTGAAGAGTAGACTTAGTGTATGAAAGCAGGAGAGCTTCTAACCATTCTGGTTTGGTGCTGCCTAATTAAAAAACAAACAAACCAACAAACAGAAAAAAGCAGTGGAAACAAAGTGAAAATAATCCAGCTTACAGACAATTCTATATGTTGATTATAGTCTCTAGCTATACGGAATGCTTTTCATTTTCTTGAAATGCAACGCAATTTTTTATCTTCTGGTCTTTAAATACTCTGCTGCTTTTGGATGGAATATTAGGCCCTGATCTAACATGTAGTTTAAGCCAAGTGTTTCCTGACTGATTTTCTGTCTAGATAATCTATGCGTTGATACAAATGGGGTGTTAAAGTTCCCTACTGTTATTGCATTTCTCCCCTTTGGTATATTGACATTTGCTTTACATATTTAGGTACTCCTATGTTGGATGCATAAATATTTACAAACGTTGGATTGACCCCTTTGTCATTATATAATGACCTTTCCTTAACTTCTGTCCATGTATCTCATATATATAAAACATCTTGCTGTAATCTTGACAGCAATCTCATAGATCCACTCTTTTTAATTTTATTATATGGTTTGTCCTCTCTCAAAACAAACACTCTGGTTTCCTATCCCATTTCTAATATTCTAACGTAATTAACTTTCTGCCCTTCTCTCTCAACCTACATTTCTGCTTTCATAACCAAGCTTTGTTTGGACCAGTGGAAGAATGTAAGCAAACTGAACATTCACAGAGCACTTAAACTTTTCTGTTTGAGTCCTAAATTTTAGAGAGCATTGATAAAATTGATATTAGATTTGTACAGGTTTCAGGTAATTCTTCAGCTGTCCTTTATTGTAATAGAGAACCACAACTTAGAGCACTTACGATTTTTATTTATTAGTATCCTAATCCTTTTTAAGGCTATCTAGTTTGTTTTTTTTTAAGCATTATTTTTTTTATGCTCAAATGAAATGTAGCATATATAGGATGAAAATGCAAATTAACCAGACTGATTTTCGCATGTACTTTGTGAATCATCTGATTATTTTATTGTGCTATCTCATATGAAACTTCATTTTAATTTCACAAACCTGGAAGTCTGTCCAAGGTATGAGGGAATCCAGGAGGAAGTAACATCCAAACAGTTTTGCAGAGGATTTCAGAAAGGTTGACTTACAAAATGTGTCAGATATCTTTGAAATTTTATAAAGTGATGTATTTAAAAGTACAGTAATTGCATCTTAAATTTTTACTGCATGCTAAATATTGTGGCTAGACACATTGCATGCATCGTCTCATTACTCCTCATTACAACTAGTTATGATTTACTTTATTATCTCTGTTTTTTACAGGCTTTGGAAGTTAAATAAATTGCCCTATATATTAATTTTCTATGCTGTGTAACAAATCATTACAAACTTAGTGGCTTAAAATAACACCCATTAATTGTATCACAGTTATATAGATCATAAGTCCATACAAGCTTGACTGGGTGCTTTACTTAGGGTCTCACAATGTGGAAATTAAGGTATTTGCCAAACTGAGCTCTTGTGCAGAGGCTCTGGGGAAAAAAAAATCCATTGCCAAGTTCATTCAGGTTGTTGGCGGAATTCAGTTTCTTGTGGTTGTAGGAGTGAGGTCCTTGTTTCCTTGCTGGTGTCAGCAAGGGCTACACACCACTTCTAGAAGCTACCAGGTTCCTTCTTACATGGCTCCCTTAATCCTGAGACCAGTCAAGGCACCTGTAATCCTTCTCGTGACTGGAGTCTCTCTGGCTTTCTTTTGCCAAAGTTCTTTGCTTTTAAGGGCTCATGTGATTAGATCAGTCATCCTCACGCCCCCCCCCCCCCCCCCACCGCCAGATAGTCTCCCCGTTAGGGTCAACTGTGCTGTATAACATCATATATCCACAGGGGTGATAGCTTATCATACGTCCATTTAAGGTGGGAATTTGGGGGATGAGGTGTATAATTCTGCTTGCTACACCCTATTACTCAAAATAGGAATTGACTGAGTTGGATCTCCAGCCTCGTTTGGTCGAACTACAGAACTTTGTCCTTAGACCATGTTCATCAGGGGGCTTGATTTTATCCACGGGCATTTCGGAAGCCGGCCTTGTTACTGTGTAGGCAGACTCTGTTGGTACCATATACTGCTGTGAAAAGTACTGCCTTAGAAGGTCCAACACAGACTTTACATGCACACTGGTCCTGTGAAATAGAAGACCCAGACGGTCAAGAGTCACATGAGTTAGGTTTTGTCATGCTCTGCATCTGTCTGCGATTTGCACTTAGTTTAGTTTAGTCTGCCCTATTTGACTTCAGGCTTTGGTTTCTACTTGTACCCCGTCTACCTTCTGCTTATCTTTTGAACACACTTTAAAGACTTGGTTAACTCAGAGTCACGCCCATTTCAGTTTCTTGCAGAAATTTGAGTGCAATCATAGTTTTTCTCCTTTATTCGTATTTTTTTCAGAGGTGATTGAGTGACAGTAATTCCTATAGCGATGTGCTAAGGGAACTGCAAAAAAGTATAAAGTCAATCAAGAAAAATCCCATTCTTAGCATACAAAGCTACCATTAGCTAGATCTAACCACATGATTTTTTTAGGAAGTGGGATATTTGATCCAATGCACACACACACACACACACACAAATCAGATAAGTGTTACTTTGATGATTTAAAATAACATAATCAAATATATGGTATATACTCCTTAGGCTGTTGAGTGTAACTTTTTCCAGGAGAACCATTAATTTCTTTGTTGACAGCTTTCGAATCTTCCTTTTTTCTCCATCAAGACAATGAATGAATCTGGGTTTTTTTCCCCCATGATTTACTAGGTCAGGCAGAGCGTCACAGACTATAACGAGCTCAGTTCTATTAAGAACAGTCTAGTTTATGGGTGAAACAAAGTCCAATCCTAGTTCACTCAATAGTTAAGTAATTTCAGACAATTTATTAGCCATCTGTGAACCTCACTGCCCCTAACTGTAAAATGAGCAGATTTTTTTTCTAAACATGTTTGTGGTGTACTTTTGTCAGTTTCCAAGTCGCTAGAGATATTTAATTTATTTTGATTTGACTACTTAGAAATTTGTTTGTTGGATCTCAAAAAGATGAAAAAAAATGTGTAGATGAATGTGTGTGACTATAGTAAAACTGATTGGAATGTGCATGGGATTTGTCATACTTAAGTTATAGGATTGTTTTTCTTTCTTCACACAGTGAAACTCTTGGGTTCCAATTTTTTGCACACTCTGCTCTTCTCAAGTGTTTTTCTTTCCTTTTCTTGTTGCTTTTTCTCTCACTTCACCAGAAGTATCTTTTATTTTGATTGTTATTTGGGCACAATCTAGCCATGATTTGATAAGACATGAATATTTCTGTTATTCAGGCTAAATTACCAAAATATGAAAACACAGGCATCATGATAGTAGACTACGGCCAAAGTGTTTACTACACATTGTCTTAGCAAAGTTGTTTTTGCCTTTCTTTGTGAAATATATGAAACACTAGTGTTGTCATTCTGATGGGTTCTCCCCCAAATTGATGGCCCAGTGTGACAAGTCAAAGCATCCAAATGATGTTTTAAACTGTTCAAGAAAATTAAATGAGCAGTTCAATTAGAAATAGGGTCTGAGCTATAACTTCTCTCCCTAGAAGGGAGGATATTATGGGCAACCTGCACTTGGGAAATGATTTTCCTGGTAATAAAGTTTGGAAAATAGCAACCAAAATAGAACAAAACTATTCACGCTGTTGTTCAGGAGGGAAGGAACAAAAAGAATTTTCACTGTGCAGGAACCTCTTCTACTATATGTTTGCAGTGATGCCCTAGTGCAAGGGGAAGCAGCTGTTTATCTGTTTTTCTTTTGATTTTATTTTCTTTTTACACTGCCATTCTGTCAGCGCATGGCTTCATAAAGCTGTTGGATTCTGATAGGGAAACTACCAAGTCCATGTGCTTTGGAAGCCAATGTGCTGATTTTCTGTCTGGATAGCAATATTTTATTATAGCTGGAGGGAGTGTGTGACTGTGAGGGTTAGAGGCGGAAGTCTAATGCCTCCTATACCATGTCCAGAAGTGAGCTGTCTTCCTGTGTTTTATTGCTTCATTCTACTGAATGAATATTGTATGATTGCTTTTTGTTGTTGTTGTTGTTGTTGTTTGAGTATCAGAGACCTGTCAGATGGTTCTGTTTCTGTCGAACTCTTGACGGGAAGTTTTGTTGCAAACCTTCCTGCATGAAGATGGCTTTATGTCTTGGCTATAAAGGAAAGTCCCATAAAATTTGATCAGAAATTGTGTTTATGAGTTGCTGCCCTTGTGCTGTTAAAAAGCTGAGAACCTGAGAGTTCGTTTTAGCTCAGAGCTGTGTTTGCCGAGTGTACTTGGACGCATCCTTCATGTTACCACTTTCCTCCCACAGAACTTCTCTCCCGCCAGCCTTTCTTCTGGGGCTCAATAGTCTGGTTCAGCCCACCCTTGCTGTACATTAGAACGGGCTCTTGGGTGTTTTTCTTGGATATTAGCATTGTCAAGGATCAAGCATCATTTATGTTCAGTAATTCACCTCTTTTATTACTCTTGGCATCGCTCCTAAGAAGTGCTTCATGCTGGGGAATCCTCAATGAATATTAATTGAACATTCTGGGGAGTCTTTTTTATTGAAACGAGCATACTTTAATGCCACTTCTTCCTTATTAAAACTTCTTGTTCTCCACTAACATTTTTGTGGTCATGTCACCCTGGCTTTGTACCCTTACTGGCTAACGCCTCTGATATTCAGCTCGCTCAGGGCACACCTACATTCTCCCTGTAATTCTGTGCCTGCAAGTGGTCCTGTTTTACCTTAATTAAGCAGAGCCTGAGAAAGTGCCTGTCCTCCATCATTGTACATGTTCCTTCTTTCCCCAAAACACCTTTTGATTCTTGATCTAAACTCTTAAAAGAGCTGCACCGTGAAACACTATTTCTTTCCTTCCTTTTATTTTTTCTTATGAGTTGGCATGTCTAATTAACCTAAATAAAAAGGTGGAGAAGACATTTTTTAAAGGGTAATAGAAGTCATAATAATCTTTTGCTTTGCCCAGAAACGGGTTGCCCAGCATCAAAAGGGAGCCTAACTACACAGCTATTTTTTCACGTTTTCCTTTAAAGAAACAAATAGAAGGGTAGGTGGCAGTCCAGATGGGCTGTTTCCTTGTGCCTTGATGGCCCAGGGAATCCCAGATGTTGACGTGCTTAACTGGGAAGAGAACTTTCTTTCCTCTTTTCTGCTCATGATGCTTATTTGATGTAAATATTCAGTTCCAGCACAGTAATGGGTACCCAAAAGAATCAAAGTGAAATCGTAGGATTCTTGACATGTATTTCATTTTGGTATCATTTATATTTTATATATTTCTATTGGAAGCTAAAAAACCATTGCTTTCCTAAGGCAGTTACTCTTCATGGCCTTTCACCCTCTAATAGGACCTTCTTTCTTTTCCTATAATAACCCGCAGACTCTTCAGGGGCTCGGGTGAAATCATTGACTGCCTGAGAAGAGACGTCAGCGCAGAGGGCCTATTCTCCCCGCTGGGTGTGCACGACGCCCAGGCGTTAGCTGACCCGCTGTGTTGTTTCTGAGGCCAAGAATCATTATTTTCTTTTGGCGTCATACAGATTGTGTATTTTAACTTAATTCACAAATTTGTAGTTCGTGTTGAAGTAATTTCTGCCAAGGAGTGATTTTTCTAGACAATTTTTTTCAATTTTTTTTTCAAGTGTCAACATTAGATAACAGTTGAACAAGTAGAGTCCACTACAGGGATTATTAATGTACGACTTTGTTCTTTCATTGTACTTTTCTTCCTTCAGAAACAGTTTTTGGTGAACTGAGAGTTTTTTCTGAACATTGATTAATACTAACAACAAAGACAAGTTTAACTATTATCTTTCTTTATAAGCAACTAACACAGTGATATCAAATACCTCGCTTTGTTCTCCTTAACAATTCCTTCCTCTTCTTAAAATCAGATCCATATTTGTTGAAAGAAAATGTGAACAAGCAGGAAAACTTTACTTAATGATGACTCACCTTGAATTTTCTGTCAAGTCCAACCTTGGAATATATTGATAATTGAAGTCCACAAAAAAATTAATTTTATCTAGTTATAAATTTTTCCCCATCAAACTTTTGACCAAAACTATTTAAGGTATAAGGTGCTAGCTAGAATTTTCTACCACAGCGTCAGTGCTATTTACCTTGTCTACACCATGCGTCTGTAACATATATCACACTGAAAAATATATAAAGCTCTGTAAGAGCGTAGATTGTATCACATCCTGAAGAATGACAGAGATGCATGTGTGTGCACACAGCACTCGCACACGCGCACGCGCACACACACACACACGCCATGGAAAGCCAACATTAGAAAGCTGCCGGGACAGTTAGGGAGTGCTAAGAGACACTGTGATGTCTTAGAAACAATGTGGGAACCTGGCACAAGTTATTTAATAACTTCTGGCTCACTTTTATCTGATCTATATATTAGGACAACATTCTTGAGTTTATTTTCACATTCAGTCACTGGAATAATAGTTGTTTGCTGGTGAAGAAGGTGATGCTGAAGAGAAGAATAAGAGTAAGGCTTTAGGCTTGGTGAGGGGACAGAATTTCTGGGGGAAAAAAGCATTGCTCACTTTTCAGTTTTATTAATAGAATTCTAAAGGGGGCTAGAACCCCAATATGCTGTGAATGGATCTGGAGGGAGACTGAATAAAGGCCAGCTTTAGCAGGCCAGTCAAAATACAGAAATGCTATGAATACTAGCTAAAGCAAGTTATATATATGGACTTAGGGAAGCCACAGTAACAAAGAAGGCCACAACCCAGGTGGAACCGCCTATTGGGAGTGCTGGGGAGGCTGGGAAATGTTATGCTGGGATCTCAACTAATTATGACCTAGTCAGATACTTACCCATCTAATGGTGAACATGTGGGTTCAGCATGCAGTCAACTACAAATTCTCACTCCTGAATAATCAACAGTGTCTCTTTTCCTATAAAAAGTATGACTGCTGATGACCGGGAGACAAAAACTTATTTATGAAAGTAGAAAGACTGTCTATCAGCTTAGGGCACTAGTTTGCCTAATAGGTAAACAACTTGTCTGAGTGTTATACTGGATGATATTAAAAAAATGGTGTGTGATTTTTTTTTTTCCTCTTCAAGTGTGGATTGAATTGCTGACTAATTCCTATAAATTGTTAAATAACATCACTATCTAAGAATCTAAAGTTGTATCCCATTGCCCAGAAAATTATATCTGATTCCTCACCTTAACTTTGAAGGTCACATGCAATCCTGCTCCAACCCATCTATGCAGATGTATTTCCTCTGACTTCCTTTGTTACTTTCCCATTGGTGGCTCGTCTCAAGTTTTGTCGTAGTTGGATGGTATGATTTATGCTGGGTCTATATTAGCTGGAATATCTTCCTTCTTCCAACTCAAATTATATTGACTCTTCAATACTAACCTCAGTTGCCACCCCATCCAAAAGCCTTCTCCATTTACAACAGCCTTTATCCAGTCTTCTTTATTATGCATATATTCATGTATTCACAATCACAACACCAATATTTATTGAGTGCTATCTATGTTACAAGTACTGTCCTCTCCTAAACATGAATTTTTATTGCATGTATAGTCATATCCAAGTAGTTATACTGAGTTTGTAGTTTAATGTTTATTTTACTTACACTGTAAAACTAACCCACAATGGCAATAATTATGTCTTTTTTAAAAAGGGAAATTATGAAATAGCATGAGACATAACCAGGCAGGGAGTTGCAAGTCTGGTTCTGTGTCTCCTGTTGGCTGCTCCTCCATTCTTGGGTAATTCAAATCAGGGGACATTTATTAAGCTTCTATCCTGTTGATTACAATATTAGGTGCTATAGAAGATACACAGATAAATGTGTTTTATTCATGTGTTATGGGAATGCATTAAAAAACATCATTTTATGGCACCAACAATTTAGAAGAAAGGGGTCCTGAGACCTCTACAGGATTTAATGCTTTTGCTTCAAATGATTTTTATCTACATTTTTGGATATGTGCTTATGGGCATTTTTCTGAGGAGGGAGTACATAGCTTTTAGATGTTAAATGTGTCACTGATCACTAAAAAAAGGAGGGGGAAAGTGCTCAATTTGTATAAAACAAATACACAACTAAAGAAAAAGAACTGAAGAAGAGCAACAATGTTCTGAGCTGGGTTTAGACAAAGGGAAAATGATATCCAACTGTGGTCATTTCAGGAAAGGCTTCTGGAAAGAGATGGCTCTTGGTTAATATGCCAGTATCTTTTCGCTTCAGCTTCCTCGTGGAAACAGGAGTAGATTATAGGATCTCTGTTATTCTTTCCACTTATAAAATTTGGTTCTTCTCAATTTGATCACCAAATACCTATCAAAATGCCAGTCACATCATAGGTACTCAGAAAGCATCCATTAATTAGCCTTGAAATGAAACTTTTAAAATTTTGCTGTCCCCAGTATATCCACTATCTTGAACTAAAGTAATAGAATATTTTAGCACTAGCTTTCCTATGTTCCACGAATGAAGGAAAGATTTATCAGATGTTCACATATCATTATTCACACTCTTCCACTTGGCAGATCAGAATGTTTAATTCATTATTTCTACTTTATTTATTCATAGTGATTTTTAATACCTTTGTATTTTTGTTATACTTTCTATTAAAGCAACTTGAGTCTCCCCGTGAGTCTTTATGCTCGGGGCTAGGAGCTGTCTCAAATCTGCCTGCTGTTAACCAGTACCTCGCACATTCCCTTAACTAAGAGGGGACTTGGTTAAATGTTGAATGAGAAATGAGAGGATGCATGTCAAAGTGCATCAAAACGATCTTTAAATTGCCTATTTCAGAACAGCATGGGGTTTAAAGAGCATTGGCTCAAGAAGTGAGATGGCAGGTTCAAACCTTGACACTGCCTTGTCTCCCATGAGTCACTGAAGGCCAGTTCCTCAAAGTCTTTGTCCTCAACTTCCTCATCTGCAAAGTGTGGTAATGTCAGTGTCTACCTCATAAATTTATCTGATTAAGTGCTTGGACGAGTATTAGCACATTAGAAATGGGGGAATCCAGGTTTATGGGGCCTCAAGATTTTATAGCGTCTGGGACCCTCTTTAAGCAAAAGAATACCAAATTATAAGTACAAAATCAATTAGAACTTTTTGGCAGATATTTACTTAGAGTGGGAAAAGAAATCACAAATTACAAATACCAAAAAACTGAAAAATACCACAAGCATCACAAAGCATTATCATCATAATTAAACTTCCTGGCTCATCTTTATATACATTTATTTCCAAAAATGCAAATTTTTGTCTGCACACACTCAGATTTCCTCTTTGCTATGAGAATGATTTTTTAATACTTTCTATAGAGAGACTAGGAAGAGAAGTTACTCTTTCCTCTAGCAAAACAGATTGAAATTTGTTTTTCACTACTGATGGTTTAGGTAGTATTCATTTACCTTCAGAACACGTAACCGGAAGTACCCCCATTTTTAACTTCCTCCAGGGCTGCGTGCTCAGGCAGTCCCTCTTGTTTGGAGGGGAGCCTCAGAAAGTCCAACGTTTGGGTTTCACTTGGCACGATCTCAGATGGGCCAGTGCCTTCACAGTGTGTCCAGCCTGTCCAGGTCCTCTCTGCTCCCTGCTGACTCCCCATCCCCACCCTTGTGAGAAGAGGGAAAATGCACATCAACACGTGTCTAAATAAAGCATCTGTGTAAAGTAGCAGAGAGCCTGGGGACACAGTGGCCCTGAGGCATCAAGACATCAGGCTTGGTGTCACATTCTTAGAACCACAGATGAGGTCCAGATTCTCTGTGAGGTCTCCTGGGGTTAGATTGTCATTGGAGTCCAGATAGATTGAGGGGAGCGTTGGCAGCCTGCCTGCCAGCAGCATCTGCTGAAAACCTGGGGTGACAGCTAGGAGGTAGAACTGACCACCAGGCTGGGGTCACTCCCCATGCCCCTACTACAGGGCTGGGCTGCTGCTTCCTCACTATGGGCAATGTGAGTTAGGGGCAGAGCAGAAGCTCCACCGATTCCATGGTAAACCTACCTCATTCTCAGTGCTCCATAAATTTGCTCCTAATCTTTAGTCTCTACTCTTTCACTGCCAAATAATTTTTCAAAAAATCCCTAGGAGTTTTGCAGTGAATGTCTTTTTTGATCTTATATAAATTTTTTTTTTTTAATTTTCAGGAGTAATTTTCTTTCTCTGCTTTGTGCTAATAAATAGGGTAGGATTCCAGGTGACCTAAACGTTTACTAAAATGGATTTTGAAGTGGGCTGTTCCTTGGAATATTTATGTTTAATATTTCATGATCATATTAAGATCAAATCATATTGAGGTAAAAATGCCATATTTCCTTCATTCTTAAATATCGTTTGCAGTGGATACCATGTATGGCCTTATTCTCCTTCAGGAATGAAGAATTTGCTATTTTGACTGCTGGGAGTGCTCCCTGCTAGTCTTCATTGGACAGTCGACTCTGGGAGACACTCTCTTGCCCAAGGTCATGCCCACTCTCCAGGGACATGTGCCTCTGTCTGGTGTTCTTTGCAAGGAGGGAAGTGTTACAAAGGCACTCTTTTCTCCAGCTTGGACAACTCCAGAGGGCCATCCTAGCTTCAGAGCTCCATGGAGCGCAGATAGTGCCTGCATAACGAATGGCCTCATTTTCCTTCCCTTCCCCCAAAGGGAGTGATGCTGAAGACATTGTCCAATAGACATACCACACATAAATCCGTCTCAGAGTCTCCTTCCCAGAGAACTTGCCCTGAAACGCCATCCTTTTCTTTAAGAAGCACAGTCTTTTTTCTAACAGCTTTCAGGAGATGAGAACAGAGATCTTTGATAAGATGTGACCCTTTTTCAGAAATGTTCAAATTGCCAGAATGTGCTTCCTGCATTCAAGGATATGTGCTAAGTCCACGAGAGGGCTGTAATTGCTTGCTGTGTGATTGTGTTAGTGGTGACCAATAACCCGAAGCAATTAGAAGCCTTTCACTGAAGCCATTATTGGAAGAAAGGTTAAAGATTGTTATTCTTCCCTTTTCTTACTGAAGTTTTCTCTTACTTGCTTCTGATCTCTTCTGAACGCATGGTTTTAAGCCAATGTGTTATATTTTTAGCTCTGCCATGTCTTGAGTTTCTAATTTCCATACTCATCTGTCTGCTAGACCATTTTCTTTGATATCCCACCAGCCTCCCAAACTTAACATGTCCAACACTGGGTGAGTCACTGCCCCCTCATACCAGCCCCATCTTGTGTCCAGTCTCGATTAGTGGCCCCTCTACCCTGACATTCCAAACCATAAAACCTGTGAGACATTCTAGCTAGACTCTTCTTCCTGCCTTGCTTTAGATACCCAGACCACCACCAAGACCTGCCCATTTTGCAGGGAAATATTACTCCAATAAGTAACGCTATTACCACTTTTCAGTTCCTACTACTACTTCTTCAGTATAGGCCCTTATGTGAATTACCTACTGTAATACTATTTGACTCATTTTCTTATCTTCAGTCTTGTTTCCTTTAAATATATTCTCTGCAGAGTGGTCTAGATGATCTAAATTAAATGAGAATTTGATTGTGCCATTGCACCCATGAATACAGGGGACAGTAAGTTCTCCTGTCAATCAAGGCTGTCCATGACTTAACCCATTTGTCATTGACCATACCATGGTGACTCACTTTCTCCAGCTTGATGTGCTGGTAAAATTGAAGTGCTTGGCATTTACCCAAATGCGTCACGGTGTTTCATGCCTCTGTGCCTCTCCCCATTATTTTCCCTCTACCTGGAAAGCCCTTTTCTCCTTTCGTAGGTTGGCTGACTTTAATCATTCTCTAAGGTAATCTATTTTTGTCATCTCCTCAAGGATGCTTTCTCTACCTACACATCTGTGGTACCCAAACTGGTTTAGCATTTACAATATTATAATGAAAGTATGTGGGTTCTGCTCGTCATGGATTTTGTCCAGCAAAAGTCCCACCGCAGAAGAACGAAATTACTCAAGACTTTATCAGGTCACGAGAGTGAGAGGGAGCTGGAGACTGACTACCCAAGCTCCTGAAAAGCTCTTGTATTTATTGAGAATAGTCAAACAAAGAGTCAAAAGTGAAATACGTCAGGGGCATGATATACATGCAAGGATGCAGGTCAGCAGTTTCAGTTTGTGAAAAACAGAAACATTATAATCTTAATTTAAATTTAGAGAGAAGGTTACAATATTGATAGTACAAACAATTATTTTAAGCCTCAAACAGTCGTGAGCAAGGTTACAGTGTTCAGAATAGTTGATAATGAAAACCCAGACCACCACAGAGTCTCCATACAATGATCAGAAATCGTCTAAGCACGCGAAGCAGCCCCGCTGTTCCCAGCTGAGGGCTGAGTCAGTCTTCTGTGAGCAAGGGCAGCCTGCACTGTCCACCTGCGCCTGATGAGTGAAGCATGTCCTGCAGGTTAGGGCAAGGGACGAGTTACTGTTTTCCATAAGCACAAGCAGCCCTGAATCTATGACCTCGAACTAAGCAAAGCCAGCAAAGCATGTCTCTGCTTTTTATGGCAAAGAGGCAGTTTGTAGCAGTTTTCTGCTAGCAAAGCAGCTTCAAGGCAACTAAGCTGAGTTCCGTAGATAAGGTGGTGACTGGCACTGAAAGTTCAGTCTTTTATGCTCTTAGACTTTTTGCTTTGTAGTAGCAGTACAACGACAAATATAGAAAGCATTGGTTTTAATTAAACATTTCTTATGTGTTTGCATAAAGGTGAGAATACATAAAGGTGAGAATATGATTTAGTAAAGCAATTATTACAGTATCAAAGTTTGTTAAGCCAAGTCTGTGCTCCCACAAAGGTATGTGTGCATTTCTGTAGTCTCTTCAAGGACACGTGCTGTGCTTATTCATCTTTGTAACCCTAATGCCAGGCACACGGAGGATGCTCAGTAAACGGTGGGAAACAGAACTAGATGGTGAAGACAATGGGTCTCTGGTTCCCTTTGTATTTATTGTCACTTTGTTAGTAAGGTCTTTCTAGTCCATCTTTGTAAAATAGAGGTGCGTTTCACACATACTGTATTTATTGTTCTCTACAGTAATGGAGTTCACTGTCAGTCATACTTTGTAATTGCTCCTTTAGTTGTTTCCTGCCTTCTTGGTTTTTGCTTGTTTGTTTGTTCAGTGCTGTGTCTTTAGAAGAAGAATGATTGACACAAAGTAGGGGCTCAATAACTATTTGATGAATGTGTTAGTGAATGAAAGAACCAGGACTAAACTCCAGTTATGTTCCTTATCGTGTGTCATGTTGGGCAAATGACTTAACTTCTCTGAGTTTTACTTTCTTCATTTGTGAAATGAGGCTGATGATAATGATGCCTGCCTTACGTTTCTCAAAGGCTGTTGGTGAGATACCAATGTAATAGGTGATGTTTTGAGTCTTTACTATTCCCCATGCACAATATAAAATTTAATCTTCACAATAATAATAGGAGGTATGTTCTATGATCATCTCCATTTTGCTGATTTGGGGGGTAAAAAAGAATTTAGGTCTTGCAGCATCTTGAAGTCACCTAGAGAGTAAATGAGAGCTAGGATTAGGACCCATCTAGTTGTGAGCGCATCAGTGATTAACTTGCAACCCTGGGCGTGTGTCTCCTCATTCTGTGCCTCTACTTAGTGAAAATAACCCCAGGTAGGAATCTTGCAGGTTTGTTTTGGACAGTCTTTATCAGTTGGAGAATATTTCAATGTTTTTTTGTTTTAAGAATTTATGTTGAATTTTGTCAAATATTTTTTCCATCTACAAAGGCAACTGTATGACTTTTCTCTTTTAATCTGTTAGTGTAGTGAATACACTAATAAACTTCCTGATGTTGACCATCTTTTCAAGAATAAACCTACCTATTCAATTTTATTCTGTTAACATTCTGCTCGGTGAAATTTGTTAAAATTATATTTTGGAAACTAGCATCTATGTTTATATAAGAGATTACTATAAAATTTTCGTTCCATATCATTAGATAGTTTTGATATCAGATTTTGGTGCCCATGAATTAGAATAATCCTGTATTATCATAAGGATTTGTAAATTCTCTGAATGTCTGGTAAAAACCTTCATAAAGAAATCAAAAATGCATGTATTTTGACTAATATTTAATTAGGTTTTCATCATCCTCGTGAATCCATTTTGATAACTTTCTTAGAAAGTCAACGTTCAAATTGACTTTCATGCACATATAAATTTATAAAAATTATACTAATAGTGGCCCCTTTTGCATTTTAATATATATATAATTTGGCACTTTCTTTCCTTTTTAGTTTTGATCAGATTTGTTTTTCAAAGATCCATCTCTTAGTTTCACTAATTTCCTTTTTCTGACTTTATTAACTTCTGTTTTTATCTTTAGTAAAACTTTATTCTATTTTATTTTTTAAAGATTATTTTATAGATTCTTGAGGTTAATGCATAACAAAATATTTCAATCTAATTATTTTCTATGAAAGTCTATAAAATTCTCTATGACTATGCTCTTGCCATAATATGTTTTTTAATAGTGTTATTTTTAAGTTGATTTTTCTCTTTTATACCAGCATTATTTAAAAGGATAATTTTACACTTACAAGTGGATAGATTTTTTTAATTTTTATTATTAATATTTAATTCAATATTAATTGATATTACTTTAATTCAATATTGTTTAAGTCAATAATCCAATAATATTGATATTAATTTGGGACTACAAAATATGGCAGGTGTGATTTCAGATTTTTGTAACTTTCTGAGATGTTATTTTAGTTTTAGCACATAGACATTTTAGATCTATGTTATAAACAACCTTTTGTGAATATTCTGTGTGTTTATTTTCTATGTGCCATTTTCTGTAGGGTAGAATGTTTTTATCTATCTATAGCTAACCTAATATACATATGTGCTACACAAAACATTGTTCATTGTGCTTTAAAATTTAACACAGGCAGTGGTGTGATGGCATCACCTCTAATTGGCTTATGAGAGCCAGTGGTTAAATATTCCTGCATTTTGTGAACTAGTTGTTAAACCATGGTGGCTTGAAATCAGTATGGTGGGGTATTTACATGACAGAAATTGGCAAATGCTACAAGACAATGTTGTTGTGCTGTTGTTTTTTGAGAAGCAGCTAACTTGCATACCCAGAACACAGCCCTACTCATTTTTGCTTATGTTTAAATCTGTGAGCAATGTTTAAAAATCTTTAATAACTTCTTGTTTTTTTCTATTAGATTCTTCTCTATATATTTGGAAGCTATATGGTTAGAAGCATAAAGGTTCATGGTTGTCATGTTCTCTTGTAGGTTGTAACTTTTATCCATGTGCATTATCCTTATATTGCTTAGAATTTTAATTGAACTTTTCTCAAATTCTAATTATCTGGTATTATTATTCCTATACTCATATTCACTTAGTGTGCCTTTTTTTGTACTTTCATTTTCAAGCTTTTTTTTACCATTTTATTTTTTGTTCCATTTTTTATAAATGGTATATTTAAAAATCTGTCTTTTGGCCTCTCTATTTTTAAAACCCAATCTAAGTGTTTTTCAGTAAGCAAATATAGTTTTTATCACAGTCTTTGCACGTGTGGCTGAATGTACTTGCGTGTTTAGATTTACTACTGCTATATTACTTTTTAATGTGTGCTTTTTACTGTGATTTCTGTAATTTTCTTCTTTTATACCTACCACTGCCTTCTGTTTTCTGCTTAAGTTTTCTTTGCCACATTTTATTTTATATTTTGGTTTGGAAATTATGATATATCTAGGTTGTTTTCTTTCCTGTCATGAACTTTTCTCTTGATTTGTCCAGTTAATCATCATGAATGTCACATATTCATCAAATGAAATAACAATCTTGGCATGAGTTTACTTCCTCTTCTTCTTTTCCCAGAACATTTCCCACATAGAGTCCCCACCTGTGACCGTCCTTCCACATTGCTATTTAGAAAAGGACATACTAGGTCAGGAGTTGCCTGGTGTTGAGGTTGGGAATAAGGTGACTGTAAAGGGAAGTGAGAGAAATTTTTGTGATTGTAGGTATGTTTTCTGTCACTCCATCATGTTTTGACAACTGTCAAAATTCTGCATATCATACCTAAAATGTGTATATTTTATTACCTTGAAATTATACCTCCATAAAATTGATTTTAGAAGTGCAGTGGGGAATGTCAAAAAGAACCAGAAATCATTAGCAAGATGTAGAGAAGGCCCATTAAAGGTTGCATCTCAAAAAAGTATAATGGCACATTTTTTCCAGTAATATTTTGTAGCTTGGAATTTGAAATTGGCAAAATAAAAGTAGCAGGAAGATGAAATGTGGAGGAAACTTCAGTCCCTTAGCTATTTAGGATGGTATTGCAGTGGCCACCTGGGACGCCTGCTGGAGGGAGAGGCAAGTACAGGTAAGAAGCTGATAATTGTGAGAATGAGGACCATATAGTTGTAAACAAATGAAGAATAAAATCCAACAAACGTGTAATGTGTGTTTGTTATGTACCTCATATACTTTTATGCTTTGGAGGTACAGCAATAAATAAGATAAATAAGGTTTCTAACCAGAAGAATCTCACATTTTTGCAAAACAAATAAATGAATGAGAAAAACAACAGACTTAAAAAATGTTATCATTAGTTATTTATACCCAAGTATAAATATTACATATTTTATGCTCCATAGTTTTTTATATCCCACATCTTTCTTTTTTCTTGGGTAAGTTTTCATTTTCCTGGAATGCATTTTCACATTATTTCACATTCTGTGGATCTTAAATTTGCTAAGGTCTAGTATGTTCTTTGTCCTCTCTCTCAAATACTAATAGCTTTCCAGGTTCAACCTCATTTTCCCTTAAGACTTTGAGGATTAGTTCTGTTGTCTTATAAGTAAGTACCATGATCAGATTCATTCTGATTCTTATCCTTATTAATTTGTTTTTACTCCATGGGTGCTAGCTAATAGCCTGTTTTTCTTTATCTTAGCATTAGGAAATTTCATTTTAAATTATCATATTTTCATTTTATTTTTGTTATGCCCTTTCAGTATGACAAAGTGGGGTTTTTTTCCAACTTTGTGAAATTTTCTTTTATCATTTTTGTGATTATTTTTTCCTGCTCTTTTTGCTCTTTCTGGAGTTCCTTTTTGATACTATGTTGGAATTTCTATCCCTATCTCATAATTTCCAACTCTTTGTCCTTTTGTACTATGGTTTGGGAGAATTTCTTCACTTTCACCAATGTTTTTGAATGAAGTATTTTTGAAAACTAAGCTAGAGGAACAGATCTCTTGACTATTCCTGGACATTAGGTTCAGTATCCTATCTGGACTGCTCTGAGGAAGCTATTCATTATCCCTGCCCTAGAGAATTGTACCAGTTAGCCTTTTTCAAAAACACACAAAATACTTTGCAACAACATTCACACCAAATGGTTTAAAATAAAAGCATGTGAACATATTGTTACATAGAACTGAGATCCAAGGGTGGTAAGAGCATCAACTATATATGCTGTCTAGCTACATATATGCATCATCCTTGTCTATCTTAGATGATAAACTACCTCAGGTGTTTCTGTATTTGTTTTTGGTAAATACCAGCTGTTTAATGAATACCTTTTGAGTTGTCATGGTAACTAAGATATCCAAACTTTATCTCTGCCTTTGTCCTTGGCAGTATAGATATTTAAATGGTTATGATTTGCTTTGGATTAATTTCAATGTAGTTAGGCAATTTGTCTTATTTTAAGTATTCCCAAGAACTTTAAAGTATTTTATTTAAAATATATATGTACATAATGTATAGACCTTATATGAAATAGTATTTTTTAAATACTAAGACACATCTTATCTAGTCATTGAATTTTTGTTTTGATAAACCATTGAGATTTACAGGCCCTAATAACATGTTGTGTGGTCTTATAAGAGAATTTTATACCAACTTAAGATCTTATTTTTGTATGCATTAATTTTTTAAAATCACAGTAGTAACCCATGGTAACATAGTTCATATTGGATTTTTTTTAGCCTTAATATTGAACCCAGATTGTGTTTCATGAAATTTCTTATTTTAAAATTCCATATTATGGGTGTCAGTTGAAAACAGCTTGAAAACAATTACTGAAAAATTGACGGTACACTTAAATGACAGGATGATTTAAGACATTAAAGATACCACTTTCTCAGCTGTTTGAACTGGGACTGATTAAGGGTTCCATAGGTATCCAGGGTTGGCAAACTGTAGCCTATGGTCAAATCCATCAACTGTCTGTTTTGATACATAAAGTTGTATTGGAATATGGCCATACCCATTCATTCACGCATTGTCTGTGGCCGTTTACACGTTATAATGGTAGAGTTAAGTAGCTGTAACAGAGACTGCAAGACTTAAAGAGCCTGAAATTTATTATCTGGCCCTTTACGGAAGATGTTTACTGATCCCTGCTTTATACGATGGTGATAGTTTTGTCCGCTCTTACCAACAACTACTTTCACTCTGTCATCAATGACTCACTTTTCCCTGAATACACACTACATGTGTTTGTGTATGCCCTTGCTCAGGCTCTTTCCTCCACCTAGAATGTTGTTTCTTTCCTTACTCTTGTGTCTAAAATCTATCCATTTTTCAAAGTATGATTCCAATAACACTTCCTTTATGAAGTCCTATAGTAAAAAAAGAAAATTGAATTTTCTGGATACCTCTCCCTTACACTTCCTTACACAGACTCTGAAATCCTTTGCCTCTCTTGATTGTGCTTGCTTGGCAACACAACTATGATTCTCTACCTGTTCCAGGTCTACCTGTTCTTTGTCCATAGTAATGTGGCCAGAGGAAACACACACAAACATGTTGACAGATCTTACTTTCTGACCGTTCATGCCCATGAACTTCCTACAGGCCAGGCTCTTCTAAAATACTTCCATCTGTTCACTCTCCTACGTACCTCATACCTCGATGGCTATTTCACATATTCTCCTGTCTTCCACCTGTAACACCTCCTCCCCAGTCTCATTCTCTGCTGATGACCTTTTTGTCCTGATCGACTGAGAAAATCAGAGCAATGTCAAGAACATACACCAGGACATCTGTCTACCTCTCAGCCCTTATATCTGTCCTTACACTCAGCCTTCCTTCTCATGACAATAGATGATAAATTTCCACCCCACTTGAGCATGAAATCCTCTTGGTGTTCTGAGCACTCAGTTTCAGTGTGCAGGGCTGGAGTTCCCCCATCAACAGCAAGCAATTCTCAGACACCAGCAGGCTTTCCAAGAATTCAACTCAATTCTTTTTTTTTTTTAAGTACCATATTTTTATTGAAGTTATTGATACATTTTTACTTACTAATGTGCTTCAATGCCTTAACTTTTATTTTTTATTTTTTTTATAAACAATTTTTTAAAATTTTTTTTTAGGCAAATCTTTTTTTTTGAGTTATAGTCATTTTATAATGTTGTGTCAAATTCCAGTGTAGAGCACAATTTTTCAGTTACACATGAACATACATGCATTCATTGTCACATTCTCTTTTGCTGTGAGCCACCACAAGATCCTGTATATATTTCTCTGTGCTACACAGTACAATCTTGTTTATCTTTTCTACATTTTGAAATCCCAGTCTGTCCCTTCCCATCCCCTGTCCCCCTGGCAAACACAAGTTTATATTCTGTGTCTATGAATCTGCTTCTGTTTTGTATTTTTTTTTTTAGATTCCGCATATGAGCGATCTCATATGGTGTTTTTCTTTCTCTTTCTAGCTTACCAACTCAATTCTGACACTATCTAACCAGAGAGTCAAGTTCCATAGGTTGAGAGCTCAGTCCTCCCCCACCTCTTACCTTCAGCTGCCAGTCAAAAGTCCAGGTTGTTACCTGTACTTCAGACCAACTGGCTATGAATCAGAGGTTCCAACATCCCCCGTTTATTGATTTATTATAAAAGCTATTACTCAGCCAGATGGAAGAGATGTATAAGGCAAGATATGAGGCAGGGGGTGCAGAACATCCATGCCCTCTCCAGGCACACCACTCTCCCACACCTCCACATGTTCCCCAAACCTGGGCGCTCTCCGAACTCTGACCTTCTAGGGGCATGATGGATTAAATCATTGATCATTGGTGATTTTTTGAACTCAACCTCCAATTCCTCTTTCCTCCCTTGAGGTGAGGGGCACAGGTTGGACTGAACATTTCAACCGTTTAATACATGGTTGTTTCTCCTAGAACCAGTCCCCATCCTTGGGTGAGGTCCAAAAGTCACCTCATTAACATAATAACAGACACCTGTATCGCTGTCATAACTTAGGGAATTCCAAGAGTTTTAGGAGCCAAGTGCCAGCAATGAAGATGAAGACCAAATACATACTTTATTATAAATCATAATATCACAGATACCATCACTAAATATGGCTTTGGAATCTAACCAGTTCAAGAACATAGTGTAGTGGGAAGGGCTTGGACTTTAATCAGACAGGCCTGGTCTCACGTCCTGGCTGTCTTATCCTCACTGTGGGGCCTGGGCAGCTCACCAAATGCTGCTAACCCTTGGCCATAGGATTGTTCTGAGCATTAAATGTGAAACATGTTAAGTGACTGATAGAGTCCCCGTGGAAAAGTAAGTGCTCAAAACATATTAAATCCCTCTCTTTCCCCTCACTAGTCCACTTGTGTTTTTAACGGATCATCTTTACTCTGGATTGTATTGTAGGAAGTACTCTGGATGGATGGCTGCTGGAAACCCATTGCCCTAGCCAGCTCTTCTTCAATACTTAAGGAGTTACCCTGCCATTGAGTAATGAGAATTTCGGTAAGAAAAAATTAGATGAAGATGGTATGTGGACTTTTCTTAAAAGGTCCCTTGTATCTCAGAGATTTTGCAACAAGTTAGGAGGCTCTTCTCTGAAGCTCTTGAAATGTCACAGATGTCAGTTCACCTGTGGATTGTTCTTATTTTGAAAATAAATAAAATAGGTTTTTAAAGTCTCTTAACACCCTGCTGTGCTCTTCATGTTCTGGTAGATGTATTATTTCACGTATCTCATCCTATTTTGTTGTTTAAATGCTTATTTACTCAGTAGGTTGTGTAGTCTCTGAAGACGAGGCCTGGGTATGTGTGATTCATCCATTCAGTGTAGACTTCATGAGTCACAGGTTCTTAGTGGTTAAGTGGTTAAATCCATGCTGCTCTCTCAAACTATAAAGGCCTTGACAGCTTGAAAGAGGCAGGCAGAAGTATCGAAACTCTGGGAAGGGCTAAGATAAGTGACTTTCCTAAATCACTCAGAAAAATTATTATATATTGGCTTTTAGGATGGCATAGAGTCTTTAGTTCGTTCCATTTCTATCCAGTTTTTCTTTAAATTATATTAATATATAATTTTCATATCGTTGCATGAAATTACTAGATAACTAGTACACCTGTATTAGTAATTCATGTTATTAATCTGTGCTGTATGAAATAGTTTGGACAATTAAAAAGGAAAGAAGGATGAGAAGGAGGTTAAGGATGATAGGAGCAAATTAAGTGATGATATCAGCATATATGTAAATTAGTAAATATGTATATTTTCTTTAAATTATTGTCATTGAAATGCATCTGGAGAAATATGTTTTAAAGAATTTTGCACATAAGAGACAGAGCTGAAGGTGTGGAAGAAAGGAAAAAAGATACTCTAATTTCATTAATTCTGATAAGGAATATTCATTCTGAAACTATGATACATTTACATTTTGGAACCTAAACAATATGATAAAGTCTTATTTTAAATCTCATTTTTTTAACTAAAAAAATGTAACCACTTTGTCTGTGATTATATTTTTCAGAAACCGTATTTGAGAAGTTCTTCTATCCATTGCTACTTGTGTTTACTTCTGAACAGTCATTTTTTAACTGAGGCTGGCATTCATGTCTTCATTTTGGGGTAATTTTATCTTTCAGCATAAGTAACATCATGTTCATGGCCATGATCATTGTTCTTCAATATCTTCTCTGCTAAATTTGTTTATGTTCCATTTGCTTAAATCCTTAGGTACTCAGTATTTGGGGTGTGAGAGGGGTCAGATTATGGGGACCCAGGGGAGGTTGAGTAAACATCACACAGAGCATTTCTATATTCTTGTAATATTCCAAATGAGTGTTATATCCTGCAAATACATTAGACCTCTTGGTATATAACTGAACTTGAAAGTACACTCTGTTACATCCTGTAGGATTTTCACAGCAGTAAAACAATAGGTCTTTAGGGCTCAACCACATTCCTTTTTTATCTGTTCCTGACACTGACTTCTGTCCTCTGAGCCCGATCCTAGTTCAGTTTAAAACATGTCCTTCGTTCTTTGGACCTTTTGTCTTTCCTCTTAATAAACATTCATATTTTTCCATGCCTGTTAACTTTTTTCTTCTCTGTTAGATGCAACTAATACACTGCGCTCAGTGGGCCCAAAGCACCCAACCTGTAGTTATGTAGTCTCACTCTCAGTTCTGTTTTACTCTGCTAATGCCTTCGTGCTGTGGAGAGCCAGAGACTTGTGCAGGGAAACCCTCCTAGCGAGGAAGATCAGCGTTGGCTCTCGTGCTTCTGTACGGGATCTGCCAGGAAGGGACTGTTTTTCCTGAAGCTCTAAAAATTATTCCACTGACACTTGGTCAGTGTAAGTGTCTTTTGTTCGGATACTAACTTTCTGTTTTACCAAGATGAGTAAGTTGTATGATCTAGTTACAGGGCCAGATTAGGCTCAAGTCCGTAATATTTATGGGGAAAGCACTACCGGGAGCCTGGAAGGGGCATATTGAACCGACTGTAAAGAGCATTTATTGTCAGAATCATTACATAAGAAAGATTATTGCTTATTTTGAGGTTATTACCCATTCATTAGACTTAAAAGTCTGATGGGAATTGTACTTAAAGGAGTAATTTGTGCAAAAACATTTACTAAGTACTGCCACACTCTCAGCACTGTTTTTATCTCACTGTGATAAACTGCACCAGGTTATGTAGAAGTGATCCCTCCAAATTAGGCCTTTCTCTAATCTGGGTTGGTCGTGAGGCTGGCCTGCCGCATCAAAGCTGTCCGGCGTGTTCGGTGTTCATCCTCACCTACAAGGCTGTTGAGTGCACACAGGGGAGGACGGTGCTCGTTTTATCACTTGTCAGAATAAAAAAAGTCTCCTGTGTATTCATCAGGACAGTATTGTGTTCATTCACGATGCTCTGCTCTTTGATTTCTCTTTCAGCTGTATCAGTGCGGGTCTTCCTAAAACAGAAGCAAACTGGCAGTATGTAATAAGTGATCTGAAAAGAATCGAAAATCTTATTCAAGTGAGTACTCATTTTTCCATAAAATATCTGGTGTAATTGCTATGGAGTATGTGCCTCCCCGTATCTTGCCGTCAGTCTTAGTGAAGTCTCCCTTGGAACAATAATCTTTTTGTAGAATCTGTGAGCCTCAAATGAAATCTTTTACTTAGAATTTTCAGATCGTAATTATCTTTAAAACTCAATTTATGAGTGCCCAGCATGGCGAGCTCTCTGTCCCCACAGGCCAGGGAGACTCCCTGCTCCTGCTAGAGAAACCAGATGGCTTGGTTGTGCTTGTAGGGAGAATGGGGTGACCCAGGAGAGGGCTTTCTGCTCTGTGGGTTAGGAACCCCTCTCCCACCTGGAGACACCAGCTGGCCTGGCAGAAAGTGCGGAGAGGAGAGAACAGGGGCCACGTTATTGTGTGGGTGACACAATGGGACCAGTGGGAGTCCTGGGGGCAGCAGGTGAACCGAGCCTTCCAAATTAACGTCACGAAGATTCTGAAAACCAAACCGTCGTTGGACTCGCAGGCATACAAACATAGGTCAGAGCCCGTGCCAAGGTGCTAAGCCTGCCCAGGGTGGCCACATGCTAAAAGAGAAGATTCAAATAGGACCGGGGTCTCCTAACATAATATCCCAAATACCGGAATACAGTGGAAAATCACTTTTCATATCAAGAAGCAGGAAAAAAATCACAACTTCAAGGAGAAGAGACTCTGAAACAGGCTCTGAAACTGAGATGGATCAGATGCTGGAATTATTTGACAAGGATTTTAAAGCAGCCATCAGGAAGATGTGCCAGCAAGCAATTACGAATACAACTGGAAAGCAAAATAGAAAGTCTTAGCAAAGAAATACAATATGTAAAAGGAACCGAATGGAAATTACAGAACTAAAAAAGACAATCACTGAAATATAAAACAAACTGAAGAGGCTCATTAGAATGATTATGACAGAGGAAAGACAGTCAGCTTGAGGATAGAACAAGGGAGAAAAAACAGACTGAAAAAAAAGTACATAAAGCCTCAGGGATCTTTGGGACAATAAAAGCTCCAGCATTCCTAGCATTAGCATCCCAGAAGGAGAGGAGGAAAAGAATACAAATAAAAGACAGAGAGGCTGGCCAAATTGAGAACAAAATGCAAACCAACTTTATGCTGCCTACAAGGAATTCATTTCAAAATATATAATGACAAAGGTTGGTTGAAAAGAAGAGAGAAGAATGTGCCATGTTGTATTAGTACCCCCCCCCCAAATTCATGCCCACCAAGAACCTCAGAATGGGATCTTATTTGGAAATGGGTGTCTTTGCAAATATAATTGGTCAAGGTGAGCTTATACTGGGGTAGGGGGGGTTGGGCCTAAATCTAATGACTAGTGTCCTCATAAGAAGAGGACAGGACACACGGGCACTCACAGGGAAGAAGGGCCTGTGGAAACGGACGCAGCTACAAGCCAACGAAGGCCAGGCATCACCAGGGGCTGCAGGGGGTTTGAGAGACCTAAGGAAGGACAGTTCTCTAGAGCCTCCAGAGGGAGTGGGCCCAGGTGACTCCTTGGCTTTGAACTGTAGGAGAATAGACTGTAGTTGTCTGAAGACACCCACTTTGGGATCCTTTGCTACAGTGGCTCTAGGAAGCTGAGACACACAGACACGATAATTTTGAAAATCAGAAGTGGCTCTATTCATAGCCGATCATGTCGACTTCACAGCAAATAAAATTATTAGAGTCCAAAGGGACATTACGTCATGGTAAAAGATGAATCCACCAGGAAAACATAAATGATCTTAAATGCGTACCCACCACACAGCAGCGCCTCAAATGCAGGAAGCAAAAACTAGTAAGACTGAAAGGAGAAACAGGTGAATCCACAAATACAGTTGAGGACTTTACCACCTCCTCAGTAATGAATAGAACTACCAGCCAGAAAATCAGAAAGGGTGTAGAAGCACTGGACAACACAATCCATCAACAGTGTCTAATTTCCATAGATAACACTTCACCAACAACAGTGAATAAATGCTTTTTCAGGTGTCTTTCATCAAGACTGGACAGATCTTGGGCCATAAAACAAACTCCAACAAATTTATGAGTACTGAAATCATGCAGAACATGTTATTTAATCACAGTGGAATCAAAGAAAAGTCAAATTGCATAAATGCAACAGGAAAATCTCCAAATACTTGCAAATTAAGTGATACCCTTATAAATATTCCCTAGGAAAAGAGTAAGTCTCAAAGGATATTTTAAAAAATACATAGAACTGAATGAAAATGAAAAAACAACATATGAAGATTTGTGGGATTTAGCTAAAGCTTTGCTGAGTGGGAAGTTTATAAAATGAAATGGCTACATTAGAAAAGAGAGAAGATCTCAGATCACCAATCTAAGTTATTGCCTCAAGAAACTGGAAGAAGAAGAGCCAAATAAACCCAAAACTTGCAGAAGGAAGGAAGCAATAAAGATAAGAATAAAAATTAATGAAATTGAAATCAAGAAAACAATAGAGAGAAATCAATGAAACATAAAGCTCATTATTTGGGGAAAAAAATCAATAAAGTTGATAAACCTCTAGCAAACCTGACTCAGACAGAAGAGATGACACGTGCCATTAATATCAGGACTGAAATTGAGGTCTGTGACTCCAGAACTTACAACCATTAAAAGGATGATAAAGAAAATCTACGAACAACTTTACTCTTGTAAATTTGATAATTTAGAGGAAATGGAGCAATTCCTCAAAAACCAGAAACTACCAAAATGTAACACAGATGAAGTAGATAATCCAAAAACTCCTATAATCACTAAAGACCTTGAATCCACCATATTATAAACTCCCAAGAAAGAATCTTCAGGACAGCTGGTTTCACTGGAGCATTCTACCAAACATTTAAAGAAGAGTTAACATGAGTTTCACACATTCTCTTTTAAAAACAGAAGAATAGAGAACACTTTCCAACTCATTGTTGGAGGCAGGTGTTACCCTGAAGGTAAAAGCCAGAGAAAGACAGGACCAAAAAAGAAAGCTACAAATACCGCTAATGAACTTAGATGAAGAAATTCTCCACAACATTAGCAAATCAAATCCACCAGTGCACTGAAAGAATTATACACCATGAACAAGTGGATTTTGTTCCAGGTGTGCAAGACCTGTTCAGTATTTGAAAGTCAATCAATGTAATCCACCAAATCTACAGGCTGAAGTAGGTAATCATATGAGCATATCAATTATGCAGAAAAAACATTTTAAATATGCAGCATCTATTCATACTAAAATTTCTCAGCAAACAAGGGCTAGAGGGGAACTTCTTCGGCTTGATATTGAGGATGCACAAAAAACCTAGAGCTGACATCATACTTAATGGGAAAAGACTGAATGCTTTTCCCCTAAAATTGGAAACAAGGCAAGGATGCCTTCTCTCATCACCCTTATTCAACATACTATTGGAACTTTAGCTCAATTGGCAAGGCAAGAAAAAAGAAATAAAAGGCTTAAGGCAAGAAAAATAAATCATAGGTATGCAGATTAGAAAGGAAGAAATTATAAATCACCTTAAGTGTTTTTTGGGAGAAGGTACCAATAAATGGTTATATTTTACTTAAAGAATGAAAATTAAAACCATGATGACATATCACAGTGCACCTATAAAAATATTTAAAATGAAAGGTATCAGTAATACCAAATGCTGGCAAGGATGTGGAGGAACTGAATCACTTATGTATTGCTGGTGAGAATGTAAAATTGTACGGCTGCTCTAAATAGTTTGGCTGTTTCTTACAATACAAAGCATGCATTTGACATATGATCTAACAGTTGCACTCTTGAACATTTATATCAGAGAAATGAAAACTTGTATTCACACAAAAACATGCCCATGAATGTTCATAGAACTTTATTTATAATAACTAAAAACTAGAAATAACTCACATGTCCTCCAACAGTGAAGCTTGGGTACATTATATCACACAATCATACTGAGCAATAATAAGGAACAAATTACTGATACTCACAACAAGTTGTAGGGATCTCCGCAGTGTTGTGCTGTGTGGACAAAAAACCAGTCTGGATTAAACAAAACTGTAGTATGTCCATAAAATGGTGTATTACTCAGTGATAAAAAGGAATGAGCTATTTAGCCATGAAAAGATTTGGAGGAACCTTGAAAGCATATCGCTAGGTGAAAGAAGCCAATCAAAAAAGGCTACATACTCTGTGATTCCAACTGTATGACCTTCTGAAAATCATTAGTGGTTTCCAGGTGTAAGGGGAGGGGGAAGGGAGAAAAGATGAAGCACAGGTGATTTTTTTAGGGCAGTGAAACTGTTCCGTATGTTACTATGATGGTCGATGCATGTCATTACACATTTGTTAAAAAATGTGCATGTTCAACACCAAGAGTGAACCCTAATGTAATCTATAGACTTTAGTTGAAAATGTATCAATATTAACTTATCATTTGTGATAGATGTCCCATACTAAAGCAAGATATTAATAATAAGGGAAACCTGAAGCGGGGGCAAGGGGACGTTGGGAACTTTCTGTACTTTCTGCTCGTGTTCTGTAAACCTACAATTACTTAAAAGTAGTCTATTTTTTCAAAAAGCCAGTTTTGCAAGGTTACATACTGTATGATTCCTTTTATAGAACATTCTCAGAATGATATCATAGGGATGGAGAGCAGAGAAGTGGTTGCCAGGGATTAGAAGGATGAGGGGTAGGGGGGAGTGTTTCAGGAGGAAGGTGATTTGGGGGATGAAAGTGTAGCAAGAGGATTCTTATGGGATGGGACTGTTCTGTATCTTAACTGTGGGAGTGGTTACATGGATTTACACATCTGATGAAATTGTGTAGAGCTATACACGCACGCGTGCACACACACACTAGTGATGTAAAATGGTGAAATCTGAACAAAGTGGGTGGGTCATATCCATGTCAGTTTCCCGGTTGTGATGTTGCACTGTGTTATGCAGGACATCATTACTAGGGCAGATGGTGAAGGAGTACACAGGACCTCTCTGTATTTTCTTTTATATTTCCATATGAATCTAAATTATCCCAAAATAAGGAATTCAATTTAAAAAGCATAATTGAATGTTTTCAGTGGGTTGTTGTTACTGCATCTATAGCAAAGCATAGTTTTTCATATTACCTAATTTTGTTCCCTTTCAGTCTATACATATGGATGCCACTTTATATACTGAAAGTGATGCTCATGTGAGTATAGTTTATTTTCAATATTGTTATTATTTTCCAGTGTTCAAAAGCATAAGAAGTATATTTTCTTAAGTTTACTGAAATAGTGTAGTTTTTAAATCTAACTTTTGGTGTGTTCTTACCACATACGGTCAAGGAATTTTATATGTAATTATTGAGGTTATGGGACATGGGGACAAAGAGCTACGTAGATGCTGTTTTCATTATAGCATCATTGCCAAATCAAAAATATAAAAAAGCTTTTTCCATCAGTGTCAAACAAAATGTATACATCTCTGTGATGCAATTAGATCACGATGCAATTAAATGCAAGAATCAAGTTAACTCATTCAGTTTAAAAGTATTCAACATATCGGTTGTTTCCAGTGCTGTAGCATATTACTTTTAATCATATTTTCTACAAATTACTTGAATGCACTCATGCTCTACATTTTGCCTGAATTTCTACAATTGTCAGAAAAGGGTTTTGACTGGTTAGTCTCTATGTGAGAAAAGAAACAAACAAGACCAACAGAAACTACCCGAATTCAAAAATGATCTTGAATTTGTTTCATTAATATGCTGACATTGCCTAAAGCATGCAGGATTTCAGTCCTATTGCTAGTCCTTTCCTTCTGGATTAGTTACTAAAGACCAAGGAACAAATCCCTGACTTCTTCACCTCTTGGAAAACAAACTTTATGTTGTGTGCATTCAGGACAGAGTCCTTGCTCTGTTACTCCTCAGTTAGAATTTCTCTTAAATAGAAGGTTTTGCTCTACCAAGACTTTCTGAGCATTGGAAAGAAGCCACAGCCAGAAATTAGAAAAAAACAGATATCCATCATCCACTTAGACAGTGCTGCTCCACGTCGAAAGTGTCTCCCTCTTTTGGCGTCAACATGTCTTCCACTTTTTCTTTGCATTTTCTTCAAAGTAGAAAGCAATCAATTAACCACCAACACTCACAACCCTGAGACTGCTTTTCTGCAAGAAGATAACTTTGCAACGTGTGGGTCATAGAAAGAAGCTGAGCTTGAAATTTAGATGTAAACCCTGACTCAGCCACTTCCTAGCTTTGTTACCTTGGAAGACACTAAATATTTCTGAGCCCCAGTTTTATGATTTATTTTACTGTATTTATTTCTTATTTAATTACCGACATGGGGACGGTATTCACCCTTTCAGTCTGGAGCAGCTCCTGTGGGGGGGAAGGAGTGTTGCCACAGCCAGGCACGTGGGTGTGTTCCTTCCTCCATTCATTCAGTGAGCACTCGCTAAGCGCCTGTGGAGTCTCAGACACTGTGCACGCACCGCGTTGAGAACAGAAAATCAGACACGTCCTGGTTAAATCCCCACATGCTCATTAAGTGCTTCTTTTAAGTTTAGAGTTTTTGTTAATCATTGTGGAAGAGTATTTTTGTGGTAAAATGTCCCTTTCTGATAGGGCCAACCTGTGCCATACTTCTGCTTTGATATTTCCAAGAAATTTCTTGGAATCACGTTCGCCTCTGGCACTTTGGAATTTGCAGGGGTCGTATGATTAGCAGCTACCACTTAAAAAATGTTAACGATACAATCAGAGTCTAAAAAATTCTTCCTTATGGGCCATCTATGTTAATATTTTGAGAGTCTCGGGCCAGTACTGTCACCCTTTGACACAGAGGAAATGTGCTTAGTGAGGAAAAAGTGGCCTATTATTTCCATGTTTTCTAGTTTTGTGCTCTTTCTTCTGCACAATATCACCATCCTTCCCCATTGTTTTGTTAATCAGTTTTTGGTTTTGATTTTGATATCAAAGCTCAAAGAGAAAACGAAATATCAAGCTGCTTCCTGTATAAAACTTCTTAAAGGTGCTATGTTTCTTCCTAAAATAGTTTGATTGACTTTTTTAAAAAATCAAAACTGCATCTGTGTGAAACTGAATAACGGGGAAATAATCTTTTTTTTTCAAAATAGTTCTTTGTGACTCTGTTTTTAGCCCAGTTGCAAAGTAACAGCGATGAAGTGCTTTCTCCTGGAGTTACACGTTATTTCGCAGGAGTCCAGGGATATGGACATTACTGACACAGTAGAAAACCTTCTCATCCTCGCAAACAGCAGTTTGTCTTCTATAGAGGTGAGTTATGCCAACATTGTACAGAGCCCCGTTGGATGTTCTTGGCCTGATTGGGAGAAATCATTAGCTGGGTGTAACAGACAGGGAGACCCTCTGAAGAGGCACTCGGGTGAGGGGGTTAATTCCAGCCAAGTGGCATCCAAAAGTGGCACCATCTCTTGCGTGCCCACACTCCTGGACTTTTTTTGATTGATTTATCTGTTCAACACACTTTGCCTGCCTGCTCTGGGCTGTGTGCCGCGGTGCTGGAACGACAGGGGTGAACCAGACGGTCAGGTGACTGATCTCAAGGGGTTGATCGCCAGGTGCAGTGGGGGGACGTCAGTTACACCATCACTGAGCATCCACAGTTGCTGGGGTGTTACTCTGAGCCACACCCTGGTCTTCCAGGTGATTTGTGGAACTCTCACAATAAATCTGTGACTGAGTTATTGTTTCTGTTTTAAGGTTGAAGAGATTGGGGCACTGGGAGCTTGAATGTCTTCCTCCAATTCACACAGCTAGTAAAATGAGGAGCCAGGGGTCTCCCAGCCATTTCATTCCAGAGTCTGTCTTCTTATATACTGAGAAGGTACATGCTGCAAAAGGATAATAATGAAAATAGGAGTAATTGGAGATAATTTGGGCCATCTCAGGCAACATGAACAGTCTAGGGCTCCAGGCACGCAAATATGAGGGACCCCCCGGCAGGAGGGACCCCCCGGCAGGTGGGGCATCAGTGTATAAAGGCCCTGAGACTGGAGGATCATGGCTTTCGTGGCAAAACACTAGTGGCCAAAGCAAAGTGGACAGAAAATGTTTTACAAACAAAGAAGGCATCATAATAATTCATTAACAAGTCCTTAGGCTGCACTGAAGGCCCTCAGGATAACAGAAGTGAAAAAAACCACACGTGGTTCCAGCTCCTACAAAAGGAAGAAGCATGTAGAAACCAATCAATAAGCAAATGAATAATAAGCCAGGTATTTATTAAGTCCAGTGGCCAAAGAAAGAGGCAGGTAAGGGGGCTGGGGCGCTACTGTAGAGAAGGTTTACCTACTAAGCTCACATTTAGCGAAGACGTGAGGGAACAAGCCTTCAGGATGGGGGGGGACGTCGTCCAGGCAGAGACCCAACTGAGAGAGCAGAGCCTCTGAGCTGGTGTGGCTGGACACCTGGGTTTCCCTGAAAATGCCAGGCTGCTTTGGGTCTTTGCTTAAACGTCACCTTGTCAGTGATGTCACCTCTTCACAGTTGCAGTCCCACCCCCTCATCAGCATGTCCTGTCCCCTTCTCTGCACATCTCACTGTCTGACATGCTACATATTTTACCTGATGGACATTGTCTACCTTTTCCTAATAGAATGTCGGCTTCAAAGGGGCAGGTATTTGGGGTTCTTTATAGCACCGTTTTCAAACTCCCAGAATAATGCTGGCATATACTCAATACTTGATCTATTTCTGAAATGAATGGATTAATGTTCAAAATACTCTTGGGATATGTTATCTCTCTGTGACTGAAAGACTGAGCCATGCAACAGATAACTCATGGCAGTGTCAGTAATGGGGGGCTCTTAGTGAGCATTTTCATAGTCATCCTCATCATGACATATTGTGACACATGCAGCAGAAGGATGGGCAGGACTGCACAGTCAGAAGACCTGGACACGGGGAATTTCACCAATTATGTCAACTGAGATGAGTCATTTGACATCTCTGCCTTCCATTCTGACATGATTATTGCCAGGATCAAATAGGACAGCATTATATGGAATATGCCAGTGCCTGGCATGGAGTACATGCTTGATAAATCTTGGTGAATCTGAATTTCAAACACTTAACGGATGGAAAATCTAATTTTGATTTTTGCTGGTACAGCTTTCATGGTTCAGATGATCTCTGGAAAATTTATTTTTGATGACTGTATTTGGAATATTCAAGTTATCCATGAAACTGTGTTTGGATTACAGCAATTTGTGGTATTCACCCAAATAGTTCAGTTCAACCAATAATGAGTGGGTGAATATATGTGCCAAGCCTTATGCTAACTGCTAGGGAAGCAAAAATACATAGCTTTGCACTCTTGGAAAAGCCTAGAGAATAGTGGTATGGAAAGCATAAAACTCCATAATATCAATATAATGCGTGATGCAACATGAGAGAGAGTCTAAACAAAGGCTTCTGAGAATGTAGAGACAGGACATTTAGTCCAGCCCTGGGAGCTCCCAGGTTCAGAAGAGCCTTCCTAATGGAGACAGCACCTGAGTAATCTTAAGCGTGAGTAGGAATAGCTAAACTAGAAGTGTGGAGCAGGCAGAGAGAAAGACAAAGGCAGTGAGGCATCTAATAGCCTGATGTGTGCATGGGGGCTACAGTCATGAGCCCAGAGTTCCCAAAGCATAACTGTTGAGGTAGTGGGAAAGGTGAAGGAGGCAGGTAAGGCACAACGCAAGCCTGTGTGCAGTGCAGGGAGGCATGGACTTCATGCTGGGGTAGGTGACCAGAACCCACTGAAGGGCTCTAAGCAGGAAGTTCACGGTCTGATAGACATGCTTATTTTTTTTCAATGTCCTGAATCCACTCTAGGGAAAATCAGCCAGTACCAAATCTCCCAGTTCTCTTTCCCCTAGTTCTTCCTAATATGATATTAATTTGCCAAAATTTCTGTGGCTCAAGACCTCACCCTATGGTTCAAATGATGTAATATTCACAGGAAAGGCATATTTTAGTCTTTCCAATCTCATCTTTTCTTTTTACTTGGCAGCATAAAACTGAATTGGGATGCAAAGAATGTGAGGAGCTGGAGGAAAAAAACATTCACGAATTTTTGAAGAGTTTTGTACATATTGTGCAAATGTTCATCAACCCTTCTTGATTGCGGCTGATCCTTTTCAGCATTTCTATTATTAACAAGCATCTTCCCACTGCTTAGAGGCAACAAAACACTCAGCGTTTCCAATATGCTGCCAAAACAAGCTCTTCTAGCAAGAAAACGATCGAGAGTTTGGATCAGGACTCTTAGAAATGAAGGCAGAAAGATGGCATTGCGTAACCTGACGTCTATGAACTGTCTTTGGACTTACTTTGTTCATATGTTTAATTTATTATTAAAGTTGTACATATTTGTAGCATAATGTAAAATGTTGAATAAAACTGTGTACATATTTTATCCTTTGAAATTGCAGTGATATTTTTACCTCTTGTAAGAAAGTAGGGAGTGTTTGGTTTAAGGGTGATAGTCAAATTATTTAACAACCAGTGGGGCTGGGCACCAGTACTGTAGGTAAAGTGTATGCCCCAGGCGGTGTGGAACAGCGCCTACCAGCCTTCCTTTGCTTCTCCGTTTGGCGTAGCACTTGGAGGAAGAATTGACTACCAGCAAGAAAGGAGCTACTAGGTGTGAAATTTAGTTACTGATACGTAAAGCACTTGTTACGAAAGAGAATTTGCAAGTACCTGACATAGAATATGCATCAATCAGGCCATCTTAGGTGGCATTGGCAATAATAAACCTTCACTGATAGACGGAATTGTGGATCAAAAAGTAATGGTTGCAATCATGTTTATATTTCATGCTTTCCCAAGTACAAGTATTTTATTTTTCAACATTGTTTTTGCCGTGTTTCTATAATAATAATTTTTAAAATCTGCTGATCAGTTAGAGAAGAGCTAACATGATCTGGCATAAAATCATTGTTTTTACTTTTTTTAATATACTGTCTAAAATTTGCAAGCTCTCTTTTTAATGGAAGTGACCAAAATGAAATACTCTCATCTCATCACAAATTTTTTTCACTCAGCTCACTTCTGGCAGTCTTTGCTGAGAGACCTGTAGGGTAGGAATTGATTTCCTAAGAATTCAGTTTCTCTCCATGTCACTGTACAAACGATTCCTCTCTTGACACATTCTTTAATAGTCCGGTGCCCCATCCATGCTCGCGTATCTCATCCCTCTAGTCAATGTGTGCTTAAGGTTTTGTTTCAAGATAGTTTTAGAGAAATTTGTATTCCATTTGACTTCCAAAGAGTCATGTGTTAGCTCTCAGTCGATTGCCTGATCTCAATACAGTCCAATAGTATTTGGCAGCTGTTGGAATTATGGCAGTTTTATAAAAGAATTTCATCTGAAATGGATTTTTTGACAATGCAGTTGTTTTGTTTATTGTATCAGAAAGTATTAAGCAGAAGTTTTAGAAGTTAAAATACAGATTTTTTGATAAATAATTTATGAGAGGGCAAATGATTGTAATATGTCAAGGAAATTTTACTATATGCATTAAACCCAAATACATTACAGGAATTCTGTTTTTACTTTAGCCTTTCTTGAAGTAAATAATAATGCTCAAAATATGATAGTCTATTTCTCTGAGATAAAAAAAATAGTCTAGAGGTAATGATGGCGTTTGTAAAACACAGTCATGATCATGCCTCCACTCTTTTCTTTTGTTTCTTGTGATACAGCATTTTGGTTTGAGACTTAGATGAAGATAGGAAGTGTGCTTATCAAATTTATAGATTATGCAAAATATGTAACAGAATGAAGATTTACAATTCCCTCAGACTCGAAGGAAATGCCGGTGTAACAAGACGAAAATCGGTAAGGATACACAGAGAGTTCTGTACTTGGACCACCATAATGAACTGCACAAGGGAAGAATAAGGAAGATGCAGCTGGATTCAGCAAAAAAAGATTTTAGGATATTTATGCACCAGTAAATGCATCAGTATAAGTTGACGGTTTGATGTGACTATTAAAAAGGCAATTGCAATTGTTGGCTACTTTAAAATAAATTTATTACCTAGGTCAGTATTTTTTAAGTGTGGCTGATGGCATCAAAATCACCTGGAAATTTTTTGGGTTTTTTTGATTTTTACAGTTTTATTGTGAAACAGTTGGCATACATCGCTGTGTAAGTTTAAGACACACAGCAGGAGGTTTGATTTACTTATATTGTGAAATGATTACCACAGTAGGTTTAGCTAAGATCATCTCATACAGATACAATAAAAAGAAAAGAAAGAAAAAACCAGGAAGTAATTTTCTCCTTGAGATGAGAACTTAACGGGATTTACTCTCTTAACAACTATCCTGTGTATCATAGAGCGATGTTAGCAATAATCTTCATGTCCTCCATTACATCCCTCGTGCTTTTTTATCTCCTAACTGGAAGTTTGTACCTTTTGACCACGTTCCTCCAATTCCCCTCTTCCTACTCTGTCTTTGGTAACTGTTGAGTCTGATCTCCTTTTTCTTTTTTAATGAGTGTTTTGTTTTGTTTTATATATTTCTTTAGATTTCACATAGAGGTGAGCTCATACAGTATTTGTCTTTCTCTATCTGACTTATTTCACTTAGCATAATGCCTTCGGGTTAATCCATGTCGTTACAAATGGTGAGATTTACTCATTTTTATGGCAAAATAATATTTCATTATATATATATATATATATATATATATATATATATATATATATATATATATATATATATACACATACCACAACTTGTTTATCCACTCATCCATCAGCGGACAAGTATGTTGTTTCCATATCTTGGCTATTGTAAATAATGGTATGAAAATAAGGGTGCAGATACATTTTCAAGTTACTGTTTTTGTTTCCTTTTTGGATATATTTCTTGAAGCAAAATTGCTGGCTTATATGGTAGTTCTCTTTTTAATTTTTTGAGGAACTTCAATACTGTTTTCTCTTACAATCCACCAACAGTGCACAGGGTTCCCTTTTCTCCACATCATTGCCAGCACTTTATATTTGTTGTCTTTTTGATACTAGCCATTCTAACATGGGATGATTTCTTATGGTTTTAATTTGTATTTTCCTGGTGATTAGTGATGTTGAGCATCTTTCCATGTATCTTTTGGTTTTATATATCTTCTTTGGAGAAATGTTTATTTGAATCTTTTGCCCATTTATTAATTGGTTTTTTTTTAATTGAAGTATAGTTGATTTCCAATGTTGTGTTAGGTTTAGGTGTACAGCAAAGTAATTCAGTTAATACATATAATTATGTATAATTTTTAGATTCTTTTCCATTATAGGTTATCACAAGATATTGAATATAGCTCCCTGTGCTGTACAGTAGTTCCTTGTTGTTTATCTGTTTTATATATAGTGGTGTGCATATGTTAATCCCAAACTCCCAATTTATCCCTCCCCACCTTTCCCCTTAGGGAAACCATAAGTTTGTTTTCTATCTCTGTGAGTTTATTTCTGTTTTGTAAATAAGTTCATTTGCATCATTTTTTAGATTAATTTGATTATTTTTTATTGAGTCATATGAGTTCTTCATATATTTTAGATATTAATCCTTTATAGGATATGCAATTTGCATATATTTTTCCCATTCCATAGGTTGCCTTTTCAGTTTGCTTATGGATTCTTTTGCTGTGCAGAAGCTTTTTAGTTTGTTAGAGTCCCACTCATTTATTTTTGATTTTTGTTGCTTGTGTGTTAGGTGTCATATCCAAAAAATCATTACCAAGACCCATATAAAGGAGCTTTATTCCTATGTTTCTTTCTAGAACTTTATGGTTTCAGATCTTACATTTAAACTTTAATTCATTTTAGTTAACTTTCATGAGTGGTGCAAGATATGGGTCCAATTTCATTCTTTTACTGTGAATACCCAGCTGTACCAGCACCATTAATTGAAAATACTGTCTTTTCTCCACTGAGTCTTCTCAACTCCCTTGTCAAATATTAGCTGACTGTATATATTTGATTTTATTTCTGGGCCCTCAATTCTGTTTCTTTGGTCTATTTGTCTGTTTTTATGCCATTACTATACTGTTTTGATGATTATAGTTTTATAGTATAGCTTAAAATTAAGAAGTGTTATTTCCTGCTTTGTTCTTCTTTCTCAGGATTTCTTTGGCTATTTGAGGTCTTTTGTGGTTTCATATAAATTTTAGGAGTGTTTTTTTCCTACCTCTGTGAAAAATACCATTGGACTCTTGATAAGGATTGCATTAATTCCATAGACGGTTTTTGATAGTATTGACATTTTAACAATATTATTTCTTCCAATCCATGAATATGGGATACCTTTCCATTTATTTATTTCTTCTTCAGTTTCTTTCATTAATGTCTTATAATTTTCAGAGCAGAGAACTTTCACTTCTTTTGTTGAATTTACTCCAAAGTATTTTATTATTTTTGATGCTACTGTAAATGGGATTGAGTTTGTTATTTTTCATAAAATTTGTTGTTAGCCTATAGAAATGTTACTGATTTTTATATTTTTATATAATATTATATCCTGCAACTTTACTGATTTAATAGATTAGATCTAACAGGTTTTTTTGTTGTTGTGTCTTTAGGGTTTTCTATATATAAAGTCATTTCATCTGCAAATTGAGATAATTTTACTTCTTCAATTCTGATACTTTTATCTCTTGTCTGATTACTCTAGGTAGGACTTCTGGTACTATGTTGAATAGGAGTGGTGATGTGGGCACCCTCATCTTATTCCTGATTTTAGAGAAAAGCTTTTAGCCTTTCGCCACTGAGTATGATGTTAGCTGTGGGCTTGTCATATATAGCCTTTATCACTTTAAGATATATTTCTTTTATGCATAATTTGTTAAGAGTTTTTATCATGAATGAATGCTGAATTTTGTCAAACTTTTTTTCTGCATCTATTAAGATTGTCATACAATCCTTTTCTTTCATTTCTTTAGGGTTTATTGGATCTTTTTTAGTTTCCTTTGAAGAGGTCATATTTATCTGATTTTTCAAGGTCTTTGATTCCTTACTTTGGTATCTGTGCATTTGAGTAATCAGGCTCCTCTTTCAGGTTTTACAAAGTGCTTTGGGAGAGAGACTTCTTCAACAGTCATCTCAGTTTGAGTTTCTGGGTATGTCTGCTGGTAGTGTCCTTAAGTATGTGGGCCTGCTGTTATGGTCAGGTTTGGAGCAAGGCAACTGAGCTTTGAGGATGGGGCTGGGGGTGGGGTACCACTGGCTGTGAACAGTTGGATAGGACTGCTAACTTGGTTTCCTACCCAAATGAGGCTATCGGGTGGGCTTTGCAGGTGCCTGGATTCTCTGGTCAGGCTTAGTAGAAGGTCAGGAATGGGTGCTATTTTTAGTAGTAGGTGGGGCTATGAGTTAGCTTCCCTGCCCTGGTAGAGCAGCAGGATAGGACCCAGGGCCTTACAACTCATTGTCTGGGGACTTGAATCAGGCCAAAGCATGTACTAAATGCCCTGGTCAGGTGAAGCCATGAGTTTTGCTCTGCAAATGGGGGAAACCATGGGCTGTGCACTCTGTTCAAGTGCCACCATACATGGAGCTGTTGGATGGGTGATGTAGCTTCCAGCGTGCTCTAGTAGGTTCCCTGGTAGGCTAAGCTGAAGGGTGTACTCAGCAGTGAGTGGAGCCATGGGAGAAGCAGCTGTAAAGCTCGTAAAGCTCTTTATTGTTGTCTTAAGCCAACTCACACCCCAAGTTTCCTGACAAAGCAGGGCCACTGGTTTTGTTCTGTGAAGTCAGCTCTGCCCACCTGCCTCTCAGCTTAGGTGCCCCTGGCTGCTCAGCTTCCAGGATTGTCTCCAGCCCTTCTGGTCAGGTGGGGTCAGAAGACACTCTCCACAGTAGGTAGAGCTGTATCTCAGCCCCCTTGCCTGGGTGGGGGTGAGGAGGTGCCCTAGGCTACTCTCAATAAAGTTAATTTTTTAAATTTTTTCCTAGTTTTTCTGTTGATGGAGAATAGAAAAATAATGCACCATTTTTAACTGTAAATATCCAGTCCACTCCTTTGACAAAGGTTAGCCTCCCTGCCACATTTGTTGGGATGAGGAAAGGAAAACCATAGTGGTGGTCACATTATCAATAACATTTTATAGTGACCAATAATCCATTCTGGTAATATAAGCACATAGTGGGTTTAAAATTGGTTATTTTCCAATGCTCAAAATTAAGGTTCCTCTCACATTAGTTACTTAATATGGATCACTTCAGTTGATCTTAAGAAACTCAAGATATGGGCGTGCAGCTTCTTAAAACACTCTCAGCTGACTTAAGAAACAAAGTAATCATGTAAAACAACTTAATTTTATTTTTCAAGCTTTTATTTTTAACAAAATTTGTCTTTCACTTGTGTTTCAAAATGTTCCCTTCTTGAACTCTTCTCCTTAATCAGTCCAATATTGTTTGCCTAGACTAGGATGCTGTGTTTATGTCTCACCTGCCCTAAATGTTGAAAGTACTTGCCTTACATTACATGTAGCAGAGAAAGCACAAATTCATAGACTTAGAACCTCAAATAGTAAAGTCAAGCTTAATAAATATCAGGTTTACAGCCCAAAGTCATATTGATGAATTCTCTTCTTACCTTTTCTTAATTTCAGATAAAGAAAAAATATATGAGAGCGTATTATATCTGCACTTTCCCTGGCACTAAGCAAAAAAGACTAGAAGGCAAAGGACATGGAAATACGAATAGAACCAATACATAATTTGTGAGCCCAGAGATTTTTAAAACCCAATCTCAAGTCTAGTTTTATAGACGCTCATTCTTTATCTGAGAGAATCAGTGTGTTTATTTTGTTTTGCTGCTGTTGCTGTTGTTGTGAGAGGGGTGTATATGTTCTGGTGTGTTACTGTTTCTGCCCATCAAAGTCAATGGCTTATAAGTTCAACCTGACATATAATACAAAAAGCAAGCAATGTGATTGATCCCCCTCCTCCTTACACACAGAGGAACACGGAGAATGCATTTCAGTTCATCTGTGTTATATCAGGCTCAGTCTAAGCTCTCTGCATTCATATGTGAGTCAAGATTAACATATGCATGTCATGGATAAATATTTTGCCCAGGAGAAATCCCATTTCCATAGAGATTTGGTTCAATGCTTCTGAATGTGTCTGATGACTAAACTTCATCTTCACTAAGGAATGTATTATGCAAGGTAAACTTTAGCTTTATTGAAAAGTCCCCTAATTGTATAATCTATCTGATGCAACATAGAAGAAAAACTAATGAATCATTAATAAAGAGTCATTATTTTGGCCTATATTTTATTTCTTTTATCCTGGATTTCAGAGTGAATTAACTATTAGAGAAATTGAAGAGGAAATTGTTACTCAGAAGCAGAATTGAAAATTGGACATTTAGTTCTTACCGATTGTGTCAATGCACCCAGAATGTTATCATCAGAGAAGCCAGTGTTACCCTCCAGGTGGTTCATCTTTATCATCATTTTCATTAAGGAGTTCACTCCGTCAGTCATATCGTAACCCCATTTCTTGAAAACCTACTGTGTGTGAACATTATGCGAGGTGCTGCCGTCACAGCTGAGATGAAGCAGCCATCGTCCCAGCGTTTGTGGCGGTCACGTTCCAGCAGGAAAGTCACATTATCAAAGTAATCACTTGAGTGTTTATTCTGGTAGTTTCCTCTCTAGGAAGGGCGCTAGGTGAGCGGATACAGAGAAGAGCAGATGCATTCAGGATGTCAGAGAGCGTCTTTGAGACAGTGAGATCTGAGCTCTGCTATGAATCATAAGGATGCGATCAGAGAAACAGCCTGCCAAACCTTCAGTCAGGGAGGACGATGGCATGTTCAAAGAACGAAAGGAAGGCCAGAGTGGCTATAGGGTCAGAGAAAGCACTGAAACAAACTGGTAAAAATAATTATCAACTAGTCTCATAGGCTCTCATAAGGATTTTTCTTTATACTCCAAAAAGCGGGACTCTTATTCTGACGTGTAAAAAAATACAGGGTTTTATTTTTTATAGAATTCTGCTGTTGAGAGAAGAGTTGGAGTCAAAATCTCCTTACCACTAAATCCCAGGAAAATGATCATTTCTAATAATATCATCTTACATGGGCCTTTTTAGTCAAGTCACTTCATGAATTCCTTGAAATACTTAATGTAGATCAGCTTTAGCAAGCGATTTATTTGTTCACTGTCAAAAACAGCAAACCTGTCTGTAGTCCCTCTGACTTGAGAGACCCAAGTCACGAGGATGAATATGTAAGTCTAGCACTGGGTTCTGAGGACAGTCAGAATGGATCTGTGGTCAAAATTCTAATGCTGGAAGGCTTCTTGAAAGAAGGACTTTCTAAGTCAATTTTTAATGAGAGCAAGCTGATATAAGGGCAACCAGTCATTCTCATTAAGACAAATGGGGTAGCGGAAGGCACCCGATGTAATAACAGTGCTCCCCTGACTGGCAACAGGGCACAGTTAAAACCAGAAGTGGAAAGAGGCAAGCTAGGTGGATGGTGTGGAGAGAGAGAAAGCTTCGAAAGCACAATTACACCACACAGAGTCAAGGACTCATGGGTTAGGCTGTACAACAGCTTAGAAGAGACAAGAGCTGACGTTCTTAAAGAGATGATAAGAAAGAAGCAACATCTCTGAATACGTGACAGCTAAAAGCCTAGAGGTGAGACTAGAATGTCAATGCAGTGATGGTTCCACATGACAAGTACCAGCTTTTCAAGGGCTTTAAAGATCATGATCATCAGCCAGGCTCAGTTTCCAGTTGATTTAATAAAGACAAAGCCCCAAGTATGTCCAAGAGTTCTGCTCTCTAAGGACACACCAGGCTGATGGAAATAAAAAAGATCCTCTTACACTTTTGTGGTTCTTTGAAGTTCACAAAGCACTTTTATCTATACTATTTGATAAGAGTTTCTGTCCCTCATGGGTATAGATGAAGAGAGGCAGAACCTGTGAAACATTTTGCTTATGTTTAAATCACCTGAAATTTTTGTCCACATTTAGCTGTGTACTATTTCTATGCCCTATTGTCTTTTTTATTTCCTTTCAAATAAGCATGCACATAATACTTAGGGTGGAAAATTATTTGTTGTTAAGGAAATCGAAACAGAGTTTAAGCATGTATTTTTATTCTACATTTTGATTATTTTTTTTTTCTTCACACAATTCTATTCTGGTGTTTTGTTTGCTTTGCCCAGATGGCAAATGTGCCATTAAGTTTATTCAGCCTGAATTAATTATCTTTTTATAGTAAAAGAAAATCCTCTTCTTTTGACAAGAAAGATGTTTGTGCTGTATTTATGAATAAATAGAGGCAGCTGTTAGACACAGCAGTATTAATAGCATTGCTTTAAACATCTCATCTGAAAAGAAATCCACTCTTTTCAATACAGTGCAAGCTCTTGCTGTCCCAAAGAGTGAAAACCACAGACCTGTTATCCACATTGCAGCATAATAAGAAAAATATCATGCTGTCCATTGAAGAGGCACTCCATTCAAATTGCAGACATAAGGCGGTACTCTTTTAAATGGGTATTGTCTTTGCTGGTCACATGGCCCTGATTTTTCAGTGCTTCACAGCTTAAGAGTGTGGAGATCGTCAAAGCAGCTCTTCCTGGAAACAGAAAGCTACTCTCCGTGGTTGCAACAATGCTATTTCCTGCTCTTCAATTGAATGGCTTTTTGATGGATAACACAGCCATTGTAGAAGGGATTTTTCCTCTAGTAAGAGTGAGTAGGTTTGCAAAGCAGAGGAACCCTGTCATCTCACAGGGAGGTATTCTGAACTCTGAGCCAGGAAAGGTAAGACAAAGCATAACACCATGTCCTCGCAATGAGATCTTAACTCTCCAGGTTATCTGACTGGGCTTTGGACTTCCCTGTTTGAAGAATCTTAGTTTCCCAAGAGGCCATACTTTTTCTCAGCAGAGCCAACTTGTCCCTAAGGATTCATTTCATTTCTTAGTCATCTTTATCTTCAACGACAAACATAAACTGTGCTCACGGGAATGAATACTTTGCAAGCAGTGTTATAATGGGTCCAGGTACAGAAGCTACAGATGTAGGCTTCAAGTGGGTGCATTGTTTGTAGAGATCTGAAAATCAAAAATAAAACTGACTGGGGAGGGAGGGTATAGCTCAATTGGTGAAGTGCATGCTTAGCATGCAAGGGGTCCTGGGTTCAGTCCCCAGTACCTCCATTAAGGAAACAAATAAATAAATAGGTCAAACTACCTCCCCCCTCAAAAATATAAAAAATCAACCAGTCAATAAAATAAAATAATAAAATAAAACTGACCAAAAATCTATCTGCCTTTATGATCATGGTGTGCCAGTGATTCTAAACAATGCTAGTGATAGAATACGCTTTCCAGAAAAAAAAAATGTTTTTTGAGAGTCTAAGTCTGAAACAATTGCTCAGATGTCAGTTTTTAATAATATACTTGTAACCTTCAAATTAGCCCATATTTATTACTAATATCCATTAATAAGCATTGTATTCTACATGGAAGTTAGTTTGAAGACCTCAGTTATATGGTCGTCCATCAACTCTGGTGGATTCAGTTGACAATGACTTCTAAAAGGGTTCAGCCTGGTTCACACAATTGATGTATTTCACCTTTTTGGTCTTGCATATTCTTTAAATAGATTGAAATAAATTATGATAACACACTAATTGCAAAGATTAAGAAACTGAATCTTACTTCAATTTTGATTTGCGTTTAACATTTAAAGCTGAAAAAGAGAGCAAACCATGAGGTGTAATAGTTTAGCAAATTCAAATTTTAGTTCATTCATGAAATAGCTTCCTGAACACGACTAACTTTGAAATTTCCTCTTTTTGAGTTGTTAATTATTTGATTTTAAAATAATGGAAAGAATGAGGAAAATAATATGTCCCATCTGTGGTTTGATTTAGTAGTTGTCTAAATTGTATCTTTCGCAGATAGTTCTATTCTATTAAAATTTAATTATTAGTTGTTAGTCAATTATTTATGTGAAAGTAAATATAGAAGATGTCATTTAAAATAGACTAGGGAAGCCCTGAAGAGAGGGCTCTCCTGCACGAACATTCACACCCCAAAACAGGAAGAAGCTTACTTTACACACCTCAGCAGGAGAAAGGAAGAAATTCTCTTTGCCTAGCAACAGCCCCACCAATGAGAAACTGCCACACTCAGCCAATGAGAAGATGCAATCACCCTGAACTCTTAGAAATAGCCTCTTCCAATTCCTTTCTTCCCCCTAAAAAAGCAAACCCCTTTCCTCTGCTGCTCAGATTTGCCTCTGGTTCCCCACACTTTGCTTGCCCCGAATTGCAATTCCTCTGCTATTCCCAAACACACTCATTTTGCTGGTAAAATAACTGGCCCTTTTGTTTTTTAAGGTCAACACTTACATTTACATAAAATTAAATGTTATTTGGTGAGATGGTTACCAAAGAATCAAATTCTAAACTGTTATGTAGATTTAAATCAATTAAATCATCTTGGTTTTATTTTCCAGAAACTGGCGGTACTTATAATTATTTATAGTATATTTGTGAAAGTAGCAACTGGTTCATAATTATTCCACATTTTGTAAAGAAACTGATGTGAGGAATCCATACCAACATGAAATTACAGTGACAGTGAATCCTCTTCTAGGGTCATTGACAGTGAGGAAGAGACAGGAAGTGTTAGCAAAATGCAAAACAAACAACAATTTTTTTTTTTAGTGGAGAAGAGAAATGCACTTACTAGTAAAGGCCACAGAAGACTAGACCAAGGCACTAGTAAAGACTTGAGCAAAACCAAAGCTTTATTAGAGAAGCAAGGATGGATGATAATCTACTTTTATATCACTGCTTGTCCAGAGCAGGTTCCAGATGACTTGAGACTTACTCTGGTTAGGAAGGAAGTGGATCTCTTCCAAATAAAAATAAACTTTTCTCTGAAGTCCAAGGAAAAGGCAAAAAGGGCAAAAGAGGGAGTCAACCTTTGATGACTTTATGGTTTTAGAAATATTTACAAAATGGTGGAAAGAGTTGAGGACTTGGACAGTTTACTCAGAATAAAATAATTATTTGTCTTCTTTTTACTGCAGGCTTATAGTCAATAAGACAAAAGTGGTAAGATCCAACTTTATAATTAGCTAGTAATAGGTTATTGAAATTAAGTTTTTGCAAACATAATTGAAACTGTATCCAAAAGTCTCTAAAAATGAAGTATCTGAACATCATTGTAGAAAAATGTGTATCAATATGGAAGGTCTTGACATCAGGACTAAAGCTCCAAACAACTATTGATAAAGTCCATTGAGAAGAAATAAGTAAAAAGAGAAATAAATGGAGAAAAAATATCTAGGAAAATCCATGGTGCCCACATTAAGTGAGTTAAAGAAAATGTTCTGCCAACTTCTAAGAATGTGTATGTATATGGTTCAATTTATATAATTACAGTGTTGCTAGTTGAAAGAGTAGACATTTTTCTTTTGTCATGGTTTCTCACTTTCCAAAGTCTTTATACTGCTTTGATTTCTCTGTTACCTTAATTGACTCTCAAAGGCATTTTCAAACTTGGAGTTTACAGATACCTGGGTTGTCCATGAGTGGGCTCCCAGGAATCTCTAACCCTGGAAATAAATCTGTGTATCTGTCTGCATATATTGTTTTTCAGGAGTGAGTCCATAGTTTTGATCAGATTCGTAGAGTGTTCCATGAATCAGAAAGTTTAAGATCTCCTCCCTAGGAATCCCTTGTTGTCCCTATTAAGTTGAAGGGTCAGGCATTGTTGTATCTTGTAAAACTTGCATTTGTAATTGAATGCACATTTCAAGATCTTGTTAAAATGCAGATTCTGACTCATTAGCTTCCAGAAGATGTGATGCTGTTGGCTCATGGGTCACACTTTGAGAAACAAGGGTTTGCCATCAGAGAGAACTTTTGCCTCTGAAATGTTCCGGGGGGCCACCACCATTGCTGAATGGACAGCACCCAGAGAGACATGGAACCAGCTCTGGCCTCAGTCATCTGAGCTTAGGCAAGTGGCCTGATCACTCTGAGCCTATGCTCTTGTCTCTAAAAAGGCAATAATGATGATGTTATTCAACTACCAGGATGGTAGTGAGTTGAATTAGATGCTGACTGCAGTTCTCAGTACAGAGTAGATACAAATAACTTTCTTCCCCTTCCCGCTTCCCCTGAGCAGACTGTAGTTTCCTTTTACTCTAGGGAGATGATGACTTAGGAGTTATCATCAACAAACCTGAGGATAGCCTCAGGTGGAAAATAAGTGCAGTATTACATATGCCCAGAATTTCCTTGAAAGAGTTCTAGTTAATACCACCTGGTCTCAAGCAGAATTAGAATTCCAGTTTTTTCTACCCATCAAATCTCACCAGTAAACTGCCAAGACAAATTGTCTATTTGTTGTGGTTTTAGCTTGGCAGGCTGCCCTGGGGAATGCTGCCTTTAAGCCAATTTGATCACTCCTCTCTCTCACCCCTATTTCAACTTCAGTAATTCTTTGCTCCAGGTGTGTCAGTTGTCACCTATTATAGCGAATACCGCAATATTCTCAGTTTCTCATCCTCTCTCCCAACTCATTTTCAAGCTATTCTATCTCCTAGATTTCACCAATCTCACTGCTGCTGAATACAATCACTTACATTTTTTAATTATGATTTAATGTACGACCTTGATTACTCAACTTCTTATTTTCCGTCCTTCTCAGATTGTCAAGAATCAAATGTGTCTAGGTTGCACTGCATCCCAACTCTCAAAAGCCAGGTGAAGCTGAGGACCTAAATGCTTTGGAACAGGTCAAGGTTACTCTTTTCTGTCATTTAGTTCATTACCCTTGCTAATAAATGATTTCACACTCTCACCATCAAGCTACAAAGGCAGGAAATTTGGTCACTACTTTTTTTTTATTAGCGAAGTATCAAGGTCATGATTAACATGAAACATTAATTTGACCTGCTATCAAATTCTCATGATTGATAAAGTCTCTGAGCTGATAGTAAACTAATGTGGTAGAAAACAATGGTCCTAATCTGCAATTTTTCAAATCTTTACGTTTGCCACTTGTTAAAAAAAAAATCACAGCATAAAAAATGGAGTGAAAGAAAGACTGTTGTGTTATTCTTGAAGACTATTAAGTTCAAGGTTACCAGCCAAGCATAGTTCTTGTTTAATTCTCCCATTACCACCTAAGCTTGTTTATGTCAAGAACACCTTTAATAGAATGTCACTTCAAATCACTGAAATACAAAGACAGACACTGCAATTTACATTAGCTACAAAATGAATACCCTTTCCACAGGGGCCCCTGAGCCAGCAAGCACATCAGTGACAATGCATGTTGCCTCTGAGATCCCCCGGAAGCCACAGCTATTAACTTGATGGATACAATCCCCCAAAAAAGGTCACTTCCTTTTTTCTGGGACATAGGTCAGAGTGCTGTCCTCCTCCTTTCTGAAGGAGGTTCTGGGTACTTATCCAGGAAAAAAAAAAAGTGATTTCTAGCACTATTGCTGAATTTTAGAGTATGTCTAAAAAGGGAGGATTCTGCAGTCTGAGTGTTTTTATGTTCCCAAAGGACTTTAGCTATCTTCAGGAAGTGGTTACCCCATGAGGAGGAACTCTTCAAATACTTGACTGCTCAGATATAACTGAAGAAATCTGCACTAGTTTCTTTAACACTGCTCTGGTTGTAATAAATATATGGAGGCCATGTTTGTGGTCAGCCATTGGCAGTCAGAGACAAGAAAATACAGCATAGTAAAATTCATTGATAGGAACTTAAAAAAAAAATTTGAAGAACAAATCTCTAAAAATGAAACCCCTTATAGAAATGTCATATGATTTTGTTGTAACCCAATTATCACTCAAGTGTCAATTATTGATAAAGAAAGGATATAAATTGCTGACTATGCCATTTGATGACAAGAACAAACCCAGTGACTGCTCTTAGCCATAATTTGGAGCATTGGAATACTCTTTGATTCTAGGAATAACTGAAGTTTATAGACACCATTGTTAGAATGGCTAATAGAATTTGTTGCATGGCCAGCAAATCCCCACAGCATTTTCCATTAGATTTACTTTGCAAATGCAAAACCACAACAGCATTTCCTCTAGGTCTCTATCATGTGTACTACAGAACTCTGGGTGTCATAACTCTGAGTTTTCCACCTTTCATTGCTAAATTTACAGAGCTCAAGGAGGGCAAGATGAGGGAAAAAGATACAAAGTCACACTTCTGCCTATTTCTAACTAAGTAGCACACTAAATGGAATACACTATTAGATATGTACTTGGGAATCTTATAAGAACTTGAGTCTTGACAGAAGGATATAGTTCAAGTGGTAGAGTGCAAGCTCAGTATGCAAAAGGTCCTAGGTTCAATCCCCAGTACCTCCTCCAAGCAGAAATCAGTGAATAAACCTAATTACCTCTTATACATAAAACAAACAATACAAGAGTCTTGAAAGGAGCCTGGTGGAGGTTAAGTCTGTCTCTTGAAGGAGGTAGTGTCAAAAATTTAAGAGTAGAAACTCACCAAAAAAGTGGGTGGAAGATATTCCAATACCTTTACCCTGACCTCAGGATTTTTCTTTTTTTTTAATTGAAATATTTTGATTTACAATACTGTGTTAGTACAGCATAATGATTCAGTTATAAATATATATTCTTTTTATTATAGTTATTATAATCTATTGGCTATGGTTCCCTGTGCTACACAGTAGGACCTTGTTGTTTATCTATTTTATATATAGTAGTGTGTATCTGCTAATCCCGAACTTCTAAAGGACTTTCTGCTTTGCCACTTTGCCCTCATCACTTCCTCTCTGGGTATTCTCTCTCTGCCCCATGACTGTCTCAATCTTCCTCACTCTTACAAAAGAGTGGAAGAAGGCAAAAGTCCTTTTCAGTGCATACATCTATCACTCTAGGCTCATATTGGAGTAAAGTTTTTTCTCATCTTTTGACCTTAAAAGTGCTGTACAGATTTTTCTGTTAGAACAAGTACAAAATTATTTTTCACTTTCTCCCCACCGTCATTTTCCCCAAGGACTAATAATTTGACCTTTCCTGTACAGCTGTGTCCTCAAATACCTTAAGAACAAAATTGTCACTCTGGAAGATTTCGCTTTAATGTCCTAGCAATTACACACAGGAAATTAATCAAACTGAAATGATGATCGGTGTTTGAAAAAGAAAGTCCACAGAGAAACTGGTCCTAAACAATCTGCCGGGAAATTCTGGCGACTCCTCCAGCACAGAGGCTGCTATGTTCTGGGAGGAATTATCAAGAGTGCAAGACCTCTGACTTTTCTGGTAGTTTTAAGAGTGGCTGAGATTCTTTTATGTCCTGGCCACTTCAGACATTTCTCAGAGGTTTCGGTGACTTTTTGAGGTCACTTTGTGCTTCTATAAAGTACTGAGCTCAGTCCGACGTTTCTTACGTCAATAAAATAGTCTCCCCACCGTCACAGGACCCGTCACACCTGCCTGGTTGTCACATCTGTGTATCTCCCTGCTCTCTGGAGCCACTTGATTGTACAACCACTGAAAGACCGGGCCACATATATTTCACACTGCAGGGTCATCATAGAAACCCTGGACTCAGAGCACAAATCCTGGTTGCCGATGCCGGCTCTTCCAGAGGTGTTTCTGAGAAAGTATGTACAAAAAAACAAGGCAGATGGGAGCTTGGGGTTTGCAACCTCCAAGCCCCAGTATGGAATTTTTGCCAGCTTTGCTGGATTTTGGCTCCATGGTCCCACTTACCTTCGGCACTATAACCCTGAATCTCAATGCTCAGCACCAAGCCTAAGACTATCAGAAAAAATCAAATAAAGAATGAAATAGTTCCTTAATTCTTAGATAAGGGAGCATTAACTTGGCTACCCAGTCCAAGAATCCTTAAGGTGGCTTACTTACCAGCTCCATGAGAAGAGGAGAGTCCTTAGAGAAAATGAGTCAGAAAGATACCCCCACCCTCACCCAGCACATACATGAGGACGCATATCTTTAATCCCTTCTTAACACAGTGATCTCGAGAGTAGCTTTGAGCCTAACGCTTCTGTGTCTTGGGGTTTACAGGGTGTTTTTATGTGGCTGGAGAGAGGTGTTCAGAGTTCAACTCGCATAGTGGTCCTGGAGAAGATCATGCTGGTTGGGGCTGATACTGCCCGGAAGTGGTAAAACAGAAAAGCAGCAGCCTTGAACCCCACTAGGGCACCCCAAAATGGGCTCTACAGCAAAATCATGGAAAAATTATGGAGACTTGATATACGGAGACTAGTTCAAATTTTTTTCTTCATTTTTGACATAAAGTAAAAATTTCTCAATTTGGAGTCTAAAACTTTCCATCAAATGAGCTTACCTTAATTTTCCAACCTCATCATTCTATTTCCCTAAAACTTTCTCCTCCCTTAACTTCATTACTTGTGCTGTCATGGAATAACTAAATCCTTCCTTTCTGCAAATCCAAGTCCTGTGTACTCTGTCGGCTCAAGGTAAGCCACACTTTCTCCAAGAATCTTTTACCATGGCACCCTAGAATATCCAAATCTGTCTCACTCTTCATTAGTTCTCAGCAAAAATCTGTGCATCATGCCACATTATCACATTATCTTGGGCGTGTAATCAAGTTATTTCAAGCAAGTATGATTTGATTCCCAAAATAGCATCAAGTGTGCTGCAAGTTTCTCTCAGGAGAAGTCCTTTCCATTTTTGTATCCCCAGGGCACTAGTAAATAATGCATTCATTCCACTTGCAAATGTGCGTGACTAGTTGGATAGATGAACGAATACTCAGATCTCCGGTGAAGTTCATTTGAAGGTGAGAGTGAGTAACGCAGGGTCAAAAAGGGAAAGGAAAAACCAGATAACATTTACTTTAGAAGAGGGATATATAAGTGAGATCCATGGTCATTCCTAACAGATGGCCCAAACTAAGCTTTTTGAATCAGTTATTGAGTTGTTTGGAAGTGACTCCTGTATAAGCCAAATGTTTATGTTTTTCCCCAATTCCTGACACAGCTGTTTCTTTCATCATAATTGACCTGTTTTTCTTTCATTCATTTTTTTATGCTGTGTACGTTCTATATGTTTGTTATGGGAAGATTAGATAATTTGGTTCTTAATGAAGAAAAACTTAAAATCACACATAGTACTACCACTTAGAGGCGGTCACTATGGACAACTATTTTTGTAAGCTTCCATTCTTGTGTATGTACACTTCTTAAATATAAAAATAAGATTATATTATCAATAATATTTTATGAATTATTTTCACCTAATTTTTTGTGAACCTCATTTTACTGGCCATAAAGCAAGTATTAACGTAACATAATTTCTTACTAAAATCCCTTTACAATATTTAATTGTTGGGCATCGGTAACTTTACATTCTTTCATGGTTATAAATTTTCTTTAATGAGTATCCTTGAGACAAATTTTTTGCATACATTTAATTATTCTTTCAGGGTATATTCTTTTAAGAGAAATAAATACATTTAAAGAGGCAGTACTGTTGACTGGGACCCTTCTCCTCTTGTCACCTTTCTGAATATGCTTCAGAATCCCGTTTAGGGAAGTGTTGGAGGAGACACATCTGGCATTTCTGCACTCCATTCTCCATCCTCTTCTGGGAGAAAGGGTGGCTAATCTAATTGATCAGAGGGCACTCCGCCGGTAGTTAGGATTTTTAAGTTAAAATTCAGATGTGAGTGCATTGTGCTTTCCTGCCTTATCTCACACTCCTAGCACCTTGCATTTCCATCTGGGCTGGCCATCTATCACCTAAGTGTCTTTGAACCAGCCATACTCTTGACCCTCTTTGTTCTGACTCTGACCCAGTAGATGGGTGGATTGAACCAGAATTCTCCCTTGGTTCCAGGTTCTTGTGGCTGGTAGGTAAGTAGAGTCAGGTTCAAAGTTTAGGGATTAAGAAATGAGAAGCCATACCTAAGACTCTTGGTTTAAGCCATGTTCTCAGCTTGTTCCGGTGTGTCAGTGCTTATGTGAAGGGCATGACGGCACGGGTGGTAGGTAGTACTGAACAATATTCACTAGACCAGCATTTATTTCACCATCATTTATTTTGTGCATCCCCTCTCATTAGTGAAACCTAGAGTAGAGAGTGGATGAGTACTGAAATAAAACATCTGTACCTACTTCCTTCAAAAGGGCCTTGAGCATGAAAAGAACTCAGAGCATATTATCAAGTACATTTGTAATGTTTTTGACGTGAAATTTTTAATGTCCATAAAGTTGTGGTCAAATAGATCAATTATTTTATTTCTGGTTCTCATCTTTGTATCTTGCTTGGAAAAACTTTCCTCAGCCCAAACTCCAGTCCATTTGTCTTCCCCGCAGGTAGGTTTTGGGTTACATTTTTGCTTAGAAATAATTTGACCCTTCACTTTGGTTCAAGGTATAAAGTATAGAGTCTCCATTAATTATTTCCCCTCAAAATTAACCAACTGCATTTTATTAAATGAGTATTCTTCCACGAATACAGTTACATTCCTTTCTTGACTCTCTGTTCTTTCTTATTCACCTGCCTATTACTCTTATTATTCTGTGAGCAGACCAAGAACATTTTGTTTGTATTAGCGATGTGAACAAGTAAGTATGTTCACATTACATTCAAGTAACAGTAAAGATTAGATTTGGAAGAAAAAATAACATTACAGATTAGATTTGGAAGAAAATGTAAGAGAAAAGTTTTACCCTGTGCAGAATGATGAATCCATAGTTTTGCAAAGGCTTTTAAAAGAAGCAGTGAGTGGAATGTAACTGAATGGATGGAGGTAACATAACTAAAAAAGGAGTGGATCCATGATAAGAAGTTTTGGTCATAAAAGGAGACAAGATAAAGAAGAGCCACAGATGCAAACAAATGTTGGGAAAACTCTTGTGTTTGTTCCCTGGAAAAAGGCTTCCTTGGCTAAGATTTGAATTATTCATTGCCAGAGATGGCTGTACCCCTCTCACAGGGACATGTGTGCCTGCCTCTCAGATCCTGAACTTTACTACACATTTGAATTTTACTTGTTGCCTTTGCTCTGACTTGCTGCTCAAAGAGCAAATCTCTGAATTAAATCTGACCTCCTGTTTTCTTGCCTAGTGGAAGAGAATGTACTGGTCCGAAGATGCACTTGTCTGGTCCTTGAGCAGATATAAATCTTGCTGTAGAATTTTAAATTGCCCTCCTCCATGAGCTTGTGGATGTTGGTGTCACCAAGATTTGGGTCTGCACATGTCGAAGCTGCACATTAACTCTAAAATAGTTTTCCTCTGAGCGGAGCCAATAGGGCTTGTGTAATAATCAGACAGTCAGCCTTCATCTCAGCTGAACCAAACCATCTAGACACCTAAAAGCACATTTTCTCTATTTCCATAGAGTAGAGTTCATTTTCACTTTTTTGTACTTTAGAGTGGGGGGACAACAAGGTTTCTGGGACCCTTACTTAATAATGCCAACTTATTTTAAGGGAAATTTAAGATAAGAACATACGGATAATAGTTCTTTACGCCAATAAGGAATGCTCATTAAAAATGTGTTTATTCCTCTTAGAAAGAAAACACAAGGACATGATATATGGCTGAGACCACCTGCATTGCATCCTCTCCGAGAGGTAATCAAGTTTAGATAAAAATTGTGGACTGCTTGAAGACAGAAAAGTTGGAATCAGTATCTGGAAGAACTCTATTTAATTTGTTTTTCAAATCCTGAGGAAAAAACAAATGGATTTAATTACTTAGCAATTCTTGACCATCAAATAAGAGGCAAAAAAAAAAAAAGGAGGGGAGTGGTAATTCCACTGCACATCTGTTTCTTTTCCTTTTGAGACAATCTAGTTCAAAGTGATGGTTTAAAAAGTACTTATGGTTTCATGGGGGGGAGGGGCGGGGTAAAGGGGTGGGAAGGGGTAAGTTAGGAGTTCGAGATTTGCAGATACTAAGGACTATATACAAAATAGATAAACAACAAGCTTATACTGTATAGCACAGGGAACTATAGTCAATATTGTGTAGTAATCTATGATGAAAAGAATATGAAAACAAATATAAGTATGTATGTATATGACTGTGACATTATGCTGTACATCAGAAATTGACACAACATTGTAAACTGACTATATTTCAACTTAAAAAAAGTATTTGTCTTTTCTCAAATACTTTTCTCTGTGATTCAATAAAAGTGGAAATTATTTTTTAAAGATACAATGTTTCTTTTGGTCTTAAACTTTGAGGTGGGGTTAGTGCTTTGTAACAAGTTGGTAGAACCAGAAGATACTGAGAAGTCTCTTGACTAGATAATAAACTGTCCCACCTTCTCCTTTCCTGTTCTCTCCAACCCATTAAATTTCATTCTCACTAAGTCTTCTAAAGAGGATTGGACTTCCTTCTCCTCAGTACCTCTTTTCAGCTATCATTGTGACCTATTTTCCCTTCTAGTGTTGCCCTTCATGGCGTTTTTATCTGTACAAAATATTAGAAAGAGGACCATCTAAACTTAAGAGTCAGTATTTCAAAAAGTATATTTCAGCCTATTCATGAGAGGTTTTTTTTTTTTCTACAAATGGTTTTCCTCTCCTTACTTAAAAAGATTAAAATCTCTCTAATATTAAAAATTGAGAAATTATGCTTTGACATAAAATGTATCAGGAGGAAAAGGTAACTTACAGACCTTCCTATGGGACCCACACATAAAAGGGTTTTGCTCTATTAAATTATTCTCTTATTTTTTGACCAAAATAATCCATGTACATAATTTTTCACAAGTCAAATGGAACACAAAGGTTTATGATTGAAGCAAAAGCAGTCTCGTGCCCAAGTCTCAGTCTTGCTCAAAGGTGACAACCACTAGCAATAATTTTAACACTTTCATGTTTCTCTTCATATTTCTAAATACTAAATTTGTGTTTTATTTCTAAATAGAATAGAATTTTTCATCCTCGATATTATTTTTGGACTCTCTTCTCTGGCAGATGAGACTTTTGTGCTTTCATTTATGCCCTTTCCACCCCATACTTCTCTTCATGCCAATATAGCAATATCAAAATTTTGGATTAATACTCAGAAAGCACCAACCTTAAAAGAAAAATTAGATAAACTGCACATCATCAAAACTAAAACCTCTGCTCATAAAAATTCATCATTAAGAAAATAAACAGACAAGACTCAGGCTGGAGAAGCTACTCTTAACACAGGTATCAGACGCAGTGTAACCCAACAAGTGTGCAGCAGAAGGAGCAAATACAGAGGCAAGGGTCTTTTGTAGAAAGAGAAAAAGCTTTATTGTAGGGCGGCCAAGCAAGGAGACAGGAGGCAATGCTCAGATCGGTCTCTCCATCAAAGCTTTGATTGGGGTATTTATTGTGGAAGTAGGGAATAGTGGTGGGGGGAGGCTCAGAAATGATTGGTGGAAAGTAAACGTAAGTTTCACGAGTTCTTTGTGCAGGCGTGACTGTCCTTCATGCTTCTTAATGGGCTGCATGTCCAAATGTGGGGGGCAGGAGTGGGGTTTCTGTGTGTTGCAGGCAGTGAATTTTCAACCTGAAATGTCTAAAGTTCACTATTGGTCTTTCTAGTCCTTCAATGCGCCTGCGCAAGGCTCAGTGAGCAAGTTGTTTGCATTTCTGCGGTTTCCTTATTGTTCTGCAAAACAAGCCTGGGATCTTCGTTAATCATTTTGTTTCATTTTTGTTTCTACCTTGAGGGTGCAAGATGCATTATATGGTTCCGAAAGGATTTCTCCCCCCAGAAAATGTAAAGAACTGTAGACGAAATTATTCAGTCCATCTAAGAAAGAGATGAAACATTTTATTCAAGCCAAATTGAGAATTATAAACCGGGAATAGCCTCTCAGAAAGTTCCAAGAACTGTTCCATCTGTTAGAAGTCAAAGCACACTTATATAAGCTTTTTGAGACAGAGAGCTGCACATTAAATGACGTGTTATTGACAGTTTACACAAGCCATATTTGTAAGTACAAAATGGTGGGTCACTGTGACCCCTTACAAGATCAGGAAGAACTGTTACGTTTAAAGGGGTTGCTTTGTTGGTGCTCGGAAGATGTCACTGTTTATGGTTGAGCAGGTATTCCTGCCGATGGGGAGGTTTGGTCGATGTAAAATGCAGATACACAATGCGCAGTAGAGGGGAGATAGGAAACCAAAAGGCAGAGAAAATTTTTTATGTTCAAATTTTTTTTGTCTTGCCATAAAATGTGAATTTTATTTCACAGAACTCTTGCAATTTTATAATAAAAAGACAAAGATCCCAATGTGTAAAAGACTTGACAGATATCTCACCAGGGAAGATAAACAAATAGCCAATAAGCACATGAAGATATGCTCAACATCATTAGTCATCAGGCAAATGCAATTCAAAGCCACAGTGACAATCTACTGCACACCAACTAAAACAGTTGCAATGGAAAAAAATGATAACACCAGATGCTGGAGAGGATGCAGAGCGACTAAAACTCTGATTCACTGCTTTTGGGTGTGTTAAAGAGTATAACAACTTTGGGAGACAGTTTGGCAATTTCTTATGAAGTTAAACATATACTTACCATACAAGCCAGCCACTGCACTCCTAGATACAATGACTTTTATTTGTAATAGCCTCAAAATGGAAATAGACCCAGGGTCCACCAACAAAAGAACAGATTAACAAAATGTAGTATAGTCATACAATTAAATACTACTCTGTAATAAAAAAAAGGATATAATTTCACTTATTTGTGAAATCTAAAAAAAAAAAAAAAAAAAGATACAAATCAACTTATTTATAAACCAGAAACAGATGCACAGACAGAAAACAAACTATGGTTACCAAAGGAGAAAGGAGAGGAGAGGGATAAATTAGGAGTTTAGGAGTAACATATACACACTGCTATATATAAAATAGATAAAGAACAAGAACTTACTGTATAGCACAGGGAACTATAGTCAACATCTTTTAATAACCTAGAATGGATAAGAATCTGGAAAAGAATATATATATATATAACTGAGTCACTTTGCTGTACACTTGAAATGTATTACAATCAACTATTTTTCAGTTTTAAAAAAGGGGACAAATTGATGAAACATGAATCTTGAGAGTCATTGTTATGAAGTTCACCAAAACCATGCTAAATGAAAGGAGAGAGACCTAACAGTATCTCTTACTGTAAGATTCCACTTACATAATGCTCTAGAGCCAGCAAAACAAATGATATTTTCTTCAGGAGAAATTTTAACTGGGAAGGGACACATGGGAAATTTCTGTGGTGATGAAGATATTCCATGACTTTGTAGACGTGTGGATTATACTAATATACGCATTTATCAAACCTTTGATGTACACACTTAAGATTTCTGTATTGCACGGTGTATAAATTATATTCAATGAAAAATACTTTTTTAAAAATTTCCTATCTTATTTTTTGTCAAACAGATAGGACCTGATATGTTTCCCTGTCTATGGAGTTAACTTAATGTAGCCAGATTTGAGCTATCATTTAAAGAAGTTTTAAAATGTCTTTTTCCCCCCAAAGACTTTAGGGATTTAAATAATTCATGTTCACAGATATGAACCTAACTTTAAATAGGACTTCGCCTACTTAGTGAGTGAGGATCATTCACTAGCAGGTGTAAAGCAACTGTGCAGTGGGGAAGTGCCTGAGCATTACCGGAAGCCTGACTAATGGAATCATTATCACACGGAGCATGATTTTATAGTGTTGCAAATGTGTTAAGCTTTTTAAGCCAGGGGGACCTGATTTCTATTTTGCTGGGATGCCTTAAACAATGGGTTATTCTAAAATGATTAGTCGACGTATATTTATTAAGAACTCACAGATGACCCAGCCCTCCCCAGAGCTACTTGGCAAATACCAATATAGTGCTGAGACTAATTTTCTAACAAACATATCAGTCTCATTTATCTAATTCAATGTTGTCCTTGTAAGTCCTTGGATCTAGATCCTCATTTAAATGATATGCTTTTTGCTTAAAACCTTAAGAGCTAATTTTAAAAAGCACCTGAAAAAAGTTATTACAGATTTTTAAAATCTGCTTAATCATACTCTTTATTCAAATATAGTTCCAACTTATACTTGATTATTATGTTTTTAAAACCCTATCCTCAAAAGATGGTAATTTGATACCATTGAGAATATTTGCAAGCTCCATTTGTGGGTCCTAGTATTATTTCTAAGAACTACATTATTAGTTTATTTAAAAAATATTAAAGGAGTAGTTTCAAGGTAATTGGTACTCAAATGGGTAATAGGAATATAATATGAAAAATATACAACTTCTACTTATTCCTGCTCCAACTCTCAAGAGACAGAAATGCCAAGTGGTAACACAATCTTATAAGTCCATGCTAGAATTATGTGAAAGTTGCCATGTGGTCAGCGAAGGAGTCACAACTTCTTCACAGAGGTGGTAACAGAGGAGTTTGATAGGAAAACAAGGCACAGAAATTACCCTCAATAGAAAGAGCGGCAGATGTGAAGGTATGAAGGCACGGAGACAAGACAGATACGCTATGGTTAGAGATTTGCAAATATTCCACTATATCTGAAGCGCAGAGACCAGAAAAGTATTTAGGGCACCAGATAACGAAAATTAGTTCTTACAGGACAAGTTCGGAATTTCAGTTCTATCCCACGTGAGAACAGGAATCAGGGATATTTAAGCAGGGAACTCAGATGTCTATATTTGCATTTTTGAAAGATCCCTCTGCTGCCAGTGACTAAGAAGGCCTTAAATGTCCCTTCAGCTTGACTAAACTTTAGGCAGATTTCTTCTGGTCTTTAGGCCCCTGACCTCCCTGTCTTAGAACATTTACTTTAGAAAACTTGTAATTGCATGTTCTCTCTCTGTTTCTTTGAGATGTATGTAAATCTTCTTAAAAGCCTCTTGCCGGTTTTACAACCCAGGGAATGTCTTCCTCAAGGACCTAGGGACCATCTCTTTGAAATGTAATCATCAATAAGATAGCCCCTCCATCTCCCAGCCTCTGCAGGAGGGTGGAGTCTACTTGTTCCAAAACTACCTCTTATTATGAAGGTAGGAGAAAGTTTACTTTCCCAATGGGTAAGACCAGTTAGCAAACCCTGGTTGGCAGGCAGGGTGTCATACAATTCCTCCCAGCTCTTCAAAACTCTCCAGCCTTTCATTTCAGTGGAGTTGAGTGCCATCTTTACCCTGTAACAATCAATAGTCTTGAATAAAGTCTTCCTTGCCTGTTTAATTTTTGTTCAGTTCAATTTTGAGTTTGACACCAGTTTGGATAATGGTTTTACAGGTAATAGATAAAGGGGAGAGGGCACTGGATACAGGCGATTAGTTACGAATCCATTAACATAAAGCAAGTAGAACTATTGAGATTTCATTAACAAATTAGCTGAAGAAGAGACAAAAGTAAGAAATATTTAGTGTAGTGTCTAAAGGACTTGGTGACCATGGATTTTTAGACAAGGATGGAGAATGATTCTCAAGGTTTTGATAAGAAGCAAATTTTTTGACCTAGTGAATCTTGCTAAAAAGGAATGATGAAGCAAGTTTAACTTTGATGTATAAAAATGGAAATGGGTAAGTGTATTTTTGTCATTTCAACTCCCTGGGTTGATAATCTGGGGACCCGCAGAAACTACATATCTCAGGCAAAGTTCCCCCACATGGATTGAAGACACAGACCATGGAGAAAAGAATGTGGTAGTGGGTAATGCTGGCAGAACTCATTTTGAGAAAATGGAAGTCCTTTCACACAGTTCTTCCTTTCTGCTCCAGCCATAAGTTCCTGTAAATATATTGCTGGTTGCTGAGGGGTATTAGGGGATAAGCATCTTGCATCTGCCCTCTACACTGGTCAAGGCAATCTCATCACTGTTATTATTTGATTAGATTTAATGCTGGAACCAAGGGTCCATTTGTGAGAAATTGGCAAATAATAGGTTGAACAGATCTTCTGCCTATTTTCAGCTGGAACATAAAACTCTCTGTCTCCTGGGCCATTCTCTACATTTCATCGACAGACGGTGTCACAGTCGATTGCTATGCTCTTGTACCAGCATATAAAATCTAAAGCAGCTATCCAAGGGTGCATTAAATATAAAACGCCTGAGTCATTCTGTCTTACATGGAAACATATGGGAATCTTTGCTTCCTAATAAAGAAAACAATGGGGGTGGAGGCAGTCACTACGGGATTAATCTGAAACAAAAAGCTTCCAGGCTCAGCAAACAGCTTGAAATGTGCAACAGTTTTAGGCTGTTAACTTTCAAATAAAATGGAATTAGAGAGGGGGAGTATTCATTTCCCCCAAATTTCAAAAAAACTCAATTCCTCACCAACCCCCAGAGCCCAGATGAACTCCTCATTTTAATAGCAAGTTTCTTTAGACAATACTTCATCATCATGTTCAGGACACACTTTCTATCTTCAAAGACTGACCCCAGTTTACTCCCTAATTTCAGTCATTCTTTCACCAATAAACATCCAGAATGAATGTGCTTGATTTCATCTTCCCATTTGAAGCTTTTTAAGAGTCAGTCTGATGTGAGTAAGGCCATTTGGCTCCATCACTGAACTACACTGTACTTGGAATGGGGGACAGAAATGCAAGTGCTTTGAAACTGGGATGATTCTTAAATTCCAGAGGTTCTGCATTTGCCGTAGGGACAATTGAACTGATGGCATCATGTTCACGGAACTGGATTTGAGCAATTGCAGGATGAGCTACGCTGTTCCTACTTGGAAAAGTGTGAAGAAAGGAGAGAATACTTTTGCCCACATAGATGTAAACTTATGGAAGTTTATCCTCCATGAATTTATGCAAGCTCAATATTAAGCCCATAAATTAGAGAATGGAGCCACCTTGTACATGTTGACCTCCTTCCCTCCCTCCCTTTCTCCCTCCTTCCTTCCCTTCCTTCCTTCCATTCTCACTTCCTTCCTCCCTCCCTTCCATCCTTCCTTCCTACCATTTGTCCTTTTGTCTATCCTTCCTTCTGTACTTTCCTTGGTGATTAAAGATCACTAAGGTGTACTGTTGCTGCTTGATACTGTTGGCAAGAACTTTAAAGCAGTTCCAATCTGATGGTCTAAAAATTCCATTTCTCACTAAAACCAAAATAAAACTTTAGGGCTTCTAGTTGAAATCTCCTGTCTTTGAAGGTCTAGACATAAATCTTATTGATGGTATTATTTACTATGTTCTAGATCTAAATATTGAGAAGCAGTTTATTTTCATGCCAGTAGTCATATAATCAGTGGTCTCTAGTGAATTAGAAAATTTTTATTCCTTCCTTCCTTGTCCATAATTCAAAATAACAAACTCCAAACCATTGGATCTCAGGAACATATTTAGGCAGAAAGGATGTGCCATTCTACGTTGGAGTATGGAAAACATTGGCTAAAATGGATATGGCCACAAAATATTATTTAACTAGCATAAATACTTAGGAACCGACTGGTAGCAGATGGTTTTAGTTTTCTGAAGGCATATACCCCACATTCTACACACCCATCAACTACCTGCACTTTCTGGTCATCCATGTCAGCCCTTGTGGCAACACCAACATGGTTCAGTTCTGTTTATGAGAATTCAACTGACGGCAGCACAAGCAGTTCAAGCTATAAACAGTGGAAGGAAAGAAACAGAACCTTGCAGATAGTGGGATTTCATGACGTGGGTCTGGTGCATATTGTGACCTAACGAATAGTTTTCTTTTATGTATCTGAGGTTCACATTCCAATTACCCAAAGTCTGCTTCTCTCTCCACTTCAGGCAGATAAATGCCAAGGCGCCCTCTTGAAATAGGATATATAAGCCATCAGTTTCTTGTGAATGACTTTAAAGGAGTGAAATGAATATTTTATAGCCTTCTTGGGCAGGTTAACCATCAAGAGAGTGAACTGATTGACTGAATAGTTATTGGATTTCAGCAAAGCGCCAGGTCCACCTGCTTGTTGGTCTCTAGACACACCTGCTCTGGGGTGGAAAGTAAAATGACTTATACCTAAATTAATGTTATGCTAAGATACTTTGAAGGTTTACAGTACAAATCAATCACAAATCAATCTTTAATGACATGTGCATCTCTGTTAGTGTAAAAAACTTAAAAATTAAAAAAAAAAAAGCTTAAAAATTGCCAAAGCATCTTCTCTCAGAGAGCTTTGTTTTTCATAAGTACAGACAATTCCAATAAATTATGAATCCCAAAGAAAGGAACAATATTGATAATTACTGATTTTCATTCACATTTGGTCCCATGTGTGCCAATCATACTTTTCTGGGAAGGAGATTGAAATAAAGGTCAATATGCTAAGCAGTAGTTCTAAGATAGTTTTTGTGTGTTTGAACTCCTATTAAGCAATGAATGTTCCATTTGTATGAAAAATATGCTATGTTAAAAATTTGTTTTTAACTTCTAAATGTAGATGGCACAACCACTGCTGAAAGCCTCGAAGGACGTTTGTGACACTACCACCACCAGTGTACATCTTCCATGTGGTACTACGGGAAGGGAAGGCAATGTTTTCTGCCTAAGAAGGTATGTCTTATTCAAATGTGTTTCTTAAGGTCATGGTCTAATATTGCTGAGATGTTGTAATTCCAAAGTCTTCAAGAAAGTATTCCTGGTCAAAAGGGAGACTATGAAATTTTCAAGGTTTTAGCAATGTTGTTAAAGGAAGAGCTAATGTGTAAAGCTAAGCTTAGTATGAAAACCAGAGCAATAACTTCAAGTAGAAGATAGAAAAGAGGTGTCAGAAACAAACCCAGAAGGTGGCTAGTCTGTAGGCAGGATAGAACAGGAAATTGTGGCTAGTCCAGCTAGATTTTTCATATGGTAGGAATGTAGACATGTTACATGGTAAGAATCCTTTCTTGCTTCTTACTGTGTGTAATAAAAACAAGGACAATTTGAATGAAGACACGTATAGAATGAGGCATTTCATTTTCTGTGTTATGTGAAAGGACAAGCAGACATAATGGAAAGTCCCCAGCTTTTCCTTTGTAGCTTTCTTCTTTTCTTTTCTTCCTTTCTTTCTCCCTTCCTTCCTTCCTTTTTCTTCCTTTCTTTCTCCCTTCCTTCCTTCCTTTTTCTTCCTTCCTTTCTCCCTTCCTTCCTTTCTTTTCTTTTCTTTCCTTCCTCCCTTCCTTCCTCCCTTCCTTCCTTCCTTCCTCCCTCCCTCCCTCCTTCCTTTCTTCCTCCCTCCCTCCTTCCTTTCTCCCTCCCTCCCTCCCTCCTTTCTTTCTTTCTTTCTTTCTTTCTTTCTTTCTTTCTTTCTTTCTTTCTTTCTTTCTTTCTTTCTTTCTTTCTTTCTTTCTTTCTTTCTCTTTCTTTCTCTCTTTCTTTCTCTCTTTCTCTCTTTCTCTCTTTCTCTCTTTCTTTCTTTCTTTCTTTCTTTCTTTCTTTCTTTCTTTCTTTCTTTCTTTCTTTCTTTCTTTCTTTTTCTTTTCTTTCTTTTTCTTTCTTGTTTTTCGCTACCTCTATAAACTCCTCCTCAGAGTCTGGTAGACTGAAAGACTTGCAAAAACAGTTCTGGAAAAGTACCATTATGATAGGTATCAGGATGGAATTGCACTAACAGTCCTGAGCCAGAGCACGAAACCCAGAAATTCTCCATCTGCAAGTGTTCAGCTGTTGAAAGACAAAACTTCCACCAGAGTCAAACAATAAGGACATTTGTCACAGTCCTCTCACCTTCTGAAACTCCAGCCTGCTTCCACTTGGGGAGTTAACCTGATGCTTATCATCTGAAAAAAGCCTTTAATCTTGGTCTGAGTCACACTTGTTTTTTCCTAAAGAATAGTCTGTCACTGATAAATAGAAGTCAATGAAAAAATACAAAAATGCTACCTGAAAGGAATTCGATAGCAGGACTGCTGTGAAGAATCAAAAAAATGGGTAAGATACATAAGTCTTAAGAAGGCTTTGATTATTAACTAAATGATTTAATAAGGAATGTGGTTATTTCTCAAACCCAGGTGCATAAGTGGAATAAATCAGCTTCCTAATAATATGAATAAGTGTACCCTAACAATCATGTTTGGCTTAATGAAAATAGTATTAAACAAAAGATTTTGTTTATATAAAGGAAACCATCAGTGAGTAGAAATCACAGTATTCTTTCACTCAGATAAACATCCCTGGGGGAGCTAACAGTAGTTAGCAGTACCTTTCAACACCTGCCAAATACTGTATTTAGAAGCAACAAACATAGCAAGAAATAAAGATTGCTATCAAGTTATATAAATGTTTTTCTTCAGTGTTTGCTTCATTAGAACACCACCTAGGTCTCCTCCTTATAAAATCATTTAAGGTGTTTTAAAATTACATACAATTCTTTAGAATCATAGCACCATATTATTGGCACATTTATACCCTGTGGTCCTCATTCCAGGGCTCCCTGAAGCTCACAAGAGTTTGTAAAGAGATTAGATGCCTCTAGGGTAAATATTGCATTAGAAAGAAATTCTTACTCCTCGTAAGAAAATGTGTCTGTATACTACAGGCACTTAGATCCACTTCTAACCAGTTTAATTGACACTATCTAGAGAAATCAAAAGGAAGATTCCATGACACACCCAGATATACATACTTAGAAATTCATTTAGAAAGCGGTTATGATTATAAGGTCGGTCTATGCGTTCTGTTGTAAATCAGCATTGATTAAGCAATTCCAAATGGCTACTTATAATTAAGGATTCTAATTTGGCTGTGTTCTAAGAGGCCCTGGAGAGTAAGTAGGAAATGAAAGAACGTTTAAATGAAATATACTTTATTAAGGTATGGATTTTTTTTTTCCATTGGTGGGTTTACACTCATTTGTTTTAGAAAATTAAAGTTTTAACCTAATTTAGGGAAGATAGTGAACTACAATGAACTAATAAAGATAGATTTGTGATTCACCTCTAATTCTGGAAAAACATTGGAGATATTGATTCTGTATCAAACTACACCAGGATATCATGAATAAAGAAGTGTTTCTCTCTTTATTTTACTGTGATATTGTTGGTGTTGGTTGACATTAGGGCAACATCTAAAGCTGTAAGAGTGAGAGAACACACCTTGAGGGACTATTTTGTGCCAGGTACAATTTAAGGGACATTTTTTTATCATCCTTAAACAGTATTAAGAAGTAGGCATTATAACCTTGAAAACGTGATGCTCAGAAAGGCTAAATAACTCATGCCAGGGAACAAGCTTGAAAATGTTAAAATCAACATAATAAATTAAGCCTTTTTTATTTAGACACTTGTTTGACAATGAAAAGATTATGTATCTTGAAAAGTGGATTCTGGATTTCCTTTTATTTTAGCCCTCATTTGTTGGTATATAGTATATAGTATATAATATGTGTATATATATAATTGTAAGTACAGTGTGTGCATCATTTATTGGTATATAGTATATAATATGTATTTATACATATATATATATATATATATAATATATGGTTATAGCAGTATACATATTAAAGTGGTAAGCTCCCTTAAATGATCAAAATTATTTCTCATGTCAAATCCACAACAGGCAGTCCTGATTTCAGGTAGCTCTCTTCCTTCTGATGACCCAGTCAGGCTTCTTCCTGACTACGGCTCTGTCATCGTCCGCGCTTGGCTTCTGAACTTTCCCTGTTAGCTGCTTCAAGATGACAGAAGGGGAAAGAGCAGGAAAGGCATTTTCTGTTGTTTGAAGTTGGTCTATCCTTTATTAACCACTTTTAAGTGTGCAATTCCACTGATTATCATCATGATGTTGTGAAATCATCACCACTATCTCCCAATTTTTAAAAATATTTTTAAAGAGTTGAAAAAATTAAAAAAAAAGGAGTATGCAACAAATTATATGTTGCTCTCAAAACCTAAAATATTTACTACCTGGTGCTTTATGATAAAACATTTGCTGATACTTGCTCTAGACTCATGGAAGTGTCAAAAACAAATGCCCTTGGCTTGAGGAAAGACTCCACATGCCAGATTCACCTCCCAGTTCTCTGTACCCTGGGTAATGTCTGTGTGTATGTGTGTGTGTTTGTTTTAGATAAGATTATTTTTTAAGAGCAGTTGTATGTTTACAGCAAAAGTGAGAGGACAGGACAGAGATTTCCCTTTTACCACCTCTCTTCACAAATGCATAACCTCCCCATTATCAACATCTCCCACCAGGGCAATACATTTGTTACAATTGGTGAAGTTACATCAGCACTTCGCAATCACCCAAAATCGGTAATGTATCCCAGGGTTCACTCTTGGTATTGTCCATCGATGTGTTTGAACAAATGTATAATGACACGTACTCATCATTATAGTATCATATGGAGTATTTTCACTGTCCTAAAAATTGCCTGTGCTCTGTCTATTTGTACCCCCCACCACCCCAATCCCTGTCAAATAACTATCCTCTTACTGTCTCCATAGTTTTGCTTTTTCCAGAATGTAATACTGCTCGAATTACATGGTAAGCAGCTTTTTCAGATTGGCTTCCTTCACTTGGTAATATGCATTTCAGTTTCCTCCATGTCTTTTTATGGTTTGTTAGCTCAGTTTTTTTTTTTTTTTATCACTGAGTAATATCCCGTTGTCTGGATGTACCCTAATTTATTTATCACTTCACTTACTGAGGGATGCCTTAGTTGGTCCAAATTTTGGCAATTATGAATAAAGCTGCTATAAAAGACCATGTGCAGGTTTTTGTGTGGACATGCTTTCAGCTCATTTGTATAAATACCAAGGAGCACAATTGCTAGATCATATGATAAGGGTATGTTTAGTATTGTAGAAATAGCCAAACTATCTTCCAAAGTGGTGTATTATTTTGCATTCCCACCAGCAGTGAATGATAATTCCTGTTGCTCTGCACCTTTGTCAGTGTTTGGCGTTGTCAGTGTTCCAAGTTTTGGCTGTTCTAATAGGTGTATAATGGTATCTTGTTTTAATGTGCATTTCCCTGATGACATATGATGTAAAACATCATTTCATATGCTAATATGCCATCTGTATATCTTCTTTGGTGAGGTGTCTGTCAAAGTCATTTTAAAATCAGGTTGTTTGATTTCACTTGTTGAGTTTCAAGATTTCTTTGTGTATTTTGGATAATAGTCCTCTATTAGATGTATCTTTTGCAAATATTTTCTCTCTGTTTGTGACTTGTCTTCTCATTCTTTTGACTTTGTCTTTTATAGAGCTCAAGTTTTGAGCTTTAACCAAGTCCAGCTTATCGATTATTTATTTCATGGATCATGCCAGTGTATGTAGTAAGTCACCACCATACTCAAGGTTATCTAGGTTACCTTCTACATTATATTCTATGAGTTTTATAGTTTTGAATTTTACTTTTAGGTTTATGACTTATTTTCAGATAATTTCTGTGAAAGGTGTAAGGTCTGTATCTAGGTTCATTTTTTTGGCATATGGATGTCCAGTTGTTCCCGCACCAGTTGTTGAAAAGACCATTTTACTCCACTGCATTGCCTTTGCCCTTTTGTCAAAGATCTGCTGACTATATTTGTGTGTGTCTATTTCTGGGCTCTATATTTTGTCCCATTGATCTGTTTGTCTGTTCTTTCTTTAGCATCACAGTGTCTTGATTACTTGTCTTTTTAGTAAGTCTTGAAGTCAGGTAGTGTTAGTCCTCCTAACGAAACGATCTTCTTTCGTATTGTGTTGGTTATTCTGGGCTGTTTGTCTCTTCATATAAACTTTAGAATGAGACAGAATAGACAATAGATTAAGGTTCAGACTATCAGAACTAACAAATCAGTAAGGAAAAAATGTTTTTTTAAAAAAAGGAAGAAAAGTACAAATAAGCCATCACAACAACAAGAAAAATACCTAATTGCCAATATAAGCACATGAAAGAATATTTAACAGTGGTAGTAACTGTGAAAACGCAAATTGAAGCACAATATTCTTCTCTTCACTAGCTTGGGGAAAGTTTTAAAATATTGATAATAGATTGGTAAAGTATTGGGAAAATTAGCATTCTGAGACACTATTGGTGGTGATGAATATTGTTATTTTAAAACTTTTACTTTTATTTTTGACTTTTTTACTTTTATTTGCCAATACCTGTCAGTACTTAAAATGGATATATGACCCAACAATGTAATTTCTAAAGTTTTTTCTCTATATATTTATATCAAAGTATGCTACAGTAATTGTCTAAACATTCTTTGCATTACTATATATAAAAGACAAAACTAGAACCACCCAGATGTTCATCAATAAGAGAATGGCCAAATCTATCATCATACATCCGTTCAATAGTATCCCAAGCAACCTAAGAAAAAAGGAGGTAGATCTGAATGTCTTGATGCAAAGAAATCAAAGATTTTTTAATATATAACAAAAAGCAAAGAGCAAAACAGAAATTAATTATAGCATGCTACAAAATTTTGTATAAAGTTTTAATCTCTGTATATGTATTTTATAGATGAATACATGAAAAATGTTAACTGTGGTCACCTCTGGGGAGAAGAACCAGGAGTCTGAGTTGAGGAGGAGACTTTTGCTAATTTTTTTTCACTGTTCTGTTTGGTTTTCTTTCATATATGTGTGTGCGTATATATATGTGTTTTATTTTAAATAATTTAAACACTTATTTTAAACAATTGTTTTAAAATTTAACTTCTAAATTAATAATTTAATACTTAATTTAAAAATAATATTTAAAATACATTTATTTATTTAAAATAATTTATTAAAAACAATTAAAACCTGAATAAGATAGTGATTGTGGATTTTTCTTTCACACTGCCTTGCTGACCTTTCTCCCCTCCCCTCACTTTCTGAAGTGCCCCCTTACTTTCTCTCTAACAGCTTCCCCCCTCAGCGGCTCCCAGAAACAGAGCCAGGCTCCCTTCTAAACAGTCCAGTGGAGATCAACCCCAGCAGGTACCCCTCTGTGCTTCCGGGTCTTTGTGTTCCTTGGGGACAGAAATACAAGAGCTCAGAGTCTCTAATGGTTCTGGAACTTCTGCCTTTTGCCACCAGCCTGTGCTCATTACATTTACAGAAATCTCAGGTTAGCAAATGCTTAATGTTTTCCCTCAGGAAACAAGAGCAGAGGTTTTCAATTGTTCAGCCAGTGGAAAGTACACAATCTGCTTATTCAAAAACTGTAAATTCTCTCCAGTGACTAGGTTTTCACTCTGCTCTCTATTAATTCTTTTAGGCTCCTAATTTGAGTTTTATCCCCTTTTTTTTTAAGGTTGTAGTTTTACTTCCTTTAATCAAGAAAATTATACAAATATTCCTAAGCTGAAACAGGTAATTAATTTTGTGATTTATAAAAAAAATTACTTAGATATTGTGTCCTTTTAGATTTTTTGCTTTGTTTTGTTTTTAACGTGAGGACTTTTCCCTCTAAAATCTACTTTTGCAAAGTTAAGGTTTCTCTCTGGTCTGTCTGAGTGAAATCACACAGTAACTATAATTTGAGTTAGCTCTGGTAAGCAAGGAAAAGATTACCCCGATCAGCAGTCTGGCGCTGTCCTACAGGCCTCCCCCCCAGATAACTCCCTTTCAGCCTTAGGCCTCTGGGCATGGTATTCTGATCGCACTGTTACCAGCGAAACAGTGGAGCACTGGGCTCCAGTGGTGCAAAAACAGTTTCCCAAATGATTTCCAAACTCAATCCATCCTTCAGTAATTACATTTGTAGATAATGGAAAAGAAACCATTAACTCAGAGTGCTTTTAAATCATAATTAATTGCACATGCAAATGCACTGCTAAATTTGGATGCTCAATTAGATAGCTAATTACATTGAAAATGAAAAGTGTGCCCTTAAATTCAGGACCATGGGCCCTGCCCCACCTGTGTGCATCCTCTCACTTAAGCAGGCAGGTCTCCTTCCTTGACACAATTGTAAGTATTAAGGGGGAAGCGGGGCCCAGGGAAGCACCACCTGCAGAAAATGGGAGACGTAGCCAATCGTAACTGTTACACAATTTACATCTATAATACAGACGTCTATTTTAAACCAGATCCTCTGAAGATGAAGCACCCTGGGGATTCAGGCGTTTTAGGACTCTCTAAAAACATTTTACTCCTAAAGGAAATGCTGTGCTTAGACAATAATTCATTCTTTGAAAACACAGGAGACACTTTCTAATGGGGCTTTAACACCTATAACATTTAGTATCCTGAAGCTCGGAGATAAGGAGCTAGTGGTTAAATTGGAACACTTAAATTATTATAACCAACATTATTACTAACAGACACGCTGTCGTATTTGTATAGCAATGGCATTGTAATATTTTACATATATTTGCTCATCCTATCATAACTCCATAAGGTAAGAAGGAAATGTACAATTATCCATATGTTATGAACATGAAATTATGATGCAAAGAAGTGAAGTGATTTTCCCCAGAAAGTCAATAGCAGGAAAGAAACGGCCCTATTTTAAAACAGCCTGGTGGTCGTTCATGAAAACAGCAGCGAGTGCTAAAATTATACTTAGTGAAATAAATGAGCCTAAAATCCCTAGCACTCTAAAGATAAACGTGAAAATTTTGAGATGACTTGGTAAATTAAATCGGAGGCAATCTTAAGAGCAGAAGCAGTGTGTTAGGCACAATAATGGCCCCCCAAAGGTGCCCTTGTGCAACCCCTGAACCTATGACTATGTCAGGTTACCTGGAAAAGGGGAATTAATGTTGCTAATCAGCTGATCTTACAACAGGACCTTAAAATCGGTCCTGGATTACATGGGTAGGCCCAATGTAATCACAACAGTCCTTAAAAATGGAAGAGGGAGATGCTGGATGAGAATCAGAGGGAGACATGCCTACGGGAGAAAGACACAGGTGGAGGCAACACTGCTGGCTTTGCAGATGGAGAAGGAAAGCAGTGAGCCAAGGACTGTGGGTGACCTCTAGCAACAAGAAGAGGCAAGGGCATCAGTTCTCCCCTCAAGCCACCGGAAAGGAGCAGAGCCCTGCTGACTCCTTGATGTTAGCCCTGTGACGTCTGTGTCAGACTTCCAACCTCCAGAATTTGTAAGATACAAATTTGTGTTGTTTTAAGCCAGTTAGCTTGTGGTAATTAGTTACGGCAGCAAATAAAACACTCACACAAATTGTGTCTAAAATGTACACAGCTGAACTGCAAACGCATGCTTGCAGAATAAATGAAAGAGGTCTCTTAAGTGTTGGGACTATATTGGGGTGACATAAGTGCACGTGGTATTTGCCTCTCAAACCGTCTCACTCCATTAGTTCTCGGAAACCGCTCCTGACCTCTCTCTGAGACTTTATTCTCATTTATTGAAATCGCAGGTTAGAGGAGATTCCACAAGCCCTTGTTTTGCAAAGGCAATTGTTTCTGTTTTTCCATTTTATACAAACAAGGCTTGTCACGCTCTGTCAGTGGAGGTCCCCTGCACGCTGAAATAAACTACTTGGACGGCTGACTCTCTAACTCTCTTTTAAACGTCAGATTTAGTTTTTTGAATTGATTTCTCATTTGTTCTTGAGAGATGCTAAGCATAACATAACACAAACGTTGTTGAGGATATGATAAGTGAGGTAAAAGAGGCCTGATTTTGTTGTTGTTAAACTGCACCTTGAAATTAACACTTGTGTCCCAGGATGCACTGTTAGAGTAAAACTTGGACAACAATGGAATTTCATTGATTCTAAGACATGTTTTCATATCTCAACATATTAGAAATCAACATTTATCATAGAATCAATGGTGTCTTACCCTCATTCCCAGCCAGGTAGGTGTGCACAACCTGGACATAACTGTTCTCAGTTGTCATCCCATCCACTAACTTACTGCTATGTACCTTGTATTCTACTGCCATTTTGAAGTCTAACTGATATTGAATGAAAAGTTGGTATGTAAGCAAAAAGACCTGGCAACAGTACAGCAAGGCATAACTTTGCTCTTACTGACACAAATATTTATTGCTGGTAGAATAACTAAAATTATACATTTTTCTGACAGAGCAACAATCAAGGATCTAAGAAATAAAATGTTGACAAAGAATGAAGCTATATTATGTTTTCTGAATGAGATAGGTGTGAAAAGATTGTCTGTTAGATTCTAAGCAATGTAGTTGAAGATAGGAGAAATTGACCAGTCCCTCAGAAGGGATGAAAGAAATTTCAGGGCAATGAGAGACTAGTGTGACTAATTCATAAATTGTGCAGGGCATTCATTAAAGTATTGCTTCATGGTTTTATCAGCAGCATTCTTTCTTTCCTAGTAGCACAATCACTGATATTTCAGATCGGGTGAAAAATAACAAGGAGAGAAATGGAGGAACAAGATGGGTGATTTAGTTGCATGATACAGAAGCAATTTAGAATAATAGAATATAAATACATTTGACATCATTATAGCTTAGATTCTACTCCTCAGCCTTATTGGTAATAATTAGAGCAAGGTAACTTTGTCTGAACCTCTATTCCTATCTATAAAGTGAGATAGTAACATTTACTGAGAACTGTGGTGCAAATTAAAAAGTAAACATTTGCTAAAAAATATATTGGATGTAATATGCTGTGCTATGCATTCGGTGGGAAGAAACCATAATGAATGCTTTAAATATTATTCTTAGAAACTGGAAAAACCTATGCAGATTTTTGAGCCTGACATGGGCATGATTAAAGCTGACCCTGATTGGAGCAATGTATGGAAAGGATTGGAAATGGAAGAAAGAGAGTGAGCCAAACTATTAGGTCAGTGTGCTCCTCAGTGAGGCTGTGTCAGCGAGGAAGGAGGCAGGAGTAGGTGGTGGGGAGGCAAACAGCAAGGGTGGCTAGTTTCTCTGTGACATCATTAGGTTGGACTTTTAGCAGCCCTGGTTTGGGAAACCTCAAACAGAATTCAGAAGCTCCAAACTTAATCAGTTCTACATGTCCTATTTAAGCTATGGAACATATTTCAGGAAAAACACATTAGTCTCCAAGTAAAGTAAAGGGGAACCCTCTCCCTCTTTTTGTGCCTTCAACCAAAACTATTCATCTAAATTCAGTCTTTTCATCTGATTTTGTTTTACTTCCAATCTGTCTTGTTACCTTTGAACCTGGTTGCTTTTGCTGTCCATTTTTATCCTCATCTTCCTATTTTCTTTCTGTGAACTTCACATTCAAGAATTTTCATATATCTGTATATCTATATCTATATCTATCCACCACATACCTTTTTAAATAAATTACTTTTCACCTCTCTCGTTTTTCTACCAAGTCAAAGTTTGTACTGCTCACTGCATGAAGGCCAATAAATTGAGAGATAAGTTTTGGGGGCAAGGAACAGCAACTTTATTTGGAAAGCTAGCAGATCAAGAAGATAATGGACTAGTGTCCCAAAGAACCATCTTACTTGAGTTAGAATTCAGGCTTCTTTTCTACTTAAAGAAGAGGGGTGTGGCTGGTTGGTGCAAACTTCTTGGTCCCAAAATCCCTTGTTTCCTGTGGCTGTCCACGTAGATCTGGTCACAATGTTCCTGTAAACCTCAAACAAGAAAACTGTTATTTTCTGTTCTGCAACTTTTGGTCTCTATATAAATGGAAATGTGTTAAATATACACTTTAAAGGTCAGAGCCTTGAAAATGGGCTCTCATGTGTATTTTAGGCTATAGGCAACATTATTTTACAAAATGCAGACTCAGAGTGACTCAGCACAGGCAACAGAGCACAAAGGTTAGAGCTAAAGGAATAGATCCAATATGGAGTCGGTTTGTTTTTCTCTGTTACAATTTCCAGACCCCTCTTTATTGGTCTGTTCATAAATCCACGTGCCTGATGTCTGGGAGATTCTCATTGCATGTGAGTAAATGAGAATTTTCATTTAAACCAAACTATAGAGGGACATGGCCTTAGATCTTGAAACAATCAACTTTGTATTTGAAGGTTTATTTCCTCTGTCTCCATTGATTTCTTCTGACTTCTCCTGCCCTTAGGTGGGTATCTGTGGAGGATTATGATGGTGAGGAAACTGGTTTGTAGCCAGAGGTCCTACAGTGCCCAACATAAAAAACTTATTTATAAAGGGAGTCACTGTCCCCCTCCTGGATTTCTGCTCTACAAGCATAGCCTTTGTATCATGCCTTTTGGCTTTCACCACAAAAATCCCTTTTATGAGCTACACAAAGAATACAAGGTTATTCCCATAACCCAGCCTTATATATGGATGTAGAAAGAGTTGAAGCAGAGTGATTGGTGCAGCTCCAATCCAGGATGAAACCTGCCAAGAAGCCTCATAGCTCACAGGTCTGGCGGGTGGACAGGCTGCCTTCCTGCAGGAAGAATTCAGTGTCCACAACGGTGTGTGCCTGTCAGAGGTCCACCTTTCACCACCTGTTCCAGTGGTGTCTCCTTGTTTGGGCAGAAGGGGACCTATTCCAGTGTTTTGGTTCTGAAAAATTTAAAACAATTGCAGTGGTTTTCACAGATGAGCCATCACAACATCAGGGTCTTCTCATGGCTTAAAGTGAAACACGTTATCATCGGTTGGAAAGGTGTGGCCACTTTGAGCTTCTAGAGCTCCCTTGAGTATCCACCTTTAATAACTCAGCTCATCTTCCCGGACCACATGCTTCATCTGACACTGTCCCCTTAGCTATGGGGTCACTGTTTCAGATGTGGGCATGCTTTCCTCTCTGTGATAATACACCCTCTCTGCTACACTAAAAGCTATCAGTGGAACAATCCTTAAAATTCCCAGTGATTTAATGCTTGATTTGAGGTACAGCACGAAGTGTATTATTTGTATTATTTATATGCAAATAATAAGTAGAAAATGGAAAAAAAGAAATATATAAATCAATAAAATGTTTCTGACATCTTTGGAAAAAAAAAAAGAATTCTGACTAAGAAGACACAGTTAAATGGGGTCATTAGGGGGTCACTGGTGACTTCCAGGGAGCAGCTTCCGAACAAAGTGGAGATAGAGGTTGCAATTTCAATGGAAAGGGAAGTGAGTCAGAGGTTCTGCACTGGACATTTACGCTTTAGAAAAAACTGATAGTTAAACGAAAGAAAGAAATGAAAAATGGGGCAATTATATGAATGAATTGATCCTAAAAAAAGAGAAACAGAAATCCAAAAGGCTCTTAAACATATGAAAAAAAGCTTAGCATAAAAAAGTAACTGAAGTTAGAATTATGCTGCAATATCATTTTTTAACCATCAAACTGGCAATGGTGAGAGGAAGAAGGCACTCTCCCGTCACTGGTGGGAGAGAATAAATTATTATACTCTGAATGGAGGGTGGCTTGGCAATACGTATGAATATATAAAATGAATGTTCTATTTGACCTAGAAATTTCTACTCTCAGAAATTATCCTACAGATATTCTTGCTTAAATGCAGAATGACTCTATTTGAAGATATTCATTATAGAATTATTTGTAACCTCAAAATATTAGAAATGACCTAATGTCTTTTATAGGGAACTAGATAAATAATAATAGAAAAATGTTGAGTATTTAATATGTATCAGACACGATTTTAACTGTTTTATTTGTATGGAGTATTTTATTTCCTCGCAATAAATCTGGGAGCTCAGATGACTATTAACCTCCTTTTATAGACAAGAAAACAGGCACTGAGAGGTAAGTGACTTGTCCAGGAAACAGCAGCTAGTAAATGGTAGACCTGGGATTTGAACTCAGAGCTTAGTCTCATAACCACTGTTATAGCTGTATCTTGTTCTATAAAAGAATGAGGTATTTTATTGTTGGGCTTAAAAAAAATGAGGTAAACCTATATATGCCAATATGAAATAATCTCCAAGGCATAGTTTTAAGTGAAAAGAGTATGGTGCAAAACACTGGGTTTAAAACACTATAATTTGTGTGAAAAAATATATTTATGCGTATCTGTGCATAGACTCCCTTTGGGTCTTGGTCCCTCTGTGTCTTGTCACAGCACTGCAGGTATAGTCGTACAGTGTTCTGTGTCTGTCTATATATTTGCCTTTAACGCAGGTTTTCTGGAGCTGCTGCAAGCTGCCCAGCTCTCTTTTGTTCTCAGTGGTCCCAGGCTTCCGGAGTATGCTGGGTCCCATCAGTTCTTTAGTTGGGAGAGACAGAAATCGGATCCTCAGGCAGGCCCCGAAATGTCAGAACACTGACATGTGCTCTAACCCTTTCCCTCTCCAGGCAGAAGCGAGGAGTTAGGGTTTTTTCTCACACCCCTCCCCTCCCCCCCTGTTCCAGGGTGAGCCAAGGGGATGAGCTGCAGTGCGTGAGTCGGTGTTAGTTCAAACCTTTGCCTTTGTTCTCAGGTTCCAGACCTGATGCCCGTTCCTGCCTGCTCTTAGGTTCAGGCAAGACAGAAACCAGTCCCCTGGGCAGCCCCCTGAAACGTCTGTGTGCTGGATGTATGTCTTCTGCTTCCTTCCCCAGGGAGAAGCCAGGAGCTGGGAGGTCTTTTTCTCAATCATGCTATGCTGCGCTTGCTGGAGGGACTATGGCAAATGGGGGCCGTGCATTTTTTTTAGTGGAAGTGATGTGGTTTGATCATGCTCGCCTGGGGTGCAGGTGCCTCAACTGTTTCCTGGATTTCTCATAAAGGAAACTGGTCTGTGTATTGTTACTCAATCAGTGTCTCTGCGGAAGGATATAGGGCTTCCTATCCTGCCATCTGGCTGATGTCATCCCTGAATGTCACCATATTTCAATTCATGGTTAAAAGTTGTGCTGAAATCCTAACATGGGTGACACTGAACTTTGAACAACTCGGTCCAGGAGACCTGCTGCAAAAAACAGTTTGGAAAATGCCCAATGTGATTTTAGATAATCACTAATGAAAGATCTTGTTTTCTGGAAAAATTTACAAGGAGGAAAGGACTCAGCCTGGGAATAAACCCTTCTATTCCAACAATGATACAGCCCTGAAGAGCGACCAAGTAAGCGGGCCTTGAGCAGGGAGTGCTTTCATACAGATTAGAAAGGCTGTGGGACTGTGGTGATGACTGCTTTGTGATACATATATTTTCTTTTCAATGTTGTTTTGGAACTTCTAATTCCCTTTTAAGTTTGCTGCCAAAAATTCTCAGAAGAAGAATGAAATCAATACAAATTGTTGAGAAGGACTGACTGTCCTATTCCTGGCTTTTGCACAAGAAGATTACTTAATAGTGATAAGGATATTTTGAAGTTGAAGAGAGAAGTTGTGAGTCAAAGGAAGCAGAACAAATAACTGGAAATAGCAGGTGGAGCAAGGGCTATCTCCCTTAAGGTTTTTGATGCATAAGAATTGAAGGTGGGGAGAAAGTTCATTTCAAAAATTATTAGATGGGGGGAGGGGATAAATTGGGAGTCAGAGATTTGAAGATACTAACCGATATATATATATATGTGTGTGTGTATATATATATGTATATAAAATAAACAAGTTCATGCTATATAATGCAGGGAATTCTATTTGATACCTTGTAGTAACTTACGGTGAAAAAAATGTGAAAAAAAATATATGTATGTTGATGTATGACTGAAGCATTGTGTTGTACACCAGAAATTGACACAACATTGTAGACTGACTATGCTTCAACAAAAAAAGACATATATATATATACAAGAAAAAAAAAGAAATTAAGGAGAAATAAGTTTTCTAAATCTTTTTCAAATAAATGTGTTCCAGTAGCACAGGGGTTCCAGAGAGCAGAAGGCAAGTGGCCATGGAGTGGAGGTAAAAGAACAAGAGATAAATTGATGTAGAAAGAAGGAAGTGGTGATGGTTAGGAATGAGACCACCAAAAGTGAGAGTGATGTGGAGCAGCTAGCTACTTGGGGCTAATAATTGTGGATCATGACCTGGAAGAAGTTAGAGGTTGGGTGGAGCAGAAGGGATAGGATTGCTGAAGAGGTGAAGATTTTTTTTTTTTCACATACACGTATGAAATTAACTAATCCCAAGGTACCCATTTGAACTATTTCTGCTCAAAGATTTACCATCCAGGTGCTGACTTCTTAGCACTTAAAGTTTCTTGGGCTTTTGTAATGATGATGGTGATGGGGCAAGGTGACAGAAATTTTAATAGTTTTTTTAACCAAAAGTAGAAATAATATAGAAGAACTCTTCTGACATGGTCTCCCTGTTTCAGGATTAAAATTGGACCCTGCCCTCAGCCTTCTCAGTTAAGACTGCCTCCCAGCCACCTAGATATTGAAGCTACCTCCACGACAGTAAACTGCGATGCTGTGAAGCCAGCTCAGAGAAGATCTCTTTCTCTCTTCACCACCCCAGACTTCCAGACCTCAAACAATGATGATGAAGTTCTTGGTAAAATTTTATTTATAGAAAGAATATAGCCACATTATAGAAATTCTGAAAAACAGAGGAAACAATAGCTTTGCTTCAGCTATCATCTACCTTCTTAAGAGAATCAGTGATGTAAATTTGGTATATTCATTCTGGAAATTCATAATCTTAAATTTTTTGATCCTGTAATAAATTTAGTTTTGCACTTTGCTTTTTTGTGTATTAACTTATAGCTACCATTGTCCATGATTGCATAAAATTACCTTTATTTACCAGTCTTTAACAGTTCTTATGCATTACACACTTACTGGTTTTACACTTCCATTAATATCAACCACTGAATATCTTTGTACATCTAACTTTTTCTGTATGTTAGGTCATTTCTCTAGGGAAGTATCTCAGATGTGTTTAAAAAAATGTAAAATAATATTATTTAAAAATTCTTTATGTGACTTTGCTAAACACTTTAGGTGCATTTTTTTTAATCACTATAGAGATATATGAGGTTGGTATTTTAACGCCATTTATGAATAGGGAATCTTAAGCCGAGAGAGGGGAACTAGCTTACTCTAGATCACATAGCTGGCGGATGGATAAAACTGGATATGAAACCAAAGCAGAGAATGATGAATAAGTTAAAACTGTGTACAAGTTGCAACCTAATAAGAAGGTGGACCTGGAGTTTGCTGTTGAGATCTGCAGTTTCAATGCATTTTAAAGGGAAAAATCAGCCTTTTGATCTTAGTGCCATTCTGCTCTGTGCAGGGAACCTAATAGATGTATATGCCTCCAGCAACTAAAGAATCATATCAAAGCATTCATTTTATCACTCATTCCTTTAGACTAAGAAAAGACTGCAGAATGTTGACAGAGGAAATAGACACTTCAGGCATTTAGGTAGCTTTGATTATTGGTTTCATGGATGACTATATATTTCCATATATTTGAAACCAAAAGTTTTAAAGACTGCATCTCAGGCTTAACTTAATTCACTGATACCTATTTTTCTTTTTTTGATGATATCCTTTTAATCATGGATATCTTATAGAGGTGTAGTTTCTTGTAGAATTAATCTTCTGCTAACTGAATAACAACTATAGATGTTTGTAAGTTCACAATTGAACCCAACCAGCTTAAAAATTAAATTGCCATGGCCAAAATTAAGTAAAAGTGTTCAAGAAGGATGTGTCCTAAAAAATAATATATCTACCCTGAAATGGAAGCCTCATTAAATGAATATGGATAAATAAATCAAAATTCCACTAATGCATTATAGATAGAGAACAAGATTACCCAGGATTTTTTTTCTATAGAAACTATTACCTGCACTTTAGCTACCAGGCAAGGTCAGCTCTTGCCCAGCAATCAGTTTGGATCCTTTTAATCTGTAACCAGTATTCTTTACATTAGCAATGAGCCCAAAAATATGATCTGAAACCAAGCTTATAGACTTTCATTTTTTTTCTTCTGATTTCTTAGACAGATTCATCATAAGCAGAATGAAACTCAATCCTATGGAAAGAATTTTAGAAGCATCTTCAGTGAAGCGAAATAATATGGGAGGAATGAAAAAAATCATTCACTAGAAAAAGAAAGGACAGGTTTTTAAAATTCTAACAGGAAAATATCCTGCTGCTGCCTAAGAAATGGATCATTACGCAGCATCCCACTAGATGGTGAAGTCATTCCTTCGTCTCCCTAAAACACATGTGCCTCAGTGAGACATATCTTTTCTTCAGCAGATCTGACATAATCGGTTCAAGTCTAGAAGAGACTAAGCTTTCTCTCCACCTACTGTTTGCTAGCTTTTTTCTCAGGGTGCCATCCCTTTAGTTTCCTTGTCTGAGATTTTTTATAAGATTGTAAATGTAAACATTGAGGGACAAAGTCTAAAGAGAAGTATCACTTGTAACGCTTATGAATATTTAAATTAAAATGTATATCCTATATCAAATCCGGTGAAAAGTCTTTGCTATTTAAAGTGGATACATAGCAAATGTCCCTTTATAAAATCGATGTATTTTACATAAAGAGCTTTTCCAGGATCTTGAGCTCATAGTTGTCAGAACAGACTGAACACAATGGGCTTGATTTTGTCATTTCACAGCCACTCTTGGAAATACAGAAATATAGCTAATCAGAACACATCACATAGATTTATATTGTTGGAATGAATGGTAAGGCCGGCAGGTTCCTGAAGGAAGGGTGGGAATCAAACAGACTATATAGGCTGAGCCCAAGAAGGCACATCATTTCTTGGTGGGGAAAATAACCCAAGAGGGAAGTTCTCATCCATCTGTAGACAGCCTACTGAGTATCAGGCCAGGACTGGAGGAGTATGAGCATAGAAAATCAAGAGGGCATGACCGCTTCTGTGCCATCCAGAGTTAATGTTAAATTGTCTGTTTGGAGTTGATTAGACTTGTCAGCCCAAAGTCTTGATTTTTAGTGATTATAAGATTATAAGAACTAGCTTTATATAATATATATTCAGGTGTAAGCCATGCCAAAAAATGCAAGGTACTTTATTAGATTCAACTCCAAGGCCCTCTAAGCCAACAATAAGAGACACAGAAATTATTTCTATCACAGTAAATGCAGGTAAAATTCAAAATTTAACGTCAGGAACCAACTGGGTGTGAAGGGGAGAGCCCACTTCCTTTCTCTGTACTCAGTCTAATTATCGAACAATCTTTACTACTTGCTAACAGTCAGGTTGGGTAAGGTGTACACAAATCCATGGTCCTTAGGTGTATAGCTTTGTTTCTTTCTATGAAAGTTTTATATTGAGGAGCTTCTGTGTTAAACTGTACATCGATTGATATCAATATTACTTAGGCTTTTTTGAATGAGAAAGGGAAGAAGAGAATAAATTTTATTTTATTGAGCTACTCCACCAAGTGAGGGTTAATTTTTGTCCCAGGAGTGTCAGTTCTTGTTTTCTGAGAAGAAGATGCTGTAGACAGAACTGGAAGTGCAAAGTGTTGATTGGGAAAATGCCTGTGTAGGCTGTAGGGGAGAAAAAAGAGGGAGAGAGAACAGAAGTAGGCAGAGAGAGCCCTCAGATGACATTCCAGTATGGTGCTTGTCAAAGGAGGGAGGAAAAGAAGGGGGACTGGGTGAGAAAGGTCTCAGATTGCATGCAGTGCATCTCCCAGGAAGTTTAGGCCTGGCCTGAGAGGAGCCCCACTGCAAAGATCGTTCCTTAGAAGAGTCCCACGTCAAGAAGAAACTACGTGGCTCTAGTACCACAACTGTGCTCATTCATTAGCTGGCAGAAGCCAGGGAACTTATGGCCTAATTGTGAACACATCAGTGGATCCCAAAGGTGTGGCCACTGGGTCACCCTTGAAGGGAAATCATGTACCTCCAAGACCACCACACCACTTCCATTGCCCCACTATAAATCTACCCTCTTCCATCTATTTCCCCAAACTTGACGAAGTCCAGAACAGAGATGAAAAATTTATAGTAAAGCTTTCCCTTGTGCGCCGTGATAGACCTCACTCATCAGTCACTGTCATCTTTCCTGCTGATCTCAGACACAGACACATGATTCTTCTCCACACAGCTCCCAGGAAGCCACTATAATAGATGTGACATGTGAGATGAAACCTGACGGCTACTTCCGGCTGGGTCTCTGACCTTCCTCTGTGGATAGGAGCAAGGATATAAGGCTAGGAGCAGCATGCTATGGTACAAAAGTGAAATTTGAGTTTCAGAGATGAATGCTCTGCTGGACCTCAACACATTTCCAGTACTTACAGGACTTCTCTCAAAAATATATACACTATGCTGAGAAATATATAAATGTGTGTGTGTGTATATATATATATATATATATGCACATATATACATGCAATACACACACACATATATATATACATTTTTTTTCAGCAAGAAAGCATACTGTTAATATACCCACACCCTTTTGGTAGACAAAGCCTTCAACTTCTACACTATGTTTTTTCTCTCCTATATAAGTGGCTTCTGTATTCTGAGGGTGGGACTCAGCTGCCTGCTTCTCCAAACTGTCAGCCCCAAATGCTTTGCTGACACTGCACTTCTCGGCATATCTGTGTGCATTGTTCCCAGCACAATTGGAAGCAAGTCAGAAATGACTGCCTCAAGGTTTGCAGCCTTTTACAGAGCACTTGGCATAATCTTCACATTATGGATATTATTCTTTAATGCCAAAATGGAATAATACCATTACAGTGGAGATCAAATTGGGTTTTGCCCATCCACTTCTAACATCTTTTTGAAAATTTTCATTTCCTCAAGTTCCCCCTGGTTGGGAAAGGAAAAAAAAAATTCCCTGGAGCAGGAGCTCTCTAAAGAGTTATGCTTATGTATTAAATTCTTGCCACTGGGCAAATCTCCTGACACAGAAAGATTTATTCTAAAACTTTCATAAATAATCCCATCCCTTTTCATATACTTCTCTCTGCATTCTAATTATATTTTTAAGAAAGGCGAGAACAAATTTGATTGCCACTATTCTTATGAGATGAAGCTGGTTTAACCTGAGCTGAGAATAGCTCCCATGGCCCTTCTCAGTATTTTTTCCCCCAAATCTTTATCAGTGTGTCAAGTGGAATTTATGTGTCCTGACTTGATTGGATTTTTGAAAGGAAAAGGAGTTAGCAATCCTAAATTACTCATTTATGACTCAGTGTGGGGTTATTCTGAAACACAGCGTGGTTCAAGCAGATCCGGGGATGTGGGCTGAAAACCAATTTTTGTTGGGTTGTCTGGAGAAGTGAATTTGGCTCCCGGTCACCACCATTAAAGGCATTTAAAATTTGCATGTGAATATGTGTACTTAATTTTTAACAAATTAAGGCCTGACTGAGTAATTAGGCAGAAAAGGAGTAGAAAAGGATTTGTGACCTTGATAGGAGGGAGTGGAAATGCTGGACTGAAGCAGATCTCCTTGACATAAGGATACTGGAAAAATAGAATCAATGCAATGTTTGCTTTAGTCATTGCATCCAAGCCCATGGGGTTGCTGAGTCTCACCAGCAAATCTATTGTAGAGGTGTCACATTTGTGCTAAGGCTTCTTGTGTGGCATGTCTAGGAAAGTGTAGGGGTGGCAGCGGGGATGGCTGAGAGGAGTTAGTGCCTGAGGTCTTCAATTATCCTGCTCTGGGGTCTGCCCACTTCCCTTTGTATCCACTTGCATTCATGGATTACACAGAGGGTGGAGGGGCTCCATTACAGGAAAAGGACAAAGATCCAGATTTTGTTTTAGAGCAGGCTTTCCACCTACAGACGCACTTTAAATGTATGGCTGAGTGGCTTCCTTATCTAATAACAACCAGATGGCAGAGGGCCCTTCAAGGACTCTGAGAAAGAGATCCCCAGAAGAGGAGAGGGAATTTTACTCACTGAGCCAGACCCTATCACAGACCCTAAGCTGTAAGCAGACTGGTTTCAGGTATGTGTACAGATACTGTGACAGGGTTGACTTCAAGGGCACACAGTCTGTGCAGACACAAAAGGACCCACCCTCAGGAGAGCCCTGCACTTGGTTTAGGACTCTGCTGTCACTCTCTTAAAATGCTTAGTAATTTTGAACAAGATGCTCTGCATTTTCATTTTGCACTGAGCCCCACCAATTATGTAGTGGTTCTGACGGCAACCCTTGCCCTGGGCCCTCCCCAGCTCCCATCTATTTGAAACAGGCCTTCACTTAAGGGATTTCTCCCCTGGTGGAAATACTTTATGGTGGGGGTAGGATTAAAGGTTGATCCTTAACTGGCTTATTTCTCCCTAAAACCGAGTCAGAAGAAGGCTACTTGTTCAGGGGTCAGGGGAAGAAGTAATTGAATTACTATTGGATTACCTTCTTGATCTTTCATAAGAAAAATGACATCATTGAACCTAATAACAATTTTCTGGCCAGAGGGCATCGATCAGTACAAAAAGAACCACGTTTCAATTTAAATTAAGGAATGCAATTAAATCTCTGAAATACTCTTGCTGACACAAGAACTCCCATCTCAGGCTAAGCCTAAACTCTTTAGTATGTCTTCTTGACTTCTACTTCCAAGAGGGGAAATAAAAAAAAAGTAATAATCTGCCAATACAAAGTAAGAAACTAGGTTCAAGAATCCTGGATTGGGTCTAAATTTGGACAAAGTGTGAGATGAAGTCTAATCTTCTTATCCCCAGTAGGAGGCACGGCTGGTAAGAGAATGTCTAGAGAGCTGACACGTCGCACACATTTAGAAGATTTCGTTTCTATAGCTATAGTCTGATCCAGGCTGGGTTCATGTCTGGTCAAAGTCTGCACATAGTGCTTTAGTTTGCACTGTCACCCAGCTGTCTCTCTTGGTTTTTCAGTAGTCTTTGTTTAGCTGTTCTAAGGCAAGGGCTGTCTAAATGGCTTAGTTTTGTACACATGTTTCAACGCCACAGGTTCCTCTGAAGTAAACTGAATCCGTATTCCCCCTCACTTCAGGCTTTCCTTTTGTCAGTGACAGGAATAGTTATAAAAAGAATAAATACAAATCTTTAATCAAATTGGAAATACTGTTTCATTTTATCTTTGTAAAAATTAAGCCAGATATAATATTTTTCTTAGAGTTTCAGTGGAAGGATTTTACACATAAAGGACACCTAGTACAATCACCAGGTATGAAATACTTTTGAAGGAGAGATATTATTGAGAACATGAAAGCAAGTCTAAGGGACCGCGTTAACAGGGGTGTCAGCCTTGGAAGAAAAATTGCAGCAGCTGTGAAGTGAGAAACACCCACATGATTAGTCACATGGATAGCGATCCTGTGCAGGAATTTCATGTTTAAAATCACAAAATAATGTAAACATAAAGTCCCTCTGACATTGTTTAATGAATAAACCCTCTTTCAATATTTCAGATTTTGGACGAATAGATGAGCATGCAAAAGTTTGAAATTGGGTTAGAGCTCTGTAAAATGTTGTGTTTATTTATTTTTTTTTATTATTGCTTGAGATGAAAGACAAAGAAAACAAGGGACTTGGAATATAAATCAGAATCTTATTTAAAAGAGCAAGGTTAAAGTCTCTAGGAAGTACTTGAGCAACTACCTACGGATGCATGTTTTCATTTTTCTCCAAATTATCTTCTGCTTTTTCAAAGCTATAAGGTAGGAATGGAGATTATAAGAACAGTTTGCAAAAACTCATTCTTAAATCCCTTCTCCTGGCTTCTGAGACTCCCCAGGGAGACGCTCTTGTGTTAGAGAGAGTATTTCTGAGAATTTAATTGTGTTCCTTAGCATAAAATCAGACCTGTCTGAAACACTTCAGAACAATTAGCAAATTGTCATCCATTTTCTTCTTCTTAGGCACTGGACCCCCGGGAAAAATGGAGAACTGTCACAGTGGTAATTGCAGGCATTCTTTTTCCTTTACTTTTTCCTGCTGACTCCTAATCCAAGCCTCATGCAAATACAGTTTTAAGGTTTATAGAAAAAAGAGCAAAATTTAGCCTCAAAGAGCCAAACTTATTTTCCAGTTCCATGGTTTCCACCCTCTTGGTATTTCACACAGGAACTGATTTCCATTTCATACGCCTGAGAAGGAGTATTATCATATCATCATGAAGAACTAAATTAGCTCCTATTATCCCTGAGCCGGGAGTGTGAGGCTGGCCAATTGGAATTTATCCTTGCTGATCTTAGAGCCTGAACTGCTGGGGAACAGTGAAGCCAGGCAGCCAACCAAGAGGTACCTAGTGTCCCTCCTGAGGACAGAAAAAAAATGACTATCATTTAGGTCCTGATAAAAAGAAGGGTAATTTCATGCCAAATGACATTAGCAGTGTGATCTGAATCTTTTATAATTAATTATTATTTGCAAGCACAAATGCCCTTGAGAAAGGTCAGTATCCCTCACTTTTAACTTCTCGTCATTAGCGATCGCTCTTGATGCAAAGGCCTTGTGAGATGGCAGTAGATTGCTGGAGGCTCAAGCCTCTGGCTGGGGAAATAGGTCAATCATCATCACCTCCTGTTGGTCCTTTGAGGAGCTTTCTTGTCTTCTCCGCTCTTGCCCTATGCATTCCAATTTCTCTGTCTGGGCCAGTGAGGGAGTCACAGGGGCTGGAAGTAGTGTTACTGTCAGGCCGGCAAGGTGTGCAGAAACAATTAACAGAGTAGGTCGGAAACCGCTACCATCCTTAGACAGGATAGCAAGTTAGGCCTGCTTGCAAGGTTGGCCCTTGGCTGACATCTGGGACTTTGGGAGGATTTTCCATCATTCCCAGAATGACAAGAGTGAGACCCAAAGTGCCTAAAGTGTTTGTACAATAATATGGATTATACTGGACATCTGGTTTCCTTCTGGGAGTCTGGAATTTTGGCATGTGCTTGATAGAGGGTGCCTATTGTAATAGGGAAGCACAAATTTGACTCCATGTTGGATCTGTTCCTTTAGCTCTAACCCTGTATTCTGTTTCCTGTGCTTAGTCATCCTGATTCTGCATCTTTTGTAAAACAATGTTACCTATAGCCTGAAACATGCAGGATAGCCCATTCTCAAGGCTCTGCCCTTTAAAGCTATAACATTTTTCCATTTATATAGAGATAAAAAGTTGTGGAACAGAGAATAACGTTTGTCTTGTTGGAGATTTATAGGAACATCGTGACCTGACCTACATGGACAGCTGCAAGAACGAAACATTCTGACACCAAGAAGTTTGCAACAAATAACCACACCCCCTCCCCTTTTTAGTATAAAAGGAATCTGAACTTTGACTTGGGTAAGATGGTTCTCCAGGACATTAGTCCTCCATCTTCTCAGTCCAATGGCTTTCTCAATAAAGCTGTTATTCCTTGCCCAACACCCTGTCTCCTGATTTATTGGCCTGTTGTTTGGTAAGCAAGATAAGATTGGACTTGGTAACACTTTGATCAGCCCCCAGTGAAAGCCTTGGGCACTGAATCTCTAATGAGCTTCACTGGTAGACAACATTTCACACGTGTTGTTTCAGGAATTAAGTTAATCCTATGTGAGTCTTCTGGGAAAGGATTCTTGGAAGCCTGTGTCTGGTTCCCTCCAGACCTTGTCCCCTCCAGACCTTGTCCCATGTGCTTTATCTTTTGCTGATTTTGCTTTGCAGCTTTTCACTGTAATAAATCACAGCCATGAATATAACTATATGCTGGATCCTGTGAGTTCTAATGAATCATCAAGCCTGGGGGCGGTCCTGAGGACCCCTCAGCACACAAGGCATAATAAAAAAGATGCTCACCCCACTTTTCACCTAGACTTTGCAGTCTTAAGATATATTTTTATCATTTGCTATAACTTCAGATAATCTCTAAAATAACTCAAGAAATTCCAGCGTAATCTTGGAAATAATGCACCATTGTTGATTTGATATTTAAATTAGTTATTTCATTATAGTGTACTGTTCTCTACTCAAATTGGATATTGTGGCAGCTTTTATTTTTAAAGAAGTTATCTTATAAAATAATTATTTCCTCTGTAAAACCATTAGTTTCTGGAGAGCTCCACTAAAAAGACTTGGGGTTTTGACTTAATTATTTCCCTGGAGAAGAACTTTGAGTTGAATTTTCTGAAAAATAGAGAAAAAAATATTATATCTGAGAAAATATTACAGACCAGAAGCTATAACACTCCCAGGATATTTTTTGTGTTGTCTGATCTAAAAGATTATAGTGTTAGGGGCTTGTATTAAACATTACATTAGATCATGTCAAATCCTTTAGAAATTCATCAGATGGACACAGATATTACTTAAAATTTTAGTAGAATTTAATTTCATAGGACAGGTGAGGGAATATTAGATTAAGCTGATTATACAGCAAGTGAGGGGCAAAAGTGGGAAAATGAGATTCTTCTAAGAATTGCCCACTACTCAATTCTTCTCCACTCGTGGGCATCTTGTTTTCATGGGCACAAGCACATCAGTGGATGAAGGCAGAGGCAGAGGTTCTTGCGTGTATAAATGCAAATCCAGGGCGTCTAGCTAACTCACAGTGCCAGAGTCAGTGTCCTGTTTCAACAAGACTAACTCCTCCAGAGTCAGAGTGGATCATTTCTGCTACATATAAACAATATGATGCATCAACCATCTTCTAAACAGACCTCTGTCTAGCTCATTAACTAGAATCAATGTGGTTAGAAACTTGGGATTTGGAGCCAGATACCAAATCTGCTTACTAACCATATGATGTGACTTAGACCACAGTGTTTATCTTTTATGCCTTGTTTTATAATCTATAAAGTGAGAGTGACATCACCTACTGCACAGGGCTATAGGAATATCCAGATGAGGAGCCAGTATGTAGGTATAGTACCTGCACACTGTGCCTGAAACATGGTGGTTAGGCACAAAATAAGTGGTACAAATTCTGGCCCATCCCTTATTGTTTGGGAGAACCATAGCCTTTGACAGAGAGATGGCCAAAGAAGCATAAATAAAAAAGTAAAATACATTTCAACGCAACTCACTTTAGAACAATTAATTAGGGTTTCCCATATGAGTAGTTTGATTGAAAAATCATGGTTTGAAATTCAAAACATTTCCTCTCATCCTTTGTGATTTGAAGCCTGTTTCTTTCCACTGCACATTTTATTTTTAACACCATGACATGTTTCTCCTGATTAATAATCACATCGGCCTCCACTAAACCTTATTTCAGTAAGAAAAGGAAAGCCTGCTTCTTTATTATTCCTCCACCCCATGATTATGACAGGACCCCTTAAATTCTATATTTCAGGTCAGGCCAAATGGGTGAAAACCCATCAGTCATTTTCTGGGAATGCAGTAACACATAACTAGGTAGATGTAAACTTCATTTCATTTACATGGGAGGCGGTAATGGTGGACAGCACTGCTTGCTCATCTCTCTGTCTCTAACATACTGACAATACGGTTATGTGCTTGATGTCATTGGTACTCAGGAAAAATATGGTTCAGAGTATGGATTTTAACATTTCTTCTGAAAATTCTTGTATCACAGAAAGATATTTGAGGATAGAAAGTTTTCCAAAAAAGGCAAGCCTTACAATTATAAATAATTTTGCTGTTTATAGTGGGCTGTATGTATTTTTTGAATTCATTCTTATTTTGTGGTTGGCTTTATTCCTTTGACAACTATGTAAGTTTAAAAAGCTAAAGCTCTAAACATTCTTAGAAACAATAAACAGTACATATATGTAAATTAAAAAATATGTCCAGTATATTTTGTATATGTATTTACATGCAATATATTGTATATGTGCAGTCAAATTGTAACAATCCTACCTAATAAAACTGAAAACTGAAAAAAAAAAAAAAAAAAAAAAAAGACAAGCCCAAGATAATTGACCTAGAGCAAGTAAGGGCTAAATAGTAAATGAGAAGGTTTTGAGGGCAAGCTAGAGAGTTAATTGAAGATCAAAGTAAACATTTCATAGCACTCCCAGGGCAATACGAAAGAAAAGAACCAGAGGGACCTGAAATCAAAGAGAAAAGACCAATTTGCTCTTAAGAGGGATGCAAGGAGACTAATCAGACACTGGGTACCCAGACTTACCCCTGACATAGTCCTGCTGTACCCTTGCCATGCCTAATGATGTGTGGTGCCCTTGAAGCACCATATCGGCATTGCCAAGGGATTGTTCACATGGCTTCCTCAACCCTTCTCTTCTTAACAAGCATACATTCAGCACTGAAGACTCAACTCATGAGGCTCTCTCTATGAAGGCTTTCTGACCCCAATCTGGGTAAAACTGATCAGTAATTCCTTTGGCTCTCCTCTGTACTCCATAATTACCTAGATCAGAGTTGCCACAACACACAACTGCATTTGTTTCTTCATGTGGCTCTTTTCTTCCTGTTGACTGGAATCTTCTCATGGGCCAAGAACCTAATTCATCTTTGTCTGTGCTTGACACAAAAATATATTTTTGAGTAGTAGCCAATTGCATGAATAAATGCAATGAGAAAGGAAGGAAACAAGGTATGAAAGAAGGAATGCGAAAGGTCTCATAAGTTTAATAAAATAGTAGACAAGTAATTTTTGTTCACCTAGGTTTACTTCAGTTATGGGGACAAAGAAGTTTCTCCTTTCAGGCCAATGTTCAAAGATGACTGATTACAAAAAGATTCATAAAACACAACATTAATTTTTTTCATCACTGAAGTGTTTATAGAGAAACTGCCACCCAGGGGCCTGAGCATCCTGTGAAGGCAAGCGACTAAAGAAAATTAAAGCCCAAATCCTGGCATTCATATTTTTTTAACAGCAAAAACTTTCAAACTGAAGATAGTTCTCAGGCATTTCAGTTGAAAAGTCTAAAATCCTGGTGGACACATACACTAAACTTTGGCAGGATGTTAGAAGACATTTAGCTTTCCTCAAGGCCACAGTGAGTCCCTGGAGTGTTACCTTAGTGTGGTCTACCTCTTTCCCTTGCTTATTTTTTCACTCTGAAGTTGCATTTCAGACATCAGTGCTTTTCCAAGATACTAAATTGTGGGCTTGGCAATCATGGTTCCCAAGGCCATCCGAGCTCTGCATTCTAGCATCAGTCACGTGAGAAGTTTATTGGCACTAAGACCCTTTCTCATAATGAGACACTCAAGAGAAAAATGCTTCTTAATGAATTTGAGCCAGAGCTGGTAGTTAGTTTTGAAGCAAACAATTTTAGAGCCTCATTATATATAATTATCAATTTTGAAGCTATGGTATCAAGCCTTACCATTGGGTATATACCAACACACAGGCTTGCTAGCTGCTGAGACTTAGAGGTTTTGATATCCAGACATCACCAGCTTTTATTAGATAGTCCTCAAGATCAGACTTGTTATTTAGCAATTTGTGAAGCTGTCAAACTCTGGTTTTCTGAAGTAAAATTAAAATAAATATTTTATGTGTACAGACTGTCTCCTTCTTCATTCACCACTCCATTCTATATCACTAAACAAGAAAAGAGGGATGAAAAGTATATTTATTCAACTTAAATATATCCTCATTAAATAATTAGTGTCAGGAAGTGTGGCAAACTTAAAATGATAGAAAGATGAATATTTCCCAGTTTCTGCTCTCCAGAGCATGCAAATAGTGTCTGAGGAAGGGAAAGATAACAGTGAAACACACAGCTAAAGCAAGAGGGAAAATGATAACTTTAGAGTTGTAACTATTTTTATAGGGGATCAAAGAAACAGAAATTCTCATCAACATAGAGAAGAAGGAGAGAAGATGGATAGTCCATGGAAAACATGAGATGAATGTTGAGAGGAAAGAAAGATTTAAAACGTCAAAGGAGACTTTGAAAAATAACAGAATGAGCACGGAGGCTGGAAAGTATGAGGCAGAATTCATAGCAGCTCACTCAGGATGAACCATGGGAGTGTAAGGACTGAAGGAAGGGAAGACTGGAAAGGTGGGCTTCATCACACTGGAGAGGATGCCAAGTTCAAAGCAGAGGAAGGTGCATTTACGTCAGTATCCAAAAGGGATTTTTTGATAGTTTTTGAAATAGCTAATAACATGTAATAGCATGATCAGAGTTGCATTTAGAAAGATTAATCTAAAATTGGGATCACTGGACAGTAGAAGGCAATTGTAAAAGGCAAGAAAAGACCTAATGAAAGTCTGAACTTGACATTTGAAAGTAAAATTGGGAAGGAGGTAATTCCTCTACACAGCAGTTGAGGAATCTAACATCTGCCAAATTATTGGATGTCAATATTGAGGATAAGAAAGGAATCAAAGATCATTTCAAGATCTAATTTCATACACAATGATGGTAACATTAACAGAAGACAAGGGAAAGTTGAGTGAAGAATAGGATACATGTGACTTTAGATTGGGTTTTGAATGTGTTGATTTTGATGTAAAGTAAGGTCTTTCTAAAAGAGAGTGACTCATTTAAGTGAGTCTCTCTAAATCAGACAAAAAATAAGTAAATAAAAAGAATCCAATTTGGAAAGGAAGAAGTAAAATTGTCACTGATTGCAGATGACTTGATACACTATATAGAAAACCCTATAGATTCCACCAAAATAGTATTAGAACTCATCAATGAATTCAGGAAAGTTACAGGATATAAAGTTAATATACAGAAATCTATTATGTTTCTATACAAAAATAATGATGTTATTAGAAAGATAAATTAGGAAAACAATCCCTTTTGTAAGTATATCAAAAGAGAAAAATACCTGGGAATAAATCTAACCAAGGAAGGAAAAGACTTGTACTCTAAAAACTATAAGACACTGATGGAAGAAACTGAAGATGACACAAACATATGGTGCTCATGAATTGAAGAATCAATGCTGTTAAAATGAACATACAACCCAATGCAATGTACAGATGTAATGCAATCCCTATCAAAATACTAATGACACTTTTCATAGAACTAGAACAAATAATTCTAAAATTTGTATGGAAACACAAAAGGCTTGAAATAGCCAAAGCAATCTTGAGAAGGAAAATGGATGCTGCAAGTTTGATGCCCCCTGATTTCAAATTATACTACAAGATACAGTAATTAAATTAGTATTCTACTGGCACAAACACAGGCACCAGATCAATGGAACCAATAGAGAGCCCCCAAATAAACCCATGCTTACACCATCAATTAATTGATGACAAAGGAGTCAAGAATATACAATGGGGAAAAAGACCATTTCTTCAATAAAGGTGTTGGGAACACTGGGCAGCTACAGGCAAAAGAATCAGACTGGACTACTTTCTCACACCATATACAAAAATAAAATTAAAATGGAATAAAGACTTAAATAAAAGTCTCAGGAACCATAAAACTCCTAAAAGAAAACAGAAGCAATACTCTCTTTGACATCAGTGTTAGCAGTATTTTTTTGAATATGTCTCCTCAGACAAGGGAAACAAAGCAAAAACAAACAAATGGGACTACATCACACTAAAAAGTTTTTAAACAGTGAAGGAAACTGTCAACAAAATGAAAAAACAACCCACTGAATAAGAGAAGATATTTGCAAGTGATACATCTCATAAACGGTTAATATCTAAATTATGTAAAGATCTCATACAACTCAACATCAAAAAAAAAAAAAAAAAAAAGCACTCTAACTATAAAATGGGCAATGGACCTGAAAAGACATTTTTCCAAAGACATACAGATGGCCAGCAGACACATGAAAAGATGTTCAACATCATTAATCATCAGGGAAATGCAAATCAGAACTACAATGGGAGGTTACCTCATGCCTGTCAGAATGGCTATTATGTTTTATTATTAAGATAACAAATAACAAGTGTTGATGAAGATTTGGAGAAAGGGGAAACCTCGTGCACTACTGGTGGGAATGTAAATTAGTGCAACTACTATAGAAAACAATATGGAGTTTCCTCAAAAAGTTTAAAATAGAACTACTATATGATCCAGGAATTTCACTTCTGAGTATTTACATGTGTATATAGTGGAATATTACTCAGCCATTAAAAAGAATAAATTCTTGCCATTTGTGACAACATGGGTGAATCTAGAGGGTATTATTCTAAGTGAAAGAAGTCAAAGACAAATACCATATGATCTCACTTATATATGGAATCTAAAAAACAACACAAACAAAACAAAACAACAGACTTGTAGATACAGAGGAAAAATGGTAGTTGCCAGAGAGAAGAGGGTGCAGGGAGTGGATGAAATAGGTGAAGGGGATTAAGAGGTAGAAACCTCCAGTTACAAAATAAATAAATCATGGGAATGTTATATGCAGCATGAGGAATTTGTTAAATAATATAGTAATAACTTTGTATGGGGACAGATTGTTACTGGATCTATTATGCTGATCATTTCATAGGGTATGTAAACGTCAAGTCAGGTGTAGTACACCTGAAACTAACACAATATTATATTTCAACTATATTTCAGTTAAAATATTTTAATTAAATTAAAAGTAAAGTACAGCTTAAAATTTCTGGGATGTTTAAAAGCAGTACTCACAGGAAATTTCACAACATTAAATGACATATTAAAAAAAAACCTTTCAAAAATCAGTATACCAAGTTTCATCTTTAGAGATCTAGTGAAGAAAGAATAATTTAAATAAACAGAAGAAAATAAATAATAAAAATTAGAGGAAAAATAAATGAGATTGAAAATAAGAAATAATAGATAAAAACCAACCAACAAAAGGTAGTTCTTTGAAAAGATCAATAAAATCAAACTTTAGCAAAGGTAAGCAAGAAAAATAGAGCAGACACGAATTACCAATGTCAGAACGAGAGAAGAGGGTCATTGGTGTTGAACCCATGGACATTAAATTGTAATCAAAAAATACTATGACCAAATGCACACTTACAAATTTGATAACTAATAATAAGATGTCAATAATAGGGGAAAATGGGTGTAAGGTGTACAGGAACTCTTTGCATTAGTTACAACAAAAACCTCTACAGTTCTTCTGTAAATATAAAACTGTTACAAATATAGTTTATTTTAAAAAGAAAATTAACTTTGGGATAGTATCTATCTGCTTAGAGACAGCAGAGACTTCAGTCACAATCTCAGGTCCATAGAACAGCCCCACTATTTAAGAAATGGATGTTTGAACAACTAAAAGAGAGAAATGAGTAGCCAATGAATTAAATGAAAAATAATATTGCTGTGTTTTAAGTTCAAAGAAGAGGGATTCTGTCTACTCATGTGAGAAAAAAGTTATGTAATCCAGCATCTGAATTGTTTGACCTTATCAAGTTCTTAATTTCCCTATGCTTAAGTGTCCTCATCTGTAAAATGGGAATAAATAATAACACTGCTCCCATATGAGGTTGGGAGGACTAGTGGGTTAATATTTGAGGAGTACTTAGAACGTTGTCTGGCAGAGACAATTCATCAGCATCATCATCATCATTCAATTAATTGTGAAATGCAAATGTGAATGTGAGCATTGCATGTGGAATCTTCCCTGGTGTTTTTACGTGAGATGCTTTCCCTAGCCCCTAGGGAACAGCTTTGATAGACAAGAATTGGGTATAAGTCCGTAAGGCATGAGCAAAAGTGGGGATGTTGTGAGCTCCTGGGTTCCTCTGTGCAGTCACTCTCATGTGTTTCTTCTGCTTTTGCTTTGGGATCTGTCATTTGTAAGAGGAAGAAGAAAACCAAGTGCAATACAAATAAGCTTCAGGTTGGGTGAAAGTATCAGGGGACGAAAGTATCCTTCTGACAGTAATACAATGCGACGTGAAGTTTTGCTTGAATTTTCTCTCTCTGCTCTTAGATGGGGCAAAGCTTAAAAGGACATCTTTCATCCAGGGCATGATAGCTTTTCTCCAAAGATGAGCTATTTGCGTGACATCTCTTTCCAGTTGTCACTTTCCTTTGTGTCAGCTTGGCACAAGCTGACAGAATCACTTAAACCACCCAATACAAACATTCAAACAGTGAATTAGGTAGCTTTAAGGTGTCTTCCAGTTCTAAGATTTTACAATTTCCACAAATGAAGATAAGGTTGAGAAAAAGTCTATTTAAGTTTTATGTCCTTGTGTTATTAACTGGGGTCATTATTCAGACAATGATAATTAGTATCACAATTAGGAAAACAAATCTTTATATCCATTAACGATGGGGTCTAGTATTCTGAGGGGTCACTTGGCATTTTCTTTTTGTTTTAATGCCTTTTCTAAATGTGAGCAATATCTGATGCTTGAAGGAGACAGATTATTGCAGGGAAGTTGGTCATTTTGAAGGTTTAAATCCAAAATACAAATATGTGTGCATATATATGTATGCATGTGTGTGTGTGTATATATATATTTCACAGATATATTAGATTTAAGAGGAACAACAGCAATAATACATCTATTAATAGTCATTAACTCTCTTAAGATGAGAATGATGATTAGTTGCTGTTCTTCAAAGAGTCCAGAGCAAGAGGAAATAATTATTAACAAACCATTGAAGATTTCAATTTAGTAACTGAAAAAAAAATTCTGGAAGAGTAATGACATTGAAGTGAGGGCCAATGTATAGATAATTTTCTGTAGAGATAATTTGAAATTAGAAAATTAGAATGGGTGTCTTGCTGATTGGATGTTTTCTGCATGGTCAGATGAGAATTTAGAGGATGAGCTGATTGTTCCATCCACAATTTAAGATTTATTCAAATACCTGTCAACATCCAAACTGAAACAGCTGTTATAAATCTTTTACAAATTGAAGCATGTATAAATAAGATAAACATAGTTTAGGTTAACACAATATCACATGCAAATACATCATAATTTTTGAAGGTTTCTCATTATTTCCAACTGTCACCATATCGGTATGGAAAATACAGATATATTATTTCAAAGCTTGTGGTTTGGTCCTATGTGTTTTTTAAAAAATTATTAATTAATGAGCTAATCCCATAAACATTTCTTGATCCAGTCTATATGTTGGGTACTTGATACTGGAAATACAGCACTGAAGAAACCATTCAACAGACTTGCCTTTAGGGAGCGTACAGTTTAGTGAAAGAATAAGACTAGTGAACAAACAAAAAGTAAAACACATAGTATGTTAGAGGCTGATAAATGTTGTGGATAAAAAGAAGGCTTGGAAGGGGAATAAAAGCTTGTGTGTGCTGTAGGGTGGTGTTATTACAGTGTTAAGAAGGGGGTAAAGAAAGATCTTCCTAAGACCAAGGGAAAACCCCAGAAGCTGAGCACAGAAATCACAGATAAATGGGGGAAGAGGGTTCCAGGCAAACTGCAAATGCCCTGAGGTGAAGGTTTTGGAAAGGAGAGTGACACGATCTGACTTATTTTTAAAGGATTGCCTCAAGTACTCTCTGAGAATAAACAGAAAGGTGGCTGAAGGGGGGGCACGGGAAGGCAAAGGCAGATGCAGAGAGAACAGCCAGGAGTTATTTCAGTAATTACAAACATGGTCTGAGATTGGGTTAGAATGAGAGTAACACGTGTGGTGAGATGTGGTCAGAATATATCCTGAAGTAGAACTGCTCATGGATGGGATGTAGGGGATGACAGGAAGGGAAATTGAGCACAGTCATCTCCCCTTATCTGTGGGGGATACGTTCCAAGACCTTCAGTGGATGCCTGAAACGGCGGAGAGTACCGGACCCAATGTCTGCAATGGTTTTTCCTATACATACATACCTATGATAAAGTTTAATCTGTAAATTGGACACAGTAAGAGATAAACAACAACAAATAACAAAATAGGACAATTATAACAGTATACTTTAATAGAAGTGGTGTGAATGTGGGCTCTCTCTCTCAGAATATCTTATTGTACAAATTGAATGCCTTTTCCATTTTGACTAAACACTTATCACACACTGTGGCTGTAACATTTGCGGTTTGAGGTGTGACAGCAAAACGAGCACAAATTTTCTTTTCCTTCTTAACAATTTCACAGACAGAAGATTTCTTCTTACCATAAATCTTAGCAACCTCAGCATACAAATTTTTTTCTTTCCTTGTTAACTTGAGAACTTGCATTTTTTTCACTTAAAGGAAGCACACAGCTTCTCTTTGGCATACCTGAATTGCCAGCAACACTTGCACTTTGGTGCCACTATTAAGTAAATTAAGAGTTATTTGAACACAAGCACTATGATAATGATACTTTGACAGTTGATCTTATACCCAAGATGGCTCCTAAGTGACTAATATGCTGGAAAAGGGGTGATTCACGTCCCAGGTGGGTCAGAGCAGGAGGAGGGAGATTTCATCATGCTACTCAGAATGGTGCATGACTTAAAATTTATGAATTGTTTATTTCTGGAATTCTTCATGTAATAGTTTCGGGCTGTGGTTGACCATAGTAACTAATTCTGCAGAAAGTGAAACCGCAGACAAGGGGAACCACTGTAACTGGAGGGGTGACATTGCCGATAGCTAAGTTGGGAAAGACTATAAGGTGAATGCATGTAGAAGGAAGATCTCAAGTGCAGTTTTGGGCATTTTAAATTGAAGATGCCTCTACGTGGGTGAAAGAAGTTCAGAGGGAGGAACAGAACTGTTGGTCCACGGATGACATTTGAAACTATGATATCCATTGAGATTAGATGAAATTACCTAGACTACGAGTAGGAAATAGTCGATTTCCTTGGGCATCAATGCATTAAGAGACCAGAGAGATGAGGAAGAAATGTGAGCCAGTGAGGAAAGGTGTGCTGAAAGCGAAGAAAGCATACAGAAGAGGAGCGAGTCATTACCTGAAGCAATGCTGCTGGCTGGTCAAGTTCCACAATGATGACAAATTAATCCTTGGATTTAGCACACTGTCGGAAATTGGTGGCTTTGCTAAAAACAGCTTTGGTAGAATAGTAAAGATGAAAGACTAATTAGAAAAGATTTTTAAAAGAGATTATGTATTTGAAACTCAATGACTGGCTACTACTTACTAACTAAAAATCAGATTAAAAAGTGTCAGAAGGTAGGCTACAAAATATTGCAAGTGGGATTTTTTTTTAAAAATCACTGTAAGTGATGCATATTAATGAATAGCCATCTACCAGCTAGAAATATGCTGAGAAAAGAGTTGGCGTAGATGTGAAACTGCTGACTGGGAAAATAAGACAAGACTGTAACTACTAGAAGTCACACTATTGCAATATATTGGTCAAAGAGTTCTATTTATATTCTATGGAATGAAGTAGGGTCTAATACCAGCATGGGGCACGGAAGAAAGTTAATCTAAGGTTGGATTGAAGCAGCATTTTTTAAATTTTATGTATTTATTTTAATTTTTTTTATTGAAGCAGAGATGAAGCAGCATTTTAAAATTTTCCCAGATTGAATTGAGTTTGAAAGTTGAGATCACAGCCAGCAAAGATTTAATTGACATATTTGCATACTTCTGAAAACACTGAGAAAAACACCTTTGCATTTAGGACATTTTTATGTCCCATAAAAATATTTATGATCAATATAGAAAGTTATGTACTACTTAAATATGGCAAAATCAAAATAAGCAACGTTCAAGAGACGAAGTCAAATCAATAAACATTAATTGAGTAACTGCTGTTATGAAAGGCATTGTGATAATGTCTTGTGGAATACAAATATATAGCATGTCACAGATTTTGCCTTGAATGATCTTAAAGTTTATTTGTAAAGAAAACAAAAGGCTAAATGCTAAATCACTATTTGTGACTTAAAAATTAGTTAAAGAGAAAAATCTAATAGCTGTTGTAAATTGGCATACGGTTAATAATACAGTCGAGGAGGCTTTTAATATTATAGGATGCTTTGAAAAGGAAGTGATTGACTCATTTTAGTAGGCTTTTTTAAACAGGTCAAATTTTGAACAGTTATTAGACACAGGCACCTTCCTGATGCTCAACATCAACTAGGAGAAACATGAACAAAAAATTTTAACATAACTGCTAGCCAATCACGTAAAGGTATATGATTAGAGCTATAAGGCAAATAACTTTATGGAAAGGATTAAGGAGAGGTTTCACAGACCCAGAGCTTTGAACTGAGTTCTGAAAAATAGATGACATCTAGAAAGCTAAATCAGAGAACAGAGACAAAAACAGCCCCAAGTCCTTTCCCAGGACTCTACACAGAAGCAGTTATTTGTAGAGAATAATTCCTCATTGGAAGGACATGATAAAATAAATGTAGAAATTTTTTTATGATGGTGTTGTCAGTAATAAACCAAAGAGAGAAGGGACGGAACATCAGAATAACAGTTAGAAAGTGTTTATCTTTAATTAAATACTGCATAAATTCTAAATATATTGGTGAACGTTATGTTTGGCCATTTCAATTAAAATGTCTATGTATTTACAAAAATTTAATACCATCAAATGCTATGTTTCCCATATACTGGGTGACACCTGACTTAAATTAAAAATATGGTATTTAGGAACTAATAACTATGTCTGCCTTGATACCTTTGTAAACTAATATGTTATTCAAAGTATAATTCTTTAAAAAGTTAAAATAATGAATCACATAAATATACAGTGAGAACAAGTCAAATATGCTTAACTTATTAATGAGGGAAACAGCAGAACAATCCAGCTACATTAAGAAGCATCAAAGAGATTTATACAGTCAACTTAGCATGGCATGCTGAAAAAACTTGAAGTTAGACACAAAACCGGTTAATATCTTACAGGGCAATAAAATAGTAACCTTTTCTATCAGACAGCAATCATTTGCATCTTCAACAGACAAACTCTGACAACAAACAGAAAAAACCTCTGCTTCAAACCTTGTTAAAGTAAACATATAATCGCACAGGCCTTGTCACGAGTTAAGTAATGAATCAACTTAAGCAGACCATATAGAGAAATAATTTGTGGGTGGGTCTATTAGACAATGCTCCACTATGACCTTGAAAAGGCATGCAGTCATGCTTTTTCCTTATTTAAAAACTTTCTGGTAGCTTTTCGTAGACTTTCCTTGTGAACATAAATAATCATCAGAGATTATATTGTTTATCACAAAAAGGCTCATCCCCTGTTCCATCTATTAAATTCAGCAATTAACATATGAACATGTCCTTTCTGAATGGTCCTCTAATCTAGAGTTTTACAAAGCTAGAAGAACACTAAGCCCATAGAATTAAATTCTGTGTGGAGATTTCATTAAGAATATAAGAAAGTACTTTTTAAAGCTTCCATTATTTACTCTTCTTTCTCAAGGTACAAACCAAACACAAGAGATTTATCTCCACCAAGTTTTGCTTGCAGTATATGTAATGATGCTGAATTCCTCTCTCTTTGAGGCCTTCAAAATCTGCTGAGGTTCCTGGACTCTCAGGACTTTCTTCAATATCTGTAAGGCAAGGATCCTATTTTTAGGCCAGTATCCTGGAAGAGCTATGAAGATATTCGTCACATAAAAGGTACAACCCCTTTTCCTTACTTGTGAGCTTTTTATATGTGAATAAAGAAGATTTAGTCTCAAATATGACACTTCATCCATACCTTTGGTTGTAAAATTGATTTGCCTAATTACATTCTGGTTAAAAAGAAAAAGAATCGTAGTTAACCTATGTAAATATTTATATTGCTATGAAAAGGAGAGACTCAGTGTCTAGTCTTGTCCACTGATAGATCAGTGAGAAAAAGATAGCATTTTTTAAAAGTATCATTTCAATTTGCAAAACCATATTTCACTGAGAAATAGAGATGGCTTGCTCATGTATCCATCAGAAAACAGCGTATTAAAAAATCTTGCCAACAATATTCTGAAGTGAATAACCACAATTAAATTTTCCAGTTTATTCAGTCTTACTTAATCATTTGTTTTTCCATTGGATCTTGGTCAGCAGTCTGCTTTCATGAAGCTGTACGCTTCTTGATTAAAAAGAGCTCTGGAAATCTTGAATTTGTTCCCTGCCTAAATGATGTTGGCTTAGAAGCCTGCACTCAGAAGTCTTTCCCTCTAAGTATCAGTAACTAGTACCATCTTTCTCTGAGGCCCAAAGAACATACTTCTTTTCTGAGGACCCTATTTCTAGACTGCAGTTTATAATAAGCCTTTAGACAAATGCTGTTGATAAGACCAAATGACAGTGATTAATTTATTAGACTAGAATATTATGAGATTCAATGGGAATAACATTCTCTGTTGGGTCACAATACATAATGATATTTTAAGGATGGATTTGATCCCGGTTTCCCCTATGGGTCAAACATACAATGAAGTCTAAGGGCCTCAATCCTGGAGCCTTCTAATTCTTCCTATAATGTGGATAACCTCTGAAACATATTTGTATTAATAGTATTTTCCTGTACAAAACCAACTTAAAGTAGCATAGTTTCTCCTGATTTGATACCTCTTCCCAAGCAGCTCTGACAATAGTATTAAGCTAACTAAGAAAAGTTGAGCACATCAAACAACCTAATTATTACCAGTATCCCTCCTTTAATAAGATGAAAGAAGAATCTTCGTAGGGAGCCAGGGACCTCTGGAAAACCCCAAACATTATTTAGGTATTTAAAAATACCTTGAAAAAAATATTTTTCTCAATCTGATTTTAGAAGAGTAAAATCAAAAGCATTATCAGAGGAGATTAGACACTGGATTAAGACAGGGACATGAGTGCCTAAAAAAAATGGTTGTCGCCTGTCTACCTATTAATCACAATGTCAAAAAAATTTTTTAAACATATATAGCAAAAGGTAACCTAATTGTAAGATACCTTCACTCTTTTGGAAGTAATTTTTGTTTTTTGTTTTTTTAAAGAAATAATCAAGGGTGTTAAAAGACAGCAGAACAAACAAAAATTATGCTGATGAGATACAGATTCTCTGCTGTCTGAGAATTACACAAAAACTAAAGAGTAACCCTTTGTCATTTCTTGTTAAGAAGAGCTGAATATTTCAAGTTCAATTTTAGCAGAAAGAATATTTGAATTCTGATATTGCATTAATAGAATATTTGACAGTAAGGAACTAACAAACCTTCTTCTCTTGTGAACAAATCCATCAAAACACATTTCATTGCTTCTTTTTAGACACATCTTTCGGGTATTATAACCCAAGTCAAGGAAAATTTACTTTCCTTAAACCTTCTATAACTCACTATAGCCACTCAAATCTTGTCACCCCCTATATTCTTTCAAATTCTTGAATAATCTGACCCTTTATTTTAGGACAAAACTATTCTCTAGTTCCTTTTAAAAAATACATTCTATCTATCTTGTATACACAAGTTGTATTTATTTTCTATTATTTTTCTGCATAGAGTCTCATCCAGCCATGTTAATTACCTCTTTTAACCAAAGTACCAAGTTGTGCTTCACAGCAAAAAATAAGAGGTATGTAATTGAGAATGGACTTTTATAAGCATTTTGCCAGACCAGAGAAGCTCGTGAGTATACATTATACAACCTCTAAAATCACATTCTTTTACACTCTTACAGTAGCAAAAATAAAGATGTTCATTAACACTTCTCAAAGGTAGAGACATTCAGTACCATTTTTAAATAAAAATTATCTTTGATGACCAGATTTTCAGTGTTCTATGTTACTTATAATCTATGCTTACATGGATTTATGATGAACACCTGCTCTCCTTCTGAGTGTCTGGGATTTTGGTAATTATGGCTGGTAGTGCAGGTAGAAAGTGTTTGCGTGACCAGCTTCCAATAAAAACCCTCTGCTATCTCTCAGAAGCAGGCTTCTCTACCCAGAAAGACTATATACATGTCCTCAGTTTACTGCTGAAGAAAGAATCGTGTTCTGTGCAACTCTGGCCAGGAAGAGCTTTGGAAGTTGTGTCTGGATCTCTCCAGACCCCATTGGATGAGTCTTTTATACTGGCTGGTTCTGTTTTGTGTCACTTCCCTGTAATAAACCATAGCCATGGGTATAATTAAGGCCCTCAGAGTCCCATAAGTCCTAGTGAATCACTGAACACGTGGGTGGTCTGGGGACACTCAAACACATACAAACCAAAGACTTCAATCCAGAGTTCCTGTAGTGGCTCACGCTTAGAGAATAGATGCCCAACATCTCAGTGGAGATCACAAAACTGGATTCCTAAATAGTGTCACCAGTTCTTGGGAATAACTTACTGACATTTGCAAACCAGAAGCAGAACCAAAGTTATCCATAAACCAGAAATGAAAACAAAACAGCGCAGGGGAAAACAAGTCAGCAAAGCTAAGTTTCTATCACCACTTTTGATTCACTCTGGATGAGCAAACCAAGGTACAGATAGATAAAGTCGCCTGAAGGATCACTTAAAATACAAGTTTATATAATTAATAGAGTAGGGCATGCTGAGATAAGTATTTTAAGAGTGAGAGAAAATTGGTTAATGCCCTACAGGGTAATAAAGCCATAATCTTTGGAGTTACTTTTCTAACTGACAAAAATCATTTATTTATGTCTCTTTCAGACAAAAGTCAACATGTATTTTACAGAATCTGGGTATTTATCAATGACTCAAACAAAGGTGCATCCCTAGAAAAATATATAATTCTTAAGAATCTATTAGGCAATGTTCCAGCATGGCATTACAAAGAAATGCAGTCATCCTTTTGCTCTATTTTGAAGTTTTCGATAATTTCTTATCAAAGTGATAAAAAAGTCTACTGGGTAATAAACAGTTGCATACTTTATAGGATCCTAAAGGATATACGTGGTTATAGCTGGAAAAGAGATTTAAATCAGAAATAAAACTTACTTATACAATCTTAATTCAAACATTGATAACTTATGACAAAAGACCATTTGATTCATCCCACTGAATTCATCATGTCTATGAAAGGGTGGGGCTATGCTGGTACTGTGCCAACACCAGGATAAAATAATGAGGAATGTATCTTTCAGGAGGGACATATCACACTGTGTTCCTTCTAATCAAACCGGTGGAATTGACTTGTGCTTCTCTGAGGTATGCAGTATCATGGAAAAGGTTTCTCAGGATAAGCACTGCAGCTTTACAAAACTTCCTGTCTGTGAATAAATGGAGATAGTTACTATGTACTACTCACAACTGAGACTGTAGTCTGCAATACCTATGTCATGCTGCCATGTGATTCCTCAAAAATAAAAATAACGTTCCGTAGGTACATGCTAGCTGAGATCAAGCTGGATGGCCCAGAAGGAAGGAGGGATTAATGAATAGTTTTGACAAAAAACAAGGGCTATGTACTAACGCATTGTGGAAGAAAACTTGGTGAAAAATAAATAGACTTATCTAATATTTATGACCCTATTTCGTGACATCTCCAGAAACTGAACTGAAGTCTGATAAACTAAAAAAAGAGCTGTTTGCCTTTCATTGCACCAGATGACAGAGAATCCTGCCTGTGAAATGAAGGGTTCATTACGTTTGAGCTACCTACGTCTTGCAAGGAGATTGATACTACTCTTGTTACTTTCTGCACCTATTTAAGGACTAGTATCACCTTCCACATTTCACAGATGAGCGCTGAATATTTCTCAGGAAACCCTTACATTGATAATGATTAGAGTCTGCTTTTCTCATAACTCTCATACATAGAATCAGGCCAACACATTTGAAAGAGTAGCACAGACAATTACAAATCCAAGTCCTGACCGACGGAACACTAATAGGAAAGAAATATTTGGCAGAAATCCCAAAGTCAAGAGATGAGCAAAAAAACTAAAATTGAGGACAAATAATGATTTTTGTTTTAATCTCAAATGACGAAAAGCTTGAATCTTTAAAAATAGCTTGCAATTTGCAATTCAGATTTTTTCTCATTCTTAAGTATGCAATAAGGAAAAGAACAGTTAAGTCACTGCTGTGACCTTTGAAAAGGGCTTATAGTTTTCTGGGAGCTGCTATGGCTGGTTAATAGAAATCAGACATGGTCCAAGTCGCTAAAATGCTAAAATCACATTATAAGGAAAAGAAAGTATAACCTGAAAACCCTAAACTTCTTTGGACTTTCCCTCCCTCCATTACCAGGGAACAGAATGACAAACTGTGTGCCATATGGAGAACACAGACTCTTCTCTATCTGGTTCTCTTGTTCTGGCTCTTTCCATAAGCTTCTCCAGTGATCACTCCAGGGGTGTCGTACCTGAAACTCTCGGCAGTGGTTCTCTTTCTGCAAAGCTTGACTCCATTGGGGGAATGACTCCCACATTAATTTCACCCAAACAGCACTCATGTCAGGCTGAAGTACTTAATGAAATTGTATTAAAGGCTTAATAATAATAATGATGGACTCAATTACATAGAAAATTTAAAACCGGATACAAGTAGTAATATTTCCATAATCTCATACCAACACGCATTCTTGGAGTGTTCTTTCCTGAGTCTTTTTTCTCAGACCTCAACTTGTGAGTTTCCATCTTAACTAAAAACTAGGAAAGCAGTAACAACAAGAATGAAGCCCCTTTTCAATAGCTCTTAATCCAAAGCCTCAAACAGTTTCATCTGGCCCTAGGCCAAGATATAAAAATATTAATATTAACCTCCTTAATCTGTTCCAACATGTCGCATGCCTGTGATATTAAATAACTCAGTTTGAAGCACAGTATTTGCATTATTTTGCTGGGCTCACAACTTTTAAGTATCTTAGTCTAATGCTCTGTCTTTTTGTTATTTTGCCAGTACAGAATTTTCCCAAGAAAATGTTTTATCAATGTAGCTCCTTCCAATTCAAAGTGTAAACTTTTATCTCATCCCTGAAGTGCTGAAACTGTCTGTGATCCCTGAAGTCACAACCTCTGTAGCTTCACTAGTTTTAATACTGAAGATCACTTCCAAAAATCAGTGGAACGTTTTGTGCAAACAGGCACTCAAGTCTTTATGATGAGAAAGGGAAAAGAGGGTTGCTCTCAAATTTCTAATGGCCATTTTAGTAAATGACTATTATTCAAAGATTTTTTTTTAATGAAAAGTCAAGCCACAGATTGGCAGAAAATATTTGGAAATTACATATCCAACAAAGAACTAATATCTAGAATATGAGCTGAATATCTAGACTATGACAAGTCAACAGTGAAAACTCAAATAATTCAGTTAAAAATAGAGCAAAAGTCATGAAGATTCATTTCACTGCAGAGGACAAACATGACAAATAAGCACATGAGAAGTTGTTCACTGTCATCAGCCACTAAGGAAATGCAAGAGAAAACCACAATGAGAATCACCAAACACCGATCAGAATGGCTGAAACAGGAGCAATGACAACACCAAATGCTGGTGAGGATGGGGAGAAACTGGGTCCCTCACACCTTATTGGTGGGAGTATAAAATGGCATAACTTTGAAAAATATTTTGGCACTTTCCTAAAAAAAAAAAAACAACAACAAATATACAATTACCATATAATCTAGAAATTGTACTTAAGGGCATTTATCTGAGAAAAATGGAAACATATTCATGCAAAAACCTGTCCATGAATGTTTATAACAGCTTTATTTGTAATAGCTAAAAACTGCAAATAACCAGATGTCCTTCAATGGGTAAATGGTTAAACAAAAACTGTGAAATATCCAAACCATGGAATTTACTCAGTAATAAAGGAAATGAACTGTCAATACATGCAACAATCTGGATCAGTCTCCAAAGAATTATAATGAATGAAAAAAAAAAAAGACCAGTCCTAAAAAGCTGCATTCTGTATGATTCCACTGAGCTTTTTTTTTTTTTTTTTTTTTTTTTTTTTTTTTTTGACATGGGGAGGTAGTTAGGTTTACTTATTTATTTTTGGAGGAGGTGCTGGGGATTGCACCTAGGACCTCGTGCAAGCTAAGCATGCGCTCTACAGCTTGAGCTACACCCTCCCCCCCAAATCTAACATTCTTAAAACTACAAAATTATAGAAAAGGAAAGGAGATTGGTGGTTACCAGGAATTAAGTAAGGAGAGGTTGGAAGTGGGAGGGAACTGGATGTAGCTATTAATAGGGCAACTTGAGGGATTTTTGTGCTGGTGGACATACTCTTTTCTATAATTGTTGTCAGTGGATCCAACAGGTGTTCCAGGTTCTTGTCCTATCCCAGAAAGAATTCAGAGACAAGACACAGAGGTTAAGAAAGTAAAGTGAGGATTTATTAAGGGATGGATAGTACACTCTCAGGGGGAGAGCGGGCAGGCTCAGGTGAGCGGCTGCCCTGAGTTTCTTTGGCAAGTTAGTTACATAGGGTGTAAAAATGAATGGGCAGAATATTCATTGGGGAGGGAAGGGCTTGGGGTCATTTTCCCTGATTATCATCCCAACTCCACCTTCCCAAAGGGAGGAGGGATTTTTGTCCTCATTTAGTCTGGATGGGAACTGTCATGGTGTCGGTGCATAATGGGTACTTCTGACCTGCAAGGCTAATTTTATTGAAATTAGGGCATAATGAGCAAAAGGTTACATTTGGACACTGGAAATTCCTGCCTTTTCTCACCTTTCTTTGTTCTTCTCCAGGCCACTTGTCACCCCAAAAAGCATGATCCCTTACCAGCCCAAAGATTCCTGCTTTTCTTTCTCTGCCCAGGGACCCCTGCCACTTACATGATGTGTGGTTTCCTGCATTTGGCCTGTGCCCCTCCTTTCTGCCCAATTCCTGCCATTTGGTCTGTGTCCCCCTTTCTCTGCTTATATCTAGCTATCTGCCTGCTCTGACATAACAATCTTAACTGTATCACCATCAGTTTCCTGCTTGTGATATTTTTCTGTAGTTTGCAAGATGTTACCACAAGGGGAAACGGGACAAAGTGTCCTTGGGATCTCTCTGTATTATGTCTTAACAACTGCATGGAAACCTATAAACATACCAAACGTAAACGTTTAATTTAAAAAATTATGGCTCAACATTCCATTTTAAAATATCATTGTAGGTCCAGGTTCCCACTAAAATGTTGAACCAGCAAGACGGCTGGATTCCTCACTGCAAAGTCAATCCCTAAACGACTGTAGGGGAAAACAAAGGGAAAAAAAAAGTAAAAGAAAAGAAAATCAGAAAATGATTTTAAAACTCCTGGTGTGGCAGGGATTATTTTGAAGCCTTGTGTAGAAATGTGGTTTTCACCCAGGGGAGAAAACAGCCAGGTGAGATGTGGAAGGATAAAATGTAAGGGAACTGCTGGAGTTCACCTTTTGTTTCTCCCCTGACATTGCCTAGGGACAAACGGTGCCCGTCCTGGCACCTGCTGCTGCCCAAAGCTCCAGTCGAGCTGTCATCAAAAGTAAACTCATGCCAGATAAGAAGCCTTGTGCTATGCGCATCAGATTAAAAGAAAACAATCATAATAAAAAGAACTACGTTTAGGTAGTCACTTTCCAACACTTCCCTTTTCAAATTTTCCAAGGACTGGTGAATTACACTTTAAAGAGGCACTTCTTCTGATACATGGATCTATCAGGAAATAAAGGCTTTATCTGAGAGGACTTAGGAGTGTTTTGTTATTTTATTTTCCTTTTAGACCCTGGGGTTCATTCACCCTTAATTCCATGAGATCATTGAGCTTCCCTGAACTGGAGATGGCTTTCCCCCAACATGCACCACCTGACAGCATAGCTAGTACCAAAAAAAAGAGAAAAAAAAAAGAAAGAAAAAAAAAAACAGAAAACAAAACCTCACAGGCCAAAATAATAAAACTTTTGAAAAGTCCAACTATTTAAGAAGAAAGACAACATACTGCATGAAAGATTCCATTAAAGCAAAAGTACAAAAACAAAAGAACCAAGACTTTAAAATTAGCCTGATAAACACATGAAAATAGGTAAGGGAAGATATTAGCAATATGAAATAAACATTTAAAAATTTAGCTGTATTTGTTATAAAACATAAATAGAATAGAGTTATAGAAAAATGAACTTCAACCATCGGCCTCCCAAATATTAAAGATCTCAGCCCTAAAAACCCTAAAAGAACAAAGAAAAGAATTAAGAAAAACTCAAATACAAATGAGAGTTCCCACCTGTCTAATTAGAGAACTCTCAAGGCGAGATCAAGGGGCCTCGGTCGTCACTGGGAATTTATCCTAGGCCTGCTGATCAGATGCGACGCTTCAGAAGAAGCAGAACCATCTTTTCTTCCTCCAAGGAGTTAGTTCAGGCGACTGCAGTCCGCTGACGGGAGGAAAGGGAAGGGATGAAAGGATCCCCAGGGCAAAAGGGCCCTGGCAGCTGCTGGGCTCCGTTCTCCGTTGTCCCTCCCGATGGCCCGGAGTGGCAATCATTTGAGCCTTGTTGGCCTGGTAGCGGGGGTAAACCTGAAGCCCCTCTTAGAAGAGAGGGTGTTTCATGCCTCGCGTGGGCGCCATGAGTTTGTTGCCGAAAGATCTGCCCCCGTCCCTGACGAGCCAAATAACCCAGAGATAAGGTCCTGAAGCTTAGAAGAAAAGAGGCAATTTTATTGCTTTGCCAGGCAAAGGGGACTCAAAGCAGACTGGTGCCTTCACAACTGTAAGTGCACCTTGGGGACGGGGAGGGGTGGTTATATAGCCATAGCTCAAATAATGAGGCATCGATAACAATCAACAGAATCATTTTTTCATCAGAAGACAGAATGGTGTCGTGATGCCTCTAGGAAATCAATTCTCTAGAGGCCAGTGGTTGGATCTCTTTATCTCGTAAGCACTCAAGGTGTAGTCTTCATGGTAATTCAGGCTATTTTGTAAGGTTACAGTCCTGTGACCTTCTCCTTAGAGAAGGACTCAGAGACCAAGCCTGATTATTACTTTCAATGACTGGAATAAAGTAGAAAGAGTAAGATCAATAGCTTTAGTTTTAACAGTGGGCCTGAAACTGTGAGTAGCAACCGCTCAGTCAGGTCAGTTGACCGTTTTAAGGGCAAGCATAAGAACGAGCAATCTGTTAGCCTAAGTGTGGCCATTTTATTAATCTTCCTTCAATTATCCAATGATAAAAATTTTCATGAAGTAAGCTCTTACAATTTAAAACATGTATGCACCAAGTTTTAAAAAGCCTAGAATATAGTTAAGGGATAAGTTGATAAATCCACCATCATAGATTTCAACATGTTGCTCTCAATTGATAGATAAACCACAAAACTAATCAGGAAGTATACAGATCTGAACAATGTACTTAACAAATTTAAACCTAGTGTACATATGTACATTTTGCAGCCAGCAATTAAAGAATACATATACTTCTTAAGTGTATATAGAAGGTTTATTATGACATTTTATCATAAAGGAAATGAACACAATACATTTCAAAGATACCACATATATTACACAGATCATGAGCTCTAATGACAATCTAATTAAGTTAGAAGTTATTTTTTAAAAGGTGAAAGAAAAAAGGTCCCATGTATTTGAATTTTTTTCAAAAAAAGCACTACACAATTCATGTTGTATAAATTAAAATTTAAAAGAAATACATAATTCCTAGGATAGTATGACAATAGAAGATAATGAAAAGCTTATAAAGCTAAACCTATGAGTTGTGGTCAAAGGAATACTTTGAGAGGGATTTACAGTCTTAAGTATTTGTATTAGAAAAGAAGATTGTTTAAAATCAATTGTGCTAAGATTTATTTTTAAAATTTAGAAGGTGGATACTAGAGTCAACCAAAGAAAATTTTTTAAAAAGATGATAAAAATAAGAGTTGTGATTAATGAAAACAAAGGTACTATTTTAACTAGAATGTGATTATAAAGAAAACACGTCAAATAGAAAGAAACAATGGCTAAAGAGAAGGAAAGAGCGTTTCCCTCAACCTTTCTCTTGTTCAGGAAAGTTGACTTCACTTCTCCCTTCCTCTCAATGTTAGCTCTGCCTTCTGCTCCCAGGGTCTGCTGTCACACCACCCTGTGACAAAGAGTGAAACCATGGGAGGTCAGAGGAAGCCACTCACAGAGCAGCCACAGAACCCCTGTGGGAATCACTCCTGTGAGGGTTTAATTTGCCTATGCACTGCCTCGTTTTTGCAGAGAAAAATGAAGTTTGGAGAAATCAGAAGCTATTAAACACAGGTGCTCAAAAGGCATGCTGGTGCTGAGACTCTAGCAGAGGAGGTCGTGGTGCGCACTGTCTTCCTTCAGGCTTTGCCAGCAATCTACTCTCATCCCATCAGTGAGCAAGATTCTTAAACTCCTCAAAGAGCAGGCTTTCTTTTGTGGGAAATGAACAAAGATTTTAGCTTAGATTTCCATCTCTTTAATTTGCGTTAAATCTAAAACCTGGCAGACTTCCTTATTTTCCACCCAATTAATGTATTGCTTGGTTCAGGAGCTTTGACTTCACCCCAACACCCTGATTGTGATGATGTGAACGTTGGCTCCTATCATTGTTCAAAAGTGTCCTGTTCTGTGCTGGATCCAAACGTCAGAAACAGTCTCACAGCATTGGGGGGAAATGTGTGTATGTGTGTGTGTGTGTGTGTGTGTACACAAATGTATATATGTATATATTTAGGTACTTGTATATATATAAGGATATATACATAAAATGGTGTGCTCTGACCCAGGAAGAGTGGTGACTGGAGCACCAGGAGTTAATTGTGGACTTCCATTCTATGAGTGAGCCCACTCTAGTCTGCTGGAGGATGAGAGATCGTGTGGACCAGCCCAGTTAGCCAGGTGTCTCAGCCCTGGCCCCAGACGTACAGAGCCTAGTCCAGATCATCAAGGTGCTAGCATCCTGCAGCTAACTGGAAACAAATAAATGAGTCCAGCTGAGAGCAGCGGGAGCACCCAACTGACCCAAGAACTCATGAGGAGTAATAGGTGGGGATTGTTGTAAGGTTCTAAGTTTGGGGGTAATTGTCTGTGTAACAATTACATCTTATACATCCACTAGATGCCAAATACTAGGAAACATTAGAGATGCAAAGATAAATAAAGTATAATACTAACTCTCAACAACAGAAAACGTGGTTTCACAAGGGGAAAAGACAGCTAAATACAATTACAAAACACAATTGTGCAAGGCTGAAAATACGGTCTTTGTAAGCTTCATTTGTTCAAAAAACAATTTTGAATTATCTATTGATGTACTGGGCACTTGAGACATATCTGTAAGCAAATTAGACAAAGATTCCTTCCCCAAAGACAATATTAAACAATAAATGTTATAAATAAATATATTCATAGGATGTTAGAAAGTGGTAAGGTTTTGATTTGCATTTTCCTGATGGGTAGTGATGTTGAGCATTTTTTCATATACTTCACTATTTGTTTATCGTTTGGGGAGAAATATCTATTCAGATCCTTTGCCCAACTTTTTAAAGTCCCAGTCTCTTAAACACTTCATTTGTTAGTGCCTGGATTCCTGCTAGGATCCCATCTGATAACGTATCACAGGACCATCCAGACTTACAGAACATGCCCTACTTCAAAGTACATAAATTTAGTGGAAGATTTAGGGCAAGCCACTTGAGTTACTTGCACAAACAAAAAGAAGAAAATCATTTCCATACCCCTACACTGACCTCACCAATTTCCTTTGAATTGAGGCTATGTGTCAACATGGTCTCTTATCTATTTTCCACTTGAATCATTCATTGCTAAACCATCCTGAAAACACAAGACTCAATACCTCTCAGTTTATGTTTCAGGAAGTGGAATTCTAGGATTCCAATTTTGTCAATGCAGACTTTCCCAGCAAGCTTTAAAAAGCCCTGACAGTTCAAACATCTGAATAAAGCTATAGATGAGATTGAACATGGCATCTTCTGGTCAAAATAATTCAGACTTTGGTAAGACCAGCAGCTCCCAATAAAATTGAAGTTCAGAGCCACACAGAACTGGGTTTGAATATTTACTCTGTTGTTTTTTGGCTACATGACTTTGGACACGTTACTTGACCCACTTCAGCCTCAGTTTCCTCATCTGCAAAATTAGGATAGTAGTGTTACTCCACATAAAATGGTTGTGATATGTAAGTAAAATAATGCAAACAAAACACTTGGAAAGAATGATGTTAAGCAACTTCTTCCCCATTGTTCTTGCACCACTGTTTCATATTAGTCTGGTTCTGAAAAACCTCTCTCTCCTTCAAAACGCTAAGTTCATGCCACCAGAATTTATGCAGTTATGTTACAAAAGACACATTTTACCTATGGGATAGATGAATGCATTTAGTTATATGCTTTATTATAAGAAATTATAAGATACATTGAGAAATTCATTCCTTTTTCTTTTAACAACAGTAAATAAGGCAAAGTGTTAGGCGTCATAGAGCTTACATTCTAGTTGTGAAGACAGGCAATCTATCTATTTATAAAATTGTGCTTAGGGGGTCTCTCTACCAACCAAAAACCTTCAGAAATAGCCTTGCCATTTACCTAAGACGTGGATTAGATCATGAGGCTTGGGAAAAGTGGTATTACATCCTCTGTTTATAATTGCGAGCATGTGAATATTTCGTATTGACAGACTGCCAAGTGAAACAGAGGAGTTCTCTTTTTCATTCATTCCCTGAGCTGGCGAATTATGAATATGAAGTAAGGGAACTGCCTTCTGATACTATTTCTGTATCTCAAGGAAGCAAGAGAAAAACCTCTGACCTTTGGGAACACAATGAATTTAAAGAAAACCAGTCCTCTAAGCATCCACCCTGAAAAGTGCACTCTTACCTACATACCCCAGAGAGGAGCTACACTCTTAACTGAAGTAATCACCATGTCTCCCTCTTGAAAATCACAGAACTATTCTTGGACTATGGAAGAGTCCAATTGTGCAAAGAGCTATAGAGGAAGCTACAAAGGCCTTTAGATTGGACCCTGTAAGTAGAGATATTTTTCCCTGAGTGCAATTGGAACATCAAATAAGCACTTTTTAAGTACATAGGATGCTGGCAGTTGTGGAATCTGCTGCTGCATGCTCCTGTCTTTGAATTATTTATAATCACTTTAATAAAGTGAGTCAGTTTGAACTCACGAAGATACTTTATTCTTTCTTGCCAGTCCCTACTAAATTCACTCTGTGCAATAGTCTTTCCTGCTCCAGATTAAAACTCATATAAATTCCATAGCTTTCCCAATGACTCCTGAATGATAAAAATCTCTCTCTCTCTCTTTTTCTCTTTTTCTAGGTACTAAAAGTCCCTTCAGGGTAGTTACCACAACCAACAAGTCTTTGCTCAAATGTTATCTTCCTTGAGCATCTTATTTACAATTTCAAGTCTCTCTTCCACCCCAGCATTCCATATTGTCCTTTGTGCTGTTTGTTTTCTGCCTTCTGATAAATAATTTACTAGTTTTGTTTTCTGTCTTCTTTCACTAGTAAGTTCCTTGAGGGCAAAGATTTTGTTTTTCCTTTTCTTTTTCTGTGTGTATGTGTGTGCGCACTAAAAAGGTGGTGAGCACATTGAAGACACTCACTTAAGGCATACTTGTCGGGAGGAGGGTATCGCTCAGTGGTAGAGTGAGTGCTTAGCATGCACAAGGTCCTGGGTTCAATCTCCAGTGCCTAAAAAAAAAAAAAAAAAAAAAAAAAGCACATTACTGGAAGACAGTGTGAATATCAGAAGTCCTCATTCTTGTCTATTTGAATTAAAGCTTTCTCCTCTCCCAGTGTGGGCTTACTGTAAGCAGGACACACTCCCTCACTTCCCCTGACTAACCAGCTGCTTCTTGCGGCTGGAAGAGACAGGATGTGGAGTAAGAGAATACAACATGACTTGTGGTTGTAATTTGTCATCAGGGACTATTTCAGAGTGATTGTGACAGATGCATGACTTGCTAATACTTCCCTTTGTGGGGTGATTTTGTGGGTTCTTGGGAGACTCTGCCTAGCTCAGACCCTCTCACCTCCTTGACTGAGGTGATGCCTGGACCAGCAGACAGATGGTGACATTACTGAGCTTCTGCAGCCGAATGTTTTATTTGCTTTTGCTCCATTCAGATCTTCAGCTGATTGGATGAGGCTTACCCACATTGGAAAGGGCAATCCAATGGACTCAGACAACTGATTTAAATGTTAATCTCCTCAAGGACACCCTTAGCAAAACGTCCAATAATGTTTGACCAGATATTTGGGTACCCCAAGGCCCAGTGAAGTTGATATATAAAATTGACCATCATAATGCTTTTATATATTTATTTTCTATTTACTAGAGTAGATTCTCTGAATTTTTGTGATTCCCACTAAAGATCTTGACTGATATAAGTACCAGTTTTATTTTAATTTTTCTACTTTCATCTTAATAATACAAGTATATTGCTATGTATTTTTCTCTAAAAAGAGCTTTCGATATGTCCAATAGATTTTTTTTTATTGTAAATCGATTTTTGTAATACCATTCCTCCTTTACAGTTTTTTTGATAATTTGTCTTTTTTAGGCTTAAATGCTTCTTTGATTCAACCACTACCTCAAAGTTAATTTTCTAATTTTAATGTACTAAAAGTTTCCCCCTAAAGTTTATATCCTCAGGATTAGAGAATTGGTCTGTAAGATTCATACTTTTTAAAATTTAAAATATTGTTTCTCAGTTGGTACACAGAATTTTTAGAAGTTCAGTGAACATACACAAAATATTTTTAGTCAAGCTATTTAAAGTTCTATCTATCTCTAGCAAATTTGAGAGTTATTACTTATTTCTTATTTATAAAATCTGTTCTAATTTTAAATAAATGTTTTGAAATCTTCTATTATTTTTAGTAAGTCCCCTTTGCTTTTTTAATAATTTCAATTTTATATTTGTGTAGGATTAATTCAGATTTATGCTTTTTTGTTGTTGTTGTTCAGAAAATTTGCTTTTCATAGTTACTTAATTTCCCTCTCTGTTTTGGTAAGTAAATATAACCTTAAACTGTTCCATGTATGACATAAATATAGTCACTCCTGTTTCTTTTGTGGTTGCAACTATATTTGAATAATATCTCTTTTACCATCTCTAATTTAAACTCAGACTTAATACTTTGTCCTCTATAAACGGCATAATATTTTTTCAAAATGTAAATATTACAGTCTGCCCTATTAAAAGGAAATACTTGCTTTAACTAATTTACTTGATTTTATTCCTTTCGTTTTACTTGTATGTATCATTTATTTTACTTTATTAATTTCGTTTTCCTTTATTTCCAATAGTTCCATCAATTTACTTCTTTCTTTTGTCCTCATATATGTGAGAATTATGCTGCACTTTTCCATGCCATCAAAGTTTGTGTTTTTTCTGATATTCATACAAATTTCTCAAGTAACACATAAAAAGGCAAAACTAGTAATTTCACACAGGGTACTTTAACTTTCCCATTTTCCTTCCTCCTCCATCTCCTCACCCTCCTTTTTTCCTTCCCTACACACCCCAAAGCTTTGCTGAGTCAGCTTTGTACTTTGAAGTTCAGTCCGTTTTTAAAATTCTTTTGCAGTTTCTCACGTCTATTTTAAAACTACCTACTCAAACCATTTATATTTTGAATTTTGTTTTGATGATATTTAAACAAAAATACTTTATTGAATTTTCACAAAGGCAAAGGCCAGAGAAGTCAGTAAAGAGCTATGTCAAAAGCCTGGGATTCCTGCAGAATTCACAGAATCTGTGTAGACCAGAACATGAAGCTGAGACAGGTGCAGAGGGACAGCAGGGTGAGTTACAACAGCTGTCTCTAAGCTTACACTTCTTGTACGTTTCAACCCTGCTTCTCGAGGGGAAATGGGTGGAGTCTCTGATGGATCCTGGCCATGGGATATAAAGGCAGGAGCATGGATCTATAGCCATGTAGATTTGCACTCAGATTACTCCTATCACTTCTTATCGGGGGCTATCAGGCAATTACCAGCCTCCAGAGCTTCAGTTTCCTATTTGTGAAAAGGAAATAACAATAACCACCCCTCAGGATAGCTATGAAAACCTAGAAGACCACAGACCTCCGAGGTGGGTATAATTAAGCACTCCAGTGACATTTGGGTCTCTGTCTTTCCCCTCCCCAGAACTGTGTGCTGATTTGCCTTGAGACAGTCAAACTGATTTGAAATACAAACCTCACATCCCTCGTGCTGGGAAGAGGAGCAACTGAAAAATAACGTCTCTCCCCTCCAGCCAGGCGCGTCTGTTTCCATTTTTGTGTGCACTTTCCATCTTCGTCCACACACACATCCCGAGTTGGAAGTACCTTGAACTGGCAGGTTTGTGTCTTGCAAAAAACTTCTTTTAGCTTTGATACGCAGGTAGTTTTTGGCTTACCTCTCTCTTCCTAGTAAGAGATGTTTCTAAATCACTAAAGTTTTAGATTTGAACCCAACTACAAAGTAAAACAAAACTCAAGATAGCTGAGGGGAAAAATTAAATTTTGATTAATTCTGTATCTTAGAGTGTCTCTAGGCAATGCTAACCTCCTTACAAAATGGTTTATTGCCTAATACGGCAGCTTGGGAATTACATAAGGTTTCAGCTCAAAAGGACTTTTATAGGGCAACAGGCCTGCACTCCGCCTGCAGGCACAGGCTTCCAACATTGTGACTACCTAAGCCTCTCTAATGTTTTTTCTCCTCTTGGACCTTGGGTTTTGATTTTTTTTTCTGGACATGTATTATATAAAAGCTCATTTCGCAGATGTAATGCATCAAGGAGGCTTTGCTTAACTTCACCTAACAGGTTATCAGTGGAAACACTCTCTTTTTCTCCAACCGGAGGAAAGAAGTACTACATTTCAGCTAACCTTATAGCACTTGCATTGTAGATAAATACAAATCCTTTTTTTTTTTTTTTTAAAGCTTTGCAGCACACAGTCTTGTGTTAGAGTCACCTCCTCCAGCTGTTAGCTGTGTGACCTGGTCCTGGGTATGAAATTCAGATAACACCATATAAGGATACAGTCATCCTCAAGGCAGATAATCATTATCAGCATCACATGAAACTTTTTAAAAGTGCACATTTTCAGACTCCACCGCAGACCTATGGAGTTAGAAACCCCCAAGTCTGTGTTTTCAAAAGCCCTCCAGGTGATTGTGGTGTATGAGAAAGTTTGATTAGATTAGAGACAAGCAATCACATTTCTAAGATTTATTACAAAATAAATGAAAATTAAGCATAAAGCAACATATTGCAAGGCACATAGTAGGTGCTCCAAAGTGTTAGGTAGTAGCCTTGTTATTGAAAATCAGAGAGACCTTCCATGTCTTCTCTTATACATCCCAGGCTGGACCTTGCTGATGTAAGCCATCAAGACGGAAACTGTTAGCCATTATTTCACAAATTAGTGTATTAAGTGTCAAGCATACAGGCTATAAGAATCCAGGGATCTTTGTGAGGAAGAGAACAGAGTCTGAGTTAAGAATTCGAGTCACTACCAGAACTGCGTTCTCAAATTCTAGAATTAAAATTACCTGGCCACTCTGACTAGGAAGCCATCGAAGAAGTCATCAATTTCGGACATCAAAGAATGGTCCTTACCTCTTAGAAAATTGGTGTTCCTTCTGATAATGTAGAAAATAATTAAAAGACATTTTATGGTATGTTTCTGGGAGCAAATAAATGCTGTCCGCTCTCAGATGGCGCCATTTCTTATTGAAGGACTGGAGAAGCATTGGCCCATGAGCAGAGATAGCTTCCTGTCACCTCGATGCTGGTGATTTACTCTCAAACAGCTGGCTGAGGAGTTTGGGTCCTTAACCAGTCTCTTCCAGTCTCTCAAGCCCGATGGTGGTACAGGAATTAGTCTTTTGAACGTCACACTTCCTGACTTACCTAATACTGATTGTGGCGTGTTTTTGAGGGTGTAGACCCACCCGTCCCCGTCCTCCAACACTGGAGTTAGCCAACAGAAAACACAGACTAATAGACTTCATTTGTTTTTCCACCTCTGCTTTTCATTCTTGTGTGAACGAAAAATACTGCAAATCATATCAGTAAACAAAGAAGGCTGAAACCATCAAGTCGTCAGCGACTGCCGCCCCCCCTCCAGTGAAGACAAGCCTGCAGCCCAGCCTTGCAGCTACTCACAATGGTGCTCCCTGAGGGGACTCAGAATAATAAAGGACAGGATACTGGCCCTAGACAGCTAGGTGCTTGTCAGAAGAATGAATTCAGTGAGCCCAAATGTGTGCTTCCTCCCATACACAGAAAAGCACTAAATTCTTTAACTTGAGATGCCTGGTTTTCTTTAGATAACAAGTAATCTTTTATTACTCCAACTACCTGGTCTTTGTTGTAAAGCTCCTCTATATCCTACCTCCTCCCCTACCTCTTCGGAGCAGCCCCTCAGGGCGATCTAAGAGGCTGCCATCCCGGCTCGAGTCCTCCTGCCAAATAAAACATAACTCTTAACTTTTAGGCTGCACATTTATTTCAGTCGACATTTGTAGTCTTCAAGCTGGATATTTCCCTTTACAAAAGCATAGAGAAAAATCAACGGATGGACAAACCGTTGTTCTATTCGTGAAGGTTTTCAAGTCCTCTTAAGAAAATAGTACTTTCGTTCTACCAACCCTTCTTCTTCCAACTACCCCCTCCACCCCCTTTCCTCATATTCTCTGTCTCTGAGCGCCCCTGCTACAGGTTTAGAGGTTTCACAGTAAAGGAAGAAATTATACCCTTTCTGCCATTTAGGCATTCCCTCAATCTGGAGAAGCACAAGCATGAGACTTTCTTCATCACAAACCTGGGTGAGGAGGCAGCTTATATATCAAATAACGGGGGGGGGGGGGGATGTCGCAGAAGCTTGCTTTATTGGTAATTCAGATTTTGGCCATCTTTTCTTGTGGAAGAACACCTAGGGAAGAGAAAACATCATTGGTAATAAAGCCTGCTGTTTACAAAGAATCCTGCAGGGACCTCCCTGGGGGCCTTTCAGGAGTGAGTGATTTCTCAACTTTCTTACTTGTTTGAAGAGCAATCACTGGAGTCAGTTCCTACAAAAGGACCTTTAAAGATCAAAATGGCAGGTCCTTTCAGTATCCTGCTCCCATTTTGTCTGCCACTGGCCTTTATCTCACCAAAAATCTGACACTGATACACACACACCCACCGCCTGAGGCATCGCCTGCAGCTTCAGGGGTAAAAACTTGGTGGAGTTCCATTCTGATCTTAGCAAATTGTCTCTTGTGGAAACTAAACTATTCTGGGCTCCACTGCTTGTCAGGAAAGCTTAGTCTCCCTCTACTTAACAGCTTCCCTGAACCAACTGGATCTGACAGGTTTCACATAAAAGACAAGGACCAAACCCAGTCAGTGGACTCGACTGAAGCAAAGGAGGAACTGAGCAACTGCTGGGTTCAATTGTCTCCTTTCTGATACCACTTTTGTTATTCAGATGTGTCATTACTTATTGCCAAAGTATTTCAAGCGGACCTGGAGACCTGGAGATTAACCTCATCAGGGAAAAGGCTAAGAATTTGGTAAAACAATTAATTTAGAACTCAGTATTTCTCAAAAACTGTATTTTTCCAACGTTCATTCTTACTTCCCTTCCTTAGACCTCCATCATCTATTATTTGCCTGGCTTAGTGAAATGGTCTCTTAATCAATCTATGGGACACTTCCAGTGGCTCTCAAACTCAAGTGGGTACAAAATGTCATTTGAAGAGCAGAGTCCTGGATCTTATCCTCAGAAAGTTCATTCTTAACAGACACCAAGGAAATACTGATATAAGATCTCAAACTGAAACAGAGCAGGACCATGTACCCTCCCTGGTACAGATCCTTTCCATGGCCCCCATTTCCTATTAGTAGGAAATGGGCTTCCTTCAGCCTCCTTGACCTTCCCTGAGTTCCAAAGGGCAGATTCAAACAATTGCTAATCAGGGAAGGGAGGGGATGCAGACACAAGGGAGGAGCAGTCAGAAAACAATAGTGCAGCCTTGGGGCAAGGTCCTGGTTCCTCCTTGTAACAATGCATAACAATATGGTTGAGTTCTTCTGCTGGAACTAAGGCCCCTACCCAGGTGGATGGCACCTTCAGGCTAAGCACACATTCCTAGAACACCGCCCTGCCCCCTCAGCACTAACCAATCAGAAGAAAGTCTCATACACCCCACAGCCCTCACTCCAAATTTGCCTATAAAAACGTTTCCCCAAAAACCATCTGGAAGTTCAGGTTTTTCAAGCACAAGCCCCCCCCCCCTCCTTGCTTGGCCCTGCAATAAACCTTTCTCTGCTCCAAACTCTGACGGTTCTGTTTTTTGTTTTCATGCTTTGGGCACATGAACTTTTGTTTGGTAACAAAACTATATTCTGATAAAATTACTAATTCCACCCTTCTCTGTCCACTCTTTCTATGGTGCCAGAGTACGCATTCTATAGCACAAATCTGACCATGTCAGTCTCCAAATAAATAGTTGATAACGCCCCAATGCCTTTAAGAACAAAGCCCAGCCCTTAGCAAGCAATAGTATATATATATTTGTATATATATTTGTCTGATATTTTTCCAGAAAGTATTTAAAGCAAATTATAAATGATGATAGACTCCTGCAAAATAAAGAGACGACAGAGGTGTTTCTTTACAGAGAAACAACTAAGAAATATTCTTAATAAGCCTTCCTGTGTGGCAGGCCAAGGAAGAGAGAATTTTTATTCTCAAAAAGTGCTATTTGGTCTTCCCCGACACATAGATCTAATGAACAACCAGTTCCATAATTAACCTGGAACATTTGCAAAGTAGAACAGCCCTTGACTCTTTGTGGAAAGTACAGTTGTCTGCATTTTATGATGACAAAATGAAGCTTAAGAGAAGTGACTTAACTCAGCTAGTAAATGATAAAGCAGGAATCTAGCTGACTGCCAAGCCCATCTTTGTAACCTCCACACTAGACTCTTTTTCATAAAGACCATTCCTACCAACCCTGATTCCCATAGTATTAAGGTAGAACTTTAATAGGAGAAATCTATTTGGAAATTACTTATCCAGTCCATAACCAACTTCTCTCTGTAGTACCAATGACCAGAGAACTTTAGCGCCATGTATAAATTCTGCATAGTTTAGCTAGTAATCACTGTACTTATCCAATTGCTCCTACACATCTACCCTAGGCTCCAGTGTACCAAACCACGTTCCCCATGCTCTTTTCTGCTGTGTACATCAACCTGCCATTTATTCTACAGAGAATGCTCTCTCCATCCTAGTGCAATTGGCAGGCCCCTAGTCACCCTAGTTTCAATTCAGATATTTCATCTACTTTATTATGTGTGAGAAAATATACTTTATATAAATGTAAGATGATGACAAATTGAAATTATAACAGAGTAATCATGATTGAGGCATACAAAAATAGAGTTGGGCAGCCATTGAGAATCCAGTCTCAGATTCATCTCTGCACCACTTAGAACCTGAACTTTCTTTGAACTGTACCAGACCCAAGGACCATATTCAACAACACCTGCCAGCTGAAACCTTATAGTCTCAAGGTCTCCCCTTGCAACTTACAACCATTTCAGACCCCAACCAATTTTTACTTAAAAAGCACCCTTACTTCTTGCCAGCTCCTATTATAATTCTTGATAAACAACTCACGTAACTAACTGTAACCTTGTGGGTTTTGTCTTTATAAGCATCCCGTTTTGTAGTCTGGTGGAGCAGAATTCAAGTACTTCTTGAATCTGTGTCTCCTGGGCTGCAATTCTAACAAACCCCAAATAAACACCTTTCCTGCTAACTCAAGATGTAGGTATCTACCTTCAGGTACAATGCCAAGGGCAGGAAGTGGGACTTGCCTACGCCCTAAGAACAAGCTGTATTACTCATTTGTCTCTACTTGTCAATAAATGTTCCCACTTTCAACAGAATTCAGTCTAAGATTTGTTTTCATCACAACATATCACCTTGTAGGGTAGTAAAAGGAGAAAGATGGTTAAAGGCCTCACATAGCTCTAATCAATCAAAGGCTACTGGATATTTACCCAAAGAACCAAACTTCTCTGATGGGCTAGACTGAGGTGAGTTTGTAACATCATCTTGGTTGAACCCATCCGTGAGTATCCCAGAGGGTGCACTCTATTTCTACTCCAGTTTCTATCTTGTAATCCCATTAAATGAATAACTATAACTTATCTTACATTACAGCACTATTTCTTGGTCTTTTAACACTATAAACTATCAATGCCATGAAGATTTTCTTGAACTTAAAAAAAATAGATTTTTTAAAAACTTATGAATATAATGGTATATAATATTACATATGCTTTTCTAAGCCTCTGCAAGTAATTACTACTGCAAGTAATTACTACTCCCAAGAATTCTGTTTTACTCATTATGTTAGATATCTTTTGTCAAACTTTAGAATCCCTGCTAGACTTACACATGCACACACATACAAACACACACACGTTTCCTGAAAAATTTTGAGCATCTGTGACATATTCATGCATGCAGAGCAAGTAGCTAGAAATAGGTCTTACATATACAAGTTAAGCAATAAATATCTGTTCAAAGAATAAATGACAGAAATTACATGTGAGCCTGAATTTTGTTTCATTGGACTCTTCCAGTCATTATCAAGGCACAAAGAGGAGATTTATATTACAGGCATTTTCAAAAGACTCAATGAACCAACTTATATAGGTTGGTTCCTTGAACCAGTTTGTCAATGAATCATCATTCTTGCCTTCCTTTGGTTTCCTTTGCAGCCAATTGGGATCTTGGCAAAATAGTTCATGTGTATTCTTCTTAGCCTAATTTCTGACTGTATTCATCTAAAATTTGCAATGCTGTGTTTTGGAACCCAAAACCCTAGCTAAAGCTGAGATTGACACCCTATTGCAATTTGGTTTTGCCAGACCATTTGTAAATGGTAATTGTTGTACAATCAGTAAGTTTGCCAGACGTATGTTATTCAGGTGACTAGGTCTAGTGCGGGCAATCAGCAAGTACATAAAAGTATCTGATGCCACAAGACTTGTAACTTAAAAGATGACGGTGAGTTTGAAGAAGGGGGAAGGAGAATAGTGGGCTGAAAGTAGGCTGTAGTATGTTAGTTGAATGATTAAAATCTTGAAATGTCTCAGATGAGCAACACCAGTGATGTCAGTCAGTCAAAGAATTTTTGTATATGCAGTGCTTTACAAGCTTAACTATTATGTTAAAAAGACCAGATGTTCCCATCCATCCTAGGAAATTGTTTCAGAACCTCAACAACCCAGACATTTTTTCACTTCTCAGGTGATTCCAAGATACAGCAATGGTTTCAACCAATACTGTTATTGAAATTGACCTAAATGCAAAACCATAGACATAGAGACAATCATATGGTGGTGGTGAGCATATACACTGAGCATATAAAATGGCTTTGCTATCATTCCTAAAGAGGTTGAAGTCTCTAAGTGTGTGTTATAACAGGAAGTAAATTTTAAACCCTATTAATGGTAAACTGTTTATATTAGCGCGTTTATCTGGTTTAGGATGATAAAAAGGAAAATGATTTAGTTTAGGATGCACAGAGGATACACACAAAATTTGAGTCAGATATCTCAAAGTGTACAAGAGCTTTCTTCCCCTTGTTCGGGGGATCGGGGCAACTTTTCTTCCAGACAGGCAGGTACAAGAGAAACCACAGCAGATGCAGTTTGCATTGAATAAGGATCACACAACGTCCTTAATCACCTCCTTTCCGTTTTACAGAGTAAGTGTAAATTATTGTCAGTTTCATCATTTGTAATTGGAGCCTGAAACAGATGCTAAAGGTTTAGTTTAAAATGATGTGTGTCTCTTATAACAACCTCCAATATGCTCTCCAAGGACTATTTACCTTCCACATTCCATAAACTCAGTATATAAGAAGTTTATTCTTAAAAGCATTTGAGGCAAATTAAACACAATGAATGCAACTTTCTTTAGAGGTAACACTTAGTGGAGTTATAACAGGGCTCACTGTGCCTCCTCTGAGTGGGCATTTGCCTTAATGACTTTGTTTAACAAGCTTTCATTTTCTTGCTTATGTGATTTAAAGTGCTCTTACAACTTGTCCTTAGGAGTTTTGCTACCAATATATGGCAACCACAATTCGGCTTTCTTTCTTACTCTCTCTTTCTCTTTTTCACAAAATTAGTATCTAAGAGAAAAATATTTATAGTTTCAATACCAAGGGAAAATGGTAAAACTCTTTTTCTACTTTTTTTATTATTGTTTTATTTTGAAATAATTATAGACTCACAGTAAGATTAAAAAGAAATAAAAAGAAGTGTCATGTACTCTTTACTCAGTTTCCCCCAATGGTAATGTCTTAACAACTATAACAAAACAAAGAAATTGACGTAGGTACAATTCACAAATGGTAAAATTCCTTAGAGTGTTGCGCGTGCTAAACATTCTCTTTTGTCTGAAAGTAGGAGTCAGAGATTAGAATCAGGAATCCATAATGTAAAAATTCCTTCATCTACACACAAGTTGATCACTTTAGCATGTGAGGTGTTCAGAGTGCAGGAGCCAGTCCTTAGGAATTGATGGTTGAGTAAGTGAATAAGTAAGTACACACAATGAATAGAGGGAGGAACATACCCACTTCATCCTCTGGATGAATCAGAGAACAACACATGCTTAGAAAACGTAACACTGTAAGATCCTTTGGGAAAAGGGAGCCAGAATCAAAATCAAGGAAGAAGATCAAAGAGAATTTTATCTCATCTGTAATGCTTTGGATTTTTACACAGCAATTATGTACATGTACTATTTGAGTAACTAAAAATAGATTTTACAACAAAGAGAAGACTAAAAAGAAATAGCATTTTAAAAAAATAAATAAAAAGAAGAAGTTCAGAGAGAACTTAGACTCTATCTGTAAATTACTAAATTCTAGTCTTAAATAACAAATAAGAGCATGAGAACCAGGACAATCTCAAGAATGAATCAACAAGAGACAGAACTCAACAAAATAAAATAAAGGGAATTTTTTAATGGAAAATCTAATTTTACTACAAAAATTAAACAATATACTGTATAACAGCAATTTTGATTCAAACACCAATTTTAAAACTTTTATTTAATTATTTTTATTCATTTATTCATTTTTGTACAATGGAACAAGTGCTTGACAGTCCGTCTGAGATACTTCATGGGTGCTTCAATGGCCTCTTAAACAGAATCAGCTCTTGGTCCTTGAAGTTTTTCTCAGAACATATGGTAGCTCTTTTCCTAAAAGTTACTGTATGCTGTTCAGAATACTGGTGGACTTTTCATTAATTTCTCAAGGTCTACATATACTTTTCAGACCATTGGTCAAGGTAAATATACTTCTGCCCTCCTTGCCTTTTGGGAAAAAAAATTGACTGACCAGATTATCTCCATAAATGGATAGCTTTATTATTTTATATTGAAATTATTCTTTGATAGTTTGTCCAAATGTATCCTACCATTAAGGAAAATATTTGCTCTGTTTTATTTAATAAAGCAACATTTACTGGAGAGAGATTGCAGTTGATTTATAGAAAGTAAGGAGTGTTATAGACTCAATTATGTGCCCCCCTAATTCATATGTTGACACTCTAACCCCCAATGTGACTGTATTGGGATATAGATAGGATATATACGAGGTAATTAAGGCTAAATGAGGCCATAAGGGTGGGACTGATAAGGATAGGATTGGTGACCTTATAAAAAGAGAAGGGCGAGAGATGTGCATATGCACAAAGAAGAGGTCACGAGAGCATAGAGGGAGAGGGCAGCCACTTACAAACCAAGAGAAGTATTAGAATAAAGGCTACTTGGCCAGCATCTTGATCTTGGACTTCTCAGCCTCCAGAACTCTGAGAAAAAAATTTCCATTGTTTAAGCCACTCAGTCTATGTTAGTTTATATGGCAGCTCAAGCAGACTAACACATGCAGGTTCTGTTGTTTCTGCAACTAGGGAAAAGGTATATCTGGTTTTGCCAATAACTCATTTCTCCACATGTAGTGGGTTGATGGTGACCACTCCTCTCCAAAGATATGTTCATACCCTAATCCCCAGAACCTGTAAATATTACCTAATATGACAAAAGAGAAAACAGTACCTTATATGGTCACGGGTGTGATTAAGTTAAGGATCTTGGATGGGGAGATTACCTGGGAATACCTGTTGGGTCCCAGATACAATCATAAGTGTCCTTACAAGAAAGAGGCAAGGGAAAAACATAGACAGAAGAGGAGAGGACAGTGTGAGCAGGGAGGCAGAGATTGGGGTGATGCAGTCATAGGTCAGGACACACAGTGAGCCACCAGGAGCTGGAAGAGGCAAAGAACTACCCTACAGCCTCTGGAGGGATTGAGGCTCCACCAAAAGCTTGAGTTTGGACGTCCATCCCCCCAAACTGTTAGATAATGAATTTCTGTTTTCAGCTCCCTGATTTGTGGTGATTTGTTGTAGTAGCCACAGGAAACTAGTCCACCCCACTTCAATTTGCTAATCCATCTTCCCATAGTCACTCCCTATGCCTTATGTCAAATTTGGAGGGGGAACATGGAAAACTCACAGGTTAAACATGTGTATGTGAGTGTAACAGTCACACACAGAGGCCTTAAAACATCTATGAAGTCTTTGTCAACTCTCCTTCATTTAGAAATTTGTTTCTACCATTCGAATGATGTACTGTTAGAGATATTCTCATTAAAATCAAGAATAAGACAAGGATTCCAGCTATAACTTCCATCTTTAATGTTTTTCTAAAATTCTTCTCAATACATGAAAATAAAATAAGAATAAAAAGTAAGAGGTTTACCTGTTACACAGGAGGAGGAAAATAATTGTATGCAAATGATATGATTTTTCCACTTAGAAGGTAAAATAGAACTTACTGAAAATTTCTAAAAGGGATGAGATTAAGAATAAATTTAAATGTATCAGCAGCTTTGTATCAGCAATAATCAATTAAAATCAAATCAAAAGTAATAATTAATCATGAACAAAAATATGAAATATTTAGGATAACCATTATGAGAACTATATAGCACACATGAACAAAAACTAAAACTTTACTGAGCACATAGAGAGAGTCACATACCACATGTCTTGATGTCAAGACAATATTTTAAAGAAATAGATTCCTTCCAAGGTAATGTTCTGGTTGATGGTAATTCTAATTAAATATGAGCTAGATTTACTTACACTTTAATACAATATCCATTTGAAAAAATAAATAAGCAAGAAAAGCTAACAGAAAAAGAGACCAGTCTTAGAAAGATTTAAAGTCAAAACTTTGTAATATGAATAAAAAGATCATCAGATCAGTAAAGCAACATAGCTCACCGTGTCACTCATTTTAATTTTGTTTGTGGTAAAGGAAATATCAACAACTGTTAGAGGACTAACTAGTCATCAAATTGTTGGGAATAATAGATGATTATTTAGAAAATTATAACATTTGATTTTTAGTTTATACCATATATCAAAATAAATTCTAAGTATATTGAAGTTTGTGTCAAAAATATTATAAAGTATACATAAAATTATACACAATTTATATGAACTTTCTTCTGACCCTTGAATAAAGAAGGACTTCTCAAACATAGAAATAAAACATCCTTGCTCATAATAACACTGATGACAAGAGAAGGCAATTTTAGGGCAATATTTATTACAAATATGATAGATACAGTTTTTCTTCTTAATTATGTAATGGAGATGTTATTTTTGTCCTTGTTAACTCCTATTTCCAATTGGTAGCACTTCACCTACATACTTACCCATGAGTCTTGAAGTCCTAGGGAGTAGAAGGGAGATATTCTTCAGAGAAAGGACATGTGCACCCCTTCTGGCCCATTGCATTATGGGAATAGCAAAGAAAGTTCAAGTTGAAAAGGAAGGTAGAATTGTGAATTGTTGATCATTTTCTCCCACCTTATCCCCTAATCCCTTGAGTCTACTTCTTGGAGAGCTAATTTTTAAACACTCAAGAAGTGAAGACCATGTGGAGAGAGACTTGTCTCTGCATATGCTGATAAGGACCCTGGAACTGCAATTCGCCAGGAGAAGACATACGAAGCTACTTCCATCATGATGCTGGAACAGTGGCTCAGAACTGCAATTCCAGAGTAAGAAAGACCCTCAGGAGGTGTTTCTGGCTCCCACTAGCCTGCGCACGTGCAGCAAGGGGCTCAGAGGTGCCCATGCACCTGTTGAGGGGGGCAGTGAGGCACTTGGATCTGGGTGAAGAGGCCACAGTGGACAAGGATTTGGAAACAAGAGCTAAATGGCCAGAACCAGAGACTCCTGTGAAGGGCGCCAGGACACGAGGCTCAAACTGCTAGTGGGACCCAGTCACTCTCAGCAGGCACCGGGTCAAAGAATCAACAGCCTCATTGCTTTCCAGTGGAGACTGGAGGATGCTGAGAAGTCAGGGCCAATCCAAAAACTCCATCCCTTCTGATGCTGTGAGATCATAAACGGTAGAGATGGTAGAGAACACAGATGGGAATACAACTTGTGAAGATCAGGGTATTGTAGGTGAAATAAGGGGCTTCTGATCTCCTTCTGGATCTGTAATGTGAACAAATGTCTGGCCTAATTACATGCTCTGCCTACCTGTGTATTTCTAAAGACAAAAGCATTTCTCTCCTGGCAAGTGAATAACTGAGGGTTAGGAGTGAGGGATAGACCCCTTGTGATGACCTTCTTCCTTCTTTACTGACCTATCTCCTCTTTTCCTCATATCTCTTGTCCAGGAGGGAAGATTCTTTCATTCTCTTTGCCATAGTCTCCTACGCTATGGCAACAAGGCTCCTGGATTAGCTATCATATAAAGGATGAAGATGGGAATTCTCTACAAATTCCATGGGAAAAAAAAAAAGCACTTGGTTCAACATCCTCTAGAGTATTTAACTGGGAGCCCTGGGGTATGATAAAAAACTAGAGCTCTTGGAGAATGAAAATAATTTAATTTACTAGCCTCTAAGTATTATCTCCATTAAAAACAGCTTTAAACAACTCTCGCCAACTGATAAAAATCTCCCCCTCCAAGAAAAATCAGAAAAACCTGAACAAGAAGTTCTCAGAAAAATAAGTAACATATTAAATAACATTTCAGTTCACAACTAATCAAAGACACATTTAAAAGCACAAAACCTCATTAAATTTGTAATTAGAAGAAGAGAGTTCCCGATGTTGAAGAAAAAAACTCTAAAAGTGTTATGTAATACTGCTGGCAATGATAATTTGTTCGAAATTTCTACAAAGCAATCTAGCAGTAAGTTTTTGTACTCTTTAAATTGTCTCCTTAGGTCATATGCTTGTTTGTTTTTATGATTAGAAAAGATAATAAATATGCTTTTAAACAAAGCTAAGGAACTCTCCCTGGCATCAGTCATTGTCGACCACAGTTTCCTATGTTGGGTTGGTGAATGTTCTACTGGGTTTTTCATATAGCCCTTGTCTGCATCCACCAGACACACCAGTAAACGATGGCAGGCAGCCGAAGTGGCAGGAGTGTTGTGCTAGGCGGTTAAGTTGCTCTAATTTTTCTGCTTCAACTGAAATTCTATGTAAATTGATTTCAAATGTGTGTAAATAGTCAAACACAAAACAAATCAAAGCCCTGAGTTAAAAATAAGAATAGTAAAATTACTTTTTTTTAAATTTAAAGTTAGCAAGTGAACCAATGGTAACAAATGGGCCAAATCTTTTCCTTAACGATATACTCATGTGTTGCACATATAAAAGCTCATGAAGTAAATTTTGTAAAAGAACCCAACAATAGCAGTGACATGAAAAATTATCAAAACAAAGATAAAATCCCAGCTTAAGGTGGCAAATCTTCAAGCAAATCGCTGTCACCTCTGACAAGTGACTTCCTAGGGACTGCGTTAGCATCATAGAAAAGCAAACAGACCTCCCTTCTTTTGTCAATTCCATGATGCCTTTTTTCCCTAGGGAACTGGTACAACGTTATCCTCACACAAATAAAGAATAAAGGACACAGAAGGATTGAACAGAGCTAAAAAATTACTGTCTTTTCATACGTTCAACCTTTTCCCATAAAAGTTGAGTTCCCCTCTCTCTCTCTTTTCTCTTTTTCTCTTGTATAATTAACATTGGGAAAATATGTTTTCCTTGGGCTATTATATGAAGCTGACGAAAAAAGTTCTATAAAAAGAGATGTACGTTTAACTGCTTTGTAAAATATGACCAAGAGAACTCTTGTTCCAAAGCTGGATTCTTTTAAGATAAATGAAGAAGTATTTTTTAATTTTCAGTTCTGTATTTTTCTATAAAACATTAAAATCATTGGTTCTCTAGCATAGGATTTTACTGAAGAAGAGTAAGACCAATCAAGTATTTTATTGTCAAACTTGAGAAATAGTTGCTCTGAATCCCTAATGAGCAGGATTATCGGCACAGGATGCTGGAGAGCTTGTCAGCACCTTTACTTTACAAGTGAGGGCTCAGAGGCTCAGAAAGCACAAACCACTCTTTGGAGATTACACAGCCAGTCAGTGCCAAGACAAGATCTTACTAGACCTGGTGACTATAGCTGCATTTGCATCACAATTTGCATGACAATTGCATCACTAGACTAGGGATATCTACTATGCGGCAAGGACAATGTCTTTCCATCAAGGTTTCGGATCACTGGACAATGATGTGCATGTTGCGCATGACTTAAAGTGGGTGTGGTGAAGGGCTGATTAAAGTGCATGTATAGTGTTTCAGGCCACATGCTCCTATCTGGTTTCTCCATTTATCTGTCCTACGACCACTGACTTGTCATGGTGCCCATTACTTGAAGAACCTGATGCTAGTTGCAACTTTATATCTCATACAAGCCTGTTGTGTAATTCTACAGAATGACATTTTTTGGGGAAAAAAAATTTCAAATGAACTTAAATATTTCTATGTCTTCTTCTCAGCATATATCACTTAACATCTATTATTACCTGAGCTAATACTTATAGGACTTAACTCAGTACCTGTTGAACACATATAAATCCAGCTGATTGTTGATAATATGCATTTATCTTATAACTCTGAATCTTCTTCCAATAGTCCTGGGACTTTGGAACCTTCCATGGTGTTTATAATCCAGACCAGGAAGTCTTTACAATATAACTCGTAAAATTCCAAGAAGATGGGAAGATTTTTTTACATTTTATTGCTATATCCCAAGCACCTACAGCAGTACCAGGCACAGCGTAGACTCTCAAAACATAATTCCAAATGAACCCATAAGTGAGTGTTAGCAGAGGAACCACTTAATAACGTAAACGGTGACTGTGGCTCTGCTGCTGGAAGCCCAGGCTCTCGGATCAAGTGGCTGCCTAGGCTGGTGAACTTACTACCTCAGGGCAAGAAATCTGATGAAAAGACACAGCTTGTAAGAGGTGTTTCCTGGTGTTAGGGGCATGTAGGAAGATGAGAAATGTCAGTAAGTATTTCTGTGATGTTGCTACAATTATGAGAATTTTTCAGAAGAATTCCTATTCCAGTCAAGATGACTTGTCTTATATTTGGGGCTGAATTTTTAATGGATACTATTTTAAGAAAAATTGAATACCATTGATCTCAAAACCAACAATACATTTGCTACAGGTTCATTGGCTTGAAACTCTTATGGATCTTGGACAATTTCTCTACTAGCTGGACTAATTTTTTCTTTTTCTTTTCTTTCCTTTCTTTGTTGTTTTTTTTTTTTTAAAGAAGGCCTCAGGGAACAGAGATATTATCTTTTAAAAAAATGGTATTTAACTTATCAATGTAAAAAAGATTATTTAGAAATTAAATTTAATGGGTAATAGTTCTTGATCCTTGCCTTAAGATAATTTAAAAAGTAATGACTAGATTTACTAAGCTAATTTGATATTCCTTGAGTTAATTAGAAGCCTTATTACAGATATTATTAAGAAGAAATTTCTAATTTCAATAAATGTTTCTAAGCACTAATTTTGATTTTGGCCAAAACCTCTGAGATTATAATGGTGAGAATGAGATCTGTGTCACGGATCTCTGTAAAAGACAATGTTGTATAGAGTAACGCTGCCCATGGAAAGATAACGTGGGCTACAGAAAGCATTCCATAGTTTAAAATTTTCTAGTAGTTACAGTAAAAGAAGACAAAATGACTTTTAACAATATATTTTATTTAATCCAATACCCAAAATATTATTCTCTCAACAGGCAATCAATATAAAAACTATTTGTCTCAATTTTCCCAGGCTGCTGTAACAAATATCACAGTCTGGTGGCTTGCCACCATGGACAGCACAGGTCAAGAGGCTGAAAGATTTTGGAGTCTGACAGTTCTGGATATAAATCCTGTTCAATCATTTACTAACCATGAGTTATTGGGGAAATTTAAACATTCCAAGTGCCAGTTCCAGCAACTATAAAAAGGGAATAGTCTATAACTCAAACATTTTTGTGGAGATTAGAAATAATATCTATAAAATATCTACTACAGGACTGGAAACTCAGGAGCTATTCCTTTCTGAAGAAGCTAAAGTTTCAATGTTTCAGGCATCATTTCTATTAAATGAAACTGCCATTACCATCATCACTTTTTACCTTTGAAATTGCAGAGAAATTCTCTTAGCTTAACTTTCTTCACCAAGAAGCTGATATTGCATTGATATGTGGAGTGAAGCTCTTGACTGTGGACCACCTGGAAGGTGACCTCATCAGCACACAGTAAGAGAGATAATACTATTGTCACTTACTGTTAAGTATGCATTTGTCATGAAGAAACTCACCTTCTTCATTATAGATCACAAGGAAAGTGACAGGTGATACATTCCTTTTGGGGGGTATTATCTTTATTAAAAAGTGCACAAGGCGCTGGTAAAATAATATAGTTCATTCTGGAATGTATTAAAACATTTCCACACTCTCTGAAAATTCATTTCCTCTTGTTCCAAGTCACATTCATACCTCAGTCATTTCAGTCTAGATATATAAGCCTGATCTCTTCCAGCCATCACTCTTTAAGAATATCCTTAAGGAGACCAACTCTGGCTTTCTCTGGAAAAAGAGGGTGAATGTACACTTCTAGAAATGGTGGGAGCAGACTCAGGAGAGAAAGAGGCTGCAGATTTACTTTGAAAACATAATGGCAAAAGAAAGAAAATTTTCTAGCCATACTTAAACACCAGTTGGCTTGGTCTATGTTATAGCATGCTAACACAATCAATAAAATTGAATATTTTATGATACTTTTCAAAGCTTGCAAAGTGTTCTTATGCTAGTAATCTCACTTAATCTGAAAAAATTATATAGTGAATTATGGTGAAACTTGGATGTTTGGTCTGCATTACCCAGAAATTTAGGTCTATATGAGGGGAAGTTTTTGTTTGTTTGTTTGTTTGTTTGTTTGTTTGTTGTTTCTGTGAGAATGCCAAGACAGATGACAGATTTTAGGAAACTCTACCATTGTCACATAATGATAATTCCAAGGAAAATAGATGTTTAAGTGGATTGTGATCAGACTCAGCCTAAGGAAACTTAATGTCAAAAACCTCGGTTTGCAAATGAGGCATCACTTTCTGGACGCTGCATTGAAGCTTGATCTTCGGGACTTTATCGTAGGAGAAAACAGAATGATAGAATCATAGAATGAGTTAGAAGTCTGAGCTATCCCATCTTCTTCAGTATATAGATTAGATCCAGAGAAATGGAGTAATTGATCCACAAACAAAGTGACAGCTAGGGACAGGGGACAGTGTGAACCCAAGTGGTCTGACTCTTACCCTAGGATTCCTTTCATGGCAGGAAGTTGCCTCTGTTAGAGCTCAGAGAAGGTCACCCCCAAAGATGTCAAAGTAGCATATTGATTATTTTATATTAAAGTTACTTAAGAAATAGCCAGTGCAAGAACAGCACTTTGACCCTCCTTTGTCCCTGGAAAGCAGGACATAAATCTCCCATGTGAAAATACCCTCCCTGCACCAGAGGGGTACAGAGATATCCTCATTGCCAGAGACAGGGAATTCAGGGCCCAGAAGGTTGTGTAAACAAACTCTGCTTAGATTCTTCACTAACTAAGCACCCAAACCTAAGTTTCCTTGTCTTGTCAATTCCTTACAAATGTATTGTTTCTTTGTCTAAAATAATTGTATAAAAGCTGCCTGCCTTGGTCACCACTTAGGTCTTATATCTATGAGACCTCCATACATACAAAATTAAATTTGTTTTTTTTCTGTTAATCTTTCTTATGTCAATTCAACTATTAGATCAGCCCCCCCCAAACCCTACAGCATATGGGGAAATTTTCCCTTCCCCAGCATCTCTAAGGACAATGATATACAGGCTGGGGAGGGAGATAGTTTAGTAGAGTAAGATGGATATTTCTTGACATTTTTATCCCTTTAGCTGAATGTATTCACATACAATGAAGTCAAGAAAATAATTAAATTATACTTTATTCTCAAGTACTAGAAAGCTTCAAACTGAGCTATGGAAATTATGGGTATTTGAGGGGAGAGAGGTGTGATTTATTCAAACGATTATTTCAGTGCTGGGCTTTATTTTGACTAGAGATGCCATTGTAATACTTTCAATCTGACTTTCATGTTCAGTTGTTTTGCTATTCATGGATCACGGGCAGAGGAAGACAAGTTGTTACTATCGAAGCATCTCGAGGAAATTCTTCTGGGCAATTAGGCAACCATTTCCTCCCTCATGAATTGCTGCAAAGCCATAGTGCTTAGCAAATGGATTAGAGGAACACTGGTTAAGAAAATAAACAGCTGGCATTCTGGATGTCTCACGAGAAACATGTCCTCTCCGTATGGTTACTTCACTCTGGGACTCACAGATTTACCAGCGCCTCAGGAAGAGGTTGCAGAAGCCACCTCCCACCTTGCTCTGAAATGAAGATACTGCTCTGTCTGGCTTCAGGGACCTTCATGCTCTTGTCCCTCTGCCGGGGGTCCCATTGTGCTTCCTGTGAACAGGGGTCACCCCAAGTTATAGAAAGTTTATTTTTTCCAAAGCAAATGACAAGTTAACATAGAAACATTTCAATGCCTTAAAGCTAAGAAATGGAGTAAATTTAAAACAAAAATGAACATGCATATATGCTTAAAAGTACAAAAGGGAAAAGTTATATAGAGAAAACTGTTATTCAACTCTTAAGGCTGACAGAATGAAATGGAAGATTAAGTCTGATGTCAGTAGGGGCTTTTTATTCTGCTGATAGCAAAATCAAGGCAGACATGAGTAGTCAAAGTAAAACAAATGCCCAGAGGTCAACCAGCATTGTACGTCTTCACTAAGAAAATTAATGAGGTGGAAAACATTTAGATTTCTGAAGAAATACTCTTCTTAGTTTTCATAAAAGAGACAGCACTCAACAAATTTCAATTTTCTTGTGAAATGGCATTGTCTCTATGAGCAGCTATTTCTTTGATTATTGTTGACAATCTTTCTCAACCTATATTCTGTATGATATACTTCTTCACTAATGCTTATTTGATCCCTCTCTAGGCTGTCTGGGTCATCTGCCAATCATATGCTCTTTAGCAGAATCAGAGTTGGTCAAAATTAGATTTTGTCGATACAATATCCCTCCATGGCATTGTCTTTTTAAGCTGTAAGACTGGATCACTAAGCTTCCTTGTTGATTTAGCCCTTTCCAAGATTCTGGGGCTCTTCTCGCCTGTAGAGAAAGAGGAAATCTAAGAATATCAAAGTCAAGAGCTCTTTAGGGCCAGTACCAAGTCTCTCTGATTCTTTGTCTAATTCTAGCTCCTGAGTGTGGCAGACTGGCTAAGCCCTCGCCAAAGCCCTGTTCCCTCCTCCTGGACACACAGCTAGATCACATGCCCCATTATCCCTGGCTGTGTCCCACTTCCCAGCTAGCACTGGCCACACCACCGAGTTAAAGTGTGATCCGAGTTACGTGTGTCACTTGCATCCTTGGCCCATGAAAGTCTCTTACTCACGATCCCTTCATTCAGTCCCTCTTCCTTTGCCTGCTGTGTGCAGATGGGCATGACAACCTTGAAATCCTCATGATAAAACTGACAGAGTCTGAAGATGGAAAGAGTATCTGCTTCTGAATCATTGCTTGAAGGAGAGACACTCATCAATCAGAAACATTCATTTAAAACTTAAGTGAAAAATAAAGTTTCATAATGAAAAACCACTAACATTGGTGCTTTATATATTAGAGTGTCTGTAGTTGCCTTATATAAAACTCTGACATACTTACTCCTGCAATAAATTCCAGTCCTAATAGCAAGGTCCTTGCCTTGCCCCTGTTTATTGGTCCTAAATCTCAGTTGCTCTTTGGGGCCCCCCTTCTTTCTCAGTTCTTCCAGAGAAACTGAGCAGTGAAACATTTTCATGGAACAGGTATTGGTCTGACAGCTCCCCGGTTCCAGGTATTACTGCCTCCTTGTGGTCATGTAAGCACTTTATGTTTTTAAGATTTTCCTGCTGTGAAAGAAATAGATTCTACGTTGTGCTTTAAAATTAAGCTGATATATATATATATATATATATCTAAAATAAATAAACAACAAGGTCTTACTGGAAAGCACAAGGAACTATATTCAATACCTTATAATAACCTATAATAAAAAAGAATAGGAAAAGGAAAAGTTATACATATATAACTGAATCACTATGCTGTACACCAGAAACTAACACAACATTGTAAATCGACTATACTTCAATAGAAAAAATTAAGCTGGCAGAATTATTTATTTATTTTAACTAACATTGAATTAAATCAATAATACATTAATTTCAGTGATACATTAAATTAAATAATCAGCATTTAAGCATCATACGATTGGTGAGATTTTAGCTTCCTAAGACAAGTGGTTACAAAATTAAGTGAACAAACATAATCTCTAATAAACATCCTAATAAATAAAGTTTCCTATAACAAACATTTGTGTTTCCAACATGACAGTTTGTGGCTAAGCCCCCGTGCCCATGTGCCAAGGCTCCTGGAGCTGGTAACCTGGCTGGTTCCCCCTGCATTGGATCTGGCTGGCCCTGCAAAAGCTATAGACTGCGGCAGAAACGATGCTTCACGACTTCCAAGTTGAGGTCATAAGATGCCTTACAGGGTCTGCCTTGTTTTCCTGAAACACTAATGCTGAGGGAAGCCAATCACAGAGTAAGAAGTCTATCAGTCTAACCCCCTTTTCTCTTATGTGAGGAAGCCTTCTCTGGACACGTGTAAGGGCCGCAGGGAGAAACAGAACTGATCTTGCCTTCTCAGCCGAGGTGCCAGATTTGTGAGTCATTTCGGTCTATCCAGCCCCACGCGCCATTAACTGAATCCAACCCCTGCCGCCCTCTGACTGCAACCAAGTAACAAATGCGAGGCAGGAACTGCCCAACTGAGCCCAGCCAATGCAAAGAATCATGAGAAATAATAATAAATTTTTAAGCCACTGAGTTTTGAGGTGGTTTGTTAACACAGAAGTAAATAACTGGAACACAGGACAATGGTTCTTTTAAAATATGAAAGCAAACTCACAAATATAACACAGTTCTTTCCCCTTCCCAGTGCATGCTGTTTTTATTCCTTCTCTCTATATGGGTTCAGAGTAAATTGGAAAAAAAAAAAAAAAAAGCAGCAAGGAGGCCAGCCAGTATATCACCTTCATTATTCATAAAGGCTAAGGTGGAGGTTGTGTGGGAACCAAATGAATTTCATAATACTGAACAGCTAAATCGTTAGAATAATCTACCTTTTCATAGGTAACTGGGCTGGGGCAACCATCTCCACCTGGAGGGGAGTTCCTGTCTAAGATTCCCAGCACAGAAAACAGAGGCTAACTTGTGGGTATGTTTGCTTCCAAGAGGAAAAAAAGGCGGTTTGTTCTTCCCAAATTACTAGTCAGGTAAGTCACTTACCTCATCTAGGGTGAGGTCAGCAAAAGGACAAAGAGATTCCAAGAGTTGCACCAATTTACTCCCTCCACGTGGAAGGACATACTAGAGGGGAGGAAAGGATTTCCCTCTATCAGTGAACAGATTTGACAAAAACTGGCTGTTAAATAAGCCGGGACATAAACTGAAATTTTTGACATAAAAGTCTGTAAATATTTTCTCGTCTCCATTTTTCCTTTTAAGCAGAATAATGGCTAATTCAGTGCTTCACACTCTCAAAAATCACTTGTGACAATATCTTCACTGAAATTTTCTAAGTAAGTACCTTAGAAACTTGTGCCTATGATTTTATTTATAATTTTATCCAATGCAACACCCAAGATCTGGGGCTCATAATTTTGATTTCTTCATTGCTCATCACCAACTGCAAACAAGGTATAATAAATGCAAATAATAAAGTTACAAGGGCTTCTGAATATTCCAAAGTTCTTACCATCTTAGATCAGTTTTATAACTCCAGTGCACTTGACTTCCATATTATAAACACAACTTCGAAAAGTTCAAAGAGACGGGGAAAATAAAAGAATCCAGGGTTCCATTTAGGCTAGAACAGAGAATATACCTTAGTGGCACCGTAACTGAGTGGAAGATAAGATAGTAGGAGCAACTTTTCTTGGAAAATTAGATTTTCCCAGGGCTAATGAGAATGTAAAATTTAACTAGATTTAAATTTAACTAGAAATAATTTACTAGAATAATTTAAGAAATTGAGACTTGCATATTTACTTCCTAGATTGTAAGCTTTAAAAAAATTATGTGAAAATAAAAATTTTATCATTGATCACTGATCCAAACGCAAATTATACATTACCCAATAAAAAGTATTCATTGCCTTTGTGGAGGAAGAAAGATGAAAATGAAAAGAGGTATTGCAGGGGTGCCCACAGCCTTGAAGAGAGAACCGGGACAGTTTCCATTTTACATATGCCCACAATTATTATGCATTTAAAGGAAGGATGCTGTCTCTGCTGTCAGACCTTTCGTATGGCAATTTTGTCCTTGATTTTCATCCGTGTCACAGATTTGATTGGCTCTTTACATTAACAAGCAAACTTCTTTCAGGCTATAGATTTATTTAACACAGTGTAGGTTTATTTAACTTCCCATAGCTGTATTTTATTTAACATTATAGTTACACTTCATCACAGAAATGACTGCTCTGATAGTTCTCTTACTCTCTCATGGCCAACAGGAAATGTAATATTACCGACATGGATTGAAGTTAGAAAGAATAGTTAAGGACCAACTACTTACAGCTTGAATATAACTTTTACTGCTCCCAGGCTAAGCGTAAAAACTGATCAGTGAAAGCTTCTAGGGTAGTATTTAAAAAAAAAAAAAAGACTGAGTTGTGTTGCTTGAATAGCTCTGGGATCTGGGAGCAGGGATGAGAATGACCTTCTAGACCTTGGTACCATCATGGGCCAGATTATATGGGAATAAATGTCTTAGAAGTGGTGAGATGAACAAATCAAACCATTGCCATATACAGACACCATTGAACAGTAGCCCCAGTCTTTGGGCAATGAACCTTGGAGGAAACACAGAGTTATTGCAAAAAGTCCATGAATTCTCACGTGTACTAAACATTTTCTGTGTGCTAAATAATTAAAATCAGACATGCATGCATTTTATTTAAAAAAAAATGTAGCTTCTTACTTGGTTAGTAAATACATTTATACTTTTTTACAGCTTTTAAAATTTATAATATTTTTTATACTATGCTTTTTCCCAATCAAGGAGTTCCAAAATCCAGCTGACAGATGAGAATCCGTGAAACTCTTTAAAAGTGAGGCAGGAAAAACAGTCTCCATACTTAAAAGTATTTACAGCTGTCTTTGTAACTTTTAGCACGCTGTTTACCCTCTTTCATATCCATAGGACAGGTTAACACTCTATGCAACAAAGCACACTTTTCCTGAGAGGGAGGATCAATCATGGCTTAGCAACATTAAGCTGGAAATGAAGCCCTGAAGGTGGAAAACTTATCTTTACAATTCCAGGCCAACAGGGAACCAACCTGTGAGATTTCACTTGAGTCTGTAGGAAGGAGGTGTGTCTGTCTGGGACCATCTATAGATAGAGGGGGAAAAAGATGCATTGAGACTTCCAAGAGACCCTTAAGAATTGATTCTCACTCTTGGCTGCATTCTACAATCAACTTGGGTGGGGGAAGTTTAAAACTGGATGCTCAGGCTGCACATGAGGTGGATTAAAGAGGAAGCTGGAGGTGGGGTTGCTGAGAGGGGGCATGAGAACCAGGTATTAGGCATTTCACAGCTCCCGAGCGACTGGTGTGCTCCAGGGCTGGTGTTGGTTGCTCTGAGGGTCCTACAGAGATTGCATCGGCACATCACACTATGTGGTGCCTGACAGATTCCTCAAACAGAAAGCAAGCTTAAAGATCACATCTGCAGCCGGTTACTCAGTCATCTAGCCTCTCAAGAGACAGAATAACAGGATTTGTTGATTTGGCAAGAGGAGTTGTTATGGCCTCTGAGGAAATATTAAGCATATCCCACTATGTTTCCGTAATCACTCTGCCTAGGCTTGATTTCAAGCACGTTCACATTATTTTACCTTAAATCATATCTGGTGCACCAGAGCCTGATCTAAGTCTGATGCTTCATGGCATATGGTTTTATTTTTAAGCCTTCTATGACAACTTCATTGAACTGTTACATGACCATTGTGTGAAATTACCTCATTGCATATGTCTGGGAGCATTGTTTTTCTCCGGTTTGAAGCAATTATTTCATTGGTGTACAACCCAATTGCCTGGAGATAGTGGTAGAATCAAATTTTACTAAGTACTTAATGATTAGTCACTGTACGCAAACCATATTGATATGTGTACATGATAAACACTTGAATTAAGATGCCATGGTTCTTCCTCTTAAGTCACACTGTAATGGGGGTGACCAAAGAGCAAAATTTGCAAGTCAAATAGAACAAAGCACACTGAAACACGTTCTCATTCATTTTAAAGACATTTTGTGAAAAGAAAATGGGAACTTCTGCTGAAAGGAGGAAGAAACAGGACACAAGTCACGGTGATAACTGAACTTAGTCATTTAAACCCTGCATCTTACTTCTGATTAATGAATATACATTTAAAAAATTGGAAATACAGAATGTGTAAGGAAAATAAATAAAATATTATTAGTAATCCCACAATCCATATTTATATGTAGGGATATGTGTATATATGTATGTGTGCATGTTATGTTACATAAATGTTTACGTATCATATATGCAGGTATACATTGCACACTGGTATATGTTTATATATATACATATATGTGCATAATATAGCATATTTGGACACACATTTTTTGTGTATTATATACACACATATACTAATTTATTTATATATGTACATAAATATTGATGCATTCACACATACTACTGCTATTTTTGAGAGGAGCTGAATAATGACACCCCTCCTTCCTGCCCAGGTTCTTAATTGAGAAATAAGGACTAGAAGGTGAAGATAATAATGTCTAAGCTTGATAAAGATTAAGTTGGAGAATGTAGTTTTTTTAATGTTTATAAAATATATCTTTATTTTCATAAAGAAAATTCACAACTTTGTCCATGTTTTTCTTTTTATGGTTAGTGAAAACTTACCACTCACCTTTGTACTGGATTTGGTAACCACTGTTCTATAGCACACAAGTTTCTCTTGTCCCAAAATATTAATCCTAACAGATGACAATCTACATTTCAGGGTTGCTTTCCTATTAAGAGCTACTATTCATTAAACACGTGTGCCTGGCACATGTATTTCACTCATGATCTTATCTGATTTTTTTTTTTACGTATACATATATATATATATAATTTCATATTCTTTTTCATTACAGCTCATTATGAGAAATTGAATATAATTCCCTATGCTATATAATAGATCCTTGTTTATCTATTTTATATATAGTATTTGTATCTGTTAATCCCAAATTCTTAATCTATCCCTCCCCCACCTTCCCCCTGGTAACCACAGTTTATTTTCTATGTTAGTGAGTCTATTTCCGGTTTGTAAATAAAATTTTTATTTTTTTTTTTAAATTCCACACATAAGTGACTTCATATTTGTCTTTCTCTGTCTGAATTACTTCACTTAATATGATAATCTCTAGGTCCCTCCATGTTGTTGCAAATGGCATTATTCCATTCATTTTTATGGCTGAGTAATATTCCACTATATATATATATATATATATATATATATATATATATATATATATATATATAATATATACACACACCACACATCTTCTTTATCCACTTATCTGTCAGTGGGTTTTTAAGTTTTTTCCATGTCTTTCTTGGCTATTGTAAATAGTGCTGCTATGAACACTGAACTTTATATACAATGGTATATGAAGCCAAGACAACGGAGAACATAGCTCTGTGTGAGAAACCAAAGGGTCAGCTTATTGAAGTCCAAAATTCTGCACTAATCCACCCAACCACAGGCAATGCTGGACCTGGGGAGAACAAGTTCCGCTAGTGGATGGCTTGGCCCTGGAAGAGCAGAGTAGAATTTAACCTCCTGTAAGTAGGCTGGCTCCCATAAAAGGAGAAAAGTACAAGTCAAGTTTAGTCTTTGCAAATGTACAGGTATATGTAATTATTATGTTATATATATGTAATGACATTACATATACTATATTTAACATATATGTAATTACAAACGTATATGATGTAGAGATTCAACCCAAGAAAGTACACTTTCAAGAAATTAGCCATTATTATTCTAATTTTCAAGCCAGATTATGTCTAGCCATGTTGTCTTATACAGGTTATCAGAAATTTTGCAATGAGATTAGATGACAATAGTGTGAAAGTTTCATAAAGGCATAAAGACCTTCGATTCATAAAATTCCAGCAATAAAGATTCCCTAATTTTATCTCTAAGCCCTCTGCCAATATTAAATTTCTAAAGAGAAATTGAAGTTCAAAGAATAAATATACTGGCAAGTTAAATCCAAAGGAAATAAGGCTCAAAATCAAATCCCTTTGACTTTAAAAGATAAAATCCAAAAGTTGTCCTTCCCAATTTGTAATTCTGCTCCGTTCAGTCAGAGGAGTTCACCACAAATGGGTAGAGCTTTGTATTTGGGTTTTTTTTTTCCCCCCAGCAAATACAGCCTGGGAAGTGTGTGGATCTTTTAAGGCCTCAGAAATTCTTAGCTCAGTGTCAAGATACTTCATTCTCACTCTAATCAGACTTTTAAAAGTAAGACTCAAAAAGTAAACTTAACCCCACACCCACCAAATTTAGAATATAAGCCAAACCCTCACCCGTAGAGCAGTGATCCATGGTACAATCCTGTTCCCGAAATCCAATACACAGTATTGTCAAAGGCCATCCCACTGGTGTCTGAGGAAGAAGGGCAGATGGTAGATGGTGAGCATCTTGGCTTCAGCATGGCTGCATTGCCAGCTGGTCTACTTTTCTGGAATCTACAACCAGTGAATTTAATTGGTAGGAACCTCCCAGCAAATGATTAATTCTGTCACTACGAATTTACCGCATGTACAGTGGGGGACATTCCAGATGCCTAATGTCTCCGGAGGAAAGTGGCCTTGAGATGCTGCCATTTTTGTTCACAATGGCAGTGCCCCTCCTTACTAACAAGGTGTTATTTGAGAATCCTTTCTTTTTCACCCAACCTATTCAGAAACTCTTCCCTCCCAGTTCCCTTTAAGCATGAGTTTTAAAGATGGTACTGACTCCTAGGTATTCTGGGAGGTATTGTGTGTGTGTGTGTGTAGTGGCATCTTCCTTTGCTTCTTGGAATGGAATTAATTTGGCCTAAAAACAAAAAACAAAAAACAAAAACAAAAACAAACAAACAAAAAAACCCTACCTCCTAGAAAAGGATTTCACCTTAGGGTCACATTTATTTCTGCTGAAAAAGCGGCCTCAGAATTTCTGAACTGAAGCTACTATAGAGACTGTTGAGCCATGTGCCCTGAGGTCCCAGAGAGGACAGGTGCCTCAGCCACGTGGTCCTCTAATGTCTAGACAGTTTCCTTCTTCTTTTCCATCCCATAAATCTCCTGGCTTCTGGGATACCCACATGCTCAGCTACAATAATTGTGTTGAAACTCACCCAAACATCCTTCTCTAGTTTCTTTTTCTATGATTGAGCCTTTGGACAAGACACACGATTTGAGGTCAAGTGCACCAGTCTCAACCTGTACTGTGAATGCAGAATAGAGCGCCACCTACCGCCACTTAATGCAAAAGACCTTAAGCCACAGCCGCGTGATAATTTATATTTTAACCATTTAAGTCTAGAAGCTCCATAGTGTTCTGTGGTTCCTGTGTAATTGCTGATTTGCCATGTACATGCAGGTTACAATCTCACTTTAGCCTGGCCAGTGATGGCAGGCCAAGCTGTGCCTGCATCAGGATAAATTACAGCAGCCTGCAGCCTTAGGCCTTGGCACCTGCCAAAGACACTGCTTTGCTGAAGCCCTTGCGTTAGAATACAAGTTTAAGGTCAAACTGGAGCAATCTGCACTCTGAAGCCATCTGTGCTGGCTAAAGGCCCGTGTCTTTGGCCCTATCTCCACAGAAAGTCTTTTAGGGTCAGAACCACAACAAGTTGCAGCCACCTGGCAAAGCCAAAAATACCTAGTGACTAATGCTTCACGACCCTTAGCTGGCTGTCAGCAGTTCAAAGCTAAGTTTGCAAGGTAAAAACCTACCTGGTCTAGTGTAAGACAGACCATCGCTGTCAAAATCCCCTGCCTAGGCATTAAAGACTAAGAGCGCATCAGAAGTTCATTCCACAGGAAACATGCTTTCCAGATTCTTATCTCCTTTTCCATGTTCTCAGTCCTCAAATATGGAGTTTAAACACACATACATGGTTTTAAACATATATAAAAACATATACATATATCAATCACAGAATACACATTCTCATACTATCATCTAAATTTAGCAAAATAAATAAAATAAGTACCTGATATATATATATGTTTTCCTTTATATGTCCAGTATTTATTTATTAGAATGTATTAAATTGAATATATGTAACATGCAATTTAGTAAAATATATATAATACATATATTCAACTTAATATTTTAATAGATAAAATAAATACCTGATGTATATTTTAAAAGATATATATATTGGGTATTTATTTTATTTTACTAAATTTATTTCATACTATACAGAGAATTATATATTCTATGCTCATACATCAAAAGTACTTTAAAAGATCTTTCCTGATATCATTATTACAAAACAAAAAAAAATTAAAATATTTTAAATACCAATACCCCATGAACCCTGTGAAAACACCAAATAACATGATAAAGCTTTATGAAAGTAAACAGGTTCCTGCTTATCCTCCAGTTTGGCTATCTATAGGCGACTATTTTTAATTCTTTTAGCTAATTCTTTTATTTATTTGGCTTGAGATGTAATTGATATATAATATTATATTAGTTTTAGTTGTGCAACATAATGATTTGGTATTTGTATGTATTGTGAAATGTTCACCACAGTAAGCCTAGTTAACATCTGTCTCCTCACATAGTTAAATTTTTTTGTCTTATGATAAGAAGCTTTACAATCTACTCTCTTAGCAACTTTCAAATATGCAATATAGTATTATTAACTATAGTCACCATGCTATAGATGACCTCCCAGGACTCATTTATTTATAGCTGAAGTTTGTAACTTTTGATTCTTAATTGGTTCTTTTTGTTCTTACTATATCCCTCAATACTATCTTGTACTGTTATTTTTTAATTATTCAGTTTTAGGATTTATTTATTTACTCTGTTGTATCTTAATCCACCAACCACTTACTATAGTTAAGTCACGATTTATAATTAAATCAAGAAACTATGTAAATGTAGCTTACTTGAAATCCAAATAGTTTATTTTTGTGCAGCTTTTTGATTTACCAAGTCTCTAGTTTCCCTTTTCATCCACTATAATTCTTTATGCAAATACTGTATTTCAACTCTTTAGCTTATCAGACATTCTATGGAGTGTCTGATTGTTTTACTGACTTCCCTCAGGAACACTCTGTCCTTCACCTGTCATCTGGACAAGTCATGTTTTAGGGTAGATTTGAAGTGATCATCCTGGGATTTTTCTCTTGGGAAGGAGACCTCTTTTTCTGGAATTTATCTTTTTCTTTCTTGGATTACTACATTGTTTTGCTAGAGCAAAGAGTGTGTGGGAAGTGATTTCTGAAAACTGTGTGTCTAAAAATGTGTTTATTCCAAATACTTGACTGAAAATCTGGCTAGACATAGGATTTTCACCCAATCTGTTCCTCTCAGATCTGGAAGCTTTGCTCCGTGACTAGCACTAGTGTGACTGATAAGAAGGCTGGTACCAATATGATCATTCCACTGTAGATGATGACTCCATTTCTTTCTGGAAATTATTAAGACCTTGTCTTTATTCCTTTGGTTCTAAATTACGCAAATACTTTTCAAGAAAAGGGAATTTTTTATACATTTATTTGGCGTTTAGAAGGTGGTTTCAACATGGAGACATGTCCGTCAACTCTGGCAAATTCTCTTGAATTGAGTCTTTGATATTTTACAGACTTCTCTTTTCTATGCCCTCTCATTGTAAATTGCTATCAGTCAGGCCAATATGATTATTTGCTATTCAATAAACAACTTCAAAAATGAGGTACAGGTGCTTGGTTTGGAGTCTCAATCATCTTGGATCTCACAGAAAAAAATTAACAGTTCCTTGAGGGCTGAATTTTCAAACCTTCTCTTAGGCAAGATCACAGAACCAGGGCTGGATTTCTCCCAGAGGTCATGTAAAGACCAACCCCTTTATTTTGTAGGTGTTTACACCTGGATAACTAGGTAAGTTTTCCAAGGTCTTACAGCCAGTTAGAGGCTGGATTAGACTGAAAGATTCTCATTTCCTAGCTGGGTTCCTTTTCCACTGCATAACATTTTCCTCATCTCTCACAAATCAGTGACTTGGAGCACAAATTCACACATCTTAAGTTCAAACGTGATGTGTATAGCTTCCAAAGGGAACCCTACCAACTGTTAGTAAAACAAACAAAAAATGGAAAAGGGCTACCGAGCTGGCAGAAACTGAAGACCCTTCAGAGTAGGGGATTTTAACTATCCCTGCTGCCATTAATCACTGCTGACAACTTCTTCTGCAACTGCCTATGAAGCCATTTGCTAAGATACACAGTGGTCATAACATAGTACATATTTAATATTTAAACATAATATTGCTTTCTTGGAAATGATTATCAAAGAATTGTTTAAATTATATAAAGTTTTAAATGCACATAGAAAAATTTTTGTAGTAGAACAAGGGCCTTAGAATAAGCATGAAGACCAAATTGTGGTATTAAAGAAAACCCAAAATGGAGCCCATAGTTTGAGTATTCAACCATTCACAGCCATGTAACCCAAACTTAAACTGTTCTGATTTCCCTGAAATGCTGACTCTGATCTCAAATAAAACTTAAGCTTTCTTCCTGTCAGCATCACCACGCTGCTCTTAACCAACTAGCTACAAAGAAGTAAGCTCATGCAGTGCTTCAATCCTAAAAGGAATGTAACTTTCTAGTAAACAATCACAATACAAAACAACGTACTTCCTCACTCACGCTTTATAAACTGTAACTGTTGAGAGCACAGCACTTTTGGTTTTGAAGTCTTCCTGTTTGCAAACAGTTTGTTTCTTGCTTGATAAGATATTTTTATCAACTAACGCTCTCCAGATTTTCTTTTGATAGTTTCTTCCCTACCCACTAGGTCCACCACTATAGACAAGTCAAACTCCATGAGTTTCTTCATTAGTAAAATGTGGAAACAATAATAAGATTTATTAGAATATTCTCAGCATTGGATGAAATTATGCATATAAATTAATCAGCGCAGTGGCTGGTACATGGACTGTGCTCATAAAAATGTGTTAAGTCAATGAATGTTAGTTTATGTTGCTTGTCATATGTACTTCCCATAAGATTTCTCATGCATATAATTATTTGATAAATATGTCCTCTAAATGTTAAAGGGTCTGAGGAGCTTTGTTCTCATCTAAAGTTGCTGACATGTCATATTATCTCAGTTGATTTGCTTATAAGCAAGTAAGAAAAAAGCTACAAATGACTTCTTACCGAGAGGATGATTTAGGACACATGTCCTTTTTGATATGACAAAGTTAGAACATTTTGCACTATGTTAAAGTAGGGTCTTCACTGAATGAAAATGACCTTTTTCTCTAATGATATATTCACAGGATTATGAAATGTATATATACTCAAAACATACCATAATAACTGATCATCTCTGGTAAAGATAAATGTTTAAGTGCTGCTCAATATTCATTCACAAAATTAATGCAACTGGTCATTCATTCAACTCATTTGTTCATTTATTTATTGGATATTTATTGAACTCCGAATCAGTGATTCTGAGATGCTGAAGTGAAAGTCATTGCCCCAAGGCTGGCACTCTTACCTCCCTTATCTAATTCTCTTGGGAAAAAAAGAAACAGTACAGGAAATTAGAACAGAAGTGGGTGAATGTTCCTTGCTGTTGCTGTGTACTTAGATTAGTCCTTCCTCTTCCAAAAACTATATCAAGGATATAAGCCAGCACCGTCCCAGAGAAACAAAATACAAACCACACGTGTAAGCTCAAATGCTCTTGTAGCCACATGAAAACAAGTAAAAAGAAATAGGTGAAATTAAGTTTAATAATATATTTTAACCTCATCTTTTCAAAATATTACCACGTCAACATGTAACTGATTCTAAGATTATTAATTAAATAGTTTACATTCTTTCTTTCATAGCAAGTTGTTGATATCTCATATGTATTTTGCACTTATGATATAGCTTAATTTGGACTAGCCGTATTTCAAGTGCTCAACAGGTTCATGTAACTAGCGGTTAGCATACTAGTGCAGATTACAGTCAGGGTTTAGGATGTGGGCATATCTTTTTAGAGGTCATCATCCAACCCACTACATTCCCCTAGAGCCCCTAGAAGGATTGCAGACCCACCAACGCCTTGATTTTAACCCAGTGATACCCATTTTGAACTTTTGATCTTCAATACTGACACTGCAAGGTAATACATTTGTCTTATTCTAAGCAAATTTGTGGTCATGCGTTTCAGCAGCAATGGGAAACTACGAGGGTTTATCTCAAATCTTGTTTCCTCCACCCAGTGGTCTTTTATTGAAACCACTGAGTAAGAAGCACGTTAGTAATCTACCAGTAGGAAAGACATGTGAAGATATCCCCCTGACAAATGAAACTCTGGCTTGAAGCTTGAGAGCAAAGTAAGAGTTATGAAACCAAGTAACTGATTCAGGAATGACAATGATCCAGACACTTGGAATAAAAGCTGCAGCATAGCCTGGACTAAAGGTCAATTGGTCAATATATTATACCTTCTGATACATTTCTGTAACCAGTCATTATCTCTAAGGCAGAAAGTGGTCCCAGTCTGAGGCTTTCTGAAGAGTAACACCAATGAATTTGCTTAGCCAGAGTAATCACATGGGAAAGGAGGAAGTCAGTAAGGAAGAAAGGAAGAAAGGAAGGAAGGAAGGGAAGGAAGATGGATCTGTGAAAATTCAGAGTTCATCAAAATAATAGCCCAAAGATCAATTATCTGTGTCACATGACCCAATGCCTGCGAAATAATGAGAAAAAATCTGAACCTGGGATCATATTATATCAAACTTTTAATCCTATGAAGCAGCATTAAAACAGTACTTTTAGCTAGTACTTTCTAGAGAAGTAAGCTAGGTCCCATAATGTTTTTAATATCAGTATCTGATGTGTTGCTTCATTAATTTTTGTTGAAAATAGTATAACTAAACTGCCAGGGATACGTATTTGCTGGCTGCTTTCTGTGTGTATAAATTTCCTAGTGTCTATTCCTACAGAAGGTACATTAAAATAATAGAGTTTAAGGCATAACTAAGAATTAGCAAAAGGAATCTAGGCCAATTAATAAGACCCTAGAACTCATTATTAAACAAAATATCTACAGTTTTTCAGACTGTGGGGAATATTAGTTAGAGACAACAGGAAAAAAAAGCATTTAGTGTTCCTGTTGTCACTTGGTAATTGTTGAGAGTCACCAAGCAAGGGAGTAGAAAGGACTTCATCAGATAGGATAAGCCAACAGGCCACTCTAAAAGGAGGCCAGACAACCAGGAAGAGATTCAAAGGAATTTATCATCAATACATCTCTAGTAACCGGTAAAAAGATAAGCAAAGAAACAAAATTGTGGACAGAATTACCATTGACATGTATAATAATTGTTTGGGGGGAATAAAATATCTTAAGGTAGAATAAAATTAATTTGTGAATCTTGAGAATACAATTTTTACCATATAAGCATAAAGAAATGAATGTAAATTTTCTCTAATAAATTTTCTAAAGGGGAGCAAATTGGATTAAAATTTTTACAATATGAAATATTTAAAGGTAAAGTATTTGCATATTGAGATTCATTGACTACCCCCGAAATAATTTTTAAAAGCTTCATAAGATAAAGATTAGAATGTCCAACTTTCTCTTTCCAGACATCGATTACCAGAAATATGTAGGTTTGACATACACAGCATTGACAATTTTTACAACCTAAGTGTATTTTAATCATAAGCACAAAGTGTAAAATGAAGGAAACGTTAGTCCAGTTCATTCTGATGCAAATAAACTATTGGATACGAGCAAGGTTTATAAGAAAATGCTGTAATAGAATTTTTTTTGCTTATTTCACTGAACAAACATTAATAATCTTCAGATGCGATGCTGGGAGATGTTTTCAAATTTGACAGAGTACAGATGTCTTTTGGTAAGACTGATCCAAGAATAGTCTATTTCTGCCACAACTCAGGCTTTTATTACAGAAACAAATTCACTCAACTTATTTGCTCAAGTGTTAGAGTGGGCACAAAGAAGGCAGAAATGGAAAATTCCATCTCTCATTAATTGTAGCCAAAAAAAAAAAAAAGCTGTGCACTGTTCATCTTTCCTTTTATATCAAGGTAATTACATATTTTTTGTTTTTTCTTCCCCATACTCTTAAAATTTTATTATTTTTTCCACTTCTGAATCCAGAAATTTAAGTCTTGGTGTTTCCCTAATTGAACTATTTATGCCACACATACATAGTTTCTTTATTTCTCCTACAAGCATCAGTTCATTTAGTTTTCAAATGACCGAGTGAGGAGGACAGACTAATGGCTTTTGACACAGGTCTGGGCAGAGATAAGTAACTTGCCTGAAATAGTGGGTAGGAATATCAGGATGTGAATCCACATCTGGCTAACTCCAAGGCCATCTACCTTCTATTATATGACAATAAGTTTACCTCTACTGCAATTCGCTTAGCTTCTACAATCATTGAAGTTTGGATGAAAATATTTCTTTACTGAAGAAATTTATTTTCACCTCAAATATTTCAAAATCCCTGAGTATACTCTATCCTACAATTCTATTTTATAGTTCTGATAGCCTTGTGTAGTGCCTGCTATTAAACTCAACACGTTATCCATTTCTTCTAGCCAATGGGAGCTGAGAATGGCTGTAACATTGAGGGAAACAAATATTTAAACTGTGGTCAAAATGGGTTATAGTGTCATCATTTTGTAACTTTCACTGAATCAGAAATATGGAAATGCTTGCATAGGATATCATTTCTAGGGAAGCCAAGTATCTTGGCCTTCATGATAAGTTATGATGATGTCAATGCTTAAGACATTTTCAAAATTATTATTGTTTATTCGTCTCTTTCCTTCTATCCTCTTTTTTTTTTTTTTTTTGATTGTCCATAAATTGTGACAGGCTGCCTTCTTAACTCTTTTGATTTTAATGCTCACTAAATTATGTGGGAAAATTTAAATGTTTCCAAAAAGGAAGCTCATTTATTAGGTAAAGCATACTGTCTTGTTTTGAAATTCCACAAAAATGAGAACACTAGTTACAATTTAATCCATTGTGGCCTTAAGGGAAGAGAGCATTTTCCGTCTCCAACCCTAAATCTGTCTCTATAAATTAATATTTTGCCTTCTAAGAAATATGTTGGAACAAATAGCCAAAGAGATGATTTGTGGTAAAATACTTTCATAAGAATGACTAAGCATAATTTGGAAAGGAAAGAAACGATTTTATGCTGCTGCAAAGGGCCGAGGTGGCTTTTGTACATTATACAGTCTTAGCTGATCAAATTGAGAGAACATTTGTCAAAAAGTCAACATTTAGCATGCTTAAACATTTCCCATTAACTCTAGTTAACCCTATTAATTTACTTCAGTGGAAAGAAAAACAACTTATGCTCACACGAAGCCAAGAAAAGTGAGAGTTTTTCTACATAGAAGGTCCTTGGAATGCACTAGTACCTTAAATCTCTTACATAACTGAAAATAATTAGGCCTGCATAGGAAAGTCATTGTTGCAATAAAAATTTTGCTGAAAACTAAAGAAATAAGCTGTGTGTTGTATAACTATTTAACTTCTTTTTATTTGATTAGTTGACTAATCAAATGAATTATAGAGATGATAAAATTGACTTTAAAATATTATATATGCCATGAAGTCTTTCTTGAAAGTCCATTAAGGTATAAAATATATCTTTTGAAAGGAAAGATATTAAGTAAGCAACTTACCTTTTAAAATGGGTACTGTTTGGCTGAAAAACAGAAACAGAAATCTGTGGCCTGGAAATGAGTATCCGATCCACAAATCCAGAGAGATTATCAGGGGGGAGGTCTTCCTGACTTTAAAGATGGTATTATAAACAGGTCACAAACATATATTTTAGCAAGTAAATTACCTCAAATGCTAAATGGCAACCCCACTTTAAGTGCTGAAGTTGAGTGAAGTTCTCTACAGCATAAGCCCTAATGCTGCTTAATAAAAAAAAATCAGTGAATTGGAATCCACACCTGTTGTAATATGTGCATTGATTAAACTGGGCTGAAGGTTAATCAATGCAACTGAAAACATCCTGGAGTGATTGCCTGAGTATATGTACAACAAAGAAATCTGAAAGTCACTACAGGTCAAATGTCAGTATGTGCAAAGGCAGTGTGGCGCTGTTTTAAAAGCAAGCAAAGTGATAAGGCTGGATGTTGGGGGATACAGCCCATAGGCAATTTATCTGGCTTGGGAAAGAAGGAACACAGAAGAAAACCACCTAATTACGTACAAGAAGTTATAGGATTAACATAATTGTCATTTTGGAACCCCTAATGATATTACTGACCCATGTAAGAACAATCACCTAAAGCAATTAAGTGAATGATTGATGGGGAATATGGAAAATTGCAAATGTAACCCCTTTCTGACTGTCTCTGGCTTGCACAGGGGAAACTAACTACAACAAAACAACTGGTGGGTCAGTCCCTTAGTCCAGTGCTACAGCTGGTCAACCAGAAACTAAGTTTTCTGCTGTGATGTAATGTAGTATTCAGCATCACTCACTCTGGATACTTACCCACAAAGTCGTTCTAATTTCCAGTTTGTAGGAATTAACAGAGGATGGAGGGAGAAGCTAGACAATGAGAGAGTCCAAAAAACTCCCGTTGTCAAAGTCAGGGCAAGATATGGAAGTGCTTTCATCTTTGCTTTTGGAAAATTGAGACCAGTGAGGTTTTGAAGATATTGACGTCACGGAAACATTTAAACTGAAGTAAAGTGTTTCTTCAGGATGTATCTTAGCTCAACGCCTTATTTAAAGATAAGGAAAGCTAAGTTGAAAGGCCACCGAAGCTAGTGAGAACTAGGCAGCATTACACCCCAGACCCTAGGCCACGTTGCATGGCCTCGTGTTATTCTCCAGGGGTGTGGTGGTGCCTCGTCAAGGGGCATGTTCCCGAGCACCACAAATGTTGTAGACTGGAGGGAAATTTACAAATGATGCTAGTGAGAAAATGAAACAGCAGACTTGCACATGGACCAGGCAAACGTCTTTAAGGTCGTCTTGGCATGGTTTTATGGGTAATTCACGGCTGGATCTCTCAAGGTTTAGTGGAGTGATTTAGGAATTTCCTCCACCCCCGCCCATCTGTACTCTTATCTTTAAGAGTAATTTTTGCACAGGGAGTAATTTTAAGAAATTCCTGACCTCCATGGACAGTAAAATTTCATAAAACAGTGAATTTATTTTAGCTCCCTAGGAATGGATAAAGAAAGTGTTACTGTTGTTTATTTTTCATGACCTTCTGATAATACTCAACAGAAAAAAATACATTTATATCCTGCAGTCAAATTCAACTATGTAATCACTTCAACTGTACTTTTATGAAGAAAAACAAATATCACAATCAAAATATTTGCAACAGTCTATCACACAGCAGCCACATATCCTGCTTACCTGAAAGATTTTTTGGCAATTATAACTTGCAAAATAAAGATTGGTAATCATTGCACTCATTTTTGCAATGACCTTCACAACTGTTTTCTACTGAAGCCTGCTGGAAAGCTCTCGTTCCCAAATGGAGTTAAAACAAAGGCCCAAATTCAACATATTCCTCATCAGGCTAATGAGAACCCGTCGCAAAGGTGTGCCATGTGTGGTTTTAAAATGTTAAAAATTGTTTGAACAAATTAAGCCCTGCCTGAGTTTTCTCATGAGATTATTATAGCCTTTTAAAGGAAACTGTTGTTAGACATGGCCTTTTAAACCACGCTGATAAATCATTAACCCAACAATTTTGCTGTCTTTCACTCCAAGTGTATTGATGATCTGCCCTCAAGAAAGGACTCTCAGATAGGTGGTTCTCATACCCACGTCGTAAAGGAGTGTGGTATTGATCTGTTTATTTAGAGAAAGAATAGGACCTAAGAACTTCGGATCTAGGCCTACCTTTCAGTTTCTGCACCCAGCAACAAGAAACAGAATAGGATAAATAAAATCACAAACCACAACCACAATGACAAAAATTTATTTTCTACATTAACTGGAATCTTTCCTTTGATGTTGTACTATCACTGTCATCCAGTTCCCATAGGTGAACTGCTGGTAAAGAGTTAAAACATTTTTCTGAAGAGGGCAACTAGGGCAGGAAAAAAGAAAGCCAAAAACATGGATATTCTACAGTCAGAGATCGAATAGGTTTTCTGCCCTGCAAACCCAGGACACCCACGCTGTACACTCAGAACAAAGAGCGGAATTGGGCTGTTAAGCCTTTTGAATTGTAGGTCCTGCTCTGCCACTTATTTAAAATGAGAATACTAACAACTTGTTTCATTTTTATTTTCAAAGTCATCCTGATAATAAAGGTAATGGTAATTCCTATTGAATAGCTATCTCTTATACGCCAAGAACATGTTGTTTGTTTTTCCATTTAATCTCCACTACTACTCCATGACATAGAAATGATCTTCATTTAACAGATGAGGAAACAGATTTCGTTTGGCAAAGCGTCCATGTTCACACAGTGAGAAAGTAAAAAATCGGGATTTGATTTTAAGTCTATCTGACTCCATAGTTTATGTTGTTTTCTCCATACCAGTCTTATTTCCTTAAGAAATCAGACTGGGTGTAGTGAACAAATGGGCTAGACTCTATTTTATTTTAACTCTTAAGAAAGGGTCAATATTGTTTAGTAAGTTTTTAGCATTATGTAAATTAATACCTTAGACTGTATTTGAAATGCAATGAGAAAGAGCTTACTAAATAGGTTACATGGAATTGTAAATAAACACAAACTCTTCTCTAAATGTTTGACATTCATTTATCCTACAGAAACATTCTCCAATCATAGTAACGTTACTTTGAGTCTACATCCTAGGTGTAGTCAAGGTAGTCAAGTACTCTAACCAGTACTCACTCCAAGGAAGGTTTGTTAGCTCGTATTTCATCAAAAGAGCCTATTCCAGATGTGGCCAACATAAGGTTCAGCTATATTTTATGAATGTTCAGTATCACAACCTTCTTTTTTTTTTTTTTGCAAGGGGAGGTAATTAGGTTAATTTATTTATTTAGTTTTTTGATGGAGGTACTGGGGATTGAACCTCGGGCATGCTAAACATTCGCTCTATCACTTGAGCTGTACCCTCCCCCCACAACCTTCTTAATTTGTGGAACACATGAGTGGTATTGAAGATCTGTGGGTGGGCTGAAACACTGCAAAGGAACACACATGGGTAGGGTAGACGAATCTGGACTAGCCCTTCATCCCTGACCCAGAGAATCGACTACCTGGATCTCATTCCTAAATGGTCCTATGTTTAGCCAATAGATTTTTGATCACATGACTCAGATTAACATGGTTAGCTGGCATGGGGTCATGTTTGCCTTGAGGTAACTTTTTGATTTCAAGGTTTTATCTGAACACCCAACAGACTGTTTAAACATACAGAAAGGCTTATGTCTCTGTTTTATACCTGCTGGCTGTTAAATATCTGTATGTGTGACAGAAGTCAACCTAAGACTGACTTATTTTCATGACGTGGAGGAGGGAAAGATGTATTTTCTCACCCACCTCTATCTATTAGAAGTCACTAATATTTGTCAAAAGGAACCTAGTAGTTGTAGGTAGACAACTTGGCTTAGACCAACTCAAGACAAATATGATTCATCTCTGTGCATCCTATGAACATCAATTCTGCCATTACCTTGGAACGACTGTTACTCCTTCACCATTATCACCTTCCTACCACCAAAAGGGAATGCTGGGTGGTCAAGCAAGGTGCTCTGGTATCATTTCATAACTCATTTTTGGATGCACTTGGACTTTCCACGGGTCTCTGGAAGGTTACTAGGCTGCCTGAAGACAGTTCCTCCTACATAATTTATAGAACCAGGCCTCCAAATGGTCCAACAAACTCTCATTCGTTCAAAACAAAGGCTTGATCCAAAACCAAATCAGTATAAACATAAATAAATGTCCTACGATTCAGGAGCTACTCCATCAAAGTATGCAAGGCTGGTGGGCCATACCTCCTAAAAAAGTGACAGGTGAGTTCTCTCAACGATTCTTGAAAATGCCTTTCCAAGACAAGGTGGTGGTCATTAAATCCAGGAAAGCACCCTCCCCGGTTCCCGCCTCATGGTGATGGAGACAAGAAAAGCACCACGGCCTCTTGTTGTTGGAAATGTTGCCAGGTTGATAAGTAGGCCTAATAAGAAGACAAGGATTCTGAGCTCCATGGAAACAAATCATGTGAGCAGTGTTACCATCACAAGGCTCAAGGCAGACTGAAGCTAACATTCTAAGAAGTAATGTTTAGTGTGCACTTAAACCACGTTTTTTACAGATGGGCGTCCCAGCTAGGATTTCTAATCTGGGTGACATTTCACGAAAGAATTGATCTAGGACACTTTCTTTATTTTAAGTAATAGACATTTTCCTTAATTTTTATTTTCCAATCTCTAAATTCAAATGACTTCCTTCCTAGAGGTAGACATGTCCTTAGTTGTACAGCGGCCAGGAGAGTAGGTCAGGTCTTAGGTCACAGTGAGTTAAGCGCCTTTTAGTAATGAACCCCAATTCATGGGCAGAGAGAAAGTCTGTACAAAGTTGTTTAAATGGAAAGTATCTGTGACTTTTTATTTTCTCACTAACGTATACTGTCTGAGGGACTAACTCACTTCCAAGGTTGCTCACGACTTCATGACTTCCAACACGTAAGGAAGTTTGGGAGAAGGCTGTGGAGTAGTTGGGAACAAAACAGGTTGTGGACTCAGCCTTAGAGGCAAATCTCACATTTTTCTCTCAGTAGTATAATGACAACATCTACCTCCTACGATTATTTTGGGGATTGAATGAGATCATCATCAAAAGGCATGTAGCGCAACGCCTGGCATGTAGTAGGTAATCTGTACGTATTCACCATAAACAAAACCAGATTACTTATTCAAATTCCTTGAAAAAAAACACCTTCTAATTTTTCTGTATCATAAATTTGGATTTTCACAAATTTCCTTTTCTTTTGGTTGCTGCTAAACCACATTATGATCATTAACCCTCTGGAGTGTGTAATTTTGCTGAAAGCCTCGGGTGATACAGGCGTGGTTCAAAGAGCATCAGTTTGGAGTCAGAAGTCCTGGTTTGAATTCTAGCCATGTGACTGACAGCAGACCGCTTCATGGTTCTGAGCTCTATTTCCTGACCTTACATTGTTGTTCTGAAAATTGAATGAGGTAAAGTGTAACAGAGTGGCTATCCCTGAGCCAGCATGTAACAGATGCTCAGCAAATAATAATTGATTCTCCCCATCTAAGGTATATACCTTGGGGGAGTGAGAAGTATGCTACGGATTTCTCTTTTTCCCTATGTAGCTCATTGATCAGCACACCCTTGGGGTCTACCTAATAATTAAGTATTTCCAGACTTCATGAATAAAATGTATTTCCAACTTTATTTGACTGTGTGACAAAAAGACCTGAGTATGTGAATCGGATTGTTTTCTAACTGAAATATCTGAAATGCTCTTCGGCACCTTACCACTCCTAGGATGCTATTTTCTGTGTTAATGATGTCCAAACAAATACAATGTTAAAAATAAATTGCAGGGAAGCACAGTGGAAAATAAAATTTACCAGGTGGAAGATCAAGAGGAATTAAATGCCAAAGCTCTATCTAGCCCATATGTCTGTAAAATTGATTTGACTTAATAAGTTTAATGCAAATAGAGTTGTATTGTTTGGGATGTGTGAATACACACACACACACACACTTTTAACTGCATAAGCCCATCTTGCTGCTGTCCATTTAGAATCCTCATGAATAAATAAATATAAATAGGTTGTTTTAAATTCTAAAGATGAACTTTTTATCTGGAATTTAAAACTGAGCATGAACCTAGCATATGAACAGACAGACTTTAAAGAATATGGTAAATTGGGGCATGCCCAAAGGCAACTCATGATGGCTACATTCTTCTTGGTAAAAGAATTACCGTATCTCTTACCTCACCTTCTTGATTAAACCTGTTTGTTTGTTTGTTTGTTTTTATTCTTCCTGTAAATAATTTTGTTGCAACCACTACTAGATTTAGAACATGGAGCAGCTGGTAATCACACCAATTTTTCACTCTGAAGCTTTGCTGGGTGATTTAGTGTAAAATGTTTTAATCTGTTCTCCTAGCTAACCCTGTGTATATTTCAGGATTTAACTTCAGTACCCTCCAGCAAGCTTTCCTTTATCCTTTCTTCCTATTCAAGACCAGCAAAATGCCCTTCCCTTGTACTTTTAAATCACTCCTTATAATTCAAAAATTGTAGCTCTCTTGGCTATCTTATCCATTACATTGTGAAACCTTGTTTATTCTTCAGAACCATCCTCCACCCCAGTGCCCAGCACATACTGTGTGCTCAATAGATATTGGTTGACGTGAACTGTATCTATTCATGGTCCAGTTTGTGTAACTGAGTTTATTCCAAAGTGATCGACAAGTTTCCACTAGTCTGAGAAAAATGCTTCTTTATGTACAACTTCCCGAAGGAAGCATTGGTATGAAGAAAACAAATTCTGATTTGTGTTGCAGTGGTGGGTTTCCAGCATCTCACTCTGATATTTGGGAGAGTGATACGTATACACAACTCATCAAAGTTGTAACATGTGACTTGCAATTGGATGAGTTCAGGGATGTGAGCTCTTCAGGCATGGGATGAGTTCCACTCTGTGTTTTTGGTTTTCTACTTTGCAAAATAAAAATGATGATTATTCCTTCCTACCTCACAGAAAGGACCAGGACACTTGCTCTGCCCAATTAGACAAATAAAAGATGGTTTCTAAACTGATTACAACTCATTCTCTCTGAGAGAGTTCTTTTACTTACCTGATGGTCCTAGTTATCAATAAGGTAAAACTGTAAAACAAAGGTAGAAATAACCGATGATTTTAGAACTATGATTTGGGAATAACATATCAAAGATGGTTAAGAGGAAAGAAGAATGCTAGTAGCACAGGTGAAAATGCAATTCCTGGTTAGTAGAAGTCCAATATACAAAAGGATTTCATTCATTTAGAATAGCAGACATCTTAAGGACATTTGTGGTTATCTTGCAGAGCTAAAATAAGACGATGCATTTCTATTCTTTTATTAGGACACTAAAAAATCAGAACACAATTTTACTTGCTCAAATTGATAGATCACATCAATCAAAAATAGCATGCAAAAAAGAATTCACAATGCAGCTAACAATGTCTTATCCACAAATGATACTCAAGATCCAAGGGCTTCAGGTCTTTTAAAATACTATACTTTTTCAAGAAAATAAATCATTTCTTTCCGTGTGTTTTGGATGGTCCATACTGACTCCATTTAAAAATGGAGGAAACTAAGCAAAAGAGATCAAACTTTTTCTGACACAGGAACACTAGTAAGCCAATAGGAGAGTTCACCTATTTTGTAGTTTTACTACTTTTATGTCTGATAGTCACTTCTCTAATATTTCTGTTTTAAAATTACACTCAGAACAAAGAGGAGTTAGAGCAAGAATAGATTCCATTTTTGATGGGCCATTATCTTTTCAGATAAAACGATACATGCATCATTTTAGGCAGATGGCTCTCTGTCCAAGACAAAACAAACAAACCAAAAATATAAAATACCCCAAATGAGGAAAAATATTCTATTAACCCCTACATAGAAAATAACTTTACAGAGAGATACAGTACAATAAGCAGTACCCAGCAGAAAAAGATGTAGTAGTTTTAAAAACAATACAGTGGTCCCCAAATGGAATCACTTATGCTAAGCCCACCAAACAGAGTTTTAACTTAATCACAGTTTTGCCTCCCCAAGAAATCTTGAAATCCTAGATCATCAATCAGGAATCCTCTGATCAGTCCTAATGAGGTCATCTGTCTGATAGAAACCTGCCATCTCCTAAAGGAACCTCATCTTACTATAACCAGCCTACTTTTTGCCTAGAATAGCTTCCTTGTTCCTGCTCCCTTCTGTCTATAGGCCTTTCATTTTGTACAGCTCCTCACAACATCTTTCTACCTGCTAGGCTGGCTACCGCCTGATTCATGAATCATTGAGAAAATCTAATAAGATCTTTAAAATTTACTCAATTAAATTTTGTATTTTAATAGTTGTAGTTGTTTTGTTGCCTTTATTCCATTTAAGAAGAAATATATTTTATTTGATACCTCAGCGCCAGCATAGCCTTCTCTGATCAAAGGTCAGTTCAACTCATTAAGCAGTTATTGAATGCCTATAATGCATTAAAATTTATACAGAAGTCCACGCTGAGCTTTCTAGGTAGTTAAAATTGTATCATGTAAGTAAGCAACCTCTGTTTGCTCATCTCACTGACTCTGGATTTAATGGAACAGCAGCAGGTGCTTTTTTAGCTTTCTTGATGATTTACTCCGTCATCTTCAAATCTTTTTTTCTGCACAATAGTGAAGCATATGTGAGCAAAATCAATCACACATTCCAGGCAAGTTTCTTCTTTTGTCTTCTTGAGAATTCATTACACATCTTAATATATTTGAAAAGTTTTTTGGTAGTCTCTTACTGGTTTCTGGTTCCATGGTATTAAAAGTCAGATAATGTGTTCACTTGCTTCCATTTGTCTAAGTGCTTTTTTTTCTCCCTTATCCAGAATATTTTCAGCATTTGGTCTAAGCTGATCTAAAGATTTTAAACTATTATATATGCAATGTCTGTGAAATACGAATTAATTCATACAGAAAAGCTTTTTACAATCCTCTCAGCAGTACGTGTTGGATGCTCGGATACTTTAAATGGAAAAAAAATCCATACTATAAAAGATATTAGTCTAGAAATAAATGTAAAGGCAAAAAAATGTGTATTTATCTTAAAACAGAATTAAAATCTAATTTCTACTGTCATCCCTCAGATATAGAACAAAATATTTAATATCTTTGCAGTTTTCCTCCTCAGAAACATATTCTAAGAAATAATAATTTCAATAAATGTCTCAAAATATTTTTATTTTATTTTATTTTTTTATGAGAAAAGTGAATTATTTTCATAAGCCATAATTTTACATCAAGAATTTTAAAATCATACTTAAACTGTCAGTTTTTCTCTCAGGTATTTTTATCTGGTCTCTTGCCTCAGCCTCTACCTAAAACTTTTCAAAATTATATTTACTAAGAAGATTTACTAAATGCAGAAACAATTCAAATAAATTTCTCATACACAATATTCTTAGGGGGTTCTGCCAATTTTTAAAAGATGAGTGATAAAATTGTGGTAGAAAAATCACTTAATCTATTATTCATTATCACATTGCACAGTTTTAAACTATTAATTCTAACAAGAGTTATTTTTAAGGGAGATTTTAAGGAATTAATATAGTACCTCCTTTTTTCTGTCTATGTTCTGAACAGATTAGGAGGTAGACAATACGTAAGGCTGTCAGAGATGAAGACAAGCACTGAATTTTTTCTAAATTTTTAGATAATTTTAGACTTACAGAAGAGTTGTTAAGTTAATACAGATTTCTTGAAAACTTCCACCTAGCTCCTCCTAATGGTAACATGTTACATAACCATTGATACAGTACTAGTGAAAAAAACAGAGACTTTATTTTGATTTCCCTGTTTCTGGTCCAGGATCCACCCGGAGTCCCAACTGTGTTTAGTTGTCCTGTATCCTTAGTCCCCTCCTCTGTCACAGTCCTCAGTGTTTCTTTGTAACTGATGACTTTGGCAATTTTGAAAAGTACTGGTTAGTTTTTTTGTGACTGTTCCTTAATCTGGATCTATCTGAGTGTTTTTCATTGTAAGACTGAGTTTATGGATGAGGGGAAATACCAGAGCGATGACTTGCCTTTCTAATTATTGCATCCTGACAGAAGGTACATGATATCAATATATTTCATTATTAGTGATGGTGAGAGTAATTGATAATGGTGACTTTCTACAGTCCTTCCTTCTGTATCCATCAGTTGGAATTCTCTGTAAGGGTAAGTTGTCTCTTCTCCCTCATTTATGTATTGATGCAATAATTTATTTTTATCATGTGCTTATTTTATTCTGCAGTTTATCATCCAATACTATCATTATTTCTTTTGTGATTATAACCTTGGTTCCTTGGTTCTAATTGTTCTAACTGTGGCCATTGGGGCTCATTCAAGTTGGCCCTTGTGTTTTTTTGATATGTTCCCATTGTGTTCTTTTTAAATTTTTGTTCTTTTTAAAAAATTTGATTATTTTGTCTTTACTTTCTGGTACCTCAAGATGATCCAGATTCATCTGCACTTTCTCTGCCCTTACCCTGGAATAAACCATTTATCCAAGTAATCTTGGTTCCTTTTATTAGAAATTGGAATTTAGAAACCAGTATCCAGGTGCTAGGTGTTCTCATTGCTACTGGTGTGTGACTTCTTCTAGGTCCTTTTAATGCATAGAGCAAAGAAATGTATGCATGCATACCTTTCTAAGTATATACATAAATCTATATTTCTGAATCCACCTATCTGTGTGTATACATACACGTGTACATCTTCATACATGTATGTGTATACTTACATATAAACACGAATTTATACTGGTATCTCTGATTCTAATTTAGTACCACCGAGTTTACTTTCCTTATTTGTAACTATCTCCTCAGGGAGAAACTCGGCTCTCATCATCTATAAAATAATTATTTATTTGTTCAACTATAGTATAGCTGGAGGCTCAAAATTACTAACTTGTACTCAAGTGAGAACAATTTATGAAATAGAATACAGTGTTTATTACAGTTCTTTTCCTCTTTAGCCTTACAGTATACAGCCAAAACACTGTTTTCGTCCCTCCTCCTTTTCTTGTGATTATGTCAGATATTTGTAATGTAGACATGAGGCATATAGGAATTAAAAAGCCGATGGCAGACATAAATTTGAACTGAATGAACGGAAAAATTCAACATATCAACTATGCACTATGTAATTCAAGCAATGGAGGGCAATTCATTGTATATTAATTTCTTATTTTAGAGAAGAAGAAATATCTGAAGTCAGCAATCTAAGCTGCTTCTTTAAGAAAATAAAGAATGAACAGTTTCTGGCTTTCCTGGATATACTGTGTTTTATTTTTGTGGATACCTTCATTTCAATTTTCTCTTGGTCATTCGTCTTCAGCAGTTTGTATATAATGCACCTAGTTTTTTTCCTCCTCTTTATTGTATGAGTTTCTTTTGTGTATAGTTTTGTGTTTGTCATTAATTCTGGCCAATTCTCTGCTATTGCTTTTTCAAATATTTCTTCTACCCTGTTCTCATTATCTTTTAAGGTTTCCTATTACACATATATTAGAACTTTTGCTATTATTTCATACCTCTTGGAATCTCTGTTGTGTTCTTTATTTTGTTTTGTTTTTCTTCTACTCTTTTTCTCCTACTCTTTTTCTCCTTGCCTTTCAGTTCAGGTAATTTCTCATAATCTATCTTCAAGGTCATTGATTCTTTTTTGGGCTGTGTTGAGTCTACTGATAAGACTCAAGGACATTCTTCATATATTTTGATGTATTTTTAATATCCAACATTCCCATTTGATTCTCTTACATAGTTTTTTCTCTCACTCTAGATTCCCATCTGATTTGCATATTGTGTATATTTTACACTGAGCCTATCAGTCATAGTTAATTTAAATTACTTCTCTGAGACCTTTTACCTTGGTGTCATATGAGACTGGTTCTGAGTCCTCTGTACTTTGGAGATGTGTTTATTCTCGAATTTTGTATTTATTTATTAAATGCTGAGCATGCTTTTTAGGACAATAGATACTAAGGCTAATGTTTTTATGCATGGAGATGAGCATGCCTTTCCTTCTTCTAGGCCTCTTTTATGGGGATTTGTGCTAATCTAGTTCAGAATTAGGCTGGGTTCGAGTTTTGTTGTCACACTTATCATCTGTAACCCACAGGGCTTCAGGTTTCTTTAGTGATTCCTCGTGTTCAGGGGGAGAGCTGATTTGCTAGGGGTTATGTCCTCAGTGGTGCTTCACACTTGGCTGTGGGTCTCACCTCTGTACTGCACTCCACAAAGGGTCTGCCATTTGCACCTCTTCTCTGTGTAGTCCACTTTTTGTTTTTACTTCAGGTTTCATAGCCTGGTGTTGGGGACAAGGGAATGGGGGTGCTCTGTGATGATGGGATTAAGTCACTTAGTTTTAAGCAGGACATGTGTCCCTGGGCCTCAGGTGTGTGACCTTTACAAGTGCTCCTGCCCCTCTTCCTGCTGTAGTATTGGGTCTGCCGTGTACTCCTAACCCTCCCTCAGGGCTAAATCTTGCTTGCTTGCTTGCTTTTCCCTCTCTCTAGCCCTTGTGGGTTTCTACCAGTGCCAGTCTTTATTTCCCTTCCTTCCATTAATTAAAACCTTTGTTTTCTCTGAGAGTTAGTAGATATGGGTCTTAATGGAAGCTCAGCTGTGTGATAAGTTGAAGAAAAGTCATTAGTTTACAGTTCATGCAGTATTACCTTTGTTGTAAGGGTGAGAACAATATTCTTTTCAGCTGTGTATTTCTGGACTGAAACTGTAAATCAATCTCAGCATTTTAAATGTAGTCATCAGACGAGAATTGGGTGAGTTCAGGGTGTTATGGCCAGGTGGAAGGATAAGTTGGGAATTCAGAATTTGCAGATACAAACTACTATATATAAAAAGACGAACACCAAGGTCCTACCGTATAGCACGGGGAACCATATGCAATACCTTGTAGTGGTCCATAATGAAAGAGAACATGAGGGGAATAACTGAATCACAATGTTATATGCCAGAAATTAATACAACACTGTAATCTGACTACACTTCAATAAAAATTTTAATAAACAAATACACAAGTGAATAAATGTAGTCATCAAGGGAATGTGGCCCAGGGATGCCATGGTACAAAGCCCACTGATGCTAAAACTCAGCATTAGGCAAACTTACCCACCCAGGCCCCAGAAAACTGCTGGATTCCCCAACAGGGTCAGTAAACCTGTGTCACGTCCATGATTTCTACAGCTGGAAAATCCCAAAGTAAAGATGAAGAGCGGAAGGTATAGTTATATATGCTGACTTTCTTTCCCAAATTTGTTAGCCAGATCCATTATCCTTCTTTCTGGGGTGGACTGAGTATGGGAGTGAGATACACCAGGAATGCGGCTGTAATGGAAGTGCCTCTATATCCACGGAGGAATAGAGGTACCCCCCTCACTCACAGTAATATTCTCCAGCTGCTGCTGTAGTGACCCATTCTATTCAACCAATACATCAGTGGTTAACTTGGAGGAGAAAACCAAAACTCTTCTAGAGTTATGTTTCTACCTTCCTAAAGCTACACCCCACAAAGTAGTCAAAGACCTTTTGTTGATACTTCTGGGATGGCTTTATCACCACCAGAGAGTTCTTCAGTGAGTCAAAAGAGAATACTAAATAACTCCAAGCTCTCTATATTTCACTCTCGATTTTATTTCCCAAATTAGATGCATCCATATTGCCCAAAATGGAATAAGATTTCAAAATAAGAATAAAGAACAATGTAAAAGGGAGCCAATATAAAATGACAACAAATAAAGATGCCCAAATTTATTTCCATTATTAAATTCTAGGGGAGATTTAAAATCTGCAAACTAAATCCTCTTGTAAGTTACAATGCTAAGATGTCAAAATCTAAAGGAATTTTAGAGTGAGAATTCCAAGTATCTTGTCCTTATGAATTACAAATCCAAGAGAATTTCAGACTTCACCAATTCATTCCATGTTCAGTCTCCGCCCGAGGGAGTTTTGCATCTGGGCAGAGTTGCAGTTTCTTCAGCAGCTATAGTCTAAGCTGCTGCTCTGGCATGAACACAGTTCTCTCACAGCCCCAGAAGTTGTAGTTAATGGCAAATCTCTTAGATTCTTAATTTTAAAGCATCCAGAGTTAACAACAGATACATATACAGTTGTCAGTGGCCTGTACTTGATATAAAAAACAAGCTACTCCCTGCCTTTAAGTCAGAACTCAGTACTCAGTGTTACCAAAGACCATGCAGAAACTCACCAGAAATTGACACATTGTAAACTGACTATACTTCAATTTAAAATATTAAATAGATACATAGATAGATAGATAAATAATCGACTTAGGAGGAAAAAAAAGACCATACAGAAACTCAAATGGCATTTAAAGAGGAAAAGACAGATGGTGAAAAATCTTGATTTTAGGCCATCCAGGCTATCTGGAGCTCATGATCTACAAAGGTGAACTCAATTAGCAGCATTCTTCTTTTAAAGAATAACTTTCAGAGCTAACTAGAGGCTGCCCAGTAGAGGGTGATTCTCTTTTGTTCTTTAGCTTTTTTTAAAATAAATAACATATTTTAGAAAAGTGTGCAGATCATAAGAAGGAAGTTTGATAGCTTATCCCAAAGTGAATACACCCATGGTATTACTACCTCAGGCGAGAAATAGACCATCACCGCCATGCCAGAAGTCAACCCTATGGCCCTTTTCAGGTACCTTTTGTTCCTCCTCCTCCAAGTAATGACTGTTCTAACTTCTGGCACTATAGATTCGTTTTTTTTTTCTTTATTTGAATGTATATAAGTTGAATCATTTATGATGTATTACTTTTGTGTCTTAGACTTCTTTCACACAAAATTTTGTCTGCATTTTCAAAATTTTTATATGTAGCACTGGTTCATCTTTTTTCATTGTTGTATAGAATTTCATTAAATGAATATAACGAAATTTATCAATTCTATTATTGATGGTTTTCTAGATCATTTACTATTTTGGAATATTATGACTAATATTTCTGTAAGCATTCTTATAAATGTTTGGGAGCATGGATGTATGCATTATGCATTTCTGTTGAGCCTACATCCCGACAGTGTATTTGACACCAGGACACATCATTTTTTAAATACATCTTCATCCAAACAAACAAAATCATTTTCAGTAATAATCAATAAAAATCAACAATTATTTTATTTACTCTCTAGCTTTAAAACTAGTAATTAATTTAAAAAACAATAAACTTCAATTTTAAAGATGTTTCTTAAACTAAAATATTGCCTACATGAACAAAAATTTGTACTTTCAAAACAGAAATATTACTTTAAAATTTCTTTTCATTGCCTCCAAATTTTACATTATTTGGGGGCATTATTTTCATATTTCTTTTCTTTTTATAAATGTAATCATATAGTATTTGGTCTTATTTTGTCTAGCTTTTTTCACTTAACATGATTATTTTAAGATTCATCCCTGTCATTTGGTTCAGTAAAATCTTTTCAGTTTTGGCCATTCTAGTGGGCCTGTAGTGACATCTCACCGTGGTTTTTATTTGTATTTCTCTAGTGACTAATAATGTTGAGCATCTTTCCATGTGTTTACTTGCCATCCATGTATCTCCTTTGGTAAGACGTCAATTCAGATCTTTTGGTCATGATTTTTCAAATTGAGTAGTTTGTTTTCTTATTGTTGAGTATTAAGAGTTACTTATATTTTTAGATACAAATCCTTCATTAGATATATGTTTTACTCATATTTTCCCCCAGTCCATGGCTGGGCTTTTCCTTCTCTTAATAATGTTAAATACACAGCAAAGCTTTCTAATCAATAAAGTTCAATTTATCAATTCTTTTACTTTTATGGTTTGTTCTTTTGATGTAATATGTAAGAACTCTTTGCCTAACCCAAAGTCAAAAATATTTTCCCCTATGTTTTTATCTAGAAGTTTTGTAGTATTATGTTTTACATTTACATTTTGAGTTTACTGTTGTATAAGGTTTAAGGTATTCATGAAGATTTACTTTTTGCCTGTGAACATCCAATTGTTCCAACACCATTTGCTGGGTAAAAACCATCCTTGTATTAGTTGACTTAACTGTGTACCTTTGCAAATGATACTTTTATTGCATTTACATTGATTTCTAGAAATATTGAAATAAAATTAATTTTTGTACATTGATCTTGTGTTCTGCAACCTCATTAAATTCATTCATTACTTCTAGTTTTTACGTAGATTCCACTGGATTGTTAATAGTTGGTCACGTTGTGTGCAAATAAAGTTTTACATCTTCTTTCATAATTTGTGTGATTTTTATTTATTTTTCTTGCTTTATTCACCTGGCTAGAACTGTCAGTAAAATTTTCAAAAATAGTGAGAGTAGACATTTTTGTCTTGTTCCTGATTGGAGAGGAAAATAATTCAGCCTTTTACCATTAAGTAAAATGTTCACTGTAGATTTTGTATAGATACTTTTTATCAGCTGAGGAATTTCCCTTGTATTCCTAGTTTTCCGATAGTTTTATTTCTTAGGAATGAATTTTGGACTCTGTCAAATGATACATGAGATGATCATACAGTTTTCCTTTTCTAAATTAGTTAATATGATGCATTACACTGATTGATTTTCGAATGTTAAACCATGTTATTCCTGTGATAAATCCTACTAGTTAAATTTGATTTGCTAATATTTTGTTTAGAAAATTTTCATCACTTGATGAGTGATATTGATCAGCAGTCTTCTTTCTGTGTAATGTTGTTGTCCGGTTTTGACATCAAGATAATACTGGCCTCATGGAATGAGTTGGGAAATAGCCCCTCCTATTCAATTTTCCAAAAGAGAATGTCATATCTGTAGGTATACAAACATCAGAAAAGAAGACAGATAGTGGTTAAACTATGCATATCCAGCTGTGTCCTCGTTCACCAATCAAAAAAGTCACTGTCTGAATAACAATTTGTGCAATGTGTAATGAGAGACCACAAATATTTTCCTACAGGATGTTGCTCATTGAAAAACATGAGGCAAAGGTGAAAGGATGTTTAGCCCTCTATTTTATTTCCCTTTAAAAGCAAACCAATTCAAGTCCATACATCTCTTTAGGAGCAATTCAGGGACCTCTGAAAGGAAAACATATTTTGGAGGCAATGTCTGCTTCAGAAAATCCTTGCCTTCAGGTGAATTCACTTGTTCATGAAGCTAACAAGGGAAAGGCATAGAGAGAGTCATGCTGTCTTCAGTTTACATAGGGGAAAATGGAAAGTAGCAATGAACTGATTCACTCAGGGTTAACGGCAAATCCAGACACCATTAGACCTCTTGCCTCTCACTGTAGTGTTACAGTCATTTCCTGAGTCGTATTTATTTCAGTGAAATTGCTTTTCGCTGTTATCTTACTAGTTACTTTAGCATATAACTCCAAAATAAAATGCAATTTTACAGTAAAATAATTCTTATCAAAAGCAGCCTGCTTTCGGGTGGATGTACCTGGAGATCTTCATTCTAAGTGACGTAAGTCAGAAAGAGAAAGAAAAATACCATGTGACATCACTCATATGTGGAATCTTAAAAAAGAAAAAACAAGACACTAATGAATTTATCTACAAAACAAAAATATATTCACAGACATAATAAAAAAATTTATGGTTACTTGGGGAGTAGGGGGGTGGGAAGGGATAAATTGGGAGTTCAAGATTCGCAAATATTAACTACTATATACAAAACAGATAAACATGTTTCTTCTGTATATAGCACAGGGAACTATATTCAATATCTTGTAGTAACCTATAATGAAACAGAATATGAAAACCAATATATGTATGTATATGTATGACTGACACATTATGCTGTACACCAGAAATTGATGCATTGTAAACTGACTATACTTAAAAAAAAAGTAGGCTGCTTTTAATATAATCCATCTTCTTAATGTTAAATAAAGATCCTGAGGGTTTGCTCCCAGGCTTTTTTTTTTTTTTTTTAGTATTCTCACTCCCCAGATGAAGTGGATGTCCTTTTTATCCCATGCCTTTTCCTCTTGGGAGTCGATCATTTCCAATGTCATAGAATGTGGTGAAGCTGTCATTCAAAATGCCCACTTCACCTGCCACAGAGGTGGAGAGGGGCCCAAATGGGTCCCTCAGAATCTCCTCCCAGGATGCAGGGACTGAGGAGAGTCCTTTTGGGGACTGATGTGATTGCTGAGAGGGAAAGGATCTCTTTCTTCTTAGGAGACATAAGGTGAAAACACCGTGTAAGCCTGAACTGGCAGACTTTTTCTGGAAAATGATACTAAGGGGAAAGAACAGTCCAAAAAAAAAAAAAAATCCACAAGACAGGGTAGAGAAAGAGATGAGAGAGAGAGAGAAGGGAGGGAGAAAAAGAGAGAGACAGGGAGAGAGAGACAGAATTGAAATAATCATTTAAAGATTTAAACATCAGATAACCAGATGAGCCTATAATTCAACTCCTGCTCTTTTCCAGTTTATGAGTCAAGAAATTGCTTTTTGTTTAAGCTAGTTAAGTTTTTTTTCTGTCACTTTCCTCCAAGTGCTGACTACTATTCTGAGTGTTTCTATTCATTTACACAGGCTGACAGCTTACACTGCTCTTCTGTTCCCACTTTAGACTTTTCTCTGCACCCCAGATTCATCTCCATGAATTCCAGGCTTGAATTGGATGACTTAATCCACTGAACTTAACCATGTTCAAGGCCAAACAACTGCTTTCCCCTCAAACCTATTCTTGCCTCCTTCTTCTGCATCTCAGTATGTTGCCATCACTTTTCAGTCGCTCAAGTCAGGAATGAAATTCACCTTAATTACTTGGTCTCCCTCACTCTCCACTGCTACCAACGCATCAGCCAGTCCTGCCATTCTTACTCCTTACATATCACTTGAATCTCTCTCTGCACTTTTCTTAATTTTCACTGCCTTAACCCCAGTCCAACACCACCTCTCACTATACTGCAGAACCTTCGAACCACCTCACACTTTGTTTTGATTCTCTATAATTCAGCATCTGTGTAGCACCTGACGTGAACCTTTAAAACTCTAAGCCAGGTCACTTTAATCCCCTGCTTGGAACCATGTAATTGCTTCTAATTGCACATAAAATAAAATTTGAATCCTTTTTCCTGGTCTAAGAAGCTTTTGCTAACTTTAATCTCGTCTGTCCCCCAGCCCCAGACTCTGTTGTCCAGGTGCTGGTTCCCCCAACACACTGTCCTTGTTTGTCCCCTACCTTCCTTTGGTTGGATGATTCTCCTCCTTTACAGCTTAATCTAGATGATATCTCCTCAGAGAGATCGCCCCTGACCATTCTGTCTAAAGCAATGAACCACCCAATCTACACCATGATTCTCTGCAAAAATTCCCAGATCTCTTACTTCATATCATACATGATAATTAATATTTCTAACTTGTTACTTAGTTGGTTTTATTTTTGTCTGCCTCCCCCCACCAGCCTGGACCCTGTGTCTAACAGCACGCCAGCTACACAGACACGCAAACATTATCTTTTAAATGAATGAAAGAGTAAAAAAAAAATGAATGTACAAATGAATGAATGAATGAATAACACAAAGTACTATGTAAGAACTGGAATAGTGGAGACGAATTTCATTTAGAGTTAGATGAGAAGATTGCTTCGGAATAAGAAGCATTTGAGTTCAACTTTGAGCAATAGCTTTGGGAATGGTGGGAAAAAGGAGATAGCCTGAGAGAATATCCGTGAGAAAATCTGGGTGTCTGAGTGTGTTTGTGTATGTGTGTGTTCGTGTGTGTTTAAGGGACATACACTGTATATGCAAACTCCTAGTGTGGATATGCATGGGGATAGAAAATAAGCCTTGATAGAGAAGATAAGGCCACACTGTGGGTGTCATTGAATACCAAGCCTCACTTAGTTTGGATGGAGCAATAGTTATGAGGGTAATAGAGGATGCATGTGAAGAAAATCGCTGTGGCAATGAAAGGGGGAAGTGACAGATTTGAGGGATATGGTGGTAACACAGACGGACCTTTGGGACAAATGGAATATTATGTGTCAAAAGCTGATCCAAGCTCATGAACCCAAGTGACTAGGATATGGATTCTGTTAACAGAGATGGAATCCTTAGGACGGCGATGTGCAAACTGGGAGGAGGGCAATGAAATTAGAGTTTCTTAAAACATATACATACACAAAGAGCCAGCAGATACTTGGAGAGGCGGTGCTGGATGCTAGCTGGAAAAATCAAAGATAAATAAGTTAATCAGCAACAACTATCAAAAAGACATTTATGGAATGCGTCCTATAGGCTGAGAGCATCAGCCAGAGCTCAGTGCAGGACAGAGAATCCAGTCTAGCTCTTCCTAGCAGAAAATAAGTTAGTATATGTAATATGGGGGATTTGATGTTGATACAACCATTGGAAAGGAAAGAGGAACTTCCTGCCAGAAGTGAACTCTTACCAGGCTTCTGACTTCAAGCTCCTCTGATTCAGTGTTCAGGAACAACTACAGACGCCTACAGGTTAGGAAAACACTGCTGCTATGGCATTCTCCAGGCTGAAGTTATAGCCACCACCACCAGCACGCTGTGGAATCAACAATAAATGTGGGAGTTCAGCTGCTGCGGACCGATGCACTCTGATCCACCCGCTCTGATGCATGAGGGGTCAGTGCCTCCCCTGCCTTGCTGTCTTCCTTCTGCCTTCCAAATATGGTGTAGGTGGGGCTCCTTGGCAGAAGCTATGTGATATCCTGCACTCTCTCGGTAAGTGTGCTAAGGAAATACAGTTCTTAGTCTTCCAGCCCTTAAGTTCCCGGTAAGTGGGACTTCAGGAGGCTAACCCATGGTGGGAACAGAGGCTGAATGCCAGCAGAGAAGATCCAGCAGAGTGGACCTGGGGCAAAGGGCTATACATACATTTTCTCACTCCCTCTTCATCAAGAAATAGTAAGTCATACTATTACCCTCATTTTACGGATAAGAATGTGAAGACATGGACACGTTAAGTACCTTGACATATTTCCATATCTAATAAAGTGGGGGAATTGGATTTGCATCCAGAAAGTCTGACTCAAAAGTCCACGTTCCTTAGTCCTGTGCTGGAGTTTTCTCCTTAGAAATAAACAGTTGAAGAACTCAAAGGAGAGCATGTCAAATGAGAAAATAACACTGAGTCTAGACTTCTGGGTAATTCTTAAATGCAAGAAGCAAGCAGAGGAAGCAGAAATAGTAGTTAAGTGCAGCACATTCACATTCACATTCCAAGGAGGTGAATAAACACCAAGGAGGAATGGTTTATGGTCAGCTGGTTTGAAAACTGAGAAGTCGTCACTCTAGGCAAAAAGCAGACCATTATCATCATTGCTATTATTTAATTCTGAAATGAAGGGCTATAGTAACAAATTCATATGGCGTAGGATAGAAGGGAGCTTTTAATGGTTGAGTATCACATTCCTGGAATCCTACCCCAATGTGCTTTCCCCTTTCTCTTCCCCTTTTTACTTAAAAATCTGTTCTTGGGTCACTCTTACTCATCAAGATCATTAAGAAAACAGAGAACTCAGCTTTTGCTGTTCTAGGGAGCCACAGAATCATGCCCATGTGGCTACTCCGGTTTAGAATGGGTGTTGGCTTTACATGTTCTGATAATATCTATCCATCTTTCCAACTGCCCTCTCTGGAGATACCAAACTGTAGCTGTTATGAGTTCCTTGTTTTACTTTGACTTTGAGTGGGACTGTCACCTACAAAACTCAAGGAACCTTTGCATAAAGACAGAAGAGTACTCCTACTCCACTCAGGCTACTCTTCTGGTTCTATAGTAGGCAGCGTTTTGCTACCGTTCACTATGCATTGTTACCATGGGGTTACCTCCAGCATTGTTCCTGCTCAGACGTAGAGACATGTTAGTATGAATATATATTGATGACGATGACATTACAGAACTTTTTTGCTGCAGGATCAGATACGTTCTTGAAATTCTCCAATAGCAAAACTTCATTTTCTTTACATGCAATCAAGGGCCTCAGTTGGTTAATTTTTTTTGGAACAAGATCTAATTAAAACCTTTTGGGATTTGTCTTCTACTATCTACTGCTATAATGAATTGCAATTTATCATATCTGAAGCCTATAAGGAAAAGTTATCTCATGTGCTCAAATGACTAATATAATCTAGAGGACAAAGATCGATGATTTGCTCAGAGTTGAAGCATTGACATCTGGTTCTTGAATCCTTTTTAAATTATGGTCGATTTTATTCCCATAGAACAGCAACCCTAAAAGATGCATTCTGCTAGTAAATTTGACACTAAACTACCATCAGCTTAAAATCTCTATTGTAATTGTAGTTCATCAGAAAATTAGTCTTTTCTTTTTGAAATATTGTTTAGGCTACCTGCTGCTGTTTAATTTTTAGACATTGCTACATTGATAAAAATGAAAAAAAATGTGTATTAGGGAGAAAAAGACAGAAACATAAAAAATAAAAATCACATTTATTTAAACAAAATATACACACAGTGTACAATGAATATGGTTTACACAGAACAATAAAACAAAATGACATTTCTTCAAATGTCAATATAAAATGATCTAACCTATTTGTGCCTCATTTCCTAGGACTACATTATTGGTTCATCGAGATTATGTAACTAACATTAAAAGAAAACAAATGCCAATGTTTCAGATAAGTACCACACGAATCTGAAAATTAGATGTTAGGTTAAATAAAAGGACAAAATATTCATATGAGAAGTATATGTGTACCAAGCATTGCACGTGTGCAGTGAAAGAGGGGTGTCTATACTGTTACAGACACATGGAGTCTGCCTTTTAGAAGTTTGAAAACTCTTAGACATGAAATGTTTTTTTAATATTGATACTGATATAAAAGCATCATGAGAACAATACAAATAATATAGCAATCTTGCCAATATTTGAGTCAATATTTCCTGCTGTTTAATAAAAACACAATAAGTCATCATTAAAGATGTACTGTTTGGTTGTGCCCTGTTATGACCTTGGAGTAATTCTGGTGATTTTCGGAAGATTGTGAAATGTAATCATACCATGAGTGCGAAAGTGAATCATTTTAAAGACCTACTAGAAGATAAGCAGGATACGGCTGACCAGGTAACATCACTCCTACTAGGTCTTCTCTCCTTTAATGCTCAGTCTCTCTGAGCACCATACTTAACTGTGAGTCTTGTTTTCCCTTGCAAATTTAAAACTCTAAATATTCATGTAATCTATGAAAATTCAAGCTCAGGAGAGCTGATTACATGCAACTTTTTTTAGGTTAATATTGCATCTTATAATTTTTCCTACCGCCTTGTTACTAAGAGCCAAATAGGATTTGTTTCTTTGATATCAGAAATGCTTTAGACTTCCTCTTACTTGCTTAGAAATAAAATTAGAATGATAAAGGTGCACTACGACTTAGAAGGTGAAAATCCAAATTTCCACACCTTAACTCTACACCTAATTGGCCTGCAATATTTCATCTAAAATATTATATTTTTTTCTGTTTCTTAAAGGCAGTTTTTGCTATAGGTAGCATTTGTTTGGACAGAAAGTTCTGAGTTAAATCGTCCAAAGAAACAAAAGCTATAATCGATCGGTACTTCCTTTATAAAGTAATGAAACATAAATATAGGAGGGGAAAAAAGCGTAGCTCTTGCAGACTGCAGCTAGGTTCAATGAATGTGAATTCTGTGAATTCACCTAAAAGTATCAATCAACGACAGGACTCTCAGCATATTATCCTCTTCAGTAGCTCTTAAAGTGTGAAGCCTCCAGCTATTAGGGACGCCTTGTGTTCAATGTATTTGCTTCCCTCTGCAACAACTGCTGACCACAGTTTTTCTCAGACCAGTTTCTTAAATCCGTGATAAAAGTTAATTTATTTCCCAAAAGATTACAAAAGGTGCCTTGTATATTGAACTAAACAATTGATATATCATTTTGTTTGGAAAACAAACACCTAAAACATCTATGTGATTTAGCATACTGCCAGAGTTTAATCTGTTTAATCTAACAGTTTGGTTTTCAACTGAGCTATATTTATTAGAATCTGGGCACAGTAATACGTTACTGTTTTTCCTGCTTTTAGCAAATGCGAAAATCATAAACTTCAAAATTGATACTGAAGTACAAACGCATTTTTAGTGATGCTCTAATGAGGCTAACATCTCCCTGAATTTAGCCTAAAGTTTTTGTGGTTTACACTAAAGCTGCATGGCTGAGATTCCCCTTGCAGAACATTACAGAGAGAGTCTTTTTTTAACGCATCATTACGATAAAATGATTTAATGATGACTAAAATATAAACACCAAATTTTGCTTATAGCCTAATAAGAGTCTTTAAAGAAGGTAAAAACCAAAACAAAACGGTAGCCATCAGAAGATGAGTGATTGCATTTCATGCCATTTTAATAATTTAATACTGCTTCCAATTATTGGTTATCTTCTGGAGAAAAAGTGATGGTGGCATTCAGCTGTGTTCTGGTAAGTGTTTAACAACTGTTTCTCCAGGAGTTACAAGGATGGGTTGGTAGCACTTGGCAGCCTCTGTGGTGTAACGCCCACTGTGGTGAATTTCAAGCTACCAGTGGGATGTGGAGTCAGGCACCGTTAGCACACGCTGATTTGTGCAAATGCAGCTGACATACATAACCTCAAGAGCACAGATGAATAGTAAAAGGCAGTAAAATAATTAGGAACTGGTAAGTTTTAAGTATTACCTTTGTTTTTAATAAAATTTATTCAGTTGGGTTTTATAATTTAATATTTAGTAATTGTGCTTAACAACTGGCTTACAGAATTTAATGATCAACTATCATGAGTCAGCATAAGCCAGTTCCAGCACACCACTGTTAGCCTCTTTTCTCAGCATTTATCGAACTTTATATAGGGAGGGACTTGGTTCTCTAGGGAAGAAAAGTATTACTCTATACAAATCTTTTCTTTTCCACTGTCTTATTCTGTGCAAAACACCATACTTAGCTGAGGGGAAAAAGAGAAGTTCCCTCCATCCAGACATTAGATTTAAGACTTCACACTTCTCCAGAAGAGGAGGTGTTAGTCTTATAAAGTAAGGACTGGAGGTTAGTTACAGGGATCCTGCTCAATCCGGGCAGTTGGTCACTTTAGTACAACTTGTTAGCATGATCAGATGGTTACTCTGCCTCACTGGATTATTGGATTGACCAAACTATTGACATCAGAGAATTGTTTTGGCAGAGTACAGACAAAACTGAAGGTGATATTTCTAAGAAAGAAACAGCTGCATAAGAAATAAATGAATGGGTGCATCTAAGCGTAGGTCTGCTTCAATAAAATACTTCAAATTTTTATTTTTAACTGTTTTGCAGAATATTTTCAGGCTCTGGGTCTTTTGTCGCTGGGTCAAACATAATCAGCATACCACCTTATCTTGTTTTTAAATGTTTTCTGTAGGACTCTAAATAACTAATACAGAATTGCTATCTATATTTGATGATATCAGAGGGTAAACATGTTTTTGAGTAGGAAAAAATTCTCTTGTTTGGAAATATTATTTTCTTAGTTCAGTTTCTGGCTCAACATGATCTTTTAAAATTGAATGACTGGTGCATCTTTCAAATGAAAATGGAAATAGAAAAGCATGACTGAGGCTGTGTTTGTACAAAAGAGATTGAAAACTTTTTGTGTAACTTTTTCTCTTCAACTTAGAAAGAAACTTAAGTTTTCCAAGGATACTTGGAGAATCTCTCAGGAAAGGAGTATTACTGTTGTCAATATGAAATAACAAAGTTCTTAATGAAATCCACTTTTAGAAGTAGCACAAATACAGGCTTCCTATAGGGAAATGCAGATGACTACGCTAATAATAAATAAGAACTGATATGCATTTGGCTTACAGTAAGCTCAACTCTTTGAGAACTTCTATGTTAGCATTTAATGAAAAAGAAAAAAAATTTTTTGAAATGTCTTCCCCAAACAGAAAACCCTACTGTTGGCTTTCTAGTTAATAAATATTTTTCCCATATTTGAATCAAGGTTTCATTTTTAGAAATACAAACAAAAGCTATTGTTTATAAGAATATTTACAGGATGATAATCACCTAAGGTAGCTTGGAGCTCAGAGTACCATTTCATATACCGAATAGGGTTTCACAGTTGTTCAAGGAAACCTCTGTCACCCTAACCTCTTTACCTTAAATCCAGAGGGATAATGAAAATAACCACAAATCCTACCATTTCCAAATGAAATTGAACAATTCAAAGGTTATGTTTAATCAGTAAAATGGAGAATGAGGTACAAAGGAGAATACCAAGATAATTTGTCTATGAATAAATCCACAGCACACAGCATCTTTTTGTTAAAAAGGCTGTAATTAGTCGTTAACTACCTCATGTACAATCCCCAGAAGTCCTTAACTAAAATAATAGATTGACAATTCTGGTATTAAAAGCCCCAAAGGGTTAGCTAAAATTACAGTAATTTGAAAAACCCAGTGTGAGCCTAGAGATCTGTTTGGAATCCTAATTTCAACAGGCGTCTTGTCCAAAGAGCTATCACATCAGTGACGGAAAGCCCCTAAGGTCACCCATTGAATGTGGTCATAATTAAAAGATGTTTGTGTAACAGGTTTTTGGCATTTCCATGGAGGATTTATGCTCTGGATGGCATGCTCCTCAGATGAGGAAGGAAAAAGAATATATTCTTAAAATTTGGAGAAAATAAATTTCATTTGTTCAGACCGTGGTACTCTAAGCTTCAATTCCAGCAATAAACACCAGTTTCTATTTAACTAGCATTCTCCCCCAATTTCTGTGTATATTTAGTGTGGCAACTTAGAGAAGACAGAAGCCACAGGCTAAGAAGGTAAGAAGAGATTGCGTTTATAGTTCTAAAACCATCTAGCTGGGTGATCGGGGGTAGATCTTCTTTATGCTTTAATTTAGGCATTTATAATGGTGTTATACTTGATCTCTAAAAGTAACTTCTAATTTGGATTTTTGGAAAACTTCTGGCGTTATTTTACAGAGGAAGGACAAATTTGAAATTCAGGTTAAGAGAAATAATTGTTTTGGTTTTTCACTAGTTATGGTTGCATATGTTTTAAAAGGCTTATTCACATATGCTAATCTATGCATATTTAGAGCATCTGTATTTCTATACCAAGATGACTGCTAGAAAATACCTCAAAGATACCTTATGGTCTTTCTTGAACTTGACCACGTAAAGTTCAGGCTTATGGATCCATCCAACCCAAGTCAGAGTTTTGAAAAGACACCATGTTTCCAGAAAGTATTTTTACAGCTTTACTAATAACACTGTCCATCTGCCTGGTAAGGAGGACTAGTCACACCGTGACTGGATAACAGAAGTCTTTACAAGCAGGGGGAGGGTACAGCTCAGTGGTAGAGCACATGCTTAGCATGCACGAGGTCCTGGGTTCAATCCCCAGTACCTCCATTTAAAAAAAAAAGTCTTTACAAGCACACACAAATTGCTTCTGTAGTCAAGATAATGAGTTAACTCTCCCTAATTTCAAGTCACTAGAAAAATATTTTTTAAAGTCCACCCAAGGGCTCTCAGGTTTTGTGTGAGAAAGGCCATGAAGTTATATTTCAAAGCCTTCCCCCTCTTGACACACACGTATCGTCACTTTGGAGTCGAGAGGGCCATTCTCTGAAGCACCTCCAGTTGCTTGGTAGTAACCTAGGTCTTCTCTGAACACCTTTCATTAAAATACTCCATGAAACAACATGCTCCCTTTCTGAGCTGATCTCAACCAGCGAGAATCAATCCGAGGAAGCTTAGAACTAGAATACACAGTAGTATTTCAGATTTGTTTAATGGATTTCTTTCCGAGTAATATGCTGATAGATGACTAATTCAGGCAATTCCTAGATTTGGGCATACATCTTTGATCACCTCCCTCCACAAATGCATGACAATGAAAACATAAGGAAAGGTGGCGATTATCCAACGGGAACGTATTTGTGTTCCTGTTAGTTTACGTGTTGGTAAACTTAGGTGTCGGCTTTTCCATAAGTCCCCTCTGGAGGTCTGTAGTACTTGGGGAAAGCCATCAGCTGGAGCATGTTGAAAGCATACTTCCTGCATTTGATATTCTTCATGACATTTTCTATGCGGCATCCTTCTCTGGTGAAAGGGGAAAAAGGACAACTTCATGAAACACAGAATAAATAAATATGCTTTATTTGTTCAATGCAGAGTTGCAGCAACAGTCCGAGTAAAAATAACAAAGATTCAACTCTACATTTTTTTTTTTTCACAAATGATGATACATCTTACAAAATTAAATCCTAGGCCAGGCCCAACACCATTATTGCCCTCGGAAAAAACGATGATTCGAGTCCCTTGGCTCTTAACATATATTTAAGGTTTCATAAACTCTTTAAATATAATTTGCTCCACAATACAGCTTCATTTTTAGTTTCATAAATATATCCACCTTTTTATAACTTTTCCATAAATTAATTTCTCCATCTCTTTAAAACACATTAAAATCTACATGTAGCCCTAAGGATGTAGGTTCTAGGAATAAGGCATTTAATTTATTAAGTCTGGCCCTATAGATTTTTTTAAAGAAAAGTTTCATCTCTATTTGACTTCATCATATTTTAGCTGTGCAACAAAGAGGAAAATGGCTTTCGGGACAGCCTGGTCCAAGTCTCAGCTTTAAAGAAGCGAGCTTGTGCACAGACAGTACACGAGTCACAGGGGTTGAAAACGGGGCATCAAGACACAAACGAGACTTTGTCAGAAAGAATAGAAAAGGATTCTGAAAGCCAAATCAACCCAAACAATAGTTACAAACAGGTTAATTTAATTACAAAACAGAAATAGCCATTCTCTCCAGAAAGTTACTTGACAGAAAAGGGTTAATCGCAGCAAAGAAATCACAGACCAGGTTAACAACTCAAACAGAAGGTTCCATCAGCTGACGGCAACAATGAGACCGGCACAGCGGAAATCAAGTCTGGAACCTCTCACATCTCTAGGACTTGTCTCAGGGTTTCCATGTGTTGTGCAAATTCAGTCAATTTCTTTGATAAATTTAATGGGAAGAGGAACTGGAGGTGCAGAACTTCAAGCTTTCAGGATTCTGCTCTTTGTCTTATTCCAAAGACAGGAATTTAAAAATTCTTCTTGAGTTAAACAGTGGGAAACACTTTTCCATGAACAAAAGAGCAAAGTAATTTCACTGAATGCATAGTACTTCTATTTTTTTTAGATTTTAGGAAAAACAAACAAAACACTTACAAGTCAAACATTTGTGTGTGTGGGTGTGTGTGTTTTAAGTTCTGTGAATCTGAAAATGTAGAAATTACAGCAGTGTCCTCATGATTTTAGGTCCATTGTCATTTGTAGAAAAGAAAGGAATACAACATAGAACTTATTGGTATTTGGCTAAAAGTAATGCCAGACTTAAAATAAGCCACACGACTAGCAGGTGTGAGCTGACAAGCAGCAAGGCGACGGGATAGAAGTGTCGAGAAGTTGGCTTGTTATCACTTAGACAGCCTGTTTCAGGATCATCAGATTCATTCAGTGCTCCCTGGGTTTGTCTGCTGTTAAACAGGGAAGGAGGGGGGTGGGGAGTTAGGGGAGAAAAGAAAATAGTATAGCATTCACACAGTAAAAAAATGCAACTGTAAATATCCTGAAATATAACACATTATCTTCTATAATACAGAGGTTTCTGAGGAAGTTTTTATGCTAACTACCCCCAAATGCATCCTGTGTATTTTTTTTTCCTCACTGTGATACATCGACAAATGTAGCAAAAAAAGATTCCTTTTGCTTTTAGAGCAAAAAGGAAGAGACGCGATGATGCCGTTCTCGTGTGTTGAAGGCGTATGCACCGGCAAGACTTGAGTAAGCATCACAGCACCAATAGGCAAGACGCACGAATGAAACTAAAATACGGATCAGTCCATAAAAACAACCTGATAAAGACATCTTTGGAAAATGAAATGAGAAACACAGTATGTAGTGAAGGACATGGACATGTCTGGCACATTTAAACTCCCCATCTATTACTACTGTGCCTGTATAATGTATTTAAAGTTATAAAAGTGATTTATGGAAATGGCTTGGTATTTAAAATGAATGAAACACCTGACATGTCATCCTTGCCAGCCATAAGATTAGTTTAACAAAACCCAACTCAGCACCCTTCCGTCAGTTTGGCTCGTAAGTTATGTTGTCTCCTGCTCGTCTTACTGAGATGAGGCCAAATCTATCTCCTATGGACTCTCGATCTGAAAAGAAATCCATATTTGCAGAGTGACACAGTGAAAAATAAAAAGATTCTAAATTTCCAGGTTTTGTGTTTTCTTTGTAAATGAAAAATGGGCATTTGTAATTGGACTTACGAGCAGCTCCAACTACAGCACATCTGAAATACAACATGCTGATGTAAGTCAAAAATCAAAATTCTTTTCTATGGCATATTTCTTCAGTATTCAGAGAATTCAGAAATTCAGTTGTCGAGGCGTTTCTGATCTCTGTTAGCTCTACCAGGTTTTGAGGGAGAAAACTGGGCTGTTCTTCTGTCTATGAACAGTGCCCTGCAAAGTTACCTTCTAAACAAGCTGCTTAGAATCTATGGTCCCCTTTCAACCAGTCGCAGCCTCTGAGAACCTCCTACACAGAGATTTTTGACCTGGTGTTGAACACATCCAGTGGCCACATGTGGACAAACAGCAGTCATAATTATTTCAAATAGCAACCTGTCTTAGTTTAAAACATCAGATCAGTCACGCTGGTTTGTGCTCTAGTGTTTCCTTGTTCAGTTAAGACCTGAGGACTATGAAGCCAGTGACAAAGTGAAGTAGAAGCTTCTCTGGAAAACAAATCGTTTCCCGAGCAAAAGGGAGGGTTAAGTAGTTCCTGTTGTCAGTTGTACAAGTAACTTGGCTACTCGTTACACTTTCTACTCCTCACTAGGTAGGAAATATGCAGTAGATTTTAAAGTATGGATACCTTTGACTGTGACTAAGAAAAGCATCCTCATCCAATATTATTTCTCTAATATCGTCACTAATAATCCTTCTTGTCCACTATTAAGATGAAGGTTGTTTGTAGCAAAGCTTAGTAACTGTGAAAACTTTGGTTCCTTTCCAGTGATCCTTGTTAAGGGTAAGTACATAGTCTCCTATATCATTTTTCTTCCTTCCTTTCTTTCTATCTATCTATCTATCTATCTATCTATCTATCTATCTATCTATCTATCTATCTATCTATCCAGCTATCTATTTATTCACCCATCTGTCCATCCATCCATCTACCCACCCATCTACCATAACTATCTATCAATCTATCATCTATCTACCTACCTACCTACCTATCTATCTATCATGATATAAGAGTTATGTTTTGATTACAAATTTAGGTTAAATGTTAACCACCATCTATCTATAGAATACTATAGAAATACTCTCCCTTTCCCAGGGAGGCCACCTGCAGACAGGCTCTGGCTGAGGAACAGACTACTGGTTGACGAGTATGTTGCAAGGACCTTGTAACAGTCCTTACTCCAAATACAGGGGACTTATTCATACCAAATGACATTTTTCTACAATTGCCAGAGCACATTTAATATTTTCCAGTCTGCTTGTTGAATATGCCTTCCAAGTAAAAGTACTACATGAAAAGATTTTTTTTTTTTTTGAGGGGCAGCTTTATAATTGAATTAATTTGTTGTTTACTAACTTCAGTCTCTGGAGATTAGAATAATAAATTAAAAATGCCTTTGACATAACCCTGCTATTATTCAGCTGGAATTAAAAGCAGTGTAGCAGACGAGGCTGCCAGAGCACATGGAGCTGGGGCTCTGACCGTGTCACCAAGTGCACACACGAAGCTGGGGCGGCTTTCTTGCATCCTGCTAAGAACAGCACTGAAGGTTATTTCTTCAGGGCCACCGATGAATTTTTCAACACTCTGCAAGTGTAAATGCAAAGGATGTGCTAAGTAATAATATTAGCAATTTCCTCGCCGGGAGATTATGACAAATAATTAATTAGTGGCTGCCCCTCACGGCACCCTGAAAATCCCGTGTCATTAGTTTTCACCATCCCTAACTGGTAGATCACCATGGAAGCGAATTACATTGGTGTCGCCACTGAAAATGTGACATGATCAGACGTTTAAGGGCAGTTACTGAATCTGCAGCACAGAAAATGATTTTTTTTTCTTCAAAGAACTGTCAAAGCAATCACTTAAAATAGAAACAAGTAAAAGGAAATGTCTCAGTCTTAAACACATCACTGCCTACAAGAGGAGACATTTCCTTAAATAAAACCCAACGTGCGTGACTTGATGATATTTGCTTATCCCCCCTTCTTTTCTACCAGCGACTTCTGATGCAGCCTAGATCACAAATCCCCCACTACAGGTCTCCTCTCAAATCGTTCAGACCTCTAAAGATGGAAGTCAGAGTCCTCCCAGCTCCCCCTGCTGGGCCATTGCTCGTGAATAGTGTCGCTACTTGGTATTTTATCCCTTTAACCACTCCAGCTCCTCAAGCTCCCCCGAAGGAAAATCACCAATTAAAACTGAATTGAAGAATCTCTCCTTCTGACCAGAAAGTTGATTTCCTGCCACACTAAAATGAGACCATTTCACCTTTAATTACATCCAAGCTCAGAGCTATAGGCATACCATCTTGAAATTATGAGTCAAGATTTTAGAGCCAACATCTTACAGAGCTTTATTCGACTCTACAGTCATTTGATAAATCGATCTTAATAGAGCATCGTGTTTCAGGCTCTAGAATGTTAGATTGTGTCAGATTTTAAATTGGCAGATCTGTGTGAAAATGAATATAATGTGGGTCTGGTGTCAAAAAGAGCCTTGTGGGACAGAAGCCATAGAATTGGAGATTCTCAGATGTAAAGAGACTTTTAAAAAGTCTTCAAGTTGAATTACACCTTTTATATACGAGAAAATAAATTTAAAGGCTTTGCCCATGCTTCTACAACAGCAAGTTGCAAAAAAGGATCCCAAGAATGTAGTTTCCCTGATTCAGAGCATGCTTATATGATAGCCTGGTAAAATATGGGGAGAGGGTTTTTTGTTTTCAGTTCAGATCAAAGTCCAATTAGAAATCTGGTGACTCAAAATACTCTTAGATGCCAAATTATCTACCAAAACTTTCCAAAAATTAAATTTAAAATAAAAAAAATTAAAAATATAAAGAAAAAACCACTTAAATATGGGGGAAATTTTAATGAAAGAATATCAAAGTTGGGATAATTTCCACTGGCCTCGAAGCAAGATTGCCTTTGTGGCCACTGAAACACCAGCCACATTTAAAATGCTTTCTTCATTGAAATGGATTTCAGAACCTAATTCAAAATACTTTGTGACATTCATTGGAAAAGCCCCTAAATGGGGAAATTACTTAGAAGACATAAGACTATGTCACTGTTTGGAATGGCCAGGTCACAGAGTATTTCCAATAATCACGGACAAGTTTGCTATGAAAGAAAGAGCAGTATTAAGCAAGACCGCACACTAAGGGGGGCAGGAGTCCTCCCCACAGGACACTGCATGCATTTCTGGACATGGTATTGTAAGGGGAGGGCTACTGTGAACTCGGGGACAATAGAGCATGGTAGCCAGGAAGATGACTGGGAAAGCGGTCACTCAGAAAAGACTGAAGACAATGGGGATGAGAGCAATTCCACTGGCTTCGAGAAGAGGAACATTTATGCTTAAGTGGTTGATTTCAGATAGTCAAAGGTTCAGGAGTTTAAAGTTTGGACAATCCTGCAAAGCAATGGACATATGAACAATGAAGCAAAGGAAGCGATCTCCTATGTATCAGGTCCTATCATGGGACAGCTGCTTTATAGATATTATCTCATTCATTCCATACAAACAGTCCAACTGGTCAATATTATTATCTCCACAGGCTTAAAAGGATTACAAAACTTGCTCAACTAGTAGATAGGGAATTTTTATCTCTGTCTTTCAAATGGAAAAAATACATTCTTTTCACTTCAGGGTTGGGATCCTTCAAGCAAGGATTTCCCGCTGCCTCTCAGAAACTGGCAGGTGTGATTGCTTGCTAGTTGCTAGATTAGATTAAGGACCTCTAAAATTTCTTTCATCTCTATCTCCCTGCGATTCTTTGATTTTATTGAAACATAGCTGCATACTCTAGAGAAGCATACTTTTTCTACTAATAGAACAGATGACAGCTTAATAAGAAGGAATTGGGGTGTGTGGCAAAAATCAGACTGCAAAGCATGTTGACATTGTATTTGGTCTCTAAAGTGGTTCTTACTCATTCTCATCTATTTGCAGAATTTAAAAAATAAACAGACATATTTGACTGTTTGAATTTAATTTTTCCCTGGTATGATGGCTTGCATTCTTCTTCCAATTCCACTCTTTTAGTTTACAAAATATTTGGAAAATAGGCCTACCTTCTTGTCAGAAGCAGCCAGGCTCCAAGTAGTGACACTTTCAGACAATACTTAACATTGCTTTGAAGAGAAAAAAAGTGCAGATCCCAGAAAGACAACTCAAGAAAAGATAGATAAAAGTGTTTCAGAAAAAAAAAAAATTAAAAAGAAAAAAAGAGAAAGAAAAAGAGAGAATGAGTTTGAAGTATAATTGCATCCATCAGACCATTATCAGAAAATTGATTCCAGTGTTGATCTCCAAATTTTAGAAAGGGGACTATTTGGATGAGGTCCAGAAAGAAATATCATAAAGGATTAAAGGACTGAAGACAAAAAGCTTAGGAGGAAATGCTGAAGGTTAATTTTGTTTGGATAAAGGAGGCTAATACGCAATGTGACTGCTATATTTAAATGTACGTAGGACAGTGGTAAAATAATTTCTGAGGTATTGAATTGTGTTTGGCTCTCTTATATTTTAGGCTGTAGCATAAAGCATGTGCCCCAGGGATTTTAGCAGTGCTGAAAGCAAGAGCTGCCTGAACTAAATAGATTTGGCGTTCTTTAATCTTATGACAGAGAAAATGTGAGATGTCCGTTGAGGGGGAAAAGGATCTTTGAGGGTTGAAAGAGAAAAGAGAGGGAGAGGGAGATAGAAGAGGGGAGAGGGAGAGAGAACATAGTGACTGTGGAGAATTCAAAGGGACAAACATTGGTGCCAGGAGGGTGGAACCTTGTGCATTGTTCTGTGTCTGTGTCTGGGAAGGGAGGACCACCAGAAGCGGGGAGATGCATCCAGGGAGGATGGCCCTCGCTCAGCTTTGCCAAAGATGCTCTTCTCTTGAGCTTGGCTTGGATGCAATGAAACGAAGGTGCTTAAAGGTACCATAATGATAAGAAACGAGCACGTCAGTGGCTGATGATTGATACAGACAAACCTTCCAGATGTTTCAGTGCAAAAAAGGACCTGTCGCAAGAGGACAGCTCAAAATGATAGAGATTGACCTTCGCCCCACCTGGCTAGACAGGAACTGAAATGTGGAATGAAACTTGCTTAAAGAAATGATGTAAAAAGGAAACAAGTCAAACCATATTACACTATACATCCTTCAGTTAGTAGACAGACAGCCAGGGCCGTTCTACAAAGAAATAAGTACATAGATGTAGACAGATGCCTACAACTCATTTTCTATTTCCCATGCAATGTAACAATTTTTTCTTTGTATAGAAGCTCCTGCACGATGCCTTCATTTTCATCACTTCAAAGTAAGAGTCAGAAAGAAGAAACGAGACTAGCCTCTGAAACATTCTGTAAGTGTGTTTGTTGCTAAAGTACGTAAAAAAAAAAAAGAACCACCACGGTCTCATTGCTCTGGCTTGTCACCCTCCTGGAGTTGGGAGTCACTTTTATACTCCAGTGAAAAGGAAACCAACAAACAAAAATCTAGGACTTCTGATCCCATTCTCGATAAGCACCAGGCAGAGAATAATGAGGTTAAACCCATCGCCTTCCAGCTTCCCTGGTGTGACAGGGAACTTGGCAGAGCAGGCAGCCTGACCCCATGGGCTGTTCTTAGTTCTCAAATGGAAATAAAAGACCACACATGCCTGGGTTATTCTGAAAGTAGCCTGGGGAAGTAGCAGGTATCAGTGAGAACAGATGCACATTTGGACAGGTGTAACAGGAAAGAAAACAGCCCAGCTCCCTAATGTCTATTCAGTCAAGTTTCCATCTTCCCTTTTAAAGAGAGAATGTTAACATCTACCCAATAGGATTACTGCGAGATTATGTAAAGGCACTGAACCACATTCTCAGCAATAAAAAATCAGTAAATACGTATTAAAAAAAGTCCCTCTTTATCCCTCCCCTTGCTACATCTCTGTTTTTGCGCAGACAAGGAATACCTTGACCAGACGTGCAGCTGCCAAGTTCCAGGTCTGTCCTCTCTAATGCTGAGGTGCCTCAGGATTTAGGACAGCAGACTCCACCTTCCTATACCATAGATACTGCCTCTAGGCAATTTCAACCAGTCTCATAACTTAAATATCATTGTATGATGATGCATCTTACATTTCTCTCTCTACTTTACACCTCTTCCCTGAATTACAGACATATATCGCATCTTCACTTGGATGCCTAACAGCCATTTTAAGGTCATGAAGGGGGCAGAATATGCCACCCCCAAGTATGTCACATTGGCATAAGGATTATTTTGAGCTGAAGGCACTTGAAAAGCAGCAGGGGCAGAAAAGATACTCTGACCTCCCCTTTCCTTCCTGGAAGCAGGAGATAAAAGTCCCATGAAAGATGCCCTCCCTCTACTAGGAGGAAAGAAACATTCTTGTCACCAGAGATGGGAGTCAATGCTGAGAGAGTTCTATACAACAGACCTAGATGAAGCGACTGTCTTCCTTTAGCTCCCCACCCCAACCCTGTGTGCGCATATATTTCAGTTAATTTTCCACAATTGCTTTTCTTTGTTCAACCTAGTATGAAAGCATTGAGGCTTTGACATTTCTTTGGGTCTTCATTTTCTTGGGATTGCCAAAAAAGAGTACATACAGAGTGCGTACGCTTTCTCCCGTTAATATGTCTTACAGCAGTTTAATTCTCAAGCCCAGCCAGAGACCCTCAGAGGGCAAAGTTTTACTTCCCTTCCAGTTTCGAGGTCACATCTGAACTTGAGTCCACCTGCTCTCCCACCATTCCAAATCAGCTCCTCCCTTCCTTCCCATCACAGGAAATGACACTCATCCACACTCAGACATTCATGTTACATTCATGTCAGGCATCTCAGTTCTCCATGATCCTTCTGCATTCTTTACACCCCACATCCATCTGTCAACCAGTCAGATCACTTTGCACTGTCTCCGCTACTGTAACCTGATTGTGATCCTCCATCACCTTGACTTGGTACCGATGGAAGCTGTTTCCCTGACTGCACCACTCTTGTTCCTCTAGTAAGTTTCAATAAATCTTAATGTCTCCATGTAGACACATGGCAAAGCAACCAATGCACTCTTTTGGTTGCATCCTAAAACCATTTTCCTATAGAGCTTTTATGGAATGAAAATCCAGCTTTATAGCAGCTTCCCACAGGGAGCTGAGCTTGTCAAAAAGCAGTGATGCTTATCCATCTGCAAGGAGATGGAAATATTTTCATCTGCTCAGCACTGAGATCAAAGCTCTTGAATCTTAAGGAGGAAGTTCAGCTATATCTTCTTTTGCACAATGTCTTGGATCTCCCAGGTTTTGAATCCCTTCCCGCCCTTACCATTCTATGGGATAACTGTGACTGAGACGAATCCTGTCAACATTTTTCAAAGATGTAATCCTGCTTTTGGTCTTCCTTGTCGCATCTGAAATGGATGGAGCTGAGCATGGACCAGTGCAACATCAGACATCATAATCGCAGCATTGATACTGTTAGACATTTGCTTCCACCCACTCTTTGAATTGGAACTTCCAAAAGAACCAATTTAGAGTTTTTGCCCCTGGAGTGGTCATCATCTTCTCTGGAAGGATAGGGTCTCTCTCCTTCTCCATCCTTCAGTCTTTTCCCATTTCTATTTCCCAGTTCTCCCTTTACTCCCTCCATCTCCTGCAAACAGCACGATGCTATAATTTATGTTAGTAACTCCCAGAAGTGATGACTTATGAAAATCCTAGTGAAAGAGAATAAAGTAGATTCAAGAACCTTAGGTTTCATTTTTGGATACAACAAGTGCATGATTAAAAACATCAACAGTTACACAACTATGAAAATGACAGAATATAAAATAAAAATCCACCAAGGAGGGCTAACCTGAAGGTATAACTCAAAGTGCTTTACATATATTATCAGTAATCTCTGCCACAGGAATTCCAAGATCAGTGAAGGCATCTTAGAGAAATAAAATTTTGTGATGGACAATGAAGGCTGAATAGAATTGTAATGGCTAGAAATTGGGTGTGGTTGCGGGGATGTAACTAACATGGAAAGACACGGACACAGGATAATGTCAGATGCATTTGGGAATGACCCACAGGCTGCTTTGGTTGTAATAATGGGGCAGCAAGGAAATAAATGAAGGCAGGAAAATTAAATGTTAGGACACTTTCTTTTTTGTTGTCTATATATTTTAGAGATTTTCTAACAAACACATATTTTGTGATAAGAAATTCAACTACATTGTTTTAAAATGAGATGAGGCTCTGTTGCAAATGTTTGTATTGTCAGTAAAAAATGTTGGGTGGGTAACCACTGAGGACTCATGAGCACTGAAGTGGTGCGATTAGCTGTGTGCTGTAGTACAGCACCTGGTCCCAGTAGGGGGATGGCTTGAGCCAGGACCGTGGCAGGGATGGAATAAACTAGAGACATGGAGACCAATTAAGAGGCTGTTATAGAGGTCAAGACAAGAAATGATCAGGGCTTGAACTTGGAGTCCAGGGAAGGATGAGGAAGTTACAGATTCCAAAACAGAAGTGATTCAAAACATAGAATATCTGTTAAGAGTTTAGATAAGGGAAGATCAGGGAAAGAAAGTTAAAACAAAATATGTTCAGGTTTAGGGGGAAATGCATTCTATTCAAATATGCTGTTTTTTAAATTTGATTTTTCATTTTAATTTTTTATTGAATGGAAGATTCTTTAAGTTCTATACTGCTTTACAATTTTCAGAAGTTTCACACACATGATTTCATACAATCCCATAAAACCTTTTTTCCTTCCCACCTATATATTGCCCCTCCTTCCCGCCCTCTCCCCACTGTAACCACTAGTTTGTTCGCTTAGCATAATGCCCTCCAAGTCCATCCATGTTGCTGGAAATGGAAAAAAAAAAAAAAAACATTCTTTTTCATGGCTGAATAGTATTCCTGTATCTATCTATCTATCTATCTATCTATCTATCTATCTATCTATCTATCTATCTATCTATGTGTGTGTGTGTATGTGTGTGATCTGTGATGGACACTTAGGTTACTTCCATGTCTTGGCTATTGTAAATAAAATGCTGCTTAATATGATATGTCTGATACAAGACTTTAGATATTTGCTATAAAAGGTAGGTCTAGACAGGATCTAAACCACAATACTATACCATCCATTTGGACAATTTCTGCAAATAGTGGGCTGTAAAGATTATATGATAATCAGAGATGAGGGCTGATGGTATAATTCTGGGGAATGCCTGCATTTGAAGTCCAGGGAGGAAGGAGGCAGACAATGGACGACGACATAGCATATAGTCACAGATTCAAAGAAAGAGAATTCAACCATCATGTCAGCTGGAGCAAGGAGGTTGCAAAGTAAATAAAGGTCACTCTATTATTATGTGACTTGTAGCCTTTGACTTTCAGTAGAATTTTAGAGACAGAAATTAGTTTGCAACTAACTGATAAATTAGTTTGCAACCAACTGACAAACTGATAAATGAGCAGCAAAGAATGGAAGGTAGCATTTTATTCTATTTCAACTGCTGGGTCCAGATCCTTGATGGTGGAAAGAAGAAGGAAGAAAGATATCACAGACCTTCAAAGAGTCAACAGGATTGATGAATCTGTTCTGGGATATGTGAGGTGAGTATGCTTCGAGGCACAGAGGAAAGGGACTATGAAGAGGATTCAAGAAAATGAAATAGGTGGTCATCTTTTTCTTTTTTAGAAAAACAGTAGATATTTATGAGTTGAGGACTAGCTACAAAATGGGGAGCTCTCATTATTTATCAAAAAGTCCTTACAAAGTAGGAGTCCACTAACCAAAGCATTCCCTGACTCATCTGAACACGGAATGGAGGGTAAACATAACCTAGTGAGAAGCTTCATCTCTTTCCACTTTGTGACACAACTGGAAATTTTATGTAAGATATTATCAGTTATTTAGTAAAGAAATAAAGCCAAGATGGAATTTCTAATCACCTAACCATCAATGTCATAAGAAACGACACCATCTCTGCTGCTGGCAGTGTACTTGAAGAAGCATCTTTGCACACAGTTTTGAAGCCCAATGTCATGTACGTCCTAAGAGTTTACACTTTACATTCACATACAGATTTCAAAACAGTGTCTGCTTCTCCCAAACTGATGTCTTTCCATATGGCTCTTTGGATTGAAGCCTTCCAATGATCATATAAACATAAAAATGACTAGTTAGAAGCAGGTATCAACACACATCATCAAAGTGACGACACCAGAATGCATTGTTCTGCTTCCTTTTTAATTTCTAATACTGCTAATGACTTTAATTATCTGATACTTGATTTTGTGTCCAACATGCTTTTCTGATTATGGCCACTGGGGAAGCCTTACAACTGGCTTCCCAGAACTTCAGTATTTGCCCCGAGTTAATACATGATCTTAAAAGATACCCAGCTATCTTCTGCTGATACAGGTGGATACTTCCCCTTGTTTTTCTGTTCAGTGCTGAGTATTTCTTTTCCTTCTAAAAATTGTTTTGGTACTATAGTCAATAGACCACGGATCTTGATTAATTTCCCTTTTTGAACTGTACCTCTCAAGCCCCTTTAAGGATACAGAATACAATGCCATGAAAATAACATTTTCTAAGATATCTGTGATGAAATAAGATGGAGAAATGCTGAGCTAAAAACTCAAACAGGACTTCTTATTTACACATTTATCCAAGGAATATTTTTTGAGTACCTACTTTGTACCTTCAATAAAAAGTTTGAACTGATTACAATCTAAGAATAAAAAGAAAGAGAAGGGGGCAATCACACAGAAAAAGTTGACTGATCCTGAAATGACGGAAGCCTCTAAATTCCAGGCTAAAGTACTTTAACGTTACTCTCTACACAGACGGAGTGACATGACTGGTGTTGAACTTCAGGAAAAACTCTTTGGGAGGAATGTGTGAAATAGATTGGAAAGTGAGGGACTAGAGGAAAGAACAGTCAAGAGACTACAGCAGTGGTCCAGGTAAAACGTAACAAAGGTCTGGTGTAAAGCAAATGAAACAGAAATAAATGGGAGAAAAAAAACATATATGTAAGATGGGCGGATGGGGTGAAGCAACATCTTGAACCTGCCTTTTAACAATAATAGACAGAAGTAGCAATTATAAATCATAAGACCCAGGAGAGAGTATTTTATGTCAAATACTTTTATTTGCCTTCTCTGTCCTCTTTTGTAACTACACTGATCAGATAATCAAACTGAGTCTAACAGAGCCATTATTTCTGACACTTGCAACCATTTTCTGCAATAATTCTTGAAATGGCTGTGCTGTTTGCCAAACAGATGGCTACCAGGGAGAGTACAAAATATCACTCAGAGCCAACCGTAGTAATTGCTTAGAGTTAACTTTTTTGATTAAAATAAAAAAAAAATGTGTCAGTAGTTTCGTTCTAGTAGCACCAAGAGAAAACTAAGGGCCCCACAATTTCTTTTTCTGTCCGTTTGGTTTGCGCTTTGTTACACATCAGTCAGGAATCACATTCTGTATCGACTCTCTTCTGTTCAATTGAGCAAGACACAAAGACGCAGAGCTTAGAAAAAGGGTATTTTTTTCTACTCTTCTCTTGTTGAGGCTTCCTCTAAATTGCTTAAAGCTTTTCTTCAACTCAGACTGTCGGTGCTAGAAGGGAACCTTAGAGATCCCCTGGTCCAACCCTTTCATTTTGCAGATGAGAAAGCGGAGGCCTCCAGAGGAGGACCAGGGTCTCATTAGTGGTCCACGGGGTGCGGAGCTGGGAATGTGCACAGAGCAATTAGATGAATGATATTCTTCAGTTCCCACACAATGGAACAGCATCGTCTCTCATGCCTCATCCCTAATAGAGAGGAAGGGGTCCTTTCTCACTCTTCAGGTTTTTCACGTTGTGGGGACAAGGTGTCGAGCACATTTGGTGGAGAAATGCCCCGGGGACTGGGAGGGAGCAGAGCGGGAGACCATCCACATATGACTCATCGTGATCTCACTGTTCTTTAGAAATCCCTACAGTGCTTTGGTGCCTTCTTCTAGATAATTATGGTGTAAAAAATTAGCCTTTCTGAATCTGCCACTGTGGCTGCTGCTGCTGTTCTGGCAGCTTACAAACCACTGAGAATTCCAGGAAGGAAGAAAACAAATGGATGGGTTCCTAGAACATTCATTCATAAAGCAACAACTAAGCTTATAGAAAGTAAGAAGGGTCGCCACGTATTGAGTACAGACTATTTCACCAATGCCAATCACTTCACCCCACTGATCTCCTTTAACCTTGACACCACTACTGTGAGGTATACAGAGATCCATTCTGCAAATGGGAACGCTCAGAAATATTAGGTAAATATCCAAGTGTACACTGGTAATAAGAGGTAGAGACAGAATTTGAATCCAGTTCCTTCTGACTCCTAAGTCTGTGCTCATAATAACTGTGTTGCACTTTCCTTTTCTACATTCTGCATCGTGCAAGAAACTGTGTAGATTTTAGTACCTGCATACGTGGCCTTACAGTCGACCTAGGGCAGCCCAACATACCCAGGGTGATTAGAGAAAAACAAGTAGCATTGCCATACGTGAAACAGAGGCTTTCAGTCTAAGGTTCTCAGTGTGGGCTTAGGCTTCAGGTGACCACACATCCCTGTTTGCCTGGGATAGCCCCAGTTTATGCCTACTGCCCCAGCAGGAGTTAGATGGCAGGAAGGAGTGGGGGCATCTCAGTAAAAGGACACAATATTAAAAAGAACTGAAAAGAAAAAAGGCAGAGGCAAAGATTTGTGGTGTTCAGTGTATTTGTTTCATGTTTGCTCAGCGAGCATGTAGGGACATGTATTTATGCAAAGAATTGGTGACAAGTTGAGTGAGAGAAACAGGGAGGGCATGGTCTAACAAAGAGATGAGAGGAGATGAAATGATATTACAAGATCATATGATTCTACATGCGATACTTGGGTTTTAGAAAAATTATTTTGAAAATAAGATGCAGGGTAGACTGAAGTAGAGAAATTGGAAGCAGAAAAGCCAGGGAAAAGAAGATTGAAATAACCAAGATGGGACGCAAACAAGAAAGGACCAGGACAGCTTGTCAAAGCCAAAGACAGGTTGAGGGGAAGAAACAGCAGATTTTTAACAGACAAATAATTAAGCCCTGTATCATGTTTATGATTACACTGGTCCCAACTTTTACACACCATCATCACGGGCAGTGAGAGAACAGTAAGTACAGTATTGCCTGGTACAGTCATAATGTTCTGGGGAGAGCATGAAATAATAAAATAATGAAATAACTGCAGATGCTACCCAGAAGTTTTTATACTCATTAAAAAACAGTGATGGGAGAACTATGTCGTACAGCACAGAAAGTACAGGCAAACTGAACTGCTGTCACCTGCAACATAACTTCGGCAAAACAGTCTCGTGTCACAGGAAAAGAATTGCACTGACTCAAATTTTGTCAGTTTTGTTCTGTGTAACCTGTCCATTTGCTTTGGCTTTATAGTTGTATAATGGTTAAAGGCATAGAGAGTTTATACCTGGTTTTATGTTTGGGCACATGTAAGTAACATACTAAAAATAGTTTATGTCAGAAAGGAAGATATGTAACAATTATTTCTACAGAAAGAGGTCAACACCTGACTCAAGTTTGAGAAAGAGTATCTCATAAAAATAAGATTGTTATTTATGTCAGTGGCTTTGGCAAGGAGGCAGTAATCAGCGATGTGCAACTGACCAGTTTAAGTGGACTGGTGGATGGGAGTCAAAGGACAAGAGGCCAGGAGGGAAACATGGGATTAAAAGGCAACAGCAGCAGCTGAGATCACATCAAGAAGTACATGTTGTGGGTGACAAATTCTGAAGGCAAAACATAAAGTAAAGCAATATGAGCAATAAAACCAACCATATAAGCTATGATTGATACCCAAGACTTTACAATAGCTGCACTTGCCTAAAATACGGGTTTTGTGGTTACGTGGTGGACATTAAATACATTTCTTTCCAGAAAGGTGAATTTATCAATAGGTAGGAATTTATTTTATGGCCAAATTAATAAATGACGACTTGCAAGATTCATTAAAAGGCAAAATTTTAAGAAATATGGAAGACCATCTATGCACCATATCTCCAAACCACAAATCAGTTAACAAAAAGGTCCATGGGTCATATCCACGTGAAGTGCCATTGATCTAGGAGCTGATTTTATGATTTTTAGTCAGGTGGTGGTGTTGAGTTCCAGAACCACATGGCTAGAATACTGACTTTCACTCTTTTAATTCCTTCCCCTATATAAAAGCAGATAATGCACTGAAAGCCAGTTGTCAAAAAACTGGTTAAGGGATCATGAAGAACTGACTGTGTATAAATAAGATTCGGCTGTATGTTTCAACATCAATAGGGACTGCTACACAGAGGATGGGCCTCCAGGAGGCAGTCAGGAGAGGGAATCTGGTGAGAAATAGTATTGGCTGGTCCAAAGCAGGTACTAAGTGGATATTAACATTCTGTGTTATCAACAGAAAGAAAATCTGTATGTTTCTAGACATTGCTGGTAGTGGTGCCAACACTGGTGTCTTACTAAGAAACAGGAGTGATCCTGACTTACATGCTTTGTCCCAAGGGCGGGCCACCACATTCTCACAAAGAGAAAAGTTAAAATGGTACCTGTAGTCTTGGTCCAGCTTCTCAGGAAACACTTTAGATACGCCTGAATGTTTAACTCAGTATTTACTTGAATCTTTCGATTTCTCTTTAGGAAATCATGGAAAAGATAACATGGATGTAGAAAATTGTGGGAAAATAGTGAGTTGAGAACTACCCATCTCTACCAGAGAGCAAAAATGATACAGTAAGAACCCCAATTCAGGTCTTTCTTGTGTCCATTTTTACCTGGTGACATAAACTCCAGTAACCATTCTCTCATCCAGCAGAAGCTTAACTTCCTCCTACTTGAATTCTGGCCTATTAAATGCATAAGAAGGAACCATCATTCATTTATGTCCACAAAATGTAAGTTAGTACTTTAGTAATAAAATACTAAATGATGTCCCTGACAGCTGAAGGAATGACTGTGTCTTCTTAGAAGCCTAAATGGTCTTGGGGAGCTATTTGGACACTGGGGAGATCTGTTCTTTTTTAAAGAAGTATTTTATAATTCTAATCAACATATCCCTAAATATATTTAGTGCAATATTATACATTATCAACCTTTGCCTTCATGTATTTTCTTCAGATAACACTGCTGATGTTTTATGAGTTAATTTAGAAACTTCTGATGGAAAGGTTGTTCTATAGGTCACTGAAGAATCCTCTGATCATGGTATATGCTGTTCTGTAATCCTGTTATATATAAAGTAAAATACAGCAAAACCTGGCTGTCTGCCCTGTGCTCCGTGTAATAACGTGGGAAGCCAGAACACTGGTTTTCAGCTGCTCCTGCAGGACTGGATGCCTTCAGAGCAGTTTCTGGAAACACTGCTACTATATCTGAACGCTTTTCTATGCATGGATGAGATCATCACTGCTGCAAGTTCAAGTTCATTATGGCCTCATTCCAAGTTCCAGTTGGGAATTAAACTAAAACTGAGACTGAAGTGGGTTCTGCTGTCCCCGTTGTGCTGCTTAGAGGGAGATGGTGCACAACGACAGGGACAGAGATTGCCCCTGGGGCTGAAAACACAGAGGCTGAGACAGCTCACTGTGCACACTCACGGTAACACAAAAACCAGTCATGCCACAGACAGTCCAGAGAGTCCCTTTTTTTTCTTTTTCTCTTTTATTGAGAATTAACTTAATTGTGGGTGTCTGCTTGCCCGGATTAAGGATCTGCCACATTTATTTGAATACTTTCTGATCTATTACTAAAACTAGTGCTGTGATCATCGGAGGCTGGATAGTCACAAAGGATTCCTAACTCATGCTTAAACATATCCACAGACAGATAATGGCATTGTTGAGCACCGGGTATTCAGGGAGTGGAGATAACAATGGACATAAGGGACACTTAGTCTTTATTACGCACTGTCTGTAAAAAGGGAGGAGATGAAGGTCTTTCTATCTGTACTACCTTATTCAGAAAGGTCCGCTCTACTGCATTTGTGTGGATGCTTCACAGTCACCTGATCCTAACTACCATCACTAGCTACAGATTGCTTATTAAGGTGTTTTGTGATGTAAGAGTGACCAAGCACATACGAGTGTATACCGAGTCTGAACCTTCTAGATTCTTAACTTTGTCTCATTATTTCAATTGATATTTCTTGCGGACCCACTCTGTGCACCTGTAATTCCAAAGTCACAGGAACCACAGCAGTATTTAACTAACCCATTTTCAATAGCATAGTGCATTAAAGTTGGATTGATGGTTAAAGAGACCACTATTAATACTGACAATCACTGATTTCTAAGAAACACCTAAAAAAAGAGTCAGACTTTGTAGTCCTTCGTGATAGTTATAATGATACACACAGCTCTGAGGTACACATGGACTCTGGGCTTTAAAGACAGAGGTGGTCATGGTAAATACTGTATGAACCCCAAGTTCATACAGCAAAGCAGGTCTTGGTCAAACAGGAATGTTATTGTCTATCTTTTATCTGATTCTCATATACACTTTAAGGTTGATGAGATAATGTCTCTTCAGTTCTTAAAAACAGTACAAATAAATAACAGAAAGGAGACATTTCTAACTAACCCCCTGTGTCCCATTCACAAATGGTTTAAAAATAAACATCACTCTATCACTGAGCTATTATTTCTCAGATGGTGCTCGTTTATTATTATTTTTTTCCTTGAGCATCTTTGAGGAAGCTATTTTAGGTCTAATCTGTTCTCTGTTCCAACAGCACACAGTAGTACGTGAGACTAGCTACTCTCCAGTTCAGTATGATGCTTAAAGCAGCCATTTAAAGTTAAAGAATTCTTACACCACTCTCGCCTGGCAATTATGAATGAGGAACTGAAGAACAAGAACAGTTTGAGATTTTTAAACACAAAATAGAAAAACTAAAATGAAATTCAATTTTGGAAAAGTAGTCTTTTAAATAAAACTAATTAATCTAGTATTAAATGGGGGGGGGGGTTCTTAGGCAAAAGTGGATTACGATTATCTGTTGCCAGCTGTCTGGCTCTCACACAAGCTTTTCCTCATTCTTGGAATAAAGGATGGAGGTTCATTTGGGTTGAGTAGCAATGATGTTTACAAGTATTGGAGGGAGGTCAACTAACACTAACACTAATGGGAGAGATTAAGTTTCTGTTTGTGTCACGACTTCTAGCCCAGAAATACTGTCGTGGTTGCCTCGGTGCAAGGAAGCCAGTTATAAAGGGGCGAAGGTGCAGGCAAGTTAGAAATCATCGAGGAAATGATGTATTTGTGGAGGCATAAGGGCTCCTAAACCTGGACACTTATACAAGTCATGTTTCTAGCTTTTCTTTGGGTCATTGCTTCCTCAGAAATCGTAACTTGATAAAGTAACTTACTTTTAATATTTACTGTCAAAATGTGTCAATCTTAGGCCACTAGCAAAACATACTGAAAATTCTAGAGTAATTAATAGCTTTTTGTTTAAAAAAGAAGCATCAATGTCTCTTGCAGGTGGAATATGTTCTTCCTTAATTTACCTGTCTCATAATACCAACACAAAGGCCACCTCCTCTTTGAGGCTCCGACAGTGCCCCACACTCCCCCTACCAGTTACTAGGGAATTAACTGTGCCCTTATCTATGTTTCCAAAAGCAGTTTATACATAATATCATAAAAAACTTAATCCATCATTATTTATTTGCATGCAATTCTCTCCCAAAAGGCTCTGAAGCTTTTTGAGGACAAGAAACATACCATATTCACATATATCTGTAACATGAAACATGGCGGTCAGTAAATAATATGCAATCAAAAAATGCTTCCTTTTTTAACATGTGAAAGTCATCAGAACCACCTATTCCTTATGGTTAATGACTTCTGCCATAGTGGAATAATGACCCGGAATAGAGTGGAATACTTTTGTAGGAACAATTAATAGGGTTGTAGTCAACCAAGAACAGCCTGTGTAGGCTCCATGTTGCAAAAGAAACAGAGCAAAGTAGGTCATCATCATGCCGTAAATTTGCCTTCTGTGGTGGTAAGTAGACCCTTGAGGGAGACACGGCTCCACCCCACCAATGGCACCAAACTGAGCTAGCTCAGGGGTCTGACTGCTCACTTCACTCCCCGGCCCCCTTGTATTTTGGGTGAGCCTTTATGAGGAAAAGGAACGTAGTTGCAGCTCCTCACTGCTACCCTGTTTTCTTTGGCATCCCGGCACTGCTTGTTCAGTGGGGAACTGAAGTGAACTTGAACCAAGTCCAAATTGTCTATTTAACCAACTTGCAAACTTGGTCAAGACTCTGTGGTCTGGTGAGGCCAAGGATCAACCACAAACTGGTCCCAGATCGCTACACGCTATGTACACATGGATAAATTTTGGGTTTGTACTTTGCATGATTTTTCAATGTAGGTATTTCACTCTGCCCAGAAAGACTGCCTCCATGAAATTTCTCTTTTAAATATTCACTTATTTACTTATTTATATAGATTTTTGGTTTAAGAGCCCTTAAATTACCCATTAGTTAGATATCATTGTTCAGAAATATGTTCTATTATAAAACTCAGTCTCATTTTTTAAAGCACAGAAAATATATAATGTGGCCACCATAATTATTCAGGCCACCATACTTATCCCAGGGTAAGGTGGACAAGTATAAAAATATATGCATTTATATTTCATTGCAAAATATCAGTTACCCCAGGAGAGCTCAGGAGAAACCTTGCTAGGCTGCAATATATATGACAAAGGACTACATGCTTCAATTTATGACACACTGAGACAACATTCTGTTATAAAGGTCATGCGATTTACAGACTCAAGAACAAAGAGATAAATACAGATCAAGAGAGACAGCCTAGGCTTTTAGAAGCAGGGACCTGGAGTCAGATGGCCTCACACCGCTCCCTAGCTGTAAGGCATCGAGCAAATCACTTAGCTCCTCTGGGACTGTTTCCTCATTTTAAGACTTAGTCCTTAGGGTTAAAATAAGGTTTAGGGAAGTCAGTACTTGTCAAGTGCTTAGAAAAGTGCCTGGTACATAGTAAGCACTATATAAAGGAGGGAAGAAAAAAAGAAGGAAGGAGGGAGGGAGGGAAGGACATGCAGACTTTCATCCTATTTTGCTTTGTGTTCTTCATATTACATTTAGAACATGGTGTCCAGTTTTGCTTGTAATTCTGTATTATTATTTATAAAAAGGTGTTAAAAATGAAAAAAAGGATTGAGAGCTGGTGGCAATAGATTTCTGGCAGGGCAGAAGGAGTTACATCTAATTTTACGTCTTAGAAGGAACTTAAACAATTAAGCAGAACACAGCAACCATCTTCAAACACTTGCGGGCCGACAAAAGGAAGGATAGACTGACTTACTCTATGTTGATCCAGGCAGATGAAAGGATTAATGATTGGAACTCACAGAGTGACAGATTTTGGCTAAACATGTAGGTAAATTTTATAAAAGGTATAGCTGTCCAACTACAGAATGGGTTGATACACAAACAACAGCCTCCCTGTTATTGGACGTGTGCAAGTAAAGGTTAGCTGACAACCTGTCAGGGGTGTTGTATAAAGAATTCCTGCCTTGGTTGGCAGGGTCACTAGGTCATCTCTAAAGTCCTTTCCAAACGTTGCAGTCTTAAAACATCATAAATACGAAGCATTACAAGTGCATGGAAATGAAAGTAGTTTGAAACCTGACTTTTAGGAGAGTGACAATCAAGGCTTGAAAAACAATGTTTTCTTCTGTACCAAAACCTTGTGGTCCTTCACCAACCCGTGAAAATAATGAGCGAAGTAAGCATCTGACATATTTGGGGGAAGTTGATGTGTCAACATATGGTTCTTTTTCTTTTCTCCATTTGTCTCATTTCACTGAAATAGTGCAGTGGAATTTGTTTTTCCTTAATATTAAACGTAGTGGCTGAAACATTAGTGTAAGAATGGGTATATCTTTCCGGAGTCATAATGACTGGGTTATCTGAATGAAAGTGTAATTTACAACCAAGATCAAATTAGGTCTAAACAAAGCAAATATTAAATCATTTATATATAATATGTATTGCTTAATATCTATATCTTTGGCCTCTAAAGGAAGTCAGAGTGATATCAAAAAAAAGTTCATTGCAATTTCCTTTTTCATTTCACTTCTTTTATTTGGATTATGAGTCTTGCAAGGCTGTCAAATTCACTGTGCCAAAGAAAAGTAGCTTTCTCTGAAGTGGCATTAGACTATTTCCTCAAACACAGAGGTCTAACCTTGCTCCAGTAATTCTGTATACATTCCCACTGTTGCTCAAAGAAGCACATCTTCTCACAGTGGAATCAGCTCAGACTCGAGGAAGGAATGTCCTTTCTTACTCCAGAGTGTCTGCTATGACCCACCGTCACATTAGGTTCAAGTACAGAGCCTTCCGCTAAAAACCCTAGGGCTAGCATAGACTTCCAAACAGTATCTAGATTAAAAAGTAATTACTTTCTTGGGCATATACTCATTAATGTCAGCTGTTGGACTAGAAGACACCTTGCTTCCCTTCCCACACAGATTCAGCAGGAAAACATATTGCAGACCTCAGGTATGTATCTTGACAGAAATGGACAAAACAATGCTAACTATACTTGTTCAGATTCTTCAATAAAATGTTTGACCTAAGCTGAAATTCTATATTTTGCTCTGAGGTATGCTGGTACCAATGGAGATTTAAGACCTCACGAGGATAACGGTGCAACAGGTGCCATTTATATGTGAAGAAGAATGCTGCTTCAGTAGTAATTTATTTATTTTTTGAGGGGCATGGCAAGCATATCAGATTGCTCAGCATTTTCTTTGAAGGAGAAATAGGCGTCTATGGGGAGTACAGACTATCTGTCTTCCTTGCAGCAATTTTCTCTTTTAGCTGCTGGGGGAAATATTCAGCCCAGATGATCTGCACAAGCAGAAGGCTTGCCTCTGCAGGGAGCAAAAAGCCCTACCTGCCTGAAGACCCTCGCCATCCCTGGCCAAGGGTCCATGAGAGATGAAAGTTCACCTCATCAAACTCTACATAAATCAGAAAGCTTCTTTTTTTCCCCCTCAAACTTCCACACACATAGGTCCAGATTCTTTCCAGATCTTTTGGTTTTGTTTTTTTCTTGATTTTGATAAAATGAGTTAAATTAACATTTTGCTTCCATTACTAATCAAACTTCAGGAATAAACAAGCAGAGGTCACCAGCATATTATCAAAATGTGCTAATGCTATTTTAACATTTATTGGGAGGTAAGGTATTCAAAAGGCAATGACTCAGTTTTAAATTAAGCTTCAAGCTAAAAAAATACACAGACATAAATTCATTTTCATTAGCACTAATATACCAACATCCCCAAATGCTTAAAGCCTTTTAGAAGATGGACTATTTTTTATTTTCCTTTCATCCCAGCATCCACACCATGATTGTTAGTGTTTCCTTCTTTTATTATTCAAGAGATGTGGGCAAAGGTAGCAAAATAAACATACACACATTTATCATAAAACTACAAAAAGCAGACTGTGAAAAAACATGACATTCTTTCTTTCACCTTGCCCTACACAGAAATGAAACAGTTTCCATTTTTCATTATGATCTGAGACTACAACCTCAGTAACACAGAGTTTTCATTTATAAAAGAACTTGAAGGATTGCATTTTGGGGAGGTTATCATTTGACTGCATGAATATCAAATTGTATTACTTTCTAAAAAAAAAAAAAAAAAAGATTTATTTTAACCCCAACCCCCTGCAAAAGCCTCCTGATTTAGAATTAATTTCCAATTATCTAGGATATCTGTACTCTGTTCAGGAACAACATAATTCATTAGCAACTTTAAAGTTATTAGCGTGCGTGGTAAAATTATATTTATGTAATCCAACCGCAGAGGAAAAAGGCTGAACTCGGCAAATGCTGGCTGGAGTTTGGGCTTTCTACACATTTCGCACGCGGTCAAGCTGAACCCACGGCACGTCTACACAGCTGCCTCAGTTGCCTTTTGACCTTATGATCGTGTAATATTTGATTATATGTCCCTTGCACAAACTCATGTGAGGTTTTTGTTTTCTTATAGGAAAAATGTTTTTTTTTTTTTAAAGGGACTAGAGATAAGTAGGAGTTTTCAATAAATATATCTATTTCAGGAGCAGCTGCTGTAAAATCAGTTCAGTCTTGTGAAGAGGAAGGCATTTTCCCTCTCCTTTTCTGGCAAAAATAGTATCTCTTGACAGCTGTAATATGCCTTTTTCTCACTTTTGTTTTAGTCTTCCCAAGAGAAAAAAAATCTTTATCACAAAATCAAATAAAACTATCTGTTATAAAGATTCCATCTCTGAATTTATGTTATAAAATTAAATTAGGGAAGAGAAACAGCACAACAGATGATACCTACTGTACTCTTATTATTATCCAGAGCAAGAGAGCAGTCAAGGTGATTTGCAAACTCTGAAGCACACAAAAATATAATGCCATTATCTTCTCAAATAGTTAAGAAGACAGACATTCAGATTTTTATATGTCAGACTAGTTTTTTTTTTTTTTTTTTGCAATTTGAAGAAAACTATAGGTTAGTATTATTCAACCTGATTTGACCAGTGCTAAGAGCAGATTTAGAAAGAGCCTTGAGCACAGCAGGTACGGAATATTTTATGTGATTTTTATTCTGAAGTATTTACACCATGCCTTGTTTTAAAATGAATTTAAGGCAGTTTAAATGGATACATAAAATCGAGTAAGATATCAAGAATGGAAAGTAAGAAATAGTAAATGCAAGGGTTATGTCATAAAACTGAACTAGGAATGAGGCCACTAGACTAAAAAAGAAAAAAATCTTAAAGAATTCTATCCATTTGAAGTGCTCAGAACACATATTACTCATTTGAAGTTCATAATATTATAAGTCAAAAATGCATTTACTACCTGCTCAGAACACTTACTAACCTACAGTTGCACAAAAATCCCCTAACACAGAGCTTATGTAATAACACAGCCTTGACTGTCTCTCGTAAGTTAATACTGTACTGAACGCGAAAACCAGAACGGTTGTCAGCGGTTCCCCCTCAGGATTCCGTGGCGGCATGGAACCGCGGCTGCCGCTGCCCGGCAGCACGAGAGAGTCTGTGTACTGCGTGTCACTAGCCCCGGGAAAAGAGCAAAGTTCAAAAAGCAGAGCACACTTTCTACTGAATGTGTATCCCTTTCACATCATCGAAAAACCCCCGAATCCTAAAAGTCAAACCATCTTAAGCTGCGGACTGTACTTATTTCACATGACATCCTGCCCTCCCTGAGAGGGCTTCACTTTTAGAGGGTTCAGGGTAGTGACTCCCCGAAACAATGCTGTAATACTTGAGAAGCACCACTGGGAAACTACCAATTTTGGAAATGATATGGTTTATAAATTACTTTTGATCCCTAAAATGATGTTGCTCACACTCACACGAATTCTGACGGGCTCCCTAAATGGAAGAGAATGGGGTGTAATTGTGCACAATATATTTTCGCCTATAGGACGTGAGACCATTGTCCCCAGGTATAAGTGTATCATCTTGGGCATTTGAACTTCTCTGTCATCTGTGATCTTCTGATCAGGAGGAAAGTCTGCAATATTTTGGTTGCTTTTCCATAAACTCTAGGGCCTCCCAGTAGGACTTTCAATTTGTTACCTTGGGTTAGAGACTGGAGCACCACAACCAGAATTCAGGTTAGAAGCAGGGTTGAAACCCTTTAATGACAGTGTTTACCTGAGTATAGTAAGCACTTTGATGAAGGCAAGAATTTTTACGTGGTATGCTGACAATTTTAATAGTTTTTGATTTATTCTCACGTGTGTTAGGACAAACATAACAAACATAACAAGTGTATGACTTCATGGATATCCCTGCCCAGAACAAAGTTAAAATGAATGATTGTTCACATGACAGTTGTGGAAAAAAAAATTGGGTGATTAAATGAATGACTGAGATTTGGGAAGATTATTATGTGGAAACTGAATGTCTTAACAAAGTGGTAAACTTTAAAAGCAAACGCGATCTGGGATAGAACTGTGATATTTGTTCCATATCCATGTGTTTAATTCTGAGTTGATTCTCTCTCTGAACACAGCATTCAAGTTTAACATGTTCTATGAGGCTACACCACTCACTTCTTTGCGTCTTGCCCCTCAACCTTCCAGGCGCGTAAATGAACTTGCTGGGTTTTCGCATACCCGGTCTCCACCTATCACGCAGGCCTGGGTTGCCTGCACCTCTGACTTCTTTAATGAGAACAAGCCTTTTCTAGGACTGGTTCCTGCTACACCTTGTTTTTCCAAATGCAAAGGCATCAATCATCTCCCTAACAGCCTATAGGTTTTTGTCTGTGTCTCAGCTGGAAGTTTCCTTCCCTTGTCAAAAATGGAGCTCTAAAAAGTCTCAGATTATGTCACAGGCTTCTGTCAAAACACGGTGTATTTCTCTTTCCAAACCCAAGAGACTCCTCTGTCCTGTTTCATTGTGCTTTCATTTTTAAAGAAAAGAAACAAAACAAATAAAAATATTTTTTAAAGACTATCACTTCTGAACCCCTCTTTTCTAGAACTTGACTTAAACATAGTAAACCAGTGCTTCATAAATGCTGGAACCCTTTTTAAAAGTCATAATTATATGCAAACCCCTCAGTATATGGGACAATAAAGATCAGTTGCCAAAAGTGGAAACTGGGATGGCCAATCAGTGTTGACAAAGATATTCAGTATCACTTATCATTGGGAAAATACAAATTAAACCAAGATATCACTTTGTACCAATTAAATTGGTAAACTTTTATAGTACAAACATTGGGGCATGTGGAAAAATGGGAGCACATGTGCATGGCCTGTGGGATATAAATTAGCATAGCTACCCTGATGGGCAATCTCGTAGCATCTAGGAAAGTTGACAATATCAATATCAGCCACCCGACCAATAAGTTTATGTATCTTCAAATTTATACATGTGAACATGTCTATTACACTATTGCTTATGGTACCAAAATATTGGAAACAACCTAAAATTCAGTTGGGGAATAGATAAAGTGTGGCCTTTTCATACAGAAGAATATTATATGGCTATCAAAAAAGTGAGAACTAGATCTTATATATGAACATAGATCTCAAAAACATGATGTCAGCTGAACAATATGAGTTGCTGAATGTGACACACACCATGGGACCAATTTGTAAACAAACACTTAACAAATGTGATGAATTAATAAATAATACTCAGCCTTAACCACTTACATATTCTCAGCCACCAACTCCTAACTCTTCCCTACTACTTACCTTAAATTATACTCATCTTCAAGACACAGTTCAAATCCTACCTCCCTCAGGACTACCCCAACCCACAATGATTCCTTTTCTCCTCTGATCCACCCTAATAGTAATAGTTTTAAGCATGTGACCTCATATATCTCATATTCTCGTTATGGGGATTAGTAAAGGTCCCTCGTGTAGAATGTTTAATGTAATTCTTAGTGCACAACAAGACCTCATTGGCTATTAGTTTCTATTATCATAAGTTTATGTTATAAAGTTTACCCTTTGTTTAGCAGGGTGCTCTGACATAGTAGAAACCCAATAAATGTCTACATTTAACTATGAATATGACAGTGCCATATTTCTGCTAATGATATATTTGCCAGGTCATCTCCTGAGGTGAGGGTCCTGGCTTGTTACTTCTGGATATCTGAAATCACTAATGAAGTCTGTGGCCATTCAAGAGTTGGACAGTCACAAGTTGCACTGGCTGAGTGCCGAGACACCGCAGTCTGGGGACCACTGATGAGCACTAACCTCTTATTCCATGCTCAGCTGCTCCTAGATTCCCCTGATGCTATTAGCAGGGCTGTAGGACATCCAAACCTTCCAGCCCTGTCACTGAGGGAGTCTAAGCCTTTTAGAAAACAAGTATTAATCCTAGGACTTTTCTTCTAAGATCTTGAGCACTAGGGAAATTCCTTAATTTCAGGAGTCTCAGAAGAAGGAGTTCTAGAGAAACATGGGATGGGAAAAGATAAGCAGGAAAGGTAGGGATGGGGAAAGTCCCAACCAAGAGCAAGGGTAACATTTATTAAGCAGAGCACCCAATATCCACTGCGCATAGAGAATCCAAACAGGTGATCTCATTTGACACAAGATCTACAGGACAGAGAGAGAGCTCATTAACTCTGGTTTGCAGATGAGGAAACTGAAGCCTGGAAATTAACTAACTTAAAAGCTGCACAGAAAATAATTGCTAGAATAAGAATTTAATCCCAGGTCCTCTTGACTTTCAAAATCCATGTTTATGGCAGAAGTTAACTCTACTTATCTAAATTAGATTTGTTTATATTTCATTTCATTAAATTAAATTTAAAATACCCCATCTATACCATACACTTATATGGCTAGGTCCTCAGTTAATACTTTGAAGAATTAAAAGAAGTGACTTATTTGGAAAGATGTGTCTAAGTTGGTAACTGCTCTGAATGACCAGCTCCATACTCACAGGGTCTCAAGTCACTAGCACTTGAAAACAAAATTAAATACGAAACAAATTCAGGAAAAGAAACAGATCTCACAACCACTACTTTTGGGTAGCAAAATAATCTGTCACACACAAATGTTTAAAGAAGGTCACCTAAAATTAGCACACGCACTTTGTTCAGGAAGTTGGAAGTTGTTCTGTAGGCCATTCTTTGATTTCTCCAGTAAGAGCAGTTCTTTTCTGGTGGTTCATCTGTGGATCTCTTGGTAAGAGATATTTGCTCCAACGTGATTTCTAAAGAAGTGTGCTCTCTGCAGTATCTTTTAAACCCTTACCATCAGCTGAAGTAACAGCATTTTAGGGGAGGGGGGTCAGTTTTCACGTAATTATGAGCAAGCCTAAGATGATGGTGACTTCATCAGGGCTGATTACTGTTATTTGTCACGGATGGGAACTGAAGTAATGCAGGAAGCACAGCACTGAAATTCTCAAGGAAAGAGAACACTACGTGATACGAGAGAAGCTGTTCCCGCTCGTGCTGTTCTACACAAACACATCCCTTTAAAGCAGTCACAAGATAACCGAGAGCTTCCATCACCTGTGTCTGCAGTGCTTATTATTCACTTTAATATTTGAAAGGGGATAATATGAAACAATGGGAGCTCTTCTCCAACTAGTACAATCAAACAAAAGTAAAACGGACGAACAAACAAAAGCCACAGTAGGAAACAAGACTAAGGAAGGGAGACATTTTTCCATTCGAACACAAATGAACTACGTAACTCAAAATGAACCCCACAAAGGTGTTAAGTCATGAGAAACAGAATCTATACTGACATCAGTTGATTAAGGTCACTTATTTCTAAAGCAGAACACTTCATAAGTTATGCTCCCCGACGTATAAATTTCATGCTGAGAATATGACATTCAACAAGATAATAAAACTCAATAAGGCTGATGGGCCTTTTAATCTCTCTCTTGTGAATTAAATATTTACTAAAATAGAATGATTAAAACTCTGTATCTTAAGAGTGATAAATAGACTGTATGCTGAAACATACCCCACTTAATCTTACTAATGGCATAGCAACTATTTTAATTTTAAAGAGCCATTATAGAACGACAGATTGCAGAGTGACGTAGCATAAGGAAAATAAAAGTTGCAGACAGGCAACTTAGCAATATGGTGTCAGATTGGTACACGGCACACACACATAATCCTGTAGTTCTCTCTTAAGGGAAAATTACAGAGCACTGGAATTTTTCTTTTTAATTTACCTTTAGTGGCCATTGAATTTCCAAACACAATTATTTTTTTGATAAAACAGAACATTCTATAATCCAGTCAAATTTTGTATTTTTAAATCTAATCTTAATCATCTATTAATCAAGTATAGGTTTGTAAGTCCCCACTAAAAATGCTTTATTGCAAATGCACTGGAAGAAGATGGCTCTTAGCATTCAATAGTGATTCCGTAAGAAACAATTGAGTGCTGACACTGCTTTCATTCTCCCTTTCTTTTTTAAAAAATAAAAATCTACCCATTATTCAGCCACCATTTTGTAAATCTCTGCTACACATGATCAAGGGAGAATTGGGTGATATGCATACACTTCAAAACTCAAAGAAAGGTAGACATATCAGGCTTGTAGTCTTACTGCAATACCACTAAAACCAATTACTGCAGGGTGGCTGGTTTATATGAGGCAGATTTTAGTTATGTGGTTCTTAACTCTGGCTCCATCCCAGAACCTAGTCTGCGGGACCTAGAACTTCTTTGAGCATCACTGTGTTGGTCTTAGAACAGACGCAATCACTAAGAGTTCCTTGCAAAGTCAGATCCACCCAGACGCCTTGCCAACTTCCTAATCTGAAGAGTACCTTGTGCCATTTCAGTAAAACAGATTGTACCAGCGGCACGTGTTAGGAGCATGAAGCTGTAAATAATACTGAATAGAGGAAAAGAAAGAGTTTAAAATGCTTGAAAACTCTACAAATGGTGCGATGACTAGTTAAATTATAATGGAGTGATCACGGTGCAGTCGTACAAAAATGGAGTCAGGCGACCACTGAGGACCTGGTCTCAGACACATCTCTGCACCACTAAGAACCTGAACTTTCTTTGGACTGTACCAGACCCAAGGACACCCTAGCTGTGTTCAGAACAACTTCTGCCAACTGCTACCTTATGGTCTCATGGTCTCCCCTTGTAACTATGCAACCATTTCAGATTCCAACAAATTTTTTCTTAACAAGCACCCTTATTTCTTGCCAGCTCCAATTATAATTCTTGATAAACAACTCATGCAATGAACTGTTACCTTGTGGTTTTTGCTGTGAATGAAAAATATTGCCCACCATATCAGTAAACAAAGGCTGCTGTGGCCATCAAGTCATTAGCCACTACCGCTGCCCCTGGGGGACTGGAGGGAACTTAGAATGGAGACTAGCAGGCAACCCAGCCTCTGCTGCCACCTGCTGTGGTGCACCTTGAGGGAATTCAGGACCGAAAAGAGCAGGATACTGGCCCTAGACAGCCAGGTGCATATCAAAGGAATGATTTCAATCAGCCCAGACTCTTGCATCTTCCCATACATAGAAAAGCACTAAATTCCTTAACTTGGGATACCTGGTTTTCTTTAATTAAGGGTAGTTTTTTGATGTTCCAACTACCTGGTCTTTGTTGCAAAAAGTCCTATATATCCTGGCTCCTCCCCTACCCCTTTGAAGCAGTCTCTAAGAGACTGCCTCCTGGGCTCAAGTCCTCAGAAAGTCCACCGAATAAAACATAACTCTCAACTTTTAGGTTGTGCATTTTTCTCCAGTCTACATTGCCTTTCTAAGACTCTCTCTCCCATTTTGGAGTTTGGTGGAACACAATTCAAGTGCTTGTTGAATCTGTGTTTCCCAGGCTGCAGCTCAAACAGGCCCCAAATAAACACCTTTTTATTTCAATCAGGTCTGTTTCTAAAATTTTGATTGACAGTTAGATTCAGACTGTGAGTTAAGGTAGATTCTTTGTGACCTCTTTGTTTATGAATTTATATCAAAACCTCTCCAAAACTTTCATTTTCATCTTCTGGAACTTTTGCTTAAAAATATGTCACAACTGGGCAATAATTTCACTTGCTTATTTCCAAATATCTATGTACATTTAAAATATAAAATCGGAACTCTTCTAAAACATTAACTTTTTTTTTAATCCAGGGTTATATCCCAGAATATCTGTAAAGTTTATAAAAATTCTGCATTCCTGGATCCCCTCAGATATCAAGGATAAACTGCATGGGGTCCAAATATACATAGTTTTTAAATGCCCCAGAAGCAGCTCCGATGTGCATTTAAAGGTCACCATCTGGAGGGTGGGGCCTCCTCTCAGATGGCAGAGCAAAGAGCTTTGCAAATCCTCCTCCTCTCCAAAAAACTAGGGCACTGGACAACATTGTCAAAACCAATCATTTTAGGAACCCAGTAACCAGCCAAAGTTGAGCAACTAATGGAGAAGAGTTTCTTCCTGGAAAACTGAGGACTGGTGGGTAAGAAGAGGGGGAGTCTATGGTCTTCCTGCCTGGGGCTGCTCCCACCCCTGCCTATCTCTGTTCAGCCTCTACCAGGGAGGGGCTGCCATGGAAACCGGCAACTTTGCAGCCTGAGGGTCTGACCCCATTTGAGGTGGAAAGTGGAAAAATCTCACATCTAGGCATTGTCAGAAGCACTAGTGTCCTTTGAGGCAAACAAATGCTGATGGCCGCCAACCTCACAGCAGGTCTAAAATTGCACTCCCACAGGGGCCACTCCCCAGGCCAGTGGACTAGCCATAAATGCAGCCGGAAATGAGATCCTGGACATGACAGAGCCACGAGGGCTTTGATCAACTCCCACACATCCTCGGCTGACCAGTAGGACCTAACAGGGCCTGGTGGAAATAAAAGGCAGGGCAAATACGAAAACTCCTGAATTTAAAATATGTTCCCCAATCCACACAGGGCTCCATCAGCAGAGGCTGGAAGCCACACTGGATTGAGCTGTTTGAGCACAACTTCTGGCTGATCACTGACTACACTACAGAGACCCAAGTGCAACCCTAGGAAACAAGACAGACATAAAAGTAAGAACCAAACTACCGTCTCAGGACAAAACTGGAAACATAATTCTACAGAAAGATGAGCAAGTTGCTCCCCGGTTCTGAAAAGCATAAAGCGGCAGAATGAATTCCTATTTGGACCATTCTTCATTTATTCAAGTACTATTTATATTTATCTCAGCTTAGACCAGACAGTGTGCTCAGTGCCCAGTTACAATGGAGAACACGACAGATATGGTTGAAATTAAAGAGTTCATTCTCGAACTAGAGTTTGCTCTTCAAGGTCTCAGGATTTGGGCAGACCACTCTGGTCTTGCACACAGTCTCAAATTTCTAAACGTACGTGGTTTTTATGACAAACCATACTTTAACTAACAAATTTGAAGTAGTCAAATACATAATGAAGTAACTGTAAGTGAGTTTGTTTTATCTGGTACAAAGAAAATAACGTTAAAGCACAACTAAGGCATCTGTGTTCTAGCGTGAGCTCCAGTAGCCTCTGAGTAAGAACACTCTGCGGAGCTCAGCTTCATTATTCATACAGTGAACAAGGCAAAACAGGTTTGACTGAATTTCTAAGCTGATTCCTTGATCTCAAATTCTATGATTATTTGTACAGGTATACAATGATACACATTAACATAAAAACATTTCTAGGAAACCTATCCAGGCTGACTTTAATGAATGCAATCCATCCGTAACTAGCACAGCATTTGTAAACACATTTTAAAAGTGCTATTTAAAGAGCTTGTTTTCTTAAATAGATAAAACACTGCATTTGAAACCTTATTTACAAGATTCGGCGGCAGACTTTATTTTAATATGAGGTGTTGGAGTCAAACTGTGTGTCCTAATATATCCACAAAAATTATGAGGCTCATAATTGCCTAGATTTTATTGTATCAGGAAGATCATGACCTTTGATATTTATTTTTTTAACAAATGTTGTATAGTGATTAGTGTGTCTCAAACATTGTTCTAACCACTCTACACGTATCAATTCATTTAATCCTCAAAACATTCCTAAGAGCCACTATTATTAGCACATCTGTTTACACACAAGGAAACTGAGGCACTAAGAGGTTGACTGACTTGCCTAAGGTACTAGGAGGCAAGGTGAGATTAACTTCCTCTTGGCTAGTAAGTGGCACATAGCCTGGATTCAATCTCAGGTCAGCTGATGCCCAGGCCCCAGCCTTTCATCTACTCTGCCCTGTTGCCAGAGTGTATAAACCTATGCCCTTGTGATGTAAGACAGTACCTACAGAGGGAAAGGACAGCAGTTGAATTCAAGAAAATAACACATCATATTTCCCTTAAACACATGCATACACACACGCATGCGCACACACACAAACCCTCACATTCTCAGACAGCCTTTATATATACACAAAACCAAAGGATAAGTTTGACAGATTTGAAATTTACCGAAAAAGGTATATGTAATATATATATTTTATATATATTTATATATATAAAATATATATATTTATATATATATATTTTACACACATATATAAAATATATATATGTGTGTGTGTGTGTGTGTGTGTGTGTGTGTATAAAATACATATATAAAACCAGAGTAGTGGGGATACAGAAGTTAAGGTTTTAGTGTTTTAGAGTTTTGGGGTTAAATTTCTAGTGCCTTACTTTATTTTACAATCCAAATATGAACCCTCAAAAATGTTCTGTCATCAGCAAATGTGTTGTACATATAACGTCAATTCCACACCACCTTTATGCAATTCCAAAATATGTAGTTTCACAGTTCAATGTGTATATGACAGATACACCCTTTATTTACCAATCTGAAAGAATTACCTGGCTCATTCAAGGAAACTCTCTTACCCCTGCTTAAATTAACATGTACCAGTTTCACCTTCCAGGTCCTTGATGTTGGTCGAATCATTTTAGTCCTCAGGGTCTCTGCTCTCTAATATCCTGTGCTTCTGCCCTTGTCACCCTGCATCTTTGTTCTGTCCACAGTGGCATTTATACTTTTTAAATGCACACTGGATTTCATACTCAGATTCTGAGTCTTCCTTGTGAGTGCTGAGAGATTAATTACGAAGAAGTGTTTGATAACAAGCAAATGTGTTTCATATGGCTGAGATGCTCATGTCAGGCCTCGGAGGCATCCTCAGACACTGATCGAAAGGTTATGATAGAAATCCACTGACCGAACAATGAAAACGCCAAGAGACATGAAATGAGGTGAAAAAGAGGACTTCAGAACCTTCTCATTAGTGCGGAAAACACACAGTGGAGAAGGAGCGCAGGCAAGCGTCACTGTCGCCATGGAAGGACTGCAGCAGTTAAAAGAAAGGTGGGAGCTAATGACATGCCAGATAAGAAGCAGCCCTCTCCGGAGCATCTCATGACATTCCCTTCTGAGGACAGGGAGCCTGTCCCGTGTATCCTGTCATGCTTCTGAGTCAGTCTCTGCAGCAAAGAGACCGTTTCGCTTAAGTTTTTAATTAACGTGTGTCCTTGCTGACAGGCGTTGTGGATGAGGCACTCTTTCCTTCCTATTATGGCTCAGACTAGATTTAATTACAGTGGAAATGAATCAAGAAACATGACTTCCGGCGTAGCACGTTAAATGTCGGCAGAGTAACGACATTAATTTCCTGTTTTAAAGGATCAGAGTCCTCCCATCTTTAGTCTGAGTGATGTGACGTGAGAACGATTTTAGGAAAGAGGTTAGTGACCCAGAGACCCTGCACGCCCACAGGAAGATTGCTTGTTAGCTGTAATTTTTTGGATAGTTGCTTTGTTTGGATAACGACTTAGTTTTATTTCGTGCATATACATAACTACACGCACGTAAATGAACGGTGCCCTTGAAGTGTTATAAACAAAAGGACCAGAGCCCTTTAACTGGGTCTAAATGAGCTAAGGAACTCTATCCTACATGCAGATTACCAAGATCCGGCCACATTCTTTTTTATTCCCTGTAATAAGTAGAGGGAATATTTAAAATTATTTTATCTTTCATGTCATGAGCTCTAAGCCATGGAAATGCACTGTTGCTACTAAATGTTTAGTCCTCCAGCAAAATATGTATTTTTGGGGGAAAAAAAAACCTAAACCTTAAAATGACCTTAAAAGAAAGAAAGTTGAAGATACGTGGGGTACCTTCTCATACAGTCCAGTGCTCGGATGAAGAAGTCCTTGTGTAACTGGTGCTCATCCCTCAAGATGGAGCACTGTTCCAGCGTCACCGACATCGACGTCCTGTCTTTGGCACTTTTACAACAGGTGAAACGAATGCCATTTAGTTTGCGACAAATCTGTAACAGACATATAAACAGCTTACTGTTTATTTGTAGATCACTCTAAAGTGCTGGAGTCCCTTAATCACTTCTTGTCTAAACCCACCAAACTCATGCTAATTTACAGTAGTCAGTTGGTTCACTCTGCCCTCTGGAATGTAAAAACATTACCTTTTCATTTCAAAAGCTGGTGGAATCCATTTAATTTATTTAGCTCTTTGTGAGGTGTGGGGCTGTTGAAGCCATATGAGACAGTAGATATCCAGCAGAGGCAGCAGTGCCCCAGGAGAGGGGACCAGAGCCGCAGGGGATAATAAGTAACAATCACAGTTCAGAAGCAATACCTTAATAGTGAAGGGGGAAAAAATAATCTCTCTTTCCTGGATCAGTCATTTGATTGGAATCTTAAATAGCTAGTAATCTTCTTATTGTACATTTAAAACACCTTTGCTAGTCTCGGTTGTATGTTATGAGATTTCAAACATCCACATGGTGCCAAGTGCAGCAGACAAGGAAACCACTCATCAATGCAACTAATAAGAATAAAGACACCAAAAATGGCCGATGTTAATTGCATATCTACTGTACAATGCTAATAAATGTCATATAGATTTGCTTTTTTAATTTAATTGCACATGAACCCTGGAGGAAGGTATATTAATCTCATTTTACGGATGAGGAAATGGAGGTTTGGATAGGTTAAGTGACTTGTGCACAACAGAGCAGAGCCAGGATGCTAATATAAGTCTACCTAACAAGGACCAAGTCTTTAACATCTGGTCCTTTTCTGTTTCTCTCTGTAATTACTTCTTTTTGTTATTCTGATGTAAGCCAGGAGAAGAATCTCTGAGTGGCAATAATTTACGGTCTCACTGCTTTATGGTTAACAGGTGAATCATTCCATTCTTTACCCAAGCCCATAGTAATGCTCTGATATGAGATACCAATAAGCATCTTTAGCATCAACAATGTTAATCAACATGCACTTAAAATCCATCTAATATGATATCATAAGACCTGCTTTATTATCTGCCAACAAGGAGGACTTAACACTTGCCTGCTTTGAAGAGAGAATATAATAATACAGTTTATCAAGGGTTTTTAACCATGATTTAATTGTGATTTTGATACTTACCTTAGGCTTTTCAAGTCCTTATTAGACCTAAGGTACTTTTTCACTATTTCCAATGTAAATGATTAAAGACATATGAGAGCATGATTTCACCATATTATATTTTTTCCTCTATGAAACTCTAATGCTTTCAAATAAACAGTATTTCAAAATTTAATATAAAATAACAAAGGCTTGACTATATTTATAGTAATAAAATATAGACCTCAATGGCCACTTACAAGAAATGAAATGTAAAAAGAATGGATATTCTTTGAAATGTATGGTCACAATTATATGCAACCATCCTGCAAAGATATTTCATGTTACAAATTTAAAATAAAAAAAAAGCAAGGGCAATTCCATTACAGCAAATAGGTGGGGTCCTGGTTTCTGTATTTCTACAACTCGTTTTGAACTATATGAGCTTAATTTAACATACCTGATTGGCATTTGGTCTTTTGAAATTCTCACTTTTATTTGTTTAAATTCATTCAAGATAAAAACCAAACAGCCTTCCATTTTTCAATTAAAATGTAAGATATTAACAAAAGCAGTATTTCATTAACAGATTTAAAGAAGAGAGGAAAATTAAATAGAGACAGAAATAAAAGTTTTCTGGGGTAGGGGAGGGTATAGCTCAAGTGGTAGAGTGCATGCTTAGTGTGCATGAGGCTTTGGGTTCAATCCCCGGTACCTCCACTAAAATAAATAAATAAAACCTAATTACCTACCCCTCCCCCACAAAAAAAACCTAAACAAAAGAAAAAAAAGGAACAGCAACTGATTAAAAAAAATTTTTTTTAAAAAGAGTTTTGGAAAACGTCAAAGGGAATTTCTATATTTCTTCATTTTTAACAGTATTATTAACGTCCTTGGTTTACAAAAAGGATACCAAAACTCATGTATTAGCTTACAGACATGGTATTAATAATAATAATCAATATTACTACAGAAAGCCAAAATTGTACACTGTAAGTGCTGTATGTTTATCAAGGCAGGCAATTATGCATTCAATAGTAAGCTGTGAGTAAGCCATACTTACTTGGTTGAAATATATATTTCAAAAAAACTTTCAGAAATTTACGGGAAAAATTTTTATATGTTCAAAAGGGAATAACTATATAGACTAGAGAAAATATTCATTTGTGGTTACCCCTGTGCATCCTTCATTTACCAATTTACATAATCATATGATATGTATATAACAGCATATGTCTACTTTCCTAAGCTGTCAGATAGACTTGGTAAATGATCCAACTACTTTTGTGCTATCATGTTATTAGCAATGTAGCAAAAATAACTTACAACCTACCTTTGTGAAATTTTTTGTGAGAATTAGCAACCATAGCAAATCTTGAAAATATAAAGGGCTGCCACACTGGAGAAAGAACTATTATAAATAACCTTCATGTAATGCTAACCTTCATGGTGCTAAGTGGGACCAGTGTAAATGAGCTGTCTGAAAGCAATGTTTCATGCTGTTACCTTTGATGTTCTTCCCTGGGGCTCCAAGAGGGCATGAAGGGAAACTGAAGTAGCTTTCCTCTGCCTTGCTCTTGGTAAATTATTTTATATAGACTCATGGTAAATTATCCATTTCTTTTCCCAGAAGAGAGTAAGTCATATTGGATTACAACTGAAGGGCTGGCAGTAGAGGGGAAGGTTTTGTTTTAAACACTATTGATAGAGAATGAACAGAATATGTGAGAAGCTCCACTGTGAACTCCAAATTACATGAGCAACATGGGGCAGTAACTACAAATACGGCACTCATCATAAAGATATCCAATGTGTGCCTTCCCTGATGAAAAGATCCTTTCCTAGTGAAAGGATCTCTGGGTCTGAATGTTTAACAAAATTCGTAAGTTCATGTGAGCTATTCCTGAACAGTTGCCAGACAAGAGCTTAGAAAACTACAGGCAAAATTTTTCTCTTTCAATCTTATAGAAACCTGAAGTGGGAAAGCAGGTAGATTGTCTACCTTGAGAGAGCCATTAAATGAGAAAGCATCATACAAAATATAGCTCATTACCCCAAGAGCAATCCAACAGGGATAAACTCTATGCCAATATCTAAAGTAACCAATGCATTTACAAGCTCATTAATTTAACAATATGTCCAGGAGCCTGACTGAGGCTGTGAGTCTGAGATCTCATAACCACATTCTTTGAAACCACATGTCTGTAGAGCAGCACTTCCAAACCCTGACTGATACCAGTGATTGACATTGCAACATGTGAGATCAAGAAAATCACTGAGACTTAATTTTAACCTCAAAGTATCAAACACATCCTGAATTTATAAGAAAAGCCAATGAGTAAGATTCTTTCTAGTTGAATTTATCTTCTTCCATCTTGTATTCTAGTCTATTGACAGACTAGATGCCCAATTTCCTGGATAATGGAGAGTGACATCTGGTAACCCAAAGTGCAGCGGTCAAGTCTCTACATAGCAGAGACCCAGTAGTGCTCACTGATCATTAAGGTGACAGGGAACAAGATGGGAGAGGGCTCACCGTTGCAGCCAGCCACATAATTTCTACATTCTTCCTCTTTTTGGCTTGGATATTTTGATGGAGATTTTCTAATAATCCTTTTAAATCATTTTGTTCTTGAAAATGTGAAATGTCTGAAAATAAAAAAAAGGAAACCATGTTAGTACTAAGCAGCCCATGGAGTTTTCTTTAATGTTTGCAAATGCAATTTCTGCAACAACAAATGCCAGTTGGAGCAGAGAGTATCTGAGGATAATCACACTTATTAATCCTTCCAGTTTTACTCTCCACTTAGAAATATGCCTCAGTCCCCCTTATTCCCTGTGGTGTGTAACTGTGGTGATGCCACTTGGTCATAAAATACTAAGGGAAACGTCTTTCACGACGATAGCTGCCTCACTTCAACCAAAGTGTACAACGTGAAATACAACTTTCCACTTTTTCCTACTGAGCAGCTAGTCTGAATCGTGGGACTCTATCAAACTGAATATCTCAGACGTGGAATTTGAAAGTTCAGCTAAAACACATGAAGTCAGCTTCTATAGAGCAAGATTCCTCAATCTAGACAATACTGACATTTTGGGCTGGATAACATTTTGTTGTGGGGAGTGGGCCTATGTTCTGCATTGTAGGATGTTAAGCAGCATCATTTAGAAGCCTTCTCGCTGTGACAACCAAAAATATCTCCAGTTGTTGCCAAGTGTTCCTTAAGGGCAAAATCTATCCTGGTTGCGAATAACTTCGGTTAAGAAGCACGGGTATGGATGGAAAGAGGAACAACACAAGAGGCGATAGTTAATTATATAGGACAACTGGGGAGGGAGCAGGCAATGACTGACTGCCCAGATCTCTACATACTAATAACTAGAGCTTGGGTAACAAATGTCATATGGTTTATATTAAAATCTAAGGCAATGCACATTATGACACAAGTGTCTCTGAGACTCGGTGAGATGGAATTCAAGACTAGAATACAGTGATGAAAACAAAAAGCCTTTGTAAGAGAGTAGTTGCAACAGCACCGTATGGTATGAAAATACACTCTACTGTGGAATCCATAAACTGAGGGATGAAGAATTCCTCAGAGCTTTAAAACAGGAGAGGCTAAAAACAGGAGAAAATACATAAGAACAGTATGAACTACATCTAGGGTATCCAGGCACACTGAAGAAATAAATCCATGATACATTCCTGAATCAGATCACAAAAAATTACACAAATAAGCTTTAATCATAATGAAGCTTGGCACCTTCCAAAATTGTACCAGATGTTTAACTTTATTAAAATAATATTTCTGAGTAGTTCTTGACTTTAGCTCCAAAGAGTAGAGGAAATATCCTAGTAAACTGTACTAGCAATCTGTATCTTCGAAAGAGTGGACGTGATTGGTAAAACGGAACTGTCCATAGAAAACAATCATCTATCATCTTGAATTCCATGACCACAGACTAGAAGAAAGTCAGGTACAATCTAGATTCATACCCTGTATTAGGAAGGTGAGATTCAAAATGTTCATACAAATATATGCATGATTCCACTTTATTGGTTCCGAAATGGGAAAACTGTCAAAAATCAAATCCTTAATATGTTAACTATAGATGACTCTCTTAAGAAAGAGAAGCTTTGACTAAAGATATCGCATTGCTAGGTAGGAGACTATCTAATACAGAGAGATTTTAACAGGACATGGCCCAAGAATAAAGGGAAGGCGGTATAATGGAGAATGCCTTGAAGACAGTTGCAAAACCAACTCAAGACTCTACAGCTCATCAAAGAAAGTAAGGACAACAAGGGTGTCTTCTAATTGATACTTGGAGCACACGAGAAGTAAGTCAGGTCTACCAGCACTGCTCCTAATGTTCATAAATGGCAACCAAAACAAAACCCGAAACAGTCCCTGAATTAGAACTCTAAGCAGCAATTTTAAATTGTGTACAAATATGTTATTAATACAGAAAGTGCCCTTGACATTGCTGAAAGGAAAAAATGGTCATATTAGTAAATGAATCTGTGTAACATGTGAGTGTGCATGTGTGTACATGTTTACCTCTCTTTCTATTTGAATGTAGGCAGAGCTAGATATCCGTTTAGATACTAACAGTGTCCATCTTTAGGTTGTTGGGATTTAGGGTGATTTTTCAACTGCATTTTTTATGTCATTTGGGACCTTTAAAATAGATATGTATTGTTTTAAAATAATACAGTGGTTTTAAGAGCAAGGGAGAACAGAGTAAATATGTTTAACAAAAGGGAAAAAAACAAAGACCTGCTCTCTAGGTCTCCACAGTCTAGTAGGGTGGGATCGATTTTTAAACCATTATTAACTGCAGTAAAGTGTACTGTGGACTATGATACAAGCCAGTACAGGTATGGGGGCCTAAGAAAAGGATTGGTCAGTTTTCTAAAGAATGGTTGGATGTGGAAAGGTTTCTATTAAAGGTAATGCTTTGTCTACAGAGAGCATTTGAGGCCAAAAGAAACATGTCAGCAAAGACATGGACTGACGAGGCAGTACTGTAGAAGCAGGGAGCTTGCAGTTCACCATGTCCTTGGAGGGCATGGTCCCAGAGGCAAGAATTAGGAAGGGCCTGTTCTGCTATTCTGGGATATCTGAGCTTCATCCTCAAAAATGGAAGCACCTGGTAAATTTTAAATATGGACAATATCATTTCTGAGAGGCCCTCAAGACACTTTCTGAAGTCACCTGGTACAAAACACTTTCAAACATTTTTTTAAAGCAATACAGAATAAGAATTTTACTTTCTTTAATGTCCCACAGCAGGTGTGCATACACATTCACCCTTCTGCAACAACACTTTTATAAAATAATATTTACCCTTAGAGAGTACACTGCACCCTGAATATATTTTGTTCTATTCCATCAAGCTTTCTTTTGAGTGTTGGTCCCAACCCACCAAATTGATTTCACACCTATAAGGTCAACACAAAAAACTTGCAAAGCACTGATTAAGGGCAACTCCATGGCCAAGTTGCTTAGGTGACTTTTTCACAAGGTTCACAGTCAGAGGGAGTCAAGTCAAAAATCCAGTCTCCCAACTCCTATGCCAGTAATTTCCCTCAAATCTGCGTTAGCGTCTTCACAACTGGTGGTACAAAAAAGCAATCTAGTATTAACACAGTGGACCAGCTTCTTGAAAATTCTGAGACTCCAGAACAAAGCATAATAAATTTTCAAAATAATTTAGTTTCATAGTTGAGATGGAGATTTTTTAAACAGCCATTTAAAACAGACTATAAGGTTCCTAAAAATAAGTTGAGCAAATGGCCATCTTTTGCACATTTCTACCCCATAAAGATAGTGCTATCAGATACACAGAAATGATATCCGACAGAAATTTCACCCCTTCTCCCCATGGCATGCTTTTTAGAAGAAGGTCATCTTGATGTTTTTAAAATTTCAGCCACTGCTTCTATTTTTGTAATGATGGAACTTGCTTATTCAGAGCACACCCCTATCAGTCCAACACCTTGGCTGCTGCCAATTGTTTTCAACCTGACAAAAATCCTGCAGGCTGTAGAAATTCAGGTCCAGTTCTGGAAAGTAGTAGCATTAATAAAGACTATTACTGTGCATTACTAGGTGAAATTTCAAGATATAATGATCGATCCTGATATACCAACTGAAAATCATGGCATACAAGGAACATGGCTTTAGACTTAGAATGAGTTTCCTACAATGTAAATAAAGCCAATAAATCTTGCTTTTGCTACTCACTCCGGCACTTCTCTAGCACCAAATTAAGACAGAACAATTGACTCTCTATACCAACCTCCATAAGAGCATTCTTTTTTTTTCAGGTGGAGTTCAAGAAAGTAACCAGAAGTTGAAAGGTATAAGAATGTTCATTGCCCTATCGCTTATAATTAAACAGCAGCAAGAAATTTAAATGATCATAAAGAGAACAGAAAAACTGTCAGGTATATGTGTGTGTGTATATGTATGTATGTGTGTGTGTGTGTATATATATGTGTGTGTGTGTATATATATATATATATATATATATTTTATATATATATCCCTGACAAGAAATATTATATAATAGGCCAAATGAATAAACGTGCTGTATATATCAACAGATATATACTAAAAACTATGGAGCAAAAAAAAAAAAAGATTCATACAAGATAATAGCAGCAATATAAAGTTAAATGTACAAAACTGTACCACATTTTTATGGATACATACCTATGCAGGAAAAATATGTATGAGAACATAAAGCACCAAATTCAAGGTACTGATTTTCTCAGAGAAGGGAAGGTGAGGGATAGGAACCATAAAAGGTACAAAGGGGGCTTCTACTCTGTCTATAAATAGTTGTTTCTTACAAAATTTCTGAGACTGAGTGATGGGGTCCCCAGTGTTTGTACTTTATGATCTGCTCCTTCTTTTTGTTTGAAACATTCAATATTCTTTTTAAAGAAAGCACTGAGCCAAGATTCCAGGAAAATGGCTTCTAACGCTAACTCCATCCCTGCTTTGACGTGTGGTCATAGGCGATTGCTTAACCCTCTGTCCTTAGTTTTTCAACTGCAAAGTGAGGACAATGACCCTGACACGCTTCATCGACTTGTAGTGGAAAACAATGAGTAAAAGTCTTGGCAGAAGAGGCTACATTATTAAATTCTGTGTCAACTCTGAAAAACAGAGGCAGACATTCGTCCTAAGGAAGTGTACATAGCCTCAGATAGGAAGCCTATTTTCTTAGACAAAAGCCTGAATTTACCCAAAGTAAGAAATAGGCTCTCACAGACAGATGCATAGATGATCGTGACCTCAAACATTCACAAAGCCGGTGACTATCCTCTTGCCACTCCCCAATGGATCAGAAGAGCCAAGTTCAAAGTCCCTTTGTAGTGTCTGTTTTTCCTTGCTTTGTCAAATGGGATTTCTTTAACAGCAGTTCTGAACATGACATTGATGTGACTCAAAGGCAGGGAGGGTCTGACAAGTGAACAGGAGTGGGACCATGTGCTTCTACGTGCTCTCAGCTCACTGAGCTGTGATGCTAAGGAGGCCAAGGCAACAGCTTCATCACCTCCTGGTCAAATGATTTTATGCAGTTAGAGAATGTTCCAGCATAAAATGAAAATTACAGCTGCCTTCCCGTCACCTGTTCCACCCATCTTCCCCTAAGTTGCAGGCACAACATTTACAGAGATCAGTCACACCGAAGTCAACTGGTATATTCCCGTCCCCTTTGAAATTAGGATGAGTTCAAGGAAGAAAACCTAAATCTAAGCCAATCAGTTTGACTCTGACCTCAGAAATTGTTTCAGGGTTATGTAAGTGATCTATGCTGTTCCTCCTGAGTGAAGCTCAGGACTCTATAAAGGGGAAGAGGGAAGGAAAGCTCTCTTTAGCTTTGTCCGAGCATACAGTTGAGAGTGGGAATAATTGCTCATGCCAGCAATCCCTTCATCACAAAGGGACTAGATGTAGGATAAAGTCAACAATAAAAGTGACACAGTGGTGAAACAGGACAGAGAAGTGTCCTTTGGTACTGCTAAGCCACTGAAACAACCCTCTCTTAAAGGGTGGCCTGCCTTGCCACTGAAATGTCCAGTTTTGTTAAACAATGCCTGTTTGAATGAGGGTTACTGTCACTTGCAACCAAAAGCATTCTAAGGCAAATACATGGTTATACAGGCGTTTTTAACATTGACCAGCCATAGTGCAAATGTGTCCTGTTGTTTTAGAGATGAGAAAATGACAAGGAAGAGTATTTATGGAAAGCAGCACATCAGTCACTTCTACAGTGATGGTTTTAAAACAGGGCCCCACGTTCTTTGACCCTCCTTCTACTGAGAGATGGAATTTTTGTACCTTCATCTGGAAGCTGGGTGGGCTTGCAACTGTCTTGACTAATAGAATATGGCACAGATGATGCTATGTGACTTCAGATGCCGGGTCATAAAAGTATGTAGCTCCTGCCTTATTCTCCTGGAATTTTGCTCTCTGTATTCCTTTTCAGGAATCTTCTAAGAGCTGAGGCACTATGCTAGGAGAAGCCTATGTCACATGGAGGATCCCATTTAGTTACTCCAGTCAGCAGCTTCAGCTGAGCCCAGCCTTTGAGTCATCCTAGTCCAGATGACAGAACGTGAGTGCAGAAGGCTGAAGATGACTCCAGTCACCTAAGGGGCCCCAGCCATTCTTCTTTTCAGCTCAGGTCCCAGATATCATGGAGTGGAGAGAAACCATCTCCACCCACCCTGTATGAATACCTAACCCACAGGATCTGTGAGCACGAATAAAATGATTCTGACTTTATATCAGTAAAGATGGGATAATTTATTACTTAGCAATAAATTACCAGAACAACTACAGTAAAAACACCTTAGAAGGGACTGTGCTCTTAAGTAAGAAAAAAATGAACATTTGAAGAACAATGATTTCACAGTCCACTCCAGTTAGTACTATATGCTGTAATACCAAATTTTTCTATAATTAATTCTGAAACAATAATAGCTAAATGTACTAGCAAGCAAATACAATTAGGTGAAAGCCATTGAGATGTCTTAAAATTGGAAATTATGCTCTTTTAGAGGCTGTAAAATCTTGAAAATTATAAAAGAAAAAGCCCCACTGAAACCAGCTTTACTTAAATTGTATTTCTAATATCCAGTTTTTGAAAAAGGCAATATAAGAAATCAATTATCAAACTCCCAACCTGATCAGAGCTGAATAATATTTTTGACCTACACATTTTCATTGTTTCTTCTTATGTAAATTTCAAGGTTGCATCACTCAGAGCAAAGGAAAAGACAAACTTCAAAACTAATTGTTCAAATAAATTAAAAGCCATGTTTTAACAATTCTTTTAGAATTTCCTCGCTCACTATTGCACATTGAAGGCCATGAGACTTGGATTGTAGAGAGAAGCGTAGAATTATAAAATATTAACCTTTTTCCTATTTTTTTAAGAAGCATTCATGATTTAATTTTAGAATCTTCAAACAATTTAGAGTCATGTCAAGGGTAAGGAGATAAACTGTCGGTAGGTGACTCTCAAAAATGTAAGTTTTGCTCTCCTCAAGATACTGGTATTAATTCAGGTCAAATTCAGATATTTATCTCCAAAGGGAAGATGAGTCCTAAGATTTCTAACACCCACCTCCCTTCTCACTGTGGGGGCGATGATCTTATCCTAACAGTGATGAGTTCCAAAATGAAAAATGTGCTTTTCTCAAAAGATTACCAGAAAAGCAGAGAATATGAAAAAAGTTCAATAAGGTTACTATAGATAGCTATTTGAAGGATTACAGACATGACTGAGAAGAAAAGAGGCTACTGAATGGAGGAGAGGCAAGTTAGTTCAAATGGTAGGAAGAGCTTTACAATCAAATTTAACTGGATCAATAATAAGTTTGTATACAGGAGAAATAGAACTCTCTTGAGAAGCTCAAAGTGCACATAATCATTGTCTTCTCCATCTTGCTAACATTTGTAAGTGCAGTGTGGGTGTGACATCTTCTCATCACAGAAACTGGCACTGGAAATACTAACATCCTTTCTCTGGTGAGATAATGGCAGAACGTACTTTCAAGTGCAGGTATATACATATTAATTATTCTCAGTTAGCTGATAATCAAGTGGAGGCATTCACAGCATCAAGTCATTCACCCAAGTGAACTTCCAGTTGAATTCCTATCTTTTGATTTTATGCCATTTTGGGCAGACTTATTAGACTGGTTTACTGGGAGTCCAGCCAATCTTTAATAAGTGAAGTCTGAAGCAAGGAGAGCCCCAGTGAGAAGGAAAGAATGTACAAAAATGTAAGGATGGCTAAAAATCTGAGTCTTGACCCACACAAATTTGAGAACAGGGCTAACCAAAATAACTGATGTGTCTAATTTGTGAGGACCATGTAATAACATGGAAGATGCAGGGATCGATGCTGAGTTGAACAAGGAGGTGGCCATTTGTATGTGTGTATTTGAGTACGTGTATGTATCTTTGTTACTTGCAGTGTTTGTATTTGCTGCTCTGATCCAGACCACAAGTTAATGGGCACTAAAAGACTCTGCCTGTGGTTTTATGCAACCATAGAAAATTAAAATTGAGTATTGTTTTGTATCACTCTTCTTTTCAAAAAGACACAGGAGTGCTTCAAAAGACATCACAATTAAATAAAGTATTTTTAATCTTTACCAGTATTAAAAATTTCAAGAGGTAAGTGCATCTGAGTTTTTTATGCAATGAATTGAAAATAAATTTGTAATTATAAAAATGTAGAAATTATAAACAGAAAAATCAAAGTCTGCTGCTGGAAATACTCTAGTATTTTTAAATCTACAATTTTAAATTTAGAAAAGCAGAAGCCCATAGACAGCCATGGAAGAATAGCAGTGGTGAAGTGATAAGAACACTGAACTGGGAGTCAAAAAAATCATAGAATTTAGCCCTGTTCTCCCATCAGCTAGGTGTGTGAACTTAACAGAATCTATCCTGAATCCCAACCCCTCATAATAAATGATAGGGTTAAACTAGATCAGTATTTCTTAAGCAATGTCCTGAGGAACACTTATTTAGTAAGACGCTCATGAATATTTCGTGCGTTTTTTTGTGTGTTTGTGGTGGTCCTATTACGCAATCAAAATGCTATTTTAAATAAAATTAAATAGGTGCAGACACTATAGATTAGGGTTGGCAAACTATGGCTGGCAGGCTAAACCCAGCCAATTCTGTGTTTTTATAAACACAGGTTCATTAGAGTTCAGCCAAGTACATTAATTTACATATCGCCTATGGTTTATTTTGCACTACAATGGCTGAGTCAAAGAGTTGTGACAGATCATATGGCCTGCAAAGTCTGAAGTATCTACTTTCTGATCCTTTACATTAAACAGTTGATGGCTGCACAATAGACCTTCTGAAAACTTTCAGTGTGATAACGTCAATTCCAAAATCATTTGACGATAGAATTCTTTTATTCTCCAACAATTATTAGCAGAAAGAGTGTTTTCTGGAATAGTTTAGATTAGATTATTTCCAAGATCCAATTGTTCTCTGATTCTTTAAAACATCCAACTAAATAACCCAATTTATCCCATTTATTCCATTCATTCATTCAACAAATATTTATAGAGTATAATGTATGTGCTAGACAATGTTTTTGGTAGTTGGAGTATAAAGTTAACAAATGAACAAGAAGACTTGTCCTCATGGAGCACACATTCTGGGGAGGAGATACAGCCAAGCAAGGTGTGTGACATACTGTATTCTACCTGGTGACAGATGTCATGCAGAAAAATAAAGTGAGATGTGGACCTGGGCATTGGGGCTTCAATTTTAAAGACAGTGGTCAAAAAAGTCTTATTGAGAAAGTGACATTTGGAGAAAGACTTCAAAGGAGGTGAGTGAGCAACCATATGGGGGAAAGCATTTAAGGCAGAGGAAACAGCCAATGACAAGGTTCTAAGAAATAGCAAGAGGTCAGTGTGGGGCAGAATGAAGCAAGTTAGGGCGAGAGAGGAGGAGAGAGAAGTCAAAAGATCGGATTTTTTTTGCCAGATTATTCGGGGCCTTAGAGGCCTTTGTAAGAATTTAGGTTTTAACTCTGCAAAAAAAAAAAAAAAAAAAAAAGATAGGGGGTTATTGGAAGATTTTGAGAAGAGACATGATTAGGTTTTCATCTTTAAAACGTCATCTTGGCTGCTGTGATCAAAGAAGACAGAACGGTGGGTGGAGGGAAATAGCTCAGTGGTAGAGCACATGCTCAGCATGCACGAGGTCCTGGGTTCCGTCCTCAGTACCTCTGTCAAAAATAAATACATAAATAAAATAAAATTTTAAAAAGCCAATTGTTCTTTTTAGAGAAAAGACTGAATAACATTGAGAGCAGAAATAAAGAGACTGGGAGGAGGTTTTGCCATAATCTGGAAGCAACAATAGCACAGATTTGCACAGAGGTAGCAGTACAGGTGGACAGAACTGGTCACACATTTTGAAAATACAGCCAATGAAGTTTTCTGAGGGAATGAAAGTGGGATGTGAGAGAAAGAGTCAAGGGTAGCTATGTTTTTTTCTTATCACAGCAATAAAAAGTTGGAAATGATAAAAACTGAAATGGGGAAGATTATGGGAAAAGCAAGTTTTTATTGGCACATCAGGAACAGAATTTGAGGTGATGAGAGACACACATAAGTTCAGGGAAGAGAGATGGGCAGGTGATGTAGGTATGGAGGGGGATAATTAAAGGATGGCATTTAAAGCAATGAGACTGTTCAACAGGGGAGCAGAGTAGACATCCATGCACTGACTCCTGGTACTCTCAACATTTAGACGTCAGAAAGAGAATGCTGAATCAGTAATGGAGGTTGGAACATGGCAACCAGAGAGCAGGAGAAATCACAGAAAAGGGTGGTGGCCTGGAGGCTGAGTGACGAAAGAGAGAAAAAACCACCATGTCAAACCTATTACTTGATCAAGTAGGATGAAGACAGAGAACTGAGCATTAATTTTAACAGAAATCCTGATAAAAACAGTTCCAGTGAAGTTATGTGGACCAAAGGCTGACTACAGTGGGCTTAGGAGAAAATTGGGTAGAGAATAATTGGAGACAATAATCTTCAAATTCCACTTTTGTCTGCTCTTTGGGGAACATTTCCAACTTTAAAGAAGTCCTGCATTATAACATAATTTTCCCATGTACTGCCAATACATTTTACTCATCTTTCTGTATGTCTATGCAATGCCAAACATATGGATAAAATGTGAAAAATTCCTCAGCCATCTGAATGTTTCCAAATACACATATGTTTGAAATAAAATCAGCAAAATATTTGGATGACTAACTGGATTTTTCATTTGTATATTTGGATGTCTACATAGTATCAAAGTCGAGATGTCTGTAAAACAGAAATCATTATTGCTAATTTAATTATGTCATAGTAACTTATAGTTTCTATTGGAAGGATTGTCATGTGTTAATTTAAGAAAATCCTTATATCTTCTTTTACTTTATATCCTCAAATTTGTTAAAAATACAGAACATTTTATAATATTCAGATTATTCTTTGTGCTTAGGAAACTTAGACACATGAACTTACCTTGACATAATAAATCAAGGTAATCTTGCATTGAACAGAATCATGAAGACAGCTGAGTTGCTTTATATACACATTTCACGTAGGTCGATAAATGTTAAGCAACAAATAAATAAAAGATACAATAGATTTACTATTCTGAACATTTTCACTTTCTTTCACATTCTTGCCTAGAGTACTAGTGAAATGCAAAACACAGATTTACAATTTGATAGCCAAATCGGTAACATTTTACAAATCTAAGCCAGTAGTTCTCAAATCTTATCGTGCAGTTAAACTACCTGGGGACTGGGGAGGTGGGATCTTGTTAAAACACAAACTGCTGACCCCACGTCCAGATGTGGATTTGTTTGACATGACTCCTGCACGCGTAAAAGGTGGGGAGAGGTGATGAGTGGCAGAGAGGTAGGCTGTGCTCATCGACTGCCGGTTTGCTCTCATATCTACCTGAACCTTTTCCCATTCTGCTCTTTATCACAGGTAGCCTCACTTCCCAGGCTACTTGCTGCCCTTTGATCCACAATTAAGTGTGGACATGAGGATTAAGGGGGTGATTAGATGGAAGGAATAAGCCAGAAGCCAGTATATTTCTCTCCCGATCTCTGTTTCTTCTGCTGCTTCTGAAAGTGGTCATGGCTTTTCCATGGCCACAGCTCCCATGGGACAACATCTCTGTTCATGGTCCCAGCTTCTGCTGGACAGCCCCTGCCGAGAAGCTGGATCTGGGGGCCGATGGGGGAGGGGGCGGCATTTGTGCTCTGGTGCCACTATATCTGACCTAGGTCCCTTTAGCACCTGGGTTACCCGTTGCCAGGTTCCTGCGATTGCTAAATGCTGGGTGGCTGCATCACCCTGGTAAATTTCTCCCAGATTTCTTCATGTTTATCTCCAATACTCTACAGTAAATTCTGAGAATGCTTGTTTATAGGACTGGGCTCCGACTAATATGGCTACTAAGAATTTAGTATTATTTTTCATTTGACCACAGGACGATCTAGGCTAGCAATCCTGTCTAATTCAGACACTCTTCTCTACATGATCTTGTTTGCAGGTGAATCATAGCCTGGCCTCATCCCCAAAGTTTATAGCTGAGAGGAAGCAGAGATAAAACAGACACTGGGAAAAGGGAGAAAGGTGATGTGGCAAAGGGTCTACCGGTACTTTTTGTCACCTGCAGCGGAACCTCAGGTGACAGAATAAAAAGTAGCCTCTGATGTCACTGTTCTGTGAATGTTGAGAGGCAGTCCTAATGTTCAGAGAAGGTCTCTTTATATAAATGTGAACGTTTCGGAGGAAATCTAGTATTACCACGAGGGGGAGAAAGTTTAGCAATTTAGAAATTTACTTTGAAACCTGAAATAGTTAACCTGTATCAGAAAGTCCCTTTGTTAATCAGAAATACTCAGATTGTTGAAAGCCTTTTAGTGAGGTATGTGCATGTGTGCTGTGTGTGTGTGTGTGCGTGTGTGTTGTATGTGTGAGTGCACGTGTGTGTGTGCAGTCGCCTGTCTGTGCACGTGCTTGTTAATGTCTTTGGAGATCGTTGCTTTACCTCATTTCCTTACTTTATACATTTATTTCCAGAGCCTGCTGAAGACTGGGGGGCCAGGCTCAGTTTGGATGGCAGTCTAAGGATAGAGGGCTCTGAAAAGCAGGAACAAGAAACACCCATCATAACTTATTTTAAGAACTGAAAGCAGGTTCAAACTCATGGTGGCAGTGAGCCTGTTGTGAGGGTCAGCACACGTGGGCTTCAGTTGTAAAAGGCGAAAGATTTACACGATCTGAAGGGGAGCCAGTTTATATGGGCTTCAGTTGTAGGTAAATGAACAGTAAGTGGATTAATATTCAGATGCACCCTTCTTTGTCTGCAGAGCATCGCCAGTCTATGCAGCACAGAGAGCTGTCAATCAATGTCAGTATTGATTTCATCCCACACTTTCTGGTCTGCAACAGAGCTCATAAAATAACCACTAACAGAAAAAAAAATCCACTTAAGTAGCCTTGATTTTTGTTGATAAACAGGGCAACTCTTCTCTCTGATATTCCAAGAACTCAATATTCCAAGAACTGATTTGTATGCTGTTCCTCAGTGATTTTATCCATTTGTAACACAAGATATCTATTGGCATGTGATAGTGACAGCTCTTCCATCCTCCCTGGCACCGAGCAGTACAGAAAATCCAACAGGGTGACAGGCTAAAAAGTTTGCCAAGACTGAGGGCTGGTTTCTTCCAGAGCACATTATATATCATAAATGCAGCTAATTTTGTTTCTCAGCAACAGTGTGATGTGTATCAATTTATAAGCTCATTTCACATGAAGTACAACTACGAATGACACCTTGGTGGTTCCATTCTTTTCATTCCTTTCAGAAACAATATCCAATGATTTCATTCAGGAAAGTATTACCACATACTTGTTCTAGAAAAATGTCATCTTGATTTACTAGAGAGTTCTGCCTTAAGTTTGAAAAACTGGCTAAATTTTCAGTGGCAATATTTTTAAAAGACAAAGTATTAGACTTTGGGGGTGAGTTGATCCATTCTCTGATCTGACAAAAGCCAGTTTTAGATATTCAACATTGTATCCATAGTGAAGCTTTTCTTTTTCTCTACTTCTGGGAAATCTTCTCATTTGAAGGTGTCCCAGTGGAGTCCTGCTACTCTCTATTTCACATTATTTTGAGTTTTAATATTTATTATCATTTTCTTTGTAATTTTATCCTTAACTGAACCAGCTTTGCTCCTTTGATCTATATTTTTTTTAATGAGAGATAAGTCAAAGCATGAAAAATAAAAAATGTTAACTGAAAATATAAGTTCGAAGAGCACAGAAATAATAAGTTGCACTAAATCTTAGCTCAGCAAAACTAAACATCAGAGTGCATGGTGTGCATGTCCAGCTTTCATGAATGATTGTTAAAAAATTATGTTAAAATAATTTGATAGACTATCAGGGAAAACCATGATTGATCTGATTTTGAAAGTTAGTACTGTGGATGTGAACAAAATCTTTTTTCAAGGCCTTTTCCTCTAAAGCCATCATGGGAGGGCCGTGGGAGACCTGACGACAGGGGTGGACCAGCCAGGGTCAGACCAAGCTGAAACTCTCTTTGACTCTTTACAAATCTTCTGTACTCAGAACACCATCTTAAAGAATTATCTGGGACTTCTTGTTGGAATTCTTCAGGTATTAAAGGGCTTCAGTCAGGCATGGCAGATTTCTTTCTCTAAAATCCAGAATACTATTTTTTTTCTCTCAAGTAGGGTTCTGTCTCTGCATCATATGGGAGGCCCAGTCCTCTGTTCTCTCTTGCAGCCCCTTGCAGGCTTTCTGGATAGTCCGGGGGCCTCATCATTTTGCTCTTCTCTAGAACGTCGAGGCAGGGTCAAGGGCATGTGCTTTCCCCAGCCACTGCCCTGCAATTTCCATTTGTCTTTATAATTTCCACCTCTCTTGGGAAAGCAAACCGAAGAGAAAGAAGGGAGAACAACCCTCTCCTGTGATTCTGCTGCTTCTAGCCTGCATTTTCATTTCTCTCTTTCTGTTCACTTTATCTTAACCGGGTGGCTTTGACTCTGTTTTTCTACTTGCATAACAAGAGTTCTCTCCTTAACTGCCTGTGACGTGGTTGCATCCCATGCTTTTACTAGAACTACTCCACGGAATGCCATCCAAGACTCTTAACCACAATCCAACAGGTTCTCTTTAGTCCTCATTCTCCTTTCTTCATCAGCACATCTGTTATTCTCGCTCACCATCTCCGTCTTGACATTCTTCTCATTTAGCTACAGTGCTGCTCGATGACCCTCCATCTCTAACGACTTCTCCACATTCTGTGGGTTCCTTAGTCCCCCCTTCCCTATACTTATGAATGGTCTCCTCCTATCATGTATGTTATCTCATTTCCTATGTGGAATACACAGAAAATTACTTAAACAATTCCTTTAAAATTATCCATGAAATCTTATCTTTTTTTTTGTTTGTTTCTAAAAATGGCAAGAATGCATAGGATCTTTTCTTTTTCTTAATGCAGATGTGAAATCTGCAGCAATGCTTAACCACACAATGAACGTCAGAAATGTTCAAGGAGAAACCAACCCTTTTTGACCAACAAAAGCAACACAAACACAACTAAATTATTCACAGAAAGGATCAATACCACAAAACTGCAACTAGTATTCTTGAAAGAGATTTGAGTTAACATAGATTATTCCTGGATCACATCGAGTCATTAAACTATAAGCAACTAGGGGCAGAGATTGTATCTTATTCATTTTTCATCACCCATAGTGACAGGCACAGAGTTTTCCACATAACATGATCCCCAGCCATGTCTGCTAAATTGAATATGAGAGTTCCAGCAACAATTGCCAAAAAAAAAAAAAAAATACAGGATGAAATATGACAACAACATTTTACTTACCCTCATTACAAGCCTAAACTTTTTTTTCCCCTAAACAGTATTTTGTGGGCAGTTGTTATGCTACAGTTGATGAAATATTATATGCAAGACAGGGATATCAAATATTGTGGGGAAAATTTACAACTGCTCACAAAAGGTCCTGCCTGATATTCCTTCTTAGCTCACGTGCTAGACCTACACCCTTACAGCACTCACATGGGAGTCAGTAGTGGCAGCATCCCATTAGAACTGTACGACAATATTCAGAAAGAGGGCAAGAGCAGGGCATTATTTTCAGAGAGAGAACAGAGATTTGAGATTATAAACTGACACTTGATCACTCCTCATTTAAAGGAGAGAGGAGGCGGCACTGCATCTGCTCCTTCCATCAAAGTCAGGAGCCCCAAATCATGTATGAGCTGTGACAGTGACTCTAAAGCATGGAGCAGTGTGTGCTAGTGATGTACAGCAGGACTTAATTTTATTTTGCTCACCCCAAACTGAAGTGTCTTCATGCTTCAGGTGGGTACCAAAGGGGCCTTGAAAGGTTTCTGAGATCATCAAACCCATCTGGAAGATCAGAGCTAGAAGAGAGAGAAACATGCATACCTGCCCCACAGGAGTTTCCCCAGTTGATCAAAGGGGCCAGGGAATATCACAGGTAGGGCCTGAGGGGAAGTACTCCTGATGATTTACTGTGTCTCAGCGTCAGGGCAGCAAGCGTAACTGCCTCAGAACTGCATCGTTAAGCCAAGAAAATGTGAAAGGAGAAATGCACGACACACAGTACAGGGACAGAGCAAACGGACCTCCCCATTGTCAGCAGCTCTGCCTGACACCAGCATCAGCATCCATCAATGGATCGATTGATCTATCAATAAAATATTACATTTCTTGATTTAGAAGAAGTTTCAGCAAAGATCTACAAGAAAGGGATTGCCCGCTCCTGGCTTCCTCCTCTGCAACAGGCACTTCGCAGTTCTAGACGCTATGAGTCCTCCAGGAGAGGGGGAGAGAGGGAGGCCATTTCTCCCTACCAAGCTTTCCACTAACAGCCTTTCTGCAGATGCAAGGAAGATGCAGGGGAAGGACAGTAATTCTTGATTTTGATTGAATATTTCTTCCCAATGAACTTGAGATTTTTATTTCTTAATTTTTTTCCTAAGGAGATTTTTACTTGTGAAAGGAAAATAAAAATGGAGTCAGTATCATTAAGAGAGCTGACTAAAATGGAACCAGGAGGCCACTAAAGAAGTTTGATGCACACACATCTTAGTCTGGATGGCCTCTGACCGTTTGACCTGATGAAGCCACCCAAAACACCTGCCAGAAATTCAAGATACTTATGGGAACCTCACCCTAAAGTAATTCGTGACAGCCTGTCTATTTACTGGACCCCTACCCTGAAACAATGTGTGACTCCTTAAAGTCAAATATTTCCTGTCTTGTGGTCAGAGTCTATCACAATTCTGAACTTGAGATTTTTAAATAGATTAGCATACAAATCACCAGGCCACAGTGAACACACCAGAAGGAAATGAGGTGCTGTTGTTTGGAAACTTTAATTCTACTCCCCTCTCAGTTACTAACAACTCCCAAGGGGGGCGTGCTCAGTAAAGCTGACAGCAGCTACAAGGAAATAAAATGATTCTGTGTGTGGAGATTGCTGGATTGAGACTATCAATTGAACCTCCTGCATATGTAGGAGAATTAGAGAATATGTGAGGAAGAGTGAATGTTTCAGACCATAAGATTTCTGCATGAGAAGAGTAAAAAGATGAGAGCTATTTGACTGGAAGTGACTACATAGGCTGCAATTGATTTATTCAATAAACTCTGATATCACAAAAGTAGGGGACATTTTTGAGGTTTAAAAAACCTCTTGGGAAAAAAGGGACATTTTAAATTTAAAAACATGTAGAATTTGACTAATTCATAAATCATAAAAAAGAATGGTGAGTACATTAACAGACCAGGACATCCAAAATGGATTAATGAGTGAAAGTAATATGTGAAGAGGGTTAACTTATCCTTATAACACTCATACAAATTGTCCCTTGATTTCATTGTGAAAGAAAAATAATAAGATTATATGGATATGGTCTGATCCTGTGTGGCAGTTTTTTTCCTCCTTAATAAATAGCCTACCCTTTATCCACATTCTTAATAAAGCTTTTTGGTTTTTCCTTGAATGAAGTGTAATGCAAATGATGCTTTGGGTTACAATATTTCTGTATGAGGAATAACCCCACATATGCCAATATAACTGCACAGATATGCATTGGACTTTCGTGGTGGAAAACAAACAGTCATATCACACCTTCATTTTGTGCCAGATCTATGAGAGTGCTGAAGCAAGATCACTGTGTTATGAAAAGACCTAAATGCTGCTACCTAAGATATTTCAAACTAAGTATCAGAATATAGATCAGTGAACAAATTGCCAGTGAATAGATGACAGGTCCATTTTTATTACAGCTTTTGGTTACAAATATTAAAAAACACCCTACTTTATCAAGACCTAGTTTCTTATCATTGTGAATATCTAAGTATCTCAATTTATTTATTCATACTACTTACTGATGAGCTCAAAAATACATTCTTGATTCTCTGATTTTGGATGGCTCAAATGTTATGTGCTTAATTTTGTGGGAAAAAAAGAGCTGTAGGACTGAACAATGGCACAAAACAAAATAAAAGGCAAAAGGTAAAACGCATTTCTATAGGCTTAGGCCCTAACGTTTTCACATAAACATCGCAATAAGCATATTCACTAATTTGTCCCTTACTTTGTATCATTTTTATTATGTATTTAATTTCTATTTCATCTGAGTTTCTCTTTGTGTATGTACATATCTTGGTGTATGTGCGTGTGTGAGAGACATATCTGATGTAGCTTACAAATCAGAAACCTACATCTTTATTAAAATCGTTTACTTGGTTATGAATTAAACAAAATTTCTGTTGGACTCAATTGAGATTTCTAATTATAAAGTCCTTATTTTTAACATTTGGCATTTTGCAGTGGCACTGAAATTAATGTCCTAGCCTGAGCAGCAGGACACACTTCAATGCAATCAGGGCAATGAGGCAGGTGTCGGCCAGGCCACCTTGGCAATCAGTCTTTTTGACGCAGACAATCTTAAAATTACTCTCACATTCCCACCCCAGGCTTTCTTCTTCCATTGACCTCTGTGTCTGACCTCTATGTCTGACCTCCCCTGAAAAATTATAATCAAGAAATTATTATCGTTGTTTTCTGTAACTTGCATACTTACAATCAGGAGGCATCTTTTCCATAAATATTGTATAATACTCTTTTAGAAGTTCAAAATTTTCCTGATTAATACTTTCTTGCAAAGAGACGTCTCCAAACCTAAAAAAATAGAAAATAAAAAAAGACAATGGAATATAGAATAGTACCTGAAAATAACTTCTTTTATCTTTCTTTTTTTAAATAGATGGCCATAGTTTTCTAAGAAAGGAGTCTATTTTTTCAAGCAACATTGCACAACAGTGATTTCAAACATATTTCAGTCTCCACTGGCCCTCATTCCACCAATCACTTTTTAAAATATATTTTTGGGGGAAATTAGGCTTATGTATTTATTCCAATGGAGGTACTGGGGATTGAATCCAGGACCTCGTGCATGCTAAACATGCACTCTACCACTGAGCTATACCTCCCCCTGCCCCACCAATCACTTTTGACACACCAAAGTATTCTCACCATCATCAAATGCAAACCTGAATGAAAGAGGACATCTTAGACGCCAGCCCCTGTGCCTCTGCATAATTGATACTCAGTTAATGTTAATTTCCCCACCTCGGCAGTGCTGTATCTCTAAAGACATAGAAACTCTCTCATCTCTCTTTTTATCCCTCCAGTGCTCCTCTTCATCAATGACAGCTGGAGGAGAGGTCTGGAAGACCAGGGCTGGACACTGGGCTGCATACAGTCTTGTACACTTTACCAACTGCTGTAGGCACATGGAGAGCTATCCAATCTGTCCGGGAGTAGTTTACTTCTGCTGACATTTTTTTCTCTCCACACCATGAAGGATGCCAGCCTCTGTACTAGTGCTCTTCTGCCACCTTCTCAAGTCAAAACTGCATCGGTGCATAATCACCGACCTTGTGCTTTCTTTAAGCATTTCCCAGGCTTAAAACTTAAAATCGTCTTGTCTCTCTATAAAAGAAGGCTATGCAAATGGCTTTCACTACGTATCTCTATCCAAATATCTCCATTCAAATCTATCTGTCCCTCAAAGCCTTGTGAAGGCTTATGTGCGCTATGAAACCTCCCTGATGAATGTTCTCCCATCTGTGAACCACTTTCTTTCCCCCATGAATCCTGTCCCTTCTACATCTTTGCTTACTGCACAAGTTGAACTGCAGTGTTACATGTGTTGACCTGTCTTCCTTACTGGATGGTAAATTCTTCCAGGACAGGATCATAGCCATTCTTCTTGTTGCGCTGCCTGCTCCCTGTGTCCCACAGCTTGGCAGACCAGTGCCTGGTGCAATTCATATTCAAAACCTTTCCTGAGTTAAACTTGGAGGACAGGGACATAGACGCAGGAAAATCTACAGGAGAGTTACCCTAAACTCTGAAATGCACTCTTCTAACTTTTTTAGACATTATCATCAACTGGTGCTTTAAAATCATCATCCTTGCTGGAGTAATATTAGTGTTATGAACTGAACGTGTGTGTCCACCCCAAAGATCATATGTTGAAGCCCTAACCCCCAGTGTGGCTGTGTTTGGAGATGGACCTTCTAAAGAAGTAATTAAGGTTAAATGGGGTCAGGAGGGTGGGGCCCTGATCTAGGAGGATTAGTGTCCTTGTGAAAAGAGACATCAGAGGGCTGGTTTTCTCTCTCCACACACACAAAAGAGGTCCTGTGCGCACACAGCAAGGAAGTGGAAGATAGTTCTCACCAGAAACCACATTGACTAGAACCTTGATCTTGGGCTTCTCAGCCTTTTGGACTCTGAGAAGTAACTTTCTGTTGTGTAAGCCACCCAGTCTGTAGTATTTTGCTATGGCAGCCCAGGCAGACTGATTAGTACTTACTTATTTTAAAATGGATATACACTACATATGTTTTGGCTATGGGTACATATGTAATAATATTTTACACAAGGATTACATAGCAGGAGCATACCTAATGTGTGAATGTTGCCAGGAAAAGCTCAAAATTCAGAATCAGAACTACGAAGCTCAGAGAACAGAGAAGTGATTCGCTCAGATCAATAGTTGATAGACATCTGAGCGCAGCCTTCCTGCTTCCTTTTGCATTTCTCTCTCTGCTGCTGTTGTGTCTCCTTTTCAAGTCTGATGTGTCTTATGCAGCACCCAGGTATGAAAAAACACGTTTTAATATGCAAGACAGATGAGAGAAAAGGGAAGGCTGTAAATTAACCTAATCTATAAGACTGGGAAATACAATGCTAACTGTTCCTTCAAAAGTCTGTGAATGAAGAGTCTCACGTCTCTCTCAAGACCATACTCACAGGCCTTGACTTACTAATTCAGAATCAAAACTCTCTGTACTCTCGTATAGCAAAGAAGAGGCAATTAATTAAGAGTGCTGCTTCTTCCCCCTAAATCATGTAATTTCTGCTCATAAATACCCTTCACCACACCCAGCGAACTTGCTGTGAGACAACACATAGAAGTGACTGGAATACACTCTGATCTCACACAATGACTTGCGAAAGTGCTCAGTTATTAAAGAAAACTCTTTGTACAACAGTGAATAAAGTTATATTCTGATTTATGCATACCATAAGAAAAGCCATGAGTAGCTTCTACACAGTTTGAGACTAAACGTGCAACACAAAGCTGGCATGGGAATGTGTAACCGGCAGGTCAGAATGATGAAAAACCCATGCTGTCCAGGAATCTTTTGGATAAAAGGGGGAAAAGGAGAAGTAATAGCTACAAACAGGCACCTTGACCAGCATCGAAATTCAAAAGGACTATAAGCACAATGGTATTTTACTTTAGCAAAAAACATTAGTAAAGGGTTAAAATGTATTTATCAAGTTATGGCAAAGCATATTCCAGCAACCTATGGGGAACGGAGATATTAAGAGAGTGAATTATAGCCAAGAAAGCATTTTAAATTCTCACTGAAAGTCTTGCTTCTGAGGGAACTTTTCCAACCAGGCTTTACAGCCAGATGGTAACTTCTTTCTCTAAAATCTTTTAAAAATGTGTTCTGTGAACCTTAACTCTCACCCACATTTTTGATAATCTCTACATGTGAACTGTGTAAGATGCAAAAGTAATTCCTTTGTGGGCTCGAAAAGTGTTTGTGACCGTCAGTCATGGAATCACATATAATTTTCTGTTGTCTGAGCAATTATTATAGATATGTTAACATCTCCCAGTAACGACTATCTTAGTAAATAAAAGAAAAAATAGACTCTATTTTAGGTCCAGAAAATTTTGACACAATGTCGAAATACATATGAGCATTAAAAAATTCTAAAATTTGATATACACACCCAGGTATTTGGAAACACAAAGAAAGTTAATCCATGTGAATATTTTGGTATTGACACCAATATTTTTGTTATTTTGCCACACTGAAATTTGATGTGAGCCAGGAATCCTTAAGCATAAATATTTCTCCTTGCTATATCAAATAATTTGGTACTGATGAAAAGGAAAATGCTACCTATGAACCTGTTGAAGTTCTACGTAGAGGAACATGTGGAATTACTCAACATATCTGTAACAATTGAAAAGAAAAATTCAAGTACCGATCTTACACCTGAAGCTTACCTCTCAGCAAGAGTTTGCTGTTCATTGATTCCAACGTTAAAAAGTACTGGGTACACATGAAGCAACTGTCCTTCTTTAATCTGTAGTGGCAGAGTCTCAAACATTCTCGCTGGAAGCTTTACCTCTACCACGTAATGTTCACTAAAGGAAGCGGAGGACACAGAGAAGAAGCACTGCTCATTTCATTACTTTTTATGGTCCTTTAGATTCATTAGAAAGAAATAATAAAACAGTTTGAATATAGCACAGATTTGGATTTCTGGCTGCTATCGGCTTACTTCCTGTTATTAATTCATTTGATAATCATTTAATTCACTTCACTATTACTTGGCAGAAAGAACTGTTTACACTTGTTTTCTCTCCATTACTCTGAGCTTTCCTAGGAAAGGAAGAATTTACTGCATCTTTGTATACCAGGGCCGTGTGCATAAGAGCATCAGTATTTATTTCTTTGATGTAATTGTTTCTAAAACCCAGTTTCAATGAAAAGAAAAGCAATTCAATGATGGATTTTTCAATAGAGTGAAACCAATGAACCCAATCACTTAGAACATTTTGTAGCATGGCTTAATTGCTAGTACTGAGGAACCTCCCTGTTTGGGATGGCCCGATGGAAATGTAATGGTTTCATTTAAGGTCTAACCTTTGGGGGGTTTTGATCATTTTGCAACATTAACATATCATGGGGACGTTTTTCACTGGAAATTTCCTTTAAAAATTACCCCGAATATTTAGTGTTGAAAATTTAAATTAGGATTCACAAAATAAGGTCAACAAGAATAGCTGCTTGTATATTTTGAAACTTGGTAACTTCTGAGCTGGTGTGAACTGAGTATAGAAATGTATAGTTTAACCCATAATGTAGGAAAATCCATGTGTTTCCAGAACTATATATAGTGTTGGTGTTGTAATCCATGTATGGGGAAAGGAGCTCAGGACACTTGGTGAGTCTCCATGAAAATCTTTTTAGTTTCTCCTAGTATAACGCTGATACATACGCTGGATCCTTGGCTATGAGACTTGTTTCTTACCTAAGCTTTGAACTAGAGAACCAGGAAATATCATCAATCTATCAAGTAGGGATGTTAGCACTACCCTCAGATGGATGCATACTTTATTTTTCTTTTTAAAATTGCTCAGTGCCCTTCACAATAGTCTGGCTGATAGAAGGCTGATGTTTATTTATTCCAAGTTTTTCAGGAATATGAGAAAATTCAATGAGTCAGTCTGTATTTAAAGGTTGCTTTGAAGGTGAAACATTATCTACTTTCTTTATGATAACTTCTTGTCATCTTTATTAGAATATAATTGACATAAACTCATGCATTTTAAGCGTGTAAATCAGAGTTTCAGCAAATTTATAGAGTTGTGCAACCATGACCATAATCCAGTTTCAAAACATTTCCATCACCTTAAAAAAATCCCTTGTGCCTATTTGCATTTAAACCCTAATCCCACTGCCAGCCCCAGGAAACCAATGATCTGTTTCTGTCTCTAGAGATTTTACTTTTCTACACTTTTCACATAAATGGAGTCATTCGATATGCAGTTTTTGTGTCTAGCTTTTTTCATTTAGCATGACTGTGAAGTCATGTATGTTGTAGCATGCTATTAGCAGTTTCTCCCTTTTTATTGTTGAATAGTGTTCTATTGTACAGAACCACATTTTGTCTCTGCCTTCAAGTTGATGAACACTCAGATTGCTCCATGATTTGGGCTATTCTGAATAATGCTGCTATGAACTTTCATGCATTAGTCTTTGTGTGGATGCATGGTTTCATCTTCTTTTGGGAATATACCTAAGAGTCATACAGCAATTTTAGGTTTAAGTTTTTAAGCAACTGCCAAATTGTTTCCAAAGTGGTGGTACCATTTTACATTCCCAACAGTAGTGAATGAGGGTTCCAGATTTTCCACATTCTTGCCAATGCTTGTTGTTGTCTGACTTTCTGATTATGATGATTCTACTGTGAGTGAAGTGGTATCTAACTGTGGTTTTAATTTGCAATCTCCTAATGACTAATGATGCTGAGTATGTTTTCGTGTGCATATAAGCCACTCGTGTATTTTATTTGGCAAAATATCTATCCATATCCTCAGCCCATTTTTAAATTAGATTTTTTTGTTTTATAATTATTAAATTGAAGGTTTCTTTATATATTCTGGATACAAGTATTTTATCAGATATATGTATTTTGCATGTAATTTCTTCCAATCTGTGGCTTGTCTGTTCATTTACTTAATGGTATTTTTGATGCTTAAAAGTTTATAATTTTGATTAAATCCTATTTATCAAATTGTTTATTTTATGAATCTAGATTTTTTTGGGTCATGTCTAAGAATTCTTTACCTAACTCAACTTAAAAGATTTTTCTCCTAGAAGTTTTAGTTTTAGCTCTTACATTTAGACCAATGATCCCCTATGAGTTAATTTTTGTGTATGGTGTAAATTGATGTTCTAAATTCTTCTTTTTGCCTGTGAATAATTAATTGTCACAGCAACTCTCCATTCTTCATTAAATTGCTTTGGCACCTTTGTCAAAAATCAGTTGAACTTAAGGATAATAGTTTATATCTGGACTCTAAATTTTGTTCCACTGATCTATCTACCTATCTATCTATATACATACATACTGATGCAAGTACTATCAGTCTTGATTATTGTGTTTTATATTAACTTTTGAAATCAATAAGTAAAATCCTTCAACTTTTTTCTTCTTCCATAAAATTGTTGTTTAGTATTCCAGATCCTTTGCATTTCCATACAAATTTTAGGTTGAGCTTACCAATTTCTGCAAAAAAAAAAAAAAAGGCACTGGGATTTGGATACTGATTGCATTGGGTCTACAGATCAGTTTGTGGAGCATCTCTGTCTGAGCAATACTGAGCATGCTAATCTGTGAACATGGACTGTCTTTCCGTTTGTTGGATCTTATTAATTTCTCTAGGCACATTTTGTGTGTTATGTGTACAATTCCTAGGGTATTTTGTTACATTTGGTCCGACATAGTTATTCTTTCTGATGCTGTTGCGAATAGAATTGTTATCTAGTTACCACTGTATCTAACAACTTTTCAGGAATGTGCTTTTTTGTCTTTTCTGGTTCAAATCAAATCAGCCTCCTCTCATTAGAGACTGCTGGTTTTCATGGCCTGCTTTGGCCCTGGCAAAACTGTGCTGACAGAGCTGGGGCTGATGGGAGGAACTCTTGGCAAAAATGCCACACGGTCCAACTGACTTATCCAATGTTCACTAGTTTTTCATAAATAAATGCTTCTGAATTTGTTGTGGACAAATATAATTCTTAGTCCTGTAATGGTTATTTTGGAAAATTCTGTCCAATTGTAATGCTGCTTTTTGGAGAGAGGGTCTGCCAAGCTGCTCACCTTCTCGTTCTGGAAGTTTCACTCCCATCTGTGTGAAAACTTCTGGGTTTAGATGTAGCCTAAGAACTCCCTGAGGAAAAGCACCTGCCCTCTGCATATACCAGATGGCCTGGTAAGCTCCCCTGGTAACAGTGATGAAGGTATCAGGTTCCCACTTTTGATAATAATTTTCACAGGAATACAGAGTGGCACTATTTTCTAGGTGTGTATATGAGCAATTTTATTCCTCTTTCTCCCAGTGAATTGCAAATTAAGCATTAGTGTGCAGATGAAATATTTAGTTTTACAAGGATGTGTTTTTTCTTTATGTATAAGAAACAGTTACCTTTTATTCTACCATGTATTTCTGGGCATCCTTCACACAAAATTTTAAATAATTCTATGTTTACTATAGATAAGAAAATGAATTTAGTTTGAACTTTATACTCAGTCTCTTCTTTATCTCGCTAGCATGAAAAGGGCTCTCTCTTTAGTAAAATTCTCATTTTTTTTCCCACTGTGATGTGAGATTTCCAATATCCTCATGTAGCCTTTAAAAGTGCTAACACCAGAACGGTTAAAATTTGGAGGACTTCTGATTGAAATGATTTGCCCATAGGATACAGTTCTTCTGTTGGAGGTCTATTCTACACACCATCACTTAATTCTTAATTATTTCTGATATTTTGCATCATACACTAACCTTCAGAGCTATTTATTTAAAACTATTCTCAGAAATATCAATCTCGGAGTAAACTGTCAAAAATAATTGAGAAAAAAGTGGTCGTCTATGCCCTTGACATAGGAACCCATCTTTTCTAAAATGTTACTGCTTTTAACAGAATTTACTATAAAGTCATCTCAAGAATTATGACACTATTAACCAAATGATTCCAGCAAAAGTAAAAACATCCAGGGCTTTAAATTAGACAGTAATAAAGGGAAAGTGGCTTTCTCATGCCTCCTATTATTTTGAATTCCTCGTATTTCACAGGGTAGCATCCCCAAACTCACCTCACCGCAACACGATTTACAAACATCTGTGAGACTTCTAGGAGCTTTTCCCAGTCTTCCCTAGTCATGTTACCGACACTTAATTCTCAGCAGAAAGGAAAAGAGAACAAAAGAAACATGTCCAAACCAAACCTTAATTCTCCTTGGCTCCTTTGTCAGGGGTTAATTAAAAATATCTCACAAAGCTTGGTCTTTAGGAAATGGATACCACTTACCGCCTTCCTGTGATCGCCGGCAAGACATCATTGGATTTGGCTTCAATTATTTTAAATGCGACTTTCTTCAAATCTGAAATGCCAACAGCCATGTCCTCTAGCATTCCAATTTCATCACCTAAACAAGGGAAAGGAGCCTGGTTACAAACACACTATCTGAAGAAAATGTCACTGGGTACCACACCTCCCTGCCGGAATGCGTTCTAACATTTTAGTGAATGAGTTTCTCAGTGCAGTGAAGTCATTCTGAATACCTTCCCTCAGAGCCTGAAGGTTTTCATCGGTGACATAAAAACCACTTCAATAGACTCCAGCAGTCTGTGTACCCTTTGAGGGAACGAAAGAGGTATACCTTTTGCTGGAAGGCTAGAGAGAAGTTTTAATTCTTACACGACATAAAGCATCATGCAGATCTTTTTCCACTGGCAGGACTGACATTTGATTTCTAGAAATAATAGACACGGCTGAACTGAAGATCACTGACCCAGGCTCATGCTAGTTTTATACCTCAACACACTGAGAAAGAAGGAGGTAATTAAGCAAGATTCTAGATCAGCCCTGTACAACAGAAATGTGATATGAGTCACATATATAATTGAAAATTTCCTGGTTGTCACATTTTTTTAAGGAGTACAATTTTAAAGGTGAGATTAACTTTAATAATCTATTTTCCTTTAGCCCAATATATCTGAAATAGCATTCAATATATGCAATTACAATATACAATTATTAATCATTCATTAATTATTCATATAAAACTCTTTTCCACTAGTCTTTGAAACCTGGTGTGTGCGTCCAGTAACATATTGATTTGGACCAGATACATCTCAGGTGCTCAACAGCCACACCAAGCTATGCACTGAATAGGGCAGTTCTAGACATTAGAGAGTTGGGACTTTAAAAATCAAGTCCTTGAAGCTGCGTTGGCAAAAGCCTTTTATATTTAAAAAGCCAGACGGCTGCTCAGGACTCCACTGTGAAATAATCTAATTCCATTTTCAAAACATACTGCAGGTAAAAGCACAGCTACAAGGGGAACGAACACAAAGAATGAAAGTTACATTCTTTCTCTAACGCTTGATGCAAGGGAGGGTTACTTCTCATTTTTATGACGAACTGAAGAATCTATGCTTCTGGTATCTTTATGAATAGGAAATTATCATTTTAACGTGGACTAAAGCAATACTCACTGTATGTACTTAGCAGGCCTTCGTACTGTACTAGCAACCCCACCGTGTGAAGCTGCTCTAGGAAGCCAGGGTCATGCAAACTCGTGTGCAATTTGATGATAAAACCACAGACTAATCCAGCAAGCTGAAAAAAAAAAAAGAAATTTCTGGAGTCAGCAAACTTTAATTGAAAAATAGTTAAGGCTTTTGAGGCACCACAGATTTAATTAGAAATTTTTCCAGTATGCGTAACAAAAGTAGAAATCTTTTTATCCCCTTTGAAACCTACAGACTGCCTTTGATGGAGTTCGGCTTGGGAAAGGCAGCATTGTGAAAGGGGAAAGACTGTGGATTCTGGAAGCTGCAAATCCTGTCCCTACCACTTCTAAGCAGCAAAACCATACAATGCTGTTTAACACTCCCAAATCTTTTTCTTCTTATTATTTCCTTGTACCTGTAGAATAGAGACAAAAGTCCTCATTTCACAGGGTCATTGAAGGGACACAGTGGAGAAATGTGTACAGGACAGAGCATCTTGTCTGATGCACTGTCAGCTCCATTTGTCACTGGAACATCCATGAAACAGTCGGGGGCCAGAACAGTTTGGTTAAAATATTCCTGTTGCCTGCCATGTTTCGGAAGATAGGCTTCTGTCTCTCTCCCTCCATGTGATTGTCTATAAAACTCAATCATGGGTGGAGGCAGAAGGGGAGAAAGAGCACAGCCTTCATGATGGAGGCCAGCCTCGGTGTCACGGGCTAGGGTTGGGTGTGGGTAGGCAAAGAAGGTGGTCCTGTCAGACCTCCCATTCAAGCCTTACTGCCCAGAAAACTTGTTTTCTAAACAACAAAACAACAGATCATTATGAGGCCCTGTCCTGGGATTCATGAGGGAGCTGTACAAATGGAGACTGCAAACAGATCCCTTTTGCCAGTCGGTCCCAGCTGCCATCTGCAGTGCAAGGCAGCCACCCTTTCCCATCTGCACCCTGCCCGGTGCAGAGACCCCCAGGCACAATACAAGGACAGGACAGAGGACCACATCCTTCACAGACCCTCTGCCCTGTGAAACCGAATGGACACTTCAGAGACTTGGCCACCTCTTTGCAGAAATAAATACTTAAGTTCTCATTAACTGGCTCCTATTTATTATAAGAAAAGCTAGGTACCGAAACTTTAAGAAAAGGATCCCTTAAAAAAAAAAACAAAAAAACACTACCAAAAGAAGACCTCTATCCTGACCAAGGATGCTATCTGACAACCCATCACTGTGCTGGGCTCACAAGAAGAAGAGGCACCTACTGCTTGGCTGAAGACGACGTCTCTTCTCAGCGTCAGCACCAAATACTGGGGCAGGCTATACGCCAGCTCCTGAAGGAGCACGAACGTCAGGGACTGCTTGGCTCGATTCACCACCTCTCCCATGCAGTCCTTCAGGGTGAGGATGAGGGGATACAACTGTTCATACCAGTCCTCTGCAGGGGAGGAAGGGGGCATGAGAAGAGCAGGACAGATGAAGGAAGGTCTTGGAGGATAGAACCAATTCACTATTCTTTTTCAGCAAAATTTTACACATTATTAAGGAGTCACAAAGGTTAGATTTGGACATCTCTGATTCAGAGTTCTCCTCTGAACTCCAGGTGTCTATAATCAGCCACCCACTGGATCTCTCCACTTGGTGTATTTAACTCATTTAGAGTAGAACTCCTCCCTCCTCTCTGCTCATCTCTAATCTCTGCACTGCCTGTATCTTAGTGGATGGCACCACCCAACACTTCCCATGCTGGAAACAAGTTCCCCTGGACTTCTTCTATAGTCTTCACACTTACTGGGTCATTAAATTCGTTCTACCACCGTAGTAAACCACCATACACTCATCTTCCCCTTGCCCTCTCCCATCAGCGTTTATCCATCTCCCTTGGACCACCTTCTATTCCGCTCCATAACTGAATCCCCTTACCCCCGCCTCCAGTCTCAACAGAGTGGCTACAGGGAGCTTTCTAATCAGTTTGGACCCCATCCCATCACTCATGCCCTTGCTTCCTTACTTAAATTATTTTAAAAACACCAAAGCATTCAGAACGAAGTCCAAAAGCATGAAAGATCCTTCATTATCTGACCTCTGCCTACTTGCATGGTCTCATCTCTCAGGACTTCTTCACTGGCAGCCTTGAGTCCCAGGAGGACTGAACAGCACGGATTTCCCCAAAACCATTCTGCTCTCTCATCTCAGTGTCTTTGCAAATCCTATCACCAATCCCGGAGCCCCTTCCTCTCCTTCTCTTCCTGACAAACACTGTATCTTCTCTGCAGGCTCCATGAAGGATTTCTGTCTTCCAGGAAGTCTTCATTTCCTCCCTGACCCTGTCTCCTCCCCGCATTTACTAAAGTTGGGGTCGAGCTCACGTTCTTTTGTGCTCACAGCTCCTAGCTCTTACTGCTCTAGAACTGTCCACACACTGCTCTGCAAGAAAGGAAGCTCACTGAGCACAAGGAATTCCTGTTGAAATCACTGTATCTCCAGTACCTCACGCAGTGTCTTACATACAGCAGATATTCAATCAGTTTTTAATTGAATGAGTAAAGAGACAATAAATACAGCAAAAATCTTTTAAGCTACAGACAAGTATAAGAAAATCAAGTTTTGGACAGGATTCGGAATATGAGTAGCTTTCCTTCAAATTGAGATACAGAATTGAAACCATCTGTGCTTTTTGTATGTCTAGATATTTAACATGTTTCAATTATACAATTATGGCTTTGGCATATGATATAGAAACAAGTTATATTCTATTTCAGTTTATTTGGAAATCAAAGCCCTGACAAACGCCAAATATTATAAATTCCAGACTGTGTGATATTCCATTAATGTAAAAATAAATGAACAGTAGTATGACAAATACAAATACGCTTTGATAGAAATGAGTGCACGCTGAAAAGTTAATTACGAGTCAAGATCTGAAATGATTTGACCTTGTCAGTACGGAAGTGTAAGCGTCATTGTGAGTGATGTGAACGGTCAGTACTCAGTTAAGACCCTGGAAGAGGGAACGATGAAAAGAATCACCATCACTGTTTACCACCTTGACTGTCACTTACTTATCTTATGTTGTGGTATAATAGATTAGATGAAACAAACCAAAATAGGCGAAAGGATAACTAGTGATTCCAACTTAAAAAAAAGATCGGCTCTTGTTAATACTGCATGTAAATGCCTGTGTGATGCTACAATGCAAAATACATTAGGAACATTAGGAGTTATTATTTTTAAATATTGTAGAATGAGGTGTTATGATAGGAATAAAAAAAAAAACACTAGAGAAAAGAGAATTCAAAGAAGGCCTATTAAGTCTGTAATCATTTAATAAAGGACTCACTTGTGGGCAGCCTAGGATGAAATACGAACAATGGTTCAGTTGAAACAAGCATTGGATAACTATTGATTTTTATGTCATTAGTAAATGTAAGAAAGGGCGAACGGAGGTACATCAGACTTATTTTCAGAATCAAAGACACATCAGTAGATACAACAAAGGAATACTCGATATTTCTATTTTGTTTCACATGTGCATTCTTTTATCTCCCATTTTCTCCCACTCTCTTACTCAATTCTTGTTCTCAGTGTGAATGGCACCCTCTCGCTCTCTTGCGCGCGCGCACACACACACACACACAGAAGAAAAACAAACATTTCAACAAATTGACCCAGAGATAGATCTTAAAAGATAACGGACTGCAAACCAAGCCTGTTTTGTGCTTAATTCTGCAGAGATCAGTTTCTCCTTAAGAATTCTCCAACATAAAAGAAAGCTTGTGTGCAGCAGGTGGCGCTGCTTTACCGGCTGAAGCAGGACTACGCGCTCACTTACTCCAGGTAGCGGATTTACACTTTTTTAATTCACTTTTGTAGTTTCCAAATGTTGTCTAGGCACCTTGCATCCGACTCCCCTGGGGCAAGTGGTCAATAATTTGGGCAAGAGTGTAATAAAGTCCTTTCTAGTTAGAAAATGGACAATTAACTTAATTATTTTTCCCTTGGAACACACTAAGTGACAGCTCAAATTAATTATAGCTGATGGTTTTTCTTGAGGGTCTCTAAGAAAGAAATCTTCACGCATTTCTTCATTAGCAACAGGATACTTTCTTTACTCCTTTCCAAAGCTACCATCACACTTACTTGACCATTTGATTCTTAATCAGAAATTACACTGAGATTTAAAAAAGAGAGTGGTTTCTAGTCCTACTAGAATAAAACTGAGAACATGGGAAAAAAAAATACACTGATATTCTAAACCTAGGAGTATTGTTAGATAACTGCCTGACACTAACAATATTCCAGTGTCTCCAGGTATAATAGCACATACCTTTTATGGCTAAAATTTAAGGAAAATGACAATGCAAGAAGACATAAATTATGAGTGAGAAAATTACAAGTTTGTGAGCAAGGTCGAATGTCATAAAGATAGTTGTAAGCTTCCTATAAAGAAACATATGTGAGCAAGCTAAAAATACATGCTTTTTTCCTAGAAAAGAAACAATTTAAGTTCAGCAGAAAAAGGAAAACCTCACTGGCAAATGCAAACTGCGATGACTGCAGGTTTTGTTCCCGGTTAATATTCGCTCAGTGTAAATCTCAGGTTCTGAAATAGACACAACGGAGTGTGACGGGCCAAAGAAAGACCCAGGTCAGTTCATAAGCGGCCTTTTTGCTCCACTGAGCACCCAAATCACTCTCACAGTAGAACAGCAAATGCTTTAGTTTTCTCTTTAAAAATATTTTTGGGGGACAACAACGAAAAAAAAGCTGCCGCTCTTGATAGTCCTGAGGCCGCTGCCACTTCCTTCTCCGCTTCCTGTCTCTCCATACTTCACGATGTCCATGCTGTTTATCTTGTCCTTTTGGTCAAGCCATTTTCTGGGGGAGGAAGACGGCGGTCATTCTGCATTATCTAGTCAAAGGAAGAAATCTGGAAGTGCACAAGTCCACTCTGGTGAGTTCAGGTTCCTCAAGTTTCAAGGAGATTTTTACACACACACACACACACACGCACACACGCACACACGCACACTCCTGGTGTACCCAGGGACACTGGTAGCTAAGGGCTCGCCACAACACCTCTGACAGAGGCTCACAGTCGAGCAGGCACTTAAGTGCCCACATCGTTGATTCTATCTCCTTGGGCTCTTTTCAGTGACGGAGGAAAATACGAAGAGCATGTTTTAGTGTCTCTATAAAAACATGCTGAGAACGCCTTAACCCTGAGACCAACAAGCAGAGTCTTTCCTCAGGAAAGCGTGAAATGCGTGCGGCTTAGCTGAGCTTTTCCTGAGCTTTGTGACGTGCGCTGGAAGCCACCCAAGCAGGGCCTGTTTTCCAGCCCTAGACTCGCTTCTCTAACGTATTCAAGTGAGTTCACTGAGGGATTCAGAGAGCGGCTGCCGGCGCCCCCCTCACCTCCTCCACACACCATCTATTTCCTGTACAGGATGTTCACGTCCTCTGAGCTCAACGTCTCTTATGTGGCTCAGGAGGGAAATAAAAGAGCCAAACACCAACCAACTGGAGCAGAGCATAATGCTTTCTTTCCAATTTCTGAGCCATTTTCTTCTTAGGTGCTTGGTCTCCTTTGCTCATTTAAAATAATTAACTTCACAGAAGCTTGTAGCCATTGTTATTTCTGTTATCACAACTTTTCAGACATAGGGAAAAAAAGAAAAAGAAAAGCTGAAGGCTTGCATGCCCATGAAACTTTATGCAAAGAGATAAGAGAAGAAATGAGCCCAGCTCTCAGGACCTGCCTAAGTTAAGAAGATGACGAACTGTGAAGCTGAACAATCAGAATGGTCTTTAAGGAGGAGGATACCATTTCCAGGATGGTGAGAGGAGCAGAGACCAGTCCCAGGGCTGGCAGGGCTTCTATACGATGCTCGGACCTCAGGTAGTACAGAACTAGCAGTGGACTCAAGGCTGGGGGCTGGGAGTGGGGCCATCACGTCCTGCCCATAGAGTCCTGGTTGGTTTTGAAGACCCTCCACCCTACATCAACTTACATATGGCTACCTACGTGCCCCTCTGTCTTTTGGGTACAATTTTACAATGTGGACATCAGCACTTGGAGGGTCAACTAGTGATAAGGCTTCCTCTCCAGCTACCTTACAGATCGACTCCTTCGTATGATACACACGGCCAACTTCGGTCACAGACCCTAGACCCTAGTCATAGACCCTAGACCCCAGTCACATCTCCTAGACCCTAGACACCAGGCCACAGGAGGCCTCCAAGTATCAGCCATGTCCCAGGGATAGAGGACACAGAAAGGAGGCTGATCCAGACAACAAATGAGTAAGCAAGAGGGAAAAAAGCACATTCTGAGGCTGGGCTGCCTAGAATGACTCCCACAGCCACTCAGAATGTCCACTCTCAAGTCCTCCCAACTCCTCACCCATCTTTATGATCCATCTCCTTGCTCTGGTCCAGGACTTTTTAAAAATCTGCATTTGTCTTTCTTCAGCAAATGCTAACCTGTCTTCCTTATATCAATTTCCATCTTCTTTCATTGCCATCATAAGAAATATAGTTGTTCTTTGGTATCCATGGAGAATTGGTTCCAGGACCCCTTGTGAAAACCAACATCCACAGATGCTCAAGTCTCTTCTATAAAATGGTACAGTACAGCCATCTCTCCCTATCTGAAGGTTCCACATCTGGGGATTCAACCAACGGTGGATGTGAAACCTGCGGATGTGCAGGGCTGACTGCATACTCACTTGTTAGCCACACAGAACCTGAGATGTGAGGTCCTATGGGTGATACTCATATTAAAACTCATGGCCCCTACCCTCAAGAAGCTTAAAATATAGAAGAGAAAATAAGAGGTGTAAAGTAATACCTATAATATAAGGAGGGTAAGATCATTGCTATAAAAGTTGGGACGGTGACAAAACACCTCCGGGGGTGAACAGTTTAGAGGCAAGAGATTGCATCTCCGGTGAGAAGATCATATTCATTCACGGCTGTGTGGTTCACTGAACACCTGAAGGAAGGCCCGTGCAGAGGGAGTTCAGCGAAGCTGCAAGGTGTGTGGGGAGTGAACATCCCCATCGAGCGAGCCTTTGCAGGAACAGAATCTGGGAGCGATGTTTGGTGTAATGAGGCTGAGTGCCGTGAAGAGAAGCTGTGAGGAGGTCAGAAGGGGGACTGGAGGGGAGAGGGAAGGGACTAGATGACTCAAGGACTTGGAAAAGGCAGGAGTAAAGGGGAAATAAATGTTGAGTCTGAAGCTATGGGAAAAACCAGTGGAAAACCAGGTGGGCAGTCACCACAGCAGGCATAGGGCTGAGTATGTAGCACTGGGGAGAGAAACAGGAAGGTGCAGCATGTGAGTGAGCAGAGAGCCCACAGTTAAGCAGCAGAGCCAAATCTAGAAATAATGGGTATCAGGGACGGCAAGGTTTACGGCAGGGAGGCAGGTCACAAATGAATGCTGTACCTTCCTTTGCCTCTACCTAAGAGCAGTCTTAAAGGCCCCAAGGGTGTTCACACAAAGGACACTCCTGTATGTTCAAATGTGATCATCCTGGTGCCCAGGGGACTATGATCCAAGGTACGTGACAATCTTGGCACCTTCCGGATGTACGCGAAATGAGTGCACTGCTCAACTCCAGGCGAACTGTTAGGAGAAGAACAAAGGCAACTTCTTCTCATGTCAAAGGAACCTTGTTTAAGTCCTGCCAGGTGGAGAGCAGTGTCCTAAAACCTTCCAGTCCTGCTCTCAGAAAAATAGCAAAGGAAATGCATCAACTGATATCCTGGTTAAACTTCTCATTTCAAAGCACAAAGCTGAAAGCCTTAAGTAAATTCTGCTAAGACAGTTTCCAGGAACTAAATCCATTCATCAAATAGGTTGTAGCACAAAAGTTTTGGACCACGGTTATGCTGGGCAGGGAAGAGCCTCATACTCATATTCATCGGGCTTATTTTGTCTTTTGGCTTCAAAAGAACTGTAACCTCAGGACTCTGACCTATAAATACGCTGAGCACTGAAGACTAAGTGCGTGGCTCATAGGTCACTGGTCAACCTGAAATCGCCAATACATCTGCATCACAGAGCTCTTGTCATTTAAATTTGGCCCAGTTTCTAAAATTGAGAAAAGTGATGAATTTGAGTTGATTGAAGCCTGATCAGAGCACAGACATCCAGAGGCCAGAAGAGGAGATACATTTCTATCCTGAAGTGAACTAGGAGAGTGCAGTAGTTTCCTAGAAAAGTTCAATATAGTGCACCCTTTAAAAAAATTATTTCTACAACTACAACAAAGCCTCACATAAATAAATTTAACTTACAAGTGCTGAGTAGGTAGGCAAGTGACCAAACATAATGTGAACAGTACCATTTCTCATTCTTTTCAATAATTATAAGCCCCAAAGTTCCCACGTGGGAGATCTGAATCTTTTTTCTTTGTCCATCTCAGTTTCCCTGTAGGTGTGAATATCATCAGATTTATGAGAATGCTAAGTAACTTTTCAGTTGTAACTATGAATACGTGGCAATTCTCAGTTTTTGCAAAAGGTACGTTTCCACAGTAAACCTTTAAGAGACACCAAGGGGATTGATTTTCATGAAGTTATCTCATAATATCGCCAATTTGTGACTGATAAAACTTAACATTTCGTTAAAAGCATGATAGCAAAAAATTATCTGCACAGAGTTAAGATTAGAGATGTTTTTTTCCTGGAAAGAACAGCAGTGCCGCAAGCTGGGTGAGAGGGACAGGCTCTCCACTCAGACCCCAGGGCTGGAATCCAGGCTTTGCCACTGGACTAGGCGTGAAAGTGCACAGCTAACTTCAACCCTCCACTTCTTTGTCTGTTAAACGTGTAGAGTTACTCCTATGATTGTTGCAAGAATGAAATAATAAAGGCAGTATTTTAGAAACAACTTTTAGCCCAGATTAAGCAACCCCAAACTGTTAGCTACTATCTTTAAAATAGTTGAAACAAACATAATTTGCACATGGTACCCAATATCTGTCCACTTACCAGCATTTATTTCTTACACTTTTCCTTCTATTCTATTTCGGAGGATGAACTATTTGTTCTCTAGTTAAGACCAGCTCCTCTGTCTGGACACCAGATCTCATCCCTTCTCACTACGTAAGAGTTTTAGTCAAGCAATTCTCCTCCCTGCCTCCGACATTATTAACACTTCCCTGGTTACCAGATCATTCCCATTAGCATACACACTGATCTAATTATCTCCCCATCTTTAAAAACCAACCCTTTCTTGACCCTACTTCCCTCTGTAGCTTCCACCCTATTTTTCTGCTTGCTTTCACGATGAAAATCCTCAGAGTTTTCCCTTGCGTGCTGTCTCTAGCTCCTCCTCTTCCTGTTCCTCCTACCGCACCCCACTGGGGCTTTAGTCCCTATCTGCTCTAGTAAAGCTGCTCTCATCAGTGTCCCCGATGGCTTCCACACGGCTAAGTCCAAAGTCACTTCTCCGTCCTCGTTTCACTTGACCTATCAGCAGCACCGGGCATGCTGATCACTCCCTCATGGAATACTTCCTAACCCTGGATCTCAGGCTGTCATACATGGTCACTAGCCATTCCTTATTCAACTCTGATGCCAGTTCCTCCACTTGTTATTATCAGGATGTCCCCATTTGTAATCTGTAGATCATTTCCCTTTTCTCTGAAGACTCAGTTCTTTGCTGACATTATTCAGCTTCATGGCTTTAAGTACCATCTATATGTTGACAATTCCCAAATTTAGATCATTAACCTGAACCTCTTTCTCTCCTGAATTTCAGATTCTTATATCTAACTGCACACTTGATATTTCCACGTAAACCTAACATGTTCCAAGTGAGCTCCTCTTCCGGACCACAAAAACTATTCTATCTCGAGTCTTCCCCGACCAGTACATGGCCACCCCATCCTTCCAGCTGCCTGGGTCAAAAACTGTCAAGTCATCCTTGACACCTCCCTTTCTCTCACTCTCCCAGTCAAACCATCAGAAAACTCTGTCGGCACCACTTTCAAAGTATCAACTTTTCATTGTCTCCACTGACACCTTCTTAGTCCAGGCCACCACCATGTCTCACCTAGAGAATGACACTAGCTCTCTAACTGGTCTACACCTGCTTCTCCTCCTTCCATCTACGGGCTAATCTCAACATAACAGCCTGGGTGTTAAAATCAAAGTCAAATCAGGGTAATCCACTGCCCATAACCTTACAATTGCTTCTCGATTTTTTCTGAGTAACAGCCAAAGTCAATATAAAGACCCCACATGAGTCTTCCCCCAAGTTACCTCTTTAAATGCATCTTCTACTCTCTCTCCTTCACTTTATTCAAACCAAATCAGCTTCCTTGCTGTTTCCTGATTACAGCAGAATCACTTTTGCATCAAGGCTTCTGCACTAGCTGTTTCCAATGCCCCATATAGCCTTACCGCAGGCATCCACATGGCTCAGCAACTTATCTCCTTGTGTCTTTGCTCAAACATCAATTTCTCAATGAAGCCTACACTGACCACACTACTAAACTTCAACAATATCCCCAAACACTTTTACTTTGTGCTCTATTTTTCCACAGCATTTATCACCGTTAACATATCATGTAATGCCCTATTTTTGTTATTTTTTTATGTCAAGAGACATAAAAAGAATATAAACTTTAGGATGTCAGGTGTTTTGTCTGTTTCATTCATTGTTGTACCCCCGGGTCTGGAATACTGCCTGGCACATAGTAGATGATCAACTAAAATATTCTGAATGACTTAAAAGAAAAAAAATTAAATCAATTTAAAAATAATGCAACATCCTTATCTTTATAAAACTTTAGAGCTGGAAGAGATCTTACAAATTTGCGGATGATCTTTATTTTACCAACAAAGGAAGTGAGGTCCAGAGAATTTAAGTGATCTGCCAAAGGCCATGTAGCTAAGTAAGTGGACTTGCCAATTACCCTGGCTCTGAGTCACATGTTATTTTGTTACATCATAATTCACTGCACAATTTTTTAGGGAAACATTAGTTTCTGATAAGGCTAAATGTTCAAAAATGTCATAATGTATCATTATTATTAGAACTCTAAATTTATAATAAAAATATCTGTTATCTTTTATTTTTTTACCAAGTTCTTCTTTAACCTGTACGTGTACTTTAAAAGTTGTTTCCCCTGTTGACCTAACCTGAGTTTAGAAGAGCCTCATTCATTGGTGTTTCTTTCCCAATGAAATTCTAAACATTCATGTGTAGAAATTCATGGACTCCTACAGGGCTATATAAGCCTTTTGATGAAAATAATGCTTTGTGCTTGCATCTTTGCACTTTAAAAAATAAAACAGACTTGCTACATATTATAAAAACCACTGAAATGACTGTCCAATGTTAAGAGCAAGTTCTGAGGATATAATGATTATCAGGCATGTATGCATAAAAATGCACATATGCTGAAGATAGTCACTTGATAATAACAAGAAAGCCTGACTAAGCGTTTCTTGTCGTGTAGCAGTTGTAGATCAAAGTGACTAGGCCTTTACTCCACAATATTGGCCCCGACTACTTGCCAAGAATTATGTCAGGGATTCTGGAGATTCAAGAGCAAATGAAAAATACTTGGCCTACCTTCTCACAGAGCCAAGTCCAGTAGGGGAGATCACAATTTCAAACAGCATTTCCAATACATTAGAGATACAGAGGCTGCAAACTCCTGGCCCACAAACAGCATCCTTTGGCCCGCAAATATATTTTATTTGGCCTTCCACACATTGTAATAATTAAAAAAAATCAATGGTCAACATTTTAAAAATTGAGATTTTTTTTATATAAAATTCAGATTCACTTGAAAAAAGTAGAAGTTACAGTAACTTTAGGTCTAAAGTTCCCTATGGAAATGACTAATAGAGCTGAGTGGTGGCCCTCTTTTGAAGGGATATACTTTCTAGATTGCCCCAGTGTCCATGCAATTTCACCTGACTCAGTCATGTTTCCCGGCATGATGTCTGTGGGCTTCTGTACTTGCAACCCTTGCAGAGCATCATTACCTAATTTGTAGAATCCAGTGAAAAATAAAAATGTAAGAATTCTGTTCAAAAAGCCACAGACAAGCTTTGTCTTTCTTCCACAGAGTTAATCTCTCTTAACCTATCATGGTGATTTCTATTTACTCTTTCATGTCATAGTCCATGGGACGTGTGCATGCAGAGAGCTTCAGAGGCAACCAGCCTGAGCCCGGCTCTCCAGCACCCACGCCCAGGCCCCCTGGTACATGAGAGGGGGAAGGGGAGGTGGTCTTGGGCCAGCACAAGGATGGGGATGCTGGGCAGGCACTGTAGAACTTGGGAGGCAGAACTGCAGGTGAACCAAGTCTCCAAGTTCCAGGCCCAGCCTTCTTTGCCCTGTTGGACTTTATCTACAACAAAAGGCAGGTGGTGACTGTAGAGCATTAAACCCAGAGCACAGGGCCCTGCAGAGTGAGGAACTCTGTGCACCTGCACGGGTCCCACGCTCATAAAGTCAGCCCTGCTGTGAAGGATCAGAGAAGGTGCCTCAGGGGATGTGAAGTCTGAGCCTGTGGAAGGAAGGTAGAGATGCGCAGACCTTTGAAAGCCCTGCATCGGTAAGTATGAGGGGGAGCTCTCAAAAGAATCCAGTGCGGCTGGTTCAGGAAGGATTAATCAGGGGGAGGTGGGAGATGGCAAGGCACCCTGAAGAGGCAGGTGGGGGTCTGGGAACTTAGGGCCTTATAAGATAAGGGGAAAACTTTGTAACAAACAAGTGAAGCATTAGCTATGACTATCTGAAAAGCAGTTCATTAAGATATTAAGAGCAAACATAAAGGCAAGTAAATCCATGTGCAAAACTGCTCTCAAAATAAAAGCATTCCTTTTCCAAAAGTTATTCTGAAGACCCAGTTCTTTTTGACAGATTGAATCAGAATCATTCTGCCTGGATTTGAATCCTTGCTCAGATGCCCAGCAGCTCTGGGGTCTGAGAAGCAGTGCTTAACTTCCTCACCTAGAACATGGGGAGAGAAACAGAAGCTCCCTTACAAGCTCACTGTGAGGAGGAAGGGAGGCGGAGACAAAGCTTAGCAAAGTGCTTGCCACTCAGAGTGAGTGCAGTCAGTGTTAACTATTAATGTGACTATTTCCTCTCTTTTGATACCCTTGTTTGGTATCCAAGTTGCATTTCATTTTCATTCTTTGGTGCTTCCTACTCCTCAGCTGAAGGCCATCTCCATGCCCCAGGGCTCTGCATTAGACACTCCGCTCATCTTCTCCTCATCTTTCTCTTTTCATTTTATCCCATTTAATCTATCTACCTGCTGATGAGTCCCAGATATATACTTCCTATTCTACCATCTCTGTCTTGTAGAGGCTATTCTTTGGGAAAAAAATCTCTGTGTATCTCCTTTTAAGGACAACTTGCTCACCCACCAGGCTGCAAGAATAGGGCAATGACTGGATATGTTTCTAGATATAGTGCCTGGGACAGGGTAGATGCTCAAAAAATATCTAACAACTGAATGAAAGTCTCTTCCTCTTTGTTTTCCATATATTTAGTGCGTCTCTTCCATAAGGCTTAATGCCATGAATTCTTATGTATATTTAATTGTGTCAATTAATTAACTGATCTAGTCATTAATTATTTCACGTGTATTCGATAGATAGCTACTCTGGCTAACCAAACATAAAAGATGGGGAAAAGATTTGCTAAAAAATGTGATTTGCTAAAACCTTGGATTTGCCTCTATTTGGAGAATAAAGTAAATTTTTCAGATGACTAATCTTGGGCATAGCAAATCATGGGTAATGGGTGATAAATTACTGATAAATTCTTGGTAGTTACTAGACAATTGTGTCAACTGGAGGCAGCCAGAGATAAAATAAAAGATGTAGGGGGGAAAAAGGAAATTCTCAGATCCCCAAAGGAATGTGCCTGCAAGTTAAAAGAAAGCTAGGAATTGGGAAAGAACGTGAGTATCAAGGAACATGAAACTCTAACCAATGGCCAGGGAACTAATTTTGCGATCTGCATGTATGAGGAAGCCAAGCTGACCTGAAGCCAGACTGGGCTCATTAGGGAAAATTATGTCACAGGAACTTCATCCTTTTTGACAGGGTTTACGGCTGGGTAGATTAGAAAAAAATAACCAATGAAATATGGTATCTGGCCTTTCACAGGGCATTTCATGACACCCTTTTGAAAGAGAGAAATACAGGAGATGCAATAACGTAAATGGGTCCACATACAGCCAGTTGAACACGCATCCCCAAAGGGTAGTGATTAACAAGTGTATTTCAATGCACACAGTTCTTTTTAGTAATGTGCCTCAAGGACCTACATTTCTCTCTGCTTCTCCATCATTTTTATCTATTATTCCTGTGAGTGGACAGGAAATGCTGATAAGAATTGAATAAAATAAACCTCAGCAGGGCGGTCAGTTTGATGGATGAAAGAAACAGGTATTTATCAGAGTGTACTCAAAAGTGTATTATGGTGCAGTCATGGGTATAGACATCAATCCCTTTGGTAGAACTGAGATAGACCATGTCTTAATCTCCTTATGCCCCTCATATTTCACAATGTCTAGCATATAGTGGTGCTTAAACATTACTTGAATCTTGAGAAGCCTGAAGGATAGGGCAAATTTAGCAAGGTTTACGGATTTCAATAGAGTTATTAGTAAAATGCGGCTGTCAAAAGAGCTAATATAACCTTAGACATCATTAATAAAATAGTACCTAAAAGTGGAGAGATGGTCCTCCTGTGTTACTCTGCACTGGATGCTGTATTATTGGAAAATGACCCTCAAAGTGGCAATTCAAAAGGGACATGACGGCTGCTTTCAGATACATTAGGAAATCGTGTGAAAAAAGGAAACTGAATTTGTTCTGTTTGTTGCAAAGGATTAGATCTGGTCTAGTGGGTAAAATGAAAGAAAAGATATTTAGATCGACATCTGGAGTACATCACACTAGAAAATAAAAATGGGTTTCCTACTAGTGGAGGTGAGTATCATAGGCTAGGTGAAAATTGGCAGAGATATTGCAGGCAAACTTAACATAATTTAGGAGGTTTAATTACATAATCCTTAAGGGCACATCAAAAATCTAAGATTCTAAATTCACTGGTTTTATCCCCAAGTCCTCAATTTATTATGAAATTGAAGGCATGTGGTACTACTCGTCCAGTAGATGCTTATAAGTATGCCTAAGTGTACAAAGTAAAGGATAATTCTTTTCATTAAAAAAGTATACAAATGTACACAGGTCATAGAAGTTTGGAACAGTTATCCTATTATTTGTGTTCAGAGCAGTAAAGAAAGTTATACTTCTCTCAGCACTATTTGTAGTAATCCCAGAAAGGAATTTATGACGTGAGGAAGGTATATTATAAAATCCTGGCTGTAAAACAGACAAAAAAATCTTCAAAACTACAGGTTTAAAACATTATTAAATTGATACACTGTAGAAAGAAAAATCTGCAACTTGAAGAGAGAAATATCTGCAGGTTATAGAGGAACATAAAAAAATGAATAAACGTAGCAACAATTCACAAGACCATCTGTTTAACCAACTAAGAAACACAAATTATGGCTAAAAAGTAAACAAAATACGAAGAAAGAAAAACTGTCATATGGTTAACTATGAGATTTCAAAATGTATCTCAGTGTAAAACACAATAGTCAAAAGTACATGAACAAAATTTGATTCAATTGATTAATCGATCAGATATTGATTATAATTATTTTATTAGTTAAAACTGGTTAAATTGATTAAAAATATTTGCAGAACTTAATTAAAAGGAAAAAACTAATCAAACGCGAGGAAACAACTAATCAAACGCGAGGAAACTATTCACTAATAAACGATGTGGCCACAAACGCCTATTAATATTTAACACATCATACACAGCAATAAACTAGATGACTCAAATCACTCACTGAATCAATTTATTAATTAACTGTAAAAAGAGAAGAATGTAATGACTTTTCCACCGGAGCTGTGGGCTGGAGATACATTTGGTGCTACTGAAGACATGAATTTTATTATCAAACATAGTTTTTTGAAATATAGTGTTGTTATAGAATATCAAGCCACAAGTAATCAGAAATGACAATATGATATTTTCTTCATCCAAGATGGCATGAAATCAGTGAAAATATTTAAGGCTGGGAAGTTAAAAAAGTGCGTGTAGGTATTGCTGGTGAGAGTACCCACTACTCTAAAGAAACATCCAAATGTTCCTACCTACCCAAATGTTGGTTTCTAAATGCTATTTTCCAAGATAAGAAACCAGGGTTCCTTTGCAAATAGCTGAACTGAGAGATGCGGCAGGGGAAATACAGATGAGTCTAGAGTAAGTCCCTCATGGTACCAGAGAGTAAGGGAGTGAGTGAAAAAGTAAGTAAGTGGAAGAGTTAATTGCCTGTGCAGGGGACGCTAGCAAAAGGCCACTGAAAGTGCTCCCCACCTAACTTGCACACAACCGAACTAACTCTAGAATACTCTGAGCCTAAAATAAATAATAGTATTGATTTATAAACCAAAAGAATAAAATAAGCATTCACAAGCCTGCACTGATGTAAACAAGTAATTGTGTAAGTAAATATCTGGGAGAGAAGGAGTAACTCTTCCTTATAAAATAATTCCACTTGCAGCAATTTAACTTAGGGGAACATTTCTGAGATGTACTTAAAGATTTAAATATTCAAACATGCTTACATGTTAATTGCAGCATTATTATAATGGGTAAATATCTAAAATAGTGAAGAATTAGTTTACAGTCATTATAATCTCATTTCCAGAGGAAGTTTATCAGGAAATATCCATAATGTAACGACATCACAGGGTATCAAGAGGTACATCTGTATTTATAGTGTGTAGTCCAGTTTGGTTACAGTGTGTGTGCGCATGCGTGTGTGTGTTTGTGTGTAAACATCGGACATGTTCAAAACGATTGAGAGAAAACGAAAATCGTGTGTGATCCTATTTATTTTTCTTCTCAAATTTCTAAAATGCTTTTTTCCTAACAAAATTTTAAAATACAGGTAAATTGAGGCACACATCACTAATGAATGCATATCTCAAATATTTTGATCTGAAACATTTTGAGGGCAAGTATAGGTAAACACATGACGTTTGATTTTTTTGCATCACATTAGTCCTAAAAGCCACTGTTCATCTCTCTGCTGCATTGTTTTATGTGACAAAATTCAGGGTAGAGACAGAAAGTGCTTCTTCCCTAACTTAAGAGGAAGATTAAAGTTTTATTAAATAATTGATTGAGCTAATCAATTCCACTCTATGCAGTAACATCCATAATATATTTTAATATACTTGAGCACAGATTCACTTGTAAGACATCTATTTATGTCTGTGAAGCATCCTCTTTTATGCACCAATACTCTTGCTGAAATATGCATTCTATATACAACTAACACATAAAATGTTAGCAGAAGTTTTAACTTTAAAATTCTTTGACAATACTATATTAAATAATTTCCAGACCACAGTATATATTTTATTTTATACATTTAAATAGTATCCTATCTCCTAAAAATGTTTATAACACAAAAAAGAATGAATAAAATAAATATGGATAATAAAACAGAAATAATAAAATCAACTGGAGGGCACTGTGTTGTAATTTGACCCTAACCATCCACGAAACCAATCTAGTTGTGAAGCCTACGTTGGCAGCAACTTCCATCTGGTTTTAGACTATATCCAAACAATGTTCTACATTCAAATAAAAGTGATTCATCTAATCTTACAGATGATTTATCTTCTAAATATTTTTACTTTCTAAATTGAAACTTTGATTGCACAGATACAGTCTTCTGAAAAAATGCAAAATATGAAAAAAAATGCATAATTTCAAATATTCTGGAACTTTGTTCTCATCAATGAATAGTTTCCAGGAACATCAAAACAGAAAAAAATGTGGCAGGGTTCAGAATCTCTTAATCCTTTCATTTTATTTCTGTTAAAAAGTATTATGCCTGAAAACCCATTAATGGACAGAACAAGTCACTAATACGGATTCTGCTTCTTTACCTCATTTTCTAGACCACAGCATAGTGTCTGGCTCTTAGCTGATAGTCAATAAATATTCAATTAAAGAAAACTGAAGTGTACTATTTCTTTATGACATAAGTTATGATAGGCTTTCATTTTGATTTATGTAGTTATGGAACTGGACTAGCTTCATTAATAAATCTGATATTATTAGAAAAGACAATCCCCATAGGCAGTTAGATCAAGTAGAACATAAAGAACATTAGTGTAAATTTCCACCTATGTGAATGTACCATAGAGGATGAAGACCCTCTCCAGTAAGAAAACTTCAGAAAGCCATCGTTTACAAATGTGATTTAGAAGTGGTTCTACTGTTAATCAAGTGATGAAAGATTGATGTTTCACATAATTAAACTCCTGATGAAAACGTGCGTAATGAAAAATCAGGAAAACAAATTGAGAAAACAAATTTAATTTTATAAGCAGCCGTATTTTCTTATGACTTACTTTCTTAAAGGAAAAGGAAACGCTGATTTTAGAAGACGAGGTTAGAGCAACACTCTTTTTCTTTCCAAACCCCTGAGATACCCATAAAGAGGGCTGAGATAACTCTCATGGTAGGTCTTACTACCAGAAAGAAATACAGAAATCTGTCTTAGTTCTTGTTGTCAAAATTAATCAAATTAACCAAAAAAAAAAAAAAAAAAAAGAAAGAAAGAAAAGAAAAAAAGCCATTTATAGGGACACAACTGTGATGAAAATTATGATGATCGTATTTGCTAGTGAACCTTGTAATAAGTCATATATTTGAAAGTGTCTACATATGTGTCTACCTATAATGACATAGACACCCACATGTACACGCATGTGTGTGTGTGTGTCCATACATGTGTCTATGAAGGTCTAGACTTTGTGAAAATATGAAAATATACCTTTGGAATAATGCACACATGTTCTTCTTATATGATACTAAAACTTCCTATACATTTTTTAAATAATTCACAACATTATTCCTCAGAATGAGGCAAAAAGCATTTTATCATATTGCCTTCTTTTAGGAACCATTTTGAGATACTGCAACACAATATCCCTCAAAGTTTCTAAGGGTTTTAAGAGCAGATGCTTGTTTTTCTTCCTAATACAATTTTGGAGGAATGTGTAAAAAGTAGATTAAACTATGTCAGACTCTTTAAAAGAAAACACTGTTCTCCTTTCAAGAAGGTTTTTAATGTAGCAAAAAAAAAAAAAAAAAAAAGAGCATTGCAAGCAGTTCTGAAAACACAACCAAGATGCATTTGATAAATAGCCTTCCATCACCCCAGCCAGCAGTGGAAAGTATGCTATCAGCACTTTCATCAAAGGCACTAGTGACTCCTCTTTTTCTACCTCATTTTTTCTTGGCTTTCTTATTTTGTTTACTCAGTCAGTGATTGGAAAACAAAAATGATTCCTTACCCTTTGGATGAGTTATGATGGAGTCCACTAAAGAAGGGTCCTTTTCTCCATCTTGGCTGCCGCCGCTGCTACCTTCACTGCCGGCATCTCTTTCGATCAGTTTATCCACCATGGCAATGATGCAGTTCAGGCTCTTCCCCACGTTGGCCCACACCCTGTCCTGAAAAGAGCATGAGTATCACTACACGGTTGTATGATAAAAACAAGAAAAGGCAAAATCAGATAAACCCATTTGAAAGAAGCAGGTAGAGGAGCAAACCTAAGAATGCAGCCTGAGTAACTCTTACGCCCCCATTAACTTGGCCAAATTATGGACACACAAGAAGCCTATTTCCTCTTAGTAAAGCATAGGTTAAGTGTTACAAATCTTTTTATTTAGTCCATTATTTTTCCTCTGTCAGAAACCACCGATGAACCACCACACAGCACTAATCCATAATTGAGTACAAATTGTGACATTTTGCACTGGGGACATCTATTTTCCTCATCAATACTTAATAAGAAAGCAATGATACACCAATACTTTTAAAGAATGGCCACCATTTGCATTCAAACTTCTTTTTCTTTTTATTGTGATAATACATACATAACGTAAAGCTGACCATTTTCACCACTTTTAAGCGTACGGTCCAGTGGCATTAAGTACGTTGACACTGTTGTGCAGCCGTCACTACCATCCACCTCCAAGATTGTTCATCTTCCCAGACTGAAACTTTATACCCTTGAAAGACCCATTCTTCCTTCTCTCAGTGCCTAGCAACCATCATTCAACTTTCTGACTCTATGAATTTGACTGCTCCAGGTATTAGAAGTTCTTTCAACGTGGACTTCAGACCACGCCTAACAGAATGACCCAGAGAATTAAAATGCAGATCCCTGGGTGGCACCAAGTTAATCAGAACCATTGGGAACTCCACACTGAAGTTCTGATAGGCTCTTCAGGTGCTTCTGACCACACTAAGCCTGAGAATGTCTACTCAATATTATGTGCTTCGTCTACATTAAGAAACCACTTTGGTTGATTTAAGCCTAAGGTTCCTCTCTGTCACTAATATTCCTCGTTCTGATTAGCATCCATTTTTGCTAAGGGCAATATGTAACACCGAATTATTTGATTCATAAAGTTCCTATCTTTTTAAATAAACATTTTAACTCAGGTATCATCATGGTGGCCTGTCACGCCTGCCTTCCCTTCTTGTTTCTCTTCCCCCGTCGCTTGGATGGAGGCATTGACTCTTCATCTGTGATGCTTATTTTACGGCTCAACTTGATGGGATCACAGGGTGACCAGATGTTTGGCCAAATGTTATTTTTTATGGGTGTGTCTATGAGAGCATTTCTAGATAAAACTATCATTTGAATTGGTGGATTCAATAAAGCACTTTGTCCCCCACCCCACAAATGAGGGTGAACATCATCTAATCCATTGAGAGCCTGCATAGAACAAAAAGGTAGAGGAAGGAGAAATTTGACCCTTTCTGCTTGATTGCTTGAGGTAAGACATCAACCTTCCCCTGCCCTCAGTGCTCCTGATTCTCAGGCTTTTAGAGCCGGACTGGAATCTACACCATTGGCTCTCCTGGTTCTCAGGACCTCAGATTCACACTGAACAACACCTTCAGCTTTCCTGGGTCTCCAGCTTGCAGACGGCAGATCATGCCACTTCTCAGTCTCCAAAATTGTGTGACTTAATTCTTTATAATAAATCTCTTCATATATATATGTGTGTGTACACATATTTATAATAAATAATATCCTATTGGCTCTACTTTTCTGGAGAACCATCTCTAATATGCCACTGCATATGATCCAAATGGATTTTCAGTGCTTTTCCTGCATCTTGCCATAAAGAAATCTCGCAGTACGTGCTTTCTCTGTAATAGAGCTATTTCAGGCTCCTGGAATAGCACATAGTGCAAAGACAATATGCAATTATACTACTTTCTTAGTGGTTTATATATTTTTTTACCCAAATGTTTTTTTTATCTAAGTTAATTTTGTTAGTTTATAAACATATAAACTAATTTTGGGTAGGAAGAAAGAACTGTATTTGAATTTAGATTATTTGATGGTTGTCTTGTAAAGACTAAGTTGCCTGAATAATTCAACCACATTAACACAAATCTGGGACCGTGCAGACATGCATAATAGCTGAGCGGGAAAGCGGGTTTAGTAGAAAAATAGCGCATTCAAAGTTACAAAAGGTTAAGTTTGAGGTCTGCCTATGTGACACACGACCTATGATACCTTGGGAAAAACACTTCATTTCTAGTAACCCACAGCTGGTTCATCTACAGTTTAGAATGATAATTCTTTGCCCTACCTACCTCACCATGCTTCAGTGGGAGTGAAATAACATGGTTTCTATAAAAGTGCTTAGTAAAATTATTACAATTTGGCAAAATCACATCCTTTCCTTTCTGGCTTTCCTAAATGAATTAAATTTGCTTTCCATCACCTTGTAATCTTGGGTGTAAATTAATCACAAATAACCCTAACAATTTTTCCCCTAAAAGCAGATCTCTTCCCTCCCCCAAGGGATTGCAAGCACTTTCCTTCTGCTTTTAGTTAACAGCAATCATATCCATAGATTAAATCATCTGCCTGTTGTCTGAGAAGGTGAGCTGGAGACACCTCTGAGCCATGAACCGTGAGACCTAAAAAGCTCACCTCTCGGAGGAGGAAAGGCTGAAGAAAAATAAGCAAACTGAGGTCCTGACATCATTCAAATTGGAATTTGCTGAGAAGCTTATATTCCAGACCATAATATCAAATGGAACGGCCCCCATTGTGAATATGTCTTAATCGCCATCACCAACTGCACCTCTCAGGCTGCTAAACTGAAAAATAAAGCAACTTTCCAGCTAATATGGGGAATAAACTCTGCTATTGAGGGGAAAAGGGGAAGAGAATTGCTCTTAATTTTCCAGATTAACTTTGTACATGAACTACATTTTCAACCCTCTTCCTGTTGCCCATATTAAGAGGAAATTTTATATTTTGACAAAAGATACGTAGAATTGCAGGCTGTCTTTCTTATGTAAAGGCATGTAAGGGATGGATCAACTGCTCTTAATCACATCTTTGAAGAGTTTGAACAGAAGGGTATATAAAAGGATGGTTTTATGTTCTACACCTATACATTGTTCTTCTTCCTTCACAGATACTTCGGGTAGCAGGATTCCACTGGGATAAAAAGTAACCTTTGCCATCAGTAGAGAGATCTTACTTGGCTTGAGGAGCAAAGCTGAGTGTGTTCAATGACCAAGATCAACAACCATATAGTGACGGATTATGTGGTAAACAGTCGAAAAACATTTAAGTCATTAAAACGCTTGGAGGACACACAAACTGGGAGCACGTTGTTGGGGGTGAGTTTCTTATGCAATAGTAATACATGCATAATTGAATTCTTTATCAAAGGCACACTCAGCAGCAGACCCCCAGCAGACTCAATCTGGTCTTGAGCTTCTGGGGAGGAGACCCTGCCTCACTGGTGATGAAACAACACTGACACTCCTTCCTTCTCTTTCACGGCATCGACAAAGTAGATTAACGTTACTGATTAACATTTCTGACTCTAATACTAGACTATGAGTTATTTGAGGGCTGTATCCTCACCGCACAGCGTGGGGACTGGAAGAAAGGCAGAGAGGGGTGGGCAAAGGAGGGAGGGGGAGAGAGAGGTCTCCAACCCAGAGACAGACTGAGGGTTTCTGTTCATGTTCACCTAGTATGTGAACATTAGCTAATTTAACCTTCAAAAACCAACCCATTGGGTCCATAGTATTAACTCCATCTTTAAAGATGAGGAGAATTCAGCTAAGAGATATTGACTGATATTCAACATTAAAATGGTATAACTAGACTAGAAATTTCCATTTGATTCCAAAGGCTTGATTCTTCCCCTATGATTTCTCACAAGTTCTGGTACACACAGTAGGGATTCCTCTTCATGAGACTACCAGAACTTTGGGGACAAGCTAGACAGAAGAAGGTGGGGAGAGGCAGCCCAGGAGGGCAAGGGGTAGGTGTGTGTTACCTCACAGGAGCAAGGTTAGGTGTTAGCTATCTGAGACTTAGGAATGAGCCCAGTGTCAGGTCCTGGACTAAGAGATGACTCTATGAAAAGGACAGGCTGGTCCTGTGTGCCCTCAAGTCTGAAATCAACAGTGTCATAGAATCAGGATGGAGCAATCACTCGGCTAAAGGGTCAATCAGCTTGGGTCAAAGGACATAAGTGGCCAATATTAACAGAGGACAGTGTCAGCATCAAGGCCCCATATCCATTCCTATGACTGGGATATAAAACAGGGGGTGAGTTTCAGGGAAGAAAGGTGATCATTCAATTGCTAGAAGGTAATTATGAATTATTATTAATTCCTAGCCAAGATAATTATGTTGGTGCTAGGAGGCTAAAATTGGGTAGGCCAAGATTCTTGAAGATATACGTTGAATATCTGATTTCTCTCTAAAGCAAGCCACTTTCCATAATATCTCTGTGAAAATGTACACACAGAGGAAAATAATCAACAAAAATCTATTCTTAATTCCGATGATTTTTATTCACAAGGAAGATTCATTTTGTTTGATTGCTGGTATGGTGGTATGGTGGGGCCCACTCCACTTTCTTCCTTACTAAAACCCCACAATCTGTTTCAGACAGAATATGAAGAGGAAATGCTGCTTAGGGAGGAGATGACAACGGGCATGGATGCGCAAGAATGTAGCTACAGTACCTGGTGCTTCCAGCCCCCCAAACCTGCCCCTTTTCAGGCCATGCAAGTACGATCAGCCTCCAGATTCTGTTTAGCCCCTCAGCTCCATGAGACTTTCAGCAACAAAACAAAATGACAACAAAATAAAACAACACAACAGCAACCTATCAGAAAAATAGAATCCTCCCACCTAGAAATAGCAGCCATTATCTGGCTAGTGAAGGAAGTGATGGAAAATTGGTGGATTAAAGACTAACCTTTATTAAATGGAACCTTATGGTGCACTTGACCTTCACAGAGTCTTCAGACAACCCAGCGTATTGAAAGTGAAGTGGCTCTCAAGTGTTGCTCAGCAATGAGGGCAAAAGTCAGTGGGGAACTAGCGGCAATAATTATTCCATTCTGAGTCGGGTGTTGATCATGGCTCTTATTTATTTCTGGGTTAGGACCTACGTTAACATGCAGGTCAAACCCAGTGGCAATAGGTGCACATATCTGATGGATGGAGCTGAGTAGCCAGGGGGACATGACACCTGGCAGAGTGAGCCACGAGGGCAGGGAACACGTTGCTTACTCAGCATGCCACACATTTATGAGCTTGGAGGCATCAAGAGAAATACTGACTGCTTTAGATCAGCAGTTAACTTAGAGAAAAAAAGAGTTAGGTAATGTAAGCTGCTCAACTTTTCTAGGGACACCTTTTGATCAGAAAGAATGTGAAGACAAAACCAGAACTGAAATGGGGGCCCTGTTGTATCTTTCTCTCCATGCACAATTTCCCACTTGTCACTACCAATTTCCAAGCCCTTTGATTAGAATCAGCCAGTAAATTAACAAGGCCAATCTCATCTCTAAAAAGAAGCTTCAGTTTATCCTTGGGCTGACTGAGAACAAGCTGCATTATACTGGCCTAGTTCCTCCACACAGCAAACCTTTGTTCTTTCCATAGCTTGATAGCTCTTCTCTCTGAACCCTAACTTTACCCAGACTGTTAGGTGAAAGGAGTTGCACTTAAGATACTTTATGGTACAAACTGGCACGTGTATGGCCCAAGCTACATAACACACACACACGTGCACATTCACATATAAACACACACACATCATGTCCACTAAAAACAGCCAGACATGCGGCATCCATCAGAATTAAGTGAAATTCCCCAACCTTGACTTCCTATTGATCCTCCTGCTTAACTTTACCTACCTACCCATGTAAAAATCCCAGAGCTTCATTTTCCAGTAACCACACGGCTGGCCTCACCCTGAAATTCAGTCCCTAGTCACACAAGTGGATTCAGGTGGTCAGCCACTGTTTCTCCAGCAGTGGCTTCTCCACAGTCCCCTGGTGGATCTTGCCCAGACCTATCTGTTAGCTCTCACACAATGAGGTCTGCACATGAGAGCCATGCCTTCCTCTTAGCCTTCACAGTCATGCATCACTCCTCTGACCAAAAGCAGTCTTAGCACTGCAGCAGGCATTCGTTCTTCTCTCAGCCTAGAGGCATCTCTGTAGTTGGTTCAACCTAGATAATTCTCCGTATTTCTTGTTAGTCTTCAAAAGGAAACTTCATCCAGGTCAGTCTCCTTGCTGTCCTAGCAACATGCTACTAATTAGCTCAACATATATTTTCTAGGCATCTGCCATCTGCCTGCTCAGTGCTGAAAATCAAAGAAATGAAGGAAACCTTGGAGGAACCAATATTTCTAACTTGACACAAGCTGCTTTTCGTGCTTAGAGTGCCTTCTCCCTTCCCTTCCATCAATCCAAATTCTCATCCCTTCAAGTCTCACCATCTCCAAGAACTGTTCTTGTTACTCTCTTTGCTTAACATATTTTTTATTTCTGATTTTTTATTAATCCTTTTATTCTCAGGCCCTAGTACTTATCAGGTGATAGATAAACAAAAGAATGAATAAATGAAGGAAGGAAAAAAACAAAGGATAATTTTCTCATCTTCTCCAACCCTCATATAACTTCTCTCTGAATCCTTTGACATTTTTAATGTGTATCACATAACCACCTCCATTCTGGGAATGTCTTTCAGTATATCTGCTTATGTTTACAAGTGTTGGCCATTCATTTGAATTAGATTATATGGCTGTTGAGGTCAGGATCCATATTTTATACTTAATTTGTTTTCCCCCAATTACCTATAGCATTGCTGCACATCACTGATGCTTAATTAACATCTGTTGATTGACTTAACAGCCTGCTACCTGGTAGTAAAAATAAATTAAGATACAACTATAAGAAGTATTACCACATGCATCTTCAAATTGAAGTTAGAACTAAGCTCACATTCTGTGTGGCTCAGTTCACTGTAATATATGTCTCATCATGCTAAAACTTTCAATTCTGTGAAATATGAAATAAAGCTTTTGTTTAATAATAAGCCAAAGAATGTCAGTGATTGACTAAAGCTTGTAATTTTCAATTGGTAACTGGATGTTATCTTTGCACCATCAGATAGTTGCACAACTGGCTGAATTATATGACATTATCAGTGAGTGTGCTACACACAGCCAAGTTCCAGGATTGATTTTTTTTTTAACTGAATGTACCCTGATAAATCAAATCAATAGTCTGCCTCTATAGACCTCAGTATTTCTTTTAACTATTCATTACATTTGGGGTATTCAAAAATTACTTAGGAAATAATATCTCACTATTCACATTAGAATGTATTAAAGTTTGAGGGCACTTGATTTAAATGTAATCATAAATTTCAAAAATGTGTGTATGCAGTTTGCAAAGCAAAATACCTGACGCTCAACAAGGCATTGTCAGAGTCAGGGAAGTATCCAAGGGAGACGATGGTCTCCAATAGGAAACCACAGGAAAATCACCATTACTTAAATAAACATAAAATATACATTGAAGTAGGATGTATATTAGGTGCTATAAAACAGGGGGCTGAAGGTGAGTGTATTAACTGCATGTGGGAAAATCGAGAAACGGGCAGGATTTCATGAATATGCATGCACATAAAGATCTCATCTGGGGTTTCTTTTCTTTAATAGAACATTTGTGCACTTTAATGGACAGTCATGAACTTGGCTTAATCACCTTTTGTGGACTTTAATATCAGATAAGTATGCAGAGCACATTTCTCCTGGGTGAAATGGACTGGAGAAGTTCAGGAATGTTCCCCATACATCAGGAAAACAGATGACAGAACACTTGCCGTTGCCACACAGGGAACAACTGGCCTAAATTCTCCCTGTCTTTGTCTGTCCTTTCTGATGGGGAGAGTGGATGCTTTCAAAGTCCCCTCCTCATTATAAGATTAACAAAACCACACAACCCTATTGTGTGTGACTCACAGATGAAAAAGACAAAGCTGGGACAAAGGTAAAATAGTTGCTTCCAATTTATATTTGCTGGGAAATATCTGAAATTACTTCTGTGTAACCAGGACTTCTGTAACCTGCACATGAATAATCAACTAAAAGACAAATCGCCACCACGGGGTTTCTAGGAGCTACTGGAGGCCTTAACTCGTCATGTTCCTAAATTTGGTCCTTTCCAATGTTCTGTGTCCATCATGAATTTTATCGCTTTCTATGTTTGGAGAGAATTGTGAAGAGGACTTGAATAGTCACCTCAGAGTTGGTTATGACTCTGGGAAATATGCACTAAGGAGAGAGAGATTTAACTGGGTAATTTTGGTTGGAAGAGAGAAACAAAAAAATTCCTCAAAAAAGATCAAGAATTCTATTGGAGGAAAATTTGCCCCTAACATAGTGCAGAGTTATATTAAATTTAAATATTATGTGTTTCAAAATAAGAAGGTAAACAAGCACAATAATTTGAGGGCAAATTTCAAATTCATTAATCTATTCTACAAATCAGTATTGGGCACCTTTTATGTGCAAGGGCTCTGCTAACTGTGGGGCAGCAAAGTGAGCATGACATTGTCTTTGCTCTTCAGGAGCTTATAAAGTTCATGAACACATGGAAGAAACAGACATATAAACAACTAATTTTAATTCAGTGCTCAGAGGCTGTGTGATTATGGGATGCAAGAATAGCGCTTTATTATACAAAAATGTTTTGGAGTTGAATGCATACATACGTATATATACATATATCTCTATAACATAAAATTTGGATACAAATGGCCATATTTTAGTGGACATTCTACTGAGTCAGGTAATTAAGCCATAAGGTATTAGTTTAGAAAAGTTAAATCACAGTTTAGTATCTAGTTGTCTAAGAGAATTCGTTACCTCTGAAAAATGGGAATGATTTATCTCCTTCTTATTAAGATCAGGTCAGTGGTTTCACAGGCATAATTCTAGCCAGTCAGAGAACTGAAGAGAATTGCTTTTGCATATCAGTTGGCATTGGTGCCTCTGCACTATGCATGCCTTGATCTATTTTCCCTAGAGGTAAGGTCTAAGATGGAGATAGAAACTGATAAGAGAAGTTGAGGATACAGACCACAGCAGATGGCCTGTGGAGGATGAACCTGGCTAGATGGGTCTTGTCCTCAACAGTTAGTAATACGTCGCAACCATATATGCCCACTGCTATGAATTATAACAATACAAATAGCTCTATTAATACTCCTATCAAGGTGAAACATTCATATTTGTTCTCTACCTCATGAGAGAAAGGTGTAGTACAAACTGAACTGTGAGCATTTGGTAAAGAACATATCAGAAAGTGGTTCATACAATTCTTCCTCCAAAACACAATCACTGGGAATACTAAGTTACCAAGAAACCACTATTTTTTTCAGGTTGTATGGGGACTTTATTAAAAGGATGCTTGCCATAAGTATCACTGTGAATTTGTGCTATTGCTTCTACAATCTATGAAATTATTGAAGTTTTTACAGATTCATGTGGACCATCTATTGTGCTTATGTGACATATACACATTTTACTGTAATAAGTCATAGAAAATGTTCTCCTAGCTTAAGAATAGAAACTAATATTTAAAATTTGATTTACATTTACAACATGAAGAAGGGAATTAATTGGCTAATTTGGATGCTGAAATGTTGCCTGATACGGAAATGTAGTTCAGCCAAAACATAGGTTTGGGATACGGTTAAATAATAAGTTCTCTTAGTTCTGCACTTTGCTGGAGTGGATTGGAATATAAAGCATCAGAAGCTTATCTTTTTCCTTTTAACAATTTTTGAATAAGGGTAGGCAGATGTAGCCCCCAGCTTGTCAGTGTAGTAATGTGGAAGTTAAATCACAGTGTTCTGGAGAATAGTATAATTACTGGAAGCCACAAAAACTGGGTCAATTTAATACTTTGGTTGGATGATATACTTTCATATTTTGGACAAACCAATCTTGGAATCCCAGCTGTTGGAAGCATCTGTTGTAGAGATGGAGAGAAAGAAAAGCAGTATGTCATCTTTACCAGCTGAAAGATGAAGAATGCTGTATGCATCTATTTCTTTGCACAGATTGTCATAAAATCCCAATATTCCTTTGGGGCCCAATTGTTTACTAACTTTTCAGGAAAATTAAACCTTTAAAGCTGTCAATTATTTAATAAGTAAAATTCAGCAAATAACAGACTTTATTTTTGATCAGTGATCATTTTAGTTTCAATCTCTTCCATATTGACTAGATAATTATTATCCAGATTCAGATGTCATCAAATTTACCAACAAAACAAACTGAACAGAGAAAGAACATTCTCATACTGACTGAGAGTCAATAGAGATTCTTCTATCACCTGATCTCCAAAAGAAAAGTTTTTACATGCAAAGCTAAGTCGACAGAGAGTAATTTATTCATATGTATTTACTTTCCAAATCTTTATTATGAGAAGCTAATTGCTGCTGTTCAAGTTAGTTAAAACTGTTAAAACTACATCACTACCAGAAATTAAATAAAACAGATTTTTAAAAAATGGAGCTATTGTAATCTTATGGGCAAACTTAAACCAACCTACGTGATCAGAGAATATTTTTGTATGATATCACAGAAAACCAATTAAATTAGCTTAAACACTGAATTATTTCAGGAAGTTGACTAGACTTGTAATCAGTGCCGAAACTTTTCTAACACCTAATTAACTAAGAAAAGCAGTACACAAATTATGTTTCCAATTCATTTAATAGCACAGCCTCTGAAGGTATTTCCAATTAGCCACATTTTCTTGGGATTTACTGAAATTTTCAAAATTAAACAATGAAAGTTTAACATTGAAAACAACGTTAAATGGTTGTGCCTTTGGTGATTTTTAAATTTTAAATAAAGGATTTCCATCTCTTGGCACAGGGATCTTTGTAAAAGAAAGTGGTTGCTAAGAAAAATCAATAAAAATGCTATATAACAATCAAACTTGGTTATTGTTTGCAAATAGAGTAAAATTATATTAGGAGAAGAGAGTTAGAAGTAACTTTGAGTGAGCAAGAGTTTCCTTGTAACCGTGGTCAATTTATCATAGTATTTATATGCTTTCTAGAAACAGTGGGTTCTGGAGAAAACTCAGCAGTTACACCAAAGGAGAGGAAGACGTAGATCATTATTACCCTACCCTTTTTCCCTTTGAAGGAAACCAAAAGAACCAGAGAAATTGAGAAGGCACTCCTGCATCAACTGGAAAAAAAATACCAGGCAGACTTTTTCCTACCAAGGTATTCCCAAGAGAACAACCGAAGGTGAGCCAACATCCATGCAGACTCCTACTGGAATCTTGGCTAGACCTCTCAAAGGACTGGGATTTCCCATTTTTTTCAAATGTCGTTAATATGCAACACTATCTTTTTTTGTTGTTGTTGTGCCTCTTTGAAACTTTCACCACTCTTCTCAGCCCATCCTCACTGCTCCCTTCTCTTTGCACACGATTCTACTTTAATGATAAAAGAAGCCATTCAAGTTAATATTCAAAATACATAAAGAACTCATACAACATAATAGCAGAAAAAATTGAATAAAATAAACACAACAAAACAAAAAAAAACCCACACAATTAAAAAATAGGCAGAGGAGCTGGATAGACATTTTTCCAAGGAAGACATGAAAAGGTGCTCGACATCACTCATCCCCAGGGAAGTGCAAACCAACACCACAATGAGACACACCCCACACTTGTTAGAATGGCTGTCATCAAAAAGACAGCAGACAACAAGTGCGGCAGAGGATGTGAGGAAAAGGAAGCCTTGTGCACTGTTGGTAGGAATGTTAATTGGTGAAGCCAACGTGGAAAATAGTAGAGAGGTTCCTCCAAAAATTAAAAATAGAACTACCACATGATCCAGCAATTCCTCTTCTGGGTATGTATCAGAAGGAAACAAAATCACTATCTCAAAGCGATATCTGCACCCCCGTGTTCACTGCAGCATTATTCACCATACTTAAGATATGGAAATAATCTGTGTCCATCAACAGATGTATGAATAAAAAAGGTGGCAAATATAAATATATACAATTCAGCCATAAAAAAGAAGGAAATTCTGTCATTTGCACCAACATGGGTGGGTCTTGAGGGCATTATGCTAAGTGAAATAAGTCAGTCAGAGAAAGACAAATACTGTATGATCTCACTTACATGTGGAATCTAAACAAAACAAAACAAAACAAAAACTCATGGAAACAGTTGAATGGTGGTTGCCATAGGCAAGGAAGGGGAGACAAAATGGGTGAAGGCAGTCAAAAGGTACTAATTTCCAGGTATAAGATAAATAAATCCTGGGGATGTAACGCACAACATTGTGACTATAGTCAACAATACTACATTGTATATTTGAAAGCTGCTAAGAGAATGGGTCTCAAAGTTTTCATCCTAAAAAATAAAACTGTAACTGTGTGGGGTGATGGATGTTAACTAAATTTACTGTGGTGATTATTTCTACATCACCACTATATATTACATTACCATATTACTTCTATGTGTATATTATATATTTATAATCATTGCTGTACATCTTAAACTAATACACTGTTATATGTCAGTTATATCGCAACAAAACTGGAGAAAAAAAATATTTTAAACAAAGAACAAAGAATTCATCCAGCCCTATTCACCCTCACAAACGTTAAGTCCATTTTCACACCCTCCCTGCAGTCTTGGCAGAAGGGCACCCTTCTGCCCAGGACTCTTCTCCTCCTGCCTCCTAAAATTGGTCATCTTTTCTCTGTTAGGATTTCTTTCTATCAGTCATTGCCTCTCTGCCTCTCAGCCTCTCAGATGGCTTTTGGAGGATAAACATGTTCAATTTCACCACTTTTGAAACAAAAACAACACTAATTAACACACACACAGACACACACACACTCCAAAGCTCTCTCTCCATCTGTCACCTAATGTGCTCCAGTCTAAAGGCCACCTCATCCTCTTTCTCAAGCTGTCAACTTCTGTTCACATTTACATCCTAGGAATTACTTCTGGAAGCCCTGCGTGACCACCAGACTCCTGCTTTACCCCATGTGTAACCCTAAACTGCACTGTCGTTGCCATTTGTCTTTTTAGAGCCCTGAACAGGCAGTGGAGCCCTTGCAGCCTTGGGCGGTTCACCTCTGTGTCCCCGGGACACGCACAGTGAGTGACCCCGGCAGATCAGGGGCTCGCTCACCCCCACTGAACTGAGCAGTGCCCCGGAAACCTCCCCAGCTCACTAAGTTTCCCACTCTCTGCCTTCTTTCCCCATCATGAGAAGTTTCTGTGTTTAAACTTTTGAGCTGGAGTCTCTTTAGCAGAGCCTGTTTTTTCCCACTGGTCTCTCCCCGTCCTGGTCACAACAGTTTGTAACGACGTATTAACACATGCTTATCCACCACTAGATTCTGAGCACTAGGACCTATGGGTGTAGTACTTCTCTTCCCATTTGGAGCACCTGTGATCTAGAAGGTCCCAAATGAATCAAAAGACAAGGAAATACGGAGGGAGGGAAGGAGGACAGTTTGAGGACAAGGTGTGGGAGAGGGTTTGCACAACACAAGGTGAAAATCATGAGAATTCAAAAGATACTCAATTCTAAAATTCTCACTTGATCTAATATACAAGGGTAATTATTTGTCAAAAAGTTAACACTGTGTGTTTCAGTGAAATACAGGTTCTATTCTAATCCACCCAAATTCTTTAAATAAAAAATTTGCAATCCACATTTATGATCTATCCCGTTTCTTCATTTATCTCAAGGGGTAGTATTGACCCTCATAATAAGATTATATAATTTACATGTCGTACAAAAGAATGCAGACCACGGTAATACGAATGTAATGCCATGCATTTGCCCGGGCCTTTCCAGGTACCACGGCATCGTCACACAAGTGAACCGTTTATCTCAGGACCACACAAAGAGCTAAGCAGAACAGGGGCTCTTATTTTCATTTTGCAGTTGAGAAAACTGAACTTCAGAGAGGTTAAGAGACACGCATGCCTTGGAGCTGTGAATAAATTGAAGAAGAAGTTGAAGATGAAAGGGAGAGATATTAGATTTGCTCTTTTGAAAATGACTCAGTGGGAGAAACGCGATCTTCATCAGCAACAGCAAATACTTATTCAGCATTTACCTCTTGAAGCCCAGCTCTGTCTTCCCTGGGATAGAAATTTTATCAAAAGAAAGAGCAGGTATCATGTCAGAGTCCCTCAGACAGCAATTTTTTGAGCAACTGGGCCTATCAAATAAATTACTTCCCAAACACTTCAGGTGGCAGGAAAAGTAATCATTAGCTGTTTAATATCTAATACAGCTAGGATACTACAGTATTTTCTTGGTTATACATACGATACAGTAAAGAGTCTCGTTCTCTCTGTGTGTGACGTGCATATATTTTAAAGCTTCTTGAACAATTAATGTGTTGATAATTAATATGTATTAATATGTATGCAGGAAAAACACACTGCCCTCTCACTCAGCATCTTGGTTCTCTCCTGCTTTAGTCTGTCCACCTAGAGTTCCTACCACCATGTTGCCTTCTTTTGTTTATTTGTCCTTACTAGTTATTTTTTCAGATGCTTTTATGTGGTCATTCTTCTTCCAATTTTAGAGAACTTGGAGCATCATTTTTTACATTTTTTACATCAAATAAAATATGATCAGGAATAAAACTTCCACTTACAAACTGCCCCTAAGGAAAAATGTGACCTATTCGCCCACAATCTGTATTATGACTGCTTTCTGATTTCTTTCGATGAGAAGCAGAGATTTCTTATCATTCTTGGTTTACTTCTCAGAACTAATATCAGGAAGCAAGTCATGTGGGAAAAAAAAAAAAAAAAGACTTACCCACTCCTCCTCATCATAGTCTGAATGATGCGGTATGGAGTCCTGTCTTCTCATCGGCGGCGGGGGGTCCTGGGGACTGTGCTCCTCCGTGCCGTCCTTAGGAGACGGTGGCTTCTTAAGGACCCCTCCCGGCCTGGCAGTGTAAAGCGCTAGAAGAGCGCTTCTGACCAGTTGATCCTTGAAGGCATGTACAAAATGCTCTGTCTGGAAAGCAACGGGCGATGATTAGAAACAGCATGGTAGGCATCTCCACGTAGAGCTATGGAAAGGTCAGCTGCAGATCCGTTGGCACTTAAGTGGTGTGGATGGTGGAAAAAGCGCCGGCAACAGAGAGAGAAAATGATTCATGTCAATCGACGGACAATAGCTTGGCGTGGGGCTGCTGCCAGGGCCTGCGTCTCCTATTCTAAAGTTAACGCTGCGGTTCTACACGCGCTGTAAACCCCATCTGTCTTCTCAGCCCCCTCTCTTTCAGTTCCAAATCTTGTCTTGAGATGTATTTCACTGAGGATTACCATTTGAACACCATCTATCTACCCGCTGTGCCTTTCAAGTAATTCCAAACACACCTTTAAAGAAAATGGATCAGACTATGTAGAGTTTATATTTTAAACATAATTAATTGCTAAAGAAAGACATATTTAAAAAAAAAATAGAGGCAGGAGAGCTTTTTCTCTTTTTAGCATCATGGACAGATTTCAACAGGAGAGATGACACAGGCAGTTTTTCCCCTGAAAACATTTGGCTTTTACTTCCTATTATTACCCCCTAAACTGTCTCCTCTACCAAATGGTTTCAGTAATGTTCAGTGTTAACGAGGTTACTGTGAAACTTGCCATGGTAGATTTTACAAGCTGGTGGTAAATATCTAGTAAGTACTATTGTAATGAAGGCTTCCCAACAATAAAGAACTTTTACAGCTGTACTTTGCAATTTCCTGATGAAATGTTTAATGGCTTCACCAGATAATGTACTGGAGGGTGCAGTAATTGATTTTATGTATAATAGTACACTTAACATGCACGTGGCCTAACAATCTGTTCAGTCAAAGAGCAGAGAACTAACTCAAGCACTGACCCATATCGTTAACATATTTATATTTTGTAATCTGTTGGAAAGGGGCCTTTTAACCCATAGCATTATTTCGAATAACACCATTTCATGAGACACTTCGGATATAATGCTGTCTTCACTATTGCTGCAACTCAAGGTAATCATTTATGTGTGCTCTCTCGATATGCATTCAACAGTGCCACGCCCAATAATGGCTACTAAATTGTTTCTAAATCTCCCTGCTGTGAATGTCAGCAAGCATGGAAAACCAGTTACACCACATGCAAAACAAGTGCCTAATAAGACTACATCGTATCTGCAGGGTACAGCTTTGTACTAGACCATGAAGTTCTAGAGCTAGAAGAGAACTTGAGTGGACCTCTTCCACTAACCAGATTGAAAAAATCACTAAGCAGAAGTGTGGTGACCTGTCCAGGGTGGACTGCTGATCGGCAGCGCAAAAGAAACAGGGACCAAGTTTGCTAACAAGTTTGCTTACTCACATCTCTACCACAACCATCAGCCTAGATGCTCCTGGTCATCTTCCTCTTCTTCTCTAATCCCAGCTCCCCAAGTGTTCTGATCATCTACCGGCTCTCCTAGTGACTGTGCCCACAACTGCTGATGTAACTATCTGCACTGCTCAATTTTACTGGATATTTTAAACACTCTTTTAATCTGTTAATCTCTTAGTCACATTGAAGGCACTTTGAAGGTGTAGATAAGAAATATAATAAAAAAGGATCTATTAGAATAAAAAGATGGAAAGTATTTTATAATAAATTAGAAAATAAAAATTTAAAAGGTAGATTTTTAATTCAAAGAACTGCTGAAAAAGCTGGCTAGACGGTACTTAGACAAGTCAGTATATTTACAGCAAAATGGGGAAACATGCTGTTAACATGATTTTCCAAATAGCATGGATGTGTCCATCGATGTGAATTACATATTAAAAATGTGAATTTGCTTCCATTCAGTTTAACTAAACTATTTCCCTATTGATAGTTTCAGTAAGTTCTTTTGATTTATTTTTAGAGCAGAACAGCTTGACTTCTTTGAATTCCTGCTACCACAGCTCCACTCTCCACAACACTCACTAATTACTATGTAGCTGAATACTATTCACAGCCAATGAAATTTCCTATGGTTCTTATAATCACCATCATTTCTTCCCGTAGCATGCACACACAGAGTTTCCTTTTCATTTATTCAAATCTCATGTAGGCTGATTTATTACCAAAGACATGGGAAATAATACAATCGATTCTTGCAGTTTTACAACCTAGACTTTTTGGAGGATAGCTGAACGTAACACACAAAATTTTAAATAAACACAGTAAAAGCTGATCTACTTTGTGTCTACACTCAAAATTTTAACTGACTCCTTGAAAACTCTCTGGATCACCAAGATCCTGCGCGTAGAATCATATTCTGTTAGAAAAATGCAAATTATTCCATGGCAAAATCCATGTGACCTGGAAAAAAATCTTAATTTTCTTGACCAGTGTTACTTGGTAAATGTAGACCAATGCAGACCCAGACGTTTTACCATCAAAATAAACAAGCCTGAAGAGATTAACGTAGTCACTCAATTTGACACATTGGTATGTTGCTGTTCTTGCTACTGAGATAATATTAGGGGAGTTAAATGTCATGGGAAATAAGTGACTCTGAGCTGCCTATTTACTCAGAGTTCTGAAAACCTTTTCCCTTTTTTTTTTTTCCTTAGTGTCGACTACAATAAATGAAAAAGAAAAGCTTTCTAAATGTTACTGTAAGGGTAGGCAAAACAATTCATTTAAAATACCAGCATAAGAATAAAGTAAAAAAAAAGCTTAACTTCTGAACCTAAGCTATATCTATTTCACTTGTTCCATATTTTAAAAAGAGAAAGAAATCTTATCTTAAAAATGAAATGTTTTCTTGCCTTACTGCCATTTTTCCAATTCATATTCCCCTACAAGTATTCTTCAAAGGAACATACAGAATTATCTGCCAGTATAAAACTACTAAAAATTGCTTCTCCTGGGGGTACGATCCCTAGTTTCCTGAATATTAATACCAGAGGAGTAGTTAGGATATGTTCATTCAGAACCACTCTTCTAAACTAGAGGACTCAACAAATTAAGCAAAGTCTCATTCTATTCAGAATCTCCTTAGAATCACTGAAAAAATTCATGGCCATGCCTCGTCCTATCTGCCATATAGAGATACCATAAACAAGTAATTATCATTTTAGTAGTCATGTAGATGGCAAAAAAAAAAAAAAGAATTCTGTTTATTTTTAAACTTGATATGTTCTAATGATTTCATAGAGCCATAGTGTTATACTTGACATCGGTGCATTGATATGTGTTTAACATTCCCTAAAGGAAAGAACATTGAACTTTCAGCCAGGAGGGCTACCTGACATCCAGGCAGCTTATATAAATTATCCACTTGACCTTGGCTAAATCACATAACCACACTTCCTTAGCTTGTACAAAATTACAGTGCCTCTCCGTGAGACTCTTATGGGAGTTCACTGCAAACTGTGAAGTGTACTCTTCTATTTATGCTTCTTTCTTGACTGACCTTTTCAGTTTCTTTTGTTGACTCATAATCCCCTACACACTCAAAACGTGGTGAGTGGCCCCTAAAGGATCTTAAACCACTTTCTTAAAAACATTTTTACCATTGGTGACGTAACTCACTGTGCCATAACTTCAAGCATCATTTTTCATTATGCTAAGGTCTTGAATTCTGCCTACCTCTGAAGCAGCATTGTCAAGTGCTTCCATCTGCAAATCTTCTGAGTTTAGAGGTCCCAGCCTGATCTCAAGCTTTTTAAATAAATGTGTTTCTTCCAGTTTTCCATCTGAGTGGTATCACTACTGTTCAGCAACTCAGAGTTCTAACATCTGGATCATCTTCAGTAATAGTTACTTTCTGAGTTAGTGATCAAGTTTTATCAGCTGTACCTTTCCAACAGTTTCAAAGATTGACCTTTATGTTATATTCCCATTGTAAATCCCAGTTAAAATTCTTTCTGCATTCCATGTTGATACTTCCATAGTCTTCTTATTGGTTGACTTACCTTAAACTAATTGTTACTTTTTTCGGGATGCTATCCAAGGTCACCAATATTAAGACGCTGACTTTTGAATCCCAGCTCAGAACTACTGAATCAGAATCTGTATTTTAGCAAGTTCCCTCAGAAGCATTACTGGCATTTTGTGATGCTCAGTAGTTCAAATCCTCAGTCCTAGCTCAGCCTCCCTATTGCTCCTGAGATGATCTTCACAAAATACACCTCCTGGTCTTCCTCGCTCAGCAGCCTTCTCAGTACCTACAGAATCCACCTTCTCTCAGGGTAAAAACTAGGCGTGAGACAACTAGATCATTTTTTTTTTTTTAAGCTTTAAGAGACATTGTTGAACTGTTTTCCAAACTGTGCAAACAACTGTGTACCCATCAATGATGGATGAAAGCGCCAGTTTTTCCTTATCCTGGCTAACTCTTCTGTGCTCAGCCCTTTTGCTTTTAGCTGTTTTAGTGGGTGATTGATGGTACCTCATGTTAGTTTAAATTTGCATTTCCCCAATAACAAATGGTGATGAGTATCTTTCCATGGGCTTAATTGCCATCCATCATTTTTAGCAAAATGTCTTTTCAATTCTTTTGCTCATTTTAATCGAGTTTGTTTCATCATTAAGTTGTAAGAATATATATTCTGATACAAGTCCTTTGTCAGATATCTAGTTCACAAATATTTTCTCCTGGTCTATGACTTGCCTTTTCGTTTTCTTTAATAGTGTCTTCTGAAAATCTTAATGAAAGTTTTTAATGTTGAAGAAGTCATATATAATTTGTTTTTTCTTTCTTTCTTTCTTTCTGTCTGTCTTTCTTTTCCTTTTTTTTGGTCCATGCCTTCTGAGTTCTATCAAAGAAATATTTGTCTAACCCAAAATGACAAAAATTTTCTATGTTGTCTTCTAAAAGTTAATTTTTATTTTTTGCTTTCTTCTTTTAGCTTATATATTAAGTTTTAAGAAAGGTTTACTTTGCATATGGATATCCAGTTGTTCCTGCATCATATGTTAGAAAGATATCCTTTCCCCAATGAGTTTTCTTTGCACTTTTGTCTAAATTTATTTAGACACATATGTATGGGTCTATTTCTAGATTCTCTATTCTATTCCATTGATCTATAGATCTGTGTTTACATAATATGTTACAAACTCTGCAATGAATTGGTATTATTTTTGTTTAAAGGGTAAATATGCATGAGTAAATTAAACATTTGATTTTTAAATTCTGTCCACATACTTACCATCTTTGGTACTCTTATTTCGTTGGTGTAGATCCAAATTTTCCATGGTATCATTCCTTTCTGCATGTAGACATTCCTTTAAGTTTTGTTGTGGTGCAAGTCCACTATAAAATCCTCAGTTTGGATTTGTCTAAAGTGATCTTTATTTCACTTTCATTTTTGAGGCACATCTTCTCTAGATAAGGAATTATAACTTTTTGGTATATGTCAGTACTTTGAAGATGTTACTCTACTATCTTCTGGTTTGCGTAGTGTCTAATAAGTCTTTTATAATTCTCATCTGTGTTCCTCTGCAGATTATGTGATTTTTTTTCCCCTGGTTGTTTTACAGTTTTCTCTTTATCTCTATTTCTCAGCAATTTAATGATTTTATATATATATATATATATATATATATATGTATATATATATATATATGTATTTCTCTTTTTTAAAAAACATTTACTTTGCTGGAATACATATTGCTTCCTGGATCTGCAGTTTCATCAAATTTTGAAAAATTTTGGCCATCATTTCTGCAAATATTTTTCCATCCCCCTGTTCTTTTATTCTAGGATTCTAATTACATGCATGTCAGATTTCTTGGTATTGTTCTAGAAGTCACTGGCGCTCTGTTTTATTTTGTTCAGTCTTTTTCTCATTGTGCTTCATTTAAATAGTTTCTAGTATTAGATTTGCAAATTCACTATCTACTCTTTTGAAGTGACCAATCTGCTAATTCCACCCAGTGCATATTTTTATTTCAGAAATCATATTTCACTTTTCTTTGAGTTCTCTGGGATCCTGTTTTTAATCTTCCATTTTTCTCCCCACCCTGTTTATAAGTTTCTTGGCTTTCCAAAATATATTAGTATGTTTTTAATTGCCATGTTAAACTTCTTAACTACTAACTACTAACAACTAAGGCTACTAACTACATCATCTCTGTCATTTCTGGGTCTGTTTCTATTGCTTGATTTTTCTTCTGGTTATGGGTCACATTTTCCTGCTTCTTTGCATGCTTGGTATATGCTTATTTAATGCCATGTATTTTTTATTTTACATTCTTGGTTGCTAGGTTTTACTGTATTCTTTTAAATAATGTTGGATTTTGTTTTGGCTTGAAGTTAAGTTACTTCACACCAGAAGGACTCAGGAAGATTCTTTCAAGCCTTATTTCTCAGCCTTGTTAGAGTGGATCAAGAGCAGCCTTCAATCTAGGACAAACTTAGCCTCACTACGAGGGCCATACCCTTCTGGAGGCTCTACGCAATGCCCTCTATATTACAAAGTCTTTGCACTCTGCCAGTGAGAAGGTAAACTATTCCCAGTCCTACATGACCACCAGGAATTATTTTGTCTGCTTATTTCTAGTATGTATTTCCCTGGATTTCAGTAGTTTATTTGCACACATTTACAAATCAGCACTCAGGTAAAGAGCTTTTATTTTATTATGATTGCTACCAAAGTGGGTTTTTAATTTTTTAAATAGCATTATTAAAGGTTACTTTTCATTTACAGTTACTACAAAATACTGGCTCTATTCCCCATATTGGCTCAATACATCCTTGAGCCTGTCCTACATCCAACAGTTTGTACCTCCCGCTGTCCCACCCCTATATTATCCCTTCCCCCCTACTGGTAACCACTAGTTTGTTCTCTATACCTGTGGGTCTGCTTGTTTTTTTTGTTTTGTTTTGTTTTTTTGTTTGTTTGTTTTTTTTCAGAAAAGCACTCATTCACAGATCTCCTGTGAGCAGTTCCCTCCTTTTGGTATGCTGTTCTGCAAATTTTAGCCATCTTGGTTTTCCCAAACTCTAATCTCTGCCTCCTCAACTTGAGAAGTTACTGTTTGGCTTCCCCTCCCTTGTGCTACAGCCTGGGCACTGCCTCCAGGAAGATGCTAGGCGGTCAGAAAGATCGCATACTTTATCTTCTTGTGCTGCCTATTTTCCCACACCTAAAAACCACTATTTCATACATTTCTTCCAGTTTTCTTGTTGTTTAACGTTAAAGGATCCATGTTACTCTATCATGGAAGAAACAGAAGTTCTAATTCCATGTATTTTACGTACAAGTATCAATCTTAATAGTATTTTATTTTCTTATCTTTATTTTCCCTATTTTTCAATATTCTAATAAATAGAAGTTTTGTTTTTATACACTATTACTTATTTCACATTTTAAATATCTACCATATGAAGGAGACTATGAAAAGAAGAAATATAAATTCTAATCCTGAAATTTCACCTTTACTGATACTAGTTATTTTCAAGTTCTTTTAGAATATAGTATGTATGCATGTGTTTGTATATATACTTTCACAGACTATAAAATACAGAAAACCTCTACTCATTTAGATCTTCTCTTTAGTTTGGGACTGAGATAGAATGGGTGAGGTGAATAAACAGTAAGAAATTCCTTCTCAGTACCTAAGTAATGAACATAATCAGTGCTCTATAAATTATGTGTATCTTCAACTCCTTAGCACATTGACTTTCTGGTTTTGTTAGTAAGAAAAACAGAACATCTAAGTTAAGTTTTAGAATGAAGTGATCTTCTCTTTCTTTGACCACAACAGAGCGCTTTGGTCTACTACGTCAAGGTTGAAAAGATAGTAGGAATTGAAAGGTGTGAGATTTTCTCAAACATATTGTGAGCATAGCCTCTAATATTGGTGACAAAATCTTATTTTTGTTGTTGTTTACCATTTCACAGTTACCATTTTGCGAAATACCCCATTCTTTTAAATCCTTAGACTGTAAAAGTTAAGGACCATGTCTGTGAGGTATTTGTCATATAGCATTGAGTACAATATCACACGTAATTAGATGCTCAATATTGCTCTGTGATGAACAACACAATAATGACTTTCTTAGCAAGATCGATCAGTCTCTATGGAATGCAGACTATGGTGGGCATTTGAAGCTAATGTCACACATATATCTGAGCTATGAGACACATGCCTACAATGAGGTCCTTATTTTTTCATTTTGAATTTCTTTACACTACTTTTCTCTCTCTCCCTCCGTCTTTTTTTTTTTGGCCATAGCATTGCGTATTTTTAGTCTAGGGAAAAGGAAAATGCATTTTCATCCCACTCTATTATTAGCCTTTCATATCTTATGTTAAAAATTTGGCTTATGCTTTGTCTTCTATGCTGAGATTATTCATACAAAGTCAGAGTTTGCCTTTTGTTATACCCTACATCACAACATGAAATAATCTCTTAATATTTTCATAAACTAATATGCAGCAAACAAATCCAGTTATCCATCAGAAGATACACTAAGAATTAAAACATTAGAACAATTTAATTGAGTTTGTGCACATTAGGACATGAAAACTTTGTAGACAATTTTTATTCTTGTAAAATTGCACTTATGTCCCTTTTATGTACTGAATATACTATATGCATAAGTTCCTAAGAAGACAACTCCAGAACTTATTTTCCAAACATGCCAGTTCAGAGTGAATGAAAGAAACAAGGGGACTATCAATGAAGAGATTTATTCTCTAATCCAGCGTGCAAATCCCAGGTCTTAAAAACAAAATGTTTTAAGTTAAATCTTGCTCATATTAAATGATACTAAAATTTAAGATGCCACAAAATGATTTATCTTTTATGCTAGATTCATGGATCAGACTTTATTTTAAACCACAAGCCAGTAACTGTCTTCGTTGACTATGCAAAACTTTGTTAACTTAGATACTTCTTTGAAATTCCAGGCATGAATTCTTAAAGGAATGCATGGCTTGCAAACTTGACATTAAAAATTCTCCTGATTTCAAGGTCTGACAGATTTATTAGTAGACAAAGCTTGTCTACTCGGTAAAAAAACATAGGGAAAAAAAGTTGGAGCAATGCTGAATTAATGGAGAAGAAAAAACCTCCCCCCACCCCACCCCCCACCAAATCACTGCAGCGAGTTGTAAATGATGTATGAAATGACAGATCCCTGCCCAGGGAACAGGAAGAATAAAAATACTGTTCTGTAATCACTGCAGTGATGTGCTAGCTGCTAAAATTTTCTGCTTAGGTAAACCCAGGAAAACCTCACCTCATCTGCAAATCTAAAAAAGAAATGAACGAAGAATAAATTCTATTATTTTACTGCATGCAACACTCTCCTCTTCTTTTCCTTTTTCTTAGCCATAACATATTCATTGACTATTAAGACATATTTACTGACTATTAGAATATTTAAGTATTGCTGAGGAATCTGTCTAACAAATTCTTTTCTAATAAAAAAAAAAAAAAGGAAATCTCAAAACACATATACGACATAGAAGATACCAGAAAGGGCTTCCATTCCACGGCCAACCAGACCTGGGGTTGAACCCAGTTTTGTTTGAATCCTGGGTCTGACTCTAGCTACATGATTTTGCATATTTTTTAAACTCCTCTGACCTTCAATCTTTTCCTTTGTGAAATGGAGATAATATATACCCAAAATGTGAAGATTCAATGTTCTAACCGTAAATCCCTCAAGTCCCTGGCAAAATATTTGACAAAGTAGTAGGTGTAAAATTTGGGCTAGTTTTTTCCTTCCTTTTCTTGATGAAGCACCTGTTCTGGCCCGGAAGGAAGACTGCATTTTGAACAGGAAGTCTTGGGTTCTAATTTCTCACTTTTTAGTTTATTAGACAACTCACATCACCTTTCTGAATACATACTAGGTTTTTTTTTTTTTTCTGAAAATAGATATTAGTTACATCCCATGAGAAAAACATATGATAATGTAGACTTAACTAAAATGTTAAATAAATGCAAGGTATTATTATTATAAATTAACATATCTGAGTCAAATATATATACACATACAGTGTTCAGGTTTCTATGAATCTGTTCTTCAGGGATGCAATAACTACACTGTTATTTTATTCTAACATGATACCATGAGAATTTCCTTTGGTCAGTTTCTTCAAGGGCATATTATTGGCTGTATCCAATAATAAGTTGCAAATGCCCTCGGAGTGCAGAGGTTAAGAATGAGTGTACTAGAAATGGACTCCAGGACAGCTGATTTTATGTTTCAAATCAAACTGCCACTTGTCCTTTTTTATATTGGCTCTATTCAGACCATTCAGATGCCCTCATTAGTTATGGAAGTTGATGTTGAATATTTACCTCATGCAGACTACCCTTCCTCTTACCATATACAAGTGCAAGTCCCTTTTGGAAAAATTAAGGCTGAGATCCCACTGCCTTTCAAACAATAACTGATACTTTGGGAAATTTTTAGAAACTTCTCCCAGTAGATAATGTTGTAGAAAGCAAAATGAGGCCGGGGAATTACCCCATGCCCCTGATGAGAATCCATATCAAAGTTCTGATTTCATATGAAGTGACATTCCTACCCAAATGTATAGCTTCATATGCATAAAAATTAGGTGATCACCAGAGGAAAATAATTTTCAAAATCTAATTTAATTCAGTTAATAAGACCATGAACCAAAGAAAACGAAAGATACCAAGGAAAAGAGAAAATATACCCAAACCAATAATAGGTTTCATTTCCTACCAGGAAAAAAAAAAAAAAATAATGCTCAGTAAGATTTGAAAAGAGGATGAGGCCAGTTCATTTTGATCCTGTGGCAGTACTTTGAAGCTTACTTTTTAACCTCGTCTATTTTACATTTCCAGATGCTATGAAAGGCAATGTATGCGGAAAGCAGCACCAGTGGGAATTTGGGAATTTCCCCCACTGTAGTGATGATTTGGATCTTACTTTTTCTGAAAGCATCTTTAAAGAGTTCTTCAAGCTGTCTGGAGAATGCTGGCTTGCAGAATTAAGCAGTAGGTCTGCATGGGTTGCTATCAAAGGTTGTAGCTGATTGATGTTGCTGAGAACTTCTTTTGCTTTGGCTGTGTTTTCAGGTGAATAGTAAATAAACTGGTATCCAGTACTGCAACAACAAAGATAAAGGCAAGTTACACAACAAGCAGGAAGAATTTTCAGTGCTTAGTACCAGATGGCAAATGATACACAGAACACCAAATAGCATTCGTTCCTATTGAACAGATAAAAATTATCCTAAGAGGTATTTTTTATGATAGCCAAAGAGATGTTTCAGTAAAATGACCAAGATATTTCAAAAGACTAGGTGAAACATATCCAGCCCTTGCTCAATCACTAGAAGATTCCTCATGATTATGTACGTCAAGTATTAGTATTCAAAACAAATTAGTATTAATATTAACTACTAATGAACTTGAGGTCACATAGTACAGAGAGAAAAGTAGGAGCCCTTATATTTAGGCAAATATGAATATAGATCCTGGCTCTGCCACTTACTAGCTGGGTGATCTTGGGAAGCCGTTAGCTTCCTCATCAGGTAAGTGGGAATAATTATCCAAACAATTCAAAGAGGTGGGTAAGATTGGTCATCATTCATGTGAAATGCCAAAAATAGTGCTTGACAAGAAACACTTAATAATCACTATCTATATTTTCCCCCCATGATACTTAGGGCAGGGGGCATAAATTTGAATAGCAGAGAAATGGGGAAAAAATAAATTAATACCAAATGGGCATATGGAGAATTTTATTGGATAGAAAAAGGACACTTACGGCATACAAATTCCATTATGCTATTTTGTCACCACCATTTTTGTTCCTGGAGGTTTCTCATTTAACTTGTAAAAAAAACCAAACTTAAATTGATTACAAATGGAAGAATTACTGATTTTCATAATCATCAATTAGGAAATGGTCAAGCATGTTACAGAGTGAGAATTCCACGGAATGAGAGAGACTGCGGCCAGTTTCATTAGGAAAGACAAGCAGACATTCCAGCAGGGAAAGAAGTAAAACAGCAAAACATCAGCCAAAGTAAAAGAAGAGAGGGACCAGAGTTGGTGCTTCCAAATGTTTTGTGCAACACTTGTTACAGCCCTTTATATCCAACCATCAACGCGTTTTTCATAATACCTTTGAAACCACGTCCCCCTAAAATGAAGTTCCCTTACCAAGTTTATGATTAATCTCTGTCCAAAACTTTATTCCCATTCTTGGCCCCTCTGACCTCCATCCTGTGCTCATCCACCAGTCAGATGACTAAAATCGCTGTTGTGGATAACATCATTAATGCACCAAAATTGCTGTTGTAGATTAACTTACTCAGGCTGTTTCTCCAGGGCAGGATGAGCTAACAGACCCCCAAGCCATGGACCACCTGGCCAGAGAATCATAAACCAGAGACATTCTGACTCCTGAGACTAAGGATAAGACTTAAGGATTTCCCAGGGAATGTCACAAAAATGATGACTAATTCCAGTCTCTTTGTTCTTCCCCTTTAAAAGAATCCCCAACTCAAAGACTAAGTTGGAGTGGATTTGAGGCTTGCCTGCCACTCCCTTGCTGGGTGCCCTGCAACCAATCCTTACTTAGCTACAAACTCCCACTGTCAGAGTTTGGCTTTCTACGCTGCAGGAACAGGAGCCCTTTGCTGGGTTGTACCTTGCAACCTGTGTTGAGTATTTACTGAATATTTTCTTTACATTTACCAGATAAATTATTGAGATTCCCATAATTCTATTAATTTTGCAACACTAGACTCCAATAAGAAAAATTAACATCTAGGAAGCACTTCCCCCCCCTTCCCTTTACACTAATGATTTTCAGGGCAAAGTATCAGTTTCTTCAGGGAGACAATAAATAAATATTTCTCTTATTTTATTCTTACTTTATTTATTATTTTTTTCACAATGATTTAAAAAAAAAAGTCCTTGGTTGCTTAGACTATTCAGAACATAGAACAAGAAGTTGATGAATGAACGAGGCAGGTTTATAAAGGCTAAGAAACACATTGCTTTCCTGTGACACTTGTGAGAATTGCTCTTAATTTTGTACTCATAGATTTTTAATTTTCAGAAGCAGGAGCTTAAAAATAAAACATATGACTTGACTTATTTGAATTCAAATTAAAGCTAATGACAAGTTAACAATGGCAAGGAGGAGGGAAAAAAAAACTCCCAGTCAAGTATCCAGGTCTTTCTGGCTCACCTCATCTTCTGCGGGGCTGTGCTAAGGTCTTTAACGAAAGTCATGAACTGGGATGTCCCCCTACTCCTCTGTACTCAGACTGGATACAAATTCAACCCACCACAGTCTTTAGCAAATCAAACAACTCCCCGTGTTATTTCTGCAAAGAAAATGACTATCTAAAGATACGATGCCTCACCAGGGCAGGGATGACGTTTAACACCCAGCACTTTTGACGGCGGACAGGACTTAATAAGGACCAGACACAGAAAGCAGCCTGTGGAGGCTGCTTCGCGGTCCCTTCTCACTGATGGGCTCTTTTGTCATTAGAATTTGCTCTCTGGTGTCATCTTATGGGGACTGACGGTCTTCCCACGGCTTCATCCTGGGGAAGACAGAGGTCTCAAGACCAGTGCAGTCTTCGCTCTTCCAACTCCCAGAACTGTCCTCTTTCTGAGTGTGTCATTCCTGGCCTCGAATACATTCACTCCCATGCCCTCTCTTGGACTTTGGTCACACTACCTTCCTTCTTCACTTACATCCTTTTCCCCTGGCAGTTCATTGTTACTTTATTCCAGCACACTATCTATTTTCACTATTTTTTCTACATATTTCTTACTTGCCAAGAGTCTCCTCTCCACTGGAGGAAATGCATCAACAAGGTGTATTTCTTACATGTTCTTTCCTTATACCCTAGCTCCGTACTGCTCAAATTTTATCAGGTATAAGATTCACTTGGGGCTGAGGTCAGGACCTGGGTGTTTTTAATAAAGAATGCAGGGTCCCTGGCAACACCAAGCAATTCTGCTACAGTAGGTCACAGCCTTGGTAACCAAGCACCCAGGAAGGCTGATGCAGGTGGACGGCTGAGCATTTTTAGAGACACCCGCTGCCATTGTTTTGACTGCGAGATGTCCTCCACACCTTTGATCACAATACACAATGACCCTGAAAGAAGTTCCTTATTCTTAGTCTTAAGTTTCTTATTCTTAACTCATTCTAATTTTCATAATGCTCTCTCTAAGGCTACTTTTGCACTCCATCTTTATATTCAGGGCAAATTAGTTTGGCTCCCGTCTCATTACCAGTGTTGCCTCCCCTGACCTTTTCCATCATCCTTTCATCCTTTCTCTCCCAGTATACTCCCCATCCTCCCCCTATACTTCCTCTCCTCCCCCCCATACATTCTTCAATCACCATCATGGGACATAACCGTAACTCCTGCCCCCTGCCCCTAAGTCAGCCTCCGTTCGAGCAGAGTTATGTAACAGGCATTGGTTCTCCTGGCTAAGACTTTTAACGATAAGTATCTTACCTAGTGAGGCTGAAAGATTCATTTTCCACGATAAAAGCCAATGTTGGTGTCCAGGATGAAATAGTATGGTATGGAAAAAAAATATCACCACCCACAAAATAATTTTAAGAATACATAAATTTCATCTACCTATTCAGCGCCTTACTCTTTAAACATGTCATATATTTTAACAGTTATAGCTTCTTAAATAGAAAGTTATGAATATAATTTAATTATTGAGATAAAAAGAATATAGCTAAACTCTATTTTATAGAGGTCTGAAATTTAAACTCAATCCAAACACTTGAATCAACCATCAATCAGACAAAACCAGAAGGAAGAAAAAATATTTGCTTGGACCAAAAAATACTTGATTGGATATAAATAATACAACAAATCATGGATAATTAAATTGAAATTAGTTTCATAATACTTTTGTATCGATGAAACAGTGGAGTGTATATATGCATGTATATCTATATACACACTTTAATATATATTTATTTAAATTATTTAATATCTGTTTAATTAGAATACACACACATCCACCCATACTCATATGTGCATGTTATTACTAGAGGTGTCATTTTTTGAGATATAAAAAGAAAAGTAAAGCACATAGTGAAATAGTATTCATAAACGCTAATTGACAACCAGAACAGGATTAAAACAATGATTATATTCTCTTGTGTGTATGTTTCACCTCAGTCGCTTCCTATTGGGCCTCTTATTTCCCCATCCTCCAGTGCTGGCATGCTCCAGGGAGCAGATCTTGGAACTCTTCCTTTTTTTTTAAATCTACATTTCCTTCCTAAGTAATCTCATTTAATCTTGGGGTTTAAAAACCTCAGTTGTGCTAATCATTTTCAAATTCATTCATCTCTCGCCTAGAATTTTCCCTGAACTCCATCAAAAGCAAAAGCCCTCCTCTTGACAGTTCCAACGTATCATGTTCCAAACTGAGCTCCTGATCAGCAGACAGGACGTTCTCAGCAACCAGCTGCTTCTACCCGCTTCTCCAGCCTAGCTCATGGCAAGTCCATTTGATGCGGTCTATGTCTCTCCCCATCTCTTCTCTTCCTCTTCTAATTTTTGCCCAATTTTTCAGAAAATTCTGCCTTTCTCTTCCAAAACTATGCGGAATCCAACCACGTATCTCCACACTCACTGCAACCACCTCACTGCCCTCACTCTGAGACACTGAAATCCTTGACTTATGCTTAGGTTGGATGGAGGCAGGAGGCAGGCAAGGAGGGAGGAATAAAGCAGTTCCTTCTTAGCCCCACACTCAGGCCCCAAATCCGGGGATTCACTCTGCCATTTCTCCTTGCCTTTCTTCCCCTGCACTGCCGCTACCTCCATTCCTTAATCCATTTACTCAAGCAAGCTACTACTTTGGTAAACCGAGTCATGAAAAAACAAAGATGAGAGATGACGAGGAGGCAAGGAGGGAAAAGGGAAGGAAAACAGAGGGAGGACAGGCACGAGTAGATGACGGCTGATGAACTTTGGAAAATGCTATGTAGTGATGTGCCTCCCCTCCAGTGGCAGAACCAAATCCCCAGAGAAAAGTCTAAGGACTATTTCCATCTTTTTTTTTTTTTTCCCTACTCAAGCCCTACTTGCAAAAAAAAAGAGAAAAAAAAATTTCTTGACTTCAAAGGGAGGGATAGACATGCCTTCAGTTCTAACTGTGAAGAAAATCGTGTGGATAATAAATGAAAATTTACACCTTAGTGCACTTGAATATACCCTTTTGGCTTCACAGGGTTTAACAATGTGCTTCATGCAATTGTAGAAGGTAAAAAAAAAATCCGCCTCTGCTTTTCCCCATGCATCCTTTTCTTTCTTTCTTTCTTTTTCTGTTAGAAGTATGACTTAGAGAAAAGAACTTGAAAGAAAATAATATTTGTTTTTTTGTCTCCTATGGACTTCACTTATGTAGAGTTTCATGATCTAAGCTTAAATTGATGTTTACCTCTGAAACTACTCTTTTAAAAATACTGGCTTCATGGAAATTTTAGAATCAGCATTTTGCATAAAGCTCGACTCTGCCATTGATTAGCTCTGTGACAGGTGACGCTAATGAAGATGGGAACAAAGAAACTAAAATTCATTTCATTTCAGCTCCACTCATCCACAAAGGATATCTGCCTATTGGCTCTGATCACAGTGGCTTCTACTATCCCCCTTTTCAGTTTGCAAGTTCTCATCTGCAATTCCTTAACCATTAAGACCTCTTTTCTGTATATAGCCCTTCCGTAGTCTGATTCTAGCCCCAATAAAAAAGTTCCCAGGCACAAATATCTGCCCTTTGAGTAAACGAAGCCCAGTGTGTTTTCACTTCCTTCCGTGGCCTGTTCCCGTTTATCTGTGATTTCCTTGCCCTAATATCCTCTGCCAACTTCCAAGAGTCTGCTCAGATCTATTTCTGCCTCGTCTGGCTTCCGGTATCTTCATGCTCACTCCTCTGTGAAGATGTGATGCAGTAACACCCTAACCAGGTCCTCCAGTCCTCTCCCACCTAAAACATTTCTCAGCTCCATCCTGGACCTTATTCATCCATAAGCCTTAATCAAAGCACAGAGTGACCTACGTTACAAGAATAGAAACCATTCCCAAACACAAGGCATAGGTAAATGGACCCTCGACTGCAAATGGCCCTGAGGGACATTTTTAGGGGTGATGGAAATGTCCTAAAATTGGATTGTGATGATAATTGCACAACTCTATAAATTTACTAAAAATCATTGAACCATACTTTTAAAATAGGTCAGTTGCATGGTATGCAGTTTATACTACAAAGGCAGAGAGTAGAATGGTGGTTCTCAGGGAACTGGGGAGACGTTGGTCAAGGGAAATAGAGTTTCATTTACGCACGAGGCACATGGTCTGGAGAGCAATGTACAGCCTGGTGACTAGTTAACAATGCTGTATTGTATTCTTGAAATTTGCTAAGAGGGTAGATTTTAAGTTTTCTCACCACACACACACACACACACACACACACAAAGAAAGAAAAAAAAAGCTAAATATGTGAGATGATGGATAGGCTAAGTAGCTGGATTGCAGTGATTATTTCACAATGTGTACATATATCAAAACATCAAGTTATACGCCCTGAATATATAAAAATTTTATTTGTCAATTATACTTCAATAAAGGTGGGGGGGGGGAAGCAAATGTTCCCAGCATATGATACTACAGTGCTGGTGATTATGATTCTGCGATAAGAACTCAGGAAAACAGAAGGTATATTTAGAAGACACTTCATGTTTTTCCCTGTTACATCCAATGATATTTTTATGGAGGGTCTCTAATAAAGCCAATGGTTTATACTATAGAATTTACACTAACAACCCAAGCCTTTTTCTCCTTCTCTCTCTCTCATTTTAATAGCTAATAATTATTGGGTTTATACTATGGGCCTAGAATTGCACTAATTTCTTTGCAAGGATTATTTTATTTAATTGTGACAATAACTCTCTTGAGGAACAAATATTCCATTATATAGATTTAGAAATTGAAGCTGGGTAGGGTAAGTAACTTGGCCTAGAACATACAACTGATATAGATGGGAGAACCAGAGTTTAAGTGCAGGTCTCTGTATTTCACAGTTTGAACCCTTAATTATGTTTTACTACTTTATAAACATGGTATTGATCCATTTTTAATTTGGAAAAATTATAATATCATAACTAACAGAGGAAACATCTTTTATTTAGTAACATAATGGTAGGTACAGCATATAATAGTAAGATAAAGTTAACTGAAGTTTTCATCTTCTAATTAAGACAAAGCTCATTTGAGAAGATGTATGTTTTATTTCATAACACAGAAAGGGCAGCAGGGTTTTACAAAGATATTTCTCTCATTCTACAACTAAATAAAAAAGAGAGATAGAAAACAAAACTATCTTAAAAGAAACAGGACTTCGTCTGTATCTACTGGTATCTATCTAAGGAAACTTACTACCTTTCCAAAACATTCACCAATATCTTTAGGTCGATATCTTCTGTGTATACATAATTTCATGTTTTCCTGCAAGTGTGTTTTTTTATGTGCATATTATTTTATTAGCATTAAAGGCTATTATTCTGAAAATGTTTTAGAAGTAGATATCAGATTATAAAATGAAAGATTTTTTTTAACTTTTTATAGGAAATTTTTTTTGTTGAAGTACAGCCAATTACAATGTGTCAATCTCTGGTGTACTTTTAAAGTACATCTCTAGACACCTCATAATCTACATACTAATTGAAATGACAACATAGTGTTCCACTTTAGTGCTGCAGAATAGCTTGCTCATTTGTGGTGTTTCTAATATTAATATTTTACTATTATGAATAAAATCCATGAACATCTAAAATATTTACTTTTTTCCTTTATTATTTTTATTATACATTTATTCCTAAATAAGTGGTTTTCCTGAGGTGTATTTGGGAGGGCTGCAGACAGAGAACCAATAAGGCTGGAGTCTGGGAAATATTTTTACTGACTACTATACAGTAGCAGATTAAAAAGGTAACTGATTTGAGTGCAAATCACCATGTTAAATCATGTGTTTTTAATAATACAGATAAAGTAAATTACTTTGAAAACTCTATTTTCATAAAAGCCGAGAAAGAATTGAATGAATCAACTTTGTAAAATTTTTATCCATTTAAAAATATTAAAAATAGCAAAATCAATTCCTAGAAAGGTCATTCGATTTTTTGATATCACACAGTTAAGATTATGTGTTTTATTTTCAGACACTGCTCTCTTTCCCAAATTTATTATCTCTATAAATTCTAGCATCATTTAGCAAATTCATTTTCATTTACAATTAAAGTAATTTTCTCTAAAGTAAAGATTTAATTTTTAGGAAGTCTAAACTGATGCACTTTATACAGTGATTCTTGCCTAAGCTTCAGATCCTACTTTGCATCACAAGCTTTTGGATAGGTGATTGGAAGAATGTTGCCAATTTTTAAATGTTAAAGTCACCTCCATATTACTAATATTGACCCAAATTTTAGGTTTTTTTTTTTTTTTAATGAAAATCATCACCTTTCCCTCTTTCAGAAGTATATTTTCTCTTCCTAGTGAGGCACAAGCCAACACACTCTAATCCCTGACAAATGGCTGTTTTAAAGCCTACAAGACATTTACCACAAACACCCCTATGTTTCTGTTACTTAATACAGACACCAGGATCTCTCCAGGCAGAGTAATCTGCTCTCCCTTCTCCTATGGCAGGCAATGCTTTCACGCTTTTCATTTACTCCCTCATATAACTTATTTGTTCAATGCACTTATCAAGTTAGTTCCTGGGGATACAGACCTGGTCCACGCCCTGGTACACAGAGTCTAGAGGGGAAGGGAGACAGTTCAGTGTGTCTGCACACTGGGGGCTAAAAGCAGATGTGACCCCACCAAGGAGTCATCGAAGGCTGCGAGGTTGAGGAGGTTCAGTCCTTTTCACCATGGAGGGTGGTGTGAGAGGAGACGATGGTGTGCATAGTGGAAGATGAAGCCGAGCAGACATCAAGGCCAGATTATACAGGAATGCATTATGCGCCTTGTGCTTTATTCTCAGGCAAGAGGCAGCTATAGAATGTTTCAAATTATGAAATCACAAGGTTGTTATTTTGGAAATATTATTCCAACCGAGGTGAGGAAAATGGATTAGATGAGAGCCAGCCTGGAAGAGGGAGAGTGACTAAGAGATTTGGCAGCAGAACATTTAAACGACAGTGATTCTAGGGTTTAGGATCATCCTAACCATGATTCATTATTGACACGAATGGCTTCCTCAGAAGTAAGAAGGTAGAAGTGACAGAATTGATTTTATTTTTTTTGAAGTAGAAGCAAGGGAAGAAAAGTAGGCAAGGATTTTTCAGGTGTCTAAGTTGAACATATAAATGGATGATGGTGTCTTAATTAAGGAAAACAACCCCCAAAAGAAGTTTGAGGATAAGGGGTGAGAAATGACCAAATATGTTGACTTTGAGGTGTTTGGATGATACCATTCACGTGGAGCTGTCTACCAGATGGTTGGAAATACATGTCTGAAACTCATAAGCCAAGCCTGGGCTTAGCACAGAGATGATTCATGAAGCCCAATGCTCAAGAGTATGTGGGCAATTGGGTATCTGTGCACACTGATGTGACTTTAGTGGAGGCAATATGGCAGCATCTCTAAAATGTCACCACTTCAACTACGTAATTTCACTTTTAGAAATTTTATCAAAAAGAAATACTCATACATTTGCAGATATACGAGAATAAGAGTACAGGTATATCTTGCAAACAGAGAGAGTCATAACAAAAATCAGAAACAATCTAAATGACCATCAATACTGTGTTGATTAGATAATTATGCTACATTCAATCAATAAAATCCTACTTAGCTTTTGGAAAAAGAGATTTATAGTTTTTGAAACGAAAGGTTGTCAGAACATTTTCTTTAGTGGAAAAAAACTTGTTTACATGTTTTACATAAATAATAGCTAACATCTACTAAGCCTTCATTATGTGCCAGGTACCATTATAAATGTGTGGTCCATATGAAGTCATCAGATCTTCAGAACAATCCTATGAGGTAAGCAATATTATTTCTGTGTTACAAATGAGGAAACCATGGTTGAGAGAGAGGAGGTAATTTGACTAACGTCATAATGTCAGTAAGTGCCCAAGCCAGGATTCCAATCCATCCTAGGAGTGGAGTCCTATGAATTATCTAAGATTAACGTTTCTGCCTTGACCCAGAAATGGAGGCCAGAAAAATGAAACTGAGTTATAAGTCAAGAGTGTCACATTCCCATGACCTGAGTTTGTAGACTAAGAGTCATGATCACTGAAAACTCAGATAGTTTGATACCCAGAAGAAACTGCATAGGGAAATACATTACGCTGTTCAGATTTGTTTACTTTGGGGAAGGAGAGCAGAAAAGTTAGGCTTTTCACACTATATGCTTCTTTATTCTTAGAATTTGTGTACTATAAGCAAATTTTATTTTTTCATATAGTTAAAAAGAGAACAAGGGAGGAGAAAACCTGCATTATAAATTCATTTAGGATCAGATGCAACTTTGCAAAAATCCTTTTACTCTCTTACATTACATTTAGTTCAATGTTTTGTAAGTGTCATCATTTAGTCTGAAGAATATGTCCAAGCCTTAACAAGGCTTTTTAATTATTTTATTTTCTCCCAACTCCAAGTGGTAGATGTGTAAGAGCTAAAACTGGCCTATTCTTGAAGATCTGTTGTTGCGTACAGGGAGATACATATAGGGAAGTGCACATGCATGAGAAAGGCCAGGTACACAGTTTTGGCAGACCCAGCATTGTATTTGCTCAAAAATGAACTGCGCTGAGAGCTAAATGTGGTCAAGGAGGAACTGACTCACTCGAAGGAGAAAATATACCTCCAAGGAAATCAAATCATAATCAACACAAAATTAAATTGTCTTCTCCTTGAAAATGACATAATCAGCTACTGGATACAGTTCAAAAGGAAAAAAGAAAAAGGAATGGATAAGGCTTTTATTCACACTTCCTCTTATTTCCATAGAGTCTGTGTGATTTTTATTATACTTAATTAAAAAAAAATGTTGGTGCTTTTTTTTCCAAAAGAGAAAAATATATATTTGAAAGTGAATAGGAGGTGAATTTTAGCTGTAATCTATAAGACTGATATATTTAAAGATACAAACGTTGGTGGAGGGGGCATGACTTCCAAAAACGAAAGACACATAAGATTTTTTAAACGGAGAGAACTCAATTTACATACTTTGAAGAAACAGTCATTTTAATTCATTTTGAATTTTTCAATTTATAATTGAAAAAATAGAAAGATACAGATTACATGTGTAAAAACAAGCTGGAAGAGGCTGCACCAACGTGCCCCCAGTAACTGTCATGTTGAAGAGGGAGATGATGGGTGATTTTAATGTCGTTCTTTTGACTTGTCTTCATTTTCCAATAAACATATTTACAAAATTGGAAAACTGTCAATAGAAAGTCTTTATTAAGAATGTATACTACTAAAAGATCAACGATTGCTACTTAAAAGATATATGACAGTATACATGGATTTTAGTGCATGTGCTGCCGAAGCGAGCACAGATACATGGATCTAAATAGAGTTATGAGCTCAGACTCTGAACTGCTCCACCAGTGAGGGACAAGAAAAATTTCTGAGAGAAATCTACAGATCAAGCCGGAAACAGAGAAAGAGCTCCAAGTAGGAGGAAAAAGAAAACTGGCTCAAAATCAAATTAGGAATGCAGTCTTCTTGCTTTCACGGAACACATCTGAATTACTCATTCCCTTTCAAAAAAGAAATGAGGATCTTTGTCTTAAGCTTGAACGTGAAGGGTCTGAAGACAAATATCTTTGTAACTACTGCCTAGTTTGCTGATATGTCCCTGGAGAAAGTACAAAATGGGAAGAGATGGAAAACTTTGAAGGTTTTGCTTATTAAATAGCTCAGCTTCAGACCACTAATGAAAAATGTTAATTTATGTTTTGTCTCCCCCCAGTTAAGCAGTGGTTACTGATTCAATCTGAAGAGTGAATTTTAAAGGTAGCGGTATGATTTTATGCCCATCTCTCCCACTTCCGGTTTATCGGGTGCCGGCTTCACTGTAGGCTACAGAGATACGACACCTTTCCTTTTACCCAAGAAGCCTCTTATTTACACTAGACAATGGGAAAGTGTCTACTCATATTTCTCCTTACAATAGTAAGGACATTTTCCTTAGAAACTGTGTAACTGTTGTGGTTGTAGAACCACTGACCTCATAAAAGGTAAGGCTGGTTTGTTTAACTCTTTGTATTTACTGTTTTGCTTTCTTTCAGGAAACGCCCCCAAATTCTAGCACGGACTCAGGTTGTAGGCTCAAGGACAGCCTGCAACATTTCTATCAGTCAAATTTTAGTCTGTTTTCCTCGGGACTTTTCTGAATTTTTTTTTTTTTTTCCTCTCTCTCTTCCATTTTAAACTGTGGGGGAGTCAATGTTGACCATGGGACCTGGAGCAGATTGAAGTTGGGGGGTCGGGGAGTGGTGAGCGGAGGGAAAACCAAGGCAGACACTCAAGGCAGGCATTTGACATTAGGACCTCCGGCCGGGAGTTCGCTCTGAGTCCGCTCCTAATGTGGAGGCAGATCACAGGGAATTAATATTCCTCATTAGAAATGAACACTGCCCCTCACTGGCTTTTTTTCTTCTTTACAAAGATGCTTGGTTTTCATGAGGTTGCTTTTTATCTTAATGAAAGGGCTGTGCTTTCAGGTCATGATCCTTCTCAGTGAAAAGTTCTGGCTGAATCTGAGGTTCCTGCTGAAATTAGAAGTGATCAAAGCAGGCGAAATACGTGTTGTGGTAGTTTTCCCCTTTCTTTTAAGTAATACTGGATGTAAAGCACTGATTCGTATTTTGAGGGAGGAATCCACAAGCTTTCAAATAGTGTTCAGGTAAATCACTGAATCCAGGAACACATAAGTGTTTGCTGAACAAATGAATAAACAGGTTACAGACATCCAGGTTTTAAAATAATATATGAATAATTAGGTGCTTTGGTTCTCCTAGAAAAGTCTCATTTTTAAAGCATGAACAGCTCTATATATAATATGCTTGGTTTTACTCCTTTGTGTTACTCAGGCCCAAGTTCTTCCCAGATCAAAATGCCTTCAGTTTTATTCTCATCTTTAGTTCCATGTTACAATGATTTAATAAGTTTGAGATTTTCAAGCAAAAAATTCCAAGAAGTGTGATGTAAGGCTTTTCTTCTTTATTGCAACAAATAGTCCTTTATGTAGATTTTCTTTCCTTCTGCAAAAACTAATTGAGGTCCTATACATTTTTTAAGTTTAACTCATCTGTGTCACTATTCCTGTTTCTCTTCTCCACGCCCTTCATCTGTCTCTCCCAGCACTACTCACTTACACCTGCATCAGTGGTTCTCAACTTGAGCCACACGTTAGTCTCACCTGGGAAGCTTTTAAAATTTACCAATGCCTGGGCTACATTCCCAGGACTGACTTAATCTGTCTGGGGTGATATCCTGGCATAGATAAAATATTATAAAACTCCAAAGGTGATTCTAATGTGCAGCCAAGGTTGAACACCCCTGCTCTATATATTATTGACCTATTGCATTATGATTATTTTTGAAACTTTACTTCCCATTGCAGTTCTCAGCACTTTAAGTCAGGTTGTATCTGACTCATGAATTTCAACGCCTGTTGAACTTGAGCTATGGAATAAGGCTTGTGGGCTAAGTATGCTGTGGAACACACCAGAAAATCCAAAATTCAAGAGAATTTCGCCTATTAGTCAAGGGAATTTCAAATCATTATGAAAGAATTGGACAAGAACAAACCTAATGCACCATAACTGTGACCTGGGGAAAACCATAAGGGCAGTAAAAATAAAACATTAGGACAAAGAGTCAGATCCACTTGAGAAATCAGGAAGACATAATGGAGAAGGTGGAATCTTAGGATGGACCATGTGCAGAATTTTGAATAGGATTACGTACATGGTTTTGGCAGAAAGAAATAGAAAATAGTGGGGAGATAAGAAGAGAAGAATTTCTTGCGAAAGGAACACAGCAGGGAAAAGGGAAAGGTGAAAAGTGAAATCCACTAAGGGAACAACAGTTTGTATAGCATTTAAGAAGCTCTTCAGGAGAAGGAGGCAATGAAGGTCGAAAGTCAGTGCGGTGACGTCACGGAGACTTTGTCCAGTGAATGAGCGGGACTCCCTGAAGGTTTCTGAGCAGGGAGTAATGTATTAAGACATTTGTGCTTTAAAAGAATCAATCTTCCTAATTAATTACCTTGTAGCCTTTAAAATACTTTTTAAAAATGTGATCTGAATTACATTATATGAATACTATAAGCAAGGCTTTCTTATGTTAAAACCCTTTTCATTATGTGGTTAACGTATTCATCGAACAGTAGATCACATAGATTACATCTGTTCCCAGATGACAATATTTCATTGGCTTAGCTGAGAAGAAAATAAATGAAAGTGAAGCGGTAATAATGGCTGTGGTAGTTCCCCTAGAAAACTGGTCTAAAAGACTAGGTTATCTTTTTTTGGGGGGAAGGGGTAGTTATCTGAAGGGAGAAGAGGCGAAGAAAGTTCCCTTCACTTAACGTGATTTTCTGCCCTGCCAAATGTTAACGAGTACTTATTTCATAGAGCCATATTTACTTCTCCATTACTGCTTTTGACCGACAAATGCAATACCCGTTGCTGAAAAAGCCCGCAGAAAATGATCTGCATAGTGTGATATCATTTTAAGCTTAAAGTGTTTGGTCAGATCAGCGCTCAGCTTGATGGACAGGCTGATCCCATGCTCATCTGAGTACTGCCTCTGCCTCCATGTTTGTCCCACACCACTGCCCTATGATCTAGGGCAATTTTAAGATCTACATCAACTTATCGTTTTAATTTAAAAAACTGTATTTCATCAATAAAGTCATTAATAAAGCAATGGGATATATAATACATATGAAAAACCTAAAGCAAATTAATGCTTACAAGCATTGGCCATACTTTCCTTTTTTATTTTAAATTTGATCCTAGAGCTATATGTGTATGTGTTTACATGTACACAAACACCCCAGTGAGAAGTGAAGAACAGCGAAGAACTTGCATATTCATGCAGATATTTAAAACTCAAGAAATAGTCGAGTCTACACCCACACCTCAACATTTGTCTCTGCCAGTAGCATACAGTAGTATTTAGTGAAATTATAAGGGTAGGTTCCATGTTTCACATACCAATGCTTTATATATGCTCATGTAGATTTGGTGCACCCTGTGGACAGTTTTCAGTCTTATCATTGTGTTATGCATTTAGAAACTGGATTGAGAAAAATAGTGAATTCTCAAGGTAGAAACTTCCAGTTTCAGACGAGGTGGAATAAACACAATCTATTTTACTTTCCCCACTAATCATACCAAAAAAAACCACCAAACAAAAACACACTCTGGACAAAACATATAAATCATTTTCAGAACATTCTAAGAAGTGGAGGAAAGAAGGCAGATTGCCTAGGAGCCTCAGGACTGAAGAATTGATCACAATGTTTCTTTTTTTTCCCTTGCCTCCTATATATCCCAACTTAGGAGCTAAAGAAGCCCCCAATACAGCAAAATGACAAATAAAAAAGCACCCAAGAATAGCCAAAGGACTAGTAAAAAGGTTGCCCAACAGAACAGAAAACTTTAAACCATAACTGCCTATTCTGAGGTTGAATATCACAAAAATAGCAGTGCTCTTCCAGTCAAAGGACGGTGCAACAAGAGGTCACTGAGAAACAGCCCCCCCAGTGAAGCCCATGAGCAGGGAGCCGTATTCCGCTCCTATGCTCATTTTCCCAAAGGGATGGCATCCCTTTCCCCGTGGGGTCTGTCACTGAACTGACTTCCAACCGCCGTGAATTAAACAGAAGGTGCCCCTCCCCAGAGCCCACAGTTGGAACTCTGACTTCACCACCTACTGCAACTATAGGGCAGCAGAGCCACTTTCTGCAGCAGAAGAGTTTGGGCAGGAGGGTGTGACTATTAAGGGCTAACCCAACCTGAGACAGTTTCTGTGCGGTAGTGGAACAGGTATTTATGACACTTACGGTGAGGATTACTCTAATCTACACCTGTAATAGAATCTCATAGAACTAGATAGCCTGCTCACCAAAAACAAAAACAAACAAACAAACAAAACCCAAAACCGGAAACAAAAAACGGGAGAAATAAGGACCACAGTTGTGTTAACAGTACTGTAATAGCACAAAGTCAACGTCTTTAAAACAAGAAAGACAAATATATATTTATGCATTGATATACCAGTATATTGGTTAGACAATTCTAACTTATTTTCAGTGCTTTCTTCCTGAATATCTGGACACCAAATAACAAATGTATTATGTAATAAATGTGATAAAACTTTTAAAAAAACGTTCTGGTTTTGCCACTCAGATTTTCTAATACTATTACTAAGCCAACTGTAACTAAATAATAACTATTTTCCCCCTAACTTTGAAAATTTGCGTTCTTAATCCAAGAAGAGTAACTGCTTGAAAAGGAAAGGAAAGTTACTCCTTCACATCTGGATAACCCTCTTTTTGACTTACAGGAGTGTAGTCATAACCAGAGGATATTACAGGATAAACTCAGTTGGTTGGCCCATGTGGGATAAACTACTGATGCAATATTTGAAAGTAGCTAAAAGCAAAACAAGAAGTCGAGAAAGTATCTAAAAATTATAAATAGTAGTGATAATACTTTGCTTTTTGCGTCATGCCTTTTCCCTAAGGAATAGAAAGCTTCCTCTTTTAATCTCATCACTTAAGTGATAAAGTTCTGTATTGATGGCTCTTTTTCAAATGGCATAATTAAATAATAGGGCAGTTAAGTGCCTTGCCTCAAGCCACAGTGGACATCACTAGCAGCGTCAGAGTCATAAATTAGGACTCATGGTCTCCATAAAGTGTCTGGCTTCACAGTTAAATTAGACTATACTTTCAGCTAAATCTGAACACCATCCCATTGAATGAGCAACAGTTAATCCTAGAACACTATCTATGTTTAAGCAGCACGGCTTCTACCAAAATGTTCTGCCAGCACAGTGCTAGTGCCACTCTGTAAGCAATACGCTCAGTCATCTCAGTCATTTGGTTTATTCTAATTTAATTTCTGCTTAACTTTTGTTTGTTTTCTTTTTCTTTTTCTTTTTTGAATTCAGCAACTTTCTAAGTTCCTGAATGGGTGGAGATGTCAAGAACTACTCATTGTGATGGACCATGCTTCTTTATCCTAACCTTGTACACAAACTTCCCCAAACAGAAGGCAGAATCATTAATGCATCCTGTCATCACTTACTTTCTTCTTTCCGTTTCGAATCTATGGAGAAGTTTCCGAAGACCGCCATTCTTAAATCCCTGAAAATGGGCAGCTGGGGCTCCCACGGTGATGACATCGTACAGGGCATCTGGAACAGGAATGGACAAGGAGATGAACGCTTTGCAAACATTTATCTCCAGCATGCTGTTTGCACTGAAGCATACACACTGTGGGAAGTTGGAGACATTATTCTGTTTAATTTTGCAGGAATAACTATGAACTCGTATCTCAAGGGGGCAAGAGGAGCTAATCAATCTTTCTAAAAGCCACCTGTGCACCTAAACAAGTTATAATATTTCCTTGATTTATGACTACATCTTAATTATATGCTACTGTGTAGAACAGAATGTTCTCTCATTCTTCTGTAGACTTACTGAGATAACATGTTAATTGGTCTTTTGTGTATTTTACTTTACTTAGTTTTGCATCATTTAATTTGCAATTATTTTGAAATTCAACAATAATGAACAATCTTCCAACCAAAATTTACAGAGAAAAGAACCAAAATATTAATGCATTTTGACTCAGGGCAGAACAGTACTAGTGCATTAAAAAAAAATCTATACAGAGTAGTTCCTGCCTGTATCCTAAATCTTACACTATTTTGAATGTCTGCAATTGAGTTTTGCAATTTACTTAGGTGACACAGAAAGAATATAAAAAATGTCTCTTGATCTATTTTCCAGTGAGATACTTTGTTTTTTTAATAAAAAATCCATACATTTAAATTGAAACTCAGTCCTTTGATCTTGAAAGCCATCAAGTTTGATACATATTAAGTTTACTGCTTCAAAACACGCCATCATTTTTACATTCTAATGAAAACTGTCGCCATAAGAAGGAAGACAAGGTGAATGCCCTCTTGTTAAACCACAGTTTGTTTGAGAAACCTAATTTCATAGTAGAACCTTTTCAAATTGATTTGGTATTGACATCATGGTTGTTTTTCAGACCTCATTTACAGGGAGAACATACATTATTTTATTAGCTTCAGGTAAACACCATAACTTCTTCATAGTGGTTAAATCCAAATGAAATAGTTTTCTTTTTTTAATAAAATATGTCTTCAAGTGAAAGACTTCAGTAGCACCCTGAGAACTCAAGGTCATAAAACACCAGAAACACAACTCAAGCAAAACCATGGTAGATACTGAACCATCACGTAATAGACTGCTGGAGTGGTGATCTCTTGCCCTTCTAAAATATCATTAATAAACTAGATGTCATCTTTTCTTAAAATAGCAGCATATTAGACTCATGTGAAAATTTAAGATTTCTGAGGCCAGGGGATTTTAACCTAGGGCTAAGAAAAGGGGTTAAAGTGTCCATGAATAGATGTGAAGTGGATTAGCGCACCCATTCTACTTCATGGAAAGGGGTCACAGCTTTCTCAAATGGTCATGAGATCACCCAAAAGTTGCCAACATTAAATTCTAGTCCATCTTCTTTTATCTGATGAGAAACCTGATGACCTTAAGAAGTTACTGGGTTTGTTTAAAGTCTCGAAGACCTTACACCCAGGGGCTTCTGCCTTCTAACCCAGGGATGGAGAGGCAGTGGTGTAAGTTACTGACTGGACCCTGAGTCCCTGGCTCCGGATCCCAGCTCTGCCATTATAAGTTGTGCAGTACTGGGAAAATTACCTAACAATCTCTATATCTCAGTTCCTCAACTAGAAAATGGAGTTGAAAAGTAGTTTAAAAAAGTAAGCATTCAGTATGTATTTATTATCTATGATTATTTTCCCTATAGGAAGTAATTCTACCAATTAAGCAAAGAAAAGTGGTATTTTAACTTTTGATAATTTCTCCATAAAAATAAACTTTTCAGTCTGAAAAGGAAAGTGATTCTGGGGCTCAGTCTTCTGAATAAGATCAGTTCCTGCATTAATTTGAACTAAATGCGAAAAAAAAATCATCATAATGCTGCAATGAAATACACTGCACTTCTGCTAAAACCAGCAACACCAACAATATACCAAAGAAACTATAAACTGTATCCACAGGTCCCTCCAAGCCCAAACTAAATGTTCTCCTAACTGTATTTCCAAAAAAGTTGTCCATGGCCTCTCCAATACCACTCAGCAAAAGGGCAAGAATGAGGGAAGGGGAAATCTGAGTGAGAGAGTAGTCTTAATTGATGGAGATTAAAATGACTTACTTTGCAAAATTTGCAAAACCATCTGACCACAGACTTGTTGCTGGGGCCCTTTGTGGAGTCTTGTAAGGAGGCCCACGCACATGCAGAGCCCTGAACTTAATCTTTATTAGCTTCGTGGTGAATCTGCCTCAATTTATTCATAGTTTCAAGCAGCTTCCAAAGCTACTTTCTAGGAACAGAAACTTTCTGTTCCTTTATTCATTTCCTTCACTGCTCTTGGGAATTCTAGTCAACTTGAAGGAACCAAGAGACTTTTAAACAGCAGGTAAAGGAAGAGAAGCAAGTTGCTCAAATACTCTCCATTCAATAAATAACTGATTATTTATTTTTAAATCTAGATGGAGGAGCTTGCATTTCTTGAATTAATCTAAAGAACTTCCGAAGTTATGAACAAGCTCTCTCATATCCAAAGTTCTGACTTTTACTTCTTTCCATCCTATTGTTTCTTCATGAACTCATCCCATTTAGAGTTTTAACGCTGTATTTTTACCAAAGGCTATAAAATCTCCATCCCTGGCTAGTTCTGACCTCTTCCACACTAAGGAATCCAGTTCTTAAGCTGTCTTATGAACATCTCTGAATGTCAACCAGCTATTAAGCTTAGCTTTCTGATTCTTCCAACCTGCTTTTCCTCCCTCGTTCCCTGTGACCAATTTAGATACTTCATTCTTTTAAATATTCCAGAGTAATGTCCTGAAGATCTCAAGATCATTTTTAATTTCTCTCTTCCTCTCAACATTTTTTTCCGATCAGTTCTAACCACTCCGCTACCAAAGTTTTATTCTCTCTTATCCATGTTAACCATCTTTACCTTAATTCCCATCTCTCTAACTTCTTGTCAGGATTACTACTGCCTCTTCAATTTTGGCCTCCCTGCACCCACAGTGTAGAGGATCACTTCTCCTATATGAGTGGCCATGCAATCACTGCCCAGAACCCAGGCTCTGGTACTCATATCCCTCTTCAAAGATTTCAAATATTAATAGAAGAACATGCAAATGTCTCAGCATCATGCATGTTTTAAGTGCCCAATGAATGTCAATAAATAAATAAATAAATAAATAAATAAATAAACAAACAAACAAGTATTTTGAGGGTCAACTCACTTTGTCATATTTGTCTTCAGATCATACAGGGAATTACTATTCTTAACTAAAAAGAAATACTTAGATATACTATCCAGAAATAAACATATTAGTATATATGTATAATATAGAATGCATATATATATATATATATATATATATATATATATATCTCCAGGGGATGGGAATGAATTCATCCATTCATATACCCACTCATAGTTCATATTCTATTAAATAGCAGAGAGCTTATGATTATCATATGCAAAAGAATGAAATTAGACCCTTAGAGCATGCACAAAAAAATCAACCCAAAAAGGACTGAAGATTTAAACATAAGACTGTATGCTTGCAAACTGTATACTTGATGAGGTTTTGTAAGGAACTCCCACAACTCAATAGTGAGAAAAATTAATAACCTTCTTAAAAATGGGTTAATGACTTGGATAGGCATTTTGCCAAAGAAGACATACAAATGGCCAACAGGGATATGAAAAAATGCTAAATGTCATTAATTATCAGGAAACTGCAAATCAAAATCACAATGAGATATCACCTCACATCTGTAAGGGTGGCTATTATCAAAAAAAAAAAAAAAAAAAAAGATGCCAGGTATTGGCCATGATGGGGAGAAACGAGAACTCTTGTACATTGTTGGTGGGAATGCAAAATGATGCAGCTGCTATGGAAAACAGAATGGAGGCTCCTCAAAAAATTGAAAACAGAACTATCATATGATCTAGCCATCCCATTTCTGGGTGTTTTTGCAAAAGAACTGAAATCAGGATCTCAAAGAGATATTAGCACTCCTGTGTTCACTACAGCACTAGTCATAATAGCCAAGACACGGAAACAGCCTAAACATCTATCAGCAGGTGAATGGATAAAGAAAATATGCTACATACATACAGTGGAGTATTTTTCAGCCTTGAAAAAGATGGGAGTTCTGCAATATGTGACAACATAGATAAACCTTGAGGATATTACAGTAAGTGAAATAAGCCAGTCACAGAAAGTTAAATATGGCATGATTCCACTTATATGAGGTATCTAAAACAGTCAAATCCATAGACTCAAAGAGTGTAATAGTGGTTGCCAGAGGGTGTGGTGGGGAGAGAGAAATGGGGACTTACTAATTAAAAGGTGTAAAGTTTCAGTCAAACAAGAGGAATAAATTCTAAAAATCTGCTGTGTAGCACTGCTATCTACAGGGTCTAAGACAACAACTGAGCAGTGATATCTGTCTCATTTTAAAATTTTCCTCATTTTATCCTGCTCATTAAATTAGGTATCTTTGTGAAATGAATAGCCCTTAACGTTCAGATTTTTGGTACTAGGAGATAATTATAAAAATCTAGATGGGCATTTTATTTTCAAGAAAAGTTAAGCAAAATCATTGTAAGGTCCTTTTTTCTTTTTTAAAAAATATAATCTGCATATCGTCTTTCTTTGATATTTTATATTTCAAAAATTCCTTGCTTTATGAAGATGGTATCTGATACACCATATTAGGAAAGTTGAGTTCAAGCCGTTGAGTGTAATCAAGCTAAAGATGATAGGTTGGTTTGAAATTTAATAATAGGGCTGCCTCGTAGCCTTTTAAAAGCCATTTAATAATAGAAATGAGATAATAAGTCTATTTTTTTCCCAGAAGATCTCTTTAAAATTCCTACAACTATAAAATTAGTGCTGATGAAAAAAAAATGTAGACATGCTGATCTCATTTCAAGGAACAATTTAAGCATACTCCCTGACTTCCAAATGGTCCACAAAATGACTTCAACATGAATCACAAGGCAATAGGGAATCTTAAGGGAAGTCTGCTTCAAAAGAGTCCAAGCCATTTGGCATCATCATTAAATACATCTAAAAGGTAATTACACTTCACTGAAGAGGTGATACACCCAAACTCTTGAGAGACAGAAGTCAGGGGGCTCGAAATACCTCCTCTTGTTTCTTCCTTCCCTCTGTGTAGAAATCAGAAGACTAAAGGGCAGAGAGGTTAGCTGACTCATTCATAGTTACACAGTAAATCCTGGCCAGTGATGCACCTGATTCCAACTGCAGCCCTATGATATAATAGAGTAGGTTCCTTCTGTTTTCCTTTTTTTCCTTCTTCCTTCCTTCCTTCCTTGCTCTCTCTCCCTCTTCCTCCCACTCTTTCTTTGCTATGTACTATAATACAATACTATATATACAACATAGAAAATAACTTAAACATGGAGTAATATCATAAGAATCCATAATTTATCATATTCACAAACTGATTTTCTATGAAAATAAAATTTATTGAGTTCTATGGGAGAGGGAACTTTTCTTCTTAATTTCAGGGATTTGTGTTACTGTTGTCACTGCTGCTAAGATCTCTGTTGGAATGGGAACTCTATTCGTTGCATTTAAGTAATGAACAAGGATAAAAAATTAACTTAACGGGTCTGGGGGCACCTGAAGTTAAATGGAGGTTATTTCATTTGTCAGTATGAGACATGGTGACATTAGTTCTGCTCAGTTGCTTGTTTCAAGAGCTAGACATTAGCCTTGTGATTTGGTGAATCTGCCAGCTATTGTTTGCAAAGCTGCCTCTCCAAATATAGCTGGCATATTAATCAAATGTGGATAGATGCAATTTACTAATGGTAAGAATGAAAATAAATGGAGGCTACAACCAAATAACTCAACAAATACCAAGGCTTGGCCAATCTTACTTGCATCATTACCTTGCAAAATGTTGTCTGTCATTCAGCTAAACAGTCAAATCAGTAACCATGGATCTTAAATAAATTTAACCGCAATTCATTTAATCTCCTAAATACATGTTATATAAGCAAGTAGAAAATCTGACTGACTACCATCTATAACTTTCAACCATTTTATTTCACAAATAAAAAAAACTGAAGTTCAGAAAGGTTATCAACTTAGTCAGAATCGAAGAAGTAAGTGGCAAAGCCCCAAAATTCAGTAGTTTTCAATTTCTATTATGGTATATAGTTGGTGGTCTAGTCTATAGAACACCTACTTGATCTGAATTTCAATTTAAAATAAGAACTTTCAAACTTACCAAAACATAAATGTTTTTAAACTTACAAATTTAATATTTAATGGTATACATATGACATGCACATCGTATGTATAATACATGAGTAGCCTTAGGGAAAATTAATATGTAATAGAATTCAGGACCTTTGTATAATTCTTGGCTGTTAGAATACCTACTCCTTTCCCATGTTTTCGCCTTAGGTCTTCAAAAAAAGGAACCAGTTTTTTTTTTTTTTTTTCCTGAAAACTGCTGCATCAAAAATCCTCTAGTTGCTGAATTATACCCTAGTTCTGTAACATCAAAATCTTACTCTTCTCTCTGCTGCTTGCTATTTGTCATCACAGACAAGACATTTTTGTATATATCCTAAAGTGGGTTGAATTGTGTCCCCCTAAGAAGGTACTTAGAATATCTTTAGTTGTCAGTTTCTTCTTTTCACATTGGAGAAACAAAAACTAAATGCCTTGTATTTATCTCCGTTCACTCTAGTCTGTTTTCAGATATTACCTTGGAAAAAACAGCATAATGTGAATGGTTCTTTCATTTTCAAGAAATAAGTATAAAGCAAAAGGCCACTTAGATAATAATTTCTCTTTGTTAGGTGGAAGTATTTTCAAGATTATCACCAAATATTTGAATGCATATTTCAATATACATTCATATTAACTTGGCCCAACAAATGATCTAGTTTGATGATACTGCTATCCATGGCTGTAACCTGAGTCACCCTACTCTCTTTTATTTCATTCTATCCGTCACTGAATACTTGTTTATGATGATGTTTCCAAAATGCTGCTCTTAAATCATCTTTTCTCTAAATCTGGCTACTTCCTTAATTCAAGATTTCAGTGTCTCCTAATAGGCTCTTAACTGATCACTTTTCTCCAATTTTAACAGTTCTGATAAAACTGACAGATCCATTTGTTTCAGTGAGGGCAAATTCTACAGGTATCATAAAAACTCTTACTGTTCATTCTACGTGTTGTACATGCTTTTAATCAGAACAGAACAACTGCTTAGAAAGATCAAATAACAGACTTAAGCCATATGTAAAATGGTAAAGCTGAAATTCTGTTCCATTCCAAAATACATAAATTTTTTACTATATCATAAAAGTCTTCTCATACCGGCCACTAGAGAAAAAATATGTTGGCTGTCAGATAGTTTTTAAGTATTTTAGCTTCTTTATTACTTGTTGATACTTCAGTTTGGATGATTTTTTAAAACCATTAGATGTTGTTATGTTCAAACTATTAACAGACACAGTAATCAAGGAAGGTTCCTGAATGCTTTAGGCTAATCCATCTCACTTTTATTTCAGTTCTTACCTTTCACATAATTTTTGGTGAACAGGATCCAAGTTAAAATTTCAGATAGTTGATAAGGGTTGCCAAAGAAAACAAAATTGTTTTATCAGAATGATTGTAACCACACTTGACCTTATATGTTAGCTGGTTTTGTAGACACCATCAGTATGTACAAACTTAGAAAAATTAATTTTTCTAATTATAAAACTTCAGATAATTTTAAAGCAGAACAGAGATTTTATTTTAACTTTTTAAAACCTGTACCCTCTGTGTTGTGACAATGGTTACAACACTGGGTGTTAAAACCCTTCTTCAGATGTATCTGCGTAAGTTTGTAAGTGTATGTTGATACACTTAGCATGAGGGATTTGATGATCTAAAGTAACTTTTGGTTTCCTATGAAGATGTGTACTAAGTAGAATGACCATAACATATCATTCAAATGGGGAGACATCTGAGAGGGAATGGAGGTGGAGGGCAAAGATCCTGGGCAACAGGCATAATGTAGGACTTTTGAGGGGAGGGGATAGCACAGTGGTAGAGCACATGCTTAGCACACACAAAGTCCTGGGTTCAATCCCCAGTACCTCCATTGAGAAATAAAGAAAAATAAATAAACCTACTCACCTCCCCCCTCAAAACAAAACAAAACAAAACAAAAAGACAAAACAAACAAAATAATGTGGGACTTTTGTTGATGAATAGGGGAAGGCAGTCACCCTAAATATACACCAGAATTGATACAGCAATAAGTTAAAGAAAAAGGGAAAGGAGAGGTATTTTAAAATCCATTTTACTGAGCAATGGCAAGGAATTATGTGGAGTGGCAATGAATACAACACCCTATCATTCACTCTAGAGCTATTCAGGTATGTTATGAAAATCATACATATTTTCTTGGAAAGTGTATCTCACAACTGAGTACATCAAAATACTTTACCACCTCCTGCCTGACAAATCCACATCTCACAGGGAAAAGGGTGATTCTATTGACAGTCACCACGAAGTCAGAGAAACAGCAGAGGAGTCCACCTATGGTTTCTCTGGTTTCTCAAGATAGGTGCAAAAAGAATAAGCCTTGTTTTCCTTTTGATTTTATTTTTTAAAATTCAAACAGCAGCAAAATTGGTAGCTATTAGCTATCATTAATACTATTTAAGAAAACTAATACTCATTTTGCATACTCACCTGTAACTCAGTTCAGGTGCCATATTTACAAAGTATTGCCCAGAAACACAGCAATGAAAAAAAATAGTTTCTCTTGTAGTATTTAGGATCATTATTTGCTTAAATTGTTTCATTTTCACCTTTATATAACTGCTAAATTTTTAAATCCGGCCAATAGTCAAGCTTTTTAAAAAAGAACACACTAACATAATTTGCTCATTTTTCAAAAGAATATGATACAGTACCTTTCAAGTGAGGGCTGTGTACATGCATTCTTTGTAGATGTAGATTTACCGGAACAAATTCTAATGTTTTCTCTCCTTTGCTGCTGCTTGATTTGAAAGAGGACCCTAGGTGGAAAAAAAAATTGAGTATCATTAGTAAATAAATAATGTCTGTATGTGTGCTCACATAATTTGAAAAGTACACTTGACATAGAAAAATGTGACAAGAATTTCAGAAAGAAAAATAGATCCTGTATGAGTTGCTTTTATTAGAAATTTAATTTAAAAAAATTCTCAGTTATTCATTCCTATAATGATGCCATGAGGTAAAATAGTGTAATTTTTTCTTCCTTGTTTTTCATGCCAAGATGGTAGAGCTGGAAATAAAGATTTTTTTAAATCTTGGCTCTCCTATACCCACAACAACATTATTTATTATTGTTTTTATATAACATACATGAAATGCAATTCAGCTTGAATATGTAAACTTCTTGATTTCACACCTGTTTCCTTGCTAAGTTCTGTCAGAATGTCTTGGTACATATTCACCATTTGATCACAGTGAATAAGGACATTTTTTCGTAGATTGTCCCAGTGTGGAGATAGTTCACCAAGTTCTTTTAGCTCCTGGTTTCTATTAAGAATGGAAAAGAGGAGACAATATTTATTTTGATCTTAAATCCACAGACACAAAATGCTTAGTCAAAGTCGCCAAACTAATAAAAACTTGATTCACTATCCCTTTTAGGAAAGCTCTGCATACTTTTAGAAAAAAAAATCATTTTAACACAAAGGATGATATGAATAATTCAGGCCATATAAACATTAACGAATATCTGTATGTATATGTATGACTGAAACATTATGCTGTACACCAGATATTAACACATTGTAACTGACTATACTTCAATAAAAAAAAAAAAGATTATGTCAAAGAGCAAAAAAAAAAGGTTAACTTTACTGATAAAAATTTCACAGAGATGGCAAAGACTAAGGCATATAAAGAGAATATTTCATTAAAAAAACCCCCCACTAAATCTCAGTAGAGAAATGGCTAAGTTCTAGGCTTTGATTCTCTAAGATAAAATAATGTGGAAAGGGCTACCTGACTATGTCTGAAGTAATCTAGTTTATGTATCATATAGCTGTTATCTTTTTAAAGCACACAAATAGTATGATCAGGTATGATTTTATTGATCTCTGTTTCTCGCAAGAGGACAATTTAAGTAAATATTATCTGCCTATATTTTGCCCCCTTTTTTATCAAAAGGAAGAGCTAATCAAGTCATTTAGATTTTAATTATTAACTTTTATCTAATTCTCTACCCTTTAGCCACGTTGATTTAAATCATCAGAATGCCTTTTTAAATTAACATGATAAATGTTTTAATATGCTGCTTGGTTAGATTTCTTATTCATTTCTGTAACCTTTTACCAACAACATTTTCATGAGGCTAATTTAACCAGCAATAATGAAGCTTCTCTGCTATTTTGGCTGTGAAACATGCTAAATACCAAGCTAATAAATTCTGAAGATGTAGAATCCTGAGCACCCTGTTTGTCGCAAGAATAATGGATGATGTGCAAAAATGTGACTTGCTTTCAAATGTTTGTAGCCACCTTTGTTTTGCTTCAGTGAGAATTTGACTCAGTACTGCTGCAGCTTCCATCCGAGGTCTTCACCATTTTTGTGAACCTTAATCTCATTCTCAACTTTCCCACAGGTTAGCTTTCATCACACAACATTCGAGGGAGAAGTAATTAATCAATGGACAATGAGAGTAAAGGAAGTTTGTGACCAAAGGGGTGTTAGGAGGGAAGGCTGAAGAATTGGAGAGTCAAGTTCTCTGTGTGCACTCAAGTGGCAGGTATTCAAATTCAGAACAAAACTACAACCCAGACAGACAGAAAATTCCCAAAGCTCGAGATGTCCAAGTCTAGAAGAACCTGGACAACTAGGTCAAATCTGAGGTAGACAGCAAACATCAACTTAGTATGTAAGGTTTCAGATTTTACTTCCAATATACAGTTACAACAGAAAGACCAGCTAAGCATTCCTATTTAATACTAATAAATGCACCACAGGTTTACAATTTATGTTGTCTCTGAATCTTTATCAGAAATAATAATTAAAAAGTAAGTGGTGACAGAGGGAAGGAGTGAAGCCCTGATTATGGTGTGGGATACTGGGGTGCTGGACACTTCCTTGCCCAAGAGAAATCTGACAGTGTGGTCAGAAAAGCTTAGTGTTCTGCAGGGCGTGACTGGAGGGAAGCTGGGAGGAATCTCTAAAATGGTGTTTTAAATGTATTATACTCCTCTAATACGTCAAAACTTATATACAGGAATAGATGAGACCTGGCTTTCACTGCTTGTTTGTTCTAAGAGATGACTTTAAATAGACATGTGCTGAAAAGGACAAAAAACCAACATAAAGTTTCTTTGCATTAAAAAAAAAGTTCAAATATAGGGAACTATAGAAAAAAGATGTAATAATGCAGAGTAGAGTAATGAAAAAGTTGTAAAACAAAATGGGGCAGAGCCAAAAAGGCAACTGTTAAGTATTTTTTAAATGAAAGAAGTTAATTACATTAATTAATTGAAATAGATAAAGAGAGAAGGCCATCGGGTGCACCCAAGTCAGTAAGCTTTTCAGCCAGGACGGCTAGGGCTCTTTAGACTTCATTTTAATTTGTCGCTCAATTAAGAAAAATTCTGGAGTTTAGGAGCCTTGTTTTGCACCCCAATCCCGGTTCTCTGGAAGGCAGGGCCTGCGATCAAGCAATCCCAGGTCAGCCAGAGAGAGTAAGAGAAGTTGCAGGCAAAAAGAGAAAGCAAACACAGGACGGTCCGTTAATGCACTGGGCAGAACTTCACAAGAAACCACAGCCAGTTACTTGGCCGAGTGGAACGACTCTAGGGACGTCATATGGAATCTTTGCACCTTGGGACAGCTTGTTAGGTGGAGGAAGAGACGTTTATGTGCCAGTTCCTTACCATCGTCTCTCTTTCACTGGTAAAGATTCACCCTGTGGGACAGAAAGTCCCCCACACTTCCAGTAATATCATCTGTCTCCTCTGGGCAGCCACTGGGGAAGCCATACCCCAGTGGAGACTGAATGTTCCTGGGTCTGGTCTGGTTTAAGACATGGGTGTCAGAGCCATTCTGGATCTTTCCATGGCAGATGCCATTGGGGGTATGCTAATGGCTGGTCTTCACCTTGAAGGATGCTGATAAACTGCTGGCATCAGGAGACAAGGTGACAATGGTGGCAATATCTGGGGCTCTCTGTGGACCAAGTGGTCAAAACTTTAAGACATGTTGGGGTTGAGCCAGCATAGAAAAGCACATAAATGGGGCCCGGGACAGGCAACCTCTTGCACAATTCACTTGCATCATTTTATGAAATCCAGATAGCACAGAAAACAACATTCCTCATCTTCCCCAAGAGGGAAGTTCAAGTACAACCCTTCGAAGTGGTGGCCAGTTGCAATTCCCCAAAGATTTAAAGAGAGGTAGTGAACCAAGCACAGTATTCAACACTCCAGCTGATTTGGGGAGCCTTCACTGATATTCATCACCAATCTTTCCTACCATTGATTCCAGATTTGCCTCGTACTCCACCAGCATTCAGCTGGTCGGTGTTGCTGCCTTGTGAGGTCACCCAGACCTTAATCCCAAGGGATTAGGGCCCTTGTTTCCTTGACTTTATGAAATTTTGGTTGTGGCAATTTCCCATTCACATCTGTGCATGGGACACCTCTGAATTCCAGATCTATGTCTCTTTGCTCAGATTGTGACACTGCAGCCCTATTTTCGCATGGTGATGAGCACAGTATCTCTTAATATCTTTGCTGGTCCATTTAATTAGGAATGTAGCCAGATCACATGTGAAACTCATCACAGCTTCCAGTTAAGCAGGACTCTGACAGAAGTGCCTCTACCCATTCTCCACAAACCAGGATTCTAACGGGAAGCACAGATCCCCAAGTGGGGTACTGTGATGGGTTATAAAGGCCCACCCTTTCTTGCAGAGATGGTCATTTTAGCTATGGTAGGCACAACATCCTATATAAGCTGTTGGTTTACTATAGAAATTTCACCCTGGAGGGCAGTACTCCCACTCTAAAGTTTTTCCTCAAGCTGGTACTTGAGCTGAGTCTTTCATGGATAATATTATTCCCCTGGTCTATCAAGTCTGTAGCTTTTGGGTGGTGGGGCATGGAGTGACTGCAAACTCACTGTTGCACCTCCTTTGGTGAAACAAGTGTCTTTTGTGTGTGACACCATATCATTGAATCAGGCATTCTGTAAGCACTGGTATGGTGAGCAGAAAAGGCAAACAAATGCAGGCTATTCATGTGCCTAGGATGAACTGCTGCCCTCTCGAAGGTCAAAGGGATCCACCTCAATTGATCTGCCACCAAATAGCTGCAGGGTCTCCCCCACGGAATGGTACCATATTTGTGTCCATTGCCTACCTACTTCTAGCCTTTAACATTTAGCAGTGACAGTAGCTATAACAGCCTTGGAGAAGGAGACCATATCTTTAGGTCCATGTACAGCCCCTTTGTCTGCCACCAAGGACATCCTCTTCATGGTCTATTGCACAAACTCCGTGGTGTCCAAGAAAGGAGTCTGGCTAGTATCCATGGGCAGGTGATAATGTCTGTCCGGTCAGAGAGAGTTTCCTCTGTAGTATTTGCTTTCTGACAGGCATGGCTCTGAAGCATAAAGGCACCTTGTGCTCACTCCTATAAGCCCACTCACACACCCTTGCCCAAACTCCTTGTATCCAATCTTCTAGTCTTATTTCTTCCAGGCCCTCGAAGCCATTCATTTTGCTAATACTCAGTGTATATCTATACCTAAAGCCATCTTTTCCTCTAAGTGAATAACAATTATACTGTTTTTAAGATCTGCCCACTGGATGGATTTTCTTCATTGCTGACCTTAAGATCCACCTAACACATGAGGCTGACCCATCTTTTTAAGGGTTTGAGTTTTTTCTTCCTTCATGAGTTAATCATACAAAAACTTCCACAGTATAAGTATGAATGAGAGAGTAGCATCATGAAACAGAGGGACAGACATGAGGCCAGTGACATGAGACTCTGGGACAGTGCTTCAATGATATATACTCGTAACTCTGGATCGGCTTGGGCCCAATTCCAAATGAACCACTCACATTTCACAATACGTTACTCCTACATCATACATGGGATCACATCAATAGCCAGTTCATGATGGGCAGCTCCAGTCACAGTGTGGACTCTATGTCCCATCATTAAGGGTTTCATCTCCAGTGAGGGCCCAGCCTTATATTAGGATGATGCAGGAGGCACCAGTACATTTCAGAACCCTAAAGGTCTGCACTGAAATGATCCTATTTGGATTTGCCAAAAACTCCACACAGCAGCATGGTTTCTCACCATAGACACTTTCAGGCCCATGGCTGGATCTCCTTGATCATGTACCCAAGGGTTTGCAACACAGCCAGGATCTTTTGAAATGTCCCTCTTGTTTGGGCTCTATATGATACACTCTGTTTCTGCACTAGTGGTTTTATGTATCTATATGCATGTGTGTGTATACATATATATGACATTTATATGTATTTATTATATGTATTTAATGGTATGCACATCAGAAATACAGTTCAAAAGCACATCTACTTACGTGCATAAATAAAAAAGGTCTTTTTTGTGTGTACATGTATGTGCTATATTAACTGATTTCCCCCATCATTTGTCACTGAACCAACAAATGTTAGAGGTGGAGCAACCACATGTACCAGCTTACATCCATTATTACACTGTAATTATTAGCACCTCCTTCGTTTGCAAAATATCCCATTAGATTACCCAAGTTCTAGGATACCAGAGTTAATATTTCCTTTCTGACACAGTAAAAGAAAACAACCACTACAGACTCACAGTTGGAAGGAAATAATTTAGCAAATAATTTGAAACCTCTTATTTCACAGATGGTGGCCTCTAAATAAAACTGATTGTTCGTCTCAGAGTCACTAGAAAGCCATAAGGCTTTTAGACTATAATCTCCATGTCCACTCTTTCCTCACCCTATAAAACTCTCCACTGTATAAACAAAGAAACACAAAACAAATTAACAAAATCACAAGCCGCACAAGTGCCTTTCTTATTGAAGGTACTCCATGAACATATGCTGAGTGAGTGGGGTTTAGAACCTGGACCTATTGCCTTCCAGAATTACATTTACCAACTTCCATGTACTTTTAACATTAAACCTGAACAAAGGATACATTGTAATTTTGCATTCTTTACTTCTGAATCTTTTAGTTTGAATGGCACAGTTATTAGATATGCAGTAATCATCTCTAAAATACATTCAAGAGCACAGTGGTGTCTAGTACATGAGACCCGCAGATGTGGCCCCTGTGGACCAGTCTGCATGTTGTTACATTTAGCTAAACAGAAATCTGGCATCAACGCTAGAGTTAATTAGTTACACATCTTTACTAAACCTTTGGTATGTATGGAAAAGGTGATGAGCTTTGTAAAAGCGGTTTTAATCCATAGGAAAATATTTTTTTAAAGTACTCCTTCCCTGTACAACAGAAATTAACACAACCTTGTAAATCAACTATACTTCAATTAAATAAATAAATAAGTAAAATGTAAACTACTTCTTTCTCATCTATAAACATTCTCATTTCACTCACAGTAACAACAATTTTCTATTTTCAAAAGCTCTTTCCTTCAAGTGCTACCTTACAACAATAACAACAAAAATTTCTCTGTGGAAAATTCACTGCCCTGCTAAACACATATAATCTCTTATGAACTCTTGCTTTACTCTCACTAAAGTTCTGTTTCTAAAACTGATCTTCCAGCTTGTCTCTAACCCTTTCTAATTCTCCGAGACTCCAATAGGTGGGCACAGGAAGGTGAAAAGACTGAATATTCAAATATTAATAAGCTTAGGCCGCTTACACACTAAAGTTTTTTTGGAACTTACTGCCATCCATCCACTTGCACTTCACTACCTACAAAAATACAAGGCAAATCATAGAAAATAAATCTCCAAGAGAGACAGGTGATTACAAGAGCCTCCTTGAAAACTATCTAACATTCTATGGTTCCTGACATTCCAACTATAAAGTATGACATTCTTGATACTTGATGAAATATTCATACAGATCTCTGGAAATAACCTTATGGTGCACTTTTCTTTTGTCTATATGGTTTGCTTTATCTTACTTTGTTTAAATATTTCAAAAATACATGCTCTTCTTCTTTAGGGAAATTGCAATTCCTGGAGAGGTCACTGTGATCCTCTGAACCTTCCATAATGTGGATACACTACTAAGTTTATAATGTGTTTGAAACACAGACTATTAAATAACATGGAGATAAAATGTGATCCCTCCCCCCCAAAAAAACCAGACTCTATGAAGAATGAAGAAAACTGAATCACGAAATAAGTCATAGAGGAATTGGAAGGGAAACAGCCAAACCTGCTTTACAGTTTTTACATATAACGCATAAAACATTGAAAAGAATGTTAAACAAATAAATGGTTTTTAAACTTCATTCTTTACACCCCTGAGGCTGTTGAGGATAGAAGGATGGGGCAGGTGTTGGACCACAGGGAAGCCAAGTAAGTGAATAGGCAGCAGGCTGTTTTCCTTCATCCAGCCACCCACCAGCTCTAACTGAATCTCTCTGATTAATATTGGAATTCCATGTGCAGTTCTGTTTGGGAAAAAAAGTTCCTGCTGTTAAAAAATAAAACTAAGTTTGAGACTACCAAAATAGAACACAGATAAAAGAGGAGAAAGTTAAGCATTTATTTAAAGCTTCCATTTAAAAGATAGTTTTAAAACCTACTGATGATGTATTCAAGGGGGAAAATTCCAACATAGGGAAAATTTGCTCTGAGTCTGTGAGTTGCAGGGACTTGTCTTAGTCATCATTTTGTCCTGCCACAGTTCTCAGTCCATAGAAAGTGTTACATCGGCTTGTTGACTGAATAAGTAAAAGGTTTGCTTGCAGACTGATGTTCTTAGATTTTCCTGAAATTCGAGATAAAGTCAGAATATAAACTAACCCTAAAGTAGAATGCTGAGCTCTGCTCCAGTTAAAATGGATACAGGCAATAGATACATGAGTCACTGTTGGGTCCTGTAACCTTACATGGTCTAGGTCTGTACCCCTAGTTTGGGCAAGTCTTCCTTAGGGATAGAGAAAGCTCTGAAAATGTATCTTCATGTGGCATTTCTTACTGTGGTGGTTAATTTTATGTGTCAACTTGGCTAGACCACAAGGTGTCCAGATATTTGGTCAAATGTGGTTGTAGATGTTTCTATGAGGGTGTTTTTGGATGAGTTTAACCCTTAAATCAATAGGCTGAGTGAAGCAGATTGCCCTACCTATGCTGGGTGGGCCTCATCCAATCAGTTGAAGACTCAAACACAGCAGAAAGGCTGACTCTCTCCTGAATAAAAGAGAACTTCTCCTGTCAGACTGAACTTGAACTGAAACCCTGGCTTTCCCTGGGTCTCAAGCCTGCTGACCTTTGGACTAGAACTACAGGATAGGCTCTTCTGGGTCTCCACTTGCTGACTAACCCTGAAGGTCTCAGACTGAGTCTTCACACAAACACACACACACACACACACACACACACACACACACACTACTGGCTTTGTGTTTCTAGAGAATCCTGAGTAATACACTATGTAGATGTTCCATCGCAAAGATTTCCCTCTGTTTGGTGTAAAAGAAATTGGCGGGGAAGGATTTGAGATGGGAACATCTAGCATATAGTTTAGGCTCTTTCACAACCTTTTATCCCTCCCATCACATCTTACAAATGCCCTGCTGACATCTTCAAAAGAAAAATGACCACAGAGATGCTCTGCTTGTCTAAGGAACATACAGAATAAATAATATCTCTAGTTCTGAGGCCAAAGCTCCACCTTTGAGCACCTATTTTATTAAAAGTGTAAACCTAGAGTAATCAACTTAAAAAAAATCTGGTTATGTAAAGTCAAAAATTTCTGAAATTATGAATAGTAATTATTGTAAGAAAGAGTGCCCAAGAATAACAGTTAATTCACTTCCAAGACTGTAGTAAGACCAAATAACTTAATAAAAGTTTATCTCTTAAAGGATACAGCCCAGTAAGAAAGACATTAAAATGTTATTTGAAATTGTTATTATCTAAGTAAATGGAAATATTTTCCCACAATGAGCTGTACAATACCATTGTATAGAATAAAAATAGCCACACAATTTACAAAGAGCCTTTTGGTAGTTATTACACTCTAAAACTACATGTGGGTGTACATGGGTGACAAATTTAATGGCCAAACTGCTTTCATTCATTAAACAAGAGTAGACCTTAAAGCAAATGGGAAAGAAGTCATAAAAAATTTACATAAAAAAAAGAAATGAGAAAAAAAATTAAATACTAAATAGTCAATGGAGAAGAGACTACATAAATGATTGGTGGGGGGCTTCATTTTGTAAAGTGGTCAGGTGACACCATAAAACTGAACAAATTTCAACTACATGTCAAATTTCACAGTATTTTCAACCCACAGTTCAAACTGTCTGTGCTTTAACCCACAGAGGGATAAAAGCTGCATCCATAAATCACAGGCTTTCTTTTTTTTAATGGATTTTTGTAAATGACAATGTGGGTAATGTTGCAATTCATGGGCCACTATTTCACTGAAAAATGACTGGATATTCTGAATGGTCATTCACTGATTTTTCAATTGACATTAAAATAAGCGGCTGTTGTACTGTACCCTCAAGGTTTCAAGTTTATATGCAAAGACTAAGAATTGGAACCCAGTAACCACAGGATCTAGTTGTTGTCATGAAATCTGTTTGTATCTGATAAGTAGGGAGATTCTATAATTTAATTCTAGGTAACCAAACTAGAAAAAAAATGAGGAATGATAAGCATGTCTTAGTCCGTCCTGAGATTTTATTTGCTGTTCCTGATAAAGATAATTTGGTGCTGATTTACTTCTAAATAATGTCTTATTTATCCTTCAAAGTTTGTCAAACATGGACGTTTTTCAAAATACCTTACAGCTCAGTGTTCTACTTATGCTTTAAGGTGGTGGCATGTTATATGAAGTTCCTGCTAAATCCACCTTTATTAATACATGCCTTTTCATTCAGGACAGCCTTAAAAATTACTAACTGCACCTGAAAGGCTAGTAAAACAAGAACGTATGCTCACACTATCATCACTTTTCATTACTCCTGCCCATACTTTTAGAAAGTGCAAACATCTGTGGGTATTTCCCCTTTGAATCCCCAGCCCTGGACCTGGAGTACAGGTGTCACCCGGTTCAGTTTCACAGGTAGATGGAGTTCAAGAAACTCAGCAAAGCGCTTGGCAGTAGAGCTCTCTGGTGGACACCAAAAGTCTTTCCAGGTAATTAAGGTTACTTGTGCATAGGTGTCTCTTTGGTCCCAATACAATCCTCAGATATACTGGTTCCAGAGCTGTACTAAACAAAATTAAAAATTCAGTCACACTGGGCACAATTTAAGTGCTCAATAACCACGTGGCTGTCATACAAGGCAGTACAGTATAGAACATTTCCATCATCATGGAAAGTTCTATGGAATGACGCTGCTCTAGACAAATGAGAAGAATGTAAGTCAGAAGTAGAGTGACTTGTTCAACACCACATTGTTAGGAAGTGGCAGAATCAAGACTTGTACATAGGTCACATGACTGCAAATTTTGTTCTTTTTTATGTCAATTCCTGGTGAGTATGATTTCTTTTAAGAAAGTATCCCTGAATAGGAGGACAAGATTGGAATCTCTCGCCCAAGGGATTCATATGAATGTAACTTCCACCCAGGTCAACAGAGAGCCAGTGCAAATATTTGGCTCAAGTGTGCCCTTACCAGACAGCCTTGGCTAACATAATGGTTGGGATGTCAAACAACAAAACAAAACGTTATGTATTTTCTATTCATTTAACAAATATTTATGTAATGCTTCTAATGCTTATTCATGCCAGGTACTATAATAAGAACTTGACAAATATTCATTCATTTGCTATGCATAACAGCCCAGAGAAGTAGGTGTTATTATTATCACCCTTATTTTACAAATAAGGAAATTGAGACTCTTGGAAGATAAGTAAGTTACCCAAAGTCATCCAGACAGTAAGTAGCAGAGTTGGTATTAAGCCCAGGAGGTTTGTCTAGGGTGCCCATGCTTTAAACTACTACGCTAGATAGATTCTCCAATAGAAACATAACACAATCTCATTCTCACTAGAAATCACAGCAAGAACATACATCTTGATATTATCAACTTGAGGGAAAAAAAATCAACAACAAAACGTTTCTGTCTTTTGCTAACAAGGGTAAAGCTTGATGTCAACCTTCTCCTTCTTTACATTAAATTCCAATGGGCAGGAAGAAAGGAGGAGTTTATGTTACTGGAGTTCTTCTTTTTAAATTTAGAGATGCCACTGCTGGTTACCCTAGATCAGTGCTGTGCAACAGAACTCTCTGTGATGATGGAAATTTTCCAAAGCTGCACTTTTAATTAGGATAATTAATAGTTGTATGTGACTATTGAGCACTTACAATGTGACTGAGGTGATGGAGAAACTAAATTTTTAATTTCATTTAATTCTAACAAATTTTAACTTAACTTGCAATAGCCACATGGGGCAAGTAGCTTCCGTATTCAATAGCACAGACCTAGCTGGTTCAACTAACAGCCAAAGAGGGTCCTTTTTCCTTCTAAATTTGTGCTTGCTGACTATTTCCTCCATCAATGAATTATACTTATCTTTTCAGTCATGTAGGTCAGGATGCTTAAGTTATCCTGAACACCTTATCTCCAGATATAATCCATCAACAAACCCTGCTGAGTTTAGTTCCCTAAAAAAAATCCCAAATGTTTGTACATTTCACCATTTCCCTCACACCCCACTGTGGTCTCAGGCACCATCATTATTAACCTAGGCAACCACAATATTCTCTGAATTGTTTTATCCCTCCACTCATGCCTTCCTTTTTCTAAATGTAATCATGTCATTCTCTTCTCACAATTTCAGCTGTTCTTGGGAAAAGAGTACGTTCCTGAGTGCTTATTTTATGCCAGGTATTATGCTAGATTCCAGGAATAACACAATAAGAAAATTGACAAGTTCTTTCTTTTCTGTGTCCCAGAAGGCTCTAACTAATCTGAACCTGACTATCATTCCCAAATCAGTCTCAGCTCTAAGCACATCAGCTTTGTGGGAGAAGACATGCCCAGGCCACTTTTCTGCCCGCAGGAAATCTGTGACATCATATGGTAAACATACCTATGAGGCATATGCTATGTTAGCAAACTAAAGGAAATTGAAATAAATTATAGGCTTCGTTTTGTGTCTGAAAGACTACCAACACTCAGCTAAAGTGAAAAACAACAATAATAGTTTTGATATACTGAGTGTCTACTCTGTAATATGATTCTTTACAGAATTGGTAAGAGTGGTTTCTGCACATGAAAGGCCTATGTATGTATGTATGCACCAGGCATTTTTCATCAACAGCTCATTTTAAACCTCAAAATAACCATCTGTACTTATTATTTAATCCCTTCTTTACAGTCGAGGAAACTGAAGGTTAGAATACTTAATGTAAAGTGTGCCACAGCACACAGCTATTAAGTGGAGTTGGGGAGCCAGGTTTCAACCCCAGAGGTACACTTACACAAACACACACCAAATCCCATAGTCATAAGTGCTAAAGTCTCCTGATTGTTCAGTTAATTACTACAGTAGTCCTGCAGGATAAATGATAAAGTTATTATCTAAAAAGTTAAAAAAAAAGAAAATTGAGATATTAAGTAATTTTCTATAAATTATAAGTATGTATCAAATGGCAAATACAGAGGTTTCAAACTCGGATTGATAATTATTCCAATGCTGTGTTTTTATCATCACAACACACACTCTTACCTATTTTATCCATTTGAAATAAAGAATCTTGGCACAATAGCCGAATATGTTTCTGAATGAGCTTTTCCTTATTTGTTCCTGTGGGGATACTGTAATAACCAAAGATCAAAATAAAACACATATTTCTACTGCCAGCTTGGTGATGCTAAGCGCTCTACAGGATCTCTCATTAAATGATACCAAGAATCCATAATGAGGAACTTAACGGCACATAGCATCTGCCCTCAATACTGGGAGTTGGTAAGGCAAATGCATTTTCCATGATAAATAAAATACTGCATGGTATTCCAACTGTGCATCAACATTGCATGAAGAAAAATGAACAGAAGAAATAACACTAATCAGGTATGAGTCAACAGTGGAGTCCTGATGTGATATTTTTTATGCATCAGTTTTTGGATCTTGAGGACTTAAGATTTTCCTCAGAGAAAGCAAGCAAGAGAGACAGAAGAAGCACAAAGAGAAACCAAGTAGGAGAGACAACATTATAAAAACAGCCATGAAAGTCATCGGTTTGAGGTTCATTCGATCTATATGAGATCTAAATACAATAGCTGGCTCCCTATCACTTTTCCCACTAGTCAATGTTTCTTTAAGGTCAGTAAAGATTTTCAGTGTGTCTTTATTTTATCTAAGTATGCAAATATCAACAGATGACTCAAAAGTCATTGCTTCAGCCAGGCCACAATAAATAAGGTGTAAGATGAGGTTGGAAACATAGGTAGACAGGAGCCCTTGCTTGCCCGTAGGCTGTGCAAAGGGGGAACCTTGTCTGGTGATAAAAAAATTTTGGAAAAAAAGTACATAAATTATATTTGAGAATGTCATCAAACCACGTTAAGTGGACAGGCTGACTCTCTACGTTGTAAAATCCTACCGTATATCTTTCTGCATAGTGAGGACATTTTTGAAGTAGAATTTATCTGAATATACCCTAGTTCTAGTTTATAATTTCTAATATATACTTTGAACACTTCTAAAATGGCACTTGTAGCATAATCAGCTTGAAATATAATGAATATTTTTTAATGTAATAGTCAAAAAATGCTTTAAGATAAGGTGCAAGGTTAGAAAATTGAGTATCTTCTGCATTTCTCTTAAACTAGGTACAGTGTTAGAAAACCAATTTAACAGTATATGATAATATTTAAGTAAGCATGTAGAACATGTCTCTAAAATGGTACTCAGTGCGGCAAGTAAGCTTTCAACCTGGGATTTCAATGTATCTTACTGACCATCTTTTGAATATATAAGAATATACTATGCTCAAGAAATAGATTTAAGATATAGATAGATACAACTTTCACAGTCTGTAACAGAGCTCTAAAAATAAATACAGAATATTTGAAATATATAACACTGAACAAAAGTGTCTGTCTTCACTGACATAACATTTTATCACTATGAATTTAGTATATGTACAATGGTTACAAACACAAATCATCTAAGACAAATTATGTACATTCTCTCAAAGAAATGTTTAGAAAACTTTTAGAGTTTGTGTGTCCCAAAATCCTATCACATTTTCCCTACTAAAGTATTTGGTTCATATTTTTAATATTTTATTTACAAGACTGTTCTTCTGCATGACACACACAAATTTTTTTATGTCTTATAAAATCTAAGAACTCCTTAAAGTTAACTGTTACAAAATATTCTTATTCTTTCTTCTTAGACTCCCAAAATTATATGCCAGAAAATTTCTCTCCTTCCCCACCTTTGGGACCAAGGAAGAAAAACAGGTATAGGGAAGAAATGAAGGATATTAATCAAACTAATTTTTTCCTGGGGTGTTTTATGGACCATGGAGTTCATTTTCACTGAAATATGAAAGTTCATTTCTTTAAAACTTTTTGTGCCATAATAGGTTTCCATCATTTTATAAGGTAGAAAAGTATACTTTTTTGATAAAGCCAAACACACTATGGCTTCCCAAAGTCTCCCATTTAAACATATGTTTGCATATGGTCATTTATTACCGTGTGTAGAGCTGTCATGAAGCTTCAACTCCACAAGTTCCATCATTTTATCAATTAACTAATATTTCAATGTAGATAAGGACAGCTAACCTCTGAAGTAGTGCAAAATCTGAAGAAAACACTCAACATAAACAAAGTATGTAGCAACACGAAAACAAGCTATAAAAATTGTATAGGTGGTAGTTTGGCGAGACCTACATAACTTGTCTGTGTGCAACCCAAGCCGAAAGAAGTTAAAGCTTGAGGCATTATTAAAACAGGAAGATGCATATAAGCGCATGCACGCGCGCGCGCACACACACACACATCCCTTGATGTATTTCGCATCTCTGAGCCATCTTCAACATATCTCTCTCCTTCCCTTTCCATTATACTTACTCCATAATAACCCAGTTACCGTTCTAAATCCACCATCCAGAAATAATCATTGCTAGTGTTAGTGTGCATATTACTAATAGTTTAGTGTATTTCTAGTCTATTTTCCTTCTAGAAATTAAACATGATACAGGGTGGGAGAGTCATGGGACCAAAACTCTGCTTCCCATTGAGAGGCTCATGAAGATTAAGAGTAGATGTAGAACATAAAGACACAATATTTCTTCTGGGTGGTGGGTTTAGAGTGATTTTCCTTTTTCTTTTTTATATTTTGTGTATTTTCACTGTTTTCTATAGTGAGCATATATCATTTTTCTAGAAAAAAAATTCACCATACATTTTATATATTTGTAAAATATGGCTCCAGGAGCAAAGAATCAGAAAACTGCTAAGCACAATATAAGCCTTTCTTCACAGCAGTAAACATAAATTGATTTCTAGGATTTCCTGCTTGTGATTATTTTGGACCTAAACTATAATATAAAATTCAAACTGTAGTACTGTGAAAACACCTCACAGCCAATGCAAAAGCTGTTATGTACCTGAACTTGAACGCAGAAGGTATTTAATGCTTAGGTCAATCAAAAGGAGCCCCCAAAGAATTTAAATGCTATCAAAGCCCTAAGACTTTGTGTGTGTACAACCTCAAATGTAATATAAGTAGTTCCCATTGAGTCTAATGTCATGTAAACTAAGAGACTAAGAGACTAACAGCCTAACAGCAAGAGAATTGTTAGATGGCAGCTGCAGTCAAGGACAGACACCGTGTATAAGTGATGGAAAATAACTGCTGCATCGTTATGTACCTGCCAACATACACACTCCACGGCTGAGAAGGATAACATTTTCCTCATTTATACATAAAGGTATCCGTTATGCAAAGAGGCAAAACTATGCACACATGTGGTCCCTGCAAGAGGCTCATGCTAACTTACTCTTAAGTGCGTATCAAACCCAGATGTGATAAAATTAGTAATACGCTCAAATGTGTAAGTGGAATTTCATTCTTACCGAGTTAAAAAATGAAACACTAGTAATAATTTGTCTTTCAGATACAATTGTGATTATAAGCACATCTCATATTTCCTTAGTTCCCTTCCTTAACTGCTGTTTTCTTTCACAATTAAATCCATAGTCAAATTTAGGAAATCTTTATCTGTGAGTTTATGAGGCTGAGATCAATCACAGCAGTCTTTTCAGTTTTCCACTTTCCACTCCCTTGGTAAGGGAGAAGTTATGTAACAAAATATTCAGATAATTCCCTAAACACTCCTACAGAGAAATGGTAACACATCAACTCAGAGAAGTTGACTGCATTTGGTCACCAGCTTAAGTAGAAAAGTTTACATCTAGGCTGAAAAGGGAGATTAAAAGGGTCAATGTATCATGAAAGTGTAGGATTTCCAAAATCCAGACTTCACACAAGTCAAGGACTGATCATGTTTGCAAATTCATCATCTTGGTAATTAAGAGGGGACAGCTCGCTTTTGTAAACTATTTTGTAAAGTATTTACTATTTAGTGCTTTAAGAAAAAGTTAAAAAAAAAAAAAAAGAAAAAGTTTTTGTGAATCCTGATATACGGCTAAGTTCATACTGTATTTACTGACATTCCTAAAAAAGAAAAGAAAAGAAAGAAAATATTGTACATCTGTATCTCTGTCTGCCTGCCTGTCTAGCTGGCTGTCTGTCTCTCTCTCTATCCACCCATAACTGTCTCCATCTGTCCACAGGTTCTACACAGAACAAAATATAAAAAGGGACTTACTGACAACTTATATTTGCTCCTCATTTACTTACTGCTCTTCACCAACTAAAATGATACAATTTAGTTAATATTTCTTTCAAAGATTCAGAAAATAGTTGTTTTGGTTCCTTAGCAATGTAAATGACCATGATATAAAGTTGCCCTGGCAACTTTTTTTTTTCTTCTGGAGGAAAAAACGGCAAGCTTTAAAAAAAATTAATAATAATTAATTAACAATTAAAATAATTGATAATAATTCCCTCAGGATAGATTTCCAAGCGTGCAAATGAAGTATTTTGCCCTCTTTGCAAGTACTGAAAGACAAATAGCACTACAGCACCCACAGTCTTCATCAAACAAGGTGAGAAAATCTATTGAAATTGTGCTGTTGGGAGGAAGGCTGAGGCGAGTAACATACTTTCTGGGATCTGCATAAGATGAGGGGTAAAAGAGGCTGAGAAAAGAACTTCAGAGTAAAGCTCTGTCTAGGCTGGAGTTTCCCCCCAATCAACAAAAATGTTTCAAGTCCTTTTGCAGAAGGATGTCCCATTCTTATATTCTCAATTTAATTTATTATATTATGTTATATCATATTAACTGCATATTATAATATAATTTAATGATTACATTATATTAATTTATACTATAATTCTCTTTTTCTCTGTCTGATTTCCCCTAAAATCCAGGTTCTGTTTGTTTTCTTTTATTTTCCCCCCTCACTTGGACATACAGCATTAGTGCAGTCATTCCTGTCCTAACAAATACTGTCAATACTGCCCTGTCCAGAGTGTGCTCACTGGCTAAGGTCAATATGGCATCCCTATGGACCGCAGAGACCACAGGGGTACAATGCTATCAGGTAACTCTTTTTGAGCATATGTTGGAATACCAACTTTTGTACATTTCACACTCTGCTGTATTTCAGCAATTACAAAATGTTAACTCAAAAATATTTGCCAATCTTCTGAGTTTTAGAGCCCTAACAGTATTTGTAGTATAATGAATGAGGTGTAACAACAGCATTTTTAGTCACTAGAGGTTTATAAGGCAGAGAAGCAAATTGTTTCATTAGTCATGGTTCAGAAATATTCTTATCAACAATCAGCTCTCAAATCCTTTTGTTGTACTATAGCAACAGATTTAATTTTGTTGTATTAACAATACTGTCCATTCACATAGCATACTTTATCAATCATCTCAAAGAGTTTTTAGAACAACAAATATCTGAAAGTCTTGTTACAGATGAGTAATCCAAAGAAGAATCAAGTAGGAATTTCTTATAGAAATAGTAATCAAAATTAGATGAGGTAAAGACACACAGATTATAAGCAAGCTCGAAGTTCAGGTTATTGGCTAGATACCAAGTTTACAACAGAAATATAATGCAAGCCATAAATGAGAGTCACACATGTAATTTAAAAGTTTCTCATAGTCATATGTAAAAAGTACAAAGAAAAATATGTAAAATTAACAATATATTGTATGTAACTTCAATATAGCCAAAATGTTAACATTTCATTATGAAATCAGTCTTTTTTTTGTTTGTGTGTGTGCTAAGAATTCAAAATCTGGTATGTATTTTACACTTCCAGAACATCTCAAATTGGATTAATCACATTTCAAGTGATTAACAGCCATACAGGGCTCATGACCATCATACTGGACAATGCAGGTCTAGACTTTTATGTTATTATCATACTTAAAGAAAAAACACGTTTTATAGAAAAAAATAAATAATGCAAGAGGCAACCATAAATCATTTTCTCTTACCTACACAAATCTTCTTTGATTTGAAGAGAGATCAATTCCTTAGGAATATGAAAAGAAAGTATGCTCTCTGACATCTGCTCCCGGATTCGCATCCACTTATTGTCAGATGTGGGAAATCTATATAATTTACACACTGGATTCTTTAACACTGGGAAGAGAAAAAAATAAAAGTTTGATAGTTAAATTACAAAGATACGCACTTTAGATCAAGATCAATGAACAAAATCATTAATCAGGGTACCGTTCTAATTATTGATCTGATCAAAAATTTAAAATCATAATCCATAAGGTATTTGATTTTCTAAGAATTTTACTCTTACATCTTTGTTTCAGTAGGTTCTAGGACATACAGTCTTCATAAAATTTAAAAAATGATACATTAAACTCCAAATAAAAAATGTGGCTACTGTTCTCTGATTTACCACCTAGTAACTCCTTTCTCTTCTAAAGATGTTCTTGAAGCATATGTATTTATAAATATAGATAAAAATATATGAATTTATATATCATACCTACTTTGAAAACATATATTTCTGAATTTCTTCCAATCACTGTTAGTCAACTTTACCCACTTATATAGTAGGTGACAATTGATATGTTATATTAGAGGTTTTAAATGACCCTACTACAAAAGTGATTTATTTCTTAAGCGTCAGAACGGTTCATTCCTTGGCTTAAGATCTACTACAATTCAAATATTATGCATAATTTAGTGCCAATGAATCAATAACATACTTTCCAGAAACCATATATTATCAGAGGCTGGGGGGCTATGAACAAACTGAATATTTGGGATGCATGAGCAGTGATTTGGGGAGAAGGAACATGGTCATGTCATCAAGGATTTAAAAGATTTAAAGAAAACGTGTTGGGCTAGATATTAAGATAATATTTGATGCTTTTTCTATGAGGCCAGCACTCCCATTGCACTCCCAAGCCCTAAATTTCAGGGCAGGATTTTATTTCCATAGCTGTTGGGCAATGGATATATTTTGCAATACAGCAAAGCTTAATGGACAACAAAATATCAGGTCAACCACCAGTCAAGTTATCTATGACTATTTGGCTCCTGTTTACCAAGAAAACTGATTAAAAACAGAATTTGATGTTGAAATGAATGTAAAGCTCTAAGCAATGCGGAGCCTGGTATGTGGCTCAAGTCTCCTCAATGCATAGGGTAAAAAGCCTTTCAACATTTTAGGTTTCTATAAGACTGATCTCTTTCACTACCTGAGTAGATATATACATATATCTGAACATTAAAATGAGGATCTATTCATCCATCCTGCAACCATCCATTCTCAGAGGTCCAGTCTGGACATTAGAATTATCAGAATTAATACTGCATCAGAAATCTTGATTTCAAATATCTGATTCTCCAATGACCAGATTCAAAGTTCCCAGTACACTTATCTACCCCCATAAGAATTAGCCAGAATGTTCACTTTTCCAAAGCACTAATAGAAGCTAGAAGACAGTCAAATATTTCCAGTATGTTTAGAGACAGTATTTTAAATCTAGAGTTGCATGTCCAAAAAGGTTATATTTTTGCCATAAACATGACCTCTAAGTTTTGTCAGTCAGCTTCTATCACAGATCCATATATGAGGCTAATTATACTTCTTTTCTTTGTCTTTTTAATGAGGTATAATTGACATATAACATTATATTAGTTTCAGATATACAACATAATGACTCAGTATTTGTATATATTGTGAAATGATCACCCAAATAAGTCTTGTCAACATCTGTCACCATACATAGTCACAAGTTTCTCTTGTGAACTTTAAAAATCTCTTAGCAACTTTCAAATGTGTAATATAGTAATATTAATTATAGTCATCATGCTGTACATCACATCCCCGTAATTTATTTATTATATAACTGAAAATTTTTATCTTTTGGCATCCTTCACTCATTCCATCATTCCACCCACCCCCTCCCCCGACCCCATCTCTGGCAATCACCATCTGTCCTTTGAATCTGAGTTCTTTTTTTGCTTGTTATGTTTTGTTTGTTTTGTAGATTCCACATATAATTGAGATCATACAGTATTTATCTTTCTCTGTCTGACATTTCACTTAGCATAATGCCCTCAAGGTCCATCCATGTTGTCATAGATTCGTTATGTCAAGATTTCATTATTTTTATGGATGAATAATAGTCATATATATATGTGTGTGTGTGTGTATATATATATATATATATATATATATGCACCACATTTTCTTTATCCATTTGTCAGTGGACACTTAGGTTATTTCCATGTTGTGGCTCTTGAAAATAAGGCTGTTATGAATATTGGGATGCATGTATCTTTTTGAATTAGTGTTTTTATTTTCTTTGGATATAGACCCAGAAGTGGAATAGCTGGATCACACGGTAGTTCTATTTTCAGTTTTCTGAGGAACCTCCATACTGTTTTCCATAGTGGCTGCACAAATTTACATTCCCACTAACAGTGCACAGGGGTTCCCTTTTCTCACATCCTTGCCAACAACACTTGTTATTTCTTGTCTTTTTGATATTTTCCATTCTAACAGATGTGAGGTGATAACTCATTGCAATTTCGATTTGCATTTCTCTGATGAATAGTTGTGTTGAGCAACTTTTCATGTACCTGTTGGATATCTGTATGTCGTCCTTGGAAAAATGTCTCTTCAGATCCTCTGCACATTTTTATCAGATTGTTATTTTTGGTATTGATGTGTATGAATTCTTTATATATTTTGAATATTAGCCCTTATCAGATATATTTTTAACAGAAATAAAATAAATTACAGCCAGTCAATGAAATAAATTATGACATTTCATTCATTTTTAGAGTGACAATATTTTAAAGATGTAAGAATTTTACCATTACCCTCTATTGTCATATCTCTAGAATTGGAGAAGGAAAAGTGTACGTATGAAATTCAATATATTGTCAGTCAGGTAAACCATTTACGGTATCTCAGGAATTCTAATATAGCTAACATAGTAAACACATCCTTTTACAGTAAGACAAAAACTCAGTCTGGGAAATGTCCAAATGTTTCCTAGTAACCTAAGTAAATATTCAATTACTAGGTTTATCTACAGTCAGTATATGCACTGCTTTTTAACCTCTTTTTTTTTTTTTTTCTTCAAGATTACACAGACTCTCTGCATCACCCAAAACATGGTTAAAAATCTTTGGATTTTTCTTGTCATTTATAAAATAACTTTTTTTTTTTTTTTAGAAAATTTGTATTTTTAAATAAATTTCAAAATATAAAATTCTTCATTTAATTTGTTATCCCAAACTAGTCCTTCAACTTTTGATTTTAGTATTTTCATTTTAATGCTCTTCACTGTGTTCTAAATATAAAACTTTGTTGAAATAACTTAGGTAGAAATCAAGGACAGTGTGATTACTGGGGTATAGAATTCTCCTCTGACCACCCAGTACACAACAAACATCCAAGGATCCTGTGGGAATGCAGCTGGTTCTTAAGGAAAATGTTTGGGGCAAACGAAAAAAAATTAGGCAACTTGATCTACCAAGAAAAGAAATTCTCCATAATGTCTCCTAACATTTATGCTATAGGTTCTAACCTTTTGAAATTCATAGATCTCCAGACATTAATACTAAATTGTATATATTTATTAGGATCTCAATGTAGACCTAGTGGGATCCATTTTACAATGCAGTTTGATCCAGCAGCACTGCTTACTGAGTACCTACCATGCATAAAGCAAGAAGAACTACTCTGTAGCCTGAGATACCGTATAAGGGAGTATCACTTAGAAAATGAAAAAAAAAAAAAAAAAAAAAGGCCTGACTTTTAATTACCATGAAATTTGTTGCATGGTTACAAACAGACTAGACATGATGTTCTCAACACAAAATTTTGCTGGGATCAAAGTGGGGAAATTTTTGTCGTCCTCACATAAAAGAAAGGCATGGTATTCATGCTTCAAATATTGAATAGTGGGCCATAAATGATGAATGCTTTTGTCATTTTATAAATGCTTCTCCCCTATAGCAGAGATACAATTTCAGCAGCTCTGCACACACACTCCAGCTGTGTAAATGAGCCCACTACTTTCAGCTCTGGCTCACGACTAATGCCAAGTGTTTCTCCTATAGAAGATGCATTTCTGACCACACAATAGGCTCAAGTCAGCAACAGTAACTAACATCTATTATAAATTCTTTTTAAAGAGAGCCCTGTCCATATTCATTTTTTTTTTCACTGCTGTTGCCAAAATAATTGCTAACAACATCATGGGACAGATTCTACCAAGAGAAAAGTAGGGAAGATATTTTGGACCCCATCGTGGTCTTACTAATGACAATAACGGTAAAGATTTGGATAATAAGCTGGTCCAGATATGAATACATTCCCCTTGAGATCCATCCCCTAAGGTGAACACAGAGAAAGAAAGTAAATGATAAGATTTTTTCTCTCCTTAAAGTGCAGCACAACTCAAGTTTCTGCATCGTTTCTACCAGACACTGTAACGGGTCCTCTTTAACAAGGTAACACACCACCTGCTTTTCCATGGGATTCAGCAATTGTGAAAGCCTAGGGTTTCAACTCTGAATTATCAAAGTAAAGATGCCAAGGAAACGTTCGACAAAGCCAACACACAGACAACACGTGAGGAAAGATGGCTGCTCAGCCAACCTGGGGCTGAAAAGATAAACTAGTGAGACATCATAGGGATGATTTTTCCCTTTTCTGTGTTTGTGTTGGGGATGTCAGTGGATTAAACAGGGAACTTTGGAAACCAGGATTCAGGGTTGAGGAGATCATCGAAATGCCAAATGTTTATTTCATCAGGTTGTCTTTAACACAGTTCTCCAGGGGCAGCTCATCTGTGATTACCTTCATGCAATTGCTTGCTTTCAGGAGGTCGTAGAAGTCATATATTCACGTGGAATCTAACTTAGCTGGCTTCAAGCCTTACAAAAATCACCATTTTAATGTACTGCAAATTCTTGTGGAGAATCTACTCATTCTGTAGCTTTTAATTATACCGTTGTTTAAGTGTTTCATTATTCAGCTGGATGTACATGCATTGCCTATTCTCCAAATGCTACATTAGACTTAGTAAAGATATGTCTGTGTAATCTAATTAGATAATGACACACTCTCATTTGTCCTGGAAAATATCTTAGATTTATATCCATACATCTTAAATGCAGATTGGCTCTTTTTAAGATTAGATGAGAACTAAGCAAACCTAAATAGAAATCTTTAAAACACTGTCCTAAGCATGACAATGGAAAAGAGAGGGTAAGAAAACAGGACAGGAGCTCAGAAAATACAACAAAGAAATAGTTCTTCTAAGATAAAAAGGATGAAATAAACTGTTAACAAAATAAATTCCCAGGAATTTTAAAATTAACTTTATTTACGCATGGCATAAAATCTAAGTTATGTTATTATGTTGTTTTTAAAGCAACAACAATAAAAAAAGAATAGAAATAGGATTTAAAGCGAGTTGGACCAAGTGCTGCTTCCCTAGCCCAGCCAAACCCACCAGCTCTTGGCGCCCCATCTTCAATTCAAGGCCAGGAATAAGGAAAACTATTACAGATGTTGGAATAAAACACAAAGATAGTATTTGTGGAAATGTAGTCTCCAGTTGGTGACAATTGGTAAGTTCAGTGTGTAGAATTTGGATTTAGAGTTTGGGCAGTCAGACAAATGATTTGCTTCGTTTGTTCTAGGCTGAATGATTTGTTCTGATCATTCTAATTCAGTCATTAAAGGACACATCTAGAAAAGTGTCCTTTTCTGGTTCATGTTTCATGCAGAGCAACCTGGAACGACCCATAGTTCACTGAAAAGCTGTTTCTTGTCAATTTGCCTCTGTTCAAGGCATTCCCTGCACCTCAAAGGAACACCCTCTTTTTTCTTGGTTACAAGTAATCATCTATAAACTCAGCTCAGCCAGCACCTCCTCCAGGAAGCCTTCCTTGGCTTCAACCTCCTCCTTCCCTCCGGGTGTCTCTCCTTTGTATTCCCCACCCCCATCTCCATCGTGGTTCTTACCAGTTGTGCTATCATTGTCTGTTTACTGCTGAGTCCACTACTGGAATGGGAGCTTCATGAAGGCCACGGCTGTGCTGTCTTCTTCTTCCTCATCTATCTCCTGCACCTAGCACAGTACCCAGTAAATGCAAACATCCCACAGAAATGACCTTAAACCTTACAACTCAGATGTTTCCCAACATCACTTTCCCCAAGAGAACAGGTAGGGCCCCCCAAACTGTAAATTGAGTGGCAAAAATGCAAGAGGGAAGGACAATAAAAACCTCACTATAAGGGAGACCACAGGCATCAGAATAAAAGAAGGAAAACACCACAGCTGAGAAAGCCAGCCTCACATTTGCCCACCAGATGTTAAACTTTTGACTATATCATCTTCTTGCCTTTATTTTTCTTCTCCTTTACCTAAGGTGGGCAGAGGAGGAGGTGATGAACTTATAGCAGGAAGATGGTTGAAGTTAAAGGTGTCCAAGAGATGATTTCATTGAATACTAGACAGTGAAGCCATTTAACAGCCTAACTATATTAGTACACAGTAATAAAAACATACAAAAACTCCTAAAGAGTAAGGTTAATGGGTTTGTTAAAACAGCAAATGACAAAGAAATCTGGAAAGTAAAAATAAAGAATAAAGGGCCGGTGTTATAAGCCAATATGGCCCCATATTTTGTATACCATAGACTTATAAATACAAGGGCACAATCTATTTAAACTAGTATGGAGAAATACAACAGAGATATTTTTGTGAGTCTAAACTGATACCATCTAAAATTTGACAAGGTAGTTGATTTACTATCTCATGAATGAAAAGGAAAAAACAGGGGAAACTGGGGATCTGCTTTTGGCTGTAATTTATCAGGAGTCAAAATTAGTATAGAGGGAAGTATTTTTGAAATATGAAAATATCTTTTAAAATATTGTTATGCATTGCTTTGGATGGAGGTGGTAGTGGAAATATTACCCCAATACTGAGTTCAGTTGTGTGGTATTGTGAAAGACTATCTCTCTGGTGCCAAATGAGACATGAAAAAAACTTAACTAAAAATGAGAATTGGGCAGTGATTTTAAAGGAATTTAGTAAAAAATTCCTTTATTTCAAACCTAAATAATTAAATTTGAACATCTTTCCCATGGAAAGAATAACAGTGCAGTTTTCTGTTACCTGAAGCATAAATTCAAATGATAAGATACACACATTATCAGCCATTTGACAAATACTTCCTGAGTTCCTATTGTGGTCTGGCCTTGCAGACACAGAAATGAATAAGCAACGTACCTTCTTCAATAGCTCATAATCGGGCATCTTCTGTAAAGCAACAGTAGTAAATGGCTTAACCCTATCTGGAGAAAAAGAACCAAAGATAGCGTGAACTCTTTTGAGAAAAAGTGTGATTCATTTGTGAGGCAGGAAGACAAACACCAATAAATTCTCCAAACAGGAGGGAAATTGCTCAGATTTAGGGCTAAGAGCAGAGTTGTTGCTTAGATTCCGACTTACAGGGTCATGGACATCATCGCTGTCAGATATGTGAGTGGGACAGGCGGCCCACATGTTAATCCACAGCATGAAAGTGGTCTTTAAAAAATGTATCAGGAATAATTTCATGACTCAAGAAGTATGCAGTTCAACCAAGAAAGATGCTGTATCAGATCGAATGCTTGCTGACAGGGGGAACCTCACTCAAAATGTGAAGATAATAGGAAACTTCGTGACAGGGCCCATTAGCCCCTCAGATTTGGCATAATAATAGCCAAGTCCACAGGCTGAAGTTTTCCGCAGCATTATACTTTTACACAGAAAATTGGTAAAATTGGGAAATCCAGAGAGAATTGTCTTCTTGACAAAATTTTTTAAAAGCTTACAGGCTTATTAAATATAAATAACTCCCAAAAAAAGACAACCGTAAGTGACAAAGGATGGATATGTGACTTCATGGGAAACAGATTCAAGTGAATACTTCAATGAAGTACTTCTAAACAGAAGGAAAACAAAGCAAAAGCTAAACGACCCTCTTCAGACTTCAGACACGGAGAGCCAAAAAGGAAATCAAAGACGGTCCAGGTCAATTTGGTCATTTTAAAAGAACTGACATCCAAAGAAGCTGACCGGTCTGTCAGGGTCACACTGCTGGTTAGCAAATTCAGGCTGTGACACTGGTTCTTTGGGACAGCCTGTCCAGTGTTCTGATACTAACACCACCAGAGCCTTGCCCTTACTCTGCTGAAGACAAGGTGCCTCAGCCGATGTGACTTGGCAGGACACCCAACTCTGTGACCAGGGAAGAGACCAGCCACCTGTATTTCTATGTTCAAAATTCACTCCCCAACTCCCCGTTCTGCAGACAAGTCCCCAACAATGAGCAGCTTTAAATGTTCTTACTACCGTTTTGCATAAATGAATAAACCAATCATTAAATAGGTAAATCTTTATTTGATGAACTATATAATAACAAAGTCCAAATAAGAACCTCACAATTCTAATACTAGCTATGGCTTCCAGTGCATTTTTTTGTTTCAGAAAAATATAAAACCCAACAGCTGAAAAGAATCTGTTTTCTCATATAGCGAAGGTACTTATATACCATCTTTTAAGAAATTGTAAATTCTGCCCACTCTCCCCCTCCCCCTCATCCTCTCTCTCCTCCTGTCCTCCACTCCCCATGGCTCCCAACATAGACACTCAACTTGCAAGGCAAACAGGGCATGAAAAAGTGAGACCTCAGGGGGAAGAGCTTTTTCTTTTTCGTCTCACGACAGATACGTGAATTTCCTGAGTTATGAATTAAACCTCTAGAGATATAAATAGAACTGTGAAGAGCAGCTATGAGATATGACATCCTCTTCCACTCACTCAGGAAGGACTTCACAACTCACTGGAGGCTGGCGCATTCCATTTAATACATGGAAACAAAGACTTGAGAAGAATGTCAATAGCTCCCTTTGCCTACAGAGTTTTAAAAAGTACCACATGGGAATATAAAGGATTAATTCCAAGGTTCCTGAGCTTAGACAGATAAACACATAGAACAAACACCAAGGTACACAAAGGCCAAAGTCAAAAGTACACATTCTAGCTACATATTCTATCCCTGCACAACGCACGTTTACATTTTGAACATGTCATATAGAGCATTCAGTTGTATTTAAAAATGTTTTTAATCTAGCTTTTATAACATTTGACTGTCCCATAGCCGTATCTTTCCCTAACATAAGAAGGCTCAAAGGAAATATTTATGGCAAATATTCTGGGTTCCGAGTGCTTCTTCAGATTGCCTGGACTAAGGATGTAGAGAAATAGCAGGACTCAGTGGAGTATCAGCACCAAAACTGTTGTCTCCAGGAAAAGGGAAAAGCAGCCATCAATCATCTTTCACTCCACTAAGTAAGTATATCTACATTGCAGAATGAAGATGCTTCCATCACTCCTGTGTCACTTGTCTTTGTCATATTACAGTTTCTTGTCATATTGCAATTTATACATTAGGAACTGTACCCTAGTAATCTGGAAGAGTTAGTATGCTTCCAAGACTCATGGCTTACAGATTTAATGGCACAAGTATTAGGAGCTGCAGATTTATTTTCACTATATTCCCTTTGTCTCTTCTTCCTTAGGTAATACATTTTCTTACTCCGAGAGACATTTTTTCTCTGTCTCTCTCTGAAGTTTATATTAAACCAATCAGTATTTTTAAAATGGCGTTTCTTTTTGTGTGCATAAAACATTACAAGGTTCACATGAGTGAATCATTTAAAAAGTGTCTTAAAATTAAAGGGTAGGTGATTTTGATGATAACCTGATTCATTCAAACTGTACTTCACATGTATGTAATAGCTCTCACATTCAATTTTATTTCTCAAAATTGACATTGGGTACGTTAAATAGATTAGCTGGACGCACTGAAATAAAGGATAAAGGTCTGGTCAACCTTCAGGTGAAAAAGTATATGTGAGGAGGAACCTTTGAGGATACATTATGTATTTTAGATATTTGAGGATAACTTAACCAAGTGTTTTTATGGTGCATGGCTGGTCTAGCTGTCAGGGTAGTCCCTGTACTGTCTGATGCACATCCCTCCTGATAATTACATCCTTAATAACATCTAAAATATGACATTTTGTCAGAGGCTGAGAAGTAGTTGCTCTTCTCTGGTTTAATCCTTCTACACTATAGTAATAAATACAGTTAATCCTATACTAATAAATACAGTTAATTGGTTTTTGGTTGCTATATTCTATTTTGAGTTCTTTGAGTCAAAACATTGCCTGACTTTCTCTATCCCCTATTATTAGTGACTTCCTGCAGAGAAAAACTGAGAAGACTTTAGGAGTTATGAACTTGTAAGCCTTTGAAGTCTGGTATCACTCACTAATCTGATTATCGCGCCATCTTTGTCACTGTTGAAATGTCCAACATAGCAAGGCTAGAAAAATATTAAGGTTTAATCTATTGTTACACCAACTTGTTAATTAATGGGTCTTTAGTAACAGCATGACCTAGTAATTAAGAGTGAAGCTCTTAGGATTAACACTGCATTTAAATTCTGGACCTGCTCTCTGTCAGGTAGAGACCTTGAGCAATTTCTTCATAGCACACATCAGAAAGCAAGGTAAGGTAAGGCGTATGAGGCCTTTGGAATATTGCCTGTCACTGTAACAGTCACTACTATTATTATTACTACTGGTAACATAATTTATATCATCACTCAAAGATCAGTTCCATAATTTACAGATACATACTATCACATATTGTGTAACTGTATCAGATGTCTCAAAGTCATCATTTAACACATTGTTTGGTGCTTTGTTGAAATTCAAACATTTTACTCTAAGTAACACAATATATAGATACACACCCAGGAGTGTACAAATGTGTGTAGAATTTTTCCTCTTGAATCCATATACATACTTTAACAACTTTGTGCTCTATAATTAGAAATTCAAACTAATTAAGATCTTCACATTTCTTACACTTACTCCTTCTTCAAATGTGTCTTATTTCAGATAATACAAAATCCAACAGCTAAAAGGAATCTGTTTTGCCTTATAGCCAAGGTATTTATTTATCTGTTGGATGCAATTGTCACCCTCCCCACTCTGCTGACTCCCATAATTACCAGTATTTGATGAGAGCTCACCAGGATTCTGTGGGAACGCTGCCCAGGTTCAGTACTGAGTCCACAGGAAATTAAAATCTATGTTCATATGAAATTAACATAAGTTTCCAAAACGGAGGTACATACCTGCATTCAAAAAAGGTAAGTTATCTTTTCTGCTCACACTTTCTGGAGCTGGACATTCACATACCAGGGCACACTAGGAAGGAACAGAAGAAAAAAGAAAAAAAAATGTTTTCGGAGCTAACCAAATAGAAAATGAAATTCTTTTGTTTTGCTTGTGAAACCCGAGGCAGTGCACATGCTTTCAAAAAGGCTGAACCAGACATTTTGGTAAAATTACTTTCAGCTTTATTTTTACTCTGAACCCTGTTTAACTGGTGATCATTGACTTACACATATATAATATAGTTTATATTATGATATCATAGACTACATTTCAGTTTGAGTTAAAGACTACTCAGGAAAGAGAGTGAAAAGTGGAAAAAGATTGTATCCAATATGCTAGAGATGTGTTCCCACAACAATAAATCACGTATAACAAGCCAAACGGCTTTCTGTTTCTGTCACCCGTGCTGATTTCGGATCAATAAAAAGCAAATTATTTTCTAGCTTTTAAGTAAAGGCAACTTTAAATAAAAGATAAAATCTGTTGTAGCATCTAATTTCACAAGGCAAAAGGAGATTTTTGTCTCTGGCCAAACAATACAAACGCTTGCTCATAAAGTATGAGGATGTTTTATAAATCAGCTGATGTCTTATTTATAAATAAGCAGTTTACAAATAAGCTGATCCTGAGATCATGGATCTATTAACCTATGATTAATAGATTAAGCTTCATGGGTCTTTACAAAACTGACACTCCTCTGGACGGGAGACAGGAAACACAGAGAGCACATTGCTGTGTTCTTAGGGTGTGAACCAGGAGTGGGAGACAGTATCTCAGACAGTCCATCCCTAAGCATGGGACTCTGCTTCAACTTCCAGAGGAAGCAAAACTTTTCTGGCCCCACCCAGGAGTTTGTCAAGAGACCTGTATTCACACACAGAGAGACCAGTATTTATTTCTTCAAGTGAGTTTCCTTCTATCTCCAGCTTGAAAGGAAGGAAGGAAGGAAGGAAGGAAGAGAGAGAGAGAGAGAGAGAGAAAGAAAGAAAGAAAGAAAGAAAGAAAGAAAGAAAGAAAGAAAGAAAGAAAGAAAGAAAGAGAAAGAAAGAAAGAAGGAAAGAAAGAAAGAAGAAAGAAAGAAAGAAAGAAAGAAAAAAGAAAGAGAGAGAGAGAGAAAGAAAGAGAGAGAGAGAGAGAAAGAAAGAAAGAAAGAAAAGAAAAGAAAGAAAAGAAAGAAAAGAAAAGAAAAGAAAAGAGAAAAGAAAAGAAAACAAAAAAGAAAAGAAAGGAGGAAGGAGATGAAGGGAGGAGGAGAGTGAATTTTTAGAGTAAATACATCAGACATAAACAAATAAATGCAAATGAAAAGAAAGCAAACAGATGACAACACAGGAAGTTCGTCTGCCGAGGAGTTCTGTGCCGAGCATGGAGCGGTCCAGAGACTCCCAGGGCTCAGACTGCCCTCCCCAGGAGGGTGTATCCAATTTGCCTGGGCTACTCCCTAAGTGTCCTCACCATCCCCCCACTCCTCTCTTCCTCCTCCAGGGACTGCCCCTCTGTGCCATTCATGGCCACTGAGGTCACTGTTCATAATGGAATATATATGCCCCTGAAGCATTTGAAGAAAGAAGACAAATAATTTAAAGCATTGATTTAAATGTTACTTCCTGTACCCTCAGAGTCCACCACTCATTCCTCATTCATATCATTCATAACATTACTCAGGAAATTTCTTGATGGGGAAAAGAATATGCTTTCATAATTTAAAAAAATTTGAGGAGTGGGGAGGGAGGGAGTTAGGTTTATTTGTTTATTCATTTAGTGGAGGTACTGGGGATTGAATCCAGGACCCTGGGCATGCTAAGCACACACTCTACCACTGAGCTATACCTTCCCCTAATTTTTTAGTGCTTATATTAGGATCCTAGTTTACGAAAAGAATGAATCACTGCAAGCAGCTCTTAAAATGGAATGTTCTTTAAATTGTTTTCCTGACCAACAGAAGTCAGAGGTAATCCTTTTTTTTTTTTTTTTTTTATCCACAGCTATTTTGGAAATGCACTTCCCAAATCATGACAGCAATGTGCAATGATGCTTGGACATACTTAAAATTCTTTATTTCTCCTATTTCCAATATTTTCTCTACCCCTTTCAGCCTACATAGGGCTGCTAAAGTGATCGTTTGCAAACATTATATTCATCATATCAGTGTTCTGTTCTAGGATGTATAGTGATTATTAACTGCCTGATCAAATCCAATGAACTCAGACTGGTCTTCAAATTCTTTCATGATTTGTCCCTGACACGCTTCCACATAATAACTAGCTATAAGCCATCTCCCTTTCCAAAAGAAGACCATCATCTACGACTTACAGGAATGGTTTAGATTAAACCTTTCTCATGAAGAAGTCCGTAACTCACAGAGATCAGGCTACTATCCTGAGAAACGGCTTCCCTATACAGAGGCAACCCTACAACTTCCTGTTCCTAACAAAAGGCCTGTTCTATTTCACCAAATGGATACAGACATATGACTTTTATGTATTCATATCTCCCATTCACACTGGAAACCTGACATTTAGGGCAATTTTAACCTAATATTCTTATTTTGCAATGTTGTATTTTACAGCTCTGCTATTCAGAATGCTCTCAAGATTTAAGTCCATGGAACATAAACAGAAAATATCCAATAAATATTTACTAAATTAATTGTTTTCATATTTAGATTCAGTAATTTCTTCAGCTGTTTCCTGAGTGTACCTCTGTGTCTCTTTTTAGATTGAAAGTTTTCAAAACAAGAACCTTAAGTCTTACTTCCTTAAGCTGTTTTATTTAGTTTAGTTTTTGGGTTTTTTTTATTGACCCTAGAATGCTTTTTACACCGTGCTGGCTGCTACAGAGAATGCAAAGATTAAAATTATGTGGAATCGGTGCGTAAGGAGGTTTAGCAATATATATTGTTCATGGCTATTATTATAATGGCTACGCGCAGTGTTACAAACTTATATGGTGTGTGCTTTCAATGCAAAGACTTTACATTTGTGATTCTGAGCAGGAATAACAAACATCACATGCTTTTTGTACCAGATGTAGCACCATAAGCCTATTGATTTTGATTAATACTTTAAAAAGTGTTATTTGATGGTAAATGCAGCCAAGGAGAAAAAACACATAAGATTATGTAAAATTCTCGGAGCTAAATGATTTTGACTATCAGCTAACATACCAATTTGCCACGCGCTGGACTAGAAAATTAGCCATATCATATGAACAATGCTCATAAGGTTCTGTGTGAATCCATCAAGACCAACACTTCTTGGCAAAGTGCTTTCACACCTGTTAGTTTATTCCTTAAATCATGGTTCTCAAAGTTTGGTCTGGAGTCTCCTGGAAGTCCTTGATAACTTTTGTCTTTGGATCCTTTGTAGCATCTAGCACAGGGTGAAGACAAATTTATTTTCATAATAACACTAAAATATTACCTTTCTGTTTCCCTCTTTCTTTTACAAGTACCTAGTAGAATTTTCTAGAGGCTATATGACATAATCATGTGACAGCCAAAGGTATGTGTCTTTTGTATTCTGTATTAAACTTTTCTTGTTTGAGTTTCTAATATGATAAATGTCTATAGATATCATTCAAATTACCAAAATCTCTAATAAATATCAATAGATAAAATCCACATAAGTATAAATTTTAAGGCTGTAAAATATGAGAATTGCTATGCTTTTGTTATCTCATTCAGTCTCGTGGTGTAAATACCATCCAAAAATCGTCTGATCACTCACAAACACATAATTCTAGCTTGGATCTCTCGCCTAAATTCCAGACTCAAACCTCCAACTGCTTAGATACATCTACACTTGGATGTCTAAGAGGAATGTCAAACCTAACATCTGAAAATCTCCTGGCCTCCTCCACTTGCTTCTCTCAGTTTTCCTGAGAAAATGGTCATTCTGCTTTTTTTTGACTGTCCTTTCCACCTGGAGTCTGGCTACATGTCACTTTCTTCATCAATACCACCCAGATCCAGCTCATCTTCATTTCTATCCTGAATCTTTGCATTAACCAGACTTCATTCTTCTGTCCTTGCCTCCTTTCAGGTCCTGCTCAACACAGTAGCCAGAAATGGTCCTCTTAAAGCATGAATCAGATTTCACACCTATACTCCAAACACCTCAACTGTCTTTACATGTAGCTCAGGGTCTAATGGCCTTCAAGGGGGGACACAATCTGTCTTCCTTGCCCCATGAACTTCTGTCCTCAACTCCTACAACTCTCCTCCTTGACCCCTCACTTCCAATCACACTGGCCTCCCTGCTGTTCCTTCAACACACGCATCCTGCCACCCCAGGACCTCTGCTCTTGCTATTCACTCCACCTACAATTATTGTTCCCCCCAGATAGCCACGTGTCTTGTTCCCTTATTTCCTGCACATTTCAGCTCAAATATCACATTATCAGTGAATCTATCCTTGACCATACAGTATAAAATGGCCACAGCCCAGCACTCCCTAGTTCTTGCATCTTGTCTTATTTTTTCCATAGCATAGAGCACCATCTGATCAACAATACATTACTTATCTTTTGTATTGTTTATTTTCCCAGAAGGCGGCATCTCTGTCTTTTTGGTTCATTGCCAAATACCCAGAACCTAGCAGAATGTCTAGAACATAGAAGGCTGTATTGTTTGATGAATGAATGATGAATATTATATGCCTACCAATATTCTATAAGGTAAGTAAGGCCAGTTATATTTTCAAGTTTGTATTTGGGGAAAGTAAAGGGATGAAACCTTTTGAGATTGGTCCTTAGCTACTGGAGGACTCCACCTTTTCCCTGACCATAGCTGATGAAAGTCCACTCAAAACACCACTTTAAAGCATGGGGTCAAAATAAACTGGGAAGGGCAGCAAGTCACCAAAATACTAGTTAGGTGAGGTTCACAGTCAAAAGGGGACATATTACTACTCCACTTGTACCATTTTTGCTGCGATCATAAATCAACAAGGCATTTTCCTGCTTTTTGTAGAAATCACCACCACTTTGGTCCTGAGTACTGTGCCCCCTCAAATACAATGTAGACGTTAAACAAAAGGGGAAGAGAAGGCAGGAGCTGGTTTAATCAGCCTTATCCAAGGACTGTTAATCCTGCCCCAAGAAGAAGCCAGGCATGTCTGCAGCAGGCAAAGGGCATAATTGGGCTCTCGCACAGCTGGCCCTGTTGGCTGTTTCTTCCCTGGGTTTTCTCCTATCACCTGGTTTGACGATTCTGTTTCCTAGTTCTCCTTTCCCTGATAGCATTTTTTTTCTTGACTACTTACTTCAACGGTATTTTTTTAAAATTTCTTCCTCTTTCCTTCATAATCCTACAACCTTCACTACACCTTTATTCCAGTCTTTATTTACTGACCAATCAGTCTGCAAGCACTATATGTAGTCCAACATTTCCCCTTCCTGGAAACAATTTTGGATGCAATTTCTTCACAGCAAAATTGACTTCATTTATTCACTCATTCATTTTTCTCATGTCAGGCTCTGTCTAGGCACCGAGGGGAAGAGAGAGAACAAAATAGATAAATATTCTCTCATGAAGTTTAATTATAGTAAGGGAAATAAACAATATAAGAGATAAATAAATGAAGCAGAGATGATATTGGACAGTGATAAGTACTAAGGACAAAAATAACACAGAGAAGGGAGATAGTTTTAGGGAGGCCTTGTAATTTTAGATATGGTGGCAGAGAAGGCTTCGGTGAGAAGGTGACATTTCGCATAAAGACCAGAGGAAGTGAAGGAGTGAAGCACAGTTACCTGGGGAAAACGCTTCACGGGTAGACTGAATAACAAAGTTCAAGTACCCAAGCTGGAAATGTACCTGGACTATTCAAGGAACAGAAAAGAAGACAATGTGGCTGAGTTGAAATGAGCAAAAAAAAAAGTAGAGGATGAGGTGAAGGAAGTGGGGCCAGGACTTGGAGACTTGAGATTAGGATTGGGTTTATACTTTCAGGGAGATGAGAAGTCACTGGAGGGATGGCACGTCCTACATTACGTTTTAGTAAGTCTGCTGCACAGAATAGACTACGACGGGGCGGGAGATCAGGGACGGAGGATGGAGGGAGTCAGGGAGATGAAGAGACTACCGCAAAAGTCTAAGTGACAGACATCTTGGCTACAGTGAAGGAGGCCAAGAGTCGTCAGATTCTGGGTTTACTTAGAGGTCAGAATCAACAGGATTTGCTGACGTATTGTTTGTAAGTGTGAGAGGGAGAAAGGAGTCAAAGATGACTCCAAAATTAAAAAAAAAAAGTTTTGTATATCTAATGTGATATTTCACCTAACATGCTAGCTTTATAAAAGGACAACGTTAGTATTACTTTTGTGAATTTTTCTTTCTAGTGCTATGTGATTTTAACACTTTGTGTTCTTTTTCTATGTATGTACATATCACACAGAAGTTTGAACCAGTGTGATATGGTGAACAGCTCTCTGCATAATCTTCCCTTGATGAAAAATATATAATAATAATAGGATTTTTGGAAACAAAGTAAGTAAATGTATGTGAGAGGTAAGATTTTGGATTTTCATTTATATTTTATTTCCATGGAGGAGGTTATGTAAGATTTAAGATTAAAATGTAGTATTTTATATCAGGGGCATTGTTATGAACAGAATCATGTTCCTCGGAATCCATATGTTGAAGCCCTAATGCCCCATGTGACTGTACTTGGAGAAAAGACCTTTATGGAGGTGATTAAGGTTAAATGAGGTCGTAAGAGTGGGACCCTAATGCTCTCGGACTGGTGTCCTTACGAGAAGAGGAGAAGACACCGGAGTCCACTTGCTGCCTCTCCATACGTGTGTGCCAAGGAACGGCCTTGTGAGGACACAGCAAGAAATCTGCAAGCCAGGAAGAGGGCCTTCACCAGGGACGAAGTCATCTGGCACCGTGATCTTGGACTTTGGAGCCTTTCAGGACTGGGAGAAAATAAATTTCTGTCGCTTAAGTCACTCAGTCTATGGTATTTTATTGTGACAGCCCAAGCTGACTGATACAGGTATTAATCTCAATCTGCTCCGTATGCAGGAGAGAGAACACACATCACTCACGCACATGACTGGGGTGCTAAAAATGGTTCCATTTCTTTCTCCCCCATTTGGGCAAACCAGTGAGAGGGATGTTGTTTTAGAGATAATCTCAATTTCAGCTACTTTGTCTTTTCATGTTTCAGCCATTGACTAACTTCAGGACTTAAATCACTGTTAGGAGTAGATCATATTAATACACCCCACAGAGATTTTAATTTAGCAGATCTGCCAAAGGGTCCCCACATCTGAATTTCTAACAAATGCTCCTGATGATTTTGATCACACTTTGAGAAACACTGAGATAAGCTTATTTCCACATTAAGTCTTCTAAACAGCATGCACAGTGGACCTTATTGTATGTCCTTCACTCAATCATGACTACTCCTAAGGACTGCCAACAGAGTTTATAGTAACTTTATAAAAAGCTTCATAAAAGGTCAAGGTTTACCAAGAATCCAGAGAGAACAGAGCTAAAACCAGCGTTTCTCGGTGTGTGTACCATCTTAGACCACTTATGACTTCTGCATGGTATGTGCTGACACCGCCACCTCCTATTTCTAGAACAGCTCAGTTACTCCTTTTTTAAGTTCCCATTACTAAGTCAGAAACACTGTGTAGGACTTTAGTGGGGCCTATTCTTGGCTCTCAAGTCCTCCATTTATGAAAAGAGCATGATTCAATTTGTGCCAACTCATAATAGCAACCTTGTAAAGGAGTCAAAGGGTGAGGCAGCTTTGACAAAAACAGAGAGGTGGCTAGTAATAGAAGTGGAGCAGAGAAAGCAGGTCTACTATGAAATTAGACGCGTCTCTGCTCCCGGTCTCCTGGCACATTGCCTTGGGTCCAGGCACAATCATCTGCCTATTTCTGCCTTTAGTCCACCCTGTCCCATCCCCCATACCCTCCCCACCTTCTTAGTCTACAAATTCTCCCTCCTTAATCTTGATACGTATAAATATTCACGTGGTGGTGACTAATAGAAGTCATAGAGAACTCCAAAGTCAACAAGGGCTGAATGACGGTACCTAGCCACAAAACAGGAATCTTAAGTACACAAACGCTACGACCATCTGCCATGGAAGTTCACCATGGCCCTGGCACTTGCAAGCAGCCTGATTCAAACACTGGGCTTCACCGGCATATGTTCATGACCTGGGATAATTCGAGGGAGAGCAGGGAACAGAGAAGAAGAAGGCTTAGGGCATTAGTAAGACCCTAGCCTATGCTGGGCAAGAACACTATTTTTTTGAGAGGCAGTTCAGGATTTTTTTTTTTTTTTTTTGTAAAGTTAATGATTGGTTAAGTGTTAGATAAGCACTGTCTCCCATGTAGGTGTTTCCTTGGTACCCAAAAGTAAACAGGCTCCCAGATAAGGGACACCAAGCCAGAAAATAGGTCACAATAAACGTTGTCATTTAGGAAAAAAAAAAAAAAGCTCATTTATGGAAAGGTAGGAATTCTAGCACATAATCAAATTTACTTTCCTGAAAACAAACAAAAAAAAAATTAGCAGTTTGTAAGTCTGTCCCCTGTGCCTCAATAAAATAGGCAATTGCACTCTCAAGAAAGGACGTTAGGCTAATATTTATATCAAGTTTCTCTCTTTCAGAGAAAAGAAAGCAAAAAGAAAGTGAAAATCCTGAATTTGATGATATGCATCGGGGCTTTTATCCTGGGCTTCAAGGAAACTGCTTCACCTGCAGCTGGCATCACCCCTCCTCCAGTGTGGCCCCTCCTCCAGTGTGGCCCCTCCGCTTTGTACTACTTCCTGCTTCTCTCTCAGCAATTCCATAAGGCACCAAGTTATTAAAATCTGCCCTCCTTCACATAAAAATGAAATCCAAATTCAAACTGCATCTCTTTCCAAAGAGAATTGTGAGATCAGAGAAGTGGTTACTTTTGGCAGCAGGCCTCCCAGAATCTTCTCTGCATCTCACGTAGGGTTAATTATGGCAGAATGCAACCATGATCAGTACTTTTGTTCTGAGAAGAGGCTGTGTCAACACGCGAGCCAGCTGCGAAGATGAAGGTGTTTTGAATGGTGCATGGCTTTGCATAGTTCCATGCAAACAGGCCGTCTGGTTCAGAGGATGAGACACACTTACGGTACTCCAATTCCAAAGCCAATTTCTCATTTAGCTTTTGAATAATGAGATTTCATACCCCATAGAGGTGTTGGTGATTCAAGCATCTGGCAAAACTGATCATTTCTAATTTAAATTGTTCAGTGAGCTGACTGAGACCCTACCTTTTGTCCCTGCACATCTGTCGTGATGTGGTCGGCTTCCCCATCCTCAATCTCCCCCATCTTCACGACACTGACTTCTATGGTGCCAACAACTTTGCCACCATCTGAAGTTCTGCAACCAAAAATAAATGAAATGGAGAGGTGAGAATCTTCTTTTTCCTGAAAGTATGTCCAAACACGTTTTTCTCTGAAAACCACTAACATTGCTTTTTTTTCACCTGCATTGGTTGTAATTAAACAAATCTGCAAAAAACATACTGAAACATGTTAATAGTGTTGGCATTGTTTTTAATTTCCAAAGAAAACTCATCATGAATTTGTGCAGTAAATGCATGGACTGTCAAATACTATCTCATGCAGGTAAAACCTCCTCAGCGCTCTCAGGAGTAGCTGCCAGGACCATGGTTCCAGGCCCAGTTTGGCAACTCCACGTCTCTACAACAGCATAAACCCTGGCTCCTCTATACCAGTCGCATGGGATACTGTGCACAACTACTACAGAAACCACAGCTGAATAAAACAGAAAAGAGCATAAACATCTCTGTATTCCTCTACGACCCAGCCATTGGCTATAAAATCTGCTTTTATGCCTTTTGCATAATATCATTTCTCTTTCTCAGAGACCAAGAAAAGAAGATTTCTCTCCCAGCAAACACACACACACACAAAAAAGAAGGTACCTGCAGAGCAGAAATTAGCAACAGAGATCATCTAGCACAACCCATTACTCTTTCAGATAAAGAAACTGAGACTCAAGGAGGTAGAAAGCCTCATGCATGGAAGCAAACTGGCGAAACCAGAAACCCAGGTTTGTACCTTCTTTGAGTCTGTTGGCCACTGAACAACTCTTCCCTACTTAATGATAATGATAATTTTATTATTAAGATTTTCATCATCATTACTGTCATCAACATACAGATGTTATAGTTGACAATAATTAAAATTAAAAATAAAATTAACAGCCACCCATCCTTTAAGATTCTCAAATTTTCTTTTCTGGGCAAGAAAATATACAGAATAAGTGGTGGCATCATATCATGGGAACACTGTGATACATAAGGATATTTTTCCCTTGAAACTTATTTTGAAGATGGGTAGCAAGCCTCCCATCAGTATGAGGTGTTACCATAACTTCTACCCAAGCCTAATTGACTAATACTAGTTCGGTGACACTTCATTTTCTTTATTTAGTCATCTTTTAAATTTGTTTTTAACTTTAATCTGAATACAAATAGTGTCTTTCTTTCAACCAATTCCTTCAGAATGTCACTATTTTTATTAGAGGTGTCAGAAAAGAGGAATAGGAAAATTAGTATAAGTAGTTTACCAAAATGCTAATTAAAATAATGAATAAGTTAGGTGAAAAGGAAATCCAGTTGTTATCAGATCACAGGAAGTTTTCCTCAAAACATAAAAAGTATAAATTGAAACGTATCTTTTGAATTATGCTTTTAAGAAAACCAAAATAGAAAAATTCTGGTAACATACACGTAGCTAATGTCATAATGTAATAAAATAAAGATTATGTACACAGAAAACTAAAAGTGATTTAACTAGTTTATTAATATTAATAAAATATGAAGCTTCTTGGTGATTTTTATAATACTGACTCAATTATTTGAAATTAATATAGAAAACTTAAGCATTCATTACAAAGAATATATCTATACAGATGATAATATAATCTATGATTTTGTAAAATAAAAAACTATATTAGCTCCAATTCTGGAATGGTTTTAATAATTAATTATACCATTTTCCCACTTGAAAATGACATCATAACTTGTCATAAATCACAGTGTGACATATCTCTGTACAATTCTTCAGTACTTGACAGTTAAATAAAGAGTTTAGTAAAAGCCCTGTCACCACTCATAGTTTTTTCTAGAAATTTGCAGACTTCTTTTTCCCCCAAATTGATCATCAATAACAATTAAAGACATCTTCTTTTTTTTTTTCTCATAGGAATTGTTTAAACTTTTGGCTTGTGCAAACTGAGCTAGCTTAATTTCTAGGTATACAAGCTTAATTTCTAGGTACAAATTCCTAAATATTTTCATTGAACTAAACCAAAAAAATGTCATGATTTGAAACAGAGAATAAGCTTCTCACAGTAAAGACTGGGTAATAAGGCGATATATGCAATAATAATTAAAAGTGTGAACTCAGGAGTTTGAGCTATCTGCTAGCTTCATGACCTTGGATAAGAAACTTAACCATGTGAAACTTTGTAAGACAGAGATGATAACTTCATTGTAAGGATTAAATTGTGACATGATTTATGTAAAGTTCTCAGCACAACGTTTTGCATAAGACAAGTGCTTCTTCCTTCTCCTTCTCTTCATCCTCATAGTAGTAGGAGCAGTATCAACCAAATTGCTATTGTCATGAATATATTTTATTTAATTTGATTCTCTTCAGAAATTTTACTAAAATGGACATCTAAGACTATTGTAAAAGATTACAGGATTTCATAGCACATGCATTTCAAGAGTGATTATGTGCTCATTAGAGATACAAAGACTTAGTGATGACAGATGATGGTATAAAGCTTACATCCTAGTAGTGCAAAGAACACAAGTCTATAGCTGATGACAATGCAAGTGAACCTTTCAAAGTGCCAGAGTCAGATGAGTAAGGAATGCACCATGGGAATAAAGGAGTAAGCTTCGGAACTATAGCTTTATTTATTCCCTTTAAAAATTATCTGGCTACTTTTAAAATACAGGCATATCTTGCTTTATTGTGTTTTGCTTTGTTGAGCTTCACAGATATTGTGGTTTTTTTTTCCCCAAATTGATGGCTTGTGGCAACCCTGATTCAAGCAAGTCTATCAGTGCCATTTTTCCAACAGCATTTGCTCACTTCATGTCTCTGTGTCACATGAGATTAAGGGACACTAAAGGGATTCTAAAACCTCCCCCACCCAAAACCATTTTGCGTAAGAAGCTGTGAGTACCCTGAAGCATGCTTCTTCATCTGAGATTCGTGGGAGATGGAATGGGGAATGCAGGTAATAAACTGAAGAATTGAACCCAAGACACCCAAAAGCATTGTTCATCCTGTCCGTGAACTGGAACATGAGACGTAGAAGCAGTTTCCAATTTATTCTATACAATTTACTACACACAAAGTATGGATATTCAACACCTCTCTTCAATCAGGAGAGTCACAACTGAAATATCTATTTCATGTTTCTAAAGGCTGTTTCAAAGGTGATTTCATAAAAATTTACCAAAAAAATTCATTCTTAAAGCATGAATTATGTTTCCAATTTATCACCCATCAGGTTCAGGGGGCTACTAATCATTACTTCACCCTTATTAATCAGCAAAATCCTACTGACTTTTGTTTAATGGAAATTCTTCAGAGCTGCATGGCAGACATACTGAAGAGAATTCCAGGCTAGGAATCAAGAAACCAAAGCACAACGTCCAGCTCAGCTGCTCACTAGCTATGTGACCAACGACATACTGCTTCAATTCTCTGGATTTCAGTTTCCTGTACTGCAAAACAAAGAGTTGATCTCTGACAGCTATAATATCAGCGCTCAAACTTCATGCTCTGACGAGGCTAGAATTCAATCACTTGGTTCCATCATAGGCATCCTAGACTATCGTGGGCGGACACAGCTTTGGGAAAAATCAAGGGCAGATTGTCCTCCTCACTCCCCACCTTCCCGTCCAACCCTTCCCCCAAACAAACCAACCAAATGCATGCCAAACCTGAAAAGTGACTTAACACTTACAGTCAAATACAAAGGCTAGTTTTTCTTATAGTATCCAACGTGTATATATATATATATATATATATATATATATATATATATATATATATATATATATATATATATATATTATTACCATTATGGCACTTGGCATTTTCACAAGGATACAAATTTGATAGAACCAAACAAAAGTGATCTTCACACAATTTCCTAGCAATTTATATGGCACTAGGAACAGGCTGCAGCTATAAATAACTATCTTAATCTATACAAAGAAGAGAGAGAGAAAAAGAAAACCATGTCATCTCAAACAGTCTCTTGTCAGGTCATTACCCACTGCTTAATTCACAGAGTTATTATAAGAGAAGTAAAAGATGAATAGTTCTTGGCAGCTATGTTATTTCAATCACAACATCAAGTTCCTATTTCTCTCAGCAGATACACTTAAATATTTAACCATGCCAACAAGATGGAAGACAGAGGAGGGGAAATTTCAGCAACACAAATCAACACTTCCTTATCAATTAGATTTTCAGTATGCATAATACATTAGTGATTGGGATTTTTCAAAATCCTCCTTTAACATAACTCTCATAATGCTTCCTAGTGAAATATTCAATCTCACATGCTGAAATATTTAAATATTTTTGGAAGACTGGGGGAAAGGGGATATGAAACAGTCTTCAATTTAATGACGCTTTTCCTCTAAACTCTTCACCACCTATTGTACCATCCTTAGTAGAAAAAAAGAAAAAATTATCCTATGGAAATGTTAAACAGAAACATGTAAATAACTCCCCTATTTTGGAAATGCCACAGAGATACACATGACTCTGTAAACATCCAAGGAAAAACTATCATTAGCACTGTCAGTCTTTGCAAATATAAAGCAGCCTTGGTGCTATGCACAGGAACCGTCATCTGTGAGATGTGCCTTGCATTTAACCCGTCTAGACATGTAACTGGGAAATGAAAATCTCACCTGGACAGAAAAATAAACAAAGGCCATATGTAAGCAAATGGAGTCAGTGAGTGAGTGTGCCCTGACTATCTTTCTGGCGAAAACTCTTATCTAGCAGTGCTAGATTTGCTTAGGTCTCACAGAAGTGAGAGTTCTATGTAAGTAGATATGACTAAATGCACCTCTACTCTGGCTGAAATTCACAAATACCAGAAGTCACAGAATACATTCAAACTAATCCTCAAATAAAACCTTTCAGTAGTTCTTAAAATTGCAGCTTACACACTCTAAGGTTTTGCCTTTGATTTTTTCCTCCTTTCTCGTTACAAGCTTGCCTTTAGAAATTCCTTCCACTATTGTGGGATTCAGTTACCCTGTCTATGAGGATCCACCACAATTCCATACTCCCTACTCTGACCTGACTTCCTGACCAAGAACTGCAAATTCCTTTTGTCCTGGTATCATTTGACATTCGATAGACTTGAAACCTCAACTCAAACTTCAACAAACTTACATCAGTAGCATATCATTCCTCAGAGATCAAAACCACAAAACATTTCATTTCTACCTGTGCTTTGCCCCTACTGTGCAATAAGGCACAAAGTCATAGTGATTCTTCCTCAATGTCTCTTACATGTGTCTCTTCCCAACAGCAACATCCAGTTATTCTCATCAACTCTCTTTCATTACACTTCAGGAAACTACCTCCCATCTTCCAGTATCTTCCTCTGCCATCCTGTCCATGTCGAGCTTTCCTCTTAAAGCCCCACTGTCACATTTTACTTTCCTTCCTCTGTCAAAATCCTTTAGACACTGCACAAAGCCTGCCCAGAGACTCTGCAGTGTAGCCTGTCTCTGAAGACCTTATATCAGGACTTGTCAAGGGTTAGGGACAGCTCAGTACTTTTGCCTCAAACTGACCCTTGTCTTCACACGCCATTAAATAATGGAGGATGGTTTAGAGGAAAGTGAACTTTGAGTGACAAGGTCCTTTGTTATGGTGTTGGCTCTTTATCATAAACACCTATGTGTTTGTGAGAAGGCAACTCAGCCTCTATTAAGATTTACCAGCTATAAAATATGAAAGCAGTAAACCATCCTACTTATAAGACATATGTGTCCAAAAATAAAAGGTCTTAAGTTAAAATATAAAAATGCTTTTGTGTATGGTAATGAGTACGACTGTTACACAATTCTGAGCCACAGAACTTCGAGAGCCCATAGTAGATACGTAGACTAGCCATTTTTCAGACTAATTGGCATGTGGATTTCTCTTTACTGCTGAAAACAGTAGTATCCAAATATGAGTGATTCCCCTAACACAAATAAGCTAAAGACATCTTTCCCTCCCGTGACTCTATGAAAAATACACACATAGTGAGTTACATTTGGAAACCTGATTTCAATACTAAATGTAAAGTATAAACTATCTCTTTGAATGTAAGAAATATCCCATCAGCAAGGTGAGAAAACAAGGTTGGCATCTTGCAGATGTCCCTGTTGGGACTCATAGGCAACCAAAATTACATGAAAATTATTAGGAAACCATGAGCTACACATTGGTAGACAAGATGCTGCAAGTGAGACAAAGGAAGCACACTCTACTCTCTTGTACCTGTCGAATGAAACTATAAAACCTGGACAGGATGCTCAGAGCAGCTATTCGAGGACTTAAAGTAAACAGCGCCAGGCATACTGGGGAAGAAGGTCAGAAGCTTAACTATCACTGATGAACCAGCATTACTTTACCATTTTCCCCCTCTGGTATCTCATGATCTAGACCCAGCACAGCCCCAAGCCCAGAGATGCTCATAGTGTGGGCAGAGAAAGCCCCAGGAGAAGCCCTCTAGCCCTGGCTCAGAGAAAAGAGCAGAGGTCTCCTAACACTCAGAAGAATGATGAAATCCCTTTTCTTTTTCCCACTCTCTTGTGTCCCAGCTCCCACGTAACCCAGTGGTGGCAGCAGCAAAAGTGGCAGCGCGGAGGACCTGCAGGCGCCTAAAATTACGAGGAAGGGAAAGTTTCCTCTTTGATTGGAGCTGTGAGCCCAAGGGTATGGGGTGAACGCCCTTGCCTTTTATTTTTCATCTCTCTCTGCTCTTTCCAGAAGGGGGTGCAATTGAGTGACAGAGAAGGGAAAATAAAACCCCAGCTTTCTGGATGAAGTTCAAAAAAGGAAGCCACAGGAGACAGGAATGTTCCAGGGGGAGAGGAAGAGGCTCAGGAAGGAACTTCTTAATGTTGTTCATGAACTTCTGGGCTTACCCCAAGCTGTGCATGCATGGATCTAAATAGCGTATCAGACACTTTGAGAAATAATTATGGACTACACCACACTCCAGCTCCTAGACTGTCACCTGGGTGACAAACTTGAAGGACAGGAACAAATAACATTACAAAAGTTTTGCAAACAGAAGTGATATTGAAACGGTATTGAAATGACACGTTTTCACAGGACACCATGTCAACATACAAATATGTAGCAGTTAACAATTAGGAACTGAAATTTTATACACACACACACACACACACACACACACACAAACACACACACACACACACACATATATCTTTTATAATAAGTCCAAAACAAATAAAGTACTTAAGTATACATCCAATAAAAATGTATAAGATCTATATGCTGAAAACTACAAATGATGATGGAAGAAATCAAAAAAAGGTCTAAATAAATGGTGAGGCATACTGTGTTCATGTATTGAAAGACTTAACTTTACAAAGATGTCAATTCTCCCCAAAATGACCTACAGATTTAAGACAATACCAATTAAAATTCCAACAACATTTTTTGTAGATACTGATAAGCTGACTCAAAAATTTATCAAAAGCATAGTTACTAGAATGCCCATGTACTTTTGAGAAATAAGAACAAGCATGGAGAAATTGTATCTACTGGTTTAAAGACTTATTTTAAATCTACAGTAATCAAAACTGTATGGTATTTGCAAAGAGACAGATATATTGATAAATGAAACAGAATACAGAAACTATGTGGCCAAGTGTTTTGACAAAGTTACAGTCAATGCACTAGATAAAGAATAGTCCTTTCAACAAATGGTTCTGGAACAATCAGACAACCACTTAGGGAAAAAATGAAAGTCTACTTAAACTTCTCAACTGAAACAAAAATTAAAATGGCTCATTGACCTAAATGTAAAACATAAAAATAGAAAACTTAAAAAAAAAAAGACATATGAGAAAAGTCTTCATGAACTGGCTAAGTCAAAGTGTTCTTAAATATGTACCATCTAAAGAAGAAAAAATTTGATACACTGAACTTCATCAAAATTGACACATTTGCTCTGTGAAAGACACTGTCACATGAATGAAAAGACAAGCTACTGACTGGAAAGAAAACATCTGCAAATCATGTATCTGACAGAATTTGCATCCCAAATACATAAAGAGCCCTCAAAACTCAACAGCAAGAAAATGAACAACATAATAAATAAACAGGCAAACAAGTCGAACAGACGTGTCTCAAGAAGAGGATATACAGATAACAAATGGCCCGTGGAAAACTGGGTGTTAGAAAAATGAAAATTAAAAGCACTATGAGATGTCATTCTATACCTTAGAATGGCTGGTGAGGGGGCAGAGCCACTGAAACTCTTGTACGCTGCTGGTGGGGGAAACAGCACAGCAGTTTCTTACAGAGTTCAACACATACTTGCCATATGACTCAGAAACTCCAATCCTAGGTATTTACCCTAAAGATATGAAAACTTAGGGTCACAGGAAAACCTGCACATGAATATTTTAGTAGCTCCATTCATAATCACTCAAAACTGGAAAGAACCAAAATATACTTTACTATGGACAGTTCAATACACTGTGGTACCACCCCATCGTGAACTACTACTCAGCAATGAAAAAAACAACTGCTGTTGATATGCACAATACCTTGATGAACTGCACAGTCATTAGACTGAATAAATGAAGCCAGTCTCAAAAGGATCTGTACTTTACGATTCAATGACTTTCTCAAAAAGTAAGAGGTATGGTGATGGAGAACACAGATAGACGGTGGTTGCCAGAGGTTGGCATGGGTGGAGGCATGAATCAAAGGGACAGAGGGAGGGAGATTCCTCTATGGTCATGAAATAGTTCTGTATCCTGACTGTGGTGGTGGTTACAAGAATCTACACATTGTTAAAATTCATGGGACTGTACACAATAAAAAGTCAATTTTACGGAATGTTTATAAAATAGAACAAACTAATAGCCATTTAGTCTGTGAATACAAAACCACATTACTAAATGGCTATTCCCTTCCATGCGAACAAAATCTAATTTCTGGCAACATTTATTTGAGTCAAAGTGTCACTTATACCATGCTCTATGCTTTCAAAATATCTGCCGACACAGAAATGTCACATGTGAGAGGAAGGAAACTTCTCCACCTGAAAAATGGCGGGTCTTTCGTCAGAGAATGGAGAAAAAAAATGCTCATGCAGGCGGTGCAATGAATTTCCCAAGCCAATGGCTCCTGTTCATGGGATAGATCAACTGGCCACCCACTGTCTGAATTTACTCATGTTTAGATTTACAAAAGAGAAACTATTGCTAAGGCTTCCTGTTGAGTTAGTTTATTTTATTATATTTATTAGTTTGAATTATTAAGAGAAAGAAAAAGATTGAAAGGGAAAAAGCACTCTACATATTAAGCCGAGACCACTGGAAGAGGAAGGGAATAGTAGCAAGAAAGGTTTTACAGGAGGTTATATACAGACTGCTGGGAAACCTGACTTAATGCAGACATTTTTTTAAAAGCAAAAAATATAGACATTTTAAAAACCAAACAACCAGGATAGACAGATAGGCAAAATTTTTTTTTCCTACTAAAATGGACATGTTCCTACAGCAGAAATTCTTTACAACAATGGTTTGTAAATGTCACAAAACCAATCAAAATACTCTAAGCTACTTTGAAAAAACATTCCAGAGATAACAGGCATAGAGAATTAAAGGATTCAATTATTAAATAATTAGGATCAGAGTGATGGGTCAATATTTAATATTCAAATTTTGAATTACATATATTTATTAGAAGTTTTGTGCTTTTGGGTTTTATGTCAGTTTCTTAATAGTAGGAAATAGTGCAAAGAGACTTTTTGTAAAGCTAGCATTAAAAGGTCAAAGTTGTATAGTGTATGAACATAACTTCAGAATATAATGTATTTCAAACCTCTGTGGTAAGAAATTCACTAAGCTTTAAATTGTACAATGAGGCATACACTCTGAAACCAAGCAATTACTAGTGCCTATATTTTTCTGCTTAATCACATTTAGATTTGTTTTAAATTCTTCAGATATTGAGTTACAAAATTTTGCAATTTTAAAAATATTTTATCCTCCTCTAATATGACAATATTTTTAATGAAAAAAGAGTTTCCCAAATTATGAATTTCCATAGAAATACAAAAATGAGGTGGTCAAAAACCAGAAAATGCCATTTGAACAAACATCTAAAGGACACAAGGAAGTGAGCCACATATCTTTCTTAGGGGAAGATGTTTGAAGGTAGAAGAACCAGATGGTCTAAAGGTCTTACAGTGGAACATGGTCCCTGTGTTCAAGGAAGAGCCAAGACCCCATGGTGGCTGAAGCTGGGTAGATGGGGAGAAAGTACTAGAAGACTAAGTCAGAGAGGTATGTATTAATTTTATATCACTGCATAATGAATGACCACAAACCCACTAACTTAAAACAACACCGATTTACTACCTCATCGTTTCTACAGATCAAAAGCTGCGCTAAGTCATCTACTCAGGGCTAAAGCCAAGATGAAGGCTGAGCTGCACTCCCACAAGGAGGCTTTAGGGAAGAGTCTACCTACGGAAGAATCCTCTGCTGGCTCGTTCAGGTTGTTGGTAGAATTTATTTCCTTATGGCCGTGTGACTAGGGTCCTCGTTTTCTTGCTAGTGATCAACCGAGATGATGCTCAGCTCCGATTTTTACCACACACAAGATGACTGTTGGCTTTTTCAAGGCTATCAGGAGACTTTCTCTCTCTAGTCTGCTGAGATGGTATCTCAGTTACAGGAGTGACTGTCCCATCACCTTTGGGATATGGAATAACTTAATAAAGGCAGTGATTACCCCATCATATATTCACAGGTCCTAACCACACTCAAGGGGATGGGATGCTGCAGGACGTTTATCTCAGGGAAGTGGGAATCTTAAGGGACATCTTAACATTCTGCCAACCACAAGTAATGGTGAATGAGATAATCTAGAGCTTTAGAGGCCACTGTCAAAACTTTGCTTCTTACTCTGAGTGAGGTAGAGGACCAACAGAAGACTCTGAATAGACACAGGTTTTAAAGTGAGAATTTGGGCTGTAAGGCAGAGAATAGACTGTAAGGGAGCAAAGAGAGAAGCATGAAGATGACACAGAAAAAAATCTGAGTGAAGTTGAGATGTGTCAGATTCTAGTTTGATTTTGAAGGTGGAACTAACGAGGTCTTGTGATTGGTTGGATATAGAGATAAGAAAAAGAGTAATCAGAGACTACAGAGATTATCACCTGAACAAAGGAAGGGGTGGAATTGCAGTTTCCTGAGATGGGAAGACTGTGAGGATAAAAGGATTTTAGGGGAAGGAGTGGGCAGCAGGCAAGAGCGAGGAGCTCAGTTTTGAACATTTTGTATTTGAGACATTTCAAGTTCAAGTAAAGATGTCATTGGGTGTTTGGATATGAGAGTCTGGAGCTCAAGGCATCAGTCAAGGCTAGAGACCAAAATACAGGAAACATCAAGATACAGATGATATTAAAAGCTCCGAGGCTGGATGGAAGTGAGTGAATGAAGGGTGAGAAGAGAAACATTCCTAAGCTGAGATACAGGCCACTTTGACATTTAGAGGTCAAGGTGATAAACAACCTGCAGAAGAAACGGAAGAGGGACGGCCAGCTTCCTGGAGGAAGGAAGGGAAAAAGAAAGTCTGGTACTTCAGATACCAAGTGAGGAATGTGTTTTAAGGAGGGAATGACCCATCGTGCAGATACACCAAGGAAAAGGAATACTGAGAACTGTCCCTGGGATTTGACAACGTAGAAGCCATTCATCCCTGATAGTGACTGTAGCTGTTTAGGTTGAGTGTTGGGGATGAAAGCTTGATGAGAACGGGTTCAAAAGACAATCAGAAGAGGCAAAGCAGACACAGCTCTCAAAGTGGCTCTCCTGTAAAGAACAGGGAAATGGAGCATAAGTTAGAAGGCGATGTGGGAGATTCAGTAGTATGTTTGTGCTAACAGACATGACCTAGCAGAGCCGGAGTAATTTACGATACAAGAGTGAAAGGGGATAATTGCTGGAGTAATGTTCTAGGACAAGTGAGAAGAGACAGAATCTAAAAGACTAGTGGAGATGACTTGAGACATGAAGCTGACTTTATCTATAGCAACAGGAAGGAAGGCAGAGTAGATTCTGGTAGGTTGATAAATACAGCGTGGGAAATTGTCAAATTCCTCTTCTCAGTGAAACAGAAACCAGATACATCAGCAGAGAATGAGGAAGAGGGGGGATATTTTGGAGGTTCTGGGAACAAAGAGGTGTAAAATAACAGTCCAGGAAAGTGGGAGAGCAAATGGACCGGGGAAATATAGTAGGACTGTAGAGTACCAGTGAGGATACCCATGAAGTTATGGCAGGAACCCAGCTGAAACCTGGCCTCATGGAAGTCAGGTTTTCCTAGCCCACACTGCTACAGAGACTCAAGTATGGAGGAGGTGAACAAAATGTTGTATTTGATCACAGTTTTTGTTGTAGCGTTTATTTTTACTTTATCTATCTATCTATCTATCTATCTATCTATCTATCTACCTACCTACCTACCTACCTATCTTTCAATCTACCTATACTTTGCTCAAGGAGTACAGTAAAAGGGGCACAGGATTTGAGGACGTATGAGAAGAAATTGTGATTTCTCAGTGATGGACCATGGAATCTCAACTGGATAAGAAAAGAAGAGTGGATATGGGGGAGGAGGATGGGCGGGTAGAAACATGACTTTGCAGTCAATGAGTTGGTGCAGTCAAAGAGCAACTAGAAAGAGTATACTGGAAACATAGGAGATGGAAATCAGAAAATAGAATACTTAAATATGAACTTAAAGTTAGGACTCTGGGTGGGGATGGGATTAACGACAAGACCAAGGGAATGACCACAGGAGTGGGTTGCTGAGGTAGGACAGAGAAAAGCCTGAAAGACCAATGATCATCTGTGGTGGCCACTGAATCCCAAAATGTATAGGAGGAATAATGCTGAAGAGACACAGTGAACTGCAAGTTAAGATCTTCATGAAATGAGGGGAGGTCCACCCTAGTAATGCTGAGGACCCAGTGGTATGTCAGAAGCCATAAGCCTCAATTCTGGGGAGTTTTCAGAGGAGGTTCATCCCGCAGCAGGTATGAAGGGCAGCCACTTGGCGGGGCTGCAGAGGAGAGAGCCAGCTTCCAGTTAAACAAAGAGAAATGAATGAGGATAGGGGTCGGGGCTGAGGAGGGACCTCAGGGATCAGAATAAAGCTGGGGAGCAGAGGGCATCAGAGCCATAGTAGGGAGTGGACTAACAGGTAGAATGATGAGCAGCCATGTGGATGAAGGGTGACCTTGGAACACAGGGCTTCCGTGTGGTGACCAGTCACCCGAGAATGAGTAACAGTTCCTGCCACAATAAGGAAACTCCGTTTAGCTAGGCAAAATATGCACGGGCAGACAGGGCAGCAGTAATTTAAAAATACTCTGAAGATCTGAAATTTCCCATTTTCTGATTTTTAACTTGTTCTGCTACATAGTCTTAACAACGCATTACTAAATCATCTGGTAATTATTTTCGAGGTCAAAATGTGACTGATTCACAGTTAAATCAGTCTAGATAGAACAATACAGATTTCTACAGAACTTCTTTTGTTAAAAGGAAGAAAAGTAATTAAGGCAAAGTTCAAGATACCCTGCTGTATGGATACAGTATACTGCTTTTATTCATGCTAAATAGATTCTGAAGATCAGCAGGAATAAATCGAATGGCCTGCACCTGTTTTTCAACATAAAGTGCATGAGAAAGCCATTACTTGTTATCTGAATATCTCCCTTTTAAAACATTATTTTAAGATTTCTGATTCTAAGACTATCACTGAGGAATTAAAAGGTCATATCACATCTTTTTTAAAAATCCATGTAGGAAAACAAATGGCTTTTGGTCTTTGGCAGACTGAAATTCTAACAGGAAGCAGAAAGGCAGTAAAAATGAAAAGTCACAGGATTAAAATTTTCAATTCAAGAGTGAGCACTATATACCCTTTGGTAAATATTTGAGAACTGAATTGAAGTCTGTGTTCCAAGTAAGTTTCACTAGCTTTAAATAACCCTGAATGCAGCTGTTTTCTCTTTTATTCTAAGATAAAGTCCTCAGAACTCAGAATTAGGATTGAAGAAAATCAGAATGCTTAAAGCAGAAAATAACCTTAAACATCACCCAATTCGCTTTGTCGACACTGAGGCCCGGATTGTTTAAGAGAAAGGCTCAAGGTCACCTCACAGGTCATCAGCAGCACAGATATTTAAGAATAGCAGAAACCAGAAGCCCACATTTGATTTTTTTTAAATTATTTCTGAAAACCAAAAGATGAAATTGTGGTAACTCTTAAACGTATTTATTTTTAGCTTCTTGGTCAGTAAGTTGATTGTCCTTATCTGAAAAATCTTCATACAGTTGTGGTGTTCTGGTTCAACTCTCCCAAGCCCACGCCAAAGCTCTGCTCTACTTGATCTGTCTTCTGAGCAAGAGACATTTGGGGATAACTCTAGCGCTTCTTTTTAACTTTTTCCTTAGGTGTCTTCTCAGAGATTAGATCCTCTCATATGGCGGCATGGACTTCCTTGTACTCCCCCTCTGTGCCTGGAGTTGCCTCCCTTATGCACTGAGAGAACTGTCTCGTTTAAACATCACATTTCCTTCCATATACAATCTGCAATGTTTTGATTCATGATGTGCTTCCAAGGTAATTCTGCCTCGAATTCTCTGCTTTCTGAACCATAACCAGGTAATTGTTCAGTTCTGTGAGGGATGGAAAAGCTTCTTTCCACAGCTCCCTTCAGAGCCCCCCAAACTTTATTTCCAGGGGTATTTCCAGTGTGAACTGCATCCAGATGCAAAAATACTTCCACCCCATACTTTGAGAGCTCATGAATATAAGTTGCACAGACCAGCTCAGCCTCTTTAATGCAGTCATAAGCAACCTGACAAATGACGTCTCTTCTGGTTACATGGACCATCATCCCACATCTAAGTGTACTGTACTTATTTTTATCCTGCGTTGCTAACCATTTCCAAGCACAATAATCAGTTTTACCTTCTTGTAAAGTTCATTTGGTATCTTTTGAAATAGGCCTCATTCTTGACAATTTTAATAACCCCATTCCTTGAAGCAGAGAAGCAGAGATTCGTGTCTATGGCTCACTACAGATGTGCAGCAATGGTGATAACTTTTATAATTTAATTTTTACTGATGACAACAAAAAAAACACAGTTAATCTATTGGGGATATGACTTTAAAGTATATTCAAAGAACTCTGTTGGAACCAAATCCCTCTTTGCCTTAGCCTGCTCAGGCTGTTCTAAGATACCATGGTCTGGGCAGTTTAAACAACAGAAAATGCTTCCAGAAGCCCATGATCAGGGCGCCAGCGTGGCCAGATTCTGGTGAGAAATCTCTTCCTGACTGGCAGTCAGCTGCCTTCTCCCTGCGCCCTCACATGGCAGAGAGAGTGCGCGCGCAAGCTCCCTGGGGTCTCATCTTAGAGGAGCACTAATCCCATTGTGAGGGCCCCACCCGTATGACCCCGTCTCACTTCAGTTACTTCCCAAAGAGCCCATCTCCAAATACCGTCCCCGTGGAGTTCGGGGCTTCAACAGATGCAGTTGCGGGGATACTTCAGTCCATTGCACTCTTAAAACTTCAAACTTTAAAAACTACCAGAATATAACTTAACACTGGTCATTGTTCATTACTTTTTATGTCAAACACAGCAAACTCACTTGAATTACACTTGCGGCTCTCAGGAAAGTTTTATCTTAATCTGACTTTGATTACTGAATCTGCCATCTCTTCCTTTAAATAAGTACATTATTGCAAACCTATAAATTGTTGTGCCTATGAATTCTTTTCTCTCTTATTCATTCTGGTTTTTTTTTTTTTTCATTTTCTCTGGAACTTACTAGCAGTGTGGTATTGGACAATTTACTTAACACTTTTAAGCTTAAGTTTCTCATTTATAAAATGGTGACAATAATACTTCTACCTTATAAAATATTTTGAAGCTTAAACAAGACATTCTGTGCAAACATTCAGTAACCACTATTTTGTTGGTGGTGGTACTGGTGGTGGAAGCAGTGGAAAAGTGAGGGGACACAATTATTACTAGTGTTTTAAAATCTGGAATATTGCTTGGGTTTATCCTTTGCTTTACTGATGGTGAAATAATAGAAAAATATACATAGAGAGAGGTCTCTCATCCCAGTTCTTGGCACAGAACTCCTAAAATCCTTATAATTCCCCAAGTGATAAGTGCACTAGGAGAATCATTCGTGCTCAGTGTTGGGCTTTGACCCTGGTTCCTGACACAGATCTCCTAAGTCGCTTGGACTTTCCAGGGTGATAAGAGTATTTTTTGTTCAAATGAGTCCATGGTTGGTGGGCTTCTGGATGGGGGATGGTCACCAGAAAGACCAAGACAGGATTGGCAGCTTGGAACTTCCAGCTCCACACTTTGCCTTCCTCGAAGGGGAGAGGGGCTGGAAATAGAGTGAATGCTCGATCATACCTATATGATGAACCCTGCATAAAAGTCTCAAATTATAGGATTCAGAGAGCTTCTGGGTTGGTGAAAGCATTCATGTACTGGGAGCGTAGTGCCTCCCAACTTCACAGGGACAGAAGCTCCTGCTCTCAGGACCCTTCTAGACCTTGCCCTATGGATCTCTTTATCTGGCTGATCATCTGTATTCTTTACGATATCCTTTAGTATACAATAAACTGGTAAACGTAAGTAAGTGCTTCCTGGAGTTCTGTGAAGTGTTCTAGAAAATGACTAAATCCAAGGACAGAGTCATGGGAAGTTCTGATATGTAATCAAATCGAACAGAACTTGTGGGTAACCTGGGGACCTACTACTTACCTATGACTGGCATCTGAAGTCGGGGGCAGTCTTATGGGGCTGAGCCCTAAACTTGTGGGGTCTGCACTAAGTCTGGTTAGTTTCAGAATTAAGTTGAATTGTGGGACATGCAGTTGGTATCACAGAGAGTTGCCTGGTGTGGGGAAAATCCCACACATTTGGTGACCAAAAGTGTCAGAAGTGAAGTATTCTGTGTGAGTCATAAATGAAAAACACACAGGAGTGTTTTTCCTTTATGCTGATTAAGTTTTCTGCAGTATCAAATTATTATTTCTTATTTGCAGTGTGGTTTTATTTAAGCTATTATGTTTTTAACATTAGAGTCTCTCTTCTGCGTCCTGCCATTGTTTAATAAATTGATGTGCTGCACAACTTTATTGAGAGCATTGAGCAGATACTTTTTAAAATACCCTTTTATCAATGAATTTTAAAACATGGATAATTTCTCCTTCAAGTTTTTGCTTGAATGTCACTTTCCCAACGAGACTGGCACTGATCGATCACCCACTGGACCAGGCTGGCCATAGGTGGAGGAAACGTATGACGAAAGGCAGCAGGAATAAACAGCCAGGAGTTGCTGGATACTCATTTTTGAAAAAAGAAAAAGCTATTCAGGCTTAGGGTTATGAGACTCGGGTTTATGATGATGATGACAGCTGCTTGCTTGCTTTCTTTTTTTTGGGGGGGGGGTGCTATGCACCAGGCACTATTTTAATTGCATTGCATGTATTACTTTTTAAAAACCACAATGTTAACCTTGTGAGGTCCTCTTACTCCCAATCATAGATGAGGATGGTGAGCTGCCCTCAGAAGTCCAAGCAGTACCTCTGTTTCTAGACTTCCCAGTTAAAGCTGATCCTGGAAGGACTGTTTTCCAGGAACATGGAGGTTATCCAATAAAAACCAATACTTTTCCTTGTGTAATTCACTAGTTGGGCCCTCTAAGTAATGAAAAAATGACCTCCTTACCTCCCTCTGTCCACAGCCTCCCCCCACCCCCACCTCCCTGACCCTGTTCCCCTATTAAGTAAGTCACAGATGGAGACAGTCCTCGGGCTCCTACCCCTACGGACCTCACAGCTCATCACAGAATCCAAAATCTTCATTTTTGAGATGATAAAATTGAAGCACACACAAAAAGCTACTTCCTGAAGCTATATGTTTGGTTAATGACAGAACTTGGACCACAATTTTACTTAGAAGTGACGTGACTTGGTTTCCAGTCCCAGCTAACATGGGAGGTAATCTGCATGGCCATCCTACTGCCTGCACTGGAGGCTCACAAGTCAGCTTTATGCTCTGAATATTAATATGTATGACAAAAACAGGAGGGGAAAGGCTTTCCTAGAATAAGTATTCATCTGTTGTTACAAAATGTTGCTTGTCCCCCATTCTCAACCTTTCCTCTAGGTTCAGAGTTGCCCAGGATTCTATTCTTAAAACTAGTTTCAGAAGGAAAATCTCCTCATCCCTTGGAAACTCATCAGTCATCCTTTCTGTCTCCATCTCTCTATGCGGAAGGCTTTAGGTGAAAAGCCTGAGAAACTTTGATTGCGGAATGGGCTTGTAGGGTGTAAAAAAGGAAAAACACTCTCCAGAATACACGTATTCCCATTTTTTTGTTCACTTTAGCCTTAAAACTCAGCAAGTTTTGCTGCCTCATCATGTTCCTGCTAGCTTTTTGAACTCACAAACTTTTTTGAATTTACAAACACAATCTGAAAAAATGGTACAATTTCATAGCAAATACTATGAAAACAATTATATGTGTTTTTCACCTTTTCTCCACTCTGTGGAACCTTCACATAGCCTTTATTGTCTCAATATATTTTTCAAATGAACTTGGTGGGAAAGATAACATCACTCAAATAGTATTTGTTTCAAGGACTAGTGGGGGTTGAAAGGAAGAAGAGATGGCATGAAATAAGAGGTAGAGAGAAAACGTTTTTTTTCCCTATTAAAGTATAAAAAGATCCTTTTATTAAAATCTATCTTATGAACCCATAATTTAAGCTCATCTCAGTGGCATTATTATCATCAGTAGACAGATGAAGAAATTTGAAGTAACTCAACTCTTGGTGACAGTAATGAAACTCTAACTTTGTCCAGTGTTATAATCACAGGCTGATCCTTAAAGTGCTTTAAAAGCTATATCTCCTGGTCACAGAAGCAATTCATGCTTACCGGTACCACAGTTAAGTCTCAATAGCCGAGAAATTTAGTGTTAGTTGGCAGTCTGCCCAGCAAACAAGGAAACCCCAAAACTGTTAGCGACTGTCTCTCCTATTTACTGTGGAGGTCCCTGGAAAATCTTCAGTTTGATTCTAGATAAGAGAAGAATAATCCCCACTATACACTATTTCTAAGTTTAGGATTGAAACTTTTAAAGCTGCTTTGAATTAGAGAGATTTCATCGATGTCGAGGAAGATAAAAATAAAATTAAACTCAACTTTTCTGCTCTGGTCTTTGATGGACGGATGAGGATTAGACCAAGTTTATTCTAGCACCTTAAATTTGTTTTTAATCAATCTTTATATTAAGTTCTAAAGAAATGTGTTTGTTTACTTTCCAATGTACATGTGCAAACATCAGAAAGAAGTATGTATCTACAAGCAAATTTTGTCATTTCATTTGCCTGTAATAATGTAATATATATACAGTAACACTTAAATCAGATCCAATTAAACCTTCATTCAATGATTTCAGTTAATTTTTAAACTTACTTTCTATGTAAGATGGTAAACTGTCTCATGACGCAACAAACTTACCAGTGCCACATGAGGTATACAGAAGAACCTTTAATTACCTAATTTTTTTTCTATCAAATTCCAATGAGTTTGAGCACATTGATCAAGGCACCCAACGGATCACCCACAAAATAGGCTGGGCCCACTGTTAGAAGCAGCCAACCCCTTTGTAGCACTGCCTTGAGAAAAACAATTTGCTTATATTGGTATTAAAAGTAATTAAGTGGAGCAAATAATTGTGTCTGTTCTCTTCTTTCCTCACTCTTACTCTACGTCTTTTTAGCTCTGACCTCATCCTTTTCTTCTGCCTTCTTAAAATCTTTTACCATATGACTTTGTGTATTTTCTAGTTTTCCCTATCTTCCACTAATAAAACTATATTTGTCTTCCTTTTCCTGACTTCATTCCTTACCTACTGAAGTCTTACTGCAAACAATTTCTTTCAAACATACTTTTACTATGAGCCAGCCATGCTATTTCACAGAACAACAGGCATCAGTGAATTTCACTTAACGGACTGGGGTGGAGAATCCTAGGCTAGAGCCAATACAATACATTGGGGGAATACATTGTTAAGGGGCAGGCAACTTTCTGCAGTTCCTCAAGGGTGGTACCTCCAGCCCAGCTCACTCATCTATATTAAGTGGAACTGACAATGCGCAAATGGAAAAACAAAGCCAAACCTCAATGGGAACAGTTGAGAATAGTGACCTTCCAGAAGTCATTAAGCTTGTGCTAGCTGGGGCAGGAACAGTGAGTTCTGACCTGCTTCTTCAGGGACCCCTCAAAAACCTAATGATAGGAAAATGGTCAATTTGGTCATAGGAAATTGAGGAGCCTGGTTGGGGATGGTGACCAGACCTTTTCACTGACATGCCTGTAGACTACTGCCTCTCAGTTCCTAATAAGAGTAAATTTGGAGAATACCAGGGGCTTCAGATGGGTAAGACCATCCCGGGCAAGAAATACCAAAAACTGGAGGGAAGACAATAGAACACCAGTGTTGGAAAGAGTCCAACGCGCACCATCTCCACGTACAAACACTGTTGCGCAGTCTTGTTGGCTGAAGTTGAAACTGAGCTCAAAACCTGGAGGAGTTTCCAAAAAAAAAATACAGACTCTGACTCCACCTTTAGAAAGTGTTACGTGCACATAAGCCACTATAAATGACAAAGGAAGTGGTGATCAGTGTCAAGGGTGATGTGTGTGGCTGCAGATGAGGCTGAAAAAGCAGACTTACTATCTTGTGTATCTTGGCTGAGGGATTTTGCACACTTATTTTCATGTTCATGTTCATGTTCATTTCAGGGTGGGGACAGGAAGAAATATAAAGATGAAGGCAGGAAAAGAGCACGATCAGATGAGAATTGTAGAAGGGATGAGCTGAAAATGATGCTGAGATTTCCAGCTTGGGCTACAGTTAGGGTACCTGATGGTTCTTAGTTTAACCAAGAAAGGACCAGCACCAAAAGGCAGAGCTTTCAGGGGAAGACCTAAGTTCAGTTTGGGTAGTTATGATTTTAGGTAATTGTGAAAGTAAGTGTGTGTCCACTTACGCAAGCTTAAAAAGAATCTGTCAATGAACGTAACGAGAGATCAGGTATATTGTCACTCCTTTTTCCCCTTCCCACACATTCTGTACCAGCTTCACAAATTGGTGCCTATATAGGTCATGCCCTGGGTGTAAAATGCCACAGGGTTAGCAAAGGTTGGCAAGAGGGGGTGGGGGAAATCAGGGTGGCTGACTGCATGCTGATCGGAGTGCAACGCATGGAGGTGGAGGCTGTGTGTGTGCAGGAGTGAGTGTTCCTTTGGATGAAGACCACACGCCTGCCTACAGAGGTGTGCGTTAGAAAAAATGTTCACTTTGGGAAAAGTGGATGAATTCATATGCAGGGTCCTTCGTGTATTTCTCTGGAAAATACTTGCTTGTTTTTGTTGTCCCAAATCAGCATTTTCTCAACTATGTTGCTGTTTTTCTTGAAACGCAGTGGCTGATGCGCTGTTAATAGGGGCTCCATGAAGAAAGCTTCTTGTGTTCAAATTAATTTGGGAAAAGCTCTAGGCCATGTTTCCTTGGAAGGTCCCACAAGGCCTGGAGGACAAATGGAGGCTCTAAGAAGTTCCACAATAAGGTAACTCATCTCACTTTTTTCTTAAATATAGCATTTTCCAATTTACTTGACATAAAGCTTCTTCATTCAAAGAAATCATACTAAAAGCTGAACAGTTACCAATGTTCCAAATAACACTGCTTGGAAAAAGCTGATATAAATGTGTGCACAGAAGCAGAAATACAGGGTAATAATGATGAAAGCGACTTTGGTAAATATGAGCAAATCCAATACAAAATTTTCAGGTCAACTCTAATTCCTTGCAGGCCTAATCATTCCTGCAAATTATCTTCAAAGCCAAATTAGCTCTCCAACTTCTTAAGCAGGTAGGTCTTTGTGTACAGATATTAACTTTATGTGATTTGCATTTTAAAAGAGGAAAGATCTCAGGCTTTTCTATACAAACGAGGAGCTATTGAAGTGTACTCTGAGTACGTGTTGTCCCTTCAGCGGCTGAAAACTCTAATTTGCAATCTGACAAATATGACATCTTCTGAACAATGCAAACTAAAGAAGTGCTAATTGGTTTCCATGGCCGTACCTCCAGCCTCATGAAAATGGATCAGGAACATAAAGAAAAATGCAGAATATACTACTGCAGAGCCATTTAAATTATAAATGAAAGACAGTCTAGTTGGATGAAATGGGAAATAATAATACTGATGGCGATGATAATTTTAATAATAGGTGACAAGCCGGATGGGCACCTGCTTTGCATCAGATACTGTTTGCAGACAAGTTGTATATAATTCATCTAATTCTCACCTGGGAACAACAAAAATCAACATCAAATGACCTAAGGCCAGAAGAGCTAATCAATAAAAGGAAAAAATAGTAAAAACTACAGCTAACGTTCATGGAGCACTTACTATGTGTCAGGAACTGTTATAAACATCTCACATTAGTGACTCATGTGCCAAGGCTGTAAGATGGCTCCACTGTCACCCCCATTTCACAGATAAGAAGCTGGAGTCTCAGAGTAACCAGCCATCCTGCGAGGCAATAGAAAGGCCAGGCTTTGAGCTCAGCCATGTCTCTAAATCTCATACTCTTTCTACTCCTCTACTGTCCTAATCCCATGATTTCTGCATACTTTGCTTTCTCTGATTTTATCATAAATTGATATCATTTAACAGTTATTATCAAGTGACTCACGGTATAGCTTTCTGACAATTTTAGGCAGTCTTGTTCCTAAATGACATTAACACAGTTACGTAGAAGAGCGGAATCAGTTTCAGAAGCAAATGCCCCCGCTTCTGTTTTTGATGTCTCTCTTCCTTCTCACAGTCCAGCCCTGAGAAACTTCACTCGAATTTATTTCTGTAGACACTTTGATAGATTCAGCAATAAAATGCATCAGTAAACTCTAAAAGCAATTGCTACTCTGTGTTACTTTTATGAATTTCTGTCCTAATTTCAATGCTATGTTGTTAAAATTTCAAGTCAAAACAAATTTTATATTTGCCCCCAACTCTACTGGAATGCTGCCTGTTTGAACCACACAAATCCTTTCCACATGCCCCTTGCTGGTATCTGCCACCTGATAAGAATGCAAATCTGATGTAGCCTGAGTAAAACCAGAACTTAGGTTTCAAGGGAGCATGCATTCCTCAGATAAAAGAAATGTTATGTCCCAGATCAAAGGTTAAATCAACCCCTCTGTCACTGACCAATCTGAAGAATTGTGGATGTCATATTTTAAGAAAGAATTTCAACAAACTAAGTCAGCAAACTAAGCAAAGCATTAAGGTATGGTTGAAGGAATCAGTAAGTTTAATGCAAGAAGCAACGAAAACAATCTTTATTAGTGTTTTTCTCTAATGCATGGAACCTCACTGCATGTATTAACTGCCCAGAATCACCCCGGGAGGGAGGCTGTTACTACTTCCCTTAACAGATGTTAGAGAACAACAACGTGCCTGGGGTGACAGGGCTGGGACTTGAACCCAAGTCTGGTAGGAAAGTCTGCTGCACTTTGCACTACATCACATTCCTTTCTGAGAAAAAAAGGAGAGAAGATTCAAAGTTGGGCAAAAAAGCTGTTTTCAAAGGTGATTATAGAGAAAGTCATGAGACTTATTCTACTTAACTCCATGAAGGACAGCCAGGAACACGGCAAGGAGATGAAATCTGCGATAAAATAGGAACATTTTTCTAACATTGATCTGTCTAAAAAATTCTCTTGAATTTGAGTTCCGGGTCAGTAAGGGGCTCCAAGAAGTTGATGTGCCAAGATCTCTTCCAGTCTTCAAAATTATTTAATTCTAAGATTCTAAATAAAATATACCTTATCATGGACCCTTCTTCTCTCCCAATTTCCATCCTGCCCCAGCTGTGGGAATTTAGGAAGTCATACTGTCCCTCATTTTTATTATTGGTAAAACAGGAATACTACCAACTTTCCAGGCAGGGTTATGAGAATATGCAAGAAGATGAGACATTTGAACCGTTTAACCATCATAAACCTCAGTAGTGTTAGTTACCTCTTCCGACATGTTTACAAGGTCCAAGTCAGTGTCAGAATCAGAGGAGCTGTCCTGGAGGGGCTTCCTGTCTTCATTTGAATCCGGCCAAAAGCAGAGTGGGAAAAGCATTCCAAGGAGACGAGGCTCTCCCCATGTGCGTGCGTCTGGATCGAGCATGAGTGCGCGTTTGCTACTGAGGTGCATGCTTTCCTGTCCTTCTCTCCCAAAGCGGGGGAAAGGCAGCGGTCTTGGGCATTGCTTTCAGGGTTTAGGATGGGCACTTTTAGAAGATTCTAGGCAAAAGCATCACTTAAGTTAGCTTTTACATGCCTTCCCATCCTCTAACTTTCCCATTAGTGCATTTAATAAAGTTTAATGCTATTCTGCTTTATAACAAATCATTGATATGCCACTGTCTCTCAAAGCAAGCTTTTTGACCACTAAGCAATGCCTACTGCCCTTCTTTAGCGTACAAAATGTTTTTGACACAAATAAGACTTCGTGTTGGGACCCATCAGAACTTTTTGCTGTAATTCTACTTTCTGGTACCTAGAAAAACTAATTGGAAGTGACTTGTAAGAGAACAAAACATTTTCAAAAGATACATCACTCTAAAGATGCCTGGATGTGATTTTTTAAATCATCTCTGAAGTTCAAGTAAATGCTGATAAGAAAAGATGTTACAGAAGTACTCATCACACATGCAGTTTTAAAGACTGTATCTGATGCTTAAAGTAAGAAGATTTGCATAACCATTCTTTGCATGTAGAGAAGAGTAATGAGAGGAAATTAAAAAGGAATATTTAATTCCATTTGAAATAAAAAATAAATTTATCATTTAAAACTCTATTGTCAATATATGGCCAAGGTTGATCTCAGGGTACCCTGGGGGTTCTGAAGCATTCACGCATTTCAGGAACAAACTTATTCTGATCCACTGCCCTATGGCTTACAGAACATGCTCAGCTCCCGATCTGTGAGTTGCTAGTGACAAGTTCATCTTTCTATCACTCTGAGTATGCTTTCTCCTTAACACTGCTTCCAGCTCTTAAGAACATGCCTTTGGGAGATTAAGTTAAAACATGTGATTTTTGTTGTTGTTGTTCTTTTAATTTTAGTAACAAAATTGAAGTCTGTGTGTGTGTGTGTTTGTGTGTGTGTGTGTTTAAGGAGGTTAAATTAAGCAAAATACCAAAAAAAAAAAAAAAAGACTTCATACTTGGATATTACCTTCCCCAAGCACATGCATTTGACAACAATGGAAAACAAGTAGTCACGGTTTGTGAGAAAGCAAAGTCGTCCTAAAATAATATAGATGCACAAACACACATCCATCCACACAATCTATGAGATATTTGCATGGGTATATGCACATATAAATGTCATGTGAAATAGGGAAAATTTAAAAACAAACAGTAGAAGTTCACTGTTACCTTCTTTCATAGCTCCTCCATACAGGTGTATATTCTAAACCGTAGCACTACCTGTCTATCTAGGCTCACAGAAGTCTCATGTTGTGTGTTACATGACAGCTCTGTGCTAAGCGTAGCAGAAGTAACAAATGAAAAGGAAACATACGTTCTCTTTTTATGGATATGTTCTTCCACATCTGCAATCAAAAACAATTTGTCACATCCAATCTGATAAAATTACATAAATGTCTGCTTAATTTGGGAGGGGGTTACATGTAGAAGATTACAAAAGAAATAATAAAGCAGACAGTAAGATGAGCTGAAAGTTTCTGTGACAAGGTAATGCGGTCTACACGGAAATACATGTGAATTCTAAGAAAGGTTTTCAGCTTTTCAAGCAACTTACAATCTATCACTCACTAAGACTCTGAAAGTTCCTTGTCTCAGATAGATTTTAATGCTTAGACTGCATTATAGTCACTAATTTAGGTGGATTCCACTTGGAAATAAATGGTACCAGGTTTTTCTATTGAGCACCCATACAAATATTTTAAAAAGTCATCATCATGAACCAAATCCCAACAAAGATTTATTGAACCTCCACTATGTCACATGCATATAAAATTGAATTTTAAAATTAAAGCATTAAGAAAAATTAATTGAGGTCTCTAAAACTCTCCAAAAGACAGAATAAGAGAAGAAAGCAAAGATTCTATTAGATCATTAACTTTCTATGAGGCAGGAAAAAAGAAGCAGAACAAGCTCAGACCAAAACAAATTCTAACCCTGCCTGTACAATTGGCAGTTGCGGAAGTGGCTATAAAACGGAGATGATAACGCCGTGTGGATTAAATAAGATAGTGCGAGAGAAACACCCAGCATGTGCCTTGCATGCTAGTAAATGCTCAACAAATCATGAGATTTTTTTCATTAACAGTGTTATTAGCAATACCAACTGCAAAATATGAACTCTGCTGCTATTTTAAAAGTTTTGTAAAGAGCCTCTCGCTGCAGTTAGCGCATGAAAAATTCACGATAGATACTTGCTGACTGAACAAGCGCCAAATGGAAGCTGAACTGTGAGGCACCAGCTCTCAGACAGGGTCAGAACACTTCCATCTGCCCCAGTTCTTCTGAGAAGGATTTCCCAGGAAAGAATTTTTATCCCCTGGCCATTCTTTCTACCTTTGTGATTGTTAGATTACTTTACTAACAACGTAATTTTCCCCGTTTCTCCATTCTGTTGTTAAATCATAAGACTATGATGTTCCAAATTTCTGCTTGTCATGGTTTCAAGAGACTCAGATCAGGTTGGTAGAGCAAATAGCTGTTAGGTGTGTGGGCAGAAAACCAGGTTCAGGCCCATGGTTCTGGGATGAGGATAGATTCCACAGGTTTCCTGAGCTCAGTCTCCCTTGCCCCTGAACAGAGCAGGCCACGTCTCAGTTTCTGCCATCACAGCTCACATTTCTGAGTTCTCCAGGACCTGTTAACACTCATTAGGTCTTCATTTACGTAAAAGGAGGCACTGTGGTGAAACAGATGTGGGAGACACCTTGAACAAGTGGTCCCGGACCTGAGTCCTTGCTTTGTTCTGCTGTTACAGTCACGTGATGTGTGACCTGCTTTAACTCGATCTCAGTTTTCTCCTTTGTCAAAGGAGACAAGAAGTGGGTCATTAAGAGTCCAGGCTTAGAAGGCTGGGTAGAGCAGAGGTAGAGCACGTGCTTATTAGCATGCACAAGGTCCTGGGGTCAATCCCCTGTACCTCCATTTAAAAAATGAAAAAAACGAAATGAAACAGAAAAACAAAAGCTAGTCATACACACAAAATAACTTAATAAAAAAAAAGAGCATAAGCTTTGTAGTCAAAAATGTGGGGCTTCACACCTTGGCTTTGGGGCTTAAGAGCATTGTAGTTTTGTGCAAATTACTTACCTGCTTTTCTAGACCTCAGCTTCTTAGTTTATAAAATGACAAAAATTAATAACATCATAGGCTAATTAGATAAGGGTCAATGAAACAGCATCTCTGATATACTTATCAGAGCATAAGGCACATAGTATCTCATAGTAGCTTCCTCTTCTTATTATCATTGTTATTTTGAGGTTACTCAGTGTCTTTCATGCCTACAATTGTAATCCTCCATGCAAGAACCTCAGCTGGTTTACACTACAGTGTGGAAGGCAGGACTATATGGCAATGAACTACAGAACAAAACCAGAAAGCATGGTTCCAGATCTAAAAGAAGTCAGAGGAGATGGGAACTACCACACGTAAACCAGCAAAACAAAGTACATGTAATATACAGGTAAAAGGGTTACCAAGACACCAAGTCCGGTTCGGGTACCGGAACACCCACACAGAGATTCAGTGACTGTGCCTCCAAACGAGGATTAGTTACATGAGTAGAAAGCACTTACTGTACTGGAGGCATTCTCCCCAAGATATGCAAATAAATTTTACTGTGTAATTCAAAAATGCATCATATCACATTTCATGAAATTTGAGTCTAAATCTATAAATAAGATACACACTTCTTGCCCTTTTAAGTTTTCTATGGAAAAAAAAGATTCAGTGCAAAATTCAAAAATTCTAGTTCACATATGACACAGTGGCCAGATTAAACTACGGTGTTTCATGGCAGTAGTCTGAGAGTTTGAAATCTGAATTGGCTGATAAAAGGCAACTCAAAAGGACAGTGAACACAAACAAAACTATATGGATTTTGGGAAACTCACCAAGAAAGAATGGTGCCAACAAAAGACTCTTATTCCTGCGAATTTGTTTTACAGAAATCTGAAAATTCTCTCTTTAAAAATAATGACTGGAATGTAAAAGCAATACAAGTTAGATATTTTCAGTGCAAAGGAATATGAAAAACAAAACTAAACTAACAACCAAAAAAATGCTTCTTATCCCTGACCTAATGTTCCTCCAGCTCAGTATCTCAGAGGCCAACAAGTCAGTGGAAAGAAGATAAATTACAGCACATGTAAAAACATAAAGCGCCAGAAGTCAAAAGGTTATGATAAGTCTATAATGCATTTGGTTCATAGGAAGAGAAATCCACAGATTTAGCAAAACACAAAAAGGGAAAAAAATAATAACCTAGCCATTTCAAAATTGGTTTTCAAAAATTATTTTTTTCTTTTTTCTAGAAAACGCAATTCTGTTGTTGAATTTGTTTTCCTTTTATACATCAAACTTAAATACATCAGAAGCAGAAGTATTAAAATCAAAAGTGGCAATGTGCCTCAATTTCCTCTAAATCTGAGATTATTATATTCCTTTTTCCTTCTAAATGTGGTACTCTAAACTAGATCCTTCTGTTCCTAGCCTCTCTCTGAGGTATTGTGTGTGTTCACTGATTTTCAGTTCACTAAGAATTTCTGGGCCCCTGATTTCTGTTTCAAAGCTAGTGTCTAAATGTTGTGGATCTATGCCGCCGATGTTAACGACAGTTCTGATGCAATCGATTCCACAGTTTGTGACCAGCAAGGTGAGAAATAAAGTGCCACGCATCGCACACAGAAAACATGGGGCTACTGGGGGTTCTCAGCAAGCTCGATGTCTGACATCTCCTATCAGGCATCCAGGGGCACTTGGGTCAAATCTAACCGCCAGGCTGGGTGGGTAATAGATACCTTCCAGGATGTCAGTGACAGTGATGAACAGGCATTTTAGCTGGCCCTTACACACTTCAAACTGAAAATAACCACAGCAAAACTTTATTGGAAATAACACCACAAAACTATAAAGATTTTTAAGTGTCTTCCCAAATAAAATACAAGAAAAAAAATAACATGTTTAAGAGACACAGCCAAAAGGAAGCCAAAAAGAAGATGAAAAGAAAAGATGAAAAGAAAAAGCCTCATTAGAATCGATCAGCACTTACTTTTATGCGTGAATATGAATTACTTGAAATTATTTTATACCATCTCTTAAGTTAAAATGCAAAACTGTAAGGATCAGGAAAATCAGCAAAGAACACAGCCAGCAGTACACATGCCAGTATAAGCCTTGGCATCTATACCGAAATAAACTGAGTACAAGTGGGTCCTTGGGGGCTGGGGCAGAGGGCAAACAAACTCGAGACATGTCGTCTGTTCTCTGAGAGTTGTCCCTATGTTTTATCAAAAGAAGAGCATCTTAAAATGTTCAAGTACTGTTCTATACGATTTTATGCTCATATGTACTACATAAATACTGTACAGCAGTGTTCTCCACGTACACCTAATTTTAAAGTTATTATACACTTAGAAAATAACATGCTAATTCTTTCAAACTTACAATGAAATTAAAAAGAAATTATTATTTTACTTAATATTCTTCTTAGTGTCAAAACACCATGCAACTTCCTAGAGATTGGTGTGTCATCCTCTGGATAAAAACAAATTGTACTAACACTCAAAACCATCTCTGATCTGTTGTCTGTTGCAATATAAGTCTGTTTCAACTTTGCTTTAAACTTAATAGCATAGCAACAAAATAAGCTTAAAAAACGACAATCAACTTACCCTTTATTATAAATCTGCAATGTTGCCTCTAGTAAACATACTTCAAACCCAGAAACTCACTTGATTTAAAAAGTAACATTCTGATAAGTAACAGAAATGCTATTTAATTACATGCCCATAATTTCTATTTACTTTCTTACTTTCAAGGAGCTTCATCACTTTAATTTTTTAGCAAAGTGTAGTTACTTGCAATATTATGTTAGCTTCAGATGTACAACATAGTTATTTGAAATTTTTATAGATTGTGCACCATAGAAAGTTATAATGTTACTGACTATGTCTCCTGTGCTGTATATTACATCCCTGTGGCTTACTTATTATATAACTGGTAGTTTGTACCGCTTAATATCCTTCACCGTTTTAGTCCATCCCCCTGCTCCCACCTGGCCACCACTCATTTGTTAATAATGTCATTTTTTTCCCTGCAAGAGCTGATATCCGTTGACAATCTGAAACACAAACTTGAATGTGAACTTGAGTAACTGCTGTTTTACTGCAACTTGCTGCAGTGGAGAATGTAAGCTAGTCTGAGAGCTGACACCTAAGCCTCGGAGAGAATTGTGACTCTCGAACCCAGCCAGCTTTCCGTAAACATCACGGGCTGTTAACTTTAACAGCATGAGACTCACCTCAGGCTCAGAGCCAGCACTTGCTCCTTCGACTTCAGTAGCTCCCCAACTTTAAAACTGGCATAGCCCAGGAAACTTCGCTGGAAATCAGAGAGAAAGAATGGGTTCTCATTAACTTCTAAAGTTCTTAATATTTTGCTGTCACACCAAACAAAATTAGTCTTTAGAAGAATGAAATGGTAAATCTATCAGCCTGACAAATATTTCACTGACAGAGATACAACCATCAATAATATATCCAGCTCATGGGGTGAGGATGAGGCAGGCAAAGGCATCCTTCTCGTTACAATCAGAGCCCCATAGCCTGGAAGGTAACAAAAAGCCCAACATAGAATCCAGGAGTCTTTCAGGCATAGATTTTCTCCCCATATGAAAACTGGGGTCACAGAAAAGATGACAAACTTTCAGTATTTACCCATGCCACCGTTCTTCTTATTAGAATTCCTCAAGTCATGGGCAGCAACAACTTTGTATTCCAGATATGAGCAAATCTGTTAGTTGGAGCTATTTTTATGTGGGACTCTGTACAAGTTATAAATAGAAATGCTGAATTTCTCCCCCCCTCACAGCAATGTTTAAAAGCATTTGTTTCCTTTGTTATTTCCATACTAGCAGGGGACATCTTCATTCCAACACACAAAAAAGGCTGGTATTTATTCAGTTACATTTTCTAAAATTGTTTTTTTAACCCATCACACTGGGTATTGACTATCAACGAATATCTACCTTCTACACTCTCTGACTCGTAATACCAAGAATAAAACTCTAAATTGGTTTTCTTTTGTAGGATAAAAATCTTTCATTTCTTTTTAATATTCCTGGCTACTTGTGATTTTAAAGCCACAATATTATGGTATACCATAGATAGGATTTCTCATTCTCCTTTCAAGGTCAAGATGTAAACATGAAAATATCAAACCTGCATTAATACCTGCACCACTGCTGCCTAACACAATGTAATATTTTACAAGTCAGCACCAGGGCTTCTAGAACACTCTCTCTTCATAGGTCTGTGGCCAGCTTGCACAGACTGAGGCTTCACCCAAGTAGTCTGAGATCAGCCGGGTCCTTTCAGAGGAAAGCGTGCAGTTACTCCATACATAAAATGTTGCATCTACACACAGCAATCCGTTGAGCAAAGGGAAGAAAAGCTTCAGGTCAGAATCTTTCTCCCTCTTTTCAAACCTCTATCTTAGAAGAACTGGTTCAAAAGTCTTAAAGGCAAAAACGTTTGAAGTACAAGTCGGTTGCAAAGCTGGAGATGCCTGCATGTCAGTAATGATAAACCCGATTAATTCACTGGAAACTCAAAGAGCTGGTTTAGACATCAAGTCATCAAATTCAGAATAATGTGAGATTAAATTATTAGGTGAAGAGTGTTAGGTGAAAACAGAGGATTTGTGGACACAAGTTCTGATGATACAGGTGAGGAAATAAGTGAGTCAAGACAGAAAAAGAAGTCCAGGAGCTGTATGAACAATGCCTGCTTTCAGCAAGGGGCAGACAGAGTCTAGGAGACACCCGGCTGAACAAAAGCACTCAAGCCCCCTTTTCAGAGACACTAGAACATCCCCATATGAAAGAATACCCCTCCCCAACACTGCTAGTCTCTACTCCTTATCCTGTTGTATTTTTCTATTATCACGTAAATATTATGTATTTAACAGCTTATTTTGTTACCCCCCGAAAAAAAATAAAAATTGAGATTTGAAGTTCTACAATGAGCTTTGTTTTCTGATAAATCCCCAGTGCCTAACACACACCAGGTATGTGATAATTACCAACAATAAATGAACGAATGAACGGCATAGACACCAGCTTCTAAGCAAATTATTCTATTAGGTATAGAAGAAATGCTCCTTCTAGAGATATTTATAAACTACTGTTGTTCACTGAAATGTGGGAAATCAAAACAATTTTTAGCTGGCAGACTGTATACTGTTGTAGTGAATTTCACTTTAGCATTTTGTATTTTAAAGAAATGTCTCACTTTTTCACTGGTAATTAGCGTTTTTAACTTACATCCACCCCTCCCTCATTATCCTCACTCGAAGAAAATTCTTAATCCCTCAGAAATTTCATGGTGCCCCAAAATTTCAAATTACTTCTTCCCTTCACCTTTTTTGATTTTGAAGGTATGGATGGTATTAGAATTAATAAAACAAACTGTACATGCCATAAATGTTATTGCCTTTTCAGCAACAAAAGGAGCAGATGTCCCGGACTGGAATGTAGCCTTGAGAGACAGGTGGAGTGGCTATTTTCAGACATGCTCTGCAGACACACCATGAGGCACAGCTGCAAGTGGAGTCTGCGACCACGAGCCAGCGGACGTCTCTCCTGCCCACCGGACCAGGCGCTCCTGTGGAAGCAGGACCTTGGCTTGTCCATCTCCCAGCTCAGCCCAGTGTTCGGAACAGAGGGGCTGTGTGGTACGCCCACCGCTGCACCACGAGTGCTTCCCTGGTGCCCAGAACAATGCCCAGGAGTCAGTCTTTTCCATCACAACTGTAGCCACATGCTTAATCTCAAAAGTTAGTAAGAGCTTACAGAAATCATTACCACCCGTTAGAAATCATTACCACCCTTTAGAAATCAATTTAGATAATGGCATTATAGCATTACATTATGAAACCGTGTCAAGCCAAAGGAAGTTTTATTTAGGTATAAATATTCTCCTGTTTATTCTAAAAATAACTGTACATCGGGACTACACAGGGCATAAAATGCATTAATAAAATCCCATAATTTAAAGACAGCGTGTAATCGTCTCACGTGGCAATACTGAATGATGAACTTGCCCTTACATTTACTTTCTAGCAGGTTTTTATGTGTTTGCTTTATCTCAGTATAAATAAAACTTACATCCACCCCTCCCCTCGTGCTCCCAAAGTTGAAAAACACATCATTCATTCACCCAGTCATCATTTACCCAGTCACTGGACTCCTGGTAAAAGAAAGAATCAGGGAAAATAGTTCTATTTCTGAAACTTAAATTCCCACAGAGGGAAAACAGCTAATGTAAAAGGGTAATTTAATATAGTTATTTTATCTTTACTGTCACTTTAATCATAATCAAAATTTAAGAGACCTCTTAAAAAATTTTTATATTCCAAATATAGCTCAAGGAACAATGTTTTCATCTCTCCTTTGGTATTGTTTCTAAAATTCTCATCATAAAGCTTTTAAACGGAGCTCCAGTATCAGGGGAGGAATTTTAAAAAGGCAAAAAAAAAAAAAAAAAAAAGTCAGTAGAGCTGGGGGTCTGAAGCGTAGTTCCAAATACATGATTATGTCCAAAAGTGGAAATCTGGGCAATTAAGTCGCTTCTCCCAGCCCCTGGCCCAGCTGTCCACAGACGGGCACCGTCAGGCTCAGTTTCTCTGTCTTCTCTCTCACAAATCTGGGTCCCAGACAAGGTACTCCACCCTCCTGGGCCTCAGTTTCTGTATGAAAAAGCTGCACATGGCAACTCTATCTGTCTCAGTTATTGTTACGAGAATTAAAGTAACCCAGGAAAAGCACTTACTACATTGCTGGGAAAATAGAAACTATTGCATAAATAAAGTATTGCATAAATGCTAGCTTGCAGAGTGATTAAGGAAAATATGCCCAGAGGTCAGATGACTTAAACATATTATAAATCTACTTTAAAATACTTTTTGGAAAAGGCAGGGTATTAAAAATAAAAAGTCTGTGAGAAATTCCTATTATTAAAGAAAAGGAAATACATATTTAAAACTACAAATTCAATCCAGGGAAATATAAATCTAATTTATATTTAAATTAGATTTAAATATATCTTCTAAAGAAATTCTAGATAAAACGTGGGGAAAAAAAACCAAAGATACAAAGGTTATGTCGTCCTTTAAAGTTATTAATGTTGAGCACACGTTACCTAGGATTCCTTACAGCTCAAATTTTTATTAGATCATGTGGAATGTTTATCAGATCCTGAGAAATGTCTGGATGAAATCAAAGAACGTTAAGACTTAAGACATCACCAGTCTGTAAATGAAGAAACAGGGCCCATAGGCGTTAACTGGCTTCCACCTGCTCACAGAACTAGCTGATAATGCAGAGGCCAAGTTAGAAATCAGGTTTCTTGCTCTTCAGTTGAGAATTCTTTCATCTCCATCACGCTGTGCCTCATTTCCAGGACAGGTGGTAATTCCCTTTCCTTCCGACTGGCTCTCTGCCCGCACGACGTGTGGCTTTGACCTTTCTTGCCGGCTCGTGACAGTGCAACACTCCCCATTATCGTTCTTGTGCAAGCACCCACAGCAGATATCATTAAATTGCTAGATGTACGATTTCACTCACTCACCTGCCTGGAGGGTGATATCAAGCAGGGTGGAGAAAGTGGGGCATCCGTCTCAATCCCTGGCCCTTTTCTGCGGGGAGTGTACAAATAAACCATTCATCCCGCCAGCCCTTGCAGGAACTCGGTGCAAGTCACAGATATTCAGAATGCTCACCAGGGCTGCATACCTCCCTGAAGCAAGTCCTCGATGGTCCAGTTCCCTGGCTGAACCATACAACTTGAGAGCCCAGAGGAAGTACACCCCCATACTCGTTGCCAGGAGCTGGTTAAATCTACATCACCTATGTTCATCTCACAAAGCCTTTATCCAAAGTATAGGTTTCCTTTTTATTACAACTTGCTTAAGACTGTAAAGAAATGTACAGAACACATTTGAAGCATTTATAAGAATAGACTTAGTTCAATTTTTAAATTGAAGGACTCAGCGGCTAGAGTCCTTAGCACATTGTAATGGCCGAGCCATTACCAGCTCTATGTTCTGGGCCAAGAACTTAAACTCTCAAGGACTTTTTCAGCATCCAGAGGATATTCTGAGGAGTGATGAGATGTATATTAGCCAGTGGTACTCATAGCTGCTCAAGTGTAGCAATTCTCTAGCCAGAGTACCACATACTCTGAGGGTATTAGAAAGCCAAGGCAAGCTGACTTATTCTTATTTAAGCTCACTCATGCCATGCTTGAGATTCAGTTTCAGTAATCTAATTGCCATTTTGTGGAATTCCAATGTGTCATAAAATGTGCTCATTTTTGCCATATTATTGTAATTATTTTTAGACACCCTCTCTTTTATTATTCTGGTGGTTCTAAAAAATATAAGATGGTTGGCAAACCAAAATTATGGTATGCTTCCTAATGCATTCAAAATGTATATCATGATTTGTTAATTTCCAGGCACAGAACTAGGACTATCACAGCGAACAAATAAACAGGACCTTTGCTCTCATGCAGTTTAACATCTAGTAAGAGTGCAGAGGCATTAATACCCATTCCACCAAAGCTTCATTACTAATAGCATCTTGATTTTGTTTAAATGGGAGTTGTACCCAGATTCCCTCCTACCTAGGAACTCTGCTCTTCTCAGTGATACGTCAGTGGCAGAACAGTCGGCCTTCTGTATCCTGGGGTGCAGAACCCAGTGATAAGGGACCCGTGGAAATGAAGGACCGACTGTAGGGACTTGAGCATCGGTGGGTTTTGGTAGCCACCAGGGATCTTGAGACCAATCCCTTAGGAACAACTGTATATCTATTGAGTTTTCCCAGCAAGTTACTGTTTTCCAGAATTGAAGGAAAAGAATGAGTCGATCAGAGGCTTCAATCTGGAATATGATACTTGGAGGTATACTGGTCAGATCGGACCATAGTTTAAAAAAGGAAGAGTAGGACGATGGGTGGAGCCTGGTTGCTTTAAGCCATTTTGCAGCCTTGGACAGTTTCCCCATGGCTTTTTTCTAACACGAGAAAAGTAAGTCCGTTACCTTAAGCTAACCTTTATCTGGTTACTTGCCTCTCCACGCATTCCTAGCTGATGTAATAGGCATGGCACAGAATGTCCACTGAGAATTTTCTTTTGGTCCAAGAATTACAGCTGAGTCTTTGTCAAAGATGAGGACACAAGATACCAAATGTTCCACATTACAAGTTCAGAGATCTCATCACAGGGCCTAAAGAGAAGCCAGTTTAGAGAAACTGGACTATTCGTAACCATGACACAGCCAGTTAATATAAAGGTGGTGTTACCAGAGAGGGTAGGTCTGAATTTAGGGAATATGCAATTTAGGAAATAAGGCAAATCTGTCTGTTCTTTACCCTCAGCAAGACACCTCTATCCTCAAGCCCAAACCCCAGGTCAAGGGAGCCTGGGGCCTAAAAACTCACTTATTAAACTTGAAGGTGTCCAAATCATCTTCACTTCTACTGTGTTGGGAACTGGTGATTGTGTCTCCTTTGAGAATCATCGATTACTCGATGCTGCTGGGACTTACTAAGAGGGCTGGCAGAGAGATGGCTCAGCCAGAACCAGAATCCCCACGGGCGGGAAATATACGCTGGGAAAGGACCTCCCCAAAATACCTATATTTGTGCTCAAAGGAGAGCCAGCATTTCACCATCCGCCACAAAGAGGACTCAGATAGTCAGCGTCAGGCTGAAAAGCATCAACACCAGCATAAAGGGAAATGCACCCTCACTGTGGCCAAGCACAGAAGGAACCCCTCCCCTTTCCTTTCTCCTTGTCATAGCCACTGAGTGGTAAGAGGGGAGAGGGCATGTGTGAGAGTGGACCAGGCTCCCCCTCCACCACAGCTGCTAGAGGTTCAGAGCTGTCTACAGCCTGCCCTGGGAAATGGTGGACGAGGGGGAAAGAAAACAATGTAAAAGCAGACAAAACCCTCAAGTTTTAAAATAAGTAAGATATATTCCAAAACCTTGAATGAGAGGAAAAAACAGGGGGAAACTTACATGATTAGGCCAAGATGTCATTAAAACCTCAAGCAAGGGAGCTTTAACACAAAGGAGTTGTGGAAGTGAGCAGTTAGAGGACAAAAGATTAAACCAGCTCATCTTTCTTGAACTTCAAAAGATAAATAATTTAAAAAAATTTTTAAGTTATTAAGATTTACAAATTTAATTTTTTTTGCAATTTGCAGCAACATGGATGGACTTGGAGAGCATTATGTTTAGTGAAATAACTCAGACAGAGAAAGACAAATACCGTATGATATTAATTATATGTGGAATCTAAAAAAATACAACGAACTAGTGAATAAAACAAAAAAAGAAACAGACTCACAGATATAGAGAACAAAGTAATGGTTACCAGTGGGGAAAGGGAAGCTAGGAGGGGCAAGATGAGGGGAAGGGACATGATGGGGGGGAGGGGCAAGACGGGGGAGGGGCAAAAAAGGGGTTATTATGGGATTTATGAAATCATATGTGTGAAACTCCTGAAAATTTTAAAGCACTAAAGAATTTTTTAAAAATTTTAAAAGAGTTACAAAATTTCAAAAGGCCTTACATTTAATAAAGGAAATGTAAGTGTGCTGACAGCTTGCAATAGAATTCTAGTTTGATGCAGGGCTTCTGGGTGGTCATAGGCAGAAGTCTGTGACCTGAGCCCTAAGCAGGGAAAGACCGCTGGCGAGGAGCAGCGGCCGGGCAGCGGGAGGGGCACGTGGCCTGCGGGGATGGAGACCTGAGGCTGAAAGGACTCGCTGGTCCCCTGGGAGAAACCAAAGCCCACACAGTCTTGGCACTGAGATTGGTGTTGGAAGTGAGAGCAGCACAAGAGGCTGAGAACAGGGCAGGAAGGTTCACTTGAGTCAGAGAGAGTTAAGCAACCTGCCCCGGAAGGCACGAGAAGCCCGTGCTCAGCATGAGAGCACAAAGTGCCCTTCTCCCCCTTCGCTGTCAGATGCAGAGGTGGCTGATGTTCTTCTCAGCCCTTGGGATGGCATCTGGTGCCAACGAGGAAATGAACGCTATCTAGTACAGGGCTCCCCACACCCACTGGAAGAAGGCTGCCAATTGCCCGGAGGATTTCAGGGAATTTCAAATCGGCTTTTCAGTTGGCGTAGCCACAGGGTCTCTGAGACCCAACTTATTTCCGAACTTTTCCCTCCTTTCTGAATGCAAGATCCCAGGGACTCAGCCTTCTGGGTTACCTTTTCAGGAGCCTTCACTGCCTAGTCTAGCCTTGTCTAAGCAAAATCACCTATTACCCTCTTGCTCCCCCAACTTCTGGAAGCTGGAGATGGGATGGTTGGGAGGCAGCGGGAAGACCTCGGCAGGGCTTTCCAGCATTGGGCTGCGCTTGGGTGGCAGCTTCTGTTTTGACCTGCACTACAGGAAGCAGAAAACGTCACAGTCCCATGGCCAGTTGGTTCTCTGCCTCCTTGCTGAAGTGGTAGAGCTCACAGCTGCAATTTCCCAGCCTCTTGTTGGTTCAAGAATGTTGGCTGCGAAATCGCATCTCAGTTACCTGCAGGGCAATTTCTAGACTCATCTCTAGCCAGCAGAACCAAATACGAATCCACTTGAGAATAATTTTCAGGAGACAGAGAATGACTTCCATGCAATTCAGCAAACATGTGACAGTGCCTCCTTACAGAGTCTCACACCCTGTTAATTTAGCTCAATTTTTATTTGTCAGCCACCAGGCAGGAGGCCAGAGACAATCCAAATGATTAATTTAGAAGCAACGTGTGTGCCTTTCGGAAACATAAGAAACACTTACCCCAACCTCTGGCGGAGGATCCTTATGTTCAGATAGGACACTGGTGCGAACCTAGGGAGAAAAACAAACATTTTCTGTAGGACTTTAGAGTATAAACCCATGCAGAAGCTTCACACAGATGCTGGGTTTCATTTTCCTTCATCTGGCATCAATTCAGCTTCTGAAGTTAATCATTACTGAAGGTGCCTATGCACAACATCCTCTGTGTGCAGCAGTGAAGCCGCCCTTTTACATTTCCTGAACTCCCTGATGCTCCCAAGAAGGCAGAGCGGCCTGGATCCTCACCTCATCACCCTCCGTCAAACACAGAGATATCTTGGCTTTAGATGAATCACTTTTAATCTCCTTGAAGAGCAACCCTCATTCCACGTTCAGGGGAAAGGACAGAGTTGGCGTAGACCAAGTCATTCCATGCATGCTTGTAAATATTTATTCTCCACATGGGCACCAAAACCCACAGTCCTTGGAGAATATCCCTCCCGCTTGAGGAATTCTGAGCCAAACTGTCAGACACTATTATCTAGATTCATTTGAAAACTAATTCTCAATTGGGGGAGAGGAAAATAGTGTAAAATAATTAGTCATCTGGGGGAGCTTTTCATATATTTATTTTTAAATTTTTTTTAATTGAAGTATAGTCAGTGACAATGTGTCAATTTCTGGTATACAGCATAGTGTCCCAGTCATGCATATATATACATATATGTATTTTCATATTCTTTTTCATTAAAAGTTATATCAAGATATTGAGTATAGCTCCCTGTGCTATACAGAAGAAATTTGGCTTTTTATCTGTTTTTATATATAGTGGTTAATATTTGCAAATCTCAAACTCCTAAATTTATCCCTTCCCACCCCCTTTCCCCTGGTAACCATAAAATTGTTTACTATGTCTGCGAGTCTGTTTCTGTTTTGTAGATGAATTCATTAGTGTCCTCTTTTTTCTTTTCTTTTCTTTTTTTTTCAGATTCCACATATGAGTGGTATCATATGATATTTTTCTTTCTCTTTCTGGCTTAATTCACTTAGAATGACGAACTCCAGGTCCATCCATGTTGCAGCAAATGGCATTATTTTATTCTTTTTTATGGCTGAGTAGTATTCTGTTGTATAAATATACCACAGCTTTTTTATTCAGTCATCTGTTGATGGACATTTACATTGTTTCCATGTCTTAGCTATTGTATACAGTGCTTCTGTGAACACTGGGGTGCACGTATCTTTTTGAATTAGAATTCCCTCTGGATATATACCCAGGAGTGGGATTGTTGGATAATAAGCTAAGTCTATTTTTAGTTTTTTGAGGACTCTATACTGTTTTCCATAATGGCTGCACCAAACTACATGCCCACCAGCAGTGTAGGAGGGTCACCTTTTCTCCACATTCTCTCCAGCATTTATCGTTTGTGGACTTTTGAATGATGGTCATTCTGACTGGTGTGAGGTGATACTGTAGTTTTGATTTGCATTCCAGGTGAAATATCAACTCCTTAGATAACAAGGAGACGTATTGCTTCCCCTGAGTGCTGATCCCAGTACTGGCTGTACATTAGAATTACCTGGAGACCTTTCAAACTACCAGTGCTCTTTCCTGTCCCCAGGTATTGATTCTAACGTATAGCTACTGAGTCCACGGTTCTCTATTTAAGAAAAAAATGTTTCACATAAAAAGAAATCACGACTATCTTTCTTACTTAAGAAAATGCTAGTAAAAGGAAGAAGAAAACATAAAAACCTAGATCCAGTATATCTTAATTTGAAGTAAGATAAGATAAATAAACCAAATAAATACAGAGCAATATATACGCACATTCTGTTTAACTGGAGAGCAGAGGGCTGGGGGGAGGGGTGGGAGAGAGGAACTCAGGAATGTATAATGGATCAACATTTTAGGGGGTCATTTAAACAAAATCCCTTTGGAGGTGCAGCAATGACAATCATACCTCTTTCTTTGTTTCCTTATTGCAGATCCAGCACCATCGCCTGCACAATTTGTCAGTCATTATGGCTCAAAATTGCTCGCCAGAGCACAAAATAAATGACACAAGAGATCCCAACAGAGTAAACAACACAATTTTCAGAACGCACTCTACTCAGGATTTCATGACAGAGCACTCACTGGCTAAGAGCATTTCTAGTTTGAAGCTGCATTAATGTTCTTTGGTTCAGAACGTTCAGATGTACCATTTGGTCTTATTACCTGGAAATCATTAACTAGTCCCAAGAGATAAGAAAACAAGGAAGCTATATATATTAATACATAGTGGGCTGTAACGGACCATATAGAGCATGTGTGTGTGTGTATGTGTGTGTGTGTGTGTGTAGACAGACTGTACATACACAGTATGTGTGTGTATACAGATAGAGATTATATACATAGTGTGTGTACATACACACTAACAATACAGGTATATTAGAATTAACTATATGTATGGTGAATATATATTTACATACTTGCAACCTATACACACATGCATATATGTGTGTATTTATGCAACATTTTAAGAAAATATTTGACTTCCAAATAACTTTATCCAGTGGATATGCTTAAATTTAGAAATAAAGCTAAAGAAGTCAGAAACTGGTGAGGGTAAATGTATACAGAACTGCATAAAGTGTGAGTTTGTATATATATGTATATTTTCCTAAATCAAGGCATGTCTAAATCGCTAGCAGAGTGCTTGATTTAGAAGAACTGAAAGATAAAATTGTAAACCAATTTTAAGTTTTATAAAGTCAGACTTTTATAGGATATATTTGTTTAAATCAGTATATGTGTCCAGTTCTAAAACTTGTATATTTAAGTTTAACATTACTGATGTTATAACATATAGATTACATATCAATGATGTTTTTCTCACATAATATATATCCCTCCTGACAGTGAACACAAACCACGTGGCAAACACTGGGCTTGCCAGTGAATAAGGTCTCATCCCCTCCCTTTGGGAATTCAGGGTCTAGTGGACAGGACAAATGTCTGAATAGTCCAGGACAATGTAATAAGTTCTGTAGTGAGCATTTTCCTGTGGGCATTCAGAGTGAAGAGTAACTCACTGAGCCTGGGAGTGTCAGGAAAGGCTTCACACAGAGGTGGTCTGGGTTTTGAAGAATGAATAGGAGTTTCAGGCAGGGGAAGATATGACAAAGCAAGCAGGGTGTTATATAACAGGTATGCATCATGGAGATGAAAAAGCCCATTTGTGTTTGGAAAAGAGTGAGTATTCTGATGCTGCTATAGCATGGGGGCCTCCAGGGAAGGGACAAGAGTTGAATATATTTGGGGAGAGAGATGGGGCCATTTGCCTAGACAGAGGTCTATCTATCATGTTATAGCATTGCAGCTGCAGGAAAATTTGTGGTCAACAGGAAATCAAGGAAGGTGTTTGGATAGAGAAGTGACATGATCAGAACCCCATGAATCACACCAGTTCTGACCAGAGTCACGTTGGAAGAATCATTTAACCTCTTTGCGTCTCTTATCTTGAACATGGAATTAAAACAGACCCATAGGCGGTGGTAGTACATCTTTCCAGCACATAGAGCAGTACCTGCCACCAAGAGGGAAGGAGGGAAGAGGCAAGAAAGGAAGGGAAGGGAGAAGAGAGAAAATGAAGAGGGAAAGGAGGAAAAGAAAGAAGAAAGGAAGAGGGGAGAGGTGACAGAGGACACACAGGAGGAGGCAGAGAGACAGGGAGACAGGACCGGAGGGAAGACTATGTCACTGAAAAAAATAATAAACCCTGGACAGATTTAGATGAGAAAGGGATGAAGCAATGACGGTCACTGTAGCATCTGAAATATTCCAGTTCACCCTCCAATGTCATGCCTCCTGAGAGTTACTGGCTTTTCTTAGGAAGCTGTCTTCCCTTTTTTGGTCTTATTAGCAGTTCTTCTCCCTGTTTTTCATCCCCCTCCCTAAGCCTTCCTGGAACATAAGAACGCCTGCCTGACTACAAGTTTAAAATTCTTATAACTTCCTTTTGCTTAGATTTTTGTGATATCAAATAAAGCAAGAAAGATCAATTACTAGGAGAGGTCATGTAGATGTACATTCCATCTTCAATATCTCTTAAAGTTCCTGGAAAATAAATTCATTTCCTTCTTTATCAGCTTCATAGGCTCAAATTTCCATGTACTAAAGTTACTCTGGAAAAAAAAGAAAAACAAAGGAAAACCAGGTAGCGTATCGTGAGTGACACGCTTTCATCAAATCCTTATCGACTCGTCCCTGAACTTGAATTGTTCCCAAGCAAGAGGCTGCTTGAGCTACCATGGCAGTGGCTGAACACAGCACTCCAACCCCTGGAGAAGAACTTCTTAAAATAGTCATCCTTGTTACAAAGAGCCCGGGCCCCGCTGCCCTGAGCACTGGAGGAGGGTGACTGCCGTACTTCGCATAGATGAGAAACGCTAGGATACGGCTGGGAATCCAGATCCAGAGAAGGGAGGCCAAGCTGCCATGACTCTGCACACCAGGATGAAGCCTGGAACTCACTGCTAGGTGAGGAAGGAGAAATCTTCCCCTGGGCGATCTCAGCTGGAAGGCGGAGGGGGAGGCGTTGGCAATAGTGGAAAAACATGTTTGGTGCAAGGAGAACGTCCAGATCCTTTCCTCTGACTACTGTCACATCTGGGAAGGTCTCTGATAATGAATATGTCATTGAAGCACATCCCTCTTTTTTTTTTTTAATAAAAATGTTACTCTAATCCTCTGTGCATCTGAAATTAGAATATGTGATATCATCACATGTATTTGTTCCACTGGGAATGAGATACAGAATTGTCTTAATATTCAAACACATGGAAGCCTAACTGCGACAGCGGGTTTAGCCTCTTTCACAACATGAACTTTCTGGGAGGAAGCTGCCTGGTCCGGATTATATTTCCTAGGATACCTTGTATTGACAGGTAACCATATCATTAGTTTTCAGCAATAAAATATATGTAGAAGGGGTATCTGCTGCATCTGAACTAGACTTTTCAGAAGCGGGTAGCATGCCCTCTCAACTCCCTTATCTCCTTCCAAGGAGTCCAGCTCGTAGGTGGCTGCAGAGCTGCACGTGGGTCCCAGAATGACCACATGAAAAAAGCCATCCACCAACTGTCACTACCAGTATAGGCTGCTAACTGAATCCATTAGCTTTCTCCTGCCATGTAATAAATGATCACAAACTTAGCTGATTAAAACAACATTCATTTATGAGTTCGCCATCTTTACGTCAGAAGTCCAGGCCTGGTGTGGTTGGGTTCTTCATTTGTAAAGCTCACACGGAGGTGGTGGCTGGCCACATCCTCATCTGGAGGCTTGACTAGGGGAGGGTCAGCTTCCAGCTCCCGTGGGCTGTTAGCAGAATTCAGTTCCTTACAGCTCTAGGACTGAGGTCCCCATTATCTTGATGGCTGACAGCTGGAAGTTGCTATAAATTCCTAGAGGCCACCTTCATTCCTTGCCACATGGCCTCTTCCATTTCAAATCCAGCAACAAAGAATCCCCTTTGCATCAAAACCTTCTCAAACTTCAGATCTTCAGACTATGCAGGGCATGTGCAACATGGGGTGGTGATCTTGAGGCCATCTTAGAATTCTGTCCACCACAGTGACCAAGAACTAAGCTTCCATCATGCTAAGACACTGAAATTTGGATGTTTGTATTTGTTTCAGCAGCCAGCATAACTCAGACCTCCCATATGTTCTAAGTGAAATTTTGAATTCAATTTATGGCTCTGAAGAAATAAAGAAAAATAGCTAACATTAAATCCTAATTCACTATTTTAATGTCAACAAATACACATTATGATCTTATGTACTTATTATGATCCAGCCACTATTATAAACACTGGCGATCTCAGAGATTATGAAGACATAGTATTCCCTTAGGTAATACTAACAACATGGTAAGAGTCAAATCATGTAATAATAATTGGCAAGTATCTTCAACTGTCTAAAACCTGTCAGTTCTTAGATACTGATTTTCCAATTGTTTAATTTTTGTTGTAGATGGAGAAAATGATTGCTGTACAAATTGAAATTATTTAGATCACTGAATTTTAGAGATGGAAGGGGTCTTAGAAACAACCTAGAAAAACTACCTATGCAATGTGAAAATTTTATCTGAAATACCCCTGGGAAGTACATTTAAAATTTCTCCTTAAATATGTTTAACTTCTAGTTGACTACCTCACTAATCATTGTAGAGATGGTGTTGCAAACTCATATACCCAAAGACTCCAAGCAGGTTAAGTTAATGAAAGAAATGGGCTGAGAATAAGAGACAATAGGGATGGGGGAGGACTGTGGCAAAATGGAAATCACATTCTCAGTCTATAATGAGCAGCAGCTATCCAGCGCCAAAGGATTAAAAAAAAAAACTTCCTGTGAAAAATGTACGCAACTAACAACAATAGGTAAATCCTACTTCTTCTTCAGGTGGGCTGTTATCAGTATTTACTTACTTTTACCAGAAATGGGCCTGGCAATGAGGTGAGTGGTCAAAGCAGGCCCAGTACTATTTCAGTTAAAAAAAAAAAAAAAGAGCTATCCTAAAAGAGTTGTTCTCAATCGTGACAACACATTAGAATCATCTGGGATATTTTTAATGCCAATTTCCAAGCCAAATTCCAGAATAATTAAATCAGAATCTTTGAAGAAAGGATCCTGGCATTAGTAATTTTTAAGGCTCACTCCCCACTTGATTTCAATGTGCAGCCAAAGCTAAGAACTACTGCTCTAAAATAAATGAGCTTTTTTTGAGTGTGAGCCTCATAAACTAACCCCAACTCCTAAACAAGTTCACAAAAATGCAATGTGCAATGGTCCAGCGTTAGAATAAAGCTTCTTTGGAAACACATTTTTTAAATTAAAAAAAATATTTTTAATTGAAGTGTAGTTGATTTATGATGTTAGTTTCAGATGTACAACAGAGCAATTCAGTTACATATATATACACACACATACATACATACATGTATATTTCAGATTATTTTCCATTATAGCTTATTACAAGAAATTAAATAAAAGTTAACAAAACTCAGAACTGGAAGCAATCTTAGACATTATTTATTGGGCAATGTTTCTTAAACTCTAGTGTGCACAACCATCACCTACTGGTCTGCAGCTGGTCAGGAGGATGGTCTGAGGACCATGCCCTAGAAGCTTATTTTAGAAATGCAGAGTCTCAGGTTCATTCTAGACATACTGAATCAGTCTTCACGTCATCGAGTAATTCATATGCATGTTAAAGTTTGAGAAAGTCTGGTCTAGGGTGCTTTTGAGTGAAACAGGTCATAGATGAGAACGGTAGGTATTCATTTTCATGGAAACATGCCTAAATAAGGAATGGAGTGTATTCTTCTGGTTATGAAGGTATCTAGTAATTAAAAAAAAAATGACAAGCACCTGTAAAAGTTCCAGATAGTATTTTCTTTCAGAGATGCCCTTTCCTTTGTTATGCTTTGTGGCATCATGTCATGGGGAAAAGGCTGTTTTCTCATCATCAAGTCAGGGATTGATCTGGGACAGAGCTGGGCTGGGATTTTGGGAAGACTCAGTGTTGGAGGCCAAATCTCCACCTTCCCAACTCCTCTACCCCCAAGCCCTACTCCCCTAATCCCAAATTCACATGCTGAAGCCCTAACCACCAGTACCTCAGAATGTGACTGTCACTGGAGATAGGGTAATTACATTAAAATGAGGCCATTAGGGTGGGGCCACAATGCAATAGGACCGGCTTCCTGATAAGTAAAGGAAGAGACACTAGGGTTGCAAACACAAAGGGATGACCCTTGGAAGAGGCAGCAGGAGGGGGGCCATCTGCAAGCCAAGGAGGGAAGCCTCAGAAGAATGCATCCCTGACAACACCTTGATCTTGGACTTCCAGAGTCCAGAAAATCAATTTCTGTTGTTTAAGCCACCCAGTCTGTGGCACTTTGTCATGGAAGCCTTAGCAACTAAGACACTCAGTCTGCCTGTGTTGCAGGGTCTGACCCTCTGGAACTTTCAATCGAGAGCCTCGCTGGTCTTTGCTCCTCTACCCTGAAAGTTATGCCGGAGATTCTTGGATGTCTCAGCATCTCTCTTCTGTTCTGGGCCTCACACAGCCTCAAAATCTGGCAAATGTCTTTAGAGACAGGCCAGCCATGAGTTGGAGTCCCGCTTTGGTCTCTAAATTTGTCATTTCAGCTACAGATGAAAATCAAAATCTCTGCTGGGTTCTCGGTTTGCCAGCTGCCGCTGTGTGTTCAGCAAAGACTGATACTCAGACTTCTAGCTACTGGGAGAATCTGTGAACAGCCCCAGGTGACAAACGGCTTTTTAGTCCCTCAGTGTCAATTCACCACTCCCTCTAGGGCTGTGGTTCTTGCCTGGTTTTGGCCCCTTTCCCTGGCTTCCTAAGCACTGTGAAACGGTGGGAGGTTTCACTCCGCTTTTTAGAAGCCTCTGGCTTGGTTCTTCAGCCTCCTGCAGAGGTCAGAACTCAGTAAGTCTCTTCTGAGAAAAAATCGGCCACTGATTTGAGGTCCCTGAAGTCTCAGATTCTCACTGCATTCAACACAACTTCCGAAAGCTCTGCTGATTTCTCTTTCCCTGAGCAGCCTCCGCCCGGTGTCCAGGAGAAGTCTAGTTCTCCGGCCCCCTCTCAGAACTACCAAATGCCCGAAGAGGAGAAATCACAGGCTCCTGAGAGCTTAGCTCCAAAAGGCCCTCCTCTCTCTGGAATTTTAGTTTCTCTTGTCGATACGGCTTTCACAGCTTGGCGATGTTCTCACATGTGATGTTTATAACATTGGGCTTGTTTCCAGGTGGAGTCAGAGGGAGTGTCGCCTGCCCCAACTTCCACATCCTACCCAAACTAAACTTTTTAGTGTCTGAAAGTTACTGCAAAGCTGAGGAATCTTCCCAACATGTGGTTAAGAGATGAAAAATGATGTTCAACAGAGCGTAGTAGTTAAATATGATTGGAGAGGGGGAAATGCACCATTACATGTTGCTCTGTTTATTAAGTCTTCGATAAACCAGTTATAAATGTGTAACTACAGGTAGTTCTCTCAGTAAAAGCGGAGTTTACCCTGAAGCCTGAGCACTATCCAAAAACATAAAGTGTGACACGCTGACACACAAAACATATTATGCAAATGATATACACAAGAACAGTCTATAGATTTCCAAACCCCAAATAGGTAAGAGTATGAAATATGTAAGTGCTCTTAGTTTGGATGCATCTGATCTTAGAGGTTTTCCATTTCTCTAAGGCAGTGATGTTCACACCACAGCTCTCTGGTCACACAGGCCCCTTTATGTTTAATTGGTGGCTCTTTAAGACTTCTAATTTCACTATATGAATGTGCCATTATACTAAATTCTACCAGTCATATAGGTGTCCTGTGGTTCTTTAGGTTAATGGTGACTGCAAATGTGGCACCAGAGTCATATAACTCTGGGTATCTCAGCCATTACCCAATTTAGTCCATGTCCCTTTCCAACTATTACAGAGATCTATTACAGGCAGGTGAAAAAAATACTGAACAGCAAAAATATCTTTCGACATTGCCTTCCTTTGTAAGAGAGGCACTGAAAGATACAGGTGCTGTTGAAAATAACAGATGCTGAAACAGGTCTCGGTTTCATGGAAGGCAAAGAGGTCTCTCTATCACTGTTCTGACAGTAAACCCTTCTGCTTCCATGCTCTTTACCTCTGGATCTTCCTGAAAGGGACACTAGGCTGGGAGAGGCAGTGCTGCTCAGACCATCAGGGCTCTTGAACTGTGTCTATAAGCCAAGTCCTGTCTGGGCCCTTACCTAAAGCAGGCCCTACCTGCTTCCACACTCTTTACCTCTGGATCTTCCTGAAAGGGACACTAGGCTGGGAGAGGCAGCACTGCTCAGACCATCAGGGCTCTTGAACTGTGTCTATAAGCCAAGTCCTGTCTGGGCCCAAACCTAAAGATAAACCTCCAAGGAGCTGCACAGTTTAAGACCAAAGATTTTTTTTAAGTGTTAATAGATGTTTAGATATTTTTAAAACAGAAATGAAGAATAAAGGACTGGATAAAGATGATGTGGTGTATATACATAGTGGAATATTACTCGGCCATGAAAAAGAAATGAAATAATGCCATTTGCAGCAACATGGAGGACCTACAGATTATCATACTAAGTGAAGTAAGTCAGACAGAGAAAGACAAATATCATAGGATACCATGTGGAATCTAAAAAAATGACACAAATGAATTTATTTACAAAACAGAAAGGGACTTACACAGAAAACAAACTTATAGTTACTAAAGGGGAAAGGGTGGAGAGGGATAAATTAGCAGTTTGGGATTAGCAGATACAAACTACTATATACAGAATAAATAAACAATAAGGGTAACTATACTCAATAACTTGTAATAACTTATAATGAAAAAGAATATAAAAAATAATATATATGTCTAACTGAATCACTATGCTGTACTCCAGAAACTAATGCTGTGAATCAATTATACTTCAATTAAAAAAAAAGAATAAAGGAGCTCTTTGCACATCAAAAACACAATCTACAATGTGTTTTATAGGCACTGAAGATATTAACTGATAATTTTCTAAACAACTGCCATAAGTTGAGAATTCCGCCCCTTCTGACTTCCAAGGCCCCACATGAGAATATTATTAACATTCCAATACATAGACTGTTCAATTCAAATATCACGAATCTATATTAACAGCATTTTTTTTGGGGGGGTCAGGTCAAACCTCTTACTGCTTCCAGCTCCCTGCCTCTCTTTTGCCAAGACACCAATATACAGAAATAATTGTTCTGTCATTCTGAAAAGTGGGAGCAGAGTTATGGTTCCAGCATTAGACCTGGGTTGAATATGTGCTCTGATAGAAACCTTCTACGATAGAAAGAAATAATATTTAATTGACCCATAAGGATAATGGAATCAAAGAAAATAACAACTATGGGTTTATTATTTCAGAGGCACATGTATTATTTTTTTACTTATATTATCTCACTTAATTCCTATGGTTCTGTGTTGTATTATGACTGGCCCATTTTACAGAAGAGAAAACTCAGTTTCAGAAAACCAGAGTGCTTTGCCCAGCATCATTTCAATAGCAAGTTGCAGATCAGATATTAAAAAGTCTGCTTCCAAAGTGTGCGCCCCTTCCAGGGCACTGTGCGTCCCTTCCAGGGCAGTGTGCCTTTTCTGAGCTCAGACTGATGGTGACTTTAATTGTCTTCCCTACGGCTGCTTAATAGGTTTTAAAACCAAAAATCTATTAGTTTCAGGGAATAAAAACAGACACGATTTATCACATTGCCAGACTCAAAAACACCATCCTTACATATTAATGGCCCCCAATTAAGACCACAGTCATGAGTTAATGAAGAAGCCATTAGACAGAGAATAGTAATATCAACACAAGCACATGTCTATTAATCTGTTGCTCAGTGACACCATTAGTCCCAATACTGTAAGGCTAAATAATTCCTAGGTAGCCTTCAAACAAAATTCTTGTGATATCACTCAGGATTTGAAGAGATCATTTACAACCCAAGCTTTTGTAACCCTGGTCAAAAGAAGATCACCAAGCCCTGGGTAAAGATCAATTGGCTTATATAATCAACCCACAAAGTATATTTTTTTGAATTGGAAAAAAAATGGTGTATATGGGCACAGAAGGGAGGGGTTTTTAATGTATCCAATGAAGTGTTTTTCCATCCCCAGGCAAAGATGGGGTCACTGCAGTAGCTCTGTTCTACTATTGCACTAGTTTCTTTCTCTATGGAGTCCTACCAAAGTACTAATAATTTATTCATTCCTTGGGTCTAAGCATTGGATGCAGTTGAGAACCACGTGGAAAAGCTTTAAAAATGCTGATGCTAGCTAGGTGGGAAAGGGGTGGGAAGGAATAAATTGGGAGTTTGAGATTTGCAAATAGTAACTAGGATATATAAAATAGATAAACTACAAGTTTCTTCCATATAGCACAGGGAACTATACTGAATATCTTGTAGTAACCTATAATGAAAAAGAATATGAAAACAAATAAATGTATGTATATGTATGACTGAAACATGGTGCCATACACCAGAAATTGCAACAACACTGTAAACTGACTATACTTCAATTTTTTAAAAATGCTGATGCTAGTGCTCTGCATTATTCACATTCCTTTAATTAACCGGTTTCTAATCACTCAGAATTTTCTTTCACTGCTTTCTCTACTCTTTAACTCTTCAAAACAACCTTATGAGAAAAAAAGAGTCTCACACTTAAGGTAACTTTCAACCTGCCTGGAAACAAAACTCAAAGATAAGTAACTTTCTCCCTAGGTTATGTGGCCAGTATGTAGAACAGCTATTTCAACATGAATCCGCTCTGCTTCCAAACATATGTGAACGCTTTCAACCGCTCTGTTGTTGTATTGCCTGCAGCTCGGGCTGAAATGGTAGTACCCAGACACTGTGCTGTACTAAAGACAATGTAGGAAAATTGATGCAAAGTTTCTGTGCAGTGTGACTGTGGCATCTCAGACAGGAATGAGGGATGACTCCTCTCAAAGAAACATTGTTATGAAAGGGCCAGGGTCTACTGCAGGACGCACTCAGGGTTGTCTTAAAAGAGCAAAGGTGCTAAATTGGATGCTGTAAACTTTTTCCCAGGAAGGTAATAACAATCTATAACAGTGTTTCTATAGAAAGATGTACTTGAAGTTACAAAAGACTGATTTCCAAAGTTGGGAACACAATCTCATTAAGTTGAGGGCTCGTCTCACTCTGACAAGCCAGGTGCATAATGAGTCCTGAGACCTGTGAGGAGCAGCTGGGACACGACACGTTTGCAGTTTACGTCTTACTCAAACCCCAGCTCAGCCGCTCTCTCATGGGGTCCAATCAGGGGATGTGCAAGGTCAACATCTTTTCATAGAACGTCTAAGATGTATCTTCCTTTCTCTCTCATTCCTTCACAAGTGTACAGTGGAGTTCTCCAGATACTACAAAAAAAGTAATTTCCCGACAGACTGAGACATGACAATGCATGTCTCTCCTGTTAATCTGACATAAAAGAGACTTACAAAACTGTAAAACAATGCCACTCTCTCAGTGTATTTTGTAGTTTTCCAAAAGACAATTAAATTTTCAAAAATATGTATTATTTATGTTAACATAATGGGTTTATTATTTGCTATGTGAAGAGAATTAATAAATTTTCTGAGTTTTAATTTCTAATGTAGTAAGCATCCACAGGTATCAAAACCTACATAAACCAAAGCCCTTTGGGATTTTGGAGAATTCTTAAGAATGTGAAAGAATCCTGAGACCAAAGGTTTGAGAAATACTGCTACAGGTGACCCTCAATGTTTGAGACTTATATTTCACATTTGCTGTTTAACAATCTTACCGTTTTTAAGAAGATTTTGGCTGGAGAATTTCTTTCAGATATGGATATGATGTATACTACCTGAACCCAACTAATCCAGCTGCTCTGTGATTCCCTAAACTCGCGTTTCTCCCACCTCCCTGCATGTCTTTCCCTAAGTTGATCTGTCATTGTCACTGTGAGGGATACGGCTGTAAACAAGGAATAATCACTTCATGGACTTACATTCTAGCAACAGGAAGAGATGGAAAATGTCAAAATGAGTAAATTGGTAAGTCTGCATGGAAATAAGTAGAGTAATGGAAAAAAAGGTTAACTGGATGGGGGTATTTGACCTACAATGGCAAGGTGGATTTCTTTGACCATAAAGGAAAGAAGCCAGAGAACAATAAGGGGCAACAGTGTTCCAGGCCAAAGCAACATCAAGTGCAAAGGCCCTGAGGCCAAAGTGTCTAAAAACTAATAGCTGAAAGAGGAGGAATGAAGTGGGAGGTAGATTCAAGGGAGGGCTCTAGGAGAGTAGGGGCCATATTCTAATTACAATGGGAAAAGCAGGGTTTTGAGTCAAGAAGTGATGTGATTTTTTTTTTATGCTTTAAAAACACTACTCTGATTCTATATGGAGAATAGAGTGCAAAAGGTCAAGAGTGGAAAGGATGAACAATTAGGAATCACTTGCAAATTACAGTTTTATCACCATAACTCCACTTTTCTGGAGTCAGGCTCAAGCTAGGTATTTAGATTTTAGAGGGGTAATTATTAGGTAACCCGAAGTCACATCATCTGTTTCTGAATATTTATGGAAAGCACTTTGATACTGACAGAGAAATAAAGTTAGTATATAAATTTCCCATATGTGGAATTACATTAATCTCTGAGTATAACAACGTTCAACTGTCATAAGAATATTGGTGGATGAGTGATTTTTAAATACATTTAGTGCTAAATCATAAATGTACTATTTACATCCTGCTTACACTATGGATATTAAAGAATAGCACAGAAATATGCTATTAGCTCCTGAAATCTAAAAACCTTCAGAGGAAATATGCTACCTTAGAGCATGAGGGAACTCAATTCCCTAACCAAAAAATTATAAACAAACTGAGTGATAGCAGAATTATATTTACTTAAGAAACCCCTATGAATAGGATTGTTTATGGGAGGATTCAGAGCTTCTGGCAGGTACCTGTGGCAGCAGAATTTAGAAATTAGCTTCATTGTTACATCTTTGCCTTGGAATCACATCAGCAAGCAATGACTGGAAGACCCATGAACGGCAAATAATAATGGATGGATGGCAAATCATAAGAGGGAAGAACGACACCTTTAATTTTGGAAACAAACCCCTTATTTCCAGGACAAGATACCTATTAACAGGACATCGGAAAAGCACCTTTCCACGTACTCACAATGTGGCACATCATAGGGCCTGACTTAAAATACACCTTGGAAATCCAACATTGAGTTTTTTAAGTTAAAGTTGCAGAACATACTTCATCTGCACCGGAGCAGTAGCTGCCGGTAAGACGGCTCTTTCATTTTCTAATCCAAGTTTTTCTGTCTGTTTTACACAATCAACCAGCAGTCAGGACCAAAGACGCAAGCAGATCCACACGCACGCACACTCGTATCTGGTAAAGCAATTCGACTTAAACTATAACTGTTCAACAAATGCCAAAATATTTCTATTCCTTTAAACCATTCAAAGCTTTTAAAATATATCCTCTCAGATGTCTAAGGAATTTGCTGTCTCAAGGAGACATGTGAAACCTAGAATTGTTAACACTTAAAATGCTTAACAGTTGGAGTATCTCCATCATTTATAATGCATGTCTTGTGCTTAAAGTGTGTTTATTCTTGGTGCCTAAAGAGGCTGGCTAATTGGAGCTAATGAGTTCAAGCACTTGACAGGGGACCATTGAAAACAGTGCACTAAGCAAAGTCCAACACAGGGACAACAGAAACCAGGGGCATTTTCATAAATTCTTTGTATCAAAAGTTGTGCTTTTACCTTTCCCACTTCTTAGAGTGAATTTTCCTTTGCTGCTGCCAGGAAGAAACTTTCAAACATCCTCAGAGAAGGGTGCTCATGATTGGCACAGACTGGAGGAGACCACAGGCAAGGAAATTCGGAGACTTTAATCTAATCACACTGAGTGGAATTCAGTGTTTAGGGACAATCGTGGGCAAGTGAGTGTTTAACAACTGGTTCTCAGAGGCTGGGGATGGGAGGGGAAGCTATGATTTATGGAGTGTGCCCATTTCAGTGGTGAAATCACCCTCAGCCTGGCCCATTTCAAGCTACCACGTGAGACAGCAGATGGTGGAGCTGGGAAGAAATGCGTGATCAGCCGCCCAGGGCTGGTGGAAGGCGGCTCCAGCACACCACCGCGGGATCATGCGCGGAAGTCAGCACAGCAGAGGTGTTTGGGACCCAGATCAACTGAGATCTCAGTGTACGTGGGCCTGGCTGCGGCCACGCAGGCATCTATTCCAGAAAGAACTTAATATAACACCACTAGATTATCATTAATAATTTGAAAATGAAGCCACCTTTAGTCGCATATCACGGGAAATAAGACCCTATCTCAGAAACCAAGGATTTTAACGAAGTTTAAACTCAGGGGAATGCAATTATCTCAGTAAGAGATGACCCAGTACTATCTATTCACTTAGATTCCCAGTAGCTGCTGAGAAATTCTTTGAAAAATCAGTGGAAACTCTGGCCCTGGGAAAGACACAGAAGCACACAAAGAATCTGGCTGGCCAGAGTTGGTCTCATGACATAGCTGGGCTCCAGGGTCAATTCTAAGTGCCCTGGCCGCTAGAATTAAGATGCTACAAAATGTTCTCTATTTGGAGCCTCTGACTGTCAACTTTACAGGTCACAAACCATGTTATGCATCAATGTCTAGAAACGTATTTTCACTCAATGTACCACAAGGCTGGAAAAAAAAACCCTAATATTATCAGTACATACCCTAATCCATAAACAGACCTATTCATTAATCTAGGACTTTTAGATTAGAGAGTAAACTCTTAGGAGAATCTTCCATTAAGGAATTTTTAATAATTGTTTTAATTAAGCAAACAAATTTCTTTAAGGCAATTAATCATGCCAATCATTTTGCCTCCTTAAGAAAAGTTAATTTTTAGAGCAGCTGTCTGGCACAAGTTTTATTTCACAGCTTATTTCAAACCAAGCCATATAATAAGACAAGTTATATGACAGTCTGTGCTTATATTACCATGTTTCAGGAACTTCAGACAATTTAAGTATATAAAAAGAGATTTACGGCACTATAACAAGACTTCATTTTTGGATTTTTTTTCCTTTTCTTGAAAATAAAACACAAGGTAAATACGGCTAGACATTTAGTACAGGTTTTGTAATAATAGATTAGTAGTCTTCGTGGACACATCAATATTCATAAAAAGAACAATGGAACAGAAGAGCATTATTCTTAAAGCAAAAGAGAAACATTTCTCAGTGTCCTTGGGAAACGAATAGGAAAACTTATTAAAGAGGGAGACAAAAACACTTATGGTGAGGAGATTTAGAAAACAGAAAAAAGACAGGATCACATTTGTCATGATGAAAATCCACATCAGAGTGTTCTATTATTTATGAGCTAAGGGGCCTCGGGGCTAGAAGACATTGGAAATAATTTAATTCAGCAATTTAAAAATATTTTGTGAAGTAAATTTTAAAAAACTTTTCCAGCTTTACTGACGTATAACTGACAAATGAAAATGGTATATATTTAAAGTATACAACGTGCTGGTTTGATACACATATATGTTGTGAAATGATTACTGCCATCAAGCTAATTAACACATCCATCATCTCACTATAGTTACCTTTCCTGAGTGTGGTCAGAACACTTAAGATCAGCTCTTAGCAATTTTCAAGTATGTAAGACAGTATTGTTAACTATAGTCACCATGCTGCACATCCCCAGAACTTCGTCTTATAACTGGAAGTGGGTACCTTCTGTTCAGCATCTCCCTGGTCTCTTAATTAGCTCAGAACAAAATCAGGTCCAGGCTCAATGATTTCTATTTTCTTTAAAACCTTAGAAAACCACAGACAAGTAGCCACAATGAGAACCTTGAAACATGAAGACAGACTACAGGGAAGAACCCATCTCAGGTGCATCCTGAGCATCCTTTCTGATTAGATGAGCCGGGGCCACACGTTCACTGTGTTCCTGCTCCTCAGAGACAGGTTGCTGGATCATTTGGGAGCTGGTCAGAAATGCAGAACCTTAGGTCCTGCCTCAGACTGCTAAGTTAGCATCTGCCCTGCACAGGGTCCTCGGGTGATCCTGAGAAGCCCGGATGCAAAGGAGGCTTCCTTCCAAAATGGAGGAGAGTTCGCTAAATGACCAGATTTTTCCTTCCTATCCTTTATTATTCAAACTCTGTTTTATAGGCATCAGAAAGACTGGAAACTAATAGTACATTTAGTTAATATATATAAACATATATTTATGATGTTACATCACAATCAGGTTCTTATACATAAGAAAAAAGGATTGGTAATAAACATTCTAAAATTCAACAGCATAATTGCATGATCTTGTCATTGTTACAGGTACTAAATTCACCGTTTTTTTGTTTTTTTTTTTTTTTTTGGTGTTTTGTTTTGTTTTTTAATTCACACTGCATTTAGGCAGTGGGTGAGCTGCCTTTAAGTACAGAATGGATAAATTCTCTAGGGAGCAACCACACCTATGGCAAACACACTTCCCTGAAAGCCCACTAGAATTTCGGCCTCATAAGATCTCCCAAGGATGACGCCAATAACTCAAACAGGCTGGCTAATTGTCTGTGTGCTGCTTCCTGGGAAAAATGCAGGAAAAAAAAGTCTAAGGGTCCAAGAATTCCCAAAGCAGCTGGAGGAGTTATAAAAAGAAAGGCATCTGACCATTTCCATGGGAGCCTCTTCACTTCCCCATTTTCTTTATTAATAGTAACTCAGATTAAACCTTTCAATAACAAAACCAAAAATTCTAGTGAACTGGTTCCTAATGTTTGTTTGCTTGGGGGACAGGAAGCTTCTCTTCCCTACCTTCAGCTCTGATCCTATTGTTATTATTTTTTTTAATCCAAACTACCTCGTGTTAACGCCTCACCTCATCTATCTTACTCTTTAGAATTTAGCTATCAATAGAAGCATTGACTTTCTTTGTCATAACACCAGGTTTCCCACGTAGACCTTAAGCGTGGCTTTGCTTTCATATGCCAGAAGGGAAGAAATATGCAAATCTAATGGATATTTATTATATATTCACCTTGTTATGCCAGTCATGTTAACTTCTCAACCACTAAGTGCAGTCTGAAATTTAAAAATAGTGCCTACAAACACCGTTGGGGGACAGGCAGAATCAATCACCAAATTGCAGAACATGGAGAATGGAGAGTCAACAGACTTTCAAAAAGTTGTTAATCTATTTTTAGCAGAAAGAAAACTTTATATTCATATGTGTACCATTTAATATGTACCAATTAAAACCAGTGTAACCACCCCCTGTGGAAGAAATGCAACTTACTAACAACCTAGAAAACCTTCTTTTTGAGCCTTTTCCCCAATACAACCCCAATCTTCTGCACCAGAGATAACCATTGTCCTTTTGTAGTGATTTCCTTTTTTTTTTCCTTAAAGAATTACTGATAAAGAATGCTTGCCTAAACATTAAAAAAAAAAGTGTAAACTTTCTTTTTATCTACCTTTTCACTTAATATAAAGTACATAAATACATATATATCCCTTGGTCCTGTTTTGTTTACTCAATACTTTTTTGCAATTTATCCAAGTCCTAGCATATAGCTAAGGTTCATTTATTTTCATTGCCAGAGAGTAATTTATTGTATGACTGTACCACAATGTATTTACCCCTATTACTCTTGATGAATATTTGGATGACTTCCAGGTATTGGCTGGAATGACCCACTGCTGTGAAATTCTTCATGGGTATTCCAGAGGACACGTACAAATCACTTTCTAGGGTAATTACCCAGGAGAACTGCTCTGTCCTCAGAGATCACATCGTTGACTGAACTAGAATGCTAAGTTGTTTTTCAAAATGGTTATATCACTTATCTCCAACTATACGAAAATCTCGCATCTTTATTGATACTTGAAATGATTAGATCTTTAAATTTTTTGCCAACAGTTGATATGCAATTACATCTCATTGTAGTTTTAATTAACATTTCTCTATTTAATGAAGCTCATTCCCAAATGTTTATTTCTTTTTGGTGAAGTGCTGGTTCAAATCTTTTTTCCCCTACAATTACTTGTCTTATTTTTATTGATTTGCAGGTGTCCTTTATATATTTGATATATACAATGAATCTTAATCCTTGGTAATTTATAAGTGTTGCAAATGTCTCCTTCCCTCTATAATTTGTCCTTTCACTCTTTTTACGGTGTCTGTTCCACCTGATTCTTAAAATGCCCATATCTGAAAGCATTATGACAAGGTGAGGAAAAAGGAACACAGAACCATACACCTTTAAAAGATGACATCTCAAGAACATACCCGATATCATTATCTCCAGTTTTGCACTCTAGAAGTGATCTTTCGGCACTTACATACCTGCTTTCATCTATATCAGCCTAAACTTGTCTAGGTGTCACTTTGCAAATGCTTTCGAGACTCTCTCTCTGTGTCTGAAACCCTCCATTCCACAGAACTCCAACACTGAGATACTGACCTGTATCCAACAGACGCTCTAATTTAAAAAGTTCAGTTGCTTAAGTGCCACATGCCAGACTAGTCATGCAATTGTCCTAGTAGTTTCTAATTAAAGGTAACGGTGAAAGAAAATGACTAGGCTGCATATAGAAATCTGTCCCTTTGCTTTGACATCGGCCCTACTAATGAGTGAGTTGTTTTCTGTTTTCCCTGCCTTCCAAATTCAAAAAAGTAAGGCTCTCAAAGCTCCAATGCCTCATAAGGACTAAATATTTGCTATTAATCTATTCTGATGACCATAGCCATAAAAAACACATTTCAAGATCCTAATTTCCATATGTTGGAATTTGTGCCAAATATACCGGATCCTATTCACTCCTCCCGATCCTGCACTCCACTCTTCCCCACCTTGGCCTTCTGCCCCTGGAGGGCTGAGCTGTGTGGATGACATCCAGGGGCTCCTCTGTCCTCTGACTTTTAGCTGGGTTCCTACAGTGGGGACCCCGGCAGCAGGCTGGAAGGCCACGGAGGACAGGAAGGTCAGGATATACATGCCCTTGGCTCCCCTCCTGCGAGGTAGCGCCTGGTGGCCCTATCCCTTGACCACACTGGCCTTCCCAAGTCTCTCTGTTTTCTGGAAACTGTTCCGCCTTCTTTCCTTCAGGTCTAGGAATGATAACAGCACCACCATTATGAAACCAGGTTACTGCACCACTCTTCGTGATTCTACTTTGTAAATAGTCCCTTTGTAAATAAACCCTCCTGGAATTATCCTAATTTGCGAGTGCCATCTGTTTCCTGCTGGGACTGCGGCTGATCCAGACTTAATAGCCATGCTTGTGTGCAAAAAGAGAAGCAAAACAGAGCATTAAGGTAGATTACCGTAAGCGCTGCTCGCCTGGGCCCCTGTGCAAAGCACACAGCCGCACAAGTACTCTTGTCTGTGGAGCTAACAGAAGAACCCCAGGGAGCACAAAAATGATGTGGGACCCTGGGAATGTAGTAAATAATGAAACAAAATGATTCTTCCCCTTGGAAGGATGGGCTCTTTTTACCAGGCCTAGGTTGGAGACCCCAGTCATGATCTGCCAGCTGGTGAAAAGCACTTCCCTCTCACAACGACTCTCTGCAGCCTCTTGCTTAACTCATCCATTCTCACTACCACATTCTGAAACTGAAAGGGGCCAGTATTAGTGCAGGAAAGTGAATTATGTTTCAAGTGACCCCCATACATCCTGCTTTGAACTTCATTCAGAGTTTTGTCTTTTCCTGTTATTTTTTTCTTTCCCTAGAGAAAAGAGACAGTTCATCTGATACTTGTTCACCTATTCTTTACTGTAAGATTTCTTATTTTCTCACGCTTTGAAATAATATTAAATAACAAAAATTTCTCATTTTAACGTGGTTTATGCAAAACTAAAAAGCAATTATTAAACTGGAAAAAAGGAACAAATTATAATTAGCTACATGAATAAATACCTCAGGGTGCAGCGAAGAAATACTTTTATTTTTCAGCTACAAGACTGTCTTCTTAAGGAAAAGTCTTATTATTCGTATACCACAGAAATGAAAGTCTCTCAAACTAGGGTATATTTAACACCATAAAAAGTGCATCAAGCGGAGGAGAGATTTTCTGAACTGAAATTACTAACTGGAAATACATAAGGTAAACCTGGTACAGGGAGGAGCAGAGGGGGCCTCTCTCCACCTGTTCACCTATTGGAAAGGCAGCCTCAGTTCCTTGGGAAAAAGACAGGAAGGCTTAGTTTGAGGATCTCTTGTTTCCCAGCTTTCTAGATGCTGTGGCAGGTAGCAGGGGCAACAGCGGATATGAGAGCCAGCCACCCTCCGTGAAAGGATCTTCCCCTTCCTTGAAAACATGACCCCGTGCGTGTGCGGTAGGGCCTCCGGCCTCCCCTCTGTCAGCATCCAACAAGACTAAACCGAAGTGAGCTGAAGACCCCTATACAGGCAAGAACTCACAGAGGAGCTTTCTCTATAAAGTCTTTAAATACCATCTGGAGGAAAAAAGATCTGCAGCCCTTTTGTTTTTTCACCTCCAGTCCTAAAAAAAAAAAAAAAAAAACCTAGACAGCTAAACTTCTCAGTTACAAGGTCATACTCCAGGAACTTAAAAGTGCAGTTCACAATGCATTTGCCATGATTTTACTAGAGATTCTGATGATAAAAATTCAACTACATTTTTTTTATTAAACAGAAAAACACTACACAGGCTCCACTGTGCTTCCTAGTGAATATATAAATATATTTATTTGATTGGAAAAGCCACTTGTGTCTCTCCCTTGACCCCGCTCATTACTTTATGGAAAGCAACGGTGAGTCCCTTCACGTCAATACTATTGGTGTCTAAGTCAACACTACACTTACTATGTTTCTAAACAGATGTCCACGAAAACACATACATATTTTATTTTAAGGAGTAGATTAGGATTAAGAACATCCTCAAATGTAGAAATTACAAGACTTAGGTTATACTTGGAAGATCTACCAAAGTCCAGGTAGACAACAATCTTACATAGTTGCGTTTTATTTCTTTTGGATCCTATGTAGATGGAAAAATATTGCACTTAAGGCATGGACATTTAAGTCAATAACATCTGGCTGTGAATCCCAGTAGATGTGTGACCTTGGTTAATTTACTGAATGTGGCAGACAGACCTCAGGGTGCCTCTCATGATCTCTGCCCTCTGGTGTTCCTGTTTACAATCCCGTTGCCTTGAGTGCAGGCAAGACCTATGACTTGCTTCTAACCTAGAATGTGGCAAAGGTGACAGAATGTCACTCTTAGGATTGTTATATTACATGGCAGAGGTGACATAATGTCAACCGGTGATTATATCACATTACATAAGACTCTTTTTTAGCAGACGATAAGGTAATAAATGTCTGCTGTTTGAAGGTGCTAAACTTGTGATAATCTGTCATACACTTTTCTAATCGTCAGCTTCCTCACATGTAAAATACAAATGATAGAACCTCCCAGAGTAGCTGTGAGCATAAAATACAATTCTGTTTGCAACACACACTCCCAGGACCTGGCTTACAGAAAGCTCTCAAAAATCAGTAGTAACATCACTACTCCTAGCATCCTAGAAAGTAAATCTCAGAAGAGTGAATACAAGAAAAGGCCTTGGGAAGAGGTGAGAGCTACTGATGTTAATAGTGAAGATGCAATCAAATAATACCGATTAAACAAGAGCAAATTTAATTTTATTACATCTGATTTCTAGAACAGTCCTAAACAAAATTGAGAAAGGGAAGACACTTGTCCTGAGCATCCTCCCTTCGTCCTTTCAAGCCCTCCCCACCTTCTTCCCACACTCTCTCAGCTCTTTGGTACTGGGTTCCCCTTAGTAGCTGTGTGTGCTGAGGATCACGGAATCCACTTTTTAGGTCGGGATGCTCATAACAGCTTAAGCCTCACCAAAAACACAATTGCCTCTTCTGCCGGAATATAAGAATCACTGCATATTCGCAAAAGGAGTTAAATTAAAATTACAGGGAAATGTTTATAAGAACATAAACATTTTAATAATGTAGAACAATTTCAAAAGACTCTATACATTTTGTGCAGAGAAATTTTGCCGAAAAAGCACTTGTGTTTCTTAATAGCAGTCTGAACTATCTCGCTACTGCCTTGATCTTTGACACTGAGCTTTATTTATTACTCTCATTTTGATTTCAGATCATTTTAATTACTAATAAAAAGCAAGTACCAACACTGAATGGATTATTACTTATGTGGATGCTTTTAAAGCTGGAACAGTTAGTGGCCTCATTCCAAAAGTTCTATAAACCATTTTTATAAGTGAACAGTGTCATAAAAATTTTGGATAAAAACTCTGTAATTAGCGGAGAAATGTGAAGCAAAGAGGGACTATCACTTTAAGTGTGTCAAGTACAAATCAACATCATTAACTTAAGTGTAAACTTTCATGTATCCCTCAATTTCATCAGAAGAAAAACCATCAGTAAGAAAATGATGGATTTCACTTCTAGCCTATCAACTCAAACATCTGAATTTGAAGAAATGTGAATATTAGCAGCATAAAAGCCAATGTGAAACAATTTTGTGATCTCAGCTGATTCCAACAGAATAAATAGGACGTTTTCCAATATAACCCAACGGGTGCCACCAAAATTGATATCCTAAGTAGTAAATTAACCAGAGATCTCAAGAAATGAGTAGAATACACAGCCCATTCTAAGGGCTGTATTTCATATTATGTAGTGACAAAGATATCGATATTCTAGAGGTGAAGGGGGAGACAGTTATAGGACATTTATTTAATGGATTATGAGAATATCCTTTGCTTTTGAGTTCACATAAATCCCAAAACCTGTGAAGGCTTAAAAGATACCTGAAAGTTAATAATAAATCAAACTAATAAAAATTGGCCTTTGACTAAACTAGGAAATTGGAATTTTGCCTGTTTTTTTTTTTTTTTTTTTTGAAATGTGAATTCCATAATCAGAGTCCCTAGCTGATTGGACAGGATAATGACTAATAGCTCCAAACCATCCCAAATGCCTTTTATGTCTACTTTTATTTACCTTGTATTCTGATCTGTTTACCTGCTCATCAGCTGGAATGCTGATGAAGTTCAGCAGTGACTGGTGCTAGCGCAACACACGTTAACTGCAAATTTGGTCAAGCCATTTAATCTCTTTGAACTTGTCTCTAGTAAAAGAGAGGAGTCATTTCCTTTACTCTTCCCTTTGTTTAGGGCTCAGAAGCAATAATGCGTGTGAAAACAATAAAGTACTATATAAATTTACCGTAAAATTACTACAAATATTATTATTACATTTCTGGCCCTAGATAGCTCATTATGTATCACTTTTGCTAAATAGAAGTTGCAACTTAGTAACACTTATGAACGATGAGAATTTCTGTATTTCCAAGATGTCACCATTTAGCCATTTTTAATTTTGACTGTACTTTGGTTATCTTTCTCATAATTTCTATAACTTAGTTCTAATCCATTCACATCCTCTAAAATGGTCACCCTCTCTTGTGAAGAATAGCATTCACTTAAAAAGAAATAACCACAGAAAGTCAAATAAAACCTTTGCAGATGGAAAAGAGAACATTAGTCTCCTTAATGGTACGATACTTTAGCCAGATGCAGGCTGCAAAACAAGGAAGCTAAGAGAGAGGAGAAAAATATGTATGTTCACAAAACTTTATATAATGCATATTTTTATATAGTTTTATAGCCTCTTTCCTCAAGGTATAAGGCTTAGCAACTTAAAGGATGGCATCATAATGGGAAATGTAGATGTGGCAAGTTTTCCTATTTCCAGCATCCCGAGCAACTCAGCACAATCACAGAGTTCACAATCATACAGCCTCGACAAGGTATAAATTTACATAAATGGAAAAAAATAACAGGCAGAGCAAGAAAATCAACTCCCTTTTCAGCAACACACTCATCAGTCATCCAAGAAACAAGGACATAACTTTATTTGACAATATGATAAATGCTCACATCACTTAAGATGTTGATAGTTTTTCTTTAAAATATAAAGATAAAAAAATCCTAAATTTCCACTTTTTTTGCCATTTTGTGTCATTCATTTAGTACACAATATTTTCTCGAGTTGGAGTACTTTAAAACAAAACATTGTTCTCTCAGTGTCTATCATCTCATCTGATTTGTATATAAGTGCTTTATAAGCTCTCCTTAAATTATTCTAAGCTAACTGCTTGGTTCTGCTCAGTTCTATGCAGTCTTAAATTCACAACTTAATAACATTTAAGTGCACCTAACTCACTTATATTCAAGGGAATATGCACAATAAAAAAAATCTTTATGGCAACATCTACACTTGCAAAGCCATAATATTATTCTTTAATAGAAGAAGAGGCGTTATACAGCCGCAGGTGTACTTACAACTAACTAGGTTCTGTGACAAGACAGACTACAGGCGACAGCTATCTGCCAAAAAGAGGCCATTTTTTGATGAGAATTATCAATATTAACTGTCAGATAATTATTTCCTGATTTAAAAAAAAAGTCAGAGCAGGGAGGAAATACTGATGAAAACCAAAGCATCTGAAAAATAGTGACAAGAAAAAGATTTACGGAAAAACATACACTATTCATTCCCAGTGTGTGACAGAAGCCTCTGAAATGCCAGGTGTGGATGAAGGGCTGTGGTTATGTCACTCAACGTGCGTGGCGTTTTGGACTGGGAATAGCACACAGGCTTACAAGCACACCCTCAGTAGGACGTCAAAATGTGAATTGCAGCCACATTAATTAGAAAATGTAGACTTTGAGCAGAGGTAGGTAATTCATTTAACTCAAGTCCACCTTAAATTGTCCAGTTCCCATAAATTCTGGTGGTCTTCAGAAGAGAACAGTCACAGTAATTCACACGTGATTTAATTTAGCAATGATCAAAAGAACCAGAACAATCAAAAGGAAATGGAAAGTGGATACTGTCATTGATTTAAGGCTTACAGTTGTCCATTGTTCCTACAGTTTCTAATGCTTTACTGTCTTAGTGTATACCCAGCCTAGGAAGCGAACTTCTGGATCAATGGCTTCTAGATGTTTCTTTTTCTAGCGCGTGATTGTGGTAGTTTGGGCAAAGTGGTTTTCATCTCAGCCTTCCACCTCAGTTTGCTAACGTAAACATGTGCTTCATCGGACAACACTGTTACCTTAACGTGGTGCTGAGTTGGCACGTAATTTAAAGAGACATGGTCTCTGCAGCTTAGGGATTTATGAACTAAAACATAAATAACACACTTGTTCCTTTCCAAGAGGAGAAGGACGCAGATCTGCCCTGTGCGCTTCCTAATTAAATCCAACCATTAGAACAAAGACAAACTGGTCATTAGCTTTATTCCATTTCACACTTCTTTTTGATTCTTGCCCTCTATTACTCCATAATTTAAGGAGATTTTGGGAACAAGAAGGCTTCTAGAAGGAATCAAAAAGGCAAATATTCTGAAACATTAAATAGCATGAAACAATAGAAGCCAAAATGAGACTCAAAAAAAGTGGCATATTGATGATATGGAAAAGTCTCTTAGACAAGCCAAACTAGCACCCAAATAAACAAAGGATACGGCAAGAGATATGATCTGGATGACCAATGATATTCACAAAGTGCTAATTAAGGCCAAAACCAGAAAAGGACTGAAGAAATATTAAAAGAAAGAAAGTATAAAACAGAGGGCTTGGGGGCTCTTTTGCGAAATAAATTTCCCTCAAGGGAACTATGGCTCTAGCAAGGCAGCCAAAAATATCAGATTGAGACAAATAGTAAGTAATTCCAGCCTACACTATCTAAATACTTGAAATATTTGGTTTAAATTGGACTCCTTTCACACTTCTTAACACCCAGGTGCAATGTTGAGTAGTAGCAGCATAAAAGTGCTGAATAAACGGCATTTTAAGGGGCAGAGTAAGTTCCACAAATGGAGGACCCCCCTCCCCCGTGAAATGACACAAAAGGTAGTGGCTGGTAGTGCTGGCCACCCTGTCATTAAGCAGGTCCGGTTTCGTGCCTGATCCGGAAGTAACAGGTAAAGATATAGGCTTAATTAAATTCTATAGGTGCTCTAACTTCCCGTCTCCCCTTGCGTGGATGTGCCTCCCCGGCCTCTCTTGCAAGGACGCTGAAGCAGCCTCTCTGGAAACCAATGGATGGTCTTGAAACACCTCGCTAAGCAACAGCATCTTTAAAACGCGAAGAAAAAAATCGAGTTAGGATGTTTGATTCGATCCCACTCCACTGTAAATTCGTACGGTAAATAGTTTTCAAATTGAGAGAACAGGTGCTTAACGTTTACGTTCATTGACTGATGTCACTTTAATTTCAACTTTAAAAGGTAATTCAACAAATATCTATTGAATATCTACTACTTGCCAGCCACTGGGACCAGGATTCTTCACCTAACTGCTTAATAGGGATCACATAAGGAGAGTCCTTAAGAGCCAGGGTTGCCATGTATTAGTGTTCAGATGAAAGTGCCAAATATATCCCAATTATCTGATTATTATTTGGCCAGTGGTCTGAGGGAAAAGTACGGCCTTCAGCATTACGAAGCATCAAAAGTATCGCATTGTGGCTGACACACAAAATGAAGGTCAGAGCCAACCAAATCAATATCAGTTTGAGCGCCGGCCTCAGGGGTCAAAAATTTCACAATGAAATTAATTTATTCACTCTTAGCTGAATTAGCAATGGTGCTATGACTTCCGTTTAATTTCCAAATTGGAAAAATCAAAATGAAAAATATTAAAATTCAATAAAAAACGTTATTAAAAATAATCCATTCATTAAAGTACCTGAGCAAATCATTTCTGTGTGACCTTTCTTCCTGGGACCTCTCTACCATCAGAATAGAAAAAGACTGAAAATGAAATATGAAAGCATTTATGAGACGGGAAGAGAGTATACTAGGCGAATATTTTTTTCTGTATAAGAGCAGAGGTGGTTCAGAAAAGGATAGTCTCCCACAAAGACTAGCAAGGGTCCCCGTATTCCCACCTGGAGGTTAGATATTACCATCCTAAATCACAACAATTTCCTGATGCCCTGAGGGAAAGAGAGGAGGAATTGAATCGGGGAACTATAATTGTCACAAACATGACAGAATGTCTAAACACAATAATCCACAAATTCTGCTGTATAATTATAAAACAAAATCATAGTTTTATTATGCTGCTGCAGACATAGCCACATAGTTTGGCAAAGTGTACATCAATAACAAAGACAGTCTATAAGCTCCATCTTGCAGATAATATTCTTCTATCTTGAAGCTTTTGCTTGTGATATAGGGGAGGGGTGGGGCCAGGCCATTAGACCTGAGGAGCAGGCGTTGTAAAGGCCCCGCCCCAACCTGCTACTGCACAGAGGTCACTGAGGAGGAGGCTTGGTTTCTATCAGCCCTTAAATCAATTGCTCCATCATTTATTCTTTTGACAAAGAGTACGAAATGCGTTGACATTTGCCATTTTCATGAAGTTAAGGCATCCACCATCCCGTCACTTCAGTGTTTGGTCTTATCATAAAGACTCTTTTATTTCTAGAATATTTTACCTTAGAGGAAGAATCATTCACCAGTCATTTGAGGACCCAAATCCGCTTAATTCTGGACCCCCAGGACCGGCCACCTGCCCTGCCTTCCAATTCTATTTCGACACAGATGATTAAGGAGACACTGGAAATCATCTGCAAGTGGGAAGCCTTTTCTCTATTTGCTTTCTTTTTCATCTTTACAATTGACAAGTGCAAATCTGGGATATAAGGAAATAAAAGAATCTCATTCTCAATATGAGTTTGGCGGCCCGCTAATCTCAAGTAACATAGCTCCAGGGTGGCAAACTAGAACTAGGCACTGATGGTCTAAAATAGCCCTAGTGAGCAGTTAGAAGTGAGAGTCCTTCCTTCTACAGCCACAGAAGGTTAGCAGAGCAAAGCCCCATCTGTCTGAAGAATTCCCCAGTCAGCTTCAGTGAGTGCCTGCTCCCAGGAGCTCTTCTGCTGCAGGGGAGTGATTCCATGCACTTCACAGCCTGCTCAACACCAGGAGCCGCAGGCTTCTGCTCTTGGGAAGCCGGTGTTTATAGCTCAGCCTTGCCAGCACCAGCGCGGAACACAGAGCAGATGTTATTTTCCTCGTGTTTTCACACTCCTTTGGGAAAAAGAATGTTTTGGTCCTCTTCCAAATTTCCACCAGATTTGGCCCTTTATTAAACTATTGCTACATTAATGGTCTGGTAGCCAAGGTCGTCAGGGTGACAACCCTTTATTTATAATCTGAGTTAACATAAACTAACTTGGGTCAATTATCAGCAATATGTCTTAATTTAGATAAAAACTTTGACATCACAGGAGATAGCCCATTCTCAACATACTTCTTATTTCCCCTCAGAGAATGAGGACAACTCATAGCTAAGTGAGAAAAGAAACATTTGTGAATCACTATCCAAATGAGGAGAAAAAAAAAAAATGACATAAAAGGGATGCTATTTTTCAGACTGCCTGTTGAACTCTCTTAGTAAGTTAGGTTCTTAGAAAGAAAGATCTACTTTTTTATAGTAACTAAGGACTAAATGGTCCTCTAAGAGAATGAAAGTCAAACTGCTCTCTTAGCAAATAGATTAAAACCAGAGAGAGATTTAGACACGAGGAGAAACTCATGGATCAACTTTTCCATTTTCTTGCAAAGGCATATGAATATTGTATTTCATTGAACCTATAAACTATAGGCTTTTTTCAATATCAATAATTTTATGAAAATAAAATATTCTCTGAAGATTTATTACATAGCAAAAGAATACCCTTTGAAGTGGAAAACTTTGTAAGGAAAAAAAGGAAATATTGTAATCACTCTATCTGAATGTCATATCAAATATGTCCTCTATAAAATTCACATCTTTAGATCCCTTTCCTCTGAGGTTCTAAGTTTTAATAATTCTAAATTCTTCCCTCTGTTCCTCCAGCTCTAGAGGTGGTAGCTACCTCTTAGAGCTCCCATCTGTTATAATTTTACCTCATTCAAAACAATATGCTTACTTAATTACTTCTAGTCAACATCTATGTTCAAAAAAGCAGTGTGCTTTCTGTCTCCTGACTAGGCTCCGCTTGATTCAGTAACCCTATGGGGGCAGTTAAGGCAAAACTTACTGTCCCCACTTCATGAATGTCCAGGAAGAAACATTTTAAGCCCAGGAAAGGAAAACCTGGGATTTGAGCTCTGTTTTCAAACTCCAACCTTGGCACTATTTTCACAGACACTTTCTACGTGTAAACGGAATTAAGTGCTTCTAGATACTGCACATGTGCAATAAAAAATCTTCTGCACCAAGTAACTAAGGTGGCCAAGGTGAACGTGTCAGATCTTTTGCACATAGCCCCAAGCTAATTTTTACACAAAAGTTCTTTAACTTCGATTCATTCTAATAGGTTTGAGAGTTTGGGTTAAGACGTATTCTTTTTCCTGTAGTGTAATAAACAGTCACCATCCATTACATCTGAGTCCATTGAAGAAGTCAAAACCATGATTGTGAGCTCATTCTTTCCTATACAGTTTTTCTCTCTCTCTTTTTTTTAATTGAACTATAGTCTATTTACAACGTCGTGTTAGTCTCTGGTGTACAGCATGGTGATATATGTGTACATATATATTCTTTTTCATATTTTTTTCATTATAGGTTATGACAAGATATTGAATAGAGTTCCCTGTGCTATACAGTAGGGCCTTCCTGTTTATCTATTTTATATATAATAGTTAATATCTGCAAATTCCAAACTCCCAATTTATTTCTCCCCTTACTTTCCCCCTTGGTAACCATAAGTTTGTTTTCTACCTCCATGAGTCGGTTTCTGTTTTGTAAATAAATTCACTTGTGTCATTTTTTTTAGATTCCACATATAAGTGATATCATCTGATATTTGTCTTTCTCTTTCTGGCTTACATCACTCAGTATGATTACCTCCAGGTCCATCCATGTTGCAGCAGAAATGGGACCTAATTAAACTTACAAGCTTCTGTACAGCAAAGGAAACCATAAATGAAACTAAAAGACAACGTTCAGAATGGGAGGAAATTTTTGCAAATGACATGACTGACAAGGGCTTAATTTCCAGAATATACAAACTATCAGTAACGAAAACAACAACAACAACAAATAATAACCGAAAAGTGGGCAGAAGGCCTAAACAGACAGTCCTCCAATGAAGAGCTACAGATGGCTAATAGGCACATGAAAAGATGTTCAACATTGCTAATTATCAGAGAAATGCAAATCAAAACTATGAGGTACCACCTCACAGCAGTCAGAATAGCCATCATTAAAAAGTCCACAAACAATAAATGTTGGACAGGGTGCGGAGAAAAAGAAATCCTCCTACACTGTTGGTGGGAATGTAGTTTGGTGCAGCCACTATGGAAAACAGTATGGAGATTCCTTAAAAAATTAAAAATAGACCTACTATATGATCCAGCAATCTCACTCCTGGGCATATATCCAGAGGGAACTCTAATTCAGCAAGATACTAGCACCCCAATATTCACAGCAGCACTATTTACAGTAGCCAAGCCATGGAAGCAACCTAAATGTCCATTGATAGATGACTGGATAAAGAAGTGTGGTGTATTTCCTATACAGTTTTAAAAGTGGCATTTAAAAAGCAGAAACAAAATACTAAGTAAAACACAGCCTTCAAGATTACATTTGCTTGCTGCCAGCCACTCTATAAATATGAAAACAGATCTTGGAAGTCGCTGTTCAAAATGAAAGTAATGAGCATTTCCTGATGGGGTGTTCAGCAAGCTTTTCTAGACATGGGCTTCCTTACTTTTTTTTGGCCAAACTGTGTGTTTTTTCCTCCTGTCTGCTCGGTGGGTGTGTTTTTAAAGGCTGCTTTGTGTCCCTGTAAATTACAGGAATTCCTTCACCATACAACCAGAAGCCCTGGCAGCAAGGGCCAATCAAGTTGCAGAAAGCACCCCGAATGCTTCCTAAACGGCCTCCCACAATTGGCAGCACGAAGACAACACCAGAAAAAGTGAAACAGAAACTACAAAAGCAAATACATCAACTTTTATTCTTCCTCATTTCTTTCTAAATCCTCAGAATCGATACACAGTAAAAAAAAAAAAGTAAAAAAAAAAAAAAAAAAAAAGATGAAAGTAGTCACCTGGGCAGTGCCTACGCTATATATTAAAATACATAACCTGTCTCACATGAAAATGGAATTTCTACTCTTAAAGTATATATACAGAGATGGATACAAATAGATACTACTTTTCTACACTAGAGAATATTCCCAAACCATGTCTCACCAGGAATTTAACAAATCCATCTGCTAATTTCATAAGACTGGACTTCAGCCCTCTTTTGGTGGCTTATTACACATCACTAACAGAGAGCAAAGACAGAAACGAGAGAATAAAAAAACCCTGCCACCTCTCTTAATTACTATCTATTAATTAAGCACCTATGAAAGAGCATCCCCCTGTTTTCATAGCCCCAACATGATCTGTTGATCATCCACGGATTTGCCATTGAGAACTATCATTGAATGACGGCATCTGAGCTGCCTCTGCTTGTGGCTGAGTACCGCCTGCTGCACGAGAGGCAACTTCCTACAGCAGTGACCGGGACGCCAGCTGATGACAAGCGGCCTGTTCAGTTACGAAGAGAGCAGCTTACACATATAGGGTGGTGGTTCCCAGCTCACCACTCAGACAACTACACCCCTCATTCAACTGGACTTTGGAGATTATCTGATACTTTGGATCACAGAACCCAAAAGTGCTACCAAAGAGCACATGTTAAAAGGTGAGAAGTCACCTACTGCATTTGTTTTAATGTCCATCATAAAAGAAACAATGTCTACATCTGCAACCTTTAACTCACAAGGGACAACTGTAAGTACCCTACCTTAATCCTGCTAACATCTGTGAAGCTAATGAACAGACAGCGTGCCGATGTATTCATTAGGGAATCGTCGAGGCCAAAAACCCGGGGTGCTTTGAAAGTTGCGTGTATAAACGTTCGCCTCTAGGGGGAACTCCAGGCTCTTTGCCTTAATTTTTCTAAAGGCTAAGTTGGGAAAAAATGAGAAACCTCCACTACACTGAGAGAGAATGATATGGCTGGTTGGATCCCAGGACATTGATTGGACCATGTTTTGTAGGATGGCAGCTTTCAGAGGGTTTGAAAGTCAGCATAAGTGATTACTACTCTCTTCATGCTCTTTAGTTCTTCCATGTGGCAAACAGGCTGATCAATATCCTGGCACACTCATCTCTCTCCCTCTCTTTGTATATATAGATAAATATACACACATATATTTATACATACACATATGTATACACACATATATGTATACACACCTATGCATATTCAAGTAAACCCAGGATTATCTGACTACTACCCTTGCTCAGCCATCCATGTCCATGTTTTTAAGGGCAAATATTGTGTAAAGGAATATATTCACATTCCCCATGCACTGGCCATAACATCACAGCACCCTAGATCTTCCTATGATTTCCAGTAATACACAGCGATAGAATGGGGTGCTTACTTTTAAACTGCACAGAACACCATTAACTAGTTTTGTGACTTTGGGCATGTCCCTTGTTCTGTGAGTTCCACTTTCCTCATTAAATGGTTTCTAAAGTGCTTTCTGGCTGCACTATTCTACGCATTTTATCTTCATCAATTTCTTTCCAATGCTAAGAGAAATTATGTCCAACAATGATTAGCCGTCTAAGTCATTTCTCCGCTGGGTGATGTCATTGATGTAATGCCACTCAGGATCATGGAGCAAAGCCTGAAACATCCAACAAGGACACAGAACTCAAGTCAAATGTATCTGACCAGCCGGCTGAAGAGACCTGGAACACAGCAGCCCAGCCCAGACCAATCTAAACAGACAAATCCCAACACCAAAATCACAATCTGCCTTTAGTTGCACGTACTGGGTATCAGGTGTGACGGAACTTTCTTAGGGCCTTGGGACATTGGGTCAGCAAATGTGTGTGCAGATTCTTACACGTGAAAATTCAGTGGAATGCGTAGCCACCTTGTGTAAATCATCTTCCTGACTGTGCCTGCGGCTTTTCATCCTGCAACTATGCAATTCAGAAAAGGTGATGATGAGCACAGCTTATCTATACATAGAAGGAACAAGATTTTCACAGGAAAGGTGGAGAAGGAGGGTCCACGTTCCTCCATATACTTGGAGCTCTCACCCATTTCCATTTTGTACCTTTTGTTGATCCTGGACGCTCAAGGAATAAATTGGCCAGAACAATTCAGGTAGAGAGGAGAAAGAAGAAAATTAGAATCATGAATTCCAATTCTTCCAGAGACTCTGTCTAGTAAAATGAGCTGGCATTATGGAAAATAGAGCAAAAAAAAGATCTTAAATGCACTTGATGCAGTGCCCTCACTTTACAAATGAGGAAACTGTAACTCGGAGAGGTCCAATCCTTTGCTGGGATGATCTCTGTTTGGGCCTTACCTTACATGCTATTCTGTGCATGGGAAATTCTGCTTGTGCACACTCCAGAGTTTAGAGAATCAAGCTAAAGATACACAAGTAACGTAAGCCTAGTGCATCAGTTACCTATTTCTGCATAACAACCCATTTGATACTTAGTGACTTTACAAAAATGATGTTTTATTCCATGTGACTCTGTGACGGAACCGGGCAGTTTTGTTCACCTCATCTGGCCTCACTCAGGTGGGGGTGGCCCAGGCAGCTAGTGGCCTGGCTGGGGCTCGATGCTTTAAAATGGCCTCACAGCCTGCGGTCTCAGCTAGAATGGCTGGAAAAGCTGTAACATACAGGGCTCACTCTCCATGCAACCTTTCACCTGGGGTTTTTACATGATGCTGGAAGTATCCTGAGATGGTAAAAGTAGAAGTTGTAAGGCCAATAGAAGCAGAGGTTCAGAAGTTCCTTTCTGTCATTTCTGCTGCATTGTGCAGGTCAAAGTAAGTCACAAAGGCAGGCCAGACTCAGAGGGTAGGAAAATAGATGCCACCTCTTTTTGGAGGTGCTACAAAGAACCTGTATGTATATGTGCATGGGTATATATGTGTATGTGTGTGTATGTGTGTATATATATATATATTACTCTGATATGTATAATCTACCACACCCAGACAGAAAAAAGAAGTCAGGATGTTCAATAAGATACTGATTTGATTTCCTTTGTTTTCAATAGAACATATCCTTAGGGACAAAGGTGGTGCTAGAGGTCACTGATTTATGCTTTCAGAATATTCATCACTTTTTTTGTTTGTTTGGTTTTTATTGTAGCAATAGATAATTGGTACAGCAATCTTTTTGTTGTACAGGGTTTAAGAAAAAGAGACTTAAGCAGAAAAGATCTGTAGAGAACTGGGGGGCTAGACTTTTCCTTTTGAATTGTTTGTCTCTTTTAGTTGGCCAATGGTATCTTCATCTTTATAATTTTCTTAAAAACTGTTTGAGCCTTACTTAGCAAATTAGCCCACTGCATTAGACGTCTATAAATCCCCTCTAGGCAGGCCCCTTCTATCTCGGACTGAGAATCTGGATGCTGGAGAAAATGCCCATAATATTTAATCTCTAGCCTTCAGAGCCTATGAGGTATTGCTTGACATCATTCTTAAAACCTTAAAGGGTCTACAGACTCCAATAACTCTGAGACCATGTTTTACTGTTGGAACTTTGGGCCTTTGTCTTTGTCCTGAGATCATTTATGAAACTGAAAATATTTTTCTAGCTGGTAAAATTGGGACTAAAAAATGGTAGCGAATACTTCAGTGACTGTTCTGGATGTGCTGTGAGTTAACAGGAGGATATGACATACACATATTTCACTTCCCTCTCTAGACTCATCATAAAAAGTTTCAAAAAGTTAATAGTACATTTTGAAACTTTCAGATTATTTATTAGTTTTAATTCTAACAAATAGAAACTATGCCATCACTGTGCTTTTGTACAATGTCTGCACCATAACTGGCACCCACGAAACACCCAAACATAACAATAAGGAAAGCAGCAGGGACAGGCAGGTTTGACAGAAACTGAACTAGATTTTGTCAGTTTATTTACTGAACGCATGTTCTTATCCACTATGAAAAGTCATGACCTTTTCAGCTGAGGAAAGCAATTACTTTTTTGCACAGAGATTCTTTATGTAACAACACAAAGGAGATTCACAAGTTACCAGTTACTGGCAAGACTAAGGCACCCAAGGCAGACAGTGTCTAGTCACGCAAACTTTGGGAAGCAGTTCAGTGGAGCTAATGAAGTCAAAGCTTCGATCCTTAGATAGGCCAATTAACTTCCTGGAGAGAAACCTTTTACAATATAAGGACAGCCTTGATTACTTCCTCTCCTGATTCTTTCTTAACCTCAAGAGAAATTGACAGTATGATTCAATAAAATGCATATTTAGTTTAAATGCTACATATTCTGATAGATGCTATAGGGCTACCAAAAATAAGAACTATGTAGTCTTATTCCAGAATTTTTAAGATAGCAAAACAAATAGGACTATTCAATCAGTTTACAACGTATAAAATGATAACGTGATGGAGAGGAAGTACAAATTATAATCCAAGTTCGAAGGAGGGAGATACTATGTTAGGGAACCTAAGAAATGTACAAAGATGGTGATATTTGCACTTTTACATACACTTGGAGGAAGACGTTCTAGATGAAGGGAGAGGGGAGTAGTAATTAAACAAAACTGAATGGTCTAGTTTTGTCAGAATATAGGGTCTAAAAAGAGAAAACTTACGGGAAACAATAGTATAAATGTAGCTCAAAGCCAGATGATAAAGAATTTAGCTTGCTTTAGAAGGTAATGAGGAGCTACTGGAATAAAACAACCAGAGTAGTATCTTTAGGAAGATTGTTCTGGCAGCAATGAAAGTAGTTGATGACAGAGAACATGAGTGGTTAGGAAGAGAGGGTAGATTTCTGCTACAATAAACTATATGAGAATACCGGAGGCCAAGACTATAAGGAAAAAGGATCAAGAGGACCCAGGAACAGGTTACTTTTGTAAGGAGACGGCTGATCTATGTTTCTTAGAGACAGACTGACTAAAGAAGGAATATAAATCTTACATAAATGTTTCAAAAGAGGAAGAGAAAATGCAAGCAAAACATGGATAGCCTCACTACATTCGGTCATCTAGAGTCCAGCTTCTAGAGAGTAATGTCATGCTTTTTCGGGGCACTTGATGAGTCTGGAAACTTCACCACGATCAATTCATTAGGGCAATAACAAGGCAGGAGAAAAAAGCCGTCGAGGAGCAGTCCCAGTGAGATGCAAGACTCGGTAGGAGAAGCCAGTCAGCACGATTTTGCAAATTTCTCCAGCCATAGTCAGTAGTCTAGGGAGATGAAAGTAATTGAACAATGGAAAGCATCCCAGTTGGAAACCAGGAGGGATCAAGTGAAGACAGTGAGAGAATCTAGAGTACTCTAGATTCTTTGCTGAGAACCTTTTTGAAAACCATTCTATGGTTCTGGCTGAGTAGGGAGACAGGAGAAGGCAGAATGGAAAGGGCAGATGGACAGAGAGAGTGGAGTGGAAGTGCTGTGGATCCTGGTCAGCAGAAAGCAAGGACCAGGCTCTGTAGGAGTGATGAGGAGCTGGGAGGAGAAAGGCTGCCCGTGAGTTACTAGAGTTCCATGCAATCCATCACCTGTCTCCTGGGGTGGAGGCGGGGTGGGGCAGGGCACACAGGCATTCTGGCCTTCTCTTTCTCCTCAGACAAACCACAAAACCACTGTGACCTGGGGGTTATGGAGAAAAGACTTCACTTTCCTCCAGGTAAGTGTTCATGAATGTAATATAGGTACTGACTAAAATGATTCTGTGGTCCTTTCTGGCATTAGCATTTTATGATTTGGGGGCTTTGGTCTATAGCAATTCTTATTCCCTGACCTTTTAACTAATTTGTAATTAATTTCAAACACATAGACAGATAGTGAAAATAATAAAGCACGATATAAAAAATATCCAGGGGGAGGGTATAGCTCAGTGGTAGAGTGCACACTAAGCATGCACAAGGTTCTGGGTTCAATCCCCAGTACCTCCACTAAATAAATAAATACATATATATATCCATATATATCTACCATTAATCTAATCATATCTGCTTTAGTTCTACTTTTAAAGAAAGATATAGATAAAGAAACACATTAAGAATTTTGTAGGTCTTTTCTCGATTGTATTTCTCTTCCTCTAATTCCAAAAATAATATCTGTCCTGAATTTAGTTGTTATTGTTCTCATGCGTTTTACATTTTTAATAAACATGTATGCCTCTATCACTTTTTATCTTTTCATTTTTAATATTTTGCAAGCCATATTCCATTATAGGTTATTACAAGATGTTGTGTGTAAGTTCCTGTGCTATACTTAAATCCTTGTTGCTTATCTATTTTGTGTATATTAGTGCATATCTGTTAATCCCCTACTCCTGATATATCCCTACCCTCTTCCCTGTCCCATTTGGTAACTGTATGTTTGTCTTCTATGTCTGTGAGTCTGTTCCTCATATAGACTGAGTCTGTTTGTATATAGATCGAGTTGTATTATTTTTTAGATTCCATATATAAGTGATATCATACAGTATTTGTCTTTCTCTGTCTGACATTTCACTAAACATAGTATTAACTAGGTCAATCCATGTTGCTGCAAATGGCAATATTTCATTCTTTTTTATGGCTGAGTAATGTGTATGTGTATATACACACACACACACACACACACACACACACACACACACACACACACACACACCTGACCTCTCCTTAAGCTGGAAACCAAGATTAGCTCCTTAAACCAATCATCTATTGATGGGCACTTGGGTCATAACTTTTTATTTTAAAATATCTTTTTTTTTTCACAATGTACACAAAGAGTTCATTCATTTTTAACTGCTCTAATTCGTGCATATACAATTTATTTATTCATATCGTGTTAGTGGACTTTCAGATCTCTTGCAATTTTATACTAACAGAAAAAAGTATTGCAAAGAAGTTTTAGGAGACTGGACGGCAACCCTGTCTAAATATTTTAATTATCTAGAGAGTTTTGTTTTGTTTTGTTTAAATCCAGATGCCCTGTTCTATGGCTTGCATGCTATTCTGTTTTACATCACAACAGACCTGGAAAATGGTAATATTTATAGGGTGCATTGCAGTAAAGAGAAAATGTTACTGATGGATAGTTAAAGTAGACCAGCCACTTCTACCTCACCAAACACATGCAGCCACCTCAAGGGCTAAAAGAATCAAATCTCTGTTGATTGAAAACCCTTCCCAATTTCCAGTACAATGATGTGCAGGTCACACTGGCTACACAGCTCTGTTCTAGGACAAGAAATCTCAAATTTGGCTGCATATTCGAATCTGCTGGGGAGTTTTAAAAATCTGCTTATGCCCAGGCTGCACCCCGGGCTGATTAAATTAGAATTAGTAGGATCAAGACATCAGTTCTCTTTCAGCCTCTCAGGTGATTCCCACTTTGAGCTGAGGCTGAGAACCATGCCAAGCAGTTATCTCCTAAACTCCCCGATCATGAGACTCACCAAGGGCGCTTGTTACCAGTGCATATCTTCAGGCCTCAAACACTTTAGGGACCTGTCTGGGAAGCTGTAGGCTTAAAAATGCCTCAGGTATATACCTAGAAACAGAACTGCTGTGTCTCAACTCAACAGTGATGGGAAGGCCACTTTAGAGCCATTTGAAAGCCCCTATTCACTGGAGCAATCAATCCAAGCAAGTAATCTTGCCTTTCCGGATAGCATCCATCTCTCGTGGCCATTCTGACCTGTCTACTGCAATGGCTGGTCTGGCTGGAATGGAAAAAATCAGATTCCTCAGAAAAGGGTCCCAGTTGGGTGTCATTAACCTTTTGAGGGGCTTCGTATAGTAACGGTGGCTGGTGTGGTCCTGCCGCCTCACGTGCATGTATCACATTGCCCACTGTGCCACGAAATAACCTTTGAGATTCCAGCCACAGAACTCATTCTTACCTTTGTTGACAAGGCTGTAAGAGACACTGGTAAAGGGCAGGCTGTGGAACCAGACTGCCTAGGTAAATCCCAGCTCCACCAGCAACTGTGCAAACACGGGCTACACACCAAATCTAACCACGTTTTGGTTCCCTCATTTGTAAAAATAATCATGATAATAGTACCTACCCGCACGTTGTTGTTATGAAGATTAAATAGGATAAATAACTATAAATGCCTAAACCTACGTGCTTAATACAAGTTTTATTATTATGACTATCACGAGTTTACACTTTCCCGTTCTCCTTTCATACAGGTATTCCTGCATGTTTATCATCTAGAATCCTTCCCATTTTCACTGCCCAAATTCCTTTATTCTGAGTGTAGACAAGGAAAAACAAAGTGGTAAAAACACCAAAAGTATTAAAACTTTTCTCAAGTAACAAATTCTGTGTGTTTTCCAAAACATACTGAATATCTGTCTCACCTCCTACCACCATCATCGGTAAATAATGTTGTGAGATATTAATTTGAAAGTAATACCTTGGTTGTGTAAATAATACCTACTTGAGTAAGGCTTTGTGCTATTCTGATTCAATTTTTTTCGAGGATCTTTAGGTCCTGGAATCCCATAACCTAGTTTAATAACTTGTAGGGTTAAAATAACCCTTTTGGGCAGGAAGTTCTTTTTTCATGTCACAGTTTATTTGGTCATGCTGAACTTTAATCCCATTTTCTCTAGATTTGGCTTTTGTGCCCATTTTATAAAATGGGACTTGTGATCACTATTCTTACTTAGTATTTATTATAGGAAGAACTTCAAATCTTCAAAAATTCTACTAGAAACATGTTTCCTTCTGAGTTCAATTTAATAGTGGGGAGAGGTTTTTAAAGAAACCCCAAAAGAAATGTTACTTGAGGTAATTTTAACCATAAAATGGCCCCTGTCACAGATTCTGAGATCAGGATTCTAGTAGCACATATATGAATTCTGAACCTAATGTTAACGTGAACATCTTACACACATGCCAAGATGAATAATTCCAATTCCAATAATTCACTTCTAGAAGAGTGAATGACCAGCCAACCCAGCTGACATATAAACAGGGTCAAATTATAAAATTTGCTCCCTTTTGATTTTTAACAATATTCTGTACTTTGTCTTGTCCCGGAGAAACAGCTGGTCATCTAAAACCATCTGCTTTTTTGTGCTGGATAGACAGATATCAACAGTCAAGGTGTTTCAAAGTCTTTAGCAAAGAAGAAACATGTTTGAAACCTGGGAAATTCACAGAAAGGTACCCTGAAAATACATTCAGACACTCACTTTCAAGGACTACTTCATATTACAAAGCCAAGTGTAGTTACTGATATACTGAAAATAATTAATGCTAAAATCCCTCTGTAGGCTGAGAATTTGGGTCATCTCAGGGATGGGATAATGTCTCTGTTAATTCTGCAAATCCCCTGAGATCCAGGTCAGAGATCTACACACTGCAGGAAAGGAAAACATCAGTTTAAATAACGGTTGAAGAGGATGATTATGGTGACTACAATGATGGAATGCCTTTGAATTATGTCAATTCACCCAAAACAATGGTTATCATTTGTAAAATATTATATGGAAAAATAAATTCCAATAGCCTTGCAAATGATTTGAAAAATCAACCAAAGTGACTCAAAATCTGTGTTAGTACTTTCCTGGTAGCAGCTGAGTTTACACCAATGGTAAATATTTACATACAGATGTGAGTGTTATTTTATACAGTTTGTGCATGTGCTGTATTTTGTGTACGTCATTCAGGTGTCACCCTTGATGCTTCTTTTAACCTCGACTACTTTATCCTATGGTTCACTTAGTTGCTTTTGTCTCCTAAGTATATCTAAAACCCAGCCACCTCTCTCCTTTCCACTGCCAACATGCTGGTCCAGCCACCATCATCTGTACTACTTGCTTACTTCTAACCCCCTTAAGTCATTTCACATAGTAGTTACTGTAATCATTTAAAAACACAAATAGACTTAAATCTCTTCTCTGTTGAAAGCCATTCAGTGGTTTCCTAAATCAGACAAAATTAAATTAAAATACCTTTAAGGCTGACCATGAGCTGACCCCACCCGTATCCCCAGCCTAACCTCTAACAGAGGACATGCAACGTTTTGGTAGGTGCAACAGGCACCACTATTTGGCCCACCTCTTGTTAATGTGTCACTTTTTTCTTACTACCAAGAACACAATTTTGTTAGAATTGGCAATTTTCCCAGCCTTCCTTATGGTTAGATTTAGCCACCAGACTTCAGTCAATGAGAGACGAGAGGACATATATGCTGAGGGACGTCCTTCAAGCTTCCAATTGAATATCACCTACTCAAAGACACTGTCCCTAATTATCCTTTATAAAATTAAGCTCCCTGCTGTTAATTTCTCAAAATCCTATTCTTAGCACCGATTATGACTTGTATTTATATTGTGTCTGTTGGTTTGTTTATGTCTCTCTGACTCCTCTGCAAGCTCTGTGAGTAGTGACCACTTACGCCTATTGGCGGCTGTACACTGTCATCTCTCACAGTATGAGGTGATGTCAGTGGACAAGGGAATGAATAAAATAATTACTTTTATAAGCATCTACGTTATGAACTATATTACAAATCCACCATGTCAACAGACATTTGTCTTATTATTTTTTTCTTTTGTTTAAGGCATGATGCCCGGTGATGTGGGAAACATAAAAGTAAGTACAGCATGCACTTAAGAAATGCACAGACTTAGTGCAAAAGAGAAACACGTTCACAAATAACCATAAAGGGCGACAGGTGATATAAACATGGCGCAGATGCTATGGGAACTCAGAAAAAAAGAGAAATCCCTAGTGACCGGAGTGTTAGGAAGATATCTTGGTAGAATGTCTAAGCTGACCATGAAGTTGAGTGTCATTTCAGTAAAGGCAGTAGATGAGGGTGAGAGGGTGCGAGAAAAACAACATGTCAGACAGAGGAGACTCAAAAGGCATTTCCAGAAAGTGCAGAAACTTCTTTTTTTTAACCCATCCCCCCAAAAAAAAAGATGCAAAGAAATATATTATTCCTATTTGTTTGCTTCTTGTAACACCTTACCTTGAGGTAACACCTGATGATGACCCAATGTGTCCTAAGGAATAAGGGTAACTGTGCTTTAATAAGGCTAATTTAAGGAATCACAATACAGAGATGGAAGGAGAGAGACAGAAGAAACTGGCTGTGGTGTCCTGCACAAGTTCCATCAAAATCTTCAGTGCGGAGAGGGGTGGGGAAGGGAGGTTGGAGTAATTAACACAATTAAAAATTAAGTATGTCCAAATTGGGAATTAATAAAGCCAAAAAAATAAAGAAATCAATTATGAGTGTAAGAACACAGATGATTAGATATTTAACAAAAAGGTAAAAGGAGAAAAAAATGAAGAAACTACAGCTTACAGTACGTGTGAAGGGTTAAAGTAACGTATCTATGAATGCAGGTAAGTCTATGAACTCCCTGTAGTTCTTTTATTTTCTAAACATCATTTGGCTATGTTGTAGCCCATGTGCCATTACCAGAGGGGAGGTACAGAAAGAGAGCTTAGAATCAACTGTGGTAACCTGTGAGAGGGTCCAGAATTACAAATGTGTGCACACATGTAAATACACACACATACACATATAAACACACACATACACGCAACATGTATGTGCGACAAATTTTAAATTACTATAAGAATGAGTTGCAGTGAATTGTCTGTATCATTTGTATATATCGATTTATGAAACTTTCAGGACATTTCTTAATTGTACCATGTAATTAACATAAATGGAGGGGATACATGTGACACATATGTGTACACACAGACAGGTATAAGGATATATTATATATTATATATTATGTAAAGCTACATTAGACATGCATATATTCATAACAGACACTCAGATATATTTCAAAATATGTTCTGTGTCTCACAGACCACTCTTACCTCCTCTGTATTTGGCCTTTACAGTGCTTCTGAGGGGTAAATAATACCATTATTCCACTGCACATTGTTTAGATATGGAGGTAAATGCAGAGAGATGACATAACTTGCCTACAGAAATAGGGTCAGTTAGTGCTCAGAGCCAAGCAGAACCAAGATGTTAAAGCTCACTGAGTCTGGGGATCTTTCTATTACATTTAGAACAGCACGAAGACAGCGCATCCTAGAGTGGGTGGAAGAATGATTAAGGTGGTATCTCATATATAATGCCGCCTGTATTTATACATCACATTCCTTCCAAAGGGTTTTTAGATATGATCTCATTTGTCTTCCAACAACCCTGAAAGATAAGTAGGGCCAGAAGTTTCATCTGCATTCTCCAAGACGGATTATCCAAGGCAGAGAAGGGTGAAGTCACAGAAAGCCACTGAGCTCTGCAGAGACCACACTAGACTCCACGTGGCTGTTTCCTCCTCAGGGCTCCTTCTACTGATCTGGGCAACAGAATCCCCTGAGTAGAGGTGGTGGGGGGATGGGGAGTGAGGCTGGATAAATTCCAGAAAAGGATATATCTCTTTCTAACATCTCTCTCTGGTGCCTCTGCCCACAGGAATATGAGAGAACAGTTAACAAGATTTTAAATGAGGCTTTTCCTGTTGCTCCAAATTAGTGATTAATGCTTAGTTTTAAGAATGGAAAGAATTGGGGTGCAGGTGTCTTTTTCAAGTAGGGTTCCTTCTGGATATATGCCCAGGAGCAGGATTCCTGGGTCATATGGTAAGTCTATTCCTAGTCTTTTGAGGAATCTCCATACTGTTTTCCACAGTGGCTACGCCAAACTGCATTCCCAGCAGCAGTGTAGGAGGGTTCCCTTTTCTCCACAGCCTCTCCAGCATTTGTCATTTGTGGACTTTTGAATGATGGCCATTCTGACTGGTGTGAGGTGATACCTCATGGTAGTTTTGATTTGCATTTCTCTGATAATTAGTGATAGTGAGCATTTTTTCATGTGCCTATTGATCATTTGTATTTCTTCCTTGGAGAATTGCTTGTTTAGGTCTTCTGCCCATTTTTGGATTGGGTTGTTTGTTTTTTTCTTATTAAGTCATATGAGCAGCACTATTTACAATAGCCAAGACATGGAAACAGACTAAATGTCCATCAACAGATGACTGGATAAAGAAGATGTGGTATAGTTATACAATGGAATACTATTCAGCCATAAAAATGACAACATAATGCCATTTGCAGCAACATGGATGTCCCTGGAGAATGTCATTCTAAGTGAAGTAAGCCAGAAAGAGAAAGAGAAATACCATATGAGATAGCTCATATGTGGAATCTTAAAAAAAAATAAAAAATGAACATAAATACAAAACGGAAACAGACTCATAGACATAGAATACAAACTTGTGGTTGCCGGGGGGAGGGTGGTGGGAAGGGACAGACTGGGATTTCAAAATTTGTAGATACTGACAGGCATATGCAGAATAGATAAACAAGATTATATTGTATAGCACAGGGAAATATATACAAGATCTTGTGGTAGCTCACAGTGAAAAAAAATGTGACAATGAATATATGTATGTTCATGTGTAACTGAAAAAGTGTGCTCTACACTGGAATTTGACACAACATTGTAAAATGACTATAACTCAATAAAAAAAGTTAAAAAAAAAAGAATGGAAAGAATATAAGTACCTATAAGTACCCCACATTCTAAAGAGAACTACAAACAATAAGGGCTTCTCATCTTCGGAGCTTCTTAAGGCAGCTGAAGTCGTCCTACTCCCCCCAAACATCACCCTAGCCTCCGGACTCCACTTACCTGTCCATTTAAAAAAAAAATTGGGAAAGGATAAAGGGTAAAGGGAAGGGTTTGTCCCCATCAAACAAGCTAAATAAGAGAGATCTGAGATTGGGATGCTAGCACCTCTCTGGTTTCCCCTACTGCAGGGTACCTCGATCTTCCCTGTACCTACCTAAGCAAAGGAAAAGGGAATCAACCGAAGATCAAAGGTGGAAGGAGATGATTTTGGCGTCCCAGCTTGTGCTTCCACTACTTGGTTCCTAAGGTCAAGTGGGCATCTTGGGAGGGAAGTAGACTGGAACCACCTTTCCAGCAACCCACAGAAAAGGGCTGCAAGCCAGATGAGAACCTCAAGCAGCAAGAGGCTACAGGGCACATGAACAGGATCAGGCTCAGGAACCTGCGCAAAAGGTATGGTTCCCTCATCCCCCAAGAGACCTCCAACAAACTCATACACACCCCTGACCAGAGAGCCAGCTATGCAAGAGCGACAAAGCATGAGCCTGGGGACCAGCAGTAACTGACAAGAGAAAAATGACAACTGCTCCAGTCAGGAAAGGGGCAATGGTTCTTCCTCCTTTTCCTTTTCTCCCCATCTGAGCATGCAAGGAAAACGAGAGGAATAAAAGTGTCCTAAGCCGAGTGAACTCATACTGCCCTGAGCTCGCAGGTGAAGGACCTGTAGGAGGGGACACGAGGTGTGGCTCGCAGGTGAAGGACCTGTAGGAGGGGGCAGGAGGCGTGGACAAGCAAGCCACGCCCCCCCCCCCCAGTGGAGCAAGGGACTCGAGCTTGGCCCATTGAAAGGGAAAGTTCTGTAAAAGAAATAAAATTGGAGTTTTCAAGTGGGCAGAATCTGAGTAATAGGAAATGACTTGAGAGTTACGGCATCTGCCCAAGATGTCACGAAAGGATCTGCTACCCAGCTGGGAAGGGGAATTTGACATAGCACAATGGGGGAGCAATGACTGGTGAAAAATAAAACCATACCGTGTGTGTTCCCCACTGAGCTAGGCCTTCTCAGTAAACTAGACACACACAGATGCAAAAATCAACTGAGACCAGGGAGGCTTTAGCAGTGAAAGGAGGATATTATTTATGCTTCTCTACAGAAATGATTTACTGGAATAAAAACAACCCATAAGTAATGGGCAAAGGGAAAAATACAAAGAAATGAACAACCACAGCCCTCTCTTTTGCAACAGAACCTGCAGTTTTCAGATTCCTACCTTTACATTCAGACATGGGCAGTGCACACTGAAGAATCTAGAGAGGTTTACACTCAGCACTACAAGAAACATTTATTTCAGACATGTGGCTACATCAATTAAATGCAATGTGTACTCACAACATTAGTCATTTCACATAGCGGCTCATTATAATGCATGTGCCTTGCTAAAGCAGCCAAGATTCAGTGAGGCATAAAACCACAAAGCATCATTATAGATCACACATCACTATTTTTAAAAAACATTAAATTTCTACAATGGTTTTCTTCCTCAAGTTACTAATAATGGCCTAAATAATCAAGTATTTCCCTCTCTCCATTTGACCTTGCATCCTCATTATGTAAATTGACCCTATCATTACCTTAATTCAACAATAATTTTTAAAAGTGTTTTCTTTCCTATATTACAAAATGACAATCATAATTTTTGCATAAAATTTTAAAGAATAAATGGCGCTAATAAAATATTATTAGAGGCAGCTATTTCTAATTTGAAAGACTCATTAATTAAGTTTCTGCATGAGAATAAGTAAGATAAATTTCATATATGAAAAAGGAGAAATAAAGTGCAAAGTGATTATACAAATGACTATTTTAGGGTTATGTAGGCAAACTGTCACTCAATAATCTCCATGCAGTCAGCATTATTACTCACGGTGTCCGATGCACTGAAAATAAGAGAATTCAGGGTGAATTCACATCAGTTCAATTGAACAAAGATTTTCTCAGTGCATCCTACAAGGGATACAATGTGCTGAGCGTTGATCTAGACTCAGAAAGGCAAAGATAAATAAGACGTAGTCAATACGGAGGAAAGAGTGGAATAAATGTAAATGTCCTACAGTTTGAGGGTTTCACCATCAGCAAAATGCTATATAATAAACAATGTATTTCCTGCCTAAAGCAAGTTGTATTTCCTGCATCGATCAGGGCTCAGGAAGAAACAGGTGGTGCACTCAAAATTGTTTAACTGAAGAGGATTAAAGGAAAGGACTGTTTATAGAGTCACAGGAGGGTCAGGAATGTAAGAAGGGCCGGCTAGGGAAGCATCAGGGAATGTAGCCACAGCGGTCGGTCCTCAACACCACTAGTGGGAAGCAAGAGGGGAGGGGCAACATTTGCTGGGGACCTGCTGAGCGATGGAGCCTGGAATAGTTCTGCAGGACTGGACAGGAGCTGTGGCAGGAGAGGAAAGCAGAGAATTTCAGAACCTGAGCAAGGCTGAGGAATGGGAACGAGGGCTGTAAATTGTCAGATTTCTCTCTCCCTCATGCCCTGATCTCCGGCAAGACCTCGCATTTAGACTCTTGGTAAAGCTGAAAGCAAGAAAGCTCAGGTCTTGAAATGTGAGAGGCCAGAGCAGGGCGGAAAAGCGGGGAGAAGAACGGCTGTGGAGCAGGACAGGTGGAGGCACAGTAAACAGGAAAACCCTCTGTTAATATAGAGTTTAGAATAGGATAAACCAGACTTTGCTTAATTGATAGTTCGAGGCTTCAGAAGCCTGTTCTGATAACGAAATAAGATATGACGCTTAATACAGAAAAACTTAGAGATTTCAAATACTGTATTAAAATACTGTGGTCCTTCAAGCATCTGATAAGCTGACATTGAGAGTCCACATGACTAACCTGTAAATTAAAGAAAAAGGTGCCAAACAATATGAGCTTCCTTCTGCCTGGTGCTGCTTGGAACAGGATACATAGATCTCAACTTCGGTACAGGAGGCAGATTCTTTTTCCTAATTCAGTGCTGAGATCCTCAGCTCCATCTTTCCTTGTTTTAAGAGAACAACTCTGTCTCACGTTAGGCACCTAACTGACATTATTGTACACACCTTTGGTAATTCAGGAAACACAGGGAAGAAAATAAGGAGAGCTAGCAAATACATAATTCAGATTCAGTGAGATACTTACATTAAGGACACACAAGGATTAAATGGATTTAGGATTAGGGAAGTGAGAGTGAGTCATGAGAGTTGCATTTGAAGCATGGAAGGATTTACCCCAAATATTTACATCATCACAGCTCCATTAATGAAGATTTGGTGGAGGGGATGAAATGTTGAGAGCTGTTTCACTGAAGGCCTGAGAAGTTTTCTTGATTATTAACAAGGCCATGAACAGACTCTTCTCAATAATTCTTGGCTTTTGTGATATCATTGAATTCCTTGGAGTTGATATCTGTAATTTTCTTCTTTAGTTAGTTTTTTTTCTCCTTATTTTTTGTGACTCCATTCATGACAGGGACTGTGTTTTTAAATGTAAAGGAAAAGGGTGAAGGCTTTTGCCAAAGGGTGATGAGCAAGGTCATGGCTGGTCTCATGAATAAGGAGATAATGATAACAAAGAACATGCTCTAGGACTTCTCTCTGAGTAACTGGCTGCCCCTCTATGTCATAGAAACAAGGAACACAGGCTATTCTTCCAGGAATCTGGTGGGGATTTTGATCATTATGGCTGTTTGGCTGCATCAGTTTATGTCTTGAGGCTTGATTCTCTGGAGATAACATGTGTATGTCAAAGGAAATAAAAGGGAGACGCAAAAACATAATTACCCTGATATCTTAGTATTGGTTACAAATGAAATCTAGGTGCATGAAAATAAGACAAAATTCTATTTTTTAGATCATTCAACCTAAATAGAAATCACTGTAGAAACTTCAACAAACTTCAAATGTTAACTGGCCCATTATATTGGAGGCCTTCATAATTAACAAGGTCTAATAATTAGTTCAGCACAATTTCATTAAGAGCTGTGAATAAGCTGGTAATTTACAATGGTAATAGACACCATATAAGCATATTTAGAAGCAAAAAGAATATTCCCTGGGATCAGTTAAGAAGGTCTGGGGTAGAAAAGACTTTTGTTGATTTTTCACTTAATGGACAGATAGCACCCTCAATCCTGACAGCAGCCCTGTGCTGTGGGAGACGGTCATTCAAAACCCTGTTATCTGAAAAGTACTGACAGACTACCTGGAGTTCTTAATTCAGGGGAGTGCAATGGCTGGGATGCAGAATGTGAATTAAATTTTAAAAATACTTTGGAAACACCCTTAAACTAACACCACACTGGTTAATGCAATAATCTTCATTTTCATGTTTTCTCCCAGGGAAAATGCTGATTGAGTGCCTAATAACTTCCCACAACCAACCCCTTCTTTTGAATCTTTTGAATTTTGTGAGAAAATACTGTTCAGACCATGTTTCTGCCAAGGTCCCTGGTCTCAGCTTCAACAAATGGTGTTAATTTATTCTTGTATCACATGACAGCCCAAGAAGGAATATAATGTTTTTATTATAAAATAGAATTATCTATATTTGGATTTCTTCTAATTTGCTTCTCTAAAATGAATATTCTACATCTTTTTATTGATTAACATTTTAGATTAGTTTATTTATATATATATGTATAGGTGCATATTGCAGTCATGAAGGGTGGTTGAATTTGACTGCATTATATCCTTCTCTCCTTAGTTATTTCCATCTCTATCCAGAAATGAGAGCTCAGTAGTTCTTGTATGGTTAATAGTTTGCATGATTTTGCCTACCTTGGTTCAAGTAAATTAAAGATGGAGGAGTGAACTTTCCTTAGCACACAACTCCCTAGAACTTACAGATACAAAATAACTCTTTAAAACAAAGGTCACTGTTCTTGCTTCTGGAAGGAAAGCAGCTAATTTCTCATACATCTTCCAAGTAACACTATAACATAAGAGTCATATAGCATAAAAATAAACGGTTTGGTGTCAAATGATGATTCTCCTCTTTATCTTATTGCTTATCAATGAATGTTATCAATCTCACACTGAGTTAAATTCTGCTATTTTCAGTAGTGCCATTATCAATTTAAATGCAGTTTCTCCAAAACCAAATAATAATTCCTTTCTTTTCCAATATTCAAAATTTTGGACAATGACATCCCTATGCCCTTGGTCAGTCATGTAACATTAGTAATTATTGTCTTTTTCCTTTGTGTTCTGTATAATAATAACTGATGCCTACATACCATAGAACCACTTATGAAAATGAAAGTTGTACATGTTTACTTGTTCATTCAAAAACCATATAATCTGAAAGGCAGTGGGGCTACAGAGTGGCTAAAGATACTACCTGTAAGTCAAAAGCATATGATCTAGGCATGTAAAAAAACAAAATGTTCAAACTACCCAAGCAATTGGTGGAATGTATGTTTGTACAAACTGTTATGGTGATCAGAGAAAACAGTGACCTAAATTCAGGGAAAAAGACGTCAAGAGAGGCTTCCCAAAGAAGCTGCACAGGAAACAGCAGACAGGTAAGTGATTGATGAAAGGGAAAAGAGACTGCAGAGGAACACAGACATGACAGGACGTCCAATCACCCAAGAAAAATAAGCCTTTGGGGGAAAATCAGGATTCCAGGTGAGTGAGGGGGAGTGAAAGAAGACACTGCTGAGATAATAAGCCTGCATCACTTCAAGGAGAGAAGCTAAGGAGCTCGGATGTTTCTTACAGTGATGGTGAGAGAGGATGAGGCAGAGGAGGAGGGGCCGACAACAAGGAAAGAAGGAAAGAGGAAAAAAGGAGAAAGAAAAGTAGGGGATGTTGGAATTTGTCAGCTGCCTTAGAGTCCCCAGGAGTGATACTTGTTCAGGCAGACCTAGAACGTGGTGCTGAGTATCATTTGAACTCTTGGGGGTCTGATTTTTTCCCCCTTGTTCTCAGACAGATTCTTCCCAAGAAACAACAAGGGTGCTGAGAACATCATCTTACTGGCTAAGAAGGAGGGCTTCCTCCTCCAATGTTTCCAGGAAAAACAAAATCCTGAAAGATCAGGTAATGTCTCATTGGCTTGGCTTCGGCCCCATGCCTATAAAACCTCTGACAGAACATACTGATATGCCAGTAGGAGTAGAATTGATTATTTAGCCAATATTTCAGTTTATATTCATTTTCTTATTTACACCTCCTTTTAGAAATGAGAAAACCTGGTTAAATGAGGGTTAAATCCTCAAGGTCTTCACAAACGGCCAATATCCAAATCTAAGTCCATTCATCCCCAATGTCCATGTTCTAGATAAAAATAAATGCCTTCATAATAGTCAATCACCAGGCTGGGACACTGTTCAGCAGTATGCACTGAAAAATGCCCCACTCTCACGAAGCACACCAACCTCTGCACAATGAGTCCCTGTGGAGGTTGTGTAGAGTTCTAAATCTCTTTGAGATTTTCCTTAAAAATAAATCACCTTGATAAAAGTAGTTCTTGATAAAAGATATCCAAGCCTTATATCTACATAACACAATGCTGTACATTGAAGAAAAGTAAAGATTAAAAAAAAATACAGACAGCAAATACCACTTGGATTGGATTCTGCAATGGAGGACGGCAGGTGTTTCAATGATAGGTAGGTTTCCCTTCCCAAGCCCTGACTTCCTTTCCAGTCTGACTTCTGACACTTGGTAGCACTGTGTACCTGACTGAGCACCTGACACATCCCAGAGAACAAGTAAGTAAGGCTGATGACATCTTTCCCATTCCTCTCATCAGCAAGTGTGTCTTCTCCAGGAAGGAGTTTTAGCTCAGTTTTCGCGTATCGGAACTGAACGCCTGAGGATCTTTACCCCTGCTGCCTTGGTATCATCACAAATAGTATCTCATATGATGGTTTAAGTAGATTTTACCCCGATATCGGCCCTGAACCAAGTCTTACCCTCAGTATCTACCTACAAGTAAATAAATAAATATAAGGGCATGAAGTCTCCTTCTGGACTTGAAATATAGAAGGTTTTAAACTGAATCATTTCTTTCCTTGGCCAAAACAGGGGCCAGTCTCAAATAGCTGCAGGCTCTAACAATTACTATTTTGAAAATCTGACTCTATGTTACACAGCATAGTGGAAAGAACTCTGATTGAAGAGCCCAGACCTGTATGTGCCATAAATTCTCCTTCTGCATCCATACTGAATGGATTGGTGCCCTTTCATAAAGCAGAAAGTGTTTGAGGAGATGAATTGAGTAACAGCATTTGACCTTTTAAGGTGTTGAAATCCTAAGATCATAAATCTCAAGCACTTAGAGAAAAATACATTTTAGTGAAATTGCTAGAATTTCTCCCTTTGAGACCTAAACTATACAAGTAAAAACACTCTTGTGGTGAAATGTAATAGGTATCTAGACAATAAGTATTATTTACCATGTTATTTATGGTCATTTAAAATGCAGTGATTAATTAGCACAAAGACCCTGGAGCTAAAGTGCCCTGGTTTATGGCCAAACATTTTCTACTTAAGAGTTTTGTACCTCTCTGAGTCTCAATTTTTTCATCTGGAAAATAGGGACCATATTCATAGAATCTATCTCTTAGTATTTTGTGACTCTTAAATGATCAAATATGTAAAGCCTAGAGAACGGTGTGTGATACAGAGCAGTGCTATTAAGATGTTGCTGTTGTTAATGACAAGGATGATGACGGTTACCCATTTACAATATAAATAAGACCTTTCTGCATGTTCACTGACACTCCTTTAAACATAAATATGTAGAAAGTCAGTTAGGAAGCACTAGGTTTTATCACATTCCCAATTGAGAGCCTTTCTGCAGTTACTGTTAAAGCAAAACAAACAAAAAAATTTCTAAAATGAAGAATTTCCACAGTTAATTGTGGTGCTAAAATACAGACAAATATCACCATCGTCACCATCACCGTCACCGTCATCGTCGTCATCATCATCACCATCATCATCATTTTGAGGCCACAGTAACACCAGCCAGCATGCACTGAGGAGCTAACACTGGTCAGGCACTACACTAGGAGACTTACACCAGTCATATCATTTTGTCCTTAAAACCGCCCTCTGTAATATTTACTCCTATTGTCATTTCATTGCTGAATGAACTGAGGCCCAGAGAGATAAAGTAACTGGCCCACGCTCACAGAATTCCTAAGTGTCAGTACCTGGAAATAAACCCCTGTTCAAATGAACCCAGCTCACCATCTTAATCATAATCTCAGAGACTATTGTTCGAAAAAAATTTCCCTTATAATTTATTTTCAGCGATCTGGATTTCTTAGCAAAACCCGCTTGGGTAAACATTTTGGAAGATGTAAAGAAGAAACACCCCCCAAAAAGAAAAAAGTGCTTTCTTTCCATCTTGCATTATTTTTGAGATGCTATGGGAAGGGAGCATATAAGCCATAACTGAATGTAATTTCATATACATGTATATTCTTTCTCTCATTCTTCCCCATGATTTTCTTTTCTCATAATCACTATGGATTCCTGGAGCTTGTCAAACTAGTTAATTGAGAAATGATTAGGTAATACTTCTCTTCATGTTTCTTAAGGAAGTCATATTACTGGTAACCTTCACATAACACAATGATTCTTTCCCAACAGAAACTCCAAACACATCATAAAAATAACTGTTACTTCCTCTTATTACCCAAATGGGATAGGTTCAAGCCCACTATTTCATTACTTCTCACTTGGTAAATCAATTCAAGGAAGGGACTGTAACATAAATACTGCTGCAGAAGAAACTTTATAATTAAAAATAATAATAATGAATAAAGAATTTCTAGTAAAGTTAAGACTAGTTATCAAGAAATCTCCATCTCTCTGTCCTGGGACCCCTACTACCCGCTACCCCAGAACTCCTAGGGCCTCCTGCAGTTTGCTTGAGTGGCCCAGATCTCCTCGACAAATGTGTTCAAACTTACCCTAACTTACCCTAAACTAAAACCTTGCTGTGTGTTCACTCACATTCCTTTCCTCTTACTTCTTTTTGCTACCCAGTATTTGCAATCTCATCCCCTCACCTATTCCTTAATCCCTTGAACTCTAGTAATCTCCTCAACATCTATTTTCTGAAAGGCTAGTGCCCTCCCATTCACTAAATCCAGTCATCTTTCTTCACCTTCCTTGATATCTCTGTAGAGCCAGGCAACACTGACTTTCATCTCCATCTGAAAATTTTCCCCTAATGTGGCTTCTAGGACACTGCACTATCTGGCTCCCTTCTTCTTCTTCTTCTTTTTTTTTTTTTTTTCTTACTGTTTTTAAATCTTTTTCATTTCTATCTTTTTTTTCTTCAACACAAATTTTTCAGGAAAAAACAATGGGTTAGAAACTGAGGATGCAAAGATGAATCAGACGGTACCTGTTCCAAGAGCTCACAGTCTGAAGGAGAGCTAGCCTATAAACAGAGGCTTGTGGTATTGAGTGGTAAGTCTCATGGTAGAGCAGTGATTCCCAAAGTATGATCAGTGGGCCACCGATAATAGCACTACTTGGAACGTGATAGAAATTCAACTTTTCAGGCCCAAGCCTAAACCTACCAAAGCAGAAATCTGAGGTCGTTTTTTTTTTTTTTAATTATGGAAGAAGCACATAACATATAATTTATCATCTTAGCCATGTTTAAGTAGACAATTCAGTAGTGTTAAGTATATCCATATTGTTGTGAAACAGATCTCCAAAAGTTTTTCACCTTGTAAAACTGAAACTCTATACTCGTTAAATGACAACTTCCCTTTCCCCTTCTCCCCAGCCCTTGGTAACCACCACTCTACTTTCTGTTTCTATGAATTTGATTACTTTAAATATGAGATCATACAGTATTTGTCTGTTTGTGATTGGCTTATTTCAAATAGTATAATATCATCAAGGTTCACCTGGTTACAGCATGTAATAGTATTTCCTTCCTTTTCAATGCTGAATATTCTATTGTCTGTATATACCACATATTTTTAATCCATTCCTCCATTGATAGACATTTGGGTTGTTTTCACCTCTTAGCTATTGCGAATAGTGCTGCTTTGAATGGGTGTGTGCGTATCTCTGGGGTCCTGATTTCAGCTTTTTGGATATACACCCAGAAGTGGGATTGTGGGGTCATACAGTAATTCTATTTTTAATTTTTTGAGGAATCTCCATACTGTTTTCCATAGTAGTTGTACCCATTTTGCATTTCCCCCAATAGTGCACAAGGGTTCCAATTTCTCCACATCCTAGCCATGAGGAAATAACCCTTTTGTTTTCTGGGTTTTTGACAGGAGCCATCCTAATGGGTGTAAGGTTGCTCTTTATCTTTCACTGAAACCTGATCATCTCTCATTCTCCACATGTCACTATTTCCCAAGGTTCTGACTTTGATCATTTTCTCCAATTTTTCTTTCTTGATTCTCTCATTTTCAAAGATCACTTCTGTAAGGATGCCTTCTAAATCTCTATTCCAAATACTGTGGTTACTTGCCTAATTCAAAAGTCATTTCCAACTTGCTTCTTTTTTGCAGATTCCAATAAAGAAGGTTTAAAAGAACAGATACTTGTTTTATCAATTTTCTGTGCTATTATTGGTAACTGTGGGACACAATTCTAGTCATAAGACACAAGAACAGTCTGGGACAAGTTTACTTTCCTGAGGAACTGGAACAAAATCAGATAGTACACCCCTTCCCCTCTGCTGTGTAGGAAAAAATACAAAACAATTTTAATCTACCATTAGACAGATGTTTCTACACAATATAAATCTTGTCACTCTCCCCTAATTCCATGCACCCATTTCCAAATAACTGCTTAGATATTTCTACAGGAATATCCCCTCTGCATGTCAAACTCATGGTAACAAAAATCAAATTGATATAAAGAAGCTTGTCCATTTGTCGTATCTTTATGTTTTCTTAATAAAGCCAACATTTTACAGGATAAGTTTAAATATTTAAGTGAATTAATAAACTGTGACATGACTAAACATGGCAGAGCAAATAATCTCTAGGAATTTCCAATTAGAGGAAGCAGCACTAAGACATAAGCTCTTCTCCGCACTTGACTATTTTTATCTTGACATTATCAGCATCCTGGAATAAGATCTCACGATCATCTCACAACATGGCTTAGCATCTCCTGGATGTCAGTTCATTGATACTGAAGTCTCACATGCTGTAACTCAGCTAACCTGAGACAGGCACCAAATAACACTAATGTAGCCATAGGTATTATGTGGCAACCCAAGGTAGGCTTATCCAAACTGAAACGAACAATGGAAGAGTCATCAGAGTGTGTTAGCACCTAACTCAGATACGCTGACCCCATGAGAGATGCATTATCCAAGGCAGTTACTCTGGATATTCACAGAGCCTTCACAACATAAATTCTTCCTCTTTCCCTTACTGGAGGTCAACGTAAGAAGAAGTTCTTAACCACATTTACAAGTGTGGTTACCTTCCACAGTGGATTGATTGAAAGTCATCATCAAATCAAATTATTAATTGTTAGGAAACTTACTGTTCCTGAAAAACCTCCTACAGTCCAATGGATTCAGTATCAGAAGACTTAGATTCTGGTTGACATTTTAATACGACCTTGAACAAATGACTTAAATTTACCTTCCAGCTCCCTGACACAACAGGGTCCCTATAAGGATCAATTATAATACTGTATATACAAGTTCTTTGTAATTATTGAAGTTTTATGTCATTTATTTGTTCTTTTTTTTTTTTTTTCTGTGCTGTCCCAAATAGAATTAGCACTGCTGTAACAGGTGAAGTGACATGCACAGCCACAGGGCAAGTTAATCCTCTCCTTTAATCTGCCACCCAATGCCATCACTCGTACGCTGGTCTCATGTTTAATCAACTAATAACTCTTAAGCCTTTTCTTCTATTTTATCTTTGGTGTTTCTGACAGTCTAATTGGTGAAGCCATTTGCCTCACAGAAGAAAAGCCAAAAAAAAAGTTTTTTCACAACTTTTAGGTGACTGTGGTCTCAGAGTCTCCTTCAAACAATCTCATCTAGTTAAGTACTCATGAATTTCATGAGGTCAGATGAGAGAAGAAACATTCTGCTTCTTTTGTCTAACAAATATCTTGAGAAAGAAAGCAAAGTAAGGTGGCAAGGAAGATAGAAAAGACTTCTTTATTCTCCGCTTTTACTATCTGCTATATTCAAGGTCAGAAATATCCTATATAAGCCTTTCATCTGGGGCAGTTCGAATGATGTCTCAAAAATCAAACTGGATGATGACTCAGTGCTGGAATAGTGAAAAGGAGGTACAGGGTGACTCACTGGTCAGCCCATCAAGCATAAGCACGATTGGAAAAGTGAATCTTAAAGAAGAGGGTTTTTTCCCCTCTCTTATTTTTTCCCATGTGTGGTTTCAGAAGACAGACCCATAGACACAACGTCGTTTGCAACCCAGGGCAGAAGATGAGAATCAGGTATCAAAATGACTCTTACAGTGAAAAGCGGGGACATGTCTTGCAATCATCTTTTGCAGTTTTTCTCCCCTTTTGGAAAGAAACACTCGGGAAATGAATATTGCAGTATCAGAATACAGAGTATCGGGTTACTGAAATACTAAAATAAAAACGGAGGAAATTGGTTCTTATTCATTGCTGTTCATATGTTTCAAACTGAAACAGCTCCGTGCACCAGCACAGGCTCAGCGGCCAGCCACACATCACCTCACGAGAATACAGACGGGATACCCAGGCCGATCAACTCACTGGAAACATGGTCAACCCTGAGGAGCCAGATACCATGAAAACACTAATCCTTTGTCCTGGAAATACCCCCATGTCCCTAGGGAAAGAATGCCCCGGGAACAAGGAGGACACCTGCAGGAAATGATGAGGATGCCTACATTTCTGTTGCGTGTTTCATTTCCAGGGCACTTTTACACGTGTTAGCCTGTTTTCCTTTCAAGCAGTGGACAGATCAGGTATTATGGTGTCCATTTCAGAGCCGGGGAAACCAAAAACAGGTAGCTTGTTCGAAGCCACATAACTATGTAGCAGATCTGAGATGAGAGCTTCTGATTCTAAACCGACATTTTTTGGTCTCAATGTGGCATCCCAATTGGGAAGGGACCCCTTGTGGGGAAAAAGACTCGTATCCTTGATTCCCAAGTTTGAAAATGTTCTTGCTACACTTGCTTCCAAAACTATGTGAACCTGCTTTTCCCATGATGGCATTCAGAAACCCTGTTTTAGCATCTATTGGTATGGTTTTCAAATGCCTCCTATGATCTGTTATAATCATTCACCTCCAGTTAGGTATCGTCCTTTCTCAGATACTTGTTTAGACTGCAAGTTCAGAGTCAAAGAAGTTAATCACAAGGGAAGGCAACTATTACATGTGTGTGCTGGGGACAGCCGGATGGGGAAGACAGTAAAACAGAATCTGACAGATATGCCTCTGCCTTCAAGCCTGCACTAACTGAAAAGGTTCTCTTCACAGGTAGAAGACCATCTCTCTGCATCCTGACATTGCCCTAAGCATATTTTTGGCCTTGTTTGGCAACCAATGAATCTAATCCTAGAATCTAAAGTTTAGGGCTTTACCTAATGTACACATATATACAAATCTGTGAATATGACTGTTTACATACTCATATTTAAAACTGTTACACAGGTAGATATGAATACACAAGCACATGTCTAGAGTTTCTCATTTGAGGCCATCGTCTCTGTTGTTCGGAAGCCAGAGCAAGCTGCTATGCACATTTCACTATGCCTCGATTTAAACCCAGGAATGAAAAGCAAACGTGGCACCCATAACATACGCTCCTGATTCCCAGAGTGGGGGCAGGTAGGGGTGAGGTGGCTGAGCTCCTGTTTGTACTTAAATGCTAGCCAATTAAGATTTTCTTGGGAAACTGCTTTCCCACATTCCACCATGCTAATGTAACGATCGGTGCCTTTTTTAAAAAACCAAAATAGCAGTTTAAAAAAGATCAGGGTATTATTTAAAAGGTTAAATATCCTTACAGACCCCTTCTGATTACACGAATCTCTGTAGCGCCTTCCAAAATCTGCTCATGCTCATGCTCTCACTCTCTCTCTCTCTCTCTGTTAAAAACTATTACCCAAGTTTGTATGAAAGACCAATCTCTCTGTGAATTCACACTCTGAATATCTTAGGATGTGCGATAAGGAACGGCTGCCACCTCAGCATTTAGCTCCATCCTCAGGGAGCACATCTTAAAAGAGAGCTTGACTTACTGCCCTGAAACCTGAGTCACCCGGCTCACAGCAACATGAGAAGAAAATCTTTGTGATGTGGAAACAGATGGCTCTTAACATTTTTTCAGAATGGGGCATCACCTTCTGCCTTGGTATATACTAGTGACTTTTCTCAGTATGTTTAAAAATACTTTTCTCATGAATTTAAATACCAGCTTGAACCTAGCTGTAATTATCATTCCGTTCAAATGACTAAGGAAAGCCTATGTTTCTTTAGAATTCCCCCTTGTTCTTGCTGTGCAGCGTGTATCAACTTAAGGTGATTAAAAGCTATTCGGAGCTGAAGCAGACTAACCTTCCACATCAGTCGTTTCTGCTCCTTTTCTAACCAGAAGAGATGTTTCGGCCACATATCACATTCCAGCTTTGTAAAACCAAGCAGGAATGGGAAGTCGATACAAGAACCGTGTCCTCAGTGCCCACGTCGGGCTGTTCAGGGCTCACCCCCATCGGATGGAGTGTTCGCTAAGCTCCCACCTGCACTTACAGCTGTGCCGAGAAGGCGGCTGCAAGAACGGGACAGAGCTGGCCAGCCAGGCGCTCACAGCCTAAGCCCCTGGACAAATGGGAGCAACTGGGGAATGCTTGCAAACCATCAGAATGAGGTAAATAGCTCAGACAGAGGGAAGTCAGCCGAAGCAGAAATAAACTCTCTCTCAGTTCAGGGTCCAAGTTAGACTCACACATCCCAGTGGTCAGTTATCAGATCATCGGACTGATGTTAGCAGGTAAAATAAATACATAAATACATGCTCCGAGATCTACTTGGAAGCACGAATTCATGATTCAGTTCGCTGACTGTAACAGCATGAGAAGATGGAGCTCCCACTCTCAAATGCGGAGCCAAGAGTCCCCTACGAGTTCCCCAAGTTATTTCAGGGAGTTCCCAGGGCTTCAAGTAATGCAAATGATCGTCATTTTCTTCCTCTTCCACTCTGACTGCCCTCGGTGATGTTTTCAGCGGCTGCCTTCATTCCCTACCGAGGGTCCCCAACAGCAGGCCCCCCACATCCCCCGTGCCCACCCCAGCATTCCTCCAGGCGGCCACTTGTTCCCGGCAGTTCCCTCCCACATGGAATCTTCAGGATGCAGAAGTGACACTTCTCTCAGGACAAAGTATGTTGTAGGGAAGGGAAGTAATATAAAGGACATTTTCCTTTCTAAGTTGCATTTATTCTGTTTTATTAAAAATGAGGAAGTCTTTCAGCAACTCCATTAGCAGGACTGTTTTTATATTATTATTTCACACTCTCATTTTCTTTTCTTTCTCTTTCTCCTCATTATCTACTCCTCTCCTCTCCTGTTCCATCCGCTGCATTTATTTCTTTATGTTCTCACAGCAGTCATATGCAACTATATATTGCTTAGCTATAAACACAGTACCCACACATATATAAAGGCATTTTCCATTGTTCGTTTTCAAAAAGTGGGGTTCTTATTACACACCGTTTTCATATCTTGCTTTTCTCAAGCCTGCAATACCTTGTGGATCTTATTCCAAGTCTGCATGTGGAGTGCCAATTAATTAAGCTGTCTTTTCTAAAGCTTCATAATACCCCTAATTTGGACACACCAGAGTTTATTCACACATTCCCCTACAGATAGGCACTCACTCTGTTTCTAATTTTTCACTATTATTTTAAAGTACTGGTGGTTTTACATCTATGAGGTGGACAACTAAGAGTAACACTGTTAAATCAAAATATATAATTTCCATTTTAATAGATGCTGGCAGATCGTTGTCTTTTTCTTTTTTTAGCTGTAAAATTTTACATTCAATCAGAATTCTAAGGACAGCAATGGTCTTTAAATTTTTGCCAGTTTATTAGCCAAAGTTGATGACCACATTGCTATTTTAATTTTGTGTTTCCAAGAAAATACAGTTAGAAGTTTTGTATTTCTTGGTCATTTGGATTTATTTTTTCTGAGGTCTGCCTCTTCAAATAACTTTGCTTAATTTTTTGATCCTACTTCTAAACTTGAAAGAACTCTTTATATTAGAAGGATTACTAATCCACCAATCTCAGCATTCCAGGAGGAAACACAATGTTGATCATTCTTCTCTATGTTTATGATTAACATGAATACAGTTGCCCAGTTTGGTTGTCTTTTTGGGGGGGGGGGTCATTAAGTTTACTTATTTATTTATTTATTCATTATTTTTTTCAATGGATTGAACCCAGGACCTCGTGCACCCCAGAAGCACGCACTCTACCCTCCCCTGACTCAGTTGCCCAGTTTTGGAAAGAGAATGGGAAATGGCCTTAACTAATCATTTCTACTTTAATTGGAAAAAAAGCAAATTAATTCCAGGTATTGTTGTTTTGTCCTTTATCTAGGTTAGACAATGTTTCCAAAACTCACACATTTGAAAACAGTCAAGGGTGAAAAGACTAAAACTACAGTTCTGCTGATATCCATAAAACAAGGACGTGGCCGCTCAGGGTCAAACAGCCACTCCGCTACAGCCCAGAAAAAACTTCTAAGAAACTTGTTTTGCTTCATGAATAAATTCATGTTCTTATTTTATTGTCAAAGAGCCAGTCTTTCTCCATGCAAACAGCATTTTCTTGTGGAAAGTGAGGCGGTATGGATGAGTATCCTTTTTTCAATTGTGGGAATCCAAACAAAAACAACAACAGAAAAACCAAATCTCTGAACAGATGATGAAGAACAAGTACTGTGCATGTGCTGATGAAAGCAGCACCAAGAAAGAACTGGAAGAGAGAGAAAAGTTAAAAACGATGCAAAGAGCAGCACAGAATGTAATGCACTTGTTATGTAAACTACAGAGAAGGGGAAATTAAAGAGAGAGCTGGAAATGCAGATATACAGAAATCAAATAACTAGCACTTCCGCTTCTAGTTAAGATGTAAAAAGTCGCAAGAGACTGTCACTCCCATTGTTACACTGAGAAGTCAGCTACATACACCACCAGATCACAGCTTTTGTTAAACCCATCAGAAAACTGAGAGTGGAAATAAACCAAAATGAAATGACATCCAGACACTGACAGACCCTTCCTAGAGGAAGAAATGCCCAGAGCTGATGTCATCCTTTCCTGAGCAGCAGGAAGACCTTCCAGAGAAACCAGATGAACTTGTAATGAACTTTCAATGAGCACATGTGACCAGGAGTGAGAGATCTGAATCCCAAGGAACCCTAGACACAGCCTGAGTCTCTCACCCGTCCCTCCACTTTTTCCCATGGACTTCACATCATGCAGGAGGGTATCCCAACGAAGGATGGGTGCAAGAGGGCAGAGGAGTCACTGCTTAGGTGCACAGGGCTTTCTCTAAGGCAAGAGCAGAAGAGCAGAGGTTGGCTCCCCAGGCACTAGGCTGAAGCTTGAGAAAGAGGTGGGAGGGCAGTGAGTCTGAAAAAGGAAAACTGCTCCAGGAATCTAAGATTTGTTTAATATACAGAAATATATTGAGGTAATTCACTACATTAACAGAATACATAAGAAAAACATTTTAATGTCTCAATACATACCAAAAACAAAAGAAACCTAATGAATTCTGACTCAATTCAACACCATTCACAGTAAAAAAAAAAAAAAAAAAAAAAAAACATAGAAAATTATAGATAAAACAGAAATTCCTCAATCTGATAAAAGGCATCTATGAAAAACCTACAGTTAAGATCATACTTAATGGTGAGATATTGAACACTTTTCCCTTAAATTTGGGAACAAATCAGGATTTCCACTGTTACCACTTCTATCAATACTGCACTAAAGGTCCTACCTAGCCAGTGCAATACAGAAATATAAATGCACAATGACTGGAAAGGGAAACATAAATCTTTCATTAGATAACATAATTGTGTATTTTACAAAACTTAATGGAATCTATAAAAATACCCTTTAGAATTGAATTTAGCAAGACTGCCACCTTGGATACAAAGTCAGTAAACAGAAATGATTATATCTCTACCTATTAGCAAGCAATAATTAAATTAAAAACTTTATTTAAAAAAAACACTTTGTATATCAGTATAAAAAAATCATATACCTAGAAATAAGTCTAAAATACATTATGATTTGTATACTGAGCATAAATACATTGCTGATAAAAGTTTAAAGACCTAAATAAATGGAATGATACACATCCCATATCTATAGAACAAGAGACTCAACAATATCATTAAGATGTCCATCTCTCCAAATTAATCTATAGATTCAATACAATTCTAATCCAAAATCCCAACAGGTTTTTTTTTAATGTAATTCACAAGTTATTCTAAAATATATATGGAAAGACAAAAGGCTTTAGAATTGGTAAAAACCAAAAACAACAACCTCAATTAAAAGAAGAAGCTGGTAAAGATAAAGGATTTAAACTACAGATTTCAGGATTTATTATGGAGCAGCAATAATCATGTTATTGTCATGAAGCTAGACAAATAGATCAATGGAACAAAACAGAGCATCCAGAAATATATTCACAGGAGACACTGATATTCCAGTCAAGGCATCAACTAAATTCACTAGAGAAAAAAGTATTTTTTAACAAATGATGCTGGAATAACTAGGTATCTACATAGGAGAAAATAACTTTGATCCCTACCTCATTACAAAAATGTAAAGGCTAGAACTATAAAATATTTTGGAGAAAATCACTGGAGAATACTCTCGTGGCCTGAGGTTAGGGAGATTTCTTAGGGCACAAGAGCACTAACTGAAGGAAAAAAAACTGATAAACTGGACTTAATATTTAAAATTTTAAAATTTAAATTTCTGATCAACAAAATACATCATTATGGAAATTATTAGGCAAGCCAAAGACTTAAACACACACACACACACACACATATATTCATCAAAAGCACTTGTACCCAGTATCCACAAAATATGAAGAATTCTTAGAAATCAACAATAAAAAGAAAATCAATTTTTTTAAACAGGCAAAGACTTGAATAGACACTTCACACACACAAAAAGATAAGTAGCCAATAAGCACAGGAAAAGGTGCTTGACATAATTAGTTATCAGGAAAATGAAAATTAAGACCACAGTGAGATACCACTTCATACCCACTAGAATGTTAAATGGAAAAGACTGACAGTATCATTGTTGGTGGAGTAACTGGAATGCTCATGCGTTACGAAGAACAGGAGACTAAAGCTGTACAATAACTTTGAAGGACAGTTGCCAGAAAAGTTAAGCATGTACCTGACCTATGACATAACTATTATACTCCTCAGTATTTACCCCTCCAAAATAAAGGCACAATTTCACACAAATACTTGTATTCAAATGTTGAGACTTACTCATTGTTAAAATCTGGAAACAATTAAGTGTCCATCAATAAGAGACTGGATAAACAAATTGTAGCATATCACTACAACAGAATACCATTCAGTAATTGAATCACCACGCAACATGAATGAATCTCAAAAACATATGTTGAGCAAAAGACACCAGATACAAGGGAGCACGTGCTATGTGATTTCAATCACACAAACTTTTTAACAAGCACAACAAATCTACATCAGTAGATATGATAAAGCAATTGCCTCGGGGTGGGGGGGGGTGGCAACTGACTGCAGACGGACACACCAGAACCTTCTGGAATGATGGAAATGTTTTACATCTTGCCTTGCATAGAGGCCACATGGCCACATACGTTGTCAGACCCATCGCACTGAACACTTAAGATCTGTCCATTTTATTGTTATGTCAATTATACCCCAATGAAATATAAATACGCTCTTTGTAAATATATATGACTTATCAAGGGTAGGAAGGACAAGAAGTGATTTATGAAGGGCAGCAACATGTTAGACCCTGAACTACTTCTGTATGTTCATTCAAAAGACTAAGGCTGAGAGAATGAACAGGTTGAGAGGACCATGTAGCACACAGAAAAGAAAAGGGAAAAATAAGGCCATAGTATGAGACATAAATCTAGCCATTTCACAATAGTCAATAACAACTATTTTTTCATGAAGAGTAGCTGGCCACTTCATTATAAAAATTTTTCAGACACCTGTAGTTTGTTGCATATATTTAAGTGCTTAAAATGTTTAGATGTGAGGGTTTTTTTCCTGTATTTGAATACTGAAAATTTTTTCTCAATTTTTAGGCTCCAAATGAAGAATGTTTTTAAAGTATCAGTTGAAGGAGAAATATCACATTGTGGGAACGAAAAGGAGAGAAATCCTATCAACTGCGTATGTGCCATAGTGTAGCAGGGAAAAATAAACTATCTTTGACTTGACCTAAGTTTTCAGAATCCCAATTTCTTCATCTTTAAAATGGACATAATGATACTTCCCTCAAAGAATTTTTATGAGGATTAAGAAAGAAACTAGTAATTAGACATAGTGCTTGGTATATACTTAGTGATCAACAATTTTAATTTCTTTTTCCTTATCCAGTGCACCATATCTTTCAGGTCAAGAGGAAGGCTAGCCACAGAATTTTTATCTCAACAGGTGTAGTTAGACTTAAACATCTAAGAAGTCAATGCTGAAATCAAGCCAAGTCAGAGTATACTAAATAGAAAATGGTTTTCCACTGAAAAATATAAAAACTTAACTGGGTAATTCTGCCTAGGGAATTGTACAAGAACCAAGCTTCCTTAGACATATAACACACATAATAGAATAAATTTACACCCAACCTAGATAAGATCACTTTTTCCAAAAGGTATAAATGGACAGTTGCTAGTTATTGGCAGTAAAAATAAATGTCTTAGGATATATATCCTCAGATGAGAAATGTTCATTGTCTATTGGATATGGGACTCTGTCCTGTAAGCTAAAAATCTAACAATCTGGGGATACAGCAAACATTTAAACCCCAAAGCAAAAGGACTGAGATCAATGTGCCCTCCTGCAAAATATATCAGAAATTTAAATTTCTATCATGGGCAAAAACAGTTTTGTGACCTACTCATGTCTTTGTAGATTTATGGTGGCCCTCAGCTGGGTACTGAGAGAACCTTGTTCAGGACCTTCCCAAACACAGTGCTGCTTGAGAGGAAGAAGAAAGAGAGAAGAAAGGTTTGATGGGGATGCTCTTTTCATTCACAAATTCCTCCTTCCTCTGAGTTTTCACTGTAACATATGAAAGACTCAGATTCCCAGCTTGATCCCCTAGGGCTGAACATTGAAAATGAAGTGCTAAAAAAACACTTTCGTCTATGCTGTTTCAGTTTCTAAGAGTTTTAAAATAGAGCGGACAACCAGCATCTATCCAGGAGACATCGACATCACTGTTAGAACCTGGGCTCTCATATTCAAACCATGGGCTTCAATTCCAATCTCTGAGGACTCCACCAAACAGCTGGATGTTAGAACAGCCCATTCTGAGAAAACAGGCCATTTCCTCACGGTGAGGAAAATAACAAAAATGTCACTTTAATTCTAAGAATGACCCTCTCACCCCCACCCCCTCACCCCAGGGCATTCCCTGTCTCCCTACCAGCCAAGCATCATCTATCCATCTGCCACAGCGGGAGATGCACTGCAATGAATCCGAAGGGGTGAAGGATGTAGAGGGAGGGAACAATAGTCATTCCAAATCCACAGATTCTTCTTATTTGTTACAATGATTAATTGCATTTCTGCTGAAGTTATTAAGAAAGATAATCTTAGGTTCAGTTGTTCAGGGGAGTACAAGAACAGGGAGTTAGACAATAGCCCCACATCAAGGACACAGATGAAAGGTTATCATATCTCTATAAAAAACTTTCAATATTAATATGTATGCAAACAAACATGAGATGGAAAAATAACACATTCATCTGGTTAATTCCAAGTAATAAGAAACTCAGTCGAACAAGATGTCAGGAACTCAGTCAGCTGACCTCATTAATTTGTATTCAGCCAGCACAGAACATCTCATTGTTCTGTCCTAATATGATCATGGTTTACTAGGATCAAATACTTAAACTGCTCTTAAATACATGCACGTAATTTGTTGATTTTCCAAAACACATAAATATTCATAATCTCATTTCTTAATCCTTCAAGGTATTATGATCTTAAAGTATTTAGTTTCTTAAGTGCCCATAATTATAAACTGTACTTTAAAATCCCTCGCTGCCTCCCCTACTTCTGCATCCACCTCTGCACCAAAAAAAAGAAAAAAGAAAAAGAAAAAGAAAGAAAAGGCGCCAGAATAAAGACTGCACATCCATGGGGACTATTAGCATATTAATGCACTGTGTTTCTATTTACACTTCCATCACCAGAGCTAATTGTTAGTTATTTTAAGGAAGAGATTATGCTTTAATTAACAGTACTCAGTAAATGAAAGCTGGTTGCATTTCTTAAGTATGTTCAAATTTCACAAGTCTGATTTCACAGCAGGGATTCCAGTTCCTTCAATACTTTTATGTGATAACACCTCTAGATTAAGGAAGAAAGTCTTTAAAAGACTCTAATCAATGAGTTTCCAAAACAGGAGCCAACAAAAAGCATAATTAATGAGTAAGCTAATTATGTATCCCTAAAGCATCAATGTACACGTGCACTGTAAACGAGGCAGACTGAAGGGGACAGAAACACCTTTGGTACTTAATATTTCTAACTCTGATATTTCTGAGGACTTAATAAGCTTAAGAAGAGTTCATTCTGCAGTGTAGTGTTTCCATAACTCTGTCCCTTCCATATTCTCTGTCCTGTCTATGCCTTGGGACCACTGGGAGCACTGAATTTGATCATGTGCTTGGAAAAACAGAAAATCCCATAGTTTCTGCTTTACTTTCTCTGTCACCCTGATCACTTCTCAGCTTCTTACTTCTCTGCAGTTGTGTCACCTCCTCCCACCATTCATTTGCAAAATATCTCCCTTTCCCCCAATTCTATGATTTTTCCCCATTTCTCTCCTTGGTAGAATTAAAAAAAAAAAAAAAAAAAAAAAAAAAAGCCATGCTGTAGGCTTTGTGCATAGTCTTTGGTCCAGATCTCCCAAGCACAGTCCACTCCTTTTCCATATCACTTCAAAAATCAAGGAACATTCATGGAAAGGTGAAAACAAAACTTGCAAGCAAATCTTTTTTGTGGTTGCCAGTTTCAACCTCAATATTTGTCTCTTGAAGTATTTTTATCTCCCCCTTTTCTACAAAGAAGCCAGAAATGACAAATGTAGGATTACTTGAGAAAAAAACAGTTAATAAATACGGAAAAAGACTTTGGTTACACTTTATTTGATTTTTACCATTGATGAGGGGCCACAAGGCAGCAGCCAAAACAATAACTACAAGAATAACCTTGCTCTTAATTAATCTGTAGCTATTAGTCTTCTAACTATTTTACACAGATTCACTTATTTAGTCTTTACAACAACCCCACCAGGTGAGTATCAGTTAAGAAACAGAGGAGCTAAGGAGCAACTGTCCCAGAGCCACAAAGCCAGCGCGTGGGACAGGAACCAGACAGTCCACCCTCTCCACAAGTCTACCAGACCCCATCGCTGGTTCTCTTCCACGTATGTACTGTGCATGCAATTAGGCATTTCTTCTGCAATTTTAAGGAAATGAACTTTTCTGGAGCTAAGAGGAGTAGAAATTCTTTCAATATAGAATATTTTTCTCTTTATTAAATATCCCCACCATTCACTTATGTTATATACTTTATGGTAAAGAGTGGAAAGGAAAGAAAGAATCACAAGCAAGACAGAGATGCCTAGTGAGTGTAGAGTCCAGAGTTGCATTTCCCCTTGACCAGGTATATGTGACTCTCCGGGCCCAGCAGCACCTCTTAGCTTCAACCAGAATTCCCCTGGAGCCTCCTGGCTTACTGCCCTCAAAGTGTTTCCTGGGTTATACTGCTCTGTGGACCATCCACGTGCCCACAGCTCCCCCGCCCCCCACCTTGTAAACAGACAAAAATGCACGTTATGGGAGAGATTTAAAGAGGGCACCCTTGAAACCATCCCCTTCTCAACACCTGCCAAAGGCATTCTCTCCTGTTCAGGGATTTTCAGAGTGGTCTCCAGAGACAGTGCCAGGGTACCTAACAGTTTCACCTGAATCCACCGATTCAAGGAGGAAAAGTCAGACCCTGTAGGAAAACTGAAGAACCTAGGACAGAAGACCATCAGGACTGGACATAAGCTTCTGGTGAAGAGGCTAATTAAAGCTCCTGCCTGGTGCTGCCAGTTACCTCCTCTGTTTGCTTTGATGCCACGAACATCAGAAGAACAGAGGGAGTTTCTCTTATTCAGTATGAATAAATTGTAAAAGAACAAATTGTGAAAGCAGAGTACGTTATCAATCCCATTTTAGAATAATGACAATATCTAGAAAATTTTGAAACATTATTTAGTCTCCTCCACTTGCTTTCTGCCCACAATGTTACTCTTTCAGCAACTCCTTACAGCAACAACAGCAAAAATGTAAACCAGCACATCAAGCCAGCCTTCCTGAAAAAGAGGGAAATCTGTTCTGAAAGCTTTTGCTCCTAACCAATTTGCCAACTTGGTACTAAGCCACACGAATTTGAAAAAAAAAAAAAAAAAAAAAAACCAGCAAACTGTAAACATAAGACAAGCATAAACACAGTACAAAGACCTTCTTTGAAAAATGCCAGTTATACCAAATTCGCGATGGTTTGGAAAAGCCTATTGATTTCTTTTCCCAAAGAAAGAAGGAAGTGCAAGTACTTACGGTGTCGTGAGATTTATCCTTGACATCATAGACTGTTAGTTTTATTTTGGTCTCCTCATAGATGGGATACTCAGATGGGAATGTGACGCCGGTTAAGAACAGTGGGTCTCTTGTTCCCTGTAACGGCACAAGCAGACAACTTTGATTCAATAAGGCAGCCACCGCAGTTGGCAGCAGGCAGTGACACATGAGAATGCAGAAAGTGTCTGGGTCTGTTTGTTTTTCTAGGAAATAGTTCTATGAGAAGAGAGATCTGAATTGTCAAATGATGCCCATGGGGAACAACATGGCCCAGGTCCCCAAAGTACTGATAGAGCTGCTGCTGGTAAAGCCCTGTATCATTGTCAGGGCAGCTAAAAATCTTGAAAAACAATTTATTTTCATTATACCCAGAGCCCTTCTTTAGGGTCAGTGGTCAGTCCGCTTAGAACACACTGAATGGATCTAACCTGTGATTGGTGCAAATAACCTAAGATATCGACTGATCAAATTAAAAGGAAGCTATTTTCTCATAAAGAAGCATTAGGTAATCTTAGACTGTCCATTTATTTCCCTTCTGTAATGATTCAGTTGAAAGTCATTCTCTGATAGCATCCATTTGTTTTCAGATGTTCTGCTATTTTTTTTTTTCTCAGACTGATTTGAAAACTAATGAAGGAAACTAAATATGATGGATTTGGGGCTATGGGATTACTAGCTCAGGATGCAGTGCACAGGGTATTTCAATGCCTCAGAATTAATTTTTAGAGAGCTGCCATCCAACATTAAATTTTGTATCTATATTTGAATACATATATTGCTGAATATCACAGAGATGTCTGCTAGAGTTCTGTAAACCAGTTGTCTATGGAAGTTTCTGGAAGCCAAAGTTATTCATTTAGTCACTCATTCTTTCTTCCTTTTATTCAACAAATACTACCTTGTGTTCAGCCCTGTGTTAGACACTTTGGAACAGGCAGTGAATGAAACAGTCGACGACAGCTATACATGTTCAAATAAGCATGTCAAAATAATTTCTTTAATGTTTCAAATAAGTAAGTTGGAATAATACCTGGAAATAATTATCATATAAGTGAACAATTTTCCAATTTTTAGTTAAGTTTCCTACAAGTGAATAAAACTATTTTTGTTTATTCAACCACAGCAGTAACTACTAATTAGACCAGCACTGGAATCTGAAGTATCCCAGGGGCCGATTCAGGGCCCTGCGCAGGATCTGGGTCATTCCCATTAGAGAAATGAGTGGTGTTTAGTCTGAATCATTTATTCCACCAACTGCACTGAGCAATCGTGATCTGGGGGTAGGCAATTCAGGCTCTTGCAGAGAAACTTCTCTTTCAGGGCTCCCAAGTCTAAGAAACACAAAGCTTCAGGGGTTTAGAGTACACTTTCTTTGGTTCCAGATGTTCAAATAAGTATCTCATTCACTGAGGCTGTGAAATATGCAAGATGAGAACAAAATAATCAAAAGGGAAACACTTCCTCTTTTGAATCTGATCCAACACAATAATACAAGTTTCCTCCCGACACATTTTGGATGTTATATTAGTAACAATAAATGTAAATAGGAAATCTCTCATCGGGATGAGTAATATTTACACCTCTTGCCTAGAAACGTTACAGTTGCTCAAATGAATCATCTACCTTTCTTTGAAAAACATCATACTTTAAAAAGACATGTTTTTCTTTGAAAAAGACAAGGACAGCAGAGATTATCAAGTTTCCACAGTCAGTTTGGAGAACACAGGAAAAAATGAAATGGGCAAAAACACTTTTAACAAGTTTAAAACTTCTCTGGGTACTTTACAACTTTCTTTTTTTCCCCAAAGAAATATTCATTCCATTTAATTTAAAATTTATATATATTTTTTTCTCTATTTAGTACTCTACTCAAAGATTCAAAGTGGAGATTTTCCTTCTATTTACTAAAGAAAAATAAGGTCTTTTATAAAAAGGCAAGTTCTTCCCCCGTTTGTTTATTCTGGTAAGTTACAAATGCACGCTCAGTAACCTCAGGTGTGTTTTCCTAAATGACAGAGGACAGTGACCGAGCATAGCTGCAGGCCATGATCTAACTTATTTCAGCCCATGTGCTCAAATTCAGAGAGCGACTGAGAGAGAGCGCGAGAGTCAGCCGGCACACAGCACACTCACCTCCACAATCTCCGTGCTGGAGTATCTTGTCAGACCCTGCTCCGCGGGGTGGATTACTGAGATCTGCACCAGTGTATTCAGCTTCCGATCACGGACAGGAGCCACGAGATCCTTGCATGCTGGCAATGGCAAAGGAAAGAGAAAAAAAAAAAAAAAGAAACTAACACCAGGTCTCAGGGAAAACTTCTGCCCCGGGCTGGAAGTCAGCTTAGCTACAGTGCTGAATGGAAATCTTCTGGGACTCGGGGCTGACTTTACAGAGGAAGTCTCTTGGAAGTAACTTACAGAAATAGGAAGTCACGTGTTACGGAGCTGACTTGAGAATTCATTTCCACTGGCCACATTTGCAGCTCTTGCAAGTCTCGACTGCCCTGGGATCCCAGTTCTAATGCGTGATTATGCACACACAGCTCAGGGACTTGAGGGACTTTAATTAGTCATCAAAGCCTGGGCTTTAATTCACACTCCTAGACTAAGTAAACTGAGTTGGGCCTCATCCGGGAAAAGATTACGCTGCTCCTTATTGACACTGGCTGGATTAGGTCAAACGTTGGAATGCACACTTCATCTTTACCTATCTGTTCACTAGAGCTGGCCTCCTACAGTCCTGCACAGGGACAGAAACTGGGAAGGGAGGCTACTCTAGCCCCAGGCAAAGGGCAGAGGAGGAGGAGGAGGAGAAAGGGTTAAAAGCTTCCTCAGTCTGGGATTCCAGCAAAGTCTGGGAGGGAGAACTATAGAGAAAGGATGGGTTAATTCTTGCGTGGGGCGGGGGGGGGGGCACAAAACTAAGGACTTTCCCTTGAGATACCAGGCTCGTATTACAGACACTCCTCCCCATACCATATTTACCTGAATATTTTCCCCTCTCACATATCATTCCCACAGTTGGGAAAGAAAAAAAAAAATCCTGTTCAGCAAGTCTCACATCTCCTCTGGCTGTGTTTCCCCACCTGGCTTTGAAATTGTAATTTTACTACCTGCATTTGGATCCCTGAGAATAATGCAAAGTGTCCTCACTAGGGGGCGAGGGGCAGGGTTCAAGCTAGGCTGAGCTGGTGGCTGGGGGCAGGCTGGAGCTGTGACAGAGGAACTAAGAAGTAGTCCTGGGTCCTGGATTCATGGTGAGAGTGTGCTGGGCTCTAAAGCATCCACACCTCAGGCCCCTGACCAGTGCAGGAAGGGACGGAAGGGCGGTATATTTAAGCTATACTGTGGCACTGCAGCAGGACACAGGGCCTCACCCACTGGGACAGAGGTACTGCAGCTTAAATCTGAAACTTCAAAACAAAGGAAATTAGAAATGTAATTATCACCTTTCCATTGCTTACAGATCAGTTCATTTATGGAAGGAAAATAGGATAGAGGAACTTTGGAATGAAAACAGGTCTGATTTTTGGCCAGTTCTATTGGCTAAGCAATGCTGGGCAAATAAAACTTCTTAACTCCTTCTTGACAGACTTTGAGATCCTTTTTACCCCTGTACGGCATTTTGTTAGAATTTTTCCTTCTTAGAACCACATGCCTCTAGCCATGCAGGAAAGCTTAGGAAAGCATGTGTGGAAAAAGTAACAGCAACTGCTTATACAGCCGTCACTATATTTGAGGCAGTTCGCCAGTCCTCTCTTAATTTGTCAGAACGGTGCTTTGAATTATTATTTCAGTTTTACATACTAAGAACTAGAGGCTTAGAAATATTAAGTGCTCACATTCACATGACTAGAACGCTCTGGTAGTTTTCTCACATCACACTCCCTCAGCTCCATTTCTTCTCCTGACATACCGAATTCCTCTCTTGCACAATGGCACCTGTCTTTGGAAGACCCTCGGCCACCATTCTTTATTGTCTAACCCGAGAGATCTACAGTTTTAGAAAACACTACTGCAAGGCTTCAATTATGTCAACATATCAACGGAAGGAAAAAAAAAAAGATAGATTCAGACTTTACTGTTCTTTGGTGGTTATTTTGATCATTTCCTCTACTTGCCTAATGGATGTTTAGTTTTATCACTCATTCTCCTGGCTTTCTGCTCACAGCATACAGCATTTCTCTCCACTTACTGATATTGACATTTATCTGTCCTTGGATTTTGAAGCTGGAGTCAATTTGTTTCAAACACATGCATCTTGCCCATTTTCTGCTGGTAGCTTCATCTCTGCCTTATGGACTTAGGATATGTCACTCAAAGTAAGTTACCTTTTTTCTTATTTCATATCAGGCTTGATTGTGGGCTGTGGTTAGTTCTCAGAAGTGAGCAGCTGTTCTCCATTTTATCAGAGAACCTCTCAGACTCACTTGTAATAAAAACAGAGAAAATCTCCACAAAACTCAAATGTTCTGTCCTACTCAATCTGCAGATGCTCCAATACTGATGAAGTAAAAACAACCATAATGGCACTTTGTGTTTCTTTATGTTCTGCATCTAAAAACAGGCACAGAAAACAACAACCAAAGTCGTACCGCAGGCTGCCTGTATCTCTTTCCTTCCCAGCAGCCCAGAGACCTTCCTAACCCTGACACATCTGCAGCAAGATGTCAGGGAAAGAACTCCTGCGCTGTATTCCCAGATTCCTTGTTTTCTCCTTACATGCTGTTAAGTCACAGACTCAGACACTCAATTTCCCCATCATTTCCCCTATTTCTCAGGGTGGAGGTAAGGAAGAAATTAAGCCCTTTTTTTTTTTTTTTCTTATTAAGTCCTTTTTTATGAATGGACTTTTCTGTGCAAAATAAAGTTTACTAATACCATGTTTCTAATATTTACCAACATCAACACCAACATTTACCAGTAGTGTTTTACTCTTCTGTGAGATGGCTTTTTTATTGACTCAGTCATATTTAGGCAACTCCTTAAAAGCTGTCGGGAGGTTCAGTATTTCCTTGTAAATACCAAACCAGCATGAGTCATGGCATTTCATAAAGTGAAACCCATACACCCTATGGATCTATACAGACTGAAACTATCCCACTGGAAGGGTGAGAAATGATGAGTGACTGGATTACTTCAAGGAGGCATTACTCATTTGATCACCATAAAGTCTAACCTACATAGGAACTTTTTGGTAGCCACTAAAGAAGCCCGAAAAATCTGTTTTCAGAAATCAAAATAAGTCGTATTAGTCTTTCAGCCATACTTCCTACTGTCCATTACCCACACAAAACCCTACTGTAGGAGGGAGTGACCTGTGTAAATGGCCTTCCTCAACTCTTACGACTGAAAGAATGCTTTCGGAGTTTTGTATTGCTTGTCTTTTTAATTTAAGAATTCTTCAATCAAATGGGTAGGAACAAATAAATGCCTCTCTGCCACCATTCATTCATCAGTAGAGTTTTAGTTTCATTTCTGCCTTTTTACTGGCTTTGCTTTGGATTGAGCTATTTAAAAGCATTCTCTTGTCATACTCCTCAGTCATTAAAAAAAGAATAAAATAATGCCATTTGCAGCAACATGGATCAATCTGGAGATTGTTTTAATAAGTGAAGAAAGCCAGAAAGAGAAAGAAAAACACCATATGATATCAATTGTATGTGGAATCTTAAAAAAAAATGACACAGATGAACTTCTTTACAAGACAGACTCACAGACATAGAAAACAAACTTATGGTTACCAGGGAGGAAGTGGGGTAGGGGTGGTGGTGGGATAAATTGGGAATTTGGGATTTTCAGATACTAACTACTATATATAAAACAGATAAACAATAAGGTTCCACTGTATAGCACAGGGAACTATATTCAAAACCTTGTAATAACCTAAAATGAAAAAGAATATAAAAAGAACATATATATGTATAACTGAAACATTATGCTGTACACCAAAATTAACACAACACTGTAAACCGACTATATTTCAATAAAAAAGAGTAAATAAATAAATAAATGCATTGTCAGAGTCCAAAAGGGTTTAAACATAAACAGATGTTGATAGGGTGGGATTCAAATGTGCTTGTGTCCACTGAATTGACTGCTTATTTTTTAATGAAAAGGGGAAAAATAACAACGTAAAAGTAATGAGTAATTAAAGAACTATAATTGAAAAATTTTTTTAGAAAAAAATGAAAGATCTACATGTGACTTTTTGTTGTTGCTAACTTTGCTATATAACAACTGGGGATGTTGAGGATTCATTTTCCATCATCAGTGCTGGTGAGTGAGACGCTCACAGGCATCCCCAGCTGGGGCTGATGCAGCGCCAGACAGCTCTCACTCTTCTAAAAGGGAATCATCAATAGAAGCATAATGGAGCTTCAATGTCCTGGGGGAGGTCTAGGCACTGAGCAAACTGGATACCTATCCAGTGTCAAGAAGGGCCCTTCATTCAGATCCACTGCCTGAGGAAATAAAAGCCTCCTGCGGCTTGCTTTGAGGATTTGTCCAAAGCTTGAAATCCCAGCCATTGCTTAGGCTAAATATCTGTGACTATATCTGGCCTAAGGACCAGAAGTTGCCCACCTTGGATTGAGATGCTTAAAGATGCTACTTGGATTCGTAGCGAAAGTGCAGATCATCTCTTTCTCCTATAATTCCTCTAATATTTGAGAATCCAGAAGCTAAAGGGCAGGGGTCTTCTGGGCTCATGCTGAATTAATTAATTTTCTGCTTACCCCAAAATACAGTTTTAATAAATACCCATTTTTGTTTCATTTAGCCGTCATTTCTAAATCATGTGAAGTCTATTGAGTCCATAGAGTCGTTCCATCATTCTAGCCAACTTTGGCTGGAACCCAAAAATGGCCCCCTGAAGAGTCGTTCCATCATTCTAGCCAGCTTTGGCTGGAACCCAAAAATGGCCCCCTGACTGTTCTATAGGAGCGCTCAGTCCAGAAATACTCAGTTTGAAATAGAACACAACTGTTGGTACAAGTGCCTTTGAATTCAGCAGCCCTGGCCAAATCCTAGTTGTTCTAAGACCTGCCCTGGATATGGAGTGTGCACCTAAGCAGAGGTGCCTGCCACAGGCTTTCACAAGGACAGTGGCATGAGCCACTGGGGCAGTGAGAATTCAAGGTCAATTCCAAGCAACTGTCTCTTTCCCCTTAAGAACTCTTTCTTCCGTGGTCAGGAGATTTTTCTCGCCCCACTCCATTTCATCTCTCCTTGCCGTTCAGTGTCAGTAGCATCGAACAAGTTTATCCTCTGTCTTCTAGAAAACAAGCAATGGCCACATGCAGAGGAAGTGGCAGTGGGGGACTCTGACAAGAATTTCCACATCTGCACAATTCTGTTCTTAAATTAGCCAAAGGAAAGTTAGGCTTAGAGGAGAAACCACACACTGGAGCGAATGAAGAATAAAGAAATGTTTTTTGTTTTTCTTTTTTTTAAACTCAAGATAAAACTGTATTTGAAACCAGGATCTAGCCTAAGGAATTATGTGACTTTGGATAAATTACTCTATCTCTTTCAGCCTCTATTTTCTCATCTGTAAAATGGAAGAGAAAGAACAGATTTCATAGATTTGTTACAACGATTATATGAAGTAATGAATATAGAATGCTAGGCACACAATAGGCCTTTAAATTATTGTTAAGGTTAATATGAATATAGTTATACATTGACATAATAATGGATTTTATCTATCCAATACACTTACAGTAATTAAATGCTCAAGACATTCTGGGTTGGTTCTGATTTTGTGTAACCTTGTTCTTTCTCAATAAAAGCATTTTATTAAATATATATCTGTGATTTTTGGTACCTCTGTTTTCATATAGATAAATACAAAAAAATTTAAAACCCCTTATTAGATTATCTGTTAATTTCAGAAATCAAAGGTATCATCAATATATTGCCTCTGGGAAACCAGATTGCACATTTATGCTTGTTAATTTCACCTCTGACTAGGCATTTCCAAATGAGAAGCCAAAAATTGCAGAAAGCTTTATTTTCTGTCTGCCCGCAGGTGTACCACATGTAAATGGTAAACTCACCCTCTGAGCAGAGATTTATCTGGAGGCTAGTGTTCTTTTACTTGGAGAAAAAGTTGGTCCACAGGGAGGCACTGTCTTAACAACTGAGATTTCCCAAGGGGTCATGGAAAGACTTGCTCCTCTGTTCTGTACATCCTTTCATCAGAAAAGGAAGCCTGTGAATGCTAATAAAGCTTCTTTTCTTGCAAGTATAAATAAATATTACAGATTGAGCCCAATATAGCCTGATGGAAACATACCTTCCCCTCTGATGAAAGTTCATTTCTTATACCTGCTACAGACTCTTCACAGGGAAAATAGAAGAGATAAATCCATGCCTCTCAAGGGCACAATAGGCCAGGGTACAGAGGATAGGGGGCATCTTGAACAGAAAAGTGGGCTTATCCAAACAAGGATTTAGGGAAATAATCATCTAGCTCCAAGTTCCCCCAATAGCACTATTCTTACCTTACCATCCCTAAGAGAACCGGCCACTTCTCTAAGGCTGTAAGACTTTTGCTCCCGAGAATGCAATTTTTTCTTTACTTCTCAAATTCTAGATGTTGGGTCTGGTTTCTCAGAAATGTTACACATATATCCTTGTTCACTGTACTCCAGAAAATTAGATGCCACTTAACAACTGATGGGCCAATTTGGGTTATGTTTCCGGTCCAATAAATGACTGGACTCCTTTACATGGTTTCACAGTTACCACTCCATACCCGTGACTACATCCAGGTTAAATCAATTTACATCCTGCATTAAGAGATACATGCAACATTTAAAAAGCCTCATAGCCCCTCTTACTTTGCCAGTATAATACGCTTTCCTATTCTTAGTTTCTTCTGCCTTTCTGTTCTTTACTCTTCCTTTCTCTCAGGAATTTTAAGACAGCGATTTTCTGAAACCTAGGATGTCAACGTCTATAGTTCAGATCTCCTGAGTGGATTTAGCAGACAATACTGCCTCGTTCCGGGGGCACCGCATTCCATGATAATTCAACTGTCTGTGGGAAAACGGCAGAATACACAGTGTCCTGGAATCGTACTAATATCCACACAAGTGCACTGCACAAGTAGTCAGGAACACGCTATTCACTTGTGAGGATGTTCTTAAGGCTACTTCTTAGAAAAATGTGGCTCTTTGTCATTGCAGAGCTGATGTATGCCCATTAATAATATTCTTCCATGTTTACTCTGTATTCTCTGTAGAATCTTTCAGAGTCTCTAATCCACTGAGTCTACTAGCATTGCTCCTTGCCTTCTCTGTTCATTTCAGCTCATTTTCAACTGCTAGGGCCTACTTTCTATGATTTTCCTCATTTAGTATTATTTTTCTCATTTGTGTTCTCTTTGGCCATCTCAGATGTCCTCGCTAACACATGTTTCTCTCATCACTCTGAAGGATGAGGTTATCAAAATCATCACTTATATATTTATAAGACTTGGGACTATTGGGGTCAGGAATACATCTCTCTTAACAAACAACTGCTTCTCCCTTCAGTTAAGTAACTGCTTTTTAAGTCTTCATAGCAATAAAACAAAAAATGTGTTATTTTCCCCTTAACAACTATGTGGGAGATTTTAATTTACATATATTTCCCTAAAGAGTGTGTGAAATATTACTCATGTTGGTCTGTGTAGATACCAACATGAGTAATATTTGTTGGGAAAATTTTTAAAATGTATAAAAGTTGGTGTGAAAAATGTGATTAGAAAATTTGGACTTTTTTTCTTCTTTTTCTTTTTTCTCCATCCCCCCCTTTTTTTCTGTTTTCCTTTGTCTTTTAAGACACTGAGTTCAAAATATTAATACTCCAAATTCAAAATCAGAATCTTACTTTTCAAGGAGGATAAGCATACCCACATAACTTGAACCAACAGTATTAATTTTTGGTTTCTAGAAAGTTAGAGGGCGGAAAAAGTAACTCAGAGTTTAAGGTTGAATGATAAGAAATCAATGCAAGGAATCAGTACACACCCACAGAGACTAATCAATAAACAAATAAACAAGCAAACAAATAAATAAAGCCAAACTAATGAAAAGATTCCTTAGACATAGTGAAATGATGCTAGATTGTTTGTTTCTATACTACAACAATAAAATGCTAATATAATGTGAATTTTAAGGTTGTTCTCAATTAAGACACTACAGGATAATACAGGAAGCATGCAGAGAAGATGGGGGTGGGGGCAGGAAGTACGATTTACTGCCTACTGTGCACCAGGTGACACTGGGTTTAAACTTTGCTTGTGTTAGCTCAAGTCTAGAACAGCGATGTACCTGTTGCTGCCTCATAATTCCTTTACTTCCCCACATCTGTATTTTTGACTAAGCAGTCAGATTTGTAGATCCCAACATATGGCTCACCGATGAAGACTATGTTTTGCTTATTTTTTACCAATAGCTCAGCAGCCTGAGTTAATTTTTTGTTAATAACATCACTCTGCTCCGTCTGGTCCTGCGCCCGTCCCATGGTGATTTAGCTTTGTAACGAGAATTTTTAAGCCTCTCAACACTCTGATAATAGAATCCAAATAAACCTTGAGGAAAGGATGAGGCTAATGCCAAAGGGAGGAAGCAGATGACAGAATTATTGAGGAATACAGGTAATAATTTGCATTAGGGAATTTAAGAGATTTTGTTATAGAAATATTGAAATACTGCTTCAGAATTCTTGCTACACTGAGATTTGAGCACCACTGCTTCTAAATTTCCTTTCAGCTGACTCATTTGTAAATTAAACTAATTTCCTTGATGTCAAATGCTAGATTCAGATTGTTGGGAAATAGACCCTGAAATAAAATTTGTTACTTTTCTTCCCCCATAACAGAACAACATAAAAATATGCCACCATATTTTAGATGTATCTGTGTGTGTTAAATAAAAACATGTTGGCCTTTGGGAAAAAAATGTCTAAGAAGATGAAATTCACTTCTATAGTTGGAACATTATACTAAAATAAACTAACCACTCAGTACTGGTTCTCAATTTAAGTATCATTGAAGAATCTATATAGGAAAAAAAAAAAAAGGAATCTCTGCCTGCAACAATGGTGCTCTTGGGAAATGCACTCTGATTGTCTGTGCTCCAGAGCAGGGAACATGCCAGCTATACAGAAAACAGCATATCTGCATATGAAAAGAGCAAATTTGGTTGAAATCACTGTTGTCAACACCAGAAGTCTCTCCTCCTCTAGCTTCTCCCCTGCCTCCTCAGGTTCCCTCCTGTCAATCCTTAGAAAATTCTATTTTGTCTGGTTTTTGTGACTATTACCTAGGTGGCTGTGACTCCATCCTTGAGCAACTGAAGTAAAAACAAGTCTGTGCTTGTGTCTCTTCCGGTTTTAATATTCCATGCTCTATGATGTAAACCCCAAACCGGCATGGCATCGTCGCCTAAAACTGCATAGAGTCTCGGCTCTTTGTGAGCACGCTCACAAAATCCACACTCCACTTCGGAAACAAGTTCTTGCAGCTTTTGGCTGCTCTTTTCAGCAAGAACATATGTGCTGCTTAAGCAAGGATGAAAATGTTATTCCAAGAATGGAAGCAGGTCTCTCCAAATACTAAAAGAAATGTCCGTGAGTCAGTTAATGGAAATCTGTAGTGTTAGAACTAGGGTCACAGAAGAGGAAGAAACACAGGGAACAATCTTAAAACTTTTATCCATCCAGGGACCAAAACGACAACATTTTTTCAGAACTGCCATTTTGACATGGGAGCCAAGAGGATTCCCGATCAGGACAAGCATAGAACCCATCCGTAGATCCACATGATTAGTGGGGAGGGGGTGCTTCCTTGATTTACCTCTGAACCAAAAAATGAGGCCAGTTTGGCTGGTGGAGATAGTTATAGGATGAGGTGGCAGAAAAGTCGGAGCCTGAGTCACCAAAGGTGGGTGGCCAAGAAAAGTGCACTCAAAGTTGTTGAACTCTGAGGGCACAGAATGATGTCTAGGAGGTGTTTGGAAGACTGAGAAAGAATAAACGAAACAGGGACCTGGGATGTGGCCTTCAGCCATTGACAGACTCCTGAGGGAATCTGAGGTCCATTTGTTTGGACAGGAAGTAGCAAGCAATCTGGAAAGCAACTGTTTAACGTGAATGAGTTCACACACAAAACATTGACTCATGGTATGGGTTTCACCAAATCCTGCATGAAGCGATTTTTAGACATGCTTTCCTGAACCAAAACGTTTTAGAAAACTGCATTGTATCATACTGCGCCCAAGAGCTTAAATTTTATAAGGTATTTAAATTAAGGTAATCTTTAAACTTTCAGTAATATTTTCCCCATAAATGTTTTCAGCTTAGCAGTTATATGTGGATTTTTTTCCATTTCATAAAAAAATTAATGAGATTTTATGAAATTCCTGACCCTCTAGTGCCAAATATTTCACAAGTAGATTTAAAGTATTAAATCAAAGCCATACATGGATAGATTAGGAAATAAGGGGGGAAAGGGAAGCATGAGAGGAACAGATGGTTCTTGAGGGATAATTCACCTCTCATTTTATTGTCTCTACCTGGAACATCCTTTGTGGGGGGCAAGTTATCAGTCCCTATTTTTCTTGAGTCTCTTGAGTCAACCATATGTGTAATTTCTTTGAGGGAAAAAAATTCTCAATATTCATGTTGAATATGGGGCCTTCAGGGTATCAATTCTCCCATCATAAGATGATTGACTCACAGGAAGTAAGACTAGGTTGGTACAGATAGTAAAGCTAGAAATGACTAGTGAGCCGGGAGACATGACACAAGAGGAGGAAGACGAGTGGGTCTGTGGGTGAGACATCAAATGTGGACTAGCTTGAGGCAGAAAGAGTCTTATTATCCAGAGCAAAATCCACAAGTTCAACAGTATATGGCAAGAACGTAGACCAGACAGCTTGAAAGTGGGAGAGAGCAGTTATAAGAGAATCAGAGTTTGAAGGAAATAAAGAGCACGCATCTCAGAACATTTGGGGTCTCCAAGGAGCACTCCCAGCTCAGCAGAGCACCTGTGAGCTGAATGTAGCATGCTTCAGAGCCCCAGCTAGACAGGAAGTCTCAGAACAAAGGAGTAGTGGTTTACACCACCTGAACTAAATTAAAAGAGAACCACCCTCTCAGCAAGTCCCAGACATGTGGTAGGCTAGGTGAAAATATGAGACATCTGTTTGAAGTTCTCCTTGGCACTTCTTTCTCGCTCTGTGTAGTCAAAAGCCAAAGGTTCAAGGTCATAGATTCCAGTCCTGACTGGGTGACTCTGGGTATGTTATGGAATCCCAGTATCCTCGTCTAGAAAGGGGCATGATAATTACAGTTATTCTCACTGAGTGCTTGTGAAGGACTAAACAGGTGGGGGGAGAAAAAAGACGTATTAATTTCCTAATGATATATTGATAATGGACTTCTCACTTTCATGTATGTTAGCTCAAACACTCTGTGAAATAGGAATTATTACCCACAACTGATAGGTAAGGAGTCAGAGTTTCCTAGAGGTTAAGGGGTTCACCCAAAATAATCACTAAAAAATACCCTTAAACCACCATTTATGCACCTAGCACCATTCTTAGTACTTTAAGTACACTGCCTCATTTAATCTACAAAACAACCCCATAAAGATGAACTGTTCAGAATTGCACAGGGAGACGGTAACAGAATCTGAATTCAAATGCTCGCAGAATAGCAACCCAGTCCATGTCTCTTCAACACTGCCTTCTCTCAAGATTACACGTTGTAGCTGAAATCTAGGTTCAAATCTCTGGATGCCAATCCATTTCTACTATTTGTTGTCTCCTATCCTTCTTGTTATTTGTGTATGTATGTTCTTACAACATACAGGAAGACTATGTGCTCCCTGATGGTATCATAATACAGAAATCTTGAAGTTACCTTGTGAAGAATTTGGGGCATGAAATTCTGCACAAGTAAGCAACCATTAGCTATCCAGTCCAGTGACAGAAACCACTTGCCCAGCTCAGCCTATGACTAATTCCTCCTGTCAGTTCACTCCAGATGAACCCCAAGGGCAGTCAGGCTTTATCCTTTCTAATAAAATTTGCTAACAACAAAATATCAACGGTTAAATAATTGTCCTCATTGAGAATACAAAAATGAATTGCTCTTTACAAACAACTGTGCTAGCAAAAGCTACAAAACCTTTCAAAGGCATTTCTAAATATATAAATTTATTTTATGAAGAAATATGAGTAAAAGAGCAGTGGCATTCACCCATGCGTTCAGTTCATGGATATTTATTGAATGTCTAAATGTGCCCACCATGATTCTAGGTGACAGTTTCATAGCAGTGAACAGGAAAGCAAGTTCCCTATTTTATGGAGCTTATAGTCTATAAGACATAAAATCAAAAAAAAAAATTAGTGAGAATTTTAAACAGAGTGATTAAGTTGGAAATGCTGGGGGGAGCATGGATCAAGAAAAGCTTCTCTGATGAGGTGACAGCTGAGTGTGACCAAAAACTAGCAAGGAGCCAGCTGGGGGGTGGGGGTGGGGAGCCAGAGAACAAGACTGAGGAGGTGCAGAGTGACTGAAGATCAGCACGGGTGAGGTGAGAAGGGTCAGCTCTTTAAGCTCCTTGCGGAGTGTCATGAGGACCCCCTTAACTGGCTCAGGTCGGAGCTGAGACCACCTTAAACTGAACTACATCGGTGGCAATGGACGGAGGTGGTCAAATTCAGAATATTGAACACAGAAATTATAGGACTTGATGATGGATTTGACATGAGGTTGGGGAAAAAGAAGAATCAAGGAAGAGCTATAGTTTGAGGATTTGTGTAACTGAACGGATGGTGATATACTTTAGGGGGAGAGATATCTTTGGGGGAATAAGATGTTTAGGGGGACAAGAAATGGGAATCAAGAAATCAGGTTTTCATATGATCCAGCAAGCCCACTCCCGGGCACATATCTGGAGAAATCTCTAATCTGAAAAGATACATCCACCCCAATGTTCACAGCAGCACTGTATACAACAGCCAAGACATGGAAGCAACCTAAGTGTCCATCAACAGATGACTGGATAAAGAAGCTGTGGTATAGTTACACAATGGAATACCATTCTGCCATAAAAATAAAATAATGCCATTTGCAGCAATATGGATGGACCTGGAGATTATGATATTAAGTTAAGTAAGTCAGGTTTTAACTGTCTTGAATTTAAAATACCACCTAGAAAGTCAAATATTTTGAGCAAATGACACCGTGGCATTCAGAGAGAAAGGATCAATATTACAGAGTAAAGGAGTCCTCCAAGGACCTGATCGTAAGATCTGATTGTAGATCTCTCGGATATAGAATTAAAGATATAAGGAGAACTATAAAACGATATAGGATTCTGGCTAAAAACCTTGGTCTTAAAGGTGTACTCTCTTGTCATGGATCTACCTTGATTTACTTTGAGATGTTTTTTCCCCTTAATGACAAAATGACCTTTGGTGTCTGAAATAGCCAAAAGTGCATTTTTCTTCTTTCATGCACAGAAGTCTCACAATCCACAGTGACCGAAAAACTGGGCTCTAGAGGCAGTCTGCCAAGATTCAAAACTTAACTCCTCAGCCTCTCCGTAATTCAGTTCCCAAAATGTAGACAATAACATTGCCTAATTAGTTATTGTGAGAATTATATGAGATAAAGTTGATAAAATACTTATTTCAGACGCTAGCACATATCCAACAAATGTTTGCTATCCTTAAAAAAAAATGACCCCCTAGGTGAGCAAGTGGAGATGTTTACTAGCCAGTTGTAAAAGGGAGCAGAGAGTTTCACTGAAAAGTGAAGGTTAAAGTTACAAATTTGGAGACAAAGATCCATAAATGTTATTTAAAGCATGGACTTTGAAACTGCTTAGAGCAAGAGGGTGTTTAAGCTTTGTGAGTATTGGGATAAAACAGATATTCTGAATTTGAACAAGTTTTGAGTGGGAAAACCTTTTCTGCTCAGACTGACTTCTGCCACCCCAACCCTATAGATGACAGACAAGAACTATCTCTTTGTCATTGGTAAAGCAGAGGTAATGTTGGAGTAAGGGGCAGAGCACTTGAAAAGCTTTGGACTTTCTCCTACCAGACAGACAAGTTCAGACAAGTCACTCAACCCCTCTGAGAGTCAGCTTCTGCCCTGTAAAATGGGGAGAGCACCACCACTGCGAACTGCAAAAGGTCAAAGCTCAAGTAAGAAGCATCTGGGAAAAGACTGTTCCATATAGTGGACATGTGACAGACTTTTCCTTAATCCTGCATTCCACTCTACGAGGCCCCTCCCCCGGCCTGGTTCCCAGGTGGCCTCGGATACATTTGGATGCCATCTGCTCGACAAGAAGCTAGAGTGACAAATTTCAGCCACACAGACAGAAGCATCAGGGAACCTCGCCCCCTCATAACCTCAGCGACTTCCTCATGAGCAAAGCCGCTAGGTAGTCCTGACTCCTCAATTACCCATAGTAGGAACAGGTGCGGCAGAGGTAGACTTGTTCCAGTGACCAGCGCGCTCAGTAAGGAGACAATGGAGGGAAGCTAGTAATTAGGTGGATACACACAAAGAGAAGAAAACTGGGTGGGGCATGTTGATCATGAATGAAAGACACAGATTAAAAAAAAAAAGGTAGAAAGTGAACATTAAAAAAAAAAGCAAACTTCTAATTTATTAATTTGCTAAACAAAAATTTTAATAACAAATAATTTGTAAATATGTGGAATAATCTGCTTAGGTCCATGAGGTTAAACCTGGTCAAAGACCTCCCTTAACTAAATGTCCTAAATGTGAACAGAAGGATAGATAGAATTTATTTCAACAAAATTCAGTTAGATGGTCCACTTGCGGCAAAAAGGAAGTGAGAAGAGATGTTCGTCTCTTATATACTATTCACGTATTAACCGATGTCACGTATCTCAACCTCCTGAAGAATGTCAAGCCAGAATTTAGACCAGCATCAGTGAGAACAGGCTACTTTCAGCTGCAGCACATGTTAAATCCCGAGTAGCCAGAAACCACTGCCCACCCGACAGACCTGCTAAGAAGCTCTAATTGGTTCATTTTCTTTTCCTTCAATTAATTCTCTAATTAGATCAGCAGTACAAAAACATGATATAGGTCTTAGATAACTGTTTTATGGTTTTTCCTTTCCTGATCTTGTCCTTTTATTAATCAGCCCCAAGGAACATGGTCTTTGGAGTTAAAAAATCTGTGTTCCTCCACTTCCTAGCCTTATACCCTTGGGCAAGTGGCTGAATTCATCTGTGAAACAGGAATAGAGAAGCACCTAGAAGATCTGTTGTAAGATCAGAGATAAAATGTGAAAAGACACAGTGGAAAGATCCTTGTGTATGCAAACTCTGCAAAGGTAGCCAATTGCTAGGGGCATAGCATGGCTACCGAGTCTGCTGTGTCCAGCTCAGCATGGCCCGAGCCTCCCCTGAGCTTCATCTAGCCCAGCCCCCAAACCAGTAAGACTCAATACTTGGCACTTAGGAGTCCAATAAATGATAGCAATTACTATGTACAAAAATGCAGTTCCAAGACCTCTTGTTCAAGAAAGTACAGTGATTTACCTATGGTTATATTCAAAATAACAAAGGTTAACCAATCCCTAATATATGTCAGATACCAGCTTAAGTGCTTTATGTATATTAATTAGTTTGATCCCAACAAGAACCATCTAAGGTAGACACGGATATCCTTCCTATTTTATAGAGAAGAAAACAGAGAAATCAGAGACATTATGTAATTTTTCCCAAGTCACATGGCTAGGTGGTAGCAAAGACAGCGAAAATGCGAGAGTGGTCTCTGTGCTCCCGTCTCTTAGCTGGCAGGCTATATTGTGTTCCCACTCAGATTGTAGACTAAAATCTGAGCCTGAAACGCAAAACCACTGTCAATTATTTTTGTTTTTGTGTTGATAAATTGTTGTTTTGAGAAATATGTCTTCCAAACTATTGCTAGTTACCCATGCTGTCAAAATTGAGATAGCTCAAAGAAAGACACATTGGGAAGATCCCTGTGTATGCAAACTGCACAGGTAGGCAGTTGTCAGGGCACAGCGTGGCTGCAGCCTGCTGTGTCCAGCTCTGCATGGTCCGAGCCTTCCCTGAGCTTCATCTAGCACAGCCCCAAAGCCAGGAAGACTCAGTTCTTCCTGATGCCTAAATACAAATCTCAAGTGACAAAACAATGTTTAAAGACTTGCATTCACCTAGAATTTTAGAACAGGTTTCTAATAAATGTGCAACAATTGTAAAATACTGCAAGAGGATTTCTAGAGCCTTAATTTATTTTTAGAGTGGGATTATAAGTAATAAAGAGGAAAACGTAAATGAGCAGTAAACTCATCACCTCGGGAAATGAGCTGTAGGATTTTGTTTCATATAGTTGGCTGCTCTCTTTGCCTAAATTGTCTCTTGTGTTCCTTCTAAACCAGCTGAAATCCTGCTCATCCTTCCAGGCTTGGTGCAAATGCTACCTCCTCTGAGATGTTGTTTCTGATCCCACGATTGTATTTAATCACTTTTTGCTCAGTACTGCCATAGTTCTTGGCTTATGCCTTTGTTTTGCCCTTATCACCATCTGCCTGGCCTTATAGTTGTTTGTCTCCACCACCTCCTGGAAATTCTTGAGAAGCAGGAATCTAGAAGGATGGGGTGTAGCCCGATGCTTAAAAGCAGGAGCTTCAGACTCAGACTTGGATCTGACTCAGCTTGGATCCTGACTCTGTCACTCAACTTCCATAAGATCTTTGGAAAAGTGGATCATTGGGAATCTTACATTTCTCATCTCTCTTTTGAAGATAATATGAGGGAACATGTTCTGGGCTCAGGCTCCTGGATTCAAATCTTGGGCTCATTATTTGACCTGTTTATGTCTAAGTTTCCTTTCCTATAAAACAAGGAAGGGCATAGAGCAATTATTCCATAATGAAATTGTGCAAATTAATTAATTTATGTAAATTATCTAGAACAAGGTATGTGGAACAAATAAGCCCTCCATAAACGTTAGTTATTTTTAATGTTATTATCCTGTCGAACTGTGGTGAGGAAAACATAGCATCCTGTTTGTAAAGAGGTAAGCACATGGTAGATGTTCAAAAAATGTGAGCGATGACCGTGATCTCCTGGTGCTTTGCACAATGCCTCGTCTTTAGAAGGTGCCCCCCCCCAATTATTGTTCAGTGGAATGCAATGTTTTGTAAGGGAAGTATTACACTGTAAAAGCAAGGGAAATGGTAACCAACTTATAATCAGGCAACACAGGAGAGCAAGCACAGGCCTTGTCTAATTCTGAGCAGTTGCTTCTCTTGTTGCTTGAAAATCATCTTGCTGCTTATGTGAAGAAGTCATATCTTCATCAGTAGGTTAAAAACAAAAATATACCTCTGTGCTTAGCACTCCCTTCAGCTTGCCTAGCATGCCACATAGAGGGTAAAAATATCAAAGAAGATATACTAAAATCTTCCATTCCCCCACTGGAGCCTTCAAAACAGTCAGGGCTTTATGATCATCCATAGAACACAGATCAGAAGGAGAGTAGAAGTGTGAGCACAGGAGAACACTGGCACGTTTGGCCTCCTGAGATTGGTTTTTTTTCTTTTAGAGAAACATATAAAACAATGCTTGATTTATAGCAATTCACAAAGTGTGAATGGATCTGACGAGCAGGTTAATGAAGGCCTCTGCGAGCTACAGAAGCAGTGTCCTTACAGAAATGAGACTGTTTTTGTCAATTGGGGCATTTATATACAATTTCAATTCTGAACACAGAAAACTGATCACACAATTTACATGACTGTTTTTTTTTTTTTCTAACTGGGCTATTAGAAATATAGTGGCTGTATTTATAAAATCCAAAATCAGTACAGATGATCAAATCCATGATCCAATAGAACAACCAAGCATTTAGAGTCAGCACTCTCCTGGAACAAACCCTAACAACCAGAGAAGATAAAGATTCTCTCCTTATTGAAAGCCACTTTAATACTTGAAGCAACCCACTTAAGGGCATCTTGTCATTGATCCATGACATAATGTTGTGCTAAAACTGAATTGTAATCACTAAATTCTAGGCTGGTGCACATCATTTACCTGGTACAGGTAAAGTGGGTTCATAAACTTTTTTTTTTTTTAATTCTCCATCTCTGTAGAGAAAACAGAGTTTCTACAAGGGTGTAATTTGATTTATTTAGTCACAGTATGCATGGCAGAACTGACATGGCTTGCAGAGTGGAATGTGAAGTAATTTGCCAGAAAGCACTTAGAATCCCTGATTTTTCAGCACATACCACAATTCCAAAAAACCCGGAAGTAGATGAATCAAGAATTCTGTTTAATGGCTGGCTTTGTATACATAACTTGGTGGAGTAATAAATAAGTACTTATTGAATGCCTTTATGTGTGTGTTTTCTGCATTTGGAGTCTCTATTTTCCAAGCACCCAGCATCTGCTGATGTTCCTCTCCTGGTCTAGAAGGTGATTCCTCCTCCCCACACCTGTTCTAATGCTGCTTTTTTTCTTCAAAATCTGACTTTATTTAGTCTTCCCTGGACAGCCTTTCTTGACTACTCATTCTCACGCTAATTTGATCCTTTACACCATCTTGTATATTCTTAGAGACCCTGAAAAATAGCTTAGCTTTTAAGGATCTTTTGAGTGACTTCAGGAGTCTCTTAGTTTGATCTCTCTAATTATACTTTAAGCTAATTGAAGGCAAAGAGCAGAAGTTTACTCCTGTAAATATGCCTCCTTTCTTATTCAGTTTATTTAGGTATTTATTTAAACAAACACTTGATTGTGATACTGACATGGGCACACTGCAGAGATTTTAGAAGATATAGGAAAGTGTAACAAAACAAATACAAATCGTACCAAGTAGTGAGAATCACAATAAAAGATACAGATACCTATGCTTCCAATCTTGTTATTTCGCACACACAGACAGTTAAATAAGGGGTATGTTATACATAAAGTTTGTTATGCTGCTTTGACAACTCTCATAGTCCCTTGTTTGATGAAATATACTTTTGACATGATTTTTAACACCTGTATAGTTTTCCATCTTAAGAATATATGTTTCACTATAAAAATTAAACAGTATATGCCAATTGACTCTGAGTTGGAGATGAAATACAGTGGCTTGAACTTCTCTTTATCCACCCTGAGTTTGAGGAATTAGAAGAAAAGTCAAGAAATGAGATGGGGAAACAGAAATCAAGAGGGTTAACTATCTGAAAACATACAGTGGCCACAATGCAGAAGTAACTATGATGTATTTCTGCATTGTCTTTTATTGATTTTTATATGATAAAGCTTTCACTATATGACTAAGGAAATTATAGCAGTTAATATAGATTTATTGACTTCAGATAAACCTGAAAAATAAAGCAAGGGTCTGGTAAACAATTTGAACCTCAGATTAATTAGTCTTATTTTATGTACTAATAACATCTGCAGAGGAGGAATTGCTGCATTTCTCAATTCAAGAGGAAAAGGTCTCCGGAAAAAAAATCATTCCATAAGTTTATATACTGATGCTTAGAAGATAAAACAGCTTCACGAAAGGCAAAGGATCTAACAAGAAGTTGGCTTTGAATCCCATCTCTCTCTGTCCTTTACTCACTAGAGTCTCAGCAACACGCAAGCAGCAGGGCTGACGCTACTGTGCGAGGTCAGGTATGGGTGACGGGGAGGGAGACCAGTGGGGCCCTGGGGCTGCGATCTCACTGACTGAGCCCCTCTTCTACCCTACTATTGTACTCCTTTGACCTTGGCATTCTGGTAGTCCAGCAGAAGGCCCTTCACTATTCGCCATTTCCCTTTTTACTATGAGACCAGATCAACTCATAACTTAGTCTCATGTCTGATCAAACCAGCAACCTGACTGACAACCCCTGAATCCCAGTATTTCCATTCTTACGACCCTAATGCCGGCTGTGTAAGTATCTACTCCAGCCCCCTGCATAAGTCCCTCTGGACACAAAGAGGCCTTCCTTGACCTTCTATATCCATAACAGTCCCTCCGTTCCCCAAGTCAACTACCTCTCCCTCAGGCACGTTCTATATAGTTGCCCTGTTTCTGTCTACATAGAACTTAACACTATCTAAAGTTATTTTATTTATAAGTTTTCTATGCTCCCAACACAACTGAGATGAATGAATGACTTGTACTTGTTAGACTTCACTCCAGCCTCTATGTCCCCACATTCCTATCATAACTGACATGAGGCTGTTGACACATAAGAAATGTGCTTCGATGTACCCTGTATCTGGTCTCTTGGCTTCCACTAGGTATCAGTCATCAAAGTGTAAGTTATTTCAAGAATATGACATCACAGTGTCAAATAAAAACCACGAGGACCACATGTACATACACATGCCATTCTCTCCTATGTACTTAACATGCACTGGTGACTATTGCTTTGGATGCATATGTGGTGTCCATTATAAACATATGTAAACACATTCTTCTAAATGTTATATTGACTCCAGAGATAGAAAGTGGAGGCACACGACAGTAAACATTATAAAAATAATTGGGGGGGGATAAACTTAAGAAATGGTTCATAGGAATTTCTTTCCTGTCATATCTTTGCCCAATTATTCATCTCTATAAATTTTCCACAATGCTTTCAAGAAAGAGCTGTAACCAGATTGTAAAAAGTGCTCTCTCTTCTTAAAGGCCAGCTTTGTTGAAATGAAAACAATTTCATTAAACTGTAAGCAAAAATCTGTGTTCTCTTGGGTTTTTAATTATTTTTCTCTTTGTGAAAGTAAAAAGGGTATCAGTACACTCAAGTGAAACAATGAAAGACGTGGAATCACAGTTGCAGGTGTAAAGGTGAATGACATAATTTAAATGCGGTCAGCCGCTGGAAAGACAGTCGACAATGGGCAAGCAATACTCATTTTTTTCAGTACATGCTTATCTTGTGCTATCAAGAAATTTTTAGCCAATTAGCTTGCTCAATTGACTAAGCGCTCCTACCTCATTTACTTGAATAAAGATGTAGCAGAGGAACTTCAACAAGATAGAATGATTTTACAGCAGCATACAAAGCAGAAACAAATCCCTGATAGAAAAAAAAACTTGTACAAAGCAATAGGACACCTACAAAATGAGTGACTGTCTTCCCAATTTAAAAAGCAGGGCCACTGAAACTCTCAATATACTTGAATACTTTGGTTAAAAAAATCAAGAATCAAATATAAAAAAAAAAATTTAGTTGGAAAATTAGGTAGGAAAAAAGCCTGTTACCTTATTCTATTTTCTTTCCTAGATTTTTTAAAGATGCTTTGCTTTCTTTCTGAGTAAATAAATATGCACATTCTTAAACAATGATAAAAATATTTAAGAAACTATTATTCTCCCTTTATTAATTATGAAATGAAGCCAACTATATAACAGTTGAAGTCTTGAATAATTTGTGAGATTAAAAAAATTCAAAGAAAAAAAGTGACTAAAATATACCGTGAAATCTACAGGGGTTTAGCTGTAATCTCCTTGAAAGAGTAGTTTAAAAAAAAAAAATCTTCCAGAAATGGTACAGTTGAGGATCTTAAAGTGCTACAAGCATAACAAACAGTTTGCGAAACAGTACTTTCCTGGATGAACAACACAATTCCCTGAAGATGCTAAATAACTTTCTCTGGTTTATTCATCAGGCTTTTCTTGCCATATGACAAAATAAAATTACCTGTTGTTAGGAATTCTAGTGTATTTTTTGAATACATGTGAAAAAAAGAATATCAAAGTTTTTTTTTTTTAACGGGAGGAATATTCTTAATGAATAAATTCTCACAGCTGCTCATCTCTTAGATCTATTCAAAGCCAGAAATGTAAGCGACAATAGCATTACTCCTGAACTTGACTGTGATTTCAAAATAACTAGTATAGTTAGGTTTTTAGACAAGATAGATTAACTTTAATTGAAATAGAAGAGAGGTATTTGGCCCAGACATGCTGTCTCTTGAGAGCTGGCCCCTACGTTTGACCAACAGCCTCCACTCCAATTGCTTTTGCTCCCTTCAGATTTCTCTGTTCTCCAAGATACAAATAAGAAGGTGTGATTTGTGTTTTGAAATATACTGGATTAGTCTAACAAATCTTCATTTTTCAGAAGTCCTGCTAAAAAGGTAAAAAATGAATTTCTTCTCTTAAAGAAAGAAAGATGGGTAGATAGAGGCTCAAGTAGCAAGAGTTACAGTCAGTGAGTCAACACGTGCCCCAGGCCTTCTTTGCTACTCAGCTCCCTTTCTGAAAACGAATTTTTTCTATATGTGACAACATCTGACAATGCTCTAGAAAAATAAATAAAGAAAAAAAGTATAGTTTTATTGGTGTTACCACAGAAGTTTCCTGAGTTTTCACATTTCTGTCTGTTTCTCAATACCTGGGAAAATTAAAAAAATCTAGAATTCTTAACTTACAGCACCATTTAGCTACATTTATTACAAAAAAAAAAAAAAGTTTCAAAAAATGAGTTATACAGAAAACCAGAATGCTGACAATGCTAAATGTTGGTGAAGACGTGGAGTAACTTATATACTGCTGGTGGGAAAGCACGGTGGTACAGCCGCTTTGCAAAAGAGTTTGACAGTTTCTCTCAAAACTAAACATACTCTCACCATATGATCCAGCAGTTGTGCTCCTTGGTATTTACCCCGCAAATGGTGAAAACCAATGTCTACACAAAAGCTTGTACACAGGTGTTTCTAGCAGCTTCACTCATAATTACTAAAACTTGGAAGTTACCAAGATGTCCTTCAGCAGGTGACTAGATAAATAAACTGTGGTACATCCATACATTGGAATATTATTCAACCTATGCTAAAAAGAAGTGAGCTATCAAGCCATGAAAAGATATGGAGAAAAATTAAATAAAAAGAAAGAAGCCAATCTGAAAGGGCTACATTCTGTATGATTCTGCCTGACACTCTGGAAAAGGCAAAACTATGGAGACAGTAAAAAGATCAGTGGTTGCCAGGGGTTAGGGGAGAGGGTGGGATGCCTTGGCAAAGCACAGACAACTCTCACAGCATGGATACGTGTCATTATACATTGTCCAAACCCAAAAGAAAGGGTTGAACCCTAATATAAACAATGGGTGACAATAATCTCTCACTGTAAGTTCATCAACTGGAACAAATGTACCAGTTTGGCAGGGGATGTTGAAAATGGGGAAAGATATGCATTTGTGGGGATGCAGTTATATGGAAAATTTCTGTAACCTTCTGCTCAATTTTGATGTGAACCTGAAATTGCTTTAAAAATAAAGTCTATAAAAAAGAGAAAACAAACAAAACAGAAAATTATGGTCATTATCTCAATACGTTCAAAACATGCTTCAAAATGTAGTATTTTGAGTAAAGGATATAAATTTGAGACTTATTTCATTATATAATGCAAATGTATATTGTTTTTAAGTTGGGACTTCAAACCACTAAAAACTACTAGACAATGAATGCATATATTTCAATTTGCTCATAACCTTGTAAAAATATATACTAATATTTAAAGATTTGGATACCAAAATGTATCTGGTGTCTGCACATGAAATTGAATACATGCATGTACAATTCCATTCAGAACAAAAAAAAAAAAAACTTCATTACAGATACAATGTAAAGACACTGGTGAACCTTCAAAATATTTCAGAACCATGAGAGAAAAAAAATACTCTCTCTAAATAGTTCATGTGAACCATATTTCTACCCTCTTTAAATACTATTTTGCAGCTAATTCCTTAATGGCGTTTTGCAGTCATGCCCAATTTAAACAAAAAGCAGCTCCTCCTCATTAACTAAGAAGTGGACTAGCCTCAAGGTGCACATTTTCACTTGATCCTTTGATAAAGCTACACATTTCTACGTGTGACAGATCTTTAGAGTTGCTTAAGCAAGTCAAAGCTTTGAATTAAATTCTCAAAATGTCAAGGATCTTCCCACAATATCAAGATGGAAGAGTTAGGGGACAATTTTGAGTGAATGAGACTGAAAGGCACAAACTTTGAAAGTGGCAGCAAGGAGGATAAAGGAAAACTTACATGAGCCCAGTCTCCAGCCCAAGGAGCAGATAATTAGACACATGGATTTTGAGAAATGTTGATTAGCAATAAATCCAGTCACTTTATTAGAATGAGTGCTGGGCACCGGATTTGTGGTAAGCAGACCTGGTTGAGTGGCACAACTCCATCACCACTGAGCCCTCAGTGCTTGGTCATGAACTGACCTGCCCCACAGCTCAGATTCTTTATTTACAAATTGGGGGAAATAATACTCACCTTATAGAATGAAATTTCTTATAGAACAGTATTCATGAAAGCTTACAAAATATATAATGATATAACTAACGAACCTAAAGTTGTAAACTATATGTACAAATGACTCTAATATTTATAGCTATAAATAAATATGATGGAATTCCTTACCAAGGATGAATTCCAACTGTGGTTCATTTGGAGACTTCTGAATACCTATGAATAGTAGGAACACATTTAGAATAAAGACATCGGACTTGTTATCAAAAATATGTCAATATATATTACTTTCACCCTGCCCAGACTGTATAAACGCAGTATTTAGCAGGACAAATAAACTCAGTTATAACTTTCCAGACTTATACATAAGGAGTTAGTTCTCAGGGCAGGGCATTATAGCAAAACTACATATGACTAAAAATCTGACTGATCTATTTATCTCCATAGCCATTAAAAAACTCAGAAATATTGGTTTTGTAAGCCATGACAAATATAAAACATGTTTTTCAACTGTTCCTCTTTCTTTTGGATACATGTAGACAGAGATGGAACCCTCACAAAGGAGGACCTCACCGAAGTCCTCTCTTACACTGATTCCTCTTTCACGCCCCTTCAGCCTGGTGTTAATAGTAAATTATTAATTAAAGGGCTATCTTTGCTTAGGTTATACAGAACATGATGGTGATTACTCTGTCAACTTATTGATAGCTCAAATCAGCATTCGGTTAGATGTGTCTATTCCTTTCTTTGGCAATTAAAAACATGGCTAAATAATTTAAGATGAAGTGGGGGGGGGAAGTGAGTCAGAACAAAGGTAAGGAGATGGGAACATCTAAAGGTTAGTAGTTAGAAAGATAAGGCTGTGGCAAGTGATAATGTGGTAGGTGGATTCTCAAAGACCACACACACAGCGCAGGGGCTTCCTAAACAAGAGTGGATGAGGACTGGGATGACATTTGTTCCAACTCCTGGCTGCCCAAAGAAGCAGAACTAAAATTTATGGAAAAGTAAACCAGTGTGCAGTAAATGTAAGAATATTTTAAAAATTATTTTCTTGTTTATTTGCACGGGTGCATTCAGATACAATTTTAGTTTATTAGCATTTGGTCATGAATACACTGTTAGAAACACCTCTTTGTATAAAAATCATGTTTTTTTATTTACAGAGTTCACATTTTTTTTTGTACAGTAACCATTTATTTTTTTTTCCTGCTGACATTTAACAATGCTATGGTTAACAATTTTAGGCTTTCTGAGAGAGGTTGAAGTGACAGTCATTAGGAGGGTCTTTGTTAATCTCAAAGAGTGTGGATTTTTGAAAAAGTTATTAACAATTCTGCTGGAAGCTCTGACAATCAAATTTCTCAAAAAAATGCATCCAACCAATACCATTCCCTAAAGATTATTTTTATAATGTAAATTAGATGAGAGGTTAGGCATATGTTTGCCTGTGTTAAATAAGTGGGCAACAGGAATCTTCTGAAAAGAAAAGAAAAAGAAGATGAAGGAGAATTAATAAAACAGCCACATTTAGGCTAACAAATCGCTTATTCTTATGCTTGCCCTTAAAATGGTCAACTGACCTGACTGACCACTTGCTACTTACAGCTCCAGACCCGTTGTTAAAATAAAGCTATTAATTCACTCTTTCCACTTTATTCCAGTAATCAAAAGTAATAATTATACTTGGCTTCTGAGTTGTTCAACAGGGAGAAGGTCACAGAACTGTAACCTTACAAAATACCAAGAAGACCATGCCTTGGGCGCTTGGAGATAAAGAGATCGAAAAAGTGACAACCGCTATCCTCTACAGAGTTGGCTGCCTGGAGACATTATGACAGCACTGTAAGTCTTCTGATGAGAAAATGATTCTGTTGATTGTTATCTATGCTTTATTGTTTAAGCCATGGCTATATAACCCCACCCTACCCCCAAGGTGGGCTCAAAGTTGTGAAGGCACCAGCCTGCTGTGAGTCCCCTTCACCTGGCAAAGTAATAAAGCTGCCTTTTTTCTTCTAAGCTCCAAGACCCCGTCTCTGAGTTTCAATTTGGCTCGTCAGGGACAGGGCCGATCTTTCAGCAACAAAGACACAACTTATGTTTAACAATAAAACCCAAGCTCTAGAATTTTAAGCATGAGAGAAAACATAGAATTCTTCTGATGATTTTAATTAGTGGAGTAGCACAAAAACCGAAGTTAATGTTCAAATGCAAATCTTGGCCAAATCTCCAAGCTTGCTCTATTTACGTGACTAAGCGCTCTCAGGTGTGGCAGTGACAGTCTGGGCATCTAGTGAAACCACGGTGCCCTAATGCTTTCAACTCAACTGTCTTCGGTTTTAAAGAGAAAATTTCTAGGTTCTAAAAAAAAATAATTCCACATGAGATTATAAAAACATTAAAAAGAAAATGTACTTAAAAAGTACTTAGTGTCTTAACACATGTTCAAGAACTACGATTCTACTATTTGATATTTAACCATTTCATAGACTATCATCTACCCCATCTAAGTAAAGGATAGGAGGCATATCGTAGACTCACAACACTGAAATAAATGGTGTAAAGGAAAAAAAGTTGGTTAATATGGGGGTGCACACACACTCACTTGTGAACTGAAAGTCCCCAGGATCATTTGCCTGGGGTGCGGGAAGAAAGTGCTGGCCTTCTTCTGATGCTTCTTCCTCTTTGATTTCCATGATCTCAGTTCTTCTCAGTTCTTTAAATCTTCCAAATGTTCACGCCCAAATGTCTCTGCCAATGATTCCTCGTTTAATACAGACGTATCTTCACACGAAAGTCTGGATATCCCACTCTGAAATTCTGCACTTAGGAAACAGCAACAGCAAACATCTCAGTCACTCCAGAATTCAGGATGAAGCTAAGAATTAAAGTCAGGTAGAGCCCACAGCTACCTTCATGTGAATTTCCTTCCTGCCTATCCCACTTTTATTATTACAACCAGTCCACCCAATTGATGTACCATAAAGTCTGGGTTAAATGGGTATTCTCTGTGCAGTCATTTTATGGTCATATGAGGGACTTCTAAATCCTGAAAGGTTTATTCTTTCTCTTCTAATTCATTTTGTAAAATAGCAGACAGCTATAGGGGCTGCTAACTTAATATGCACCTAAATTAGCAACAAGAGCAGGTACCATCTTGTCAAGGCACCAGCATGCTTTGCCAAGGTGAATATCACTACCACTCCTCCCATTAGAATTGCCCTTTACACTCATCTCTTCATCCACCCTTGTTAAAGCATTATTCGTGGGCACACGGAGATAATTTGGCATGAAACTCTTCTTCCAAGATGAGCCAATAGGTCGTTCAAGGGAGTTTCCAACCTCATCATTATCCAAAGAGTTTCTTGCTGCTCTGCTTAATAAAGTTTTAATCGTTTAATGATTGGGGTATATGGTGAAAAGAGTGAATAATAATTCTAAAAAGATAAAGCTCCAAGGAAAATAAAAGTAATGACAAAATGATGCAAATTAGCATGGGGAAAGAAAGCCTCCAAGAATTTAACACTCTGTTACACAGACAGCCGCAAATAGCTTCAAATTCATTTTGATATTTAGCATGATATACATGACCAAGAACGAATTAGGAAAAAACAATCAATGTTGTTTTAAATCAAGTTGCCAGCTGAATTAAAATGCATAAAAATCTTTAAATGTCTACCCAATGCTATTTAATGAGATAGCAGCAATCGAGTTTGGTTTGGAATACTGATTTAGTCTCCAACTTCACAAATCCACAGACTCACTTGTTGTTCTTAACAAAGCAGTCTCATTTATAATTCGGCTCTAGTTTTTAAATATCATCTGGCAAAAATTAAATCCAGAAAGCATCTTGAATCTTTAGAAAATATTACAATAAAGTTGCAGATAAACACACATTGGCTTCCAAATATACAACTAGGAATACTTTCTGGGGTAAAGGACCATTGCACTATCAATAAGACCAAATCCATCAATTTGAAAATTATATCTGATTTATTTTTATTGAGTTATAGCTGATGTACAATACTATATGTTACAGGTAAACACTATAGTGATTCACAATTTTTAAAGGTTATACTCCATTTATAGTTATAAAATATTGGCCATATTCCCTGTTTTGTACAATGTATCTTTGTAGCTTATTTTATACATAATAGTCTGTACCTCTTGATCTCCTACAACTATATTAGAAATAAAAGCAAAAATAAACAATGGGACCTAATTAAACTTAAAAGCTTTTGCACAGGAAAATAAACCACTGACAAAACAGAAAGACAACCTATTGAATGTTAAAAATATTTGCAAATGATCTGCCCAAAAAGGGGTTAATATTCAAAATATACACACAGCTCATACAACTCAGTATCAAAAAACCAAACGACCCAATTAAAACCTGGGCAGAAGATCTGAATAGATATTTTTTCCAAAAAGGAAATACAGATCACAAACAGGAACATGAAAAGATGCTCAGCATCACGAATCATCAGGGAAATGCAAATCAAAACCACAATGAGATATCACCTCATCTGAATGGCTATCATCAAAAATTACACAAATAACAAATATCATTGAGGATGTGGAGAAAAGGAAGCCCTCCTACGCTATTAATGGGAAGGTAAATTAGTGTAGCCACTATGGAAAACAGTATGGAGATTCCTCAAAAAAAACTAAAAATAGAAGTATCATATGACTCAGCAATTCCACTTCTGGGTATATATCCAAGAAAAACAAAAACACTAACTAGAAAATATACATGCACCTCAATGTTCATAGCAGCACTACTTACAATAGCCAAGATATGAAAGCAACCTGAGTGTCCATCAAAAGACGAATGGATAAAAATGATGTGATACATACACATACATACACACACAACGAAATACTACTCAGCCATTAAAAAGAATAAAATTTTGCCATTTGCAACAACAAATGAACTTGGAGGGTATTACGTTAAGTGAAATAAGTCAGGTGGAGAAAGACAAATACCATATGATATCACTTACATGTACAATCTAAACAATACAGCAAACTAGTGAATATAACAAAGAAGAAACAGACTCACAGATACAGAGAACAAATTAGTGGTTACGAGTTGAGAGAAGGAAGGGGGGCAGGGCATATAGGGGTAGAAAATTATATTTTGAATTAAGATAATGCTTTCTACTTTCCTTTTTGGGCTATTTACATTTGGAAGTTTTTTTTTTCTAATAAGAACAGACGTATACTTATTACACCACATTCTCTTAAGAAACTATGACAAATGCCTTAGCATTAGTGGAGTAATACGTGTGGAAGACTGCAATGTATATGGGACTGGGATACAAGAAGCTTGTTAACTTCACTATACTTCTTGACCAAAGATCCAACCCCTAATCCTGATTAGTCGTCTCAGAAATTGAAAAGGGGCCCTAAATAAGGCAATATTGATGAATCCTAGCAAACTAATAACCCAGCACACTAATGGTGAATAATTAATAAATGTCAACTCTGTGTGTGGGTTGTGTGACTTGTGTAATCTGGGGGTGAGTAGAGAGGGCTGAAGTAAGATGCCACAAAGGCTCATTACCATGGTTCCATTTTAAGCGAACTACGCATTCATAACTGAAAAATGAATTCAATTTCAGAGAGAAAGTAGACACGTAAACAAAATAAGGATTACATGACAACTTCTTATAACTCTATTCATTTTCATTCTATCTTTGTTGCATTTGAGGAAGAATTTCAGATTTGATACTATACCAAGGCACAGATCTCAAAAGGAATCAGTTGCATCACTAGCAAAATTCTAGAAAACCAAGCATTTCTAGCAGGGAAATACAGCATTTACCCATGGTTATGGTTAGGTGCAGTAGTTCCTTCTCTAGGTCTGTCTGGAAATTTTTTGGTTTAAAGAACCTGCATAAGAAGAGATTGAGGTTTTTTACATACTACACAAAAATTTAAAATAGACAGCCAGAAAGACCAAACTTAATTCTTAACGCAGAAATAAGTCACGTTAAACATATCTTAAACAGAAGAGCAACATGATCATGTTTGACTTTTAGAACGTTTACTGGGTGTCAAAGTAGATAATATACTAGAAGGTGGCAACTTGATAAGGAAATCAATCTGTTTGGAGGTAATTTTATTACTCTAGAAAAATTAAATAACAAAAAGTGTCTATTTCAAAATGCAAGCAGATAACTAGAGAAGAGAATCTGGATTCAAAAAATTATTAAATAGAATTACCTAACCTTGGTGATGGAATTAGATGTGATATTAGAGTTGAGATAATGAAAGACAGAAATTTCAAGTGAAACTCAGTAAATTATGGACCATTAAACTATCTGGAGAATAAAGGAGGAATTGTAGTTAAGAATGGTAAGTTTAGTTTTAACCATGTTGCTTCCGAGATGCCTTAAGATATTCAGAAAACAGTTGTACACATGGGTCTAGGTCTCAGGAGAGATATTAAGGTTTGAAAATATATTTTTGGAAATCTTTGGCTAATAGTTGAAGTTAAAAGGATGCATGAAGTCACTGAAAGCCAGTGCATGTCATGAGAAGAAGGACTGAGGATTCAACCTCAAGGCACCAAATTATCTGAGGAAGCAGGAAGAGAAGTTAGCAGGGAAAGGCACTGGCAGTGATGGGAAGAGTAGCAGAGGAAGTGGTGAGGGAACAATGTCCTCACTCCTTTTAGCTGCTGTTCCTCAAGTAAACAATATCAATGGGTTAAGAGACTGCTTTATTTTTTTAAAGAATGGGGATACTTGAGCATATTTAAGTGCTGAAAGGGCATAGCCAAGAGAAAAAAAGAGGAATCAAATATTAAGGAGAAAGGGGGATGATTGCTGGGGCAAGGAAAAATCTAGATGCTAATCTTTGCTGTAATGAGAGGAAGGGGATAAATAGAAAAAGAGATATGATCTGCAAAGTAAGGGACAGAAACTTGAGGATATCCTACCCAATAGCTTCAGTTTTGTGTTTTGGTTCTTTTCAGGAAAAAGGCATATTTGTGAACTATGGATAAGGAGAGACTTCTCAGCTTGACTTCAAAAGCATAGTTCATAAAGGAAAGTATTAATACATTTGACTATATTAAAATTAAAATATTCTGTAAGCAAAAGATACCAGAAAGCGTGAGATAACAAAGTACATACCGGAAAAATATATTTATAACACAGGAGTTTTCAGTTTCTGTTTAGACAAAAATGTAAAGAATATTACTCCTACCATAAACTCAAGAAAAGCTGAATAATACATAGTATCATAACTTTTCCTTAACTAATCAGAGACCTGAGGTCTCAGAGCAAACTCACCAGGCTGAAATCTAGGGAAGGATAAATGCCTCTAAGGAGGAGAACTCTCTTGCACAGAAGGAAGAGATGTCAGGCCCCAAACAAGCTGGTAATAAGAATGCAACCAAAATATAATGATTTACTAAGGGTCAGGGTAGGCTAGCATGAGTGTATAGAGCTACTGGGGGCCAGAAACTCAAGGGTAGTTTGTACCCACTAACAGACTTTTCATGGACTTCATCAGATGCTCATAAGAAAGACTGAGAGCAGAGTAGGAACTGAAGAAAGCATCCCTTGGTGATGCAGGCCTGTGGGAGGAGAGCAGCAGTAATTGCAGAAAAACATAGCACAGACTAGGATCCTCCTCTTCAGAACAAGAATGGCAGACCCTGTTACCATCAGGGCACAGGTGAAAACTCACTGCAGTTAGGGGATGGAAACAAGAGAGGAGAAGGCAAGTTTCCAGGGATCAGATCATTAGAGATCCTGTAATCCTGTACATATAAGAGAGGAAAAGGACCACTGAGAAAGCTCCATCCCTAAGACCCAAGAATATAGACCTCGCCAAAGATCACAGCTGAAATAGGACAACAGAGAATGTCTCTGCTCCTGACTACCAGGGCAGCAGACACTAAGAAATAAGTAACAGTGCAGTACCACCAGGGGAGACACAAAAGCATGAAGAGTGGATCTCTCTGATGCAGAAGCTCCCAGGAAAAGCCTAACGTGGAAGGTGGAGAACAAATTCTCCAGCCACACAAACCCTACCCTAAACACAAGTGAATGCTAGAGGGATTTGGAGCTAGTGGTGCACTAAGAGTGGTCATAGAAACAACAAAACCCAAACCCAGCTCAGTTTCTGACTAGATTGATTCAACTCCCCCAACACATGAATTAAAAGCTTAGCAGAAGAAGAGGAATGCCCATTTCCAGGCCTAAGTACCAGACTCTTCTATCCTACATACTACACAAAGAAGATGAAGATAAAGAAGAATAACAAAACAACAATAACAACATAATCAAGGGAAAAAGCAAATAAGCAATCAGAGAACCAGACTCAGATATGGCAAAAAAAAATTGAAAGACAGAAAGAGAATATACAAAAGACTATAGTGGAAAAGGTAGATGATGTGCATGACCAGATGGAAATTTTTAGCAGAGACAGAAAATATTGAAAAGAATCAAATGGAAATGTTAGGAATGAGAATGCCTTTGACAGGCTCATCAGTAGATATGAACACGATCAAAGAAATTATCAATGAACTTGGAGATAGGCCAATAGAAATGATCCAAACTGAAACAAAAAGAAAAAAGTGAAAATGTATGAGAGCATTCAAAAACTGTGAGATATCAACCAAAATGCATTATTTGAACCTCAGAAGACAGAAAAAGACAAAAAAATTTTTGAAAAGATAATGGCCTAGTATTTTCCAAAAATATTTAAAGACACCAAAACACCGATCAAAGAAACTCAGAAAACATCAAGCCAAGTAGTGATACACACACACATGCACCAATAAATAACCAAGCAAATTAAAGAAACAAATTTTTTTTAAAACTCTACATATACTACTGAAAACCAAAGATAAGGAAAAATTTTTGAGGGAACCAGAGCAAAAAAGGCAAATTACATATAGAGTAACAAAAATAAAATATTTTGGACTTGTTAGATACTATGTAAGTGACAGCTTTAAAGTTCTGAAAGAAGAAAAACTGTCAACACCAAATTCTACACAAAATAAAAAGAACTTGTAAAAATTAAGGGAGAGAAAGATGTTCACCCAGACAAATAAAAACTGGCAAATTCATTATAAGCACACCTTCATGGCAAGGAAAATTAAAGGAAGTTATTCTAGCATGACATAACAGAAAGATACTTGGATCCACAAAATAAATGAAGAGCACTATAAATGCTATAAAAGAAAATAAGTGTTAATTTTCATCATTTCTAACTTTGACTATAAAAGATAATTTCTCAAGGCAAGGGTTGGCATAGTTTTTCTGTTAAGGACAGACAGTAAATATTTTAGTCTTTTGGGTCCATACGTGCTTTGTCACAATCACTTAGCTCTATAGCTATAGTGTGAAAGCAACCATTGATGATACATAAACATGGCCATGTTACAGTAATATTTTATTTGCAAAACTAATTAGTATTCAAGACTGGACCTGCAGGCTAACATTTGCCAACCACTGATCTAGAGCAGAAATAGTAGCAATGTATTGTATGCTTACAGTATTTGTAAAAAAATAATATATAACTTCAATAGCAAGAATGATAGGAGGAGGGAATAGGGAGTTATTATTGTTCTTACACTAAAAGTACAGTATATAATTATATCACTAAAATATACGAAAGTAGACTGTGATTAACTAAAATGTGTATGGTAGTTCCTATGGTAACCACTAACATTTTTTAAAGAATAAGCTAATAGTGGAGGAAAAATGGAATAAAAAATACACAGTAATACAAAGGCAGGGAAAAAAGAACAAAAAAGTTGGAATAAACAGAAGACAACTAGCAAAATGTTTTTAATCCAACTGTGTCAATAATTACATTAAATATAAACTATCTACACACACACACACCCCTCAATTAAAAAAGAGACTCTCAACTTGGATAAAAAAGCAAGGCTATATGACTATATGCTTCATAGTTATATTAAAATATAATGACATAGATAGGTTAAAACAAAAGGATAAAAAATTTATACCACACAAACATTTATTAAAAAAAAAACTAGAGTTGCTATAGTAATATCAGATAGAATAGATTTCACATCAAGGAATATCAACAGGGACATTATATAATGATGAATGGTTAATTCACCAAGAAGACATAACAAATCCTAAAGGTAAATGCACCTAACAGCAGAGCTTCATAATACATGAAGCAAAACTTGAAAGAACTGGAAGAAGAAATAGACAAATCCACAGTGATATGCTTGGAGACATCAACATCCCTCTCTCAGTAATGGATAGAACAACTGAACAAAAAATCAGTGAGGATATAGAAGACTTAGATATCACTACCAACAAATTGACCTAATTGACATTTATAACAGAATGAACCCAACAACAGAAATATACAGGTTTTTTTCAAAGTATGCACAAAACATTCATTAAGATTATATCCTAGGTCATAAAACAAACTAACAAATTTAAGAGAATTGCAATAAAAACAAAGGTGTCCATATACACACGCACTCATACTCATTTGAATCAGAATGCAATCAGGACACTTCATATCAAAATACAAATGGAGGGAAATTCATAGTATTAAATGCTTACAATAGAAAAGAGGTCTCAAATCAATGATCTAAGCTGTCATCTTATAACTAGACAAGGAGCCAATTAAACCTAAAACAAGCAGAAAAAGGAAATAATGTATGTAATAAACATGACTGATGAAGATTTAGTTTCCAGAATATCTTAGGAATGTTAGCAAAACAACCCAGTAGAAAAAAGTACCAAAACACGTAAACAGGTAATTCAAAAACATTTAACACAAATTGCCAAGAAACAGATTCTGAACTTTACTAATTATCATGGAAATGCAAATTAAAACCACATGAGACATAATTATATAACCATCAATAAGTATACATTTTAAAGTCGCAAAACCTTAAATATTGATAAGGATTTAGAGCAACATAAACTTCTAAGCGCTGATGTTCTAATCACAATGGAAAATCATTTGGTAATATCTACTAACATTGAAAGCAATTCTACTTCCAAAGAGATTCTGGAAAAATTCTTGTAAGTGCATATCACAAGACAGTTAAAAGAATGTTCATAACAAATCAACTTCGAATGATAAAATCTTGAAGCAGGCTAAATGTCCATCCATAAGAAAACAGATGAATATAATATGGTCTATTCATTCCATATAGAATGGATTTTCATTTCACGTATCAACATTGATTAACTTCACAAACACAGTATAGAGGAAAGAGGAGAAAGAGTGAGAAGAGGTGTATGACAGGGAGAGAAGGGGAGAGGGAGAGAGAGATTGAGAGGGATGATGACACTTAGAAAAAATTTTAAAATATGTGAACTAATACTCTAGCTCTGTACTGTGTAAGGTTACGCACACATGAGGTACAATCACAGAGAAATGTATGATAAATACTAAAACAAGAATAGTTATGATGTTTGGGAGGAAGGGTGTGGGGATCTGATCAGGAAGGGGAACAGAGGGGTCTTCAACTGTATTGGAAAAGTTTGATTCATTAAATTGGGTAACAGGTACAAAACATCTACTATATTTTTCCTTTTTTAAAATTATTTGAACTGTCTTATTGATTTTGCACATTTAAAAAAATTTGGGGGGGGCGTTAGGCAGGAGGTAATTAGGTTTTTATTTATTTATTTATTTTTTAATGGAGATGCTAGGGATTGAACTGAGGACCTTGAGCACTCTACCACTGAGCTACCATACCCTCCCCCTCCTATATTATTCTTTATAACGTTAGTATGTTCTAAATACTCATCATGAGTTTAACTAAGCAAATTATGTAAATGTGTTGAGAGCAAATGGAGAGGAAGCAAGAGCTTTGAGAAGAAAGATGGAGTTTTCTGCGGACCTCTGAGGACTGGATGAGGGAACAAGGAACAAGTGGGGCGGCTGTATGGGTCCATCTGGGCCTGCAGACACAGGCTGGTGGAGGCCTCAGTCTGCCCAGCTGCTGTGCGGCTCGCTCCCTCAGGGCTCAGCAGCCTGGCGGGGAGGGACAGCTGAGTTGACATAGTGGTGGGGTTTTGTCTGCGGATGCAGTGACAGAAAGGTGAGGCCAAGGATATACTACTACTAAGGCAACTGAAAGGTTTCTAGGCAGGATTGAGAAGTCATTAAAGGAGAAGGATGTGACATCCTGGGGGCTGAGAGAAGAATTCAGTCCTATTGCCATGGGATAAATGGGTGGCTGAAATGGAGAGATGTTACTGGTCACTAGAGCAGGTGAGACAAAGAAACTGTGCCAACAAGGACGCTAGAGAGGTTTTTCCCATGGGAAAGACAATCGCCCAAGGGGAGAGCAGGCAGACCCTGGGGACCAAAGGAAGACTATGTGTCTGGTGGAAAAGTATGAAGAGAACAAAAGTTTGGCCGATGAGTGTGATAAATCAGGGTAGAGGTGTGGCACAGTCAGACATAACAGCTTAGGGAGTCTCTTGTGGCACCAGGAAAAGAGTGACCCTGCCTCTGGCTCTGTGTGTGTGGCCAGTCTACATTACAGTAGGAGGCAGGGAAGCAGAAAACTCCAGAAAAGCAGGTTTCTATTAAGACAAAGAAACCAAGAAAACATTTTCTGGAGAGGTAGAAAGTGCATGAAACTATTTTTTCATAGAAACAGAAGACCCCAAGGACCTTACATAGTATTTCAAGTGAGAGGAGCAGGGGGAGACAGAGTCATAGCCAACCATGCCCATGGCAAGATGGGGACGAAACAATGTGCAAAGATATATGACAGAACGCACTTGTGGCTTAGGGAGAATCCCAGATGACATGGATGAGAGGCATTGCACAAGGGGATGTTCTTGGGGTCTAAGTGGACCTCTGGTTAAAGATGCTTCCTGACCCATTCAGGCTGAGGTCCAAGCATGGAGTGTTGGAAGCCTGATGACACTATAGACCTACGACTTTCCTTTAGGTTTCCAAACAGTGCTTTGATATGAAGTGTTAAATGAATTATTATTTCTAACCTATCTCAAAAAGAAACAGAAGGGCAAGTCTCCATTATGTTGATAGTACAGCTTTTCAGTAGCTAAGCTACTAAACTGCTCACTTCATGTCAGTGTCACAAAACGTCTGCGGCCAAGAGTTTATTCTGATAAATCAGATATGATTCATGATGCCAAGTCAATTTAAAACCTTCTGAACACCTGGAGTTTGCAACAGGGAATGTGGATGGGCAGGACTTCTAAGGATCAGCCGAATGCAATACAATGCCAAGAAGAGGTAAAACCAGGAATATGATCCAGAAGGAGATTCACCTCTGCCTTCTCTGCCCCGTTCCCTTCAGGGGAAATGCCAGAGTACTTTGAAGGCCACCATCATTGCAGAAAAATTATATTCTCACTTTTGCAACCAGGCCCCTATTCTCAGCAAAAGGAATTTATTCTTACTGTATATCGTTCAAAAGTAATAGAAGAATTAAAAAAAAAAAAGATTTCAGGAAAAAATTCCCTTTGGAAAAAAATGGCATAAATTGGCAAATATTATACCTAAAAAAAAATTAGGCATATATTTAAGGTCAAAGTTCCCCCTGTCTTCTCAGAAGGCCCTTGACCAGACAGAGGACAACCTCCATCAGAGCAACAGATGAACATTCAAGGGCAATGATTCTGTCCAGGAAAACCAATTGTGTCAGGAGACAGTTGAATTCTCCAGGTCATATGTATGGTTTTGCTACCAGTATTAAATTCAGTGAGAACCTGCTTTTTAATGAGAAGAATAAACTGGAAAGTTGTCAGAATTCTGGTTTGATCAGAAGTCCAGCTTTGAGGGGCTCAGGATTGAGCCAGCCAGCAATGCTCGCTTCACCTTTACCATGAAGACGCAGCACAGACATGAAAGAGAACAGAAGACCAAACAGCAACGTTCTCTTAAGGCTCTGCCACTCAAAACATGGCCCCTGGACCAGCAGTATCCACATCACCTGGAAGCTTGTTAGAAATGCAGAACTTTGAGCCAGACTCCAGATCTACTAAATTAGAATCCACTTTGTAGTACTTGGTGAATCCACAGTCAGGCTTAGGGAGCACCGCTATAAGGCACAGAAAACAATCCAGATTCCAGGCTCATCAATTAGGAGAGGTAAATAGGAAGTTCCACGAAGAAAAAGCCAATACGAGCTAAAGGCTCATGTCATTTAGCCACACTTGAGACCTTTGCCAGGAGCTGTCGTGGATCCTGGCCTGGGCTTGTCTCTCCAGCGATTGGCTCATGTCCTACCTCCAGGGCTGCCTCCTGTTCTCTCCAGTGTTTTACAATCTGGGTTATTTGTCTGGGGCTCTTGACATCCACCTACCCTCCCACCCACAAATATTAGTTGGACTCTTTTCATGGACCCTGGCCAATGACAGCACTAACCCTAAATTCTGTCCCCAGCTCTTACTCCCTTTTCCCTCTGCTCTCTCTAGCCCCCACTCTGCCGCCTGACTCTTGACAGTCCACTCAGTTCTTGGCAAGGTCAGACCACGTTATCTTTGGGGCTAAACAGAGCCAGGTCACTGCATGCCACAATCAGGAAAGCATTAGAAGTTGGCACCGACAATTAGATGGCAGCTCTCACTAAGAACTCGTGTCAGCGTCAGCAAAGCAGGATCATCTAGAGTCTAGCGGTTCACTGGAAATGTCGGGAGACTGGGGGTTTTAGGGCTCAGGGTGGTTGCTTGTAACACATAGAAACAGGAAAGAGGAGAGAGGGTAGAGACAAGAGAACCATTTTAACAAAATGCAACTGACCAGCATGTTACACTTGCCTTCTCTCCTTGTAAATACCAAATCAATGGAGACTCTGTTAATATCCATCCACAGTCTTCACAGACTTCTGTCTTCACCACTGCTTTTTTGAAATTCACTTTAGCCAATAGCAGCTATAATTTTCTGAGTTTTTATGTGCCCTTTCTGAGTATGCATAATGTGCCATGCTTTGTGCATCACTTTATATGCAATACATTAACCTCTGTAACAAATTTAAGATGTAACCCCAGCTTTACTGGTGAAGAACTGAAGGTTAAAAAGTGATTTATTCCAGGACCCCATTAGTAATTGGAGAAACAAGGATGTGAACTTGAGTTTCTGATTCCAGAGCCCTATTCTACCTGCTACTACTTTTCCATTTTACCACACAAAAAATTTCACACTTTTATTACTCCTTAAGAAAAAAAAATAGGGCAGAGGAATAGAGAGGAAGGAGGAAATCTAGGAGACTTTAATTTTACTTATGCTGTCTTTTATTTAAATTATACTCTTTCTTAAAAATAAAAAACCTTTGGAAAACTTATAGCCTATCAATATAGCATTTAATGCCTAAGTACCAGAACACCCAGGAATGAGAAAACCAGGTCAGGATGATGTTTTCATAATCCAATTTATAACATTCTATCTGATTGAGACATACATATCTCTGGTTCTTTCACTTGGTCCTGATGTGAATATACTTTTAGTGGACAGGACAGCATGAAAAAAATCAAGAATAAAAATATGAAATAATTGAAGTTTAAAAATAGAATTTAGTGATTGAACACATCCAGTTCTCCAGATCCGCCATTCTGATTATTTAACCAAGGGGTCAGATTTTCTTGCTCTGCTTCTTTGAGTCACGTGGCTCCCTTTTAGAGATCACAATCCCAGTCAAGAAAAATCCCAAATCACAATGAGTATTGAATGATCACTGATACTAGCAAAATCTTGCTGTTCAGAAGGACAGAACAGAAAGCAGCCCTACAGAGAACTCAGCTCAGCAAGGACAGTCAAAGGGACCAAGCCTTTGGCTCATTGTAAATCAGAGGTCAGTCTGTTGCTTTTTTTTCAAATGAAGATAAAAACACTGTGAGTCTCCACTATACATAAAGTAAAAGAGGGTGGCTCTGCCAATCGCTGTGACAAGGCACTCTTAATCCTGGGAACTCAGAACGTCTCAGCACTGCATCAGATCTGTCCAGAATTTAAAGTTTCCAACAGTGATCAGATGTCCTAAGGGGGAGTGCTTGGACCAAATTTGGGAATGTAGCTAGTCGGTCATCTGACTTGTTAGACTGTGTTCTGTGTCAGTCATAAAAATGAAAGTGTCCTGAAGAATTACAAAGTAAACATGTGAAATTATGCTTGATTTAATCTCAATCATCTCTTTGCAAGAGGCTGGTTACCTATACCTACCTATCATCACTCTTTAACACACGGAGACAAAATGTTCTAACAGAAAGTAGAATGGAACAGACTTAAGGAAACTAGGTGTCATTCCACTCAAGAGAAATGAACATTGAGCCCCAGAGGTGGGACAGAGAGCTCCACGGGACAGTGGCCACTCTGGAATTAGCGAGAAGGTCTTTTGTTCTAAGGTGCCCTTTTACCCTTTTCTTCACAGTGTGACACTTTTGGTTGCTTCTCACATGTCATCCAAAGGGTAGGAACTTTCACTGAATGTTCCAGAAAAGACTGAACTTTCATGGAAACTTTTTTTTCTATAAATACTTCATGTGACACATTGAATTTTACTTACTTAACAAAAACTTGTAAATATGGTCTCAAGCCCCAAATCCACTGTTTTTGTTTTTTTTTAAACTGCTCCTACAGCAGAGGTTTAAAAAATAGTACAAGGGTTATATAGCAATTCACGAGATGCCTCAGTATTTTTTTTTTTTTAATGGCCTTCTGTGTCATTAAACACATTAAACACATAAACAAAGGACAAGAGTCTATGGCCCACACTTAAGATGACAGGGCTTTTTTCCTGATACTCTGATCCACAGCTGCATCTTCCAAACGTAACGGCTCCTAACCGCCCATCTTAAACCCATCTCAAGAAGCAGAGATGTAGGAAACCATTTTAACTTGGCTGGAGGGCGATTCTTTCTTTCACACATACTAAAGAGGACTCTAAGGAGGTGCTGCCTCAGCAACATCAAATGTGGCGAAATCCTTCTGAACACCATCATACACGTCCGCCCGAGGCCAGCTAAACACCATGTGCCCAAGCAAAACTAAAACTGAAGCTTCGGTCATCCCTGCAGGCCATTTCTAACACAGACGTCAGAAGTTATTCATTCACAGAACGGACTGGATTCTGGATGATGGTATGTTTCAGCTTCCAATTAGTAATGACTAAATTATCTAGAGTTTCTGATGATTAATTGCTCATTTTCTTTTGAAATTTGAATTTTCAAAGTAAGGCAGATAGTAAATGTAATTAAAATTTTATCTTCTGCTTTTTATTACGACAGGCAAGAATAAATGTGTATTTGTGATTATTATAACTTCACTTTAACTCTCCAGAGAAGTTCACAGAGTGCCTGAGGTTATCTACAAAAAATGTAATATGACATGTCTGAGTCTTCTCATTCATACTGCTCACTGCATACAGATGAGGAGTCTTCATTCTTTTATTACAAGGAGTTTTTTTCCACTCAACTATGTACACAAGCATACATTCTACCTTAAAATACTTACTCAGTAAAACTGCACTACAATAAGAGCAAACAACAGGTACTTTAAAAAAAGAAAAGAAAAAGAAAATTCAGTTGCTAAACGTGAACTGGAAAGAATATCTACAAAAAGAATAAGGCTGAGCAGTGAAGTTCCAAGCCATTGTTCCACCTGCAAATTCATCTAGAGTTTCTATGGTTCATCTTATGCAACTAAAGAAAATCATCCATTAATTTAATGAATTCCATCTGTAACATGGGCTAATCTTTTACGATCAGCTGGAGTATATAAAGCATTACCACAGAGGGAGTGTGGTATTCAAGGTCAGATTTTATGTGAAAAGTATGTCATTAATTTGTGAATAAATCACTGAATACAGAATAAAACACGCATAGACTTTCTTTTTTTCCTTTCCCATCTTCTCAATCTCAGGCTGAAGCTCACCAACGTTTAGGATTGTTTTGATCCCACAGGTAAGGAAAAGTAAGGAAAGGAAGTACCATAAACATTCGTTCATGGGGCATAGACTTATTGTGCATCTACTATATGGAATGCATTGTTGTAAATGGAAAAACTACCTTTCATAATTTATCCTTGCCAAAGGACTAGTTTTCAGTACTTAAGTAGCATAACCAACACAACATCCACTTCTGTACCTTTGTCTCCCTCCTGTGTCTACCTCCCCGCTCCCCACGCCCCCTCCATCTCTCTCCCGGTAACATTTTAGCACTTAACACCCTCTGGCTTCTTTCCCTTCAGTGGGAGAGAATTTCTTCACCAGTTGTTGTTCCTCTATCTGGCAAGTTAACAAATGTGTCTTTGGCTATTTTTTGCTGTTGTTCTGGGGTCTTCCATAATTTAACTCTGTGTTAGTCTAGTATGCACGTCTGAATTCCAGCATTATTGTAATATAAAATCAAAGAAGCTATAAAAAAAGAAAAATACACACTAATATCTCTCATGAATTTAGACTCACAAAATAATTATCAATCAAATCTTAGCTATAGCAAATCTAATTCAACAGTATATAAAAGGGGTTTATCCTAGAATAAACTAGCATGCAGAGGGGTTTAATGTGGAATGAAAAACTAGCTCAACATTCAAAAATCTATCAGTGTAATTCACTATATCAACAGACTAAAAATGAAAACCATGGTCATATCAAAGATGCAGAAAAAGTAATGGAACAAAATTCAACATCCATTAAAAAAAAAACTCTCAGCAATTTAGGAATAGAAGGGAAATACTTTAACTTGATAATGGACATCTACAAAAATGCTACAGCTATCATATAACTGGATAATAAAAGATTCAGTACTTTCCTGCTAAGGTCAGGAATTAGGTAAGAATTTTCACTCTCTACTTTCCTCTTCAGTATCATACTGGAGGTCATAACCAATGCAATAGGCAAGGAAAAAAATAAAACACATACAGATTGGAAAGGAACAACTGATGTTATCTCTATTTGCAGACAGAACTATTGTCTATGTAGAAAATAGCCAAAAATACCTACCAAAAAGCTAGAAATAATAAGTTTATCAAAGTTGTGCGCTAGAAGGTCAACATATAAAAATCAACTATCTATAAACTAGCAATGAAAAATGGAAAAATAAAGTTTTAAAAACTATCATTTATTATAGTACCAAAAAAATTAGAAATAAACAAAATATGTACAGAATCTATAAGCTATCATCTACAAAACATTGATAAAAGAAATGAGATAAAATCAAATAAAGATATATAAAATGTCAATGGATTAAAAGAGTCATTATTGTTAAGATGTCAGTTTTTTTTAAATTGATCTAGATCATTAAGAAAATACAAATTAAAACTGTAATGAGCTACTACTATGTACTTATTAGAATGGGTATAATTAAATATTTTAAAAATTGTCAAAATCTCTGACAAGGATGTGGACCAACTGGAATTCTTGTACATTGCTGGTAGAAAGGCAAAACAGTATAGTCACTTTGGAAAAAAGTATGACAGATTCTTACATAGTCAAGCATAACCTACCATAGGAGCCAGCAATCTCACTCCTGGATATACACTCAAGAGAAATAAAACTTATGATCACACAAAAACCTGTTTTTTTTAAACTAAAAATTCAAAGTCACTCCAAGTTCATTCAAAGATGAATGGATAATCACACCAAAGCAAATTCATAAAAGGGAATATTACTCAACAATAAAAAGGAAAAAGGCACTGATACCCCCAAAAATTAATGACTCAAGCACATTACTGTAAGTGAAAGGAGCTGGATTCAAAGTGCTGCATACTACATGATTCAATGTACATGGCATTCTGGAAAAGGCAAATTATCGAAACAGAAAACAGATCAGTGGTTTCTAGTGGGTAGAGGCGGGAGAGGTTGATCATAAAGAGGTAAAAGACAGAAAATTGGGGGTTGATGTAAGTGTTCTGTATCATGATTACGGTAGTGAGTATGAATGCTAACATTTATCAAAACTTCTAAAACTGAACACCAAAAAGTATGAATTTTACTGTGCGTAGATTTTAAAACAGTGAACACAAAACAAGAAAGATATTAGAAAATACAGCTAGTGGTCAAAAAATATTACTAGCACGATTAATTTTAATAATATTTACTATCATTAGCATGGGTAGACAAGGGGAAGACGGCCTAAGAGAGGGACAGTGGGAATGCTTTGCTGATAGCCATTCAATCAAGAGGCCTGCAGAGACACAAAAGGAAGCAGAAAGAAATCCATTCCACAAAGGAATAAGATGAATAAACTGGGAAACAAATGTTGATTTATAGGAGGCAAAAGTCCAAATGATCAAGACTTAACCGATAAACTTAAGTTTGCTCTGAATGGGCCTCAATAAATGGGGGCACCGTTGAGTTTGGGGTGAGGGACAGGGAAGCAGTAGAAAGGGCTCCTGTGGAGTGGCCGTTCTCAGCATCACATGTGTATCCAAGTCATACAGCTGGAAGGGATACCCAAAAGAAGGTAAGGCCACAGGGAAAGATATGCAGTCAGGTGTCCTGGGAATCAGGGCACCTAGACTGCTGGGTGCAGAGCCAGGCTCCTGGTTCCAAGGGACACAGCAGCCAAAACTAAGGACACATCCACAAAGTCAACCGGACTCAGACAGCTGATGTGACTGCAGCCCAGTGCTCACGGCCTGTACGCCAATCGCCAGTCACCCAGGCACCGGGGTGCAAGCAAGCAGCAAACACTGCCAGAGGTCCACTCCCTTGGTGACTTTTTTGGTAAAAGGTAACAAAATGGAGTGGAGCATGGAAGGAAAGAACCATTAACATACTACATGGCTGGGCTCTCACTGGCTCTGTGTCAGGGTCGCTCTCTACAGATGGGGAACAAGAAATAGTGCTTGAACACAAAACAAAACAAAAATCAAGGTGGGTAAGATAATTATCTCAGGAGATACCTGTGACTGCTTCATGGAGGAGATGATATTTGGTCAGACTTTAAGAGATCTGTACATCAAAAAGGTAGGTGTTGGGGGAGGGTATAGCTCAGCAGTAAAAGTGCATGCTTAGCAATCCCCAGTACCTCCAAAAATATATAAATAGATGAATAAATAAGCCATATTACTCCCCCTGAAAAAAGTAGAAATAAAAAAAACTATAAAAAGTCAGGTATAGATAAAAGGAAGGGGGATGAGAAAAAAGGGGGAAGAAGGGAGGAAGAATGAAAGAAAACAAGGAAGAAAATATTGAAAATGACGGCAGTGCAAGCGAAGACCTAAAGCCACAAATGTAGAATACGCATAAATAACAGGAAATTAACTAATCTGATGGGAGCAGAGTGCATGGAGAAGCAGCAGGAAGTGGGTGCCCTATCACTGAATGAAATCATTCACAGCGGGGCATAACCACTCCTGCTTCCGACATTAGATGTGGTGTTTTCGTAAACCAGGGGCTGGGGCAATCTGGATTATCTGCTTCCTGGCCCCGCATTAGTTTACAGCTTCACTCCATTAAACAAATCTTAATTGAGCAACTACCTTGCCTAACAGCATGCAAAGTACTGTGAGTAATTCAGAAATAACATGTCACTATGCCTTTACATGGGATTTACAATCTGGACAGCAGAATCTAAAATACCTACAAGAAAAAAAAAAAAAAACAGAGTAAAAGGATTAGTGAATCTGCCTTGAAGTCAGCCTCCAAAGCACAGAAGCAATAAGCACTATCTGAATGTCTGGTATTGGCCATATTCTATACTAAATATTATGATATACATTCTCAAATTTAGCTTTCTTTCTTTTTTACTTTCATCTTTCTTTTCTTTCTAGAACTTAATAATCTAGTCAGTGTATAAGTCAAGAGACAAGAAAGAAACCACATTTCAAAATGGGATTTTAAAAATTTCATTTTAGAGATGGGTAAACTGAGATTGAGAATTTGCCTAGGGTCAGACAAGGGACAATCCGGTCTCCAAACTTTAAAATCACTATTTTTACACTGAGCAAAATATAGTCCTTGAAAATTCCAATTTATAGAGATTAAAAAGACTTGTTATTTGGTTGAGAAAATTATTCCTGAAAAAGGAAACAACAGAGTTCAATTTTATCCCAGATAACATGTTTCTTATACTCCAACGCATTTTAAAATAGGTGAGCATTCAATCTGGCTGTAATATTTCCATTTCTATTTTTCTCCCTACTTTTATGTTTTTGTATTGCTCTTTTTATTTTCTCTCCCTTTCTTTTAAACCATTTTCAATTAAGATTTCTAAATAGATTCCAAATTTGAGACACATCTCTAGCAGAAAGCAAATGGCAGGAGTAGTAATTAAGGGACCGCTATGTTTTATCTTTCCAAGGATGAAACAAGTTTTTTTGTTTCTAAGTTATGAAATCGTAGGGAATTGTTCATAATTTTTTTCCATATATTTTAATAATAGTTAACTGAATTGAAAGATAACTGAATTGATTTAAAAAGGTCAATTTCCTTTTCCAACACAGATGCTGAGAACCTCTCTTCTGGGATAACCTTAGTTTAACTCTGAATCCTTGAAACCTGTATTGGTGCAGATATAAGATTTCCACATTTTATATAAAATCAAATCATTTCTCTGGGTGCTAAAGTAGGCACCACCCCCAGCCACGTTCCTCACTTTCCACCTTTCTAAATTATGAGAATTTTACAAACCAAGGAGAGTAAGTATTCTCAGTGGAAAGGAATGAGATTCAGAGCAGCTAAGACGCAGACAACATTTTTTTTTGTAGTTGGTTTTCCTTTGTTTGATTTAAGAGAACAAGTATTACTAACAGTAAGATTGAAAATTACTTAGTGAGCTCTTACTCCAGTGCTCCTCAGTGGTACTTAAGGCTCTATTTTTACATGTAAAGTATAATCAGGATTTGAAGCAATTAACCACATAATTCAGGTCAAGAAAAATCTTCTGCCCGAAAAAGCTAAACCACCAAAGTAAACATGTCTTTTTTCTCTGGACTGAATTATCTAGATTCTAGAAAATTATCTAACATAATTAAATGTGCATAGCCATAAAATAGGTCAAGTTACCTAAAAGCAGGTCAGCCTCAGGAGTATGAGGAACCCCACAAAATACACTTTCTTTCCAAGAAAGTTTTGAAACATTTCCTAATGTAAACCTGGAAGTACTGGTTAACTAGTATCAAGTTAAATAAAGGTGCACACTCACACAAACATATGCACATATGTGTATACATACATGTATATTTATTACAGAATGTTAATGTGTCTTCAAAGCTCCTGAGAGTGGTATAGTATTGAGAAATTTTCAAACTTCCTTGACCCTAAACCATTTTATACAGAACGTATCATGGAACTAGTATGCAGACACACTGAGAACCTCTCTGCACTATCATAAGCCATTTACACTTTGGCAGGAGATGTAGGGGGTGGGGTGGGTTTGGTAGATCTGAAAGTTTCTATATTCAGGGTGCCAGGAGAGAAAATCAAATGACAGAGCACAGAAATGTCTAGGGGAGGATGTGGCCACGCAGAGCTGCTCTGAAGACACCTCACTGGAGCAACGAAAGCCCTGTGGGACTGAGCCGGTTGCCACATTCACGTTCATCCCATTGTCAACCCAGTTTCATCTTATACTTCTCTCCACCTCTGTGACTTTGCCACTATATCCTTTTCTTCAGTTACTTTCTTTATTCATTGCTGTTCCATCTACCTGGGACTTTTTTCCTTACACTTCAGCTCTTAGTTTAAACACCACCTTCTAAAGACGCACCCCCTGTTTATCTCGTCTCCAGTAGATCCCTCCCTTATCTCCCAACATTTTCTCCCACAGAACTCTGCAGTAGCATGTATGACAGTTTTTATTCTTATATTGATCCTTGTCTATCTGTTTCATGTCACTTCCACTGGACTGCAAGCACCATGAGGGCAGGAATGAATCATGTCTGTTTTGTTCAAGTCTCTAAAATCACTCAGTACCTCAAAGATGAGTGTTTGCCATATATCAGGCTTTTCATGAATATGTGTTGATTTAATAATGAGTAATAATTATTTGTTCATTACTCTACATTTCTGCCTAGACCTGGCCTAATTGAAGCTCTCAAAATTAATTTAATGTGCACTTAGAAAACAGTTCCTCTTTAAGATACAGTCAGCCATGCAGTCACATACATTCTAAGACACCGAAGTGGAATTTTTGTAAAATATTTTTCTAACAATAGAGGCTGTAAGTTTGAAGTAATCATCAGTCTAAATGAACAGTGAGGGTTATTTTCTGAGAATCAGCCTTGTACCTGCTTTTTTGTTGTCTTCCTCAAACAGCTCAGGTCTTTGATTACTGCCTTGCAGACTTCAGAGCTCTGTAAAGAATAAAAGACAAAATGTTAGGATTTGGTGTTTTCACTGGGAACTCCTCTTCTGAAAACACTCCAGGTGAAAATACTTAATTTGCTTGTAATGCCCTTTACTCCAAACTTGAGGACTTACATGATCACAAGATCCACGGAATATAGCCGTTTCTGGTTGGTATTCCAAATCGAGCTGCTTTGTTCACAGAGGCCACTAGAAGGAACTGGAGCTGACCCTTATTTATTTGCTTACCTGAGCCGGGCACTCTTCTAACTTGCAAGGATTAACATATTTACTCCTCACAACCACTGGGTAGGCAAGGGTTAACCCAGCAGGCCTGAATGACTCAAACGCTTCGCATTCCAAAGAAAGGCCTACCTTTAGAATTGGCCCTAGGGCAGCTTCTGGAAGATAACCTCCGAGCTCTTGGAATAGTCTGCCTGATAAGAGAGTTTTTTGAATGCTCAGGCCTCTGCTCTTCCAGTTTGACCAGATACATTTATGGCGGACATCTGTTTTTGTTGCGGGCAGGGAAGGCTGAAGTCTGAATAGCTGAGGTCGGTCATCTGGTGCTGCGTGCTTCTGTGACTGACCCCGAATAAAACTCCGGAAACCAGAGCTCTGTGGAGCTTCCCTGGCTGCCCGCCCTTCACACATGTTGTCACACATGGTTGCCAAGAGAAGTAAGTGTGCCCCCACGTGACTCCACCAGGAGGGACACCTGGAAGTTGGATGCTAGACTTTGCCTCAGGTGCCTTTCTCTTTGCTGATTTTAATCCGTAGCCTTTCACTGGAAGAATCCATGACTGTGAGTCTAACAGTTTTTCTGATTCCATCAAATCATTGAGCCTAAGGATGGTCTTGCGGTAGGTACCCCATGTGGTAGGTACTATTATTACCCATATTTTATAGATAGAGGAATTGGCAAAGAAAGGTGGGGTGACAGTCAGTATCCCACAGCTAGTTTCCGGGGCGGCATTTCACTTTGAGCCCAATGATCTGGATCCAGAGTTTGGACATTTTACCACTGTGCCCTGTGGTGTATCAAAATATTTGTTACTGTGTGTCATTCAATAAGTGCATCAAAAATGTCACTTGGTTCTTTTTTCTACTTTATTATCAGGAATGATGATTTTCAAATTGTAAATTTACTATCAATTATCAAGAGTTCATTTTATCTGTCAAAAAGAGAGCAATAACTTTTATTGAGTTAAAGTTTTCTTTAACCTCTGTACTGTATTCAAAACAAACTGTCCCGCAGTCATGTCAGTAATGTAGATGTGACATAAGATTTTGTCACTCACATGCTTGTAGATTTCTTCCCATTCTAGATGAAATAGGAGGATGAAAACCACAAAGTGTCAGCTTGAACTCATCCCAGGTCTTATTTAATTTGGGGAAAACAAAACACCTAATCATAATTCATCTTAAGATCTCTATTTTTTTAGTCTGATAGATCCAGAGTTGCTTTTAAAATACGTGATAGGAAAAAAAAATAGCTTCATAATAGGAGAAAACATGAAGCTAATCACTCAGTTGCTACTAAAGAAAATGTAAACCATCTACTGATTTCTAAACACAACGTATAAAAATAATACACTAGCTACATAGAAAAGTCCTAAGTTTGCTATCGTAAGCTTTTCTTTCAGGTAGACTTTGCAAAAAACACTTTGGTCTAATTAATCATTGTCATTAGGTGTCTGAGGTAGGCTTTATTCATTAGGCTTTATTTTAACACTTAAACAAAACCATAATTCATTCTCTTATCTTTTTCAACCCACCCTAAGCATTGCGCCCTGTTGTACACACACATTCAATAGTGAATTACAGTGTCTTCTTCTTATCACCCCAACAGATTGCACATCTCTTGGTATTTCGAAATGTCATTACTTCTGCAAAGGTAATGCGTCTGCCTTGCCATGTAGGACAGAGGTCCATGTAGTCTCCTGAGGTCCACAGTGTCCCAACAAGCTGGTAAAATTGCTTTGAAAAATACAAGGAAACACGCGGAGGAAGGGCAACACCTTACGTAGTGATGATGAAATACATAGATTGTAAACCGGGTAACTGTGCAAGCCCAAAGAATAAAAGTTTATGATGCAGAAGGATCAGCTGTGTTATGTGAGCCTGAGTCTTTCATACTTGTTTTGTCCCCATTATGTTGTCATTACTTGTCAGCTCCCATTATGCAGCAAGAACCAATGCTGACCCAAACCCACCAAAGTGTTAGGCACCTTAAATATCCCACCCAGTCAATGCAAACAAAAGCCTTATTTAATACTTCTCATGACCTCCACAATAAATGGTCAAATAGAATATTGGCCTTGATTAGGACATAAAAGTTTTCTTTAAAAAGAAAAGAGAAAATTCCATTTCAAACAACTTTTGGATACTAAATTGAGCATTACTGATTAGGAATAAAACATGGAAGATTAAAAAATGGAATAGCCTCTATTGGGCTCCACCTATGCTTCTCTGGTTCCCATATCCATTCCTTTGTGGCCCTAAATGGGGCTCTCATGACTCACATTCTGTCTCTCCTCCTACCCCAGAGTCTTGGTGTGATGGGGATACAGCTAAATTCAGAGCTGGCTGTTTGCCCTTTTCATGTTGCCCCATGAGTGACAGCTGGGTCTGAGATGCCTTGTTGATCCCAGACAGCCTGGTGATTCTAGATCAAGTGTCCCCATCAATGGGAGGTTGTGGGATATTATGCCAAAGGCAGGGGCTAAGTAGGGTGGAGATTAGGAAAGATTAGGGAGAGAGCATGACATGCAGGTCAGGAAACTGTATTACAGAGGTCCTCCTCAGTTCCGAAAGACTCACATATTTGTCTCCTAGAAGACCCTGCTTCACAGATGATAACTCCTTCACAGATGATACACATATAATCACCTATTATATGTTATATTATATTATATTATATTATATTATATTATATTATTAATAACTGTGTCTAAAATAAATGTGAAAATTTAACTGTATCTCAAAAAGCAGGTTTTTAAAATCTCACTTTTGTTCTTCAATTCCCATCTTTTATTGTAAAAATAAAATAGAATTTAGCTGATAATGAGATCATTCCCAATTGTTGACAATTTTCACATCAACTAAAAAAACTACTAAAAAATTTCTATTAGAATTAATAAAATGATTCAAAAAAAGTCTCCGGATTCAATATAAATTTGTAATGATAATTGCTCTGTACAATAGCAATAAACAGAAAGTAAAAAATTTAAAATAAATAAATGCAACTCCCAATAGCATCAATAATCCTGACTCACTATAGCAGTAACAATAAAATCCTAAAACTACTTATGAATAACTCTGTAAAGACAATTTAAAAAAGCTATAAAAGAAATAAGGAACCATAACACATGCATGAGTAGGAAATTATTTACAACATAAATATCACTTCTTCCCAAATTAATTTTATGTTTTTAGCATAATTCCAGTCAAAATTCTAGTAGGAATAATTAAAGCTTTCTGTTAAAACTTTCTGAAGTTCATTTGAAGAAAGAGTCATGGATCATAAAGAAAATTCTAAATATAAATATTAATGACAGGTTTTGTTCTAATGATAAAATACATCGTTGTGACACAACATTTAACACAGTGTAGAACTAGCTTAGAAACTGACATACAGATTAGTGAGAAAATATAGGTATCCCAGAGACATTCTATTTTATGCATTAATTCAACATACACTTAATGCCAAGAACTATGCTAGTTATTAAAGGGAAAACATAATTCCTACCCTCAGAAAGTTTGACGGGGAAAAAAAAGTAGCTATTTTTATCATGACAGAAATTAATACAAATGGGCATTGGACTTTATGAATGCATATAGAAAGGGAGCCTCAATTCAGTGTATGATAAAACGAGTATCACCAATTCATGAGAAACTCTTTAATAAATAATGTTGAGATAATCGTCCATCTTTTTGGAATAAAATCAAATACATCTCATTAGACATAGATATAAACTGCAGATGTATTATGGAATTAAATACAAATGAAATGCAACATTAAAGACAAATAAAAATGGAATTGATTATTTATATGCCTCTCTGGAGAGGGCAAGTCTACTCCTGAAACATATAAGTGCTAAAAGAAATTAGAAAATGCCTGGTAGATAAGACTAGGTTAAAAAAAAAACCCAAAACTTCTCTAAGTTAAAAAGAAAATTAAAAAGCAAAGCAGATGTGAAATTATTTGCAACAACTGCAAATAATTGCAAATAAACCAAAATCTATATTATATAAACACCAAAATATCAAAGGATACTTCACAATGAAGAAACAACTCATTGACGAACATATGGAAAAATGTTCATTCTCATTAGTACTCAAAGAAATAAACATTAAAACAATGATCAACAATATTTCATCTAACAAATTGGCAAAGAATAAAAAATGTTCATCCTTGATGCCATTTTGAAATTGCTTTGAATGCCACTTTCTTACAGCCCCTAAGAGCTCTAAAAGTATTCCTACCTTGTCCCAGATAACCTAGGAAGCATTCTCTCCATATATAATTCATACAAGATGCTCATTTCAGGCACGTTCTATTTTAACACCCTCTAAGCCGCCACATCCTTTAGGTAAGTGACTGTGAAATATTCATCACAGTATTATAGGCACCATACCAAGGACATAGAGGGCATGCAATAAATGTCTTGAATGTTGACTAGATGAATTAATGAGCTTGTTTCTTTGTAGTTAAAATAAATAAAAGTGTGGTGCTGGCTTCTCAAAAAATACGTTTTTATACGCCTTGATTTAGTAATTCTGAGTTTCTATTCTAGGGCGGTAATCCTAATTATAGAGGAGAAAAAAGGTGTATATATAAAGAATTACTACAATAGGAAAAATCTAGAAACAGCCTAAATATTCAACAATAGAGATATCTTTGAAAATATTATGTTATATAAATTTGATGGAATATTATGTCACCATTAAAAAGAAGAGTTTACAATTCAGGTTTAGAAAGGCTTATGCCAAAATGTTAAATGTGAAAAGTAGGTTGTAAAACTGTACATGTCTTATATAACAGGCGTAGTGTAGCAGGTAAGATTCAGCACGAAATCTCATCTTCATTAATCCTTAACTGTACCTCCATGAATAGGTTACTTAGCTTCTAAGATGTAACAGCAGTAACAATATTGCTTATTTAAAAGGCTGTTATTTTTAATTAAAAATCAAATTAAATAATCCAAATAGTGTTAATAGCATCTATCACGTAACACATATTCAGTAATTACAGATACAGCTTTTGTTTGAACTATCAAACAAAAATAAAACATATTCATACAGAAAGTCCAGATGCTAATGTATCGATGTACTGGCAGTAATTTTTGTGTGGTGGGTTTGGCTGTTCACCACCTTTGGAACATCTTTCCTATGTTTGGGAAGTTTCCCGGTTAACATGTTTACACATCACCAGAATGGATGCCTGAAATCACTTCTCAGTGTTCCTTACGTGCGAAGAGTCTAAATTATCCCCAAAGGGACTGATGCTAGAGGAGAATGCTAGGGCGAAAGCCTGTGACCGAGGCTTTTCTGATAAGACACTCATGTACAAGGCTTCAGTGCTGAAGCACATGCTTCACTGAAACCATCTGGCAATCCATTCTGAGAGCTGACATCTCTGCCAGCTTTCAGATGCCGTGGGGGCAAAAGGATCTACCATCAGGTGAGGGTGGTGGAGCCTGCGCCAGGGACAGAAACTGGGTTTGAGTCCTGGAGCGGTGCTCATGTGTATTTGGCTGGGCTTAGAGTTCCTGGGCAGGCAGCCTCCAAGCCTGAGCCAAGGCTCTTTAAGACTTTAATGGATCCCATGCAGTTCTGCCTTCATCAGCCTTTTCCTCTGTAATACACACACATACACATCCCTCCATAGATGTATATGGGTATTATATATAGAGAGAGATATGGATATATAATCATAGCTTATGACTGTGTTGGTATAAAAACATAGTATCATATAACAAAAATTCTTCCAACCTAAAAAATCATTTTTTTCCTTTCATGTTTTAAAAGAAATTAAGACATCTTCATGGGTCCGTAAAAGCATTGTTAAGTCGTGGGCACTGCGCCTGTCGTCCCTGATAGAAAACTCAGCTCCACTTAAAGTTTTCAGATGAACTCCTTTATTTGTAAACTAGCTGGAGTCTATTCTGTGCAGCTATGAAACCTGATGATACAGATGACAGAACTACAGTGAAAGTTTTACTTTCGTTCAACTTTCTGGAATCCTCAAATTTTTTGAAAAGGTATGTATTTCTTCTTAAAGGGAAACTGATATATGAAGAAATAGAAGAAAATCTGATCAATGAATGCATCCCCAGTAGTTAGCCTTAAATGACAAACTTTACATGCAGATCTCAGAATCTCAAGCTGGAAAGGGACTGCAAAGATCCCTGTGGGAAAATGTCATGTGCTATCACCCACCTGTCATCTGAATCCTCTCTCTGCTCCCTGACCAAGCTGTCACAATGATACTGAGCTTAGTAGTTCATGATCTCAGGAAGAAAGTCAGACATCCTATCTCTTGATATCTCTTTGACTATTAGAAAGTTCTTCTTTAATATTGAGTCAAAATATATTTATTCCTGAAACGTTCTCTTTTTTTCCCCTGAAAGCACATCCAACATCTGAGAATTCCTTACGCTCCCATTTTAGATACCCAATAACAACACCTCGGAATCACTGCATAACAACACCCTGGAATCACTGCATAGCAACCCAACTCAGAAGACTTTTATCCCTACTGCACCTACTTGACACTTTGATCCTGTTTCAGTCTATCATTTCCCTGAGTAACCCATTGCTCCAAAGCAGAGACGTGAATGGCTAGACCAGAGGCATTCTCTCTGACTCTTTCTCTTTCGAGAACAAACTCATCATTTTTTTGACTCCCATCAGAGGAAAACAAAATTGCCCTGGGCTATAGTTTTAAAATAAATTTGGAACCCAATATAAAATTCAGATGTTAGTGTTTTGGAAAGGAAAATCTTTCTGTTTCTCTGCTTCTCTTGAAATACCTAGTCAAAATGAAATAGTGAAACCTCTACAAAACTGGTAATCTGGCAATACAAGATCTGGCAATCTAAGCTCTGGTTCTGAAATCTTATGTAAACTATTAAATCCAGATCCCACCATCCCTTGAGGGATAATTCAGATTCTTAACATTTAGTGACTCGATTTCTAATAAAGAATTAGATCCCTAAGTCATTAGCTAATGAAGTAAACTTAAAACTATTGAGCAATGTCATTGCATTTGTATTTAAGATTTTCTTTTAACCAATGGACAGAAGTATTAGATGGGATTCAAATCAAAAGTACACCATCATTAGTTATTACCTGATTATCATCAGGTATGCATTTTTTGTATTCTTGGAAACTAACAGATTTAAATGCCCCATGATCACAGACAAGAGTTGCCACCAACTGAAAAAAAAAAAAGATTATGATAGACAGATAGATATCACGTAGACATAAATGAGGACAAAACCTCCACCTAGATTAACTGAAAATTCTTTCCTTTGATTCATTTGTTCAGAAACATTCTGAGTTTTTGTATAAGGTATGCCAAAACTAGGTTTTGAAATAGCTAACCATGAAATCTCAGTCAGTTGTTAAAAGTACTGACTCATTGATCCGATCTTCGGCTGGGCGGAGGCAGGGAAGTTCTGTTTTACCACGTCCTTCAGGAACTCAGGTTGAGAGAGATCTCACCATCATGCAAGCAAGTGACTTAATCATCCTGCATATGAACTTCCAGCAGGGAGACTGGGGAAGAGAGAGAATGAGGATTGCAGGAGACCCCTTTATGAGCCAGGTCTGGACTGTCCCATGACATGCCTAGGGGCAAGGAGCCTGTGCAGCCAAAAGTCTACATCTTGGAAGGGAACCAGGATCTCTGATGGACACCTGGCTGCCTCCATCACAGTCCCATAGTGTTAAAGATTGTGAGAGTCCCAGTTAGTCCCAGGCAGTTTGCATACTTTTGTCTGTACCAATGCCAGAGCCTAAATAATGAAGCAGGTAACATGAAGGATGTAACGACTTTGGTAAAATTCACATCAAAAATTGCAGAAATGAGGATAATCAGAAGAATGTGATTATTATAAGCTGCAAGCACTTGAGAGAGGACAGACAGGGTTCCAGGAGTAATGTAGTTCTGGATGAGGATGTGTCAGAAATCTCTTCAGGGCAAAAGTCAAATTAGAAAAGGGAATTTTTAGGATTGTTATTTTCATAGTCATATAATAGATTATTACATGATATAATAATATGAAAATATTCCTCAGGCTGACATTCAGAACATTTTAAGGTCTGCCCCTTTTTAGACTTCTTTACAAGTTCTCTGCTTGGAATTTGTCTCAGCCATTTCCACAATGACTTTTGTTTTCTGGTCTCTGCAGATTTCCTGTCTGGAGGCACCTTTCATCAGGTTGCTACCCAGTGGAACTTCACCAACCCAACAAAGCTTCCTCATATTTATGCCAGAAGAATGGTCTCCCCCTTGGAATGCCTGTATTATTTATGTTATGGTGGCTTTTTAATGGGGTTATTTATTTGCTTGTCATCATATGAATCTACTTTTTTGACTCTTTGCACTATCATATCTCCTCATATGTGGTTAAGAGATTAAACTGTTGCTGAGTGAACAACTGAAAAAGTAAACAGATGTATACATTAAACAAGTGCTTTTTAAACATGTTGCATACAAGAAGATGGTGATTCTGGAGTCTCAGTCAGTGTAATTAGGGTACTCTGTATTTTGAAAAAGCTCCCAGATAATTTGATTCCATCAGCTTTGGGAAAAATCGATGGCTGATTCTGTTGAACCTGAGGTAAAACTGTTAAGTCACATTCCAGACAAAAACCCAACAAGGGCATTGGTTTTAACTCCCCCAACATAAACTGATAGAAATGTGATTTAGCACTGGAAAGTTTAGAGAGGATTGGGATCTATTTCTTAGACTAAGTAGTTAAAACTTTTCAAGAAAGAAGCATTTTTTTTCTGTTTTGTGTGGTCTAGTAGATAAGAAGTGGGAAAAAAAGATGATTGTGAGTGAGCCCCAAAGTAATAGTCTTCACAATAACATTACCTTTAGCACCCCCATGAGAGTGAGGAAACAGAAGAAATAGTTAAATATTAGAAAAAAAGACATATGGTGGCAATAAGTGGGTATTAGTTGAGAAATCATTTTAAATTAAAATAGAGAAAGTCAATAGCCTGTAAGAATCCCAGTGACTGCTTACCAAATCCCTTACTACAAGCCCAGGAAAAATGCATGTTGTGGTTCAAAGCTATAGGGCATGGCTAATAAAGGGAAACAATGATACCATTGTAAGGGAAAAGGTACACTTTTTTTGTTTAAAGTTTAACCATCTTTATCAATTTTGAGATAATACTGCTTTGAAATTTTGCTCTTTCAAGCAGCTCCAAGCAGTAAATACCACCCCTTAAATGCCATAAACTGTCACCTGTTAAAGATCATCTTTAAAAACACAGAAAGACAGGCAGAGTGAGGATGACAGGAAAACCCGCAAAATAGCCTACAGATCGAGTATTATCTAGGAATGAAATGTTTCCCCCCAAAACAGCTTTCAAGATTACCTTTCAAGGAATGCCAAAGCAAATGAAAACATTTTTTTAAATATATCAAAAGAAAAGAGCCAGCTAGAGACTCAGTGAACCCCTGATTACAGTCCATCAAAGATAACACTTAGGGCTTAGGGTCTTAAAAAAAAAAAAAAAAACGGACTAAATCTGACAGGATACTTTCTTTGAAACATAGGATGCTAGGAGATACCACATACTGTCTCTCTAAAATGGTAGATCAGAAGTGTGGAATAAAATAACTACACAAAAATCTAACCATAGCAGTTAGCATTTGGGGGTACGTATTATATACAAATCCTGTGCCTAAAAATACTATCTCATTAGCCTCCTTGCTTTAGCTGTTTCCATATTAAAAGGGCTGATTGAGACCCAAAATATTAAGGTCAAAAGAACAGGGTCAAGAACTAAGGACAGACCAGAATGACTTCTCCTAAGGGACAAGGGATCTAGAAAGCTACTGAGATACATGCTCTTGCCGAGTTCATAATATGAGCAATAGGCAAATCACACCTTGAAAATCCCAATGACTCTAGAAAGAGATTTCAGAAACCAGAGCTATGTTTGAGCAGCAAAAGCACAAAGATCAGTGTCAAAAACTCAGAACGTCATTGGGTTGGTTTCCATGTGGCTACATATTTGTAGACGGAAGGCTGGTGTTGTGTTTCCTTAAAGCAGTTGCTCTGGCCTAGGTGAGCCACACCTCCCCCATATATACATTTGTAACTTCACGTCAGGGACTTGAAATCAGCCACAGTTGGAGTATTTAAACCTGGAAAACGCGCAAATACTAAAAATCAGGACTTCTTCTTTAGTTTTGTTATTTAGAGAGCCAGCTTACCAGCACATCACTGCCCTAGAGGGACAAGTTCAAGACACTTATGAACCATGACTCCAAAAGAAGAAACAATTTAGAGGAGGTCTACTAAAGAAAATATAAGGAAGATGATGTTAGAGCTCAACTGTGTCTATATTAGATGTTGTCTAGTTAGACGACAAAATACTTCTGAAATAATGTTATGCCACTCAGGGAGGTGAAGATAAATAAAATGTACATAAATATGAGATGCTTTTGGTATTTGTGGAAATGGGTGGCTTTATATTTCTCACTACAGGAGCCCCTCTATTGAAAAAATTCAGAGGGGTATGATAGAAAAACAAATGCCTGGACCAAAATTAAAAAGAAAGAAGATACTCAGATGCAGCAAACCCATGAAGTAGAGAACAAAAGGGGTCAATGTAAGAAGCATATCTGAAAACAATGAAATTGATAAAAGAACCTGAAGATGACACAAATAAATGGAAAGATATACAATGCTCATGGACTGGAAGAATTAATACTGTTAAAACGTCCATACTACCCAAAATTCAATGCAATCCTTACCAAAATACCCATGGTATTTTTCACAAAACTAGAACAAATAATCCCCAAATTTGTATGGAACCACAAAAGACTCTGAACAGCCAAAGCAAACTGAGAAAGAAGAACAAACTTGGAGGTATCACATGCCCTGATTTCAAACTACACAACAAAGCTATAGTAATCAAAATGGTATGGTACTGGCAAAAAAAAACAGAAAAAATGCAACAGAATAGCCCAGAAAGAAACCCATGCTTACATGCTCAATCAATCTATGACAAGAATACACAATGGGGAAAAGACAATCTTTTCAATAAATGATGTTGGAAAAATTGGACAGCTACATGTAAAAGAATGATATTAGACCATTTTCTTACACCATATACAAAAATTAACTAAAAATGGATTAAAGACTTAAATGTAAGACCTACAACTATAAAATGCCTAGAAGAAAACATAGGAAGTATGCTCTTTGACATTAGTCTTAGCAATATTTTTTGGTTATGTCTCATCAGGAAAAGGAACAAAACCAAAAACAAACAAACGGGACTACATCAAACTGAATATCTCTTGCACAGCAAAGAGAATTATCAATGAAATGAAAAGGCACCTACTGAATGGGAGAAGATCTTTGCAAATGATATTTCTGATAATGGGCTAATATCCAAAATATATAAAGAACTCATACAATTCAATACCAAAAAAAAAAAAAAAACCCACAAAAAACTCCAATTAAAAAATGGGCAGAGAATCTGAATAGACATTTTTTCCAATGAAGACACAGGTGGCCAACGAGCACATGAAAAAAGTCTCAACATCCCTAATCTTTAGGGAAATGTAAATCAAAACCACAATGAGATATCACCTCACACTTGTCAGAATGGCTATGGTCAAAAAGACAACAAATAATAACAAGTGTGGGTAAGGACATGGAGAAAAAGTAACCCTAGTGCACTGCTGATAGGAATGTAAACTGGCACAGATACTACGGAAAATAGTATGGAGACTCCTAAAAAAATTAAAAATAGATGATCCAGCAATTCCACTTCTGGGTATATTTCCAAAGGAAATAAACACTAATTTGAAAAGAGATATGCAATGTTTATTATAGTATTATTTACAATAACAAAGATATGAAAGCAACTTGTGTCTATTTATAGACAAATGGATAAAGAAGATATGGTCTGATGGTGTAAATAGAATGGAATATTACTCAGCCATAAAAAGCATGAAATCTTGCCATTTGCAACAATATGGATGGACCCAGAAGGTTTTATGCTTAGTGTAATAAGACAGAAAAAGACAAATTATGTGTTCAGTTATGTGAAATACGCCCCCCCCAAATAACAACGAATATAACAAAACAGAAACAGACTGATAAATATAGAGAACAAACTAGTCATTGCTGGGCAGGAGAAGGGGTGGAGAGATGGGTAAAATAGGTGAAGGGGAATAAAAGGTACAAATTTCCAGTTATAAAATAAATAGAATTTACAGAATAATGTGGTCAATAATATTATAATAACTTTTTATGGTGACAGGTAATAACTAGACTTATAGTAGAGATCATATCATAATGTGTAAAAATATTGAATCACTATGTTGTACACCTGAAACTAATATAAATTTGTAAGCGAATTATGCTTCAATAAAAAATAAGCAGATTAACTGTTTAATCCTCATCTGACCCTTCTCTAAAGTGGGATGTATGAATACTAGAGGCAGATCATTCTCCTTTAGAAAAGCATGAGTCAGAAGGAAATATTTCTATTGCCCCTAAAGAGATGAAACTTACTAAGGCCTGAAAAGTGTGAAAAGGGAGATTAGGGAAAAAAAGTTGTCAGGCAGAACATATGGTCATCATTAGGCTATTCCAAGGAGAGAGACAGCCAACACAAACACTAAGGAATCAACTCTGTTCAAACTTCTGAGTGGACCCCTCTAGCTGAGACAGAACAGAATGAGAAGTGAAGGGAAGAGAAATTTGGAAGTTTAATTTCTTTGGGCTTTATCTTTAGATATAACTTCTCCTTTAGGTATAACTTCTCCTTTGGGCTTTATCTTTAGATATAAAATTAAAAAAAAATAATTTATTGACATTGTATTATCATTGGAGCATCTTTAAGTTGTTATGTTATAATTGCATAACTTCTGATGAAACCTATTAGACATGTAGTTAGGTGTAGTTTGGAATGAGAAATTAACATGAGCGGATGAAGAAGATGTGGTGTGTGTATATATATATTCATATGGAATACATGTGTATGTATATATGCAATGGAATACTGTAAAAAAACAGAAATTTTGCCTTTTGCAGCAACATGGATGGACTTGGAGAGCGTTATGCTAAGTGAAATAAGTCAGACAGAGGAAGACAACTACTGTATGATTTCACTTATATGTGAAATCTAAAAAATGCAACAAACTAGTGAATACAACAGAAAAGAAGGAGACTCACAGATAGAGAATAAACTAGTGGATACCAGTGGGGAGAGGGAAGCAGGGAATGGTATTATAAGGGTGGGGGAGTGGGAAGTACAAACTCGTGGGTATAGGATGAGCTACAAGGATCATGCACAAGGAGCTTGTACAACACGGGGAATATAGCCAATATTTTACAATAACTATAAATGGGGTATAGACTTTACAAATATGAATTGCTATATTGTACACTTGTAACATATAATATTGTACAGCAACTATACTTCAAAAAATAAAATAAGATAGTCCAAAAAAATGAAGAATAGTTTTGTCTTAGGGTATAGCAAAGTCCTGGACTTCACTAAGGCACTATCCTATCCTATTCCAGTGCACTCTAGAGAGATGATGTCCAACAGATGGTATTTCACTGATGCAAATATGCTCTAACATTTCTGCCCTAGAGTGCGTCCACTAGCTACACCTGGCTATTGAGCATTTGAAATGTGCCCAGTGTTACTAAGAAACTGAATTTTTATTTAATCTGATTTTAGTTAATTTGAACTTAAATAGCCACATGTGGCTAGTGGCTACCATATTGGGCAATGCAGCTTTAGAAGTAAAAACTAAACTTCCCACCAGATATGCAAATGATCAGTGTCATTCTCAACTTTATAAGTAAAGAGCAGGACATCCTGGAAATCAGTGTTCTCCATAAGAGCCAGGCTTAACACTGGTGAGACATGGGGTTGATTGTTAGACCAGATAGGTTAAGAAAACAAAGAGAACCTGGCTGCCATGGGGCAGAGCTTCCATTTCTTAGGATGCTATTTCTGATACAGTTACACTAGGGTAACACTCCTGCCCTTCTCCCTCCTCACCGGCTTGGACTTCTCACTTTGTTTTGAATCAGAAAAAATTGTATATTCTTTTTTTTAAATTGAAGTATAGTTGATTTACAATGTTGTGTTAGTTTCTGGTGTACAGCATAGTGATTCAGTTATACATACATATATATTCTGTTTCAGATTCTTTTTCATTATAGGTTACTACAAAGATATTGAATATAGTTCCCTGTGCTATACAGTAGGACCTTGTTGTTCATCTATTTTATATAAAGTGGTTAAAATTGCAAATCCTAGACTCCTAATTTATCCATCCTCCTTTTCCCTTTGGTAACCATAAGTTTGTTTTCTATGTCTGTGAGTCTGTTTTTGTTTTGTAAATAAGCTCATTTGTGCTTTTTTTTTTTTTTTTTTTTTGGTTCCAAGTATAAGTGATCTCATATGATATTTGTCTTTCTCTGTCTGACTTATTTCACTTAGTATGATCATCTCTAGGTCCATCCATGTTGCTGCAAATGGCATCATTTCATTCTTTTTTCCTGAGTAGGAAACTGTGCATTCTTTCTGTTCCCTACCTTGTGGTAAACCTATCATAGTGGGCTCTGCCCTTAGGGAAGGACTGCATTTATCCATCTCTATCTGCCTGGGTGTCTCAGTTTACTTCCAGAGTGAAATATCAGAAGCTCAGTGTGGCATCAAGTATGGCCTATTATCCAATCAAGCTATTATTAGTAATAAAACTGTTATTTAAAGATTTTTAATTTAAAGCTCCATATGTCTGATTTCCATGTCTACTAATAAGTTCCTTCCAAAACATGGAGGGAAAAGAAAAGTGATTTATTGGCCAGGCCCTCTCTTCAGAAATTCAACAGTCAGTATTTCTGATGATTGAATGGCTTCAAAAATAAGAGGTAGAATGTGTCTCTGTGGTGGACTTTCTTTTTTCTGAGATCACTTGAATGATTCTTTTAGACACATATAGAAGCTCTGCAGGTATCAGTTTGTATTAAGGCAGCCATGAACCAAAGGAATAAATCATATGAAAGTGTTTTGCACTGAGATCAAAGCCTTTTCTGACCTTCTTGAGTTGGTCTAACCCCACAGTATTTGCTTTCATAGCATCTAGTACTTCTCCTTTATGACACATCGTATCTTAATTTGTGCAATTCATTAGTGAAGAGCTTGCAATTCCCACTAGATTGTAAGCTTCATAAGGAAAGGGACTGTGAATATCTTTTAATCATCATTTTATTTCTAGCACTTGGAATAATGACCGGCACATAGATGATACACTCCATAAATAAATAATGCCATATTTTATTTAATGACATAAAAGATTATCTGCAGTAGCAGCAGAGATTGTGATGCAAATTTAATTTTGGGCTTCTTTTATGCATAGTCCCCAGAAATAAGGTTCATGCCAAAAGAGAACTCTTTTTTTTTTCAAAAAAGCTTCAGTTATCTTTTTTTTTTTTATTGAAGTACAGCCAATTACAATGTGTCAATTTCTGGTGTGCAGCACAATGTCCCAGTCTTGCATATACATATATATTCATCTTCATATTTTTTTCATTAAAGGTTATTACAAGATATTGAGCACTGTTCCTTGTGCTATACAAAAGAAACTATTTTTAAAATCTATTTTTATATATAGTGGCCAACATTTGTAAATATCAAACTCCCAAATTTATCCCCTCCCACCCCTTTTCCCCGGTAACCATAAGATTGTTTACTAAGTCTTTTTCTGTTTTGTAGATGAGTTCATAGTGTCTTTTTTTTTTTTTTTAGATTCCACATATGAGTGATATAATATGGTATTTCTCTTTCTGTTTTTTCTTTTTTTTTTTTTTATCATTTTCCCAAAGTACCTCCTCCTTATGGCATTCTTTGCGTTAATAAGAGCAAAGGTGAATGAGATCTCTCTGTGAATGGATATTACTAACGAACTTAAGAAGCAGTGATACCTGATACTCAGATTTAGGTTTCCATTTTTGCATCATAGTTCCCTAGGTGTTAGTCAAATTTGTAAACTTGAAATCTTGTGCTTTAGGAACTAATGTAGCACCTGTGTGTTTATTTTATCACATTGGAAAGCAAGGAGCTAAGACAGGATTAATGCAATTATCAGAGGCAGTGAGATGGTGTAAAGTGATGAACAGCAACCAGAATAGGTTTGTGGAATTCAAGAACATTCACTGCAGATTCTCAGAAATTCTTGAGGAGGAACCTAGATTTCCTGCCATTGTACAGAATGAGGATCCAAGATTATTACTACTTAGATATTTAAGGAAAATGTGATACTGAAAAGATAACCTACCCATAGAACCCAGGGCTCAAAATTAATTAGAAAGAGCTGGAATGGGGGCTGGAAATCTTATTGCTTGGGAACATGGATCTCAGTTTATAAGAACTAGAGAATGCTGTACAACACAAAAGCGTTATTGTAAAAACATTAGAACATTTTTCCTGTCCTAGAACACCATGTACAGTGCTCATAACTATATTTTAAGGATATTTAAAACTTTAGAAGACCCAGAAAACAGCACCTAAAGCCATCAGGTGAATGAAGTATGAGAGCTGCCCTATACAGTCTGATTAAAGTAGAAAACTTTGAAAACAGACGCTGAGGAATAACATCAACATAAAAATGAGCATCTTAAAAATCAACATAAAGTACAAATTTAATATAGATTTGTTCAACAAATTTCAAAGTATTAGAGTAGAGAAATATGCTTTGAGGAAATAAAATCATCAGTATTTTAATAACACCAATTTAGAAAGACACTCTGGAAATACATATCTGACAAGAATTTGTCAAATTTTTGAAAAAACTTAGCCATTGACAGATATTAAAGGAAAACCTGGATATAATCTATTTTTAGGGTTGAAAGCCACAACTTCTAATAGCCATACCTTGAGGTATTCAGTGGCAATCAAACATTTGAATTAGAAAGGCCTGAGTACAGAACCAATTAAATTCCAGAATACTTTGAAAAAGGCAATTTAAACAATAATTGAGATCTAACTGTCTGAAAGAAAACATCTACACATTAAGGAATTCCTCAGAAAAAGTAGGGGTCTCATATTTAGTTTTTGATTAATAAGGATGTCTATGTTTAAAACACCTGTGCAGTCAAGGGGGGACTACAGTCACCAGAATGCTAACTTGTCACCTGGGGGCTAATGCAGAGATACTTGACGACTCATCAGAGCATCCTCGTTCTGTATGGATTTAAGGAAATTAGTCTGCTTTCTAGGGAATGTAAATGCTTTCAGAGAAGGCATGCACAAATACATTTTTTTTTGACCCGACACTAAGAGAGATATAAGTTACTTTGATAGAGAAGAATTCAATCTTAGACCAGAAAGCTGAGAGAAGAGAACAAAGCAATCGGAAAGCAGGAGGGGTCTCAATCTTCATTCAAGTGTTTTTAGGGACATCTCATTGGAGTGGACATTTTCTCATTAAAGAAACCAAAAAAAACCAGACAAAAACCTTAGGTATTTAACTTTCAGACTGAGAGTCTGCTGTATTTCTCAGCTACAGAAACCAGTAAATAATAATACTCGTTTAAAAAAAAGGTCTTTTCCAAAACCTGAGTTTATGTAAATACCATGTAGATCAATACTCCTTTGTCAGCTAAGAAGAAAAATAATTTCTTTTTCATAACATAGTTCAGAGACATTATCTCATTTGATCTTCAGGACATTCCTAGAATAATTAAGAACAGGTATTATGATTTCTATTTCACAGAAGTAGGAACTCCAGCTTTAAGAGCTAGTAAATGTATCAATAGCTGCCTACTTAATAACATCCAGTGCGTGAACCGGTTTAATTAGGGGTTCAGCCAGATAGGTGAAGAAACTGGCATTTGATTGAATCTGTCTGATTCTAAACCCATGCCCATAACCCACTATATTTTAATTTTCTTGTCTAAGGTGACATGCACTGACTACTAGAACTAACAATTAAACCCCCAAACTAGTGTTCTCCTAGTTAGACAAATTGCCTCCTATATCCATCCACAGCTAAACAGCAGTGTGAGGGAGGCTGACACTGGATAGACATTCACCAAACCCTTTTCCCTCTGCTCCTAAGCACATGCCTAGACTACACTTCCGAGCCTTCTGGGCAATTAGTTGTGGCCCTGGGACTGCGATCTGCCTGATGGAGTGTGGACGGATGTTCTGTACGCTTCATCCAGACCTGGCCGGTAGAATCCTCCTCCACTGACCTCCCCTATTCTCCCTCCCTCTCCACCAGCTGACGAGGAAGGTAGAAGTAGGGCAGACCCACAAGAGGAAGGATCCTGGATCCCTCTGTCATCATACTATACTTCTACCGACCAGGAGTGGCCAAACTGAAATTTATGTGAACAAGGAATACACTTATATGTCAATAAGCTACTAAGATTGTGGAATTTCCAGAGTGGTTGAAACATTTCATACTCCCTCCTGCAAAGTATGAGAATTCTACTTGCTTCACATTGTTCTCAGTGTATGGTATTATTAGTCTTTCTAGCCTTAGACATTCAGTCCATGTGTAGAGATAATCCTGGTGTTAGATTTTCAGTACACAGGTAGTAATAATCATGGCTTTAATGTGCATTTTCCTGATGACTAGTAATTTAAAGTATTTTCCATGTCTACCACTGATTTGTTACATGTTCATTTGAGACTATTCCAGTCTTTCCCCCATTTTTATCTTTTTGTTATTGTGTGACAGGAGTGTTTAAATTCTGGATATGATCTTTTGTCAAATGTATTTTTATTGGAATCCTTTTTGGTCAGGAATATTTTCTTCCTAACTCTGGCTTGCCACTTCATTTTCCTAATGGTATCTTTCAAAAAGGAGAAGTTTTACATAGTTATAAATTCCAAGGATCAGTTTTTCTTTTTATGGCTTGTGCTTTTCTTTTCTTTTTTTTTTTTTTTACCATGTATTACAGATCATTTCCTGCACAAGTTCTTGAGAATAGTCTATTTTGTTTGCTTTTAGACAGTTTATATTTAATGCTTGCAATTTGGAATATAGTTCATCTCGTGAGAGTAAGAGCTGGTGTTCATTTTGTTACAAGGATTCATCCAATTCCAGCAACATTTATTGCGAAGAATGTCCTCAAGGATTGCCTTGGTGCCTATATAAAAATCAATTGGTCATTACATGTAGATCTATTTCTGGACACTCTATTTTGTCCCATTGACCATTTGTCTTGATTTATGCCAGCACAACACTGTCTAGATTACAACAGCATTGCAGCAACTCTTGAAATTAGGAAATATAAATCCCCTAACTTCATTATTTTTTCAAGATGTTGTCTATTCTAGGTTTTGTGTGTTTCCATATAATTTTAGTATTAAATTGTCAATTTCTATCCCTAAAGAATTTGCTGGGATTTTCATTGGAATTACATTGAATTTATAGATCAATTTTGGGAGAATTGACATTTTATTAAAATGGAGTTACTTAATCCATAAACATGGGTTAAAAACCCTCTTTAAATCCTCTAAGCAAATTTTATAATTTTCATTGTAGAAGTATTGCACAAGTTTTATTAAATCTCTCTGATTATTTTACAGTTAGGGGATGGTTTTATAAATAATGTATCTAAAATGAATTTTCTATTATGCTGTACACCAGAAATTGATACAAAATTGTAAACTGACTTTACTTCAATAAAAAAAGAATTTTCTGATTATTTCTGTATCTGTATAGAAATAGATTTCTGTAAAACTGGCCTTTACTCTATGGTATTTTTAAATTTACTTATTATTTCTAGTAGTTCCATTTTAGATTTGTCAAAATTTCCTACATACATATATCCTCTGTGAGTAATGACAGTTTTAACTATTCCTTTGAATTGTTATGACTTTTATCTCTCCCTCTCTTGTCTTTTCATAATGACTAGGACCTGCAGTCCAATTTTGAAAAAAAATCAGACACTTTGCTGATTCCTGATCTTAACTAGAAAGCATTCAGAATTTCACCATTAAGAATGATGTTTTCTGCAGAGATTTTACCATGAATGAGTGAATTTTTCAAATGCTTATTCTGTATCCATTGAGTTGGCAATATAATTTCTTCCTTTCTCCTGCTAATGTAGTACAATATAAGATTACTTCTTGAATGTTAAGCCAATCTTGCATTCCTGGGATAAACTCCAAATGCTCATGATAAATTATCCTTCTTTATATAATGGAATTGCTTTGCCAATATTTTGTTAAGGATTTCCCATCTCTGCTCATAAGGGATAACGGAATGTATTTTCTCCTAATGTCTCTAACTTTGGAATCATGATGTAATAAAGTTGGTTGTGAAGTGCTCATTCCTCTTATATTTTAAGAAAGTTTGTATCACATTGAAATTTGTCCCTCCTTAAATATATGATAGAATTTGTCAGTGAAGCCACACTGGCCTGGAGATTTCTCTATGAGGAAGTTCTGAATTACAAATGTAATTTGTTTCCCAGATACAAGACTGCTCATATCTTTTATTTTTTCTCATGTAAGTTTTGGTTAAGTTGGGATTTTTAAGGACATTCATTTCATCCAAATCATAGAATTTATTGGCTTATGTGTTTCAGTTTTTATATCCCCTTTTATTTCTCTTAATATCTTTAGGATATGTCATATATGCCTCTCTTTCAAATCCAGTATTGGTAATTCGTACTTCCTCTTTTCTTGATTAGTCTTGCTAGGAGTTTATCAACTTGATTAATCCTTTGGAAAAAACTACTTCTCGCCTTTTAACTTTTTGTCTTTTTTTATTTCACTGATTTGTGTTTATTATTTCCTTTCTTCAGACTTACTTGACTTTAATTTTCTCTCCCTTTTCTAGTTTCTTAATGTGAAAACTTAGGTCACTGACTTTAAGTGTTTCTTCTTTCTTAATATAAACATTTAAAACTGTTCATTTGTTTCCAAACACTGCTCCAACTGCATCTCACAAATTTTAATGTGTGTGGTTTTGTTTTTATTTAAATTAAAGCATTTTCTAATTTTCCCTGGAAATTCTTCTTTGACCCATGAGTACCTTAAGTTGTGTTATTTAATTCCCAAACATTTGGTCAGTTTTCAGGTAACTTCTTTTTTTTACTAATTTAATCCTTGTCATCAGAGAAAGTACTCTGTAGAATGTCGATCTTTTGAAAGCTATTGGAACTTCTTTTCTGATTCAGCACATGGTCTGTTTTGGCGAGGGCTCGGTAAGTACTGGAGAAGTGTGTGCTCTGCAGATGCTGAGAAAGGTATTCTACAAATAAAATTAGATCAATTTGATACATGGTGTTTTCAAGTTTTTAATATACTTACTAACTTTTCTTGCTCTGTCAGTTACTGAAGGGGTTGTTAAAAATACTAAGGATGCTTGAGCATTTCTGCATTTTCCCTTTAGTTCTGCCATTTGTGCTTCATGTACTTTAAACTCTGTTATGGGTGTATACATAATAGACTAGTTATGTTATCTGACATACGGACCCTTTATCATTATGAAATAGTTCTCTTTTTCAAGTAATAATCCAAGTCCTGAAGTTTACTTTGTCTAGTCTAAATTTAGCTACATCAGTTTTTTAATTTCAGGCTATTATTTGCGTGCTGCATATATTCCCAACTTTCATCGCAATGTATATAGGTGTCTTTATGTTAACAATTCATCTGTTGTAGACAGCATGTATTTTATTTTACTTCTTTGGTGGCCTCTTATTCATTTTATACCTCTTTGTGTCATTTTTTTAATGATAGTGCTAAATATTGCAGTTTACATCCTTAACTTGTCATGCTCTACTTCTGAGTATTGTGGGATCACTTCAGATAAAAGGTAAGACTCTAACAGCAACAGCACAATCCTATTTGCCCTCCTTTCAGTAAACATTCAGCAAAACCAATTTCCAATCTAATATATTTTGTAACACCATCTTCTGGAAGTTTACACCTTTAAAAAGCACAACAGAAAGTCAAGGCTCCATCTGCTAATGATAAAAATCTCAGATTTATACAGAAGATACTGATAAGCTCCAGGACTTTTAAACTGGCTTTAAATCCACAAAATGTATCATAGTGTTTAATCTCTGCCTCACTTAAAGTATATTTTAAGCAAATGGCTTATTGGCTAAACACAGGATAAATAAACCAAAGAGTCAAATTTGGAAATAATTATATCCACAAACAGTGCTATACTTACAGAAGAAAAACCATGTCTAAATTCTTGGTTTCCTTTTAATTTCATTGAATTTTTCAACGTTATCTTGAAACGACATTTCCCATCTTCTCCTACCAGTACATCATCACTGGCTTCAGTCATTGCACAGGAAGCCTACAGCATTCTTGGTGTATTGCTGAACAGAAGGATGCAAAGGCCTACCTCTTCTAATACATGTCCACTCACTACCCACCGAAAAAATGAAAATTAAAAAAGTTTCAAAATGAGCTGAAGTAGATGACTGCTTGCAGTTTTGTGCCAAATAAGGCACAGATCACATTTTCTAGCACAGAAAATAATAAAGATATTTAAAATGTAAAGACAAAACTGCAATCAAAGGACACATTATGTATACATACGTTAGCTATTTTTATGAGCCTTTAAAAGGACTTGAAATCATGATACAGCCTCTTATTTCTATCTTGTAACTGATTTTTTATCTTTATATTAACATTTATTGGGTGTTTTCATCAGAGAAATAAGTCAGTGTCCAAAAATGCTAACCCAAGCAATGTATGACTGGAACTCAGATCTACCAGGCTTTACCAATCACATCATTTTTCTAATGGGTAACTTGCTTCCCACAAAGCAATGTGACACAGAAATTAACTAAGAAAATTACAACCACCTTAACTTTTAAAAGCTGAAAATGACTGTGATTTTGTGAGAAAGCCAACTGTCATTACACTGAATCCACCTATTTTAAAAAGTCTTATTTAGAGAAGAGTTCGTTTGAAATGTTCTGGTTTAGATGAGAAGATAGTCTTCACAATGTATTATTAGAAGACAAATGTATGCGTTAGAATTGTCAAATACAGAAAGAGCGACCTGTGTGTCTTTGTAAATATCTAGTCTCAGGCTTTAAGAGAGGAAAGCAATTTTCCAAAATGTACAAAGAATTTTGATAAGTTATTCAGAAAGACTTCTTACCCTGTAAGGACTGGTTATCATCATCTTTGTAGCTGCATAATGCAGGCACTTTTCCTTTATTCCTGTGATCTGCCTTGGATCTCCAAGGATAAAGAAAAAAAAAAATCTATTCCATACAAGCCATTCAACCTATCTAGGGAGCTAGAACGGAAGTTTAATACCACTGAGAAAAGCTCTGGTTGTTTACTGGACTTATAAGGAAGCCAATAACCCAGCATTTTGAGAAAGAAAAATAGTATTTAATAGAGGCCTCAACCATACAAAATAACAATAACCAAATACCTGGGCACAAGGAGCTACTGTTAGCATTTGCCACTTGTTTAAAAGAAGGCTTAGTCAGGAAACAGTGGTTTAAATTAATGCAAAATAAAATTTAGAATAGGTTTGAATTGTGTTGATCTAAATGTAGACATATCTATAGTCTATGTTATCAGACAGACTTACACTGAAGTAAACTAAGACTGCATTATGTTACTCAGGTTGTAAGATAATTTTGCTTCTTTGAGTGATTTTATTTCATTTCATTTTTTTTTCACCTTTTCCAGTTTTATTAGGTAGAATTCTTTGAGTGATTTTATTTACAAGCCATCTTTTGCCTGAGACATATTGCACAGGAACAGGAATTGCTTTCACCAGGAAACTGTGAAAGGCATCCCATGGAATCAGCTATCCTGAGAATGTTGTCATCCATCACCCCAAAGGAGTCATAATTGCTAAAAGATATCAATTAACAATTCAACAATCCTCCAAGTATTCTTCCCTTTAACCAATAAAAAGACCAAACCGACGGACCATCAAAAAATTATTTAAATCCTGTTATGCCTTTAAAGAGTAATCTATATATCCCCTACCTTTACTCCTTTGCCCCTACTCCGACCCTACAATCTGAACAAAATCCCCTGATCCCATAAGATGACTGACATTTAAGTCACAAATAAAAGTCTAAAGGTCAAGTCCTCTGCCTGGCCTCAGGCTTCCCCCAGTGTGCCTCTTTGCAGCCTTAGAAAATATTACTCGCTTTGAGAAGCAGGCTGGATTTTGGAAATTAGCAAAATAAACTCAGGAGCTCTCTTCCCCTCCACAATAAGCTCTAAGATTTTTTGTCAAATCTGAATCAAACCACCAGCTAGCACTCTCAGAAGTGAGGGATGCCAAGCATGAGAGAACAGGCATGCACTCTCTTCCCCAAAACACAGGGCTTGGCAGGATTCTGAGGAACTCCACTGAAGCCCAAGAGCAAGATCCAGTAAACAGTACTTTTGGAGACAAACTTAGTGCTTAAAACCATGTGTACTACTCCTGAGAAGGTTGACTTAATAAACTCTGGTGTCTCCTGCACTATGGAGTAGAGAAAGTGCATCAGGCAGATTGAATCTCCCTAACCTTGAGGCCAGAAGATTACAAAGACACTTGAGAACCGAATGGCTTTTCAAGGAGCAATAATCATTGTAAATTCTTGCAGTTGTAAATTCTTTCTCTACTTCTTTGATATATAAATCTTCTTCTAGCCTCTGGCCAATTTTACAACCCAGAAATGTCTTTCTCAAGGATCCTGGAGCCAGCCCTTTGAAATGTAAGCATCAAGAAAGATAGTACCCAGAAGAAATAGATCATCTGAATAAGCCTGTATCTATTACAGAAATTGAATCAATAATTTAAACCTTTCCCAAACAGAAAGGAAAAAACAGAAGGGTTCAGTGGTAAATTCTACCAAGTATTTAAGGTAGAAATTATATCCATTTTCTACAATCTCCTTTAAAGAACACAGGCAGAGGGAATACTTCCTAACTCTTTCTATTCTAATACCAAAAACCGACAGAGGCATTACAAGAAAAGAAAACTAGATCAATATGTCTGATGAAAGTAGATGCAAAAATCCTCAACAAAATATTAGCAAATTGAATTCAAAAAGCATAACAAGAATTACAAGACAACCAGTTGGGATTTATCCCAGGTATGCAAGACTGGCTCAACATTCAAAAATCAATTCATGAAATCTATCACATCAACAGGCTAAAGAAGAAAAATTCATATCAATTGATGCAGAAAAAGCATTTGACAAAATGCAACTTTCACTCGTGACCAAAACTCTCAGAAAATCAGAATAGAGGGGAATTTTCTCATTTTGATAAAAAACATGTACAAAAAGCCTACAACTAAGACCATATTTAATGCTAATAAAAGCAAAACTTTCCCACTAAGATCAGGTGCATGGCAAGGGTGTCCCTTCTCACTCCTTTTCAATATGGTACTGGAAGTCCTTGCTAATACAATTAACACACACAAAAAAAATTTCTTAAAGAAAAGATACATAGACTGAAAAAAAGACACAAATGGTTTTTGTTCACGGATAACATGATCATCTATGTAAAAAATCTGAAAAAAATTTGACCAAAAAACTCATGGAACTAATAAACAATTATAGCAAGGATGCAGGACAGAAGGTTAATTTACAAAAGTCAAATGCTTTCCTATATACCAACAACGTACAAGTGGAATTTGAAATTAAAATCACAATGCTACTTACATTAGCACCCACAAAAATAAAATACTTAGGTATAAATCTAATAAAATATGTGCAAGATCTATGTGGGGACTGACAGCTGGTGTCACAGACCCACAGATGTAGAAATTGTAATGCCTTTGCCTGTCTGTAGAATATCCCAACAACAAGGCCTAAACCAAGATGATAAAACAAAGTAACCTTACATCTCATTTTTGGAAACTAGCAGCAAGAGATAAAAGGAAAATTAGAGCAATCAGAAAACCTGGACAGAAAAATAGTACTTCTGGAAAAGATAAATGGATATTTGAATAAAATATGCTTCAGATCAGACACACATGTGCACATGCAGACACACACACACAGAGTTAATAAACTTGATTTCCAAACTAAAGATTTCATTAAATGAAATGCAGTTGTGGATTACCACTGCTAGGAACCAAAATTGTGGCTTGAAAGGTTAAGAATCCAAGAGTCCTATTACAATGAACTCATCTACAAAACAGAAACAGACTCACAGACATAGTAAACGATCTTATGGTTACCGGCGGAAAGGGGGTAGAAAGGGATAAACTTGGGAGTTTGTGATTTGCAAAGGTTAACCACTATATATAAAATTAGATAAAAAGAAATTTTCTTCTATATAGCACAGGGAACTATATTCAATATCTTGTAATAACCTTTAACAAAAATTTAATGAAAAATATGAAAATGAATACGTGTGTGTGTGTATGCATGACTGGGACATTATGCTGTATACCTGAAATCAACACACTGTAACTGACTGTACTTCAATAAAATAAATAAATGAAATAAAATAAAGTCCTATTATAAAATTCAGAGCAAAAAAAATAATGACTAGGAAAAGATAAAGGAAAAGATAAGAGATAAGAGACTTGGAGGATAGATATGACCTAATATTCAAATAATATAAACTTTAGAAAAAGAAAAAGAACAGATAAAGGCAAAGTGATAACTGAGCCACAGTAGAAGAGAATTTTTCTGAGCTGAAGAATCATTTAAATGGACATTTGAAATGACTCACCCAGTTCTAGACTTCATTGCTAAGAAAAGATATATTCCCAGGCCTATGCAGTTAAAATTTCAGAATTCTGAACACAGACAACATAATGCATGAGCTTAAAACCACAAAGAACGAGTTAAGTAAAAGAAAAGAAAATCACATCAGTGTGAGATTTCTCACAGGAATCCCTGGTAGCTATTAGACAGTGGAATAAAATTTAGAACTAACTGAAAGACAGACCTGTCAACGTTAGAATCCTTTCATCAGCCCCGATATCTGTCACCCATCAGGGTGAAAAAACAGTATTTGAGGACAGGTGATAATATAGAGAGAATCACCAATATCCTCTATATGAAGAAAATAATTGGAAAAATACTCTAACCAAACAACCAGGTCAGAAATTTTGAGATGAGGGAAGGTGAGTCAAGTAAAGCAAAGTGACTGGGCTGAAATGGTTAGGTTTTATGCACATGATTATGAGTGCCGAGAAAGTGAAGGCCATTGTCCAAGATAACGGAGGCGCTCAGAAGGGTACTTTGAAATAATATACAAAAAATAGCCTTTAGCTTTTACCTTCTCTAGCAATGATAAACTTGAAAATAAAATTTTAAAGTATACCATTTATAATGCTTACAAGCATCACAAAATACTGGGAGAGTAAAAATGGCATAAGACGTGTGATACGTGGAAAAAAAAACATACAATTCTACTGAAAGATATTAAACAAGATCTGAACCAAACAGGAAGGTCCTCAGGTAGGAAGACATGAAAGCATAAAAATGACAATTTTCCCACAAATTAGCACATACATTCAATGGAATTACAAGTAGAATCTCAACAGGACTTTACATAGGATTGAATAAAATATTTCGGGAATTACAGGAGGAATAGGTGTCTAAGAACAGCTAGCAAAATTGTGTAATGGAAGAACAATGAGGAGGTACTTAAGAACTGTGATACAGTCAATGTATTATCATATTTGATATGTACTGGTACAGAAATACACAGATCAATGGAATGAAAGTGAGCCTAGAAATGGATCTTGCTAATGGTGATTAGCAGACAAATAATAGAATATTAAATAAGTATGCTGGCACAATTAGCTATCTTAAAAATGCAATGGTTTACCCCTATTTTATATCATATGCAAAAACCAAATTCCTGATTAATTATAAACTTGATTGTTAAAAAAAATAGTTAAGTGACAGCAATATTTGGTCAAGGGACAGAAAATCCTAGACAAGATTGGAACCCACAAATTGTATCTATCTGATTATATGAAACCTTTTCTGAGGCAAATAAGTCAATAGACAAATGCCAAGCAAATGTGAGGCCAAAGATCAGTTATTCATAATCTACAAATGTATTCAAAGTATTAAAATAATAGGAAAAAGATAAACAGCTGGATAGAAATATGAGCAAAAGATTATGAAAGGACAGTTCACAAAGGAAAAATGTTTAAATCTATCAATAGTTGGGGAAATGGAAATAAAACACAATGAAATATCACTTTACATCGAACTTCCAAAGATTAAAAAAAAAAAAGCTGTAACACCAAATACTGGCAAGGGTGTGGGAGAAAAAGGCACTCTACTGTATTTCTGGGAGTGCAAAGTGTTGCAGCCTTTTTGGAAGGCAGTATAGCAAAATCTATTGGAATTATAAATGCTTTTACTTTCCCACTCCTGGGAATATGCTCCATAGACTAAAAGCCCCAGTTCATTAACACTCATGTACGGGATGATTATTGCTCTTCTGTTCCTTTTCACCAAAAATAAACACAGAAACAAAAGCAAAGCCTTGTTAAGTGAATGCCCATAATAGGGGAATGGCTGAATGAATGATGACATACTACACAATGGAATATTACTCAGTTATTAAAGAGAGTGACTTAGAGGTTTACCAGTTCACTTGGAAGTATTTCATTCAAGGGTAGCAAAATATGTCACTTTAGCCTATGGATTATTGAGAGCTGAAGGTCAAGAGAAGCTCCCCCCCTGCCTCCCCTTTATCTGTCTGAAAGCAGAGCATACACTCCTCTTATGAAGGTTTCTCCCTCCCTACTTCTCATACCACGAATGGGATAATAATTTTATTACTGGAGACAAAATGGCACTGAGGCAAGGTCTACACAAACCTTGCTAACTAGCCTGATCCACCATTAGTATCCCCGTATACTTGTCCTCCCTCAAGTTGCCACCCCGAGAAGCTCAAAGTCCTTTTCTTTGTCTTGTTCGTCTCTATTGTTCTTTGGTAAGATGCTAAGTCCAAATTCTCACAACCCATTTGAGTCACTAATCACTGAATTTTCTCCAGCATGAAGTGTATGGCACGTGTTAATAAACTGTTTTCCTGTTGTTGATGTGTTGTTTTGTCAATCAGTCTAATTTAAAGAAACTCAGGCAATGAACCTAAGATGGGTAGAAGAAAATGGTTTTTTTCCCTCCACACCATACCGTACTGTTGAATCAGAAAAGTACAGAAAAATGTGTAAAATATAATTATTTGCAATATAAGTGATTACAAATAAACATATAAAGGATTGCAAATCATATAAGCATATTTATACCATCATAGTATCATATGAAACAGAAAGTTGGAAGGATAAATATTAGGACGCCACCAAGAATTGCCACGCTGCTGGAAGCAGTTAGGATGGTGATTTGTGTTGAAGATGGAGGAGAACAGGAAAAAATCAGATCAAAAAAAAAAAAAAAAAGAATAGAAAAAGGACTATCAAAAAATTGGAAACTATCCAAATATGCAAAATTACATTCATGAATATAATTTTTAAAATTTACAAACGGTGATCACTCTGTTAACTTTAAAGCTATTTCCTCTGTGACTAGGAAAGTTTCTTTGGGTATTTTCAGGAAATGACAGGGAGGCAGTGGGCCCACAAGCTCTGGTGTTGGACAGCAGAGTTCATGTCCCAGCCCCGTCCTGGACTGGAGGGGAGACTTCCACTGCATTGCATTGTTCACTTTCCCAATTCAAAATGTCCTTATTTATGAAATAAGGTTGTGAAAATAAAATGCAACAATGCAATTAAACTGCTTAGGACAGCATCTGATCCATACTAAATGCTCAATAAATATCACTATTAATATTATCATTCTTATTATAGTTACTGCAAAGGGACCAGTTGTAGGTCCATGTTAGATAAAAGGAGGAGAGGAGGGCAGCAAGACGGTTTTGACGTTCAAGCATAAATGACTTGGAATTATGTTGCTATATTTTAAATTCTCCATCCTAGGCTTTGATTGGGTAGCAGAGAAAGTCAAAACGTTTTAACATGACCTTCAAAATTCTTGAAATTGGTCTTTCACCCAAGTGCGACAACTCTCCTACACCCAGACATTCTATTTGTTTCCCAAGCAATTCCTGCGATACCTACTCAGAGATACTATTAGGGTCAAACAAGGGAGATGCTGACTCACGTTTTTTGATAACCTATTACGTGCCAGGCACTGTGCTATATGCAGTAATACTGAAAAGTACATTCTATCTCCCCCATTTTGCAAAGGTACTAATATTCTCATAGTTAAATGAATGTCCAAATTCGTTTTAATGCTAGCCATGTCTAGTTCCAAATCTCAGGTTTGTCTAATCAATTGTCGCCATCAGTGTACACATGTCTATAAAGAGTAAATATTCTAAGAGTTTAAAAGTCGCCCGATATCTCATGGGAGGTTTCGGCTGTCTTAGAGTCTTGGCTGAGGTCCTAAAATCGAGGATAGCAGGTGATAAATGTTCACACATTCTAAATAGAGGTGCCAGACACTCCTACACAGATTTGCTGAAATATATCTAAACATGTTCCTATCTTCTTTGTCATCTATCACCAGTCTATACAAGGTTGATTCGGTAATGGAGCTTTTAAGAAAACTTGTTAGGAGAGAAGAGGGTGGGAGTTTCATCTCCCCACTTCCAGACTATGTTCAGGAACCACCCCATTACAGAAGGAGCTAGTTACTGGGCATGTGAGACACAGGGCACTGTGCCAGACTACAAGAGCACCAGACTTAAATGAACGTGTCCCTTTATTTGTTTCTTAGTCCCACCTCAATCTTGGAGGACCCCTAGACTTCAGAGCTTTGGGAGAAAAGGTGTGTAAAAGCAAAATGGGGGGAAAAGTGCAAAGGCAGAAAATACCCCCCACTTCCTTTACCACTGTTGGTCTGGGGAACTCTTGCGTCAGGACTGAGCTGGAAAGATAGATGCCTTAAATGGGATTAGAGGTGAAAGTTAAGATATGTGATTGTCCTATGCTTTACTATCAGTAAATGACAGCTCTAATATCCAAAGACCACCCTAATATTCTTTCTGGAAAGATCTAGGATCTTTCTAGATAATCCCCAGCGGCAGAGACGGGAGGTCCCACAAAGTCTGTTCAAGGGCAGTGGTGGGAGAAGGAATAAGGACATTTTGTGACCATCCCTCACTGACTGGTGACATAAGGAAACATTATTTCTCCCCTCTGCATTGTCTGACATTGTTCACATACGTTGTTTTCTCGAAATTCTGCCCAGCATTCTAGTCTCGCCTTCCATGACCCTGCTTCCATAATATCTCCGAATAAATTAATCTTTCTTTTTTATGTTCACAGCCTTACACCCAATCAATTATACAGTTTTGTAGCCATGAGTATAGTCAGACCCCTCTGAAATAGTGAGCTGCTTCAGGACGCATACAGAGACTTGTCTTTTTATTCCCAGTTCTTGGCACAGTGTCTTGCTCAGGCTAAATGTTCAGTACTAGCTGATTAAATTGCTGTGGAATAAATTGATAATTGAAATCAGTCACAGAATGTAGGACCATGATATATCTGCTGTGCCCCAATATCTCTAGAGGATAAACCCAGAAATCATCCTGCACACAGCAGAACACTGTGTCTGCTTTCCTGTGGACTTCCCAGAGAAGAGTCACCGTCATTCTGACGCAGCTGAACATCCATGAAAAGGGAGACCCAGATGTCATCCATGCACAGAGCAAACAACTATTAGGCACCTATAATTTGTCAGGCCTCAAGCATGAAAAATAAAGAAGCCAGCACCTGGCCTGTTCTTTTAACTTTTGTTTACAGCCATTTAAAATGGATCTCAGTTTGGAAAATGTATATTCATCATTTGCTGAGAGCCCTGGCAGCTTAAACTCGGAGCTGATGGAACTCTGGTTATGAGTTGTCAGCTCGCGGAGATGAAGACATGGAAACAGAGGTAGGCATAGGCTGAGGGTGAAAAAACAGGCCATGGCACCAACACCAGCCCCTTCCATAGACATCCTCTACTGCGAGTGTGCGACGGTTGCGTAAATCCCAGCCCAGCCTTTGACTTAATAATGGAATGTCCTGGAATTACGCTAAGTATACAAAGCTTACCATAACCCTGACCAAGAGGCCTTAACATTCTCCTCAGCTTCACTAAACTTCAGATGGTTTCTTTCTCATGAGAGTCTCCTGATCTCTTTTTCCTTAGAGGATTTACTTTAGAAAACTTGTAACTGTAAATTCTTTCTCTGCCTCTTTGATGTGTAAATCTTCACCCAGGTTCTTGCCAGTTTTACAACTCAGGACTGTCTTTTCCAAGAACCTGGGGACCATCCTTTTAAGATGGAATCATTAAGAATGATAGTGCCCCTCTCACCCAGCCTCTGTGAGAGGGTAGCAGCCTAACTTCCATAGCATCAGTTAGCAACCACAGACGGCCTCATCACACTGCTCATGGACCAGCCTGCCCCCGAATGTCCTCCAGTACTTTTCTACCAGCTCACCACAGTGCTTAAATGCTCTTCCAGCCCTTTGTTTCAATGAAGTTGAATTTAATTTCTCTTCCCTGTTGCACTAGTCTTTATCAAAGTCTTCCTTGCCTGTTTAACTTCACCCAATGCAACTGCTCTTTGACAACCACTGTAAAGCACTTCAACCATAACACAGTGGTGGTAATAGGTGTGATGAGTAAAATATTCAATAAAATTTCTTGCCTCTATCAACCAGTACTTCTCAACCAATAGCAATTTTGCCAAACAGGGAACATTTGATAAAGTCCAGAGACATTCTTGGTTGTCACAATTAGGGAGGAAGAGAAGGGGGAGGTTTGCTTTTGGCATCTAATGCGTAGAGATCAGGGATGCTGTTAATCATTTTACAATGTATAAGGCAGCCCCTCAAAAAATGTTAATAATGCATGGCTGAGAAAACCTGGTATATAGGATCCCTTGAGCACGCTTCCTTAAGTCTCAGCCTGGTCAGGAAAATTAGGTTGTGCTAAAAAGCCTCCACCAGAATAAGTTAGATTATAGATCCTAAAAACAACAAAAGCAGGCAACTGAAAAGTAGCTACAAATACAGTCATCCCTTGGTATCTACGGGGGGACTGGTTCCAGGATCCCCAAGGGCACCTGAATCTGCAGGTGCTCAAGTCCCTTATACAAGATGGCAGAGCACAGTCAGCCCTACACGATGTGGAACGCATGGATCGGAAGGTAAGCTGTAGCTCTGGGGAAGACTATCACTGAGAAACATGAGTAGAACCAATAACATTTACAGAATATTGAATTATTACTTTAACATGAAATGAGCCCATATTGGTGTAGGACATGGACCACTGTGGCTGAGGCGCAGGGTCTGCCACTTCCTAACTGTGGCAGCGTGGCCCAGTTGTTTAATTCTCAGGCTTAGTTTTCTCCTGGGTGTGAAAGAGGAATAATAACCCCTGCTTCACAGTGTCATTGTACAGATTTAGCAAGATGACGTGCCGTCACTGAGAAGCACGGAGTCCGCCTTGCAGTAAACTCTCAGTACGTGATGATGACTTACACACCGCAATAAGAAAGGAAAATAGGGACCCCAGAATTAGCTACTTAATAAACAAGCAAGGAAATAACTGATGTCTAATTAAGTCCTGAGTTCATCATTTAATATTTTGAGACCAAGCTAACTCTTCAAACACCATTATCTAAATGAGAATTTAAGATCCAAATAATCCAATTTGTGGGCTGGCTTTTGGAATCACTTTGGTCTCATAATCACATGAAGGTATTTCCCAGGAAAAATCTAATTAGATGTTTAATTAATCTGGATAGGCTAATGAACTGCCACTCTGCCATTATCTCTTTAGAGATCCATCTCAATCAATTTAGGTGCACAACAACTAATAATACAGACTGCCACCCCCTGTCACTATCTCACTGACAAAAGAAGGGCTCTTTAGTTAGCCTGTAGCCCCCTTAGAAGAATCACTAAGTTTGCAAATGCTCTCTTAATAACTGGCAAGTTAACTTAAACAGATTACCTGATTTCTTTTTCATTTACTCAAAAAGCAGTTATTGTAGCAATAATAAAGAACATACATACATTTAATCCACTTGTGACACACTGACATCATTTTATTTGGCAAGCACACAATAAAAAATTAAACACCTTCCCTCCTCCTCCCCTTTTGCACACAGCTAGAAAATCTGTATCAGGACAAACTGACAAAGTGATTCTGTGTGGCTCAGATGTGAATGAGCTTGGTTTATTTTGTAATGTCAGCCTCTACTTCATTCTCATGAACCACATGTTGAGTAATAAACCTTAGACACTATGGCTTATTTTTATTTGTCCCACGTTTAGAGCTTCTATTATTTATATCAGTCTTGTGCTTTCTTAGCAATATGTTAAAGAGTATCTGAGTTTCCTCAAGAGCTGTATTTTAAATTTAAAAATGCATTAGAATATGAGCAGTAAATGCATAAAATCCCTGAAGTCTCCACTCAATAATTCACTATTAAATCAATATATAAAGAATGCTTTTAAGCCACCAAACTAAAAGAAACTTAAAGTTGAAAAACAATGGATCTCTGCCCACCCCTAAGTTTTCTAAACTAATTTTTCCTTCAGATAGACCTGTCAGTTCCAAATTGAACTTGACTTGGTTTCTGAGATCCTGGGAAATGCGAGATATCTTGCTTCATTTTCTATTCCTATATAAAGCAGAGTTGTATTAAAATTTTCAAATTTCTTTTCTCTTTATGAGCTCCAAAGGGTACATTTTGGTTGGTTCAATATGCTATTCCTACTTTAACTTTCCATTAAGTTCATTTCTTTTTTCAATTTTACCCTAAAATTTTGAGTCAAAGAATAAAACCTTCAAAGTGCTAGTTCCCTCTAATGCACTTTTGAAAAGGGGGACAGTAAGTGTAACCTCAGTGAGGTACAGACCAGGACACGATGCTAAGAAGAACTTTACAAAAAAAGATTTTTATTTTAAATTTATTAAGAGCAGGAAATCTATAAAATCACCCTTTACAATAACCCTAACAGATGATCTGCCTGACCATCCATATAAAGGGGAAAAAAGTTTATCATCTAGAAATCTTCTATAGACATCGTTTGGAAGGAACTTTTCTGTAGATTAATTAGTACCAGTTATAGATGCTGAGTTAACAAAAGTCAGCATGTTAGTTTGTTTGGAAAACAATACCATCGTCTAAGTAGAAAAGGGGGTTAACAGTTTAATCAGTAGATCACAACCTTGGTTGTACATCAGAAACACCCTGGGAGCTTTTAAACACTTGAATGCCTGGACTGCCCCCAGATCAATTATATCAGAATCTGTAGGCTGGGAACCAGACATCAGTATTTTTTTAAAGCTTCCTCAGGTGATTTTAATAAGCAGCCCAAGTTGAGAACCAATGCTTTTAAAAAAGAAGATTTCATAACAACTGCCTCTATAACATAGAGTTAAAAGGAATATTTAGATAGATTTTCATAATTGAAAATATAATTGTTTAGAGTATAAGAATTACCTATCTACCCCCAAACTATAATATTTAAAATAAGATTTAAAACCACTACTGAAATAGATTTTTTAATTTTTGTACTTTTTAAATGATATTCCAGCAAAACATTGGAATCATTTCCATATGTGTATATTTGAGTTGATGCAATTTGATGTGACATAGCCATTTATAAGATTCTAAGTCAGGAATGTATATATTGCTAACTCACTGAATTGACTCTAGGTGAAACAGAAGATTCATTCACTGGTTAGGTAACATTTTTTCTCAAAAGCAGAACAGTAATATGAAATTTGGCTTAAGAATATTATAACAGAGGAAACAACTTTTTGCTCTATATATTTAATATTATAAAAAACATGACTAGTATATTAACGTCTTAAAAAGTAGTCAAGTGCCTTTTACATACATGGCATTGCACTAGGCCCTGTGGCTACAAGGTGTCTGAAAAAACACAGTTCCTGCTCTCATTGACATACAGCCCAGTTGGCTGATTTGTAAGTCAGGCCAAAGATTTTGATCCCATCCATACATCCACCGTAAACTCAAGATAGTATTAAACATTAGTAATATATCAAATCACAAATGAAGTGCCATTTGTCCATATAACCCAGTATTTCCAGGTCACCTTGGTTGATATTCTATGTCTTTTTCTATACCCCATCTTCTAAGAGATCAGAAAAGACTGAAAATGTAAACATTACTAGTTGAGTTTGTGAAGGTTTATGCAAAAACAAAAATAAATGGTAAATGATTCTCATATCTCCACTTCCCCCTAAATTTCTGTTCCATTCTTGCTTTCTTACCATATCTCATCACCATCATGGTGATTGTCACAACTGTCTACTCAGAGTCTCTAATACATAACTGACAAGTATGTCTGACAGCAAAGCTATGGCACTGGAAAATTACTGTTGATCTACTTAGAATTTTTTCAGTTCTTGATTATTCTATATGTCCTTATAAAATATTTGTGCTCATTATACCGTTAGATAAGTACAAGATAAAATTACTCACAATCCACCACCATAACAACCATATATAATATGTAATATCTTTACAACCTTTTCTTTATTAAGCTTTTTCAGTTCAAATCATCCTGAATTTAAAATTTTGCATGCAGTTCTTTAATTATATTCATATTATATTTTAAGAATTTTAAACTCTCATTAATAACTCTATAAAACAGATTTGAAATCGTATATGGCTGAAATTCTTAATATTACAGAGCACTTCAAGAGCCTCAGAATATTAATTTAATGAGCAAATATTTATACAGTGCCTTCTATGTACCAGATATTATAGTCTAGATTCTGAAGACACAGAGCAAACAAAGACAAGATTCCTGCTCTGTGGAGCTTATATTCTAGTGGGGAGAAACAGACAATGAAAAATAAACTGATCAAAAAGATAATTTTAGGCAGTAATTCTTAACAGTCACAGGATTTGGACTCTGGAGAGGAGGCTGGTTAGAGTGGGCAGGTGTTTGGAAAGATATCCATCTCCAAGTGGACAATGTTTGATCTGAGATTTGAATGATAAGCAGAGATCAACCATGTGAAACTCTTATGCATATGAAAATGTAAGAAGAATGGGGTAATGCTGCCTTCCTGGAAATTCTGAATTACCTGGAATAGATCTTCACGAAGGTACAGGCCAAGAGTGAGCTAGCCTTGAAAATGTCCCTTCCTTGAAAGCCTCGTATGGCTTCTCTTGTGTCAGATCCAATCTTCCTTTATTCTTTCATCAAAAGGTACTTAGAGGTCAATTCCTTTGTCAGATCATTCACTGATCACAGGAGAACGGGTGTGACCAAACTCCTCCCTCAACTTTCAACTGAGCATGTAGTTAGAATTTATAATATACTTTCATTAAAATGTGTGCTGTCCTTTTTTTTTTTTTTTACCATCAATTTACCATGATTTTTGACATTTCATATTGTGTTGTTGTCATCATTGTTCTTGTCAATTTTGGAGCAGAGCTGTGTCAAGCTTGTACAAGTGATGTAGGACTGCAGTTAAAAGCATGGGTCATGGACACGTGCAATGGTAAGATCTTACCTAAGCTACTTCGGCCAGCCACAATTCCTTATCACAGGAAATTATTATTATTATTATTATCACAATAATAATGTGTTTTAAAAGAAATGATTCAGAGAACTCAGCTTAGAGGCTGACACACAAGCCTTTAATACATAGGCAGGTAGAAAGAGAAACAGCATAAATGCTCACACACACACACACACTGTCCCTTGGGATTATTTTAAATATTGCACGGATAAAGATCTTAGTACATGGTGGTGAAAATAAGACTTAGTTTAGTTATACCATATTACCCTTTGAATATTCTTTTGTTTTTTTTTTAACATTTTTTATTGATTTATAATCATTTTACAATGTTGTGTCAAATTCCAGTGTTCAGCACAATTTTTCAGTTATTCATGGACATATACACACTCATTGTCACATTTTTCTCTCTGTGAGTTATCATAACATTTTGTGTATATTTCCCTGTGCTATACAGTGTAGTCTATTCTACAATTTTGAAATCCCAGTCTATCCCTTCCCACCCTCCACCCCCCTGGTAACCACAAGTCTGTTCTCTGTCTGTGAGTCTATTTCTGTCCTTTATTTACGCTTTGTTTTTGTTTGTTTGTTTGTTTTTGTTTTTGTTTTTTAGATTCCACATATGAGCGATCTCATATGGTATTTTTCTTTCTCTTTCTGGCTTACTTCACTTAGAATGACATTCTCCAGGAGCATCCATGTTGCTGCAAATGGCATTATGTTGTCAGTTTTTATGGCTGAGTAGTATTCCATTGTATAAATATACCACCTCTTCTTTATCCAGTCACCTGTTGATGGACATTTAGGCTGTTTCCATGTTTTGGCTATTGTAAATAGTGCTGCTATGAACATTGGGGTGCAGGTGTCATCCTGAAGTAGATTTCCTTCTGGATACAAGCCCAGGAGTGGGATTCCTGGGTCATATGGTAAGTCTATTCCTAGTCTTTTGAGGAATCTCCACACTGTTTTCCATAGTGGCTGCACCAAACTGCATTCCCACCAGCAGTGTAGGAGGGTTCCCCTTTCTCCACAGCCTCTCCAGCATTTGTCATTTGTGGATTTTTGAATGACGGCCATTCTGACTGGTGTGAGGTGATACCTCATTCTTTTGGTTTTTGTTTGGGGGGGGAAGTAGATAATTAGGTTTACTTATTTATTTAATAGAGGTACTGGGGATTGAACCCAGAACCTTGTGCATGCTAAGCATATGCTTTACCATAGAGCTAGGCCCTCCCCCTGCCATATTATTCTTTGAATGACCTCTTAAAATTATTGCTTAGAAGACCACATGTGGTCTGCTGACTAAAAGAGGCTATCCAACCATTTTCACTTGGCTGAATTCTAGAAGGTGGGGTTGGGGGGACTTGAAATCCCAAACTCCATTCACTCTTGGTCACAGACAACACATCAAGTTTCAAACATAATCACAATGGGGCAAAAAGAGCTGCTAAGGGTCCTTTCGATTCTTCTCTGTTTTTCTTCTGTTCTCAAAGCCCTCATTAAGTGACTTCCTCTACACTAACACAAATATGTTCAGGGAAGACTGTCCTGAGAACCAGCCCTCTGTATTTGGAATAGAACTCCCAAATGCAGTGGCATGACTGAGCCTTGTGTCCAAGGAAGGAAGGGAATCCAGAAAGAGACAAGAAAGATGCTTTCACACCGTACTCCTCAGAAACCCAGCACCCCACCATGATGTTACCTCAGAGTGGAGAAAAGAGGGCTGACCAGGTGGGCTTGAACCAGAAATCCCCATTTTCATGTCAAACACACACACACACACACACACACACACACACAATGTTCAAACGGTTCCATGAATGAAACAAAGCTAGAAAACCACTGAACCAGGAAATGTGGAGGTCCTTTGTGCATTGTACTGTGATCTACAAATATTAGTTTTTAATATTATTATTGCTCTTTTTTGGTTCCTGTGAAATTTTAAATGCCTGTTTTATTGGGAGATTACTTAATTAGATAATAAATGTCAAGAAAAGGCATCATTCCCAGCCAGATTCCTTTTCGTCATTCTGTGCAATAAGCACATTTAAAATGCTTTCTAGAGGAATTCCTCACGAGATTCATTTACTGGAGGAAGCAGGAATAGTTGACTAAACTTTTCCATCATAAATTTAATTCGCACAGGGTCAACCCAGCCGGTCATCTTTTGCAGTAAAGAAATTCACCACACTTCCTGGTTCTTATGAGGAGATTCAGGGAAATGTTCCCTGCCTCCTTTAGTTGGAAGTGAGGTTCCTAAGGATCTAAATTCAATTACAGCAACCTGGATGTTTTAACCCCAGGTTACAGCGAAACACCAAAGGAATACTGAGAAATAATAGCAGCAGGCTTCCAGTCAAGCGTGGCATCAGTTAGAAGTCGACAGGAGAGCAGGGTCTGGGTATTTGTCTCCCTGGGTCTCTCAGTCAGGTCACTACTGGCTGGCTGTCCAGTGACTCACTTCACTCTGGATTCTCTGTCTCTCCCTTCCTCTGCCCCTAAAGACCTAGAGAAAACAATAGTTCTCTACTGTCACAATTGCCATGGCACTGAGTCACGTTTGTTATTTTCCCTAAACCCTGACCACATCTTTGTAAACAGTTCTTTCTTAAACGTTCCTCTAATCACTGCTCCAGGAATCTGAGCAGCAAATTCCTCTCTCCATCTAGTTTACATACAACCAGACCAAAAAGATGCAGCCTAACCCTCACCATCCCCATTTTCCATCCTCTGCACAGCTGGCTCAGAAAATAAATTCCACAGCTGTCCAAAAAGAGCTCTGTCACTCCTACAACAAGCCTATGAGAAAATCATTTTTCAATGTTCTTGGTTTTTGCAAGAGAACAGGAATTCAGGTCTACAAATAGAACAGCATTTTTATCCTAACAATAGTCATTGGGTCTATTAAAGCATCCTGAGTGTCAGGAAGCAGGCAGTAACCGACTATTCACATCGGGGGTTGGTCTCTTTGAGTTGAGTGACCTTACTGAACCTTAACTCAAGTGTCATAAATCAGACTCTTAGCCTAATTAAACACAAAAATATCTGATGCTATGCAGCTGATAACACTAGACAGTTGACTTCTTGGAACGAGGTAGTAAAATATATCCAGGAAATGCAATCCCATGGTGCAGAAAGATACCAGGTGTATCCTTGTTTTTCCTTCAATCGGATTAGTCATTCATCAGAAACAATACATTTTTATGAAAATGTTTTGGGCCCAAACAAAGACAGTGAGCATCTGGACTGACCTTAACATCTCTTCTTCAAAATATCTCAAGCTAATCTTGTCATTTACTTTAACAGCTCACCCTGTGATGACACTAGAGATGGGTTCCATTGAAAGGGTTGTAAGAACAAGACCCTGAGTCATGCTTCAAAGGAAAAATATGGTTACTCACCCACTCTTCTCCCCTAATCCACCTTAGCAGTGCTGATAACTCTTCACTGTTCTACTCCGGGTTTCCATGTCAGAAGTCTAGCTCTATAGCTGCAGTTCAGCTACCTTGGTTAGAAGGATGCATTTCCTTTTACCATCATTTGATGTTTACAAAGTTAAATGTTTGTGGAGGTAAGGTACTCGCTGTCTTTCATACATCATCAGAAGGTGTCACAAAGGTCTTAAAATCTATAAGCATGTACAATTACCAGTGGGACAGATACAGCAAATTTCAGGCGGGAAGCCCCATAAAAAAACTGGCATGAGCCCTACGCAGGGCCGCTGCTCTCCTCCCACTAGCATCCGGTTCCCTGGCCCAGAGGCTTATCTCACTTTTTGCCTCTAAAGCGACTTACACCTAGAATTCTATTGGTTCCCTGAGGTCACTTCTGATTGGTTATTTCCCTCACTCCTGATTGGTTATTACTCTCACTTCTGATTGGTTATTACTCTCACTCCTGATTGGTTATTAATATCACTTCTGATTGGTCCACTTCCCTAACTTCTGATTGGTCCATTTGTAGTGCTTCATTTACATGGAGCTCACTCCTGATTAGTCTATTTCTACAAAGCTTGTTCCTGGTTGGTCAACTTCTGTTGTACTTTATTTGCATATGATGTTGCAAAGTGTAAAACTGGCAGCCTATAAAAGGCCTGTGTAAACCTACAGACGGGGTCCAGAGCTTGAAGTGTTAACTCTTCTGGGCCCGCTGGTGTAATAAACCTGAGTTCTCCAACTCTCCGGGTGCTGCTTGGTCTCTCGCCCCGATACAGGTTGCTGTCACAACTGAGCTGTAACACCGAGCTGTAACACATTTTTCTGCAACATTTTGACATCTCTGAATTACAGTTTCATAGAAAAATGGCTAGAGATGGGTGTATAATACATTGACCGATTTCAGCAGTAAGCATTTGGGGAATCTCTTGGGGGTACTTCTGGTCTGGCAGGAAGCAATGACCAAGACCAAAGGTTAAAAGACAGGAATTGTAGATCTTACTTTTCTAATTATAACACTGCCACTTTTTTGGTGTCAGAACTCCAATACTACAGAATGACAATTATCTGTATGACCTGGCTTGCAGAGTGACTGGCATTTTTAAAAAGTGATTTATATGTATACACAGTAATATCCAAAAAGTTTTTGCTACTTCACCTTGCTGAATTCAGTTAGAAATTTTGAAATAATTGAGAACCTCATTGTTCTGAAACAAAGTCAAGATACCGTGTTTCTTTCAAATTACACATGCTCTTTCTTTTCCTCCCTACCTCTAAGGTCAACTCCTTTAATGATCATCAACTTCTAGAATGCACACACTCACATAGTTCTCTCCCACACTGATCAGGGCTGACCTGCGTATCTGATAAGATATTCTGAAATGGTAGTATGATTTCCAAGGTTAGTTCATAAAAGCCATTTGGCTTCTGCTCATTCTCGTTATCACTTGCTCTGGGAGAAATCAGCTAGGACATGAAGAGGACACTCAAGTAGCTCCATGGAACAGCCCACATGATGAGGAACTGAGGCCTCCTACCGAGAGCCAGCACCAACTGCCCGCATGTGATTAAGACATCCCAGAAGCAGATCTTTACACCCCACTCAAGCCTTCAGATGAATGCAACTCCAACTGACATCTTGACTGTAACCTCATGAGAGATCCCAAGCCAGAATCATTCAGCTTAGCTGCTTCCAAACTGGATCCATAGAAACTGTGTGAGATAATAAATGTTTGCTGGTATAAGCCACAAAGGTTTTGGGGGGTGGCATAGAAGGGTAATTTGCTATATAGCAATACATAACTAAAATACTATTTATGCTGATTTTCTGTTCTATACAAGGTTTACCTTGAATGTACATATATTCTTTCCCCCAAACCCAACACACACACCCATTGTTCGAGCAAGCCCTCCACACAAGAGGATGGCAAAGTATCTAGGAACAACAGGAGGATATGCACACTTCGATAACAACATAATTTTAAAGACTTAATGCTCTAAGATCTACGTGTTACACCTGTACAAACACTGAAGGTCTACCTGGAAAAAAAATGTCCTCATCCAAGAAATTGTTTACAAAAATAAATACTACATGTTTGATCTTCATAAGGTATATAACTCTAATTTATTTATAACACAGTAGATTATTTCATTGTCTTACAGCAGCATAAGTGGAATACTGGTGACATCATTTTATTACCCAGACAGTTATAAGTAGCGAGTTAATGTCCTGCCATTAACGCCTGTTCGCCTCAGGAACTGAGTCATATTATCTCAGCTGATAGTGAAACAAGTGAGTTACATGGTTTAGAGGGATATCTTGCTGAAATACTCCTGGGATCTAGCAGTGCAGTTAAACCAAGTATGAGTTTCTTCAGCTGCAGAAAAATTTCAAACAATCATTAACTGGTCCTTTGCTATGAGTCATGATGACATTATACAAAGAGTGCTGAAGAACTAATAATTACCAGAAGCACCCAAAGCAGGTAATATATCATTCTTCCCCACCTGCCTTCTACTCCATATAAAATCAGTTTGTCATTAGCATTTCAGGTCAATATTAAAGTATAATAAAATTAAAGAAAATACACACTTACTGTTAATATCACTATATTTCCAAGACTAACACGACAAAACAGATGAAAACTCACATCTCTAAGAACTTTTGCTATCTGTAGAAGTTTTTAGTAAAACCACTTAAAACCTGTTTTCAGTATTAGACTCCAATATAGTAACAGACCCGAAAACACAGATTACTTCAGTAGTATGGATGTGAATTTCTCTTAGGAAAACCAGAATTCTAAATTAAACTAAACTATATTAATATTGAATTCTACTGCAAGTGAGGTTTTATTGTATACAAATTTAGTTTCTGCAAAGGGCAGAAATTTTCTTTTATATGAGTCTATAAAACAGTTTTTAGAGCTGTAAGAATTATACCAAAATGGAAAATTTGAAAGGAATGAGATTCAGATATTTTATCCTCAAACAGCAGCAGAATTTTACCAAACAGGAAATGGCATAAAAGGTAATGGTTATGGAATAGGAATTACAAAATGCTGTTCTGAAACACTCAAATGAGTTAACTCCTTAACTCTTGGTACTAGATGTCACATATCTACAGGCATCTTCATTTTACTGCACTTTGTTTTATTACACTTTGCAGATACTGCTTTTTTGAAATTGAAGGCTTGGGCAACCCTGTGTCAAGCAAGTCTATCAGCACCATTTTTACAACGGCATTTGCTCCCTTCGTGTGTCTGTGTCACATTTTGGGAATTCTCATAATATTTCAAAATTTTTCTATTATTATTATAATTCTTAGGCTGATCTGTGATCAGTGATCTTTGATGTTACTATTGTAGTTATCTGGGGGCACCACCAACCATACCCAATAAGACAGTGAATTTAATTGGTAAATGTCGTGTGTGTCCTGACTGCTCCACCAACTGGTCACTCCCCCATCTCTTTCTCTCTCCCCGGGACCCCCTTTCCTTGAGACACAACAATATTGAAATTAGACCAATTAACAATCCTACAATAGTCTCTATCTGTTCATGTGAAGGGAAGAGTCATACACCTTTCACTTTTAAGTCAAAAGCTAAAAATGATTAACCTTTGTGAGGAAGGCATGTTGAAAGTAAAGATAGGCTGAAAGGTAAGCCTCTTGCACCAAACATTTATCCAAGCTGTGAATGCAAAGAGAAAGTTCTCAAAGGAAATTAAAAGTGCTCCTCCAGTGAACACACAAGTGACAAAAAGGGGAAACAGCCTTATTGCTGACCTGAAGGGAGTTTAAGTGGTCTGGATAGAAAATTAAACCAGCCACCACATTCCCTTGAGCCAAAGTGTGATGCACAGCTAGGTCCTAACTCTTCAATTCTACGAAGCCTGAGAGAGGTGACGGAACTGCAGAAGAAGGTCTGAAGCTAGCTTAGGTTGGTTCATGAGGTGTAAGAAATGAAGCCGTCTCCATAACATAAAAGTGCAAGGCGAAGCAGCAAGGGCTGCGGTGGAAGCTGCAGCAGCTTATCCAGAAGATTAAGCTAAAATAATTAACGAAGGTGGCTCCGTGAAACAACAGATTTACAGTGTACGCAAACAGCCTTCTTTTGGAAGAAGATGCCATCTAGTACTTTCATAGCCAGAGAGAAGTCAATGCCTGGCTTCAAAGCTTCAAAGAACAGTGACTCTTCCTTTAGAGGCTAAAGTATTAGTTGACAAAATTTTGCTTAATCAATTTTATTTATTATTGCATCAAAATTATACCCTTGTAAACCAAGTAATTTAAGACATACCTAGCATTTACAAATTGTCAAATGATTTAATTACTTAATAAAATTGTGAATGGACTTATGCTTAATATGAATTCAAAGGGCTGGGTCATTTTGCCCTGAGAGATCACTGATGATTTAATTCTTAAAAATCTTATGCACTGGATTGTATCTACTTTTTATATACTAAGCTATCATTTCTCTTCAGATAATTTTAAAATATCTGTTGACTGAGATAAATGAATACACGAAGAATTTTCAGCAATTAGTTCTGGCAATGTTTTGGTATCAATACACTCCATTTGTTTGAAAAATACTGCTATCTTTATGTGGATCTTGTGTTCTTAAGTTTTGCTTTTTCTTCCCATATAAAATTGTGTGCAAGGGCCACTTTTACTATTTCTCCCTGCCAAAACCTACACTGAGTATAATGATCTAAATAATAATTTCTCAGAAAAATCAAACAAGTCATCAAAGTACTACTTGTATGTCCATCTCATGCCTAGCTAAAAGGCCTAAGACTTAGGTTATGACATCAAGGAGATGAAAACGTAACCAGAGAAATCAAGTTAAATATATGAAACAGTTAGGAAAAATTAAGTGCTGTGATGTATAACAGCATTTCCCAAAAGATCCATGAGATGTTAATAGGTTTTTTTTTAAAGGCATCCATGGTCAAATAATTTGAGGAATATTTCATTATTACCCTGTTGGTAATTCACAGTGTTTATTAGCATATTAATGCCTGAAAAGCTTTGCAGAAAATAAAATGGTTGTACTTTAATTAACCCAGAATATTCAAAATTCTTTTAACCATAGAAGCCTTTGTTAAAATACTCTCCTTTTGATTACAAAAATTTCATAAAGAGAAAAAAAATAGCACACGTATTTGCCATATTAATTTAATAAGCATTAGCATATTGTTATATCTGGTTCAGATTTTTAAATCTAAATAATAATAAAAGATTATTCATGCAATTAAGATTACCTTCATCCCTTTTTCCTCCCTCCTTCCCTGGAGGTTACCATCATGCTGAAATTGGTGTATATTCTTCTTGTCCATATATTTACTTGGATTCAGATGTTTGTATACAGAAGTAATACATAGGATTTCTGTGTGTTCAGTTTACACAAATACCATTTTTGTACATACTGTGATTTACTAATTTTATTCAACATTATGTTTATGGGACAGATTCGTGATAATGCATATAGGTTGACTTGTCTGTTTTAACTGTGTTAAAACAGATGGAATTGTGTTCTTTGTACAAACCACAAAAATTAATTATCCAAAAACCTATTAAGGACGTGGTTTGTTTCTAATGTTTTCCTATTGTAACCAATGTTGTGGTGGACATTCTTGTACATATAACCTTGTGTGTCTGTGGGAGAGATGTCCTAGAGTATATAACTAGAAGTGGAATTAGTAAGTCATAGGTACCTACATTACTAACTTTTGTAGGTACTTCAAACTTCTCTCCAAAGTAATTGAACTAAGTAACGCACCAATCAACGCACTGCAGGAATTCCCAGGGACTCACATCTGCAGACACGCAGACATTATATTAACCTGATGTGTATGAACTTATAATGTGCTGATATACAATGCTAATTTCCCTTATTTTTGAAATCTGTTTTTGAACATAGTTTCATAATTATATTGGCCATCTGGCTCTCCTCTTTTGTGAATTGGGAAGATCTGACAGAGTCAATTATATACTCCTAAACTAATTCTTCACTGTTCAAATTCACCACGAATCGTTTCCCTGGTTTATGGTTTAACTTTCATTTTGTTTGTTATTTCTTTTGTTGCATTTTGACAAGTCTAAATTATGCTTATCAATTTTATAAAGTTTGTACTTTGATCTCTTATGTTTCCTTCAAACTTTTTCAAAGTTGTATTTTTCTCATTGAGGACTATATTCCATCTGCTATTTATTTGTGCATGGTGTCATACAGATATTTAATTGTTCCAGTGACATTTTTTGAAATCAATCTATCCCTTCCATACTGATCTCCAAAGCTACTTCATCATATACTAAGTCTCTGTAATATAGAGGAGATGCTTATTAGTTGAGAGAGGGGAGAGGATTCACTGTGGCCCTGACAATATACATGAGGGGCTGCACGAAGGAAGCGGCCTTCAGGTAGGAGCTAAATACTGGTTGGACATAAAGACATAGGTTTTGGTGTCAGACGGACCTTCATTTTTATCTCTTTCTGTATGCTGTACGTCAACCTTGCTGCAAATGAATTTCTTCACTTGTGAATGGAAATAACACAGATTATCTAATTGTATTATTTGATGAGATAATATATATAAAAGTAGTTAACACAGTGTCTTGAATATAGCAGGTATTCAAAGAAGTTACTAGTAGTAACTGTAGTTCTCTTGTTGCTTGTAATAGTAGGAGGAGGAGTAGCTGTATCTGGTAGGTTAGTAGCTATAAGTTTGAAAAGATAAACAAACTTGAAAGAAATTTCTAGGAAAGGAAAGACAGAACTAGGGTATTGTCAGACTATGAAGGTGAGAATTGGAGGTGACTCTAAGCTGAAGTTTGGAGGAAAAGACCTAAGAGGAACTGAAGATACCAGTTTAAGACAGAGGTTCTCAAAGTTTGGTTCCAGCAGCAGCAATTTTTGAGAATTTGTTAGAAATGCAAATTCAAGACCGCAGACGTACTGATTCAGACAATCTGACTGACATGTGGCCCGGTAATCCGTATTTCAACACCTTCCCACCCGACCCTACCCCACCGAGTGATGCTGATACTCGCGCAAGTCTGAGACCCATTGTTTCAGAGCATGATGAGTAAGAGGTGATGCAGAGAAACCAGGTGAACATGGTGTACAGGGAAATGCCAGAGCTGACGATCTAGATTCTCACTTCAAGGGCTGAAATTCTCCTTTTTCTGCTGCCTTTGCTGGCTTCCAGCTATTGGTTTGATTTTACTGCATGGCTTCCCAATCTCAGAATCATTTCTCAGCTTTCAAGTTCTCCTTGCAGTCCGCCTACTCGGCAAAGCAGTGCCAAGTCTGCAACCTTAATTACTCCCCATCCTTCCCACAACCTCCCTCCTGCACTGTTCTTCTCCAGCTTTCAGTCTGGAGGCCCCTCGGGAAAAGCAATTTGTCTGGCACAATTTCATCTAACATTAAACACCATGTACATTTACAGGGCTTATATATAATAAATGAGGGTAGTAATAGCCTAGAACCCCGCTTTTCATAGTAGGAATCCCTGGCCATTAAATATAAAACAGTTATCAATAGATGTATATCCAGTGACCCTTCTCTTCCCCCCAAAAAACAGACGTCTGCAAAGAACATGCTGTATGAGTACTATTTAAGAGTACTTTTATTTTAAAAACTAATTTCATCTTGAATCTAATAGGTGTAAGTATGAAAAAAGAGGTGAGCAGTAGCTAGCCACAGGAAACATCGACTAATTTTCAAATTTCTCCATTATGTTTTTTTTAGGGAGTTTTATTGATTCTTTGGTAGATATAAAGGTAATAAATAAGGAGAAATCTCATTACAATAGCCTATTAGAGACCTGACCAGTGTATTAATTTTGGCCATAATGTGTCACTTCCAGCAGCAAAGCATCAGCTCAGTCCCGGAGACGAGGATCGATTGTGTAGATGTCTGTGGTAAGTAAATCTACTGTGGCATTCTCTGGAGCAGAATGTGTATGGGAATATCACCTGCATTTTAAACCAGTGCTGACTGCCTTGTAACTTCAGGAAACCCATGTGTGGTAAAATGAAATCAATCTTCAGGGACTTGAAACATGTCGCTCCTATTACTTATACATACAAGAAAATGTCTGTGTGTTTCTTCATGTGTTTTTCCTTTTGCTTTATAATTTATAGATTGCATGCACACATACATGTGAAATTAAAACATATAGGATAGTGTGTAAAAGCAGACCAATAAAATATATCTTTTATTATCATTCTATATAACATATTTGACAATAGAAACAAAATTAACTTACGCTGAAAAGCTTTTTCTTTTTTTCAGTATTTTGGACAGTTGAATACTGCTGCCTTTGTCTTGTGCCTTTCTTCATAATAAAATCAATTACTTGGGTGCTTAATTTATCTACAACCACAACTAGAATTTTGAAAGTAAGTTATAGGATTAAAATTGCCCATTAATATTGTTAAGGAAAATTTCAAATATTATCCATACTAATTTCAAGTGCATGAAAAGAAAGAAAACACAGAAAACTGCTAGCAATGATTTTATCTTGTTGGAAAGATTATATGTAATCTTCTCATTTATACATATATGTTTCCTAGATTCCCTATCATAAGGAAGTATTATTATTCATTACAGCACCGATGTTAGTAATAATAGGACACTATTGAAATATGTACTTGGAAATACTTGGAAATCTCCTCAAACTTGTATTCATACAAAAGCAAAAACAAAGACATACACATACACACCCACAAATGCACACATAAAATCATATGAACAAAGCCTTTCTCGATAGCTAAGAAATAAGACACCAATCTCAGCAACAGCAAGTAACAGTGAGAGTCAAAACTGTTTTCTTGTCACGTATAATCTAGGACTAGGAGAGCAGACGTGGAAGTGTGGAGATCTGTCAGCAGTTCTGAATTGATGGGCAGAGACAAGCATCTGCACAGACTCCATAGAAAGGGTTTCAAAACTTTACAAAAATCACTTCTCCTATTTAAATAAAGAGAAGTGTGCACTGCCTTCCTTTCAGGTTATTTTACTATGCTGCAACATACAGACTAAGGATAGCAAAGTAACAACTCATCTGATGTAATAATTGGGATAGTCTATATCAGTAGTTCTGAAAGTGTAATCTTCAGATCCTTAGAAGTCCCAGGGAGGCTTCAGGGAGATTTGTGGCATCCAAGCAATTCTCACTGGATTATTTATCTTTTTCATTATTTGCCTTTTTCATTGTTTTGGCATTTGCACTGATGGTAGAAATACAACAGTGAGTAAAATTACTGGTGCTTGGAACAATCAAGGCAGTAGAAACATGCTGTACTAGTAGATTTTGTATATTTCATCCACCACTGTGCACTCAAATGCCAGTTTTACTTAAGAATATCATTGATGAAGCAGTAAACAAACTGTAATTTTAGTACACATCTTAATATTCTGTGTAATGAAAATTCAAGATATATATAAAGCACTTCTCCTACATAATGAAATAGATAGTTGTATTAGTTATATACTGCTGTGTAACAAATGACCCCAAGATTTAGCAACGTAAAATGACATACACTTGTTATCTCAGTTTCTGGGTCAGGAACTCAAGCACTGCTTCCCTGGGTCCTCTGGCTCAGGTTTCTTATAAGGCTGCAGTAAAAATACCAACTTGGGCCACAGGCACCTCAAGGTCTTACTGGGGAGGGATCTACTTCAAACCTCACTTGTGGTTGTTGGCAGGATTTAGTTGCTTGAGGGATTTTGGACTGAGGACTTCAGCTCTTTCCTGGTTATTGGCTAGAGGCCACAGTCCCTTCCTTGCCAGGTCGCCCTCTCCATCAGGGCAAGCATTCGAGAAGAGCTATGGAGAGAAGTCCAGCAAGATGGAAATCAGTCTTTTATGGCCCAATCTCAGAAGTGACACCTTTTAACTTTTGCCATATTCTACTTGTTATAAGCAAGTCACTAAGCCCATACCACACTGAGGGAAGGGAATTACATGAGATCATGAGTCTCAAGGGGCTGAGACCATCAAGAGCCAAGTCAGAAGCTGCCGTCCACAATGGCCGTCCCTGGGAAAAAGCACTTGTGTGACTCTGTGTTGCAAGGTGAACTAGCTGCTGTTTTTCATTACAAACCATTTTTACTTGGAAGAAAAATTAATAAACGAACTTTAGTTATTCAGGCTTGGGTACTTTTCAGATATTTGCTGAATTGTGTATTTCTTGATAATGAACAATATCAGTTTTGTCACTTCAAGGAAAACAATGTTGATTGTCAGCACTCCATAGAACTTGAATATTTAAGTGAATGCTAGAATTTTGGAAAACTTGTATCTGGCAAAATGTCTTACCAGTTCCTCAATATATAAAAACTTTTCTAAAGATTTTGGCAGCAATATTAAAGAATGTTTCAGATGTATAATGAAATGTGCTAACATCTGAAAGAGCTGTGAAACTCAGTGAGCCAATGTTTTTCAAATGACCAATGGGTGCTTTTACAGAATCATGGGTGTATCCATTTAAAGCACAAGAAAGACCAACCAATTGCATGCAACAGTATGAAAAGTTCATTAATATGATTTCACTTACATTTTGCAATTAAACTTTAGGAAACCTTTAAGATTACTTAGAGAGTTCCAGTGTGGTGTCAAAAAAAAAATCCACAATTAGCTGGAAAGGGTATTAAACTACTTCTTCATTTTCAAATATGCAACTCTGAAGCTGGATCTTTTCCATATACTTCAACCACAACAAGAAATGGCAACGGTCCGAGTGCTGTGGAAGTAGATACTAGAATCTAGCCAACTTGTATTAAGCTAGACACTGAAAATATTTACAAATATGTATAAAAGCATATCTCTTCTCATGAAACTATTTTTATTTTGAATACATCATTTTTTCATTAAAATATTTTCATGTGGATATGAAATTGGTTTATTACTGTTACTTTTTAATGAATTATTTAAGAATACCTCTTTTAATTCTGAGTGTGATAAATATTGGTAGATATATAATCCACGTAAACAGAAGTTCTTTGAGTTCCTCAATACTTTTTAAGAGTGCTAAAGGATCCTAAGATCTAAACGTTTGGGAACCACTGGGCTAGATTTTGCTGTTTTCACAATAACGCCAGGATCTCAGCAGCCTGAACAAAATGATATATTTCTTATTCACACTACAAGTCCATTGGTGTTGGTTGAGAGACTGCTCATGCACATTTGTGTGGTCTGTGAGAAGGAATTTCTCTTTTATGAGTCCAAATGGATGATGTAGCTTCCAACACTGTTACAACTTGATTTACGATTATCTAATCCACGTTTCAGTAAAATGGCCCTGTCCTTCTCTAAATAAAACTCCTTCAGAGCAGATTTTTTTTAACAAGCTTGTGTGAAGGTCACATTTGCTGTCAATTTCACAGACACAGGCAAAGGGTAAAGACTCTACCAAATAAACCAAGACACTAGTCACAGGTGGTCTGTTTCTCCACAGAGGAGCCAGAATTTGCTACTGCCATCCACCAAGCCCAGTTCTTCAATTTCTCTTCAAACTACTGATAATAAAGCATCGATTAAGCTGAACAGAATCCCTAAGCATATACACTATTCATCTATTTTTAGTGTATGAGAACATTTTTAAATGAGTAATATTTTTGTTTTAATTTACTTTTGTTTCAACAGTCAGACATGAAATCCTGAACCAAGTGGCACTGAGAACAGACATCAGAAAATTGTGTTAGACTTATCCAATTTCCCTTTTCAGTTGATCACCATGTTAATTTTATGTTCTGATTATTCTTAGACATACCCACTGTCCCTATTGCCACCATCAGCATCCTGGTCCCAACTACAGTCATCTGTAGTTTGGGAGTAACAATCTCCTCCCACCTGGTCTCTGCATCAGTCCTGTGCAGCTCTGATCCTTCTCTGCAGAGCCATCAGAATGATCCTCTCCAAAACTCACATCACATATTACATTCCCTCAGCCTAAAAACTTTTAAAGGTGGGTGGGTATAGCACAGTGATAGAGCACATGCTTAGCATGAGGGAGGTCCTGGGCTCAATCCCCAGTACCTCCATTAAAAAAAAAAAAAAAACTTTCAAAGACTTCCAAATGTTCATAAGATAATGAAAAACCACTGAGGACCTGCAGATGCCTGCAACTGGCCTCTCCATCTCTTCAGCTGAAGGACCCCCTCACTCTCACTGCTCTTGGCTCTGCTCTTTCCATCCCAGTCATTCCAAGGTCTTTGCACAGCCTGCCCCACCCCACCCCCAGGACAATCTTTACCCTCGTCCTCTCCTGGTTCATGTTTATCTTTTAGGCCTCTAGCCATCCTGCTTTACTTTTCAGGGAATGTTTCCCTGATCACCCTTCTCCACCCCATCGAGGTCAAATCTCCCTGTTTTATGCTCTATTCATCCCATGTTCTTTGAGCTCATAGCACTTATGATGGTAGTGACTTAAAACTAATCTGTATGATTATTTCATTAATGGCCATCTCCTTTACCAGATGGTGAGCTTCAACAGGGAGGGACCAAAATCACTTAAAGCTCACCAGATGGCTATAGAGTAAGATAGGCACTCAGTCACTATTTGGTGAGTAACTACTGTATATATAAATTATTCACAAAACAAAAGAAACATTTGATAAAAGTTAGAAGACAGAGAGTAAAAATGGAACATATCAAAATACTTGAGGGAAAGTGAAAGATATATTTAGACATCTAAAAATTTAAATAATCAGCTGTGACTATGAAATGGATATTTGGAAGAAAAGAGGCTTGGGAAATTCAGATCTTTCAGTTTGACTCAAAGGCCATTCATCAGTTGACCTGCTGCCTCATGGGCTTTCCGAATACCTTACGATTTTCTTTTGCTGCACATTAGCAGCTGTAAACTCTACTGGTAATGTTAGGGGTTATTTTAATAGCAGTGCTAAGAAAGAGATTCATTAATGGGCTTAGAAAGCAAGTGAAACACATGTCAAAAACACAGCCTCAAGAAGGAAGTGAATCAGAAAATCGTTTTGGTGCTACAGCGTCCAAAATTACAGGTCTAAAAAGTGATTGTGCTGTTCACCCTTTTATCTCTGGAGGTCAATGTTCAACACGTATATTGTAAATATCTCACCAGTCTCATGATTTGAATGAGCTCAATTTCGACTGGATGATTATACATACAAGACAAATGTTCTCACTGCTCTAGGGCAATCATAAGGTTCTGTTCAAAAGACAGTTTGCTCTCAAATCAGCGTAGGACACACTGATGCATCCCTCTAGGAGAATTGTAAAGACGCGTTTGGTCTGATCTCTGCCTGGGTTACAGACTCAAAACAATACGCTTTCAACCATTTGTTTTGATTTTTAACAAATAGAAACCAAGGTTGCTTTGGATTCTAAAATGTACCAAAATATTTCTGAAAAAAATCAAATAATAATGTCGAGATTTCTAAGCCAAGTTGATCCAACAACTCCATATGAACATAATAAGAGTTGTTTCTGACGTTTTTAAGAAGTAAACCCATTCTCAATCACTCACACCAACTCCTATGCTACACTTTTTAAGATACTAGACTTAGAAGATCAGTTTAGTTTTCAGGAACAAAGCGAGGTGAAACAGGGCTAAAAATGTAATAAAATTTTCACCTTGACCTCATTAGCATAATGCTTGAACAGATGAAATCTTGTGTTCTTAAGAAGTGGCAGAAATATGATCCACCTTTAAAAGCTGTGAAGACAACTCATGAATGTCTAAACCCCACATCTGCGTCTTTGAACCACAGTTAGAACCAGAGCTAGTGATCATCAGTGCCAGTCATCAAATATTTTTATATTTTCCTTTCTGTTTACACAGTGGGATCGCTTTTATTAGGATGACATGGCCATGAACTCACTTTGGCCAATAAAATGTCAGAAGTTATGGGTGTCACTTTGCGGTGGAAGCTCTAACAGCAAGTGCGCAATCTGCAATGTTTTTTACCCGCTGCTGCTGCACTGGTTTTGCAGCAGATGGGAAAAACTCCTTCATTCTGGGCCTCTAACTGTAAAGATATGGATTAGAACCCCAGCCAACCCACTGTGGACAGGGATCTTGAGTGAGAAGCGTGCCTTTGCTCTTCTAAGCCTTTAAAAGTTGAAGTTGTTCATTTCTCTAGTATAAACTAGCCCATTCTGAGTGACAAACATTTGTAAACTCAAGTCATCGAAAATAATTTCAAATTTTATACTACAATTATATTTATATTTATATATGGACATCACAGAATGCGAGGCCCAAGGATGCAAAGATTGTGGAATGTCATCAGATTTTAATTCATTAAAATTTCTTACTGTAGTTGCTCTCTTAAATTTCTTTTTAAACTTTTCAACCTGAGAGAGGAAAACTGTATATATTCCTATAATTATTTAAAAGTAAGTCCAGAATTCTCTGTACTCTTTTTCACAGGTACAGCACAATTTACTTGTTACTGAAAACAATACCAGTTGTTCGTTAAATGTATTCCCTGGAGAAGTCAGGGTTCATGCTCTAGTATTTTCTGGTCTTATGTTCATATTAAAATACTGAAAGAACATCAATTTTCATGCATTATCAAAAGGAGTACATAGTGTCTTGAGAGGTTGTACAAATGGCTACATTTATGCACAATTTGTTTAGCAATGCCAAACACCGGAACGTCATGAGTCAGTTGATGATTGAACAGAGATCCCTGAGCACCTAGAATCACATCTTTTGTCTGCTGTCAGATGTTTTCCCTTGAGTTAAGTTAACAACTCAGAGACAGAGAAACACTGAGGCAGAGTTTAGTTCATCTGTCTACTCAGAGCGGGGTTAACCTGTTTTTCTTGCTTCCAGATGAATGTCAAAGACTTTCATGTCATTTAAGCAAAGACAAAATTCTGAGCAGGGACTTCCTGCATATCAGGCAATCCACTACCTACTTCTGTACCCACGCAGATCTCTAGACTCTTCTTGGGAGAATCTACACATAAATGAAAGTGAACAGGACGGTAGTGCAACAAAAGTGAGCAGTTTGATTTGCTATGCAGCTCCTCCTGATTTATTAAGAAGAAATGGCAGAGAGAAACTACTATAGATAAAATATATAAACAACAAGGACCTACTGTATAGCACAGGGAACTATATTCAACATCTTGTAATAACCTACAATGAAAAAGAATACAAAAAAACACACACATACATATATAGAGATATACGTATAACTGAATAACCATGTTGTACACTAGAAACCAGCACAACATTGTAAATCAACTATATACTTCAATTTAAGAGAAGAAGAAGAAAGAAGAAAGAAGAAAGAAGAAAGAAGAAAGAAGAAGAAGAAGAAGAGGAAGAAGAAGAAGAGGAAGAAGAGGAAGAGGAAGAGGAAGAAAGGAGAAGGAGACGAAGAAGAAGAAGAAATACAAGAAGATAAATTGAGCTACAACAATTCTCTCACCTGTAACACTAATAACATCACTTACCTCAAGGGTTGTGAGGATTAAATGAGCTAATCCACACAAAATGCCTGGCACATGGTAACGGCTCCATAAATTGTAATTGTCATTATGGTAATAATAATAATAATAATATAGTGGTAATTATTACTATTATCTAAATCAATAAATTATTTGTGTATGGGCATTTCCTAAGTTCACTTCTCAGTCCTCTTTTTTCCCACTTCATACTCCATTTTTCCATGGAAATCTCATTTAATCTCCAGGCTTCAATGATCAACTCAAAAGCAAGATTTGTAAGTTTACACTCTCACCCCTCCCCTGATTTACAGGCTTATATGTGCAGTTCCCTGGGTAACACTGCCAAGTGGATATCCCATCGTTATCTCAAACTGATCGTGTCTACAGATGCATCATATCTCTAACCTAGTGCTGGCCTTAGACTTGGTCTGATTTAGAGGGGTCCAATCTGGCCCTTCTCTGACTGCACCCCTCCCCACAGAGAAAGGATTCATCAGAACCAAGAGTTTCCATCACTGTATCATTATTTCAGAATTTCCCTATTTTCTCAAAGGCAAGTAAACCTATTGACAGATTAACAGTATAGAACTAAATCTCCCAATTATCTGTATAGGAATTAAAATAAGCATTCAATCCTTGGTTCATGAAATCTAACAAAGTCTTACAGTTAAATATTTCTATAAACAATGCTAGCTGATTTGCTAAATCTCTTTTCTGTGTATGTCTTGGTAATTAACGGCCATCTTTTTCTTCATTTTCCACTTCAGAAAGCATCTCTGATTTTAACTTCTAAAAATTGGAACTGAAAAATTTCTAAGAGGGAAAAGATAAATGACCATTAATTCAACTGATAATTAACCACCTGAAAATTAACAAAAGACTCTGTTGTCATCATTTTCTGCCTTTCTACAATTCAGGGTTTTATTTCCCTCTAAGTAGAAACATCGTTATTTTTTCAAATCCAAAGAAGAGACAGCTGTGCATAGAGCAGTGTGCCCTGGCATTGCTAGAGCTGAAGCTGCCTCTTCCTGCACTTGATCAAAGAGCTTCTATCAGAACTTAAGGAATCCAGGCAACATCACGTGTGATGGGAAGGGGCTGTCTCAGAACCCCAAGGGCTGGGAACTTCCCTGATGACTCCGTCCCTCATTCACTTAGATGAATTAACTCTAAGCAGGCAAAATCACCACAGCTGGGGAGACGACATTCATTTTCTTTTCTGCATCTGGCAAGGATCTGTCAGGTCAATTGGGCAGCTCACTTAAACCTTTTTAGACTTCACCTTCATCATCTCTCAAATGCACTGCCCTCCCACATCTAAAACTCTGTTCCTGTATATATGCGACCTATCACTTTGTGGGAACTTTAGTTGCTCTACAAATCATATCTTTGGAAGTAAGTGTTCAATATGCTGCTTCTCCTTTGCATGTGTGTGATGTTCATGAGACCACGTGATTTTGGAAAACATGACAAAGAAAGACAGGACGAAAACAGCAGTTAACCAAGTAAATTCACTTGAATGATGACATGAAACCTATGTACCTGTACCACTGATCCACTGGTTACAGGATATGGTCTCATTAAGGAAGTAGATACCCACAGCATCTCAGGCGCTGGTGATCTCCAGTGACCATCCATAAACATCTACATTTCATCTGGAAGTGTGCAGTTTCCAGGACACCGCATGTTCTTTCTCAGCTAGAATTTTCAAAATACTCCTTTTGCTTAGAGTTGCCCCATTTGCCTAGAAAATCCCTATATCTACTTGAAGACACAGTTTACTTCCTTCTAAGATCCCACCCTGATCACTCCCAGGAAAAATTACGTATATATAAATTAATGATAAAATGTATTGCTTTGGTAATTGTTCATATGCCTGCCCATCCTGCTAGCCTGTAAGAATCTCAGTATTCCCAGACTTATCGCAGTGTTGGGTATAAAGACAGAACTCAATACAGTTTAATAAATAATACAAAATTACTTAGTGAAAATATTTTTAAACCTCTTTTTTTCCCTTTTTCTTGTAGTTTGACATTTCATTGCTATTTCATGAAATTTCTAAAGGTTAACTTTTTATCTCACTTGTGCTCCTTTCTATCGTTATGATCTTAAAACTGTGTTGCTGACACAAAAATTAGATGGCCGGGCATTACTTCTGTCTAATGTTTTTGAAATGAGCTGTAGTTTTTTACCTAACGTGTTTTCTGTGTTGGCCCAAGTACCCAGTATAAGGTCTAGTCACACTTGATATTTTACAAAAAAAAATTTGCATCTTCTCTCAAATCTTCTTTGATTAAAAACCAAATAGTAGTACCCAAAGGTAATTGTTAGTCAGAATTTGAGACTGATGTTTATGATGTGTATTTTTATGTATCAATAATCATAACAGTCAATAGTTAACATCTATAAGATAAATTTTAAAGATCAAGTTAGAATTACTTTAAAAAATTCACAATCTAGAAAATATATTGCATGTTTTTTTAAGTTATTAATTTTGAAAGTATTATTTTAGCTTGATGAACATGATCATGTTGTATATGTCAACAACCATCATCATCTACCTAAAGATACGTTTTTTAATGAAATCAAATATACTGATACACTGATTTAAGGTAAAGGTCATGAGCCACTTCCTCAACACTGAAATCAATCAAATTGAAAACACTCCACTGGAGTTCCTCTTTTGCTCCTTGAACTTGGTGATACTAAACCCCAGAGAGAAGAGAGAGAGGAAATGAAATAGCACGTCTCCCACACATGCCGCAGTCATCTTGCACTTCAGCCTGTGTAGTCAGATCCCAGCACACCTCCACCCGAGGCTTGAGTGAGGCTGACCTTGGGTGACCTTGGATGAATGTGGCTATGGAAATTTGACCCTCTTTTAATGTGACTTTCCACTCCTTGCTTTCCATTCTCCATCCAACACCACTCCAGCCAATCCTAAATTTTCAAAAAGTTTACTAGGCACAGGTTCCAGGAAATAGGGAGTGATTATGGTAATCGTGCTTAAGTTACCAGGACAATAAATGCGATTCACAGACAGCAAAGGCCCACTTTCAAAGTAAGCACAGTGGTATATACTCAAACTGAAAGCTGCGGAGTCCTGTGTGATCAACAGACACAGATTTCTAGAGATGGGAATGGGGAGTAGGAGAAATAGGACTTAGGTGTGAGAGTGAGAGGGCAAGGTTCTTAAAGGGAAACCAAGGTATAGACCTTGGATGGAGGCTGAGTACATACATCGAAGATGTGGCCTCAACAAACAAAACAGAAGGAAAACCAGTTCTAGGAGAGCAGAGATCATACACACACACACACACACACACACACACACAGGTAGGGAAGAGGAAATACATCTTATCACTTGAACCCTAGGCATATTTAATTATTCCAAAATTTACCTAGAACTTTTCAAATCTTAGTTTCAAAAGAAATGCAAAGGAAAACTGAAGTCAGCTAGAGTTCAAGATGTATACATTCTTATTTCAAGAAAATGTATTACTCCCAGTCCTTTCTTGAAAACATTTGGTACCTTCAACAACAACAACAAAACCTCTCACCTAAACTTAAGGATTCTGGCAAATGATCATCATGAATGACCTTCACAGGAGAGGCACAAAAAGCACAGCTTGGTCTTGGCTGTTAATCATCCACCTTAATCCTTCTGTAAGTGGCTCCCCATACTCCTTCTTTGTAAGCATTGTTTTCTAAACACAAACATGTTCAACACTGGCTGCTAAATTGGTTAAATCCACATGGCAAGGGCAGGCAACAATCTGGAGTATGCTAAAAATGGTAATACATTCGAAGTGATTTCTTGCAGACTCTGTGACAGGGTAGAAATTTATAAAAATAATGGTGACATTCTGACTATGATCTAGCAAATTCATCAGGATTATATGCATGTGAATATACATATTAAAAACAGACATAAAGCAATTTACATAACTATGAAGCAAAATACTTGAGCTATAATATTTCAGGCAAATTCAAATTTGTTTTGACTAAATACCGGTAACACGGGGTATCACAATTATTTGTGATATCATAAAAGGATACCTTGAATGAATAAGCCAGTTTAAGAAAATATGAATCATGCAAGTATAACGTTAAAGAATTTGAAGGGTTCTCTTATTATGAACACTGAGAAGCATATAAGTTGTACTTTGGTGAACAAGCCACTTTGAAATTCTAACTATTTTCAAGATGAGTAGTATCCATTCATACACCCATATTGCAGGCCTGGACATGAAAGTTAAGGAAGGCTAAAAATACTTCCCTAGAATTATTTTAACAAAATAATTTTCCTAGTGAAAGAAGACTTCCTTCAACTTAGATACTGTAGAAGAACCTCTATGGTTACAAACCATGCATTCTTTTACCAATAAACTCAAAAAGAGAATCAGTTTTTAAGAAACGGGGGAACTTGAGGGAGAGACACACACACACTGAGGTTAGAAATCATATGAAATTATATGAACTTGTTCCTAGCCTTGTTCAGGCCTCTTTTTGTGCATTTGGGGGAAAAAAACCAAACAAGGTACAACCCATCCATTCACACTCACACAAATATCGCGCGGAGGAGACAGTCATTCGTGAGCCGCAGCTCAGAGGTGGCAGATGTAGACCGAAACTGTTCCTTCATTCTCAAACCAGGAAGTCTGGATCATCTCCAGGCTGAGATTACAAGACTGGCTTCAGACTGCTCACGCCACCTGCTAGATATTTGCTATACTTGTCACCCAGATACTTGAGTGTCTGCAGAAGCCAAAAAACAGCCAGATGAATTGATTTTGCATATCTACAGAACAATATAACAGCAACAACAACAAAAGCTTTCCCTATTGAAGTGGTATCTGATTCAAAGTACATTTGAATGAGGAATTTTATCAGGCAGAATAATTCTACTTTTAAAGGTTTATATGCATTAAGTCAATCCACCTGTCAATGAGGTACGTTCTAATAGCTGATCAACTCAGCGGAACTTACAGTGGTTGTGTTCAACTGTGTTTACTGATTGAACAAACTGGTCAACTCGATGGAAGTCACAGTGGTTTCACTCAACTGTTTACTGATTGAACCAACTGGTCAGTTCAAAACATTTGATCAGTTATCTAGCAAAGAACATAAATTACCACTGTCTCCTTCCTCTTGCCCTAATTTAGTTCTTTCTCACACTGTGTCTTGCCGATGTGAGAACCATACCTATATTATTTTTTATATAAACCAGTGAGTCTCAAAGTTTCTTCCCCGGCTCTCACTGTAAAGTTGCCTGTGAGATCCTGGTGAGGAGATTAGCCAAACTGAATAAACTTCCACTTCATTCCCCAGCTCCAATGTTAAAATTTCCTTTTATGTTTGTGCTCTGTTTGGAATATTTGATTAAAGGGTTCCTTGGCAAAATGGGGAACTGACAGGGAAAGGGGGCTATGCATTTATGACAAAATTAATTAGTACATTTTAGATAACTTGTAGAAATACTAACATGCATAGAAGGGATACTATCATTAAACTCTTAATGAAATGACTAATTCCTTCCCCGCCCCCCCCAAAAAGGCACTGAATATGAAAATACAATGTCTGTGTTAGATATTGGGTCCAGTTTCATCCACTTCCTGTGTTTTACTTCTTGTCAGAATTACCGGCCACGGAAGGCAAAAATCAGCTCCCTTGCTCTGCTGTTCTGGATGCAATTTTGTTTCTGCCAAGGAGATGTCTCATCCTGAGAGTTGGAAAATAAATGCAAAGGAGACGGGAACACGGCGAGGGGCAGATGGGCTCCAGCACAGGTGGGTGTCAGCGGCAGCTGAACACCACGTCCTTCCCTTGCTTGGTGGGTGTGGGAGGCTGCGACTTTGGCAGCAGCATAGGCGTGGGAGCAGCAGATCCTGACCTCTGGAGCCTGGGGTGATGCAAAAGCTTTGATGCCAGGAGTCATGTGGTGGCTCCCTGACGTCCACTCCTCCAGCCTGTTAAAGATTTTGTAAGCACTTAATCCTCGTGTCAAATCCATTTTGCCTGAGGTACCTAGAGTTGTTTCTGTTTCTTGCACTGAACCCTCATGATAAAATGCCACATTATATAGGAAAAATAATGTCTGCTATGTAAGCATTTCTGATGACACTGAAATTACGCTTACAAATTGTAACCCCGAGGCTGGTGCCCCCATTCCATTGCTTTTGTCCTGTATCACTTCTATTCTTATCTTGTGCCAAACACAGGTCTGAGCATTGCTTCAAATTCTCTAAAAAAACTCTCTTTCGCTCTTACTGTCATTCCCTCCACCCCTACCCTCACTGCTGCTCCAACAGCCCACTCCTCAGGTTAACCCCTTAGATGTTTCTGATTTCCAAGGCTGCCTGCAGTCATGCCCTCACCTGCTGTTTTTATTCCTTGTTCCACCTTCAGTCTTTATGAGGCCTTCTCATTCCTCTAACACCTAAAGATCTTTTTGGAATGTCAGTTTTCTCTCTTCTCCATCAATGGAATAATTCTGCTGCCTCAGCTTCTAACTCCAAATTGAATAAGGAAATTCAACACAGTAATCAGTAAAACAAAAGGACAGATTAAGAATTTTGAAGATTTTTGTTGTTGTTGTTTTGGTTTTTAGTATGTGTCCAACGTCTTACTGTTTTCCTCAGATGGCTTATCCACATTTTTCTTCTAAGTATAATTCTCTTCCTGGTCAGAGTTCTGTTACAAAAAATCACAGCAAAAACACTCTTCTTCATTCCAGCAGAAATGACTGGCTGATTATCCAACATGTGTTCTTTCCTTTCACGGTGCAGAGTTGTTGACGGGAAGCAGTGTCCAGATGGGGGAGACAACTCCTGGTCTTCTTTTATTTAGGTCCGCCTTATGACAAGTTTTTGGCCAAAGGGACGTAAGATGAAGTGATCTGTGGCTCAAGATGGTTCTGTACCTAGTGTGCCCTCCCTGTAGTTCAGAAGGAAACGGCTCCTTCGGAGATGAACTCCAAGGCCAGACGGTGAGGATGGAGGCATTCAAGTTGGAAGGAGACGGGATTCCAGATGACTGTGGAGCAGCGTCCTCACCCTCCGTGCCTGCCTACAGCATCAGCGACCTGAGCAAGCAATAAACTTTTACTGTTGTAAGACACAAGGATTTGGGAGGCTATTTGCTGAGGCAGTTAGCCTCACCATAACTAGTTCAGATGCAACTGCTAATCTCAGCACCTAATTAACATACTGAGTATGTGCTTCTAGCCTTGACTAGCTAGCCTATGTCAACACGAATCAAAACGATGTTACTAAAAAACTCAGGAGAGAGATGACCAGATAAACGGATGGGCTGAGGAAGATACCATCTCTTGTCAAAATACTCTCGTCTTCGTAAATAAAATTTTAAACATTTTTTTTCTACTAGATGCCTCAGATTTTTCAATGCTAATATGTTATGTGAATCTACAATAAAGCAAATGCTGGTGAAACTCTTACTCCTCGGAGCGATGAATAGTATCTTTTGAATCAGAACACGATTTGGGAAATAATGAGCTTCCAGCATTCATGCAGCACCTGGCCTGGTCCTGTTTAGTCAATGATTTAAATACAAACATAGATGATAAGTTTCTTAAGTTTATAGGTAACACTAAGTCATCTGAAACTGAAAACATATTAAATGACTGAGTCACATTTCCTTAAGATTTTAAAAGATATCATGGTGAGCAACTTAACCATCAACATTCTCATCCATGCTCTGGTTCCAATACCCAATACCATATGTATGAGCAAGGAAGCAATTTATACAGAAAAAAATGTACACGTGTTAGTTCGCCAAAATTTTAATGAGCCGGTATTTGAGACAGCTGCTGACATTAATGCAATATTAAACTATATTAATAAATGTGCACTTTCCCCATTCATGGGCTGTTAGTCTCATTTAAATCTCCCCAACATTACCTGGAGTATTTGGTTTGCTTCAGTGGGGCAGATTTTAGAGAATAGCTTAAACGTTAGAATTTATGACCAAGGAGAAGGATTAAGAATGAGAGGAATATAGGGATTATAATATATTTAATATGTTGGCTTAGAGACTTTTCTTGCCTGGGGGGAATTTGTCACGACAAAACAAAACCAAGAAAAAGCTATGAGATGCTTCTCCTGTGTCCAGCTCCTGAAGATCATGATGGCCAACACCACTCACCACCAGGAGCGTCCTGGCAGACCTCTCGGGCCGTTTTGTAGCAGAGCTTCTCTGGGGAGATGCCTACCTGCAAATAGAGCGTGGGTTTCCCACAAATTCCAGAGGGCACGTGTCCAGCAGTTTCTTCCAACACCTCAACAACTTTTGCACCATCCTGTGACCGTGGCTTTGCCCTCTCCAAGAAGACCTGGGTCTCAGGGTTGGAGGCAGGAGGGAGGAAACCCTCGCGGAGTGCTCTGTCTCCGCCCTCCTGGAAGTGATTGCTTCTATTCTCACACGGTTTATTACTCCAATCCTCCCTTACAGTTGATTAATTTTTGTTTGTTTTGTTTTGATTTTTTTTGTTTGGTGGGGGAGATACTTAGGTTTATTTATGTACTTTTAAATTATTATTATTATTTATCATTATTTTTATTTTATTTATTTTTAGTGGAGGTACCAGGGATTGAACCCAGGACGTTGTGTATGCTAAGTGCACACTCTACCACTGAGCTATACCGTCCTCCCAGCTGATCATTCTTTATATTAAACTTTCTCTATCCAAATTAATGTGTGGTTTCCATCTCCTGATTAGAAATAGGCCCTGGCTGTAAGAACAATAATAATAAAAAAGACACAAATGAACTTATCTATAAACCAAAAATTATTCACAGACATAGAAAACAAACTATGGTTACCAAAGGGGAAAGTAGGAGGAGGGATAAATTAGGAGTTCGGGATTAACAGATACACACTACTATATATAAAACAGATAAACAACAAGGTCCTACTGTACAGCACAGGGAACTATATTCAATATCTTGTAATAACCTATAATGAAAATATGAAAAGGAAATATATATGTATGTATAAGTGAATCACTATGCTGTGCACCAAAAACTAACACAGCATTGTAAATCAACTATACTTCAATTAAAAAAAGAAAAATTTCCTTCCCCATGACAGAAGACTATGGCACTAGTCCTCATAAAGTGAATAACTCTTCTCATTTTTAGATATGAAAACTGTTTAAGGAGAAAAAGAAGCAGGTTCTTTGAATCTCATCTTTGATACAAAATTTAAATTTTTGTGAATCTTTAAATAATCTTCCTTGCCTTTACTTAATACATATGAAGCAATTGCTTAGGGTGGTGTCTGAAACTTAATTCAGGACTATGGGGTTAAATATTGAATAGTTAGTTCTATGAAATACTTCTCCAATCTTAGGATACACATTCGTCGTGGTTTCCAGGGCCACAGTTCTTTGACACTTGCTTTCTTAAATAACCAATTTCATATGAAGCTCATTTCCTTCTCATGTTAGGAATACTGCAGACCAAAAAAGCCATTTTGCCAGATCAATAATAACTAGATTGTATTCTTCTAATACACATAACTTAGGAAGACTAGGTAAGATGTTGCATATACCAATGAAAACTCACTGGATGAATTAGCCTTCTACACAGTGTAAACACTAAATTTTCCTTGTTTAAAATGAACATCAATTGGTTTGTGTAATAAAGAAAGGTAGCAGATGCCCAGAGAAAGGGGAAAAAATACATATTTACATACTCACACAGTATCTTTCTCACTACCATGGGTGGAAAAAAACTCTCTGGAAATACCAACTTCTTGGGTCTAAAAATTACATTAATGGGAATCGGAAGTCCATTTCTCAAAGTATTGATGCATGCGCACAATTTAAAATGCATCTTGTTTACATTTACAAATTAAAGTATAAATACTCTTAAATCCCAACAGAAAACATTACATTATGGTTCTTCACATTTTCAACCTTTCTATTTCAATCACTACGTAAACGCTGTTTCCAATTAAGTTTAGTGGTGCAGTTTGTTCTCTGGTTTAACTCTGCTGTTACCATGCCACTTCTTTAGCTAACTGCAAATTTGGTAAATATGAGTGCTTCTATTTTCAAGTAAATGAATTTTATGCAAACTCATTTCCACTGTCACACGATTAATTCCCTTTTAGCATTATGATCTATTATATAGTGGATGATAAGCAGAAAATGAAATGGAACTTTTGTTTCTGATGGAGCTAAAAACCATTAGTGAAACTTCAAGCTGTGCAGCTAAAAGGTCATTTTACTTCATTGTAATATAAGTGTTCTTTTTTCCTTAATCTTAGAATTCAATTGTAGAGTCAGCAGTAAAAAAAAAACCAAAAAAACAATGACGCTCAGTAATGTTTTCTTTCCTCCATTGCAGGGCATTTTTTCCTCTTTAAGTCTTCAACTATTGCCCAAAATCTACATTGCGTAGGTTTTTATGCGACCTTAGTTTATTTTTAACTTAAAATCTTGCCACATTATATGTTGTGTGAAATTACTGAAACATTTATGAAATATTTAAAAACGTATCTGTTCCATAAAAATGGAGTTTAAATCCGACGTTGCAAATGAGATGCCAGATGCGCAAAATAACAGGCAACAAAGTAAGTGCGGAAGTGTCCACCAGGGGGAGCCTCAGAAAAGATCCCCAAGAGCCCGTGGAATGGCTATGGTAGCCCCTATTCTACAGGAAGGTCTAAAACAGGGAAGTGGATTGTCGTGAAGCAAAGTCTGTATGGAAGTTTTCTTTCGAGAAAGCTGTACCCTGTAATTAAAACCTGGTGAGCAGCTATTCAAGGGGCTACTCGGAAAGTGTAATGTTTGACCACTGAAGGGTATACGTGTTAGGTGTGGGGGATAATAGGGGACTGGGGTCTGACTTCTTGTTGAAAAAACCTACAAAGTGAGCAATGGAATGACTAACTGCTCTGGCAGCATAACCAGAGTGTTACTAATGTGTTGGAATCAACCTGGTCCTCAAAGTTCATCAGAACAAATCGTGGGAGTTTTCTGAGGATGAGATGTGGTGAAACCCACAGGAGGGCTAGCTGGCCTAGAGGGGCTTGTACTTCTCCTCAAGGGGAACGAGAATGGAAAGAGGCCATGTCGAGGGGCCCACCACAAAATCGCAGGCAGGGTGGGCTGACCCTGCTGGCTAGATGGAACCCATTCCCCAAGTCACAGGCATTGCTATCCGAGGGAAACTTCCAAAGAAAGCACAGAAGCATCTGTGAAAGAAAAATTCTTTTAACCAGCCCTGTGAGGACACAAAAGAACAAAGCAAGTTGTGATGTTATCACTCAAGAAAGAATACTCTCCATGCCCTCAAACTCCCTCCCTCTCACCCTGTTTTGACACTGATAGGGTTGGAAGCCACAGCCCCAAAGAGGGAAGGAGGGAGGGAGAGGCCAGCGTGCAGACAGAAGGGGCTGATCAATTCCTGCAGGCAGGTGACCCACCAGAACTGTGCCTCAGCTGGAGGAGGGGACCACATAAAGACTGAGTGTGGACGAATATATTGGACTAGACAGCCTATTTTCTGAATTGAGACTGTATTTTTTGTGTAAAGTGACCCTAGGACTTCCTATTATCCAAGAGTAATGAACTTGTTGAAGTTTCCATCCAGTAATGGGGGAAAAACTGCTACTGAATCTATTTTACACAGACACTGAACAACAAAATCAAGTGGATTTTATGGTTATATTTTGAGAGTTGTACTTTTTCAGTTACATTTATTTTTTATGAAATTCCATAATTTGAATCTGAGGGACTATTTTTATAGGTATGTAGAAAAAAATTAGTATATATAAATACGTCTATATTAATGCCCAAAGAGTTACAGGCATGCAGGATTAGAATGCAATGTATTGAGGAAACACCACCTTATAAAAGGTGAAGATCTGATGGATTTACAGTGCAAGAGTTTTATGCTTAATGATAATAATCATAATGATAATAGCTAATACATGCTAATAAGCACTTATGTTGTGCCAAACATCGTCCTGAAGGCTTTACAGTGGGAACTTGTATACGTGATCTCATCAACCCTATGAGATAGGTAATGCTACTATCCCCACTGTCTCTTCTCTAAAGAGAAGGTAACCAAGGCCCAAAGAAGGTAATTGAGTAACTCAGTCAAGGTCACTAAGTAAGTCCTAAGTGACAGAGACAGATGCAGAGATGAAACTCAACCAATCTCAATAACCAAAGAGATACAGAGGCAAAGAAGATACCATAGAACCCCGGCTCTGAGTGCAAGGCAAGCTCCTATGCGGACAATTTCGTATCCACCTCTAATTCTCGGAAAGCCTCCTTTACCCTCAATTACATTCATTTTCACATACCACTTTATCCTGCCTGTGCAAAGAGCAAGAGATGTTAGATCTAATACAGATACAAAAATGGTCTGTCATTCAAATAATTGGAGATGTGAAATTCAGGGGAAAAAAAAATGATTGAGACATTCATTTTCCAGGCTCTATTTCATTTAATCTGGAAATGTTTATTTGATAGAGTAAAATACCCAGGCTAGAGTACTTTTGACCAGAGCGTATGTCCTAAAAATGAGACACTTAGGAGCCTGAGGTGACACAGTGAAGGCTGTTCCTCCTAATATGCCAGTTACGACTTGGGGCAATTATAATGTCATGCTGCCAAAGCGATGTTAAAGGAATCAAAATGGACAGTGGAAGTGGAAGTGCTGAAAATCTATTCAGTAATGTATCTGTAATCTATTATTGATAAGTCAGAACAGGGGAATCCTCAAATAACGTTTTAAAGTAGAGTTTTTATATTATGTCCTTTTATTAATTCCAAAAAAAGAAAAGGCCACACCACTCAACAGTAATGGAACTTAAGCACATGCGAAAAAACAGTCTAAGGAAAAGCTGAATTCCCAACACATTTAACTTTCCAGTTTATAAAAGTTATCCCTGCTTTTTGAATAATATTAAAATGCTGTAGATAAATATAAAGAGTACAGAAATCACCTATAATTTCACCATCCAGTTGCAAATACTATTAATAGCTCATGTTCTTTATCAGAATTAAAGTCATAAGTCATTTTGCCTAGATTATTTTGGTTAACTGAAGATTTTGAGCATTTGTTTCATTCAAGATTCTTTCAAGTCATACATCTGACTCTGTGTATTTCCCATTGTATAGCAACACACGTGTTCCTTATTCCTTCTCCCCGATTCCATTGCTTTTTGTACTTTATGTATATTTTTACCAAGGCAACCGGGACAGCAAATAAGCCCTCAAAAAGCTGAGCAGTTACTTTCGGCAAATTCAGAGAACTTATCTCAAATCAGTATTTTACATGCAAATAGTATTTCTGGAGTCTCAGAAGTCTTTGAGGATGCTAGCAGACCCTTTTCCAAACAAGCCTTCTGACTAAACAGTGCATCTGCTCTAATCCTTCCACCAAGCTCTGGGGAGCTTTCAGATGGGCTGAAGGACCCTTCACCATCCGAGCCCCCACGTCCTTGCAGGATGGCTGGGCAATCGTTACACATTCACGACTCACAAGTGGCCCCAACACTCTGCACTGATTGTCTGCAACCCAATTAGCGACTCTTGGCAAAGGAAAAGTGATCTTCCCCACGTAGCTCACTAGCAAATCAGAGGACCAAAGAGCCAAATGGGCCATCAGGGGTCACCGAGTTCATATCCCATTTTATATCTCAGGAAAGCAAAGACCATGAAGGTTAAGTGACTCGGCTGGAGTGACACAGTGTGGTGAGAGAGGGCCACACCCTGGCTGGCAGAAAAGTGCTGCTTTTACCTTTTCTCCCCTAAAGGAAATATCCCATCTCCAGTTATTTACATTGAAATAATGCCTCCCCACTTTCTATTGTATCATATTTCCTTATCCTTGGAGAACAAATTTGGAGACCAACTTAGAATCTGATATATTACATTTGGTCTCTTCTGGAGACTAAACTATTACAAGAACCTATAAAAAAAAATCATTGGTTCTGTAACACTCAGGTAGCAACAACACAAATTCAGGCATTAATCACCACCACATTTTACTCGAGAGCCTGCATGCTTAAAGATTGAGAAAAAAGCTAATACATCTCCAATGATTTTGGATATAAGCTAAGGACTGTTATTAACACAGGCCACAGTTGAGGGGGAAATAGGCTATGACTGTGATCAGCGATAAGTTTGGAGAGCAGCCCAAAGGAGCAGCTTTGAAAGCTAAACACATCTCTCAAGCTCCTCCCCAAGGGCTGCAGAGCCATCTCCTTGGAATACTTAAATAGTGGAAGAACCAAGATGCTCATACTGGTCACTACAGAGCAACATTTCCAGCACTGAGAGACTCATGGACTTAATGACAAATGAGTAAGATTTTAAGTAGTGATCTGAGCATTTTAAAGCTTTTCTGTCAGGAACGGAACAATAGCCCATGCATTTTAAAGAACGTCAATAACCAAATAGAAAATGTGAAAAAATATCATCAAAAGAAAAATCTACTTCCTGAAATATAAGTGATAAGATCAATATATAAATTAGTAGGAGAAATGGCCGATGACCCTGTCTTACAGAAGAACAATGACACAAGATTAATGTGTTAAAACTGAAAATACATGTTAATAGGAAAGCAAACCTGATTGCCTTCATAACAATCCATCTAAAGTATTTAATTTGGAAAACAGTTCTGCTGTTGTTAAACACTTTAGTATGAAACCGTTATCTCGATCAAAGCCTTTACAAATACATTAAGCTGCACTCTACAGAATCTTAAAAATTTTAGTCATTCTAGACTATATATTCAGTGTAACTGAGGGCTTACCTTTCTAAGGACCAAATACGATACACACTTTTTTCATTTAACATTCTGACAGAAAATCATTCCAAAATGTATTAAACTTTATGTGGCCTTCCTTAAAAGTCCATTGGGCATAATGTCCTTTTCCTTGATGACCTAGAGTCATTTTGGTGAATATTAATTGTCACACTGCACTGTAATAAAATTATGTCCGGGAGGCCCTCAGAAATGCATACTTTTTATGGCCCTTAGAATGACAGAATTAAACAGGATTGGAGAGCTTGTCCAGATTTCTCAATTACAGATGAGGACACTGATGACAAGAGAGGAGTGACGTGCAGTAAGGAAGGGGACATAAACAGTCAGCTGCCCCAGGTCTCCCAACTGCTCCTCCAGGGTCCTTTCAACTGCCTCACACTGGACACCGCCACCTGTGCTTTTCATTACTTCTTCTGTCTCTCTCTCTTTTTTTTTTTAATACTTTCTCCCTCTCCTTTTTATGGGTTCTGTGCTCACCCTCCTAAGGGTTGCTGGGGATGCAATCTCCTCCAGCCCCTGACCGTGCGCTTTGATGGTGACTGGTGCAGTTCTGGTGCAAAGCAAAGGATGGGGAGCCCATGGTCATCAGAGAGTGATGGGCGTAAGTCAGGATCTGGGGAGTGTTCAGATAAAATTTAGGAGAGTGATCTAAAATTTAGAGGGTACACTAACCTGGACCTCAATCAAGGGATCTAACCAAATGTTGGATTCTAAGGTCCAGAGCCAAAGTGGGGAGGAGGTGCAGGAAGCAATGCCCAGAAGCTGGTACAGGAAGGAGCAAGCCATGGGAGGCAGTCCAGCAGAGTCTGAATGACAAGGATGTCTGTGCTGTTGTTGCTGTTGTTGTTGTTGTTGTTGTTGTTGTTGTTGTTGTTGTTGTTGTTGTTTTAATCCCCATTCCAGGGTGATAATATTTTGAAAGTAAACACAGTGGGAGGGAGGGAGGGAGCCAGCTTCCTTTTACAGCCCCTCAACCAATTAGAATTTGAACCCATCTTAGAAGAGCACTCATGCCTTGGATGGTGAGATACGGGTGTCCCAGAGATCCAGGCGAAGTCAGCCTGACTGTCTTCAGGAGGCAGAACAGCCACTGGGCATCAGACACGGGCCTGTGGCAATTCACAGCTCTTTTTGTTTATTCCCTGGTAACAGCTTTTCCTGGCTTTGTCCCAGAGCCTGCGAGGGTTCAGAGCAATTAAATTCCAGGTAGGTGAGGTGCTCCCTTCTGCTTTGGTTCCCATGCCAATGAGCAGGTAAGGCCACCGCCCAGTGGAGTAAGTAGAGAGGGAGATGGCATTTTAAAAGCCAGCTGTGCTGGAGCCTGGCAGAATGGTGAATTCTCACTTTCTGAAAGAATCGCCCTTTTGTCTTCGATGCGATGACTGAGAAGCTCCTGGGGGGCAAATGACTTGTCCAGGTTAATACAACAGCAAGGCCATTGCCTGTGACTAAAACCATCATGTGTGAGAGCCACGCGCTCCCAGTGGTGGTCACAGGCCAGGCTGTTATCCCCTCAGAGGGGAAGCGCCCACCCTGCTCCGCCCGGTGGGCAGATGAGAGTCTGATGTGCTTCCTTCCTTCCTGTTTTCTATCACGGTCAAAGGGAGCTGTGCTTTGCTGCACAGTCTGGAAGACAAATTGCTGTTCTCTGTAGGAACAGACAGGATGAGTCCTGCTGTGTGGTACATAATTAAGGTCTGTGAACTCAAAATGAGCAAACCAGGATGTTAGTAATCTTGGTAGAAGAGTGGCTCACGGGGACAGCCACATTTCATTCTTCATTTGAATCCCTTCGAGGTGGGAGTTAAACTTCTCTGAGATAAGGGAACTTATCCAGAATAGAGTTCTTTTCAAGACTGTCTCCCCTACCTCTTGATCTCTCTACTATGAACAAAAATACATATATATATATACACATATATATGAATTTTTTTATAGCTGAGAAATGAGGTTTTCCTCTCATCTCTTGTGCTTTGAAGTATTTATTCAATCCAGACAATGACTGGGGCCCTACAACATATTAGATGGCCAAGCACTTCAAAACCACATATGAAGACAATGTGGATTCTTGCTTTCCCCAAAGCCCAGAGTCCAGCTGGAGAGACAGAGAGGTAAGTAAGTCACATAGGTACTTACCTGGCTGTGTCACTATGGCTGAAACACTTCAATTCCATAATCCCGGTTTCTTCAAGTGTAAAATGACAATAATAATACTTAACTTGTCAACAGTGTTACAAACACGAAAGAATCAATGGATATAGTCACTGAATAGTGGGCTTGGCACATATTAGGGACCTAATACCAACCAGTAAGTGACAACACAGATGCGTAAGTACTCTCTCCAAGAAATGATAACGAGTCAGAAACACAAAGGAAAGAGGAGGCTACTCTTCCCACAGGGGGACATTTGTTGCTTTACGACTGCCTGGCAAGTGCACATCCTTTCTTTGGCAACAAAGTCCAGTTTCCTTGGACAACCCCCCTGTTCCCCAGGCTCAGCCCACATGTTTCTGAAGCAGTCCGCACCATTTCTGGTTACACAGCTTGGAAAGCAGCCTTTTGCAAGCTTCAGCAGAGTCTAGGTTACAAAGGAAGCCTAAACGCTGAATTACAGTGCACTAAAAACTGGAAAGAATTAGTAGGGTATTTTCCTTTTGTAATTTCCTTTCTGAGGACGCACAGAAGTAGGCGGGAGGCTGGACTCCAGCTGTAAAAATGTCCAAGGGGGTTTTTAAGGCAAGGATTGACTTAATCGTCTACCATTAAATTGTTGGCATTTAAGTGATGTAAGTCCTTTCCGTCTCCTCAAACCTGTTATCGTGTGTCCTACACCCGAAACAAAAAGGCCTTGTGTACTTCTGCTTGTTTGTTTTCCTGGAAAAGAAGGCAAGTGCCAAGCTCTGTGTTGACACAGAGTGGAAGGTGAGCAGGCAAGGGTGGGCATGCTGATCTGCAAACTAAACCAACCCAGCTGCAGTAGAAGCTGGGCGTGGCCTATGGCCAAGAGAATGTCAATCACATGTAGCAACCTTCAAAAAGTCGGATGGCAAGAAGGCAGAGGATAGGACACAGAGTAGTGATTCGAGCCAACTTTATCTACTTTGAAGGGAAGGGACACCCTAGCTGATGTGGGATTTTATTTTAAGTTCTACTCAGGTTCATTTGAACACTGATGCCACAGACAGTTTGAGTTCCTAGTTTCGATCCCTGCCCTGGTTCTGTACCAGAAGCGTATGACAGCCAAACCATGGGGTGCCTGTTTCGGAGGAGAAGCAGTAACTCAGCATCAACCAATCAGGGCACAGGATTTCTACCCCAAAGTCACAGGAAAGCTGTGGCCAGCACTCTAAAAGCACTCTTACAGGGTTGAGTAAGGAAGCTCTGTGAGACTGAGTGCATGTGGCAGAAAAGCAAGCCCACGCCCCGTTATATGGGCCCTCAGGAGCACGCTGCTTAAGTTCTGATGTGCATGTGAGCCACCTGGGAATGCTGTCGAGCTGCAGACTCTGAATCGGAGGTCTGAGGGAGAACCTGAGGCTCCGCATTTGGAATCAGCTCCCAGATGCTGCTGGGGCTGGTGGTCTGGGGTCCATACTTGGGGAAGCAAGGAAATAAAATATTTCCCTCAGGAAATAATAAACAGTAGAGGACCCCAATGTCGATTAAATAAACTAATATCATCATGTGATGTCTCTATTTGCATCTCTGAAAGTTAGGTCACATGCAATAGATCTACAACTAAGTTCAAGATCGCCGCCTCCATCTTCCCTTACCAAAAACATCTTGTGCCTTGCCTGTATCCCCTTGGCTTTATTATTTCAGTTCATACTCCCAACTCCCAACTCCCAACTTCCAGCATTTGCATCTCTTGTCTGAAGGTTTTCCCTGGTCATTGGAGTCCACTCTGCCTACCCCACAGGGCAAGCAATTCTGCTGGAGAGTTGATGCCCACTAGTCAACTGACAGGAGAGGAGCTGGGGCATAAATATTGCAGCTTCCCTCCCCTTCGGTGGGGGTGACCCCAAGGCACATGTTCCATGCTGGCTTCTAGACTTCCCCAACAGGCATAAGCTCTTGAACTCCATGGTGGTAAATCCCTTGAAAAATGCACCTTTTATTGCCTGCCTTCCCTTCTCGGTCTCACTTCTTTACTTCCCCATTGGTATTCCCTGGCATCAACTCCCAAATAAACCACTTAACCCTTAAATCCATCTTGGCATCTGCTTCTTGAGAAGACCACACGAAGACACACCCACCATGTGATTTTCTTCAGGTCTTCCCTTCTCAGTGTATGGGTGCACCTTCAACTTTATTCCACCGGCTGGAGACCCAGCCATCCTTGGCCCTACTTCCAGATCCAACATCTGTTAAGTCCTACAAATTCTGTCCTCCATTCACTAGCTTCAAAGTGTCCACTTCTCCATCTCTTCTACCACCTCCTACTCCAAAAGCTATCGTTCCTCACCTAGAACAGTATGAAACACCTCTAACTGGTCTCCCACACTTGCTTTTTTTTTTTTTTTTTTTTTTACTTTTTAAAAATTGAGATATAATTGATGTATCACATTATATTAGTTTCAGGTGTACAACATAACAATCCAATATATGTAAATGTTGCAAAATAATCCTCACAGTAAGTCTAGTTATCATACATCATCACACACAGTTAGAAAGGTTTTTTTTCTTGTGATGAGAACTTTTAAGATCTGTTCTCCTAGCAGCTTTCAGATACGCAGTACAGTATTCAACTCTAGTCACCATGCTGTGCATTACACCCCCAGGATTTACTTATTTCATACCTGGACGTGTGTACCCTTTGACCACCTTCACCCACTCTTGATACCCTCAAATCGGTTTGCAGCCAGAGTATTATGCAAACCTCTCCAAGTGTGACATGACCCACTGCCGAAACCCTTTAGTGTTTTTCTGTGGCTTTTAAGCTAACAACAGACAAGCTTAACCAGCAGACAAGCCACCGCAGGTTTTGATTTAACTTTCCTTTCCAGCTTCATCTTCGTCACATTACCCCTCACACCCTGGCTCCATCCAATCTGGACCTTAAAGCAGCACTTTTTTTTTTTTTTTTTGTATTTTCAACCTCGCTAATGGATTTTAGTGAGGCGTGAAAGCAATTTAGTTGGTCAAGATCAGCATTTTATTTTAATGAAATGAAAGAAGAGAAACACATTAGAATGTTATTTGCCAGAACTTTTTTTTTCAATTATATGTGTACTGCATCATGATGAAAAACCTATTTATAACCAAATATCACACTGAAAAGTTGGTAGAATGACGCCTTAAGCATTTCCTGTCACCAAACCTCAGGTACTGCTCCCTCTGCCGGGAGGCTCTGCCCCAAGCCCTGTGCCTAGGAATTCCTATCCACCCTCCCGGCGCCCCTGCATCCATGCTGGGGTCCTGAGGGCCTGGTGGGGGTGTCACTAAGGACTGTCCTCCAGATAGGACCATCTGTAGCCAAGGAGAATTCAGCATACCCAAATGAGAAAGACTGAAAGTCCAAGCCATGAAGAATCCAAGCACTTGGCTGCAACCATATCAGGCCGAAGAGGCGGGGTGGGCAAGAAGGTGGGAAGCAGAGTCTGTACAAGTGCCTTCAGCTATCAGAGTGCAGCCACCAGGAATTTTCTGGGACACTCAGGCATGCTGTGAAGGACAAATTGGAGGTCGACAAAATATGGCAAAGATCCTGTATCTAGAAAGCGAGTCCAGCAGCCCAGGTGAGTGCCCATAAGTGTACTGATAGAGACAGCAGCTGTCGGGTGGAGAGGAGGGAAGCTCTGCAAGGTTTAGTTACAATGTAATCCACTTACATATTTATTAGACACTAACTGGCTGTCAGGGGGCATTTTATACTTGACGTATAGAGTGTCCAGAGCCAGCGTGAATAGGAGGAAGATCCTCAGGCTGATTGAAAAAAAAAAATCTCTGTTTCCGCCTACCGGCAGAAATGCATATATTTATTTTTTTTCCTATTTGGTGAGAGAAGAGAGTTCTAAGCTGTGGGTGACCTGTGGGCACATGGAGGCAGGATTGTAGAGATGGGATGAATTTAACCCTCTAAGTGGTAGGTAAGGAAACAGAGGCTCAGAGCTCCCTTGTCTCACAAGCTACATCTGTAACCAGAACCCAGGACCTCAGCCAACCCGGGGAGGGCTTTGTCCACTAGACCACGCAGGGTCAAAGCGCAGTCCCTGAACATGACCCCTGGGAGTCTCCTCCTTACTTCCCTGATCCATGCAGGCTCTGATCCCCCTGCCACCGACCCAGTGGGAGCTCCACCACATCCCCCCTCGGTTACTAAGTACGGAACTGGAGAAAAACAGTTACTGGTTTTTAAATGGGGACATGGATTGGGGGGATGGTAACTGAAACAGAAAAAGGTGCATATATTAGAGACAATATGGGAAAAAGGTAAAAGAACTTAATGTCTGACAAGATACAAGGGATAAAGAGGAAAGTATTTAATAAGAAGCCAAGACTTGGAGAGTGGGAAGAAAGCTGGTACCATGGACCAAAACAGGGTCACAGGGGAAGGAGAGGCATCAAGAGTCACAGGGAGAAAAACCGTTAGCTCAGGCTGGGATAAATTAACTTCGGCAAGAGGGCAGGTTATGCACGGGGAGATGTCCTGCTGATGTGCTATTTGGGGAAAAAAATGTTTTCTATCACCTAAGACAGTTTTATTTCCACTCTGAGTCAGAAAGATTATCTAAGCAGTTAGAGCAAGAAGGTAAAGGGCTAAAGTGAGGCACAATTTGCAGCGGAAAGTGTCGGCTGCAGTTTTGATCATCTGAGCTGATGCCTGGGAACCCAGCACCCTCTCCCCATACATTCAGGCAGGAGAAGAGAAGACGGAGGGCTGGAAGGGGCTCTTTCTTCTCTTTTGTGATGTGTCAGAACGAATACAACACAAAGCTGCTCCTCAAAATAGTCCTGCTGTGACCTGCCAGGGAGGGGGCCGGCAGCCAGCCCCCCACATCACACCCCACGTCAGGTTTTAACACAGCTGCTCAGCCCCGGAGAGGCTTTCAAAGAGCTGCCTGGAGAGGTTCGCTGGTGCAAGGGGAGCATCTTCTGAAGTCCTCATGGTGCCGACAGAGCTGGAGGAAGGCTGGCAGTCGGCCAGGGTAGGGCTGCTGACAGGAACTTTGGAAAAAGAGTTTTGGGGAGGAGAAAATAATGAATGGATAGATGTTGGAGCTGAATGTAGGTTCTGATGTTAGAAGCAACCTGGATAAGAGGTGAGGACGGGGGCGGTGGGGGGGGGGCGTGTAAAGTTCCTTTATTTCTCAGAAATGGAAATTCTCTGAAAGTCAGACTCCCCTCTGAGAATTATTTTAGAGAACTGAGGAGACACAGAGGTCTTGAAGTTCACCAAGTCCACCCACACGCACACCTCACACAAACACACAGACCCATTGCCTCCACAGGGGAAGAAACAGCCGAGAGGTCACATGACCCTCTGGGGCCACACGGGCCACTGTCGGGGCCAGAACAGGGTACACCCTCAGGATGACAGGCACATGCTCCAAGGGCCCTTCCTCATGTTCCACTCCCCGTCATAAAACCTGCAAGGATGTGGTCCTGGGAAGTATAAAGCCCCAAATTGTGGAGGGTCATCCCAGGTATCTGATAACTAGTAAAGCAAACTACTGAGGTAGCCCTGGGGACCATCTGTGATGAAATTTAAGATGGAATTAAGTCAACTAAAATGCCATATAAAGTAAACACTGGAATTGAGATCCCCAAAGTCAGTCCATCAGAAATGGTAGGGTTCTACAGCGATGTCTAAGGTCTGTTCTTGCAGGGCTTCTGGTCTCATCTGTGGGCTCAGCCCCCTACTTCCCCTTCTAGGTTCTGGCCCCACCCCCTGAGCCGCAAAGAATTCCAAACAAGCAATTTGGAGACAGTCAATCTTGTCTCTAACTGCTGTATTTGAAGCATGGTTGCTCCGGGTTGGATTTGACCTCATTGCCTAGTTCCTCTACATCTGAGTCTCTGCTTCCTTGGCAAGCCCTTGACTCACATCCGTAGTACCAACCAAGACAACCATACTTGCCCTTTTCAGTCCTAATGCACTGGTCACAGTCTTTCACTCTGAATTCTACACCGCACCTGTCATCTCAAAACTCTGGAAGAGCCCACAGCCTGGCACCATTCCTCTGTCTGAGCCTTCTTCTCAACTTTGACCCCCAAATTCTGAGCTCAGCCAGTGTATTCTGGTCCCTTGTTGCCCATTTTGTGGCTTGATATCCAGACGGATTCTGCTCTGTGTGCTGAATTCATAATATTTATATGTCCTGCCCACTTTTCCTTACACCTTTACTATCTTCCAAATTTCATCATCCTGGCCCAGAGAAGACACTGACCACCATTTGATTTTGGCAGCAGAAGATGAGGGAAGAAGAAAGATGAAGACTAAAAGTTAAGGAGGAGATAGGGCTTCTTTTAGAAACAGTTATTACTATTATAGCTAAATACGAAGCCTGCAGGTGAGGAAATTATTCAATCTGTAGAAACTACTCAGGGCAGGAGAGGCTGTATGGCTGCTAATAAATCTACCTGGGAATCTCAGTGGAGTAACATGAGACAGGTTTACATGCCTACTGGAGGGTTTCTTCTATTTCCCCTTTTCCTATATGTTCAGTGGGTGTTGGGAGGTGGGAAAGAATTTGTTCTATGTAGGAACCAGGGACTAGTGAGCTGAAGGAGGCCTCAACTTCTCAAAGCTTCATCTGGACCAAGTCTCCTTCTTAAATTCCCGGCAAGTGAAGAGGGATCAGAGGATCACAAGGGGCTTTTCACAGCGTCAGCCTGGAATCAGCACTATCACTCCTCACGGCTCATTAGCCGGAGGTGCTCATGGGGTCCTGCCCATCTTCAAGGGGCTGGGAAGCCCAGATTTTCCATGTGGTTCAAAGGACAGGAGACCTGGAGGCTGGGGATGCTAGTAACATCCAGGGCACCATGATTCCAGTCGATGCGGCTCTCAGATTCTCCCAGTGGTCATGTTAGCTAAAGGGCTAATGCACCTGCAGGGGTGACAATGCTTCTCATTTCTAGTTGCAATCAAGTGTGACAAAAAGGAATGACTATGGACTAATGGAAAGAGGAATGATGGTGTGGATGTTAAGAGCTAAGAACCTAAGGCATTCGAGAGTGGTTGTGCTCTACAATTTGATTTCACTCTTCTGTTTTTGTTTCATTTTCGTGACTTGAGGAGAATACTTTTTTCATGTTAGTTTTTAATGTCTCCCTTGTATTTAATGAACCAAGATTAGAAGCGGAGGATTGACCTCTTATTTTTATGGATACTCGCATATAATATTCAAAAGCATAAAAAAGCCAGGATGTCCTGTTAAAAGCAACCTTTAATGTTTCAGTGCAGCAGTGGGCTTGCAAACAGTAAAATCATATGCATCGATCTTATCAATATTGTGATGTAATTCTAGAGTATCACCTGCACTTCTATATGTATTTAATCTTGTAATCATAGCCCTTTACAGACAAACCGAGGACAACTTAAAACATGTATTAATTAAGGCACTAGCTTACCTAGATCTGGCATTAAAATACTTTAAACTCTCAGGGCGGAAGTGGAACATTTTGCCAAGAGGACACTAAAAATAATGAGAAAAGAAAACCGTTGAATTACCCTTTATTATTGCTTGCTCTTCTCCATCATATTACATGTTTAAAAAGCTTTGAGTTGTTTATTTACATTTAACTCATGGACCTGGCTTTTATACACTTTTAAAAGCCTACAGTAGGATTAGGGCTGCTGTAATTCTGTCCATCTGATTTGCCTGGAGCCATCTGAGTGGTGTGCCAGGACTGGATTCCGTAGAACCCTCATCACTTCACATCAGATAAGCAGCAAGAAATAGAAACGTTCAAATATGTCTCCTCTAATTTCACACACTGGGGTTATGAAGCAATGTCTTCTCTACTGATATCACTACAGAAGTGTTTTGGCAAGATGGAATCCTCAACACCAGAAGCCTGTAGTGTGAAACACACCTTCTGGAAGTATCTACTGCCACAACTATGACAAACCTGTGGGGAGGGTATAGCTCAGTGGTAGGGCGCATACTTAGCAGGCACAAGGTCCTGGGTTCATTCCCCAGTATCTTCATTAACAAAAAAAAAAAAAAAAAAAAGGAAACAAAAACAAAGACAAAAATAAATAAATAAATAAATAAATAAAAGTTAAAAAAAAAAAAACCACAAACCTGACTTGGTCCTCCCTTCTACAGCTCGGAGGGTGCATGAACACAGAGCAACCAGCCTGTCTATTGAATTTAAGATACTTCTTAATCCCCAAAGCTCATAAATGCTAGTATTGATTTTAAAAAATCATCCTCACACAGGTTAATAAAATCTCTACTGTCATTTTGGTGAAAACTGAAGTGACACTTTTAATATCACCTGCTGTTCTTCAGGGAATAGTTGCCAAACCAGCATTATAAATTCCAGAGAAAAATATTTAATAAGACCATACTTAAATTTACAGAATTTATATGTTAGAGTTTAACTCACTAATAAGATAACTCATAAATATAGAGGAGATTAGAGCTTAAACTATTTTTTATCAGATCTGCTGGAAGACCAAAAATGAAAATTAAAAAATTCTCTACTAATTTCTCTAGATATATTTTCTAGTGAGAAAGAATAAAACATAGTACTGCTTAAAAAAAAAAAGTTTTGAGATGAAAATACTTCCAAAACAGAAATCAATTCACAAAGTAATGTCATTTGAATAGATACCCATTTCAAAACAGAAAAACTGAAGGAGGAAAATTGAATGACTTATTCAAGTTTCTAAAGTTGATTTGTGAATGGAGCAAGAAATAGAATGCTTTTCTCCTAGCTTTAATTCAAATATCTAATTCGATATTTTTTTTGGGTATTGATCTTCTGTAAAGACTGAAATGTTTTGTATGCATTGTAAGAAAGATACTAACTAAAGTGTAAAAAAAATCTTAAAAAAAAAAGTTTCTATGTACATTTCAAGTTTCCAGCATCCTGTCTAGATTTCTTTTCTCTCACTCTCTTTTTTTTTTCCCTTGAGAGTCTCACAGGGGAAAAAAAGAGGAAAAATGAGATTTCATGAGAGGACAGTTCTGAGCTAGAAAGAGAAAAAGAAGATCTGTAACACAGAGGAAAACTGAGACAGATCTTTAAAGAGTGGGGTACATTGTTTGGCTTTATGTGGATGTAAAGAAAAAGGTACCAAGCTTTTTGTTGCTTGAACAAGGATAGGGATTTTCTTATGAGGCCTGAAAGGTTTTATAGTTGAAAAGTAATGTGAAAAATAATAACTTCTGCCACAATGATTGTTATAAGGCTCAGCACCTTCAATAAAAAGATGCTTCTGTTCAATTTCCGGTCACATCAAATTCTCATTATAAGCAGCTAAATCCCATCTCTCCATGAGCCAGACTGTATCAAAAGTAGCAGCTTTATGCATTGAATTTTGTAACACACACTTACATCCCCATATGTCCCAGGTCACAAGGAAAATTCTAGGACTTTTTCCCCTCAGTGAATGACAGGCATGAATGCTAACCTTCAAAGAGACCAGGAGCAGGGACACACTGGTGACCAAGGTGCCCTCGAAAATAAGAAAGAAATTCTGTCACTTCTGGGAACAGAATTGTCCAGCTCCCAAGTGTTCACATAAAATCCATTTGTGTGCTAAAGAAAAAAAATTAAAGATTGTTGAGAGTTTAATTCAGTATCCATGAGGAGAAAAATCAGAGAGGCAATAAGGCCAAAAAAAAAGAAGGGAAAAAATGTCCCTAAAAGCCTGCTTAATAATTTCCATGCTATTCTTTCTTCTCATGTTATTTGGAAATGTTCACTATTGCTACATTTTCTTCTAAAGCCTGAAGAGAGAATAAAATGCCATTGAGGTGAAAGTCCCTAGACTGACCATGGAAATCAGGACAGGAAGATGCAGACTATAATGACGGATGCTTGGGTTCAGAGCCCCAGCTCTAAGTCAAAACATTACTCACCTTACCAGTACAGAGGCCAACAGACTTGATCTTAGATGGCTTTGCCCTTTAAAGAAAGCTCTTTTTAGCAGCGAAGAGACCCTCCAGTAGGCAGAAAGATGAATATCGCTTTCAAAACAGAAAATAGGTCAACTGATATGACAGAACGAAAGCTGGATACTGTCAGTTTTTTAAAGCAGTAAAGCTGAAAATGAAAGGTAAAATTCAAAGAGACAGGAATGGCATGTTTTCTTATTGGCAGCATGGACCTTTGTCATGCATAAGAGTCTGTCGTTTGTTGTGCTGGGAAAGTTGGCTTCATTTTAAGACTTAAACCAAATCCAAGTCATTAACTAAATGGTACATGCTTGTTTATGTTATTCACGAATAGATGCAAACGGCCCTCCAGATTAGGCTAATTGAAGAGAAATGAGGTGACAGAGCTGGAAAAGAAACAGCAACATTTGGCAATAAAATGGTTTGAAGATAAAAGAAATAAAGGTATTTATAAGGAAAGAGCACCGATGTGACAGAAATTGTAACCCAGTTTAGAGTTCCCACTGTAAAGGGTAATTATCAATTCATATACATAGACCCATGGAACAGACTGCAGAAACAGCCCTAATACTTCACAGTCCCTCTAGTCAATAAGTGGCATTTCATCCTCAAATTTGGGCTGGTGTTGTAACTTGTTTTGGCTAATAGAAAGCGGCAGAAATGATATTTTCCCAGTTCTAAAAATAAACCTCAAAAGAATTTGCAGTTTTCCTCCCACCGTCTTCTGCCCCTTGACCCCCAGTCCCAGAACCTGCCACCTCCATTTGAACAAACCCCAAACTCGGTCAGTTTAGACTTCTGCAGCCAATGGAATCATTGCACAGTAACTTGCCCCTGTTCCAGCTACCAGAAAGCCAGTCCCAGAAGCAGAGCCACCCCACCGACCAGCAGCTGACCACGGACGCAGGAGTAACACCAGTCCTATCAACGGAAGAACTACCCAGCTGATCGCAGACCAAATTCCACCCCTGCCCATCCCACACCCTGAATCATGAGCTCAATAAACAGTGGTTATCTAAAGCCATAAAGTTTTGTAGTGATTTGTTATACAACAAAAGACAGCAGATAGAATCCATATATTCTAAGAAGCTTCATAGGAGTCTGTCATTAACTCAATTTGCTAAACCACTGTTGAGTATTAACCACGCACCGGGCACACTGACAAAGCCCAGGAATGGTGCCCTGGGGAGGCAGCTCTCTGGTGCAGAGTCCAACCTGAGGCTGTCGGGAAGGCCTGCAGCAGAGGAGACGTGAGTGAGGACCTGAAACGTACCTGTGAGTGGGCCAGGTGAAGTAAGCAGGGGCAGGAATTTCAGTCACAGGGGATGGTAAATGTATACAGAAATCACGCAGCAAGGTACAAGCAGGAAAATACAGGACTCTATGTTAGTAGAATGTAAAGTTTTAGTTAGGAAATGGCGAGAAATGAGACTAGAGAAGTTAACAGGCCATGAAGGCTCTGGATGTTCTCATAAACATCTTGGATAAAAGTGTCTTGATAGAGGCCTAGGCCAGTAATTCTCCACCATGAAAGTACATGGAAATTATCTGGTGAATATAATTAATATACATTTCCAGGGCTCTTATCACCCATAAATTCTGATCCAGTAGCTTGGTGTTGGAGCCCAGACTGGGCTTCAACTTTTTTTTTTTTTTTTTTCATTTTCATTTTTAAAACGTAACCCAGGAAGGTCTGATTTAGGTCGTATATGGACCACACTTTGAAAAACATCACTAGGCACTGGGAGGTCTCCTGAAGTGATTTTAAAAAGAGAGTGACTCAGGCACTCTTGTTATTTTCAGGTTGGCATTTAACACTGATTTTTCTGGCTGAGGTTTGGAAGGTAATTTAAGGCACTCAGAGAAGAGGCAAGGACCAGAGAATCTAAATTAGGAAAATGGTAGTAAAAATTGGGGATCAAGCTATGAATTATTTACGCAGTTAAATTGTCAGAGATTTTTGTTGATTGGAGGAATGGAGGTGGAGGGGAAGGGAAGTGTCAAGGACGGCACCCAGATTAAATTAGATTTGAAATATCTTTAAAATGTCCAGAAATCTGGACTGGTTTGGAAGTTAATGGTACAGATTTAGGAGTCATCAGTGTACAGGGGTAAACCAAACTATGGAAGTTGGAGAGAGTTCCCAGGAGAGTGAACACAGGGAGAAGGGACAAGGCCAATGGCAGAACCCAGAGGTACATAAACACTTAAAGCACACACAAAGGATAAATAACGGCTTAGGAGACTAGGAAGAACTACCACTGAGTTAAGAGAGAAACACGGCTACAATGACATTAAAGTCCCAGTAGTCATGGACCTGCACTGTTCCAGGCAAAGTACGACATATGGTTGCCCTACTTAAAAGTTAAAATGTGTCATTCAAAGTCTCTTGTGATCATTGCCAGTCTCATTTCACTAGAACTTTGGAAGACTGAATAGTGTAGTTACCTTGAAGTAAAAATGTGAAAACAGAATTTACACAACCCTTTTAAGAAAATGTTAGGTATACAGAAAATTATAAGCAAGAATGTAAAAAAAAGGAACTGCTTTTGAACATCAGTGAACAACCTTGCAGCGTCTCTCTGTCCACAAATAATTTTAAATTAATAGGATCTATGATTTAAATTATATATATATAATTATGTATATATATGTGTATATATACACATACACACGGGAGATCGATTAAGATAGGGCAGGGCAGGGGGGTGCTGGAGGGAGTGATCAGCTCTGAGGGATAAAAAGGACTCAGACCTGAGGCTGTGTCTGAGCAGAGCGAGGGCAACAATTGCTGGTACCGGCACAGGCAGCGCATCAGAGGCAGCTTGGATCTCAGTCTCCGGCTGACCTGCAGCAGCCCGTGCCCTGTCACAAGCAGAGAGCCTCCACAGGCCCTTCTTTTTCAGCACTGCTCTCTTCTGCAGCAAAGGTACCAGTGCTAGGAGATGGAACAACAAACACTTAAAGGGAATAGAACCAGATCAGACACAACTCTCTTGGCTTCTGACCCAGGAACTTGGGATCCAAACCTGCCCCAAATAGGGAAGTGATGGCCAGTGAGCAGAAGGGAAGCCCCACTTCACACTAGGCTCCAGCCCTAGCCTCTCCATCGCCAGTCCCACCTCCTACCAAAGTGATACATGCCAGCATACACTGAGAAAAGATGTGACTTGCATCCACTTTAAATCTAGCTCTCAAACCAAAGGCACTAGGCACAAGCAGTCTGTGTAGGGATGCTCCCACACAAGGACACTCCTTCAAGATTTCAACAGGTAACTGTTTCACCTGAATTCATAGAAATAAAGAAAGTTAACCAAATGAGAAGACAGAGGAACTGGTCTTAATTTAAAGAGCAAAAGAAAACCCCTGAAAAAAATAATGAAACAAATAAACTATTCACCAGACAAAGAATTCAAAACACTCATAATAAGAATGCCACCTGAATTAGGGAAAAGAATAGATGAACACAGTGATAATTTTAACAAAGTACTAGAAAATATTCTAAAAGACCAAATCAGAAATACAAATTCAATAATTAAAAAAAAAAAAAAACAAAAACCAGAAGGACTGAATAGCAGATTAAGTGACATAGAAGAATGCACAAGTGATCTGGAATATAAAGTAATGGAAATCATCCAATCAGAACAGCAAAAAGAAAAACAAATTAAAAAAAATTTTTAAGAGATCTTTGACATAACACAAAGCATACCAACATTTGCATAATAGGGGTCCGAGAGGAGAAGAGAGACAGAAATGGGTGGAAAATGTATTTATGGAAAATATGGCTGAAAGTTTCCCAAACCTGAAAAACTAAACAGATATCCAAGTACAGAAAGCACAGAGGGTCCCAAATAAGAAAAACCCAAACAGACCCACAGCAAGGCATAATTAAAATGGCAAAGTTAAAGAGAAAGAGAGGATTCTAAAAACAGCAAGAATAAAACAAGTATTCATTTTAAGGGAGATCTTATAAGGCTATCAAATTATTTGTCTACTGAATCTGCAGGCCAGAAGGCAGTGGTATGATTTATTCAAAGTGCTGAAAGGGAAAACCTGCAATATCCTTGCCTAGGATCCTCTACCAGGCAAGATTATCATAGAGAATTGCAGGAGAGATAAAGAACTTCTCAGACAAGCGAAAACTAAACAAGTTCATCAGTACTAAACCTACACTCAAAGAAATGTTAAACAGTCATCTCTAAATGGAAAAGAAGTAAAAATCTGTAGGAAATGAAAAAATCCCACTAGGAAAGGCAAATATATAGTAAGTGATAAGGATCAACCACTTAAATAAGCTAGTATGAAGATTAAAAGACAAAAAAATTGTAAAAACAACTATAATTACAATAAACAGTCACAGGATACACATGAAGATGTAAAATAACATCAAAAATGTAGGAAAGGAGAGTAAAATATGTAGATCTTTTAGAATGTATTTGAACTTATGACTACCAGTTTAAAGTAAGTAGATATAGGTTAATATATATGAATTCCAAGGTAACCACTAAAAACCTAGAAAAGATACACAGAAACTAAAAAGAAAGGAACGTAAGCATAGTAATAAAGAAAATCATCAAACCACAAGGGAAGAAATAAAAATAAGAAGAAATTAATACAGAAGAACTACTTAAAAACAATTAACAAATGGCAATAAATATATTTAACATTAATTATTTTAAATGTCAATAGAATAAATACTCTAATCAAAAGACACAGGGTGGCTGATTGAATTTTTTAAAAAAAAGACATCTCTGTGCTGTCTACAAGACACTCACTTTAGAGCTAAAAACACACACAGACTGAATGTGAAGGTATGGAAAAAGATATTTCATACAAATAAAAATGACAAGAGAACAGCGGTAGCAATACTCATATCAGACAAAACAGACTCTAAAAGAAATGTTATAACAAAAGACAAAGAAAGGCATTATATAATGATAAAAGATTCAATACAAGAAGAGGATATTACATTCATGAACATATATGCTCCCAATACAGGGGCACCTAAAGGTATAAAGCAAATATTAACAGATATAAAGGGAGAAACTGACAATAATATAATAATAGTAAGGAACTTCAACATTTCACCTACATCAATGGACAGATGATCCAGATAGAAAATCAATAAAGCAACAGTGGTCTTAAAAGACACAACAGATCAATTGGACTTATTGATATCCACAGGACATTCCATCCCAAAACAGTAGAATACATATTCTTCTCAAATGCATATGGAACATTCTCCAGGATAGATCACATGCTAGGCCACAAAATAAGTCTCAACAAATTTAAGAGGATAGAAATTATATCAAGCACTTTTTTTTTTCACAACCACAATATACAAAACCAGATACCAATTACAGAAAGAAAAATGGGTAAAGCACAAACACATGGAGAATAAAGAATACGTTAATAAAAAGCTAATGAGTCAATGAAGAAGTCAAAGAGGAAATTAGAAAATACCTTGAGACAAATGAAAATGAAAACACATGCTCCAAAATCGATGAGATGCAGCAAAAGCAGTTCTAAGAGGGAAGTTTACAGTGATCCAAGCCTTCCTCAAGAAACAAGAAAAATCTTGTGAACAATCTTCCACTTAAAGAAATTAGAAAAAGAACAAACAAAATCCAAAGTCAGAAGAAGGAAGGAAATAATAAAAATCAGAGAGGAAACAAATAGAGACCAAAAACAAAAACACAAAAAAGAGAGAAAGCAAGCAAGCAAGCAAGTAAGCAAACAAGAAAGAAAGAAAACAAGAAAGGAAGAAAAGATCAGTGAAACCAAGAGCTTGTTTTTTGAAAAGATAAAATTGATAAAACTTTAGCTGAGTTTATCAAGAAAAAGAGAAATGACTTAAATAAACAAAATGAGAAATAAAAAAGGAGAAATAACAGCTGATATCACAGAGATACAAAAGATCATAAGAGAATACTACAAGCAGTTATATGCCAGCAGATTGGACAACCTAGAAGAAATGGACAATTTAACAGACTGAACACTAGTAGTGAAATTGAATTTGTAATAAATGAAAAATCCCTGCAATCAAAAATCCAAGACCAGATGGCTTCTAACAAACACATTAAGAACTAATACCAATCCTTCTCAAACTATTCCAAAGATTGAAGAGGAGGGAATACTTCCAAATTCATTCTACAAGGCCACCATCACCCTGATGCTAAAAATCAAAGACACTACCAAAAAAAAAAATTACAGTCAGTATCTTTGATGAATATAATTGCAAAAATCCTCAACAATATACTAGCAAAATACAGTCAACAGTAAGTATAAAGGATCATACACCGTGATCAACTGGGATTTATTCCACGGACTCATGAATGGTTTAATATTTGCATATCAATCAATGATATGCTACATTAGCAAAAGGAAGGATAAAAATCACAATTATCTCCACAGACACAGGAAAAAGCATTTGACAAAATTCGATATCCATCCATTATTAAACCTCTCATCAAAGTGGCTATAGATGGAACATATGTCAACATAATAAAGGCTGTATATGACATGCCTTTCATAAGGTCTATCCATGGTGCTGCAAGTGGCATTATTTTTTCTTTTTTACAGCTGAGTAGTATTCCATTGTATAAATATTCCACAGCTTCTTTATCCAGTCATCTGTTAATGGACATTTAGGTTGCTTCCATGTATTGGCTATTGTAAATAGTACTTCTATGAGCATTGGAGTGCATGTATCTTTTCGAATTAGAGTTTCCTCTGGATATATGCCCAGAAGTGGGATTGCTGGATCATATAGTAAGCTTATTTTTAGTTTTTTGTGCTCTCACCAATTCTATTTAATATAGTAATGGAATTCCTAGCTGCAGCAATCAGACAAGGAAAAGACCAAAAAGGCAACCAAATTGGAAGGAAAGAAGTAAAATTGTCACTATTTTTAGATGACATGAAACTATATATAGAAAACCCTAAATTCTCCACGAAAAATCATATTAGAACTAACAAATGAATTCAGTAAAGTTGCAGAATACAAGATTAATATACAGAATTCTGCTACTTTTCTATTCATGAATAACAAACTATCAGAAAGAGAAAGCAAAAAGAAAAATCTTGTTTGCAATCACATCAAAAAGAATAAAATACCTAAGAATAAACTTAGCCAAGGTGGTGAAAGACATACTCTGAAAACTACAAAATATTGATGAGGGAAATTGAAGTTGATACAGAGAAACAGAAAGCTATCTCATGTTCTTGGATTGAAAGAAGTAATATTGTTAAAATGTCCATACTACCCAAAGGAATCTACAGATTTAATGCAATCATTATCAAAATACCTAGGATATTTTTCACAGAACTAGAACAAATAATCCAAAAATTTATATGAAACCACAAAAGATCCCAGATTGCCAAACAATATTGAGAAGTATAAAAACCTGTGGATATCATGTGCCCTGACTTTAGACTATACTACAAAGCTGAAGATATCAAAACAGCATGGTATTGGCACAAAAACAGATAAATAGATCAATGAAACAGAATAGAGAGCCCAGAAATAAACCAAAACACCTATAGAGAATTAATCTACAACAAAAAAGGCAAGAATACGCTGCCATAAAAAAGAATAAAATTATGCCACTTGCAAGAATGTGAATGGGCCTACAGAGTATTATGCTCAGTGAAATAAATCAGTCAGAGAAAGATAAATAATATGTTATAAACTTATATGTGAAATCTAAAAAACAAAACAAAGGAATGCATATAGCAAAATAGAACAGACTTACAAATATAGAAAACAAATTAGTGGGTACCAGTGAGGAGAGGGAAAGGGGGAGGGCAAGATACAGGTATGAGATTAAGGGATACAAACTATGTATAAAATAGATAAGCAAAAAGGACATATTGTAGAGCACAGAGAATTATAGCCATTATTTTGTAATAACTTTAAATGGAGAATACACTATAAAAATATTGAGTCACTATGTTGTACACCTGAAACTAATATAATATTGTAAATCAACCATACTTCAATTAAAAAATGAAAAAATATACATATACAGATATATAAGAATATATGTAATCAAAATGTGTCTTTTTCACAGAATTTTGTCATTCTGCATATAGAAATCTACAGGACGGTTGGGTAACTTCTGCTGTAAAGGGCCAACAGTAAATATTTTAGGCTTTGTGAGCCATATAGTCCCTGTTGCAGCTACTCGACTCTGTCCTTGCTCTGCAGCATGCAAGCAGCCTTAGACAATATGTAAATGAGTGAGCAAAGATGATTTGGCCCATAGGCTATAGTCTGCCAAATGCTGATCTATATCACAATTTTTAGTGATTTCATATTGCTTATGGTTGTACCATAAATTATTAAACCAACCTTCAAGAAATGTATCCCAAGGAGATTTTCTTTCTTTCTTTTTTTTCCCAAGGAGATTTTCAAATGTTTTAAAATGTATGTAGAAATATGTTAATACAGCATTATATATCAGCAGGGGAAAACTGAAACAATGTAAATGTTCACCAAAAGGAGATTAATTAGATAATTTGGGGTTTACATGATAATTTCCCTCAAAAATTCTAAATGATATAGTTAGAGTACCAACTATACTTTTATCTCTTTTATGAATTATCTTGACCTTAATTTAGATCAGTCTTTTGAACTTCATCAATAATTTTTTTTAAAAAATCAGTAATAATGTGAATGCTCATGTTATTTTGACTTGACCATTACAGGAAGACAGATATATATAAGTCTATAACACAATATACAGTATTATTTAATCTATAGAACTTACTCAAATTTCTCCAATTGCCCTACTATTGTTCTTTTTTGGTTCAGGATCCAATCCAAAATCACACTTTGCATTTAGTTGTCATGTTTCCTTAGCTTCCATTAATATGGAACAGGTCCTCAGTCTGTCTTTGTTTTTCACAACCTTGTCAATTTTCAAGAGTGTCGGTCAGGTATTGTGATACCCCAGTACTAATGAGCCCATTCACTGCCCGGATCTTGGTTTCTAAATACCATGCTCCAATAAAAGAAAACTACAAGTCTCTGGAGAAACAGCTGATTGAGGGACTGGAACAGGGAAAGTACAAGGTAAGCCTAAAATATCTCGTGGTGCCAGAAAATGCTCAAGTGCTTAAAAGGGGGTGGGGGTAGGTACATTCTAAAAAGATACAGGTGCCAACCTGAAGGGGACTCCTAAAGGCCAAATCTGGGAAAACTGAACAACGAAATGAGTAATGATTATTTATGACAGATTACAACCCATCGAATAAAATGAGTTCATTTGCCCATACTAATATAAATAATAAATGAACAGATGAATGTTTGAATAAATTCTTCCTTATTATAAATTTACAAGTAGTATTTGGCAAACACCCCAGTAATAATTGTTTCAGACAAGAATTGTCAACAGATGCTAAAGTTAGTGCTAACGGTGTGATAAGCAACAAGATATTTCAATACGCTCAAATTATACCCCCCAAGATCCTTGTTAAAAACAAAGAAATTTTATTAACTTTGTAGTGGATAAACCTGAGAGACATCACCTTCACCCAATGTTCAAAGTTACCATTTTCAGTAATGGAACAAATTAACATCATATTATTTCTGATTTGACGTACCAAGGAGGTCACAACCTCACTTGTGGGTATTTTTTGCCAAAAAACGCAAAATCTGAACTTAAACATGAGGAAACGTCAAAGAAAATGTATCGACTGCCGGAGCCTAGGTGACCTAGTATGAGGCACGCGAGGGTGCTCGTGTGTGATGTGCTTTTTCAGTTTGGCCTTGGTTCAGTGCATGGAGATCCACTGGAAGGCTTTTAAGAAGAAAGTGACAGGACGACAGCTATGTCTCAATGAGATTAAACTGGCAGCACATGGTAAGATACAAAACAAAGGGGATGGAAATGAAAGCTGGGGAAGGTATGAAAACCTGTAGGGAGCTGTTCTGATATTTCAGGCACATAGTCATCATAATCTCAAAGAGGGTAATGGCATTAGAAATGGAGAAGAGGAGAGTAAGCCAAGACATAATGTGAAGAAAATCAAAATTAATTTTCCATTCACTGAATATGAAAGGTCCGGAGAAGGAGGGAGGAGGAGATCCCTATTACCAGATTGAGCCCCTGGGTATCTAGGCAGAAGGTGGGTACATGGAAGGAGAGGAAAGGGAGTTCTGTTTTGGACAGATATTTGAGGCACCATCATGATATCCTAAAAAGAATATCCAGCAGATAGCAGGGAAGGTCAGTCTGCAGTCGAAAAGAGATACAGCACGTAGGCATGAGTGTATTTCCCATTAAGAAACTGAGTTTGAAGAGCACATGTACTTTGTGCAGTGCTATGATGCCAGTGAACGGCAGAAACGGTATTTAAACCCCGTTCCTACAAGTTTAGAAGTTTCTGTGGCCTATGTGAAGTTCTGTGTATATCAAGATTTCTCTACAGGATTCAAAAAGAACTGCAGACATCAGCAACTGTCGGTCTCTAAGTGCAAAAACAGTCAGACTATGCACAAACTTATAAGCAACTCATTAAAAACTGTAAGTGAATAAGGTAAGTTCCCTTTTTGTCTGTGAGCCCGACTGGGCTTTACACTGAAGTAAGGACCATGTTCAGAGCCTCTTCTGTCACTTGATTGACTATCAGATTCTAGTCAACCTCAAAGATCACCCACTCAAGTGCTATAATTTTACAGATCAGGTATCTGGTCCTGCACATTCAAATATTTATACATAGGTTCGATGGAAAAGATGAAAAGATTCCGGTATAAGTAACTTAATTATTACCAGGTCTCTCAACTTGTTTTAAGAGCAGACAGGACCTAGAGTTTTAGGGCTCGATGCTCTATGTTAGTTGGCAGAAGTGTTGCATCCTGAATGTCTACATTGAAGAAGAGTCTCATTTCCTGAGTATATTTGAATCCATATATAGCAACATAACTGAGAACAGCTCTGAGTGTGGACAGAAGACACCCCCCCCCCCGCCCCGTTCAACTCGTTGGGTTCTAGGGCATCACTTAGCCTTGGTGGGAAATGGGAACCCAGGTGGAAATTGCTGATCACTAACTACAACGGTCCCAGCAGTTCTCTCCTGGTGAGGGGGGTGGTCATTGAGCCCAGAGTCTCCCCGTCACCCTTCTGTTACAGGGAGATGATGAGACAAAGAAGCAGACTGCACTGCAGAAAGGATGGCATGAACAAGAGAAGTCTTTCATTTTAGCTAGTATTGTAAAAGTTTGAATGACTATATTGCTGAAATAAGTAAGTTTCTTCTCATTAAAATTTTCTTTGTGTTTCTGATACCTGTAATAACAATGAAATAAATCCATACACATTGGGAAAAGTACACATAAAAGAGGCATATTCTCTATATAAACACAATTCTTCTCTTAAATTGCCACAGCCAGAGTAATCACATTCTTCAATCCTTCTCTAACCACAGTTCATTACATACGCTAAAAAAGCGTATGCTTTTTCATTATTGCTGTTTATTTATTTATGCACTTGAAAAGGGATAAAAAAACATTTTGAATCTGGGTACTCTCATATCATAGTCTACCTTCTTGCAATTAAAACACCAATTTACTAAAGACACGGCTTGCCTAAAACAGCCATGTTTCCAAAATAGACACTCCATGAAATTTGTTAGTAACAGCTGAACGCTCAGGAACAGAGCAAAGCTTCAATTAAAGGATTATAGTTCCGGAGCTAAAATGGGAGAGACTGTAAGCTTAGGGCCGAAGCTTCCTACTCTACATTCACTGTCTCTGACTTTAGATTGGTTTTAATTATTTTTTTTCCCTTTTCCTTTTCTTTTTGCCTTTCTGCTGTTCAGCAGAATTATAAATTACAGGGAGAAAGAGCAGTCTGATCTTACCAAGGAAGTTGTTTTTTTCAAGTTGCATGTTTCATTTTTGAGTTGGTTCCCAGCCCAGCCTTATTCTAGGCGCGCCATCTGAACCTTCATCACTCCTAGTGACTCACCCAGGTCCAAAGCCTGCAAGAGCAGTACCTGAACGCCTGAATCACCCAGAAACTGGCTTGCTTACGGGAACTCTGTTTTCCCTCATATAAAAATGGGTTTTAGAAATGTTTAGGCAGTAACTAAAGGAAAAAATAAAGGACTTGGACATTGGACTTCACTGCTATTATCATTATTTCCTCTCTCTCTCCTTTAATATCATGTAAATTCCTAAGCATCCCAAAGAATTTCATGAAAATTGGGCACTTAATGGATTTTTTCCAAAGATACTCAAAAGTGACAATTCTCAGAAATCAAGTCTTTTTCCCATCCCTGATATATTAAGAGCAGAAGGAATACATTAACAATCTTGTTCGATTATCATAGATACACTTAACAGCTACTGGAGATGATATTACTTGATAAGATATATCTCAATATATAATTCAGTGCTACTCAGGATTGAAGCAGAATTGCTTCTCAGTTGGAAAAAATATCAAATAGATATTTTTGAACTTCTCAGTAGGTGATAATCCAGTAACTCTGAGAAACAGTTTATAGGCATATGGAACAAATTATTATGGTAATTCCAAAAGGATTATTAATATTTATAGGTCAGTAGTCTTGACCTTTACAAATCTAACCATTCTGCTGAAACTAGAACTTAAAAATAAACTATATGGTTGTAATATTTACCTAAAATTCTTTACATGAATGAGGTAGTAACTTAATAAATTATTTAAATATACCACCAATATTTTTTAGACTGCATATGAGCACGAATAAGAGAGAATATTTTTGCATTACATGGGACTGAGCACACACACACATTCTGTCTCTCTGTTTTACAAATTCGAGGTGGCCACTGGATGGCCAGAAGGAAAGGGAAAAAAGTACATAGTCTTCCTCTGTTTATTTCCATTTTGACCTTACATTTGGAAAAGGTGAAGAATAATTCTGGCCAGTGTTTGTTCAATTCTACAGCCTTGTGGAGCAGACAATATCAATTTCATAGCAACGCCATAACCATTTATTCCCATCACAGCAGGACCGCTTGCCTGATGAAAACATAATTGAAAAAAAGTCCCTCTTATGTGGCACTGTAAACCATCTGCCATATTCAGGTTTTATAATATGTAGCAAACTCAAAAAGGAAAAAGTAGAAACAAGTTTCTAGGAGAATAACATTTAAGAACCACAAAAGATCACCTAATTAAGGAAAGATACACAAAAATAAACAGCAAATGAACATGCAAAAATACCACTGCAAATAATAATGGGTTTTTATTACTTCATACATATTCTTATGTGTGCTTTAATATATTTCCAACCCATCAGAGTGATTTACTTGCTTTTGTTTATTACCAACCATATAGTGCTGAGTGCCAAATGTATTCTAAGTACTTTATAAATATGAAATCACTCAATTTGCGTAACAGCCTTACAAAGTGAGCACTGTTATCACACCTATCTTACAGGTGGAAGAAACTGAACAAAAGAGCCGGGATTGAAACTCAGGCTAGCAGAGGATCTCGCCTCTTACCACTACCCAGTGCTGGACAGAGTCAAAAAAATTTCTCTAAAATATAGATGGACCTGGAGGTTGTCATTCTCAGTGAAATAAGCCAGAAAGAGAAAGAAAAATACCATATGATATCACTTATGTGTGGAATCTAAAAAAAACAAAAAAAGACAAACTTATTTGCAAAGCTGAAACAGACTCAGACGTAGAGAACAAACTTGTGGTTACCAGCGGAGGAAGGGGGTGGGTGGGGATAAATTGAGAGTTAGAGATTTACAGATACTAACCGATACATATAGAATAGATAAACAAGTTCATGCTCTAGAGTGCAGAGAACTATATCTGATATCCTGAGGTAACTTATGGTGAAAAAGAATACGAAAATGAATATATGTATGTTCGTGTATGACTGAAACATTACGCTGTACACCAGAAATTGACACAGCATTGTAAACTGACTAAACTTCAATAAAAATATAAAATAAAATAAAATAAAATAAATAAAATAAAATAAAATAAAATAAAATATAAAATAAAATACAGATAACCCTTAAAAACTGATGATTATATTCTAAGATTAATTTCAAAGTTAGCACTAACACCTACATTCACATTCTGGTATTCTGTAGTTCACGGAGTATGTTTTTTTTCCTGAAAAGTTTTCATATAAAACATAGGTCGACATAAAAGATGAAAGACGCTTTCATTCCATCACTGATGAATACAGTGATTAGATCCACTATATATGTATAATAGATATAGTCAACTACAGGATATTGAGTCTTCCCCCAACTAAAATCAGCTCAAAATATCAAATAAATAAATACATAAATATATATATATAAATATATATATATATATATAGTGGATCTAATCACTGTTTTCGTCATCAGAGAACTTCATATATATACATATATATATATAAAAATACCACTTTTCATACAAAAACATTATGTATATAGAAAATATCTAGGTAAGAAAATAAAATCAACGTTATTTTTCTTCCCACTCCTCCAAAATACGATTTATTATTTTGAGTGAGTAGCTAGGTATAAGAGTCAATTAGATCCTCTTAACCAAAAAAAAAAAAAAAAGTAGGAAAATGTAGGGAACAAAACTAAGAAAAAATAAATTTGTAACTCTCTATAGAGAACTATACTGTATACTAAAGAAATCACATCATTTTTTTTTGGTGTCTGTGTAAGAACAGAAAGAAACTAAATGTCTTCTTTATGTATTTCATTTCATACCAAATAATGAACCAATTTTCAATGACATTAATAATATGTTGTCTTACTAAACAGCCACATCCCAGGAGCCCCGGACTTTTCTCTCCCTCTCTCTTTTTTTAATCCCTGAATACTCATCTGAAAATTAACTCAGAGCCCTTATTACACTTGTTCCTTTCTCCACTGAAAATCTTCAATGCATTATGAAAATTAAATAAATAACATTTTACTGCAAATCGTGTTTTTAATTAGGAAGTAATAGAGGTAACAATTCTAAAAGTACTCTAAGTGGAAGGAAGAGGGATAAAATACAAATTGAAAGTTTGGCGAAAGTAATTTAGAGCTGATTTGAGTTGGGGGAAGACTCAGTGCCCTGCAACTGACTGTAAGTCACATGAAGGCAGACAGGATCTAAGTTGATTTTAAACTTGGTAGGGAACCCAGAAGATGCTCTAGGAATAAGCCATTTTAAACTCCATTTAAAAGAAGAAGAAGGGTATTAGCAATTTTCAAACAATATATATGTTGTTTCAACATTCCTGCATATAAATAAATGCTTTTAAAGACTTCTAATGAACCCTTAATCATAGATTTCACCACCTGTAGCGTACACGCAGCACAGGCAACCTAACTGTTAATGAATTGTACTTCATTCTCTTTTCCTTCCAGGCTTCATTTCTCTTTCCTACATCTCATCACATGCACAACCACCCTTGAAGGAAGACATTTCTCTTCAACCTATGACAACCAAAAATCCCTCATCAGATCTCTCTTATTCTAAAGTCGCACCTTGTAATTACCCTCCTATTTTTAACATGGCTCCCATTAAATTTTTTTTTCTTTTCACCAGCCCTTTCCCACCCACCCAAAGATTTCTGGGAGTCCTCACTCAGTCCTTTGCTGTCTCCCAGAAATGGAAGACTGAAAGGTTGGGTAGAAGGGGAAGGGGAGGAGATGGCGGGGCCCTTGACACGGCCAGTTGGAAACCTATTTTGCATTCAGAAAAGCTTCAATCCACCCTGCTCCCATCTTCCTCATTTTTTCTCTCTTCCTGTTTCTGATTTTTATTTTGACCCTACACCTTTACAACCTGGTTAACCTGAGCACTGTTTGATTTGGTTATGTAAAATAAAATAGCTCACCGTTATTCACATATACCAATTAACAGTAGGCCAATAATGATTATACATAGCCATAAACACCTTTGTTGTGAGTTTTATTTAATAATAACACTCCATTCTCATCAAATGTGCTCAGTCTTTATAAATTCTTGCATATTTAGCATAATTATCTCCTTGTAATAAAAAAAAATCAAAGAAATGTTGTTTCACATCTTTCTAGGGATTCAAAGTATTAGCTCAACAACTGTAAAAGTAAGATAATAGTCACGGAATTAAATAAAGGGGTACTTTGAGGGTTTTGGCAAAGGAATGGCAAAAAGTTACTTCAAACCAGATTATGCCAGAAGTAAAGAGAATACCAATTAGCTAAAGAAAACATAGACCTATATTTCAGCCAAGTGGTACTTTTAATGTTGATAAATATGTGCTTAATAGTGCCTGATATAGAGAAAGCATTCAGTATTTAACTGAATTGAATAATTCAATTGAATTGAATAAGTGAGTGACTGAATGAGTGTAAGTTGCTTTTCTGGTTTATATCAGGACTGTTAAAATAAACTGAGAAATATCTAGCCATTTCCTACATTCTTCAGCTACATATTACTGCTTCATAGCCATCAACACTGAAGATTTCATTTTCTTGGGTGGTCAGTAGTAGGTCCCATTAATTTTACCTTCTCTTTCCAAAGCCCTTCCTTTCTCTGAAGATGGCCTGTCATACTGCCCTGTTGTTGAATTCAATTAGATCTAAAAAGCTCTATGCAACTGGCACATAAAACTATGAAATGCTGCTCAGCAGGTGGAGTTGTAGGGAAATGATGCAATGTCAAGTCTCCTGAGAGGTGCTGGGCACTGGTGCATATGTGGCTCCCGGGCAGGCCTGAGAGCAAAGTACACCTGTGCAGACAAGCTCTGGGGCATCTCCCCTCCTGAGGGTTCCTCCAGGAATAAGTGAGAAGTTATGCTGATGCTGGCGTAGCAATGGCGCTAAACCTCTTAGCAACATTCAGGAGCTGATGGAAAGTTATCAAAATACAACATCGCTTCTCACAACCACAACACTATATTCTGGCAAAAGCATGAGTCAGTGAGAAATCTGTATGTGATTATTATTTACAGAGAAGGACTCTCTCTGCTCCTTGTAGGACAGATAAATAAGCAAGGATTTAGTAATTTGAGGATTCTTTTAAGTATGGAATTTTTTATCCAGGTGAGAATGTTCCAACTCTGCCTCTTGTGAACTTTCTGACCTTCGACCAGATGCTTACACTCCCTGTGCCCGAACCTCTCTTCCCTATTAAACAACGGGAGGGGATAATATTCACTCACCTTCCACGTTTGCGAGTCTCACGGTTGGCACTTAGTCAGTTTTCAGAGAATGACTGGCAAGCGTTAAACAGATACTCAGTAAATGTAAATATATGTGTATATATACACATTCACTTAATATAATTATGTATTATATATCTAGTATATAATATTATGTATGGCATAATATATTATTATATTGTATATTATACATTATATAGTTATTATATATTAGATCACATAATATATAGTTATATAATATGTTCTATATTTATATTATATATGCATCTATTATATGTAATATGTATACACACATATATGTTTATATGTATTTTAAAGAATTACCATGGCAGACAGGGCGGATTGGTCGGTTTGGGCGGGTCACACAAGACGCAGCCCTCCTTCCCCCACAGCTGTCTCTAGTTACTGCAATCCTTACCCAGAAACTCTCAGTTCCTGCAGGAGGAAGGGAAATAGAAATAGCAACCCCACTGCCAAGCTCTTTATCACAGAAAAAAGGGTTGGTAAAGCCAAACAAAACAAAATAAAATAAAACAAAAACATTCTTCTGTCAGCTGGCTCATTCACCCCCTTTTACTGCTCTCTGTATCCGCTCGCTTTCCACAGGCGAGAACTGCATATGTATGTGCTAGTGACTAGAAGTGGGGCGAGGGCCCCATGGGCCTGCCGGCCAAGCGCACATGTGTCCGCCTTAAGAATAATTCATTGTCAGAGTGAAGTGTTATGTGCAACCCACTGAGAGCCCTCGGGGGATGGGGATTCAGAAGTGGCTTCTTCGGTCTATCCGGCAAGTCCTTCTGAGAAGTTCAGCATGGTCTGGGCCCTCGGGACACACACCTGGCCAGCCTCCATTCTCCTTGACAGAAAGCATTCCTCTGGCACCTTCTAGCTTGAATCCTGTGCTACCCAGTTCCTTTGTTCTTTTCACAAACCCTTTCCTCCCTTCCATGCCCAAGGCCCCACATCCATTTATGGCTTGCCTCTGGCAAAAGCGGGCAGCAAGTCTTTACTCCTTAAGATAATAGAGTAGGAAGCGGAGAATTCTGTTCCTGAGGCAAGCTATCACAGTTCTGGCCTGAAAATTCTAAAAATCAATCATACACCTGAATAGAGAAGGGTTATCTCCACCAGCTAAACCTTACTGTGTTGGAAAAAATATCTGTCACCTTCTCACTTTCAAGATCCATTTTCCAAAAACCTCCATCTATTACCTTTGGCTTGACCCATAATAGTCTGGTGTAAAAGATGTGTGTTGGTACAGGGGGTGGACGGGAGGATTTAGCACACCATTATAGACTCCTTGTGCTAAATCACAGGTTGACTAAGTTTAGCTTAAGAATGACCACATAAGATTTCTGAATATTGGCCCTCATACTGGACCAGTGCCATTGCCACCTGTTGCCTTGACTTTAATCTCCTCATCAAATCCATCTTGAATTCCACTGACAATTTGCATTCTCCAACCATCTCGCGTCTCTCCACATATAACTTCCTAGTGAGGCATGTCTATTTATTTGCATAGAATTCTACAATTTGCAAAATACTTTTTATATATATATATATACACACACACACTCTTTTCGTTGATTACTTTAAAAATGCCGATAAGGAAACTGGTATCATCCTCATCTTACAGGTGAAAAGTTCAGAGAGATTAGGAGACACGATTGAGATCATGCACCTGAAAAAGTACCATAGCTAGAATTCTAACCTAGACCATTTAACTCTTGGACCAGTGCTTTCATTCATGCCAAATGCCTTAATATGACATTTAAGATATTACACAATCTGAACTCATCTATTTCCAACACTACAGCCAGCTGTTCATAGCTAACCTTTCTACTCTAGCAAAGCCAGTCTTTGCAAGGTTGCCCAACTTCATCTGGGAAGTTGGTTTCTTCCTACGTATGTGTATTCCCCAACCTGGAATGTTCTTCAGTCTTCTTACTCTCTGTGTTTCCTGACCCAGAATCTATGCTAGCCTTGTGTCTGCTTCCGGATCGGTTCAAATTCCACTCTGTTCCAGCCCTCCCACACTGCCACAGCCTAGCATGGCCTCTCCTCCTTCAAAACCCTGTGCAGTTATTTCCTACCTGTCATGTGGACATTGTGAGCAGACCCTCCTGACATTAAATGCTGTTTCTACAGTAACGCTCAGCCCTACCTGGGCTGGAGAAAGTTACATGAAGCTTAGAGAACGAGTCTCCCCCGAGATACCATGTTCTCCTGTCACCTTCTGCTGCGCTGTCACTGCAGACAGAAAATCACCAATTTATCAACAAAGTACTTTTCAAAATTGTCAGGATTCAATTCAGATACCCTCTCCCCAGTAACGGCTTCCCTGACTCTTGGTCAGAATTTAGGAAGCTTTCTCCTACCCTCACAGTACCCAGCACATCTTCTTACATAGCACTTACTACAACTTTAAATATTTTGTTTGTTTACACAGTGGTCTCCTGCCTTCAGTTCCATAGCTCCCTAGATGCATGGAAAGTGACACTCATTGTGACCCACTATGGCACTGGCTCCTGATAGGCAGACTTCACTCAATGTTATGTAGCTGGATGGATGGAAGGATGAATGAATGAATGAATGGAGATGCTGATTCCGTGCAAGTCAGAACAGTTTCCCTAAATGACAGTACGCTAGCACTGACAGTCTCTGGCTATCCAACTAAAGCCTTGTTAATCCTTTATTTGGCTGAAATAACTTTCAACTCTGATAAGGATCAGAAGAGAAACTTACTGTGGAATATGGTTTCCCTTAGGAAGTGTTAGCCATGTTATTTTGGCTCTCAGTTCAGCTCCAAATCCCATCTGACCCCTGGTGCAGCAGAATCAATCAGAGGCCAAAAAAAAGGAAGAAAAAAAAAAAAAAAAGGAGAAAAGGGAGACGAGGAAGAGCTTCCACTGGACAGAAACAGCAGGTGGACTCACTCAAGGAAATCAAAACAAGAATTATAGCAACTTGAAAAAACTGCAGAGGATTTTGAAAACCTACTCCAGTTTAACAGATAAGACCACTGTGGGTTGTGAGGTGACTAAGATTAATTAACTGAATCAAGGTTTTCTACCAACCATTTACTTTTTCCACCGTACCTCACTGCCTTTCTACTATGTTTCTATTGCTGCTATATTATAAATTTAAAAGTCCTACAATAAAAATAATAATATAAACATGTAATAATATAATAATATAAACAACTCTGAGTCCTATTTCCTCATCAATAAGGTGGAACGATCAGAACAATTAATTCACAGAGGCTTTGTCAGTGTTAAATGCAATAGTATAGAGTGCTTAGAACAGAGACGGCATATTGGAAACATTCAATAAATATTACTATTATTACCAACTATTGTCTGACTCAAACACATGCCTGTTTCAATGAAGATCTTCCTGTAAAGCTGGCATGAAAACAGAAGAAATACAAACATGACATATCCAATGCCATGTCACAGAAATGAAGCTTATGGTAACTACACTCAACCCTCACACCTCCAACCTGTGTTTACCACTGTACCTGCCACTCACCTAGTGACTCAAGTAAGTCAAGATGCTGTATGCAAAATTACATATTGTGTGTGCCCAGGTTACATTTAAGAGTTTGAATCCCTGCTTGTGCCCTTTCACAGATGTTTTAAATCCACTAAGTCGCTAAGTTGTAGTGTGGGAGCTCTAATTTTTTTTTTCTTCTGCCTGGATATCATTTGTGATCTCTCAATAGTTGACATGTAACATAGCTACATTTCTACTCAATATCTAGCTGGGGCTAATTCGTTTGTTCAACAAATATTTATTGAGCTTCTAATATGCACCAGGCACTTACTTGGTGCCGGGAATATACCAGTGAGCAAAGCAGATAAAAACCCCTGACCTGTTGGAACTACATTTTAATAGTATAGAGCAGAAATAAAAGTGGTTAGTCTTTGAAAATGCCGTCTAATAAGCTCAAAGATAAGTTGTCTTTATACTCAAAATGAAGTTTTTTTAAATGAAAAGTTGTCTTTTACCTTGACATTATACAATGGCAAGACTTGGTGTATGACTTTGTACCTTATGACCAATTGTTTTTTCAGATATGTCTTTAATTTCCTCATTTACACAAGGGATACCAAATGAGAGTAATATGTCAAAAGATATAACATGAGGAAATCTATTGGTAACAGGGATAGTAATTAATAGATAACTTAAATCAGAAATACCAAAGCTTTAAAAAGAATGCATAAATCATATCTCCAAGGGAGAGGAATGCACAAAAGTCACTTCTAGGGCCCATTCACCCTATCTCTGCCTCCCTCTTCTTCCTCCCTCAGTCTGGTATCTTAAACTTTTTAAACCAAAAGCAGCACCTGGGGTTAGTGATCACACTCAAGAGTTTGCACTGCAGTGTATCACCTCCTCCCTCCCCACCTGCTACAATAAAAATATCAAATCCAAATCCAGAATTTTTAAATACAAGGAACAATTCAAAAAAAAAAAAAAAAAACAAAGCAAAAAGAACCGTCTGAGCATTAACAGAGTGTTCTGTATTTCCTGTTATAAGGCTCATGCTAGTTGCAAATATTTTATTTAAAAAGAAATAAAGAAACTGGTGATTTGCAATAAGAGTAATCGTGAAGAAAGCCAATGTTTATCAAGTTCAAGGCACTATTCTACTTGACACAAAAGCAAACTCAGCTCTACAAATGTGTATGGATATTATGCCCAATTTACAGATAAGGAAAGCTAGCACTGAACACTAACAAAACTTGCCCAAGTTTTCATGACTGGTAACTGACAGAGCTGGGGCTCTGACAGTCTGCTGCCGACTTTCACGTGCTAAAAATCCTTCTCAAGACAGTCAGCTCCATCTTAACCCATGACTTCATGACCTGCTTTCTGCTCTCTCTTCCCATTTCTGTTTCTTGTAGTAGACAGAAAAACTCTTATAAGACCAGAACTCTGTCATGTGATTGTACATTGCCCAGGGAGATTAAAACAATCTGCCACAAATCACTTTAAATCCTCAAATTTTGCTCTGCTCATGTGTAAAAAGGGGTTTACAAACCTAGCTCTTTTCCTATCATGGGTATTTATGAGATAATCTGATTATACACATGAAAGGGTTTTGTGAACCAAACGCTAAAATATAGAAGAAGTCTCATTTATAAGGGAGTGATAACTTTAATTTTTCCCTTGAATCTCTATTCACAATTGACTTCTACTTTTGCTGGGCACCACCAGCACGATTTCTGAACATTTACTATAACATTTGTCTCATTTGGGCAGCTTATAGGAGTTGATCGTTACATTTTCAGGAATTTTGTGAGCCAGCTATTTAACATAGCCACTATTTTTGTTAAAAGTATATTATGTAAACTTTAATAAATTATATTAGAGACAAAGGTAGAATAACCAAAACTCATTGCTCCTAATTACTGTACAACATTTTACTATTAGTTCTGCTCATATAGACCCACTTATCTGTATGGTAGGAAAACCATTATAACGGCAAGCTACTGAGTGCCTTTTCCCAACTTTGTGTTCAGGGGTCTCATGCTGGTAGCTTGAAACTGACCATGATAAACATATTTTCACCACAGATCTCAGCAAACTCTACAAATCAAGGCTTAACTAGCTGTTTTGTTTGTTATCTAAAGAAAGTGATGGACAATATGTTAATCATGCAGATTAAGCTTCAAAGTCTTTTATAGCATAAAAAATAGTGGTATCATAGATAAATCATAATCATAGATTGGTAGGGGTACAAGAATTAAGCAAGAATCAATGCAAATGTCATTTAGGAATCAATGACTACATGGAATTGAATAAACTGTGTGCCACCTTTATATCTGTAAGATGTATAATAGACTGATGCATTTGTATATATCTATGCATATATGTGTGTACACAATATACACTATATATACACAGACACATGGGTAGGGGGAGGGTAAAGCCATTAGTTACCCTTTTACCAGAACACGACTGTTAAGAAGAAAGAAAAGGACATTAGTGCAGGAAGAGGGAGAGGAAAGCAGAGGGAGAACTGCCACAAAGCATACTAAGTGGCGTGGTGAGGAGTCACCATCCCTCAGTGCCTAAGGGCGTGGAATGGGGTACCTAGTCCAGCCTGAGACAAAAGCATGGCCAGGGAAGACATCCTGGAGGAAGGCCGCTTGACCTCGCTTTGGTGAATGGACTGAAGCTAGCCACGAGAATGTCTGGGGAAAAAAAATGTGAAAAGACACCAAAAAGACATGTGTGGTGCTGTGAAAAACTAAGTTATTCAGAATACCTCTAGGGGAGCACGAACATGAGGCATAGTAAGAATTGCGTCCTTTTCATTTTTCTTCATTGTGACTCGGGGCCACACTTCACTTATCTGATGTGCCCGAGTACATGACCCAGTGACCCAGTGCCTCATCCATCATAGACAGCCAACAAATGCTCTAAGAATTAAACAGCATATATTCAGTAACACTTGGTCAAGTAATAGTAAAACCCAATAATAAGAACTGCATTCAACACTTAGTGTTTATATTTTCTCACACTCTAATTTCTCACTTAAAGGAAAGCAAAGTCATAGGAAAAAGCATGTTGCATGTTGCTTAGCCCTGTTTCTCATTAACGAGAAAGTCCTGCTAGATTTTGAGGGTCTAAGATATAACCTTACAAAAGTGATCATTTGAATTATTTGTCTACGAACTAGCCAACACATGGAATTTAAACAACAACTCGTTTAACTACCTTCTTATAGGAATGCTTGGTTCACCTAATAGTTTTGGTCATCTTAGTTTAATTGTCCAAATTATAGTCAAAGATAGTCAACATTAATATTCTCATAAAGACTTGTTTTTTTTCCCTGCAGGTTGGAATACCAGGGATATGCAAACATTTAGATTTAAAGATGTTGAACATGTACATATTAGAGACATAATAATATAAAAAGGCTCTCTCAGTACTTGGTGGCTCAGACGGGAGGTGAGTTCAGAAGGCAGTTATGGTCTCAAAGCAGCATTTGTTATCTGGGTGAAGCCATGTGTTGTCATGTCATGAAGGATAAATCTACCTCTGAGGAGCAGACTCATAACCACTAAGCTCATGAGACTGGCAAAAATCCAAGTGACAACCTATTCACGTACAACGAGATCTACAGTGAAGGCGTGAGCTGGGGTAATAATGAAAATAGGATTAACCCAATTTTTTCCAGTAAACAAACATCCATGTAAGCTAAATAATATTCAGAATGTTTACTCATTCATTTGTAATGAGAAGTCCCTGCCATATGAACTAGAATCCATAACTTTGGTTTGACCAGTGAATTATTTCCCTGTAGAGGGGTCTATCTGGGAAATCAAGCACATTAATTACCTACTGCTGTGTAACAATATTACCACAAACTTAGCAACTATAAAAAAAAAAAAAAAGGGCATTTATTACCTCATAGTTTCAAAGGGCCAGGAATTCTAACACATCAGAGCTGAGTCCTCTGTTCAGAGTCTCACAAGTTTGCAACCAAGGTGTTGGCCAGAGCCATGGTCTCAACCAAGGCTTTACTGGGGAGAATTTCCTCCCAAGCTCACTTAGGTGTTGGCAGAATTCAGTTTCTTGTGAAATTGAGTGCTTCCACTGAGGAGTGAGGGCTTCACTGTCTTGTTTGGGGTTGGCCAGAGGCTGCCCTCAGCTCTTAGAGGTCACCTGCAGGTCCTGGTCACTTGGGGCTCCTCAACATGGCCATGTACTTTCTCAAAGCCAGCAAAGGAGGCTCCAGCAAGAGGGATGCTAAAGTCTCATGGAACCAAAACATATAATGTTACATAGCATGTTATATACATGTAATCATGTACAGCCTGTCACCTCTGTCACATTCTATTGGTTAGAAAAATACAGCAGGTCATGCTCAAACTCTAGGCAAGGAGATTTCACAACGGTGTGAACACCAGTGAGTGGGGATTGAAAGGGCCGCCTTAAATGTCTGTCTGCTAATGTTTGTTTTATGAATGACCCAAGAATCCAACATGCGACAATATCAGGCCAGGACAGACCAATGAATCTACCTCGTTTCCAGCCCAGAAAGTCTTGCCAGCAAGATAGGACACACAGAATCCACATGCTCTTCTTCCCTGAGCAATACTTAAACAGCTGATGACAAGGTTTGCCTTGTGACCATCTTATCTCTGCCACTGGGGATGTCCCACTTTCCTCTAATTCTTAGATGCTGTATTCGTTTGTCAAGGCTGCCTCACAAAATCTCATAGACTCGGAGACTTAAGAGAACTTTATTTTCTCACAGCTCTGGGGGCGGGAAGTCCAACAGCAGGGCATCGGCAGGTTTGGTTTCTCAGAACCTACGACGGCCTTTCTCCTTGGTTTGCACCAAGAGGAGCCACCTCCTCCCTGTCTTCCCACGTGGTCTTTCCTCTGGGTACATGCATTCCTGGAGTCTCTTCGTGTGTCCAAATTTTCTCTTCTTACAAGGGCTACTGTCAGATTGGATTAGGGCCTCATTTTTAACCATCACCTCTTTAAAAGCCCTATCTCCAAACACAGCCACATTGTGAGGTACTGGGGCTAAGGCTTTAACGTATGAATTCTGGGGAGCACAATGCAGGCAGCAACTGAGTCCATCCTTAGAAATGTTGCAACATTAATCAACTTATAGTCGTATCTCACTTGTTTGCAGACTCTTTAAAGTGATTTACCCATCCTGACTGTGATCCATTCCACTCTCATGTGGAATTTTAACCCTCAGAGGGAAAGTACATTCCTCTTAACTGTAAGTTCCCAGGGACTCACCACTATGGACCTCAATAACTGAAAAGTTACAGCAGTGTGGTCAAGAAAGCAGGCGCAGGCGAAGGGCCTGTGTGTGCATACTTGGTTTCCAACCCCATGTCTGCCACTTACTAGCTGGTAAGTTAACCAAGATCCAACTTTCCAACTTCACAAGCAACAGGAGGTTTCTGTATTTGCAAGTCATTGTAAAGACTACGTGAGTTAAATAATGTAAAGCACTCGGCATCTGGCACATAGTCTGTGTTCAGCAAATATTAGTCATCTTAACATAAAATAAGCCCAACAAACAAATTTCTCTCTTTATGTTCCTTCTTGTATTAAACCTGCATCTGAAGATAACTCTAACAGAAAGTTTTTTTTCTTAATTAGGGGTTTCTAATTAAGAGATCTAGTTAATTTGGGGAAGACTCAGCCTTAAAGACTTCATGGGATGATAGACACGCTTAAAATCCAGGTGTTAATTCTGTCAAGAAAAAAATATCCTGACTCAGGTGACAAAGAACTTTTTTATGTAGTTCATTTTTATCTTCAAATATTAAAAGAAGACAAAAACATGTATGAAATACTCAATTTTCTCTCTTTAGTTCGCCTCTCCCAACAACAACAAAAAGAGTGCCTGAAACATTTTGGCAGGCTCAGAGAAGGCAGAATCTGTTTCATTTTATGGGATAAAGTTAAACCAGAGAGAGAGAGAGATACATTAAATAAATTGGGTCAAAAGTATTAATCTACCCCTCACGTAATTTCAATTTCTGGGGCAGATTAGAAGGTGCTGCTTCATAGTTCAGCAGGTCTGAATTGACCCATTGTTACGTGGAATTTGATGTTATTATAGGGCATCTAGCCCAGGCTTGGGACTTCCCTTACTTGTACAATATGTGTAAGATTCACCCTTGGATCAAAAAGTAATTCTGGACTCCTTCCTCTCATTTCATCACTGTGAGATTTTTGGAAGAAATACATCTGAAATAAGTGCAGAATGCGGGCTGGAAGGGGCGGACAGTGGCATGTCTCATCATTATCTTGGGTGTGAAGAACAGGACCAAAGAAAAGAGAGCAGAGAAAAACCTATCAGGTTTAGAAAAATACACTTTTGTTTGCTCTTTGAAGAGAGGATATGAAATCTGGAAGGACAAAAAGGACACATTTTATACTCCTCAAAGTTTCAGGGACTTTTTGCCGCAAGCCTGAGACTGCACAAAGAAAAACACTCACTCATTTCTACACAGCAGTTATCTCTCAGATCCAGCTTCCCAAGTTCTGCTGGCAATCAAGGGCAAGCAAACAGACTCCCCAAGGTACTGTCAGATTAACAGGCTACTGATGGACATGCTGTCTTTCAAATCATCTTCAGGTCAGCAGACAATTCTCCATGAACTCTGGGTTACCAAGAAATAGACAGGTATTCCATTCTTCCCCTAATAATTATTTCCAATAATTCATCTTCCTTCAGATTGTGATGGTCTGGAAAAGAGACTGCTACAATTTTTCTAAACTGGGCGTCAGCACAAGCACACTGTTCCTTGTATGAGATTATCCCAGAATCCCGCAGTGATATGTGACTTCTGTACCAGCTGATCCTGAATCTACACGAATGGAGGACGGGACAGCAGGTGCTACGGAAAAATTACTAGAGGTAAGGCTGGCAAGAGTGAAGCTCACCACCTTCTGCAATTGTGTTAAAATAAAAGAACAGTAATCACATCAAGGAAAAGCCTACTTTAAAAAATAAAAAAGAGAAGCTGCCACTGTGCATGGTGGGAGCCAGCAGCCGCCGCATTAGCAGCAATTTGGCGAGCACGTGCCGTATGCGCTGCCTCTCTTCCCAAACATGTTACGCCTGCTGCTGCCAGTGTGCCCTTGCTGTAAAGGCCCTAGCGGTCTTGGAGCGCCTTCGCCAGTCACTTCCCTAACTGCTAAAACACAGAATCATCACATGGGGAAGAAAATACATCTACTCATGGATGGCTACACGTGGTGCAAAAGAAGATGTTACAAAATCATAAATTAGTTTTTAAAGGCCCAAGACTGGACCTAGAATTTGGACTGGATCCTGCAGTTATTAAAGCCGTCAAATGAGACCACAAAAAGTATATAAGAGAAGAGGGCACAGGACTTTCATGCGCTGACCTAGGTCTGTTCAAGTGGGCGGCAAGAAACCCAGGTGACCAGAGGTCTGTGAAACCTGTAGTTTGTTCACACGACATTTTGCCATGTGGGTAGGAGAAACTGGGCAGAGAAGATGCAAATTAACATTTATGTCACCTGGCACTAGAGATGTTCCAGAAAGAACAAGAATAACTCATAAAGGGGACAGTGATAGTTATTAATAGTAGCATCATCTATCTATAAAGAATATGATCCAACAAAAAAGAAGGAATTTTTGTAAAAGCCTTTTTGACAGACAGTGTGGTGAGTATAAAATAAATATCTTCATAAAATGGGCCTGGGCAGAGCCACCTGCGGGAGGCACAGTGTAACCTCCCTCTCTGGCGTTTTTCCACACTTGTTAAACTGTAACAGCTGAGTAAAAATCAGGGGAAAAAAATCAACTTCCCCAATAAGTTCCCTATAAAACCAAAATGAGTAACAGTCCACATGATCATGTGAGAACGCATGAAGCGCTCAGCAGTTCACTGTCCATTTTGCTACTGATGTTTAAAGTACAATTTCTCCTAACCAGAGATTAATTACCATTTCTATCGGGTTATATACCTAGAACACAGAGAATGAACTGCTGAGATCAAGTCTCACTTTTACTAGCTTATGAGCTGTGTGACCTCAATCTGAACTTCGCTAAGTCTCATTTTCTTTATCTGAAAACCAGATATAAGAATAATATTGTGCCTCTTACCTCCAAGGATCGAATTAAATTAATCTGTATCTCCAGCTAACCTTGCCATTTTTTTTTTGCTCCGAATGGGGTCATATTTATTTTTAGCCCAAAATTACCATGATTCTGAGACTCTACCTGCCTGCGCAAGAAGTCAGCCCCTCTCAAAGATTCTGTCAGGTATGTTTGAGAGTCTAGAGAATGGACTTAAGCAACTGCAGCCATTCTCCCTGTCCTCTCCTGCTCCCACCTACCACTCCTGCTGCCCAAATCCTGCTGGGAGAGGGGAAACTTACCGCCACCTTGCAGAACAAGGCAGTTGTGAGAACACTTTTGTATTGTGCCAAGTCAGCTGCCAACTGATGCTTGTGAAACTGCTCGTCTTCAGTTTGCTAAAGCAGTGCCTGATTCCTTGTGGAGCCAGGAAACAGGGTCGTCTTCCCAACTCTGTGATGGTCTTTATACCTGGGCGGTGAACAGCCCCACCAGGGCTGCCTCCTTCTGGAATCTCAGTCTCCTGCGCCTTCCCCCTCCTTCCATAATGTATCACCCAGTCCATGGAATTCAACAAGAAAAGAGATCCCTTGTCACTCCTTCCAACCGTCTGTCTCCTCCCATCCCTCACCTCAAACAAAACCTCTGTAAAGGCTTTCCAGTTTCCAGACACAAAGCCCTGAGCAAGTAAACGAATGCAAACAAATACTGGTGATAAGTGCAAAGTGGGTGGGATACACAAACAGCACGTGAGACTCAGCTCAGTCAGCCAAGGTATCTGTTTGTGTGTGGATGCATTCTTATATCCAACACATATCTCATTGAACAAGTTTACCAAAGTAGCTAGATTTGTAGGGAGAAATCAAGAAATGATAGTATTTGTTTCATAGAACAGCTTTCAAATTCACTTTTTTGGATAACCTTTCTTCCCCTGAATACTATCTCAGAAAGGCCCCCGAGTCTTCGCTGGTTGTTTTCAAGTATTGACAGTTGCATTATCAGATATTAAACACTCCTATTCCAATCAAAACCAAAACCTTAATCTCTTGGTGGACTTAAAGCCTCTCTGCATCCCCCAGCTGTCGGCTCAGCCTTAGAAACCTGCCATGTGCTCGGTCCTTTGCCCTCCTTGTTCTAGACTCTCCGTACTCTCCTCTTCTGACAGGGAGAGAGGAGGAAGGAAAACAAAACAAGAGCCTCATTTTGTTTACAGAAAGCTTTTCAGAGATAAACTATTTATTTTGAAGTGTTAGATACACAAACAAATTGCTAAGATAACAGAGTTCCCACACACCCCATCCCCAGTTTCCACTCTGATTAACATCTTACATTAGTGTGGAACATTTGTTAGCATTAATGAACCAATATTGATCCATTATTAGTACCTGAAGTGTGTGCTTTATTCAGACTTCCTCAGTCTTTACCCAGTGTCTCTTTTCTACTCCAGAATCCCATCCAGTATACTCTGTTACATTTAGGTATCACATCTCCTTAGATTCCTCTAGCCTAAGACACTGTCTCAGACCTTTCCAGTTTTGAGTGACTTGTTTGGCGGAAGACTGGTCAGCTGCTTTGTAAGGCATCTCTCAGCTGGGATTTGTCTGGTGTTTTCAGCCTGATTAGACTGGGATTGGGAGAAAGCCCACAGAGGTGATGTGTCATTTTCATCACATCACATCAAGGATACACATGATCAGCATGACTGGTTACTGCTGACGTCGACCTTGATCACCTGGAGAAGGCTCCTTTTGGTCAGGTTTCTCCACTGCAAAGTTACCCTTCTTTCCCCCTTTCCATACCGCAGTTTTTGGAAGAAAGTCACTACGTGTAGACCACATTCTAGGAGTGAGGGTTGTACTTCACCTCCTTGAAAGCCAAGTATCTACATAAATTATTTGCAAGTCTTCCACATAGGAGATCTATCTGTTCTCCCCCATCTATTTATTTATTCAATGACTTCTTTTTGTCTATATAGACTCATGGGTACTTACTTCATACTGTGAGTTACAATCCAATACTACTTTAATGTGTTGTTCAAGTGATTCCAGCTCCGGCCACCGAGAGTCCTTTTAGTTGGCTCCTGTGTCCCTTTGCCATATCTCCAAAATTGTGTGTGTTGGGAGGGAGGAGCAGGATGTTGGGAGGGAGGAGCAGGGTGTTGTGAGTTACTATTAGCACTTCCTTACTTTCTGGCAGTAAAACACATTCCAGGGCCATTTTATGTATTCACTGTATCAGCCCTGGGCCAACCTTTTCTCCAAAGAGCCTTGGTTCCTTTCATTGAAGAACTGTATTAGAAACCAAGATCTTTTGGTTTGTTTTGCTTCATTCTTTTTCATAGCTACACAGCTTCTGCTTTATGGCTATACCATAATAATAAATTTAACTAGTCACTGATGGGAGTACATATAAGATTTCACCAATCAGAATCTGCATCACAGTTCTAATCCATAACATAAGGAGACACATAGAACAACCCCACGAAATTCAAGCACTGTGAACAATGTTGAAATATAAAGCAAATGCCAGTGTTTGCTCTGACAAGGAAGTAACACTGCACTCGATGTTTCCCAGGAGAATAGATCTCTTTCCTTCTGTTGGATTATGTCATGAGGTAAATTTTTAGAAGTGTGTTCACTGGGACGAAGTGAAGAACATTTTTACAGTGCCTGCTATGCACTGCCATTTTGCATTTTTAAAAAGTTTGGATCAATATCCAATGCCAACAACAATAAAATAATAGCTAATTTTTTTCAAATGTTTATTTTATACCTGTTACTGTTATAAGCACCTTATCTCTATTAACTCATTTGTCTCACAAAAACCCTGAAAGGTTTGGATACTATTATTATCATCAACCCCATTTCATCAGATGAGAAAACTGAGAAATAAAGAAAAAGTGATTTGCTTAAAGTTACATGATGTTTAACAGGCAGAGCTGAATTTGAATCCAGTCTGACTTCAGAACAGTACATTTCATTGTCACCTCACATTGACTAATTACATATATCAAATTTTTAGATACTAGAATTCTGGCAAGAATTCTAAAAAAAAGGGATGTATTAATAGCATAAAATACTTTAAGACTGCTATGTTTTGATTTCTTTGACTTAGCTACAATGACTTTCCCATATTTCCACTGCTGTTGTCATTATTCTGCTTTATTTGTATTTTTCTTTACGTAAAATGCCTGTCTAAGGATGTCTGCAATAATTAGTTGAAATTACATCTGAAGTTGGTGTATGTGAGGTGACACAGTACCTAATTTTTAGTAACAGGGAAGTAGATATTGAGTCTTTATTCTCTTGGTGGTATCTCCTCTCTCTGCCTGTTCCTTTCCGATTCTTGCTCTCAGATGAAGTAGCCTCTGGCAGCTCCATTCAACAGTCTCACTCAAGAGACATCTCCTTGCTAACAGTTTCTACAGCTACAAACTAATATATGAAGGACAGAAGTCCCCAGGATGGGAACGTTTTCTAATTTTCCTCCTCCAGATAACACTCTTCCTGCAAAGTGTCCACTCAAGTGATTTTTACTATAGCGCGATGGAATCTCAAGGTACAAAATGTATATGGTCAAACTATACTTAAGCTAATGTAAAATTTATTAATCAAAGCTGGACATTTTGAGAGGCAAAGGGGAAGCTCTTTTTTATTTTTACTCTGGTTAGCAGATATAAACAAAACTGTCTTGAACAAACCAGGACGTTTAGTCATCCTGTCCATGGTAAACAATTTGCCTGCTGATATACAGGTTGATTAGACGCACATCAGAGGGTGCTCTTTGCTTTCACTCTTAACATGAGCAGTATCCCCTCAACGGGTCACAGAGCATCACTTTCCTTGTGGTAAATCCACCTTCTTATGAAATGCTGAGATAGGCTCTTTTTAAAAATCTTTCCAAAAATGGCCACAAGAATGGCTTCCATGATCATTGGCCATGTGATTCTGCCACGTATTCCACTAAGAGACAGGATTTATTTTCCTTCACCCTGAATTTGAACTGATCTTGTGATTTGCCTTGACCAATAATAACACGTGGAGGAAATGATGTTAAGTGTTGTCTAGGGCCCAGACCACCAGAGCCTTGGCCACTTTCTCCTTTGCCCTTTAGGAATCATGCCCCGAGACCACCTTCACGTGAAGAAGCCCAGGACGAAGGTGTCAACAGTGGGGTCTATCCCCCCAGCAGAGGCTAACCATCCCCCCTCCCTTGACCTACACCCTGAATGACCGGGCCCAGGAAAGACGGGCAGAAACACCATCCAGGCAATCCACAGAACTGTGAGAAACAACAAATCACATTTTGTTTTAAGCCAGTAAATCTGGGGTTGGTCTCTTACACAACAAATGAAAACCGCAACAAGTGCTGAAAATAAATTCTCTCTTCCTCCATAGTTCTTCAGACACTCGTAGTTTAATAACTACAATAAAGCCAGTTGGGATTTATCCAAGCCACCAAGTTTCAAAGACTGTGCAGGTTTTAAAATCACCACGATCTTCAGCACATGGCCTCTCTGCCACCAGCTAAAGCAGCAAGCTTGCCCCTGCAGCTCTTCGGTGTAAAGCGGAAACCAATAAAGTAGGGACTGAGTTTGTACCGTATCTCATATCCCTGCAGGCTTCACACCGCACAGATTAAAGGGCATTATTTTCTGCTTTTTGTTCCGGCCTCCAAAATTAATGTCACCTCAGTTACCTTCAAACAAGCAACACCTTTTCCTGCTGGGCTCCAAAGCCACTGTTCATTCATTAAAAGTTTCCATTATTGGAAACCAAGTGTTGAGTTAGAGGAAATACATCATGTCATCAGCCCTCATAATATCACCGTGTACCAGACACCAGAGAGAGTAAATTCATTGCCCTGGTTTTCCCAAATAGATCGGGACTCACTCCAATTCAAGGACTATTTATACCAGAACTTGTGGAATCTCCTAATGATTTGTATCTTCCTGAATGTCCAAATTAAGAGAGATCTGATTTCTTGAAAAGACCTTCCCATATGCCCTGCAGATTCTATGATTCTGCACGGGGAAAACTCTGTCAGTCAATGATGCAGACATGTAGTGGGGTCAGGGCTTTGAGGAGGCTACAGCTGGTTCTTAAACATTTCACAGGCACTTTCATAGGCTTTTCAGACAATGTCAGAAGAAAGAATAATTGAGATGAACGTACACATTTAGATGACAGAGAACCTAGGTAGTTTTTCACTTGAATGATTCCTCAAGCCACTCAGAAGCCCCCTTTATCCTAAACAAAATCATTCCCCCTAAGATAGAATTAAATTCTGGAAGGTAACTGCCAGCAGGTTTCAAAAGCAGACTTGTTCATACACAAATCCTTTTACCTGCAAGCATCTTTCCTTTGGGGAAACTCAGTGAATATTATGATAAGTGTCATTTAAAAATTAGTCATTAACAAATTGTATTCACTGTGGTAAAATATCTACTGTCTGTCTCTAAGGCTCCTGAGCCCTTTTCTGGAACACCAGGAGCTGTAACAGGCAAGAGCAATTAAAGTACCACCAAGCGAGGTGCTGACTCCCTTTCACAGAGTCTGTAGGTTGAAAAACAAGTACCCTAACTCCATAGTAAATTTGTTCTGGAAATAACCATTACTCTATTAAAAAAAAAAAAAAAAAAAAGACTGAGACAAACTTCCTGCATCAAGAAGAGCTATACAATTTAAAAACATCAGATTAAGACACAGCTGTTCAAATACATATTTTCAAATATTTTGGATCTTAAGACTGTTTGCCTAAAGGAATTTTTCAATCTTTTTCACATGCAACATTCTAGCCTTGAAAGTGCTAAAATTCCATGAGGAAGCTGCTGGCAATATTTCTGTTTCATTAGAGAAAGAATGTTGAAATCAGTTTACTCTGAACTCAGATCAAATTATAAAATGAGAAGCCCTGAAATAGACAGTTTCAACTATCTGTGGTACAAGTATAAGTCTTTTAAGTGAAAATCAGAGGCAAATGCTTTAAAACACAAAGAAAAAGATGACTAAAAATTTTTTTAAATTCTAATCTTTTCTTCTTATTATAAGAGACTGTACTATCAGTGTAAAAGAATTGGGAAATCTAAAAATATAAACAAAAAATAAAAAAATAAAATCTATATAACATAGTAACAAGATTACTAACAAATGTTATATTTTGTAATATTCTTTTCCTTCTTACACATATGGTATTATAATAAAAATATAGTATTATATCCTGATTTTTTTACTTGACATTTTGGCATGAGTATATCCCCATGCCCTTCAATAAGAATAAAAAATAAAAAAAACAAAAGGGAAAAACACAACCTTTAATACTGTACAAATTCCACCTTGTAGATTTCCAACAGTTCATTTCATCATTCCCTTTCCTTGTTGGATATTTTGGAAATACATAAAAAGCAGATAAGCACTTTATTTAAAAATAAAACTAGCCATAAAATTGAGTCTATGTAAATAAATAAATAAACTATACTAAAGGCTACAGTGGTAGCTTTTTTATTACTGTGCACTCTGAACACTCTCTATTTGGTTAAACTAATACAAAGCTTTTATAAATTGTCATGTGTGTGTTTATATGTCTATGATGTAGCTTCACATTTTCAAAGTGTTTCAGTCCTAGCTGACATAAAGCCTGGCACCAGCATTGGTCTGGTATTGAAATCTCTTGATCTCTAGAGAATGTACATCAGATTCTGGTCTGCCAATCTGATCCAAAATAAAAACTAGCAAACTCTGAAGTTGTTTTTTTTCCGATGTCTCTATACAAAACATGCACCCTAATGTTCATAGCAGCACTATACACAATACCCAAGACGTGAAAACAATCTCAGTGTCCATCGACAGATGACTGGATTGTAGGCCCCTGACTGTGGGAACCAAGGAACGAGTCTTGGGCCGGAATGGTAAACAAGTTCTAAAAAGATGCAGACTCAGAGGTGAGAATGCTGGTTAGCCAAGGACAGGTAAAATCCCCAGAGGGGGGCAACCTAAGACAGGCACAGCTGCCTGAGTCCAAGAAGAATGTTGTAAAGCAGCCGTTTCTCATATGTTCTGCCCTGATAAGCTGGAAGGCTCGCTGTTGCCAACAGGAACATGATTTACCAAAACATAAAGGGTCTTCTGACCTTGAGCCAAATGCTGCCTGTTAACCATTTCCCTTGTCATTCTTCTTTGTTATATAAGACTGTGCAACTTAATAAAGCTTCAGAGCAGCCATCAGCTCTCTCCGCATATAGCGTATATGTGTACATGGTATCGCGACACCGACACTGGATAGAGAAGATGTGGTATATTTATACAATGGGATACTACTCAGCCATAAAAAAGAATAAAATAATGCCATTTTGAGCAACATGGATGGACCTGGAGATTGTCATTCTAAATGAAGTAAGCCAGAAAGAGAAAGAAAAATATCATATGATATCACTTACCTGTGGAATCTAAAAAAAGAAAAAAGAAGACACTCATGAACTCATCTACAGAACAGAAACAGATCCACAGACATAATACACAAACATGGTTATGGAGAGGGGGAGAGACGAAAGAGATAAATTGGGAGTTCAAGATTTGCAAATATTAACTACTATATATAAAACATATAAGCAACAAGGTCCTACTGTATAGCACAGAGAACTATATTCAATACCTTGTAATAGCCCATAATGAAAAAGAATATGAAAAGGGATGTATATATAAAAGAACCACTATGCTGTACACCAGAAACTGACACACTGTAAACTGACTATACTTCAATAAAAAAGTTAAGAGCTAATAATATGTTAAGCCTCTGTATAAACACTTACTCTTTTTCTGCACATGATATCAGTTTTGTTCTACAGAATAATCATAGAGAAGACAACAATTTATAGAGAAGATATACATCTTTTTTTTAAGAACACATATTAGCTTTCAGGATCAGGTGATTTCAATTCATATACCCTGCTAGGGACAAAGGGAAGAAAAGGACCCTCCATTACTGCCCTCAGTTATTTGAAAATCTGTTTTCAACATGAATGGAAAACATGGTTTCTGCTCTAGGGTACGAATGGCCACAGCCCCCTCTGCAGACCAGGACAGCATGGAGCATGCCCCAGGCATCAGCACAGAACCTCAGGCACTCCCCACCAGACACTTCCCATTACCTGACTATTTACTGCTATATCTTCAGGGCACAGGCAAGCATTTGAGAGGTTTTGTGAATTTCATTTTGTTTTGTTTTGGGATGAATGAAAGAATCACCTCCCTGAGGGCCTGTTGCCTTCTAATTATAAACAGCGCAGTGACTGCTGCCCTGCCCATCAGATTTCCTTAAAATAAAGGCAGATATTTCCTTCCGGAGTTTCCTGCCAGGATTATCCACACTTCTCCCCTTCATTGACCTCCTTAGATAAGGCAAAAGCCAGTCAAAGGGCAGTCATTCCTCTTACCTCCCCGGAAATATCACACCTTCAACATTGTAATGAGTTTGGAGAAAACAGGGATTACAAACCAACATGATTATATAAATGGTCTAAACAAGAAAAGCATCTCCTTTTGTGATGCCAACATTCTGATATATGAGGGATTTATAAACCTCCTGTACCTTGGAGCTACTCTTTCCTTTCTTAATACCTTGTAATTTTCCTCCCATTTCTCTCAAAATCAGTCTCTGGCTTGTCTCTATTGTATACCCTGTGCCTAGGACAATGCCTGAAAGACAGCAGGCGCTCAAGAAATATTAGTGGACTTCCGAGGTCATAGCAGGACCCTCTGGGCTCCACTGTCGCTCTGTGTCTGATCCACCTTAAGGTGGATCAGGTCTTGGAGGACCAGTTTGGCCACACCCCTCTCCAACCAAGAATCCACAGAAGCTGCCTTTGACAGCACCTTCCACAGCCAACACCCTTGCTTTCAAGCTCTTCTCTTTCTTTGCTGTATCCCACCTCTCTAGCCAACGCTTTTATAACGAACCAAAGGCACCCTTTCTGATCCCACCAGGCCTTCCCAAGGTCTCTTCGTCACCTCCACCCTTGCCACAATGCAAGCACATTCACGAACATCTCAGGACCCATCACTGACTCAGAAGAGCCCACCTTTCTTTCTCCCTCTCAAAACTCCATTTATGCTTTAAAAGAAGTTCAACTCTTGCTTTGTGACATATTTTTCTTTTCTTACTCTGCACTGAGATTATCCTAGTTTGAACTTACACTTACTTACTGCTTTATTCCTTTCCTGTTTTTCTGTGGTTTGCCTCTCCATTCCCCGCTTAATGCTCCCAGCAATTTCCCAGTAGTCTCAATGTAATTCACGGGAAGGCTGTGAGACTGTGTGGAGGCTCACAGGTCACAGAGGCTGCCTAATCACTGGTGAGAGACTGATTTAATTCACTACCCAAGTCCTGTCAGATGCACAATATGGCCATGTAAAAGTCACAGAAATGAATCTTAAGGTTTCGGCTCAACCAGAAATGCAGGTCGATGAGGATGTTGTGTGAACATTAAGTAAATGCGTGTTTTTATCCTAAAAGACAGAACTCAGCTTTCTCTCCTGTTCCTCTCTGGGCACTTAGTTCTCTTTCCCCCTTTTCTGAAAGATTATCATGCTCAACTTCACATCGTTGGGTAGCACATTAACTCAAAGTGTTTAAAACTTCACTGATATGAACACTGTCCCCAAAATGCTTTATCACTGATAAAAAAATATGATCTAAAAATTCCCCCTCCCCAAAAAAAGCTTATCTAGGGTACTATCTATAAATATCTATTGTGCTGCTGACTTCCTAAAAACCATGTATCTGCTTAGTTGCATTTATCATCCTAATTTCACACATACTCATTTTCTCTTGAATAGGAAAAATCTTTCTTGAAGAGTCAGCTATTCTCTAAACCCTTTGATACTGCTAGTCTGTTCACTGTTCCTGCCAGCCCCATGCACCAGCTGAAACAAGAATGTAGTCATAATTCATCTAGAAGTAACGAATATGCTAGCCTTCTAACAGCACTGTCCAATCCACCTTTCTATGATGATGGGAATGCTATTCAGTTTGCCCTGTTGGAGACAGAAGTCACTAGCCGTATCTGGCTACTGAGCACTTGAAGTGTGGCTAGTGTGGTCGAGGAATTGGAGTTTACATTTTAGATAATTGAAACAGCCACATAGAGCTCGTAACTCAACACTGTTACGGTTATGCATTTACTGAAATTACAAAGGATAAGTAAATAACATTCAGGATAAAATAACATGTATTTTAACAGTATATGCTTCTCATACTTGGAGTTCATATCTCTGGGTAAATAAAAACAAATATTTGGAAAGAATATTTCCTAGGTGTCAGAAGATGTGTGTTTTCAGCTATATTCCAAGCTAGGTGTGCAGCGTTGGGAAAACTGTTTTATTTCTCAGGGACTTAAACATTTAGAACATGTGATCACCCACTTTGAAACGATTTGATTCTGTATTAGTTTCAAAGTACCTTAAGGATATTTTTGAGGATCAACTGAGAAAAAAAATGTCTGAATACTTTGCAGACTGGAAAATGGCACATCAATGTACACATACTTAAAGAAAAATATGATGCAAACTCATCAATTCTCAAATTTACTAGAATCTTGCTGCTGAAACCCTAGTTTATTAGTTTTTCTGAACCACTCCAGAATACATGCTGGTATGGGTAAATAAGAATCTAGAATCGTTCAGATCTTGTTTTGTTTGCTCCAAGGAAAAGCAAGTAATGACAAGCATATAACACACAATAAGTAGGAATTAAACATTTTATCTGGCCTGAGTAGTTACAAAATCTCTTTTTATTTTTTCATCCATGTGCAAAAACAAAACTGGTTTCTCAAGTGCTTCAGTTCTCCTCTGAGAGGTCTCTCTGGAAGGACAGGTTTCTGCAGCCTGCAGGATAGCACACACACTGTGATTGTACACACTGCGCACACAGGTGTGCTGTCAGCAGGTCTGCCCCACCAGCCACCTTCAGCAGGAGAAGGGACAGGGGAAGGATGGTGTCTTCTGGTTGGGGTTCTCAAGAAGATGGCCAGTGCATGAGAAAGCACTCTGTTGCTTCTGCCTCCAGTGTGAGGGGTCCACACCCTGGTAGGTGCTTAAGATGATCCATGTGTATACAGAAAGAAAATAAGAAAACTTCTACTAATATTTATTGTGTATATAAAAAGCTAAGAGAGAAATTAAGCTTCACAAACATTTAATATACACTGTATACAGACTGCTAATTGCCTATCGCAAAATCCATCCTTTCCTGTTTAGTAAGAAAACCCCAATTTTTAGCTCAGTATGTTGTCACTTAGAATAAAGATTGCCATTTCCTGGCCTTCCTAGCAGCTAAGTTTTGGCCACTGTGATGCAGTCACAGTACTGCTGCTTAGAATGTGGACATGATAGCTAGGGATTCAGCAGCTACCTTATGCCATGAGGAAGAAGACTTATGTGAGGACAGAAGCTCAGGAAGAAGAGAGCTTTTTACTTGATGACCTCAGGGACCTACCAAACAGCTTTCAACAGTCAACCTCCAGATTTCACATGCAAGAAAAATAAAACGTCATCTAGGTTAAGACACTATTTTAGATAATTTTCTATGGCATGCAGCTGAACCTAAGCTTAATTGTTACATAGATTTGTTAGCACTCCCTTTTTACAATATGCAAATTAACATACACATAATACATGCATGATTTTTCTCTGATAGGATGTACAATAAAACGGTTTCAAGATTACAGGAATAAAGGACTGTTCCATGCTACTACCAAGGTCAACTCTACTTTGAATTAATAGGGGTTAATGGGATCCCACAGTACAGACACTAATTACACTACAGCAGACTCTTAATATTTGGGGGAGCTATAGCTAGAGATCCTTGGGAAATCTAAAGTTCACAACACATAGATTTTTGTAAAGACCTCTTAATTTTTCACAAATATAATTTCTGTCCATAGTCCCACGGTCTCTGAAAATACCTGTCCATCACACATTACAAAGAAAAATGTTTAAATCACTACACAAAAAGCTATACAGTAAAAAAATGAGGAATGCGAAGAGTATCGATATCGATGCTGGTGGTTGGCTAAATCCCCTCATCAGTTAATGGCTTAGTCCCACACATCAGTCTCACAGTGCGTATTACTGAAAGCCATACCTTAAATTACACTTAAAAAATTATATCATGACCCTTAGGGTTGTTTGTAAATAACCAAGTCCTCCAAGGTTGAATCCACAAATATCATGAGTTTGTTGTATAAAATAGCCAGTGTGCTCTGCATCCCTCCAGGCTATAGAAAAATTCTTGGTTAAGAGAAATTCATGCTTAAATTCAGTGACAATGGTCAAAATAAACCCTCAACCACCCAAACATGTTCAAGGCTAGAGTCTTTACACCCCTGATTTGTAATCGTTCATTCTACTCAATGTCTCTCCTTGAGCACCAGGAGTTTCTAGCCCACCAGAAGGCTCCATGCCTACAGCCACTGTTGATGCACACAGCTGAGGTACATTCACTCCAGTGCGCACACGATCATAGCTGCCCTGCATCACCGTCCTTCTGGGTCACAGACTCTCAGTGACGGCAGCTGGGAGGGGGAACTCCTGCAGACAGGGACCCCGGCTCATTGCCCACTGTCCTCCCTGCTCCCTGCAGCAAGACTGGCCCAGCATCAGTGAGAAGTTCACAGCAGGTAGCCACCGTCTAGCCACCCAGAGGGGGCGCAAAATGGCCATGAGAGGAAATGAGATTTAGTGATATAATGAGGGAATACTCTGTTACTAATTTCATAAAATTTAGCTTGTGAGACAACTTAAAAAATCTGGTGCTATTCCAGGCGCCAAGTGTCTTACTTCCCAAGCACAGTGTCTCCTGGAGTTCAGAGGAAACAGCACAGATGAAAGGGGGAAATGGCCCTGAGTCCATCATCTGTGAAACTTGTCAGCCACAGCAGAAATCTGATAGAAAACCCTGGGTGAAGGGCACACACATCTTCCTTCACCTTGCCTTGCCAAAGTGGATCATGTCAACACAGCTTCCAGGAACTGCAACAGAGAGGACAGTGCGAAAGTCTGAGTTTCTTCCATCCCTTGTCATTCCTCCAATTTCATCTTCTCTTGTTGCAGATGGGCCACCAAAAATTATAATAATTCCTTAATCAAAATATCACATTGAAGTAGCAATATGGCAAACTGTCATCACAATGGTGAAACCATAATTTAAATCATATGCTCTAGAGGGAATGAAGGAAAATGTGATGCTATGTACTTTATGTGCTATAGTAACTTTTCCAAAGGGCAGATCAAGAAATGAATCTAAACATGGGGTTAAATACTACATCTCAGGAGTAGATTTAAAAAGGGAATGGAAGAAATTCATTTATTTAAAAACTAAATTAAGGCATGCAGGAGGTCCTGGGTGCAATTCCCAGTACCTCCGTTAAAACAATAAATAAATAAACCTAATTACCTCCCCCCAAAAATTAAAATAATAAATAAAGCAAGGATTCTTTCTGAAAAGTTTGGGTTCACCTAATTTAACACAGAATCATAATGCCAGAATCTGAGACCAAGTAAGAGGAGTAGGGCTCATTTAGACTAACTTCCTTATTTTAAAGATGAAAGAACTTAGGTTTAAAAAAGTGAAGGATGTTCACAAAAATTACACAGACAATGAGCAGGAGAAGAACTCAGGTCTTCAGAGTTTGTTCAAATATGCAATCTTGTTTTCAGTATTTTCTCATTCTTTTTTGTATCTCTGAGTTTAACCTTCTTATTTATTTTTTTCCCCAAAGACTCACTTAAAGCATAACCTTTGAGGGGGCTTTTTGGGATGATGGAACTGCTCTGTATCCTGATTGTACTGGTACTTGCACAAGTCTATACATATGTTAAAATTCATAGAAGTGCACACCACAAAAAGTAAATTTAGAACATCCAAAAAATAACCTTCAGTGTTACTGAAGAAGCTGGGCTTTTTACCAAGTGTATCTGAATTCTTCATACTATCATTTCTTATTTATTTTCAATAGAAAACCAAGAATAAAATCAGGACATTTTAACCCCACTGTCCATTATTCACTGATTCCATTGTATTTGACGGCCTGCTGCTTTACTGGCTGCAATGTCTTTATCATCAAATATAAATGTAAAATAAGGAAATAAGAATGAACTGTAAGTCCTTCCTCCTATGATGGACTGAATCTGACTCTCCGCTTCAAAAAAAGAGAGAGAGAGAATTTCTGTGTGTGAGAAACTAACCAGTAGAGAGGTAAGCTATATGGCTCTAAATTTTAAAAATTATATCCTTTTAGGTCAGTTCTCAACAGTTTATGCTGAAATAGATACTGATGACAGCTGCCTGCCTTTATGGAGTTCCTGCGTGCTAGACACTGTGTTAGATGGGGGTCAATTATATCCAGTCCAGAACAATTATTCAGGAGGAAAAGAAATATTTCTTAACGTCAATCATCTGTATTTAACGCAAACATGAAGAATAAATCCAGAAGATCACGGAAAGGACATGACTGTCAATTACACAATAGGATTTAAATTGCAACTTCATGCCCTTTCTCACTCGGAGATATTTGACAATTTTCTTAAAAAACATCTTTGAGTCTCTGTTTTCTCACTGATAAATGTAATAATCCTCCCTTCCTCCATAGATAATTGTGTGGACAAAATGTTATGATGCATACAAATAACAGTTCACATTTATTTAGTGTTTGCCATGGATAAGACACTCTTCCAAGTGTTCTAAATATTATAATTTATTTGTCTGCAGAAAAAGTCTAGAGGCAAATGTTATTATTATCCTCATCTTACAGATAGTAAAACAGACACAAAAGGTTAAGTAACTTACTGACGAGCATATAGTTACATTGGAAACTGAGATTTGGACTCAAATATTCTGGTTCCAGAGTCCATTTGCTTGAACAACTTCACCATTATTGCCTCGTGTATAAATGACTTGGCACAGAGTAGATGCTCAATGAATGGTTGCTGCTATAACTATAGATTTTTATTTTTATGGCAAATTAATCTCACCGGGCTCCCAGAAACTCAAAGCGGGACAGGGCTACAAATGCTAATGATATAAATGAAACCATTTTGCTAACACTGTGATACTTTCCACACCATTTTCCCTTCACCAGTGCAGCAAAGTCAGAGATTTCTTTTTAATGCTGATGTTAATCAAAAGTGAAGGTTTACTTTTTTTTTTTTTTAAGAAAGTTCTCAGCCTTTAATCTCTCTCCCAAGCTCTGTACTCAGATGCCAAACTGCTCCCAAGCACCTCCGTGTGCATGGCAATACCTGTTCAGTAAGGAATTGTGGTAGATGAAGAGATGGAACATAAAATGGAGGGAAAAAATGGAAGTTGTTGCAGTTCAGTCCTGGTAAATGAATTGCCTTACATTGAGAAGAGAGCCCATGAGTGGAGAAGGAGGAAGGAACTCATCAGGAAAACTCCCTGGACCAAGAGAAGAAGATAGGCAAGGGGGCTTAGAAGAGGAACATCAGTGAAGGTCACTAGTGATCCAGGAGAAGCAAAAAGATGGGCACAGCAGATCATAGCCTCGGTAGAAAACAGAAGCTACCACAGGATATGGACATCTTGGACCCTTATTTTTTTTAATTAAAAAACGCTGTGTTAAGCCATGGGAATTGGATTTTTCCAAGAGGCATAAAGACTTTTGGCCAGTGAGAGTCCTCTGTAGGCTCCCAAATGCCCTCTTATCTCAGACATGAGTGCACTTCTGACTGCCTGAGGCAACCTGTGTGAATAGCCCTCATGTGATGCCGCCAAACAGAATCATCTTCACTTCTCCCTCCGGTTTCCTTGTTCAAGGTCTATCACAGCCTCAAGGTGTGTGCCTATCTTCCAACCTCTCCATTATGTTGTACCTGCTTTGATTCAGGTTGACACTGTCTTTTTTTCAGGACTAGTGGGACGCCCTCTAAAAGTCAAGGGTGGTAAATGAATCATGCCTTTGCTGCTGCTCCCCACTCCTTTGCTTAATTATGAGGCTCCTTCTGCCTTGGTGCATCCTAAGCACGATGCGCTAGGAAGCCCCACCACATGACCGGAAGCGGCACACAAGATGGCGCCTATTGGCTGTATCTTCTTACCTTTCTAATCTATCATTCATACTTTGCCAGGGTCACCCTCCTAAAACAGAGAGCCACTGTGGTGACAGAATCCTAAGGTGGCCTCCAGTGGTCTCATCCCTGGTATACAAGCCTTGTATAATTCCCTCCTTTAGAATGTGGGTAAAACTTGCGTATGACAGACTATTATCTCCATGATTAAGTTAATAATCAACTGGCTTTGAATTCATCAAAAAGAAGTAACCTAAGCAGGTAAATCCTTTAAAGGGATATGGCTGTTCCTAAAGTTAGAGATTTGACCTGAGGCAGAGTCTCTGACACTGGCTACAAGGACTAAGAGAGCCATGTGGCAAGGACCTCAGAGCCACCTCTATGAGCTGAGATCAACCTCCAGCCAACAGTCACCAAGAAGGCAGGGACCTTGATTTTACAGCCACAAATAACTGGATTCTGCCAACAACCATGTGACTTCGAAGAGGACCCTGAGTTCCAAGTAGGATTTTAGCCCAATTTACACCTTGATTTCAGCCTCAAGAGATCCCAAGCTTCTGCCCCAAAGAACCATGAACCAATACATGGACATTGTTTTAAGCCACTGAGTTTGCAGGAATTTTTACACAGTATTTTTTTTAAAAATTATATATCCCTCCTGCATTTTTCCATTTGAAAAATCTATCTCCCTCAAATGGCAGAAAAAGTTAATTGTTCCTAACACTTGACATTTCCTCAAATAAATAAATATTATTTAATGCTCTAGGAAGACTATTTCTTCCATTCTGTGGTATACATCTCCATCCAAACACATCAACAAAGCTGTTTCCTCAGTGCATCACTCATCTAAATGAAAGCTTCATGCAACTAAGCTATGATTAAAGGACTTTGCTTGAGAGATGCTTGCAAGTGGCTATCTACGTTGTCACTAAAGCTGTGGATACACAACTCCCTGGTACAAGAGCCCTTCTCTGTGACACCAGAGCATAACCTAAATGACACTCTTCCATTTTCCCACCTCTATGGAATATCAGTGCATTTCAGCCAACTCCCCACTCTCAAAACATATTCTTTGAAAGTGTCATCCAAGAGCACCATTTTCCTGTTCTGATTATTCTATGAATGCTCTGGTTGCTTATATTTTCCTCTGATTCATCTTTTTGATGCACATTTCATAAACATATGACCCCACTATATTATGGAATCCCTAATGTTTCATTTCTTTGCAATGAAAGTGTGTTTATTCCCTATGACAGATTGATTCTTCCCACGGAGTCCTCCAAACAAATGATAAACACAGTAAGAACCCAGGCGGCATGACAGGGAAGGTGTATGGAGGGCAGAGAACAAACGAAACATAAAAGGGATGACACAAAGCATTTCTTTCCAAAGAAATAATCCATTACTGTTCACAATATGTCCATAAGAGGCAATAAAAAAATCTGCTTCTCTCACACTTCATTTATTACCCTTTTTTCACCCATTTTTTATGGAAGCAAGATTTAGCTGTCCTGCAATTAATAATTCAGTAAACAAAATATACTACTACACAGATGAGAGTTTGCTGTTCTCTTCTAGAGCTAAGGAAATAAACAAAGGTAATTAATGGCTAAAGAGCATGTCCATCAGTTCTTCTCTCAACCCGGGACTTCTGGGAGAGCAAGGAGGTTCTCAAGCATATGTTAGAACTGCTTCCTGGGAGAAGAGACAGTCATTCAACACTGACTGATTATTGGGTTGAGCTCTAAATCTTTTAGGTTGTTGATTTTCATTTACTTATTCAACAAACGTTTACGGCCTGTTTTTGATGTGGCAGAATATGAGTAGATAAGTATAAGAAATGGGAGCTGAACTGGAGATGATCAGAGTTTGGTGTAACAGAGTACACGTAATGAGATTGAGTTCAAGAGGATGGATGCAGAGGCGCTGCTTCAGCAAGGAGAGATTTTTCTTGAGGAGTTGAAGCATGAGAGTGTGTGTGTGTGAGTTTGAGTGAAGGGGGAAAGAGAGAGAGTGTACAGAGCTGATCCTTAAGCTATGTCTTTAAAAATGTGTAGGCAATGATAGGTTGTGTGATAGAAGGTATTTCTAGGCAGGAAAACAACATGAATTCATGAAAAGACAGCACACCTAGAGAAAAGGCTGAAAAGTTTACTGTGACAAGGATAAAGGTATAGAAGAAGCAAGAGTAAAATGTAATTTTGGAAGCAGGATGGGACTTACTTATAAAAGGTTTTATGTTCCATAACAAAGGGGTAATTGTTTTCCTGGATCAAACTGTTCTTCTTTCCCATTCTTTTCCTCCCTCACAGAGACCCCAATCCATGGCTGGCATCCACTGTAGCCAATAAGAGTAACATCTTCTAGGGAAACTGACCATAGTGATGGGTCCAGAATGGATGAAGTATCTAAGCCAAGCTGTAGAAATGGACCACAGTGATGATCCAAAGACAGGCATACGACCAAAGCTAGGCATTTCCTAGAATTCTTCTTATCAGAAATAGATGGGAAAGAGGAGAAGTGGACAGGAAGAGCCTCCTTCCCTGTATTGGTAGTCAGATTTAAAAACGTAAACTCAACATTATCACGAGTTGTATTCCCTGCCACAATGACCAAGCCTGTCTGCCAGTAGGGTAGATGAACACCTAAAGAGCAGAAGAGGCACAAGAACCAAGGGAGGTGTCATCCTCACAGTGTTTTGCTTTTTACACGTAGTCACTACCAAGGGCAAGCTTGTCATAGACTTTTTCAATAATTTGGTTAAATAAGCCAATACTTTTATATCCAAGATAATTAAAATTGTATTTCTGTTAGGACCAAATCAATAATTTGGTGTTTTATTTTGAATTTTTTACTTTTTTTTTTTACCAAATTAAATGCTTTAAAAATTATAGATTATCTTCCATTTTTAATTTTTAAAAATATTAGTGATATTTTATGCTTTTTGGAGGTGGGGCAGTGTTCAGTTTTTTAACAAAAGTAAACTAAATAAACACTAGTAAGGCTTCTATTTCTGTTCATCACAGACTTCTTAGTATAAATTAATACTGTGACTAAGGGCAACTGGAAAAGCTGAATAAAGTGCTATAAAAAAAAAGATATATTTGAAGACTCTGTTGAGCTAACAAGAGAGTAAAAAATTGCAAGGCAAAGATACAGAAGAGGACAGAGGCCCAGGAAGATAAGCCTGACTTTGGGCCACTTTTTCAAGGAAGCTGAAGGGTCAGTTAAGAATCAGTTTATATAGCCCATCAGCACCGGGAAGAATGAGATTGGAGTCCAAGCCCTACTAAGTTGGGGAGATAGGTAAACTCATCTCTTTGGGTTGAGACATGAAAAGGCTTAATGTTAGAAGTAACAGTGAACCAGAAGTGAACAGTCCCTCACCGGAATTACCGCTTGGCTTCCAGTCATCACAAGGACTGGAGTTGAAGTGAGACACTCCTGCATCACCAGTGCCACCAAGTGCCTGGGAGTAGCTAACATAACTTCTCTCTGGAGGAAAATACCATCATGCTACAACTCAAATTGTTTCTCCAATTTAAAAATACCATTTCATAACATAATCCAAAATAAGGGTACAAGGTAACAGATCAATAGGGATAGAATCCTCCAGATACAATAAAAACAGAAACAGAATAATACAGCCTCCCAATATCAGAATAGACTTTAAAGAAACTAAGCTCAAATCTTCAGAGAGAAAAGAAAGATAGTTTGGACATTTTGGCAGAGAAGTGGAGGCTATAAAGAATAACATTAAAATTCTAGAAACAGTAAATATGGTAACTAAAATTGTCCGTTAAGAAGTTTGAAAAGGAGACTAAAATAAAATCTAAAAAATAAAAGGAAGAAAATAATAAAGAGCTGAAATTATAAAAGAGAAAACAAATACACATTAGAAGGATCAAAAAGATAAAATGATCCAAAATTGATAAAAATCTGGAGAGAATAGTAAAATGAGATACAATAAAATAGATAAACTGAACAAGGAGCATAACTAAAGAACCTGTGGACATGAAAAGATAAAAAGGGAATACTAGAAACATTTTTACACAAATAAATTCAACTACCTAAGAAAAATACAAATTACTTAAAAAGTAAAAGTTACCAAAACTAGCATATGTATAATACTATCACTATTAGAAAAATAAAATCCATAATAAAGACTCCAAATTTAGATTGTTTCACTGCCTATTCTATGAAACACGTAATAAAGACATAATATCCCTCTCTTTCGAACTGTCTCAGAGAGTAGAAAAAGAAGAAAAACTTCCCAATTCATTTTTCAAATCCTATATATCCTTGAAATGAAAACCAGATAAAGGCATTTTGAGAAAAAAAAAATTATAGTTTAACCTCATTCATGAACATGGTGCAAAAATTCTAAATAAAATATGGAAAAATCAAATCTAGCAACATACGGAAATTATAATACAACACAACCAAGTTTAACCCAGGAATGCAAGGTCAGTTTAACACGTAAAAACAAAGCTTTGTAATTCATCACATTAACAGAATATACAGGATAAAAATCATATGACTATCTCAATCTATGTAAAACAATTTTACAAAATTTACCATTAATTCACCATTAAAATTTCTTAGAAACCTTCCTTAATCTCCTAAAGGAGATCTCTGAAAAATTCTGTAAAAAATCATCCTTAATGGTGAAATGTTGAAAAGTTTTCTATTTGAGAATGAAAGTGTTAAAAAGAATGCTCACTATCACCACTTTAACTCAGTGTTGTATGGAAAGTTCTCCCCAGTGCAATGTATAAGAAATGGAAAGAAAAAATTAAAATATCATTATTTACTAAAGACATAGTTGTGCTCTTAGACCATTCATAAGATTCTATAATGTATTATTTGAATTAATAGTAAGTTTTGCAAAACTACAAAATCTACAAAAGTAATTGCATTTATATGTATGTCAAAAATAAACAAAAATAAATTTTTAAAAGATAATATACACATAAAAATGGAACAAAAATCAAATACCTAGAAAAAAATCTAACAAATAATGTGCAAAATCTCTATAGAGAAATCTATAAAATATTATTGGGGCATTAAAGAAAAAAATGATTTTTAATGTGGCCTTATTATTTTAAAATTTTCAAAAAATTACCTGCAATTATTCTTACAATTTCATTTTGTTGTTAAAAATGTTGAAATGTCTAATAGGTGTATAGTATTATCTCATTATTGCTTTAGTTTGCATTTCCCTGATGACATATAGTGTGGAGCATATTTTCATATGTTTATTTGCCATGTGTATATCTTTTCTGGTGAGGTGTCTGTTCAGATCCTATTTTGTAAACATGTTGTTTGTTTTCTCATTGTTGAGTTTTAAGAGTTCCTTGTATATTTTCAGTATCATTCCTTTACTAGATGTGTATTTTGCAAATATTTTCTCCCAGTATGTGGATTGCTTTCTCATTTTGCTAAAAGTGTCTTTCATAGAAAAGACAACTGTAATTTTAATGAAGTCCAGCTTATCAGTTATTTCTTTCATGGATCAAGTCTTTGGTGTTGTATCACCATACCATCTAAGTTTTCCCCTGTGTTATATCCTAGGAATTTTACAATTTTGTGTTTTACATTTAAGTCTATGATCCATTTTGAATTAATTTTTGTGAAGGCTATAAGATCTGTATCTAGATTCTTTTTTTCTTTTTTTTTGCATGTGAATGCCCAGTTGTTCCAAAACCATTTGTTGAAGAGACCATCATTGCTCCATTGTATGCCTTTGCTCTTTTGTCAAAGATCAGTCCACTGTATTTATGGGGGATCTATTTCTGATCTCCCTTGTCTTTCATTGATCTATTTGTCTTTTTTTTGACCAATACTACAATGTCTTGATTACTGTAGCTTTGTTAAGTCTTGAAGTAAGGTAATGTCAGCTTTCTATTTGGTTCTTCTCCTTCAATACTGAGTTGGTAATTCTGGATCTTTGGCATCTCCATACAAATTTTAGAATCAGTTTTTCCACAAAGCAACTCACTGGGAGTTTTGCTGGAATTGCCTTGAATCTATAGGTCAAGTTGAGAGAATCTGACTACTTGACAATATTGAGTCTTCCTATCCACTAACATGGAATATCTCTCCAAATATTTAGTTTTTTGTTTATCTAATTAATTGAAGTTTTATAGTTAATCCACATAAAAATCTTGTATATATTTTGTGAGATTTATATCTAGTATTTAGTTGTTTTGATTGTTAATATAATATTAATGTGTTTTTAATTTCAAATTACTCATGTTCATTGCTGATTTATAGGGAAGTGATTGTGTATTAACCATGTATCCTGCCACCTTGCCATAATTGCTTAAGAGTTCTAGAGTGTTTTTTCTGATTCTTTAGGTTCTTCCACATAGATAATTATGTCATCAGTAGAAAGACAGCTTTATTTCTTCCTTCCCAATCTGTCTACCTTTTATTTCCTCTTCTTATCTGATTGCGTTAGCTAGGATGTCCAGTATGATGCTGAAAAGCATAGATGAGAACAAACATCTTTGTTATGGTCCCAATCAGAAAGCTTCTAGTTTCTCACCATCAAGTATAATTTTAGCTATAGGGTTTAATAGATGCTTTTTATCAAGTTGAGGAAGTTCCCCTCTATTTCAAATTTGCTAAGAGTTTTCATCATGCTGGAAGTTGCATTTTGTCAAATGATTGTTCTACATCTATTGATATGATCATAAAATTTTTCATAACTTGTTGATATGATGGATTACATTAATTGATTTTTTAATGTGGAACCAGCCTTGCATATCTGGGGTAAATTTGCTTGGTCATGATGTATAGTTTCTTTTTGTACATTATTAGATTTGATTTACTAATCTTTTGTTAAGGATTTTGCATCCCATTCATGAGAAATATTGGTCTGTAGTTTTCTCTTTTTTGTAATGTCTTTGTCTGTTTTGCATTCGAGTAATTCTGATCTCATAGAATGAAGTGGGACATAGACTCTCCCCTTCTACCTTCTGGAAGAGACTGCAGAGAATTCGTGTGATTTCTTCCTTAAATGTCTGAACCCATTTGGACCTGGTGCTTTCTGTTTTTAAAGGGTATTAATTATTAATTGAATTTCTTGAATATATAGAGGCCAATTTAGATTTTCTACTTTTTCTTGAGTGAGTTTTGTCACATTGTGTCTTACAAGGAATTGGTCCATTTAATCTAGGTTGTCAAATTTGTGTGTATATAGTTGTCTATGTTAAAATGCTTCCTCCGGAATATTTTCACAGGTATTAACTCTGCCTCTTCTCAAAGCACTGTTTTTTGACAAATATTTTTATAAGATATAATTTATCAAATATACCATAGGCACAGCCGGTGACAGACAGACAAAAACATCAGATAGTATAGTTTTCCCACCACCATGCTGGATCAGAATGAGCTAGCTATCTCTAGCTCTTCATGTTTGAGTGCACCTCATTCTACCAGTGAGTGTTATGCTTGCTGTCTTTGAATGGGTGATGTTAATAGCACTGTGGTAGGAATTAGCTGAAAAAAGAGAGGTGGATCACTGCTGGCTATTTCCAGATGTAACCACAAATAAAAGTGAGAATTCTTATCGCTGTACACATGTCTCATCCACTTCTAGCTGAGACCATGCAGGAACTGAAATTATAAAGTAGAGGTCTAGCAAAACTTGCCCTGCTTATTGTAATTTAATAATAATAATGATAATAATAAAAATTGAAAGATTAAAAAAACCTCAGAAAAATACTAAATTAGACAGGATACTAGGAACATAGGTGTAAACCAGGACAGTCATAGGCAAACCAGGAAAGAACATACTTTGCAGTTCTATGAATTCAATGCAGTTTTAATAAAAATGCAAATTCAATGAAATTCTAATAAAATACTAACAGTTTTTCTAGCTGTACCTAACAAGTTAATTTGAAAATGTCAAAGGAAGAACCAAGACACTCTTTTAGAAGAATGACAAGGTGGAAGGTCTTCTCTACTGCAAATCAAAATGTATTATAAAGCTACAGTAATTAAGATTAGCCAGCATTGGTACAAGGGTGAAATAATAGATAAATGGAATGAAACAGAGAGCCTAGACATAGAATTATTAATACATGAATAGTTGAATTACTAGAAAGTTGATACTGCAGAGCTGTGGGATAAAGATAACTTTTCAATAACTTGTGCTAGGACAATTAGATATCTACATTTAAAAAATGGTCTAAATATGGAAGCTAAAATAGCAAAGGTTCAAAAACATAGTATATTGTAATATAACATCAACAACTCAGCAGAGGGAAACATTTCTTAAACGAATTTAAACAGCACTAAACATAAAATAAATGAGGGATAAATTAGACTACATCAAAGTTAAGAACTTCTGTTCATCAACATTCACATTAAGAGAGTAAAGAGGCAATCTAGAAAGCTGGAGGAGATTTTTTGAAGCAGACTATCAAGAACTCCTACAATTGAAAAAAAAAAACATTCAACACAATAGAGCCTTTAAATAGCATTTGCAGAAAGAAGGTAGCCAAATTGTTAATAATCATATGAAAAAGTGCTCAAGCTCATTAGGGAAATGCTAATTAAAGCCACAATGAGATACCGCCACACACCCAGTCAAATGGCTAAAATTGAAAAGAATCCCAACCACCTATATTGGTGAGGACGTGAAGCAGAGAGAGCTCTCTTTTATTGCTGATGGGAATATAAATTGGTACCACTTGGAAAACCTCTTTGATGATATCTGTTAATATTATGGATAGACATAACCTGAGATGCAAAAATTGCATTCCTAGGTATGTTTCCATCAGAAATATATGCACACATGCCCTAAGAGACATGTGCAAGAATATTTCCAGCAATATTATCTACAATTTTCCCAACCAGAAACAAATCAAATATCTATCAACAACAGACTAAATAGCTAAAATGTGGTATATTTGTACAATAAAATATACCCAAAGTTTCTAAAGCTACAGCTTCTCAATACTCTGATGAATATCAGAAACAAGCAAAAGAAGATAGGAAAGAATGCTGTGTGCTTTACAATATTTATATAATAAATAAAGTCCAAAAATAGGAGAGGGTATACAACATGATTAGTCAGGATACATACTTTGGTGGTAAAACCATGAAGAAAAACAAGAAAATGAGTAAATCAAAGTAACCCTAATGATTCTATTTAAGGGGCTGGGGGTGGACAAGTCAATGGAGGCACAGAAGGGGTGGCAATATCTTACCCTTGACCTCACAATGGTTACAGGGGTGCTCACTTTGATAAATCATTAAGGAGTGTGTTGTGTGTGTGTGTGTGTGCAATTTTCCACATTTTTTCTATATCTCAAATTTTTAAAAAAGATAAAATCTATTGTAACAACTATCCTCATTCAATTCTCATCTCACTTCATTGTTTGGAATATAATAAGCTCAGCCTTATTCGCCTGCAAGGCTTACCGTGAAAATACTTAACACTCAATTGTGTGGAGGTTTAGGTAAGGATCCCATAAAATTTCAAGTTAAGACAGAGAGCAACAAATTACTAAACAGGATGCGTGCTGCTGAGTGACTTTTTTTTTCATTCTGAATCACATGTGAACAGAACATGATCAAGAAAATCAAGACAACAGCAGGAATCTATACCAATTCCCCACATGAGAATATCTGCTTCTACTTGTCATGAATATTACAATAATATTTTCTAATTAGAGTCTCAAAGAATCAGCAGGTGATATTCTTTCTCTTCGAAGTGTTTAAAATTATGGGCCAATTAGATATGAAATCATATCACAGGATTATGATTTCTGTTTAGATTATTAAAACTTAAGACAGAGGGGTTTTTTTTGCCCAACTTCAGTGCTTAAAAGAATATTACTGTAACTAGCTTTAGTTAACTTCAACAACATAAAATGACAGGTAATTCAACTCCAGGAAAACTTTTTATTTATTTTATGGCTGTATTTGAAGACCAAACAAAACCTTAGCTTTATAATATTAATTTATTCTGTGGGAAAAATATATATGCAAGATCTGTTATAGATGATTGTATAATACAATTACTGAAAACCAAGATGCATATGAAAACGAATGTGTGTATGTATGTGCATGACTGGGACACTGTGCTGTGAACCAGGGACTGAAACATTGTAATTGATGGTACTTCAATCAAAAAAAAAAAAAGTCAAGATGTAGTATTTAAAACTTTGCTGGCATTTTATGTTGTTAGTCATCAACAAATAAAAATATATAGGAGACAGTAGACATTAAATCCATTCATTAATTCTAAATTTTGCTTCTCACAATTACAACAATACAAAAAAAAGGGAAGGACATTTATAAACTCAAATGGAGAGTTTCAGTAAAATTATAGTCAATAGAATTGGACAAAATTTCAGTGAAGGAAATGCCCTATTGACTGAAAAGAGGTCACAGGATTTGGCAATGAGGATGTAGAGGTGATCTTAGAATGGATAATTCTGTGCAGTAGTAGAGGCAGAAGTCAGCAAAACAGAGTGGGAATCAAGGAAGAGGACGAGTCAGTTGCTTTCTTCCTTCTTCCATTGGTATAAAACCCCCAGATTTACCTAGATATGTAGCTGTCCTCGTACCAAGACATATATTTCTCATCCTGCTCACAGAAGTTACGTGTGGCCGTGAGCCTAACTTTTGGCCAATGCAATGTGATGTTTCAATTTGTGTGCTCCACACACCCTCTTCTCTAATTCTCACTTTTAGGAAAGTAGACACGACGGTCAAGTTAGAGAAGCGTTTTTAGACCACGAAGCAGAAACGGAAGCCAGGTGTTGAGGCTGGTGAAAGTGTACAGGAGGAGTCTGGGTCTCTGCCTCTGGACTCCTTGCTCAGAATGGGGCATAAAACGGAAATAAACTCCATCTTTCAAGCCACTGATACACTGCTCTTTTTTTTCAGTGGTGGAACCTGTCCTAATTAACACTGCAAACAATAATGCCAAGGAAAATAAAAAGCGTTAGAAGAAAAGGAATGAAATTATAATAACAGTAAGCGGCTCAACGGTGAGCAACATGCACAACTAAACACAGTACAGGATTTCACCAAAGAGTGAAATCATCACTTTACTGGTAGAAAGGAAGAAGGATATGAGCAGGTGAAAATTTGAGAACTAAATCCTCAAATTTCATAGAGAGAAATTTATAGATATTGTGTAAAATTAAATGCATAAATAAAGATACAGCTGTTTAGACCTGCTATTTAGTGGGGAGGGGAGGAAATACCAAAAGAAATGGCTTAAACAGTTGAAGGTATCTGTTTTAGGAAAGTGGGATTTAGGAACCAGGAGAGATGGAACAGGGATATGCTGGGTTTCTGTTGTATTTTAGAGCACACTTTATGTACATGTATCATTTGAAAAAATAAAAATATCTGAAAAGCAAAATGCAGTAAGCACAGGAACTAAAACCCTATACATATAATGCCAGGCACCAACCCTTCCCTGTTTTTTTGGTACAGAGAAGACAGACAGACCTGAAGGAAGAGATGCCAAGAAAAGAAGTAGAAAGGTCAATGAAGATAACTTGGGAAAAAAGAAAATGTTCATCTGCATCACAGTTTTGCTTAATCCTGCCAGTTGTGTGTGGAGAAACAGAAGCTGTCCTTAGAGATGGTCGATCTCTTTTATGGCTTCTGGTGCGCGCAGTTCAAACGAAGTGCTGCTGACAGCCCTGCGTGATTTCAGTAAATCCTGAAAGACTTTTCTGTAGCTATGGAGGGAGCACAGTGTAGCTGAAGGAGCATGGATGACAAAGAGAATAGATGTGAATTCTAATCCTTGCTCCCTTGTCACCATAGTCACCTTAAGCAAGTTACTTCACCAAGCCCCAATTTCCTCATAAATGATGCGGCAGGGATAATACCCTCCACACTAGATGGGTGTGAGAATTAAATAAGATAGCAAATAAGCTTCTTGCCCACAGCAGATGAGGATAAATGGCACCTTCCTCTTGTCCTTCATTGTTTTATTGTTTTCCAACATTTGTAGCAAGTGATTTATTGATTAGTAAGTTCTAAATAAACATCTGCTTATTGATTCTGTGCATGCAAATTCTCTCTCTCACTCTTTCTCTCTCTTTTATCGCACTTAGGTTCTACTCTGAACTTCCAAATGCCTCAAAATTTGACACAAGGTAAATTCAATTTCTTATAAAAGAACTCACTAATTCTCAGTACCATTTCCTCTACCAAAAAAAAAAGGTGTTTTCTTGGTTAATTTGCCTAATGCAGTACTAAAACTGTAATTCACCTTTACTCAAGAGTATGAAACAATAAATTTGGGTCAATTTATTGGCTCAAAAAAACTAAATTGGCTCAAACTAGCAGCAAAATACATAAAATGAGTTAGTAAACTGAGACCATAAAGGGCAATGTTCTCTTACCTCTGTTCTACACAGTTCCCTGAAAATACAATGGTAATGAGTCAGTCTTAAGGAGATTCACAGGCTCAAAACTCTGGTAGAATTGTGTCATTTCAAGGGAATGGTGAAGGGCTTGCTTGATTAAATCTTTCTTGTTTCCTTTTCCACATATTTTTGGATTTTCTAAAGTTCTTGTTTTCAAAGCCAGACTTCCCTCCTTCCCTGAATAGTGTCTCCTATCTAATATTCAAAGGAGAAAAAATCAGGGCTACAATTTCATTCGCATGTGAAACCCAATTACTCAGTTAAAGTCAATACATTTTTTGAGAACATTTTGAGAGAACAGTGGTCAGCAATGAGGTGGATAAAATAGTGAGTAAGGAGACTCGGTTCTCAAATAATGTTCCAAAGCCCAAAGTGACACAAATATCCAAGTAAGTACAATCAACAGCAGATCAATCTCAGTGCCACTGCCAGGAGATACCATCCTTTACAGCTTCCAAAAAAGAAAGAGAGAGAGAGAACATGCAACTGAAAGGATTCCTGAATCTAGTACCTGCATCAGGCACTTTCAGATCCATCTCATTCTCCAATTCTCAGAGGAACTACATGCAGGATGAGAAATTACCAAATTTGGTCTAGAATTTGGGTTTTCTGTCTTCTAATCCATTGCATTTCAGCATGCATGGTTTCAGAACTCTTAAAAAAACAATAACAACAAAAACAAAAACATCAACAAAGAAAAACCCTCCTGTGAATCCTTTTATCATTGCTGTATGGTATCAATTTTCCTGGTTAAAATGATACTTATGAAAATCATCTCGCCTGGTGGTTTAGCTCAGTAGGTGAGCTCCATTATCTCCACAGTTGAACAGCTCTTGTCATTTTATTTTTTAAACTTTCATTTGCAGCAAACAGTAGATTAACATTTTGTGTCCTCGGTGAATTATCATTTTGTTATGGAGCACACCATGGTTGCAGTGAACCACATTCTTTCAAAACTGGCCCAACTCATGGCGAGAGGATCCTCCCCATGGTCATTTTTAGTATCTGGCTGGAAAATTTTCTGACAAGTGTAGCTAATTTTGTGCACCCTGAATGTTAAGTGTTTGAAGGCACCTGAATGAATTATATTTCTAAAAAAATACACCTTCGCTTTACATTTTCCATAATTAACTAGCATGGGGCTATGGTTAAGTAACTTAAGAATCAAAAGGATTCTGTCAAGTTAATGAACAGTACATTTAACTATACAAGTATAAAAATTGGAATCTGTGGCAACATACTGTAGGTTATAAACTTAATTTCGTTTTTATCATTTACATGCATTATTCCATTGAAAATCTACATGAAGGGCATGGGGAGCTTTCTGCTCCTCTAATCTATTTGCTCTTTTCACTTGTACATTTACTAGCTTCCTGCATTTTTGTTGGTTTTCAAAAGGGAGACTTAATATCAGTTAAAAAGCTAATATTATTCCTTAAATATTGACAGTGATATAATGTAAGAATATTTATTTGATTAATTCTGAAATGGAAGATCCAGGTGAAATCAATACTTCAACACTAAAGATTCAGGACAAAATTAAATTATAATCTTGGGAAAGATCCTTAAATTACCTCATCCGTAAGAGAACAAGATCACATGTGCAATGATAAAGTTCAATGGGCTGAATGTCATAACCAGCAATTGTTCCTATTCTGTGGAAGAATAACACAAGAAGGAAGACCTTAATTATATCATGAAGAATTTCAATCAGATTCCTGCCATTCAGTCCTTAAAACAGATATCGACAAGATGTGGTAGAATTTGAAAAGTAGGCTACAATCTCAATACGAGGTAATATTTGAGAGTTTTTTTTCCAATTGCAGTATTATATCTTTTCTCATAGTTAAACCACGGAAGCTTCTTAATTTACCAATTCTCTCAGAGTTGAAAAATCCTTTAAAAACACAACTAGATCTTTCTTTCATGTTCTGTCAGATATTCAAGGACGGTTATTTAAAATACAAATCTTCCAGCCCCATTCACCTAGAGGGCACCAGCTGCTGACTAGGAAACAGTGAGGCTGTTACTTCTATCTGAAGTAACAGATGCTGGAAGTCTTTCCCTCAAGTCAGGAGACAGTCCAATTGAAGCTATTAGCAGATGCATTGTTGGGGATAAGACATTAGTAAACGGGGCCCATGAAGTGCGCTCAGGTCTTCTAGATGATCGGATGAAGGTTGAGGTAGACTGGATTCCAAAACATAACCAACCAGAAGAGTGAGAGATGTTGAACACAGCTTGATCCTTTGCATACATGTGGCCGTGCTCTTAAAAACTTCCCTGCAAAATCCTGAATCTCTCCTGTTATTGCCTCATCATTAAATACCATCACACGTGTTATCTTTGGAGTATTCATAGTTTTAATCTTCTATGGCATTGATGGCTAACTGTCCACCGAAAGCATGGTGTGGATTCTGGGAGGTACTTCTCAATCAGAGAGACAGTTCAGCCTTGTCCACATGACTAGCTCCCACCAAAGGAAGATGAGAAGATGGGAGTGTGTCATCTCCATCCTGAAGCTTCTAAGAAGCAGATGGATCTGATGTAGAGATATAGAGAACCAAGAGGCCCCAGGGGATGGCAGAATCAAAAGGTAGAAAGATCCTGAGTTCTCTGAACACCTTCATGGAGGAACACTTTCCACCAATTATGAATACCCCACTGGTCTCTTACAGAAGTAAGAAGTAAAGAAAACTTAGAGTTTATTAATTGGACCACCTAGAGTAACCCTACAGCTCCAAACCCTAGGATAGAGTAAAAGAAAAATACAGATATATAGACTTTTATTTTAATTCCTGGCTATAGAAATGTAAGATAAATAGTTACAATCCTAAAATAGATGGGTTGGTATCAACATAGAACTGTTATAACAATTGAAAGCCATTTCATAAATCCAAAATACTTAATAAATGTTGGCAGTCATCTTTTTAGTAAGGATTAAAAAATCATTGGACCAGGTTGGGATCCTTTGTTGAAATAAATTATCAAGATGAAGGCAACATTCATTTTGGTAACTGAGAAACAGAAAGGGATTAAAAACATGGTTGAGGGTAAGAATGTGACAGAGAAACAAAAGACAGTCAGTGTTTTTCTAGTCCAGAAGTACTCCAACAAGTTATTCCATCTCAAATTTATCTTTCTTGATAGGGTTAATATCTATCTTATTTATTTACTAAAATATCAAGTCAGATAAAAGATGTGACAGCACTTGAAAATTGTCAAGTACTAAGAAAAGTAAAGCAATATCACTGCTAATAAATTAATCAGAACAGGTCTGTACATAGAAGGATAATGAAATTATATTAATTTCATTTATCTTTCAGATTAGAGTTAGAAGTTCAAGGCAATTTGTAATTCTACATTTTAATACAGGAAATAGAAATCTAGAAGTAAAATGAGAGTGAGAAGTGAGTGATATATTTAAGAATGGACTAAGTTAGCATTTTAAAATGCAAAGACTATATCTTCTTTTTAGAGAATAAGAATATTTGCACAATTAGATTTTTCTTCAATATGGGAAACAGGTTGTTTTAAGACACAGCCATTTAATTGCATATTTTAAAAAATCTATCCAGTTTGCTGAAACAATTATATTTAATATTTTTAAATAGACCATTTATTATACCATAAAGAAGTTAATAGATTTGAGATTTGTATTCATTTGTAAATTGAAAGACTATTTTAATTGTTTTGATCTGTTCCTGAGCATTTCTATAGCAACTGTCACCATAGTTTTTAGATTTTCAGATAAAGCTACTTAAGAAATTAGGAACCTTTCAGTCAGTGAAATTTTTTTACTCTGATAAAATTAAAGAATGTGGAATATGAGAAGAAAGTAAAAAAAAGAAAAAGACGTTATTTTTTTAATGTCTGCTTATGCAAACTAATTATCTTGGGAAAATATTTCCATATATTCCAAAAAGATGACAAAGAACTAAAATGTATCAGAGAAACGGCTCAATATGTGTGTTCTTTGAAGTAATTAAAGTAATGACTTTGCTTGGGAATGTCAACACCTAATTCTCAGGCCTGAGGATTCTAATCGTCCACCTGATGGGTCCACCAAGCTCACTTTGCAGTTTCAGTTCTGGGCTGGACAGAAGGCACGCGAGGCCCCTGCCTCGGAAGACGTTAACTCAGCAGCTTGTTGATTTTCCCTGTTCACCACGACCCACATCATCCACGCCGGAACTCTGATGGGGGCGGACTACGCCCTGCCCCATCAAGATATTTCATCAAGGCTCAGAGCCTGGCTGGCGACTCACCTACTTAGTTCCACTGTGCTGAGGCCCATACTGCTGCCGCCGCACCCAACTACGTCTCCCGACTTCCACCCCAAGCTGTTTGCCTGCTTGCTGGCCCCTGGATCTCTCTGCCACCTCTGCTGCCCTCTGTGGCCATGGCAGTTACGTCCCTTTCCAGCTTTCTGTCTAATACAGCACACCAAGGTCTCACCTAATGCTGGGGTCATTCTTCCTCGGCTCAGAGTAGGTGGTTGTCATCCAAAACCTGGTACTGCAGCATATACAGACGTGTGGGATGCGAGAGTCCAAGGTGAGATATTAGACAGTTTCTAACACTTGGGAATGCCAAAATCCAGTTAATCCCTTTTATTCAAAACCATGAAACAGACAACAAATACAGTAAAATAATAATAACAATCAGTTTCGTATTTGTATATACTTAATATTTATAATCAAAAAATTTAAGTTTTTTGAATCCTTAATTTAGAGGAAAACACTAATAGAAATGGGATATAAATATTTTAATTCATTAAGAGAAAACAAAAAATAGAGACTTAAGGGCAAACAAAATTACAAGAAAGCAGGGAAAGCAGAAAATATGAACAAGATAACTGGAGTAAGAAATTAAATCTTATTTTTTTGACCCCAAATTCTTATATTTCATATCCCTTTTTTTCCTCAGAAATTTCATTTCTAGGATTTTATTCTGAAGAAATGATTGATGTGTCAGAGAGGCTACAACCATATGCCCTGCAGCTTTGTTTACTAATGAAAAAAATGGAAATATTATAAACAGCCAAAAGACCTTTTTAAGCATTATGATACAGTGAGATGCAATCTGCCATTAAAAATATTTCCATTAACTAAATGAAGTGATATAAAAATTTCAGAATATTTTACGAAGTAGTCAAGAACACTAAAAACAATGGGATCTCATGTTTAGAATAATCTGCTTACTACATAAGTATATATATATGTGTATATACAAAAAATTGAAAAGTACACATCAAAATATTAACAGTTAGGGGGAGGAGATTGCTGATTTACATATAACTGATCCATAATCCTCAATTATTCTGCAAGAAACACACTTTCACTTCTGCAATAGAAGAATAAAACTATATATAATCCCTGATTAGGTTAAAGAAAAATGTGAAAACCTATTTACAAGTAATACACCTAAAGAAAATGATAGGAGAGTTTCAAAACACAAAGATGAGGAAAAGTTTATAGGTAAGTTAAGTTAAAATGTAATTAGAGATAAAGCCATCACTTGTACTGAAAAATATTAAATGAATTAAGAAAAATTTATTAATGACATTATACAGCTATTAAAACCAGATTTTCACTCAATATTTTATTAATGAATGCCTTATGATACAATATTAAGCAAAAAAGACACCTAACTGTATGCACATTATAAGCCCATTAATAAAATATGCAATAGATATGGCATATTACATTTAATATATTAAAAATGCATATAAGAAAGTTTAATGACTATATTATGCACAGCACTTATTATGACATACACATTATGAAAGAAGACCATAAGAAATAAAGTAAAACATTCATAATGACTTTCCTGGGTGATTCATTAAATGATTTTTTTAAATATTCATAGCATATTTTCATATTTGTATACAAATATACTATTTTTATAAACAGAAAAAATATTTAAAATATGAAATAGGTATCAGCTACTAAAGTCAATCATTTCATGTAATATAAAAGATAAGATCAGAAGAGGAAAATACATGAAAAAGGAATAAAAAATTAAGCCTTTCTTCTGTTTTTTAAAATAAATTCATTAGTGTCATGGCTCAGAATCTAGAAACACAGAGAATGATGATTTTTTAATAACAGCAAAAATCAATCACATGAATTTCCTTTTTCTAACACTTTTGAGGTAGTTCCAAGATTCAAGTAGTTCTAAGGCTGGAAATAGGATTTTTTACGACACAATTGATATCCTGTGTGTGCACATGTGCTTACTTTCCTAGATGCCAAACACCTACAAAGTGCTAAAGTCCAATGACATCACCAGAGCTGGCACGGGGAAGAAAAGGGTACAGACGAGGGCTATCTATCAACCTTTTAATTTGCTGAAATCCTTTAATGAGAACTAATAACCCTTAATATTCATTTGCTTGATAAACAAGCCATTTTATTTGAATGGAAGGTCAACATTGCCTGAGGCTATTTTCATGCTGTTCTGTCAAATTTTAATGGCTGCTGGAGTTCAGTTGCTATAAATACACATACCAAATGTCCACCCGTATATTTAAGCATGGGCTTTATAAATAAAGGAAATCACTGAACACGACATGTCACTCTTTGTGGTCAGGCACTTAAAGCTGACATTCTGGGGCAATGCGGACCTTACTGACATCATAATGGGCTCAAGAACCAGCACCAGATGGGATCAGCAGTAAGATTCGTTGCCTAAATGGCATAACCAGGGAGAGCTCTTAGAATCTGTGTGCCTAACTGTAGCCACTTTCTCCACCCCTCCTATGCTTGTCTGATACTCATGTTTTGCCTTTTTTCTTAGTTCCTGATCTCTTCTCCAGTTTCTTGCCCCAGAGTCCTGACCCACTCGGCGAGGACTTTGCTATCTATACATTGGAAGCTACTTCCACCATCAGGTACTGATCATGATGCTCACAGAACCTAGCTCCACAAGTGCAGACCACCAAGCCCAGTAACGATGATGCACTGTACCAGCCTGTTTGAATGTGGCTTCTACCTGGACATTAGAGAGGACAGGAGTGCAGCTTCTGGGGTCAGATTACTGGGCTCCAGTCCTGTGTCAGTTGCTTACTAACTGCATGAACAAGAATGAGCCACTTAACTTCCCTAAGCCTGTATCTCCTTCTGAGAAAATATCTGCAAGGGGTTATTTTGGGAATTAAATGAGAGTCTATATAAGAAGCCAAGCATATGTCCAGCACTTGGTAAGTCCAGGAGCAGGCTACTTGTGGATAGTGAAAAACATAAGGGCTTCAAGAGCCAGACGAGCCCGCAGATCCTTCTGCTCAGGTTGAAAGACAAGGAAGATGACTGGGCAGAGATAATAGGGAATAGGAGTACAGTTTAGGAACTAACTTCTGAAATTATGATTCAAGGTTTAATCTCTGTCATATAAAAAGCTAGAAGCCTAGATATCTAGGTATAAAATCAGTGCCAGGAAAAAAAGCAAGAGTATCTTAATATAAACTTACCTGAAAGGTTAAGATAAACCTGAAATTTCATTCAACAAGATAGATAATTAGTTCTAGAGCATGAGAAAGGGATGAAAACATAGATGTAGGTGAAAACACCAAGGCTTTGGGGTTTGGAAGCATGTTATATTGAAAGTCAGAGGATCATTACACCCACCTTTACTCTTGAGCCATATGAATCTATCCTAACAACTGCTGACTCACCAGTCTTGCTAAAGTGCACTATGACCATCTGCCAATTCATCTCTCAGAGCCTCTGAATGGATTACAGAATTACATATGATCTCTTCCGCACAACATCATCATATGATCCAGCTTTCCTTTGCACCCTTTATACCATACATTTCCACCTACACTTAGCGCTCCAACAAAACAGACTGAGACAAACAAGGCATTTCCTGCCTTCGTGTTTTTGCTCTTATAATTCCTTCTTCCCAGAAATCCCTCCCACTTTGTAAATTCGTTGCAATTCTACCCATCCTGCAAGACCTGTCCCATACAGTCTCACTGTGTGATGCTGCAACTCGAGTTGGGTAGACTATGTGGATCCAGAAACCAAGGGATGGAAGGCACGGTCCTTGCTACCACTGGCAGTGACACCTGGGAAATGTGTGCTTATCATCCTCATAACTCTAGGCTCTAAGTGCACAGAAGTCATAGTTCCCAGGTAGTAACACTTCTAGTAGGGGACACAATAAAAGTCCCATTGAACTATTTTAAATGTTTATTTTACCGAGGTATAATTTACATAATTTACCCTTTTAAGTGTACAATTCTGAGTTTTGTAAAGTGCATCTAATGAGGTACCACCATCAAATCAAGATATAGAATAATTCCATCACTCCAAAATAAATACTTATGCTCCTTTATAGTCAAATCCTCAATGCTTCATGCCTCAATGTTTTCTGTCCTTATAGGTTTGCCTTTTCCAGAATGGAATTATACAGTATGTAACATTTTGAGTCTGGCTTCTTTCAATTGGTATGTTCTTTCATGAATCAATAGTTCATTCCTTTTTACTACTGAGTTTCTACATACTTCATTGTATGAATGCACCACAGTTTATTTATTAATTAACCAGATGAAGGACACTTGCATGGTTTCCATTTTTGGCTATTATGAACAAAACTGTTATATATAAATATTCACATACAGGTTCTAATGTACTTACATGTGAACATAAGCTTTCATTTCTCGTGAGCAAATACCTAAGAGAAGGACTGCTGAGTTATATGGTAGGTGTACGTTTACCTTTACAGGAAACTTCCAAACTCTCTTCGGAAGTGGCTGTTCTGTTTTGCCTCTCAGCAATGTTTGAGACTTCCAGATATTCTGGACTCTTGCCAGCCCTTGGTATAGATATAGTCCTTTATATTCCTTTATTTAAAAAATTCAGTCATTCTCATAGATGTATAGTAGTGTCTCATTGTGGCTTCAATTTGTTTTTCCCTAATGACTAATGTTATTGAGCATCTTTTCATGTACTTATTTTTCATCTGTACATGGCAAAGTGTCTCTTCAATTATTTTGCTTTTTATTGAGCTGTACTGTTTTCTTCTTGAACTCTGAGAATCTTTTATATCTTGTGGATATAAGCCCTGTACCAAATATGCATCTGCAAATATTTTCCTCCCATCTATGGCCTGGCTTGTGTTTTCATTTTCTTAACTATGTATTTTGAAGAGCAGAAGATTCTAATTTTGATAGTTTAAAAATTTATAATTTTTCTATGGATCGGTTTTGGTGCCATATCTAAGGAATTTTTATATAACCAAAGGTCACAAATACCTTCTCTCATTATTTTTCTAAAAGTTTTATAGTTTAGGTTATGCATTTAGGTCCAGGATTCATGTAGAGTTAAGTTTTGTACATGGTGTGTGGTATGGATTGAAGTTCATTTTTTTTGGATATGGATATTCAATTTTTCCAGTATCTTTTGTTGAAATGACTACCTTTTTCCAATGAATTAATCTTGTACCTTTGTCAGAATCACTTGACTATGTATGTGTAAGCCTATTTCCGAATCCAAATCTTTCTCATTCATCCATATATCTATCCTTTTTCTAATACCACCTACTCTGGATTATGGTAGTTTTATACTAAGTCTTGAGTGTGAGTCTTTCATCTTTGTCCATCTTTTAAGAAATTATTTCAGCAATTATTATTCTTTTGCCTTTCTAAATGTTAAAATCAACTTGCCAATTTCCATAAAAAATTATTTTGGTATTGACTGAGATTGCATTGAACCTATTCTGTTCCTTAAAGTTCTAAAAATTGCACTGATATAGTTTGGAAAGAGTCTTGTTGAATATTAACCTATGAATGCTGCCGGTCACTTCATGTCAAAACATAGGTAGGCAGGAAAGGAGTCACACACACGACTCTGACTGTCATGAGGAGACAGGGATGTTGTAACTCAGTGTGGGAAGAGAATAATACATTTGCAACCTGCTCCTGATGGGCACTTCTCTGTACTCTCCTACCCAATGTTGATGGTCAACTGACAAATGCCATGGTGTATACTAGCCGGAGAAGGCTATGGGAATCTGGGGCTCTGACCCTTCAGGGATTTGGATCAGACCACTAGGTAAGCCATCCAGACCAGCAGAGGTTCCAGCTAGGGGTGAATGTAACCTAGAATAAGTACAAATTGATGAAGACCATGAGTATCAGTTGCAGCTTCAAGTTCTGCTGCAGGGGTAGGACTGAAGTCGGTCAGACTAACTTTCTTCTATTATATTTCCTCAGAAAAAGAAACCAACCATAATCCAGGAAAAGCTGTTCCTATATAGGGTGAGTTACTACTTAAAGCAAGTGAATCTGGGTGAAGCCAGCCCCTAGATAACCTGTCAGGCCCAAGCACTCGTTTCTCCAGCTGCTAGGAGTGGTGGCTGCTAACGGTTCATAGCTGAGTCTCAGCCCAGATGGCAGCTGGAAGCTGTCTCCCTCATCCTGGGTTACGCTTCCACCCAGGGAGAGTCTGCTTCCAATGACTGGGCCCTACCTCCTTCCCTAATTTTGGGCTACATCCCAGGCTACCAATAGGACTGTCTGAGGCTTCTCTCTAACGTAACTACATTACTATTCAACTTCTCCCTCTGCCCACCCTGCTTCTCCCAACAATTTCATACAGGAGTTGTTTCCAAGAGCATTTTCCAGTAAGCCCCCTGAATATAAACCTACTCAGAATCTGGTCCCTGTGTAAACTGTCCTACCTGTAGGTCCTGTAGGTCCTGCACCTCTAACGTTCCTCTTTCAGTACCTCTGAGAGGTAGTCTGGCCCGATTTGGTCTTAAAGCTTCCTCAGGTGTTTATGATGCCCTACTGGGAACCAGTGGCATTATGGATTGAGTTTGGACAGTGTTTTGAGCCAATTCTGGTAATCAATTTTTAAGAAAAAAATAGATATGCCTATTAAAAGTGTAGAGTACACAAGGAGAGTCTCCTGCCCTGTTGAGGTCATGAATGGTGACAACATGAATTTACTTTTTCAGGAGAAATATAAATATGAAGGCAGATCATCATGACATTATTTATTAGAAGACCATGGTGATGGTCTGCTGAATTAAACCTACAAGACCTGGTGGCTGGGCACTAGGACTGTAAGAAGTGAGTCACCCAGAGCGGTCAATCCCATGAGATGTCTTCTAGTCCTGCAACATGTCTGGTTCCTGCTAGTTAATAAAACCAATCTGGTTAGAAGAAATATTTAATTCTAAGTGTCTGATACTGTCCAAACTAGTAACAATGATTTAAGTTCCTCTTGAGAAGTGATTTTTTTAGATGGTACAGACTCTGTGGCCAGCACGTATTTCTCATTAGACAACTGACTTTGGTTGTGAGCTCGGGCAAATCAGTTTACACTGCCAGGCTTCACTGCCTTATTTTCAAAATGTAGATGTTGAGATAGGTATTCCTTAGGTTTCTTCTGACTCTGCATGACAGACTCTCCTATGATCTGTTTCTCCAAAAAAAAGAAGACCAAGTGTAAAGGAAATCTGACAATGTAATAAGATACAGAAAAGGTTAGTGAAAGGAAAGTTACCTGCCACACATCCATACATGGGATACATTTTTTTTCTTTTCTATTACATTTATTACAAGATATTGAATATAGTTCTCTGTGCTATACAGTAGGACCTTGTTGTTTATCTATTTTATATACAGTAGTTTGTATCTGCTAATCCCAAACTCTTAATTTAGCCCTCCCCACTGCCCTTTCCCTTTGGTAACCATAAGTTTGTTTTCTATGTCTGAGTCTGTTTCTGTTTCATAAATAAGTTCGTTTGTATCATATTTTAGACTCCACATATAAGTGTTATCATATGGTATTTTTCTTTCTTTCTGGCTTACTTCACTTAGTATGACAATTTCCAGGTCCATCCATGTTGTTGCAAATGGCATTATTTCATTCTATTTTATGGTTGAATAACATTCCATTGTCTATATATACCACATCTTCTCTATCCAGTCATCTGTCGATGGACATTTAAGTAGTTTCCATGTCTTGGCTGTTGTAAATAGTGCTGCTATAAACACTGAGGTGCATGTATCTTTTTGAATTGGAGTTTTCTTCAGATATATGCCCAGGAGTGGGATTGTTGGATCATATGGTAAGTCTGTTCTTACTTTTTAAAGGAACCTCCATACTGTTTTCCATTGTGCCTACACCAAATTACATTCCCATCAACAGTGTAGGAGGGTTCCCTTTTCTCCACTCCCTCTCTGGCACTTACCGTTTGTGGACTTTTTAATGATGGCCATTCTGACTGCCGTGAAGTGATATCTCATTGTAGTTTTGATTTGTTTTTCCATGATATACATTTTTAATCTGCATTTTGAACTGGAAGCAATGTTACACAGCCTATCCTCAAATGGCTTTACTGCAAACATGTGTAACTGACCTGAAGTTAGACCAGCATTCAGCAAGTTGAGTATCTCATCCACTCAAAGATTTGTTATTTCCTTTATCTTGCAATGAAGAATTGTATAAAACGTTCCTGAGACATCTTCCCAAGAGACAGTAATTTATCTTCTCTAACCTTAAAAATTCCATTTAACAGTAAGTCTGGGAGAATGGTTCTATTGTTTTAAGAAAAAAAAAAAAAAAAAAAGAAATCACTCACTAGTAAAAACAGGTTTCCTTTCATCTCCTTCAACTTAGTTTTAGCTCTCAAGCTATCCCTGGGTATCCCAGATATCCAGACCCCTAGAACAGCAATGTTTCAGAGACAGCCACTGTGGCAGACAGAAAGTGGAGAAAAGCTTTTATTTGCTTTATATACTATTTATTTATATATTATACCTCTAAATATGATTTCTTTGGAAGACAAAGTCCTGCTGCTTTAGCCAAATCAGGAAAACATTTATTGAGAATCCAAAGTTTGATAAGACACTTAATATACTTTCTTTAAAAAGCAAGGAATCCTAATGTGATCCCCCTGGTCCCCTCTGAGTTTCTTGGAAACTAAATTGCACTGGAAACTGTGGGGCTATTTTTTGTCCTCTGGTAAGATCCTGCATAAGTGTTTACCTATTGCAAAACATATTATTTGATGATAGCTTACTTTTCTTTTTATTTCTTCGTTTATGGCATTAGATTGAGTTTTTAAAATTATGTATATAGGCAGATTGCATTGTTTCTGAATTTTGTTTCAGGATAGTAAAGCAGGTATTCCAAAATAGTTGTTATAGAAAGGTTGAGAAACACTAATTAAAATAAATGTCATTTGAGGGGTCATGCGTAGTTGGAAGGTATTTAAGCATGGGCAGTCTATTCTCTGGCATCATCAGTACCTCAAACACATACAGAGGTTTGAGCTCTAAAAGATAAAGGTTTGACAAATCCTCATCTAGCATTAAACACTAGTTTAAACTCATTAAACTCAAGTTCTCTTTATAGAATCCAATCCTTATGCAGAAGACACTAATGATCACAATTATGGTACCAGTTGAACATTCTCCTTAAGTCAGACAAGTGGGACGTAAGAGCTGTGCATCCTTCAACAGTATCCTTTGTGTCAATACTTTTTTAAAAAATAGATACACTATGGTCTAATCTAGACATAGAGACCTGAACACCCGATCTTAGAAATGGACGGCAACTCTTAGAGAAGACATAGCTTCTCTTCTAACTATTCCATTTTCTTTTCAGCAATGTACTGGCTGGCTTGTTTCAGCTAGTCTTACCCTTCATCCACTTTGAGTTTGGTTTGGAGCCATAAAATCACAATGCATAAAGCTAATTACAGATCTTAGTTGCTGAATTCAAACTAAGCTTGATTATTTTTAGACTAATTTTAAAATGGCATTTTAACATAAAATATTAAAACTTCACATATTCCTATTAATTTGATTTTCTCCCTTTGTGCCAGGAATCCCAGCCAAGAAGTCAACAGGAAAGCAAATCAAAATATTTCTTAGCTACACTGCATTCCAAAATTGCCTACTTCATGCCAAATTCTATTGCCCATCCTTACCTATCAACACCCCCTCAAGGGAAGCACTTCAACTAACATGATCATTTGTTTTAGGTTTGCTTCCAAATTAAAAAGGCATTTAGTTCCCCCTGTAAAGTAGCTATTGCCAAACAACCCGAATCTTTATTTATAGCTGGCTATTCATCTCTAAATAATCATAAAACATAAAAAGATAGAAAATTGTAGAACCAAAGACTCTTTCTTGATATGAAATGGTTTCCTGTAAGTACATAATTTAAGCCTCTTTTTTTTTTTTCACATCAAGTTACTTGCAAGCTATTTGGGAGTTGAAGTCAGTTGTAAAAAGCACTTTTTGTACTAAATATTTTTTACTAGTGATGTGCAGGTTCACTAAACACGATCCTAGAACTGGGCTGCGAATCCTAGAAATGTCTTCTCCACCATCTTCCTACGTCCATTTCTCAGGCATCTCATTTGAGTTTTAGGCTTAAGACTTTGGAGAGGTTTCTGAAGTATCAGGGCAAGCTAGAGTGGACAGAAATGGCTCTCTTCCCTCATGATCTACTTCAGTCGCTGTCATACTGCAAGATTCTGACACACACCCCCAACCCAAAGGTAACTCAGACCCTCTTCACAGCAATTCACAACAATCGGAAAATCCAATTACCCATATGACTAATCCTTAGTAATTCTCTTGAGTATATTCCTTCTTAGGAGCCAAGGGGAATCATCCTGCCCATCCCCGAGGCTATACACATTTATATGGAAAGACTGCTGGGCTGACTGCATTTTCATTCAAATTTATATACAAAGTATGTTAATATATTGTTCTATCAGGTTGCATGCATAAAACTCCACTTCTCTGCAGTCTTATTCTGTATATACTCATATAGACTGTAATTACACGGCTCTTTAAACAGTCTAAAACACACATTTATGCTAGCATCATTTTTTCTACTCTGTATGATCTTTTAATGAGCCATGGATCTGAAGTCAATATTCTTTCCTAGCACAGGCACTATACCCCTATTATCATGTAAAAAAGAGAAACATCCTGTTCGGAGCAACTGATTCCATTTAACCTGAGGGTGCCAGGACCTCCTGCTTTAACAAACATGGAAGAGCCCACTGAGCCAAACTAGACTTTACGAAATTCTAAGTGCAGTTCAGTAGTGATATAAAAGGCATTTCAAGCAAGTGCAATTTCTTTTTCCTCCTCTGCTGTGGATGCTAATTAATTAGCTGCCCTTGATTACTGGGTAAAGCTAAAGAAAAAAAAGAGAGAGAGAGATTAAATGGGCAGGAAAGGTCAGGTGTCTAAAGCTTAAAATTATAAAGACTAATTTTAAAATGTCATTAATTTTGGCATTAAAGCAAATATCTGGATAATAGACAGCAAAGAAAGAAAGAGAGAGAAGAAGAGAAAAAAATGAAAGGCTTTTCAAAGAGGTAGATGTCTGCAAATGTCAAAGAAAGGAAAGTTGTTAATGATGAGAGAGGAAAAAAAAACAATTATGAGAAGATTTATAGCAGAAGGCAAAGACAGCCGATTTGTTCTAATGTCACTTTTTAATCTGCCTTGAAATTTCTTAAAATTCAACATAACAAATAATATTGTCTGGCATTTTAATTCTCCATGCGCATTCAATCTTAATAAATATGGCTGGCAGACATCGCTGTCTGTGCTTCACGATATTTCATCACATATAATTATCCCACATCCAGGCAGAAACAACTCAAAAGTTCAGTCATAAAGAGTACCGTTCTTTCTGCTCAGTGAGCAGTTCTGTCTTTGGGAGCAGCTCTACACCTTTGGGAAGTTCAATATCCCTCACTGTTCTAGTGCTCGGTGAGTTTCAGCCTCATCCTTGAAGCAGTATCTGCAGCAAAATTATCTCATCTGCTTCTGACATTTGGAAACAAATATTCTAATGATGTGGAAAATGATTTTACAAGAAGTTAATTTATTCTATCAATTTCCATGACTTCTCGAGGCTTTTTTTGGACACTTTTTTCCCCCAGGGAGAATATTTAATGTAATTACTTGGCTAGAATCTGTCTCTCTCTTTCCCTCTCTCTCCCTTTCAGTTATAAAACAATACCTACCCAATTTAACCTTGTACGGGAATTGTAAAACAAAAATTACATCTTAAAAAATCTGAAGTGTTATATTCTTTTTGAAGACTTTGTCATTAATGTCAATAAAAAATAAACACTGGAAAAGGAGTAATATTTCTACACTATGTAGCAAATGCAATAATGATCCTTTAAAGTCATTAAATTATGTCAGTGATAATATAATTACAGTACCCTATTTTTCATTAAAATAGCATCATTGATTTACCCATAATAATCTTTAACTAAAACAGACAGTGTCATTTTATTTTTTTTTTTTGACAGTGTCACTTTAATACAAACATATGACTGAGATGATCTACAGAGAAAGCCGCACAGGAAGCCCTTGGGCACCTGGATAACTGAATTATTGCCCTGATGCCTTCATGTACATCACTCTCAGAATGACTTCCTTATCTACCTGACCAGGATTCAGTGACAGATGAAAATCAAACTTAGTCATAATGTACAAGACAAAATCAGCAACTTATTTTATTGAATAGGATAAAGTTATATTAACCGAGATAAATATTACAGTTTAATTATGGAAATGAACACTCATTTTATGTTATGCCAGGTCACATTAGTAAGACAGATTCTGGATTTTTAATCATCCTAAGGATTTAAATGTGGAAATATCATTTTCATTTACTCTGTCACAACCTTATTCAGACAATCATCTATTCTTATCATGGAGTAACTATGTTGATCATGTAGACCGAAAACAAGATTTGGGAGATGAAATAAACCCTTAACGTATAGAAGTATGATACCAGTGCATACTAAAATACTGTCTTCATGCAATGCATGAAATATGAGGAGGTACAAGTTGATGATAATTTTATATTTTTAATTGGAGAGGAAATAATTAGATTTATGACCTAAAAGATAGCCCCATAACTTTGTGTACATTTTAAATATGTACTATTCATTTGGGAACAAAATGCACTGTCTTGCTTCTATACGAAGCCGGACATCTTTAGACTCTGCCTTCACAAACACCCATCTTTTGCATATATTTATCCAACACAGTATTGACCTTTCCTCCCACCAGCACCTATTATTTGCCATGCAAAGAAGTGGCAATAAAGAGTTGGATTAAGTTGTATGCAGAGACATCTTTGCTAGGAAAATGTCAACAACTTGCATTTCCTATGGCCACTCCCATCTCATGGAGGTTCATAATGAGTAAAGAGAGGTTAAACTCTAGCTATGCCCCAATCCAAGGAGGAGGTTTCAAGATAAACTCAGGTTCACTCACACTGAATCAATAATTCATTACTCAATACGCCTACCCTTCTCAGGGATAAAAAGTAGTGTGACTATCAATATTTTTTCCTGCTAGTGCTCGCATTTTTCTTAAAAATGTTGAAGCTGATTTAAGATTTAAAATGTTAACTTTGTATGTTTCCCATTATAATTAAAGATATTTGGAAAGGTTCCTAATGAAAAGTTCAAAAAATTAACAACGAATTTGTGAACCATGCATAAGAATAACTTTTCTAGAAGATTAAATCCCATGTATTTGGATCTTAAAGTTTAGCACAGCACAATCCAAATGAATAACTTCTTACTAATTTATCAGTACTGCTCCACATCTGATTTAATATAACATAGCTGACGTCTATAAAAATAGTGATGGCTCACTCACTGACAACCTTTGGCTTCCATGTCAGGGCACTGGCCCAAGCCCCATGTGAAGCCGCTACTGCAGTTCTGACAGATACTGCACAGGTGAACATCTTTACAGCAGCCATGCTAAGGCTGCCTCTCATTTTAAGAAATCTGGCAATGTCCCTCCCTATGTGCAGAAGAGATTCATTAAGAGTGAAGGTACATGCTGCTGTGTACAACAAACGTGTGCATCAATCAATGAGAACACCTTACCCTGTTGACTTCCTGTATGCAACCAAATCCTCCCAGGATGGGGGACGGTGGGGGTGGGGGGAGCAGGTCAGTTTCACTGCAGCATGCTCTGGAGCACAAGGACAAAATGAGGACTCTCCACATTCCTACTTGAAAACACTGTTTCTTCCCTTATGTATCATTTCCTTTGGTATCTTTTGTTTGGTAGTGAAACCTGGAGCTAAAGGAGCACCAAGCACTGAGATGTATTTAAATAGACTGCATGATGGTGATTTTTGCAGTGTTTCTATTTGTGACTACTGAGAATAACTTAGTTGCTTCATTTTTTTTTTTAAATCTTCACTTCATCCTTATATTATGAGCCATTTCATGGATAAAAGAAATTTAAGATCATTTTAAGCTCATTAGAAGCGGTTTGAGCAAATGAAATTGGGACAAGTAGTTAGGAAATTTAAAAGCCAATATAAGGGAGGAATCCAAAAAAATGGTATTTGCTGCTTTAAACATTTTATTTTAACTGAAAATATAAACATATGCATGTATTTGCCAATCTTCTGAGGTTGAAATAAGACCTCTTCTTTGAGTACACTTACTCTGATTGGTGGACCATGACTCTTAAATAAAATGCAACCATATGCATCATTTCAACTTAGGTGTCTCCAAAGAGAAGGCTAAAAATAAAGGGTTGACTTAGCAGGCTTGGGTGTGGATAATCGCTAAGCCCTTAGAATACCCTGCCTGACAAGACTGTCTTTGTATACCTGATGCCTTGGGCAAATAGTTTACGCTAATTGTGCGATATGATGAATGCCTGTGTGTTTTACTCACCCAGGGTCTGGACCACAGTCCGTCTGACATCTGGGAGAGCTGCAGACTGAGTAGGTCAGGCATATGGTCCTCCATGCCTATGTGACTGGCCCCAAAAACAACCTGCACTTGGGGTCCAGTGAGCTTCCCTGGCTGCCAATACTTTCTGCATGTCACACATCGTTGCAGGGAGAATTAACTGTTGTCCACACATCTCCACTGTGAGAAGAAACCTGAACCTCTTGGCTAGTCTCTCCCAGATGCTATCTTATGCACCTTTCACCTTTACTGGTTTTAATCTGTATCCTTTCACTGTAATAAACTGTAACCATGAGCTCAACAGTTTTTCTGAGTTCTGTGAGTCCATGGAGTGGATCATCAAACCTGAGGGTGGTCTTAGGGATCCCAATACAAAAGTGAGAATTTAACAATATTTAACAATGCAACCGATATAAAATAAATATGGATTTTAAAGCTCTCCCTTTTATCTAGTAAAGCTGTCTTCCCACAGCAATTTTGGCAGCTTTTGTGGACTCCTTCCAAAGATTAAAATGAATTTAAAATAATTTGATTAATTCATAAAAAGACTAAGTCTCTTTCCATTTGCATCTATATTTTACCAAGTTTTAAAAGTCTTAATTTGATTATTTAATGATTATAACAACCAATTTCTGAACAAAGAATATAATTCTTTGAAAAATTAAAACAAACTGCTTTCCCTATTTTAAGGAAGTAGAAAATATTCCCACAGAGTATTGGTGTGTGAAATTAAAAATATCCTCCCCCCATGGACACTGACCATGGGATTGTGCAAGACAGACAAGGAACTGATATCTGATATTTCATCACCAAAAGGAACAGTGTTCTATTCAGGGAGTTTGATGTTATAAAAATACTTAATAGAAAATATCTTTGATATCTATAAGATATCAGTAGAGTTGGAAAGAAGCCAAAAAACAAGAGTATTTTAGCAGTTTGGGGTGGCAAGGAAGAACGTATCATATAATAAAACCATTACAATGATTATGTATTATATACATATACACATATATATATTTATTTACACACTATATACATGATATGTGTATGTACATGAAAAATGGAAAGCCTCTCAGAAGAATTTAATTCTTAGGTTTTGCGATAGATGACTATTGTAAATCAGTGAAGGCTAGTTCAGCCAAAACTCCTCTTACCTATTTTTCGGTTCCCTACCAATATGGCCCTTGAACTTCAGAGTTATTTTAATAGACTCCATGTATATTACATATGCAAACAGCCTCCTACACTTAATTGTGTCGCCCTGGAAGAAAAGGACATATTTTCTCAGTGTGTTTTGTTTGTGTGTCTGTGGAAGAGGAGGGGCACTCAAAGAGTTATTTTACGAAAACTTCTGCAAGGAACTGACAGCACAAAACAGGACTCTTGGTGACAGTGGGACAGACCACAGGACCAGAGGGAAGGAAAGGACATTCCCCATCAGGGAGGCTTTTGGAGGACACTGGTACACAGGATACACATGTGATAAACAGACACCAGACCAGCCTCCATGTGGAAGAGAAAAGATAAAGCAAAGGGTATTGGGCTCTGGTGGCTTCCAAGGGGTATCATGGAACATGCTATGGAAGATTAAAATGCTATCTACCACTTGGAAGCTAAAAAGACAACTTAACAGGTTCATATGAGACAACTCCACTGACTACCAACTTTTGGGAAAGACACCAGACAAATGTCTTTTTTGTCAAATTACTGTGACCCTGTGTTTTACTTTCCGGGCTGGAAGACCTGGGGATGTATGAATCACATATGTTAATGAACCAGCAGATGTGAATACAGTCTATTAAGTCTGATAACAGATACGAGTACAGAGTGATCTAAAACAGGGAGCACCAGAGCCAGTGTGTGTTGGGGAAAAGGAGGGAAATTTCAGAAAACTTCACAGAGGAATTGGTGTTTTAAATGAGTCAGGAAAAGTGAGTAAACATTTACCAGGCAGCTACAGACTTGACGGGCATACCAGGTAAACATACAGAGGCAGGAGAGAGCACGGTGTGCTCCAGGACTAGCTGTTACTGGAGTAGGCTAACACATAGGGTATATATGTAGATGGAGTGACAATAAATAAAACTGGAAACGTATAACTCAGATTTGTCCACCACAAAACTCCTTCAATGTGTATGCATAATAAAACTTTCTTTGGGATCTTTGTGGTTAGCATGCTTGCAAATGGGGAAGTTGCTGGCAGCCAACAAGGCTGCTCAGGGGATAGATATGTTTGCCAAGATCTCAGGTACATTTTATGAAACAATACAAAATGGGACGTTCTTAGAAGGCAATCCAGACCTTAACAAATGGCTCTACCAAAAAGGATTGCACATGTATGATTCCTTCATGGAGACTCAAGCTATTACCACCAAAAAGTTTCCATAAAAATTGTCCAAGAGTATTTGGCTGTATGACGGAGCTACACGTACGACGATACCCTCAGACTGGAGATGAGTCTAGGTGAACGACTGAAGTCCACTGTAAAAATTCCTCCCCCTCCTCTCCCACTCCTCTTTAGGCAAAAGAGCTGCACTGCCAGCAATTCCCAAGTAAGCCCAACAATCACAAAACTTAGAGAGGCCTCAGAATTTACAGGAGTGGTAGAAAGGCAGTCTCGTAATTTAAAAATTTAAAAAGTTGATCATTTTAAATTATGATTTTGTATATACCATCAATGTTTCATTGCCTTTCCCCAAGTCTTCAGAGACATTGTTTTTGAAAAGGCATCCTTGATATTTAGCCACAGCCATTTCAGCTTGAAATGAAGAGCCAAAATGTATTTAATTAAATATACCCTAGTCGCATGATTCCTACAAAAGAAAAAAGACACGTCCTTATTACTAATTATTGGGCAAAATTATAATTGGACTAAATTGGCATTAGACTAGAAAAGAAAGCAGTAGCCAGAGTGATAATCCAGACCTCAAAGGGTCAGTTTGAACACTGCATGCTGGTTATATATTAATAAAAGGGGATAAATCAAAGAACATATGTGTGACTTTGAACATTTCTAAAATTTAATACATTTTAAACTGCTGCCAAGAAAAGGGGGATATTTATTTTCTCTGACATTACTCCCTGATTCAGACTTAAGTATGTCTTCCATAATTCTGAAAGGCATAGCAGTGAGTGATATATCAAAGGAATGCTGTGGCTTCAGGTACGCTGCCTCCCAATTTGACAAGCCACGGCAGTATTACTTAATAAGCAGAAGCTGACTTCTGCCAACACAGTCCTCTACTTGCCTGAGACAAGGAAATATATAGTACTTTACAAGAAGAACATTTGAATATTTACCATTTTATAGATCCTCCCTGACTGCAGAGAAGAGAAAAAAAGCCAATTGCCCTTTAGAACAATCTTTCATTGGGGAGACATTTTTAGTGAGTAATATTTCAAAGACTGTTCAAGGGTGAAAATAATGTTTTATAAACAGTAAATATTTTAGTGACTCCATGGTGAAAATTTCATAGTATGGGTTTTTTATATGGTATATTTCCTTTCACTGAAATTTCACTGTCTTTCATCATTTCTAAAAATACAAATGGGTCAAGAGTTTCCCTACTAAGCTAAAGTCGTCTTTAAATTTTCACACCAATTATACTTTCCCTAGAATCAAATAGGTCTACATGCAAATGTATCCATAGCATTTAAAAAAATACTTGTCAAGACAATGGACTTACAGTAAGTCAACAAAAATTACCTACTGTCATATAATAGCAAGAGATTAATTGCATAGAATATATGACTTATAAATAGATATTAACTTAAAACCTAGATTACTGAAGTTAGCAAAACAAAAACTACAAGGCACAGGTTTACAAATCCCAGGCTTACTTTCAACATTGGTTGCAACTGAACCCCTAAGCTGTTGATCCAGTTCTCCAAACTCTAGAATCAAGTTGGAAGTGAGACCAGAAATACTTCCAAGACAGTGAGACTGTGGTTTCTACTCCCTGGATAGCCCAAAAGGACTTATTAAGTTATCTAGAATGCTGCAGTTTAAATGCTTACATGCTATAAACTAACATTCCAGTTCTCAATTAATGGAAAGTGAAAGTTAAGGCAAGTTTAGGGAGAAAATGGCAAAATCACCAACTGTAGGTTAAGAACTCTGAGTAGGGGAAATGCTGACTCTGATAACCTTGGCTGCCAGTTTAATAAGCAATATTTAGTCATATCTTGGGTAAAAGCCAAGAAATGAAGTTCAAGTTGAGAACCAGACCAAGAGTTCAGCTGGTCCTCAATGGGAGTTGCCCTAACACTCACTGGTCAGGACTCAAAATGAGGGCGGGAGTACAGATGAGGTCAAGGAGTAATAAAACACAGGGCAACACCATTCTCATGCACAGGAAAGATCAGTGATCCTCAAAATATTGTTCATCTTTGACAATTCTTATCAGTCATTCAAAACTTGACTATAGTATAAAATGTGTTTCAAATATTGTATAATGTGTCCCCAAAACAACTTCAGCTATAAATAATAATCTTCATTTATTCCTCGGTTCCATGTGCAATTTAAAATTTGGAAAAATAAACCTTTATTAGGAGAAAATAACTCCAACAGAGAGAAGATTATGTGTCTACCTCCACTCGCCAGAATTAAAAGTAGGCCATCCAACTCAAGAAAAATTGAAAAGCAGAAAATATTCATTTTGTAGGAGATATGGGATGATGACTAAGACTTGTTGTTAAGAATAAAGTAGATTTGGAGAAGAAAATCTGCTGTATGGCAAGGTTTTATTTTCTGATCACTGGAAACAGTGATGATTTCAGGAGAAAAAAAAATCTCAGGATTCTTGAGAAAACTGGGAAGAAATAAAGAGTTTTGATACTAGTAAGACTGGAATTTTTTTTTAATTGAAACTTGTGATGCTAAGAGTTCCTAAGAAAGAATATCAGATAGAAGAAGATGTGAAACTGATCATTGACCAAGAACATGTTCCAGGGCAGACAGAGACTGAGAGGATTATACCAAAGGACCTATGAAGTTAGAAAGAGGACTTGATTACTCTTATCTATTAATTTTCAATTCATTTCAAAAGGCTTCAAAGGACCTTCTAAAATACCAAAGCAAAGCTACAATACCAAAGCAAAGAATTAATCAATTAAAAAAAAAAAACTTGAGAAAGAGAGAAAATAACCATTGAAAATTCAATAAAGCTCTGATTGGGGTTTGTATACAGAAATGCAGAAGATAAGGTCTTCTAGAGTTGCTTGAGCTGCAAACCAAATTCACCTTTAATTTTTCCAGGATTCAGGGCAAAAATGGACATGGGGATAGTGAAGTTGCTAATTCTTTCTCTTAGCAGATCGTCCTTCCTCAGCAAAACCCTTGAAGGAAAAACAAAAGCCTAGGTCTAGTCCAGGTACACACATGTTCTGAGGGTCCTGCAGGGCAAAGCCAGGCAGGGAGATGACAACCAGAAATAGCAAGAAAGTGGGAGCATGGAGAATACCAGGGCCAGTTGGTTGCCACACTTAAATTGCTAGGAGTAAGGAAGAGGGTATAGTTCACCGGTAGGGTGTGTGCTTAGCATGCACAAGGTCCTGGGTTCAATTCCCAGTACCTCCATTAAAAAAAAAAATAGTAAATAAATTGCTAGGAATAGAAGACACCATCCTGGTGAGCAGGAATGAAATGGATGATATTCACTGAGACATTCCAAACAGTGTGGGACGTTGCGGGACCCTCAGTCTCCATAATTGTACTCCAGGTCGCATACTTCTTATCCCTGTCAGGTCCACCTCCCCTACCAGGATAACTTTGTGCCTTTCCCTATACCCATTCTCTACCTTGGCCCCCCATTCTTTGATTCCCTCTCCATCCAGTCTGTTCTACCTTGTCCTATGGAATCCCTGTCCCACCGTGACAGACTTGACCAAACTTCACTCTGTGCCTCTTTACCTCAAAGAAACACAACTCTTGCCTGACAGCACAATCCATCCTGTTCATCCTCTCATGACCCGTGGTCCATGGACCGGCGCCAAAGCTTCACTTAGCCTTCTCCAACAGACCCCCTGTCCCTTCCAGAGTATCGTTTCTTCTTATCTTACAGTATTACACGCTAGAAAATTTGGTCTTCAAAACATTTTCCTAATTCATTTTCTCACCAGAATGAGCTGTGTAATCAGTACTAAGTCATCCTCCTCAGCAGCGAGCTGAAGGCCGTTTCCTTGTCAAGTATCTCACACCTGCGGCTAGCAATGTAATTTGTTTTCTTTATGAATACTGAAATGAAAGCAAGAGTCAAACAGGAAACACTGTAGGACTGCGTTCACTTCCCTAAGTACACGATGATATTTCTTGCCTCCGTGACTCTGCATGATTTTCTTTTTTTCTGGAATGTTTTCCCATAACATTTTTATCTGGCAAATATTATTCCTCCAAGAATTCCCTCTTTTCTGGTACACGTCCTGAGCCATCTCAGGAAGCCAATGGTCCTCCTTTGTGTCACTGCTGTACCTTGTATATACACTAAAAAAAACTCACAGCAATTAATTTACATGTTTATTTGGTATCAACTACTTAGAAGAAGGACTAGTACCTCGTGAAGTTCCCAGCACACTGGCAGACAATAAATACTTGTGAAATTTTCTCAAGTTGCAACCTCTTACTCAAAAAAATGTTAAAAGTGTTTTCAATAGGCTGTGTCAAGCTACCTACAGTAATCTAGCCAGTCAGTTTTAAATCAATAAATTATAATTCCCTCAACAGACTTACCCAGACTCTGTTTCGGGGCCATTTTAGAACAAAAAAAGTCCACAGAATATTTGAAGGGCTAGTGATATTTCTCTATTCAAGTAGCATCAAGTCTTAAGATCTGCGTTACTAAACTTCTTAAAGACGTAGCCCTAGCTGATGGTATAGAGTGGGCCACAATTCAGTTCACACTAAATCATTAAAAAGTCTCACAGTTGTCAGAGGTAAACATTTGAGAGTAAACAAAGTCTGCTTCACATAAATGCCTGTTCATATACAGCTGAGTAATTCTTTAGAAAATAATATGTAACTGCCTCTTTTCCTGTAGAACTATGTTTACAAGTAACTACTAAATTCTGGTTTCATGCAATTTTAAAAGGCACACAAACTTTCCTTATCTTGCACAACAGGTAGATAGCTAAAAAGACAAAGAAGGAAAGAAAGAAGGAAAGAGAAAAAAGGAAAGAAAGAAGGAAAGAAGGAAAGGAAAGAGAAAGAGAGAAACAAAGAAAAAGAGAAAAAAGCGAAGGAGGAAGGAAGAAAAAAAGATGACAACTGCCATCTGCATAACAAAGTGAGCTGATATTTATACATTTAATAATCTTTTCCACAATGCACTATCTTGTATATTGCTTTGGAGTTTTATTAAGAAAGTGAGTGACATGTTTAGCTGTATTTTGCTGATAAGAGATCTGGTCACCATCAGCACCACGCCTTTTCAGGTCAGCTTCTATTTCTTAATATCCTTTTAAGACACAATAGGGCATCTTTTATTGATCCATTAATATATGACTCAGGTGTGTTGCAAAGCAGGAGGCACTGCCTAAGAGCTTGAGCCAACAAGGTGCCCTGCAAGTAGGTAAAGGATGATCTGGAAGGTCCTGGCCTAAATACAACACAGAGAAAAATGTTTCAAAGGTCATTTTTGTTCTTAGAGACTAGAGAAAAATATTCACTATAGAAAATAAATAATACAAGAGGTGCAGTGAGGACAAGACATACAAGAAGAGAAGAAAGACATATTTTGAAATAAATACAAAAGCCTTTTAATTTTGACTTTCCACTCCCCAGCTTCAACAGTGATTTTATCTGCTGTCTCCCCACTTCTTCTGCATCAGCTCCCCACAGGAGCCCTGGCTGCCTTCAACATTTGCTTCCTTTAAAAAGGCTAAGTTGGGGCTTACTGTGCTCTTGATTTAGTGTCAATTTAACATTGAAACAATCTTGAAAGAAACCCAGCTCCCCTGCAGGGAACTGCTGGAAAACTGGCAAAAAGGACCAAAGAAGGCATTGTAAATGGTCACCTTCCATCCCTGCAACAGCCTCCCCAGTGCCTTCAACTTCATTAGAAAAGCCAATTTAGACTTTTTAAATGGCTCCCAATACTGACTTTTCTATCTCAGTGAATAGCGAAATTGACCTTTTTGTAAAGCACAGCAAGGGGACAGAAATTAGCCCGGAGGGCCCCCAGCACCTGCCCCCTCACCCACCTCCAGAGACCAGGGGCCACAGGTCAAGGACCTTTTCCCTGGCATCTGTTTTTAGAAAAGCACACTAAGAAGCCGTTTATACACAACCACTGGGTCTCTTTGTTCACACCACTGTTCCAAGTTCTGAATATAATTGTCAGTTATCATAAAGTGGATGCTTCAGTCTGTGATGACCAGCTGACCTGTGGGACTTGACAGAACTAAGAACGGCAGGAACCATCCATTTAAACCTGTCACCGCGAGACTATGAAGCTCCAAGCACATCTCAGCCCTGCAATGTGTTTCATTTCCTTCTCATCGGAACATTATCTTTAGCTGTAGCTGTCACCACATTTTCTAGCAGACTCTAAGAGCCCAGCGAAAAAACTCAGAGGGGAATGATAGCCCTTCTGACATCAAGACTCGCAGGTGATTTTGAAGCATTTTGAGACGGAGAAAAAGAGCAGTGGGTCAGAAATGCCTCCAGGGGCGGGCTTTTTGTTGCTGTTGTTTGTCAATTTTAGTTTCTTAGGATCCATATCATAATGCAGCATATGCCACAAGGCCCATGTTTGAAAAACAGATGCTACTAAAAAAATGTCTCCTGATTAATCCTGTAAATACTCAAGTTGTACATTTAAGCAGGTCCAACCATGATACACATTTATGAGAATCAGGTAGAGGTAGGAAACCATTGAAGAAAATGTCAGGGCAGGTACCCCGTGTCTCAGAATCGTTAATAAGACCACAACTACTGATCCATCGACGATCCAGACTTAGAAACACAATCTCAGCACCCTAGTCACCCGACTCAGATAACCTTATCCATCCTATGACTACTGAGTGCTCTGCTTGCCTTTTCTCCTCTCTACACTTCCTCAGGCTAACGCAGGAAAACGGAGACTGTGGGATGGGTACTTAGCAACAAGAAAACCCCTAGACTACTGACCTTGGATTACAAAGAGCCCCTTGCATACGCTTTCCCTTGGAGGATCTGTGTGGAGCTCCACATTAAGAAATGCCGGGGAGAGTGAGAAGGCTTGAGGTCCACCTCCCACTCTGCCCCTCCCCAGGCAGGCAGGTGTCACTTTCCTGGGCCTCACTGTCTCCTCTGAAATGAAGGGAATGGATAAGAGAAACTGAGAGCCCCCTTTCAGCTTAAAATTGATGAATTACTCAGTGTTCTCAAAACGGATTAAGACTGGATCTTTACACAGAACAGAAACCTTAGCCACGAGCTGAGCTTTCTCTGTCCCACTAAAGACCTCTATTCAGAAGCCCCAGTTGGGACAAATCAGGTTAGGTTCTCATCTGCCTTTCTGTTACTTCAAGTAGATTACTAGAAACAAGCAAAGAACACTGAAAGATAAATAAATATTGAAGGCAAAAAACAATACAGAATATTAACAGGAAGCATCCCTTCCACCATTTCATCATTCACTTCCTTTGATTTGCTAACAGGTTTACAGTGAACCTAAAAATGTTCTCGGATTAAATTTACCAAAATGTTCTCTGACTCAATTATTTAGCATTCTTAAAAAATATATTTGCTTTTACTACATGTACAGGGATACCAGCTGAGGTCCCTCAGGAATATATTTCTCTCTACTAGGGCAAAATCTTAAGAAACAACCACTTTCTTATTTAAAAATGAACTACATTTTACTATTGGTCCAGTAATAAAATAGGGTCTTGGGGAAGGGATGTGTGTGACTAATTCTATGGTACTTATAACATCTTCATCGTCTACTTTTTTTTTTTCATTGTTAAATAACACTTACATCTCTGCAATAAAAATCATCAAATTATCTATAAATTGTATAAAGCATTACTTGACAAAATAATCTCCTTTGTGAAGACATCAAAATCACTGACACTATTTCAGGATTTTACAAAGATACAAAATTCTGAAATTGAGGTCCAACAATGAATCAGGAAACTGAAGAGTCCCAGATATGGAGCTAGTTCTCAAACAGCGCTGTCAGACTTGAAGTATGTGTTCTGTTAGCCAGGAAGCCCAAAACAAAGGATTCTGCTAAACTTAATAGCTATTTTGCTTCCCTAAAAATAAATCTTAAAAAAATTAATATATTGAAATAAGTTTTAATAATGCTGAAAACATTCTTTCCCATGCAAAAGACCTGAATGTCTTAGTTCTTAATGTGTTTTTAAGCAAAGGATCAGGTATAACGTAGCTGTCACTTCCTTATGCAATTATCTGTAAATTAGTAGCTTATTTTTAAAATACCATGCACTAGTCTATGATTGGAAATAACTGGTTGAAGGAAAAATAAGACGCTGTATCATGTTGTTAGCAGCATGCCTCAAAGGCAGGAGCCTAGCCAACACATATGATTTAATAAGCTATGCAATAGAATTTAAATCAGTTATATAATACTCATTAAGACAGCTACAGAGGACTAAGTTACCCATCCATAGTGCCAACCGCAACCCAATCTTAATTGGCCAACAGAGGAAGGCGATATGTATCAGGATGTTAGCGTGAAGGGGATGGGATGGCCTGGAAGAACCAAAACCCAGATGCTGCCATTCAGGTCAGAGGTCAAGTTCCAGGAGAGCAAGCTGGGACTATGAGCACTAGCTAGGTGCCCTGGATCAAGCAGGAAAATGCTGAGTGTTGAAGGAGTGAAAAGACTAGCAAAGAGTCTAGAAGACAGTGTTTAGGGTTGAGAAAGTCAGATGGTGACGCTGGCCTAAAGAATGAACTTAAAGTACATCCTGATCCTAAAACAGGTTGTTTCCTCTCGGCCCTGTTCCATGTCTTCTAAGAGAGAGGGTGTCCCTGGGCTTACTAGCACTTATGATGGTCTTGAGCCCTTACTTTGCTTTTTACTCCACCAGGACTCTTACGGATTTCTTTAGTGCTGAACTACCTTTTTTTTTTTTTTTTTTCCTTTTTTAATGAAGGTCCTGGGAATTGAACCCAGGACCTTATGCGTGCTAAGCACACACTCTACCACTGAGTATATACCCTCACCCTCAACTCCCTCTGTCTCACCATCAGCTACTTCTTATACAGCTCTCTGAACATTTCAAAACTAGGCAATACACAGTCATCCACTTTGCCAGCCAGCCAATTGAGGGTCCCAGTGAGGGGGCAGATTGGATAACACCAAGGATATCCAAGCGAAAGTACTTTTATAGTTCCAGTCTCTTACTGTAAAGTTACGTATTCTATCCCCTCCCTTTGTATGTCTTACTTGTTTTTATAAAAGTACTTTCCTCCATCAAGGAAGTGGATAAAATCACAATGTGCGGCCATTCTTAGAACAGAAAGTCAGAGAGAGTGAAACACAACAGGGACGTTGGCAAGTTTTCACTTTCTTTTAGTTTAAAAGTATGTCAGTTATAGTTTATTATCCCAATGATAAATTTAAAAAAAAAACTTCTTGGAATCACATCTTATGCGTGTAATGTTGATATCAGTTATAAGCAGCCTGAGTTATGTTGTTATTAAATAATCTTATACCATGCTTAATAATTTCCAGGAAAAGGAGACAATTTAAATGATAGACTTCTAATGAAAAGACATTTGTGATGCAACATAGGGCAAGCAACCCCAAGATCACCCTCCCCTCTGAAACTGTTAAATTTTCCTCAACCCACACCAATGCCACCAACCTCACTCCTAGAAAACCTGCCTAAATTTATGGAGCGGCCATTAATAAAAAAGAAAGCAGCTGGTATCAACTGTGAAAGTGAATTATACATATTAGCATATAAATCAAAATAATACTCTAACAAAATACGTAAGCCAAGTTTATTGTTTCTGGGAGTCAGTTTTAATCACATGACAATGTTCTGTTCATCTTCTAAAAATCCCATCCAATTAGATAAAATTATCGATTTCAACTGGAAAAGGTTTGGACAGCATATTCTTAGTGGGCTTTTCTATAGGATTAAACGACAGAAGCTAATTGCTTTTCACTAATTTATGTGGTCAGAGCCTATCCTAGCAACCTACAAGAAAAACAGGAAACAAAGGTCAGAGATATGCAAAGACTGGAAGAAAATGCATCCATCAGATTTCTCAGTATCATGACTTAAATATATTCAGATCCCCAGACTGGAGACCAAGTATAAATCCCAGGCCACTAGGCCTGGGCAAAAGTTCTTATATAGGGACAAGGCATTACTAATCACTTTCTAGGCACTGACTTACTTAAGCCCCCTTTTTTCCCTTCTCCATTCGTATACAAATACTAATAACATTCTTATGAGATAAACTCAGATTTTTAAAGATTTTATTTGGGAATTTCAAATTCCCAGAAAGCTGAATAGTTAACAAAATAAAGGGCTACATATGTTAAGGCTGGGTTCTCAGAATGTGACATGTGCTTGAATTTACAAAGAGTAGTGTATGATGATAGGCTGTTAAAATTCTGATCTGTTTATAAGACACGCAGGCTAACCTAGATAATGGGAGAAAATATTTGCCAGTTATATATCTGATAAGAGGTTAATATCCAAAATAGATAAATAATTCATACAACTCAACAGCAAAAAAGCAAATAATCCAATTTTTAAATGAGCAAAGGACCTAAATAGACTTTTTTTCCAAAGAAGACAAACAAATGGCCAATAGATAGATGAAAAGGTATTCAATATCACTAATCATCAGGGAAAAGTAAACCAAAACCACAATAAGCTATCATCTGACACCTCTTAGGATGGCTACCATCAAAAAGACAAGAGAGAACAAACGCTAGCCAGGATGTGGAGAAAAGTCTTATACACTGTTGGTGGGAATGTGAATTGGTGCAGCCGTTATGGAAATAATATAATCCCTCAAAAAATTAAAATAGAACTGCCATATGAGATAGCAATCCACCTTCTGAGTATGTACACAATGGAAATGAAATCAATATCTCTAAGAGATACCTGTACTTCCATGTTCACTGCAGCATTATTCATAATAGCCAAGGTATGAGAACCACCTGAATGCTCTTCCATGAATGGATTTTTTAAATGTGGAATATGTGTGTATATATATGCATATATATGTATATGTATATGTACACACACACACACACACACACACACACAAAACAGAATCTTATCCAGCCACAGAAATCCTACCATTTGTGACAATACGGATAATCTGGAGGGCATTATGCTAAGTGAAATAAGCCAGACAGAAAGACAAATATGTGTAATATCTCTTATATGTGGGACCTAAAACAAAAAGGCAATTTCATAGAAACAGAGATAGTGGTCGCCAGGGGCTGGGGGAGAGGAAAATGGGGAAATACAGGTCAAGAGGTGCGAACTTTCAGACATACGAAGAATAAGTTCTGAGGCCATCATGCACAGCATGATGACTACAGGTAACAATACAGTATTGTATATTTGAAAGTTGCTGAGAGTAGATCTTAAGCATCCTTACCACCAGGAAAAAAAAAAAAGGAGTTAACTATGTGAGGTGATAGATGTATTAACTACTTTCATCTTAGTAATTATTCCACAATGTATGTGTATATGAAAACATCACATTGTTCACCTTATACATATACTTTGTCAAATACTTGGTTTTAATGAGGACAAGCAACCACAGCCATCTGACAAGGGCAACTGTCAGCAGGAACACACCCTGTTGCTAAAGAAACACAACGCAGTTACAGATCTCACAGCTTGAAGAAAAAAAAAGGAAACAGATACAAATATGTTACTTTGATCAATTTCAAGTCAATAAATTATTCATAAAATATTTTTCATAGAAAGAAGACACAGATGAGCTAAATTTTGAAGCATCTTAGCACTGAAAGGATAGATCCCCATTTCTCTTTCCAGCACGATTCCTGTCATAACTCTCTCAGATTTCAATATCCAGAGAGATGACTGCTTCTCCTTTCTCAAATGATTTTTTTCCTACCTTATATGGACCACTTATCTCCATTGCCAGACTCCCACAACCTGAATCTCTGGATCTCAGCTGCCAGCATCTCATTTCCTCATTTTCCTAACTCACTCCCTGTCACCAACAATTTGTAGACTTCATCTCAGAATCTACTGAGCAGTGCAGCTCCTGGCTAAAACTCCGTGTGTGATCTTTCAGACCTGAGCCCAGGGGGCTACAAAGGCTTTACCTGGCAGGTCTCACTGGGGAAGGCTGCACTGCCCAACCCAGACTTGAGACCCAGCTAACGCATTACAGGCCCTGAGGGGAGCTGCAGTCAAGGACTCAGGCCCCCCGAGCTGAGCCGCACTCCTTGGCACACTGCACTCTTGGCTCAGTCCCTTCATTTGGAGGCCTCTTTACCAGGAACCTTTGACCAAGACTGTCTTCAGGAACCTTTGCCTAGACCTTCTTACTCAAAGGAGGGGGAGGGAAACACTGCAGATAATTTTCTCTCCTCTGACGCAGTACTTTTTCACTCCTAGCCCTTCCTTTTGGCCCTTTTACCTGGTCCCGGAATCCATAATCTGCAGGAACCTCTTGTTCGGGGCTCCCTTGGCAGTAAAGTGATTCTCCACATCTATGTTGACCCACTGGACCCTCAGCCAACAATGCCCCATAGGAAGACAGGGACCCCTCGGCGGGTGACTTTCTCTGGATTAGCCTCTTGCTTACATTATCCCAGTAACGGATGAAAGCTTTGACTGCTCATTTTTATTTTAGCATATCATTTTAATCAGCTGGGCTGCCAGGTGTCAGCTCTCTGCATCTCAGGTTGGCCCCCGACACCTACAAGTCACTGTGCTACCACTCGTCAGCATACCTTGTCTCCTCCCCGCCTCACTTCCATTCTTACCCTGCTTTAACCGTCATGGCTGGTCCCTGCCTTCAACCTCCTGCTTTCTCCCCAAACAACCTTAACTCTCTTGCACTTCATCATCTCACTTGGGAAAAACCATCTCCCCACCTGCACTCCTACCTGTGCATTTGAATGTGTCTGGAGAAAATCTCATCACCACGCTGGTTGGTGTCACTTTAGATCCACCTCTATCCTCAGTAGGCTCTTAAGATAGCCTGACAATCATACTATACATCCCTGGGCCATTCATTCTTCCACATGCCTAAAGGACTATCAGACACCTTTGTTCTTGTTAAATGTCTGAAACATTCTCCTCCATACTTCTGTTTCTCTGATGACCTTGCTTCCCAGTCCAATGAGAAAATATGAGTGATCAGGAGGCATGCAAGCACCTACATCATTTCCACCCTGTGCCTATATAGGCCCCATCTCCCCCATCATTATGGGTAAACTCTAAGCCCTTGGCTAAAAGCAATCCTAATTGCACACCAGATCTCAACCCATCTTCTACTCAAGGGCATCATTTTAGTACTTCTTCCCTTTTTTCCTATGCAGTTCCACAACTGGGTCTTTTTTTTCAATCACCTGTTACATCTCCCATCTTAAAAAACAAAACAAAATGACACTTTCTTCAGTAACCACCCCCCGTCTCTCCCTTCCTCTACATACAACATCTTGATAGATTTGCCAAAAGTCTTGGTCCTCAAATTGTCTTTTCCGTCCCTCCTTGGAACCGTTCCAATGAAACTTTTGCCCTCATTATCCTACCACAACTTCTGTTGTTAGACCACCAATGACAACCTTGTTGCATAACCAACGGCCACGCGACTATGACCTAATAGCTAAACAGCTGGTGAGGTTCCAGTAACTGCACAGCGATTCGTCTCTTAGGTAAAAAGGAGGCAAGGGTCAGAGGATACCTTCAGTCTGTGCTCATGGGGATGCAGAGTAGTAACTTCCAAAGCCACGAAGAGTGGAACAGGGGGACAGATTAGACCCAGTAAATGAGTAATCTGGTTTCAGAACATGAATATTTGCATAAACCTTTTATTATTTAAAATGAAGTCATCAAATTATGAGCTGCCATTTTTAACTTAAAAAATGCACTAGATGGAGAGACTCTATGCTTTCTTTTCCCCACAAATGTACAATACTGAGTTAAATATGGTTTTAATAATTCCTCTCTGCAGTGTATCTGGTATTCCTTCAACTCAGTACATAGGGAATTATGTCTTCATAATCAGTCAGATTTCTATAGAACTATATTTCTATATTTCTTCCTATTGTAGGATAGAGAATTTCTGGTCTTCTAAATATCTGTTCCAGATTCTATTAACCCCCTTCATTACTTTAAAGAACATTAAGAGCACTCTTATTTAAGAAAATAGCAAGCCATTGCATATGGCCCAATTTATTAATCCTTCGTTTTTGCCCTGGGTGGTTTGTACAGAATTAAAATCTTTAAATCTTGCATCAAGTGCTTTTTCCTTCCTCAGATTATAATCTTTCCGTAGAATCAGGTCACATGACCTTATGGAAAAATTATATGCAGTTTTATGTTTTAGCGTCAGTGAAATGTCTTGAATTTATATCTTCATACCAATTTTCAATATAAAAACTATCTGGACCAAGAATACTTAGTTAATATCATACCTCAAATATTGCACAATGTTGAAACTCAGATGACTTAAATATTTGTTATTTCAGAAAATGTTAAGGTCATAAATCAGTGAGAGACTGAAAACAATAAAAATTGGCTCTTGCTACCTTAAGCCATATAGGAATTTATTGGGAAGATTTCAGGGCTGATGAGAAGCTAGAAAGCCAGTCTTGGAGAACTGGTGGGGACAAGGGAGCCCCAATAAAGCAGCAGGAATCACAGAAAAAGTCACACAGCAAGAACAGTCTGGTCTGCATGCCACTGCTAACAGCCTCTGCCTGAAAGTGTCAGGAAAGTGCCGATGACAATGGAGCCAGGTCATGATGACTCCCTGACCATTGCAAGGTAAGAGTAGAGATTACACCCATTCAATTACCACAGAGATTAGTGGACACTCCGTCCAACTCAGTGTTCACACAGTAGGAGTGAGGGAGTGCCCTAAGTGGATGTGGTATAGCCAAGAAAGCATTAAGAGCCAACTCCAGGCCATCCTTGAAAGAATGCCTCACAGATCCAATCACATCAAGGGCAGCCACACTCTGGCAGGTGCAATTAGGCTGAAATGATCATCAGAAATGCCCTAAAACGAGCAGCACTGAGTAGCCAGGAAAAACGGTGAGGTCTCAAGGAAAGGAAAAGCACTTTGCCTTCTTGAGAAGTTCACCTAATCTACACTGAAATATGTGAAGCAGTGACTCTTGTTTTGAACACTAGCTGGAAGTTACTATTTCCATTTCCATTTCTCCTGCCAGATGCTTTCACAGCTTATATTCACAGCTTTCAAAAATCAGGGGCTGCTACCTCCACATCCTGATGTGCAGAGAACAGAATCAACTATGGAGAGACTGAAAATCTAGCACGGTGAGGGCTAAGTCCTTCTGAACTTCTATCACAATAAACACAAGTGCAGGTCCACAGTGAGCTAATTCAGTGCCTCAAACATGAGTACATACAAGGACTATCGAGAACACTATGATAGTGCAACATAAAATGAACTACACCAAACCAAGTCATTGGAAAGAGGTTCCCATTTACACCAAAAGCTCACCCAAGTAAGTGAAGCCTAAGACAGGAGTGTGACAGACCTGTTAAGAGCCCTACCCATTCAAGATTTTCCTGACTGGTAAGGCCACACATGCCACTCGCCATCTTTTCTGTGCTTTTATAGCTTTGGCTTCTTTCAGCTTTAGTGTCTTACTAAATGATCTTGTTAAGCTCTAAGTGTCTGTTACCATTAGACATGAGAGACTCCACACAGGGGTTGAGTAGAGTTTATCACACTGAGTGTAGTTCACAGAACTCTTACCAATGGGGCCGTTTTTACAAGGATCTATCCAAACCTGCTACTCTAAATTGATCTATTCTGCTCTAATGAGAGTAAATCTTAAGAGGTCTCATTACCAGGAAAAAAATTTTTTCTATTTCTTTAATGTTTTATCCGTATGAGATGATGGATGTTCACTAAACTTACTGTGGTCATCATTTCATGATGTAAGTCAAATCATTATGCTGTACACCTTTAAATTACACAGTGCTGGATGTCAATTATACCTCAATAAGCTCAATGAAAAACAATGATCTATTCTTTTTACTGATCTTTGTCTTATTCCAGAAATCTATTTAGTCCAAAATATATAAAAATAGACTATTTTTTCAATAGACCAGTGTTTAAAAACATGGCATTTGGATTTATTTTGGACTTACAAAATGTAACATTTTCAGAATACAGACTGACATTTGCAAAATTTCTTCCTTAATTCAGCTTCACGGAATTCCATTTTGGTGTTGGCTCCATATAAAGTTAGATGACACTGAGGGAGATCTTTTTCAAAGCAGTCTTTATATCTATCCTTATTGGAGAAAGACCATCTATAATTACTGGAGATTCCTCTGGAATCATAAAAATGTGGTATTAAGCCTGATTCAGAAGCTTATTAGCTGTGTTATTCTGGACAAGTTACTTAACTCTTTTTAGCACTGATTCCCTTAACTGCAAAAGAGAGATAATAAATACATGATGATTAAAAGGGAGAACTTATTTTTAAAAACACCCAGTCCAGGGCCTGTCACTCTGCCTGCTCTCTCTGTGAGCCCTTCCAGGGCATCCTCATCCATCAGTTACCATACACGGGATGGCCACATCATCCTAACTGCCAAACGGTAGGGACAGACCTGGCTGCATCAACTCCACAGCCTGAAACCATGAGTTTAAATTCAAGAGGGTTTGTGAAGGGGCCACCTGTGCTTTGTGCCCTTCCAAACAAAGCCACAAGCTCATAAACAACAAATCTGTATTTGACATCTCAAATTTTTAATTAGTAAACAGTTTTTCCTTTTCAAAAAAATGAGTTGATACCTTACAATAATAGTAGTATGTTTTGCAGTTAGTTGGATTCAGTGGTTGGACCACAATACTATTATGGCCAGATTTACCATGAAGGGGCTATCATGAGGTGCCAAGATGACAATATCAGCCTTAAACAGACTAATAAGAAGGCTACGGAGAACAAGAGCTTCAGGAGAACAAAAGTAAAACATGTTTCCAGATTTAGCAACGAGTCTAAACAAACTAGCCCAGAGCTTGGTACACAGGGTTTGGGGTTTATGGGCACAGTAAATATATAGCTTGTATTCTCTGGGGAAGTTTAATGACGGACATCATGTCCCATTATCCCTGAAAGAATGAATGTTGCAATGATCAACATTCCTCAGAATTTGTCCCGAAATAGAAAGAGTCCATCTCTTTGAGGACAGAATGCGTTGGTACCAAACTCCTCCAGTCACCTATAAGAGACTGGATAAGTTTTAGCAGTGAAAGAAGTTACCCTGGACTAGAAGTGAATGGACCCATTCGGTTTCTGTTATTTGCCAGCAGCACCAGATCAGCAGTGGAGAGAATGGCCAGTTTCTGGGGCTCTACTTCCACTAGGGTGGGGCTGCCCAATAAGGAAACACTGTCATCAGGATATGGAAGGAGCCGGTGTACCCAAAATCTAGCCCTTAATTGGCCAGGAGCAATGGCCGCCCTTGGAACAAAAGGAGGATGGCGACCATCCCCAAAGCCAAGGAGGGTGCATCAGAAAGAACAACTAATAGGAGGAGCCATGCCTCACAACACAGGGCACTCAACACAGGATGCGGGACGGCCAGATAAGGGTACCAGAATGGGCAAACTACACAGACTTGTTCCAGAACACCTGCGAGGCAAACTTTTCAAAAACAGACAGAGGCACGATGCAGGGGAGGGGTTAAGTACAGAGTGGGGGTGATGAGCAGCACATTCAGCGCACTTGGAGGGAGCTCATTCTCAGCGATGAATCAGTGGAGGACTTCTGCCATGAGAATTTTACTATATAAAAAAAGTGAAGTTGCATTTAGTTATATGATGGTGAGTACAATGATATATGAATTACATATAATTTGGCCAAGCTATCCCTCGAGACATCCACTTTAATTAAATCTTGTATAATCCAGGCATTTGGGTTATACAGGATTTAATTCAAGACCTCCTTGACTTCACAGAGCAAATGGAAGCCATCACGTAGAATCCCCCATCTTGCCACAAAACTTACACATTTATAGACGTCTATATATACTTTTTACTCTTTCCTTCTATTTCTGCAATGGACTGAATGTTGTTTCCCCACCCAAATTCATACCTTGAAATCTTAATCCCTAATGTGACGGTATTGGGAGGTGGGGCCCTTGGAAGATAACTAGGTCATGAGGGTGGAACCCTCGGGATGGGATTAGTGCCCTTATAAGAAGAGACACCAGAAAGCTTACCCTCTCTCTCTTTCCACCATGTAAGCACACAGCTAGAAGGCTGTCTGCCATCCAGGAAGAGGGACCCACCAGGAAGCAAATCATTGGCACCATGATCTATGACTTCTCAGCCTCCAGAACATGAAAAACAAATGCTGTTTAAGCCACGCTATGGTATTTCTGTTAGAGTAGCCCAAGCAGACGAAGGCAATCATCATGGGAAAATTAAATTTAAAACTGATTTGCCACCAATGCTCTGTATGTCATCGTTTCTTCTCACTTCTTCAAAAAATTCATTTGCTTGTATGTCCTTCTTCCCTGACATCTTTCACCTTCTCCTTTTCTACTCACTTTTTTCTATCAGCAGGTGAACATGCTGAAGATTCCTTTTTATTTAACAAATGCCAAAACACCTCTCTCTAAAATCCCTGTTCCTCCCCCATCACAGCCCTCATTCCTTCCACTTACTAGCCCTTTAAAATAAGTAAATGTCAATAAATAAACAAATGTTCTCTATATACTTTTCACCCTCATTCTTCAATCCATGGTAATCTGTCTTCTGTCTCTATCTTTCTCCAAAAGTGCCCTCCTCACTGTCACTTTGTCACTAGACAAATCACTAAATCCAATGAATTTCTCAGCTCTTCTCTTACTTAGCATTTCAAAAACATTTAAGATCATTGACCATTATCTTTTTCTTGAAACTCATTATAGTCTCCTGGGTTTCCCATCAACTATTGTCCTCAATGCCCTTTATGGGCTCTTTCTTCCTCTGACTATTCCAGAACTACTGCTTCTCTTCTAGGTCATTTTTTTATTCCCAACCTAAATATATCTCCTGGGTAGTGTCCTACATTCCCCAGGATTTGGCAGCTACTTAGGTGTTCAGGACCATCAAGTTCTCCACTGCTAATCCACATCATGCTTCCACACTGGACAGCTCCAAGAGGCACTCCCTCGGCACCTTAAATCTAACATAGTCAAATGACGGTATCATCGTCTCCCACACACTGGCTCATCACCAACTTAACTGGTACAGTCAAAAGTCTCAATAACATCCTTCTCTCCTGTTGACCCTCACCAAGCCCCTCTGTGCCCCGACACACAGAAACAAGCCCATCATATTCTCCTCACTTCCAAAAAAGCACTTTATCTCTCTTCAGCCCCTTCTACGATCCTAGACCATATATCACATAAGTAGCTGCCAACAGAGTCGATGCAGCCGAATTGTCAAGAGCATCATAAGGTTTCTAGGCAGGGAATGAATCTTAATTCTGCCACCTATGTATTATGCTACTGTAAACAACTTACTTAATCTTTCTTTGCTTTCATTTCTTACCTTTACAACTGGAATGCTTATAAAGCCCAGCCTCACAGGACGATTATAAGAGTTAAGTGAGATAATGCCCAAGATCTTGTCACAGTGCTGGCAAAGAGTCAGGTACTCAGTATGTATGAGAGAGTATATCCAGGCTGCCAGCCTTCCTCCCTGATATATATTTTCCACAGTGCAAAACGAGTGATCTTCCTAAACAAAGATTCAATAAAGTCACTACACCAGTTAAAACCATTTGGCAGCTCCTGTTGCAAGAGGCATAAAGTCTAAATCCATTAACATGTTTTACCAGATTATTCAAGACCTGGCTTCAGTCACTCTCTCAGCCATGTCTCTCAATTTTTTTTTCCTGCCCTCTATGTTCTAGTCCCAGGTAATTTCCATCAGTTCCACGCAAACCTCATGCTCTCACATCTCCAAACTTTGCAAGTGCAGTTCCCTTCACTTGAACATCTTTTCCCACTCGTCCTTGCCTGGCTACTACAGTCAGGCCCTAGCACTCATGGCCATTGCCTTGGCTATGAATCCCCACAGCAACTGGGAATACCAAGAGCATGGTGCTGTTGTGATGGCAAAATTGTCTGTCTCCAGCTTTGGGTTTTCAGCTGTGTGAGAGACAAGAGCATACTCATCTCTGTCTCGTGTCTTTGTAAGTTCACAAACTCGCAGGCTTCTTGACTCGTGGTAGGTACTTAATAACAATTTTGAGAGGCTGTATCAGTAAATGAATAAACACTTTGGACCACTGGATGGGCTCACACACAGGAAACGGATGCCCTGTTCATCACCTAGTCTGGTCAAGGGTGCATGTTCGTTTGTAAATCTGTCTCACATGTTTTATCGGCATGAATCAATACTCAGAGCTCAGTCATTAGGGCTGGTAACCAGACCTTAAAAACCTTTAATCCATTGAGTTGGCTGACTAGGCTGAAGCTAAATAAGTATGCCTGTCTTTACTGCTGTTTACAGAGACAAATCCCATAGGCTGAGGTTTAAAGCAGGGATTCCACAGTCATATGCCTATAGGGGCCAGACCAGCATCCTAAGTCAGTGGCATGGGTGTAAGAGAGACTTGTTTCTGGAAGTTTTACACAAATGCCAAAATATGAGACTGACAGGCACGTGGGGAACGTTCTAAGAGAACATCTTTTATCTTGATTGCAGCCCGGGATCATGTTTTCCAAATCATGAGTCAGGACCCTGGAGTGGGTTTTGAAAGCAATTTAGTGGATTGCAGCAAGCATTTTTAATAAGAGATTACATAGAATAGAATAGAAAATGGAGTGGATGGCACATATAAAAAGTAATAACTATGTCACGAAAAACTTGGTAAGTTAGTATGTGTGTGCATGTGCAATGGATCACAAAATAGAATATACTTTTTTTAAAATTTTTTTTAATTTAAAAATTTTTTTCTTGTTCCTTTCTTTTTTCTGGGGGGGGGGGTTATTAGGGTTATTTATTATTATTTTTTTAGAGGAGGTGCTGAGGATTGAACCCAGGACCTCATGCATGCTAAGCATGAGCTCTACCACTTGAGTTATACCCTCCCCTACTAAAATATATTTCTTACTGTGGATTGTGCACACACACACACACACACACACACACAAACACACACAGATATATATATATATATAACCACTGGTTATGAGCGAGTATCTATTTTCTCTGTCTACACCTTTTCACTTCCCAATCTCAATCTGTCATTTCTGCTTTAGTAAACCCACTAAATTTTCCCTGATAATGTCACTGATGGTCTTTTACTTGTCAGACTGAAGGTACCCACTTCAGATACAGTCATAGCTCAATTCTCTGCAGTGCTGAACATGGTTCATGCCGCCCTCTTACTCGTGATGCCTCTGGCTTCTGTGACATCACTTTCTAATGATTCTCCTGCTAGCTCCCTGATGTTTCTCTCTAGCCTCTGTTCCCTGGTTCCTCTCCCTGAGTCTTGCCCCCAAATACTGGCATTTCTGCAAAACAGGAATAGGCCTCAGAGATGCCACACACACACTAAGATTGAACTTTATCTCTGCCATGCTCACCTCCGGTACTACCTCCCAGGCCCCATCCACTCCTGCCTGGATTACTGCAGCAGCCTAATGACTCATCTCCCTTTGTGTCTATTCTCAAAGGGTAGCCAGAGGGATCCTGGTAAAAGGAAAGTCAGATCGTCTCATTTCTTTGAGCAGAACCACTCACTGACTCCATGACATCCTCGGGGTCTTTGCTCAAATAGCATCTTCCTAGTGAGGACTTCCAAGCCTCTCTCTTGAAACAGACAATTCTAACGCCATGACAAGATGCCCTGTCCCTCTTTCCTACTTTCCTCCATAGCCCTTGTCTAAAATACAGTACAATTATTTATTTTGTTTAATGTCTGTCTCCTCTTACTGGGACATAAGATCCAGTAGGGAAAGGATTTCTGTCTATTTTGTAGACTACTATCCAGAATTAGTGGTCCATAGCAGAAGGCCAATAAAAATTCATTGAAAGAAGGGATGACAACCATCAATCATGTATTCTTTGTTTGATGGTGGTAGCCTGAGTACACATGGCTATGTGATTCACCTACACTATTCCATGCATGAGTCTCTCCATGTGCAATATGATTTTTAAAAGGGCTTTTAGCTATTAAGCAAAAAATAAAAGATGCTTACAGGAAATTGTCTGAAATTCATAACCAGGGCTTAACCCTGTGTGAGCAGTGTTCTGTTGGCTAAGCCTACAAGACGCAGGTATCTTCACATCGGCCTGGTTAAACATCCTAGGACGCTGCTTTGGGGTTCTTCCTTTTTAATCTACTTCATCACACACACAATCAATTCTGTTTGCCTAAAGGATGGTAAAGATAGTTCAATTCTCTTCCTTTATTTTCCTGACAATATCCCATAACTGTGCAATGAAAGGAGAAAAATATTAATAAACTATTTTCCCATGACTTACAACCAAATCACAACCTTAGTTTTTTTTATTTACTACTATAGCATTTTAAAAGCTATTTGCTCCTATAAAAATACTCAACAACCCATTAAGAACCTTCCCTATTAATAAATAGTACTTTTTCCCTCCACAGGGGGACAAAAAAGTCAACTTAATCAACTTAATCTTTTCTCTCCTCCCCTAGTTTATCCCCATTTAATCTTCCCCAGCTCACAATAATGCTCTCATTTAGGCATTACTGTTATCCCCATTGAATAAATGAGAAATCGAGGCATAAGAGATTAGAAATCTTGTTCAATATCACTCAGATGTCACATAGAAGTGCTATGATTTGACTCTGAACCTAAGGTGTGGAGAGAAATGTGAATTATGAGACAGAGGAGAGACCATGAAATTTGTGATTGATTTTTTTGGTGGGGAAGAGAAGGTAAGAGCACAAAGAGGAATAGGGGGTGACTCCCAGGTTTCTGGTTTGGGCGACCAGGTGAATGATGTTTCTTCCAATGATCTACAGGAGGGAGAGGTTTAGAGTACAAGTTTGTAAGATCAATTTTGGATGTAAGCTTGAGATGCCTGTGGGTAACATTTTGAAGCTTAGAACTGTGCCCTGGGCTGGAAATATAAATATGGAACTTAAAAGTAGTTAGGTAGAATCCAAAATCACAGAGACCAATAAGTTCACCCAGAAAGAGTCCACTACATTTGGCAAATAGAAACAAACAAAAAAACCAAACTAGTTATCTGAGAAAGAGACTGGAATGAGAGTGAATGAAAGATTGAAAGATTACAGGTCAGAGTGAATGGTTGGTGAGAAAGCAGAAACAGTGATAATAATCTGCTCTTCTGAGAAATGGCTATTTGCAAAGGGGAAGGAAGTGACTAAAAACTATCTGGAAGTTACAGAAGCTATTAAAATTTGCTTCAGCTAATCATCTACCTTTTGGCTCCTTCTAAAATTGACCTTCCTAAAAAAAAAGCTCTGAAAACTCTCATGTCCCAGCAGAGACCTTTCCAGAGCTGCTTGGCCATCGTCTACCTTCCCAGAAACCCTCCTGAAACAGCCCTCTTTAGAAAATATTCCATGTTACAGCCCCTCCCTCACCATCAGGGTCCTAGGATTCTGCTCATTTTGGAAAGTTAATCTGTGCAGATGGACGCTCGTGGCTACAGCGCTACTCTTCCCAGGTAACTTTTGTTGTCATAAAGCAAAGGAAAGCTTCTCACACCACGGTGCCTGGACTCCAAGGGAAAGGGTCCAGAAATAAAGAAGGTCAGGAGGATTCCATACATTCTCTATGACCTTGCTTTGGAAATCCCATAGCATCACTTCTGCAGTACACTCTGCCCATCAGAGCACACTCAAATCCACTCAAGGTCAAAGGAAGGGAAAATAATCTTGGTGGGGAGTGCCAAAAAGGTTCGGGAGGAGCATGTGGACTGGATATACTGCTGGAGGCATTTTTGCAAAAATAATCCATCGCTGTTAGATAAAATAGTTTAGGTGTTCAATGTTAGAAAACTTAGTTAAAGCAAACTAACACCAAAATACAAATTTATCATTCTGAGAAACCACTGAAATCAAGTCTCCGGATGCAATGAGTTACATAAAAATATACTAAAGTACGAAATGTTTCATGGTCCACCAATTTTAGGAAATGCTGGGTTAAACAGGTTTCTTTATAGCAGGATTTTCAGAGACTAATATTCTAATGTGCATCATAAAACTACAGGAGGGAGATATAAAATTCAGCATTTTCCAAAATTACCTGATTATAAGACTTTTTAAAAGTGTTATCACATGGGTCAGAAATTTAGGAAGATGTCCTCCCACAAGACCAATGCTAATAGAGGTTATTTCAGGCCATCTGATCGAACAATTAGAGACCAAAATCAACACCATTCTAACTTGTACCATCCCTTTTAGTGGCCATGTTTTCTTCAATTCGCCTCACCTTCTTCATACAGTGACATTAAATTGGGCAGTCACCTTTAGTGGGAATGGCCCCTGGCTTGAGAGTTCAAGTGTTTGCTTTCCCTTTTGATGAACTAAATTCTCTGGACTCTATAATAAAACTAGAACTGGGGCATATGGTACTTTTTATTTCACAGCTCGGTGTGACTGCCTACGAGGGAGATAAAGCTGATGAATATACTTGTTGATCGTTGATATTATTTCCCTGCTTCTGTTTGTTTCTTTTTCTTTTATAGCTTGCAAGCTCAGTTGTTACCAGGAAAATCAATAAACAAGCTTTCAAGAAAACTTACACCTAGGGAGTATAAAGACCCTTTTGCCTTGAAGTTATTCTTTTTCTTTTTCAAGGGAGTAATATCCACTCCACAGCCAGAGTTCACTTTCAAGTCAACAGAAGCCCTGCGTGTTCATGAGGACTCTCTGCTGGGAGAACAGAGCCCCCAAGTATTTTCAGAGGGATATCATTGTTCCTAGGATAACTTCTGCGAATTGAATTATTCTGAAAGTCAGGCAGGACTAAAGTAAAGGGAACTAATGTAGCCAAGAAAATAAAGCATTATCCACATGTCCAGGGGCTAGGAAAGAATGTAGGTAAGGCTACAAAAAGGCTGCCTTTTCATGTGGATTTAAATGAAACAGAACCCTATTAACTAGAGTAGAGATTCTCATCTCTGTCCTCCCCTGGAGCTCAGTCCTGGGAAATCGAGACCACATCCTTTAAGGCTCTGTTCAAAGTCAAAAGATGTTTGCAACTGCATGCCAATATTTACAGGAATTAGCCTTGGACCACATGTGTAAGTGACAACCTAGAGCAGCATCACTCAAAAGAACGTAGTGAGACACTGGAAATGTTCTACAACTTTACACTGCTCAGTATGTTAGCCAGCATTGGTAAAAATGTCCACGTTTCCTTGGCAAATCAGAGTAAGTTTAAATAAAGCATGGGTCAAAATGGAATGGTAGTCACTGGGTGGGAGCAGGCTCTGACATATGTTCCTGAGAAGGAGCTACAGGGCAAAAGTGTAATGATATTGTTGCAGTCATCTATGAGTGCTTAAAAAATTACCCCAAATTGAGTGGCTTAAATCAATGACATCTGATTTGCTCATGAATCTACAACTTAGGCAGGGCCCATGAGAGGAACAGTGCACCTCCTTGCATTTCAGTTTTCTCACACGTAGAATGGAGATTCCGGTGGATGGACTGTAAAAACGACCCCAGTTCTCCACTCTCCTGTATTCAATCAATTGCAGTGGGATTTTGTGGCCCCTTTCATCCAACGTTGGAGTCTATTTTCCCATTCCTTGATTCCAGGCTTGTTTTGAGATTTGCTTTGGCCAACAGAGCGTGGCAGAAATGGCTTTGTGCTAGTTCTGACTCTTAGCATTTCCGCTCTATTTCTCTGAGATCCCTGAGCCCACCCTGAGGACAAGATCAGTTTAGCCTTTTGGGGGAACAGAGATGGTGCAGAGCAAAGCCAAGTCAGCTTAGCCGTCCCAGCCAAAGTTGTCCACAGACACGTGAGAGAAGTCAGCCAAGATCAGCAAAACAAACCCACAGATGACTTTCCAGCTGACTGTAGACGCATGAACAACCCCAGCTAAGACCAGCGTAACCTGGAAAATCTGCAGATTTGTGCCAATGAGTTTTGCTCATTGGGTGTTTGTCCCATAGTATTAGTGACAAAACTGAAACAGAGCTAACAGTAGGCCCTAATAAACAGTACTGTGTTTATTTTTGTTTGTTTGTTTATTGAGGTATAGTTGATTTACAATGTTGTGTTAGTTTCTGGTGTACAGCATAGTGATTCAGTTTATATATATTTATATATATATATATAAAAATATATACTTTTTCATTATAGTGTATTATAAAATATTAAATATAGTTCCCTGTACTGAACAGTAGGACCTTGTTGTTTATCTATTTTATTTTTAAATATTTTTTTAATTGAAGTAGAGTCAATTTACAATGTCAGTTGCAGGTGTAAGTACTGTGTTTAGAACAGTGCCTGGCATCAAATAAGCAGCCAATAAATATTTGCCTTTATTATTATCCCCAAATTTGCCAGTACCACACAGAATGTGTTTCCCATTTTCCTGAAGAAGATGAGATGTCTACCACAAGTTTCGTGAGAGCTATCAGAGAATGCTGATCTATTACATCTTTAGCAATTTTAATAAATTACTAAGAAAAAGCATCAAAAGCTAAGCATATTCTAGTAACGGAAAGCAAGGTATCTATTGCTAACGCAGCAAAAGTACATGATCTCCAAAGCCCTTCACACATGCCGTGTAAATATCTAATATCTGATCTATGCCCAGATATCAAATCACCAATTAGATCAAATATCAAACAACTTCTAGGAAAAATGGACAGTAACATTTTTATTACATGATTAATTGTTGTTGTTAATGATATTTATATCAGCACAAAAACTGGGACAAGAGTAATTTTATCTGCCCTAGCATTTTCAGACATAATAATTTTATGATAATATTTTCAATGGTGGACTTCAAAAGAATAAACGCATTAGCTGAAATAAAACAGTATTACAGACCTTACCTTTACAAACACTACAGAAACACACGACTGTGAGCTTCCCCCGTCTGTATCAGCGTGCAGATGCTCGGTGGTGGGAGTGAGCGAGCTCTTCATGACTTCTCTGCCTGCATGCTCTCTCTCTCAGATAAGTCCTCCAGCCTCTTAAACAACTTCAGCCAAATTCCATAGGTTTCCAAATTCCATATCAGGTTGTAACTTGTCTTTTGAACCCAATTCCGGATTTCTATTTCTGTTTGACTTTTGTACTTGGATAGTCTGCCATTTCTTCACCCTCATTAAGTTGAAATGTGAATCCATCACCTCCCTGGCTGTCACCCACTAAACATGTGTATGGCGTTATGCAGTAATTCACTGTAAGTAAATCTCCGAATTCAGTTCCTTACACATAACAGAAGGCGGATGAATGATAATTACCATCAATTCTGTTGTTACTCTTGTTCTCCAATTTTGTCTTTATAATAACCCGAGGGATGGCTATGGTAAGTATTATTATCCTACTTTATTGAAGAGGAAAATAATATACCAAGATGTACAGATCATCAAACATAAAAGTGCTGGTGGGGTGAGCACACAGAGCTGCAAACACACACCAGTAAGATTAATAGCCGCTGTATGAAGAACGGTAAGTGTTGAGACTAAATTTTATGGAAGTGAATTTTGAGGCTGACTTGATAGAATAAAGAGTAACTAATATACATATAAGCACTTACTATGTACCAGTAACTATTATAAGTTAATATCAATATCCTAAGTTAATATTAGCATTAACTCAGTTACTTAGGTATTTTTTCTTTAATAGTTTTTGTAAAAGAAACCAATATGAGATTGTGTGGCTTAAACAGCCTGCATTAGGTCAGGCAGCAAGAAGCTAATAAATCATCAATCCGGGATTTGAATGCAGACCATCTGGCTACTGAGAAGTGTCCCTACTATATTCTGCTATCTCTGAAATGAAGAATAAGAGGATATTCAGTATCTTGTAAAGCCTATAATGAAAAAGAACATGAAAAGGAATATAGATATATATATCACTGAAACACTCTGCTACACACCAGAAATTAACACAGCGTTGTAAGCCGACTATACCGGACTAAAAAAATTTTTTTTAAGAATAAGAAGTTGGGGAGGGGAAAAGAGAAAAAGGTAATAGCGAATGAAAAGTCATCAAGGTAGAAATAAGTCGATCAAACACAGGCGTGGGGCTCAATCAGGTGGTACGGGCTACGAAGCCACGCCTGGGTGAAGAATCGGGTGAAAATGGGTTTGGGAAGATTTGGGACGCAGCAGCAGCAAAGCGGGCTCTGAATGTCAGGCTGAACTGTCTGAACTTCCAGTACAGCCCAAAGGGGACCTGACCCTCTGTATACTTAACTTAAGCCATGTCAATGCACAGGCAAATGAACAGGTTGAGCAGAGACGCACTGGTCCATATGGGAGTGGGAGTTCGTTTCTTAATATGGAGCTAAAACTGTTTGCTTGAAATTGGCAGCATCTCTAACTCAAAATACTTCACATACATCTGTGTCATTTAACTATTTGCAAATGACCAAGAAAGTGACAGACTGAAGACAGAAGCCCTGACCCCCTTCTGGAGGGTTAAGTACTGGAAGCATAGGACGCACTGCTATAGATCAAGCAAGCTGTGTATTCAATGTTGAGGGTGCCTTGACTGAACATCTGGCCAGTAAGTGCCTTCCATTTATTAACGGCACTTACTCACTGCACCTGCTCTGTGTGAAGAAATTATGTGGGTCAAGTAACTGCAGCATGATTTCAAATGTCTGTCTCATCACCTACAAACATAATCAAAGAATAACAACCCAGTCCCGGGGAAAATCTCGGTAAGTCCTTCTTACTAGTAATTCTAAAACAGAAATGCAAAAAATTTGCAAACTTACTGATAATCTTATAAAGATAAACCAATAATTCTCAACTATAGCAACCTCGGTGTGAAAGGAATTATTTCTTTAGTCCATGTGCTAGCTGAGTTAGCCCTCTCACTGCACCAACTAAAACAATTTTTAAAAATCTTCAAAGTGATAAGGGTGTAACATCTACATTAGTATTTTCCTTGGTAAAACTGGTTTAAGGAAAGGAAATGTTTTCTTAATTCTCTTCACCAACTTTTGCTAAGGTCTTTTCTTTTTAAATATATTGAAAGCAGAATTTTTCCAAGGGAGAGAAACGAGAACTCTGCTTTTTTTCATCGTTACTCAAAAATCTGCTTGGTACTTGGTCAACTCACAGCCAGTTCCCTAAGACTGAGTTTCAGCTGATGGACAAAATCCAACAGACTAGTCTGAAGCCTTCTGGTAATGTAAATCTGATTTGACCAGATAATAACTGCATTATAAAAATAACATTACTAGCACAGATCCAGGGAAGTTTAGACATTACTAAGTAAACAGTGCACAGATGTGGATGCTGAAAAATTAATAGCACACCACCTTCTGATAGGCTGTACATGAAATATGCTTCCACAGAAACAGAATGAAGCAAGCCCCAAGCACAAATTCTCATGCCATCGTGGCATAAATGAATCATAAAGCATTAAAACAGAAATTTCAAGCTCTGGCTCAGGTACAATTTCTGAGAAATTACTCAGCCTCGCACATATTTCTTCATGCCATCTCATTGGTAGAGAGAAGACTGGAAGTAAGAGTGACTTGTCCCATGTGAGCAAAACCCAGTTTAAAAAATAATAATGTTTAAAGATTTTATGATGCTTGTAATCTTCCTCCTCCTCACAGCTCAAAAAGTATTTTTTTTAAACTTTCAAAACAAGCACTTACTATTCTCAGATAAGATGTTCTAATAAGGTACCATTTTTTCCACATATTAAGGCCACAGGAACCCTAGGAGGTTGTTACTGACATCTAGTGGCATAATTTTTTAAATGCTAAATGCACTAAAAAATAAATCTAGAGAAAGGAAGGGACAGACACATCCACATGTACTTGCAAAGTCTAGTGGACATGCCGTGTTACAAATTATTTGCCTCCATCCACACCACTCTGCCCCAGTGACATGCGTCCCCTTCCAGGGTAACGCTATTACTGCAAAACTGAAGAAATGAAAACCAACACATCTGTTAAAGCCTTAAAGGAACCAACTCCCTCAAAATCCCTAGTCCTTTCCAGAGAATTGCCAGCTCCCAGGAAGCCCCAGTTCCCAAAGGCCAACTCCAGCTCCAGTCCTAGTATTATTAACTTCCCAAATAACCATAGCCCTTCCCCAACCTGCATTCCTAGCATTTAGGGACTTTGAGAGTCCCAACCTAAAGAAACGCAACTGCGGAACTAGAAATACGTTATTTCAGACTGCGTATCCACAGACATGAACATTCAAAATGGCCATGAAATCCCTATGCCTGAGATTCAATAATTACTAAAAACTTTTAAATGGCTATTTTTAAAATTTAAAAATGCTTTAATGTTTCCAGTCATCCACAGGAATGAGGATGTACAGAAGAATATGCAAGAAATTGATATTGATGTGAAAAATGATAAGGGGCGTAGAGATAACTTCTAAAAGCAAGTAAAAAGGTGTATTTTATAGCCTCTGTATATATGTACGTATAAGACAGGTGTGTGTGTGTGTGTGTGTGTGTGTAGAACAAGAGAGAGACACTCAAATTCTGCATGCACCCCACTCCTGCTAAGGTACTTGTGCTATGGTGGGTAAATGTTGAATTGATGAATGATTGAATAAATAAATGAGGTGGCAAATTACAGCATACCTTTTATCCCCTACTGATTCTCATCTGAGGTGTGCAATAAGCAGTGCCCTTGTAAAGCAGTGTTTCGCTTAAGCAACAGTGCCTTTGCTGAGTAGCCCAGGTTAGATTTTTCTCCAATGACATGTGCACAGTGGCACAAAGCCAGTGGGTGACAGAATCAGGCAATCTCCCTTTGGTGAACAGAGTGTATTTCAATAGTTGAAAAGTATTTGCTTTATAAATTAGTCCGTTTGAATTTAGATTTTATTCACCTTGAAAAGATGTAACGGGAGAGAAGGTTCTCAAGTTAGCCCTCATAAATACAAATAACAGCTAAATTGTAACTCTCACAGTACAAAGGAATCTTCTAGTCTTTTAGATATTCCTTCAGTGGCAATCTGAGAGACGCAAGGAGCCCATTCATCCAACGCCTGTCTACTCCACTCACCGATAGGGGTCAAGTGGATGACAGAGGGATCTCTTCTACAATCACAGTAAAGGGGAAAAATATCCCATGTCTGTGTGTGTACCTTTACACACAATAGTTATACGTGTGTAAATACAGGCACACATATACACCATGCACACATGAGAACTATTACATAGCACTATATGCAGATCAGTGACCATGTGACAGATACTGTATCCATGTTAATGAACATGGGTTAAGGAGGAGAAACAGCTGTAGCGTAATGGAACGTGTAGCATGAGAGGAACTCAGAAGGCATCGTAAAGAGAATTTTTAAGGTTATGTAGGCTTTGGAATAAAAGAGAAAGAAGAGGGGGCATTCCAAGTGGCGCTTTCAGCACAGGGAAGGACAAGAATATTAACGGTACGTAATGAAGTAAGAAGAAACAAAGACGGCAAGAAACATAGGAGGGCAATCGATGCAAGAACTTGCATATCAGCAGGAGGCAATTCTAGATGATGCTATGGATTGCAGTCTTGGGAGTTTTCCTTAAAGTTTTCAAATGACAGAGCATCCCACAAAATCTAATATTCAGAAGAGTAAAGAACACCATGAACTTTTGCAAATGACAAAAGTCATCTAAAAAATCAGAGAATTCATAAAAGTTATCGTAATGACTCTGTGTCAAGTAAATTCCTCTTTAAGAATTACTTTTGAATCCCTTCTCCATGAAACTGTTCAGTGACTTATTCTCTTTCAGTTTGGATTCCCTTTGGAAGCACGTTCGCCTGACATTGTAGCTACATTTCTGTAAAGCCCTGGACAGACGCTACACGAATTAGTTCAGGCCTTGCGACAATTACATCCCACCTTTCATCACACCTGTGGAAGTATTCCTAAATCTCATTTAAATTCATGGTCATTAACTTATTAATTAACCTGTAAATTTGATGCTTTACTTTCCATCGTCACTTTACAGTAGTTTGTAAGAAATAATACAGAATATAATTTGTAACAAGCTCTTAAAATAGCAGAAGAATTGTATCCTTTAAAAATTTTTCAACGTGTATTACATCTATAAAATGTTCCACAGCCAATTATAATAAACCACAATGAGGCCAACCTCTAAACAATGTATTTGTAACATTTCTTAGTGCCCCTAGGGCATAAAGAATGCTGGACACTAGCCTTATGACAGTTTATTTTCAATTCTCAAAAAAGTGTTTATACTAAGCTTAGATTTCAACCTACAGTACACCAAACAATTGCTGAATCCTTAATATCCTATTTCAATTTCCTACAGGAAAGTTAAATGTATGTGAGAATAAAACTTAATATTCCTACATAATAAAAATAAATTACAAACATGAAATATTCTTAATGCAAATTCAATCTATTTCCAGGACATACAACCTATGGAAAAATGGAACAGAATAACAGTCTCTATTTTTGTACCTAATTTTACTAGGTATAGAGAGGGATATTTAAACCGACTAGGCAAAATTGCCTCTACCTTTGGGTGGCAAAATTAAGAATATTGTGACTAACAGACATCCATAACTTTACATAATGAAACACTACATGAAAACATATTTTAAAACGCTTTTATAAAAAGTCAAATGTAGAACTTTCAGGTATCTGCACACACAAAAGTGCCTGTTAACTCAATAGGCTGCTTCCCAAACCCCACTGCCAGAGTTAAACACACACAAAATGAGTGTGTTAGTCATCATGCACAACTGAGGAAAGCTGAATGGTCTCATGGGTCTAAAAATAGCACCTTCACCAGTATGCCTTCTGCTTCTACTACTTGAACACTGGAATTTAAATGCACAAATCCCATTAGGGCAATAGAGGCAGAGTGTGCGAACATCAGCACTCTTGGTCTTATTCACGGGAATTTTTTTATAAAGTTGCAAACATCCCTATTTCAATGAATCCAAAGGACCAGCTAGAGAGGTGATGACATGAACATTTCTCCCACCCCAGTTACTCCTTCACACCCCACTCCCAATCTCCATACAAACGCTGACACCCCAGAGCATAACCTCTTTGGAAGTGTTGTCACACCAAAGCACTTGGACTCCCCCTCTATTTGCATGTTGGGGAGAAGCAAATTTTGTTACTCTGGGTCCACAATGCTGGACATTCTGTCACGTTAATGGGAATTTTCCTCCTTCACCCCAACTATTCCTTTACTACACTCAGTTTGGATTAAGTTTATCCATACCTTAAATAAAGAACATACAAGCCTAATAAAACTGGATATATTAGTATGTGCATACCTCTAAAAAAAGAAAAATTTCACATGAATGCCTCGTGGACAGTCTGTGCTCCCTCCCTCCACTTTTATTTTTTATTTTAAAGGACATGGATCCTCCACCCTCTGTAGTGTGTCCCTTTTGTTAGGTAGTTAGATAAGTCGAGGCACTGGGCAGATAAGGTGGAGGAGAGGGAGGATGGTCCAGAAGACGGCAGTATGCCTACCACCCACATAAAGGGGCTTTACTTCTAAATGAGTGCCAGCAAGAAACCAGTTAGAAGCCGACAGCCGCAACTGCGAGGTAGTGAGAAGGACCCAGCCAGACATGACCCAATGCTCACTGTAATACAGTTAGCATTGCAGTTTAGCCACACCCCTCGTGGGCTTTTCTGTGTGCATTATGGGTAAGAACATGCACCAAGGGGCCAGACATAACTCAGCACTCCAGGGGCAAGAACTGTCAATCAGTCAAAAGACCACCTCACCTCTAAGCAAGGGTGTAAGATAAGGGGCAAAAACAGCGCTTTTCCTCCCTGGATCAGCCCACCTCCCATTCTTGCAAGTGTACATTTCCTTTACTAATAAATCCTGTAAAATCTTTCACTACACAGTGCTCCATCTCCAACTGAATTCCTGTCTTTGGGGTATGATAAAAACTGGGGTCTTTTCTCTTCCCCTTTTGGGATAACATCTCTTTTTACTGTGTCATCTTCCATTGATTATCCCTCAACCAGCACTTTTCTACCATTCATCTCCCTACATCTGCATCACAGAGCTCAGCTTCAACTGAACTAACTCTTCTACACATTGTCTAGGTATTAGCTCTCATCACAGTGTCTCTCTCTTTGGGCAGTCACAGCTAATAGTTCTATGCAAAAGGTAGCCCTCAGTTGACTTCATTAACCATTTAAAAATACTTTATAGTTTGAATTCACATTTTAGTATAGATAAAACCTGAACAGAATGCCTAGAATGTAAAATCCCCTTTAGAGGAGAGAAGCTATTTCCTTAAGGGGTTTAATATCTCCTTCAAAAAATTAACTAAAAGCCAAAAATAACTAGAAACACCCCAGTTTGTAATTCAGCCTAACAATTTACTTCTGCTCAACTGCAAATTAAAGTTCAGAAACCAGTTTTCTTCTGATGTTCATTAAATTCAAATGCTTCCTTTGTTTCGGCACTCATTTGTTCTTTAGAAATCAGACAATTTATCAAAAACAGAACCCAATTAGTTCCAATTCTTATGTAGTCTAATACACATTTCAACCAATCCATGATGTGTGTCTATACATATAAAGTGGCATCATATCTTCATAGCTATATAAGCAGATGGTATCAATAGATGGATTTAGTTCCCATCAGGATTCTAACCTTTCAGAAACTTTTCTATTAAAAACTCTTTTGAGATAGCAGCTTTATTCATAAAACATACACACATTTTATATCTGCATCTATGCTCCAATTTGTTTACACGTATATGTCATCAGAATATCTGCATGAGTGTTTACATTCTTAGGTCAACATATGTAAATAAATTACATAGCAATTTGAAAATTTAGCAACTAAATATGCAATCTATTGAACATAATCAGGCATGCTATTCAACAACTGTAAGATATAATTCAATCTTTCCAAAGAAAATATACATTTTGTGTAAGGGTGTCTTCATCAGACTCAATGAAGTTTTCTAGGAATTTGCACTGAAATTTTTGCCTATTCAAAAAATGACATGTAAAGACAACTGACTAATGCTTAAATAAAAGGAAAATCTTAATAAAAAAATCTAATTCTCTTACTGCCTATCATTTGTAAATATGATACACTCACAGGAGTTATTTCCAAACAAAGAGAACACAATCTTCTAGTAGAGATCCTATCCATAAATCAACATAAATGAAAGATCAGTGTCAGAAAATGAACCACTATCCACAATGCTTTAAGCTAATGTATATTTTAAAATTTACTGTTTACATCCTAAACATGGTGATGAACCAAAATCATTCCTTCTATTTTTCAGATAACAATTTACTTTTTTGATAGATTATTCAATAGCTGAAACCAGGAATTAAGAAAAACCAACTAGTGGAATGTATGAAGGTTACAATGACTAAAAACCCTAAAAATCAGTTCAAAATAAGCATTACCTTGGTCTGACTTTTTATAAAGGACAGCAGATCTCTTGCCAGGTAACACCATTTCTTTAGGTTCTGTGGGCAAAGAGAAAAGAGATTAATAAAAACAACCTTTTCTTTTACTCTTTAAATGCTTCTTAAAGAAGATTTATTAGTAAAAGAGGGCAGAGAAGAAAATCATTTAACAAAATATTCAACGTCCTTCAGCAGCTGCCTTGGGAACCACTTCCTTTAAATGCCAAATAACTTTCCCAAAGGTCCCCTCTCCCCTGCAGCTGAGAACATGGGTGACAGAGACAGATTCTCAACCCAACTTCTTTGCTTTGCTCTCTTTTCTCACATGGAAACAAGACTAGCACGTGAGCACAGAAAAGCATTAGCTTCAACCATTTCAAAAGATAAGATGTAATCCATGTGGGGACAGAACATTTACTTGGAATACAACTGGCTGAAATGGAATTTGCAATTATCTAAACTTACTTTCCTCCCTCCCCCAGTGAGTATGGGTTTTTAAATGTGCATGAAAGTTTGGATGTTTTTCTATTCCGTCTTTCCACAGAAATGATACAATGAGATAGTGTGGGATGACTCGGTAAATAATTGGTGATTACCCTCCTTATGAGATGCAATTTCAGAGATTTTCTATGCTGCGATGAGGAGGGAAGTACTTTGTAGAAGTCAAAAGTTATGAAAATATATCTTATTCCCTCCCTTAGCATATAACAGTCTTGAGGAGTATCCCATAAAAGATTTTATTGCATCATTATCTGAATGTTCAGATTGGAGGATAAGAAATTCAAGTCTGAGCAATAGGTCTCCAGAAAGGACTGTCACGTAGATAGGTATTTTAAACTCACCCCTTAAGAAGTCATTTGACTGAAAAAAACATATAAACAGTTAAAAGTAATGTTGATTAATTGACTTTAACAGTCATTATAAGAACAGTCATATAACTGCAATTACCACAGCATCTTACTAGTGGTGTGAATTTAGGCAAGGAAATTAAAGTCTGTAAACCTTCCTTTTTCATCTGTAACATCGGAATGATAATTCTTCCTACTTCATAGAACTGATAGGATAAAGAAATGAGAGAAATACATATACAGGAGCTAGAACTAAGAATGTTAGCTATTATAATTATAAACATCATTATTAGCATTATTATCATTGTTCTCCTTATAAAAAAAAACCTTGCTGCCCTTTGAAAATCACTGCCCTAGTGAGCCACATGGTAGAATGATTTAAATCACATCATACTAGATGTTACTTAATTTGCTTATTTATTATTAATCAGACTCTGTGATGGCAAAGGAAATAGAGTTGTTTCAGGTATTTGGGCAGGCAAGGGAAAAAGATGAAAAGCATTTCGAAGGGGTGAGGAAGCTGTCACTCCACTGCAGTGACTTCCCTGGACTTTGCTGAGGATTTTAATTTAAAGATGTCCTCCCAGAAATTGGGATATACTCCAACATTCACTTAAAGCAAAAGGCCCCTGTCAGCTCTTGTGAATACTCAATCCAATTTAGAAAACACTTAGTGAGCCCCTACTGCAAGCCAGGGTCTATAACAGACTTCAGAGAAACCATAATAAACAAAAAGGACTCGAGGAAAATACAGTTTAATGGAAGACACATTTGTAGACAATTATTTCAAGTAGTTTGTGAAAATACTATCACTAAACAATACAGATGTGTTGAAGCCACAGAAAGGATTAAAAGAATATTCTGCCATCAGGTCATTTAAAAAATAATCTTAAAGAAAAGTTCAATCAAACTAGCTGAACTGGTAAACACTGGCTGACCGTAGCCTGTCTGGTCTAAGAAGATCTCACAAAAGAGAAGGACTTGGAAAGACAAAGTCTGGCACGCAGGTAAGTAGGGACATAAGTTAAAATGACACTGCATGGAGTAGGGTACACCATTAATCCCCTATGACTGATGTCCTTATAACATGAGACACAAATACAAATTTACAGAGAGAGGAGATATCACGTGAAGACAAAGACACAGAGGAAGACAATCGTGGAGACCTAGGGAGGCAGAGACTCGAGTACCTACAAGCCAAGGAATGCCGCCAACACTGGAGACTGAGAAAGTCATAAACATACGACCCTTAGAGCTTTCAGACAGAACATGGCCCTGTTGACATCTTGGCTTTGGACTTCTAGCCTCCAGAACGGTGAGAGAGCAGACATCTCCTGTTTCGAGCCACCCAGTTTGTGGCAGTTTGTTACAGGAGCTCCTGTTAACTAACACATCATCTTTGGAGCCAATAAGCATTAGGGCCTTACCCATACCCTGATCACCCAGAGCTTTCAAAAAAAATCTTACATTTACATGAAGTCACCAAACATATCCTCAATTTAGAAACCAGAATACCCAGCTACATATAAAGAGCTGATTTAAACTTTAAATTGTCTACCTCCATGGCTAGGATCTGCTACAATGGAAACCACAGCCAAAAAAGAGGGTCCCATATTTTTTCCCCCAGGTCCCTCCTCCCCAGCTAATTAATGTTGGTTCCAATGCCTCTGGAGTGAAAGAGGGGAGGTGGGGAAAGAAGAGGTCAGTGGAGAAGGAAGGCTGACTTTCTGGTCACTGAGCTAGGCGGGCTCGTATGTATTTAAAGCTGATTCTCAACTTATTCCAGGTTCTCCTGCGACTGCTCCTGCTTCTCCAGTCACTGGGGTCCTCTCGTCTGTACTTGATGTGAGTCATTCATCTCACCTCATCCCTTACTCCACCCTCAGCTCCAAGTGGCACCTGAAGCTTCTATCAGTTGAGACCAGTTTGGTCACCAGGCAGCCTTTGGGGACAGGACCTGGACAGCCTCATGATAGCTTTCTCACACTCATGCCCACATCTGTTCCATAGGGAACCCCCTAACAAACCCCAGGGAAACAGGCTAATCCCAATTCAGCACCTCTCCTTCGCTCTGCCACGGACTGCCCACTAGCTCAATTCCTGGTCTTTAGACTCATCAGAAGCCAGTGCACTGTCTCTACGACCGCCGCCAAAACTTCAAGGGACACATACTAAACTCTCACTGAGGAGGGGAGGGTATAGCTCAGTGGAAGAGCACGTGCTTAGCGTACATGATGTCCTGGGTTCAATCCCCAGTACCTCCATTAAAAAATAAATAAATAAACCTAGTTACCCCCCCCCAAATAAACACAAAAACAAAACAAACAAAAAACTTACTGAGTCTCCTTGACACACCACTTTTGAGCACTTATGTGGGAAACATGAAAACACCACACAGCCTACCTCCTTGTGGACGTTCCTAGGGGACCTTTGGGTCACTCCGAAGAAATCAGCCTTTAATTTCCAGATCTCCCACCCCTTTTGCATTAGGAATGTAGGCGGCATCTAACTAGATCTCCAGCTCCTACTAGGGGACTTCTGCAACGTAATGCATCTCAAATACCACTTTGGTATCTGGTAGCTATTGCCTTAGGAGGTCAAAATTTTCAAATTTTACATCCTGTGTTATTAGTTTTTATAATTTGAGCTTTAAGAAAACCATGAGGGAGGCAGCTAAAAATTATAAAATATGTCTACTGGATTTTTTTTAAGTTTCCTGAGCATTCCATGAGTCTTACATTGTTCTTCAATATAATCCCTCCTATTCTGTCAGGCAGAGTGCCCAGGGGCCCCTGTGTTCTTCTCCCCCACTTCCTTTCTCCATGTCTATTCCTGCTGGTTGTGGTTCAATTCTTACTTTTCAGCACCTTCCAAATTTACCACCCTGCCAAAGCTTGAATTCCAGCTTCTCCACAAATGATCTCCAGGTACTGTGGACTCTGTTGATTTTATACTCTCTGACCTTGTATAGTGAAAACAGTCAATGACTATCATTTACACTGCTTTCTTGGGTTGCGTTGTGCTGTCACGTCTTCCCAACTATATTTCAAGTTTCTAAAAGACCGTTATTGCACCTTCTGCCTCTCACCTATCCCCTTCAGTGCTTAATTCAAAACTCAGCACGGGATGGAGATCCCTAGTAAGTACATAGCCACTTGCTATGTATTAGGTTCCTATTAATGAATATAAGTCAGAGTTAACATATATAGCATTAATATCTCACCATGTTCTATGATAGAAATTCTATTAAAAAAATCTTTCTGTTGTGCAAATTTAAAGAATATCTGAACAAAGTGATACATCAGATAGGAAAGAGATAGAGGTGATATGTGAGAAAGAGGACAGGTCAACATGTAACAAGGGCGCTATTATTTGGAAATATATCTACATGTAACGCTTTTGCATTTTTCTACGTAGGACCTCACCTTTCTGCCAGGGGTAGCACTCGCCTCAAGTAGGACTAGGATAGTTACAAGATCAATAAAATAAGAAAGGTGTTTAGAATTTGACATCCAGCAAGAATTCTGAGTCCACAGCAAGACAATAGTCTTCTCTACCAGCTTTCCTTAGGAAAAGCAAGATTTTTAAAAACACAATCTTAGTTGCCATTAACACATTAGAAGTCAGACCTATAGAACTAGATCACAGAATATGGCAGTGCCAAGAGTGGAGAAAGCATAGCGTGTGATGTAAAAGGATACGGAAAACGACCCCAGGTTCAAGGGTCGTAGAGGACAGACAGAAGAGGAAGGGGTCAGACACGGAGTCATTATTTCCCCTCCTCTAAGTTAAAGCCCCACATGAACATGGTAATAGGAGCATTAGGACTAACAGATACTTTTCGGGGCACAGACTGAAGCAAACTCGGAGAAAACCAGCATTCAGCACTTCACATGACATAGGAGCAGTTAAGGGGCATCAGAGGAGGGAGGGAAGTGTCTAAGACGTGAACCTGAGACAGAACCCCACTATCCCCACAGCCACTGTGTGGTGTCCCAGGGAGACAGATGTTCCCAAGAGCCCTGAGCAGGGGACACAGGAGTGCTGGGTGGGCTTGGCCTCCCCTACTATCTTCCCCCGAAATGAGATCATAAGAAACCCCTTGTCCCCTATAGTCACAAAGCTTCAAGGGGAAGAGTAGAAGGGAAAAAGTCTGAAAGCACAGCCAATGATCTAAAATCTAAGTCATCCACCCTCGATAAAAAGGAACTAAATAGCATCTAGTCCAATGTCACCATTTTTCAGATGAGGAAACTAAAGATCGGAGTGGCAGACTCATTTATTCAAGAGTATTGTGCAGGTGAGGAACAAAGCAGAGGCAACAATGCCACTTTTTCTAGCACCTCCTGAACTGGTAACACACCTTCCTACACTCCCGTCTAGATGGGTACTAGGGATGTAATGTACAACATGATAAATGTAATTAACACTGCTGTATGTCATATATGAAAGTCATTAAGAGAGTAAATCCTAAGAATTCTCATCACAAAGAAAAAATTTTTTTAAATTTTCTATCTATAGGAGATGACAGATGTTCACTTAACTTACTGAGGTACTCATTTCATGAAGTAAGTCAAATTATTATGCTCTATACCTTAAACTTACACAGTGCTGTATGTCAATTATATCTCAATTTTTAAAAAAAACTGGAAGATCAATCAATCAATCAATAAAATCTCACTCTCACCCACAGAACAGGGGGAAAAAAAGATCTGTTCATCAAATGATACCAGGTAGAGAATGAAATGGCAAGGCACTGAGTACAAGAAGAAACTCTTCAATACATATATCAGAAAATGACTGATATTCAGAATACTTAAATAAACTCCTACAAAGGAATAAGAACAAGGCAGACAACTCAATAGAAAAATGGACAAAAGACATAAACAGAAATTTCACAAGAGAGCATTCAAATTTTCAGTAAACATGAAAATATTCTCAAGCCTAGTCCTTTGGAAATGCAAATTAAAATCTCCGTGAGATACCACTACATGCAGACAAATGTGGCTAAAATAAAAAGGACAGATAATATCAAGAGTTGGGGGGAAAAGGACACTATGAAGTCATCTACAAAATGGAAAAAGACTCGCAGAAATAGTGAATAATCTTACGGTTACCAGGCAAAGGGTGTGGGAAGGGATAAATTTGGGAGTTTGAGATTTACAAATGTTAGCCACTGTATATAAAAACAGATTTTAAAAACAAGTCTCTTAGGTAACTATGTTCAATATCTTGTAATAAACTTTAATGAAAAAAATATGAAAACAAATATAGGTGTGTATATGCATGACTGAGACATTGTATTGTACATCAGAAATTGACACATTATAATTGACTGTACTTCAATTTAAAATAAGAGAGTGGACAAGAATATGGAACAATGATACCATCATATCCTGCTTGATGGGGGCAGAGAGTGGAAATCGGTGTAATTTTAGAAAACAGTTTGGTAGTATTTACTAAAGGTAGACGTATACACGTCCTATGGCTGGGCAAATTCTACTACTAGGTTTATAACCACTCTAAAGGCATATTATGGCTGCCGAAAATTATGTACAAGAATGTTCATAGTAGGACTCTTTACAATAGGGAAAAAATGGAAATAACCCAAATTCCATTAACAGAACAGATTAACAAGTTAAGATCTATTTATACAATGAAATGCTATACATTAATTAGAGTGAACAAACAAATGAACAGTTAAATAAACAAAATGGATGAATATCACATGCAATATTTAGGGTAAGAAGTCATATGCAAGAAAGCACACACAACATGACAGCATTTATATATAATGTGGTGGGGTACCTCTTGTGCAGTGCATAGCGACTTGGAGAGGACATAAGGGGAACTTTTGAGGTACTGATACTAGTCTCTCCTTGATCTGCCTTTTAGATCTTCAGTTGTGTTTACTTTGCAAAAATTTATCAAGCTATCCACTTAAGATCTGCTCACTTTCCATATGCATGTTATACTTTGATAAGTATTTTTTTAAATAGCATTGGAATCTCCACTCACCTGTCTGTCCCACTTGAAAAAAGGGCACAAATAAATTTTAAAGATGATCCTTGATTTTAAAGATGATTGGGAAGAAATAAAAGAGCAGATTTCGGTCTGCAAATGTTTTTCCTCAGCAACTACAGGTGCGATAACTCAGGATGACAACTAGAGACAGAACACTCGTGTTTTCCCTGGAACACAAGCCATTTTCTGTATTTTTAACCAATAACAGTCCTCCTAAAATTGCTTATTCATTGCTGATTTTGTTTACTAAAAGGGAATCTAGCATAAAATGTATGCATATTCCATTTTAAAGCATATCTGTATATTTAACAGTACATATGTTTGAGACTTTTTTTTAATTTGGGCTACATTAGCCAGGAAACATCTAGAGACCGATTTGAAGTGTTATACCTGACCTTTGAAAGTATTTCCTTTTGCAAATACTAAAACTGCTACCAGCTGGATTCCTTTCTAATTTCCCCTTTGCTTATTTTATGAAACAATTATTTCAGACAAGAAAAACACAAACATAAAAGGTTTAGAATGTCAGGTTTTTGGAAGTGTCTGCATTTAAACTTTGGAAAGAAAAAAAAAGAAATACAATTAACACCTGTTTACCTCTGTCTACAAGCAGTGAGATAGAAAAAGCTTTCTCTTCTCTGAATTAAAATTATACCTAGATTAAGTATCAATAATGAAAACCCACAAAAGTAATAATCAAAGTCCAAGCACTTGAAATGTATGCTTAATCTATATCAGAGGAAAGGCAGAAATAAAATAACGATAAAAGGCCACATTCCGTGTTTAAAACATACAGAACACTTAATATTGGGAATAATTAATTTCTACCTTTTTGTTTTTCATTATTTAGACCTTTTGCTTAATTGATGAAAACATTTTCTCTAAATGATATACTCTAATTTCACTGATAATTTTATTTACTTAATCTTAAATTTTCATTTTCTGTTGTTTATTCAAATAATCAAATATTTTCCCATAGGCAATTTAGCAATAAAATGAACTCAAGAAAACTTCTACTTTTTGAAAACTATTTTTAAAATTCTTAAGCTGAATTAGAAGTACCTTATTATTATTATTGTAATAATAAAAAATAAACATTTAGTACTGTCAAATACAAACCAGGCATTGTTCTGAGTTGCTGTCTTATACGTTTAATACTCATAACAACCTTAACTGCTGGGCACACTATTATCCCATTTTATAAGTGAGGAAACTGAAGCACAGCTTGATTACTGAAAGTTACCTGGGCCACAGAGCCAGTGAGCAAAGGCAGGATTTGAAAACAGGTAGCTGTCACCAATCCCATTCCCTTGACTCTTCTGCTGATAATGTACCTCTCCTATTTCCATGCGAGTACCCATTACTAGAACACATGTTCTGTCTTTAGGTCGTATTACTTAAATTATTAATATTAATTCTTACTGCAACATCTCCCATTTTACTTTAAATGTATGCTGCATAAAAATTTTCTCTTCTGTGTTTATCTTGGCTATTTTTTACACTTTTCATGTATTCCTTAGAATTGTAAATACATCATACTTTGAATTTAGAGTGGCTTCTATCTCCTAAGAGTTTGAAGCAATTTACATATATCGTGGCACTTAAATTTAAACACACATACACACTCAGCACTAGCCTCTGAACTGATTTTTACATATTTCACCGCATATTTTTTCATCTTTTATCTCACGCGATTGCCAAAGTCAAATGCTCAGACTCTAGGCTCTTTATTCTCAATGGGTGTTCATAAACCAGCAGCCTCACCATGACCTGAGAGCTTATTAGAAATCAGAATTCCAGGTACCATCCTAGACCAGCAGTAGACCAACAAGAACCTCAGGTGATCCGTAGGAATATTCAACTTCAAGAAACTTACTTTAGATGATATATTCCTCTAAACTGAAGGCCTTCTTCAGCTAATTTATTTCTGTAGGTTCTGTGAAAGATACTTTTATCAATTTTACCACTTAGTGTTTTAGTCTGTTAAAATTATTATTGAGTACTTCACTATCTCTGTCAGCTTTATTACCTGCAGTGTTACTGAATTGTGCTGAATTAACTACTGAGGACTTAAAAACAGCAGCTTCCTTTCTAGGGCTGTCTGTAAAGCTCTTTGTTTGCAAGGTGCTGTATCCTCCACAAATGACTATAGATGCCATCAGTTGGAAACAAGCAGAGCTGACTTGCTTTTACTCTGGCGTGCAGCCTTGTAAATGTCGAAGAGAGCTCCAAAATTAAAAGATCAATAGCAGAGTAGCTACTGTTTTCTCCAAATCCTGGGAGATTTTATGCTACATTATAGCACAATGCTGATCTCAAATCCTTTTTGAATTCTTCTCAGATTTCCTTATTTCTCAGGTATTCACTTATAAGCTGCCCTTGAGTTTTTTGGCTTTTGATATAAGCTGACCTGAAACAGTTCTAGAAAAATATCTTAGTAGTAATACAGGATTTTGCTTCTGGCTAAAACTACCACCATCAACAATAACCAAAATCATTAATTCGTAAAATCCTCATTCTGAAAGAAAACCAATAAAATGCACCTAAGCCATCCAAAAAACTCCTCAAACAAACAGAAATATCCATATGGAAAACAATCAAAATAAGCTTTAAAAGAGTAAATTAATGCAAAAGAAAATCAATCTTAAAATAAGACAAATTTTGTAAGACAAAATTCTGAGCTGGTAGCTACTTTTTACTGTTGTAATGAAGCACCAGTACCCATATCTTGAAAAAACATGATCAGATTTATTTACCACATTATCTCTTTGCATTGGTTCTTGCATGGATTTGCAAAATATGAGCTAGCTGAGGCAAACAGGTTAACTTATTTGAGTATATAGCATCAAGGAAGATCACTCTTAAAAATTTTTCCAATAGGAAAATAAAGAATGTTTGAGAATGAGTTTGAGTTATTAGACAGTAAAAGAAAATTAATTTTAATTGTGTCGGCTGTGGTAACCATATTGTGGTTATGTAAGATAAACATCCTTATCTTTTAGAAATGCAGACAAAAGTATGGGCTGAAATGTCAAAAAAGATTGCCAATTAGGACATACTAGTACATACCACCACCGGTAAAAATGAAATAAAATAAAACTACCACTAACAAAAAGAAAAAGAGGGACATTAGGAATCTAGAAAAGATATTAATAATAGATACATTTTAATATCAATGCAGGAGGCTTAAATAAGCCATTAGTTCATGGGATTAAAAGGGACCAAAGAAAAACTTTTAAAAAATGTATTCATAATGTATTCATATTCAAAATGAATATTCATAATATAATTCACATTATATTTGAAAAATGCTATGGATACATTGTATTGGCCTCTTGCTCAAGCCAATTACTCTGATAACTTTTATGTGTTATTATTCTTAATAATCTTAATCTTTAGAATGACAATTTAGGAGAGACATGAAGCACAATTTGCCTACTTTCATAACATTCTTGGCTTAGCTCAAGGAGAGGGAAGTTTTACATCCCTCTACAGTCTTTCTGTTTCATCTTATATTTACTCCACCCCACAGGGTATGAAAAGATATTTTCACTAGTCAGATAGCCATATTTTATTTGTAGGTGGTTTCTGTGCCTAAACGCATTAATACAAGTGTAAAACTTAGTCCAAAAGCTTGGAAATTAACTGGCATTAGAAGAAAATTTTAACTAAATTAACTCTTACTTTCTACTCCTACTCTAGGAATCAACAATTTTGGTGGAGGATATAAACAACAAAACTAACACAGCAGGAAAAAATTTTACAATGCTGAAAGTACTCATGAACAGAAAACCTGAACAATATCTAAATGCAAGAAAAAAAATCTAAAAAAAAGAAATTATAGTTGAATGTCTCCATGTTCCATTACAAAGTATTACAGAAAAAAAGGGGCTAAAAATAAAAAGTGTATGGTGCCCAATTAGGAGATTTCTGCTTCTGGTAGCAAAGACACTGGTAATTTTAAAAAGCCTCTGCTTCAAAACATGTAGAATGTTTACTACAATATGACAAACACATTTTAAAATGCATTGTTGAGCTCACAGGAAATAAGAATGACCTTACAGTGCCAAAATGAAGACAGAGCAGAAACAACAGTAGCATCCACGTGCAAAAATCATGCGTGCCCCAGTGGTGTTTACTAATACGAGGATCTTCAAGATTGGATTTCAGTATCCTGACAGGAAACATCAGACAAGACTTAAGGTTTGAAAAAGATGGGGAGCTGGAATTAAAAACATCAAAAAGTCCAAAAGGGTATAAAAAAAGTTTAAATGCCCTCTACCAAGGGGGAGTGACAAGGGGAAAATTATCTGTGACATCCCTAGCTTGGAGAAGAGAAGAAGAAAATCACTCTTCTAAAAATGCATAAATCATAGTCTTCACTTATGATTAGGGAGCTTGGATTACACTGATTACAAATCCTGAAAAACTTCAAGCAGAGAAATTAACTTTAAAAAGCAAATTAAATCTCCTCCAAAGTAATATAACCTCATTTCAGACCTCTCAGGATTCCCAGAATTTTTAAAAAGCCAAAAATGAGCTCATAATCCAAAATTATGCAACCTACAAGAAAATGGGCCTTCATAAAGGAGGGTCCAAAGAAGCATCAAACAGCAGAATTAGACTGCCAAAGACTTCAGATTTTGTAACTCTCAGATAGACAACATAAAATAAATACACTAAAAATCTCTAAATATATAAAAAAGGAACTAAAATCATATGAAAGGAACAATAGGGTATAAAAATCAACTGGACAGAATAGTTAACAAGATCCTACTATACAGCACAGGAAAGTATATTCAATAACTTGTAGTAACTTATGATGAAAAAGAACATGAAAAGGAATATATATGTATATGTATATATAACTGAATCACTATGCTGTGTACCAGAAACTAACATAATATTGTAAATCAACTGTACTTCAACTGAAAAAAAAATTGGAATTTTGAAAGACCAAAGGTAACTTCTGGAAAAAAAATAAAATTGCAATCTCAATAGATGCATTGAATAGAAAACCAGGTACAACATCAGAGCAAGTTAATAAACTGAAAGATACACTTGAACAAATATATAAAACGCAACAAAGAAAGAAAAGGTGATGAAACATATATAAGATGAAGGAGAGAATAAAAAGTTCTAACATGTGACCAGATTCTCTGAGGGGAAGATAAGAGAGAATGGAGAAGAGGCCAGGGCCAGACCTAGGGTGAGGTAAGTGAGGTAGCGAGGGCCAAAAACTAAAGGAGAAGTTTACTTTTCTTAAATTTTGCCACCTGGAAGGGCAATACCAAGAAAGTTAACTGGCTAAAAAGTTTTTCAGAATTGAAACTTGAGATCCAGAAAACACAATGTTTTCCAAGAAGGATAAATAAAAAGAAATTTATCCTTAAAGACAATAGTAAAGCTGTGGAATACCAGAAACAAAGAGTACTGAACCAGTCATAAATAAAAAATACTTTAGGGGACACTTGGTTCCCCGCCCATATCCTCTTTACCAGCCAGTGGACCCACACCTACCCTTCTCTTGATAGCTGTCTTCAGCTTCCTGGAAATGTCTCTGAGTTACCATACTCCTTCTGGGGACAGCCCATCATCAAACAATGACTAATCAAAGGATATCAAAGGCTAGTCCTCTGCATCAAGGTGGGACATTTCTGCGGTACCCTCAGGATGCAGAGCTTCCTGTGGCATCGATGATCTTTCACTAAATCCACATCTTTGACTAGCTGCTTTTTCTTTCCTATACTGCTTTCCTAATTTTCTTCTTCTGATTTCAACACAAAAAATCAAGAATCCCTATTGTGGGTTTGACTCGGAAGTACATTTACCAATAAGCAAATGATAATAAACAGCAGATTCTCAAAACAATGGATGCCAGAATACTAAAGAATACATTTTAACTCTGAAAAGAATAGCTGTCAGTTAAGATTTCTATTCCCAAACTGTACTTTCAGGCAGAAGTGAAACAAATATTCAGATATATCAAAGCAGAGCTTACACCAAGAGACCCATAATAAAAAAAAAAAAATCTGAAAGAAAAGATTTAGGGCAGAAAAAAAGATAATTGCAGGTGGGAAGTCTAAGACACAAGAGGGACTAGAGAAAAAAAATTAGTGAGCATGTGGGTAAACTTAATCAACAATGACTGTATTTAAAATAATATTAATAATAATGTTTAATTCAGTGAATAATAAAATAAGGTTGAATTAATTATTTCACAAAAAAAGAGAGGTAATTAAATTTAAGTTGTTATATCCTGCATTGTTGAGGAGTAGAAACTCAAGATGAATTAACTTTAGATTTTAAGAACGCAAACAAAAATTTTAAGGTCAGTATCTCAAAAACAGAAATCAAATATATTAACTTCAAGCCAGCAAAGAGGGAATGGGAGACTAGGAAACCTCAATCAGAAAGAAAGCTTAAGAAACTTCTGTTTCTGATAACAATAAAGTAACTGGTCCTGGATTCGTCCACTCAATATAAACAACCATAAAATTGGACAAAATATATAAGGTAAATCTTCCTGGGCATTATACAGACAGCACAGAACTGTACTTTATGAGTTAAGGGGAAACTCCACCAGTTCCCCAACACTCTCCTGAGGAGTAATTTTCCAACCTCAGTAAAGCAAGCTGGGATCCCAGCAAAGTACATGGCTTGCTGCCTTTAAAAGGCAATAATGAGAGTTCTGGGAAGCGGAAGTAGATGGAATACGCAAGACAAGGTGTCAGAAAGGAAGCATTTGTGTGGAAGGGAAGTCTCAGATGTCTGGGTAGTATTCCCTGTAAGTTTTCAGGCAAAGACTGGGCTATACACGTGCAGCACAAGAAAACATGAGGCTTTTTAGAGAGTCACTGCCACTCGCTGAGAATGAAACAGAGATATTAGAGGTCGAGCAGTGACAATGGATATTGGAGTCCATGCCAACCAGAGTGGACGTAGATCATTAACACCTCCTAATACTGTAACTTTTTTACAATGTCAGTATACATTAATTACTAGGAGTACAAAGAAAAAGTAAAATACGACATGTAGTAAAGGAAATACCTCAAAATAAACTAACTCAGAGATGACACAGTTCTTGCATATAACAGACAATGACTTTAAAGCACCTATTAAATACATATTCAAAGAACCAAAGAAAAATGTGTTCAGAGAATTAAAGGAAAACATAGTTTTAATAAGAGAAAAAATAGTGAATCTCAGATGAGAAATGAAAGCTATTTAAAAAGCCAAACAGAAATTCTAGAACTAAAGAGAATTAATATGTAAACTTTAAAATTTACTGGATCAGATTAATAGCAAGTTGGAGATAGTAGAAGAGAGTCAGTGAAGCTGAAGAGAAATCAATAGAAATTATGCAATCTGAGGAAAACAGAGATAAAATGTTTGAAGAAATTAACCAAATTCCAGAGGCCTATAGGGCAGTATCAAACAATCAAACATGTACAGAAGTCTCAGACAGAAAAAAATAATAGTACTTAAAGGTATTTAAAGAAATAATGGCTAAAATATGCTCAATTTGATGGGAAAATAATAACTTATGGAGTCAAGAATTTGAGGAAGCCCCCAAAAAAGATAAAATCAAAGTACACCAAAGCACATTACAATCAAATTACTGAAAACAAAAGATAAAGCAGTCAGAGAAAAAGACACATTACTACAGGAAAAGGGATAAAGATAACTGTTGACTTCTCATTTAAACAAAATAGTCCAAACAACCATGGAACAGCATCTTTAAAATGCTATTTTTTTTTTTTTTTTTTTTACTTTAAGAATGTAATGTCTAGGGAGTTGGGTATAGCTTAAGCAGTAGAGCACATGCTTAAGCTGCACGAGGTCCTGGGTTCAATCCCCAGTACCTCCGTTGGAAAACCAAATAAATAAATAAACCTAATTACCTCCCCCTGCCAAAAAAAAAAAAAAAAAAAAAAAAAAAAAAGAATATAACATCTAGCAAAAATATACTTCAAAAATAAGGTGAAATAAAGACATTTTATTATAGACAAAAGTGAAAAAATATTTACAGCAAACATAAACTACAAGAAATGTTAAAAAAAAAAAAAAGGAAGGAAAATCATACCACATGAAATAGCAGATATACTTGAAGGAAAGACAAACGCTGGAAAAAATAAATAGTGGGTTATATAAGAGACTGTATTACTTTCCATATTTCTTTAAAAGATAGTTGTTTTTTCAAAAGCAATAATAATAAAATTGCAAGGTAGGATTTATGACATATGAAAAAATAGGGAATATGCAAAAAGCAGCACAATAGATGAGAGACAAGTAATGGAATTCTGTTGAATGAGTATAACATTTTGGAAAGGGGAAGTAGGAACCGGGAAGTAAGAACATCAAATATGAAGTAATAAGGTGGCATTGTGAAGAATCAGGCGATACACAGAGTAATACTGATTCTAACAGAATTCAAGGAGAGTTAAATCGTTCGAAGTTAAGGAGGGATACCGTTAATCCTAGAGCAAACACCACATACATTTTAAAAGCATATGAAATGAGAAGCAAGAAAGGACATAAAATAATAGTATTAAAAATATTCAGTTAGTCCAAAGTAGTCAGGAAAGAAGCAACAACAACAAAAAAAAAAAAGTAAGGGAAAAATGGAAAAAATATGAAGATAGACTTAAAAACAACAATATAAATAATTATATGAAATGTAAACAGAGAGAAAGAATGAAAAGCAAATAGACTAAACAAGGGATTGAGAAACCATGACCTGCAGGCCAAATTTTGCCCATTTATTTTATAAATATTTATTGAAAAATACCCTTGTCTACCTATTTACACATCGTCTGTGGTTGCTTTTTGCTAAAATGGCAGAGTTCAGTGGTTACGACTGAGACCATATGACTTGCAAAGCCCAAAATGTTTATTATCTGGCTCTTAACAGAAAATGTTTGCCAACCCTTGGACCAAACACTCCAATTAGATAGCAGATTTTGCAAGACTGATTTTAAAAGCCAGATCCAACTATATGCTGCCAACAAAAAAACTCAATTTAAATTTAAAGAAGATAAATAAGTTGAAAGTGAAAGGATGGGGAAAGATCTACAATGCAAACAGGAAGCATGAGAAAGCTGGTATCATTATACTACTATGAGACAACATAGATTTCAAAACAAATCATATTCTAATAGATAAAGATGGATGTTTCACAATGATAAAAGGGTCAATTTGTTTATCCACTTAATAATAAAAGTTCAAAGTTCATGAACCAAATACTGATAGAACTAGAAAGAAAAATAAGTCCATAATCATTATTGATTTTTAATATTCCTCTCTCAATAGTTGATATAAGACAAAGAAAAGATAATCTTAACAACCTTAATCTTAACAATCTTAATAACCTTAACAACCAATAATCTGCACCTAACTGACAATTATAGAATCCTATATCTGACAGCTGCAGTACAGACATTCTTTTCAAGAACATACAGAATAGTCACCATGATACAATCAATGCCAGCCATAAAATATACCTCAATATATTTAAAAAGACTAAAATCTCAGGGTATGTTCGCTTCTCAAATAATGATTAAATTAAAAGTCTGTAACAGTTACCTAGTTATCCACATAGAAAAAGAAATAATTAAAAATTAAATAATCCACTTCTAAATAACCCAAGGGCCAAGGAAAAAATTGTAAGGAAAATTAGAAAATGTTTCAAACTGTATGACAATAAGAATACAACATAGCAAAATTTATGGGACATAACTAAAACAGTAGTTAGAAAGAGATCTATAGCTTCAAATAAATGCCCATTATTAGAAAATAAGATCTAAGTTTCTGGCTTAAATCCCTGAAAAAGGAAGAAAAAATTAAAGTAAGGAAAGAAATACTAAAAATCAGAACAGAAATTAAACATTAAATAGATTAAAAACAGAGAAACATTTTAAAAACACAAATTGGTTCTTTGAACAGTTTAATAAAACCGATAAACTTCTAGCAAACTAATCAGGAAAAAAAGAGGGGAAACAAATTAAGAAAATCATTAATGACATAATGGATATTGCTAGAGATCCTACAGACCTTAAAGAAAAAAAGAAAAGTTACGAACAACTTTATGCCTATTAATTCAATAACTTAGAGGAAATGCATATATTCCCTGAACAATCCAACTTACCAAAACCGAATCAAGGAGACAGAAAACTGGCATTCCTTCTACTAAAGAACTTGAATTCATAATCAGAAACTTTCTCACAAAGAAAGAAGACATAAAAAGAGGAGAAAAATATAAGAGAAAAAAAGAGAAATAGGAAGCACAAAATAATAACAGTAGGAATTTCAAATATATTAAGAAAGACACTACATAAAAATAGACTGAGTAAAAAGAGTAAAAGAAAGAGGTAGAGCCACATTACTATCTGATATCAGACAAAATCCATGTGAAGCCAAAAAACAGTATTGAGGATAAAGAGATTTCTACTCAATGATAAAATATCCAATTCACCTGAAAATACAACAATGAACAATTCTAAAATCGTATTCACCTTGCTATATAAAATAAAAATTAATAGGATTACAAGGGCAAAATGAAATATTTACCATCACACTATCATAATGGGAGATTTTAACACATAACACTTCTTTTGAATTTTTGAGTACTCAATATAACAAGGAAACAAAAATTAATAAACATGCCAAATATCTAAAGGAAAATGATAGAAATATATTATATATTAATAATATATAAATGATAGGAATGATAAAACCCTGTACTTAACAAAAGATAAAACTTATTCTTCTCAAGTATACATGGAATATTTACCCAAATTGGCTAAATATTAAGTTATTTTTAGACTATTCTTCTAATCACAATAAAAATAAATTAGAGATCAATCACAAAGATATCCAAACAATTAAGAAGACTCCAAAACACTTTCTGATTTGTGTACCGTCATTTTAAAATGCATACTTCGATCATGTGGTTTAACACTGATCTCTTGAAGGTATCATATTAAAATATTTTGCATGTACTACAAAAATTAATAATAATAAAAGGATGATAAAGCAGTGAAGAACAAGAAGACAGGAAAATGAAACCTAGAATTATGAACTGGATCTTGTTTCAGAAAAGGGAAAATACGCTTTAAAGAGCATTATTGGGACCATTAATGGAATTGGAATGAAAACTTCAGACTAAAGAAAAGTATTATATCAATGCTAAATTTCCTGAATTTGATAACTACACTATAGACATGCAACAGAATATTCTTATTCTTAGGAAATACTCATTGAAGCACTATGCATGCAACCCACTCGCAAATAGCTCAGAAAATAAGACATATTACACGTGTGCACACACATGCACATGCACAACTGTGCATGCATGTAATAAATAATAAAGCAATGTGCCAAAATGTTTTAAAAACTAAATAAAAATTGAAATGTTTTAAAAATGAATCTAAGTAAAAGAGCATAGTGGTATGCACATTTGTTACTTTTTTGGGCAACTTTTCTATAAGATTGAAATTATTTCAAAATAAAACATTTTTAGAGAGACAGATAAATTAGCCTTCTCCACCAGCACTTTAACTTTACATGTTACAAGAAAGCAGGTGCCATCGATTCCACAAAAAGGATTTTGTCATTAAAAAACAGGGGAAATTTAAATTCATAAATTTTACACATAGAAAACATAGATACTATCCTCTCCTTGTAATTGAGTTGGGAAGAGTTGTAATATATGAGATATATCAGAACTATCAACAGTACTTCTAAGAGAGACAGCGTAAGGAATTTAACTTTGAAGGCATACAGACATGGACTTGAACACAGGAGCCAATGCTGACCACTGATGTGCCCTTGAGTATTTTTCTTAATCTCTGAGCTTTGGTGGCTTCATCTGTATCTTGGAGATAATGAGCCTACCCTGTAGCATTGTTGTGAGGATTAAATCACATGTAAAGAGTTAACATAAATTAAACACTTCAAACATGGCAGTTATTATCATATGAGTGATGCACAGCTAGAAATAGACAATAAGAGAATGATTCCATTGACAAATCCAGTGTACTCAGGCTACAGGTGTTAATTCTGTTCATAACACAAAAGAGTTATTGAAACATACAGAAAAATCATAACAAGAAAATCCAGGAAGATAGAAATAAATGTAGAAATTAGCACTGTCCTGATTAAGATTATTAACTTAAAATGTACATTAATCCCTAAGCAAGCATTTAATGTCATACCTCAGACAATCCCACAGAGATAGTATTACACAAGGGTGACACAATTCGTTTGGAAGAATAAGATAAAATGATATAAAAACAGCATTAAAGCCCTGATGCAGTTACCTTATGAAATGCTAACCTACATGACAAAGTGAAAATCACTTAAACCATAAAGTATTTAACACAGAAAAATAAGTAGAATAGAAAAGATAACCAAGAAAAGGAGTCAAATCATTATAAGACCCTAATAAATGTCAAATTAAAGTAACATCATAATGAATGAAAGAATCATTATTAGTCACTGTCAGTGAAAACAGAGTGGAAAAGAATTGGAAATCCGTAATTCACAGCTTCATGGCTAAACATTTCAAAAGGATCAAATAATTTCAAAACAATTTTAATATAAAAGACTGAGTTTTTCTTCCCATCTGAGAATGAGATTAAAAACTTATGACTATTAAAGAGATGAAGGAAAATTATTAGACACAAGATAGTAAATACCTGTTAAAATTGCTTACTAAAATGTGATAAAATAAATGTAAAACTATACAAACAGAATGCCAATACACTGGTGGAAAAATTATTCTGAAAAATATTTAGGGAATTTGTAAGCGACCAACGGCCAGATTTCTCCAGAGAAGTGACAAAACAGATGAACTAATAGTATACAGACTGAAAAATACAAAGAAGAAATCATCTCACAGGCTACAAATTACATGTGTAACACCATTATGATTGGAAGTATTCAGAAACAACCCAGCTGCCCAAAGAACGGGGAATAATTAAGGAAGCCCTCATCTGTCTGAGTGGGGAACATGCAGGTGTAGTTTGCACTTCTCCATTTTACATAAAGGACTTGAGCATGCCCAGATTTTGGTATCCCCGAGAGTCCTCGAACCAATCCCTCCATGGATACCGAGAGTCGACTGTATTGTTTTTAAAAATGACAAGTGTCTGGAACAATGTATCTGTCTTCTTAGCGCTTAAACCCATCATTATTAACTCTCACTCTCATTTGCCAACGATGTTACAACCAAAGTGTAATTGTGTGCTGCCTAAATAAATGTCTTATGGAGGATCCCCATCTCTCTTTTTCCTTCAGCTTTTTCTCATGCCTACTATTTAAACGTTTGCTTTCCCTTTGTTTCCTCAAAATAAATGTCTTGTTTTACATAAAATTATACAATTTACTTCTTGCTTAATATCTGGTCTAACTCCCAGAATGAACCTGCTCCCTCTTAATTATTAGTGTTTATCCACTGGGACTGGGTTACACTGAGAGAGAGAAAACCAGGTGCCACGTACTTTTTGTGACCCGGCTTCAGAAGCCAGAGCTTCACTTCTGTCATTGTCTATTAGTTGGAGACCCTACTCACAGACTCCAGCTGTAGTAACAGATCCCATCTTCAAGGGGAGGCACGTTAGTCATGTGAGAAGTACATGTGGGATAAGATATCTATATACTGGTGTGGTCAAAATATAATCTCTCATGAACCCTGAATAAAGGAATGGCAAATATATAATCTTGTCATTGATATTAAATTAAGAGGAATTACTAATGCTCTCAAAAATATTTTTTAAAATGATTAAAGCTCTTTTTCCTGATCATTAAAAGGAGTATGATGGTTAAGAGCATCCGCTTTAGAGTCAGACAGACTTGGGCTAGTTTCAAGTAAATTACCTAACATGCGGAATAGGAATAATGATGCCTACTCTAGATGGCTGTTGCCACAAGCTAAGGGTTTGTTGTTATTACTACAAAAACTAACTGCATTATTTTCTAGTAAAGAGTATTTGGAAAATACAGAAGTATATAGAGAAGAAAATGAGTCACTCAATGGCACCACTCAGGAAAAATAAAGCTCATTTTAGAATGACCTTGACAAAGCAGCATGAGTCCCATTTTTTTTTTTTTTTAAAGAATATGTTTCAGTAGGGGAAAGGGTGAAAAAAAGACAAAAATCTTGTTCGGTACCATTTTATGATATTTACCAAACAGCTGTGGCTCTGCAGGGCCGATGCAGAGCTGGGGGAGGCAGGTGTCTACACACTGGGTAGACAGGGCAGGATGAAGCTCTTGAGGGGGTCAGAGGAGCGGGCCAAAGCCTGGGTGGGCTTCAGATCACTGGGAAGCAATGGGAAGGGGTCTGAGAGCAGGCAGTGACAGCGGCACAGACCATGGGACAAGGCTGAGGGGTCCGTCTATGAGGGGCCCTAGGAAATGGGTCTGGTCAGATTGCTGGGTCCTTAGAGGAACGAGTGAACAAGGAGCCCACGAGGTCAGATGATAAGCGCGGACGCAACAAAAAGGAATTTAAATGTTATCCTCATAGGGAGTGGGATGCTTTGAGAGCTCCTGGGGAGTGAAGGGTTATGACCTACACTACTGTCCTTTAGATAATTTAATGTGAAACTCACGGGAGATTCTAGAAACAGGGTGATAAAACGCAAAATACCAGACAAGAGAACTTAATGAGGAAAAGTATTTAGAAAACAGAAGAGTCAGGAATTAATACAGTATGCAAAAGAATGAAGCACACCCCCTGCAGAAAGACCCAGGTACTCTGCAGGCACATGCCATGTCTGGAGTACAACTGTAAAAATAATATGACACTGAGAAACAGCAAAAAGGAATATGACAAAGAAAAGGCCAGTGTATGCTATATAATCAGAACTTCGTGGGGTAGTTTCATTCATCAAGTGTTAAAAGTAAGATACAGGACTAGCATAAACAACAGGGCAAAAACAGAAGCTTTGTCGTTGTTGTTGTAATTTTTTAAAGAAAAAGGAGCTAACAGTGTCAAAAAATATGCCCAGTCATGACAATGGCCCCAACTATACAGAGAGAGCTAGGGAGTACGATGCTGATTAGCTGATCTCTGCAGGAAATCTGGACTGCACAGTACAATAAAAACTCAGCTTAAACGTGAAAACAAGATGTATTTCCCACTTCTCAACACATACCTTCTGTCCCTTCTCTCTCTTTGACCCCAGTTCGACGGACATCTTCATGAAGCAGTAACACCCGATGTACTTAATAAATTCACATTCCTCAAAGGCCTCCTGAAGGCACTTCCAATGCCGTGATTCTGTGACTCTATTCTGTCCCATCCAGTAAGGTTCTATTTTAAGCTCCTGGCTTCTGCCTGTGGCACGTGGATTTGGGAGGAGAGAGAACTCCTTGAAGCCAGCTTGACCATATGAATCAGCGACCAGTAATTAAAAGTGTGATAGATATTATGGTCTCATCACATATTCCATATCTGACTCTGATTTTTAAAAATTACTAAACAGTTAACTGCATAGAAAACTGTTCCTAAGGCCTGGAGGGTTGGGTGCACCATCCAAAAGAGACGATTAGAAACTTGAATTTTCTCATTCCTGACCTACGTGCTGCTTCACTCGCCGTATGTTCTATTTTCCCTATTTCTTCTTTAATATTTTTCCATGTACTTAGGGAGCTATTTATTTCATTTCCCCAAACCATATCCTGTTACAGACTGAACATTGGTTTCCCTCCAGTTTTCAATGTTGAAATCTAATCTCCAGTGTGATGGTATTAGGCGGTGGGAACTTTGGGAGGTGATTAGGTCGTGATGGTGGAGTCCTCGTGAATGGGGTTAGTGCCCTTGTAAGAAGGGACCAGAGAGCTAGCTCACTCTCCTTCTGCCACGTGAAGACACCTGAGAAGTCGGCAGTTGACAACCAGGGTCCTCACCGGAACCTGACCAAGTGGGCACCATGATTTCAGACTTCCAGCCTCCAGAACGATGAGAAATAAATTTCTGTTGTTTATAAGCCACCCAGTCTATAGCAGCACAAACAGACTAAGACACAAGTGCTTTTCCAAAAAAAAAAATTCCATTTTAAACAACTTAACATTTTTAGGATGTGGAATTCTATTTTATTCCTATCTAGGGGCCTGCCTCATCACATCTAAGGCTAAAACACAAACACCACAAACCTATAGACATCCAAGTTGAGGGTTCTTATAAGACCTGCTTAAGGAAACAGACATTTTTTCAGAGCTGTAGAATGGAAGCCAGCCATGTGAGGTAAAGATCAGTGAATTGTACCACATGTGGCTGAAAAAGAAAACGAAATTCTATGTGGAGACCCGAGATTGAGGAGGCCCAGGTTGCCTTGTGGTCAGAGGGGTGCAGACCTGGGAAATGAAATTCTGATCCAGGAGGAGGCCCGCCTGGTAATCTTCTCCTAAAGATCAGCATTAAATCTCCAGTGTGGAGAGTCCACAGGCCAGGCATGCCCTCAGATTCCCCATCTATAGATCTTTTCCAGCTGTAACTTGTCTAGATTCCAGAATCACAGCCCAAATTTCTGCCCAAGCCCCTGTCCCTGAAGCTTGGAATTGTCCGTCTTTCATGTGTCAGAAGTGAAACACCCTACTGGTTGTTGGAGGAGAAGGAGGCTTTGTCCTTTTCCGGCTTTATCGCTTGATTTTTAAGCAACTAGCTGGGGAAATACTAGACTTAATGAGCCCTTCTTTTGCCCTTGGAAGAGTCACAGAATGCAGCTGCCAGGCAGCAAGAGTGGTACAGGAGTCTTACAGATCCTCTGTAATTCTTCAGATAGCGTCCTATTTTACATCATTTACCGATGACCAGACAGCTGAGACTCAATTGTCTATAAATTCCCCAATAAAAGAGGCCCAGGTGTGTCTTCATTATTGGCCACATTTTCCTGCACATTTTGAGTCTCTGAAGAAAAGCAAACTTTCCCTCTTTTCTATGAAAGAGGGAAGGAACAGCATGTATTCACAGAAAGTTACTAGAATTCAGTGATCCAGGAAGCGCTTCCTAAGTACCCCGTCTGAGCCAGGCACTGAGTTAGGATTTATAGATCTAGTGCAGAATAATGTAAATAATTCCTGGCATACCCTGCCCAGGTAGAAACAGCCCTGTGCAGAGGAGAGCTCTAAGCCTCAGCACATGTGATCAAGCCTTTATCCGGACAAACCTGTAAATGTCTAAATCAGGAATTTTTAGTCAGAATAAACATTTTATGAAGATGTAAAATGGTTATAAAACACTCACAGAACTAGTTTTATAAGGCCCTGCTTACAATAACCAGAGTTGGCCTCACATTAATTGGTTATCTCTTGCTCTAACAAAGTGATAAATTTTATTTCAAATCTTCACTTTTCTCAAGGTTAAGCTTTTAACTGTGTGGTGGGGGGGGTGCACACAATGATGACATAGTAAATCTCTGTCATTCTTGTTGTCGTCAAATAGTTAAGCAAATCCAGCTCTTCTCGGTAGCTAGCTTGTTGGACTATTTGTGCTACAGGTTTCTGCACTTTACAGTGAAGGCAAAATCGATTTGTGGTCAACTTGCTGATGATCATCTTGACGTCAGCTGTCCAGCTAGTAAGACGGAGACCAGGTCAGCCCAAAAGAACCTCTCAAAACAAATGTACATATTGATTCTTCTCTCTCCCTGTCTCTTTTTGATCATATTTGAGGCTTGCTGTGATCTAGGGACACTTGGGAGTATATATCTTTCCAAAGACAGAAAAATGCAAATCTTTCACAAATTTGTTTTCAGGATAAATTTTACTGTTGAAAGCTCCCTTATGGTAGAATATGCTTCTCAAAGAGGAAATAAAACATATCTCAATAAATTGTTCCTCCCATAGGAAAAAGAGACGAGCTTTAAGTCAGTATATTGATGACAAAGTAAATATCTAAGAACTGTATTGGTATCATTTTCTGTTTGTGAAAATTGAACAAAAAATCTAGGGTGCTTTTTATGCGTAATGTTATTGAAAAAGTCTGCCCAGTCCAGAGCTTCCTGATTCCAAAGAAAAACCTAGAAGGCACTACCTTGATGACTGATTTCTACCTTCAGGAACTGAAAAATATGAATAACAATGGTAGAATTCCAAGTAAGGTTTAACGTCATGTGTGAAATTTGTGCTTATTTCCAAACTAGCTTATCTGGAATGAAGAAGAATGTGGATTTTCCATTCGAAATTTCCCTATATACCTCTCCTAATTTCCCTATATCTCTTCTTTTCTCAAAAATAACTCCAGAATATTATTAGCTAGGGGGTTTCTTTTGCATTCGATTTCTCAAGGAAATGAGTCATGCTGTTCTCCAGGACATCTTTTACTAATGAGCTTCTTTACTTGGGCTGAAGCAGTGGTGACCCTGAGTGCTGACAAGTAGAGAAAATAATTGCTTGGAACCCAAATGCTGCATTTGTATGTGAACAAGCCAAGTGCACTCTGAAATTATATAACTGCTTTTCCCTCTCCTTCTTCATCGAGCTCCCCCTTATCCACACCAACATTTAGCAACAGTTCTACCTTTTTTCATAGCTATACCACATTGAGGCTTAAAAACTCTTGGGGCAGTATTTTAAATGCAGTTAAATCAGCAAGACACATCTCTCTCCAAAATAAAAAAAAAAAATTTTTTAAACACTTCAAGAATATTGAAGTGATCTAGGGGGTTCATCTACTATTTGCCAACTTAAAAATATATGTATATCTGGAACACGAAAGGATTTGTTCTCAAGGTGTGATATGGCTTGTGAATTTCAATATGTAATTCAGTCCTGCTGTGCTGAATATATTCAATATAATGAGGTTTCTGAGGCTATGTATCAGGTGAAATTGCTTAATGGTGCTTATATGGCTAAACTCTGACCCACGCATGGGCTTTTTGGCATTCACCTTAGCACATAGGAAAGCCATTCTGCTCGACAATAGACTAACACAGGGGCAGAAAAACATGGGCTAAAAATATCTTGCATTTGTATGGCACATTACAATTTAAAATTACATAATTTTTCATAATTATACCTGCCTCATATTGTACCTGCCTCAAAAGGTTGCAAAGATTAAATGAAACAATGCAAGTCAGCTCTTGACACATACGTAGGTCACAGTAAATGGAAACTTGTTCCTGTTACCGATTTCATTTTCTTCTGTGGATGACATATGTTTCTATTCAATCTGTTCTTATAAGTCTGTGAGTCTTTTCTTCAAGTTAGCACTGAAATCAAGTAATGGCCACAGACTTTCAGTCGCCTATGGTTTTCTTCCCAAGTGGCATTGAGTCATTCATAGTACACGAGCCCCCCAGACTACACATTTACGTCAACATCTTGGATTCCTGACTCTAGATTTCACTAGGATCACTTAGAAATCATATCACTTTGACTTTTTATAAACTTTTCCAAATAAAATTTTAATTTGCATTTAATTATCCAGCTCTTTGAAGATTATAATATAGTTTCTTTCCCAGATTCTTCTTTCCTCTGTCAGGGATCTCAATTCGTCCTTTTTTTCCCATTAACTCCCAAGTGAAAGTTATAATTTTAACTCCTTTGAAAAGAGTTGTTATAAGACTGTCAGACTGAAGGAAAAAATAAAAAATTAAGGAGCAGTTGCTTCTGAGAGCTGAAGGTCCTCCCTTCTCAGCAAAGATGGAGCACCTATACATAGGACCGACAATCACAAATAAAGCATAAATCTGGAGTCATGCACAAATTATATATTCCTTTAATTAGGCTTTAATGAATTTTCTTTAGAGAAAAATTAAATGTTACCATGTGGTCAGCAGAATGATTTGTCCTGTTACCTTTGCCCTATAAAATGGTCACTTGATCTTTAGTAACAAGCCAACACTCACAGAATCTCACTATTTTGACAACATTTTCAGGGACACAATAACCATATCTACTCTTTGAAGAAAGACAATGCTGTTGAACTCGGGTAGTAAAATGGATTTTAGTACTGGCTCACCCAGAAACTATTCCTAAATCCACCTCCTTCCTTGCTCACAGAATCCCAATTTTGTTCAGGTCTTGCTTACTAAATCTCAATTTTCACCAGGTATCAAACCCTCCATGAGCTTCAAGGGAGGTGGCCGCCTTTTTAGATCCAGCCCCAGTACTAGACCTGGGGGTGAATCACCATTTGTCCAGTTCCCTTTGTCAGTGTTTGCTTTATGCTGGGACATGTGATATAGTGCAGGACAATGAGACAGGAGAGGACATCTGGTGAGAGGATTCTGAAAAGAGATGATGAAGAAGAAAGGGCTCCTCTCTGCTCCTGGATATTGTCATGTCTGCACATTGTTATAAAACTGTAGCACCCATCTTGGGACCATGAAGGAAGTTAGCCTGAAAGGAAATGCTGAGGATGGCAGAGTACAAAGGTGAAAGTTAGGTAGAATTCTGATGACATTATAAAACTGCTGAATTAACGAAACTTGGGATTGTCCTACCTCTGGAGCTCTTGCTATGTAAGATAATGAATGTCCTCATAATTTAAGACATTTTAAGTTAGGGTTCCTGATACTTACAGCCAAAATCAGCCTAACTAAGCGATAGTAATATCACTTTATGAGATGCTTCCTAAAGGCTAAAAGATGTCCATCAGTTCGGTGCTAGACTGGAGGCTTCTGCCCTTACATTATAGCATTCCAAGACCTATCCTCCATCAGCTTCCAACTCTATAGGCATGTGTTATTATAACTTAGAATGGAAAAGTCATTTAAAGCATTAGCCAAAATAATAAATATGTCAAATATGACAAAGTGAGAGCAATACATAACCCTCACCAGAGAAGACTAGTGATAAATAAAGACAGACTTGAATCTGTAGCTTTTTTGTATTTATCATTGTGGAATGCCTAACCAGAACCCATCAGAACAAATGAGTCCTTAAAGGTTATCTGAATAAGGCATGTGAGTTTTGAAAACAATATGGGGAGAACAGAGTGATGGCCAGAAATGCCCAAGATGAGATGTAATGGGAATAAATGTAAAGTCTTAGATCTCGGTCCTAGAAAAGGCACTGTACAAATTTAGGAAAGAGCTAAAAGGAAGCCCTCATGGTTTTAGTTGTTCCCAAACTCAGCACGCACAAATAATGCTCTGTGGCCACCATAAACATCATGCAATCTTCCTTCTAGACACCGTTGAGTATAGTGTCTAGATGGTTGATTTTTAGCCACAGCTAGATATCAAAATTATATGTCCTTTTAAAAATGCAAATATCTGGGCCCAACTCCAGATCTAGTGAATCAGAACATTTTGGAGTTGAGCCTGGTTTTGTGCATGTTGTAAAATTCCATAGGCAAGAGTCAATGAACTGGTCTAGACTCTAGATCAAGCAAGATCCCCTGAACTGATCTCTGTGTCAGTCTCATCAGAGGGACTTTATATAGCTCTGGGAACCACGGTTTCAAAGAGACATTTAAAAGCTGGAACTCACACAAAGAAAGCCAAGCAAGAGGATAAGGAGTCTTGTAATTATGTCATATGATGAGCAGATGAAAGACCCAAGGATATTTGATGTAGAAGTGGAAGTACTCAGAAGGAACCCATGAAAGAAAACCATAAAGACATGCTGGATGCTTCAGATTTGACCCATGGAAGAGACGCTACTGTTTGCTAGCTTTGAAATAAAGGGGACTAGAGAACTAATACATGAAGTTGGAAGATGACAGGTGTCAGATCAACATAAAGAAAACTTTTCAAGCCATTAAATGGTCAACAGTGGAAAGGACTGCTTTGAAAAATAGCAATTTTCTCGTAACTGCAAGTCCCCTCAGGAGGTCAGATGACTGACATTGTGGAACACAAGTACAAAGGCTGCCACAGGGGGATCTGCCCCCAGCAGGAAGTGGACTAGAACACTGCTGAGGTTACCTTTGACTCTGGGAGTTTACGGTATTCAGAGCAAATAGGTCACAGAAAGATCACAGAAACACAGCACAGAAAGCAAACTTGGAATTCACCTGTTAAATGCCCTTCATTCTACAGATAACAGTTGCTAACATGTAGTAAACAACGACTACATGCACATTATCTCCAATTCTTACGGCCACTCAGAAAGATCATATAGTTAGTCTTATGTTACAGATGAAGAAGCCAAGCTTCTGAGAAATTATCTAGCTTAAACATTTAAATCATTAGTGCAAGAGAGGACTTAAAATACAGTCTTGACAAAGTCTCTCCTTTTTTTTAACGATAACTCCCAATGACTTCTCAAGATCAATAAAATGAATACTAAACTCCTTATTTTGTGTTCAAGAACTTCTATGATTTTTCGCCAACCTATATTTTCAACCTTATGTTTCCTCATTACCCTTAATTCACCTTATGACCCAACTAAACTGAATTACCTGTTTCCTTTTAAGCACAAGGTCTCCTCCATTTCTAATACCACTTCTTCTATTCTCCATATCCATAAACTCAAATTCAAGGCCCAGTTCCAGTACTGTCTCCTCAAGTCTCCTTCCTCCTCAATTCAAAGTAAGTTTTCCATCCCTAGAAGCCCCACTGCATTCTATACTAGCTCTCTTGCAGTATTAACTTTCTACTTTGCATTTATTAAGCATGTGTGTGTGTATAATTTACATTATAACAACTTTTGTGTGTCTATTCTTTCCTACTAATCTCTAAAATTTCCCCACTAATTTCCTCCAAAACTGAATGTACCATTATGCACATGGTAAATAGTCAGCACTTTTTGATTAAATAAATGAAAAAAAAATCCTGAAGCCACGAAGAATTTAAATGATTTGCCCAGGATCCCAAAAGCAGCTTCTACCAGAACCTGAACCTACGTGTTCTATATGGTTGTTGTTGTTGTTGTTGTTGTTGTTATTGTTATTATTATTATTATTATTATTATTATACCATGAAGCAATTCTGCTACAAACTTAGTTAACTAGAAACAAGAAAAGAACATGTGCACTTTTGACCCAGCTCCCCAAGGGGTAGAAAAGAAAATAGAGGCAAAAATTTTTAGGAGAAGCCCTCTGTTTCCTTTTCTGGAAAAATGAAAACCAGAAGGTCTGTTTTTTGCCATATTTTTAATGATATTTCATCTTAAATAATTAAAGCCAAGATCAAATACCTCACTGAGATTTGTCAGTGCAGTCACTAAAGAGTCAACTGCCAAAGTTTGCAAATATCCAGCAACCTACATTTCTAATTAAGTAGATAGTATCGTGGAGTTGAGAATACATTCCCTGAGCAAATAAATCTGGAAAATGCTGCTCTCAGGCCATCATATTAAGAAACGGCAATAAATCATTTTAACAGCCTCTCTGCCATGTCACACATGGAAAAGACAAAGAAAATGTCTTTCATCTCAAAAAAGAGATACACAGAAAAGAATGTAAAATCAGAGGACTTAGAACACATAGCAAAATATATATTGTGAAAGGTTATTGTTTTAAACAAATTGGCAATTTACATGAATGACCAGCAGTATACTTGAAGTTAGTGTCAACATTTATAAAAGACTTCGCAGTCAATTCCAGAGAGGAAATCAGTTATGCTGAAGAGCCAAGATACTCTTGAAGCAATGAATTATGCTGAAAATACTCTCAACAACTGACTCAAAAAAATGGAAGTCATGTTATAAAGAAGCTCGATATATATGCCAACTGAAAAAAAAAAGGGAATTTTGTGGTTATAATTATTCCAACTGTTCTTATGACAAATTTGGTGTAAAACCACTGAAAATAAGTTTTTTTGAACAAACCATGCTCTCCTTCACCTTTGTCCCGGCAGTGGTGTCACCATATCTAAGAACCACATTATCAGTTACCACTCTCCACTCCTAATTCCCATCTGCCTGAATTGCACTTAATCTTTAAGTTTCAGATGACAAGCTCTTCAATAATTCTTTCCTGAACATCCTCCCCAAAGCTGGGTTGACTGTCCCTCCCCAAAATGACCACTAGACCTAACACTCTGTGCCGACCCCTACCATAGTACAAAGCACACTGTCCTGTCCTTTCTTATCTACCTGTACTCTCCCCATCCTGTGCACATGCACACACACGCACACACACACACGCACACGCACACGCACATGCACAGGCACACATACACACGCAGATTCAAGATCTTTCTGAGCCAGGACATATCCACCAGTGGGTTTTCCAGAACACAGTATGAAACTAACATAATTTTCATGAATAAGCACTTGTCATAAAAAAGTATTTTTGCTGTGAGCTAAAAAGCATACACATCTTCTTGCACATTTTTAACTGTATTCTGCAACATTCTCCATTTCATCTCAGGGACATGGTTGCAGGAGTCCTTGGTCCTTCCACAAGTTGGAAAACTGGTTGCAGTTTGATGCATGGATCCCTTTTGATACTTTTGCAAATTAATCTCTCACTTTGAAAACAGAGAAAATGTATAATATCATGTACTTTATTTTAAATCGTTACTGGGAAAGCCTTTTTACACAAAACATCACGATGGCATGTGGTCAAGATGGAGAAAGGGGTCCATTTGAGCATTTATAACATCCTTTTCAGATGACTAGGTCATATAGTTTCAATTAATTTTGTGTTTTTTTAAAAAAAAATGTTCACAGTGGATCTCATTGTAATCATTGTGAGTGATTTTTACAGCCTGTTCCATATTAGGAAAATTCACTTGAAAGTCACTGTCAAGCTGACCACACACGTGGGATATCTGGTTGTTTTTGTTTTTCACACATTGACAGAGGATGACAGATTGCACAGTCCTTTTTGTCAGATATTACATTAAGTGAATTGCGTTCTGGATGCTATGTTAAAACGAAACACTGGGGCAGCTCTGACCTTTTGTCCATTCGAATATGAATCAGTCTCACGTAGGGACAGTTAAGACATGTCTTAGCCAATGGCAGAACATAAACCATTTCAAAATCTTTCAGGACACAAAGCCCACTGTGTAGACATCAAAGTTGGCCAGATTCAGCTTGCTAACCAAAAATGATCACTCTGATCATCTATTTCCAACATGAAACCCTAACATAATTGAATTTAAAACAAAAATGTCTTACATAACTTGAGCCCATGGCTCAGGGGTCAATGCCCTTAACTGTCTCAGGCAAAGAGAGTTCACTATAGCATACGCCAGATGTACACATGCCCACACTTTTTTCATTTGTTCATTCTGATGCACTCTGTATTTCTGGGTTAGGTGCTCTGGCCCTCATTCTGCATCCCCACTGGCATTCTGGAAGCATTTTAGAGCCTGTGGGGTTCTTGGAAACACTCCGGTTGATGTTAGAATGAAGCAGAGAAATCCCTGACCACACTCACAACAGTTGTCCAACTGCATTCCCTCAAACACCCCAGCACAAACACAGATGCTCAGGGTTCATGACAGTTCAGAAGAACTTTGGGAAGGTAGACCATCTTCGTGATTTAAATTCTCAGTGTAACTCTGGGAGCCACTATAGTCCGATGAGATGAGTTCACTCAAGAGTTAAAAATAGCTGCCCTAAGCTAAGGCCCCTCTGGTTAAACCTGGCTTCTGGTACATTGCCAGTAGTAAAGCAATCCTGCAGAAGCACTTTGCAGCAAGCCAGCCCAAATTTTTCCATGAATTTCCCTGCCTAGTTAGCCCAGATCCAATCTACTGCTGCATACTGTTCTAAGAGACAAGGAGAATGACTATGTTATCTTCAATCATTGCAGTTGAATGTAGTTTATATGGGGGTGAGGGGATGAGGGTGGATAACATACATTGCAAGAGGTTGTATAAGCCAGAAGAAAGAATATCAGAATGAGAATGAAATCTTAGCTTCCAGTTGTGTCATCTTGGAGAATTCATTTAAATTCTCTAAGCATAAATTTCTACCTGCTTGCAACTACGTCCTTACTTGAACCTAAATACTGTGAATACGGGGTGAATATTGGTTCTAAGTTTATAAGTATATATACTCAAGGTCTTTTTCCAAGTATACTCACTTGTCAGCACTAACGGAAAGCCTTTCAGAATTTTGCTAATAAGCTCATTAATGCATTTTACTTATGAAATAAGAAGGATGGATTTAAGAGAAATACTATTTCACTATTTATTAATTAATTTCTTCCTTGTATGGATTTAACCCTCAGTAACAAGATGTAACACCAAAAAACAAACAACAGAACACACGACAGAGAATCAAGATACTGCCTTTGTGGACAGTTGATGAAGATGAAGTTTCTCCAGAGAAACTGACACATGATCGAGAAGGGAAACTGATCTTGAGAATTACAATACAGTATCATATCTTAAGGAAGAACTCTGAAATCATAGATATATTCAACTTGGACTTGTTTCTTTTCTAAAGGAGAAATAAAGAATATCATGAGGAAATAGGAAACCTGTAATGTCAAATCAACATAGTAGGTATGTCAAGAGTAAAAATCATGCCAGAACCAATTTTAACTAAGTTTCAGTTGTTAATGCTTCTGTCTCTCCACAGCTATGGCATTTTCTAAATACAACAACACAAGTTTTGCTTAGTAAAAAGGAATTTTAAATGGAAAAAAAATCTACATAAAAGCAATATAAATTGTCAACACAGATGAAATTATTCCAATTCTTACAGAAAAGAAACAAAAAGAAAATTCTGTAGGAAATTAACAATTAAACATATTCATTGACAGCTTCCTAAAAGCTCTAATCTACTATTTAAGATTCTTTGAGCTCATCCAGTTTTAAGACGCTTTATTTCAAATTTAAAAAGTTATGACAAAATGCTAATTTTATTATTTAATTTATAAGAGTATAAATTTTTCTTCCCCCCAAAAAAGTTTTATATTCTCAAGATATTCTCCATCTCCCTTTTTCATGTGTCAGACAAAATTACACGTGTAAAAAATAAAAAATCTACATCCAAAATATAAACTACATTTAATCTGTACTGTGTAAGCAAAAACTTACAAATAAACCAAAAACAACAACAAAAGCTCTCTCCTGACTAAAATCGTTGTGTTCACTTTTTGACCCTTTTAAAATGATTGTTGAAAAAGTATACGAATGAACACATACATCAAACAGATACTGAAACCCTCAAAGGTCATTTCTTGTTTTATGTAGTAATGAAAAATTCAAGGCAACTGTCAAAAAATAGCTGGTACAGCACCATACTGGGCTGACATCAAAGAAGCTGTTGATACTATAGTTACTTTCAACAAAAAGTAACTTAGTTGGGGCTCTGATGATACTGGAATCCCACCCTGTGACATAACCATCTTATTTTGACAAGAACAAGGAGGAACCAGCTGTTCTCCCAGGACCATATTAAAATTCAGAGAGCCATTATTCCTCAAGAGACGTTACTGAGAGACACTCTAGATTTCCAAGAGCTTCTCTATTATACAATACCCAAAGGGTATCCAATCTCTCTATCCCCACCCTTTCACCTCCTACTATCAATGATGATCAGATCTATCCTGAGAACAAGAAATCCTTCAGGAAACTTAAGAAACTGGAGACCCTCAGACACACACACCAGAGCATGGATGTTGGGGCCAGAGCTTGGAGGGTCGTGAATATGCAACTAGGAAGCTGGACTTGGTTAGAAAGGCCACAGGGGACTGCTAACTCATTAAGACAGGGGAAGTATGTGATCTCAAAGTAGAGTAAGTCATCTATGCAGGGGGCAATGAGTAGCCAAGTATTTGAAAATAGCGAAAAAGATTTGGTGCAATGGTTCTCTGAAATATTCTAGAAAGTCTTTAAGAGATAAATAGGAGATTAAGACACACTGGGGACATAGCCGAAAGGAGTCAGTGTAATGCTGCAGAGACCTCAGCCCAAAAATTGTCATGGCAGATACTGGTTACCTGATAGTGGAGAAAGCAGATAATGGGGTGATTCAACATTAGAGATCAGCAAGGCAATGGAAATGTTGAACTATTGAAATGACTAACAGTGGGTCCAGAGGGACAAGCAAGGCTAGTGAAATCTGCAAGGTGCTTATAAGCCAAGATGATAAAGGAAGGAGGGGCTGAAGGACTGAATTTTAAATACTGTGAACTGTAACACAAGAGTCATGGTCACCCAGGTACATCCTGAGTCCTAAGCCACACTGAGTGGTGGACTGAACGAAAACAATCTCTCCAAACACAATGCAGAAAATCGCACTGGACCAATAACTCCGATGGTATTTGGAGGAAGAGCTGTACTTCTATCACAGATGGAAGGTGATATCCCTGTGATTGGAATAGGTTGATCTCTGCACCTTCCTCCAATCAACCACAAATCACCTAAGAGCCAGTTTGGTGCAAAACAAAATTAACAACATAGAATTCGTTTTGGTTAGATTCAGAAAAGTGTACAGGATTTTCATTGCTAACATTGTCATAACTCCTATCACTCTGAAGAGAAACATTAACTAAACCAGTACAATAGGATATTATGCCATCTTTCTTTTATTTATGTAAGCTGAATTAAAATTGAGTATTGTTTTACTGATTATAATTACCTCTCTTTTATAAGCTAAGACCTGAACTCATAAGAAGTGTGTGGGAAACTGTCAGCAAAAGGTACTAATTTCATGAAAACACAGGGCAAATACAATGTAAATCAAAGCTACCATTCATTTCCAGCTAATAAGGTGCCCTATTTTTTTCCCAAAAAACACATTATTTCATTGAGTTTGGTCTGTTGGTTTTTTCCAGCCCATTAGATTCTCACTTAATGAGATTTTTCTCCCTGAAGAAAATTGAGATTTTGAATCAGTATAGCCTTCTATAGAAAAATACAGAGCAGTCTATTTGCATGAATATCCTAAGTCTAGACATTTGGATCAGTGATAGAAACATGTGGGAATACATTTTCATCTACTCAATCATGTTCTTAATACTTTTAAATTCATTTATGCTGTGTAACAAATATTATTTGTAGGACATAGCCCTTCAGTCAGTCGTTTACATATTCCACTGCCATGGTTTAAAAAGATTTCCAAACATAGAATAATAACAGAATGAGATGCAAGTAAGTATAAATGTTTGACTCTTATCACTGATGTCTATTTAAAAATCACCTGGACTTTTATTAAGTCACTCATGGTGAGTCTGGTAGTCAGCAAAAAGAATAATCTCTTTTCTTATAGAAAAATCTTAAGCAGAATGAATCAGAGTAAAGCTAGATTTGAAATGGAACTTAGAGGTCATGTCTATGGGTTCTTAAACTCAGAAGGCCCACAGGTGACGCCAGCCCCACAAGTTACACTTGTGCACATGCATTTGGAGTGGGGAGAGAGAGGACACTGGGGACAATATACAGAGATTTCAACAGATTCTTAAGGGATTCTATGGCTCTGAAAGAAAGTAGGAATACTCACTTTCTCTTTCCTCTGCATGAGATTTATTCTCTATATTCTATACATGTAGAGTAAACTCTTTATTCTTATTCTACATCTTAGGAAATTGAGACCTAAACGGGGAATAAAGTCACCCAAGGTCATGGAACTACTTAGTGGTTCAGATAATGCTGGACTCCCAGATTATGATCAAATGCCCATTCTTCTTCCCACACCACCACTATTCAGAGGACTTCACTGTGAAATATGAAAAATGGAGCTTTTAACTCCCTTGTTGATTGTGGTGTCAGACAGGGTTAACAACACTGTGTTAGAGACGGCAGACAGATAGATATGAGCAAAGAATGTAACCTTTTGCTCATTGTGCCCTCATTACAATAAAATTAGCCTTGCAGATTAGAAGTGCCCTTCACGCACCAACACCATGACACTTCCCGTCCAGACTAAATAAGAACAAAAATCCCTCCACCACTCGGGAAGGTGGAGATGGGATGGAAATCAGGGAATACGACCCCGAACTCTTCCGTCCTTGATGAATATTCCGCCCATTCATTTTACACTCCATGTAACCAACTTGCCAAAGAAACAGCCCAGCCGCTCACCTGAGCCTGCCCGCTCTCCCCTTGGAAGCGTACTAGCCATCCCTTAATAAATCCTCTCTTGACTTTCTTGAGCTCTGTGTCTCGTCTCTGAATTCTGAGACAAGAACCTCATTACCAGCAACAACGGCTCTAAAGGGGTAAAAAAATCAAGAGAAAGTGAAAATAAAAATACAAAAGTATCAAAAATTAATGAGTGATTTAAACAGTAATTTACTTCTATTTTCCAGAAATGTCATACATACAAAATATGCTTAAATAAACCCATGTGTGCTCGTTCCAGCAGATGACTGGCGATACTGTTAAAAGAGACTGAGACAAAATAATAGCCATGTCTGGGTAGCAGCGTACAGACAAGTATTCCTCTGTTCCTTTATATTTTTGGCTTCTCTCAAGAACAGATTTATAATTGCCAAGTTTGGGATCAGGAGAGAGAAATTTAAAAGACACAAAGGGAAAAAAAAATGGAGTTTTGTTGTTTTTTTCTTTTAAGAATGTCAAGTGATCACACCTTCACGTCTCCTCTGTCACTCTTCTGTTCTTTTCCTTCCTCTGGAACAAACACTGTGGAACTTAATATTGGGAATTTACTTGGAGGGGGAAAAAGTTCAAAGAAGTAATATACCTTTGTACTCCAAACCTAGGGGAGGAAAACAAACTTTAATCTGTCAGCTACAAGTTTTAAACACTGTTGGGGTAGGTGACTTATTCAGTTTGAGACCCTAGCATCTGCCATGACATTTACTCAGGATGGAGGGGAGCTCAAGAAATGGGCTCTGCAGAAAGGCCATCTGACTTCAAACCCAGGCTCCCTCTCTTTCCAGCCGTAAGACCTCAGGCAACATATTTAGCCTTCCTGGGCCTCTGTATCCAACACAATGAGGACAACAGTTGTAACGTGCCTGAATTTGGATCTCCCCAAAGCAGAACCTGATGAGCTCTTGTGTGTAAGCAGTGTGCTTGGAAGATGCCTCTGGGAGGAGTGAGGAGTAACAGGGGAGAGACAGAGCCGCATAGGAGCAAATATTCAAAGCTGCTCCCACAAGCGATGGAAGCCGGCTTCCGCTGAGACCTCCGAGAGTACAGAGAACCTCTTAGAATTGCTGACCCAAAGGCGAGGAGGCTGGAGCACTTACCCACCAGCTCTGGCACCCCTGTGGTTGAGGGCTGCCCTGGGGATGTTAAATCCCCCTCACTTTTGTGCTAGGTGCACGAACAGACCTGGTGGCTTCCAGCAGCTTTGGAGAAGGCCTGGGACAGAAAGCAGATTGACACACACAGACTTGAGCTGAAACACTCAGCATGAGTCTGAGCTCACACAAAACTACCTGCCACACCGATGACTGAGATCAGAGTGGAGTCAAACAACGGTGACATGGGGCGCTGAGAGCACTGGCTATGTTATCCACCTCAAAGCCCTGCTGGAGGGATTTAATAAAGGCATTCATGTTAAAGGGTTAGAACCACATAAAAATCAATCAATCGTGTTAGCTGTGATTATTAGCCTTTTGATATTTATTAACTGCCTGCCAGATGCCAGGCACACTGTACCCCGTGGTACAAAAATAAGAATAATACATAAGTAATAAATGAATAAACATCACAGACTCTGCTCCTATTACCAAACCAAACTTGGGTCAGGAGCGCTAAAGCTAATCTACTGACAGTGGGTTGTGTGAAGGAGAGGGCAGTGTTTACTGCAGGTGCCAAACAAGGAGTGTGGGCAGCTGATGTTCAAAAAACCCAAACTCTCCAGCGGGTTTCAGGGAAGAGTTTTTAAGGGTAAAGTGAGGGAGGGGAATCACAGGGCGTGTGACCAACTAGCGCAAAATTCTCTGGTTGATGGTGAGGTAACAGGGTGGGGTCACAAGGGTTAACATTATGAATCCTCAGGCTCCAGCTGGTCTGGGGGGCTATGTGCTCATGGTCACCATGCAGTTAGTTTCTTCCATTTCTTGGGGGTTTTAGTATCTGTAAAACAACTCAGGAATGTGCATCAAATAATGTTATCTATGTACTTCAGGGAGGAACTAAGGATTCTGTGACTGCCGCACGGCTGATCCACTGTTTAAATTGTTACCAATTCTCCCGGCCAACTGCTACTTTTGTCACTCTTTGTTCACATCCTTTCAATCACTAATTCCTGAGCCAGGTTTTTGTGACTCACAGGAGGCCTAGGAGACCACAGCTATTCTACAAATAAGAGGCAGGCAGAGAACGTGGCGGGGAGATCACTTCTGGGAAAGCCCTACAGGGCCCTGCTCAGTTATATCTCAATCTAGTCAAAGTCTATTAGAGGCAGCAAAGAATCAAGCATTTGTCACCCAAAGAAATGCATTTGTTGATGAAGGCATACATTGAGCCTAATTGTTACCCAATACAGGGAGAACACACTCTGCCCAGAGATCACAGCAACCAGAAAGGTTTCACGGCAGATGCTGTGTCTGCACAGCATCTGGACAGATAAGTAGGAATGGCCTCAGGAGGAGAAGCATTTCATGCAGAGGGAGCATCGTATATACAGAAGCATGTCAGAGGGGCAAGAACAGCCTAGAGGCTCAAGGGGGCTGGAACCTAGAGCTACACGGACGAATGTCAGGAAGCAAAGCCGAGCTGTCAAGAGGAAAAGCATGATAGTGCAGGATCAAGGGTAGCTTTGGCCTTAGTTTGGAATTAATTTCATAGGCAATGGGGAACAGAGGCAGGATTCATGTTTTAGGAACTTGTTAGCAGGGTGGAGGACGGATTGGTGAGGAACAACACTGGGTGCAGAAAGAATCAGACAGAAGGCTATTGCAATAGCCTGAGGTAAACGTGAGGAAGGCCAACTCGAACTAGAAGCAAGGCAGTGAAGATGAGAGGTAGAATTTATACGTTCAGGTGGCTAAATATATATGAAAGTTCAGAAAGGCTAATTTTTCTAAGATGACCTCCAGGTTTCTGGCTTAAACAGTTGATTGTTTAGTAATGTTTTCAACAAAGACAGGAAATTTAAAAAGAGACTCCGTGTCAGAGAAAGGAATTAAAAAACAGTGAGTCCATTTTGCACGTGCTGACACTGAGGGCTCTTCCAAGCTCACAGGGCCCACAGCTGCTGGGCTTTGCTTCCACGGCAAACTCAGCCAGAGGGACCACGCTGAGGTGAGAATGGCCCAGGGAGCTTCCCATGATGCACTGCGGGGAACTTTCAACTACTTTCCTGGGCACCAAACTGAAACCAGACCTTGATAAATAAACGTGCAATATTTTAATAAACTATAGCTAAGCTACAGACAACCATTTTTTTTAACACCACTAATTTACTATGTCCTCATTAGAGTAGGCATTCAGGGCATGACAGGCGTTTGAAAACATGATATGGATTAATGATGTGTCTGAAATTCCACCGCTGATAGTTTATCACTCTTAAAATGTTGTGCTCTCCAGGAATCTATATTTTAAAAGTGCAAATACCTTTAGATCCATACATAGAGGTGTTATTACTCATTAACAAATCTATGTTTTTCTTCATTAATCTAGTTGAAAGTAAGACACTAAGGAAGCAGGAGATTTGATGGGGCGGGGGTGGAGGAATGAGGTCCTTTGAAGCACAGAGGAGAGGAGGGCATGAAAAAAGTCTCTACTTTTTCTCTGGGACCAGAAGTCATTATTAAGAGGCCCAGAATCTTTCCAGAGGTAAGATGGACTTGGGGTGGGATTCAAAGGAAATAGGAAATCATTAAAAGCCAACTTAATGATTTTAGCTCTTGGGGCTCAACTTTCAAAATCTAGTACAATGTGGTGTGAGAAGACTATACTGGAAGCATTAAAAACAGACAGGGTTGTGCTTGCAAAATACTGATAACTCTTTGTTGGTTTGTTTGTTTTTACAAAATCAGTGGGTTTCTTGGTCATGAGAGTTTGCCAGTATGGGCACTGGTTGATCCCCTTGGCTGGGAATAAAGCCAGTGGCCTAAGTCCAATATCAATGTTCAGTTTTAAATGAATGTAAAATTTTATGATAAAGATAAATCTCCATTTACTCATGCTCATATAAGTAAAAGAGCTGCAACTGGTGAAAAGACCTAAGCCCGTCTCTCAGCTTGTAGAGCAGATGAACTATTCTGACAGATCATTTTTTTCAGTGAATTAATAGCACTGGTTTTCCCACCTAATAAACTGGTACCATGAGCATCAAATCTTCATCTCCTCTACTAAGTGAGACTATTCCCACTGCCCTCCCACCACATTCTTTCATTAGGCGAGAACCTCGGGTCAGAGTTTCTTTTACCAATTACAGGCCTCATCAATTCCCCAGTCTCAGTTTTAAAAGGCTCTAATAGGAATTTAAGTTTCCTATAACTAACAAGCAGTTCCAACAGCAAAAGAATGAGGAAGGCAAGAGAGAGTACAGAATTAAAGGGGAAACACATGGGCTCATCTATTTCGGTACCACTCTGTGTCAAGTCCTCTGAGAAGCCATGGTGACACAAGCACGGTGTCTACTTCTGCGTGGCTCACGGTCAAGCACAGGAAACAGCTGTGAGGTGTGCAGATCGCCACAAGGTGGGGCAAAAATCCTTAACCACATTAAAAAGGAACCACCTACCTAGAGATGCAAGACAGGCTGCCAAGGAGATGGTGTTAGCCTATCGGTCAGTCAGTTCCTATTAAGGCAGATGCTCTTTTAGATGCTAGAGATCACACTCTGGTTGGGAAGTGGAAGAAGAAAGGGTGTCCTGCACCTAGGAAGTGCTGGGAAGAAACGAAATCATGGAAGAGGACGACTGCGGGGGCTCATGAGCCAGGGTGGTCAGGGAAGGCTTCTTTAAGGACGTGAAGAGCGAGCTGGTCATGAGAAGCTCTGACCTGAAACTACAGCAAAAATAAATTCCTAGGTACGAACAAACTAGCCTGCCATATCTGGGGAAAGGAACAGGGCCAACTACAGCACAGCGAACAGAGGGCAGAGGAGAGAAATGAGGAAGGGCAGAGAGAAATGAGGAAGGTCAGAGGTCCTCAGAGGTGAGATCACGTGGGCCTTTGGATCATGTGGCAGAAGTCTTCACTTAGTTCTAAGTAGAAGCTACTGGCGAGATTTAAAACCAGAAATGCTGCGGTCTGATGTATGCCGTAGTAGAGAGGTTCTCTGGCAACTGTGTGGAGAACCCATTTTAGGGGAGCAAAAAACAGAGTCCAGGACGCTGATTAGGCTGTGGTTCAGGTAAGATGATGGTGACACAAATCCAGGGGTGAGATCACAGTGGCTTGGACGGGGGCTATAGATCTGGAGATGATGAAAATGTGTAAGATTCAAGATACATACTTGGTAATGAACTGACAAGACCTATTAATGAATCTGATACAGAATAGGAGGAAAAGGGAAATCAAGGCTTACTGTCAGGTTCAGTCTAAACGGTGCTATAAATGGTACCACTTTTACTGAGATGAGGAAGGTTTAGAAAAAATTTCAAGAGTTTCCTGGCCATGTTTAGTATGAGATTCTAATTAGAAAGCCAACTGGAGATAAGGAGATAACTGGAGACATGAGTACAAGAGAGGCAAAAGGGAGGTCTAGGCTAGGGATATCATTTTTTGAGCCATTAGAGAATAAATAGTTCTGAAACTCCCCCAACAAGATCCTGTGTTGTGTCATTAAACTTACACGTATGAGGCATCTGCAGTGTGTAAAGCGGATGCCAGTCCTCGTGCTGGGATAAACAGGATGGCTGTCCTAAGGAGCTTCCAGCAGAGTGTGTGCCTGCATGTGTCTCCGGGGTGGGCATGGACATAAATAAGTAAAACACACAGCAGAGGAAATAGCTATAAAAGAGACCAGAGCAAAGTGGAGCGGGGATCCAGTGAAAGATGTGATTAATTCCAACCGAACAACCTGTTCCTTGGAGGCTATAACATTTCAGGTGACCCTTAAATAATGCATGGATATTGGTAGGTGGATGAAGAGGGATAGGGTTGAAGGTCCAGTGTGGGCAATAGCAGGGAGGTACAAAAGCGAATACAAAACAGCATGGTGGAGCTGGAAGGAATGAACACATAAATGCAACACAGTCCCCAACAGGGAAGGAGCTTACGGTCTATGAAAGGAGACCTACATGTACACAAATAATGAACGTGGCTATCCAAAGAGGTCGGAGGAGGGTGTGGATGAAGGATGACAGCATACTGACACTGTGAGCTGATGCTTTAAAGACCCATTCTAGCAGTACCATTGCTCCCCCAGTCTGAATCCAGGAAATAGATTCTCTTAGAAACTGATGATGGAAATAAAAATCAAGAACCATCCTCTGGAGACGGGCCAGGGAGACCAGGCTATTATGCCTGCAAATTCATAGTAAAAACGGGTCTTGCTGTCTTTTGCACTTTGTCATGCACCATAGCATTCATTTGACTATAATTAATATCAGCAAAGAAATTAGAACACTGGTGTGGCATGAGAGCAGACATAAAATCCAAAGGTCACGGTCTTCTACTAAAAAAGTTACCTTATTTGCATTTACTCTTGCTTGCAAACCATTGCCAAGGCATAGACAGATTATTTACCATGTACTTATGTCCTTATATTTCAAGGTGGCACAAGTCTCTAATTGAACAGACATTGTTCATTATTTAAAAAATCACATGGGCTATGCACACAGGCACGCATGCAAACCAATGCACATGTGCACTTACTTCTCTCGCTATAGCAGATACACTGAGATACTTCTTAATCTGAGATCTACTGATGAAATTATTTTTTACTGGATGGGCTACACTTTGCTTGAGCTTCAATGTGTATGTTTGTTAGAGAGCAGACATGACAGAAGATCCTGCAGTCTCTGTATTCCTGAAGTGCCTTAATTTTGGAGCATGAATCACAAAGTAGAGATATGTGAAGAAGAAATGCATGAGTATGGAACACGTAAGCAGAAAATACTCTTCTGTCAGACGTAGCAGAAGGGCAGTGACCAAAATTTCTCCTGGTGCTGTTTCCCCAGCAGAGAATTAAATTGGTCTGAATTTCTGGAGGGTAATAGCCACCTGGTCTGATGCGTAACAGAACAGTAGGGGATACCTGCCCTCCATCACTGTTCACAGGGCTTGGTCACAAGCATCGTTATTACCAGGCAGTATTGAAAACTGAGATGAGAGGATCCAGTATAAAGCCACTGTGGGGCTTTGTTTCATGTCTTCTTTTTGTTTTCTTTCACTTTTTGTTAGTGTTCTTTTTAAGAGGAAAGAAGTTACGTGTACACAAATGTAATCACAGAGGCTTTTCTTAAACCCATTGCTCACAGTACTCAACAATGATATCTCCCTTCCTATCTGGAGTGTATAATTCTAAGATGTTCAGAGAGAAACTCGCCACCTGGACGAAATAACTAGTTTCGGGGGCCTGCCTGCAACCGCCTGAACCAAGGTGCTCACACTGGTGTTGGTAACATACATGGAATCAGTGCATCTAAGGTGAAGACACCTCAGGGCTCCTTCTCTTCCAGCCGCTCTTCACCGTGACATTCCTTCAGCCTCAGCTTGAAGACCAGGATGAGAAAGTGCTCTGCCTCCCTCCAGAGGCAGAGGAGTCAGATTGGACAGCTCTGATAACCAGAAAATTCTTCTTTTCATCTGAGTTGAAATCCGCTTCATGTAACTTTGATCCATTTGTTCTTGTTCATCCACTGGAAACTACACTGAGCATAATGCCTCTACATTCAGCATGTGAAATATCTGAAGGCAGGAATTACCAGTATTCCGACGACAGCTACTTCATAAGCACTTATTTAATTATAAGTACCTCATACATACTCGCTCTCTATTTTTTCAAATCAACCATTCCATCTAAATCAATGAGGGTCACTCATTGATTTTCGTCTTCTGCATTTTTCGTTTGTCTTTCTTTAAATAAAATCTTGGTCTTAAACATATTTTAGACTTAACAGAAAAAAAATTGCAAAGAAGAGGGGAGAGTTTACATATACCATAAATACCCAATTTCCTGTACTATTAACATTAGTATGGGACGTCTGTCACAATTAGTGACATTATATTGACAAATTATTATTAACTGAAGTTTAGACTGTATTCAGATTTCCTTAGTTTTTAACCAATGTCCAGGACTCCATCTAGACACAACGTTACATGAGGCTCCTTTTTTCTTTAATATAAATATAGCTGATTTACAATGTTGTCTTAGTTTCTGGTGTACAGCACAGTGATTCAGTTATACATATAAATATATATCCCTTTTCATATTCGTTTCCATTACAGGCTATTACAAGCTATTGAATATAGTTCCCTGTGCTGTAAGTAGGCCCTTGTTGTTTACCTATTTTATATATGGTAGATACAAACATTGGGGTCCTCTTGATCATGACAAGTTCTCAGACTTCCTTTGTTTTTGATGACCTTGGCACTTTTAAGGAATACTGGTCAAGTATCTAGTAGAATGTCCTTAAATCAGAATTGTTTGATGATTTTCTCACCATTAGACCAAGATGATGGGTTTAGGGAGAAAGACCGTGTTGGTAAAGTGACATTTTTAACATATGTCAAAAGCCCATACTATGGACGTGTCATCACTGCTGATGCTGACCTTGATCACACAGTGAGGTGGTGTTTCTCAGATTTCTCCACCTGTAGTTGCTCTTCCCTCACCCCTCTTTCCACACTGTACTCTCTGGAGGAACATCACGGTACAGATCCCATATTTAAAGAGTGGGGAGCTAAGCACCATCTCTTTGCAGATGGAATATCAACATACATTATTTGGAATTCATTTGCATAGGACATTTGTCTTTGTCCCCCATCTACTTATTTTTAAGTCATTTATTTATACCTTTAGAGACCCACAGATATTTATTTTATACTTTGCATTACAGTCCAGTATTGCTTTATTCATTTTGTCCCTGGAATTATTCCAGCTTTGGCTACTGGAAACTCCTTCAGTTGGCTCCTGTATTTCTTTGAGGGGTTTTATTTGTTTGATTTTGTTTATTTATTTGTTTATTCAAGTAGTTCCTCACTTTCAGGCACTGTAAGATTCTATGAGCTCATCTTGTATATTTTCTGGCCCACATCTAAAATCAAACATTCCTCCCAGATGCCTGGTTTTATATAATTTATACACTAAAGAATGATATTAGAAACCAAGAACTGAGAGTTAGATATGCTTATTGCTATTGGGGTGAAGTTGCTTGGAGGTTCTTTCAGCTCACAGAGCAAAAAATATGTGTGTATATACTTACCCATGTTATATGCATGTCTAAAAATATTTCCATATGTAACTACTTGCACCTGTATTAAACTAAACAGGAGTTCCCATCGATGGCTCCAACTCTAATCCATTACATGAATCATTCTAGCTTCCTCCGTTACTTATCTGCAAATTTCCACTCCCACACTGAGAAGTCTGTCTCCCACTATCCATTCCCCGTGTACTTAGCTGTTCGAGGATACTTGTAAAGCAATGCCCAAACTGTAACCTGTCCCCAGGTGGGAAGCAATTTTATGTAGTTCTTATTCATGGTTTCTTTTGACTTTACTCTTAAGGATTCAACTCATTTCCAAACTTACTTAATCAGTATCTATTCCCCCTTACCCCATTCAGTGAGGCTGTCTCATACTTTTTGTAATACAGTTACATGTTTTGTTAAAGTCTGCATTCTATTCTGGGAATCCTCCCAAGGTACTAATGTTTTTTTTTTAATTTGCATACATTAAGGTTCACTCATTGTGCTGGAAAGGTCTATGGGTTTTGACAAATGCATAGTGTCATGTATCCACCAGTATAATTGAATACAGAATTGTTTAACCATCCTTAAGTGTCTCCCACACTTCACTTATTCAACCCACGTGCCATCATGGTGTCTCACTGCTGTTTTAACTTCAAGTTCCCTTGTGACAAATGATGTTGGCTTCTTTTCCTATCCTTATTTACCATCTATATGTTTCCTTTAGTGAGGTGTCAGTTTGGATCCTTTCCCCAGTTTAAAAATCAGATTGTTTGAATTTTTTAAAAAATTCTTTATATATTTTAGAGAAGAGACTTTCATCAAATATGAATTTTGAAAATATTTTCTGCCCCTCTGTGACTTGTCTTTTCACTCTCTTAATAAGTGTCATTCGTAGAGCATAAGCTCTTAATTTTAAGAAGTCCAACAGATAAGGTTTTTATTTATGGATCATGCTTCTGGTGCTGTATCTTAAAAGTTACCACCAAACCCAAGGTCACCTAGATATTCTCCTATATTACTTCTAAAAACTCTGTAGTTTCATATTTTACGTTTTGTACTTCTACATTTTCCAATTATCTCTATGATCCATTTTGATTTAATTTTTGTAAGCGATTGTAAGCTCTGTGTTTAGAATTCATTTTCTTGTGGATGAATGTCCAATTGTTTCAGCACCATTTGTTAAAAAATATCCTTTCCCCACTGAATTACCTTTGTTTCTTTATCAAGGATCAATTGACTACATTTGCATTAGTTTATTTCTGGGTGCTATATTCAATTTCATTAATCTATGTGTCTGTTCTTTCACTGATTCCATACTCTGTTGATTATTATTGCTGTACAGTAAGTCTTGAAATCTGTTGGTATAAGTCCAACAACTTTGTTCTTCTGCAGTATTGTATGGCTTTTTCATGTGTCCCAGCTTTCCATATAAAGTTTAAAATAGATTGCTGGGATTTTTGTTGGGAATGCACTGAATGTAAAGATCAAATAAGAGAACTGACATCTTGACAGTATTGAGTCTTCCAATCCAACGACACAGAGTGTCTCTGTATTATGTTTAGATATTCTTTGATTTATTTCATAAGAGTTTTGTGGTTTTCCATTTATACATCCTATACATATTTTGTTAGTTTTACACCTCTAAGTATTTCACTTTTTGGTGCTACTGTAAATGGTATTTTTTTTAATTTTCAAAATCAAATTGTTAATTTCTGGTATGTAAGAAAACAATTGATTATTGTATATTAACATTGAATCTTGCTAACTAGCTATTCTTAGTTACTTCTTTGGGGATTTTTTTCCCCATCAATTCTTTGGGATTTCTACATAGATAATCATGTCATCTGCAAACAATCCCTTCCCAATCTATATACCTTGCATTACGTTTCACTGTCTTACTGCATGAGCTAGTACTTGCAGTATGAGGTTGAATAGGATTGGTAAGAGTGAACATCCTTGCCTTGTTTCAGATCTTAGAAGGAAAGTATCCAGTTTCTCACCATTAAGTACGATGTTGACTGTAGGTTTTTTTTGTAGATGTTCTTTATCAAGTTGAGGAAGTTCCCCTCTATTCATAGTTTGATGAAATTTTTTAATCATAAATGGGTATTGGACTTCTGTCAGTTGCTTTTTCTGCACCAATAGATATCATATAATTTTTCTTCTTTAGCCTCTTGACATGGTGGCTCCTTATCTTCTAAAACTATGGTAACTCTTCTTCTATATAGAGTGCAATGTGAATATTGCCTCCTTTGTTTCCAACATAAATAAAACGTGTTAATTCTCCAATTTGATTGGAAATTTGTGCTTGCCATCGACTAAAGCCCCAAGCTTATTTTTTCTTATGAATTTTTATTAATTTAGATATCTTCCATTCTCTACTTAATGCAGGTGGGTTTTTTAAATCTCTCAATATATGATGTTCCATTTATTAGTATATTTCATTGTAGATTTATGCAACAAATATTTATTGGCTGCCGTCTATGTGCTGTCTATTCCAGGTGCTGAGGACTGAGCATTGAGCCAAACAGGCAAGTCCTTGCTCTCCTGGAGCTTGCATTCTGATGCAATTCTGGTGACAAAACATAAATAAACCAGTAGCTGTATCAACAGATCCTAGTAAGTACTATGGAAAAGTAGAGCAAGGTTTGGGAATAGCCAGGGGCAATGGACGCTGAGATGCTAGTTCACTGAGTGTGGTTAAGAATGGCCTCTCACATTGAATGTGAAATCAATCTATTAAGATTTTCCTTTCAATCCTACCATCCAGTGCTACCATTCATGGCTTTGTGTTACTAAAAACAATCAACAGGGCAAAGCCAAGAACAACCTTGATGGCTATATTAGCTTGCAACTGTGTTGACTCAGCTAAGCAGGAACTACATTTCCCAGAATTCCTTTCCCTCAGGGTTCTGGGCTAAGATTGGCCACAGGAGAAGTTCAGGTGAGACTGGATGGCAAAAGCGACCAGCAGCTATATTTGAGCTTGGAAGCCTGGCATTCAGCTGAGTGCTCTGGGGTCCCCTACAGATGGGTTATGAATCAGCTTGCTGACTTCACTGGAAGCAGCAGCTGCCAGGGCCACACCTCCGTCAGCCTCTCCCACTCCTAGGCCAGGTGCATGTTTGGGCCTCAGTTTCTCCTGCCAGATGCCTGCATCAAAGGAATTGGAAACCTGGAGGCTGAAGTAGGAGCCAGACCATCCTCCTCACACATTCCTGTTTATCCTTGCTCTCCCCAACTTCATCTTTTCTTCCTGACTTCCTGGCCCAGCAAAAGCAGCAGCCTTACATAAACAGTTCAACCAGTTCCCACAGTTGTATGAGGTCAAATCCCTATAATCAATGCTTTATTTCGTATCATTCCTAGGAGTTCTTCTATAATTGAACCCTGATTGATACAGAGACCTACCATTACCTCCTTTTCTCACGCCATTTGCAATTTAATTGGGAGTAGATAATCATTCAGCCAACCACGAATTCATTTTGCTGTGCTATTATCTGTACCAAATTTCTGCATATGGTCTATAATGATATCATCAGGAGATTCACAAATATTTCCCTAAAATCAAAACTATCATACCTATAGCTTTCCCTGGGCCTCCCACTCTTAGAAACACAGTACAAGAAAAACAAATGAAGGTAATTTAGCACGATTCCTGGTAATCACCATTTCTGTTTCTAAGAGCTGACAAGTTACTTGTTTAATAATTCCTTCCAGAATTTTGTAGGAAATTGCTGTCAGACTCACTACCTAGTAATTTACAGAATTCATCTTCTTCTTGCTTTGAAAAAAAATGGCACTTCTCTGGTTCCCTGGGATTCTTCAGAGATTACTGACGGTGTTTCTCTAATCACAGCTATAAATTTTTCTGAACCCCAAGGATGTAATTTGTCTGACCCTGGAGACTGGTATTAATTTAAAGCAATGTGACGTTCTCTTACTATTTCTTGTCAAGATTGTTACCAGCTGTGGGCTAAGGTCTATTACCCACCTGTTCTGGCCAAGAGAAAACAAGCTGGGTGCAGCCCATAGACAAAGCAATGCTGCTCAGTATGCATACTGAGATGGTTCTCAAACGCTAATGTGCATATAAATTACCTTGCTAAAATGCAGGGTTTTCTTTAGCAGGTATGGATGGAGCCTGGGATTCTGCATTTTAAAACAAGCTCCCAGAGCGGGCAACACTGCTGGTCCATGAGTCACTTGTTGAGTAGTGAGAATGTAGTGAGAAGCAAAAGCATGTTTCCTGTGAAGCTAATGAAGCTCCAAGGCCCATCACCTGCGCTGCCTCCCTTGGATACTGGAAGGTGACAATAGCTAGAGAATAGCCTGTATGAGAATTTGAGGGAACCAGGCTGCAATTAGGAAGCATTTCTACATAAGCATGTCTGGCAAAGTACTTAGAGATCTCAGGAAAAAACAGACCTGAATCTCCAAGGTTTGGGTAATTTTTTGTGATTTCTTTTCTCATTCTTAACAGTCAATTTGTATCTAACCTTGGAAATCATTTTGTATTCTCTTACTCAAAGTGGACCACCCCCCAACAAATACATACATTTCAGACTCCAGAACACCTGGATCGAACCCAGCCTGAAGGGTATGAATTTCAGAGCCACACAAAGCTGAGATTAAACCCCAGATCTGCCAGCTACTAGTGAGCTCATGCAGACACAGATTCTGGCCTGGATTTGAAGGTGATCATGAAAAATGACTGGAACTCAGTTCAAGGTTGCTTTTAATCTGACTTATTCCTGAACTAGCAAAGCAATGCAAAAAAAAAAAATATATATATATATATGTGTGTGTATATATATATATGCACGCACAAGGTATAGGTCCAGGTGGGAACTGAATATCCACGCTGCCTTCTTTATATCCCACAGATGTATATCCAAAGTTTTATGGTCTCAGTAACTGCGTGCGGGGAGAGTTCCACTGAGGCAGAGTGTGCTACAGCTGTGGATTTTTATATGTGGTGGACAGACCCTCGGGTGACCACCCAATACTCCTCACCTCTTGTTGTAAAGGTCTTTGTGTAAACCCCTCCCCTCGTGACTTGCTTCTAATCAATGGAATATAGCAAAGATAATAGAATGTCACTCTCACAATTATATTACAGCAGACTGGAGAAAGAGACACTGATTCTCCCACTAGCCTTGAAGAAGTGTGAATACAGGTGAAGTGCCAATGGAGAAAGCCACACGGCAGGAAACTTCTAGGCTTGGCTTCTAGGAAGCTTGGTCAATTCTAGTCTCTAGGACCTCAGTCCTACAACCTCAAGGAACTGAACTCTGCCAACAACCACGTGAGCTTGGAAGAGGACCCTGAGCTCCAGAAAGGAATGCAACCTGGCCAACAACTTGACTGCAGCCTGGTGAGTCTCAGAGCAGGGGGCCTAGCTGAGCCGTGCCCAGACTTCTGACCCACAGAAACTGTGGGTCAATAAATATTGTAGACTTAAGCCCCTAAGTTGTGGTAATTTGTCATATAGCAACAGAAAATTAATATAAGGCACCAGGCCACATGGCACCTTGGAACCACTACTGATATCCAGATGAGGCAGCAATTCTTCTGCTGAGGAAGTTATGTCCCCACACCTAATACCCTGATTCCAGAACACAAAGTTCTTGCTGGCCAAGCCCTGGAGTTACCTCTCCTTCTCTTCGTCTACCTTACAGAGCTTAGGCGTCTTCAGTATACATCTCTAGGGACCACTATGGAAGACCTCGGCACAGCCTACCAGAAAGACTGGCTATGAAATTTGCAAGGCCCAGTGCACAATGAAAACATGGGGCCTCTTGTTACAAAGATCTTTAAGAATTTCAGGATGGTGGCCCCAAGCATTAAACCAAGCATGGGCTCATCTAAGGACAGGGCCATGCAACTAGTCATGAAGCTGGCTCTTACTACCGTTATTAGGCGTACCTTGAGCAAGTTACTCAAACTGAGCCTCAGTGTCCTCATCTGTAGAAATGTAGGCGTTCGGCACCTGGCAGCACATCATACTGCCAGACGTGTGTCCAGGGAAGTTCCTATTTGATTTTTAATCTTCCTTTCTGTCTGCTTATTATTGAACCATCAGCCCCAAACACATACATTCTTCCTTATTCTATTTTTTTTTCCCTCCAAACACAGATAATACAGTAACGTTAGCTGTTTAAAGGCACACTGGTGACAGGGAAAGCCAAAAGGTGATGATTTCTTTTGAGACTTGTTACTTGTTTTCAGATTCTTCTTTCTGCTTTATTAGTTTAAAAAATGGCAAGTTACATAAGGATTTACAGCACAGATTCAGGAATATCTCAAGGTGTCTCAACATAGGTTGCTGTCACCTTATTCCCCTGCTTTTAACAGCCAGTAGTTAGACAGCTTTCTCCCACCCAGCACTCCAGAGCAGTGAGATGCACTCCCTTCAGTACCAGCGACACCACGACAGAGATTCTCGGCTGGGTAAGTGTGGGGGTTGGAAGGAGGAGCTATAAGATAAAGGCAGGTGGGTAGATTGAAAAAGACTCTCTGGTGATGCTGACAAGGCAAGTGAACGACTCACCGCGACTACTTTGTTAGGAATAATTATTTTAGAAAGATTTCCATACAGTTTGCCTTCCAGGGATGTACAAGGTTATGTTTGTTTTCTCTGTCACTTTTTTTCTGAGTCTACAGCTTTTTACAAACTGCTACTCCCAAACCTCTCCATTGTGTAAATTTTTGTGCATGCAACATATGACTTCTAATGTTGGGCGAGAAATGGGTTCATAGTGAAAAATGGCTCAGTAGCTAAATTTAGAGCATTTCTACTTGATCAACACCACGAGTGTAAAAACGAATGTAGCTTCTGGAGAGTAAGCTGAATTACCAACTTATTATCTTGTATGTAAACAGGAAAGGTCACTTTCTCTAAGCTGAAGTAGAGTTAAAATGCCCCTGATTTTTTTGGTGACCCACTGTTACAGACCATTTCAACTCAATCACTAACAGAATCACAGCTAAATGTCCCTGGCATCCTAAGTTAAAATTCAAAATTTTTCTTTCTGAGACAATTTTATAAATGCCAGTTACCAGAATTAAAGTTATTAAAATTATAGCTTAGATTCATTATAATGGGTTGAATGGTGTGTGGGCTCACCTAGGACCCCAAACATTGGTAACAATGTTTTAATTATAGAAGGTCCCAAAGACATTAATGAACAAACTTTTGGAATACAAACTTCACGTAATTTGGGGTCCACATGAATCTGTAAGATTTAAAACTATCAATAGTATAGACCAAAGAAGCTTATTAAAAAAAAAAGATGCATTAGTGATATATGTTTACTGTCCCATCAGAAAAATTTTCTTTCTGTTCCTTCTACAAACCTATGACTCCCAGCTGTTATCATCTTATACCAGTATGGTACACTGAGGTCAATATCAGTGTAGCATCCTTCCCCTCTTTTCCTACATTCCATGTTCATAGAATAAAATATAGTCACTGAAACCATGAGAGGTTGGTCCCTATTCCATAATCTCATGTTCTAAGAGATCAGGAGGCTGTATTTGGCTGTTCAGGTAAAATTGGTTTATAATATTATATAAATTTCAGGTGCACATCATTATAATTTGAAATTTGTTATTTACAAAGTCATCGTCACCATAAGTCAAGTTACCATCCATCACCCTCCTTTTAAAGAATAGACAAGTAGATTATGATAAAATAAAGATGGACAAAGGAGGAAAAAAAGGAAAGAAGGAAACAGAAAGAATGGAAAGAAAGCGAGAAGACTGTTATAAATCATGTGGCGATGTATGCCACAGTGGCAGAGGGCACAAAAGGCAGTGAGTCAGAAGAAGAGGGTGGACTTGGGGAGAGTTGAGCCAGAAACTAAGCCTGTGACAGGTCAGGGAAATGTCCAAGCACGCAGTGCCCTCTAGAGAAATGAGCTCATATTTATTAAATAAATCTCATTATTTTTGTATTCACAGCAAAGAAAGAATAGGGCGACTTCTGGCCCCTCCATGACAGCTTACATAAGTTCAGGGTCATTTAGAGTGAATTACATCTTTTTACATCTTATTCTTTAAAGTGAACATGATTTTCACAGTCAATTCCATCAAGTTAAGCATCTGAATCTTCACATATGATACGATCAAGCAGGGCTTCTTATCGCTGACCTTCAACAAAATTCCAGAGGTACGGCCATGAGAGCTTCACCTATGGCTGACTATCAGAGAAATTGAGAGAAAGGGGTGGGCTTGAATAAGTTTTCAGGAGCAGGATCAACAGGACTTACTCAAAATACAAAATGGTGAGGGAAGCAGGACAGAAAACCAAGTTATGGTTGATCTGATAGATGCTGGGGACACATCCATTTAGCACTGAGGAATTAAGGCATTAATAAACTCTAGGAAAACAACTTCCCATTTAAACCAAAATTCGATTCTGTCTAGACTGAATCTGATCTTAATGTACTTCTCATAAAGGTGTCAGAAGCTGTGTGATTGTTTCTTTTTCCGCTGTGAATCTGAAATTAATGAGAATAGAGAGAGTGTCTGCAAGCTCATTTATCTCAAGACTTCAGGGGTTTTAAAGAAATCAATCTCATAATACTCACTGAATCTGTGAGCTAAAAAGTGCTATAACAACACACAGGATTACCGCTGCGGTTCTTTACATGCACGTGAGATACGCTGAAAATGTGACAAATTTTCAACAGGACGGTGGTGAGGTGGAATGCTGGCGTAAGAGTGGTTGTTAGGAAAGCAGGAGGAGGGGGAGGTTATTCATTTAGAGATCTATGCCATAAGGGTGACTAGGTCTCCCCTCTTCATAGTGAGGGAAGTAACCCAGAAAAAGACAAATACTACATGATAGGACTTAGATACGGAATCTGAAACATAATACGAAGAATGTATACACAAAACAGAAACAGACTGACAGATAGAGAAAAGAAACTTGTGGTTATCAAAGGGGAGATGGAAGGGGAGAGGGACAAACTGGGGCTGTGGGATTAACAGATACAAACTACTATATATATAATAGATCATCAATAAGGATATACTACACAGCACACGGAATTATACCCCTTATCTTATAATAACCTATAATGGAGTATAATCTGCAAAAATACAGAATCACTATGCTGTACACCTGAAACTAACATAATATTGTAAGTCAACTATACTTCCATAAAATATATATAAAGTATATACATGTAAGGTGTGTGCCACTGGCATGACAATATTAGACATACAGGCTCTAACAGTAAAAAGTTAACTTCATGAAAGTGTGCTTACTATGAAAAACCAAGCTTTATCAATAAGGATTTAACTACCGTCCTTTAAAGAATTACTACAGAAAGGCCATGGCTTTACTTGCTAGCCAGTGGTTCAGTTGGATTGACTTACTTCCTTTTTTGTCTTGCTAACCTTTTTCATTATCTTTTTTTAAATTTGTTTTGTTTTGTTTTGGTGGGGGGGAGGTAATTAGGTTTATTTATCTACTCTTTGAGGAGGTACTGGAGATTGAACCCAGGACCTCATGCAAGCTAACCATGCACTCTGCCACTTGAGCTATGCCCTCCCCGCTTTGCTAACCTTTTTTAAAGCAAACTTATTTTAAATTAAGTTGGGTATCTTACATATTAGAAAGATTTATTTTAGAGGGAAGACTAAAGCATTATGCAGAGACGATTTTTATTGACCTAGCTTCCTTTTCCCCTCTTCTCAGTTCTGAGTTCCCAGTTTTATTTTTATGCATCCCCTGTGGAAGATTTTTTTTTAAACACTGCATTTTGCTACACTGGGATTATGATAAACAGAAATTTAGAATCCTTTGTGTACTCTGCAAAACATTAAAATGATAGAAAATAGGCATTCAAAAGAACAGGGAGTGTAATAAAACTTCATGTAGCACAGCACCTGCTTTCTCCCAAGCCTCCCCACACCTTCCTTGCCAATTACTGAAGTGGGTTCGGCACCTTAAGTGCTAGGCCTGGGTGGCAAATAGTCAACGTAGAACAGAGGGAGAGGAACGCCAGAGTGGTCGAGAGCAAGCAAGTAAAGGTGCGTTATTGGACAGTAAAGAATAAGAGATAAATTGCTTTATAAGAAGAGATTTTTAAGACTTTTAAGGTAAGGGAAACCCCTGTGGCTTTTGGTTTCTGCATATAAAGAGCTTAGAAGTCATGATTTCCATGCTTACAGAAAGAAAAAAGCTGAAAAAACTAAAAATCAAGGACTATTCTTAGACCAATGCAAGAACTGAGGTCTAAGGGCCAACCACTGCCCCCAAAATCTACAGAGATGAGCAAGCACAGAGAACCACAGCCAAGAACAGCTTACCCGGAGCAAGCACTGCTGAGCCACAGACTGCTGGGAACACCTACGTGCACGTCACCAAGTGGAAGAAGCCAGCCTGAAAAGGCTACATGCTGTATGATTCCAATTATGTGATATTCTGGAAATGGCAAAATACCAAGATATTTTTTAAAAAATTAGTGGTTGCCAGGAATTCAGAAGGGGACAAGGAGGGATGAATAGGTGAAGCACGTAGGATTTTTAGGGTGATTAAACAATTCTGCATGACACTACGATGTTGGACTTATGACATCATGCATTTTTCAAAATCCATACGGGCACAAAGAGTAAACCTCAATTTATGCCGATTCTATAAGTCAGTCATTTTGGAAATCAGAGGATCCAAAGAAGTAATATAGACTGTGACAAGAGAATATAGATGCATTACAAATGTATGAAGCAAATTCCCTGATTGTGGTAGACGGAGATGTTGACCTAAGGGGCTTTGGAAATGACTGGAGTCTGTAAGTCTGAAGGCAAAAGGAAGTGCATAGAAACACTGTACTCTAGTTGATAAAGTTATTCTTATGGGGGGGGGTAACAAGTTAACAGTTCTGACACAGCTATACATATACACTGGAACTGAACAATTATGCACATGGGGATGGATGGTGGGAGCCAGGGTTCTCACTGTTCAAGTGGGAATTTACAGATAAGCAAGAGGAGAAGGCTAGAATGATGCATACAACAATGGATTAGAGCTGGAGGCATCAGAAAGAACTCACGTTTAGCTTAATAAAGATAAAGATGCTTATACAGAGAAATATGTGTGTGTGTCTACAGGAGAACACACACACATATTTCCTTGGAACGTCAACAGAGAGGGCCTAAATGAAACAAACATACCTAGTACCCATGCATATCTTGGTCGCTACCATTCTTCAGTGAAAAGAATCCAGGCTCTTCGGTTAATTCTAGGACTGGGACAAGAAATATACAAGATCAGCCAGAATCATTTTTCAGTCCCGGAAAGTAAGAAAGTGCCTCGAACCCCAGACTGATGGGGACACTATACCAAAAGGGCACGGGAACCAAGGGAAAGAGCTCCATTTGGCCAAGCTGGAACAAGCTAGTAAGTAAAGTTGTGTAAGAGTATAATCCAAAGTAGAAAACAACTATCCATGAGTACATACAGATATAAATGAGTGACTGAATAAATTAATACATGGGGGATAAGAAACAGATTCCAAAGAATTTAAATAGTGGATCATGACTCTCCACTCCCTACGTGAGGACTGAGCACAGCAATTTGTTCCCAAGGAATAGGATGAAAATGGGAAAAGGAAAAAAAGTAACTTAAAAGACACCCCCTTCAGCCAGGTGATTAAGGTCAGCGTCAGCAGTGGTGAATCATGGTGGCCGTATACACCCTCAACAGGAGATGACAAAAATGTCCAAAAAATGTCCGTTTTCCACCGTTATCTGCTTTCTCCCCAAAAAAAGCATGACTCCTATCTAATCAAGAAAACATCAGACAAGTCTAAATTGAGAGACATTCTACAAAATACATGAAGTACTTCTCAAAACTGTTAAAGCCATCAAAAACAAGTAAAGGGAGAAATCGTCATGGTCAAGAGGTCCCTAAGGAAGTAAGACAACTAAATAAATGTAATGTGGCATCTTGGACGCGACCTTGGAAAATAAAAGACATGAGGTAAAAACTAAGAAAATGTGAGTAAAGTAGGAGCTTCAGTTAAAAATAACGTATCAATATTGGTTCATTAAATACATCACACATACCACACTGCCCTAAGATGTTAATAACAGGGTAAGTTGTACGTAGGAGTGCATAGGAACTCTCTGTACTATCTTCTCAATTTTGATGCAGATCTAGAACAGCTCTAAAAATAAAATCTATTCAAATACATGTCAGGTTCAGGATGACTAGAAATCTTATATCCTGGGTTCCATTCCTATCCATGTTATCAGCTTATTTTATGACACTGAGCAATCAGTTGTGCCTCGGTTCATGCAACAGTAGTTGGGGATTACAACAGTCAATGACAAACCCATCTCCAAATTCTAATTTGAGTAAAATACTATATTGGTGCTTAAAGGATAAAAAAAATCCTACAGGACACAGTGTCTGGTCTCAAAAAAAAAAAAAAAGAACACCTACTGTCAAGATGAAGCACAGTGGGAGAGACATACATATAAAAAGGCAAATGGTAATATAAGAGAAAACACAGTAAAAACCCATGTAAATACAAAAGCTACATTAGTTCAGAAAGATTACTGTAGACCTGAGCAACAGAAAATGTGCCAGAGAGAAACCAGTACAAGACGCAAGGGAGAGAGGGCAGAGATGTGACCAGCAGGGAATAGAGAAATATGGATGGAGTGGAGAAAGCCCTAAAATTCAGATGGGAGCAATTGGAGCCCTTGTGATTATAGAAAGTCTTAAGTCAGCTTAAGAAATACGGACCTTATCCCCTCATACAGTGTCCCCAAGAACGCTGACCCATGGGGAAGAAGGCATAACCATTATGATACACCAGCCAATAAACACTTGGTAAATTCAAAGCAAATATTAATAACTTTAATAAAGTATCTTTATTCCACAAAGCTCAACATATTTTTCAAAAATAATTTCACTTAACTTTTCACAATTCTTGAAAGCAGTAAAAGAAGGACCTCAAAAATGCCAATATAAAAGAACAGAAAATAGGCTTTCCAAGATAGACCCAAGGGATTTTCTCTTGGTTCTGCTATGTCTTTTAATACTAACCCTTGAATATTCTTTAAAAGGTTAGCGAAAATGAAAAATTTATAATAGCTACGTTTTCAAAGCCAGTGGTCTTGTATGGGAAAAAGAAACACAAACTGGGACAGAAAACTGATGTAATTCATTTGACTGAACAGTAAGCTACCTTGTATTTTAACATGTATACAAGCATCTATTTCTATATGGTGAAGGATGGAAGATTGTTTTCGACTGGAATCCCTTTTTCTCTCATATTACACATAAACCAAGTTCAGGGGCTGCCTTATTTCCCTTTCTCCTTTACAAGCTTGAAAGCGAGAAGGACCATGTCCGGGGGGCACACTAGTTCACGGCGAACACCACACCTCACCCCAACGCCAACACTGACGCCATCGCAGTCTTTCAGAAGCCTGCCCGCATTTCAGAATATTCTACGTGAAAGACGACGACTAATACCTGACATTTGCATCACAGTCGCCCAGTGTTCTCACCCACATTACCATCTTTGACTTCGGACTTCACAGCCAGGATTTTACCGAAACGAAGGAAAACAGACTTGGAATGGGGATGTGATCTCCCCAAGATCAGAGGCCTAAGAAATGGCATGACTTACTAGTTCTATCACCAAAGCTTCATATCACAGCATCGAAGACTTCATCTCAGAAACGTACTACTGTATAGAGCAGGACTTTTAAATACTGCTACTCTGTAAGGGCTTTTGTTTCATTTCATTTGATTTCAGCAATTCAGCAAATACTCTTTTCTATGGGCCATTAACCAGGGGAAGGTAATGGTTTCATACTAGAAGGTCAGAGATTATTAACAGCAGCCATTAAAATGGAATTCTGCCTATAGCATTACACCCTGCCCATTCAGACTCCAGGATGAGTTTTACTGCGGGTGTGTGTAGAGAGTGGCCAGCAGGGGGCGCACTGGGGGGGGTAGTTAGAATGAGGATGCCAGTGATGTGGAGGCTGCGGATGAGACCTCCCGCAGGAGTACCTTCCAGCAGTGCATGCCTCCTCATTTCTTCTTGACAACTAAGCTCTACTTCAGTGATTGGCTCAATGTCTCACCCACATCTTCCTACAGAAGAACTCCCCAGTACTTTTGCTCACTGTACTGCATCCCTAGAGGTAAAGAATAGCCTTCTTTTTGCCTTCCTTCTCAGCTATAATCGTTTTCAGAGCCACAGTCCCTACCAATGCAGTTTGGACCCTGAGAAATGGGCTCTGCAACTTACCCACCTATTGACTGTCCTAAACCAAACCAGCCACCATCAGCCTGTTCTCCCAAACACCGATTCCACACCCAGATCTTCTCATACTGCCTCACGCTGCCTTCCAGCTGTTCATCAGCCCACCTCCAACAACCCAAGCACCCAAGTGTGGCTGACAGAAACCCAAAATAAACTTCAAGTAGCACTGACCAAGAGAGAATCCTTTCAAGTTAACTTCATTTTTTTAAGTTCTAAAGTAAATAATCCTACAATGTCTCATATTTAATCCCACTGATTATATTTGTGTATATATGATATGTTTTAGAAATAGATTTTATAAATTTTTTAAAGAAAATTTCCCTCCAATTGTCAAAACAACACATACCAATTAGAGTACTTGTTTGGTAGGGGACAGAAAAATACTAATAGTCACTCATTTCTCACTTACTATTTTATCATAAACATTTTCACCTGACATTAAAAATTCCTTGAAAATGTTTTCAAATGCTGCATGATTTTCCATTATATAAAAGTATGATTATTGATTTAATCATCCCCCAAGGGCTTTTTCTTTTAGTATAAGGAAACCGCTTTTAGGTAAACAGAGACAGTGCTTAAGAAATGAAAAGCATTACCATGGGCTCGGAGAAGGTAACAGATTCTTTGACCATATTCTCACTGACATTAGAGTGGCAGACGTCCTGAGATGTCACAGATGCAAAAATCACTCCACATCTAAGCAGATGAGCCTTTCCAAGTCACAGAGCACAAGAGAACAAGGGTACCCTCCATACCACTGGTAAAGTGTTGATGTGACAACACCACCAAATCAACTCAAACACTGCTCTGACTTTGAAAATGAAGTGCCCAAGATGTTTTTAGAAACACAAGATTAAAATCTGCCAAAGGTAATCTCAGAATGAATTGGGCCACGCAAGCTTTCTCTATACCCAATTTTCACTCTCATGTCCTCATGACCAGATGGATATCTGTGACCACACCCAGGAGTCAGAATGTCCAACTTCTTTTCTGGCAAAATACGATCTTCTAAATTTTTGAGTGTCCCAAGATGTCACATGAAATAAAAAACACATGACAATAGGGGAGGGTCTAGCTCAGTGGTGGAGCACATGCTTAGCATGCACAAGGTTCTAGGTTCAATCCCCAGTACCCCCATTAAATACATAAATAAACAAACAAACCAAAAAAAAAAAAAAGAGTAAATGACAAAAATGCTACAGAACCTGAAATGGGCCAATACTACATACATTCATTTGTTTAAACCCAAAGATTAAAAAACATAGAAACACCCACAGAGAGTGTTTTATTTCCAGTAACTGCCCATGCATGAAAAACGGAGCTCCCCCAAAGAAAGTAAGTTACCCTTTGCAACACAGAAGAATTAATCAAGAACAAATCTGCCCAAATGTCTACCAACTCTTGCATTACTAGGAAGACAAGGACTGACTTCACATTCTTGTATCCTCAGCACCAGCCCACTGTCTGGATCAGCGTGTAGCCACAACAAAAATTCAGTAAATGTGAAACTGAACAAGGAAGCAGAACTGTGAGCAGGGCACTACTTCAGTGTAACCACCAATAGGACAAAAAGCATTAAGGACAAAACAAAGTAGAGGACGGATTTGTCGCAGCAGCTAAGGGTCAGACCCTGCAAGTAAGAAAACGTATCTCTAAGGATTTCCTCAGAGGCCTCAAAGCCCTAGCATGACAGTAATCCTAAGCACTCCAATTAACTGTGCATAGAAAAGCGTGATTCTAAACGTCAAACTGAAAAGGCAAAATAAATAAATAAGGTGCAGTGCTAAGCACAGTGTATTTGTTACCAAGATTAACAAAACATTTCAGCAAGGTTGCTGAAAACAAAATCAATGTACAAAAATCAATTGCATTTCTAAACACTATCATCAAGGAGCTATAAAATGTAATAAAGATAACATTTAAAAAACACAAAGTAGTTAGGAATAAATTTAAGAAAATATATACAATACCTACACGGAAAAAACAAAGCTTTATTCAAAAAATGAAAGAAAACTAAATGGAAAAGAAATTAAAGACTACATGGAAAATTCATATGACTATATCAATAGGTACAAAAAAAGTATTTCTTAAGTTCAACAATATAGGATAAAAAGCAAAGAAATAAAAATAATAAAACATTTCTTAAATTTGATAATAAGCTTAATGGCCAAACACTACAGAAAATATCCTACTTTACAGAGAAATTTTTGACATGGTCTTTAAATTCAGAAATAAGATTAAGATAACTGCTACCATTGTTATTTAATATAAGAATGAGGTATAAGGATTGGAAAGGAAGAAGCAAAACTACCCTATGTGTAAGGAAGATGATCATCTACATGGCAAATCACAAGTATCAGCACGAAAGCTCTCAATATAGTTTAGCAAGGTTTCCAAATACAGACGAACTGACAAAATCCAGAAATGTTTCTAAACCACTAGTAATCAGCTAGAAAATTTCATTAAAAAAAAAAATCATTCATTACAGTGCACAAAAAAAAGTACTAAGAAATTAACTTGGCAAAAGTTATACAAAAGCTTCAGAGAGTAAAACTTTAAAATTTTCATATGCGGACCAAAAAAAAAGTTTCCGCTGTTTCAAGTTAACAAAAAATGTTGCCTGCCATTCCCATAAACAATGAATGTTGCCCACCCTTGAGCCTTCAAGCCATCAGCCACTGCAGCTGCCCCAAATGTATACCCTGAGGGGAATTCAGGATGGAGAAAGACACAGTATTAGCCCTAGATAATTAACACACATATCAAAAGAATAATTTCAATGACCCCAGACTCATGCATCTTCCTATACATGGAAAAGCACTAAAATCATTAACTTGAGATTTCAGAGGTTTGTTTTGTGATTAGCAGTAATCTTTTGATGTTTGGCTTTTTTTTTTTTTTTCTTTTTTCAGCAAAACCTTTTATATAGCCTGGCTCCTCCCTTACCCCTTTAGAATAGTCCCCAGAGCTATCTGAGAGGATGCCAACCTGGATTGTAGTCCTCAAAAACACCACCGAATAAAACATAACTCTCAGCTTTAAGTTGTGCATTTCTTCAGTAAACACCTAAAAGAGAAAACCTTAAACTTCCCTAAAACTGAAACTCAGTAGAAAAAGAATGAACTTTTCCATATAAAGAGCTGAAACAAAATGGGGAAAAAAATAATGTAACATTAAATCTGTACTGGTATTATACACAAAAAATTCTGTGTATTTAAGAACTAAATATGAAAGAGCAAACAATAAAATTTTAAGAAGGTAAGAGAGTGTATCTTTAATACCCTTGGGCAAGGAATGATTTCTTAAACATATAAAGCCCAAGTCATAAAGGAAAATATTGATATGCTAGATTACTTTAAAATTAAGAACTTCTGTTCATTGAAAGATACCATAAAAAGAAAGTGAGAATTCAAGTCACACACTGGGAGATAAAATTTATAATATTAAATGTTAGCATGAAAATACACAAAGCACATACGCAAATCAATCAGAAATGACAAACAATCTAATAAGAAAAATGGCAGCACTTAGCAAAAGCGGCAAAAAAAAACCCATAAAAATTTAGAGAATGTAATTTGGAAAACAATTTGGCATTAGATACTAGGGTATAAGTATGTGCATACACTGTAAGCTAAGAATTCAACTCTCGGTTTTATATATATATGTACACCTTAAGTACAGATAGGTAGATAGATAAATAGAAATGTATATACACACATATGTACCTTAAAGAATATTTCACAAGAATATTCATTTAGAATTCTTTGTAATGACAAAATATAATCCAAGAGTGTTGCAGAAAAACATGTTACAGCTCAGTTGTGACAGCAACCTGGATCCAGGCAAGAGACCAAGTAGGAATCAGAGGGTTGGAGAACTCAGGTTTATTACGCCAGTGGGCCAAGACGAGTTAACACTTCAAGCTCTGGACCCCGTCTGTAGGTTTACACAGGCCTTTTATAGGCTGCCAGTTTGACACTTTGCAACATCATATGCAAATAAAGTACAACAGAAGTTGACCAACCAGGAACAAGCTTTATAGAATTAGCCCAATCAGGAGTGCGCTCCATGCAAATGAAGTACTACAAATGGACCAATCAGAAGTTAGAGAAGTGGACCAATCAGAAGTGAGAGTAATAACCAATCAGGAGTAAAGGATAGCCAATCAGAAGTTAGCTCAGGGAACCAATAGAATTCTAGGTGTAAGTTAGCTGCTTTAGAGGCAAAGAGCGAGATAGAGCCTCTGGGCCAGGGAACCGGACGGTGCTAGAAGGAGAGCAGCGGCCCTGCCTAGGGGTCCTGCCCGTCTTTTTATGGGGCTTCCTGCCTCAAGGGTAAAATGGATTAAATGAATGACTTGTGCTGTATTCATTCTGTGGAACACTATGTAGCATTGAAAATGAATAAACTATAATTGCGTGCAAAACCATGGGTGAAGGTCAAGATGTAATGTGGTGTTGATTTCAGTAAGAAAGCAAGTTACATGAGTTCATTTACGTAACTTCAAATGCATGAAAAACCGAACCAGATAGGTTTAGGGATAGAAACACATGTGATAAAACTATGATGAAAAAACAGAGGAATTACACCACAAAATCCAGGGTGAGAGGTGATTACCTCTTAGGAAGAGTAGATAGGGATGACAATGGAACAAGCACCCAGGAGCCTCAAAGACAACAGTTCTCTTAACTTGAGTGGTATGTATGCAAAACTGCTGTATTTTCATTCTGTATAATATTATGCATACTTTATAGGGGGTTTTCTTGTGCAATAGGTAACAAAATAAAATGTAAAAGAGAATGCTGTCTAAAGTTCCTCTTAAAGTCCTTGGACTGATAATCTGCCCTTTTAAAACCTATTTTCTCAGTTTGAAGAACAAGTTTTAACAATATCTACCTCACAGGGATGTGCGAAAATACAACAGATCTTAGAATAGCATCTGGTATATAGTAAGTGCTTAATAACTGCTAATTTTCATTATTATTATCATCAGTATCATATTTACTAATACCAATGCAATTATTAATGTGGCCAAACCAATCTATGGCCTCTGCTTACCCAATGTTTTAATCCCTTCTACAACCAAAAAATAAATAAACTCTGTTGATAAATTATGCTTTTATTCAACTACTTTTTTTGTCTTATATATGCTGTTCTTCTCACTACAAATCTTCTTTCTAAAACTTTCATAATTGCTGCCTCTATTCAATATGTTTCATATGCTTTCACCTAAATTTAGGTCATTATTTTTAATTTAAGAATATTATCTAATATGAGGGAGACATACAATACCTCCACATTCATTCCATTTTTATATCCATTCCTCCCAAAGAAAGGCCCTTCATCTTTGAATCTGATTTCAATATTCATGCACAATGGAAGTGAGCATCTCGAAGATGAGGGTCACATCTCATCATTGTTCCATCCCCAACACCACGCTCTATGTGACAGGCACATTTATATGAGCTCAAAAAATGTTTGAAGCATGAAGGATGGATTTTCAAATGAATGAACTAAGGAGGACACAGACACGGAGGATTCTTGTGTAAGTTAAAGGGCATGGCAGATACGTTTGTCTCTCTCATTTGTTGCAAGACAACAGTGCCATTAAAGTGACAAAAATCAACACCACGGGGAATAAATCTATATAAGGAATCAGGGGTTCAGCAGTCAAAAGATTTCAGCAAAATCCTGAGAGGTGGAAAGTAGCCAAGAGATGTGCTATGAATGAAACAGAATGGAAAAATCCACAGCCAGGGAATGAGAACACTGAACATGCCCTGTGCTAGAAGGCAGCGAGGCATGGAGGGTAGCAAAAAGGATGCTGAACACGGAAGGTCAGTGAAAGTCTAACCAAGGAGACTCTATCCCTGCCACAGCAGAGAGGCAGAGTTTCCAGCAGCTTAACATTTACAGCCAGGGGGAAAAACATCTAATAGAGTTCTTGCTAAAGATTTGAATAATTGTTGCAGAAACTAGACTTCTGCTACTGAAGCTGGCACTTACCTACTCTGGCATTTAGGAGTTCTTGACCTAAGAGGAAGCTTTCTTTTCATTCACTCTAGAACTCAGACTGTCAGTTGACAAGATTCATCCACGTACAGGGAGTTTCCAATCAGACTCTATTCAGGGGAGACCAATGTGAAGGAAAAACAGTTTCCACAGATGCAAATCATGATTACCAAGAGAAAAATTGGGAGATAAAGTCAAGGAGCTTTCCCAGAGCAGAGTAAAATAAGATCTCCAAAAAAGGGTGGGGGCCGGGTAGGGGAGATCTACATCTAAGTGACCAAAGTTCTAGAGGGTGAAGACAAAAAAAGATACATGTTTTCACATGAGAAGGAATCACCAAATTTCAAAGTCCAAGAAATAATAAAAGAAAAAAAAATCTAGACATACTTTCATGATATTTTATACCCCCTAATACAAAGAGCATATCCTAAATGTTCCCAAAGTGGAAAAATAAAAATTCACTAAAAAAAAAAGTGCGTGACAATAAATATGCCATTATCATCATTAAATTCTAGTGTTCTCAGAGTTTAAGGGAAATTTTTTTTGAGCATAGATAATCTATTTTCAAAAGTGAGGTTAAATAAATATATCTTCAGATAGTCACAAATTCAGAACATTTATCTCACATCTGCCTTTCAGAGGAAATCTCTTGAGGATGCCTCACTGAAACAAGCATGGAAGTCAAGAAAGAGAAAGGTGTAAGAAATAAAAACAACAGAAGAGCAGAGCACAATGAAAGGAAATTTGGACATAACACTAGGCAGCAAGCCTAGAAAGCAACTGATTGCAGTTAGGACAGGAAGCCACTGGGCCATCACTAGAAAATCTCAAAGAAGAAAAATGAAATAAACTCAATCAATATAAAAATCAGCCAGAAGAGATTAGTGATGTTGTGTAAAGGTTGTTTATGGTTATCAAAGGGAGGGAAGAAGGAGAGGGAGGGACAGAAACATCAGAAAAGACAGAGAACTCTACAAGAAAGCAATTTCTACATATATAATGCAAACCCAAATGTGGCATGATTTTGAGCAGTTAGCAGGGCGTGAGATCACACAGAACTCACTTAACTTGATGCTAGATTGATTCAAGAGGCTTGAGGGCTGGGTAACCGGGCCCATGACGAAGGAAAAGAATTTTACTCATCATCTCTAGAAATTACTTAGATTCTTAAAGCATGAGGGAACTGATTACAGTTTCAGAATAGACTGTAAATACTATCTACCTTGATGACATACAAGGAAAGTTACAGCCAACAGGTTGAAAGACAGAGTTGGAAAGAAGTGTAGCGGAGGAGGAGGTATTAATATCCCCCTGGACATCATGAGGAATGAAGAGACCTTGTCTACAGACTAGGGAACAAAAGTAGAAATTAAAATGTATTATCAAAACTTACACAGAGACACAATTGAAGAGCTTTTCCAAAATATATATTCAAAATTGAAAAGGGAAGAAAATTGTATAAATGAGATCAACAACCAGATTCCATAGTGAAAAGAAGAAGTAGTGAGAAGTGAGAAATTGATAAATCAATTAGTATTTAAGTATATTATTTAAAGTTATAGTATTAATCAATGGAAGAACCAAAATCAGAAGTGGTTTAAATGGTTGAAGTGTTTGTGTCTGAACAATGGGATGGAGACAGTGAGAAACGGGCTGGTTCTTTTCTTGATAAACCCTTTGGTACCACTGGACTTTACCCACATACACATAATACATGGGTAGTTTTTTTTTTTTAAGAGTGAATTTTTCACAAAACCACTAAATTCAAAGATTGGAATTAATCCCATTGAAGTATCACACAACATAAAGGAAATTTCACCTTCAACCTCTATTAAATGTTTTACAACTATAATTGTCTAAAATGTTACTTTAAAAAAAATCTCTTAATTCTCTTTTCCTTAAATACATATATTTCAGGAATACTGTCTATGCAATACTCTCTGAATCTCACGAATCCCAATATATTTTAAATAGTTGTGTGCATCTTTTACTGATCTTAAATAATACATATAAAAAGATATACGTTTTGTGGAAAAACTGGACAATTCTGAAAAGATATATAGAACACACCATCATAATTCACTCTTCGGAAGCAACTGCTTTTGAAAACAGTGGTAATCGCCTTCATTGTTTACTGTAACTAAAACCATAGCACAACTAACATATTGCATTCTACTTACAAAAAATAATATAAAATTTTTCCATGCTATTAGGACTATTCAAATATAATTTTTAAAATCAATGTTGAGAGATTATAAAAACAGTACATAACTAGTGTAGGAAAGTCAGAAAATAAAGAAAAGCATGGAAGAGAAAAACAACAATTCTTTATAATTCCATAATCGAGAGATATGTAGTTTTAACAATTTCATATCTCTTCCCATCTTTCCACATACAGTGTGTCTTAATAGTTGATCTATTGTGTATATAAGTTTGTTTCCTGATTTTTTTACTAAATATTGTAACAAAAGTATGCCCCTATACATCAGCTTCTTTATAAATATCTTTTATATTTATCAAATTTTAATTAATTATTGTCTTATTATCAAATACTAGTGTTCTTCCAATTTTTTAACTGTTTAAATAATGATACAATGAACACATTTGTGCATAAAATCTTTGCCTCTTTTGGGTTTTTTTCGTTGGTTAAATTTCCAGAAATACAAACACTGGCTGTACAGAAGTATAATAAATTTAGACCATATAAAGATCATTCTGAGTACAATAACAGGAAAAGTATGTAGTTTACATAAAGGCAAGCGATTCTTTGACTTGTGCAAAATATTACTGCATAAATTAAAAACAAAAAAGAACCAGAAAGATAAGCATGAGTTGTTTTCAAGTGCTCTGAGAAGCAGTAAGACAGTATGATCCTTTTTGGGTTGAATATACATACAGCAAACTTAGAAACAGCAATCTCCCTTCTCCCAAAAGTGAGTAATAACTTATACCAAGCAAACAAACAACCCTGCTGGGTTCATTCCTTTTATGGCCAATGTATCTCTATGGAAGCAGTAGAGCAGGTGAAGATTCTGAGTCAACAATAAGGTACCACTGCTTATTTTCAAGGCTGTTGAAAGGGTTTCTTTAACAAATCATGCTTCCTCTCTGACGCTGATTCTCACATGGCATAAAGTTAACGCAATGGTGTGTATATCTGATCAAATGGAAACTGGATCACCATATACATCATGGCATCATTTTTTCAAGAGATATTAAAGAATTGAGGTTTACATGCAGATCTCTGAAAGGAAAGAAAGAGATCCAATGACTTCTAAAGATCTCTTAGTCTTTTAAGCTCAAAAGGCAAAACACTAACTAACCGTACATTAATTAGCTTATAACCCTAGAAATATCACAGTGCATTGGTAGTATGGTGCCTACTTTTGTTTCAAGGATTTGTGCTAATTACCTGAGTGTTAAATGTTAAGGGTCTCTTTTAGTATTTCCCCCTTGGTACAGTGCTTGGAACTTCTTAAATTCCCATTAAGTGACTAAAGGTGTTAGGAAGGTAGTGATAACTCAAGATGATGGAATAAAAGATAGAACATTATTCCACGCTGGAAGTAAATTACTAACAAAGTGGGTATTTGAGGGTCCCGCGTCTGCAGAGCAAGTCACTTAGAGAATCTGAAGGTCGTCTATATGGCTAGAGAGTGGATCTGATGAGAAGAAATTGTTTAGAGATAAAGATGGAGAGGCTGACTAGAGACAGATCACAAAGGGCTTTGGATACTAGGCTAAAGTAGCAGAAAACCACGGAAGGCATTAAAACATGGGTGTCAGGATGAGAAAGCACACTCCAGCTGGGGGCAAAGAGCAATCGGTAATCGAGAGAAGACATGATACGGCCAGAGTTAAGACAGTAGAACTGGGATGGTGTTATGGGCTGAACTGTGTTCCCCCCAGGTTCAGATGTCGAAGCCCTAATGCCCTGTACCTCAGAATGTGTCTGCAGGTGGAGACAGAGCCTTTCAAGAGGTGATTAAGTTAAAATGGGGCTGTTAGCGTAGGTCCCAATTCAACTTCACTGGTGTTCTTATAAGAAGAGGAAATACGGACACCCAGAGAGACACCAAGGATGAGTGTGCACAGAGAACAGATGGTGTGAAGACAGTGAGAGGGCAGCCATCTGCAAGCCAAGGGGAGAGCCCTCGGCTCTGACACACCTTGATATTGGACTTCAAGCCTCCAGAGCTGTGAGAAAATGAAGCTGTTTTTTAGGCCAGTCTGTGGCATTTTGTTAAGTCAGTCGTAGCAAACTAATGCAGATGCCTTTCTAATAACTAATCCAGTGGGCCTGAGAGACACTTAGAAGTCAACAGTCACAAAATCCAGTGACCGGATATGAGCTTTCATGGAGAGGCAGGAGCCAAGGTGACTCCAGAGGGTGGAGCGTTTTCTGAAGTAGGGGCTCCAGGAGAAGCAGGAGGGACTAAACATAACGGATTCAGTTGAGCACACATTGCATTTTTGTAATTACGAAACATCCAAGCAGAAAATCTAACTATGAAGTAGACAGTGAGATAACTACATGGATCTGGAACTCAGGACAGAGAGCTTGGCTGGAGAAATGGGCCGAGGTTCCTCGACATGTAGCTGAATGAAGACCCTGTTGGTGAGCAAGAGAATGATTGCTTGAACTCAGTGACATGTGGACATGAGGACAGAGAAATGAAACAATCACAGAGGGGTCCATCTTCCCCTTGCAAAGGTCCCTAAGGCTTTGGCTTTTAGGTATCGAGGCAGACACCTGAATGCCCATTCAGAAGACACTTCCCTTTGCGGGCTTTCTTTAATAGGAGCCTACTCTGGTTCAGGTTCTGGGCAATAACGTGCCAAGGCCCAGAGATGGAAGTCATAGTTCCTTTTGCCAGAAAATGTTTACAAAGCACTTGAACTATTCATTTCCAATGGAAATATATCTGAAAAGATTTTCTTCTTGATAAAAAGAGGGAAAAATATGTGCAAAGCAATGTTTGCCTCTTTCTTCTTGAATTTGAGGACTGGTGAGAAGATGTCATGCTTAGTATTATGGCAGCCACGTTGTAAGAATGAGGGATGGTTAAGAGAACTGAAAGGAAGCCTTCCCAGAGGTCTGGACATGTGGGGTTGCTATGCCTCCTGGAGTCATCTACTTCTTCACTTGTTATGGTAGAAGAAACATAATCCCAAACTATTTATTCCACTTTTTCTTATTGAAGTATAGTTGATTTATAATGTTGTGTTAATTTCTGGTATACAGCATAGTGATTCAGCTATATATATATATATATATATATATATTCCTTTTCATATTCTTTTTCATTATAGGCTATTGCAAGGTATTGAATAGAATTCCCTGTGCTATACAGTAGGACCTTGCTGTTTATCTGTCTCATATATAGTAGTTAGTATCTACAAATCCCAAACTCCCAATTTATATTTATCCCTCCCCATCCCCTCTCCCCGCAAGTAACCATAAGTTTGTTTACTAAGTCTGTGAGCCTGTCTCTGTTTTGGAAATAAGTTCATTTGTGTACTTTTTAAAAAAATTCCACTTTCAGTTGAGAATCCTGTTTTGTGCACCTGAAAACATACCAACAGGTACCAGAATTTTCCTCAAATAACTCACCTACTAAATGTCATGGAAGGTACCTATTCCTCAGTTCTATTGAGATATAATTTACATATAACATTGTATATGTTTAACGTATAGAATGTAATGACCTGATACAAATATATATTGCACAATAAAGTTAGTTAAACCTCCATCACTGTATATAATTATCTTTTTTCGGTGATAACATTTAAGATCTCTCTTAGCAACTTCCAAGTATATAATACAGTATTAACTAGAGTCACCATGCTGTACGTTACATTCCCAGAACTTGTTCTTCTTATAACTGAAAAAGTGAGTACCCTTTGGCCAACATCTCCCCCATCTCCCCTGCCCTCATCCCGGGCAAGCACCAATCTATTCTCTTTTTCTATGAGCTCAGCCTTTTTAGATTCCACATGTAAGTGGGATCATGCAATATTCTCTTTCTGTGACTAGTTTATTTTATTTAGCATAATGTCCTCCAGGTTCATCCATGTTGTCACAAAAGGCAAGATTTGCTTCTTTTTTATAACTGAGTAACACTTCTTTGGTTGTGTCCGTGTCTTCGCTATTGTGAATAATGCTGCCCTGAACATGACGGTGCTGACATCTCTCTGAAATAGCAATTTCATTTTATGGATGGCATCTTAGAAGTGTGAGCCAGGATGTCAGCCTGCTCAGCCCAATAAAGCTACGAGCCTCCAGCTTTTAGTCTGGGGGGTTCCTGTCTCCTCCTTCAGGTTCTACTCAGAAAATAATAGTAATTTAAAAGATAGCACTGATCACCCTTTCTGTGCAAAAATAATAAAACTGAATAAAGAAATTGGGAGGATGTAAGACAGGAAACATCATGAAATAGTTCTTGAAAGCACCTTACACAATATCCAAGTTTTAAAATGGGTCTTTGTAACAGTCATCAATTAGCTACAGGTACAATATAATTTCAAGTTTGTATTCATTTAATAATCAGACACTAGATGCTCAACAACTTCTGATTACATTTGACATCAGAAACACTGAAAAGTTATCAGCAAAATCATTTTCAGTTTTCTTGCTGTATAAGAAAAAACATATTTTCTTTGCACTTTTTCATAAGAGAAAATTTTGAAACCCAACTATCTCTACCACTTTACTTTTGAATTTCATTACAAAGAAGCCTACAAAGTGAATTCCCTTCTGCAGTCTAATGCAGGAATAGAGATAAGAAATACGTCTCTGGTTTCCCAGGGGAATTCCAGAAACACTTTAAAAAAAAAAAAAAAAAGGAAGGATAATGCCAGTTCCTTGTAAGTATTGCAAAGCATGGAAAAATGAAGAAAATCTCTCAATTCTTTTAATGAAGTGAGCAAAACACTGATACTAATCTTGAGGATATGTGTACTACTCAAAACACACACACAGACACTACACACACAAACTCCAGACCAATTTCACTTATGATTACCAGTGTAAAAATCCCAAAGAAAATATAAGCAAACAGAATCCAGCAACACTTCTTCAAAAAGAAGACTAGTGCATCATGACCAAATATGGCTTATCCTAAGATCCTTCAATATGAGAAAATGTACTAATACTTATAATAAATGTATCACTTTAATATTTAAGTCAGATCGTGTCACTCCTCTGCTCCAAAATCTTTAATAAGATTAAAAACAAATTAATGTCTACTAATAAGAAACTAGTTAAACAGACTATGTCACGTCCATTCAGTGTAATGTAATGCAGGTGTAAAAATGATACTGACGTCTTAATTACTGATTGGGGCAGACTAGCTTACTATTCACCAGAAACTCCCTTACTGTGATGCTTCTCCCTGTAAGAGGATTCTATATCCCCATCCTTGTTGATCTTGGAAAAAGGTATGACTTGCTTTGTCCAATAAAATGTGGGCATATATGTCATGTGTCACTTCCAGACAGAATATTAAAGAGCCAACATGTGATTTTCCATGCTTTTTTTCTCCCCTCTGTCATGTACCTGGTAATGTTCCAGATAGCTTTTCTCAATCAGCCTGAATTCCCAAGAGACAGTGACCTGGACCAGGGCTACAGATGATTCACAGTAGACGTAATGTGCATGAGATGTAAATCTACGTAATTTTAAGGCCCTGAGATTTTAGGATCAACATGGTAACCTATTCTGGCCAATGCACTCAGGTAGAAAAATCTCCAGGAATATACTGTCAGGTGAAAAAAGCAAGGCATGGAAGAGTGTGAATAAATGTGAAAACAGAGGAGGAAATAGCATGTAACAAATACGTGTGTGTGCTAGCTCCTCCAAGCATAAAAGTTCCCTGGATGATTTTTATCTCTTAGGGACAGTGGAAGAGGACAAATGGGAGACAGAGTTGAGAGACTTTTGATAGGACATCTTGTTTTATGTTTTCTGACACCTGATTCTATGCATGTATTATTTATTTCAAAACATTAAATACATTCTTAAGGAAAGAAACACTTGTCTCTAAAACACGTGTTGGCATAAAATCTTAAGAAAACAAGTAGGAGAGAGAACAGTGACCAAACTGTCAGATGCCACAAGAGCTTAGGCGTCACAGTTTAGGCTGTGTCCTTGGGAGCCAGAAGAGCTTTCAGCAGGGAGATCACATGACCAAATCCACGCGCTGCTGCCGAGCAGGTGAAAGATGAGTTAGAAAACTGAGAAATGCGATTGTCTACTGAGATATGATGAGAATGGTATTTTCTCCAGGTCCATCTTTGTGTCCTACTCCATAATATACCTAGTAACTTACCTAGTCAATCACCACTGGTTGTCGGCACCATCACTTGACGTTTCCCTGACAATGCCTGAGCCGGAAGAATACCATATGTAGGTGCTCTAGCATTTTGGAACAACATTTTATCTAAATATGTTAACATTTATACTAGAATCACATGAAAACCAAGATTGAGTTTATATATGTTATTCAAGATTCATCTGACTCTGGCTCCTCTAGGTACCAGAGATGGTGTTTTGATTTTTCCACTTTGTTATAAGTACTTAAGTTGCCAAGTTCCATCATCTCTCTTTACCACTTAAAAGACTCTACTGGAGACTTACAGTTTCCCCAGGAAAGGAGTCCTGCTGGTCTCCTTCATGATCACACACACACACACACACACACACCAGAAAACCACCCACCAGCTAGGTTCTTCCTTCAGAGGGGGGAGTCGTTTTTCTTCTCTTGTTTTATTTTACTGAATAACAAACGCTGAAAATTACCAAATAGGGTTTCACAACAGGTAAAACTTCCTAGGACTTTTGCTTGAAGGCTTTCAAATGGAAAGCAAAACTGCAGAGAAATCACAAGACTTCTCAAATTGAAAGTCGGATGAAGATACATAAGAAAATGACATAGAGAAAAGCTCTCAAAAGATTTCTCATACACCTGTTTTAAGACTCAAAGGATCATCCCATCAGGAGGAAAAAAATACACAAGCTTAAAGTAGAACTAGAACCTAATTTCAACTGTACCCATCTTTTTTTTTTCAGTGCAACAAGACTACTCTACTTTAGATAAATAATATGCATACGTAATTAATAAGATTATAAACCGAGTACTTTAGGATGTAGTTATGCTGGAAGAGCTAAAACTTACAGATTTTTCACTTGGAAGTAGCCTTTGACAATGTAAATATAAATCTCTCTCCTTCTGTACGTTTATCCAACTAATTCATGATGAGGACACCAACAGAAATTGCCATGTAAGAATTTTTATTTCAGAATGCTTTTTCCATTGTTAGGATATTTATGTATACAACTCACTATTAAAAATAATGAAGATTATGAAGAGCCAAACACCAGAACAAAAATCATCGATATCTTTTAATGTTAAGACTACAATGCCTAAGCAGCTAACATTGTTATCCTAAATGTTTATGGATTGTTAATACTACAATACGGTATTGAAAAATTAAGACTCAAATATGCAGATTGGTTAGGGGAAAGGACACAAGGAATTTTAATTTTTTATTTTCAAGGTATTTACGTAAGAAGTGATTTTACCAGTCATCTTGGATTAAAACCTTAATACTAAAGAAGGAAAGTTTAATCTTATCAGTAAATAGATTTTTATCAATGAAATGTGTTCTGGAATACAGTGCACGCTGAAAGAATTTTGATGTCAAAAAAACAAGGTAAAATGGAAATGGTCAACATTTTCATTTTAAGAAAAAGATGTAAAACTTTTAAGATTCTAAGATGTAATCATATTTCTTCACACAATTCTATTGATGTAGTATAAGAAAAGATATTTAATAGGATTAAACAGCCATGCCAAATTTTAATCATGAATTTGCATGTTGCCTTAATACCTAGTAATTTATGTTCATTTCACTCTTTGAAAAAACTAAGGTCTTCCAAAAATCCAGCTGTTCTAAGCACTCCAGAACTCCATTAGTCTTTAACATCTACAACATCCTACTCAGGACAAATGTTTGACCCTTCAGTACATTTCTTACCCATCTCCATATAGCTCGACAGTAATAGGTATCAGGAACTATCCGTTTGGTATGTATATAGATTACTGAGGATGGCTTCATAGACTGAATTTCCATTTGTAAACTATTAATAATAACCTGTCATCATGTGCAGAAATTATTAACTCAGATGAAAGAAAAAAATTGTATGAACATCCTAGAATAGATACTAGAATGTATTTCAAAGTGCTGAAGGTGGTACCAAACTATCTGTATTCTTCCTGGGTAACCTCTTTATGACTGATGAATGGTCCTAGATCAACAAGATTCAGTCGCTCTGCAATCAGTGACTCAAAAAGATTTAGTTTTCCCGGGTTTTAAAAAAAATCCTACAGGATATAATATGACCTTGGTCTTAATAAGAATTTATCATCGGATTGCACAACAATGTAGATGTACGTAAATGCCACAGAACTATACACTTAAAAATGGTTAAAGTGGTAAATTTTATGTTATGTAAATGTCACCACAAATTAAAAAAAGAATTTGTCATCAAGGAACTTATTAATAATGCAGTTAGCATTTAGTTATAAAATCATGTATTTCACATTTTTTCCACTACACATCCACACATAAAGTTTTGCTCCTGTTGTATTAGCTTCTTTTACTCACAACCCTGAACTACATCTTGATCCATCAGCATTATTTATTCATTGATTCAGAATATAAATATTTTACTGCCATAAATATGAGCAGTAATCTACTGAGATTAACATTTCAGTTATGGGACCACAGCTAATATATACAATCATGTTTTCCGTGCTGTACCAGCGGCTTCATAAAATCAGCTCAACTAACATCTTATACTGAATTCCTATAGAGCACAAAGGACTCTCTCAGACACTTCTGTTGTCATCTCAGTATACGGTTGATTAACTTGTAAGCTTTACACTCATACTTTAGGTATATTGTACATGTAAGCCTCTTATTAACCCTACTTTGGGATCCCAAAGTCACCTGGAGATTTTCCAAGACCAAATTTCATTGTCATCATATGGATCCAAACTTATATCAAACTCCTAATCCTCTTGTCAACCCTCCAAAAAAAAATGCCTTGCATACAAATTGTCATTCAACAACACATTCGTTTAACAGTATTTCCTCCTGATTTTACTCATTATACATGTCCAGACAGAAGAGGGCTCTTTTCTAGCAATCTAAAAATTAAAGATATTATATAGGTACCAGTATACAGTGCTGACATTTTTTTGCTCTGGTTGTTAAAATATTAACTTACTTTGAATCTAATTGCTGAGTTCTCCCTATTGCTGTATGAGGAGTTACCTAAGGATACAGCCACGGAGCAGCGGCAGGAGAGGCTGGGAATGGGGCCGGGTGCAGTGATGGTGAATATGTGCCCCCCACTCCATACGTCTGCCTAGTGCACCAAGGGGTGGCCATGGCCGTGGAGTCATGGACAATGGCTGTCACTGCCTCAGAGCAGCACAACGCAGGCAGGGCAGGTAGCACTGGCGGAGGTATTGCTGACAGAGGGCCAAGCCAGCATGTCCCTAAATCGAGGCCATAAAGGAGTCACCTGACATCCAGGTGTGTATCCTGCTCTGACCCAAGGGCATCATGCCAGCTGCCCTCCAAGTGCACAGAAGTGCTGACTAGGGGAGACTTAGGGTGTCACTGGAAAAGTCTGATGTGATTCATTGTGTTAACTCCTATCTAAAAGCCAACCAATGATTTGGAAATTGTTGGAAGGATTTGTTAAATTTAAATGAATTTGCAGCACTTGGGAAGCTGCCTTATGATCCATGTCAGTTAAGTTAGAAAATAAAATCATTATTTTTAAATGTTTTCTTATGCATTGATCTGTATATTAATTCATCTGACCATCTGGTTAGGAATATTTTGAATATTATTATTTTCATTCAACTCTCCTCACCCCCGCTTCATCAGGATGAGTGCCTCTACCTACATTTGCTTACCAACATATCCCCAAAGGAAAACGTGGTGCTGACACATAACAGGCCTCAAAATATTATCCAATGAATGATTAAATAATTGAATAAGTATTTACTCAGCCAGAAGTTATAATCCCCCAAGCCTCTCTAAAACCAAAATCAAACTTCAATTTCTCACACACACACACACACACAAATCACTAAGTACCTCCGAAGTGTGAGGCACTATGGGAATTCTGTGGAGGGTAAGAGGATGAGGAATTACCCAGTCCCTGCTCTCAGACAAACTTAAAATCTAATGCAAGATAGAGTTTCGTGATAAAAATTAAAATCCCTAAGATGTATTTCACACTTCTCTGCTGAACTCTGCATCCTAAGGACAGCGGGATCTCCAGGACGCGATAGACCTAACAGCATGCACGTGGCCACACACCTGCGCTATTTCAGCCTCGATAGTGGATAAAGGGTCCAGGATTTCAGGACTGTGCCTGTCCTACATTGCCCCGAGTGCTGTTCCCTTCAGCTGTGAGTGTCAAGTGGAGAAGACACCGCACTTTCTGGCTCTGCAGGACATGAAGCTGCCTCATCACCAAATGTCTCAGTTTTGCTTTGTTTTTCCCCCTTTAGCATTAGGAAAGATAGATATGCATTTAAATCAACATAGATGTTAATAAAATCCCACGAAATCCTGTTTGATCCCATCCTTGCAAAAACGTTGGTCTTCTTGCCTAATACGCCGTAACGGATGTGAGCATGTGCTGTCCATTTCGAGAAGCAAACAACACAGATGCTTAAAGGGTTTAATCAATAACTAGGCTACCATAGAAGGAAAACAGAAACAATTCTGTGACCTTATTGGTGCCTTATTTATATATATGCATTAGAAAACAGGATAAGAAAGACATCAGAACATATGATTTTAGTAAAATATTTTTAAGCAATAGACTTCTGAAATCCATAGACGATTCCTAATGTCTTCAGCTGTATGGATTGGGCAGGTTGTGTATATGTAAAAGAATGACAATCCTTTATAACGACTACAAGAACAGCCTTCCGGAACATCTCACCGGTCACAGATGGAGGGTTTTCATCTATTGTTTAGATGCCAAAAAAAATGAAAGGCTTCACTATGATCAACATCAGATTTATAGCCACAACATAAGGTCCACCTGGGTCTTTAATGCCATATGCCCTGCCTCAGCGTCTCCTCATGTACTTGTGATCTAACTCCTCAAAATGTTAAAAGTGAGATTTCAAAACAGCCTCCCGGAGGACAGAGTTTCTTCCACTCCACTCTAGTGCCACCTAAGTCCTTCTTAAACCCAGCAAGGAGACTTATACACGCACTCTTCATATTCTGAGCCAGTAACAAGTAAAGATAGCGCTACCTTGCAACCTTATAAAGCTTCATAAATAGTATGTCATTTCAGAATGGAAATTGACATCATTTTCCAAACAGTCTCGTAGCAGCCTGCTCTGTCATTCCCCACCGTTCATTTGATAAAAAGTAAAGAAATGCCAATGGGTCTTTTTAGGAAGCACCTCTTCAGACAAATCGTCACATGGAGCTAAAAACCTCTGGATGAACAGAGTCCAGACTCATAGGAGTCAGCGGGGCTAATGCATGAAGTGTAACACAGTGTTTCTCTAATACCAATTTCTCCATGTCTTTCCACCATCCCTGTGTTACTAAGCGATGTAGTGGTGTTTTGTGTTACTCAGTTGAGCTCTGCTCTATGCCTTGTCACTGGCAATAAAAAGATAAAGAAATAAACAATTACTCATAAAAGAAGTTGGAAATGCTTTCTAGTGACATAGATTATAGATCCAAGTGAATAAAAAATTTCACTTTAAAAGATCGTTGTGCCAACAACAAAATAAATGAATACTAAATGGATGATTTACAATCTCCTGGTGTCCCATATACTGCAAAACAGCCAAGCAACTGAAGGACACCCCCTCTCATCTCCCACTTCCTTTTATTACACTGCATTCTGTGTCTTTGGGCAGCATTTATATTCTGAACTGAAATTCTAATACCACATAAAACATGGTGGTAACTATCTTAAAAATCATAACACCAATTTCTCTATAAACCCTAAAAGACAATCTACTCAGAACCATCAGACTGTATGCAGTTTGGTGTTGCTCCTGAGAGGAGGGAACCATCGCACACACAAAAGGGCTTTGTGTTCAAAGATGCTTTTCTCCCCTCACCACAGAGCTTGTCCGCCGACTGTGTAAAGAAAGTCAATTTCTACTTTCTGCTGTGAAGTCATAATGCTAAATTTGTGGTGCCATCGTTGATTCCGACATGGCCAGGGGAAAGTGCTTCCGGCCACAGGCTGAGTTGGTGCTGCAGAGGGGCAGCGGTGGGAAGATGGGACATAACCTCTTCCCTGGCAGAGTGTTTCCCCATCACTGTGGCAAAAACCAAAGGGGAGGAATGGTAAGAAAGCAGATGCGTGGGGTAAAGGAGGACTGCGCATTTTCTTTCTCTGGAAGAGGTTATGTTTTAAGTGTAGTATCTTGAAGCAAAAGCAAAATATCAAAGGAAGACTAGAGGGAATTGCAGTGGCGGTGGCGAGTCCTTCACCACCCACATCCCCGGCTTTTCTCCCAACCCCCAAGAGGTTAAAAAAAAAACCACCGAGAGCACAAATTAATTGACAAACATATATGAACATAAATTGCAAAGTGCAGGTCCATTTTTCTTGAAACAGTCTCGATTAGTAAAATGCTAAGATAAAAATAAAAACTAAGATAGAAAGTAGATGTTATCATCTGGTCAAGTTACCTACTTATACCATGACCAGATAATCTGTCCTCTTCTCCAAAATCATTTTTTTGATTATTGCAGAAAGAGGGAAGGAAGTGTCATGGGCTATTAAAATTGAATTTGGCCTGCCTAAAAACTGCACATAGGACATAGGAACCAACTGAAAAAGTTCCCAGTGGCCGCAGCTGGAACAATTTGAGCAAATAAATCCATGAAGTAGCATGGGATTATAATCCAAAGCATAAGATAAACATCCACAAGTCCACAGTACTGTAATGAATGAATAAATCAACATGTAGAGGGGAAGAGACGGTTCTCCTGTGCAGAAAGAGACAAGTTAAGTAGGTGCCCCACCCTCCAGGATATGGAGCTTAACCCCTGCCCCCAGGACTCCTTAAGTGTGAGCTCTGCGTGGTAACCCCTTATGAAGAATACACTATGGAAAGAAATGGGAGAGTAAATTTACAGTGGAGAAATCTGACAAACACTTCCTCACCGAGTGATCAAGGTTAACTCAGCAGCGCTGAGACGTGAGGATAGTATGATGTGGTATGAATGGCATCTTACTTCTATGGTCTTCCTCCCAAGAACCCATTACCCCAGTGGAATCATGAGAAAATATCAAATTCCACTAGAGGGACATTTTACAATACACCTAACTAGTACTCCTCAAAGTCGTCAAGGTCACCAAAAATAAGCAAAGTCTGGGAAAACTGTCCCAGTCAAGCAGAGGCTCAGGAGACACGACAACAAAAGTGTAATGTGATACCCTGGGTGGGATCTTGGAACCGGAAAAAGACATTAGATAAGAACTAAGAAAATCTGAGTCAAGTACAGATTTTGGTTAACAATAATGAATCAATGCTGGTTCATTAACTTTAGTAAATGTACCATAATAATGCAAGATATTATTGATAGGAAAGACAGCATGGGGTCCTTGGAAATTCTGTATTACCTCGAATTTTTTTTCTGTAAAGCCAAAACTGTTCTAAAATAGTTTCTTGTAATGAAAACCAAACAAATACAAATCTATCATGCCACTCTTACACTTCAGTTTAACAAAGCAATCACCTTGCATGCTATTCATTCTACTAAAGTAAACTGTGACGAGAAAGGCAAGCCTGACGTCCCAATCAACCCACGTCTTTCTGCAGGGTTTTAGTTGTCGTTAGATTTTTAACCTTATGAAGACAAACTAGGCAAGCTTGACAAAACATTCGCTTAATTCTACACATATTTTTATATGTATTAGCTTCATTCTCTATGTATTTTTATTTATGACAGATCAGGTGTATTGTTCGGAGGCCCATTTCAGAAATTGAGATGTCCTACTTTAAAGGGTAGGTAGAAACCAACGGCAGGAAACCCCGTTTTTTTCCCATAGGTAGTTATTCATTTTCTCTCCACTTTTGTAAATTGCTGGCTTTGTACTCAAAGAAGATGCTTTTCTCCCCTCACCACGGAGCTTGTCCACCAACTGCATAAAGAAAGTCAATTTCTACTCTCTGTTGTGAAGTCATAACGCTAAATTTGTGGTACCATCACTGTTTCTGTGGCAACAGACTGATGTCAGGAACATGATGAGAACCACTCCAGGGCAGAGCAGAGATGCAGGTCTTCTGCCTCCCTTCGTGGTAGGCCCTCCCGGGGAAATATGTCCACTTCCGTGCCCATGATCAAGTCTTCAGGCATAGATGTCCTACTGAAGGAATATTTTGCCACTCTCCATTCGTAGGGTTGTAACTTCAGAGGAGATAATTCTCAGAATAGATCAAAGCAGGTTAAACTTCAAGTGGCCAATCTCCATTTCATAAGAAATTATCTCATCAAGAACATCGCAGTGATACTCTGTAAATATTTAATTGAGTATGTGTTCATGCTTTCTGTACCCTTATGTTAAATATGCTGTTATAGGAAAAGTTAGTTAGTCCAAGAAAGGAAAAGGATCCACTTAGTCATTTCCTTCAGGCTTATTTTCCATCTTAAAAAGACAAATAGTAAAAATAGTAACAATATTCCATGATGCCTAACTTTTTTAGAAAATCATATATAAAATACATATATAATCTCTGTGTGTTATACATAGAGAAATGTTCTTGGGTACCATTTGAAATAACCAATCTGGTTATTTTTCCTTTATAGTACATTTGAATGTTCAAAGTAAACCTGTTATTTTATTTAAAAATCATTTACTTAGCATCTACTGGGTTCCAAGTGCCACTGTAGAGATACATAAAAAAATTAAAGAATAGGTCTGTCTTTCAAAATGCTTAAAACTTAGTGGGATGGGGGGGTTACTGGTTTGAATAGTGCCCCCCACCAAATGCATGTCCACCTGAACCTCACTGTGTGACCTTATTTGGAAACAGGGTCTTTGAAGATTTAATTAGTTAAGATGAGGTCACACTAGATCAGGGAAGGCCCTAATCCATGGCTGCTGTCCATGTAAGGAGAAAAAATAGACACACAGAGACCCACACAGGGTGACTGCCATGTGACAGTGGGGGCACAGATCACAGTGACAAAGCAAGGACACCAAGGACTGCCGGCAACTACCAGAAGCGAGGGCGGGGCAAGGAAAGACCCTCCTCTAGAGCCTTCAGAGCGAGCCCAGCCCTGCCAACACTCTGACTTCACACCTCCGGCCTCCAGAACTGGGAGAGAACACACCTCTGTTGCTCTGAGTCATCAGATCTGTGGTACTTGGGTGGGCAGCCCTAGGAAGCTTATATCAGGAGCAAAACAGATGTATCCACGAACAAGAACTTCTAGAAGAATGGATTCAGTTCAAATAGCACCTTCTAAAATGCTGACACACACCAGGCCTTCTGTATGGAAACGGTTGTCCTCGATGTAAAATTCTAAGCGCAAACCGGGAAGATGGGAGTCAGGGAGGAAATGGGATGTGATTATTTTCTCAGCTGTTTACCGGCCTGTTCCTTTACCTTGCACTGCACGCGTTCATTCAACAAGGGGGTCGATCATTCTGATTACAGGACAGAAGTTGTTTAGTGAGCTTTCCAGCCATGGCTGAAAAGCAGCATAAAACTAAAGGCGTGTGAAATGAAATTAGCAGTCACAGACCCGATAGGTTTGCCAAACACAAGCAAGCCGCCTCCTACAAGCCTCTTCATTCTCCTTACTTTCCCCTTGATTATCCAGTCTTTTCAAGTCAAACTGCATATGGAGTGCTTTCATCTCCGGACAGGCAGCTGCTTCAGATGTTCCCCAGCCCTTACACACCTTCCACGCATCCAATTCATCCCCGTTCCGAGGGGCACATCCAGGGAGGTGACAGCCCAACTATAATGCTGGGGCCACAACAGTCTCCTTAGCAGAGTGATGACTGACTGATTAAACGCTTAGGTGTGCCAACCACAGAAACCAGAGCCAGGGATTAAGACTCCACAGCACATCACCCAGGAAGTCAGCTTTCAAGTAGAACTAAATCCGTTTTAAATAACTTAACATTAAGATTTCCTGGGTCTCTTCCATCTCCATATTTGTGCCACTTTATATTCCGGATGTATTTGAACCAAAAAAAAAAAAAATTTAAAACATCTAAACCTGCTTTACAACGGCTATATATTGCTATAAAAAGGAAACCAAAATAACAACAAAAGACGCCAGGAAATTGGAACTTCTTAGATAAACTTACCCAGGAGGTTTTTTCGGTTTCCTTTCACTAGAATTAGAAAAATAAACAGCCAGCTTTCCAGAAAGGGAGAGGGGAAGGGAGAGACAACACTTAAATAACAAGAAAGTGACATGATATGAAAAAAAAAAAAATCAAGTAGTCAAAAATAGTAAGAAAATGGAACTTCATTAATGTGAAGAATGAAAAGCCAGTAAGAAACCAGCTACTACTGGCATTACATGGAAAATGGGAGAGAAGCACCTTGATCTAAGTGGATCCCTTAAGTCTGCTCTCACCCTCTTCCCTCGCCAGCATTTCACTTCCCTCCGATACATCACCCAAATTTCAAAGACCATCTTCCCTTCCCTGAGCAACACCGACTTTCCCCAAGACATGAGGCCAGCTCTTGGTTTCATTATTGGCATTTTTACCAAAGTGACAGTTCCATGGCTTTTTCTCATCAGAGGCTGTTCTAGGGCCTGGTTTTTCCACCATAAATAAATAAATAAATAAATAAATAAATAAATAAATAAATAAATAAATAAATAAATAAATAAAGGAATGCAATTTAAATATATACACGTGTGTGTTACCAATTATATCTCTATTTCCGAAGAATGACAATTTCTGAAGAAACCAAAAGTTAAGTCAATTGTATGCCTCGAAGTCTGGATTGTAAAAATGGCATTGACAATAGAAAAATAAAAATCAACATAACATTAGCAATAGAAAAGACTTTGCGGCTAGGTGAGCTCCTGCGCCCTGCGGCCCATCCTAGCCTGCCAGCCACATTACTCTCCAGGCAGGGTGCCTCTCCATACTTGCGTGTGCTGCACCCAGCGCCTGGAACTCCCTTCTCCCCGATACCCTCATGGCTCTGTCGGTCACTGCTCAGTTGTTCCTATATCATACAGCTCCTTCCCCCTCACTAGTTTATATAAAATCACAATCACCCAACATCCTTAACTCTTCATCCTGTTTTATTTTTATCCATAAAATAAAAGTATATCTCTCTATAAAAATAAATAAAAAACAAATTCCATCTGTATAGCACAGGGACTATATTCAATATCTTGTAATAACCTTTAATGAAAAAGAATATGAAAACAAATATATGTATTTATTTATATGCATGACTGGGACATTATGCTGTACACCAGAAATTGACACACTGTAACTGACTATACTTCAATTAAAAAAAATATATCTCTCCCACTGATACATTTGCTTATTAGTTTCTGGTCCACTAGCACGTGAATGCCATGAGGACAGGGACTTTGCCCGTTTGGTTTACTGCCACATACTCAGCACCTAGAAGAACATCTGGGTCTCACAGGCTCCCAATGAATCTTTCTTGAGGGAGAAATGACTCCGCTCCACTCTGTGTGTTGGACGATCTTTCAGTGCTTACTCTAGAAGGAAGAGGGTCTAAGACACTTGTGTTCCCGGTCTTCTCAGACTCAAATGCTCTGGAGTAGGAGAACGATCAAGCATTGAGGAAGGAGTATGTACTGATGAAAGTAAATAAATATAGTAGTTTGAATAAGCAACTTCACTTTCAAACACCTAGAGGCCTAGGGGGCTGCATCCAGGGCTCTCCTGATCTTATCACATGGCCTGGAGGGAATGTGCTGAGATGTTGGATTCCTTTTTTTCAAATCAACTTGTAAAGGCTTACACCCCATTGATGCAGAACACAGGGTCTGGTTAGCATTTGAGTCACTCACCAAGCAACAGGGAAAGAAACTAAGCACACAAAGTGGGAGGTCTTAAAACGGCAATAGAAAATTCAACGTGCGTCTCAGGGAATAAAACCAGAATGCTAAATGAAGTCTTTTCCCAATTCATCCCCGTCTACAGCTATTTACCAATGTAGGTGAGACACCAGTATACATCTAGGCTGCAAATTCTAGCTGTTTACCCTCTCCCTCCAGCCAGATATCTAGAAAAGGTACTTCTGTAGACCACAGCAAGTTGTTAAAACTAAAATTCAGATGTATACGCGGTGAAGGCTGTTGATGCCCTGTCCGTGTCTGCCCATTTACGGGGCCAGTGTAGACAGGAGTCACCTCATCAGGGAAGTTGCCACGTCCCTTTCCCCGGACACCCCACAGGTACACACACACTTTCACACCCAGCCCACAGCCAATGACTGACTGGCATCGTTAGATGACCACTTACGGTGTGCTGTGGTTCGTGGTGTGGTTTATGCCTGCATAGTCCCTCCTTTCACCCCCACTGTGAATCCACATCCAGCCAAGGCTAGCATTTACCCCACGTCGAGCCAAGGCTAGAATTCACCTGAAACCACTTCTTTGCTCAGTTCTTCTCCCTTCCCTCGCCTGCATCGCCCTCTCCCTTCCTGAAGAGCATCCTCTCAATAAATCATGTCTCCTGAATCCATGTCTCAGACTCGGCTCCTGAAACCCAACATGAAACAGTGTATGTCCTGGTTAGCTATCGACTTAAAATCCAAAATTAGAATTATTTAAATTAGATGAAATGGGAATAACTCCTACTTCATTTTAGGTCCCTTGAATTTAACAGATCATAAGTGAGTTCGTAGAACTATGACAAGTTTCCGTGCAGAAGAGGAACCTTTCCTATTTCAGTTGACAAGTCCTTTCCCCAGGTATGCTGTGACGGTATTGGGGAGGAAGACAGGTGTGCTCAGTTCAAATGAATGCCTTCAGCGTGCTACAGCACTGTGTCCTTTTGCTCCCTTTCTGCACATATAGTTGGTTAGTTGGGCTTTGTGCATTTGTTTTTAATCTTTTAATGTAGGAACGTTGACTCTGAAATAACTTAGCCAACTCTAAGTCCCTTGACTCTAATTTTTTTTTGTTTTATGAAGCTGGTCTTGTGTATCTGATGGGTTTTAAGAGGACTCTATCTCATGGTTTCTATTATAACTTTATATTGGTTATAGTTGGTTAAGAATTTAATCTGTCTCCTGCATTTTATTAGCAAACCGTGTGAATTATCTTCACAATATGCAAGCTTGCTTCTGCCTGGTCTGTTATTTCTCAAAGGAATTACAATGCCTCTCGAGAACTTGGCCAATTGCTTTTTTTATTTTTAGTTCACATTTTTTAGTAATAACATTATTAAAAGCTTCAATGAAGATTTAGTACTTACTACGTTCTCTTGAGCTCATTTATTTATTTGATTTATACACTACTTGCTCATGGAACACTGAGATCTATATTTCAGTCGGTTTTCTGTCTTCACACATTGCGTTGGGAAAACACAGGGCCTTAATTAAAACGATACCACAAGGTGGCTATACCTTTTTTTAGGGGACAATGTTCTTTCTTTGTTACTTAGAATAATCCAAGAAGTTACTAATCAGCCTGAAAATAATACACATTTCTTACATTTGATTATTGGTTTAACTGATTGATATTAACCATATAAGAACTAATTAAACAATATTAATATATTGTTATTTTCATATTTTCTTTTTCAAGTTGCCATCAACTATGTAGTGTATTTAACATATTTTTTATTGTACAGTTTATTCTGTGAGTTCCCAGTTACAACTGTATATACATATAGTTTCCTATGTGGTCAACAGTCTTATTAACAGGTAGAATGAGGTATTTTTACTTTTCTCAGTTTCTTAAATATAAAATGGAGATAATAATAAAAATTACCTCACAGAATCGTGGAGAGGACACAGCCTGGCAGGTAGGAAGTGCTCACCAAACTCAACTGTCACAGGACAGGGGTGTCACTCACTCACCGGTCCTGTGTGTAGGTCTGGATCCACGGCATAAATGGGTCACTGACCCTCAAAGCGCATCTGAGGAAGTGAAGGCATCGCTGAAAGATTGACTAAAGGATCTGGCACTCTTCTGTGGAAGGAAGATGAGATTTTGTCCTGAGCGTCCAGAAAGCTCAGGAGTCGAACCAATAGGTAGAAGCTATGGGAAGACAGCCTTTGTTTCCAGACATGGAGAAACTTCTCCCTGCCTCAGAAGGCAGCAGGTTCCATGTTACCAGAGACTTCAGGTAAAAGCAAGACCACTACCTGAGATATTATACAAGTGATTCTTCAAATGGCTAGGAAGTTCGACCAGAAGAATTCCAGGGTCCTTACAACTGTAATAATAAAAAAAGCAGTAAACACGCAAGCTCACTGCATGTTTATTACGTGGCACTGTGGGAGGCACTTCAAATGCACCATGTCATTTAATCATCACAACAACTTCAGGAGGTAAGTACTTAGATAACCCCTCCCATTTTATAGATGTGGAAATAATGGCTCAGCCTCTTTGCCTCGGAGGACCTGGCAGCTCTCAACCTTAGGTTATATTGCCTTCCATGATGTGATACACTTGACTCGGGTCCCCTCCTTATACCAGTGCAGCTGGACATCCCATCTCATTTTTTTCATATAGTCTTCCAACGTGGTCCTATGGTTTGGAATTCCTCCTGTTGAATCAGTCAAAATGTGCAAGGTTACGCTATATTAGCAAACAACCCCTCAGTCTTCCCATCTTCTACCAAAGGTTTCCTTCTCACTTACTACACATGTTCATGATGGGCTGCTGCAGGGACCTGCCTCACGTCTCCTAATACTGGATCCGGGTTGATGGGGTGGCCACCATCTCAAAATACGTTGTTGACCACAGAGCAAAAGGAGAGACTTCTGAAGGATGGCACAGTGGCAGTCCATTGCTCAGGTAAAGAAATGACACTCATAAGTCACTAGTCAGATCAGTCACTTTCCCATCCAAACACAAGGGACCAGGAAGCGCCACCCTGTGCTCACTCAGCAGGTAGGGAGCCAGGAGTATCTGGTGAACAGGAGCACTGATTACCACATTTTCACTACACAGCTTCCAGGTGTTCTCTCATTCAAAAGCTTCAGTATCTCACAGCTTCTCAAAATATGTTCCCAAGTGATTAACAAGAGAAAGAGGAAACCTTCTGTGGTAGCACAATACCCTGGTAGCACAATAAACACAATAGGGTAGCGCTATTGCCCCTTTGTTTCTCTTTCACGGTAGTCATACCTCTTCCGAAAATGTAGGGTTTCTTCTAACGTGAATGAAAAACAATTAAGATGTGCAATGCTACAAGAATATGTGACCGAATCTACCCACTGCTCAAACAACCCACCGCAGCAGAGCTAATGCACAATTTTTCTAGTAGGTAGCCTTTTGAAAAGCACAGACTGAATTTCTACCAATCATGGTCATTTTAAATGAAGATCATTTTTCATTAAAGTGCTTTATTGTTTGCAGATGATCTAAACGACTAAATATTTTCTCTTCCAAATGACCTCTACCTTCAACAGTAATTCATAAAAATCTACTCTGCCTTGGGGACACAAAAGACTTTTGGTTGTTTCATTCGGACTGATAGTGCTTTAAGATAAAAGCTGTTTTCCTGCTCTGAAAATCTCCAATGAGAAAGCAAAGGCTGCACCAGGCGGCAGCAGTCAGTCCTCTGGGCTCTTATCCTAAACCACTTTCCTTCCTCTAAACCCTCTTGGCTTTAAAACATCCTAGAACAGGCTAAAGTAGTTAGTTGCTAAGTGTTGTCTTGAACCTACTCAATTAAGTAAGTGGTCACTTTGAAATTCGGAATTAACTCCAACTCCAAGAGCTATGGCTCTCCTGATATGAATCACCCCCTCCAAAGGCACCCCCTCAAGAGCTTTCTCTCTACAATGCCTGGAGGGTGGCTTTCTTTGGTCATAAGCTGTCATAGGGATCTCAGCCTACTTCATTTTCCCCAGTCCTTTATTCAGATACAGGGTTTCAATGCCTGTCTCTCAAAAACATAGTTGGACCACCTGAACATTATTCCATTTCATACTGCCAACAAAAAGTTGTCACTCGCCATCTGGTTCTACAAGAATGAAGTTACTAGCCACTGCAGTCTCAGACCTTCAACACACCCTAAAAGGAGCTCAGGGCAGAGATCAGGAATGAGGCACTCTGTACTCTGGCAGAAGCTGGCAGAACCGGTCTTCAGATAGTTGGGTATTTTCAGGAGAAGATTTTATGAGCCCAATTTCTTACATCTTGTATCTAGGAAAAACTAAAACCAGTAATGGAGACACTGCTCCTCGTGACCAGCAGAACCTTCTGTCAAAATGTGTGCTTGACTGCACAGACCCCCTTCACTAAAATCACATACATACTGACCTCTCCCCTACCTCTTCAGAGTAGGTCCTCAGAGCTATCTGAGAGGCTGTCTCCAGGGCTAGAGTCCTCATTTTGCCCCAAATAAAACAATTCTCACAGTTCTCACAGTGTGCTTTTTTATTTTTTCAGGCAACAGAACAATTTTTACATTAAAAAGATCCCTTCTTAGTTTAAAGAAAAAACTCAGCACTAAAAAAAAAATTATGCCTTAATTTTAATGATATAAATTAGAAAAATGGTTCAAAATGGAAATCTTTGTGTCTTGGTCTGGAGACACATTTCTTGACAAAGCGTTGAGGATGTTTTTAAGTCATCTCCATTTCATTTCAGAGAATTTAAAGCCAGGAAATATATCAGAGAGAGGAAAAACAATGACAGTTTTGTGTAATAGCACAAAATTAGCATGTTGGTCTCTTTGATGAGCTAAAGTACATGGCAGGCGTTCCTAGTAACCACGTTCCTTTCGACATGTTGAAGGGCATGCTGTGTGTATTCTGTGAATATGAGACGTTATTTTCTTTCTCTTGACTTCTAGAAGCCTTAGCACTTTTTCAAGAGGGCACACGGTTACTAGAATTACTTTAATATGAGTACTAATCCAACTTCTTATCTGGAAATTAAAATGCCCCAGAAAGTCCCCATTTTACTTATTTTAGACTCTAGATCATTAAATCTTATCATTTTTAATAAATGCATGACAGAAGTTTAAGATTTTACTGTAACTTTATCAAGTTGGCTTTAATCTACCAGCAAATCACTTCCTTTACTCAATTTTCAATTCAGTATATAAACAGAAAATGCCTGTTATGTGCAAAGCACGATTCTATATATTATTGAGAACCTAACAATGGAATCCCTGACCTCAAGAAGTTTATAATCTAGTAGACGGCATGTAAATAAACAACACAAAGAAGCACGTGAAAAGTATTATAGCAGAATCACAAGTGCCCTGGCACACAGCACCTTCAGCTAGAAAACCTGGGGAGAGCTTTGCTGAAGAGTGGCGTATGACCTGGGATGGACCTTAAAGTAGGAGTCGAATTTTGAGAGACCGAATTGGGAAGGAAGAGCACCCTAACAGGAGGAAGTAGGAACAAGCAGGGGGTGTGTTTAGGAACCAGCAAGTAGCCTCGTTTGCCTGTAGCGTAGGGCACAGCAAGGAAGAAACAGGAAATAAAATGCAAGTGTAGATTCTCAGAGCTACATCACGCTCAAGCGAGAAGGAAGAGCTCACTGACCCTTTGTTCGATCTCCTGTTTCTACCGATGTGGAAAACAAAAGCCTCTTTTCACACGTTCCGTTGTTTACGTTCCCTGTTCTAGACACTAAACTTCTTTTTAATGTGATTATGTGGCCCGTTTTCCATTAACAGCTCAAATGTAATTTCAATGCTGTTAGCGTGAATGAAAGTTAACAAATTATCTGAGAAATATACATATATATATGAGAAGCAATGACCACACTTTTTCTTTTCCCAGTTCTCACAGTCAAAATTTCAGGATGGTAAATCCTTTCCCTGAACTTTAGTTAAGTCCATAAATTCATTTGGCCACACAGGGGAATGAGGCTAATATACCCTTAAATGTCATAAAACGAGTTCTTCATTCTGAATATTCTGATACATCAGAACACCACCACAGAAGAGCGAATAGCATTAGTGCCAGCATTTTACCTGAGAAGCTGATGTCCTTCAGGTTTGCTCCTGCAGATTTTGCCTGCTGTTCCCCAATCTCTGAGTCCTAGTCAGCACAGAGTTCGGAACCTCTTTTCATTCTCCTGATGCTAAACTGTTTTCTTAAGCTCAAACACAAACAAAACAAACAGACAACCTTGCCCACTCGCATCTCGTAAAATTGCACAGTGTCGGTTCTCCCAACAGGCCCTACCTCTCTGATATCAGGGTTGCACTGTCCTCATCTTTAATATTGTGCTTTTCAAAGGTTGTTTCTCTGTGGAAACTCTCAGCCAGCTAAGCCTGTGTTTCTATACACTTTGACAAGAGCTCTCCCCACTACAGCCTTCACAAACTCAACTCTCCAGCTTCTGACAGACGGGAAAAATGAATAACCCTGCAAGCTCTCTAAAATAGCCAAGATAAAGTACAATGACCATTTTCATCTTTAAAAGCTCCTGGAAGCTTGTCAGTCATTGAAATAGCTTTCCCTCTGCAGCTCCTGAAATCTGCAGTAGCATCTCTTTGTCCACCGCCTATTGGTGCCTCTCCGCGGGATCCATCACTCCCAAAGTCATCACCGCCACCATTGTTTTCAAGGCTCACCGGAGAACACAAATCAGGTCCTGTCTTACTGCTTCTAATAGTCACTTGCTTTCAAGGTCAGTCAGCACTCTTGGAAAAACCAGAAGTTCTTTATTTCTGGGGTCAGTCTTTGGCTTGCCTCTACACAGCGGGAGCTTGTTCTCCAGATTTTCCTCTGTGGGAAGAATCTCATAGACACAACCCAGTCCCACGCTGTTAGCATAAAAACCGTGCAACATTGATAAAACCGGATTTCACCCTGGCCTGCTACTTCTGCATTCAAAGTGCTTTTCCCTATATTCAGTTGTTGCCTGCCTCTGAGTATCAGCAGAAGTTAATTTCATTTTATCTGCTCTACTTGAAGTTAAGTCTTCAAGCCCAACCATCAAATGTGATAAAGTCATACGCAAGCTAGAAGGTCCTCATATTAATTGGCAAAAAGGCCAATAATAATTTGTTACTATTCACCAGATGCAGTAACACCCACCTCAGCAGACAGAAAAATCCCATTACGGACTAAAGCTGTTTAGAATTCTGCATGTCCACGTGTATTATGGACGAACATTTCTAAAGGAGGGGTAAAAATATTCAACATTGCCTGCAGCATGAAGGTAGAGACAAATCCAAATGCAAGATATATCTCATCAAGAGAAGAGCAAACAATCTTATGGCTACTGAGAGCAGGGGGTGGGAGGGGGTGAGAAGAGATAAATTTGGGAGTTTGAGATTTGAAAATATTAACTACTATATATTAAAGTAGGTAAAAAAAACATTTCTTCTGATTAGCACAGGGAACTATATTTAGTATCTTGTAATAACCTTTAATGACAAAGAATATGAAAACGAATGTATATATGTACATGTATGACTGAAGCATTATGCTGTGCACCAGAGATTGACACAACATTGTAAACTGACTATACTTTAACTTAAAAAACAAGAAAGACTGAAGTAAAATGAAAGTACTTATCCATTATCGTACCATTACTGCTCCAACCCCTCCCACCTACAGTACGACAAACTAAACACTCTCTATTGAGACACATTACGGTTCTTCCATTCACTCATTCATTCAACAAATATGAACTGGACACTTAGGAGGTGTTACAAATTATGCTAAACACTAGGGAGATATTGGTGGAAAATATCAACACAATCACCGCCCACACAGAGATTACAGTCAGCTGTGAATTAAAGTAATAACTGATTCACAAATGTAAGATGACACAGGGAGTGAGACTTCGCCAGAACTTTGAAGAACCTCAAGTTTAAACGACAGGTAGGAAATGGCCTTGGGAAGGTCGTCAGGGTGAGACAAGAAGTAAAGACCACAGCAGAGCTGGTAATCGTTCACACCAGAGTCCTAGATGTCAGATAAACTGTGATCATATTTACAATGCTAAGTCCACAAGAAATTAAAGACAATCTCTCAATGGCAAATTAAAATAAACAATGAATCAAGAAGGGTGGGAGAGGTGGTCACACCAGGAAACCAGACCTTGGAAATGCAAGGTCCTGGGATAGATGAATAGGTGTTAAGGTCTTGGACCTGCGTCCTGGTGAGGTTGACCCTGAGCCCCACACAGAACTGCAACTCTCAGAAGGGAAGTAGTGTTTCTAAAACACGGGCTGGAAAACGCCCACACGTCAACAAAGGGAATAGATGAGGTAATCTGTCTGCCTCCACCATAGCTCTGAGCAAAAAAAGGCATAGTCTTCTCTGACTAAATGTATTTCTAATTATTCTTTCACAAGAGTCTGAGGTTTAAATGACACTGCTCATAGTGGAGAAGGTGGTGGAGGTCCCTGGTCCCTGAAGAAATAAATGCAACTCCTCTTTGGAGAAAAGATCCTCAACCCAGGTCCTGTAAGCAGCACATTTATGTTTAGCCAAGATGTGCTCACATTAAAAAATGAACTCAAGAAAACAAGCCATCATGGCAAGAGTCAGCAGAAACGCCAAAAACTACAGATTCAAGGCTTAAGATTTCAGTTCTAACAGATCTAATATGAATAATTAAATATGAGATGCCTAAAGAAATAAAAGATGGGATTGAAATTTAAGAAAGGAACAAAAATGATTGAAAATGACTAGACAGATTTGAAGAAAAAAGAAAACTAAATCAAAAGGGCTAAATACCTTGTGTTGAGCCGTCTAGATCCACACTCTCCACCCTTTCCCACCAAGTCTCTGCCCCTTTGTTGATCTGACCTTTATTTGTCAACATGTCAATCACAGCATGACTCCTGGCTTCTTTGAAGGTTTAATGCACACAGAGCACAGGCAGGAGATGGCAGGAAGGAGGGGGACTGCGTGCAGGTGTTTGTGGCCTTGGCTCCTTCCCTGGGAAGTCCCAGGACTGGCTGTGCCTCTGGACAGAAGATCACCGCTCCTGCACGACGCCACTCTCCCTCCCAACGTCCAGTAACCTCTCCCTCTGCGACAGCCCTGCTGCCGTTACTCCCGACCTTCTGCATTCTCCCTTGTGGTTCCCCTTTATCCTAACCAGAAAGAAAAGATAGATCGCTACAAAGAAATGGCAATTAGACTGACAGTCAAATTCTCAGTAGTAACAATAGAAGCCAGAGCACTGTGGGAACAATATCTTCTAAGTGCTGAGAGGAAAAACTATCAACTTGGAATTGCATAACACTGTTATTCAATAGCAAGCCCAAAATCAAGGCAGTTTTAGATAAACAGAAACCAAGAGCGTTTACTAGCAATAGACTCTTATTGCAATAAATATACTTAGGAAACAGCAAAGCTTTCAGAAAATACAAAGTTAGAATAAGATAGTTTTGTAAAGTGGCTGCTTCTCAGATCGATACATTAAAATCAATAATATTTCTATATGCCATTAACAAATAGTTAGAAAATGTAATTTCAAAAGAGATACAATTTTAAATAACTACAATTAAAACGAGATACCTAAAAATAAAACTAACACAGGATGTAAAGGACATTTATAGAGCAAATGTTTATACTGTCTTAAAAGGCACTAAAGAAGAAATACACTGTGCTCACGGATACAAAGATTAACATCAATAATACAAGAGGTCAAATCTACTCAGGCTGGTCTAAGGATTTAGTGCAGTTCCAAGCAGAGAGAGAGACACAGCTGGGAGACGGCACAAGCATGATGATTATTTTTTCTTACACTACACAGATATTCTGTACACACACACACACACACATATATAGAGAGAGAGAGTCAAAAACATTTTATATTCAATAATTAAATTTAAGAAAAGGAGATTTCAGTATTAAGAAAAATAAAGAATTTTTTTAAGAAATAGTTAACAGAGCTGATATTGCCAAGTGGTCAAAGACAGAGAACCACTTGTGAAATGCAACTCAAAGCCTCCAAGAGATCTTGGCAGAAGCAGTTTCATTGGAGCTGTGGGGATAAAGTCCAGACTATAGTGAAACGGGAAAGTAGAGGAAATGCTGGACATCCCCTCCAAAATGCTTGGCTCCCTCATGGGAGACAAATGCGGGCAGGTGGAGTGGGATATACAGAAGAAAGGGTGTTCTGTTCTTTTCAACATGTGCATATCTTGCGTGTGTTCACTGCTTATTGGATAGAGGCAGAGAAGTGAAGATACAGGAGACAAGAAATGATGGCTATGTAGAGAACCCTGAGATTTCAGGAGGAAACAGGATTGAGTGCAGAGGTGTGGGTTTTAGTTCAACCAGACAGGAAGGAGGAGAGGGTGGGGATAAGACACAGGAGTGTGGTAGATTAAAGGTAGGTTATTTAAGGTAACGCTTTTGTTTGCTTTTACTTTTACTGGAAATTCATGGTAATAGAGCCTAAAAACACATCCTCCCCTAACAGTGGCTAACTTTGATGCTGGTAAATCAAGTAGCAATTTCAAAGGCATGAGCAAGAAAATCTCAATACCTTCACATAGATATGTATTCCACCAAAGCTAGGTCACAAATTGGTGGTTCTCTGTAGCCGAGACCGCAAGTCTAGACCAAGGATTTGACTTTGCATGAGCGGCTCTATTTGACTCCACAAAAGTTTGAAGGCAGACAAGCTATAAGGGGAAAATAAAGCAGTAAGACTGTGCAGCTCGGAGTGCCATGGCGCAAAGGAATTGTGAGTTGTCTGCTTTTGCATATTAAAACATTAATCTCCCCACAGGGGAGCAGCTCCAATAATTTCTCTGCAAACGTCTTCTACAAGGATTCACAAGGGTGAAGGAAGACGTCTCACTCCCCATTAATTTCGGGAACATGGTTCACACAGATCCTCTCGTGCTTTCAGTGAATTATGATCAGACTGAAAACACCAATTCCTCTAGTGTTTTTCAAAAAGCATTGTTTCCTCTTTCCAAGATTAAGCCTCCACGTTGAGTGATCTGTACATGAACCACCCACAGAGACCAGCAAACAAATCTGCAACGGTCTTGCAACGCTAGCTTGCTCCACCATCTTCCACTCAGAAACAGAAGATTCTTCATAGACTGGGATTTAATGCGTGCTTATCTTAATGAAGAGCTGTCACCCAAGGTGTGCTCATTTCCTTCCAATATACTGTTCTTACAGTGTAGAAGAATTCCCACGGTATCTTCACTATAAGTAGCCGGGGTACAAATAAACCTTAGCAGGGTTGGCACCATACGGTGTAAATATATCTTTCCTAAAAATAAAATATATTTTGTGCTCAGGATATATCTTCTAAGACAACAGGAAGGAAAAACAATCCAGCCTGTACAGTGGTTTTTCTACCTTTAGCTGCCAACTTCTATAGATGGCTTTAACCAGTGGATTTTACAGAGGTTTATTTCTACGTATGTGGAATGTTCCAAGTAGAAAACTCAGTGACAAGTAAAATTCTTAAGCGTGCCCAATGCACATGAATTGACCGTGTAAATGAGGCATATTTGATTCCACGGTTCTCATGAAAAACACAGCAGATGTTTCCTTCCACCTATGATGGTTTTTAGGCCACAAAAAAATTGGGGCTGGAATGTTCAAAGTGCATGATTAAAGGTTTCCAATCACTGGGCAATTTTATGCTCATGATCATCATAGCATCTCTAGATTTTAAATGCACAGATATTCAACAGATGGATCCAACTAGAACCAAATAACCATTTTTCCCAACTTGAAACAAACGGCAAAGGGAAAGATCCTAAGGATATCTACATTATTTCTAACCAATCTCCCTCTTGGTTGGGGACAATCACCATCGCCCTTCCTGACCACAACAAGGACAAGGAGAGTACATTTGGCCCCAACACCATCCATGGCTGCAAGCTACCCTCAAAGGCGCACTTTCTTTTCCCATCAATTGAAGCTCAAGTGAAGAACCCCAATATGAAACTGGCAAGAACATTAGGCTTCCTCTTACTTCTGCAGCTGATATTCAAAGAGTCAGACTGCGGGCAGAGGATAATAGCTCAGTGGCAGAGTACATGCTTAGCACGCATGAAGTCCTGGGTTCAATCCCCAGTACTGCCATTAAATAAATAAACAAACAAAAACAATCCTAACTGCCTCCCTCCACCAAAAAAAAAAAAAAAAAAAAAAGCCAGATTGCAAGAGCAGGGTCCTCAGTGGTGAAGGAATTGCTCAGAATCCTGGATCTACCATTTCCTAAATACATAACTGCAGCATGTTTCATTCCCTTCCTGTGCCGTGATGTTCTCACCTGTAAATGGGGGTAAGAGCAGTGCCTACCTCATACAATTGTGGGGAGTAAAAGAGTTAAAGTAAGGAAACACCCATTATGTTCAATAAATGCCAGCTACTGTGATTTTTATCAGAATGGAGCAAGTATGCACGTTCCCATAAGGATGTTTTCCTGATTTATTTCAACCTTTTCTTGCTGGCTCATGGATAAGACAGGAGTGATAAAGAATTCTACAAACTACTCTGCCTCAAAAACAGAAAAAACAGTTGAGCCCACTGTTCTACAAAGGGTTGGTAATTGTTTCCCATAGTCCACCTGCCAAAGTGTGATAAACATTTCCCTGGGCACATTTCATTCAGCAGGCGCTGATGCAGCAAAGACCCCCAATGAGAGGAGACCATGGTCAAGACAGTGCGCGTGGCAAGGCCTGACACGTGGCACGTCCTGCACAAACGAGCAGGCCCTTGCAGCTTCCTTCACCCTGCCCTCACTCGTCTGCTCTCATTAACCCACGTGCATGAAGGAACACACATAGGTGTGCAAACACACACACACACACACAGACTTTTCAAAGACTAGCTTCTTCCCTGGTGTAGCAAGAGCTTTATCAATAGGTTAAAGTTCTTCCAGCCCTTTATCAAGAAGGCGTTAATTTTAGATCAGTTATTTCATCACTCCATGTCCCATCCTCTTCATATTCTAACACCTTTAAAAACACAGTAATTCTTCTGAGGTAAAATAAGCCCCACTCTGCTGATTATTCATTTATCCACAAAGCAGTGTGGAGGCCTCTGATGTGCCACGCATTCTACTGGGCACTGGATCCAAAAGATAAGTTGAAGACTTATCTTTGAGAAGTTTGAGAAATTTGTAATTTAGAGGAAGAATCCATATTACCCAAACAAAGACACAAAATAAAAATACCAAATAAGCCAAAATCATATAAAGACATCAAATCTAAAAAATAAAAGAAGAAAAAATAAGTTGTATGATGGAGCTGATATAATTGTGCAAAGATTACCTATAAACCCAGATTTTATGTATTTGTATTCAGCAAAGGAATCTACATGTTTCCATTGACTGACCTTATCAACAAGCATATTTTTTAAATGTGAACTTACAAAATGCATCTACACTAATAAAATATTGTTTTTATATCTACTCTATACACTGGGATTTCATTTAGAATTCTGTCAAGAGTTTAGAAAATACATTAACAGATAACTCTAATAAATCAATTCTGTATTCATTCATATAAAAAAGTATTAATCATAGTAATAAAATATCTTGAAGTCTTACTATTTACTGAAGACTTACTACGGTCTGACACTGTGTGCTTTACAACCCTCATGGCATTTAATCCTCACAACATCTTTGCAAAGTGTATGTTAATGAGCCAGTTTACAGATAAGGAGGCTATGGCTTAAAATCCATCAGAGTGGACTCTGAATCTATATCGCTTTCTTGGCTACATTTAAAGCTGTCATTGAGTCCTAAACGATCATTCTGAGCATAGGATATAACAGAATAATAATTACATTAGTGGTTGTCAATATTTTTAATACCATGGTTTTACAGTGTATTTGATAAGTCATTTTTTTGTGCATAGTCCCACTTAATTCTCACTTCATAACTGTGAGACAGTTATTATCATCTGTACTTAACAAATGAGAAAACTGGCTCCAGTAAATCACAGTGACTTTCCCAAGTCACTATCATCTGGACTTGGAAGAACAAAGGCAGTAAATGCAACCGTCTTTTCGATGCAACACCAACGCCAGAATGTGTGGAGTCAGAATCAAAAACACGCCTGTGAAAGGAAGTAGCCAGTCCTGTTCGGATGGGCCCAGAGCTCTTGCATACTGGGCCCTCCCACAACAGCTCACCCAGGCCATCTGGTGGGAACCTTCTAACATCAAATTATGGTTCAAATCATGGCTACAGTTTTGTCCAAAATCATGGGATTTGGGTAGTGATTTTAAATGTCCCAATACGTGTTTGTACTTAGAGCACCTCAGATCTCATACTGGTTAGTATTTGTATTATCAAATTTAGTTTTTAAGGCAGCGTACTTTTAGCCAGGCTCCAAAATGTATCTTTTACATTAGTATTGAACTGCTGTAAAAACTCAGTATCTTTATATGCAGTTTAACTGTAAACCATCTCAAATCATTTTCAGAAGCATGCAGGGAATAAATTATGAATAAATAAGTACAAGTACATAAATTAAAAATACCCAATTTCTGCCAGCAAAGAACAACCTGGGTCCCGATTCTGTAACATCTCTGGGGTGATTATTATTCGTTGAGCATTCAAGGAACACTTTCATGTACCAAAAACGGTCTCTCCTTTCTACTGAGTACAATCGGTTATTTGAAAACTTCTACCTATTACTCTCTCTATATTATTCAAATGGGTTTGTGGAGACAGGGTGACCAACCAGCCCATCTGTTCAGATTTCATCAGGTTTCAGCACTGAAACCCATTAGCCCTGAGCTAATCAAAACGTTGGACATCCTAAAATGGAGCACGGACATAGTTCAACTGTTACTGGACAACAGGTTCTTATCTTGCGCAGGAAAGAATTCAAGAGGGAGGCACAGCACAGCGAAAGTGAGTTTGTCCAGGGATCTACAGACTCCATAGACACAGCGAGGGCCATCCCAAAGGCAAGAGAGGCAGCCCCAGAGCATGAGGCCATCTAGGAAAGTAAGACTGGCCACCAGGTACGGGGGTGGTTAGCTTTTAATGGGCCATGTAATTTCATATGCTAACAAGTGGGAGGATATTCCAACTGTTTTGGAGAAGGGGCAGAGATTTCCAGGAATTGGGCCCCACTCACTTTTTGGCCTTTTATGGTCATCCTGGGAAGTGTCATCACACATGTGGGTGTGTCAGATAATATATTACAATAAGCCTATAATGAGGTGCAAGCTCTACTGGAAGTCTACTCTTCCACCATCTTTGGCCAAGTTGGTACTAACCAGGTTATGTCCCATTCTCAATGGCTATTCATTCTTTTAAAGGCTGTGCCCTGCCCCTTCCCTCCTGTCTCAACACTAGAGGTACCTTCTTGAACTAAAACAATATTTTTCAGTGCATTTTTACCTTTTTTTTATTATATTAATGTTTATGTGCTAGAAGCAGAAAACATGATGGAGATACAGGTCTGTGTGAGTTAGAATCCCAAGTTAAATGTCGTGTGATTCACAACCCCACTGCAATGTCTTTGCTCTGCACTGTTCACCCTGGTCTATCTTTTTCTCTCTCACACACTCTTTCTCAGTATCATATTACCTGAGAAACTCTGACAGGAAAATTTAAACTAGTGGGAGAAATACTCTCCTGAGGCTTTGAAAGGATTTTCATCACTGCTAGTGCATTGTTGCTTCAAGCCTTCAACTAAAAAGAAATATATAAACCTAAGCATGGGAACTAGAAAATGTTAACAGAAGCAAATGATCGGTTTTTCACTTGTTTTCATCTGTTGCTGAGCTCAATCATCTAGCCGATGAAATGGAAAGTGGATGTTGCTGGAATCTGACTTGCGGACCTATCTATGGGGAAGCCCTTACAGTTTCAAGGGAGGGAGATAAAAGTGGTTCTTACCACAGCCTGATGCTAGTAACTCAAATATAACTTACATATGCCATCCCATGACACAGAAGAACTTCCACTGAAAATAATATAACTGGAATTGGAGGTGTGGAATACTTTTCCTCCTTGTCTATTTGCAGCTTCCTGAGACAGGGCGGCAGCAAATGTGGGGTCCTTAAGCCTGAGACTAAAAAAAATCTCAGCTTCAAGCAAACCTGGAGGACTCACGCTAATAAAAGCAAGGCCTTCTCTTCTGCATGATTCCAATAAGCACATTGTCTCACATACCAGGGTCAATGGAAGACAGCTGGAGTATAATAGCTTTATAGCATTTTAAAAAGACATATGCAAACTGTGTGTATGAAAACCTTTCTGGATATTCACTTTTTAAAAACATCTCTGTAACTGATGTTCAGACCTGAATAAATAAGCCATAGCTTCCGGCTAGTTACCCAACCCTGTCATGCCACTGTAAAACTGACGGCTGTAGAGGTACTTTAACCAGATTTGACACCTGGAAACCAAATAGCAAACTGAGCAATCTTTGATGCATTGTTCATTTGTTTTTTGATATACAAAATATTATACATTTTTGGATAATTTTATGATACCTCCTTGGTGAGCTGTAGAAGTAGAACTATTAATATTTACATTTTGATGTTTTAAATATTTATACTGAATGTATCTTCTTTGGCTAATTTAAGTAAAATAATGAAAAATAAATATTTATTTAGAGCAAAGTTGTAGCCCAGTCATGGGAAAGAGAAGCTGTCAAGCCTCATGTGCCCCTTCCTTTCCTGAGCAATTAGATGCCACTAGACCAAATATGTGAACTTGGATGAGCGAAGCTAGGCCCATGGTGCACAGGGCATGCTGCCTGACTCCTGGTCAGTCTGAAGAGTGACTCATGAAGAAGGAAAATATTTAGACAAAATGACTGATGCCCAACAGAGGCCTTTACATCTAGCACGAAAAATCCCCCAAATCAAAACTTTACTGAGAGACACACCAAGTTTCTGTACTATAGGATTAAATCTCATAAAGTTGCCAGTTCTCCTCAACTCCATGAATACACTCAACTTTATCTAAACATATTTTGGGGCAGCTTTATCAAATTATTCTAAAATGAGTCTGGAAGAAATATCAGTGAGAATGTCTTAAAAGCTACACACAAACACAGAAAAATCAGCAAGAAGAAAGTATTAACACTATCAGGTATTAAGCAAATAACATTTAAACCTGTGTGATATTAATTAAAGAACACTGACAGAACACTAGAATCAAGTAGGTATACCAGAAGCAGAAACCCACTATGTGGGAGTATGTGTGTGTGTGTGTGTGTACCTCTAGAATTAGATAATATATGATACGATGTGATAGAATCACAAATTAAGTGGGAAATGGATGGATTATTCAAAAACCGCTGCAGAAAAATGTTATTTTTAGGAGGGAAATCAATTTAATGTTTACCTCACACCATATACCAAAACAATGTTGAGTGGGCTAGTGATAAAAAAAAAATCATTAAAGAATTAGATCCAAATTGTTTTAAAGGAAGAATAATTTAGGTAAAGTTTAATCTGTTTTATAAATGAGAAAGTATTGTCTAAGCAAAAAAAAAAAAAAAAAGGAAGAAATATGACATTCAACTTAACTACCCATACATTTTCATCATTCATATGCTAAAAAAAATAAGAAAGAGAAACAATAGAGATAACATAAATGAAAACAGGACAGTATCATAAAGGACACTAAAATCGATGAAAAGAAAACCAAGGGTCCTGATATGCAAACAGGCTAAAAATATGAAGTAATATTAAAAATAAAGCACAAATGAAAATAAGCACTTCAAACACGTTCAGCCTCACTTAATCAAACAACAATGGAAGAATGCAGTACTTTAAAGCCTAAACTTCACAGTAAAATCCATCTTGGCCCCAGACTCAGTTCTACCACTTACCAGTTGTATGACTTTGGGGAAGACACTTAACCTCTCAAAAAAATCACCTTTCAAATGGGATGGCAATCTTGTCCTCCTCTTAAGGTTGTTGCAAAGATTAAAGGAGACAGTACAGATAAAGGTCTTGGGTGATGGATGGCCTGCGAGGTGCTAAGTGTTACTGCTGCTGATGTTGCTAGAATCTTCTTCCTCATTCCAATTAACAAGCTTTAAAAATAATAACATCCCTCAGTGCTGGTGAGGGTGGAGACTGGACTTATGTACTTCCAGGGGCAATGAAAATGGGTACAGTTTTTCTGGAAAGCAGTCTGGCAATATGTATAAGGAGTTTTATAAGGTCCATTATCCTACTGCAAGGAATCATTCCTCAGAAAACAGCGAAAATGATAGACAAGGAATATCAGAAAATGAGGTCACACAGAAAAGATTCATCATAGCATGTTAAAGGGGAAAAATGCTAATAATGTAAGAGACTAAGTTGCAAGGATGGTTAAACAAATAATAATGATTCGTATGCCTAACTATCAGGTAGTAATTTTTTAAAAATGGTTAGAGAAGTGTTTACAGGCGTGGGAAAACTGATTTTCTTTTTCATTTATTGCTGTAAACCAGTATAGAGCTTAGCATAGCACCTGGCACACAGTAGGTGCTCAAATTCTAAACTGAATTGAACAACAGAATTCTAAGTGGAAAAAAAAAACCAGAACACTCGTCTTCACACACACATATGCACATACTATAATCTCAACTTGTGTAAATGAATCACATGAAATCCTACAAAGAAATACGATAGAATGCTATGGATATGTCCTTGGGGTTTTTTGGTTTTTTTTTTCTGTCTCTTTAGACTTTTCATTACTTGCCAAATTCTTTTCAATAAAGATTTATTACATTTATAATCTGAAAAAAAAAAAAAAGAAGAGAGAGTAGGAAAAAAAAAAAGAAAGAAAGGAAGAAAGAAAGAAATCAGCCAGAAACCAATTGGCTCAATTATTTCCCATTACACTATTCTGAATATGTACCATTCTTCACTCCCACCCAAAATATAAAATGGGAAATGGGAGCATGAACAGCATGAATAAATTGGGAGGCAGCCTTTAAAACATAGCCCAGGCAAGAAAATATTATAGGAAATTTCAAAAACAAAAGTCAAAAATTATGTGCCTCATATTAATAAAATTATACAGGGGCTTTGTTCCCTATATAATTTATGCCTATGAAAAACATGGTGTGGCATAAACCGTTTAGATACAAATTACCTGTTTTCTCTATCATGGAATTATATTTTCTCTTAGACACATAATGTAACAAAGATTTATACATAATGGTTACTGTCAAGTTTTTGAAATCTGAAAAAATTCTATTCCTTTACAATTTCAACTCCACACAAAATCTAAAAGGTATATTTTGGGAGATTCATGACATTCTCGAAGGGAAGGACCAAACAATTTCTCAGATTGCCAAATTCTCAAACACGCCCACCAGGGATAATTAGCTCCAGAAAGCGAAGAGCCATGTCACCTAGAGCATAAAATTACCTGGACGTATGACCACCGGGCCGCTGGCTCGGCTCCCTCCCTGAAAGGCCAGTTTCCAGGACTGTGTGATTGAAATTTACACTTCAGCAAAATTACAGATTACTACATGGAAGTAATTTAAGTAATTTAAGACAGATGGTAAAATCTGGACTCATGCAAACTAAATTCTTTAATGCCAAGGGTCTGCTGTATCCACAGTGTCTGCCTCTTTAGAAGTAAAATGTTATAGCAGAGAACTGTGGTGATAAGATGTGCAGTCAACCTTTGTTTTCATCTAAGAATCCTAATGCAGTCATTCGTTTTCAAGCATGTACGAACTACTTACCATGTTCAAGGAACATTACTGCACACTTTTGGTGATTTAAAAAAAATACAATACAGAACCTAAACTGAAATCTGTTCCTTATATAGTCTTCCATATCTTCCAGAAATACATTCAAGTGTTTAATTTACCTAATATCAAGACGTCTAATTTTTTAAGTGAAATATGTAGTGTTTATACTTTAGGAATTATTTTTAAATTCCCCTTCATATGATACCTATTTCTGTAAATAACTTCTTCACAAGTCTATTTCCTTTGATATAATTTCTAGGATTTGCTTCCCAAAACTCCAGGGAAGGGAAAAGTGAGTGGGACTGTGAGTAAAACAAGAATGGCTATGATTTGACAATTACTGAAGCTGGCTAATGGAAAGAAGAGAGTTCACTGTATTATTTTTTTGTTGTGCTTACAAGTGCATGTAGTAAAAAGCTTTTTTTTAAAGAAGTATATTTCTTAATTATGCCAATTTATGTTGATTAATTTTTCCATGGTTTCCATTCCCACAACAATGAACACTTTTGAAATGCCTACCATATTGGTCTTGAGGAGGTTCCAGTCAGGTGACTGTACAATGCATAGGTCACCTTCTGGTGCACGGATGATGGAATGAATTTTAATTCTGCTGTGACCCATAATTTAATCATTCAGCCAAAGAACGGGATGTTGACATCCAGATTAACCAAGAAGAAATGGTTTAGATAAATTTCAGCTGTCACAATAAAGTAAATTATAGTGCTACATGGCTAATCCAATTTGATCACTGTGGTGGCCAGACCATCACTATTACAGAGGACATTAGGGAACTGCTGAAGTGTCAGTGAAACAATTTGCACTTTTTTTTTCATATTGTCTCAAGGGCAGGAAGATAGAGAAAAATTAACAATTATAGCCTTCAATTCCTAGTAAAAAGAATCTGCTTAGCCTGTGTAATGAGAGGATAAGGATTAAAATGCAGATGGTTAATACAGTGTCTGTTTTAAAATGTCCACATGGGGGTTTTTTTTGTCTCGTGTTCACTTAATTTTCCCTTCCCCTTTCTCTTACCTAGTCATAAGCAGAATTCTGGCATGTTTAATTCAATTAATTCCTAACAATTCCTTACATAAGCGGACCCCACATAAAAGTAGAGTATGTTAAATATTACAATCAAATCTTTAAAGCATTACAAACAATAGATCTTCTAAATATACTGACTGCTAAGATTTAGCTGCCTGTTGATTTTAATTTCATTAACTCGTTCGTGATATACATAAATTCCGTTTAAAAAGAAGCTTTGATACTGAGTATACTGCAATCAAAAAGACCCAAGGCGACTGAGCATTGCACACTGCCACCTAGTGTTCAATGTCTCTTTCACTCCACTCCAAATGCACAATGGATGTGGAAAGGCCCTATTTTAAAGCAAATTTATCCAAAAAGACAGCTCTGAAACATATTTACTCATAATTGCTTCAAGAGAATAAGGCTAGTAGGAAGAAATGAAATTACACATAACGTAAAATCATCCCTGGCTCATAAATTTAGGTAAAAAAGATCTGATTAGTAAGTATAAAAACTTAATGGGTTTTGTTAATGAAGACATGAAATTCTTTTAAAGGGTGATTTTTTTAATACTGTGCATCAAGTAGGCAACATATTCTATTATGAACGTGATATATGCCCATGCTCTAAGTGGAATATGTGGTTATCTAGCAAGTTTGGCATAAGAAGATGTTCAAAAGGGCTTCATAGGATGTTAAATAATCACTACTGAAACTTTCAAACTTTCTTAAGGACATAGTTATAATGTACGCTCATCTACACATTATAATTTCAACCTAAGATGTCACTGGTTTTTAGTTCTGCTTTATTTTTCCCAGTGGTGAATGATTTTTGTGATTTGATTGTGCTAATTGCTGGAGCTCATCTCAGATCTTCTGGCTAGAAAGGCAAAGCCCCAAGGAAATGAAATGAGAAACATTTGACAGGCTGGATTAAAGACAGAATTGCTATAGAGAACTGTGCCAGGGTTAAGAAAGTACATCTTATTTACTTCACTGGGTAGTCCCCAGTTTGGTCCTCTTAATGTACTGTAACTATCTGTTTTAAGAACTAAGGTGAAAGGCGAAAGAGTCATATTTCTGTCAGTTAAGTTTATTACAGTGAAGAATGCTCAGAGGACTCCCTTTAAATCACTGTTGCTTAACTTTTTAAAAATCACGCTCCGTTTGGAGAAACATAAAAATCTCCGTTTCTCCTTTTAAAGTACTGACAATGTACAAACAAATGATACATTAAAAATAAACCATATATGGAAATTTTAAAGAATTATATTTTATACTGATCTTAAAAGACATTTTTCATTGTTGTTGTTATGCTAGTAATTCAAAATCAGAGTCTCAAGGCTGCCTCTACATCTCACAAACTTCCCCAACCCTGGAAATGTGGGAAATGGAGAACGGAGCTCAGTAATTTCAGTATTAGGCCTATTGCATTGCTTCCTCTTAACAACCAGTAGGGCTGGTAAAAATAGAAACATAGATGATAGACAAGTGGAGGGGAAGGAAGGAAGGAAGGAAGGAAGGAAGGGGGGAAGGGGGGAAGGGGGGAAGGGGGGAAGGAGGAGGGAGGGAGAAAGGAATTTCTCCTTTAAGGGAAGTGTTGCCTCCATCCCCTTGAAATCATTAATTTAGATAATTCCCAAAGGAATCTCTGATCAAAGCCACATGATCTAGAAAACTTCTCACTATTTCCTTTAATCAGCTTAACCAAAAGAACGCCGCCAAGTCGATTTCACGTAGCTCTGCAAAGGGCTATTTTGAGGCCTCTACCGCACAATTAGGACACCTAGCTGGTACTGCTGCCAATGCAGAAGACAAGACTTACTCAAAATATTGCAATGTAAGAGAGTCAGTTTGGAAACCATGATTTAAGAACACATATTATACTGCAATCCAACTCTTCACTCTATGCTGGGGCTACATCCATCAGTGTTCACTAAGAGTACAAAGACAATTGGAAAAAAAAAAAAAGTCAAGTTGCTCCTTGATATTCCATTGGCCTTATGGCATACCAACTATAACAAGACACTTCCAGGAAACAAGACAGTGGTTACAACTACGCCTTACACAAGAAAAATCCCACAGCAGTGGCAGATACACAAACAATATAGTTATGATAATAAAACTTCATAAGCATTTTTAAAAGCTCCTATTGATCTACAAGGGAGTGATATCTAAAGTAAATGAGCAAATCTTGATTCAGAAGACAATTATGCCTGAGACTCGGAAGATTCCTTACATTTTTCCCTCATATCTTCATGTGGGTCTAGGTACATACGGCATTTAAAGTTGTGAAAAACAAAAGCTGTGTGCATCTTGCACACAAAAATGCAATTACAGCAGCATCATTTGGATTTATCTAAAAATAAATGTTTAAACTGAGATTACTTGTCTAATAACCTCATTTCTTAGCCTGAATATGAAAGCATGTATATTTATGAGTATGTTCTAAGGAGCTCTATAATCATGGATTTCTAACTCAATACAACAAAGTAGCAACAAAATGGCTATGAAGCTGATTCCCTAAGACTTTAGAAAGACAGATAGCAAGTGTTGAAAAATTAAGGTACAGAATACAGAAGAGACAGATACAACTTTCAAGTGAATATTAATATTTAACCTGAGATTATTTAAAACAGATCATTTCTGTCTATTAGAATCCCCATGGTTGTGAAAGATAAGAATTTATTCCACACCGATTACAAAAATTATGATATTTGTATATCTAATATTAGTACCAGCTAGGAATTGCACATTCTGAAATAAGAAAATGTAACAGACATTCAGGAAGCATTTTACTCACTAATTATGATTTCATAATTTTTAAACTTTGTATTCTCAGATGTCAGGTAAACCTGACAGCTGACATCCACTCCATTGCTAAGAAATATGAGATCAGTTTGCACCTGTTTCTTTGTCTTTAGGAGAATTGCCCCTAGGGTTTTGCCTCAAAGCAGTGAAAGTTACCTCTGTTACCCATGTGAGGATTTATATTACTTTTATTAGCAGAAACTCCCTGGTCTCAGAAAGGAAATGAATTACTTTCAATTTTCACAATTTAGAACAAATATCTGTCTTTTCTCTCAGCTCAGTGATTTTCTGGTGCACACAGCTCACATATAATATCATTATGTTAAATTCAAATTTAACTAATGAGTCTATGCTATGAGTATTTTGACAAAAAACTTATGAGAAATGAAGTCATTCAGTCAATTTGCAACCCCAAAGTGAAGCTCAAACCTAACATTTAAAAAGTATTTTCTGCCTATAACTTTGACCATGTGCTTCTTTAAACAGCTAGAGGAACAATTCTAAACTTGGTCTGCCTGGTTTTTCCCATACTTTATCAAAGGATCAAAAGCAAAACACAGTTAAAAAGATATACAACCTAACTGGTCATTAATTTATCACAAATAAATACTGATCTGCCTAATCAAAGAGAATAGTCTCTTAAAATAAGAACAGTATTTCAATCAGCACATATGTTTGCTAACAACACGGGAGATCTTGACTCTTCGTATATACATATCATAACCTTTCAAGGACAATGTACCAAATCACATTTTAAAGAAATACGTTGAAAAGCATTGCACTGCAGTAGTTACTTACATTACTACAAATCCAAGAGGTTCAATCTTCAGCGCCCAAGTACGTATGTATTACAAAGCCACCGATTATCTCCTTTGATTTCATACCAGTGCTTTACTGGGATATATCGCAAAGGAACACAAGATAATGCATTTCTCGGTCTATTAAGGGAGACGGTGCCCACTTACCCAGTCCTCTTTTTACTCAACTTCTTGCACTAGCCAGCTGCCCTGCTGGTGATTCCTTCCACCTTGTATGCTGTCTTAGCATTGTCCAATAACCACTACTGCTGGTCCAGGACCCACTAAGAAAATTCCTGTTGCAAGCAAGGACTTTGAAGTGCAGTCGTACACCTATATACAGGCTACCTAGTGCCCATCCTGAGGGGAAGACAAATCTACACTCTGTCTTCCAGGCTTTCACTTATTTTATAGAGCCACACCTTCACAAACAAGTTCTGTCATACCGAGAGGAAGGAGATATGCAAAATGTAATGTAATGACCTTAAATAACACATCTCAGAAAGAGGGAGGAAACCTAGTTCCGGAGAGGGGCGGGGGGGAAGTGGAGAAGACAGGCAAAGTGAATCCGCATCATTAAAACAAGAGTAATAGAAAACCCTCCCGGGTTTTTCCAGTAAGTTTTATGCAGCGGCGGCAGCAGCAACAACAATCTAATCAATATGCTCATCCTCACCCTTATACCTCTTGTCCCCAGACAGAACTGCCGGTGCCTCTCCACTGTGCGGGGGCAGAAACCACTACCCAAAAGGCAGGAGATTTCAGAGGCAAAAACAGGTATGTGGAGCTCCAGCATCCTGATCTCAGTCCCAGCTACAAGCCTGAAAGTCCATTCAGGAACCAGCCCCTGGCTCCTAACACCCCCGGCCTGGGCCCTCCTGACCAGAGGTGCCAGAGAGCTGCGGACCTTGCAGCGCAGTTTTCAGACTCCAAACAACCCCCACCACCACTGCGCCCTCAAGCCACAGCCCCCGCTTTCTAACGCCTCTAGAGAGACCTCTCCGGGGTAGGACAAGAGATGCTAGGTGGCCAAGAGGAGACGTACCGGGCTTCTTTTCCAGAATGAGTTGCTGGGAGTGGGATTGGGGGTGCTCATGGAGAGGAGCTCTTCAGAAAAAAATCTAAAAACGAGGCAACTGAGACCCCAGTATCAGTCACCCTTACTCCCACTCCCACCCCCACCCCCCGCGTTGAAGACTTCTGAGGCGGGTATCGGCGGCAGCTTTGCGGCCGGGATGGGGATGAGAGCGAGCCCCCCGGGGCCACCGCAGCCACTCCAAAGGGACCGCGCAGGTGGGCGCCGCCTTGGAAGGTCAGTGAGGCCAGAGTTCAGTTACCCGGGGCCCAGACAGTGTGAGGAGGTGAGGGTGAACGTGGACCCGAGCGCGGGCCTGACCGAGGGGCGCGCGGCCAGAGGGTCCCCGGGTGTCAGGGGTACCCCGGCCACCGAGGAGAGGCAGCACACCACACCCCTTAGGCGCGAGGGGCTATCGGGGCTACAAGACTGAGAAACTTGATGCCAAAACAGACAAGCACCCCCCGCCAAGATGTGCCCGCGCGCTCTCAGACCCGCTCCAACGCCTCCCGCCTCCCGCCTCCCCCACCGCCCCCCACCCCACCCTACAACCCCCCCCCCCAGAGCCCTCGGAGCCTTGGCGGGTAATTACCTCTCCCGGAGGCAGAGTGGGGGGCGGCAGCGGCAGCAGCAGACACTTTTAGCCTGACTTTCCGGCGTTCGCGGGTGAGCGTGTGCACGCGGGGCGGGAGCTGTAACCTGCTATTTATAGAGCGGAGCCTTAGCACCCGGGGCTGGGAACCCGGAGGAAGCGAGCCGGCGGCGCGGCGGCGGCACAGGGCGCGGGGCGCAGGGCGCGGGCGGCGGCTCCCCGAGGCTCCCGCGCCGCCCTCCGGCTCCCGGCTCCCGGCTCCCGCCGCGCTCCCCGCTCGCTCCCCGCCCCGCCGCGCGCGCCCCAGAGAAGTTGTCAGCGGCGCGCCGCCTCTCCGGCTGCTCACACGCCCCCTGGCACGGTCGGTACTTTCTCCCCACCCCCTCCCCTCCACCCCGCCCCTCCCTGCTCCTCTTCCTCCTCCTCTGCTCGTTCCCAGCAGTCTCCTCCCAATGTCACCGGCGGCCGAATAGAGGCAGCGACGGCAGCGACAGTCGCGCAACTGGCGCAGCTCGCTTCCCGTGTCTAAGGGAGTGGAGTTGGTGCCCCTGTCGCCCAACCTGAAGTGACCCCCAACACGCTTGCTCTGTGTGCGGCCGCCCCGTACCCCGACCCTCTAACGGGCCCCTCTGCCTGCGGAGACGGTCCCCAGGCTAGGCTGCTGGGAGCACCAATGCGGAGCGCTGATGAGAGGTGACCCGGGACCGTCACGCTGCGGCCGGGGCCCGGGAAACCACAGGGTTTGAACCCGCGGGAGAAGGCGCCCCAGGCCCGGGCCACTGGCAGCGCCGGCTCGGACCCGGGGGTCGGAGGCCGGTAATGGGAGGCCATGGCCCCGGGTTCCCCGGACTTCTGCCTGCGACCACCCTGGGACCCGTCTCTCTTGCCACTCCTCCGCCTCCCTCGGCTCGTGTTGAGGTCTGGTGGGGGAGACCCGGACCCTGGCGAGGCTTCCAGCTCAGCGCAGCCTCGGCCACCTACCGCCAACCCCCACGTCGTGGCTCGGTGACTGAGGCCGAGCTGCTCCCAACAACCGTGTGATACGCCTGTGGCAGCCTGGGTGCGCGGGGACAAATCTACACTATGCGTGTTTGGGGTGTCAGGAAAACAGGGCATGTAATCGAGCAGTCTGAATAGAGGCTAAAACTCCCCCACTTCCTCGCCAACAAGCCCACGGGCGAAGGCACGCTGCCTGACTATTCCGGGCGGTGGGGTGTGGGGCGAAGGACTGCCCATCTGCGCCTTACAGGTGCCACCTGGCGGTTCTCGTGGAGAGGTTTCGACTGAGCTGCTCACAGGTAATGGTGCTGCTGGGAAAGCCGAGCTCCAGTCCAGACACGCATCCTCCTCCCTAAGGACACTTTAAATTCACATTTTAAATAAAATGAAGATGATGGTACATGCGGGTTCCCTTTGTCACGCAGAGAGACTGGAATCCTAAAGTTAAGATGGTGAAATCGACTTGGGCTAAGTCATTTCTTACAGTTACACAAAGTGGGAAGCTGGAGCTGCCCCTAGCTGTCACCCCTGCTGTCACTTCCTGCATCTAGGCATCCATTCACTCCGCAAGCATTCAGCTGCCACTGGGTTATAAGCTTTATCGATGAGAGCAAAGACACTGGTGTTTGGTTTGGGGATTTTTTTTTTTTTTTCTTCCCATCACTCGTAGAGCTTGGAACAATGCCTAACATGCTGTCGCTTCAATAAATGTTTACAGAATGAATTAATAAACACTCTGGGCCAGAAACTGTGCTTGGCCCACTGTCTCCCTGCAGCCCTCACCTTTCCTTCTCTTCAAGCTCTTTCTTCTACACTCAGCCACAGTCTGCCGTGAGCTGGATGGAGTGAAGGAGGAAGAGGGCCAAAAGGGACAGGCAGTCCAGGTGGTCCTGCGAGGATGTGGATCACACTTGAGGAGCCCATTACACAATTGAATTTCTCCTCCATGGCTAGTGCTGAACACACCCATTTTGGAAAAAAGAAAAAGAAAAACAACCACCTGTGTTGTACTTGGGGCTTAAAGCAATGGGTAAGTTCTGTTTGTAGAGATCTGTCTGCAAGATGAGATGACTTTCTCATTGGGCAAGAGTTTCAGCCTTTTCTTAAGATACAGAAAGACTGGAAGAATAGTAGGACATCCAGGTGCCAAAGCTTTGCCACTAAGTTGAAAAGATGTTTACCATACCCGTCCTTTAACTTTAAGTGGAGCCTTGGTGCACGTGTGCAATTGTGCATGTGAGTATGAAGGTTGCCACACTTCCAGAAGTACTAAAACATTCTGTCTAAAAGATAGAGTTGAAAAATAGATGTAGCAACTGTCTTTGTGGAAATGAACACTTAATGTGAGATACCCAGAAAACCCTCTTGTAATTAAAACACAAATATATGCTGGCCAAGACCTTGCAGACCTTTTACAGGGCTGCTGTGGGAAATGGGACATATCTGTGCACATCATCTAGGAAGTTTAAATTCTGGGGAAAGAGAGAGAGTGAATCAGATGCATATACCACATGACATTTTAAAAATCCATCAGTCAGACTGATATTTACCTTTTTTAGTTATTTGGCAGTGTCTTCCTTGAATAAGCCTGGCTTCCATGACTTATTAAACTTATTCAGCATCCACTTTTACAAACCTCGAACTTTTAGCCACTTGTGCCCCCCAAACATAACTCTATTTGCCAGTGAAGGACAAAATATTTTTCATTTCCTTTTGAAATATCTTTGTAGGGCCAGAGGTCAAAGGTGATTCCAGTAGTTACCTTGCTGTCTAAAGCAATAAAATCAAGCCAGAATCTGCAGGGCTGGCATCACATTCTCCTTTTTAGTGAAGTGGCTCATACTTTTTCATTGTATGGATTCATTGTTCCTGGAGATTTTTATTTCAGGTAAGACTGGTATGGCACAAGAAGGACTCTCCACTTTTGTGAGCCTTTACTATTAAAAATCTCTTCCAAAATATAGCACCAAGTATGACATAAGGGTTTTTTGTTTGACGGTTGTTCATTTATATTCATGATAACTTTATAGATCAAGTCAGTTTTCATCCCAATTTTTAAAAATTTAACATTGGAAGAGTGACATTTTGACACACTTACATTAAGATCATCTCTTATGTGTGCATATATATGTGTGTGTGTGTAATTAAATTTGTTAGTGATGTTACTAGAAATAGAAATTTGACCCAACTTAAGTAAAAGGGGGGAACTTGTGTAAGATACCCAGCTATCCATGGAACCTAAGACAGGAATGCAACCAGGCATCAGCAACAGCTTGGAAACAGGGATATGTGTTAAGGACTTTATCTCTCCCTTTTCTCCCACAACCCTGCCTGCTCTGTTCTCTCTCTCTCTCTCTATCCCTCCCTCCCTCTTCCATATCTCTCCCCCCATACATTGACTTTCTCTGCTTCTCTGGTGTGCACTCAGTTGCATGGTCACCAACAGCTCTTGAATTTTATAACTCTTCAGCTAGTTTCAAATTCTCAAGGAAGTGCCATGATTGGCTGCCAAGCTCCAGTCCAGACAACCATGGCTAGGGGCTCACGGTCCAGTTGCATTCCCATAGCAGTGACTACAGCAATCAGGTGGATAATAATGGTGAACTGAGGCAAGAAGGGAAAGGAAAAAAATCCCAGAACATGGGGAAGAGTATAGGTCCTTCCTGACCACTCTTACCTCCAAATCCTTGTTGTTCCATGAATAATGGCACAAAAGGCAGAAAGAGGCGGGGAGGAGAAACTTTAGCTGCCACGACATCTGTGTGTGTGGGTGCATATGCATGTTTAAATACTGAGTGAGGTGGAATGCCTCCTGCTGACGGTGATGCTTGAAGATGCTGGTCCCCGTAAAAGTAACAGGATGATTTTATGATCTCTCAATGTGGGACTAGATGTGCGTGAGGACAGAATCAAGTATTTCACAGATAGTTTGCTTTAGCTTTTTTTTTCATGACAAATTAAATAAGAGATCTTTTTAAATGAAGAAAATGAGTGTGATACCATTTACATTTATTGAAGATAAACATTCTGCTCTCTCATTTACATAATAGTTATTTCTAAAATGTATATAAATCATATATTTGAAATTGAACCATAGTTCAAATATAATCAGATGGTGAATCTTAACATTTTTTTTTCTGGTCAGAAACCCCTTGGAGAATTTCAAGAGAACTGTGGACTTTCCCCAGAAAAGATATGAGCAGACACACACATGTTGATAGTGGGATGATATATGACATATTTATTGGAGATCTGGAACTTCTAACATTGTGTGTCTTTTGAATTCCTCCAAGCAACCCCATTTGAACAAATGAAACAAAGACTGCAGATTCTTCAACAAAGGATTCAAAATGCCCAGTAAGTATAAGTTAAAAAATTGGCCGGGAGTAGGGAGTGCTGGGGCAGGTGTGACCTTGGGGAATGCATTCCCCTCCCACCACCCCTGCTCTGAAGGAGATGCACAGGAGGTGGAGGCAGGGGAAGAAGAGAGCTCTTAGAAGGATGGGAGAAAGTTGCAATGTGGGGAAGAATGTTGTACATTAATTGCTAGGTCTGTCATAACTAAACACTACGAACTGGGGGGCATGAACAACAGAAATTGATTTCTCACGGTTCTGAAGACTCGAAGGCCAAGGTCAAGGTGCTGGCAGAGCTGATTTCTCCTGAGGCCTCACTCCTTAGCTTAACAATAACCACCTATCTTTACATCCTCATGTGGCCTTCTCTTTCTGTGCAAGCTCTCTGTGTGTCTAAATAGCCTCTTCTCATAAGGACATGTTCAGATTGCATTAGAGCCCATCCTGACAGCCTCATTTTTTTTAACATTTTTTATTGAGTTATAGTCATTTTACAATGTTGTGTCAAATTCCAGTGTAGAGCACAATTTTTCAGTTATACATAAACATACATATATTCATTGTCACATTTTTTTCACTGTGAGCTACCACAAGATCTTGTATATATTTCCCTGTGCTATACAGTATAATCTTGTTTATCTAGTCTGCATATGCCTATCAATATCTACAAATTTTGAAATCCCAGTCTGTTCCTTCCCACCCCCCACCTCCTTAGCAACCACAAGTTTGTATTCTATGTCTATGAGTCCTGACAGCCTCATTTTTAACCTGATCATCTATCTCTGAATACAGTCACATTCTGAGGTATTGGGGTTAGGGTTTCGACATATGAATTTGGGGAGACACAATTCAGCCCATAACAACACGCACTGCATCAAACTCCAAGAGTCTGGGGGTGAAGGTAGGAATACAGACTTCCCTTTTATATTAAGAGAGCCCAAGAGTTTAAAAATAAAAAGTTGTACTCAGTATTCCCATTGGAGTCTTTGCAAAACCCCGGTCTTAATGGAAGAACCCACAACACAAGGGTGTAAAGTGGAAAAATAAATGGTAGTATGTTTTTTCTAGATTCTAAAGGGCTGAGGATTAACGCCTTGCCAGCCCCTGGGCTTGCTCACGGTGCCTTAGTGGTGACCAAGGGGCTCCTGTGAGCTGCAGGAGGCCTGGAAGTTCTTTGGGAAACACAGCCAGTGGGACATGAAAGAGACCACCCAGGAGGGCAGCCAGACGCAGGACCAAGCAAGGGTGTGGCCTGTTGATCGGTACGCGGAGACCTGGCTACAGTTCTGTGGCACTGCCAGACCAGGCACGGGGCCAAAGCAATGAGCTCAGAACAGTCAGCGGCTGTGCACTAGGGCGATGCCGTGCGTCACTCACACCTGGAGAACAGAGGCCAAGTCATCTCTGCAGAAAATGAGAGGGGTCATCAACACCCAGACATGTCCCGCCAATGTCACGATGCTTCTAAGTCTCCCCTGGACCAACAAGCTACCCCAGAGGAGACAGAGAAGGAGGAGAGGGAGCAGCGGTACCTTCAACTGGGTGAGTTTTAAACCAGGATGGACTCGGTTTAGAAGACTGGCTGGGACTATGAAAACTAAAAGTTTTCTGTTTCTGCGTACAAATGGGTGCTCATAAGTTAATTTTATTGTAGAAAAATTATGTTCTACTTTTTATACTTGAGATTTAAAGACTCTGCTGACTTTTAAAAATATATCCTTTATACCTCACATTTTTAATGCATTTTTCAAGTACATAGATTCCTCTGGAATAGCATCTATGAATCCAGAGTAAGAATATTTGCCCTAAGGGATCTGGTTTTTAAAATCTGGTTGTATGAAGAATCTTTTCAACTGAAAAGATGCTGCTAATATGTATAATTTTCCACTAATGTATTATTTGAAATTCTGTTTTCATAAAGAGTGTCTGTACGTTACAGCACAATAGCTCACATGATTATGTTTAGTAAATGCCAGAAAAAGAACAGAATCATAAATGGAGAAATTATAGACCATCACTGGGTAAAGATAGCTGTATTCAAGGAGTAGAGGTGACAGTATTATGCCACTTCACTTTGAGAAATATAAAGCTTTTCATTTTAATAGAAGCCTTCAAAATGAAAACATCTGAGTTGTTTTTCTTCCTCCTTATTTTCCAGCAAGTACTTTATTACCTAAGAATGTCACCAGTGGCATACAACAAAGGAGAAACTTACATACCAGACATATTTGTAGGGAAGGTTTGTGGTCAGCAGAGCCACTGATTGTAGCGATATTCCTGAATATTTTGTCACATCTTGTTCAGCAATGTCTCTATCTTGCATTCCACTCTTCAACACCCAGATAGACCCTTCTCCCTCTGTTTTCAAAAACTTCGCTACATCCAGTCTTCCTGTCAATTGACCATCCTGGGTCCCTTCTTCATATAATCAAACTCTCTCATCTCCTAGTGACCTGATTTAGGCTGGAATAGACCAGCTTTGATCACCAGAGTAAGTCAGAAGAATTGCACCCAACTGTATCTCCCAATTAAACCTGTATCTCCAGAGACCCCACCCATCAAGGTTTCATTTGTTCATCAAGAGAAGATTTGTGCTTTGAAATCAGACAAATTAGGGCCCCATCATGGTGCTCCCATTCACCAGCTGTGTGACCTTTTGATGAGTGCCTTAAAATGTCTAAGTTGGCTTCTTTATCTGAAAAGTGGGGATAACATTACCTACCTCAAAGACAGAATGGTTGTGAGAATCCTTTGTGACACCATAAGTTCACGAGATGAGCTGGCATCCGCCTTGCACAATGTATCCACCCAATAGCCCCTTGCCAAGACTGAAGAAGGTGGACATGGAAGGGGGAAAAGTGGAGTTTCAACAGGACACCTTCTCATCTTTATATTTGAGGCTCGGTATTTCACTATCACCTACAAAATGAAATTTGTCGCAGAGGTATTGGTCAGCACCTGTGAACAGCAGCATCATTCCAAAGAAGCTAAAGGAGCTATAGTCTTTGGCATCTGAGAGGAGAATTTCCCACAAAGCTTGAAATAGAAACCTCCTGCAGAACCACTTCTAACTCCCAGTTTATCTTTACAACTGCCTCCCCTATTAAATTCCAACAAGCATTTAGTGAGCACCTACTATTCTGCCAAGAATTACATGAACTTCTGGGAACAAAAAGGTAAAGAAGGAAGGAAATTTGTTTACAGAGAGCACATCATTTAGTAGGTTTAGACTTGATTTTCCTAAACCTATTCTCTATTATTTATTTACTACTCAATTTAACATCACATTTATTGAGTGTCTCATACACACAGGGTGCAGGGATGTGGCAACTCAGGGAAGAGCATAAAATTTAGCTGAGAGAACAAAATAAGCATAAAGGACAAAACGAGGAGAGAGATTAATCTGACACGCCATGAAAATCAGACCAGAGAAGTCAAATCTAGTTGGAAGGATCAGAAAAATCCTCATGAAGGAGATGATGTTGGACATGTGAGGGATTTGGGGAAACATAATTGGCACAAATTCCACAGGGAGGCATTTCAGTGCAGAGACCAGGCCAGTCCACCTGATGAAAACAAAAATGCTCATCCTTCAGAGCAGGTCTCACCAACTCCCAGGGGACCATCCATTTAGCCGTCTTCCTTGCTTCCCCAGCACCAGGAACCTGCCTCAGTTGTATCACCTACTGCATTGGATTTGTTGACCCCTATGTCTCCTTCACCGGGTCGTAGGCTCCTCCTGAGAATAGAAACCATGCTTTATTTATTATTTATTTATTTAATATAACAGATATGAAGGTTCTAGAAAACTCTGAGCATCTGGAGCTTAGGGAATTTTACATTTATTTATTTTTAAATCAAGTTATATCCAACTTGAACCTCTCATCATATTTGCTGAAAAATCTGTTAGTTTTTAGGGTCCACTTCACCTCTTTTGGACCTTCTGCTTGGAAGGGGGTTTACTTCGTCCTGAGGTGTCTTCTGACCCCTGGTTTCCTCAAAGTCATCAGGAACCTTAGAGTCCCACGTAGCGCATGAAGGTGTCTTCTGACCCCTTTCTTCCCAAAGTCATCAGGAACCTTAAAGTCCCACGTAGCGCATGAAGATCATGGGAAGTCTTGGCCCCTCCATCCAGAGCCTTCCTCTGTCAGTGCTGTCTAAATGCTGCCCTCAGTTGAGTGTGGAACTTCTCTGAGAGGTGCCATGTTTGGGGTTCTTCAGAAAATATCTCAGTGGATCTGCTCTTTCTCCCTTGAAGAGTAACCTCTAAAGAAAAAAAAGGACAGTCACATCTACATTCCTGTCCTTTTCTCATTTCCTATCCTTTCTCCCTTCCTGGTTTTCCACTTCCCTCCCCTTTTCACAAAGGCTCTTTTATCACAGCCTCTCCTTTCTCCGGCAGCAATTATGCTTCCCTTTCTTGTAGCAATAATGCCAGAGAAGATAGAGAATGAATCGGAACTAGCATGAGGAGAAAATTCATCTGGGTTATTTGAAAAATATCCCACGTTACACAAATTGATGTATGAGTATGTACCTGTGCGTGCATGTATATGTGTGTGTGTGTGTGTGTGTGTGTGTAACCACTAACTTTTCCAAGACTTATGAAATTCCAGAGTAACTTTTCATGTACATTGGAGTATTAGTTTCTATAACATATTCCAGCAAAGTAACAGATATTTTTCTTTGTAAACAGAATGTGAGCTTTTCACGCAGAATGCACTGCAATATTCTCTAAGGTAAAAGCTGAGAAATCATTATAGATAGCTCAAAAGTGTTCTTCCTTTGAAACATAGCACTTATGGGCAAATAGGATCATTTGAAATCTTAGGAAAAGGCTGAGGACATTAATCAATGTGAAAAGACAACCAAAGACAACCATTTTATTTGGTCTAAGATGAAGTAACATTTTATAGGACTGAATTTCACTTTCATGAAAGTTATAATGAAAACAAATGAGTGACTCTTTTTATGCTTTCTATAATATAAAAATAAAATCCTCCCTGTCTGCATTAGCCTTTTCTGGTTTTGTAACCAAAAGCTCTAGCTGAGACTAGTCTCCAGTGTATTTTAAAACTTTGATAGACAGGGTACTCAGAGGTGAGTCAAAGCAGGAGGCAGGTGAATACTACTGTTTTAAAACTGCGAACATTTTATCAAGTTCTCCAAATACAAGATTAACTTGAACCACGTGGTCAGATTTCTTCTGATTTGAGAGGAGAAAAAGTGCTTTGGTGGGCTTTTGTAATGGTAAAGCCAAAAAGAATATTATTCTACAATGGGATGTTCAAAACAGTGAGGGAGCAACGGCTCTACACAACAATGAAAAAGGCGGCCCTCATTCTAGGCCCTACTACATCTTTGAAGACGATTATGTTTCCTGGAGGCAGGCTTTGAGCTGGAGGTTAGGAGTGGTGGATGAGACAGAAACTAGATCTCTCTTTTGCTGGACCTCAAAAGACTTGGAGGCAACTGAACTCCAGGCAGGAAGCCCAAGGTCAAAGGCACTTTTTGCTCAAGGATGCCAAGTGCCCCTTGCACTATGTTGGCAGCCCAAGTAACATCCCCTCTCCACCCTCTTCTGTCCCTACATCCCAGGTACCATGATGGAAGGACACGGTCTTTACGCTTTAGAAGAAATCCCAAGAAATTGCCTGTTCTTTGCTTGTTCTTCCTCCATTGTCACTCCTTTCTGTGCCCATCATTCACCTGTGAAGTGCAGTTAACACAACAGCAGGATCTCGGCTGAGCCTTGGTGACTTTGTCCCCTCCCAGGGTAGATCAGAAGGCAGAAACAATGTGGAGAAGCCATCCTGGAGCTGGAACGAGAAGATGATTGGTTGAAGGGACTCTCTAAACTGGAACAAACTGGTAGAACTTAAAAGCATTCTTTGGATCAAAAAAAAAAAAAAAATACTGGACCTCCAAAAATCAGCTCCAACTCTTGTTTTTTTATTTTAATTTTTTATTGAAGTATAGTTGATTACAATATTATAGAATTTTCATGTGTACAACATAATGAGTCATTTTTAAAGGTTATACTCCATTTATAGTTATGATAAAATACTGGCTATATTCCTTATGTTGGAAAATATATCCTTGTAGCTTATTTTATACAAAACAGTTTGCACCTCTTAATCCTCTGCCCTTATACTACCCCACCCCACCCCCACTGGTCACCACTAGTGTGTTCTCTATAGCTGTGAGTCTGCTTCTTTTTTGTTATATTCACTAATTTGTTGTATTTTTCAGTTTCCATACACTTAATAATTTGTTGCAGGGAGGTGTGATCCCCAGAGGCTAGAGAAGCCACACATTTGGGTGATAGTTACAAGGGACAGAGGTACCCTGGGCAGACATGAAATACTAGGAGTCCGTGGTGTTGGTCGGCCTGATGGGTCCCCTCTCTGTACCTCTCATTTTTCTCTGCCAGAGAACCCACTGTCATTGCTGCTACTGGGATCTTGATCACCTCAGAGTGGACAGCTAGGAGTGGCAGGATGAAGAAAACTTGGGGGCCACTGCCATTCCGAACCAGTTTTGCCCTCTTCTGATCTGCGTCCTTCCCTGTGATCATTAATACATCTCAGCGACTTTCACTGTCTATGCTTCTTTTTGGAGCTTCCTCTTTCTCCTCCTACTTCCAATGACTTCCTGCATTCTCCTCAGTGCAAATTATAAAGGATAGCATCAGGCTGACTGAGGCAATTAATCTCTCTTCTATTAAGAAGAAAGCCTCTTGCTACTTCCTACGTTGCTGATGTATGGTTAGGCTGGCCTTCAATCAGGTGTCCACGCTTCTCTAGAGAGTCCAAAGGACAACCTAGCATCGTTTCTGAGAGCAAGGAACTGTGAGCTCACAATTTCAGCTTGACAGGGATATTGGGCATCAGGCCAGTAAAGATCTTTAATGAAACTAATGCACATTCAGATATGTAAGAAAACAGTTTGGGTGAAAAGATACACACATGCAGTGAAATTATGTTTCTGCTAAAGGTCATGAAATCAAAGAAAAAGGTTCAAGTACTTATCACCACTACAGGCCACGCTTATGCATGGGGTTAAGCCAGCCTGGCAACAAGAAAGTCAAGTCTCTTACTATTCAGGTCAGATTCCTAATATGTTATTCATTGTTGAGCTTTGTCTTTCTGAAATAAGGAAAAAACTGCCCAGATTCTGTTCTGCTTTTTATAATAAAGCATGCAGTTGTGGCTTTTATTAGTTCCAAAAGAGAAAGCGTACCATGTGAAAGAGTAAGTGTCCCTTGGTCATCTACATTCCAGGGAGACTGCAGTTTATTTAGCCAAGTATTGATCAAAGGCTAAATTTTTATGATGCACAAACCAATTTAAACTGTTCTTAAAATGAATAAAGAAGAAAAGTCATTTCTGCACTCACAACTACACTATTACATGGTTTTCAGCAATATCTGAATGGTTCTTTCTTTAAAATTCCCTTGGAACATAGCCATTTTTATACAACCTATAGGTAGATTTCTTTCTCTAGGAGTCCGAGGAATAAAAATAAAGTCAACTTTTGACTTCCTTCTATCAGTCAGACAAGACCCTCAATCAAAATGGCTTACTGGTGGAAGAGGCTCAGAATCAATGTGGCAGGGACCTATTTCTCCAAGCCCCTGGTTTCTGGCCACTGTATCCCTCCTCTCCTTGCAGGTGGAGCCATGTGACACCCTGGTGTCAGTTCAGCCAGTTCACAGTTCCAAAGTCCCCTGGTGGGAAGAGCCTGAGAACAGCCACACCACATGGAGGGGCCAGCTTCAGGACACACTTACTGTTCATTCCTCTCAGCTTGTGTCCAGTGCTCCTGATGGATTTTCCTGGTTTCTGAAACCCAGAACTAAAGACAGCTTTCTGGAAATAAGCTCTGTGACTTGGAAATTGAACTTTCAAAAGATTTCTCTCCCATTTTTGACATCAGCGTGTCTTCCCAGGACATCCAGGTCTACTTTCTGCTTACTGGGGTCATAGTTACAGCATGAGCAATGTAATGGAGCAGCGTGATATCGTGCGGACTCGTGCGACATCTAAGGAGCCCATGGACCAAATCAGGGGCCAGCACACTGTGGCGTGGAGGCCAAATCTGCCCTAAAGCCTGTTTTTATAAAGCTTGCAGGCTAGGAGTGGTTTTTACTTTGTTGGGTTGTTTTATTAAAAAAAAAAAGAGGAAGAAGAAGAATATGCAACAAAGACTATATGTGGCCCACAAAGCCTAAAATATTTCCTATTTGGCCCTTTACAGGAAAAGTTAGCCAATCTCTGAACTAAATTACCAAACAGAGCCAGAAAGTTGATGTAACCCATTGTCCTCTGCTGCTCCCTACTATTTAAAAGGCGATTAGGAGTTTGGGATTAATAGATACACATTACTGTATATAAAATAGATAAACAACAAGGACCTACTGTAGAGCACAGGGAACTATATTCAATTTCTTGTAATGAGAAGTAGTGGGAAATAAACTGAAAATATGTATATGTATGTATGTATATGTATAACTGAATTGCTTTGCTGTACACCTGAAACTAACATTGTAAATCAACTATACTTCAATAAAAAATAAGAATTAAAACAAAATAAAACAAAAAAGGAAACTGAATCTGTGGTCTCTTCTTATTGGGTATTTAATTTTTTAAAAATTGCCAACTTGACAATTCTATGTCAGGCATAAGGATCTGTGTCCAATGGCTTCAGAAAATAAACCACATATGGGACAGCAGCTTCAATTGGAATCACTCTCTCATTAAGCTCCGATAATCCATTGATATTGTTCCCAAGGCCCATCAGTCTTCTCTCTGGTCAAACAGAAGAGCTTAATGAGGATAGGGGGAAGGTGGGGCAGTGGGAATTTGAGAATGTAATAAAAATTATTACCTCTCCCTTTCTGAAAGGTTTGACAGTAACACTCACCTCTACCACCCTTCCAGGTGTGTGGCGTTGCTTTACGTTTATTGTGGCATCATCTTGGTACAGAAGCTTCCTCTCGCCCAGCCAGAGCCTTCATTCCACGGATCTGGAAGCCAGTATGCAGACGTTGATGAGTATGCCTGTTCCAACCATACGTATGGAAACTAGGAAAGTAACCATAGAATGAATCACCAGTTGGCCCACATTGACCCACTGTGCAATAAACCCAAACCAAAGCTTTATTTATACTCCCTAACTTCAATCAATCCCTCCTGAGTAAGGGACCACTCTGGCATTTCTGGGTCCCCTGGCATTAATATTAGCTACAGCTCTTGTCAGTAATCCCACAAAGATCTGGGTGGTTCCTTCCTGCTGGGCACAGCCATTTTCCTGACAGATGGCTGCAGATCCTTCTTAGGGGACCACTAAGAAGATGAGCAGTGTTTGCCGCACTATCATAGGGTACATTATCATTTATGGGCTGTAGGGTGGTGAACCAGTAAGGAGCTATAACTTGTAATTAGAGTTTATCGGGTCACCTAGACTTTACTTTTGTTTTGGTGTCAGTTTATGCAGATCCAGGAGGATGAGAATAGGCCTGTATATTTCTTTCAGGGGAACCTCCTGTTCCATTAACCACTGTCAAATATCCTTGACATTCAAAACCTGTGATCATCGGTCCAGCCCTGCTGCTTATAATGGTAACCACATTTCACCTCTATTCTGAGTCCTGTCATTGTGCTGCCCCTTGTACCTTGCCACCTGGGACCCCATCACACCCAGAGGAATCAGGGGGCCCTTTTCTTTGGCTGCAGCTCCTACCATCAGAGGTCAGCCACTCTGACTCTTCTCAAGGTATTTCCTGATGAAGGTAGTGCCCTGCTGAAGGAAGTGTCCTTTAGTCTCTTGGGAGACATAAATAAGTGTTGATGAGTGATTTGCACATCATAAATATACCCCAGTGTTTCCTTCTCTTTACATCCATTTCCCTACACTGCCCCAAGAACTTTTTGGCATCATAGCTTAAGCATTGGCTACCCCCATACCCGTGTTTCTATTAAACGTTCTGAGCTGCTCAAGGGAGCATATTGAACCCAGAATCTCTGGCAAGTGCACCCAATGCAAAATCATCAACCTGATCCAAATTAAGCTTCTCCCTTCTTGGTCTGACACCCTTGGAATCCATTCCCACACAGACTGCAAGTTTTTGCCATCGCAAATGAGCAAAATCTTATGATTCTTTTTGTTGTATAAATCTTTTCCCTCCAGCTTGGACTGTGTTTGCCACCACAGCAGCATGCTGGGGTTTGATTCTAGCGAAGGCTCTGAAGGCAATGTTGGGGTGTACAGCTCGGGGAAGACTGGCTTCCCTGTTGACTGCACTCCCTCAGGTGAAGTCATCACAGAGCCTTCTGGCAAGAAAGGAGCAGCTTCATAAAATAGGAAACAAGTTTGCTTTCAAGGAATACTTGGTGGAATATGGGCTTTTAAGGTACTGAGAGACATAAGAATCCATCAAATTCCCTATTTCTTTCCTTGGTCCCATTCTTTCCCCCAAATGCCCTCTTGTTCACAGAAGAGATGTGAAGTCTATGAATCCACCCTACATTGCAGTTCAGAAACTCAGAGGGTCTGGCTCTGTTTCTGTCTTTCTATCTTCTCTGAGAGTCCTACAGGCAGCCATGGAAGTTCTCTGGTTCTGACCATACCTTAAGCAGAACACTTTAAATCTCCTTTTATCACTTCTTTTAAGTTCTATGGAACTGATAGAAAAACCCACCCCACATCCCCAGAACAGTCCTTACATTCTTTTTCTTCCCATAATGAAGAATCTCTTATTCTACACAACCCCGGATGATATTAACTCTAAGTTAGTACATCACCAGTATGCAGCTGGTGTCTATCTTATGATACTAGCAGAAGCTTAGCTGCCTTTATTTCCAACCGGTGAGTTAACCAATCTCAAAATCTCATTTCTTTGAGAGTCTGTTGCTTACGATCACTATAGTCAGTAATTGCCCTGTGAGGGTTCAATTATAGAGAACAAAACCTACTCTAGATGGTGTCAGCAGAAAGGAATTTGTTTTATGGGATATTAAATGGCTTATAATAATGTTTATCAACTGAAGAGAATTTAGTCTGATCTTGCAGAAAAAAATTGTATTTTGTGGCCAGAAAAAAAAAAACCACTCAAGTCATGATGCAGAATTACTATTGCCCTGCCCATAATCAGGAAGCTGCCTGATGAAGCAAGAAGTCATGATGACAGCTGCTAGCTCAAGATCAAATCACTTCCACTTCAATCCGCACCAGCAAAAATAGGAGCCTCACGCTATGTTCCCTCCACTCTTATTTCAGTTCTGGATTTTAGTCTTCTGTAAAGGCAGCTGGTTGGCAGAACATAAATCACATCTAGAAATGTGGGAAGTGTAGATTTTAGCTCACCAGCTTCTGCAGGATAGGAAACCACACTAGCAGGAGGTGGGAATTGATCTTGAGCAAGCCAGTCTGCAGTAGCCATCACAGTACTTTTCCCAGGGGGGGGCTTCCGGTGATTGGAACTCTGCTACCTGCTGCCGGGGTTTCCTCATGCCAACCTGCCTGTCTTTCCACATCTCTGTACACTGACTGCTCCGAGATCATTCATCTCCAGCTATTAGACAAATACCTCCCCCAATTATTTGGTATTAAAACTCCTCCTTGGGGTGTGGAGAAAGGGGAACCCTTCTACACTGTTGGTGGGAGTGTAAATTTGTGCAGCCATTATGGAAAATAGTATAGAGATTCCTTAAAAAGCTAAAAATAGATTTGCCATATAATCCAGCAATCCCACTCCTGGGCATGTATCTGGAGAAAATGCTAATTTGAAAAGATACATGCATCCCAGTGTTCACAGCGGCACTATTTACAACAGCCAAGACATGGAAGCAACCTAAATGTCCATCAGCAGATGACTGGATAAAGAAGACGTGGGTGTGTGTGTATATGCATTAAATCTCATTATACACACACACACAGAAAGAAGTATCACTCAGCCATAAAAAAGAATGAAATAATGCAGCAACATGGATGGACCTAGAGATTACCATACTAAGTGAAGTAAGTCAGACAGAGAAAGACAAATATCAGATAATATCACTTATATGTGGAATCTAAAAAATGATACAAATGAACTTATTTACAAAACACAAACAGACCCACAGACATAGAAAACAAACTTACGGTTACGGGAGGAGGAGGAGGGATAAATTAGGAGTTTGGAATTAGCAGATACACATTACTGTATATAAAAATAGATAAACAAAAAGGTCCTACTGTATACCACAGGGAACTGCATTCAGTATCTCGTAATAACCTATACTGGAAAAGAATATGAAAAATAATATATATATGCATGTATAACTGAATCACTATGCTGTATACCAGAAACTAACACTGTAAATAAACTATACTTCAGTTTAAAAAAAGAACCTCCTCCTGGACTATTGTTATCTGCTTCTCCTTGTCATCCTCTTCACATGCAGTTTTTTGCCTACTAGTTGACCTTTTGCTACCCCCTACTGCTGTCTTCTTTATTATGCCTACTGAATAGAAGTACCTATGACTCTACCAACCTATCCAATTCCAATGCAGTAAACTTGGACATGTTGCATCAAATCTCATTATGTATTAATAAAGACTCTTTAATGGCATCATTCTAGATAACGATTCCAAATTTTCAAAGAAGCCCATATCATCTCTTACAAACTCACTAACAATGATATTAATATTTATCAAGTTCATATCTAGGAACTAAATAATATCTTACATATTCCTTTTAAATCAAGCACACATATAAGACAGCATACTTTTTTTTCTGATTCAAATATTTCCTCTTGTTCCCCAAGACCATTAATTATGCTGATCAGTCATCCTCAGGTAACCAGATTTACCCTAATGAGCACATCTCTTTTCTTCAAAACTCCTTGACTTCAGAGATTTTATGTTTGAACTTAAGATTTTTCTGAAGAATCTAGTACCAAATGAAGTATGTAGCTTCCTTTTGCACATAATTATATTTCATAAAGATTTTTTATGTCAGTGAATCACACAAAGATCACTTTGACCCTCACTACCCCATGACCTTTGTATATTAGTCATAGCAGAATTTAAATGGAGTTCATTGAAAATGGTAGCTTTGCCCAACTGTGTTGAATCTTCCTAGTAACTGTCCTATTACAGAATTTTATTCTTGATCTTTTGCATAGTTTGTATCAGGTTGAATATAGTATGAGGAGGGAACTCTGTTTTATTTCTATACGAGATTTTTGTTGAATTATTACTCGTGCCACTGATAAAGTAAACATTTAGTTCTAAAACGGCCATTTTATGTTTTTTTGGATATTACATATCCAGCATATAGTTCCAAGGTTTCTATCTTTGATGAGTTTAGGAAATTAGTTTTGTGTAAATGTGTCTGACACGTCTGATTCTAAAAATAGATTTTGGATTGCCCCCAGGGTAGCCTTCTGAAATTACATAATTTCCACAAGTTATTAATATCACTCAGAATGTTTCTTTCCATGACGTTTCTGAAATCAACACATTGTCTCCCCAGTATCACCGCCATCCGTAAGTCATTCTTGTTTCTTTTATGGGGATCCTAACCAGGGAGGCGTTAACTAACTTTGTCTCCTTGACCAGGAGTAATAGGAAACATGGGCCCCTCACATAGCCTGACTCCTGAGCCCACCCCATGTACTTTCAAACCTTTAAAAAATAGACACTGCTATTTGTTCTGATCTCTTTTTAAAATTGTTGCCACGTTCTTCTTCAATGCGGAAGCAAACCACATGGCGAACACTACATCCCGCGGGGTTTCCCAGGCGCGCGCACGGTTAACAAGGTGCAGCACAGCAGGCAGAATCGATGGCTTCGGGTGTCTGCGCCTTGTCTTCCTGATGGATGGATTATTGCCGCTGGGCTAATTATGCAGCAATTTATATCGACTGTCTAGAGCGGCAGTGGTGAATCTTAGTGACTAAACTTGCCCTACTAAGATTTGCTTCTTCTTGGGCTGTACAGACTCAGGATGTTCAAATACCTTGTGGACGTTCATATTTTTGACGTGTCCATAATTGCACGTGGTTTAAACAAACCAGAGAAGGAACTTAGCTTTCTTAGCACTCACATACAACTTTAAAATGTGACTTATAGACTAAGGTGGAAGTGACATAATCTTTTCTTACCAATTTTCAGTTGCTATTATAATTTTTCCTTTTAAAATAGAAGTGAGTGCAGAGATTCTCCGTGCACTTAATTTTATATATGAGCAAGCTGGGGCAGCCAATGTCATTGTGTTTATAGCATTGACTTAATATCAAAGAGGCCTTAAGCCTTTTTTCTTCCCCCACATTAAAACATTAAACTAGATGGAGCCCCATGGCTCTAATTATTTTACATTTAACAGTCAATTTTTGAATGATTTCTCAGTTTTGAAGAATATGTGTTTTCAGTTGGAGGAGGAAGAAAATTTTCACACATGAGGCTAATGTTGTTTATGACTATGGTTCACCAGTAACTGGATTGTGGTCTTTGTGTGTGTGTGTGTGTGTGTGTGTTCAAATTGCTAGCTAAGAGCCACTGATGTTTTGAGGACAAGTACAATAGTTTTCTAAACGGAAAACATTACAAAAGACTATTGACTGGCAAGTTGTAGGTGACTTCAGCTGCTCTTTGAATCACTGAAAATAGGCAATGCTTCATTTGCTCTTTACCTAAAATAAATGAAGTTCTTCCGACTCATGAACATGGCAATAAAAGGTCAAAATCTTTTATTCTCATCTCAGGAGCAATGTCTCTAAAAGACACCGTGCCCTATGCCTCTGCTGAGCAAAACAGCTAAAGGACTGGCAATTTTTAATTATAGAATACAAGGCTTTTCTAACAATCTTATGACTTTGGGACATGAAAAAACCAGTTCACTAACCAGACGCAAAAACTGAAGAAACCTGAGTGAAAATGTCAATTTAAATGTTACATAGGAATTCATTTAACAGTGTCTGAATAAAAGAAAATGAGTTGTATGTCTTTTTCAAAAAAAAAACTTTTAATATCTTAATTTTCTTTGCTTTCCTTGTTTATGTTTTACTTGTCTAAATATATACATGTGCACTTCTTTTTGTTACACTACTGAAATTGCTATTGGAATGGCCTGTGGTTTTGATAAAGTAATATAAGATTTAAGTATGAAATTTTGATTACAGTAATAGAATAGGTAGCTCATAGAGAAAGAAAGATAAAATGTTTTTACCCATTTGGTCACTGCTGGTGGCCGTGAATTCCAGGATGATCTAACAGGTAAGGAAAAGTATCCCACCACTGAATTACTTTATGTTACTTTCAAATATTCTTTTTTCTAATTACAAAATTGTTAACACTCATCTAATAAATTCTTAAAAAGCATTTTAATTAAAAACATCTATTGTAACCTACTCAGTGGTATTCACTATTAATACTTTGGTGAATTTTACCCCAATATTCACCACAATCTGTGAAGCCAAAGCCTAACCCAGAGCAAGACCCTACCTCTTTTTAATTCTGTGAAGGCTGAGAGAGGTTTGGAAGCTGCAGAAAACTCTGAAACTGGCAGAGATTGGTTCATGAGGCTTAGAAGAAGCCGTCTCTGTAACAGAAAAGTACAAAATAAAGCAGCAAGTGCTGATGTAGAAACTGCAGCAAGTTATCCAGAAGGTCTAGCTCAGATCACTAGTAAAAGTGTCTACAGTAAACAACAGATTTTCAATGTAGATGAAACAGCCTTCTATTGGAAGAAGATGCCGTCTAAGACTTTCATAGCTAGAGAGGAGAAGTCAATGCCTGGCTTCAAATCCTCAAAGGACAGCCTGACTCTCTTGTCAGAGTCTAATACAGCTGATGACTTTAAATTAAAGTCAGTGCTCATTGACCATTCCAAAAATCTTAGGGCCCTTAAGGATTATGCTAAAGCTACTCTGCCTGTGCTCTATCAATGGAACAATAAAGCCTGGATGACAGCACATCTTTTTATAACATATTTACAGACTATTTAAGCCTACTGTTTTGAGATCTACTGCTCAGAAAAAAGATTCTTTTCAGAATATTATTATTCATTGATAATATGCACCTGGTCACCCAAGAGCTCTGATGAAGATGTATAAGGAGATTAATATTGTTTTCATGTCTGCTAATACAACATCCATCCTACAGCCCACAGGTCAAGAAGTCATTTTGACTTTCAAGTCTTACTATTTAAGAAACACATTTTGTAAGGCTCTAGCTGCCATAGATAGTGATTCCTCTGATGGATCTGGACAAAGTAAATTGAAAACCTCCTGGAAAGGACTAACCCTTCTAGATGCCATTAAGGACATTCATAATTCATGGGAAGAAGTCAAAATATGAACATTAACGGGAATTTGGAAGAAGTAATTCCAATCCTCACAGATGACTTTGAGGGATTCAGGACTTCAGTGGAGGAAGCAACTGCAGATGTGGTGGAGACAGAGAGAGAACGAGAACTAGAAGTGGAGCCTGAAGATGTTTCTAAATTGCTGTAACCTCATGACCAAACTTTACTGGATGAAGAGTTGCTACTTATAGACATGCGAAGAAAGTGGTTTCCTGAGATGGAATCCAGTCAAATGATGCGAAGGCTGTTGAAATGACAACAAAGGATTTAGAATATTACATAAACTTAATTGATAAAGCAGCAAAGGACTTTGAGAGGACTGGCTCCAATTTTGAAAGCAGTTCTACTTGTGGGTAAAATATTATCAAATAGCACCACATCCTACAGAGAAATTGTTCATGAAAGGAAGAGGCGATTGATGTGGCAAATTTCACTGTTGTCTTATTTTAAGAAATTGCCACAGCCACCCCAGCCTTCAGCAACCGCCATCCTGATCAGTCAGCAGCCATCAACACTGAGGCAAATCCTCCACCAGCAAAAAGATTACAACTTGCTGAAGGCTTAGATCATGGTTGGCATTTTTTAGCAATGAAGTATTTTTAATTAAAGTGTGTATGTTGTTTTTTAGACATAATGCTCTTGCATAGTTAATAGGCTACAGTATAGCACAAATATAACTTTTATATGCACTTGGAAACCAAAAAATTCACGTAAGTCACCTTACTGTCTCCTATTGAGATATTCATTTTATTGCAGTGGCCTGGAACTGAGCCTGCAATATCTCTGAGGTAAGCCTGTAGTCAACTATGCAAGAAATCTTTGTCGTAAGTACCAATTAATCCATCAAAACAAGTTAAAATAGCGGTGCAAACTGTTTGTTATGCTTGCTCAAAAGATGCAGCAGCGTCTCTTGGTAAATATGCTTCTTTTATGTATGATACTTTTTTAAGGAAATATGTTAAGGAGGAGGCAACAAAAATGTGATAAAAATTGGAGTGTGTTCCTTATGTGATAGATAATATTGAATGTTTGCCACTTATTTATGAATATCTTATCCAGTAAATCTTTAATTAATTCTTTATCTGTGAAAAAAAAAGGAACATAGCAATCTCAGCAGGCCAGAAATATACAGCTACTAAGAACAAGACAGCAATTTGTAGAATCAGACCTAACCTGATGATTCTTGGGCAGAGTCTGTTATTAAAAAGCTACAGACCACATTTATACACAGTCATATCAGTGTCCTGCACTAGCTCCCTTAACCAAACACATCCTGAAGTTGTGGGAACTTTTCTGGCTATTTTTCACATAGAAAGGAAATTTTCCCCATGTAACCCTGCACTAATGTTTACTGTGCTGAATGGTATTACTCATTAGGAAGGACGATGGGAGGCTTCCTTCTACTTGGAGCTTCAAGGTAGGTCATAAGATAAGACTTTCTGTAAAATCTGTCATTGGATGGCTCCTGAAATAAAAGCTTTTAAGCAGCACCAGTCAGTCCTTGGCTAGATTCTATAGGCTTCCCTATTGTTCTTCCCTCGGGCATGAACCAGTTGTGGCTTGCTCCTTGCCTGCCTTGAATCATGGCAGGTGTCAAGAATCACCTTCAACTGCTCACATGGAAGATGCTTATAGCAGGGAATACACTTTGTGAGTACTTTTTAAAAAATATTTTGAAGGTCTTTACCTAGGATAACAATCACTGCCCATCCAGGAAGCCCAGCTGCCTGATCTCTTTCTCAAGTACCACAGAAACTATATGAAGTCTTCTACGATGTTAAGATCAGCTAATTTACAAAGAAGCAGCTCAATTTTACATGTTATAAAACCACCCATCAAAAGCCACCTATTTTCATAACTTCCAAAATCTAGAAATTTCTCAGGATATGTTTTTTATGTTTGGTAACAAAAACATACTAGATCAATTGACACTAAATAATAATCAATGGCAAATCCCTCAACTTCCTGAACACAGCATTTCTAAATCCATCATTCTCCCAATACTAAACATATCCTACTAACACTGGATCAGTTAGAAGCAAGTTTTTTTTAATTTGAAGTATTGTTAGTTTACAATGTTGTGTTAATTTCAGGTGTACAGCATAGTGATTCATTTATATACAGATATATGTAAAGGAATATATATGTATTCCTTTTCATATTCTTTTTCATTATAGATTACAAGGTATTGAATATAGTTCCCTGTGCTATACAGTAGGACCTTACTCTTTATCTATTTTATGTATAATAGTGTGTATCTCCTAATCCCAAACTCCCACTTTATCCCTCCACCTCCCTCCCCTCTAGTAACCATAAGTTTGTTTTCTATGTCTGTGAGTCTGTTTCTGTTTTGTTAATAAGTTCATTTGTGTCATTTTTTAAGATTCCACATATAAGTGATATCATATGGTATTTTTCTTTCTCTTTCTGACTTCATTTAATATGACAATCTCCACGTTCATCCATGTTACTGCAAATAGCATTATTTCATTCTTTTTTATGGCTGAGTAGTATTCCATTTTATATATACACACAAACCCCACATCTTCTTTATCTTCTCAGCTGTTGATTGACATTTAGGCTGCTTCCACATCCTGGCTACTGTAAATAATGCTTCTGTGAAGCAAGTTCTTTTGTTCAGTAATAAATCAGAATGAACAGTTAACCCAAAACAACTTTAGGAGGGCTGCATTCCCTCAGTCCCTAACTCTCAGCCATAGGCATGAAGGGAACAGAGCTCGGCTGGCATCTTGAGCAAGTATTATAGAACAGTGCTTCTCAAATGTTAATGTGCATACAAATCACCTGGGATCTTGTTAAAATGTAGATTCCGATTCAGTAATTCTGGAGTGTAGTCTGAAATTCTAACAAGCTCTCAGGGCACACTGAGGCTGCTAGGCTGTGGACCACACCAAGGGGCAAAGTAGTTGGGTTCTTGAGTGGAGAAAACATCCCTCTAAGCATGACAATATCCAAATCAAGAATGCTTCCATTCTGTCAGTATATTATTTACAAGCAGTTTTGGAGCTAGAAGATCATTAAGGAGTGGGACTTTAGAATAAAAAGGTCAGAGGTTTTTGTAAGCCCCCGAATGATTCATTCCCAGTGCAGAGCTTTAAAACCACAAGCTCATTCCTTTTTTCACTTATTCATTCATGTACATGAAATATATTGAGTTTCTACTATGTGGCAGGCACTGGGCTAGATTCCAGAGTACAGTGTTGACCAGACAAAATCCTAGTTTTAAGAAACTCACCATTTCACCGAAAAATCATGTATTACAAGACAAAGGCAAACATCTATATTTGCACATAAGGAAGAATGAAAATACAAAGGAGAAAATGTTTCACTCTGCAAGATGGGATGAGGCAGACAGCTCAAGGAAGAGTTCCTAGTAAAAATCAATAATGATTTTTTTTGATAACTCAATTTGTTCTGGGTACTGATCTAAGCACTTCTGCTCTCACCATGACCCTTTTATGATTGGTGATCTTTTTATAGCTGAGGAAACAAAGGCAGAGGTGAAATTATGTGATTTTCCCAGTAAATAACTCATTGATGATAGAGCTAGAAGCAGGAGTCCGCCTAGTGTCCCCACAAATACCATTTACCAGTATTTCCCACAAGGGAAACATTACTAATGATCACCAAGATTTCTGGTTCTCCTTTCCTTCAGGGCACTTTCTTCTTTGACTATAGGCATGGACACATGCTGTTGAAAAGGGATCAGAAGTGACATGTGTCACTTCCAGGCAGGAGCATTTAATAGCCAGTCCACAATTCTCCATGCTCTCTTCGCCCTTCCCAGTGGTCATGAGAGCACTTGTTGTTGTGGGGTTGCTACAAGATGGAAAGATCCTGGGGGATGCTGAACCTCCACAAAAAAGACATCATCCCAAGATCATCTCCCAGACCCATGCAGAATCTTGGAAGCACAAGAAATAAATTTTTATTGCCTCAAGTCACACAGATTTTGATGATGTTACTGTAGCCTAACTTGGCCTGTCTTGATAATACATTCCAGGAGAGATGATGTGCAAATTATCTTGCAAACTTAGTGTGAGGTGAAGTCACCAGAGGAGGGGAGAGCGTGCTGGGAAGGAGACTCAAAGTGGGCATAGGAGACGTTCTGAGGCTTTAAACAGGATGGTAAATTTAGGAAACTTCAGGTAGTCAAACTTTTCTGGAGAACAAGGATGTTATGCTGGAGGAGAGAGGAACGGTAAAGGTCTTAGACCCCTCTGAAATGAAGAGAAGGCCTGAAAATCTGGGGAGTGTCCGTCAGGCCTGCACATGGTGGAAGTTAATTAGATTCAACTCCAGGTTAAATCCAAGAAATGAGTTTCTGTAGAGGAAATCGGAGAAAGCACTAAGCTAGGAAGAGAGGTCAGCCACAAATCAGGAGGTAGAACAGAGAGAACAGAGGCAAAGAAGCAAAACAAACAAAGCCAGAGGAACTGGGAGATACAGGAGTGGGAGGATGGGTTCAAGCCAAAGAAAGAAATATGTGTTTATCTGCAGGCTAGGCTCCCCTCACTCACACACTAGCACATGTGCTCTCGGGTTTGCCTTCCCCACATGCCCTCATCTGGATGATGCCCACTAACCAGGCTCAAAGATGTGGTCTCCCCACCTCTTCACTCCCCATGCTCTGACTGGCACACCCCGCCCACCTGGCACACCTCGCCCACCTGGCACACCTCCATCTTCACAGAGTTCCTTCACTTCTATCACTACATTAATCCAAGGGCATTTTAATTGTCCATTCATTTGTCTGGCTCCCAAACAAACTTCTTTAGGAGACTGACTGCACCTAATTTACTTTTGCAATTCCAAGGCCAAGCTCGGAGCTTAGTCCATAGTAATCACATAAATCCAGGGTAAATCTGTAGTAAATCCAGGGAAAGTATTTCCCCTGAATGTTTGTATATGACATAGGAGCTCAGAAGCAGGTCTCAGATAAAGATTAAAATTTGGCCATCTTTAGTGAATTCACTCCTCTAACAAATATTTACAAGTGCTTATTATGCTAAGTGATGGGTATTCTGGTGACCAACAAAGATGCAGTGTCCGTTTTGATGATACTTGGCTACTCATGTTAGAGAAGATGTTAATTAACACACATGTCATTATAAACAGCTCTTGTCAAGATCTCTAAGGACCTCTACATTGCTAACTCTAAGGCTCGATTCCCAGTCCTGGTCTTCCTTGCCCCATCAGTAGGATTTGACACAGTCAATCACTTTCCTTCTTGAAGCAGGATTCCCACATTCCCCTGGCTTTGCTTTTGCCTTGATCCATCTCATTAAATGGTTCCTCTTTACCTCTCAAACTCTAAAAGTGGGTGTTCCCAAGGATGTCTTCTTTTTCCTTCCACATTCACTCCCTAGCTATGATCTTATCATCTCATCAAGACTTATGGCTTTCAATGCCATCTGTAAGCTGAGGGCACCCAAGATACATTTTCAGTCCAAACCTCTCCATCAAAATCTAGATGCTTACATCCCAACTGGCTTCTCAACCTCTCTACTTGGGTGTCTAATAAACATCTCAGACAAAACATGTCCAAAAGTGAGTTTTCATTATTTTCCACATGGCTAGGTCCTCCTAAAGTCTTCCCATCTCAGGTCATTGCAAATCCCCTCTTGCAGTTCCTCAGGACAAAAATTTTGGTCTCATCCTTATCTCCCTACATCTTGTCCATTAGCAATCTTACCTTCAAAACATATTCCTAATTTTACTACTTCTTACCACCCTTCCTGCCACCATCCTGGTCCCAGTCAATGCTATTTCATATCTGAATTATTTCAGTAGCCTCCTAACTGATCTTGCAGTTTTTGCACTCACTGTCTTTTCTTCACACAGCTACCATAGTGACCTTGTTAGGTCAGATCATGTCAGTCTTCTAAACTCTACAGTTATTCTTTATTTCATATAGATTAATCACCAAAATCCTTCCAATGACTGTAACCCTCCAAATGATTGGGATGAAATATGGTCTATTCTGGAAAATATTCTATAATTTTAGAATTTAAAGTACTTTTCTAAAATTCATCTCCCATAAAAAATAAAAGAAAACGAAAGACAGAACTAACTATTCAGCAAAGACCCATGATATCTTCTTTCTTTATCTATATTTTCTGGATCACAGCATTAAAGCAATTGAATGGAAATGGATCTATTCTCTTTTAGAAATACCTGGGGAAAAAATCATTGTTCTTTGTCCTTTAAAGGCTATTGTGAGTCCATTTATATAGTTCCACAGCATCTCTTCCTTATTTAGGCAACATCAGAATTGCAAAGTAATCAGCTGGAGCAGAGATGTAAACAAAGTGGAAAAACCTACTTCAGCTGATGGAGTTCAAAAAGCATCATTTAAGTCAATTTCTCAGCAGAATTTTTTGTGCTATTTATTTCCTCTTACTATTCATTGCTAACCTACAAGTATTTACAACTTACCTCATACTAAATAAGAAACTCATTTTCTACTCTGATCTGAGACTAGGGTGAGTGTATATGCTGAGTATACGTAAATATGTTAAAGACAGAAAGAAAGACACAAAGAGGTAGGGAGGGAGAGATGGGAAAAAATTAATCCACGAGAAGAAAAGGTAGTAGGCAGGCCCAATCTTTGTACAATATGGATAGTCAGACACCTAAAAAGGCCAACTAGGGTGGGGGAGGTGGGGGCAAAACAGAGCTAAAGCAGACATATAAAGGTGTTTCTCCCACCATTCCACTCACTGATACCCAAAGGAAACAACAAAGATTAAAAAGAGAAAGAAGAAAAAAACTATTGATACTAGGAAACACCACAGCCTCAAGCCAGAATCTATTTAAAATAGCCACCAAATTTAAGACCAAGTCAAGAAAGGATATTAAGAGAGAACATATTTCCATGTAGACCTCAGGCACCCTAAGGAGCTCTCCAAAAATTAAGTGGCAAACCAAGAGGAAGCAAGCCAATGACCCTTGCTTTGAGCTAGGAATACAGGAAGACTAGGTGAGCATCCGTCATCTAAGAGCCCAGAGTGGCAGAAGAGGCACAGCTAAACGAGGAGCCAGACTCACGCCACATTTGCAGAAGCAGGTGTGGGAGGAGAGGAGGAGGCAGGAGTGTAGCTGCTGACCCAGATCTGCAGAAGGAGAGAAAATGCCAGATCATGATGCAAAAGAACTGGGGATTCAGGCTTGTCTTTGAGTTCTAGGAATCCCTGCCTGATGCAGCCAGTGCTCTCTATTCATTCAGCAGAGTTTCTGCCCTTGCTCTGAGCTACTAGCACAAAGCATTTATCTTCCTGGAGCTTCTTTGTGTATCTCAGAGGCAATGGCACAAGAAGCCACAGTACAGCTGACTGGTACACCAAATGGCCAGCAGAGGCAGTAGCACAAACCCACCACCACCAAATACCAATGGAGTTAGTTATATCTCAATGGTCTGTGTTTGTGTATACTCCAACGGCGCGTGCCCTGCTTGCTGAATTCCAGAGGGAGGTGTTATTAGGTTATGTCTGGAAAGCGTTGAGATAAGTGAGGCAGGTTACTGCTGGTCCACTTTCAGATTTAACAGCAAGCTAAACTCTGCTCATTGTACATGCATAACTAGCAAGTTTCAAGGTAAAAGCTGGAAGGTCTGTCAAATGCCAGGTTTACTGTAATGCAAATGTTTATAAAACATCTTTAAAATATGGAAAAGCTGAGGCAAATGCAAAGTCAGACAGGATTCCAGGGCAGCAGATAGTCATCTATGGTCAGCTTTTAGGCATAAAAGAGTCAACTCAGTTTTAAGGCAGAAAATTAGGCTGGCCTTAAAATTATCCATAGCAATGTTAATACCAGAATATAAGGAAGCATTTAACAAAGTTGCCATAAAAATAACACATAACACTAAAAGTGTTATAAAGGCAGATGTTGTCAAATGTGAAGAATTTGAGGAATATAGTACCCATGAGCCATTCCTGATACCACCTGGTAAAATTCAACCAAACCAGTGATGGACAGAGGAGCCAATGAAAAAGGCCGTGATGGAAATACTGAATTCATGGAATTACATAGCATTTGACAAGGCATGGTAGACAGTCTGTAAAGGGTACTGTCATGAATTTGTGCACACACACAAAAAAAATACATAAAGCAAACTAATACAGCAAAAGCTGTAGGAAACACAAGGGAAATAGTCACAAAATAGAAAGATTTTAACTTTCTCATACTGTGAGAAATCAAGGAGACAAAAAAACAGTAAGAATCTGAAGAACCTAAATAACAATAAGATAGCTCTAATAGATACTCACTAGTGTTGGAGAAGTCCACGTTCTCTTCTCAGATGTCCAAGGACGTTTATCAAAGTGCACATGTACTGACTGAACCACAGAGAAAAAAACCCAGGCCTACAGATCACATTTTAAAATGATTTGCAGTAGGCAGCTGGGAGGTGGGGTGAGAGATTCTGCATTGCTCTCCACACTCCAGATGAGACCAATGCAGCTGATTTAAGAACCGATTTGAGTAACAAAATCTTAACTAAACCTGGAGTCAAGGAGAAAAATAAAACCATGATCTCAGAACATACCACTGAAGAATTATGAGCTCAACCCTATTCAAATAAATACGAAAACCTGGGTGTAATTGCTATGTGCTAGGAAATATAAAGAACCAAAAAAGGATTCTAAAAGAGAGGTAAATATAAATATATCATTACTGAACAAAAGTATTGATAATGGATATTTAAAAATATATCTTTTAGAATAAAATGTCTCTCCATGTCATTTGCAGATTTTGTAATCTGGTTTTTGGAATTTTCCTCTTCATTAAAAAAATTGAGATATAATCCACATACTACAAAATTCATCTTTTTAAAGTATCCAATTCAGTGTTTTTCAGTATATTTACAAAATTGTGCAACCATTATCACATCTAATTCTAAGTATAAAATTTCAAATTTTCATCACTCCAAAAAGAAATTCTGTACATATTAGCAGCTTCTCCCCACTGCCCCCTCTTCTCAGCTGCTGGCAACCACTAGCTTACTTTCTGTCTCTGTGGATTTGCCTATGGTGGACGTGTCATATAGAGGGAATTGTACAATTCATGGTCTTTTATGTCTGGCTTATTTCACACAGCATAATGTTTTCGAGGTTTATCCATGCTGTAGCATGTATCAGAAGTTCATTTCTTCTTATTGTCAAATAATATCCCATTGTTTAAATAGATCACATTTTGTTTATTCATTTGTCAGTTGATGAGCATTTGGGCTGTTGCCAGTTTTCTGGTCATTTTGAATATTAGTGCATGAGTTTTGGGGTGGACATATGTTTTCAGTTCTCTTGGATACATAACCAGGAATAGAATTGCTGGGTCTTATGGTAACTCTATGCTGAACATTTTGAAGAACTGCCAGACTATTTTCCAAAGCACTGCACTATTTTACATTCACACTGAAATGTAGGAGGAGTCCAGTTTCTCTCTAACCTCACTTACTATTGTGTCTTTTTGATTATAGCCATCTTAGTGAATGTACAGCTTTTTCTATATTTTTGAAAGTTTTTTATGTATTAGACATATTAGTTCTTTTTCTAAATATGTTTTGTTAATATTATCTTCCTATTTATCACTTTATATATAAAATAGATAAACAACAAGGTCCTACTGTATAGCATGGGGAGCTATATTCAATATCTTGTTATGAACTATGATGGTAAAGAAAAAAAGCACACCTTTGTTTCAGTGTTATCTCAAGATCTGAACTTTCTTTTGATTCTGCCACACCATTTATGTGCCGTTAATTTACTGTTTTAATTACAGAAGTTTCTTTTCTATTTAATATCTGGAAGGCTAGACTCACATTTTCCATAAACTTTCTATTTCAGTATTTTCTTAACTATTCTCTTATGTTTATTTTTGCACATGAATTTTGGTATTAACTTGTCTAGCTTCAGGGGGAAAAGCTGGTTGTTTGGTTCACTTTTTATTGGGAATTTATTAAATTAATAAATTAACTTACCGAGCAATGGCATCTTTGTGATGCTAAGTAATCCTATCCAAAAACAAGAAATTGCTTTTCATTTATTCAAGTCTAAGTTTGTGTCTTTCAAAATGTTTTGGAGTATTTTTTATATAAATTTTACATGTTATTGTAAGGTCTATCTTAAATATTTTTATCTTCTTTTATTGTGCATGGGGCTTCTCAGCCATTATATCTTATCCTGGCTAATTTATGTATGTGAAGACTACTGATTTCTGTGTGCTAATTATATATCTTGTTGCATATGTGAATTATTTTATTGTTTGAGTTATCATTAATCATCATCATAAAAGCTGAGTGTATTGCTGATTCTCTAGAATTTTCAGGTATGTTGTCACATTATGTGCAAATAGAAAAAAAATAGTTTTACTTCTTTTCTAATTTTTATGCTCCTAATAGATTTCTCTTGTCTAATTGCATTGGCCAATATGTCCAGTACAGTGTTAAATAATAATATTCTTTTTTTCATATTTTTAGTGGAAATGTTACTAGTGTTTCACCATTAGGTAAAATACTGGCTTTAGGACTAATAAATATAGATATAGATAGGTTGATGTAAAATTATATATGCATGTAATTTATGTATCACATAAAAATATAATTATATATAAATTCATGTTAAGTAAGTATACATCAATTCCTATTTTTTATGCTTTACTTTTTTCTCTAGAGTGGAGGTTGAGATTTGCCAAAGACTTTTCAACATTTATGGAGATAATCATATGATTTGTCTTGTTAGAACTTTATATGGTGTGTTTTATTAGTGAATCTCCTAAGTTTTAAATCTGTCTGGCATTCCTAGAATGAATTCCATTTGGTCCCAGTATATTATCTTCTGAATGTGTTGTTGAATTCAGTACACTAACGTTTATTTAGGATATTTACATCAATATCAGTGATATTGATCCATGATTATTTTCTTTTGTACTGTTTTTTATCAGAGTTAGAGATCAGTATTTTACATGTTAAAAAAAAGAAATGTAAAGTTCTCAAATAATTTCCATCCTTTGGAATAATTGTTGTTTTTGGTGTTGCAGATGTTATGTTCCTTCATCCCTAAATAATTCCACATGCACACTCTGAAAATAAAGACATGATCATAATTCAATAATTATCTAATATCTAGTTCATATTCAAATTTATTCACTTGTTCTCAAAATACCTTTTATAATTTTTTTGAATCAAGATTCAATTAAGTTTTCACATCACATTTGATTGGGCTTTTTTTTAGCTTCATTGAGGTATAATTGAAGTTATAAAAAATCGAAACCATTTTTATAGCATTAGGACTATCTGGTCTTTAAAGTTTTGTCAGAATTTCCCTGTAAAACCATCCAAGCTCAATGTTTTCTAGTGGGGTAATTCCTCTACAACTTTAGTAATTGGTCTGCTTAAACTTTCTATCTGAATGGAAGCATAATTGGTAAAGTTAATTTCATAGAAAATTAGCCATTTATGTTTTCAAATATATCTTCATAGAGGAGGTCTGCAAGATAATCTATGATTTTTTATTTTACACACAAAAATTATTCTGTCTTGTTTCTTATTTTGTATATTTGTGCTTTCTCACTATTTTGCCATTTTTTATTCTGTGCATTTGTGTTTCTCAATTTTTTTCTTGATTAAGGTAGCCAGTGCTTTGTTAATTTTGTTCAAATCACTGGCTACCTTAGTCAAGAAAAAATGCTCACTTACATATTTTGTAGTTTCTGCTTTTTATTCAGGTAGAAATAATAGATAATAGCTAGTGTCCCCTAATATTCATCCTGCCATTCTACTTCTCCATTAGAACCTCTGATTTTTAGCTTCTGGACAATACAATGTAAGTGGAAGTGGTATTTGCATATCCAGGAAACGTCCTTAAAAAATATACATATATACACATATATACATATATACTTCTCCTCTCTTCTCATATTTGCTGTCTAGAGTGCAAGTGAAATGCCTGGAGCTGCAGCAGCCATCTTGGAGATGAAAGGCTCTTGACTATGGAAGTCAGACAGGGTAGTACAAGAAGCTTAGGTAGAGCCTGATAAAAAGAAGGCACCATGCACACTTAGGACTGTCTACTCCAGAATTCTATCCAAAAGAGGAATTCACTTCTATTATGTTTAAATAACTGTTATTTTTGGATTTTTCTATCAAATATAACAAAAAATTATGATTCAGGCAGTATAGAAATATATCTATGACTTTGTTTATCATAGTACTATTCAGACAAATGCTCCCACAGTTGTCTATGACAGTTCAAGTCAAATGTATATTTATTAAAATGTTCTTGCAAAAGTATCTGAAACTTATTTGCCAGGAAAAATATTTCTTAAATATTTGTCTATTCAGCAATCACTTCTTAATTGAAATTGGTTAGTGGTTGAAATTACTTAATTTGGATATCTTAGACCACCAAATATATAGTCTTGATCAGCAGGGTTTTGTTTGTTTGTTTGCTCTGTTTTGGTTTGTTTTATTTTCTAAAGGGACATACTCAATAACTTTCAAAATCAGATTCTTTGGCTACCCAGTGTAACTATTATTTAAATCAGGATTAAATGGGGATTCCCTCCAGAGGCACTCCTGAGATGTTGCTGTAGTTCACAATGCCTCATTTCTCAAGAGGCCCACAGCATGAGGAAGATGATTCTGTATTTATAGATTGTATTGTTTTGAAATACTGAACTGACATAGGATTTTAATATTAGCAAAAACAGAATCAATTCTTTCATTAAGATTAAATGGTGTGAATCTAATAGTATCACTATCCAAATCCATCTAACTCATATTTCTGAAATGCCAGTGGCCAAAAGTTAAACCTGACTTCACTTTCATAGTAAATAGAGTTGACCAGGAAGGATCTCAAACGTAGAATTTAAAAACACACTAAAGAATTTAGAGTTAGGAAAAAATTTATAGATTATTGATTCCAACTTTCCATTTTATAGAAATTAAGGTCCAGAAAACGTGTACAGTATACCTAAGGCTACACGAGTAAGCCAGTTTCATTTGGTTCCAAATCCAGACTTGTTCCTGTTCTCCATGGCAATGCTGTGCTTTATATTGCAGACTCTTGTTCACTGTCTGGATACTAATCTCCTAGAAGCGAGAGTCCATACCTAAATGTAGACTCAATCTAGCACTGAGACATGCTTTCCACCTACAAAAAACAACTGGTGCATGCCAAGACCAGCTAAAGATACTGGAGGTAGAGCTTTCCATTCCTCATTGTTTATTTGCAGCCATATGCATTACTGATATGGCTTCACACATCCAAAAAGTGCAAATTCACACTTTTTTCTTCATATGAATCTAATTACAACGTTCTCCATTCATTGGTGGAGTCAACTGTCCACTAATTAACCTTGGCATCTGCTACATAATCTTTCTTACAATGAAATGTGCAGGGATTATTGTTTAATTAGATTCTATAATTGAAACAAATGAAAAATGAGCTAAGAATTCTAGAGTCAGCAAAGCTGTAATTTTTTAATTTGCCTTTTTTCCCTCAAAATATACCATTCTTTTTCAAAATACTATGAATAGCTTTTGAAAATAAGATCTACATTTCTGAAACACAGATAGGTCATTCATCAAAAGACAGACAAATGGCACATAAATGCATAAACCCAAATACAAATCCAGGATGACTTTCTCGTGACAAAAGCTATTATTATAGATTTGAGCATGGTGGTAAGATCCATTGTCTCTAACAAAAGAAAAGAGAAATTACCCAAGTTGTCATGGGTACGTTACTTCTCACTCTCATTTTTACCCTTCACATACTGATTATTATTTGATGATGTAGTGTTGTTCCATTATTTTTTCCAAGACCCCAATATATTTCTTTTGCCTTTCTTTCACTTAAATTTTCTTTGCAAAGATGCTGGTTTCATTCTGCTCACTGCACATACTTCAGAAACCTCATTCTTTTTCCAACAAAGCTATTGGTTCATGTTCAATCTTTAAATGCAGCCACATATGTGTATGCAAGTCAGAGCAAACCAGTTCTTCATATTTTCCATAGTTATCAGCTTCTTTTATAACTGCTTAAGCTCTGCTACCAATTTGCATAAGAGTCTTAAAAACTGCCAGCTAATTCCATAAGAATTTATTTTATTTCTTTAAGAGAGGAAAGTAGCAGTCAACGTTTTAATGAAATGGAAATATAGGGTCTTTCCCTCACCATTAAGCTACAAGGAGTTTGATTGGCTAGTGAAGTTTCTGATTTTACTGTTTTCAAGTGTAATTGCATGATTGGGTGCTCACTATTTCAGTGTTAAAAATAAGGGAAAGTGAAAAAAATAAGTCAGCTTATCAAAGCTCCAGGAAGCAAGATAACACGAAAGCTATATTTCTGTAGTTGATAGAAGATATTTATCTTTAAGTTTGAATCCTTAAAGATTCAGAGCTTGAATACAGTTTGTACTTATCATATTGAGTGATGAGGCAGAAGGACATTAAGGTTTGACTGTTATAACAGATCTGCGATGCTTGAGCAGAGCCTTTGTTAAATATCTGCTTTTAAAAACAACCACCAGTGAAAAAAAATATTAAACATTTTCTCAGTCTATGCTTCATTTTAGTCTAGATCTACAGTAACAAAGTCAAGTGGAATGTTGAAATAGCCAGTTACATCAAGACATAATTCTATCATGACAATAAAAGAAGACCTGGGAGACTGAATTTCCTACATGGATTTAGATTTTCAACACAAACTATGTAATTTCTTAGCTCTCCAATCTGAAGACATAGGTGGTGAAATAATCTGCTTGACTTTCTACTGGCACATCCCTCCAAAACTCAAACCTAAGGATGCTAAGCCCTTTCCTTTCAGTGTCTTCCTACTCTAGACTGTGGATTTAAAAAAATAGTATCATTCCTATTTGCGAAGAACTAAAGCATCTCTACATTAGATTATTAGCCCAAAATCAAGGTAACCTTTCCTTAGCCATTCATCAGAATATAAATTTTGAGACCAGGGATTTTTTTTCCTGTCTTGCTTAACCTTGTGTATTCTGCTCTAATTTTTGCCACATAATGGGTGCTCTATAAATATACATTGAAAGAGTGAAAATGAAAGAACAAATAAATGAAAGAACTAATGGATTCTCTGGTGTCCTAGCTCTAAGCATCATGCCCTTCTTGTAACTGGATTCAAATTAGTGAATCGCCTGATATTTCTGAGGTCTTGCCTTGCTCTGCAGTGGTCCTAGGTGTAAGAGCACTGTTTCTGAACTATGGTCCCATGGTTGGTTCTTCCCTCAACTGCTTCTTTATCTCCTTTGTGCCAAACAAATCTTGATTTTCCTCCTATTGTCTATTCTGGACTTCATGACGCCATGTTCCACACGTCTGCTAGGACACTCACACATATGAATTTTCTGTGCATCCCTAATCCAGGACTTGTCTCTGCTCTCCAGCCACCATGCTCTAATATTCTTGGTAGTGGAGACCAAAAAAAAAGTTGTCAAGCTTATAGGTGATAATGAACAATTCTGTGCTAGAGTGTTTGAAAAGCAAACATGTTTTTATTTTTTTAAGAATACCTACACGTCATTGAATGTTGCAAATGATTAGTAGTTTGGTGTTTATCTTTCTGCTTTTTTCTGTTCTATAAATATCACAAAAGGCAGAAAGAAGAATGATGATGACCAATTTGTAATTAAGACAGCTTGACAGAGGGTCAGGGGGTAGGTGGTGTAAGAACAGGGTTACTCTCAGCTGATCAGTTGCAACCCTATGTTTATTATCTCCAGAGAAGATTTGAGTCATGGTGCTGACCCTTGGGCAAACTTGAATGAAATGTACCAACTAGTGATGAATGAAATGTACCAACTAGTGATGAATATAGTCCTGAGCTAGGGTCCAAGAAAGACCAGGGGCAACCTGTGCCAGCTTATCATGTCTATAAGTAAACATACAGATGGATGGTTTGCATCTGGTTTCTGGGTATTTTCTTGGTTTCTGTTATTAAGCCTCTTCAGAAAGCCTGATTTGAGCTACATGGCCAGAGAAGTATAAAAGACATCTCTTCACTTGGAACTCTGATTTCTTTGAGATCAAGGCAACCTATCTTTTGTGACTGAGAAAGGAACCTGGGAGCTGGCCAGAAAGTCTTTTACCTCTGTGATATTTGTGCTTTTTCCTCCTGCTGTACCATATCCTTCAGCTTTCTTTAAGCTTAAGTGAATATACTATGGAGAATTTTGTAGGTCCTTTTAATTATCCAACCCTGTGAAAACTGATGCAGTGGACGTAAATCAAAGTTTGTGTGTGTGTGTGTGTGTGTGTGTTCCTTCTCTCAACATATTTCTTTGTGATAGTGATTTCAGTAGCAGATCATGTTGACCAAGTTTTCAGGTCAAGCATGATGCATCTTGATGGAATAAATGGCCTCGAAATGCCAAACTAATTTGACTTTCTGTTTCTTTGTGGGGTAGACTCACAACCATAGATAGCTTTTAGTCATTGTATCACAAAGTGTTGACCACGGTTTTCAATAATAATAAAGTATATTTAACAATACACAGCTCAGTAAAATAGCACGCCTAGGGATAAATATTAAAAAGTACATTTTTGTGTCATGAGTCTATTTTTAAAACATAATTTACTTTGTTTTTATTTTATCTTTTTTTGTTTTGTAATTTTGCGTAGGTTTTAAATGTACATAAAATTTTGGAAGAGAAGTAAGTGTATAAAATTTATCATTAATAGATAAACATTTATAGCCAGGATTTTACTGGAATGAGTGTATAATTAAGAGTATGGAAACCACTATTCTATTCTAATCCAACACCTATCTAATTGTGGTCTTCTAAATGCCTCTACGAATTACCAAATGATCTACAGGTGATTTGGTGATTCCAAAGGAAAAATCATGTTTATTTGTATATATTTCACAAAGATTAGATGTAATATTACCTATGAATTCCAAGAGAATTCCTTTAAATTCCTATTTGTTGACAAGAAGTTCTAAAGTTCTTATCAATCATTATAGCATTAAGTGTGCCTGTACACTACAAAGGTTATACTGATTGGTCACCATAGCTAACATCCAGGTAACAGATTGTAGCTCATCTCAACTAACACGTTTTCACATCATTTGTGTGCTTACTACTTACATTTGTTATCATTGGGTTTTTTATTGTTTCTGTTGCACTTTATCTTAACTATTGTCTAATGTCAAGTTGCTAAGTCCCAAAAGCAGAGAATATGGTTTAGGTTTAGTTTATTGAAGCACAATAGAACTAAAGAAAATATTAATCTAAATATTGTAACAGAATAATATCATAAACATATATAATGAATATGACCGTGGAGCAAATGCAAAATAGGCTAGGAAGATTATATCTTCAGTTACAGTTACTTTGCATAAGCCATAATACTGGACTTGTGATCGAATTCCTTCTAGTCCCCATGGCAGTTCAAATATAAAACATTGTCAAGGCTTCTATTTCATTTCCAAACAAAGCAAAATGATCTCTTTTGTAAGCCAACTGTGTTTTTTTTTTTCAGAATAATTACAAAATAATGTTTCTGGGAAAAACATTTGGTGATAGTTATTACTAAAGAGGTAGAAGAGACAAAAATACAGAAGCATTATACATTACTGCACACCTTCTTGCAAAAATACAGAAATCATAGTGTTGACCAGAAGTCTCTAAAGTTAATGAAAAATACTGTGCTAAAAAGAAAACAGCACCTATCTGTCTTAATCAATTCATACTGCTACAACAGCACACCATAGACTGTGGTTTAAACAACACACATTATCTCTCACAGTTCTGAAGCCTGGAGGTTCAAAATCAGGGTGCCGGCATGGTTGGATTTTTGGTGAAGGCTCCCTTCCTGGTTTATAAATGGTGGCTGTCTTCTCACTGTATCTTTATATGGCAGAGAGAGTCTCCTACTCTTCTTATGAGGACACTAATGCTATCATGGAGGCTCTACCTTGATGACCTCATCTAGGCTTAACCACCTCCCAAAGGCCCTACATCCAAATACCATTACATTGGGCATTAAGGTTTCAGCACATGAACTTGGGGTGACGTAAACATGTAGTTCATAACAGTGTCACTGGCAAAATTCGTCTTATCTAGTGAACGTGTTGTATGTCACCTAATATTAATGGCACAAAATGTAGAATTACAAATATGCGTGGATCCTACCAGCTACTTCACTTTACTGATGACAGCACTGCTGTACGGTACGAATCAGTTCTTGTAATAAGCACGGTAGACATATGAAGGGAAAAGGATGATTCCTTTTTAATATTTATCACTAAAATTTCATCCTACAGGAGAAAAGGCCTTTTTAAAAATTTTAGCACCAATTTTTTTGAGCCATGATACAGCTAGAAGTGGTGTATTGGATGAAGTACTTAAGTAGCACTCACTAGCTATGCAGCAAGAAAGGGTGTTATGAAATAAGTTTCTGCACCAAAATATCAAACACCTTGCTTTGTCAATACAAAAAATAAGTAATTTGTGGTTGGTTCACTGTTGCAGGAAATGGTGATAATTTTGAATATAATCAGGTCAAAGTTCTTTTCTTACAGAAAACCGGACCAATTTCTGGCTGACTTAAATATAAATAAACTTGTGGGAATTGTAACAGGAGCTCACAGAATTGATGGCAGGCCAGAGAGAGAAACAGGTTTGGGGATGAACAGGAATGAAATCAGCCCCAGAGGCTAAGACTCAGGAAGCCCAACAACGGTGGTGTATCAGAGCCACGCGGGTAAAAGCAAGAGTTAGCACAGGGAGCCGGCTGTTTAACTTCCCCTTCCCCTCTGCATTGGGTTCAAATTCTCCACCTTGAACAGTAGAGGAAAGGGCCCCTGATAAAAGTCCCACCAGATTAAAATCAGTAGACAAAGCATAACCAATATCCAATACACAGGAACTCTGAGAACTTTATTTTCAGCGTGCTATATAAAGAGATGGTCAGCCAGGACAAGAGATGCTTCTCCACGTGCAGTGTACTCTCTAAAAAGGAAGCAGGCCACATTTTAAATGAGAAATTTCGGTTATGTAAGAGAGACCATTTCTCTACTTCCTCAGCTGACATGTTTTTAGGGATATATCCAGTATTTTGAAACAGATCAAAATATTGCTATTGTTAAAAACAAGATATCAGGCCCTCTTTAGAAAACCAAACTGTGATACAAATGGCTTATCTCCAAGAGTTTAACATTATAAGAGCTGATGATTTTCTTCACACCTACAGACAAAAAACTGATGGTATATTTTATAAGTTAAGTTATAAAGCTTATTTCATTACCATGTGTAAACTCTGAAATGGAACAGAGTTAAAGGAAACTCCAGAATGAACTTAAAGGGCCACTGTCCTCTACCTCTCAGTATGAAACCTTCATGAGCTCTTCCGGCTTCTGTGTGCAATCTGTTTCTCACTTTATAGCTGATGGGAGAGTGCTAAATGCTGTCTTCGGTATGAAAACTACGTAATATCACTAGATGGATATTTGGCCTGAACATCCAGAACTATTGGCCAGTTCACCAAATCTCTGCAAGGTGGGGTTTTCTAGGTAAATAAAGAGAAAGAAAAGAAAGAATTTGACCAGTAACTCAAACTATCCATCACCAGATGGAACTAGATGTTTTTATTCTGCGGAAAGTTAAAGCAATATGATCTCACTGAGATTAGAAATTCTGTATTTTACGTTTAATTTGTCTAGTTTTTAATATTTTAATTTAACTTAAAATTTTTTTTAACTTGTCAAAAGTTGATGGGCTTAACCTTCCCCTGTTGAAATGCCCCCTAAGTCTACACAGATGCCACAACTTGAGGAATATCCCACCAGTAGCTGTTTGACTGTACCTGTAACCCTTGAGCATGTTAATCTTTGCCCAAAGTTCAAAATCAGGAGAGCTACAACGAATAGCACTTAACATGGATTGTGAGCATGAAGACATTTCATAACAATTATAGGTGGCTAAATCTAAGAACTTAGGCAATCCAAGCTCTCTTTTTGGAAATCTACCCTAGAAAATAAAATGATAAAAAATAGATAAGCAACAAGGATTTACTGTCCAGTACAGGGAATTATACAAAATATCCTGAAATAACCTATAGTGGAATATAATCTGAAGAAAAAGAAAAGAAAGTGATAAATTGAGTGATTGGCCGGACAATAGGTAGTCTTTTAAAATATGAATGATCATGATTATTTGTCTACTGTAATGAGAGGCAGTGTGGTATAGTAGAAAGTATACAGGATTTGGAGACAGAAATTGCTTCAGTCTTGACTTTGCTACCAAGTGAACGTTTGCTGCTGAATGACTTACTGCCCTTAATATCTCTAAATCTTACTAAATTCCTCGGCAAAATGGAAGAAGTTATAATACCCTCATGATACCACCTGAAAAGTAAATAAGGCAGCACCATGTTCATGGTGATCTAAAAATATTGCTGATTTTCTACATAATTTTTCAAATCTTTTCTCTACTTAGCCTAAAGAAGTAAGATTAAAAATATGTTTTAATCTTCTGAAAAAGACTAACCTTTTATCTTACCCTCCAGGGTTAAAATGAAGGGACATAAGCATCATCAGAAATAATAATGTCAAGTAGATATAATGCATCATTCTTATAATATTTCAAGTGTCAAAAATAATGTCTTTTTTGGCACCAATCCTAGCATCAGCCAGAAATAGTAATGTCAAAACGACCATTGCACTTTTTATCATAGTGCATGCTGTATTTTTAATATTGCCTCCATTTCAAATTCTTATCAAATTATTGTGAATTAGCTCCAGCAGCATTTAGATTTGCATGAATAGGAATAAGCACATTTCCCCACTACATTATTAAAGGCAAAATATGAGATCTTGAGACCTTTATAATTACATAATAAAGTCCTTTTCAGACCTTGAAAAATATCACTCATGTTGAATGAAGTAAAATACACTTGTCTAAAACCAATAACCCTTCTAGACTTTTTTTTGTTTCATCAGTGCAGATCTTAATTGAAAAGGCTAATATAAATATAAGCTCACAAAAATAAATAATGACTGGACAAGTGAACATATTAAGAAAAATGAATTATGCATGTCACAATGGACTTCAATAACAAAAGAATAGCACTTACTGCATAATTTCTTCCTGATCTATAAATGTACCTCAGGTTATCAAATATTCACACCAAAATCCTAAACCAAAGAACTCATAAACCAACTTCCAAATTCAGCCTCCAAATCAACTCCCCCAAACATAAGATTTATGGGTCCCAGGCCATCATCTCCTACCTCCATTTGTCCTTGTAAGTGTTGCCTGCTAGTTGTTTAACTTTAAAACCTCATTCAAGGCAGCAACAGCAAATCATCAACCAGTATATCTCCTTCTCTTCTCTTTGTAATAAACTCTACAACATTTCTGCTTGGCCAAGTAGCTACATTTCTAGCCTTCCTGAAGCAGGCGTGGCTATTGACAGTACTGGCTGATGCGATAGGAGCTGAAATGGTGTATGTAATATCCAGGCCATCTCCTGAGAGTCATCACTACCTGTCTGTACTGTTCCTTTGCCCTTTTCCATTTCCTTAGAAAAAAGAAATGCCCAGGACAAGGTGGGAAGTTCCTGAAAAAGTTACAGATTTCCTATTAGCAGTGGACCACTCACCACTGCACTCTTA